>NW_028274808.1:51262558-53762558 GCF_037043125.1 Eumetopias jubatus
GTTCAGGTGTAATGAGATAGATCTAGAAGGGCACACTTACAGCCTGGCAAGCAGGTTCCTCTTGCTGTCTTACCTCCTCCAAAAACTGGGGGTAGAGGTGGTTGGCTAAGTTAGGCGGGCACCTGGAGCTTCTCTACTGACCCTGGGGTCCCTGGGTTTGCTGCTGTGATCTAATTTAGGGTAACATGGCCCTGGGGGCTGTGCATTACACAAATATATGAATATTCTCAGCTTCTGTGGGAGGTAAGATACAAGCATACACAGTACACGTATAAGCCCATTATTTTCCTCATCATTGTTTTGAGCTGATTCCAGAAAAGAATTTTGATTTTCTTTTCTGGTATTTTGCCTACTCTGTGAGGGAGCAGAGCCCATTCCTTGGTGTTCAGCATGGGATAAAGGATCCCCTGTCAGGGTTTTTCCCATCTTCACCTCAGCAAGTTTATTATCATACTTACTCTGTTGTATTTGTCCATATATTACTTTGCCTGTATTCCCAGAGAACACGGGCCTCTTATATTGGTTTTTATAGCCCAGGCATACTACTTGGCACATAGTAGGTGCTCAAGAAAGCTTGTCTTAGCATACAGTTATAATAAAATAATATAGTTTTTCTTATTCCATCACTCATAGTCTTTACTATGTTGCTCTTGACATTAAAATAGCCCTGAGGTTAGAATTATGAAGATTTCTCTCGTATTTTTAACATTTACATATTACTTAGGTAATACTTCACTGTAACACATCTTGTAAGACACACAGGAAGAAAACGACAGTCCTGAGGTTTGTTGGGGACGAGCAGGATAATTCCACGTTTGGCCATCAGTTGATGTTGTAGTTACAAGTGAAAGCCACCAGATGGCTTAAGGAAATGAATTTATTTCCAATTGACGTTTTTAAGCTTAGAAATCTGGGACCAAGAAAAGCATGAGTGGAGGGAGAGCAAAAGGCTCTCTGTAGTAAACCCCAAATAACTAACAAAAACCCACTGACTAGTATCACCTGATACAGAAATGGGTTTGTAGAGGTTTTGCAGCCTTCAAAGTGAAAAACATAACCTGTGTTATCCGCCCAGTGTTTACCTGCTTTAAGAATTACAGAAAGATTACTGAAATTCAGTTCAATTCCACAAATATTTATTGAGTGCCTAAGTTCCAATTAAATCTTATGAAAGGCTTATTGGAGCATATGCCACCTAGAACATAGCTTACTAAACATGGGAAAATGTACAGTTGACTACAAGTAGAGATGGATGTCTTTTTCTCATTGTGCGCACTGTTGCCAGTGATTGTTTCAGGGACAAATGCTGGTGGAAAAATAATTATGACCTAGAAAATTTTTGCATACTATCTATAGGCCAAGTAGGTAAGAGACAAAACAAAACAAAGCAAAAATCCAAATGACTATAGTATTTATTGAACAAAATGTTTTGTATGTGGAATTTGTATATGAAAACCAGAGTTGAAATTAGATTAGATTAAAACATTTTAATGAGGTAATTAAAAATAAATCCATAAAAGTATATAAAAATATCTGGGAGGATATACACCATTGGTAGAATATGTTCAAGTCCTTCTTTTACTATATACTCCAGATGCTCCAACTGTGTGAAGTTTTTGGAATAAGCACACGTTTATTTATAATTTTGAAATGTAAAAATTGAAATATCAACCTAGTTAAAGATAATTCTATCCATTTATTTGACGAATATACCATGGGGTAGACACGGTGAAAGAAGCATAGCTTAAATGAATTAGAGATCCTAATTTCTACTTATGCTAACAGCAAGGTAGCAAGCTTTGTTAAACTTTGTATACAGACAATTAAAAAATTACGTCAATCTGCAAGGCTGCTTTATAACACATATATTAAATATCTACTTAAATATGTTAAATCTGTGGGGCATCTGGCTGGCTTTGTCGGTGGAGTGTGCGACTCTTGATCTCAGGGTTGTGGGTTTGAGCCTCACATTGGGTGTACAGATTACTTAAAGATAAAATCTTTAATGTGTTAACTATATTTTTAAGTTCATGTTTTAAAAAGTATATGTTAAAAAAAGCCCTTTAGAAATACTCACTATCAGATCATTTTTAAACTTCTAAACAAAGGCTGAAGTAGGTACAAAGGAGTTCAGCAAAGATTTCTGAGGGCATAACACATTTTATAATACTTGGTTAGCAATTTAAAAATATTTATTTGCTAATGAGAATTTAAAAAAATAAACCCAATAAATAGCCCATTTTCAAACATGACCTAACATTGGACAGTTAACTTTTAAAATTCCTAATTTCTTCTGAAGGTGCAGGAAATATAAAGCTTGTTTTTTTTTTTTTGATAACACAGACATTTTATCTTTCTATTCAGGTTATGAATAAACCAAAGGAGAAAAGAATCTATATTAATGATGTAACGCAGTGTTTGAAATGAAAAGAATAAAGTTGAATTGGTCAAGATAGTTTACTTACTTTTTCATTTTGCCAAACTACAAGTCATCTTTGCATTAATAATTTTTTGTTAAATAAACAGCTTTCTTTCTCATTAAAAAAGTGATACATGTTCATTCTAGAAAATTTTAAAATAGAAAAGTGTGGAGGAAAAAAATAAAAATACCCACAGTTTCATGACAGAGTGAAAACCGTTGTTGGCATTTTGGGTTATTTTCTTTCATTCTTTTTTCCTGTGAAACTAACATGACATATAAGCAACTGGGTGTTGAGGGAAATCTCACCTGTTTCCCTGGAGTTGGCAAAGAGGACCCAAAGCTCAGGAGCATCAAGTACTCCATGGTTGAAGAAGATCTTAAAGCAGTTGGAATCTAACTGCTCACCCAGAGTTTAATACAAAGTGGTCAAACCTCCCCAGTGTCTATAAGCAAACAGTTGATGGGGGGTGAGGGGAGATGCGTCAGAGCCTGGAATGGTCCGCCCCATATGGAGGACTCCTCTGTCCAAAACTAACGGGACAACTGGCACTTCTCTTCTGGGGAAATGCTGCTAAGACCCTATTCTTGTAGACGCACTCTCTATTCTTCTGATTAGGGAAAAGGAGAATGAAGAGGTGAGACAGGATTGAGAGATAAGCGGCCCCGCCATTTGTCAAGAAGAACATGGATAGGCTCCTCTGGGACAAAGGGACAGCTGGAGAGGCAGTTTAACTTGATTGAGCTTGCCTCTACAACACCCGAGAGGGTTTCCTAAGGGTGGGAGACGGGGGCGGTTCCTAGGGGCCAGACACCATGGACTGTACCTCCAGGCCAGGAGCTAGAGAGTGTTTCCTGTCTGTGGAGCCCCACATTAAGGTGCCATGCTGTGAGGAGGCTCACTTGGCCATCAGACCATATGCAAGTGAGCCTGCCACATGGGGGCTCTATGCCAGTCGGTGTGAACCTGAGAAGCCAGTAGAGAAACCTCCAGAGAATTACACTGGTGGTCCACTTGAGGAAAGGTGTGTCCCACCCCTTCCATCCTTCTTCTCAGTTCCCAGTCCTAAAAAACTTAATCCTAGGAAAAGGGAGAAGATAGACAAAAGTGATCCCTTCCTTCTTAATAACCTTCGGGAGGAAAGCCAGGTTTGAGATTGGGAAAGGGAGCAGGTGGGAATTAAAATAGATATGAGTGAAATCTTCAAGTATAGACTGAATTGGACTGAATTTTTAATAACTGGAAATGCGCAGAAAGCTTGGGGAACCCTCTAGACATCCATAACGGTTGGGAAGTGAGATCTGGTCTAGTACATGATGAGACAGTTTGTTTTCTCCTTTACACTTGAAATTTTCTTAAACTATATTAACTTTTTATAATTAGCAAGTCAAGACAGTTAGTTAACCATGTTTATGTCTCCTAAGTTCAGACTATTCAATAAATGAATTACAAAACATCATTTTTTTCTGAATTAAAAAAATACACATACAAAAATCTTCAACAAAATATTAACAAACTGAATTCAACAGCACATTAAAAGGATCATACATCACGATCAAGCGGGATTTAGTCCAGGGATGCAAAGATGGTTTGACATCTGCAAATCAATCAACATGATACACCACATTAAAAAAAATGAAGGGAAAAATTATACAATAATCTCAATAGATGCTGAAAAAACATTTGACAAAATTCAATATCCATTTATGATAAAAACTCCCAACAATATGGGCAAGGAAAGAAAGTACCTCAACATAATAAAGGCCATATATGACAAACCCACAGCTAACATCATACCCAATGGTGAAAAGTCAAAAGTTTTTCCTCTAACATCAAGAACAAGACAAGGATGTCCACTCTCCCCTCTTTTATTCAACATAGTATTGGAAGTCCTAGCCAGAGCAATTAGGCAAGAAAAATAATTAGGCATCTAAATTGGAAAGGAGGAAGTAAAACTGTCACTATTTGCAGATGATATAATACTATATATATATATGTATGTATATGTATGTGTATATATATACATATATATATATAAAACTGTAAAGACTCCACCAAAAAACATTTTGGAACCAATAAAGGAATTCAGTATACTAACAAGATACAACAATCAATATACAGAAATCTGTTGTGTTTTTCTGTACATTAATAATGAACTATCAGAAAGAGAAATTAATAATCTCATTTACAATTGTATCAAAAAGGGTAAAATACCTAGCAATAAATTTAACCAAGGAGGTAAAAGACCCATATACTAAAAACTATAAGACATTGATGGAAGAAATTGAAGAAGTTACAAATAAATAGAAAGATACTCCATGCTCATGGATTGGAAGAATTAATATTGTCAAAATGTCCACACGACCTAAAGCAATCTACAGATTTGGTGCAATCCTTATCAAAATCCCCAATGACATTTTTTACAGAACTAGAACAAATAATTCCAAAATTTGTACAGAACCACAAAAGACCTCAAATAGACAAAATGAGAAAGAAGAACAAAGTTGTAGTTATCATGATCCCTAATTTCAAACAGTACTACAAAGCTATAGTAATCCAAACTGTATGGTATTAGCATACAAACAGATATAGAGATCAAAAGAACAGAATAAAGGACACAGAAATCAATCCACACATATAAGGTCAATTAATATATAATAAAGGAACCAAGAATATATAATGGGGAAAAGATAGTGTCTTCAGCAAATACTGTTGGGAAAACTGGACAGCCACATGTAAAATAATAAACTAGACCACACACAAACATTAGCTCAAAATGGATTAAAGACTTGAATGTGAGACCTGAAAACATAAAACTCCTAGAGGAAAATGTAGGCAGTAAGCTTCTTGACATTGGTTTTGGCTCTGACTCCAAAAGCAAAGGCAACAAAAGCAAAAATAAACAAGTGGGACTACATCAAGTTAAAAAGCGTCTGCACAGCAAAGGAAATCATCAACAAAGTGAAAAGGCAACCTACTGAATGGGAGAAAAATATCTGCAAATCATATATTTGATAAGGGGTTAATATCCAAAATATATAAAGATCTCAAATAACTTAATAGCAAAAAAATGCAATCTGATTAAAAAATGGGCAGAGGATCTAAGTAGGCATCTTTCCAAAGATGACATACAGATGGCCAACAGGCACATGAAAAGATGCTTAAAATTACTAGTTATCAGTAAGTGAATATCAAAACCACAATGAGATACCACCTCACACCTGTTAGAATGACTATTACCAAAAAGACAAGAAATAAGAAGCGTTGGCAAGGATGTGGAGAAAAGGGAACCCTTGTACACTATTGGTGGGAATATAAATTGGTGCAGCCACTATGGAAAACATTATGGAGTTTCCTTAAAAATTTTTAAATAGAATTACCATATGATTCAACTATTTCACTTCTGGGTATTTGTAAAAGAAAATGAAAACACCAATTCAAAAAGATATACGTACCCCTATGTTCATTGCAGCATTATTTAGAATAACAAGATATGGAAACAACCTCAAAAAGTTAAAAATAGAGCTACCCTATGATTCAGTAATTGCAGTTCTGGGTATTTACCCCCCAAAATACAAAAACACTAATTCAGAGGGATATATTTATAGCAGCATTATTTACAATAGCCAAATTATGGAAGCAGCCCGAGTATTCATCAATAGATGAATGGATAAAGATGTGGTATATATACACAATGGAATTGTATTCAGCCATAAAAAAAGAATGACATCTTGCCATTTGTAACAACATGGATAGAACTAGAGAGTATAATACTAAGCAAAATAAGTCAGTCAGAAAAGACAAATACCATATGATCTCACTCATCTGTGGAATTTAAGAAACAAAACAAATGAGCAAAGGGAAAAAAAGAGAGAGACAAACCAAGAAACAGACTCTTAACTATTGAGAACAAACTGATGGTTACGAGAGGAGTTGCGTGGGGGGATGGGTGAAATAAGCAATGGGGATTAAGGAGTGCACTTATCTGATGAGCACCCGGTGATGTATGGAAGTGTTGAATCACTATATTGTACACCTGAAACTATTATAACACTGTATGTTAACTATGCTGGAATGAAAAAAAAAGATGTGGAAACAACCTAAGTGTCCATCAATTCAATGGATGAATGGATAAGGAAGATATGGTATAAGTATACAATGGAATATTACTTAGCCATAAAAAAGAATGAAATCTTGCCATTTGGGAAACATGGACAGACCCTGAGGGTATTATGCTAGGTGAAATAAGTCAGACAGAGAAATACCAACACCTTATGATTTCACTTATATGTGGAATCTAAAAAACAAAACAAACAGAAGTCACAGAACAGATTGGTAGTTATCAGAGAGCAAGGGGGTAGGAGGGTGGTGAAATGGGGGAAGGGAAGTTGATGGTATAGTGACAAATGGTACCTAGACTTATTGTAGTGATTGTTTTGCAGTGTATACAAAAATTGAATTATTATGTTGTATACCTGAAACTAATATAATATTATATACAAAGTTTACCTCAAAAATACACATAAAAGGAACACAAAAAAATGAAAATTGTCTATATTTTTGCCATCCAGAGATAACTACTGTTAATGTCCTGATGTATGTTCACCTGGCTTTAAAAATTACTCTCAGGGTGCCTGAGTGGCACAGTCAGTTAAGCATGGGATTCTTGGCTCCAGCTCAAGTCATCATCTCAGTGTTGTGAGATCTAGCCCCACGTCAGGTTCCATGGTCAGCAGGGAGTGTGCCTGAGATTCTCTCTCCTTCCTCCCTCTGCCCCTCCCACTCATGCTCTCTCACTAAAATAAATAAATAAGTCTTTAAAAAAAGACTCTCACACACACGGAGACACATACATTTAAAAATAAAGAAACTAACTGTATTGTGTTAAAATAACACGTTGAAAAAGAAAACACGTACTTTATCCTGGGGGCAAGTGTCCCCAGAAATGATCAACTGACTGAATTATGTTCGTACAAGTAGTTCTGAATTATTATTAATAACTAACAGTCAAATAAATAAGTTCTCTGATAATCAGGCTTTTAAAAACCAATGTAAATCAGCTTTAAATTCGATAACACTATATCATTCGCTATTTCATTCATTTGACACACACTGAGACTCTACTGTGTGTCTAGAGGTGTTTTCTGGACAGAGAACTAGACAGTGTAGATTATTAAACTGGGAGAACTTGGCAATGCCACCTTTGGCCTCTGTGTGAACTTGATGACTACTTACCAACTGACAGGTCTGCCAAATGCCCTCTCAACTTAAAAAGTTGGTGATTCAGAGTAAGTTTAGATTCAGGTAAATTTAGAGTTAGGTCTTCTCTCTCCTCCCCCTTCAACTTCACTGATGAGAAAAACTGAGACATTAAAACACTAGTCAAAGGTCACAGAACTAGTTAATCCAAAACTAGTACTATAATCCAGGCCTCCTCTTTTTTACTTATTTATTCATTTAACCAACAAAGGTTTATTTAAGTCTCTCCAATGGCAGACCAGGGCCAGGCTTGTCATGTCTTAGTATAAAATAATAATAATAAAATAACAGCTGATAGGCATTAGGCACTATATGAAGTATTTTCACTTGGATTATCTTGTTTCCTGGTCATGTAGTCTTAGCAAGCACTTAGAGAAAAAAAAGATAATGCTGACAAACTGTAGCATTCTCAAAAAACATTCTGGGGTCAAGGGGAGAGATGAATAGACAGAGCATAGAGTTAATTTTTAGGACAGTGAAAATACTCTGTATGATATTATAATCTTAGATAGATGTCATTATACATGTGTCCAAATTCATAGAATGCACAACACCAACAGTGAACCCTAAGGTAAACTACGGACTTTGTGTGATTATAATGTATTAATGTAGATTCATCCTCAGTGAAAATGTAGCATTCTGGAAATGATGGGGGAGGCTGTTCATATGTGGGAATAGAGGGTGTATGGGAAATCTCGGTACTTCCCTCTTAATTTTGCTGTATACGTAAAACTGCTCTAAAAAAATAAAGTCTTAAAAAAAATTCTAAGGAGATATCTATACTCCCATAGTCACTGAAGCACTATGCACAATAGCCAGGACATGGAAATAACCTAAGTATCCCCTGATGGATGAATGGATAGAGAAAATGTGATATATACAACACCTGAAACTAGTATTACACTGTATGTTAATGAACTGGAAGTTAAATGAAAACTTGGGGGAAAAAAAGAAAATACGGCTTATACATACAATGGGATGTTATCCAGTCTTAAAAAAGAGGGAAATCCTTTAATTTGCTGTAACATGGATGAAACTGGAGGACATTATGCTAAGTGAAATAAATCACAGAAGGACAAATACTGCATGATTCCACTTATATGAGGCATCTAAAATAGTCAAACCATAGAAGCAGAGAGTAAACCAGTGGTTTCCAGGGGCTGAGATGAGGGGAAAATGAGGAGTTGTGTTTCAGTGGGTATAAAGTTTCAGTTATGCAAGATGGATAAGTTCTAGAGATCTGTTGTACAACACAATGCCTATAGTTAACAATACTGCATTGTGCACTTCAAATTTTATCAAGAGGATAGATTTCATATTAAGTGTTCTTGCCATACAAAAACAAAACCAAAATAAAGGGAAATGAGAAAATTTTTTGAGCTTTTTATTAGATTTTAGAAATTTTAATCTTAGTGGTTCTCAAGCTCAGCATACCTGAGAATCACCTAGAGCGCTTGTTGAAACACAAATTGATGAGCCCCACCAGAGAGCGTCTGATTCGGTAGTTTGGGAGGGGCCTGCGGCTAGCATTTCTAACAAGTTCCCAGGTGATGCTGACACTGCTGGTCTAGGCACCAAACTTCTAGAAGCACTGTTCAAGTAGGTACTACACTTCCCACTACCCACCACCCTCACCCCCCATAAACATGCCTCTGGGGCCCCTGGAGCCTAAGGATATTCTCAACTGCCTTCACCCATTTCAGGTCACACATGGAATCCTAAATTAAAACTTAGATCAGTATCAATTTCTCTCTAGCTATCACTGCTGAATCTAAAGAGATTTGGAACATACCGGAAATCACATAAAGAGCTAAAAAATACAGCCTATCCAGTGACATCTAATAGAATCTGTTGGACCTCAAAATCCGGATTTCAGAATCTTGATAATTTAAAACCTCTCTTTGTAATAAGCCATCATTTTCAGGAATTACAACGGGAACTTTAAAAACACATTTTTAAAATTCCACATATTTTCTTATCTGTCAAATTAAATAAGGCTCTGTTTCTCAGTCGTTCGTCTTCCTACACCAAGCACATCTTGACTAGGATCAGAAGCTGCAGAGAGGGTAATCCATATGAAACAACCGCCAAATGAAAATGATTTCAAATCAGCAATTGAAAATGAAAGACGGAAACCCCCATGGGAGAATCTTAAAGTTGTGAGTGGCAGCAGGGCTCAGCAGACAATACAGGCAGTGATAAGCTGAGTACTTGGGAATCCGAAAGCAGCAAAGACGCTCCGAGAGAAGATGCAGGGAAACATTTAGGTGTGTAGCTCACATGTAACTCAAACTTCCCCATGCTACACTGGCCTTTAGAAGCATCTGGTAAGAGATGTCTCTTAGCTTTTTTCCCTGGCAGCATCCCGGGTGACTTGTGAGTTCGCCTCAGCTGTCACTGGTGTCCTCCCACTGCCACCACAGATGCTGCTCTCATGCTGTCGCCATCACAGCATCTGACACTGCCAACCCCACACAGCTGCTACTCCCTAGGGGTCAGGGGTCACCTCGTTTTAATTAGATAACCCCTATGCGTAGCCTGATGCACTTCGTCTCGGAACCTCCCTCTTTAAGGAACTCAGGATCAGAACCTTCAAGTCAGGTCAGAGACGAATTCGGGACTAGGGATCAGCACTGCACAGACTCCAGCATATAGGAAGCAGTATGTCATTAATAAATATCCATTTTCCACTCTCTTGCCTACCACTAAGAATTCACCGGTGCCCAAAACCAATATACTCTCAGCAGCCCCCCACTGCTTGTGGAATAAACTGCCCACCTTGGAAGGTGAGGCAGCCCAGAGAGTCTTTTCTCAGCTTTCCTCGACTTCCAGGCTAGATTCGTTCCCCCAGAGAATGATCTCATGTCACCATAAACCTTTCCTTTGTAGCTTTTAGCAGAGGTACACTGGGGTTAATAATAGTAGTACCTAGCTCACAGGTGTTTTGGTTTTGTTTCAGTTTTATCTTGGTGATGATTAAATAAGTTAATACGGGAAAAGTGCCTGAAATCATGTCTGACACAGAGGAAGCCCTCAATAAATATTAGCTATGATTATCATATACATTTATTTGTGTGATCATTTGAAATCTGTCTCCTCCACTAGATCGTAAGTTATAGGAAGGCAGGGATTGTGTCCATTTTTCACTTTTTATTGTATCTCAACTGCCTACTCAGTGTCAAGGACATAACAGTCAATATGTGTTGAAGGAATTCATGAATCACTCATAGAATCCCTTGAGCCAATTGCATAAGTCCCTTCAAAATTCTTTCCTTACCCCTTCTCCTGGGTCTCCATGCAAATAGGACTTATCTCTTATTTTGTTAGCTAAGTGTTCTCTGGTTAGTATATAAATTTAATTCCTTCATATACACTCATGTGCGCACACACACACACACACATGCCACAGAGTCCCCCAAAAGACTTAAGTATAATGTTTTTGAATATTTGTTTCTTTGTTTTAACAGCTTTACTGAGAAATAATTGATATACAAAAAGCTGTACATATTTAATGGATAAATCTGGTGAGTCTGGACATAGGCAATCACCTATGAAACCATTACCACAACTGAGGTAATAGACATATCTACCACCCCCAAACATTTCTTATGTCCAAAGAAGACATCTAGATGGCCAACAGACACATGAAAAGATTCTCAACATCATTCATCATTGGGAAAATGCAAATCAAAACTACAATGAGATATCACCTCACACCTGTCAGAATGGCTCAAATCAAACACACAAGAAACAACAAGTGTTGGAGAGGATGTGGAGGAAAAGGAACCCTTGTGCACTGTTGGTGGGCATGCAAAGTGGTGCAGCCACTGTGGAAAACAGTATGGAGATTCCTCAAAAATTTTAAAATAGAACTACCCTATGATACAGAAATCGCAGTACTGGGTGTTTACCCCCAAAATATGAAAACACTGATTCAAAGGGATACATGCACTCTTGTGTTTATTTGTAGCATTATTTACAATAGCCAAACTATGGAAGCAGTTCAAATGCCCATTGATAGATGAATGGATAAAGAAGATGTGGTATATATACAGAATGGAATAGTATTCAGCCATAAGACATAATGAAATCTTGCCATTTGTAATGACATGGATGGAGATAGAGAGTATAATACTAAGCAAAATAAGTCAGTCAGAGAAAGCAAATGAGCCAAGGGGGGAAAAAAAGAGAGAGACAAACCAAGAAACAGACTCTTTACTATTGAGAACAAATTGTTGGTTACCAGAGAGAAGGGGAGGTGGGGAAGGGATGGGTCACATAGTTGATGGGGATTAAAGAGTGCACTTATCATGATGAAAAAAAAATAAAATGATTCAGAAAAGATTAAAGACACACACGCGCAAAGGAAAAAAAAAAGAAATGACCTTGAACTTGAGAGTTAAGAAAACTCAGGTTTGAATCCAGATTCTTCTTAGTAGCTCTGTTTGCTTGGGTTTCTTCATGTATAAAACTATGAAAACAGCTGGCACCTGGGTGGTGCAGTTGGTTAAGCTACCAACTCTTGGTTTGGGCTCACACGGAGATCTCAGGTTTGTTGAGATCTGCTCTGTGCTTGGGGCTTCATGCTCCAGGCCCCTGGCTCCAGGCTCCCGGCTCCCAGGTTCAGCTCCTGGCTCCGCGCTCAGCGGGGAATCTGCTTAAGACTTTCTCTCCCTCTCCGTCTGCCCCTCCACTCCACCCTCACTCTCTCTCTCAAATAAAAAAATAAATCTTAAAAAAACAACAACTGTGGAAACAGATCAGAGTGAAGCTTAGAAACAGGGCATGTAAAGCTCCTAAATGGTGACTGGAGGTTAACAGGTGCTCAACAATTAGTAAGTATTGTTATTATTGTTATATCTATTTTCCTCTTAAAACTCAGTGAAACAATGCATGCAATTATTTAAAAAGCTTAAGATAGCTTTGTATCCTCTACAAACACAGCATAAACAAGGCCACATGGTTTTAAGTATGCAAACGTAGAGTGTCACATTAAGCTTTCTATTTATTCATTTATAAGGTTGTCTCTACCTAGTTAAGTGGAATTTTATGAAAAGGCCAAAAAATGCCTTATCTCGGTTTGAATATGCCTGGGGATCCCTGCAGTTACTCAGGGGCTTAATAGAGAATAGCCATAAGGGCTAACAGGCTTCTTGGAGGGGACAAAGCCTTGTCTCTTGTACAAGTTGTCCTTGACTTCATCTTCTGCACCTAGGACCGTCCTGGCACGTGGCCCTCCATATCTATAATCTGCAACTTCAGAAGTTGAGGGTTTGATCTTCTCTTTCGAAAACCCCCACAGCCTTCTGTCCAGGACTACACTGTGGAGCACCCCTTGGTCTGCCTTGTGTGGTCCTGTGGCTGGCTGGGCACGAGATGTCTCCCCACCGCACTGTGCACCCTTTGAGTCCTGGAAAGTCCTTACTCTTTCATGTTGTGCGCCATCCGGTTGGGGCTTTACATGTGGCATGAGTTCAATAGTATTTACTAAACAAATGAGGGTTTCAGCAGAATCTGCATGTAGGGAACAATACAAAAAGCACACTTAAAGCAACACATCAAAAAAAATATGTCATTTAACATTTGTAACTGAAAAGGAGGTATGTTCCCTATAATTTAGTAATGGCATACATCTACCTTACGTAACAATTGATTTCCCAATTCTTACTAAATGAAAATGTCTTCATATATTACCTGACTTTTCAGGGAGTATGTTTTTCTTCCTTATTGTGTTTTTTGTTTTTATTGATTTATTATTTATTTATTTTAAAGATTTCATTTATTTATTTGTCAGAGAGGGAGAGAGAGTGAGAGTGAACAAGCACAAACAGGGGGAGTGGCAGGCAGAGGGAGAAGCAGGCTCCCCACTGAACAGGGAGCCCGATGTGGGACTCGATCCCAGGACCCTGGGATCATGACCTGAGCTGAAGGCAGATGCTTAACCAACTGAGCCACCCAGGTGTCCCTGTTTTTGTTTTTTTTTTTAGTAACCCTGACACATAGATGGTTTTTTAAAAGAAAATTGCCAAAGTAACTTGGCACTGAAGTTTCTAAGTTTATAGAAAAGTTTCAGTATGTAATTAGGCTCAGTTCATCAGTGATGTATATGACGGAGCTTAGAAATTGGGTAATGACACAATTTTATAGATTCTTCTGGACAGGCACTTCCTCTGGTCCTCTTCTTTGCTGAACACCTGTCCTCAAATCCTGGATTCTTCCTCATCTGTGTGGATGTTTCTAGGATTCTGTCCCCAGGTTCATGCAAGGGTAGGAGGAGAGGAAAGGGACATTTGGCCTTCTCTCTTATCCCTTTAGTCATATCTTTTCTATTCTTTCTAGTCCATCTGTGGAGAGGTGGCTTGGAACCATATGTGGTTAGGAAAGCTGAGAGGGAGAATGAGACAGAGTCTGTGAGAAAAAAAGCAACAGCTGCTTGTTAAGAAACAGGCTGGGGGGGCCCCTGGGTGGCTCAGTTGTTAAGCGTCTGCCTTCAGCTCGGGTCCTGATCCCAGGGTCCTGGGATCAAGTCCCGCATCAGGCTCCCTGCTCAGCAGGGAGCCTTCTTCTCCCTCTGCCTCTCTCCCCCTGGCTTGTGCTCTCTCTCTCTCTCAAATAGATAAATATAAAAATCTAAAAAGAAAAAAAAGAAAGAAACAGGCTGGGGTTGGGATGGTGGGTGGTAATGGCTGGACGAGGGAGGAAGTGAACTTGTGTAGCTGGAATGGCTATTCTGTTGTCCTCCGGGGCCATCACACACGTGACCACAGTGAGTTCCACACGTGCATGTCAAGCGCCAGAGAAACTGGATCAAACATTTTGGAAGCCAGCATACTTTGTCCATTTTCAACTTTGCCAAATAAGAGCCTTAAAAGAACAACCACTGTCTCTCATCACCACCACGTGCGAAGGAAGGATGTTTTGACACCAGAAAGGTCAGAAGTGTATTATTTTAGAATAAAGGATAACTTTTCAAATTGGATATATTTAGCATTATGAAAAAATTACTACATTATCTTTTTTCCCCTCTTATTTTGCCATTTTGTTGTAGACTGTTACCATACAATATTTCATTTGTTTGCAAGATCATCCTAGGAAGTAGCGAACGTCCCTTACTCTTAGCCAGGGTAAATACCCCTTCTGTATGCTTTGATAGATCACATTTAAACAACATAACTCAGATGTATGAAAAGTGTTAATTGCCCTGTTTTCTATAACTGATCTCATCCTGCACTCATCATTCCCAGTGATGGAAGGAAACACTTTATCTTGCCAAGTAAAAGTGGCTTTTTGGTGGTTTTTAGTTTTAAATTGCCTCTTTGGGTAACTGCTCAGTCCTTTGGGATTCTCTCCCGGATTTTTCTTACTCCTTTCTCCTTTTTAAGACGGCATCTGGGTCCTGGGAGAGGTTACATGTCCTCCTGGTCTAGTGGCCTCCCATTAAGGTGACTCTTGGCCTTGGCCTCTGTCCTCAGTGTATCTGCTTTGGTGTGGCTTGGATTCCTGGTCCCTGAGCTCCTGCACTGCTGAAACACAGTTGCTTTTGCTCCATCCTCTGGGCATCATGCTGGCTCCTGCTAGTAATGACTGAGGACTTTGTTTTTGCCATCTCGTCACAAGGTCTCAGCACTTGGGTCTCCTTGCTCCAACTCCAGGCTTTATTGGGGTCATTGGTTCTGTCAGTCCTTCCATATCCCTAACTCTCTTGGGAGACCTGGGAATGCTCTCCTGCTTTCTCCATAGTCAACATGATTGTGCAGGATCCTGCGACGCATCCCTCAGCCCCATTGCTCCTCCTCTGCACACACACATCACACTGCGTGCCCTGCCAAAAGCAAGTCTCTTCTGAGAGATTTATAGTCTCTCTAGACCATGGCTTTAAACAATTATTTATTTTTTCTTCTTCTTACTATTATTATTTTAGCAAAAGCTACACTAGGAAATACATTTTATGTCGAGGTACAGTGCTTGTATAGTGAGCAGATATATATGCCAAAGAAATAAAGATTTCCCCAAATTATATTTATCTTCACTACTTGTGGATTCACTCTGATATCTTCTAATCTGGTCTACTCTAAGTCATTTAAAAACACGTTGATCCAATCCATTAGACTGATCTCTTTATGCACCAGTGGGCCACTTTCCTAGGCTATGCCCCAGGAAATGAAGCACTAGCTCCCAAATCATCAGATTCTTCCCCAGTTCATATGGATGTTTTAAAGTTTCCATCCCCAAATTCATCCCCAGGGTAGGAGAATGAGATAAAGATGTTTGATATTTTCTCTTATCTCGTAAGTCACATCCTTTACCCTTTCTAGTCGAGGGTTTATTTTAAGACCAGTCCTGTATATTTGGTTCTTATTATGTAAAATCAGTTAAGAAAAACCTTTAATTCTGATAAACCTGGTTTTCAAGAATACGGTCTCCTGATCTCACCATGACTTTAAAAAAAGTTAAAAAAAAAACAAATATTTTTCATCTCACGGTCTCTATGGGTCAGGAATTTGGAGGCATGTTCACTGGGTGGTTCTGGCTCAGGGTCTCTTATGAGGTCACAGACAGGATGTCATCTGAAAGCTTGACCAGGGCTGAAGAATCTGCTTCCAAGATTGCCTACTCACCTGGCTGTTGGCAGGAGAACTCAGTTCCTCACCATGCGAACTTCTTCATAGGGCTGGTTAAAGATCTTGATGATGTGACAGCTGGCTTCCCCTATAGGGGTGATCCAAAAGCGAGCAAGAAGGAAGCTGCACTGCCTTTTATGACTTAGTCTCAGAGAGATCACACACACCAACACTTGTTTTATTCTATCCGTTTGAAGCAAACACTAAGTCCAACCAAAATGTAACGGGAGGGGAATTAGGTTTCACTTTTTAAAGGGAGAAGAATAAAGAATTCATGTACGTGTTTTAAACCTCCACAGTAACTTGTATATCTTTTCAGATAATTATCAGTACAAGGCAGTATATATGCTATGCATTACCTGACTGATGTAAATAGTGAACGTTATGGGAGAACCCTGACTGAATGAATAACCACTCTTTCCTTGTGCAATCAGGGAAGTTTGTGCAAAGATGAGTTTTGAATTGAGTGGTGAAGAATAAGGTCAGAAAACCAGAGAGAATCTGGCAGGGATTGCAACTGGTATAAACTGTGTAGGAAGGTTCAAGAGCCTTCAGATTGCTCCATATTACTCACTCTGGTTTCCTATCCACCACAGTGGACTATTAATAGCAGTCCACACTCCTGATCTCCAACACTCTCTTTAACAAACCTTGACTGCCTTGCATCTCGTCACTTCCGGGTCTGCTTTCTGAAGGGCAAGAGGCAGTTATGTAGGTGGATCTGGGCTTAAACATTAATGTATTCACTCCATCCAAATAGCAGAAACACACTTTTATTTTTTATTTTTTTTAACTTTTTTAAAAAGATTTTATTTATTTATTTATTTGAGAGACAGAGAATGAGAGACAGAGAGCACAAGAGGGAAGAGGGTCAGAGGGAGAAGCAGACTCCCCGCTGAGCAGGGAGCCCGATGTGGGACTCGATCCCGGGACTCCAGGATCATGACCTGAGCCGAAGACAGTCGCTTAACCAACTGAGCCACCCAGGCGCCCAGAAACACACTTTTAAAAAGTGTGTATAATTTGACAGTCTTTGAAATAGGGATACAATTGTGAAACCATCATGACAATCAAGCTAATGAACATATCCATGACCCTCAAAAGTTTCCCTGTAAACCTTTTTATCCCACCTCCCATCCCTTACTTGCATTCTCAGGCAACCACAGATCTGCTTTGTTACTACAGATTAGTGTGCATTTTCTAGGATTTTAAATAATTGGAATCATGAGATTTTTACTCTCTTTTTAGTTTGGTTCCTTTCACTCAGTATAGTGGAATCATCCGTGTTGTTGAGGTATCAATAGTTCACTCCCTTTTACCGATGAGTAGAATTCCATTGTAAGGATATACCACAATTTGTTTACCCATTCATCTGTTGATAGTCATTTGGGTGGTTTCCAGTTTTTGCCTATTACAATAAGACTGCTATGAACCTTTGAGTATAAGACTTTATATGGACACATGCTTTCATATGAAATGATTGGGTCATATGGCAGATGAGTGCTTAACTACTTAAGAAACTGACAAACTGTTTTCCAAAGTGGTTATATAATTTTGGGTTATTACCAGCAGTGTACGAGAGTTCCAGTTCCCCCACATCATCAACATTTGGTATGGTCAGTCTTTTAAATTATATCTGTTCTGGTGAGTGTGTAGTGGGTTCTTATTGTGGTTTTTATTTGCATTTCCTTAATGTTGTCGAGTTTTTTTTTTAAGTGCATATTTGTAATCCATATATATTTCTTGGTGAAGTGTCTGTTTTTGCTCATTTTGCTCATTCAAAATGCGCTGTTTGTTTCTTATTATTGAATTTTTAGGCTTATATGTCCTGGATATAAGGCCTTTATCAGAAATGTGATTTGTAAATATTTTCTGCCCATCTGGAGCTATCTTTTTATTCCCTTAAGAGTATCTTGTGAAGAACAAAAGTTTTTAATTTTGATAGAATTGATCAGATTTCTTCCTTTATGACTCATGCATTTTGTGTTATATCTAAGAAATTTTGCCTACTCTAAGGTCATAAAGATTTTCTTTTTTTTTTCTAAAGTTTTTATTTATTTATTTGAGAGAGAGAGAATGAGAGATAGAGAGCACGAGAGGAAAGAGGGTCAGAGGGAGAAGCAGACTCCCTGCCGAGCAGGGAGCCCGATGTGGGACTCGATCCCGGGACTCCAGGATCATGACCTGAGCCAAAGGCAGTCGCTTAACCAACTGAGGCACCCAGGCGCCCAGGTCATAAAGATTTTCATCTACGTTTTCTTTTAGAAATCTAGAAGTCACTATTTTAGAAGACACAGTCTTTGCACTTTGATTGAAAATTAATCTAATACATATGTGTAGGTTTATTTTGGGACTTTCTATTTTGTTCTATTAATCTGTTTGTCTCCTGTGACCAATATTACACTTTCTTGGCTATTGTAGCTCTGTAATAAGTCTTGAACTCAGTTAGTGTAAGTCTTCTTTGTTCTTTTTCATACTATTTTGTGTCACACTATCAGGTGTTGGGGTAGTCAACTAGGACAACAAACAAAACTGAAAGTAACAATCTTTATTCACTTACTGTGATAGTGTAGGCAAGAGGCCAAAATGTAAAGTGCTGGCTCCTGTTCCATTTTTCCACATGGAATAACATTGGGTGCAAGGGTCAATCAGATGACATGCAGGACAAGTGGGGGAAACTATTTCCCTGCTGAAGAGACTGAACAAAAGTCTGGTGTGTGGAGAGGGAGAAACCACTCATGGAGGCTTCCAAATGGAGATGCCTGGGCTAGAAATGCAGATATGATTATGGGTATGGTTCCTGTGGGGTGGGGCCTAAGTCCTAAGACCTTGACTGCAATTCCCTCCAGAAGACTGCAATTCATTGCCTGTGCACCAAGTGTGAGGAGGGCAGTTTTCCCTTATACGACCTGTTGGGGAAAGCCTTTGTAATTGCCTATGGTTGGGCCTAAAAGATGACATGTAGGATTTTGGCCCTGAGCTGAACTTCTCAGTTTTTGGCTACTCTTGGTCCTTTGCATTTGCACTTGAGTTTTAGAATCAGCTTGCCAATATCTATAAAAATGTCTGCTGAGATTTTTATTGGGATTTCATTGAATCTATACATCAATTTTGGGAGAAATGTCATCTTAACAATATCTGGATGCTGAATCTTCTGATCCATGAACATGGTATATCTCTGTATTTATTTAGATCTTTTAATTTCTCTTAGCAATGTTTTGTGGTTTTTCACATACGGGTCTAACACATCTTTAGTCAGGTTTATCTCTAAATACTTAATATTTTTGGATGCTATTTTAAATGGTGTTTTACAAAAACTTCAATTTCCATTTTTTCTCTCAAATATAGTAACAATAGATTTTTGTATATAGGTCTAGTTTCCTAAAGTGTTGCTAAATCAACATACTAGTTCTAGTAGTTTTTCTGTAGACATCATAACATTAGCCTAAACTATATGGCATTGGTTTAATGGCAGGTGGCAGACAAGGACGCAGATATTACAGGCTGAAAAGCTGGTGATCTTTTTTATGCTGCCGTAAAACATTTCAAAAAATTGTCAACTCAATATCTTGGAAGGCCAACCACATGCTCTTTGAATCTGTAACTGTAGGGAAAATGGTACAGAAAAAGTGTAGGGATGATTCTCTGACCAATGAGAGAGTATTGTCTGTTGCCTGCCTCCTTCAGGAAAATCCTTTGAGAAAGATGAACTCAGGTAGAAGCTAGCCATTTTAAGAGATGAAGGGAAATAAAGCTCTGCTAAGATTGAAGTTCTCTGCCTGCAGTCTGTAATACAAATTGACTGAAGGTGGTTATTTAGGGCCTTCTAGTTTTGATAAAGCCAAAAGCTATTATACTCCCAATAGCAGAAGATAAAACTGTGACCCAAAGCCCTTCTCAAGGGCCATTAGCAAAGTGTTGTCTGCCAGATGATAGAAGCCAAGCAGTGAAGATTCTATTAAGGGGATTGCCTTTCCAACCAAACCCGCTGTTTTTGCTGGCTACAAGGGCACTGTAATTAAGTTAATAGATAAAGGATGGGACAAACAGAGCCTAGTAAATGAAAATGAAGAGTAATTACGCATAAGAAATATGACTAGTTGAGATCTTTAGCTGCGGTTATTTGTACGAGGAATTGTAAAAGGAACAAATGAACCAGAAATACATTCAGTAACTTTTCAAATGGAGCTGACAAAAAGCTACAAGTCTAGCTTGCCAATACCTGTGTGCATTTGACCCTGAAGTCCCTCAGAACTGCACCAGTAAGAAACTGGGCACAAAAAGATGTGTATCCTCCCAGGAAGGCATACTTGTCAATATACTCTTCAGATGCAATCATGAGGATCATGGATAAGAACCTCCCAGAAGGTAAAGCCAGTAACTTCAAATGCAACAACAGAGGAATTCCTTCTGGAGAGCAGAAATGGGGTCTAACTAAGAATTTACTTACCACCTGGGCAATCTTTGAAGTTTCCTTTTTGCAACATTTTGCTAGGCTATGGACCAGTGACTACTTCCCCTCCATTCTTTTTCCAAATAATTTTTCATATTCCTACCTCACCAGGTATATGGCGGAGGGTGTGTGTGTGTGTGGGGGGGAAGATACTTCATCTTTTAGTTAGTAGGTCACTGGGTCATGAGGAGTTATATTCAGACTTGAAACGGACTGTATATCATCTTCATATCATGGACTTAAGAGCTGGATGCAATAACTACTTGGAACTTTGGCTTTTCTCCCTTTGGAATAGGGTATGTTCTGTTAGAAGATGGGCATATATATAAATATCTGGGTGGCCAAAGGTGTGGACTGTGACAAAGTTGTCCACCAATGTACATTCTCACCTTCCTTTATTACTAGAACTGCTGAGTATTAGCTGGATCCATGGTTGCCCAGCTAGAGAACTTTATCTCCCACCTTCCAGTTAGATGTAGTTATGTCTCTAATCAGGTCAATGGAATGAGTGAGTAGTGCTACATCTGGGACTCACTCCCAGGAGTACTGAGATGTATATCCCTTTCCTTTCTGCCTTTTGGCAGGGCTAAGATACAGATGTGATGGCAGGTTCTGGGATGGAGGTTATGTATGAGGATAGCAGCACTGACCTGCCATTCCTGGACAACTGACCTCTGGACCAGTATAGGAGAGAAAAAAACAAAACTATCTTGTTTCACAGACACATAAATACAGAGAACAAACTGATGGTTGTGAGAGGAGGAAGCCGGGGGATGGGTAAAATAGGTGAAGGAGAGTGGGAGGTACAGACTTCTAGGGATGGAGTAAAGAAGTCACAGGAATAAAAGACATAACATGGGGAATACAGTCAATGGTATTGTAAAACATTGTATGGTGACAGATGGTAGCTACACTTGCAGTGAGCTTAACTATAGATTTGCTGAATCACTGTGCGGTAGATCTGAAACTAATGTAACACTGTGTCAACTATGCTTCAATTAAAAAAAAAACACACTATCTTGTTTCATATACAGTATCTTTGGGTCTCTGTTAAAGCAACCTTATCTGTATCCCAACTAAAACCGAGGCCTAGATTTGGAATAGAGTATTATGTAAGTATTCTTGTCTCCAAAGGCCAAGGTGGAGCCATTCTTGAACAAATGGAAAAGAAACTTTTGCTAATCGAAGTAAGGATTTTGGCCCAATTAAACCAATACTAACCACAGGAAACTTAATGTAAGCCAATTCAGGATGAGATATTATGGAAGAAATGACATGGTCCTATCAGCACTTAACTACCTACTTTTAGATTGTATGTAAGAGAAATTTCTATTTTGTTTAAACTGCTATATTTTTGTTTTTTTTCATATCTAAGAGGATGCTTACACTGCACTCTAAACAACATAGTTAGAATTTGTTGAAAAACCAGTGCCTAATCACAAAAATAACAAATCAAAGCAGTGTGTGCCCAATGGGGAATATGGACAAAAAAAAAAAAAAAAGACTCTCAGTTTGGAGCGCAGAAGGGATTAGGAGGGTCTGAAGAAAAGGAAGTCCTAGTGGTGAAAAGGGCATCATTGAAGGCAGGAATATTTTATTTTCTCCTTAAACCAACTAACCAACCAACCTCAGTGTAACTTTTCTTGCAACTATTCTGGTAAATGAGATAAGAAAACACTGCTTTAAAAAAAAAAACAAGCTTTGAAATAAACCAAGGTACTTTTCCTTTAAAACTATTTTTGTTTATAAATAACATAGGCATTGGAACACTTGAGAACACTGTAACAATGCAGAACGTTTTAAGAAAGTGAAAATCAGTAGACATTACCTTGAACAAAAAAACTGCAACCATTATTTTTTTTCTGGTCTTTCTTCAGTGGGTGCACAAGTGGAGATACATGTATTTTTATATATACTACAGAGTACATATATATACATACTGCAGCTCTGTTGTGTTTTTTCACTTAATATTATGTAAGTACTTAGGTGAAAAATTCTTCAGTTCTTAGTTGCTGTTATTGTTTAATTTCATACAATTAACCATAAAACATAGAAAATCAGTATGTATCAAAAGGCAATAATTAAACACACACACACACACACACACAGAATATTTCCTCTGACAGAAAAGCTTATTTTTTCAAGCGCTTAGCAGTGACCAAGCGTAGAAGGGACATCTTGGAGTGTTTTCAGGAGAGGCCTGTAGAAACTACTTTGCATAACCTCACAGCAAAAACAATAATAAATAAATAATAAATTAAAAAAATAAATAAATCAAAAGTAAAAACTGAGGCAAATTGCCCAGAGGAAATCTAAAATTACAAAATAAAAACTTTAATGTTACATGTCTGACCATATTCTACAATATAGTAGAGCCATCCTTCTGTCCTATTATAGTCGAGACCACCTTAAAACAAAAGGGCAACTCACTCATGGGGGAGGTCCGGTCAAACTCTTTTCATTTCTGTGGGTGCTAATCTTAAATTCCTTCCCTCATGAGACTATTTGCCCATTCTGGCAGAACATTTGTGAGAAACCAAAATTTCACATATGGAACTCCCAAGTCACCCATCTGGCCCCACCTACCTTATTTTTCGGGTTGAAAATTTGTCACAGGAACAAATGTTATCTCCCACGATTTGAGAAACAAGACTGATCCAACAGCACCATTAAATGCATATAAACTGGGCTACTGGTGGTATTAGTGCTTTATTTTCCCTCCTGCAAAATGGGTTTATCAGTGTATATATGTATTGTGTATATATACATAAAACATTATTTTGAATTATCTTCCCTATTCTGAACTTTTTGAAAATTGTGCTTAGTTTTTATTCTGGATACTCTTTTTGATAATTTATCATTATAATGGCTGCAGTGGAAATACTCATACATTCTAGCTGCCTGTAAAGTAAGTTGTCTTATATCTTATTGGGCACACTGAATAACTGCTAAGGTTTTTTAAGGAGGGTACGAACTTTAAAATCAAAGGCTAGGCATTATTATTATTGGCCTCTGCCGCTTCACGTACTTTCGTATCGCAATTAGTACATTTGTTCTCTGCCTGGGAACTTTGTACTGAAGCCGAACCAGAAAGACTCGCTGGTGCCTCCTAGGACCAGGCCCCCCCCGCGCCGTCTCCCCTCCCACCCCTGGGCGAGAACACGCCCTCAGTTACTGCCGGTCTGACCCGAGCCTTAGGTAACTTCTATTCCGGGGCGGCGGTGGCCACAGCCAGCAGCGCAAGCGGGCCTCAGCTGACCCCCGCCCGCAGCGCGGCCCAGTGCACCGGGATCCCGCAGCCGGGCGCCAGCTGCCCACTTCGCAGGGGCGGCTCCGCTCTCGACCGCGCCGTTCTGTTTGGCGGCCTCTAGGCCAGCCGCCCGCCCATGCTCTCAGCCACCAGGAGGGCTGGCCAGCTCTTCCACATTCGCTTTCCCGTTTCGAGAATGAGCAACTCCGCCTCTAAGATCGTCAGCCCCCAGGAGGCCTTGCCGGGCCGGAAGGAGCCGATCCCCTATACGGGTAAGGACGCGTGCGCGCGCAGAAGGCTCTGTTATTGTCGTGGCGCATGCGCATCAGCGCCCGGTGGCTGCGCGTCCTCTTCCCGCCCGGAAGAGAGCCGAGGGCCGGCCTCTGGTGGATAGTTAGGCTGGGGTCTGCGCAGGCGCGGAGAGGCTCCGACCCTGGGGGCGTGGGGAGGGGTCGTAGCTTTTTCTTTGTTTGGCTTCTCACCCCCTGAAACAGCACGAAGCACTTTGATGGAATCTAATATGTTGGTATAACTCACCTAGAGTGCAAATACCCCGGCGGCTCCAAACTTTGGGTAGGAAAAGCGCTGACCCGATTTCCGCTCTTTCTCACAGGTGTGTGAGCCCTCAGTCCCGGCTTCTGTGCCTCCCTTTTTCTTTCTTTTATGTACGGTCCGCTGGGATACTGGCCACTTTCAGCGATGGTGCCGTGTTGTGTTGTCACTGGAAGCAATGAATGATACAGAACGATGAAAACTGCAGTTCTGAAATTGTATCTCAGACCACTGTACCGGTTGCAAGAATTATCCTCAGGCTTCCATTATTCTCCCTGAGTGCCCGGTTTCTCCCAATTGGCAGGCGCTGCCTCTGGCCCCGTGCTCGCGGGTCTGCCGGTATCAGTAGTCGGAGGTGTCGCTTTAAAGCTGTGCTTTACAAACTTAAAAATAATTTTCTAACCTCATACCAAAACTTTTGGAAAATACAGTAAAAAAAAAAAAAAGCCAGAAAAATGATCACATGGTTGGGTGCCCAGTAATGTTAAACTACTCTAAAAGTTATTTGCATAAAGCTTAAACCTCAGTTTCTGTCGCAGACTGGTAGCGGTTCGCAGACATCCCAGGTCCACCAACCAAGGACCATTGCCATTATCTTGGTGCAGTGCTTCTCAAAGCGTGGTCCCTACAATTAGTGTTTTAAACAAACCCTTTGGGTGAATCTAATACACTCCATAGTTTGTAAACCACTGCTTTAGAGCTGTTGGAGAATTAAATGGTGATTAGTCCTTTACATATGGCTCAATGCCAAGATAAAGCCTGCATTTAAAAATTCCTGGGAATTCTGTTTTTCTTTTCCTTAAAGAATTACTGAGTTATAGGAGGAGGTCATAGTGAGGGTGTGCATATCATACACAGTATTCAGTATCAGTATGAGATTGGAAAAGATAGAGAGGTTTTTTGAATGTGGGGCAGTTTGGAAACTGACACTGTGTAACTTGTTTCTCCAACTGCATTAGCAGTTTGGCTTCCTATGCCCCGCTCACTTCAACTCCACCTCATGGTCAGCCCTAAAAGTTTTATTTTTGACTCAAATTCAGAGAATGAGTTTTAAACTTCATTTTAAAAATAAATTCTCTTTTACAAACCACTATTCATAAATGGATACTTAAAGGCAGTGCTTTTTCAATGCTGAACACCCCCAGCTTGTACTAAACTTCCTCTTTACATACTACAGTCTCTTTGGTATGCCCTCCCAGACATCTAAAAAAGAACAAATGAACACAAAAATCTTTTTTTTGAAAACAAAAATCTTGATCAGATTTGCAAACTGGTTCAAGATCAACTTTGACCAAAATGTAGTTCTGCTTAATCTTTTTTTTTTTTTAAGATTTATTTGTTTATTTGACAGAGACACAGCGAGAGAAGGAACACAAGCAGGGGGAGTGGGAGAGGGACAAGCAGGCTTCCCGCTGAGCAGGGAGCCCCAATGCTGGGCTCCATCCCAGGACCCTGGGATCATGACCTGAGCCGAATGCAGACGCTTAAGGACTGAGCCACCCAGGCGCCCCTAGTTCTGCTTAATCTTAACCAAAGTCTTCTCAATCACTTACCTGATACATAAATGACATTTTTGGTAAAAGATTAACCAATATGACAGAAACGAGCCAATGATTTGTCACATCCACCTAGTAACTCTAGTGGAAAACCTCAGGGTTTGGTTCTCTTCCAGGCTCTTCGGTCTTTTTATGTAGCCATGCATACATCTCTGTATCTGGACCAGTAAACTGCTTTTTTTGGTGTAGGGCCAAGCCTACAATGCATGTGCATGTGCAATGCGTATGTCCCTATTGCTCAGCTGTTTTAACTCTTTTCCTGCCCAAATACTTCAGTTTTAGATTGTGGCCTTTCCAGTCCCTACTCCTGGTACAACTCCTCCCTTGACAGGTTGCCAAATGTTCTGACTGGCCCAGAAATGGGCAGTATTACCTCCTTGGTAGGTTTTGGTGGCTGTAAGCTTGAAACTTACGGACTTAAGTATTATTTTTTTGAAAGTCGAATTCATCTCTATCCCAAGCTCCAATCTGTTTAGTAGCCCTTCACTCCTTATTATCTCTGCCTGTTGTTAATTGTACCCTGACTTTCAAACGTTCTGTGACAGAAGCATCACCTTTTGATTTTAGAAGATAAGGCCTGTTTAGTGTCTTTGGTTCAGCCTAGTACTAGGCTCTGTCTTTGTGCCCTATTACCAAATACTTTAGGTGTGAAGAGTTATCATTTTAGCTTTAATCCTACCTTTTTTTTGGTATTCAGAAGGAAACTTACACCCTTTTATAAACTGTGGCCAAGTAGTAGATTACTACTTTGCAAGAGGGTAAGATTCAGTCCTTCAAACTTCTGTAGTGTTAAATTTCTCCCAGGCTACCTGTAGTGGATGAAAAGATGAATAGTCCTATTTTGGGTGACTGGTCATGACTAAACTTGGACTGGACTGGCTCATTTGAAGCAGACCCTGTTCAAGTTGGTAGGGGGTCCTGGACAGCACCGGCTGGCTGGCAGGGCATACAAGCAGTTTACCTGATCTTATATGTGGAGGTGGTCTCTCTCTGTTTCAGTGCCTGGCTGTAAAGCAATACTCAGAGAACTTTGGGACTGGGGGAAAAGTGGAATTCATGCTTGTTGAACTGAATTGTTGGGCAGTTAATTGCTAGATAGGCAGGAGGTGGAAGGCTTATACTGAAAACCTATGTTGTTAAAATGTAAGTTTATTATAGTTAGAACTAATCTTATTTCCAGTGAATTAATTACTGTAAAAGCCCAGTTTTTATTTTGTATGGCACCTTTTTTTTTTTTTTGCATTTTGGAAATATTGCTAATCTGGTTTTTTGGTCAGGTGTTTGGGATTTGGAGATATCATCCAAGATAACATTGACAGCTCATATTTAATCTCTGCTTTCTTGGGCCTATATTCTTAGGTAGTGTTCACTGTATTACTGTGTTGTTGTTGTTGTTGTTGTTTTTCCTGGCAAGAGGAAGAGATGTAGAACACCTGCTCAGAGTATACTCTTTTAAGAACTTTAAGTATAAATAGAAAAACAGTAAAACAATATGAGTAATCCAAAAGGTGGTTTCTTGGAAAACAATTGAACTGTAACAATAAAATTTATATACTATCTAATAAAAAAGGAAGAAAGTACAAATACATAAAATAAGAACTGAGAGGGGAGTAAATAGAAGTAGAAAACTTAAAGAATTATAAGATACTAACTCTTTGAAAATAAATTTGAAAACTTGGATGGAATAGATAATTTTTAGGCAAATATAATTGACCCAGATTGATACCAGAAAGATCCCGTTCTGTTTAGGAAATCTTAACAGAATGATTTTTCTAGAAGAAATGAAGTCATCCAAGAGTTGCCTCCTCTCAAAGCATCATGTTCAGACAATTTTACAGGGCACTCCTACTACTCACAACCCTGAGATCATGACCTGAGCCAAAATCAAGAGTCGGATGCTTAACCAACTAAGCCACCCAGGTGCCCCTATGTCTAATTTTTTGAGGAATCTCCATACTGTTTTCCATGGTGGCTGCACCACTTTGCATTCCCACCAACAGTACATGAGGGTTCCTTTTACTTCACATCTTCACCAACACTTGTTGTTTCTTATTTTTGATTTTAGCCATTCTAACAGATGTGAGGTAGTATCTCATTGTGGTTTTGATTTGCACTTCTCTGACAATGAGGGATGTTGAGCATCTTTTCATATGTCTCTTCTTTGGAGAAATGTCTGTTCATGTCTTATGTCCGATTTAAAATTGGATTATTATTTTTTTTGGTGTTGAGAAAATTTTCATCTTTCTATAACTTGTGGCTTAGTAGATTTCTACTTTGCAAGAAGATAAGATTCAAACCTTCAAACTTCTTCAATGTGAAGCTTTTGCAAGGCTGCCTAAAGTGGATCAAAGCATGACTAGGCCTATTCCGGGTAATTGGTTATTATTTAACATTGTTTTGTAAGTGATAGCTAATGTAGTCAGATAGGAGAAGGCAATTAGAAATGTACAAATTGGAAAAGAGAAGGTAAAACTAGACAACAACCAGTAGCTTTACTCTATGCAAACAACTTGTTAGAAAATATAATGGAAGAACACACCCCATTTATAACAGCAACCAAAAAAGATAAAATTTATGTATAAACTTGGCAAAAAATATGCAAGACCTAAGTGAAGAAAACTTTCAAATGCTACTGAAGGACACAAAAGAAGACTTGCACAAATGGTAAGACATACCAGGTTCTTGGATAAGAGTGAACAGGAAACATACAAGTTCTCCCTATAAGTTAATTTATAAAGGAACATGCTTTTAATAAAAGTACTAATTTTTTTTGTTTTATTCTAGAACCAGACACATTAATTAAAAAAATTCATATGGAAAAATAAACAGGAAGAGTTACAGTAACTGTCAAAGAAGAGCAAAGAGGGGCAGCTGGTCCTACCACATAGTAAAAATGAAGCTTAATAACTTAAACAATGTGATACTGGTCCATGAATAAGTAGGTCAATGGGATAGAATAGAAAGATCAGAAATTCTTTTTAAATCTTTTTTTTTTTTAAAGATTTTATTTATTTGAGACAGAGAGAATGGGAGAGAGAGAGCACATGAGAGGGGGGAGGGTCAGAGGGAGAAGCAGACTCTGCTGAGCAGGGAGCCCGATGCGGAACTCGATCCAGGGCTCCAGGATCATGACCTGAGCCGAAGGCAGTCGCTTAAGCAGCTGAGCCACCCAGGCGCCCGAAAGATCAGAAATTCTTAAATATATATGGAAATGTAGTATATCGTAAAGGTGATATCTCAAATCAGTGGGGAAAAGATGGAGCATTCAATAATAAATGGTTATGGGACAACTGGGTAGCCAAAATGAAAAAAAAAAAAGTTGGATCTGTACTTTACCTCGTAAACCAGAATAAGTTCCCAAACAGATATTTTATGATAATAGCTCATGCTTATTAGGTGTGTGCTGTAGGTCAGGCACTCTAGTAATTACTTTACATTTGCTAAGACATTTAATCCTCACAGTAACCCCCTGGGGTAGTAATTATTATTAACCCCATTTGTTGATGTGGAAACATCAACTCTATATGGGTTGGGTGACTTATCCAAGGTCATATAGCTAGTAAGTGGTGCAGCTGGGACATGAATGTGGGCTATTTGGCTCTAGAGTTTGTGATCTTAACTACTGTACTGTTTTTTCATTTAGTTACTTGTGAAAATGAAACAGTTTAAGTGAGAGAATGGGAGAATTCCTTTATAATCTTGGGATGAGGAAGGCCTTTCCAACTATGACTTGAAAATCAGAAGACTTAAAAAATTGATAAATTAGATCACATCAAGGTAAAAATATTCTCATGGCAAAAATTACCATAAGCAAATTCAGAAGACAGACTGGGATAAATATTTGCAACTTATAAGTGAAGGACTGTTGTCCCTAATATATAAGAAGCTCCTAGAAATTAATAAGAAAACACCAACATCTGTTAGAAAAATAGGCAGAGGTTATAAACAGATAGTTTATAGAAAAGCAAGTACAATTGGCTCTTAAACATATAAAGGGGTGCTCAACTTCACTCATAATGAGGAGGATGCAAACACCATTTTTCATTTTTCAGATTGGCAAAAATCCAGAACTTTGATGGTACACTTTGTTGGTAAATCCTTAAGGAAAAAGGCACTCTTGTACATTGCTGGCGAGACTGTAAATTGGCTCCACTCTTATGGAAGGCAATTTGGCAATATCTATAAAAAATTTAAATGCATATACCTTTTGACCCAGGAATTCAATTCTGGGAATTTATCCTACAGATACACTTGCACACATGCCAAATGATGACTATACCAGGTTATTCACTGCAGCTTTGTTTGCGGTAGCCAAAGATTGGAAACAACCCAAATGCCCATCAATAGGGGCTAGTTAAATAAATTGTGGTTCATCCTCACAATGGAATATGCAGCTGTAAAAAAGAACGTGGAAAATCTATATGAATGGGTATGGAGAGATTGCCAAGATACAGTGTTACGTGAAAAAAGCAGGGTCAGAACAGTGTTAATATGGTATGCTAATTTTTGTGTGAACAGGGAGGAAAATAATAGGATGTGTGCACAAAGAAACTTTGAAAGGATAGCTAAGAAGCTAATAGCTGGGGAGAGGGCTATGCGGTGAGCTGAAGATGGATGGGACACACAAGTGGGAGACTTTCCTTCATGCTTTCTTGTAACTTGATTCTTGTAATGTGACTGCATTATTGAGTTAACTCCACTATGAGGATGATCTCTCTCTCTGGTTTTTAGTTTAATTGACCACGTTTCTATCATCTTTTGTCATCCCTATTTCAAGTTCTTACTTTTTTTTAAATTTTGCTCTCTTTTTCTTGTCAAGTAAGTCTTTTTTTTCTTCCCCAACTTGCTTTTGTAATCAGAATCTACATTTTGGCGTGATTTAAAAAAATCTATATTTAGAGGGTGAAATTGGAATAAGTTAATCCAAGTCATTTTACATTTCATAAATATTCATTTTTATTGAAGCATCAATTGTGGTGGCATCATTTATACAAAGAAAAGATCTTTGGGGACAAATTCCTTCCACTATTATGTAGAAGGCATTATGTGTATTTCTTTTATTTTGAGTGATGTACATAGACTTTTAAAAGAAAATGATAGAAAACAATTTTCCTTTTAGAAAAATTTTCCCCAATGTGTGATTAATTTCTAAATCGGAGGACACAACTATTATTTTTCCTCTTCACATCTTGTCTAAAGCTCTTTATTTTACCCTCTGTTTCAGAACCCTCAGTGTTTTCCTGAAGTCCCTGGGATAAGGGTATTCCGTACCTCCCATGATCTGATCCTTACCTTCCCAGCCTTTCTTCCTGCTGTGCCCCATAGAACCCCATCCTCTGGCTAACATGTGTTTCTGTGTTCTGCCTCTGGAGTTGCTCATGTTATTCTACCCAAGTGGGTTCCACATTGCCAGTGTTTTCATTTAGTCATTCATTAAATGTCTATTAAATGCCTCCTTAGGTAAAATAATGTTTTCCATATATTCTTATCCTACCTCATCTTCAGAACTTGCCCTGATTGGATTCCATTTCTCCTATAAATGCATCCCTTTTCTCTCCAACCTAAGTGATTCTTTTTTCTTTTGTTTTCCTTTTCTCGCCTCCTCTCTTCTTTCTTTCTTTTTTAAAGATTTTATTTATTTGACACAGAGAGAGAACACAAGCAGGGGGAGAGGAAGAGGGAGAAGCGTGCTCCCTGCTGATCATGATGCGGGGCTTGATCCCAGGATCCTGGGATCATGACCTGAGCTGAAGGCAGATGCTAAACTGACTGAGACACTCATGCACCCCAGTCCCTTTCTTTTCTTCTGGACAAATAATTATGTACTGTTGCATGAATCCTCCTCTTGGATCTTGTATTGTTACTTAGATGTCGTGTTACTACCCAGGTTGTTAAATCTACGTCTTATCTCCTCATATGAGGGGGAGCTCCCTTGAAAGATGGCTGTCCAGAGGGAGGAGCCCTCTTTCACTCCTTGAAGGGAGGGGCTGGCTATGGTTGATACTGTTTTATCCTTCAGTTTGTAGTACTTCACAGAGGACACTGTCTACATCGGGCACTCAGTTATGGTTTGCGAATATTGGGGAAAGTATGACTAATGCTGGTTGAAGGTGGTCTTTTTGTGTGACCATTGTGTGACCATTGTGACACAGAGAAGCTAACATAGCTCATCTTTTGTCCCTGGGGTATATATCCTAAATCGTTTTTTCATTAGTAGTGATAGATTTGGGCTGATTACAGACTTTCTTCTCAATTACTCTTGTTACCAGTAGTAAACTTTTCTGTTGGCCAGGGTGAATGATGAGGAGCCCCTCACCTTTAAATCGCTAAACAGGGACTTGGCTAGGAATCTGCAGCAGTAGTTGGGAAAGAGGCATCCTGCTCAGCACAGTCCATGGGGGACCCTGCTTCCTTCAGGATCAGGGGTGACAGCGAGCCCCTGCTTCAGCTGGGGGAGGGAGGAGAGTGAGGACAGTTGAGGTGAGAAATGGGAAGCTGGTTGGGTGAGGAGACATCAGCCCCAAGAGAGCCAGTGGCCTCCACGCCCTCAGCAAGAACCAGAGTGGAACCTTTTTGCTAGGCTTGGTCTGCCCCTTCATAGACCCCAGTGCCTTGCCAGCCATCACCACTGCTGCCTTGGCAGATGGCCAGACGCCTTCCCATGCCACGGCAGCTGGCTGGCCCTGTCATCTTGCACCAGCCAAAATCTTTGAACTCTGGTGAAGTGTGAAAGACTGAATTCTGCAAAAGATGGATTCAGAGTGTCAATGCATGATGAGTGAAAGTTGTGGATCCTCTGTATCCTGTTCTTTCATCTCTCTTCCATCATAAATTCCCAGTTTGTCTGAGAGCGTCCAGTAGCTAATGTTTTGTGAAAATGTAGCACTAGACTGCAAACTACTAAAGGGCTGGATTTGGTTTATTCGTTGTGCCTGGAACACAGTAGGCTGACAATAAATATTTGAGGAATGACCGTAGCATGTTAGGTTGTGAGCTCTGAGAGGCGGGCCCCTGTGAGCAGTAGCACACATAATAGACATACACATATTATGTATAATGGCACTTAGTAGGTAGTCAATAAATGTCTGAATTCATAATGGAGAGAACAGTGCACTGAAGAAGACAGGAAGGGTAGGGATTTGGGGCCTTGGGATTGCCATTGTTTGCTGGTTTCCAAAATGTTAATGGGTTTTCCTCCCATACCAGAAAACTTTATCAGCTGGACAGAATTTCTGCTGCCAAATGGAAATGTATGGGATGAGGAGTTGGCCATACTTGAGGAATGGAGTGTCTGTCTACCCTGTTACACGATGGCAATTTCCTTACTTGCTGCTGCTTTTCTTTCCTCTGGTTCAGAGCATCAGTCCAGGCTTAGCTTCACAGAACTGAGTTTCTGCCATGCTTCCCAGAGATTTCATTACAGCACACTTCTGCTGGGTATGGGTTTGTCATGGTTTAGTGTCTTCTTATTTTAACTTGTATCTAAGCTAAGAGATAATAAGAGGTTGGCAGTACCTGACAACGGTCTTATCTTTGAATAAGCAGAGTTGGCATTTGCTGGCATTGCCCCCTTCACTGCCCTCATTTTATTGTGGCTTTACTCTTTCCACCCCTCTTTTCATGGATGGCTAGCTTCTTTCTAATCACTCTTGCCTGCAGATGGCTCCTGAAATCTAGATCTCATTTTGCAAAAGTTCTGCTTTCCATTTCCGTTTTCCTAAAGGCGTTTAGGATTTGACTGTCCTGCTATAACCCTAAACTCAGTTCTAAAACCATACTTACCATTTTGCCTTCAAAACATTGGATACATATTTTAATTTCTCCATTTCTGTCAGTGGTACTGCTACAACCTCAAGTCCCCCAAACCTTAGTTGCATTTGTTTTTGAACCTGGCCTCTGTATTTAATATGTCCTTCCTCCAATAAGTCTTGATTGTTCCTTGTTTTCTCTATTAGGGTTCTCCAGAGAAACAGAATCAGTGGGATATATATAGATATATAGAAAGAAATTTATTACGAGAGATTGGCTTACATGGTAATGGAAGCTGAGAAGTCCAAGATTTGCCATATGTAAGCTGGAGGCCCAGGATAGTGTGGTTCTAGTCCAGCTCTGAAGGCCTGACAACCGGCCTTCAGAGCTGGACTAGTGTTAAGTCCTAGTCCAAGTCCTAAGGTCTGAGGGCAGTAGAAGATGGATGCCCCAGTTCAAGCAGAGAGAGCACATTCACCCTTTCTCCATCTTTTTGTTCTAGTCTGATCAGATTGGGTGAAGCGTCCCCACACTGATGGGTGCCATCTTTTTTACCCAGTGTACCCATTCCAATGCTAATCTCATCCAGAAGCACCTTCACAGGCACACCCAGGAATAAGGTTTTACCAGCCATCTGGGCATCCCGTAACCCAGTCAAGTTGAAACATAAAATAACCATTACACTTTCCTTGGTCTCTGCCTTCATTCTCCTCAGTCTACTATGACCACTGCTATCAGACATCTGTTTAATCCTCAGATTTCATACTATCACTGCTTGGAAAATAATGGTGACTGTATGTGATTGGTATGATTATAACTGAACTCAAGGGTACATCACTTGGGTGCATCAAATTGAACACAACCCAAAGAAGTGTTGAAAGCAAAGAACTTTTTATTACTTATTGTAAGTAAGGAGACAGGGAGATAGCTCTCAAAGCACTGTCTTCCCATGGGGTTAGCACAAGAAGCTTTTATTCAGTGTATTGGGGGTGGGGGCAGAGAGCTTGCATATACATTAAGGAACTTATACCTAATCTGTTACTTAGGCACTTTGGTTCAATTGCTCATGCCTAGCCTGTCAACATGCTTGTGCATACATTGCTCAAAAAATGGCAGGAAGCCCCACCCATAGGAGGAGATCTTAGTATTATAATGAACTAAAGGTACCTTCAGGACAATTTGGGGGCTTCTGCACAGGTCCTCTGCTCCCAACCCACTCAAGCTGGCTCATGCGTGGGGCTATCAGGCCAACACCTACCTAGCTAGACAACGCCTTGGCAGGAACTGCTGATTTTCAAAAACAGAACACATTCCTTCCCTGCTTTTGTCCTTTCCCTCTCCTCCCTTCTACTGAGAGCTTGCAGCCCTCTGATTTGAGTAACTTCTGTTGCATCCTAGCTAACATGATGACACTCTTCATCCTGGAGTTAGAAACTTCCTCTACCTTGCTAACTTCAGTGTTCCTAGTCTCTACAACGCCCCCCCCCCCGCCCCCCGCCCCAGCTGGCTCTGCTCTTGGTTCCTTCCTTCTAGGACATTTGCTTTCTTCCTCATAGCCCGTCTAAATCTTCCTGGGTCTTTCAAGGCTCAACTCAGTCCTTTCCCTTCCATGCTGCCTTTTGGGGGTGGTTTCAACTTTGATTGCTCTTAAGAGTTTGTTGTGATTCCATTTCTTTGTGTCTTCTTCAATTTCTTTCATGAGTATTTTAGTTTTCTGAGTACAGATCCTTTGCCTCTTTGGTTAAATTTATTCCTAGGTATCTTATGGTTTTGGGTGCAATTGTAAATGGGATCGACTCCTTGATTTGTCTCTCTTCTGTCTTGTTGGTGTATAGGAATGCCACTGATTTCAGTGCATTGATTTTATATCCTGCTACTTTACTGAATTCCTGTATGAGTTCTAGCAACATATGTTAAGAAAAAAGAAAAAGAAGAAGATAGCAGGAGGGGAAGAATGAAGGGGAGTAAGTCGGATGGGGAGACGAACCGTGAGAGACGATGGACTCTGTAAAACAAACTGAGGGTTCTAGAGGGGAGGAGGGTGGGGGGATGGGTTAGCCTGGTGATGGGTATTAAAGAGGGCACATTCTGCATGGAGCACTGGGTGTTATGCACAAACAATGAATCATGGAACACTACATCAAAAACTAATGATGTAATGTATGGTGATTAACATAACAATAAAAAAATAAAAAAAAGAGTTTGTTGTGGAACTATATAGCTCTGGGCCCTCGTTTTGTACTTTCCTTTCACTGTGTCTCCTCAGGGAGGTGAAAGTTGAGTTCCTTTAGTGTATTTGGAGCTCAGTGATTGCTATTCTTCTCCCTGGTGGTTCCTGAACTCTTAGTCTGGTTATGGTGCCCTGCTGGCATGGGCAGAGGTCCTGGGTTTCGAGGACTAGGCTGCTGCTTGGTTTTCTGGTTATCTTTCTCCTGGATGTCCTGTCAAAGTGCTCTTCCTATTTGGTGAGATACTTGACGACTTTGACTTATGATCCTGTTAAAAGATAAACTGAGGCATATTACATTTTTTAAGAGTTTATTTGAGCCAAAGTTGACTCGAATTGGGCAGCATCCAATCTAGCAGACAGAAAGGAGCTCCAAGGAGCTTGTACAAACATGAAGGACTTTTTATTGGCAGAAGGGAATGGGAACAAGGAAGTTAGACTAGATAAAAAAGCAGGTTGGTTATTACAATGATATGTCCCCCCAGGCAATGGCAGACTACTTAACTAGTGTTGATCAGGCAATTCCTGATTGACTGGTTTAGGATTTCATTTCTGCAAGAGCCAAAACTGTAACTAAGTTAAGTCTTGGTTTGGTGATGTAGGGCTTTGCATAAGTGACTCTATTTTGAGCCAAATGTCTTGTTTTATTTTTTTTTTAACAATGCCAGATGCTTGATTTGACCTTGACCCAAGACCACCATATCCTCTGGGTTAGCTGGGATCTCTTCTGTAAGCTGCATCTCTTATGAAAGGTCAAATAAGGTTATTGTCCTTTATAAAGAGAGACATGGTTCCTTATATTTCTGTAGGGCTTTAGTATGATTTTGTGTGAGCATATCTACAGTGTTTCTCAGCAGGGTATATTTCTGATCCACTAGCTTGTTGTTGAGTAAGTGTATTAAATTTGCATTATAATATAAGAAAGACTGGTAATAGTGAAAGTGGAAAAAATGCAGAGTTATAATATGTTCCAATGAATATATTATCATTACATTTTTAAAAAATGAAGGATAAAATTGAGAAACATTGAATGTCTTCCCAGAGCATGTATAGAAAATGAATGCTTTTGAAAATGTTACCATGGCAAAGTAATAACGTTAGTGTTGAATTTTCTTCTGTAACTTTTTCATATTTTACCTTCAATTGTTTTTATTTGTAGTTTGCTGTTAGGTAATTTATACTTTGCTTAGGTCAAATGCAATGTGAAAAATCAAAAAGCATTGTTCACATGAGACCGAAACTTATTTTTTGGCCAACTAAAAAAAAAAAATTGATATTTTAACAGATTTTACCCAAAAGGCAAGAGTCATGAAAATGAAGTACTGTGAGGGAATTCATAGCTTTCCAGCTGGAGAAAATGAAAGCTAAAGTAAAAAATCCTGAATGTACCGTAGTTAGCAGATGAAAAGAAAACCATGTTAGAGTTTGCAGAATGGAGTAGCCAGCTGTCAGATAGAGCCCCGGAGAAAACACTGCATTGCTGAAAACCTCTTTTTCCTTATCTCTTCTTAAGAGCCAATTCATAGAGAGCTACGTCATCCAGCAGTCAGCCTTCTGCAGCAACTCCTGCTGGTCCCCAGAGTTCCTGGCTAACCACTTAGCATTCCTCACACACCGAGATGTGTGCACTGGCTTGAAGAAGCACCGCACAGAGCTCCCCACTCCCCCCACCGAGGACTGCAGTGGGCCTGATAACAGCCTGAGCTCAGGCGGGGGCTCTCCCTGACAACCGGAGGCAGGTTGCTGGGAGACCGCATACCTCCAAGAGTAGAAACTGCACCCAACTGCCTCTGAATGTAAAAGAGGTTTGAGGAGCCCCTTGCAGATAACTTTTTATTTTAAGAAACTGAAAAACAACATTTTTTTTTCTTCTGCAGGATTATGCTCATCCTATGAAGCTCTGTGGATTTATTTTGTTAAGTGGAATAGAAGGGAATAATTATTTTCTGATGAAAATTAGGAGTTGGGCGAATAAGATTATGTCGCCCTTTGCTGCAGTCATTTTGGGGCAACACACCTGATTTAAGGAATAAGCTGTATAAATTTGAATATGAATTTCCAGGGGCAAGATAGGAACCAAGAGATTTCTATTAGTATAATGCTGGAACTTAGGACCGAACTATTTTGGCTCATGAAAAACCTGACAGTTTTTTCTTTCTCAGGATAAGGAGATCTGTTAAAGAGCTGAGGTCTAGGCTTCGTTTTATGGATATGTTTGCTTTGGAACTTGCAGGATGGTTGACAAAATTGATATAATTTTAAAAATGAGGATTCTCCTACTGTTATTTCCAAATGGTCACATTACACTAATTAGAAAGGAAACAAGTGGTCTCTGCCCTGAGTCTCTAGTTTGTCTACCCCGTGAATCTGGGACTGGGCACTTCCTACTGCTCCAGAATGGGCTGGTCATGAGGCCAGCCAGTCTGTGCTGAGATGGCTTCTCCTTGCCTCAGGGCCTTTATTACTTAAATCTCAGATTTATTTATGTTTGTGCTCAAAGTTGGATTTGTTAGTAAGTTTTTAATTATTTTCATTCTCTTCTCCCAACTTCCCAAGTAACCAGCGTCCAAAACCTTGTGGGTGTATTATAAAAATGGATCAGTGTGTATTCTCTGCATCTCACTCTTCTCACTTATTAGTACACCGTGGAAATACCTCCAAGTAGCTGGCATATGTTAAAATACTCTTTTTTAAAAAATTAATGAACTTTATTTATTTGAGCAGTTTTAGGTTTGTAGAAAAACTGAGTGGGAATTGTGGAGGATTCCCATATATACACACTCCCCCACCCCACGTTTCTCCTATTGTTAACATTTAACATTAGTGTGGTAGATTTGTTGCAATCGATGAGCCAATATTGACACACTATTATTAACCAAAGTCCATACTTTAGGGTTCATTTTTTGTTTTGTATATTCTATGTGTCTTGACAAATCTATAGTGATGTGTAGCCAACCATTAGCGTATCATACAAAATAGTCTGACTGCTCTAAAAGTCCCCTGTGTTCTGCCTACTTATCTGCCTATTTATCTCTTCCTGCTGAACCCCTGGCAACCACTTACCTTTTTACTGCCTTCATAGTTTTGCTTTTCCAAAAATGTCATACATGTGGGATCATAGAGTACGTACCCTTTTCAGATTGGCTTCTTTCACTTAGCAGTACGCATTGAGGGTTCCTCCATATCTTGATAGCTCATTTCAGTGCTGAATAATATTCCATTGTATGAGTGTACCATAGTTTGTTTAGCCATTCACCTACTAAAGAATATCTTGGTTGTTTCCAAGTTTCAATAATTATGAATAAAGCTACTATAAACATTCTTGTACAAGTTTTGTGTGGACATGTTTTTAACTTCTCTGGCTGGATACCAAGAAGCATGATTATTGGATCATGTGGTATGAGTATGTTTCATTTTATAAGAAACTGCCAAACTGTGTTCCAAACTATGTTCTATTTTGCATTCTGACCACCAGTGAGTGGGAGTTCCTGTTGCTTTACATCCTTGTCAGCATTTGGTGTTATCAGTGTTTTGGATTTTAGCCATTTTAGTAGGTATATAGTGCTATCTTATTGTTTTATTTTGAAATTCCCTAATGACATATGGTGATGAACATCTTTTCATATGCTTATTTACCATTTGTATATCTTCCTTGGTGAAGTGTCTATTCTTGTCTTTTGTTTATTTTTAAATTGGATTGTTTGTTTTCTTATTGTTGAGTTTTAAGAGTTATTCCTATAATTGGGATAGCAGTCCTATATCAGATGCCTTTTGCAAATATTTCCTCCCAGTCTGTGGCTTGTTTTCTTATGCTTTTGACAGTGTCTTTTGTAGAGCAGACATTTTTAATTTTAATGAAGTCCAACTTATCAATTTTTTTCTTCCATGGATTGCACTTTGGTGTAGTATCTAAAAAATCATTGCCATACCTAAGGTCACCTAAATTTTCTCCTGTGTTACTTTGTAGAAGTTTTATAGGTTTGCATTTTAAATTTTGAGCTAGTTTTTGTGAAAGATGTAAGATCTGGGTCTAAATTAACTTTTTTTTTTTTTTGCATGTGAATGTCCAGTTGTTTCAGCTCCATTTGTTAAAAAGACTGCTTTTGCTCCATTGCACCGCCTTTGCTCCTTTGTCAGAGATTAGTTGGCTGTGTTTGTGTGTGTCTATTTCTGGGCTCTCTGTTCATTTCCATTGGTTCATTTGTCTGTTCTTTTACTGATACCACACTGTCTTCATTATGGTAGCTTTACGGTAAGTCTTGAAGTTGGGTAGTTTCAGTCCTCTGGCTTTGTTCTTCAATTGCATTGGCAACTCTGGCCTTTTTTTCCTCCCCTCTCCATATAAATTTTAGGATCAGTTTGTTAATATCCACAAAATAACCTAATGGGATTTTGATTGGGATCTATTGAATCTATAGATCAAGTTGTGAAGACCTAACAACTTGACGATACTGAGTCTTCTTACCCATGTCCATGGAATAACTCTCCACTTATTTAGATTTTCTTTAATTCCTTTCATCAGAATTTTATAGTTTTCCTCATCTAGATCTTATACATATTTGGTTAGATTTGTACCTCAATATTTACTTTCTTTTGGCGTTAATGTAAACTTTTTTTGGTTTTTGTTTGTTTGTTTGTTTGTTTTTTTTTACATTTCACATTCCAGTTGGTCATCACTGGCATGTGAGAAAACAGTTAACTTTTGTATATTAACCTTGTATCCTGTAACCTTCCTGCAATCACTTAGCAGTTCTAGGAGTTTGTTTGTTTGTTGATTCTTTGGGATTTTCTACACAGATAGTCATGTCATCTCTGAACAAAGACAAAATTTTTTTTCTTTTTTCCCAATTTGTATCCCAGGTTTTCCTTTTCTTATTGCATTAGCTAGTACTTCTAGTATGATGTTGTATAGGAGTAGTGAGAGGGGACATACTTGCCTTGTTCTGATTTTAGTGGAAAAACATCTAGTTTCTTATTAATTATCATGTTAGCTGTAGGTTTTTTGGTACATATTCTTTCATCAGGTGGAGGAAGTTCCCCTCTATCCCTAGTTTGCTAAAAATTTATATGCAGTTTTTAATGGCTGCATAATATCCCATGATATGTATGTACTATAGTTTATTAGAACAAAACAAAACAAAACAAAGGCAACCTCTGTATCAGTTATTAAGTGTTTGGCTCCTGTAGTACTATAGATATATTTAGTAATCATGGTATGTGGTATATCATGGTAATAACTTACAAATACCTTCCTTGTAAAATCTAGCCAAAGAGATAAAGTTTATGTTAGGTTATGCAGTGCCTTGAAGTCATTCTAAGTAAGGAGTTCAGATCAGAATGGAAAATGAAAAGAATATATCTTCTGGGATGATGTATACTTTGGGGGGAAATAAGAGGTTCAAGTAGGCAGATGGTAAGCATCTTATCCATGAAGTATAAACATCCTATGAATCTTTGATGCTTGCCAGTACATTTGGATTGGTTTCTAGATACAGCTTGGCAGTCAAGTTATGGTATTGTTTGTTCTGAGAACTTAAAGGTCGATTTGACCCACTTACATTTGATGAACTGGACTAAAAAGTTTTAACACCTTTGCTATAAACCAGAGGTTGGCAAAATAGGCCTGTGGGCCGAATTTGGCCTGCAGCCCATTTTTGTTTTTTTAATAGCAGTGCTGCATTAAGGGCACATTCTAATTTATCTTTTAATTTTAGATGATAAAGGACTCTTAAATCTGATGAATTTTAAGTTGTACCAGTATTTAATCTAGCTCATTATGGCAAAATGTAACTGTAACAACAGTGATGTAACAGTCTAACCAAAACAATGACAAAACCCCCATATTATCTGAATAATCCTCACTGTTAGTATGAAAAAGCACCAGAGTTGCTGGATTGTTGTGAAACTCTATGGGTGTAACATTTTGCAACATTTGGTCTCCCTTACTGCTGATCAGAAATCATTGATAATAATAGTATACTTAACTTGACAGCAGAGAAGTCATTTCATTGGGGATTGTTGAAGTTTACTTATCAGCATACGAACCAATTTTACATTATTCCTGAGCTCAAAATTAATCATTACTATCTCTGCAATTTTGTGTTTTATTTATATCTTCCCATAACAGTATATTTTGTGTCATAATTACTTGTGCTCATGTCTGTCACTGCCATGAATTGTGAACGCTTTAGGAGCTGAATCTAGCTTTGGTTCATCCTTGTGTTCCTCTCAAGGCCTAGGGTAGAGTTTTGTGAATTCTAGGTGAATAATAAGTGTTGAGTGAATAAATGGATGAGTGAATGAACCAATTGCCTGGAAAAACTAATGGCAACCCTACATACTGTCTATATAGAATGTGTTCCAATTGACATTTGTATATTTGCTATCTGCAGATCAAAGGAAACTAACCATAATCTAGGAGTCCTTCAGTATTTTAAATCTGTTGTCACAATTTTATTTCTCTCCAGTCTGCCTTCCTCCCTAAACTATGAATGGCAAATTTGATTATTGTGAATAACTTTTCAACAGAAACATCCATTGATGTAAAAAGTGGCCAATTAGTAAAAGACATAAATATAATACAAATTAAGTATCATAAAGAAGATATAACAAAATTTGCTCGTTATTGTTTTTCATACTTTATAGCATTTTTTTGTGAAATGTAGTTGTGGTAGTCTCTTTAAGAGAGGATCTAGGGTGGTAAACTTTCTGCGTGGGAGTTTTTATATCTGAAAAATGCCTTTATTTCACCTTCACATTTGAATACTAATTTGGCTAGGTACAGGAATCTCCATTCAAAGTCCTGTTTTGTTTTGTTTTTCAGAAGTTCTCGTTTCCAGAGAGGTTGATGAGGAGTCTGCTTTAGATCAGATTCTTGATTGTTAATAGTGTTTGTTAATAATGATTGTTTTCTGATAACTTTTGGGATTCTTTTCTATATTTTGAGGTTCTAGAAATTTTCTACATTATTATACAGCTTAGCACATGGTAGCCCTTTCATTCTGAAGCCTATGTCTTTTTTTTTTTTAGTTCTAAGAAATTCTTAGATGTTATTTTTTTAAACATTGGCTCCTCTGAATTATCACTATTTCTCCTTTATAAACTTCGATTTGTTAGATATTGGTAAATCTAGAGCTGTTCTCTGTGATTTTTTTTCTTTTTTTTTTAAGATTTTTTTATTTATTTGACAGAGACACAGCAAGAGAGGGAACATAAGCAGGGGGTAGTGAGAGAGGGAGAAGCAGGCTTCCCGCTGAGCAGGGAGCCTGATGTGGGGCTCGATCCCAGGACCCTGGGATCATGACCTGAGCTGAAGGCAGTCGCTTAACCAACTGAGCCACCCAGGTGCCCCTTCTTTTAAACTTTCTATCTTTTCATCTTATATTCTGGAAGAATTCTTTAGCCTTGATCTCCTAGCTGACTAATTTTGCTGTTTTTTTCATTCTGCTACGGAGCCGTTCTATTAAGTTCTTAATGGCAACAATTACATTTCTTCATTTTTCAGATCTCCTCTTGAGTCTGTTTTATAAAAATCAAAATCCTATTGTTTTATGGATGTAATGCCATCTTTTATGTCTATAAAGGTATTAGGTCACTCTTCTTATAACGTTTAGTTCTGAAACTCTCCAAGCTGTAAAGGCTCCTTGTTCTGGTCTTTCTCACTCTGAGCTCATCTTTTCTAGACTCTCCCCGATCTCAGCTTGGGGCAGCCAGTCCTGGAAGAGGGGCTGAGCAGCTGTGGGTGCTTGTGCTCCTTACTGTTTGCAGTGGGAATAGGGGACTGTCAGAGCTGACAGCAGCCGGCCTCTAGAGCTTGTCTGGTCCCCAGTTTGTCCTGGATTTACCTGGGGCCCTTCCCTATTTCTCCATCATAAACACGGACCTAAACACTGTGTGGAGAAGGGAAGAAGGCAGGCACAGGGATTCACAGGACAAACTGCTTCCACTTCCACGGTTCTACCAAACCATCACCAGCTGTTCCTAGCCCTCCCCCACTCCAGGGTACCCCCACGTGTAGTCACAGAGCTTCTGGTGCTACACCCCTGTCTTGGTCTATCCTTGCCTCTTGCTCATCTCAACCACACCTTTCAACCTGCCAGGAATTGCTGGAAGCCCCTAGTCTGTTCAAATTTTTTTAAACTAAATTTCTTATTTTGAGACAGTTGTAGATTCACACACAGTTGTAAAAAATAACACCCTTTACCCACTTTCCCCAGGGGTAACATCTTGCAAATCTATTGTACATCACAACCAGGTTATAGACAGTGATCAGGTCAGTGTACTGAACGGTTCTATCAGCACAAGGACCCCTGTGTTGTTGCCCATATATAGCCACACCCCACCTCCTTCCCCACTGCCAGCCCTTCCCTGACAACTGGCAACCACTCATCTGTTCTCCATTTCTGTAATTTTGTCACATCATTAATGTTATATAAATGGAATCATACAGCATGTAACCTTTTGGGGATTGGCTTTTCTCCATCAACACAATTCCCTGGAGAGTCATTGAAAGTGTTATATACGTTCATTCTTTGTTCCGTTTTATTGCAGAGTAGTATTCCTTGGTGTGGCTATACCACACTTTGTTTTACCATTCACCCATTCAAAGGCATCTGGATTCTTCCCAATTTTTGACTGTTATGAATAAATCTGCTATGAATTTGTGTGCAGGTTTTTATGTGAACATAGTTTACATTCTCTGGGATAAATGCCCAAGAGTGTAATTGCTGGGTCATATGGTAGTTGCATGTTTAGTTTTATAAGAAAGTGCCAGAGTGTTTACAGAGTCATCCCATTTTTATGTCCCCACCAAGCAACGTATGAACGATTCAGTCTTTGCATCCTTTCCAGCATTGGATGTTGTCACTATTAATTTTTAGCCATTCTGATAGGTGTGTAGTGATAATCTCATCATGGCTTGAATTTTATTTCCCTAATGGTTAATGATATTGAACATCTCTTCATGTGCTTTCATATCATTTATATATCCTCTTCAGTGAAATGTCTTTGGTAATATGTTAGACATCTCTCATTAAATTATTTGTTTTTTTACTGCTCAGTTTTGTGAGTTCTTTGTATGTTCTAAATATTAGTTCTTTGTCAGATATATGGCTTGGAAATAATTTTCTCCTTGACTGTAGTTTTTTTTTTTTTTTAATCTTTGTAATAGGATCTTTTGCAGAGTGAAAGTTTTCAATATTGGTGAGTTCCAATTTATCATTTTTTCTTTCATGGATTCTAAGAATTTTTGGCCTAGCCTTGATCCCAAAGATTTCTATTTTTTCCTGAAAGTTTTATATTTTTACATTTTACATTTAAGTCCATGATCCATTTTGAGTTAAGTGTTTAAAGTTTGAGATTTAGTCTGAAGTTCATTTTTTTTAAGCCTATGAATATCCAATTGCTAAAGTACCCATTTGTTGAAATCCTTTCTCCATTGAATTGCTTCTGCACCTTTGTCATAAATCAACCGGACACATTTGTGTGAGTCTACTTCTGGGTTCTTATTTTCTTCTGTTGATCTATGTGTCCATCTCTCTGCCACACTATCTTGGTTACTGTAGCTTTATGGTAGGCCTTAATATTGGGCAGAGTCACCCCTCCCACTTTATTCTTTTTTTTCAAGATTGTTTTTAGCTGTTCTGAGGCCTTTGCCTTTCCGTATAAATTTTAGAATAAACTTGTCTATAATACTGTATGATATAGGTACTTAGAGTTGTCAGAATCATAAAGCAAGAAAGCAGAATGGTGGTTGCCAGAGGCACTGTGGGGAGGAGAGAATGGGGAGTTGGTGTTTAATAGGTATAGAGTTTCAGTTTTACAAGGTGAAAAGAGTTTAGCAGGCATGGATGGTGGTGATGTTGCAGAATGTGTGAATGAATGTATTTAATACTATTGAACCACACACTTAAAAATGGCCAAGATAGCAAATTTTATATTGTATGTATTTTACCACAATAAAAAAGAATAAACCCACACACACAGAATAAATTCATCTATGTTTACAGAAAAATCTTGGTAGGATTTGATAAGAATTGTACTAAAATTATAAAACATTTTGGGGAGAATTACTGTCTTTACTGTGCTAAGTCTTTCTATCTGTGAACATTCATTTAGGTTTTCTTTGATTTCTTTTTTAAGTGTTTTATAATTTTTAGTGTATAGATCTTGTACATATTTGTTAAGTTTATAATTAAGTTTCTCAGGTTTTTTTTTTTTTTGGAGTGATTGTAAATGGTATTATGTCTTTGATTTTGGTGTCCGTATGTTCGCTGTTAGTATTAGAAATGCACTTGATTTTTGTGTGTTCATCTTGTATTTTCTAACCTTGTTGAACCTACTTACTAGTTCTAGGAGGTGTATGTGTACGTATTACTTAGGATTTTCTACATAGACAACCATGTCACCTGGAAATAGAGACAGTTTTAATCTGTATGCCATTTATTTCTTTTTCTTGACTTATTGCAGTGGCTAGATCTTCAAGTACTATAAGTAAGAGTGGTGAGAGTGGACATCTTTATCTTGTTCCAAATCTCAGGAGAAAAGCCTTCAGTCTTTCATGGTTAAGTGTGTATAGGTTTTTTGCAGATGTTCTTTATTGAGTTGAGATAATTCCCCTCTTTTCCTAATTTGCTGAGAGTGTTATCACGAGCAGGTCTTCCACCACCTGTTTTTATAAATAAAGTTTTATTGGGACACAGGCACACTTATTGATTCATCTGTTGTCTATGTTGGCTTATGTAATATAATACCAGAACTGAGTGGTTGTGACAGAGATCGTATGACCCTCAGAGCCTAGAACATTTATTCTTTGACCTTTTATAGAAAAGGTTTTCTGACTCCTGCTGTAGTTTCATGAAGTCTTTCTTTTGGTTTGCCTTTTTTTTTTTTTTTTTTTTCTGTCAGAGTTACCCTCTCTCTTGATATCATAAGATGGTTGCAAACTTTTTTTTTAAATAAAGATTTTATTTATTTATTAGAGAGAGAGAGCACAAGCAGGGGAAGTGGCAGGCAGAGGGAGAAGCAGACACGCTGCTGAGCAAGGAGCCTGACTCAGGACTTGATCCCAGGATCCTGGTATTATGACCTTAGCGGAAGGCAGACACTTAACTTCAGCCAGGCATCCTGATGGTTGCAAACTTTAATTGCTCCACATGTGCCTCTTCAGTTAACTGAGACCTAGACCCCGAGTCACTGGCCAGTGCCCAGCTCAAAAGAAAACAGAGTATGGTTGTGTGTAGATCTAATTGACTTCCAAAGCCCTTCCTACTCTAACAAGTCTGTATTTCTGTCAGCAGTAGTATTTTGTGTAGTTCTTAGCTTGATAACTGCTGTTAACTTCTTACCTTGATCATCAGCCTGAACAAATTACTTGAATTGCACTTACTTCACAGCCTGACCTTTCCTGCCCCGTTTCCCTGACTTTTACTGTAGTCTGTATTGCATTTTAGAATGTTTACATGATGGCAAGATGCATGATTTCAGTGATATTTAAAGGGTCTGGTAGAGTGTAGCATTCTAAAGTTGATGACTCTTTATACTGTAGTTACATATTTATTGTATTTTGTTGTTCTGAGGGAGGTTTTTTTTTTTAGACTTTATTTATTTATTTGACAGAGAGAGAGATAACAAGAGCAGGAACACAAGCAGGGGGAGTGGAAGAGGGACAAGCAGGCTTCCTGTGGAGCAGGGAGCCTGATGTGAGGCTCAATCCCAGGACCCTGAGATCATGACCTGAGCTGAAGGCAGACGCTTAACGACTGAACCACCCATGTGCCCCTCTGAGGGAGTTTTAAAGCCTTTAGCTTTGACAAATTTGTTGTTTTGGCAGAAATGAGCTAGATAAATGGTGGCCCAAGTCCTTAAGTTAGGAAATAAGCAAATATGCTCCTTTGATCTCTGAAAGGTAAACTTATTGTAGTTTTGTGCTTATTGATTATTAATTGTAGAGATATTATGTTCTGCATCTCGCTACATATACAGTTTTTTCTAGCTTGCTTGGTCTACTCTCTCCAGAACATGCCTTTACTGGTAATATCCCTTTTTCTTTGAGAGCTTCCTTTTACCCACTTACCTCCTCCTCTCTTGGTAGTGTTTTCTCTTACTCTCCAGCACATTTTGACCCTCCTCTCTTTTGCACTTCTAGCTATTACTTCTTTTCTTTGCTGCTCATTTGGCATGTAATCAGATTGTTTGAAGACATCATGATTGTTGTCATAATTGTTTAACTTTATAATAGTGATCTAATTTAATATATGCATATGTTTTCTCTATAACTGCATTTTCAGCTTAGTGAGGGCTAATAATTTGTATCCCCCCGTGCCTATGTATGTTTATATTGCACAGTAATTATTAGTTAGATGAATAAAAGAATGATTGAGCTTATACTCTGTGTAATATTGTGTTTGGAAGTTGTTCAATAAAATCCTTTTAGTATGGTGCAGGTCAATAGATATTAATATTAATGAATTTCGATAAATGGATGCTCTGTTTTTAACTTACTGTCCAACACAAACTATCTGTCTTTAGAAATCTGATTATGACTGCTTGTGTGAGCCCAATGGCTGACTTTTCAAATAGTTATTAGAGGAAATCTGAGCTCTTAGCTGCTACATTACAATTTGTGTTTAATATTTATGGAAGGGAAGTCTTTCTACAAATATGTAAAAATATTGGTGAGTGAGGGAAATGGCTCCCAGTGTGACAGGAGAAAATATCTTAAAAAGATCCTCAGTTGTCTGCAATTTCCCCAAGGTTGTGTTTACATAAAAAAGACATTGTTTTATGTTCTAGAATCAAGAGATGATTTTATGATTTAAGAAGTTCCACAAAGAACTTTTGTAAGGTTATCAGTACCCACATAACTACTAGAGAGATCACATAGCAATATTTGTCTCTGGATTTATTGAGCTTGCTGCGTTCCTTTAGTATCATTCATATTTTTCTCCCAAGGGTACCACTTCCCTCTCTTGACTTAATACCTAGGTATGGAAACTCATTTATGCCGTGGTGTAGGATTCTGGGAAATGAATGCCTGTTTATTATGTCTCTCTACAGGACCTTTCATGACCATAGGTAGATGTCTGCCGCCTCCTTATGAACAGGCAGCATTCAGAAGTTCATTCTCTGGACAGGGACAAGTTGGTTTGGTGGAAAGCACAGACATTTCATGTTTGGACAGTGATGCTGAACTTCCCTTCATATGCTTACCAGCATGTGGTAATGATGAACAAATGAACAATATGAACAAATTTGCCTCAATTCTCTCATTTGTAAAATGGAAACATCCAGTGGATGTTTCTGGGAATAGACGAGACAGTCAAGAAGGAGCCTAGCATGATACCTGGCTCCTGGCAGCTTGTACAGAGTGTTTCTTTTGCACTGTGATGGGTTCAGTGGGGATGTATAGGGGACCTTTTACTGCTGCGCTGTTGCCCCGTTTTGCAAAATTGGTTGATGGCTGTGTCGTAACATCACACTCATCAAAAGAGCTGCAGTATGCGATGGGGAGGCAAGCAAGCCACAGGCTCACTGTAACCTCCATTTCCTTTCCTGGGCCAGCCTTCCTGTCAGAAGGATTGGCTGCAGGATCCACCTGTGAGGCAGGGAGGTCAATGATTACTTAAGTCCATATTCTTCTCACATCTTGGGAAAACAGGGTCTCTCGGATGATTTTGGGTGGCCAACATGGGTGACGGGTGTGCATTTACTCAGCTTGCATTTTCTCCACTTGCCAGAGATGGCCTCCTTCCTGACTGGCCAACACCAGTTTTCTCACAAGCAAACTGCTTTGTGGTTCAGTGTGCTCTCTGTCAGTAGAAGAGTTCTAGCAGAGCTCTGGTGGTTCTTTATTGGGGTGTTTGTAGAGCCCTTAGCAACAGTGGTAGCTGCAGTTGTTGGCATTTAGAGGCCCCCCCCATCTCTTTGTTCCATTTTCCTAGAGGAGGGGAGGGGCAAAGGGAGGGGGAGAGAGAATCCCAAGCAGACTCCCATTTGGAGTGTGGAGCTCGAAGCCCGACTCCGGGCTCGATCTCAGGACTCTGAGATTGTGATCTGAGCCAAAACTAAGAGCAGGATGCTTAACTGACTGTGCCACCCAGGCGCCCCAAGATAAAGCCATTTAAATTTATACTGCTTTTGTCATTTGTCGTGTTGATGCTTATCTACTGCACTACTGTCCCCCCCCCCCCCCCCTTTTTAATTCATGGTTATTTTCCTGGTCTGTCTGCCTTCCTTGCTCTCTCCCTGCCTCCATCCCTCCTTCCCCCTGTCTCCCCCCCACTCCTCCTCCCTTCCTCTCCTCCTCTCTCCCTCCCCCTCCTCTTTCCCTCTCCCTTCTTCCCCACCTCTCTCCCCTTCCCTTCCTTCTTCTCTCCCTGCTTTTGAGATTTCTGACAATTTGTATCTTAATCGGTTTCTTACAATTCTGTCCTTTCGGATATCATCAGTACCACATGGGATCTGGGTATGGCAACTTCTTATTGTTCTTTTAGGAAGAGACTCATGTAGTCTTTTGGTCCCATTCATCCATCCTCAGCAATATGTTAATCCTTCCTAATTATCTTTAAATTGTTACTGCACGATTTGTATGTGTCAGTGAGTATCTCAGAGCGTTGTATTCACCCTGTATTGTTACTACTTTTTCCACTTTCAGCTTAATTCTTTAAAGGTTTTGGGATGTAAGCCCAACCAGTGTCTGTCAAGAAGAGTAGTATAGGAAATGAAACACACAAAATCATTTTTTGATTTAGAGCTGATACAAAGCTAGTGTGGGAAAATTTAGTTACTGCTTCCTAATAAGTATATCGTAACTGTTTTTTGGAGGGGGAGAGGTGAATGCAATGAAGATGTCTGCAGTTTTGAAACTTCCTCTTTGTTCTTCTCCCTCCTCCCCCTTCCTCCCCTCCTCCCCCCTCTCCCTCCTCCTCAGCCTCATCCCTTCTCCTTCCTCCCCCACTTCTCCTCGGCCAGTTTGGTATGGAGCATCAGAAGCCACTTTGGAGATAAGAAGGGAAGCTGAATTATGAGAGAGTATACGTCTGGGCAGTTCACATAGGCATATGCTTACGAACAAACCTGCTACCCTGGGCGATAGATAAGAGATGGGGGTGGCGGTGCTTCAGGCTCAGCGGCTTGGCTCACCAGGCCTGTTGTCTAGGAGCTGTTATAGGCCCCTCCCCACGGCTCCTGCAAGAGCTGGACTGTCTGCTGTGACTGCCCTGGCCCTGCTGATTCCTGCAGTGGCATCTGACCCGAATGGACCCAGTCTCCCTCCCAGGGCCTCTTTAGAGCCAGGGGCTGTGAACTGTGCAAGCCTGGAGCTGACTGAGGACAGCTGACAGAGTCGTTCTGGAGTCGCTTCTTTGGGAAAGGTCTGTTTCCACTAGGAGAGGAGGAGGTTTCCCGTTGAAGGAGGCAGAGACAAGACACAGGCCAGGCTCTCACTGTGCCTGCTTCGGAGATCTGACTGCCTTCTTGCCCTTCTAATGGTTTCATCCTTCAACATTTCCTTGGACTCCTTGAAACAAAAACCCAAATTCCCTGCCTTTCTCCCTCTGTCTCTCTTTTCGTTTCAGACTGTTCAAGTTGGATGTTGTCACTTGGAACCACATGAATATAGGTGCCTTTCTTACCCTTAACACCGGATGTGGCTTTAATGGGGAGTAAGTGGGAATTGCCAGTTTCAAGGCAGTGGTCTCCAGCTAGCTTTTCATAAGAGCCACAATTAGAAGGCTCTCATAGGTAGAGCTACCTGTGTGCTAAGCATTTAGACTGTTCCAGTTTTCACTGTTGCGTTCAAAGATCCCGCCCCTGGTGGGGTCTCCTGCCCACTTGTGGCACTGGGAAGCCCACCCCACAGTGGTGCTCCTGGAAGCTTTTTCATGGCGTTGCCCACAGATTGAGCATTTCCCTCCAGGCATGCAGCACATACCATATTTAGGTTGCAAGAACCATGCGAGTGTTAGAACCTGGCTCAACAATATGATTTGGTACTTACTTTTTTTAGAAAAATAAAGCTATTAAATGATTGCCATTCTTCCTTGCTAGAAGCCATAACATTTATAGATAGGTGAGCTCCCAGTATAAACTAACAGCTTTATTCCTTAGCCCAACTGTTATCAGGTATTGCATCATAAAAGCTTGGCTTCCCCCACCCCCACCCCCACTTTAAGGAGAACTTTTACTAGTCTTCCATGTTTTGCATATCAGAAGTTAATCATCACAGTTAATAGTCATGGCCTATATGATGACTCCCATAAGCCACAGAATGCTTTTTTCCTATGGCTAGCTAGTCTTGTTTTGCTCCTCAAAACCAAGGTGAGAAGCCGCCTCAGGGAATGATACTTGGGGGTTCGTGAGTTCTGGGTTTTGCCTGTTCTGCTATTGTCTGTGCACCTTCCCTGGCTCGCTCATTCACTTATCTGTAAAAAGTATTTGAAAGCAAAGTTCCTGCAGGTTCTTTTTCCATTCATGCAATGATTTTAAGTGCTATCTTAGTATTATGTTTAACACTTCCTCTCTTCCCTTCGAAGTGGATCTCCTTTCCTCAGAAGCTTATTAACCCAAGCCCTAAGCCCTGCATTTTTCTTGCATGCTTTCACTTGCCCCCTCCCCCCTTCTTTTCTGTTCTTTTCTCCCCTGGAGGAAAAGGCAGAGAAAGGGAAAGAAAATGGAGGAATGCAACATGGTTGCAAATATAGTGACAGCTTCTGATAGTCTCTTTCTCAGTCTGGAAAAAGTTACTTTGGCAACTGTGAATCTCTCTCTGCCTCTGAACTAAGTTTATCCTCATTATTATTACATTTCCATGGGGGTATGGCTCCTTACAGGTTTTTTTTTTTAAATCTGGTTTTCTTCTTGAAATTTCTTAGAGACCAGTTTTTTTTTTCTATATCTGAATATGTGAAAGTACAGTTGAAGCAAATCCATAGACCATTTACAAGTAGAACCACACCATTGGGTTTCCCCAATGAGCAGAAGTCTTTCCACATAGACTACATATGGACCTTGTTCTTTGCAGACTGTTGGTTCTGTACCAGCCTGCAACTCTGTCTCCAAAAAGTGAAATTTGTCTACAATTTTCCCTTCCAAAGACCAGTGTCCTCCTAATTACTGTGTGCCAGGTCTTCCACAGTGGCCATGTAGCAAGCCGTTGTCCTAAAAGCTGTCGGTCTAGAAAGAGAAAGGGCAAACAATGCAGAGGCAGGTTGAGAGTGAATGCTGGGGAAATACTTGGGCAAGATGTCACAACACGGACTGAAGCAGTAGTTTTGAGGCAGGAGAGGGCCGGACACTGGGAGGAGCTAGCAGACCTGGGCAGGGCTGCACAGGAGATCCAGTCTTCGGGCAGTCCCAGATTGCCATCAGGAAGGGGTTGATCAGGGGAGAACCAGTGCAAAACATGGCCAGTCTGGTGAGGCTACATGCAGGAGTCCTCCTTTGAAGCTGCTGGAACCCACCTGCCATTTGAGGCTTCCTGCTCTTGGCTTAAACCCCAGTTCCTAATCATGGAAGTCCAAAGCCATCCCGAAGAGTCTGGAGTGTATGCGTGTGTGTATGATGCTTATGTTCACTTGGTTACCTCTGCCTCTAGGTTCCGGCATCCCCTGATACTATCCCTTTTTTGCACTGAATTGACCCCTTTAGCATTATATCTACCAAAACCCCACTCATAATAAAGGTGGGAATGTTCTAGACTTCACTGAAGATTGGGGAGTGATGGAGGGGCGGCTGCTTGCATATGACACAGCACAGAGGTGCAAATGCAGCCTTGGATACTCCTGCTCCCAAGTGCCTTCTGACTGGCCCTCCAGGCCCGGTTTCCCCCTGCCTGTCTCAACATGCACAACAAACCTCACACTGCTCAGGTTCCAACCTCCCATCCTTCCTAGTCTTCATTTCTTTCACCCTCCCTCTCAGAAAGTGTCAATCTTTTCTCACATAGAACAGATTTAGCACTTCTCTCTGACATGGGTTCTAGCTAATATCCATGCTTTAAGGGCCTCACTTTCTATTTCAAAAACTGTATCATATTATTTTCTCCAAGATGTTGGCCTTTTCCAGCATTGACCTAGGGTTAAATGTTGTGATACTAGAACTTGAACTGGTTGCCAGACTAAGTAGGAGAGAGAATGGGGAGATGGTAATGAGAGATTTGGTTTGGAGGGCCCTTCTTTCCACGAAGGGGTGTTTGTGAGCTCCCTTAGTCTTGTCACGTGTATTACATTGTACTAGATGACTAAAAAAGTTAATAGTCTCTTAAGGAGCTTATGGTTTTGTCAGGAAGACAGAAATAATGTAGATGAGAACAATTAAGCTGTGAACTTTGTGGCACTGATGAGGGGGTGAATTTATCAAGAATTTGGAAATGCGGGGTGCCTGGGTGGCTCAGGTGGTTAAGCGACTGCCTTTGGCTCAGGTCATGATCCTGGAGTCCCGGGATCCAGTCTGCATCGGGCTTCCTGCTCAGCAGGGAGTCTGCTTCTCCCTCTGACACTTCCCCCTCTCATGCTCTCTTCTCTCTGTCTCATTCTCTCTCAAATAAATAAATAAAATCTTAAAAAAAAAAGAATTTGGAAACGCTTAACTGCATTTATGTTCCTTATTGTGTACATAGTATTTAAATAAAATTTGGACTCCCATCTCAGATATCACTAACTCCGATATAATTTTTGTTCCAGATTAAGAACAAAGATGTAAAGGCATATTTCCAGGGATTTTTGAAGGGCACCAAAGATTATGAATTTCATTTTAGCATCAGCAAATGGCAAATCTAGTCTTAATAAGTTATTTTGAATTTAGGATCTCTAAAACTCAGAATTAGTTTTTCTGGTGAATTATTCTGATGGGGAGACATTGCCATGGAGGTATTAGGATAAAATATTGTTTTTGGATATGTGACATATTTTCTAGTATTTTAAAAATCTCTTGGGTATTTTAAGGGAAATTTAATCCATCTGCTTTTGATCTAAATATAATTTACTCAGAATAATGGGGAAATATTTGATATCCAGAGAAATCTATTGATGCTCTTAAAGCTTTTCTCCTGGGAAATAAGAAATCACAGTTTTTCCAAGAGTAAATCACAAACCTACAATGTCTAATTTTTCTGCTTATTTAATAAAGTCTGAGTTAAGCATCAGTTGGGCAGTCCAGATCAGTTATTTTTATTTTGAAACTTCCTTTTAAAGCCATGCATAGGAAATTTTCTTCAAGGAGGTTTTCTTTTTTTCTTATTCTGACAGTTATGTCTGCTCTCTATTTTTTTTTCAGACAATGATTTTGGAAGATTTAAGGTAATAAAACAATACTGGTGTCTGTGGATTGATAGTGTCTGCATTTAAGATGTTTCAGACCTGTCAGAAGCTTGGAAATGGCATTTGAATGTATTTCTTAATTTTAATTTTAAAACACTTCCTCTGAGAATTAGATACCACTCCTAAGGGAATATTTTGAATTTAAAAGAGGAAGTTCAGGCCAAGGTGCAGCCAAATTTTGTACTCTTGCAAGACCTGAAATCCAATTACAAATAAAAGAAGAGGTCATGATATCGGTACCACGGTTTGGAAGTGCAATCTGAAAGAACTTGGGGGGGTGTGTATTAGATCATAAGAATGTCTTGGGTGGCTCCCCAGGGATTGAGGGGCAAGGCCTGGTGTTTTAGCCACCTGGATACTCTGACACACTGTTCCTTTAGTAGCTCTGTTTTCAGGAGTTGGGGGTAGAGGGAACTTCATGCCACTTTCCAGGATTGACTTCTTCTGACCCCCCTGAGGACAGTGGTGTTCACAGCTCTTCTCTTTCCAGGGTAGGCTTTGCATGTCCGATTTGGGCCTTGGCCTTGTTCCTTCAGATCCCCCCTCTCCACTTGAAGCCCACCTCCTGGAAGTCTGGGCAGGAACCTGTCCCCTGCTCCACAGCCCTCTGCTGCCCTCTGCTGCCCACTGCAAATGGCAGTTAACCCTTCCGTCCCAGCTGGCCTGTGGGATCTGGTGGCTGGGTGCTTGCAGTAGTCTTCTGGACTCTCTTTCCTGTAGTTCAGCACGCAAATCATAGCCAGACAAATTATTCCTTCACATGTGAATCAGCTAAATTGTAGGGATTAGGTGCACAGACTGGCTATAGACTGGGTTAAGTTCTAGCTCTGCCCTTTATTAACTGTATGACCTTGGGCAAGTTAGTTAAAGTCTGTATGCCTCAGTTTCCTGGCCTGAAAAATAGGTTGATACTGCTCATATGAGGTCAGTATTATTGTTATGAGGAATAATGAAATGAGAAGTATTTGGAACAGTGGCATATAGTAAGTGCTAAATAAATATTCATTATTGTTATATTTATCGCTCGCCCCTCTTATTTAGGATTTACGGTAGACCCCCATTTCCCAAAACACAAGGTCATATTAGATGGTTCAAGGGTATGGCATTGAATAACATGGGCCACAGTGAGAAAACCTTTTTTTCTACTATCTTTCAGCTCTTCTGGTTCTATCAAGGTGCAAGTGTCAGCTTGGTGCCAGAACGTTTTTAGTCCTTCTCCAACACTTGTTAATTTCTCTTTTTAATAGATACAGGCCTCAAGTTTATAAATAGCTATAAGCTTTGACAATTTAATAGCACCCATTTTAACAGGTTTTTTTTTTTAAATTTCTGGCAAATGATGCTGGTTTTCATTTTATAGTTATAAAGTTTCCTTTATAAAGTTAATGACAAATATAAAATTTCCTTCAAAAACCAATCTAGGTTAAAAAGAAGTTAGTTTGGGGGTGCCTGGCTGACTTAGTCTGAAGAGCATGTGACTCTTGGTCTCGGCATTGTGAGTTCAAGCCCCACACTGGGTGTAGAGATTACTAAAAAAAAATAAACTTAAAAGTTTGTTGAAAGAATGTTAAGTATATAATAAACAAATCATACTATAATTTCAAATATGGCAAAAATCATGAATATGGCACTGAAGTGCCTGAGGTTGAGGAAACCCCATGGGAAATGTGAATACATGCCTTGGGACTTCGTAGTGGGTGCTCAGCTGGCCTGGGACCCTTTCTGCTCCCCTTATGGACCTCTGTCTTGTCCATACTGCTTTGCTGATGGCTGACCTGTCTTAAGCATTCCTGCCCTTGGATTTTTTTCCCAAGAATGCCCTCCAGGTTCCACTTACCCTTCAAGGCCCCATTAAAAGTAGCATCCTGGGTGCCTGGGTGGCTCAGTCAGTTGAGCGTCTGTCCGACTCTTGATTTTGGCTCAGGTCATGATCTTGGGGTTGTGGGATCAAGCCCCGCGTCAGGCTCCGTGCTGAGCAGGGTGTCTCTTTGGGATTCTCTCTCTCCCTCTCCCTCTGTGCCTCCCCCCACTCATGGTTGTTTTTTTTTTTTTTTTCTCTCTCAAAAAAAGAACATTCTCTGTGAGGCCTCCTTGAACACCTTGCTTCAGTCTTCTCTCCTTCCTCCAGATTCTATTACATTCTTTCCCTGTTCTGTATATTGGCAGTCATTTTTTGGTTTATGATATCTGTTATTTCCATTTCCCTGTCCTGTTTTTGCAACCGGAAGGAAAGGACTGGAAGCTCCTTTTGGTTGGGGACAGTGTCTTAGTTATCTCAGTATCTCCTTTAGGGCTTAATACAGTGTCTTGGATACAGTAAATACTCTAATACTCAGTGTTTATAGATTGAGGTGTCATTTATATAGCATAAAACTCACTGCTCTGGGTGTGCAATTTAATTTTTTAAAAAATATTGTATACAGTTGCAAAACCATTAACACAGTCCTGTCCAGAACACTTTGGTCTGTTCTGACGTTCTCTCCTGCCCTTTTGCAGCCAGTCCTCTCCCCTACCCCAGCCCCAGACAGCCAACGATTTCCCTTCTCTGCGTAGAGTTTTATCTTTTTAAAGGTATTTCATAGAAATGAAATCACACAACATGTCATCTTTTCTGTCTGGCTTCTTTCACTTAACATGACGTTTCTGAGGCTCACCCATGTTGTTGCATGTATTAGTAATTGGTGACTTTTTGTCGTGTAGCATTGATAGGCTGCATTTTGTTTAACCATTCGCCATGTTGTGGACTTGGGAATTGTTTGCCGTTTTTGGCTGTTGAGAAGAATTTCTTGATAAATGTTCTTGTGCAGGTCTGTGTTTTCTCACAGGTAGACTTAGGGCTGGAAATTGCTAGTTCTTATGGTAAGTATAAGTTGAACTTTTCAAGACACTGCCACACTATTTACCATTTTGTATTCCCAGCAGCAATGTATGAGGGGTCCAGTTTCTAGCATCCTCAGCAACACTTGGCATTAACTGTCTTTTTTCTTTTAGCCTTTCTCATGGGTGTTGAGGGGTGACTCAAGGATGGCTCTTGGATTTTCAGGTTGAGCAGCTGAGTGCCATTAAATTGAGGCTGAAAGAGGAAGGAACTTTTCTGAGAATAGTCAAGAGTTCTGGTTTGACAAAGTGGAGTTTGAGGTATCTATTAACCATTTCAGAGGGACTGTTAAGTCAGTAGTGGGATGTGTCCAGTCTGTTTTCCAGAACTCATTTAGTAATGGAATCTGGAATAGTTGCTTCAATTTCCTATATTTTAGATACGTGCTTATGGTCTGGAAAGTCACATAACTTCTTCTGATGTCAGTCTTCTCATCTATAGAGTAAAATAACACCTGTCTTCCTCCAAAGGTTGGGTGAAAAGTGAATGAATTAAGGAATGTGAAGGTGCTTATTAGCATAGATATTACTCATGCATGATTACCTTTTGTTGGTGTCATTGCTGTGTTCATTGTGGCTTCTAACCCCATATTTTGTACATAAGCAAGTGCTCAGTAAATACTGGCTTGATGAATCAATGAATGCAGATGATGACTATGTGCATAATGGGGGAGATGGGAGAGAGGAGAAAGAAGAAAGAAAGATGAGACTGGGGAGAGGGAGGTGGGGGAGGAGAGGATAACAGAGAGAATGGGTAGAATTTAGATCTGCCTCAGGAAGGATGGCCATACAATTCCATGCGTGAGCTTTGTGGAAAGGCCATGTGTCTTTTGTTTTATGACATCACATATGTCCTATAATAACAATATGTAAAGTGTAGTATTTCTTAAGTGTCTTATCTTCATACTAGACTTTAAACTTTTTGAGGGCAGGGGTAGTTTCTGATGTGCCTCTAGATTGCCTAGAGCCTTAGCTTACTGCTTTAAGCTTAAATGAACACCACAGATATGTATAAAATGAATGAATACACCTTTCAAACTTCTCTCCTTATTCTATCTAAAGTGACCTGTATTTGACTTTTGGTTGGTCAGTAGGTTACACTTCAGCTTATTTCCTTCTTGTGATCATAGGATGTTGTGCACATGCTTCTGCCATGGCTGATGGGTGACCTGTAGTTGTAACTGCTTGTTTACATACCTGCTGCATGATGGCAGGGGTTCCATATCCCTGGCACAGGCCCGGCATGTAGTGGTTGTTTAAATAATGTTTGAGAGAATGATTCCTGAGTGGGTATCATTATTTAAGACTTAATGAAAAGCTGGGAAAGAAGACCAGATTCATGCTCTTTGGGGTTTCAGATTATAGAAGATCTAAACCTAAGGAGGGAAAGAAAGTGGGGAAATCGTCCAATAATTCTATTTTCCCTCACTTTCTTTCTTTTTTAAAAAAGATTTTATTTATTTGAGAGACAGTGCACAAGCAGCGGGAGGGGCAAAGAGAGAGGGAGAAGCAGGCTTCCCGCTGAGCAGGGACCCAGGACCCTGGGATCATGACCTGAGCTGAAGGCAGACACTTAACGACTGAGGCACCCAGGTGCCCCAGTTTTCCCTCATTTTCTGTCTTGTGGACAAGATAGATATATTCTGTCTGGTTAAGAAGTAGCTCCCCACTACCATCTTAGGTCTTAGGTGACAATGTTAGCTCATGTTGTAAATATTCTGAGAGGGCCACAGCCTCAAAAGTTCTTGTTAGATTAGTTCATTAGGGAGTATTTTTCTAGATTGGCTCAAAACAAAGGATTTTAAACATTGTTTTTTTAGAAAAACATTTTTTTGTTAAAATCTTGTGTGAACCTCATACCTATAAGTCATAGAAACAGAACTACTGTAGTTTTTGCAGTGGTGATGTCTTAGAACCTTGCCTGCTTATCCTTTCTTTGTCCTCTTTGAGGGCCCTGCAGCCTCTGGGGAGCTCCAGGACTCTCTGGAAGAACAAAGTTTGAAAAATCATGAAGTTTGTGCATTTTGACCTCCTGTTTCTTCTGTTACCCTCATAGACTTCGCTAAGTCTGTAGAAAGACTTAACCATGCTACTACCATCTGCAACCACTAGCTTACAGACTGTATAAAGCTTCTAAGACTCAGTCCTTTTTCATTGTATTCTGTCTGAGAGGTTGAATCAAAAGGATGTGTTGAGGCTACCAGTAAGTCATAAATGGTATGCACCGGGAAGAAAATTCCCCATATTTATGAATCTACCCTTGTGAGTATATAGTCAGTATCCTGTGTGGGTACAGAGAGTGCCCTGTCCAAGCAGGTGGCTGGGAGAGGGACCCACGGGGACGTGGAGGAGAGATAGGGATTAAAATGTTGAGTCAGATCCTGGGTTAGCCCTGAGGAAGCCTCCCGAAGCCTGCTGGGATCAGGGTGCCTGTGAAGAGCTGCCTGAGTTGTGGGATAAGGTTTGCTAACATGTGACCGAGGCTGGCTGTCAAACTTTTGAATTCACTAGGGCCTGGCAGTTAGGGAGAGAAGATGGAGTGACTTCAAGGCGGGCCTGGCAGTCCAAGAGAGCAGGCACTATTTGAGGAGTCAGAACCAAGAGAGTGGGCAGAAGGGAACTGTGTTTGGAGAGGCCAGGAATGCTGGAGCTGGCTAGGGTCTCACCAAAAAGTCAAAGCAGAGGAAGGCACAAGAATTTGCTGGGTAGACTCCTGGAGCAGATTCACATGGACAAGGTTGTAGCTAATGTGTAGTGTTTTAAGAAGAAGGGCTTTTGTGGGTTTACCTTAAGATGTAATCATTCAAAATACTCAAAATACTGGAGAGATGGACTGCAACTTTATTTTTATTGAAATATAACTCACATACCATAAAAGTCACCTTTTTATAGTATGCAATGGAGCAGTTTTTAGTATATTTATGAAATTGTACAGCCATCCCCACAAATTCCAGAACATTTTCATCACTCCAAAAGGAAACCCTGTACCCATTAGCTCCTCCCTGTTCTTCTCTCTGCCTACCCCTGGCATCCACTAGTCTGTTTTCTGTGTCTATGGATTTGTCCATTCTGGACCTTTTGTACAAATAGAATTGTACAATATGTGGACTTTTATGTCTGGCTTCTTTCACTTAGCATAATTTTTTTCAAAGGTTCATCTATGTTAAAGCATGTATCAGTGCTTAATTCCTTTTTATGGCTGAATAATACTCCATTTTATATTTAGACCACATTTTATTTACCTGTTCAACTGTTGATGGACATTCAGATGGTTTTCACATTATAGCTATTATGAATAACACTGTTAAGAACACTTGTGTACAAGTTTTTGATTCACTCTGACAATCTGTCTTTTAATAGGTGCATGTAGACCATTGATGTTCAAAATGATTATTGATATAGTTGGATAAATATCTACCATATTTATTATTTTTTTTAAAGATTTTATTTATTTATTGTTTTCTATTTGTTGCCCTTGTTCTTTGTTCCTGTTTTTGTCTTCTACTTTTTTCTGCCTTTTGTGGTTTTATTTTTTTTTCAAAGATTTTATTTATTTATTTGACAGAAAGAGCACAAGCAGGGGGAGTGGCAGGCAGAGGGAGAAGGAGAAGCAGGCTCCCCACTGAGCGGAAAGCCCAATGTAGGGCTCAATCCCAGGACCCTGAGATCATGACCTGAGCCAAAGGCAGACGATTAACTGACTGAGCCACCCAGGCGCCCCTGCTTTTTGTGCTTTTAATTGAACATTTTATATGAACTCATATTTTCTCTTTTCTCAGTACATCAGTTATACTTTTTAAAAAAAACTTCGTTTAGTGATTGCCCTAGAGTTTATATCTTTACAACGAATCCAAATCCACTTTCAAGTAACATTGCCCTACTACATGGGTAGTGTATTTTATAATAACAAAATAATCCTAATATCTCTCTCCCACCCTAATATCATTGCTGTCTTTTGTTTCACTTATATATAAGCGTACATAAGCATATAGTTATACAAATGGACATATATATATACAGATATATATACAAACCTAAGCATTTATAATTAAGTACATGGCTATTATTTTGAACAAACTCTTATCTGTTAGATCAGTTAAAAATAAGAAAAAAGTTTTTATTTTACTTTCACTTTTGCATCTTCAGTGCTCTTCCTTTCTTTATGTAGATCCAATTTCTAGTCATGAAAAGGCATTGGGTTTTGTCACATGCTTTCTGTATGTCTGTTGAGATGATTGAGTGGTTTCTGTCCTTTATTTTATTAATATGATATAGTACATTGATTTTTCTATGTTGAACCAACCTTGTATTCCTGGGATAAATCCCACTTGGTTGTGGTTTATAATCCTTTGTATATGTTGCTAGATTCAGTTTGGTAGTATTTTGTTGAGAATTTTTGCATCTGTATCCATAAGGGATATTGGTCTGTAGTTTTCTTGCAATATCTTTATCTAATTAAAAAAATTTTTTTTTATTCTTTATTTCATTTATTTCCAGTCTGGTCTTTATTATTTCTTCACTGGTTATTTAGGAGTATTTTTTCCATATATTTGTGATTTTCCCAATCTTTTTGTCCTGTGATTGATTTCTGCTTTTATTCCATTGTGGTTGGAGAAATACTTTGTATGGTTTCAGTCCTTTTAAATTTATTGGCACTTGTTTTATGGTTTAATGTATTGTCTGTTTTGGAGAATGTTCCATGTGCACTTGACAAGAATGTGCATTCTGCCGTTGAGTGGAGTGTTCTATAGATGTCTGTCAGGTCTAGTTGCTTTACAGTGCTGTTCAAACTTCTCTTCCTTGCTGATTTATATAGTTGTTCTAGCTATTATTTAAAGTGGAGTATTGAAGTCTCCACCTATTATTGGAAAATTGTCTGTTTGTTGAATTGCCTGTTTCGTCCTTCAATTATTTCGTTTTTTGCTTTATATATTTTAGGGTTCTTTGGTTATGGGTATGTGTGTTTATAATTCTTGATGAATTGACCCTTTTATCATTATAAGATGTCTTTATTTGTCTTTAGTAACAATTTTTGTCTTAAAATGTATTTTGTCTGATATTAGTATGACCATTCCAGTTTTCTCTTGGTTGCTGTTTGCATGGCATATATTTTTTAATTTTTTTACTTTCAACCTGTTTGTGTCTTTGAATCTAAAGTTGTGTCTCTTGTAGACAGCACATAGTTGGATTATGTATTTTAAATCCATTCTGCCAATCTCTGTATTTTAATTGGAGTCTAGTTCATTTAAGTTTAATGTGAATACTGATGATGTTGTATTTACTTCTGCCATTTTGCTGTTTTTTCTCTTTCTCTTTTTTGTCTCTCTGTTCTTCCATTATTACCTTCTTTTGTGTTAAATATTTTTCTATGGTAACATTTTAATTCCCTTGTTTTCTTAGTGGTTGCTTTTAAGTTAACATTTTAATTTATAACAATCTAATTCAGATTTATATCAACTTAATTTCAGTAGTATACAAAAACTTTGCTCCTATATAATTGTGTTTCATCTCTCCTTTATCCTGTTGTCACAGATTACATCTTCACATATTGTGTGTCCATCAACATAGATTTATAATTATTGCTTTTTTTTTTAAAGGAAGTCTTTTTTTTTTTTTAAGATTTTATTTATATAGCGAGAGAGGGAACACAAGCAGGGGGGAGTGGGAGAGGGAGAATCAGACTTCCCGCCAAGGAGGGAGCCTGATGTGGGGCTTGATCCCAGGACCCTGGGACCATGACCTGAGCCAAAGGCAGACGCTTAATGACTGAGCCACCCAGGCGCCCTTATAATTATTGCTTTATGCTGTTGTCTTTCAAATCAGGTAGGAGAAAAAAGTTATAAACAAAAAATACATTTATACTACTTTTATTTCTTATTTTTTTCGGCGGGGAGGGGCAGAGGGAGAGGGAGAGAGAGAATCTTAAGCAGGCTGCACGCCCAGAGTGGAGCCCAGTCTCACAACCCTGAGATCATGACTTGAGTCGAAATCAGGAGTTGAATGCTTAACTGACTGAACCACTCAGGTGCCCCACATTTATACTACTTTTAATATTTGCTTCTGAGGTTGCCTTTACTTGTTCTCTTTATTTCTTCATGTGGATTTGAGTTACTGTCTAGTCTCCTTTCATTTCAGCCTGAAGGAGAAAGTTCCTTTAGTATTTCTTATAGGGCAGATCTACTAGCAATAAGTGTTCTGTTTTTGCTTATCTTGGAGTGTCTTAGTGCCTCTTTGAGTTTTGAAGGAGACTTTTGCTGATATAGAACTCCTGGTGGTGGTTTTTTTTCCTGTCAGCACTTTGACTCTGTCATCCCTCTGCTTTCTGGGCCTCCATGGCTTCCAGTGAGCAATCAGCTGTTAATCTTACTGGGGCCCCTAATCTGTGAGGAGTCACTTCTTCCTTGCTGCTTTCAAGATTCTTTCTTCGTCTTTAACTTTTTCAACAGTTTGATTATAAATTGCAAATCCGCTGTCATCCCTGCCCATGTCTCATCACCCTTATTTGGAAGGATTACACAGAACACTTTTGTTAGTGCTTTAATTCAAGACTTATAATATCTTGTAGCATTTCTCTGATCTGTCAGCTTATGACTTAGTAATACGTGGTTTTGTTTTTCATTATCATATTTCATAGTTTTATGGAACTTCAGAATGATATTTATGTGATCCACTGCCATAATTTATTCATCCCCATAGATTTATTGAGCACCTGCTTATGGAAGACTTTCAGTTTTCTTAGATAAGTGACACATGGTCCCGCCTGAGAACGGCCCATCTGGCTGGTGAAGACCACATACTCAACTAACTACTATACAATTAGAGTGAAGGTATACAGAGTATAAGCAGGGTATTTTGGGACCACAGAGGAGGAAGTCACTGATTTTTATATTTGATAGATGAGCAAAGTGAGGAATGTATAGATTAAGCATTTGGGACCTTGAGATTACATACCTTAGGAAGTCAGAGCCAAGGACTAGAACCGACTACTCGGGTTTTTTCCCATGAAACCGTGGTGATTCTAGAGTATACCTACTCTGTCTTTTCAAGCAAATAGCAGAAAACGATTTGTCAGAAGTCGATGCTCTTGGTGCTAGGATTTGGGTACATAGCATAGCTTCTTGTTTTCCGATGTATTAGTTGGTCTGCAAAGGCCAAGTAGATGTGTGAAGCATAGACTGACTATTTTGCTTTAAAAGATGCACATGCTACAAATAAAAAGAAACAGTATTTATTTATACTTAATAATTATAATGGTATGAATTTAGTAAACAAGTGACTATGTTGAAATTTGAGGTTCAAAATATGAAAACATACTCAATTTTACTAAATCTACCCCTAAATTTCTTCTTCCCCTTTTAATTGATATTTATATTTTGAAACTAATTCTCTCTCCCCTTCATATCTGGTGAAATTTTGGATGGGTACAGCTTATATTAGAATTTCCTTAATAATGGGATTTGCTGTTCAATCAGAACTATGTTCTTTTCCCATAGGGTAAAGCATGACTTATTTGGGCATACAGTTTTAATTTTAATCTGCATGCCTCCTTTTCTCTCCTCCCATGATTCTTTGCAGCAGGGCAAGGAAAAGCAAGTCTTATAAAAAGAAATACAGTATGTGGTGCTTATTAAAGTTACATACATCTCTTCTCACAGGAGAATTTTGATTTACTGCAGGTTGTGCATATGTCGCATATGGACATTTCTAGGGAACAGATTCCTTATCGCTGAACAGTGAATGGCTTCTAGTACTCCATTATTGCTCCGGGAACATGTTAGTAATGATTATGAAAGGTAGGATACCATGAAATCTGTAAGGTGATTTGGCAGAAGTCGATGCTGTTGGTGCCAGGATTTGGGTACCGTACCACAGTTTCCTGTTTTCAAATGTATTAATTGATCCGCAAAGGACATCTTTTGGAGACAAGAATTCAGACAGACTGGCACAGGCTGGACCTCCGCCAAGACTGCTCGGAAGGTTGCCATACTGGGAGCAAAAGAGTGAGAGAGAAAGAGAGAGAGAGGGAAAGGGAGAGAGAGAGGCAGAGGGAGAGCTGAGGAAAGAAAAAAAGGCAAGACTTGGCACAGCTCAGTCAAATCAGCTTCTTTTGTCTGCTTTCTCGGCTTGAGCTTCAGGAAAGAAAACCGTCCTGGGGTACAGAAAAACTCAGAACTTTTTGGTTTTCAAACTTAGAAGGCTTTTTAAGTCTCTTGGGCTATTTGAAAGTGTTGGTACATACAATGACGTTTAGTCACCAGTATTAAGGGAAATAAAAGCCTTTTTCAAAATGAAGCTTCCACAGTGTCCATGCATTTGGGAAATACTGTATTTGATTTTTTGCATGTATGATTATACCATGAGAGACAGGATTAATATAGAAGATGGCAAGGCAAATTTCTAATTAGAATATTAATTTTCTACAAAATAAAGTTTGTTCATCAGTACAAACCTGCTTTCAAATCAAATCAGACATCCTTCGGAATGTGTTCAGAACGTAAGTTTTTAGATTTTATTTTTATTTTTTCCCATTTGTAGACATTCACGTTTCAAGGAGCCTTTCTAAGATTTTATGCAACCCAGCCAGGAAGTCAGAGTAAAAGTTGTTTTATCCATGTGTTTAAGAAAACGTTTTCTTAAAGCAACAGCTTTTATTTCTGCTGCTTCATGCTGTCCTAAACTACATCCCCCAGCAATGAGTGACAACACTGAAGACCAGAAAGGCAAGCTGAAGACACCAGACTTCGTTTGAAGGGCAAACAAGAAATGTGAGCTTGGTCATTATTTTTGTGTGTGTCTTTGCTCTGAACCAGTTTTTGGAGGTGGGTGGGGAGGTGGGTGGGGAGGTGTCTATGTCTAAAAGATGTGTGCGATTAGGGAATTCTCATTGTGAGAAGAAAATGGTAAAAGGTAATTTTTATGATACTGGCAGAAAATGGCTGGGAATGGTAGAGAATAGAAATTTAATCTTTTGGATAAGAAGTAGCAAGCTGTGTTTGCAATACTTGGAGAAAAATTCCATAATTTTTAGTTGATTAGATTGTATAATTAAATGATTACTATAGCTTGGCTCTCTCAAAATGTTTTAAGTAGAAGGAAAATCTAGAAAGTTCATGGATTTGCTTTTCAATATTACCCAGAATTTTACTTGGATACATACTTTAAATCTAATTTCTTAATAATAAAGTTTCTATTAGGCCTGGTTATGGTTCGATTGTGATAGTTCTGCTCTTAAAAATCAGCATTATTGTGGGAGAGGTTAGCTGTAAGGTACGTATTTTTGTGGACCACCCTCATTGTCAGTAAGTATTGCTGTTTCTAAAGAACAGAGTTTGACTTGTAGCATTAGGTTATAACTTACTATGATAATATATGTTCTTTTTATTTCATGTACTGAAAGAATACAGGGAAATTGTATATATTCACATAAGTACTGATCATTTTGGGTAGTATAAAAGACTGCTCCATGCTTTTGTTTTGAGCATGTAATCAGGGATTTGTTAATCCTTTCACACAAAAAAATTTTTTTGTTTATAGCTTTATATTACTGCGCGCCTTGAATGATCCATTGTTTCAAATGGTTTTTGTGGTATCATAATGACATACATCAGCAATTCTGAGAATGGCATTTAATATCCAAATACGAGTTAAAAATATGTGAGATCTAATACAGGTGTTTGCATAGTTGAGCTTAAGTATTTCCTTCAACTTTTTAACTAATCAACATTTTGATCTTCAATAAAATGAAATCACTTAGTGCTCACTTGGGTTGCCAAAATGACAACCTTTGTTTTATAAGCTTCTTTATACACCACCTCGCTGATACTCCTAAAATGGACGCCAAGACATAAAAGACATGCTGATAGGCACTGGGAAGGAGATGCTTGCATGGCTACAGTCTTCCTGTTGAACTGCTCACAGGATCCTTCACAACCATGCTAGCAACCAACAATATAGGACGCAAAAAGAAAGTTCAGCAAATAAGTTTAAATTAGAGCTACGTTTTCATTCTGACCGTCTTATTACCGATTTATGTTTACTTTTATTTACTTTTTAAACATTTAACATAACCTAGGTTTGCTAAATATGTGACTTCTTTAATTTATCTGAGACCATTTTCCCTTAAAGTTAAAAGAATCATTTGCTAGCTTATTTCAGAACTTCTTCGCAGCGAACTCAGTGAGAATAAACTGATCTTATATCTGGACTGTTTTATGTCCAATTGTTTTCTGACGGGATAATAAGAAATAAGTAAATTAGAAAACAAAGATGTCAGAACATACCTTAAGAAATATTAAATTTTTCGATACTGGTAAAGCTGCATTTTATGGTGTTTATTAGACTTAAGATTTGATAATAAATATTAGCTGTTATACCCAATAAAGTTTCTTACTAATATATTCTCTCTGGCCTACTTGTTACATATCTTAAAATGAAAAAAGTCCCATATTAAAATGTTCCTTGTTAACTGGGTATAAAATAGGCACTCCTTTGTACAACCTTTTTGAAAAGGTATGTTTAAAAATTGATTACATTTTTGAACACACATTAGGCTTAACATGAGGCATTTTTCTTTACTTTTAGACCTTTTATTATATAAACACATTGACATTTAGGCTGTGAATTATTTCCATATCAGTATTAATATTTCAAATCTTTTAATTTTAAAGTGTGTAAATACTAGTAGTATGATTGTAAATGAACTCTGTCTCAGCATATATTCATTGTAGTTTGAATTACAGATTTTGAAGTAGAATTATTAAGACAGAAATGGATTAATTTTTAACTGCTACTTGATACCTATTATTCAGTCCCATTTAGATGGGTATACCTGAACATGCAAGCACATAATTTTATAAACTAGTGGAAACCTCTTAGGGGGCCTTAGCCCAGCATTTTATAATTATTCAGTCATTTATTCATTCATTGGGCAAATGTTTATTGAGTACCCACTTCAGCATGCTAATATTTTGTTGACGAAATTATTTTGGGTAACAGGGAAGGAAACCACATGCATGGATGGAAGAGAGCATAGATTTAAAATAGAAGTACAAAAGCTGAGATAGAAAAGAGCAGCACTGTAGTCAGATTTATTTCAATAGATTAAAGTATGTTAACTTTTATTGCACAATGTACGTATTATAGAGTGTTATTATAAAACCTCAGGGGATTAGCTGTTGTCCATACAGCTCTGGGAACTTTGTTGGACCATTCTTCAGGTTGCTGCATCTTATTGGCCAAAAAGCTTCAGTTGTTCACGTCTTCTGATGGACGTGTATAATAAGCAATTCAAATGTCGTGAGAAAGAAATTAAATAGGGAAGATCGAACCATGGCTCACATGCTAGATTTTACAGATACCAAAGTAGATGTCATTGAACTTTTGAAGATGTGGCTGCAACATAAAACACCAGCCTCTTTATGAGGGATTTTTGTTTTTCTTTGTTTTCTGAGAAAGAGAAGAGGAGGCCAATCTCATATCTGTAAGCAAGGGTGGCCCTTAGGAAGTAAGTTCACTAAGGGGCTGTGTATTTTAAGCACACCAGTCAGTTCACTTTCCATGCTATCTAGCGTTTTGTTGTGTTTCCTTAGTTTTGTTCACCAACATAAAGGCTCATAGGGATGATACAGCTCTTGACTCTAGGCATGAGTGAGATTTTAACTTAGTGGGCTAACTTTATTCCATGTAGTTGTTCTTTCATATGAAAAGAAGGTATAGGTTCACATTCTTAAGAGTAGATGAAAGTCACATGAACCAGGGAGGTGGGCTTGGAGGTTGCCTTGGTGGCGAAGGCCTGTGTCAGGGCTGGTGGCAGGTGGCATAAGGTGAGAAATGTTTCAGCTGCAGGTATGAACTGCTGAAGTAATTCAACAAATATTCCCAGAGGGCCTGCTCTGTGCCAGGCCCCATGCTGGATGTAGGGGAGACAAAGATATAATTTCCCCCTGTAAGGAATTCATAGTTGCAGGGAGGGAAAGGATAGGAGTAACCAGCAAAGGTGTACCTCTTTATAGTTTACCAATGCTTTCACCTGCATCTCACCAATCCTAGCGACAGAGCCTAGCACTGGTACATAATGGCCATCCAGTGTGGATTCACTGAAGGGATAAACCAAATGGTGAAGCAGATTATCTTCTTGAGGCTTATTTGATTAAGAAAACTTTTCTCATCATGGTTGAGTAACAAAAAGCAGTATGTTTGCTTTTGATCTGAGTCTGTGTTGCTGGTTATGGGTTTAGGGGGAGTGGCATGTAGGGCCACACTCTCTGTGACCGAGTTAGAACCCCCGAGGTAACCGTTGGAGACAATAGAAAATAAGGATTTGACTGGTACACAGTGGCCCCAAATGCTCATTCCCTTCCTGGCAGCCCTCCATTGTCTTACATTCTCCCTCTCCTTGTTTCCCCAAAGGATCCCAGAGCCATAGGCCCTGGTGGTATGGCCTAGGCATGGAGCAGGCCAACAGACTGTCTAACAAGTTGGAAGTCTTCTTTGTGTGCTCCTTGTGGGAAGAAGGCTGAGGAGATTGTGGTGAGGGGAATGTATGGAGAGCTAGGGTACTGCTCAATAGCTGGCTTCAGTCCTGCCAATAACTTTACTAAGAGAGTGAGAGTAGATGTGGGATCTTGAGGCTAAACTAGAGTATTGAAAACAATTAGCATTGAGAGTGTAATACAACATCATGAAGGGTTGCTGAGGCCAGTTCATGGTGAACTGCACCTTTTTAGGTCTTTCTCCAGAAGAGGAGAGGGAGCCCCAGGAGAGGGAGGGGCAGAGTCAAGACATGGTGTGTGTAATTATGAGGGGGTTGAAAGTCAGGCCCAACTTTCCTGCTCAAGCCCTGTACCTTGATCTGCTAGAGGAAGATACAAAGTCATCCCGGGTACAAGTGGTGGCCCTGGAGAGAGTGAGCATGGGGTGAATCCAAGCTTGGAATTAGAATAGCAGGAACTGAAGAAGGTCAGAGGGTGTGGGGCAAAGGAGGGCAGCATTCCAGTATTTGCCCATGGGATCTAGGTCGGATAGGAGATGTGATCGGCAGGGTTCCAGAGAACATGGTGAAATAGGCAGAGATGGGTATGTAGAAATTCTGGTAAAGGGAAAGAAAAGGTTCAGGGAATACTGAAGTTAGGAATTTATTCTGAAACCCGGTAGGTCATGAATAACAGTACCAACTGCAAGGCATGACTTGATTTTGCCATTGGTTGTGCCAAGGTTATTTTATTGCTCTAGAAGTAATTGTAGAAAAGGAAAGAAGTTACCTGTTTGTGTTCTGTATTCCACCATGTTCTAAGAATTAAAATCTTTTCTTCTGTTTTATAGTTAAGAATCTCTTGCTCCAATATAATTAGAATGCATCTAACGTGTGGATCTTGAGGTTTTTGTGTAAAATATTTTGGTATTAAAGTTTAGGTTTTAAAGAATTAGTTCCTCTGTAGTGATGCCAGCCTTTTCATTCCATAGATCAGTGCCATTCATACCTTCTTTTCTGCTGGCCACTATATGTTATTTTCCCTTACTTGAAAGGTTGAATTGTTCCCAGAGACTCAGGAGTGCTTAAAGAGAATGGGTTTCAGAGTCTCACTAACCTCAGTTTGAATTTTGACTCCATTTTTTACTTGTTGAACATTGGTCGAGTTGTGCAAACCCAGTTTCTTCATGTGTAAGACAGATCATGCTACCTTCCTCAAAGTTTGTTGGGAAGAGACATAAGGAAATACGTGCAAAGCTCTTAGTGTACTCCCTGATACATAGCAAGTGCTCAATAATTAGTAGATATTATTCTTTGTTTTAGCTAAAATTAAAAAAATATTGTAGTAAAAATACACAACAAACTTTACCATCTTGGGGCGCCTGGGTGGCTCAGTTGGTTAAGTGTCCGCCTTCGGCTCAGGTCATGATCCCAGGGTCCTGGGATCGAGCCCCGCATCGGGCTCCCTGCTCTGCGGGGAAGCCTGCTTCTCCCTCTCCTACTCCCCCTGCTTGTGTTCCCTCTCTTGCTGGGTCTCTCTCTGTCACATAAATAAATAAAATCTTAAAAAAAATGAACTTTACCATCTTAACCATTTTTAAGTGCACAGTTCAATGGCAGTAAGTACATTCACATTGTGCGGTGATCACCACCATCCATCCACAGAACTCTTCTTGTAAAACTGAAACTCTGTACCCATTAAGCAACAGCTTCCCATTCTCCCTTTCCCCTAGTCCCCGGCAGCCACTATTCTGCTTTCTGTCTCTATGAATTTTACTGCTCTAGGCACCTGATGTAAGCGGAACCATATGGTATTTGTCCTTTTGTGACTAGGTATTTTACTTAGCACCACATCCTCAAGGTTCAGTCATGTTATAGCATATGTCAAAATTTCCTTCCTTTTTAAGGCTGAATGACATTTCATTGTGAGCATAGACCTTTCTTTTTTTTTTTTTTTAACCCTTCTTCTGTTGATGGACACTTGGGTTGTTTCCACCTTTTGGCTTTTGTGAATAGTGCTGCTTTGAGCATGGGTGTACAAATAATTTGTATGAGTCTTTGATATCAGTTCTTTTGGGTATAGACCCTAAAGTGGGATTGTTGGATCGGTAGGCAGTATTAGCTCTTGTAGCAGGTTACATTTTTGAAAAACTTGTAAGCTCAAGTGATGTAAGTTGAGTTTGACTTTTTAGCATAGATAATGGTAAAATAAATAGGAGGTTATAGACTTGACTGTGAGCTCATGATGTCTAGCTTTTTTTTTTTTTAGTAGAAATAACTCAAATACCACATTCATCATCTCTAAATTATTTTCTAGTATAGAGTTTTGCATGGTATGTTAACCAGGGCACTACTCTAATCACTCACATAAAATAGTATTTATACAGTATCATGGAATATAATCGTCATATTTCATTTTTAACACAAAGTGGTTTCTTAGCCTTCTTACCATTTCTGTTTAGAGAATTTCCTTTTGCCATTCTTTTAGGGTCAGTCTGCTGGTAACAAGTCTTTTAGTTTTCCTTCAGCTGAGAATGTCTTGATTTCCCTTTTCCTTGAAGGATATTTTTGCTGGATATGGAATTCTAGGCTGACAGTTCCCTTTTTTTCCAGCACTTGAAAAATGTTGTACCACTTTCTTCTGCTTCTGTGGTTTCTGGTGAGAAATCTGCTGTTATTCCAGTTGTTTTTCTGTTTTAGGTAAGAAGATGTTTCTCTCTCACTACTTGCAAAGATTTTCTCTTTGTCTTTAGTTTTCAAAGAGTTCGATTGTGATGTGGCTTGGCATGGATTTCTTTGGATTTATCCTGGGTTCACTCAGCTTCTTGAATATGTAGGCTATGTGTTTTGCCAGATTTTTAAAAAAAAGTTTATGTATTTTTAAGTAATCTCTGCACCTGATGTGGGGCTTGAACTCACCACTCTGAGATCAAGAGTTGTGTGCTGTTATGACTGAGCCAGCCAAGTGTCCCTGTCTTCTGCCAGATTTACAAATTTTTCAGCCACAATTTCTTTGAGTAATTTTTTAAGGCTTGCCCTCTTTCTCCTTTCCTTCCAGGACTCGGGATGGTATGAATGATAGATCTTTTGTTATAGTCCTACAAGTACTTGACACTGATCATTTTTTTTTAAATTCTGTTTTTTCTTTGTTGTTCAGACTGGGTAATTCCTGTTGTTCCTATCTTTAGGGTCACTGATTCTTTTCTTTGTCATCTTCATTCTGCTATGGAGTCCACCTGGTGAGTTTTAATTTCATTTAATGTATTTCATCTCTTGTTTCTTTGCTGAGACTTTCTGTTTTTTCATTTGTTTCATGTCTGTTCATAATTGCTTATTGAAACATTTTTTTTTGTGATGGCTGCTCTAAAAATCCTTCTCAGGTAGTTCCAATATCTGTGTCATCTTGGTATTGGGATCAGCTGATAGTCTTTTCTTGTTCAAGTTGAAATTTTCCTTGTTCTTGGTAGAATAAGTAATTTTGATTATATCCTGGACATTTTGGGTATTATGAGACTCTGGATCTTATTTAAATCTTCTGAGTTTTTTTAAAAGATTTATTTATTTGAGAGAGAGAGAGCGTGTGCATGAGCATGGGGGAGGGGCAAAGGGAGAGGAGAGAGACTCTCAAGCAGACTTGTGCTGAGTGCAGAGCCCAACACAGGGCTCGGTCCCACGACCCTAAGATCATGACTGGAGCCAAAATCAAAAGAGTCAGATGCTTAACTGACTGTGCCACCCAGGTGCCCCTAAATCTTTTGTTTTAATAGACTCCTCTGACAACATGTCTGTAGAGGAAAAGGGAGCACTTCATCATTATTGCAAGGTGGGAGTGGAAGTCCAGGTTCCTCACTGGCCTTTATTTATAGCTTGCAGTGGCGGGGGGGTAGGGGTGCCTTATTACTGCCCTGTGAAATTCAGGTTCCCCATTGATGGTACTGTTATTTAGATTATTAGTTTTGTACTTGGTGAAATAGCCTGAATAGTCCCTTAGCTGTTATCATTAAATTTAGCTTCTATTGTTGGTGCTATTTGTGTTTGATAAGTTGTTTCAGGATGTTTAAGTTCTCACTAGCCCTTTCTAATCACCTACTTCCCTAAGATTAGTATGTGTTTACCATTAGCACATTGAAGTGAAGAAACAAGATTATAGTTTCTACTTTATTAACTTTGAAAATTTATTTTCTAAAGGAGAGAAAAACCTACCTGTACAAGGTTTCCATTTTTCCCATTAATAATATGCTGGCTTTTATCAGACTTTTATAACTTATTTTTAGAAGAGGTCAGTATATTAGAAATCTTCAGAGGAAATGGATTTGATGGGAGGCTTGAAAAAAATGCAGTGATAAAGCATTTCATTTCATTTGCTAACTCACCTGTGGTTTCAGGTTGATAACACAGACCTTAAAGATGATACGTATAACTTCAGAATAACAGATTTTTGAGATGCCTAGTGGTCATCTGTGGTATAGTAATAACAGTACCAGATCCCAGTACTGAATCATTTACTAACTGGGTGATCTTGGGAAAAACTCTGAAAGTCTAAAAGTTGACCTTTCTTCTCAAAAAATGGGTGTCATAATACTAAATCATAATACTAAATATATACTAAATACATAATACTAAATCAAAGGTTGTTAAGAATATTAAATGAGGTAATACAACTGAAGGCAATTTAACCGATAGATTAACTATCTCTCCCTTACACAAGTAGGAGAGATAGTTATCTAGACTAGCTACTTCAAGCATATGACTGTGGTGGATAAAGATAATGTATCTGATTCTGTATGATTTCCAGTACTCTGTGTCAATAGATTATGGGTTATATATATCTTTAAAATGCTTTAAAAGTCTTAATTATGAAAACTTTCAAATACATAGCAAAGTACTGAATAAAACAGAGTGAATACCCATATACTCATTATCTAGAACTAACAAATGCCATATTTATTTTCTCCAGATCTTTTTTTTTAAGGAAAATAAAACATTAGGAATATAACTAAAGCCCTATCCTTTCACCTCTGAAATTGGTATAGAACATTTCTATGTACATTTCTGTAGTATTACTACATGTATAGGTAACTATACACAATGTAACTTTTGTTTTGCATAATTTAAAATGCATATAAAATTTTTTTATATCATTCCTGTCTTTTTGCAGATGAGATTAGATATTTCTGAGTTTCCATGTTGCTACTACAGGTCTAATGCCGCAGAGCATTTCATTTTAGTTTATCCATTCTTCTGTGGTGGACATTTCACTTTTGCCTTGTGCTGACTGTGCTGTAATGGACATCTTGCACATGTCTTCTGTACATATTTTCGATCTCTAGGGGAATTACCTACAAATGGAGTTGAGTTGCCAAATATGTTAACTCTACTCAATAATACCAAATTATTCTTCAAATCATTTGTACCAGTTAACATTAGGGCACTATCATATTTCTGTATCTCCTACATTTTTGCCAGTACTTGGTGGTATCACACTTTGACATTTTGTCAATCTGGTATGCAAGAAATATTTTGTTGTTATTTTAATTTGTGTACCTGATTACTTAGTGAGTTTGTGCATCCTTTTCTGTTGACAATTTAGATTACCTTTTCTGTACATTCTCTATTCCTATCCTTTGCACATTTTTCCTTTTAGTTGTTTTATTTTTATTAATTAGCAGTGTATTTATATGCCAATCCTTTATTATATGGGTTAAAATATCTTCTCAGTCTTTGATTAGTTTATTTTCCTTACAGCAGCTTTTGAAATCAACTATGGTATATGTTTGAAAAATTAGAATACTTTGATTTTTTATTCTCAAAGATGGTTTTAGTGATAATACTTAAAAGAATCCATGCTTTTGGATGTGGCAAGAGAGGCCTAATGAGGCTAATATTTTTTTGAATGAACTAGAATTTTATCCCCTTAATTAATATCTAGAGGATAATGCTTCTTAATTTTCACATAGACTTTTGGTCAGTTGATATCACTGGGCAGATTCCAAGGTTCTGAGTACCAATTATTGAATAAATGAGTATTGTGAAATTTTATTTTGTTATTTGCAGAACCTCCTACAGCACACCAATAACATGGGCACATTCCCATTGCATCAGCAGCATTAGCAAATTGGAGTTCTTGGGCCCTTAGAATGTTCTGTTGATCTTATTACAGTGATTTCTATACAGTGAATAAACTTGGTGCAGTAAGCACTTTCTCCTTTCCCTAACCAGTCCTCTTGCTAACAAAATAACTTAATTGAGAAATTCAAACTGTTGGGCCAAGTGGAATTGAGTTGTGGCTGAGGCTCTTTGGGTATCTTTTGTTGTGCAATCAAGTAGCACTTATTCAACAACTTTCCTTGCTGTCCCGCCTAAAAAAAATCCCACCTAATCTCCCAAATCACTTTGCAAAACAAAAGAACACACAGAAGATCGAGCAACTAGAAGGACTGGGGGCCATGCTGGGTGTTGTATATTGAGCCCTCCTTTCCCTGCCGGTTACTATTTATTTGTAACTGCTTTGATATTACATATAATTATATATGTTTTAAAATCTGAATGTGAAAGTATGTTGTCTTCACTTGACTGACAGGCGTTTGGTTGTTCAAGCCATTTGGCACCACTGTCTTTAGGAGGATAGTTTGCCATGAGCAAGGGTAGGTAGGTAAAGTTCTAGGTAGAAATGAACTACTGGTGGAAGACTGGACTTGCAAATCCAAATCTTAAGGAGAAACTCCTGGTCTGGAGTTTACAGATTTGCCTTTCTTAAAGGCAGTGGCCATGTGCTTGGCGCAATGCATGTTTGCCTCATTATACTTGCTTGCTATTTAGTGCGGTGAATGAGCCTCCAGACAACACAGAAGGAAACCAGCTATATGTTCTGTCCCTGGCTGAACTTTGGTAATACTTCCTTCTTCCATTTACTGAATTCTTTCCTGGAATCGGCAGTTGGCATCAGTCACCATCTCTGTACCACTCCTTCACGATTTAAAAGTTTTATGGAAACCTCAATAAAGAATGTGTGAAAAGAGTAACTGTCCTTTATTTAATTAAAAACTCTGTTTTTCCTATGTTATCTACATTACCACAACCCTCTGAGAAACATACACAGACACACACACACCCCACGTTTCAGGTGAGAAAATTGAGGCTCAGAGAGGTGAAGTGCTGGCGTAGTGACATTACAGCCAAATCAAGTCTTCTGCCTCCACATCCCTTGTTCATTCCATTATTTGGCATTTGTTCACTCGTGATGGGGTCACTAGAAGAGCAGCTTGCTACTATTATAAGAGCCCTTCCCATATACACTTGGGCCCTTCCCATACTTAGGTAAATCCTCTGCCCTCCATTCATTCATTCATTCACGAGGTCAATCCATCATTCATTTAATATCTAACTGTCTATTAGAGCTAAGTAATGAGGATACAGTAATGGACACAACCTACACACTGCCTTCATGGAGCTTATCAATGGCGGTGAAGAAAGACCGCAACTAAATTCAATCAAGTGTAATGACAGGTATGACAGGAGAAGAGAGTCCTCATTTAAAAATCCTCCTTTTCAAGAAAAGCAAAGCTGGTGGCATCATAATTCTGGACTTCAAGCTCTATTACAAAGCTGTAATCATCAAGACAGTATGGTACTGGCACAAAAATAGACACATAGATCAATGGAACAGAACAGAGAGCCCAGAAATGGACCCTCAACTCTATGGTCAACTAATCTTCGACAAAGCAGGAAAGAATGTCCAATGGAAAAAAGTCTCTTCAACAAATGGTGTTGGGAAAATTGGACAGCCACATGCAGAAGAATGAAACTGGACCATTTCCTCATACCACACACAAAAATAGACTCAAAATGGATGAAGGACCTAAATGTGAGACAGGAATCCATCAAAATCCTTGAGAACACAGGCAGCAACCTCTTCGACCTCAGCTGCAGCAACTTCTTCCTAGAAACATTGCCAAAGGCAAGGGAAGCAAGGGCAAAAATGAACTATTGGGACTTCATCAAGATAAAAAGCTTTTGCACAGCAAAGGAAACAGTCAACAAAAGCAAAAGACAACCGACAGAATGGGAGAAGATACTTGCAAATGACATATCAGATAAAGGGCTAGTATCCAAAATCTATAAAGAACTTATCAAACTCAACACCCAAAGAACAAATGATCCAATCAAGAAATGTGCAGAAGACATGAACAGACATTGCTGCAAAGAAGACATCCAAATGGCCAACAGACACATGAAAAAGTGCTCAACATCACTCGGCATCAGGGAGATCCAAATCAGAACCTCAATGAGATACCACCTCACACCAGTCAGAATGGCTAAAATCAACAAGTCAGGAAACGACAGATGTTGACGAGGTTGTGGAAAAAGGGGAACCCTCCTACACTGTTGGTGGGCATGCAAGCTGGTGCAGCCACTCTGGAAAACAGTATGGAGGTTCCTCAAAAAGTTGAAAATAGAGCTACTGTACAACCCAGCAATTGCACTACTGGGTATTTACCCCAAAGATACAAATGTAGTAATCTGAAGGGGCACATGCACCCCAATGTTTATAGCAGCAGTGTCCACAATAGCCAAACTATGGAAAGAGCCTAGATGTCCATCGACAAGATGAATGGATAAAGAAGATGTGTATATATATACAATGGAATATTATGCAGCCATCAGAAATTGAAATCTTGCCATTTGCAACGATGTGGATGGAACTAGAGGGTATTATGCTAAGCAAAATAAGTCAATCAGAGAAAGACAATTATCATATGATCTCACTGATATGAGGAATTTGAGAAACAAGACAGAGGATCATAGAGGAAGGGAGAGAAAAATGAAACAAGACGAAACCAGAGAGGGAGACAAACCATAAGAGACTCTTAATCTCAGGAAACAAACTAAGGGTTGCTAGAGTGGAGGGGGATGGGAGGGATGGGGTGGCTGGGTGATGGACATTGGGGACGGTATGTGCTATGGTGAGCTCTGTGAATTGTTTAAGACTGATGAATCACAGACCTGTACCCCTAAAGCAAATAATACATTATATGTTAATAAAAAAATTCTCCTGGGCGCCTGGGTGGCTCAGTTGGTTAAGCGACTGCCTTAGGCTCAGGTCATGATCCTGGAGTTCCGGGATCGAGTCCCACATCGGGCTTCCTGCTTGGCAGGGAGTCTGCTTCTCCCTCTGACCCTCTTCCCTCTCGTGCTCTCTATCTCTCATTCTCTCTCTCTCAAATAAATAAATAAAATCTTTGAAAAAAAAATTCTCCTTTCCCTCTTCAACATAAAGGGAGAATTAAAATTCAAATATTTTAAGGAACATGGACCTCTTTGAAAATGAGACTTTTGAAGTTTTTTTTAATATGACACTGAGTAGAGAGCCATAAAATAAACAAAGATTCCAGAATTTTAGAATGTTAGAGATCATTTAGTTTGCTTCTTTGTAGCCAAACCAATGGGAAGCTCCTTTTTTTAGGCTTCTGAGAAGCAGAACTAGAATTTCTGGACAGCAGTGCTCCATGCTAAACAGTACCCAGCAAAGAGGTGCATAATAAATTATTCTGTGGAACTGTGACTCAGAACATTCTCCACACTTAATCTTCCACCTGGATTCCCTTTAATGCTTTGGAATAACAGATCAGTGGAGATGAGCTTTGTTTGGCTATTTCTAGATGTAAGTTAGGGAAAAAAAAGAAAGGTAAAGAAAACCACAAAAACCCAATGTGCAGTTTAAATAAAGAAAAATGAGTTTTACTTCCAAGAGAGCTTTTGCCATTTTATTAATGCTTATTCTCCTTCAGAGAGCTCATTATTGAACAGAGTGTGACAGTAGTTTACCATGGCGAATGTGTCTTGTCTGGGCCAGGGGATGAATTAGAGCACTGATAAAGGCCAGAGGAGCGGGCGGAACTGTACCTAAATTACCCCGAGATAGTTGCCAAGCTATTCGACTTTTTTAAAGACCTCCAGAGAGCATCCTTAATCGCCTCTAGTTTCCCTTTTCAGTGTTTAATACCTTTGTTGTCAGGAAATTCTTCCTCATATTTAACCCAATTTTCCCTTGCCATAGTTCGATCCCATTTCTCTTGTTGTCCTTGGTGGTGACAGAATAGCGGGTCATTATCTTGTTGGTAATATCTTTAATGTCCTTGAAGGGCATCAGGAAGTTTCTCCAGTGAAATGAAACATACTCGTTTTCTCTCTTCCCCACCCTTCTTCTCATGGGTCCTATTTGGAAATACAGTCTTTGACATTTTGCACTTAAGTTATCTGATCTGAATATTCACATCAGTCCTTTCTTGAGGCATCCATTGATCCCATTTTTACTCAAAGGTAAAAAGGAAGATTGTTTTGTTGCTTCCCTTGCTATTGGTTCATTCAGCTTGTCTGTTCTTTGCTGCCCTCCCTCTAGGTGTGAGGTGCCATTCTAGTGGCTGAAGGGGGTGTGACAAGGAGCTCCTGTCTCTGACTTACACGTACGAGGAGGGCCCATAATGCTTCTCACCACTCATGGTCTCACCATAGATGGATAGTTCGTGGATTGGGCCTGCTGGTTTCTCTTTTCCATGAAAACATTTGATTTCAGTTTACATTTTGGTACATTTAGGATCTCCATTGACCTTATCCTCAGAAAGATACGGCATGTCAATAAAGTTGACAGTATCATGCTATCAATATGCTCCACCCTCTTGATTTAATTTTATGAATGTCACAAGGGAAGCTGGAACATACAAACTTTGTATACAGAACTGATGGGTGAACATGTCTGTTTCCTATCAGATTTCTGTACCATCCTCACAAGGGGGTGTGACTGATCTTTTATCTCCCCAGCACTTCTCAGAAATGCGTGACACGTTTTAAGCAAACTTAATGACTGCTGGTTGCTTGTCAAATGAGTTATTGGGAAATTTACTTTATTTTGTTGTTGTTGGTTTCTGTCTCCTTATTCCTTTCACCTAAACACAAAAGCAGCTCAGAGCTTTTGCCTGGCTGCCAGTGTGGGCAGCCCTCCACCTCAGCTGCCAAGCTTTTAGCAGATGAAATAAAAATCTATTTATAACTGGTCTCTGATGGATTTCCTCCCTACCTGTGGTACTGCTCCATCAGCAGGTGTACTGAACAGATGGAGAAGGGTTTTAATTTTTTCAGTTCAATTAGATCAGCTCTCTAGGTTCAGACCATCACATTCCCTTTCTTACTTAGTTTCTTCCTCTTGGCATTAAAATTGTTGAGCATAGCAAAAGACAAATTAAGACCAGGAGATACAATGCATGTAGTGCCTGACTTTAAAATAAATACTCTGGGGGCGCCTGGGTGGCTCAGATGGTTAAACGTCTGCCTTCAGCTCAGGTCATGATCCCGGGGTCCTGGGATCGTGCCCCACATCGGGCTCCTGGCTCAGTGAGGAGCCTGCTTCTCCCTCTCCCTCTGCCTCTCTCCCTGCTCATGCTTTCTCTCTCTCTCAGTATCTCCGTGTCTCAAATGAATAAATAAAACTTTTAAAAAAAATAAAATAAATACTCTGGCGAAGGAACCAGAGACATCAGACAATTTGACATCAGACAGTATATCGGTTTTAACTCTTCTCTTCCTAGCACCTAATTTTAATGTTATTTAAATTAATATTTGGAGTACTAAAATGCTGAAGTGTATGCATGCTTTCTTTTTCCTTATGATGTGCTTTTAGCATTTGAATTTATACACTTTGAAAATATATCATGCCTGTTTTTCAAGAACAGTTTGTCTCTGATAGTAGTTCAGCATATATTGTGAAGAACTGAAATGAGGAGCTCAAGTCATTAATTTCATGAGGTTTATTTGCCTTCTTTTTCCACCGATGGTTGAATTGTCCAGGATAGTGATGAAATGGTAGCACGCCGTCCAAAACCAGTCCGAATGTGACCTTACTTAGCTCTGGATTTTACCATCACTAGCCAGTGAAAGATAGGTTACCATAATTTCTGATTTCAACATATTTATAGGTATGTTCTACTTAGCACATTTGTTCTTAGTAGGTTCTATCATCTCTTATTCCCAAGAGCCTAGATTTCAGTTAATCCCTGGCTCTCAGGTGTGAGGCCAAGGCTGGCTGACTCATTGAGTGATTCATGCATCCAACAGAAATTTACTAAGCTCCTGTCCAGTTTTATGACATTGCTGTCAACGAGGCCCACAGTTTAGGCCCCACTCTGTTCCCTCTAGCACCATCAAAATTACTTAGTTAATATCTATTGGAAGCTCGGTTTGAAACAAGCAAGATTTGGCCTATTTCAGTTTTTTTTTTTTTTTTTTGAGTAAAACAAGGTTTCATTGTTAACAAGGGTACTTCTGAGTTGCAGAAATTCTTCTGGTTTTTAAATACAGATTTTATTAGAAGCAAGCTCCCCCACCCCCCATTTTATTTTGCTCAATTCTTAATCATTCTTGGGTGATTTTTTTTCATAGATGTGGATTGTCCAGATTTGTGGCTTGCTCTCTAGCCTCTTTTCCCATCTTCTTGCCCACCAAGGTTCATATCAGAGGTGTCTGTAGCAACCAAGAGAGATTCAAATAAGTCACTGCTGGCTAGAAATGGGAACAGTTTAGTTAGGAGAAATAGCATAAATGAAAACCACCACTGTTCACCCATGTCATTGTCTGATGAGTGCATTTGAAGATTCTCTTTAGTTGTTTGCTGTGCTTTTTTAAAATGGGCTCTCATATTTGGACAGTAACTTAAATATTATCCAGCAAAATCACCTCCTCTGATCCTTCTGTCTCCTTTGCAGAATCTGTCAAGTGACTGTCTTGGTTTTCACAATAGAGATCTCACTTTCGCCAAGGTCGGCTGACCCGCGCTATCTTTGGTAGTTTATTCTATAGAGCTGTGATGCTGTGATCTTTCTTCCTATTACTTTCATGTGCTGATCCTCCTTGTACCTTTTTGGGGTCACACAGAACAAAATCTAATTCTGATATGTGGCAGCCTTTCACATATTTGAAAAATATCCCTTCTGTATTCAGCCATTTATATATGACATGATTTAGTTGCCTGGCTTCCCTCTAACCCGCTCTAATTTAGCTACTTCTGTACTACAGAGGGGCATGCAGAATGTGAAACAACATTTTATCTAGGTGCAGTCTGACAAGTGCCAGGAAAAGCCAGATCATCACTGTCCTAGTTAGAGGTCTAGAGGTCAAGCAAGTCTGAAAATTTCTTATTTGCTCGATTTGACTACATAGAGCATCTTAGACCCCCATAGGACAACAGAGTTTCTTTTATATCCAGGGACAGGCAGAATGCTTCTGGGCTTTGATGGATTCGCTTTGATCATCTGGACCTAGCTTCTGTCATGCCTTGGTACTCACTACAAGGCTGTGTGATCACGGTGTGTGAATGTATGGTGAATGATGTCGAATGGGTGCTGAATGACAAATTTGGGGCCATCTGGAATGCTTATGTGGCTTGTAAACATAAATCATTCCACCCCACCCTGGCTCCTTCCCTTATTTCAATGCTGTACCACTGTATAGTTTTCTCTCACAGGGCCACTTAATCTTGTCTCCTTTTAAATACTTTGTAAAAGCAAAAACAATGGGATGCTAGGTCCTCAAAATATATAAAATAGATTCCCAGGTTAACTCCATTTATGATTCATCCGTCTCTTCTCCTGTAGCAAGCAGAATCATCATAGGGAGGGACCATCAGACAGGTTTCTTGGTAATTTTTTTTTTTTTTTTGGCATACCTTTAGCGTATCATGTGTCATTTCCAAGGGAAAGGGTATATGACTGGGGATGGAAGTATCTTAATGTGGGAATGTTTAGTCTCTCCAGAAGTACCTGGCACAAGGTAGGTACTCAGTAAATGTAATGAAGGAGTGAGGCAGAAGCTTTTATTCCATGTTGTGGCCACCATTGTTTGAAAAGCTCTTATGCTACAAGAGTGGCAGAGTTTCCTCCAGCCTCCTAATGGGTCCTCACCTAACTACCACATTTGGGTGGCTCTAGAATGAAGGTCTCTCAACTCTTTATTATTTTACTTTATTATTATTTTTTATTTCAAGTAGGCTCTATGCCCAACGTAAGACTTGAACTTATGACCTTGAGATTAACAGTCGCACGCTCTACTGACCGAGTCAGCCAGGCACCCCCCAAATCTCTATTAAATATGTCAAATCCTCAAGCTGGGTCTTAGATTAATACTGTCTCTCAAATAGTTGCCTCATGTAGATTCAGCCTTACCTAATTTATTTTAAGTAGTACTCATTTAACAGATATGTTTTGAATATTTTCCATATGCTAGGTGCTATGCTGAGAACTGGGGATACAGTGGAGAGCAAAAAATTCAGATCTCTGTCCTCAATACAGTGGGGGGAACGGACCAAATATATGTTACATAGGTAGGTGTGTGTGTGTGTGTGTGTGTGTGTGTGTGTATGTGTGTGTGTAGTATACCACCACAGATTGTAAAAAGCACAAGTGCAAGGAGCTATGAGAACTTATTTTTGAGCTACTACTATGTGCCAGGCATTTTGCTAGGTACTAGGATTAGATAGAACGAGGATGTTAAAAAGGAAGAGAAATTAAATAGGTATAGTCTGTCATCAGGAAACTGAAAATCTAGCTGCAGAGAAATAAAAACAATTATGGCCCAATATGAGAAGTCCCATGAGAATTATTATGAGCAAAGGGTTACCCAGTCACTGAGGTAGGCATGATCAATTCTGTGCTACAATGAACTTGACATTTGAGTTGAATCTTAAATGAGTAGTAGAATTGTATTAAGTGTAGAGACCAGAAGGAGACATTCGAGGGAGGGAAAAGTGTAAGTGAAGACATAGAGACAAAACTATGTGGGATATCTGAGGTCTGACAAATAGTTCTGTGTGGCTAGAGCACAGAGTGAGCAGTGGACTTTTAGAAGGTCAAGTGGGAAGGACATGGTGCAGTTTTTTGAAGACCTTGCTGTGGAAAGTTAGGATCCTTGCGGATGTCACAAGGAGAATGCTATGTCAAACTTTACAATTTGAAAATATTAGGTTTAAATGGATGATTTTCTAAGAAAATAGAAATTACCAAATTTGCCTTTAAAGTAAGTAGAAGAGCATAAGTAGATCAAGAATAATGAAAGGCATGGAGAAGGGAAGGCTGTTAAGAAATTAGGATCTAAAATGCCATTGGGATTATGTAGTTTTAAAAGCAGAGTATATGGCTAGAATGCCTAGGTTATTTAACATCTTTGAGAGCACAGGGGAAGAAGGAAAATGTGCTCATTCATGTAATTAGACTGGAATAACCTGTTACGAACAGTCAAGATAAAAGCCCAAATCTAAGATGTTAGCAGTTTTAAAAGAGAACTTCTTCTTGTTTCTCAAAGGAGCCAGCACTGCTCCGTGTACTATGTCCTTGGAACACACTGTCTCATTTAAATCTTACACACCCCTCAGTGAGTGCATATTCTGTGCTTTATGGTGGAGAGACTGAGGCTTTAGTGAGGACTGATTGGGCTCACTTCATCTGGGCATATAGCCTCTTATTCCTGATGTTGGGTTTTTGTGGTCAGCCTTTTCTCTTGGTCAAATTTGCCAGAAATTTATATACTTTATTATTCTTTTCAAAGACTCAGTACTTAGGTTCATTTATTTATCTGAGTAGATTTCTTCTTCTTTATTTGCATTTTGTTTGTTCTTTAATTCATTAGTCTGTTCTGACACCCAAGTCCCAGGTTTTATCAACATTCTGAGACCACCTCCTTATTTTAAAAGAATAATTTTCCATAATCAGGTAGAGTTTACTCCAGAAACACAAGGATAGTTCAGTATTAGGATAGCTAGTGTTGTAGTGAATCCTATCAGTTCATTAGAGGGGAAACTCTGTATGGTCATCCTGAGAGTTACTCAGAACCGTTTGATTTAATCCAATGTCTACTTTTTCTTAAAAATAAGGAAACAAAAAGCTCTTTGTAAATGAGAAATAGAAGGTGACTTTCCTCACACAATCGAGTATCTACGAAAAGCCATTAGCAATATCACTTAACTTGGTGAAAAAAAAAAGCATTCATATTAAAGTCATGACCAGATAAAATGCCTGGTGTCTTCATAGTTTTTCAACCTTGTTTTAGAAATTTCAGCCAATGCCATAAACAATATAAAGAAATAAATACAAATATTGGAAGAGAAACAAGAATGTTATTTTCAGTTATAACTGCCTGGAAAGTTCATGAAAAGATACTTATTGAGTGTCTATCGTATATCTTCAGCTCCCTGTCTTGCAAAACTTAACAGTGTGTTGGGGAAGACATTCAATTAAATGCAATTCCAATTGCATTAAATTAATTAATTAAGTTGAATGCAGTTAATTTTTAAATTATTAAATAAATAACATTACATTAAATTATTAAGTAATTACTTAATTAAATTCCTATTAAATGCAATTCTTATATAGTGTTATAAATTCCATGATGGAGAAAACACAGAGTGCTATGGGAACTATTGTATAGTTGGGGCTGTCCTAACTTTGGAAGGCTGGGCAAGTTTTTCTATTCTTTAAACTTGCCAAGTTCATTACTGCCTTCCAGTGGTGCCATTCCCTCTGTCTGGAAGCCTTGAACTTTTATGGCTGGCTCCTATGAATTACTCAGGTCTCAGCTCAGGTGTCCCCTTTTGAGAGAGGTCATTCCTGACCACCCCATCTGAAGCAGCCCCTCGCCCCCACCAGTCACTCTTTTCCCATCACTCTGTTTATTTTATTCACAACAAGGTCACTCTCTGTAGTGGTCTCACCTGTTTGTTACTTGTTTATTGTCTCTACTCCCATCACCTAGAACGTAGGAACGGCACAAGAGTGTAGGAACCTTGTTCTTGCTTGCTGTGGTATCCTAAGAGTGGAGAACTGTGTCTTCACCTAGTAGGTGCTCACTAAATATCTGTTGGGTGAACCTCCACAGGAGGTGGAGATGCAGATGACGACAACTGGCAAAGAAGGCAGGACCTGGGTTGGGTTGGATTTGGCAGGTGCTGTGGACCGAATGTTTGTGTCCCCCTGAAATTCCTTTGTGGAAGCCAAATCCCAGTGTGATGGTATTAGAGGAAGGGGCCTGTAGGAGGTAATTAGGTCATGAGGGTAGAACTCTTATGAATGGGATTAGTACCCTTATCAGAAGAGACACCAGAGAGCTGGCTTCCTCTTTCTCTGGTTCCACAATGTGAGGATACAACAAAAAGCTATCAGAAAACTAGGATAGTGTTGCCAGACACCAGATCAACCAGCACCTTGATCTTGGACTTTCCAGCCTCCGGAACTGTGAGAAATCAATGATTGTTGTCAACTGAAGCCACCCAGTCTGTGGTGTATTTGTTAGAGCATCCTGAGCTGACTAATAATGCCGAAAGTATGGCATTGATGAGGACAGGTTTTTTTTTTTTTTTTTTAAATAGCTCTATTGAGAAATAATTGACATATAATATTGTATCAATTTAAGATATACAAAGTGATGATTTGATATGTGTTAGTTAACACATATAAGGCTAGTCCACACTTTCATCACCTCGCATAGTTACCATTTTTTTTGTGGTGAAAACTTTTAAGTTTTACTATCTTAACAACTTTCAAATATACAGTACAGTATTGTATACTATAATCATGGTGTAGAACTTACATCCCCAGAACTTACTCATTTTAAAACTGGAAATTTGTACTCTTTGATCACCTTTGTCCTTTCAACTCTCCCTGAACCCCCCTGCCGCAACTACTAGTTTGCTCTTTGTTGCTATGAGTCTGGTTTTTTCATTTTTAGATTCTACATGTAAATGAGATCATACAGACTTTGTCTCTCTCTGTCTGATTTATTTCACTTGGCATAATGCCCTCAAGGTCCATCTATGTTGTAAGTGGCAGAATTTCCTTATTTATTTATTTATTTTTAAAGATTTATTTATTTTAGAGAGAGAGAGAGAGCATGAGCGGGAAGGGCAGCGGGAGAGGGAGAGAGAATCTGAAGCCGACTCCACGCCTAATGCAAAGCCTGATGCGGGGCTGGATCCCATGACCCTGAGATCATGACCTGAGCCGATACCAAGAGTCAGACCCTCAAACGACTGGGCCACTCAGGCACCCCTCCTTTTTTTTAAATGGCTGAATAATATTCCTTTGTGAGATAGATATATAACATTTTCTTTATCCATTCATTCGTAGATGGACAATAAGGTTATTTCCATATCTTGGCTATTGTAAACAATACTACAGTAAACGTGGGGGTGCAGATATCTCTTTGAGATAGTGATTTCCTTTCCTTCAGATATATACTCAGACACTTCTGAGTCTGATCCATTTCTGGATCATATGGTAGTTCTATTTTTATTTTTTTTGAGGAGACTTCATGTTGTTTTCCACAGTGGCTGCACCAGTTTACGTTCCCACCAACAATGCACAAGGGTTCCCTTTTCTCCACATTCTCTTCAACACTTGTTATCACTTGTCTTTTTCATGACAGGTGCAAGGTGGTATCTCACTGTGGTTTTCATTCATTTATGTGATGATTAGTGATATAGAGCACCTTTTCAGACCTGTTGGCCATTTGTATATCTTCTTTGGAAAGATGTCTGTTTTTAAAATAAAGTTGTTTATTTATTCCTCATTTATTTATTTATGCTGTTGTATGTGTTCTTTTGGATACTCACCCCTTATCAGATATGTGATTTGCAAATGTTTTCTCCCATTCTGTAGGTAGGCTTTTCATTTTGTTGATGGTTTCTTTTGCTGTGCAGAAGCTTTTTAGTTTGATGTAGTACATGTAGTACCATTTATTTATTTTTGCTTCTGTTGCTTGTGCTTTGGGTGTCATATCCAGAAAATCATTGCCAAGACCAATGTCAAAGAGCTTTTCCCTAATGTTTTCCTCTAGATTTATATGGTTACAGGTCTTAAATTTAGTCTTTAGTCCATTTCAAGTTAGTTTTTGTGAGTAGTATAAGAATCCAGTTTCAGTCTTTAGAATATGTGTCTAATGCCATATATTTTTGAGTTTTCCAACTTTCCTCCTGTGACTGATTTTTAGTTTCATATACCATTGTGGCCAGAAAAGATACTAGATATAATTTTTGTCTTCTTGAGAATGTTGAGACTTGTTTTGGGGCCGAACATATGATCTATCCTAGAAAATGTTCCATGTATGCTTGAGAAGAATGTGTATTTTACTATTGTTGGATGGAATGTTCTGTATGTGTCTGTTAGATACATTTGGTGTATAGCATTATTCAAACCTTCAGCTTCCTTATTGATTCTCTGTCCATTGTTAAGAGTGGGGTATTAAAACCCCCAACTATTATTGTATTGCTGTTTATTTCTCCTTTTACTTCTGTTAGTATTTGCTTTATATAATTAGATGCTTTGATGTTGTGTGTAAATATTTACAATTGTTATATTTTCTTGACGGATTGATCTATATATCATTATATAATGACTTCTTTGTCTCTTTTAACCATTTTTAGCTTAAAGTCTATTTGTCTATATAAGTATAGCTATCACTGTTTCTTTTGGTTATTATTTGTTTGACATATCCCACAATTCTATCCCTTTGATCTCAGTGTGTATGTTCTTAAAGTGAGTCTCTTGTAGGCAGCAACATCATTGGGTGTTTTTTGTTTTTTGTTTTTTTTTTAAATCCATTCAGCCATTCTTTGTCTTTTGACTGGAGAATTTGATACATTTGCATTTAAAGTAATTTTTGATAGGTAAGGATTACTATTGCCATTTTACTGTTTTTTGACTGTTTTGTAGATCCTTTGTTCCTGGCTTCCTCTCTTGCTGTGCTTCTTTCTGTTTTGATGACTTTTTGTGGCTGTACGCTTGACTCCTTTGTCATATTCTTTTGAGTATCTGCTATAGGGTTTTCCTTTGTGAATATCATGAGGCTTACATAAAATATCTTATAACATCCTATTTTAATCTGATAAGTTAACTTCAATGGTATACAGAAACATTATACTTATATTTCTTCCTCCACACCCTCACATTTTAGGTTATTGATGTTACCATTTTCCATCTCTTTTGTAGTGTGTGTCCAATAACAAATTAATGTACTTGTGGTTATTTTTAATATGTTTGGTTTTTAACTTTTAAACTAGAGCTGTAAGTGAATTACATACAAGCATTATAATATTAAGGAATGTGACTTTGACCATGTATTTACCTTTACCAGTAAATTGTACACATTCCTATGTTTTTTTACAATGTTAATTAGCATATTATTTCCATATGCAGAATCCTGTGTAGTGTTTCTGAAAGGCAGATCTGGTAGTGATGAACTCCCTCAGCTTTTGTTGGTTTGAGAAAGTATCTGTCTTTCATTTCTTTTTTTTTTTTTTAAGATTTTATTTATTTATTTGACAGAGAGAGACACAGTGGGAGAGGGAACACAAGCAGGGGGAATGGGAGAGGGAGAAAGAAGCAGGCTTCCCGCTGAACAGGGAGCCTGATGTGGGGCTCGATCCCAGGACCCCGGGATCATGACCTGAGCTGAAGGCAGACGCTTAACAACTGAGCCACCCAGGCACCCCTCTCCTTCATTTCTGAAGGATGGCTTTGGTTGATAGTTTTTTTTTCCTTTAAAAATTTTGAATATATCATTTCACTGTCTTCTGGCCTGTAAAGTTTTTGTTGAGAAATCTGCTTATAGTCTTATTGGAACTCCCTTGAATATGAAAAGTCACTTTTCTCTTGCTGCTTTTAAAATTCTCTCTTCATTTTTGACTTCTGACAATTTAATTAGGATGTGTCTAGTTGTAGCCCTTCTCAGTTCAATAAATTTGGGGTCCTTTGGGCCTCATGAATCGGGATGTCTATTTCTCTCCCTGAGTTTGGGAAATTTTCAGCCATTATTGCTTTAAATAGTCTTTCTGTCCCTTTCACTTCCTTTTTGCCTTCTGGATTCTCATAATGTATATATTGTTTCTTTTGATGGTATCTCTAAGACCTATAGGCTTTCTTCACTCTTTTTCATTCCTTTTCCTTTTTGCCTGTCTGACTGGATAATTTCAAATGACCTATCTTTCAGTTCATTAATTCTTTATTCTACCTGGTTGAGTCTGACATTGAAGCTTTCTATTGAATTCTTTAATTCAGTCACTGTATTATTCAGCTCTAGGATTTCTGTTTTTTAAATTTTTTTATGGTTTCTGTTTCTTTGTTGAACTTCTCATTTTGTTCATGTGTTGTTTTCCTAACTTCATTTAGTTGTCTGTGTGTTCTTGTAGTTCACTGAACTTCTTTAAGAGGACTGTACTGTTTATTTAAGTTTTTAAATTTTAGTTACAGTATAGTTAACATACAGTGTTATATTAGTTTCAGGTGTACAATATAGTGATTCAGCAATTTTGTATATTATTCAGTGTTCATCATGATAAGTGTACTCTTAATTCCCTTCACCTATTTCATCCATCCCCCACCCACCTCCTCTCTGGTAACCATCAGTTTGTTCTCTATATTTAAGAGTCTGTTTCTTGATTTGTCTCTCTCTCTCTTTTTAAAGAGCATTATTCTGAAATCTTTGGTAGACAGTTCATACATCTCCATTTCTTTAGGGTCAGTTATTAGAGCTTTATTAGTTTCCTTTGGTGGTATCTTGTTTGTATGATTCTTTGTGATCCTTGATTCCTTCTATTGGAGTTGCTTGTTTGAATAAGTAGTCTCCACTTTCAGACTTTATAGGTTTGCTTCAGCAGGGTAAAGCCTTCACCAGTCAGCTCAGTTTGGGGTACTGGACAGGTCAGCTGGTAACGTTCATAGCAGGTAGAGCTTGCTGTTGGGGTCTCTGCCTATGTTCTGACGTTGGGAGGGGTGACACTAGCTGGGCTATGTGGTTGGGTGGGCCTGTTGGCTGGCTTCTGCACTCAGGCAGGGCCACTGGGTGGGCTTCTTGATCTGGCAGAGCTGCTGGCTGCGGTCAGGTGAGATAACTGGCTAGACTCTGCAGTCACCTCTGGTTGAGCAAGGTCACAGACTTTGTTCCCTGGCAGGGTAGATTAGGTAGGTTGTTGGCCATGCTCTGTTGTTTGGCAAGGTCACTGGCTGAGCTCTTTGATTGGAGGGGCCTTCAGCTACATCCTGAAGTTGGGTGGGTCTAGAGACTGGGCTCCACAGTCAAGGAGGGGAAACTGTCCAGGCTCCTTTGTTGAGTTGGGCTGCAGGCTATGCTGTGAGATTGTGCAGGGTCTCTGGCTGGACTCCCTGTCTAGGCTATGTTAAGCAGTTGACTAGGGCCTTAGGCTTGGCTCTGTGACCAGGCAGTACCATAAGCTGGGCTCCAAGGGCTTCTTTGAGTCACTTTAGGCTCTCTGGTTGTTGGAGGTCAGAGGCTGTACTTAACAGTTGAGCCAGATTGATGCCCTGGTTCCCTGCCAAACCCTGCCTAATCTGGGCTATAGGATGAGCTTTGTGGTGGAGTGGGTTCTCTAGCCAGGCCTACTAGTCAGGCCAAGAATGGAGGCTATATTCAGTAGTTGGGCAGGGCTGCAAATTTGCTTCCGTGTCTGGGCAGCCTCATAATATAGGCTCTACAGCCAGTATGGCTTGTCTGGTGACCCAGATCAGGTACAATTGCCAACCAAGTTCTGTGGCCAGATGGAGCCACTGGCTCAGCCCTGCAGATGGACAGAGCCACTGGCTGGGATCTATGCTCCAGTGCCCCTGCAAGCAAGGATGTGGTTTCCCACAATCTCAGGGCTGGTTGCTATAAGCCCTGCTTCCTGTGCCATCTCTATCTGATCCCTGTTGGTCAAACCCTGCAGGTTTCCCTAGTGATCTCTATGAGGGGAGATCTGAGTGGGCCTCCCAGGAAGCATCTTGTAATACTGCGGTAGCTGGATGTCCACCTTGGGCTCTCTGTTTCCATGGGAGAAACTGTAGGTCCAGGGGGCACTCTTGGTGCAGCACTGTGCCCGTCTGCAGGAGGGGTGATGTGGTTAGAGTGTAGTCCTTCCTCTTATCCTTCTAATGTAGTCCTTTTTGGTCTCTGTGGCTCATTGGGGTGCTTAAGCCTTACCCCAAGGTTGTGGGATTCTCACAGTGGTATCTTGTTTATGGATAATTGCTAGTTGGTCTTCTTGTGAGAGGGACTGAAGTTGGGAATGAATTCGGTTGCTATCGTGATGATATCACCCTGGGTTTTTGTTTGTTTGCTTGCTGTTTATGTAGGATGGACTTGAGCAAGTGCTGAGCGGGAGGCTAAAGTTGAAGCTACAGAAGAAGGGAGGGAGGGATATTCTTTGGAGGCCTGGGATACAGAGCATAGGGATTAGCTTGAAAGAGGAGGAGAAACAGCTCATACCTGTAAGGAGAAGGTAGGAAGAGGGAATTGGCACAAAAAGCGAGGTTTATAGGTTTGGTGGTGGTAAGTGGGAAAGTTTTCTTTGAGATCATGTTACCTGCTGAAAGTGAATGGGAGATGGCAGGATTAGAGGTTTGAGTAAAGTAGATAATAAAATACGCACTGGCCATTAAGAAGAGAATGAAAGAGAACTGACTAGAAAAACATGGAAGATAGAAGACCATGAGTTTATAGGGGCAACAGTCTGTGAGTGTAGGTGATTCTCTCTAGAAGCCCTTAGCAGCTAGCTCATGTATTTGCATGTTTTTTGAAAAATTATTTTTAAAGTTATTTTATTGAGATATATTTCACAGTCTATAAAATTCTCCATTTTACAGCATACAATTCAGTGGCTTTTAGTATATTGACAAAGTGGTGCAGCCATCTTCACTGTCTAATTACAAATCATTTCCGTTATCCAAGAAAGAAACTCTGTACCCCTTAGCAGACACTATTCATTCTTCCCTCCCCTCAGCTCTTGGCAATCACTAATCTACTTCCTGTATCTTTTGATTTGTCTATTCTGGACCTTGCATTTAAATGGAGTCATATGATAGGTGGCCTTTGGTATCTGGCTTCTTTTGCTTATTAGCATAATGTTTTCAAGGTTCATCCATATCACAGCATATATCAGTACTTCATTTCGTTTTATGGGTGAATATTCCATTGAATGGATATGTCACATTTTGCTTACCCATTCATGAATTGATGGACATTTTGTGTTGTTTCCACTTTATGGCTGTCGTGAATAATGCTGCTGTGAAGATTCATTGACGGGTCTTTATGTGGACATACATTTTCAGGTATCTTGGAGCTATACATAGGAATAGAATTGCTAGGTCATATAACAGCCTAAGTTTAACATTTTGGGGAGCTTCCAAACTGTTTTCTACATTTGCTGCAGCATTTTACACACCCACCAATGACAGATGAGGGTTCTAATTTCTCCATATCCTTGCTGACACTTGTTTTTATCTTTTTCCTTATAGCCATCCTGGTGGGTGTGAAGTGGTATCTCATTTCAAGTAAATGCATGTTGAAGCTGAGCACTTGGATTGATCCATGTTTGGGATTTTTCTAGGAGGCTCCATGGCAAAAGAAAGTCCTTATGCTTGAGAAGGATGGCAAGTGGATGGTTGAATGAAGTGATGGGCCAGGGAATGAGTTAAGAAATTAAAGAAAGGACATATAAGAAGGAACTATAAAACTTCACTAAAGGGCATAAGAGAAGCCTTAAGTTAATGAAAGAATCAATATTGTAAAGGTATCAATTCTTTCAAAATCTCATATGCAAATGAAATATAAATCCAGTAAAAATCCCAATAAAAAATTCTTGAAGCATTCGCTAAAACAATTATAAGTTCAAATGAAACAATAAATGCATGAGAACACCCAAGATAATATTATAAATACCACTTTTTTTACTAACTTAAATGACTAAGATATTTTCAAAAGAAGTTCTGGTAAAGTTTTATTAAATTTATCTGCCTGATCCTTCCTCTAGAATCAAATTAAATTATGGAATATAAGCATATGTATTGTACACTATAAAGTTAGTGAACAGTGTGGTTTTAGTAATGGAATAAGCCAATGGATTGATGGAAAAGTAGACCCAGGTTTACATGGGAATTTATTTTAAGATAAAGATGATCATCATCTTTGTCATCAGAATTGAAAGGATGGATAATTTCATAAATGGTGATGTGACAGTTGACTACCTACATTAAGAAAGTGAAGTTATGTCCCTGTCCCACACCTTCTAGTAAAATAGAGATAGATTAAATACTTATGAAGAAATATATATCCATACAACGTTGGAAGAGAAACTTTGCAGTCGTGTGGGGATTAGATTTTGTGGGAGGGTAGGGAGATCCGTGATACAGAGAAGGCCATGGTAAGACACATAGGGAAGACAGACCATGGGAAGACACACAGGGAAGACGGATCATGGGAAGACGCACAGGGAAGACGGACCATGGGAAGACACACAGGCAAGATGGACCACGGAAAGACACACAGGGAAGACGGACCATGGGAAGACACACAGGGAAGACGGACCATGTGAAGATGGAGGCAGAGACTGGAGTGATGCAGCTATAAACAGAAGGATAGCAAAGATTACCAAGACACCAGAAGCTAGTATGCAGGAAAAGAAGAATCCTTCCTTCTGGGGGAGCATCGCCCTGCTGATACCTTGATTTTGGACTTCTGGCCTCCAGAACTGCAAGAGAATAAATTTCTGTGTTTAAGTCACCAAATTTGTGGTAATCTTTTATCACAGTCCTAGGAAATGAATGCAGTGACTAATCACATTTGATTTGATAGAGGGAGTAGTCAGAAACATTACAGAGTTTTCTAAAAGATTGATACCGTAACCTGTATTTGATTATTCAGTTCTTGGGAAGACAAGAAGTTCAATTTCATGGTTAGGGAAGCCTCATAGATCTGCATGATGAATTTGAGGAATCTGGACCTGTCCCACAGGGACAGGAATTTTGTCTTAGTCACTGCTGTTTCCCTGGCATTTAGAACAGTTAGAACAGAACATAGCCTACAGCCACTTCACTCTTTAATGAGTGGAGTGATAAATAGGAAATATACAAAAATACAAACTGTGTCAATTTTTAAAACAAAACAGCATGTTGTGGGGACAGTAGGGTCGGAATAGCTGCAATTCCCATAGGTCCTGCACATTTCTTTAATCTATAATCCATGGCAATTTAGAGGGGAAGGAAGTGTCAATTCATAGCTGGAGCCACTGCTATGACCCAGCGCTGCCCGATTAGGAGCTTTGCTCTCTGCTGTCATGACACATGGCTTACAGCTATGTGTCAAAGAAGGAGAGAACCATCCTTGCAACTAATGACATTAAAACCCCAGTTAGATTATAGTGTGAATGCACCAAATAATAGTTCCTTAATTTCACGGATTGAGTAAAAATTTATTCATTTGGCAATCAGTTATTGGCAGGCATACTTACTGTCTGCTGAGCACTGTGCTAGGCTCTAGGGTACAGAGTCCAGAGATGGATCGACAGATTGTTGGGGGCAAGAGGCTAGACAAAGAAATAATTTTGATATAGTGGGATAACATGCTGTTGTTACAAGCTTAGGATCCTGAAGGAGCCTGGAACAAGGTCTGCTAAGGTGGAAGAAGGCATCTCAGAGTTGAAAACAAGATTAAGTTCTGTTTGGGCTGTATGGGAGGTAGAGGCTTGGATACTAGCAAAATGGTTGGTTTACCTCATGAGATAATATGGGGTGCTGAATATGCACAGCTGCCCAAAATAACTCTGGCTGAATAATGCCTAAAATTCTATCTTGGAATTTTTTTGTCTTGTGCATCCCAGGAGTTCTCTTTCAGCACTGGGATTCCTCTGTAGGACTTTGTGAGGCATCTAATTAGGCGTCTCTACTTTGTTGATTGATTTCCCAAGTTGGTCTTCAAGGGAAGAGCGATGACAAAGGATGGAATGGAGGATGGGTAGGTCTAGAGAGAGTTTAGAGAAGAGGGCTCCCTGGGGCCAGAGAAAACACTGGGCATTTAAAGAGAAGGATTGCAAAGAAAGAGAGGAGACAGTCCCTAGAAGGAGCACCAAAGAGAGTCTGGAAAGTCCACAGCTTTCCTTTGGGCTGGGTCTGCACAGTGCTCTTTCCCCACATGCTGGCCAGCTGCAGTGTGCATACAAAGGGGAGTGTGGGCTCTTCTGTCCTGAATTAAGTGTGAACTCATGGCTCTTCTCTTTAGGCATGGAGAAAGAGACTGGACTTCTAGAAATGTAAGTTTCTATATTCTGGGTATTAGAAGGAATCTTAGTTGGTGGGACCATGTCTTTTGTTAATCCAATAAAGTGTCTTGTATATTTGGGTAGTAATTTTGGTGTGAGGTGAATACAGTCAATACATGTGCCTACCCCATTACCCAGGCTTTTTGTTGATAGTTGTGAATGTTACTTGGTAGTATTAAAATATTTTAATTTTTGACTCTCTTTGGACTTGGACTCTCTTTGCTCTGATGAACCAGTTAGAAGTGTTGTCAGAGAAAACCTAAACTTACTCTCATTTTTAGTTATGAATGAATCTCTAATTGCCATGATAAAGGAAAATCCTGGGTCCTTATGTTCTTGCTTCAATTCACATGAATATAACATTCCATCTTGATCAGAAGATACCAAAGGTTGAACATAAATGAAAACATACAAAGTACTTCATCACTCTGAGGAGATATTTAATGTTCATCAGTCAGGAAAGATAGAGACACCAAATCAAAGGTGTTTACGGGATTTTAGTGAGTTTCTGGTTATTTTATTTTCACTGGCTTTTATCTGTCCTCCTGGGCTCATGTTGGTTGGCAGATCTTGAATATTAGTTTTAGCTTTTCTTATTCCTCACTCCTGCTTTGGAGTAATGTTTTTACTTCATTGCCTATATAGCCTTGGCAGGTATAATTAGTCAGAGGTGTACATTCTTGATTATAGGAAGGACTTTATAATAATGACTCTTATATTCATTTATTCAGCAAGGTATTGAGTATTAGCTATTTAATTGAGTATCAGCTATGTGCAATGAACTATGGGAAATGCTAAGGGGAAACAAAAATATGTAAATCATGGTTCCAACTACGTGTAAAGGCCCTTGGATGGCATAAGTGATCATAGAACACAGATCTTTACCTCAAGTGGTTTATGACCTTACTGAGGAAACACTATAGGCCTAATCATCTTTTCTCTTTTCAAAGACCTTCAGTGGCTCTTTATTTTCCCTACGGTAGAGTCCAGGCTCTTCAGCTGAATACTCAAATTCTTTACAGTCCGACTCCAGGCCACCTTGCTATCCTCATCTCCTACAGGTCCTCACCATATGCTGTGCTTGCTTTTTTTTTGCCCTTTTCCCAAGTTCTGTGTTCTTCCCTACCTTTGTGCCTTTGCACTTTCTGTTTTCTTTGCTTAGACTGACCTCCCTTTTTTTCACTAGTTGGTAAACTTCTCACATTCTTTAAAACCAGCTCCCCTCTTACCCCCTTGGTGAAACTCTTATCCAGTCCCCTCCCTTTCCTCAGGGGCAGAGTTGGTCTCTGAATAGCAGGGATGTAGGATTATTTTGGGGAGAAGTCATTGGTGCCTAGAATATTGGAAGACAACAATCCTTGGCTTTTCTGGCTTAGCTCAGCCTGGTTTGGCTCCCTCCGGGAGGATCTCAGTATTCATAAAGGCAGGTTCTAGAGACCTTTAAGGAGAATCCCTCTATTTCTGAGACCTCTGGAATCCCCTGTGAATGTGGAGGACCTGTAGTATGACTTTTAGTTCTTAAACATCTGTGTGGGCTCTTGTTCTGCTTCCTTATAATTCAGAGTTTGTGTCTACACAAGCACTCTCTGAGAGCATGATAGTGAATTACAAATATTAACTCAATGGGGATCCATTATCCCTGGATATCATTTCCAGTATGTTTTAATATTGCTATGTAATTTGTAAAATACACGTCTTCATAAGAAAATATGAATGGCTGTCTGTTGGAGGAAAAAGATTTTTGATGATTAAGATGATGATAGGTCACTATAGGAGCCTGTTATCTAAGTCTTCATTGGGTCATCTTTAGTATCTAGAGGAGGTAATGAAGGTGCTTTCTGTTGTAACCTCAGAGAACAGTAATTAAGTTCTATACTTGGGAGTGGTTTGAACAGGACTAAATGAAGTGTGGAGTTATTCTAGCATGGAAAAGCAATCGTGGCAAGGTATTTATATATATTTTTGGTTCTCTGATAAGCGCTCGGGTACTGAGATGATTAATACACAACCTTGGCCTTTTGGAGAGAAAAACATTCAAAGAAATGTGTGATGAAGGTATTGAGTGCTAACAGAGGCTTGTGCTTGATTTTGGGGAGTACCAGCTTGTCAGTGAAGAATAGTGTTAGGGGAGGAGAGGAGATGGGATCGAGTGGAAGAGTTTTGAGAATTTGGGCCTGGAGTAGAATACTGAGAGCAGTAGAGTCTTGGAATTATCTCTCTGTGTAGTGGACAAAGGGACTGTCTTGGTCAGGGTCCTGGCAGAAGTACTCAAGAGGGATAATTGGAGAAAGTTGAACCAGGAGCTAGCAACAGCTTTACCACTACTAGATCCAAAGGGGCAAGAGGAGGGGGCAATTATGAGAATGGAACTGTGCTGTAGGAGAGGATCACCCCACAGGAATTGTGCCCTTCAATAGAGGAACACAAACATTGCCAAATTCTGGCCTGGAAGGGAGCGACAGCCAGAAGAATATACTTGTAGACAGTCTGTTGTCCAGGCTCCTGCCAGTGTCTCCCATTAGCCAAGGCCAACCAGAAGCCAGAGATCAAGGGAGCCCATTAATGCATAGTCCATATAGAACACAAATAGGCCAGGGAAGAGTGGAGAGTAGTTCTGAAAGAGCAAGTTGAATATCCAGCAGAGCAACTTATTAGGCATAAGTGAAGATATTATTTAGGAACATCGAGGGCTCTGCTAAGGTTGGAAACAATGAATTTGCAAATATACCAAGTAGGAAGGAGATAGACTTTTCAGTGTGTGAGCAAGAAGAGCTTTCTCTCCTAATTGGAAGAGGTGCCTTGCTAAGACCTGTAACCTGCCAGTTGGTGTTATGGTTTCTGGTTAGCACTATGGAATGTGTACAAAGGGGTAGTGACACCAAGCCATAAGGACTTACCTCTCTGTATGGTTCAGTCACACAAAAAAATGCATCTGCAACTTTTGGGGTGTTTATATGTTTTAGCCAGTATCATCTCAGTTTAATTCATTTAATTCAATTCAAAACATTTGCTGAAAATCTATAATCTCCTTGGAGCTGTGCTACATACTAAGCTCAGGATACCAAAATGAGAAGGCAGAGAGAGTTAGAATATAGTAGAAAAGATGGTTTTGTAAGAACATTTGTAAAATTAAAGGATAAAACAGAACAGTAGAAGCTCTCTTTACTGATTTCACTTAAAAGACTCTCTGTATTAATTGATAAGCCTTATTCCCTCTTTAACCACTGTGGCTGTTATGTTACTAGACTGAATGTTTTCAGCTAGTAGTAGGCTACGTTTTTTGTGTATCTGCAGTTCTGTAATTTGCTTTACCAAGAGTCTGTTGTGTTTGTTCCCAAATGCTTTTGCGTCTGTTGGGCTTGTTACTAAGTTTACACCATTTAATTATATATATTAGACAAACCCATGAAATAGAAGTACAAAAAAATAAGATGTTGTGTGCATTAAAATCAAATCAAACTTATTGGAAAAACATAATAAGAAATCAGTCACTTAAAAATGTCATTGAAATAGGTACAGGTAAGACAGTCCTCTCTCCTTTGAACCTGGCAGTGAGGATGGTCTTGACACAGATAATTTTGTTGATAGTGGGCCAGGTGAAGACAGTACCTTCCTGATGGTTTCTAGATATTTCTGTGAGGTATGAGTAGACAGGGAAATGAGGAGGTGGGGGCTTGAAAAGGGTGAAGACGGTTTGAAATAGATAAGGTGGAGAGTGGGAGAGGGAGCTCATTGGAGGCATATAGAAGGACTTCTGGTGGGGGGCCTGATGGTCTGCCTGAGGCTTTGTCATGGCACCAACCTAAATGACTGTGTGACCTCCTCTAGCAGTGCCCAGTAGGCTGTAGAGGTGGAAGAATAGATGTGGTCGTGATCTAGGTGTGGGGTTTTGTGGGGCAGATGTGGCAGAAGTTTAAAGGAGAGTTGGAGGTTGGGAGAAAGCGTGATTTATGATTTAAGCCTTTTGTTTGGAATCACCATCTTCTAATAATTTGTCAAAAAGATGAACATAAAGGGAAAGCAGACAGGCACTGGCTATATGTTCTCTAGGCCTTTTGGAAAATGTAGAGTTGTTCCTTTGGCAGCATACATGTGAAGCTACAAGGAAGATGATATCGTAGATACCAGGGAACGGCCTGCAAGTATTACTACGGCGTTGTTGTAAACAAACAATTTAGGACAAGGTTATTGCCAAAAGCACTAATAGAGCATGTGCACAAGAGTAAGAGAGAGCATATTAAGCACTCTAAGAGTCAAGATAGCTTCTTGAAATGCATGAAAAAAAATCAAGGAAGGAAGCCAAAGGGAAAGGTCCCCGGGTTCAACTAAAGCACCTGCTCCTCTGGCCAGAGAAGCAAGAGTGTGTGAGAATCAGTGGAAAAGAACTTGAGCTGCTGGAAATTATTCCTTATGAATCCATGGCATAATAAGTCTGTAAGAAAAAAAGACTTCAGACTCTTAAAGAAAAAAAGTGATTTAAATAACGAATTGTGATGTTTAGTCTTATTAGGAATGTTAGTGGATCCAGAGAACGTAGTGGGGTTAAGGGGTTGGAAGTCTTGATGAAGTCAGAGAGTAAGCATGATGAGAGAGAGGGAAAGTTCTATGAAGCTGTGGCCAGACAAGGGTTTGTTGGCATTTGGGATTGCAGGGATAGAGGGATTTCTGGCTTGGGTGTGGCTGCAGATGTGTGTGACATAAGTGGTGGTGAAGGTCAATGGAACTGAAGACATCTATGAACTTAGAGGCAAGGGGATTCCAGTGCTTTCTTTGGGAACATTGAGACCACCCTCAAATAATGCCAGGGTTTGGGACAGAGAAGTAGGTGGGGAGACAATTGGCAAAGACATGGACAAAAGCAGGAACATTTCCAAGGAGGTCAGTAGGTAAGGTGCATGAGCCCAAAAGGGGTTTTCACTAAGGAAGGGAATGATGGTTTCCCCCTTCTGATTTCTGTTTTGTTTTTTAAAAAACATTTTTTTAATTGAAGTGTAGTTGACACACAACGTTACATTAGTTTCAGGTGTACAACATAGTGATTCAACAACTCTATAGGTTATGCTGTGCTCACAAGTGTAGCTACCATCCATCACCATACAACACTATTACAATACTCTTGACTATATTCCCTGTGTTGTACGTTTCATCCCCATGATTTGTTCATTCTATGACGGGAAGCCTGTACCTCTTACTCCCCTTCACCCATTTTGCCCATTCCTCCCCCACTTTGGCAGCCACCAGTTTATTCCCTGTATTTATGGGTCTGTTTCTGTTTTTTTTTTGTTTGTCCATTCCTTTTTTTTAACTCCACAAATAAATGGAATCATATGGTATTTATCCCCCAAAAATGAAAGCATGAATTCAAAAGGATATATCCACCCCTATGTTAATTACAGCAGCCAAGATATAGAAGCAACCTGAATGTCCATCAATAGATGAATGAATAAAAAAGATCTGAGACACACACACACACACACACACACACACACACACAGAGGAATATTACTCAGTCATAAAAAAGAGTGCAATCTTACCATTTGCAACATGGATGGGCCTAGAGGGTATTACGTTAAGTGAAATAAGTCAGAGAAAGACAAACACCGCTTTCTGATTTCTTTGTGATAAATCAGATCTCTTCTTTAGGCACAAAATTTATGCTTTTAATTGGGCAAGGTATTTGCTCCCATTTAAGGGAGCATCTACTTGCTATACTAGTGAATCTTGGGGAAAAATCCCAAAGTGACTTTGGTGCCATAATTGGAACTAAGACTCATTTCTTGCTCTTATGATTCTACTTTGATATTAAATAAGTTTTCCTTTATGAGACATCAGTCAGTAAATAGAACAGAATGTATGGTTAGATAATTAAAATTATTTTCATCATTACAATTATAATATGCCTTGCCATTTCAAATACCAAATATATGCTTATCTTTCCTGAAATTTTGCAAGAAATCTATTATTCAAGGGTGCAGAGATGATTTTTTTCAGTTGAGTTAAACATTTTTATGGATTATATATGAATTCAGTAAAAATAATTGAATTAAATTGGATGACATGAATAATTCATGACATGTAATTTCACATCAGTTCTAGCATAAAAATAAAGCTATTGGTTTATGTGCTGGGAAAATGTATTTTATTATTTAGAAAGGTAGTGAACATTTATTATTTTAGAAGATAATTTACTTGATGATTAAATTGAGATGCTAAATTGTAGGATTGAAAGAAAGTATAAAATTTGAACTCCGAGGCCTTGAGGTAAGGCACCACTTCCATCTACTTGACAAACCACTTGTTGCTATGTCTTGGTCATTAGTGATTTTAGACGATTTACCCTGATCGTCTTCCAGGTCTTGAGGATAAGTCCAGTAATTGTGCCAGAACATTCTAGAGTGTATGAAGGCTGCCAGGTATTCCCTTTGAAGAGCAGAGGGCAGCTTTCTGGCTAGGTCTGTCCTCTGGGGCTGGGCTCTCTTGACTGCACAGGAGACTTGCTCACTCCTTCATCCTACTTCCCTGTTGTGCAGGCCAGGTGTGTTTCTTTTCTGGTTAGACTTTAAATCCCTGCTGGGAGAGAGCATACAGTTGGGCCACTGGGCTGACTCCTGATGTGGGTGGAGAACTGGCCTTTTCACACCTCTCATTTGATCTGAATCTGGTACTGCTTGGGACAGCTTGTTAGAAAACCTAACTCTGTGGGAATTGTCATTCTTCTTAACGTGGAGAGTCATTAGTTCATTGACATCATTTACTCATTCAAAAATATCTACTGTGTGCTCACTCTGTGTATAGCCTGGGATCCTAGGACATTTGGGTGAGTAAGTGTTGGAGAATTTCTCACAGGATTGGAAGGGTTGATGTGGTGGGGCTGGGAGCCAGGAGCAAGGAGGCCCAGATAAAAATTTTAATAGAAAAGTGAACCTGGATAGTTGGCCTAAGCCTAGAAAGTGGGAGGTAGGAGTTAGCTAAGCAGAGAGGGGAGAGAAGTGGGGACATTCTAGGAGTGGGAATAACCTGTACAGTGGTACTGAGGGGTGATGTAATCGGTCTAGAACTGCTCACTGTTCCTGGAGGGAAGTAGCATAGGGAGTATGGTGGGAGCTAAGGCTGGAGAACATTAAGGGCCAGGTCATAAAGGCCCTCAGCAACCAGGCTAACAAGCTTGAACTTGATCCTGAAGGCAAAGGGGGAACTGTTGAGTGACACTGAATGATACATACATTCTGTGGGCTTCAAGGTCATCTGAACGTCTCTAAGAAGAGTTCTTCCTCCTAAACATTTTTGGTTGTTCAAAATATCAGTTGATCCACAAAGGTATTATATAATGGATGATGTGGTATCTTAACCTCTGCCATCTTTTAGTGAGGACAGGAAGTCCATTCACAGAAATAGATACCAATAACTGTTATTACTTACAGCAATGTTTCAACCTCTGTTTAGGCTAACAGAGTCTTTTGGCCATTTTATAGTAAGACAACCATATTCCTTTTCAAAAGGCCTTTGCCACAGCTTTTATGATTTGAGATTAATCAAAGGCACCAAGGGTCGGGTTTTCTACAGAACTCAGCCAGATTTTGGAGGAAAGTTCTATATTTATCCATCTTTAAAAGGAAGGAAAGGAAAACCCTAGAAATCATGCTACTTTTATACTTGGAAGATTATCTCCTGGGTAGGAATCCAAGGTTCCTATCATTAATAAATTATAATTAACAAATTAATAAATACTGCCTGATTAGTGGAGTTGTGTCTCAGGTCAAAGTTGTTGAAGCCAGATAAAATGGAGGAAGACGACAGACAAAATGGACTCCATTGTGCCATGTTTTAGTCAGCTTTTCTTTGTTAAATAACTATATATATATTTTTGAGTTTTTATTCTAATTCCAGTTAGTTAACATACAGTGTTATATTAGTTTCAGGTGTACAATATAGTGATTCAGTGCTTCCATACATCACCCTGAGCTCATCACAACAGGTGCACTCCTTAATCCCCATCACCTATTCTCCCCAGCCCCTAACCAACCTCCCCTCTGGTAACCATCAGTTCTCTATAATTAAGAGTCTGTTTCTTGGTTTGCCTCTCTCTCTCTCTTTTTTCCCCCTTGCTGATTTCTTAAATTCCACATATGAGTGAAATCATATGGTGTTTGTTTTTCTTTGACTGACTTCTTTTGCTTAGCATTTATACTCCTAGCTCCATCCATGTTGTTGCAAATGGCAAGATTTCATAATTTTTTACGGCTGAATAATATTCCATTGTATATATATATATATATACACCACATCTTCTTCTTCTTTTTTTTTTTTAAGATTTTATTTATTTTTTTGTCGGAGAGCACAAGCAGGGGGAGCAGCAGGCAGAGCAGGTAGAGGGAGAAGCAGGCTCTCTGCCAAGCAAGGAGCCCGATGTGGGACTCGATCCCAGAACCCTGGGATCATGACCTGAGCCGAAGGCAGCCGCTTAACCGACTGAGCCACCCAGGCGTCCCTACACCACATCTTCTTTATCCATTCATCAATCTATGGATACTTGGGCTAATTCCATATCTTGGCTATTGTAAATAATGCTCTTATAAATATAGGGTGCATGTATCCCCTTGAATTAGTGTTTTCATATTCTTTGGGTAAATACCCGGTAGTAGAATTACTGGATCATAGGGTATTTCTATTTTTAACTTTTTGAGGAACCTCTATACTGTTTCCCACAGTGGCTGCACCAGTTTGCATTCCCACCAACAGTGCACAAGTGTTCCCTTTTCTCCACATCTTGCCAATACCTGTTGTTTCTTGTGTTGTTGATTTTATCCATTCTGACAGGTGTGAGGTGATATCTCATTGTAGTTTCGATTTGCATTTCCCTGATGGTAAGTGATGATGAACATCTTTTCACATCTGTTGGCTATCTGTATGTCTTCTTTGGAGAAATGTCTGTTCATGTTCTTTTCTCATTTTTAAACTGGGTTATTTGTTTTTTGGGGTGTTGAGTTGTCTTTATATATATATGTGTATATAAATATATGATATTATTATTTTGGATACTCTTTATCAGATATGTCATTTGTAAGTATCTTCTACCATTCAGTAGGTTGTCTTTTAGTTTTATTGGTTGTTTCCTTTGCTGTGCAGAAACTTTTAATTTTGATGTAGTCCCAGTAGTCTCTTTTTGCTTTTATTTCCCTTGCCTCAGGAGACATATCTAGAAAAAAGTTGCTATGGCTGATATCAAAGAGGTTACTGGTTGTGTTCTCGTCTAGGATTTTTATGATTTCAGGTCTCACATTTAGGTCTTTAATCCATTTTGAATTTATTTTTGTGTATGGTGTAAGAAAGTGGTCCAGTTTCTTTCTTTTCATGTAGTTGTTCAGTTTTCCCAACATCATTTGTTGAAGAGACTGTCCTTTTCCTATTGGATGTTCTTTCCTGCTTTGTTGAAGATTAATTGACCATATAAATAACTACATTGTTTTTGTTAAATGATGAATGCTTACAATGAATGAAATCAGTAGTATCCCAAAATACAAAGAAAGTAAAAATCACTGAAAAACTTCATCCCCTAAGCATAACCACAAATGATATTTTAATGAACATAACTTCCAGACATTGCTCTAGAACTCTTAGTCACTCTCAGTTTGTAAATTCTGGAATGCTCTGTCCCCTCTGTAGGATATCTATTATGATTGTCTAGACTTTGTTTTATAAACAGATAAGATATATATAGGGTATGATGCGGGGAAGGAGAAACTAAATCATTTGTAATTATCCTTGATTTGGACACCTACTTTTTGTATTGTGGTAAAATATATATAATGTAAAATTACCATTTAAATCTTTTTTAAAAAAGATTTTTATTTATTTATTTGAGAGAGCAAGAGTGTGCATGAGTTGGAGGGGGGTGGCAAAGAGAGAGGGAGAAGCAGACTTTCCACTGAGCAGGGAGCCTGACTGGGGCTCCATCCCAGGATGGGATGGACCTGGGATCATGACCTGAGCTGAAGGCAGATGCTTAACCAACGGAGCCACCCAGGTGCCCCATTTTAACCATTTTTTAAGTGTACAGATCAGTGGCATTAAGTACATACACAGTGCTATACAACCATCACTACTATCCATTTCTGGAACTTTCTCATCATCCCAAATAGAAACTGTATCCATTAAGTAATAATTTGCTATCTTCCCTTTCCCTGAGCTCCTGGTAACCTCTATTTTATCTTCTGTCTCTGTGAATTTGCCTATTCCAGATATCTCATGTAGGTGGAATCATACAGTGTTTGACTTTTTTCATTTAGCATAATATTCTCAAGTTCATCCATGTTGTATGATGTATCAGAATCTCATTCCTTTTAAAGGGTGAATAATATTTGTATGTATATACCACATTTTGTTGGATAACCCACTTTTTGAATTTGGTTCAGAGTTCATACTTTTGTTTAGTGGTCACTTTACAAAATAGATTTGTTTTACAAGAGTAGACAGCACTAGAGATATCACCCAGAAGGAATGAACAGAGGGTGATATAATAAATGATATTCTCTAGGGATTGTCCCTGACACTTACTATTTAGCATTAAACCAATCAATGAATATTTGATACTGGGGTTAAGGACATTTGTTATATTTATGATAAAAGAGAATTGAGTAAATTAGCAAGTACTTTAGCTGACTTGATTAAAATTCACAAGGTTGTTGTTAAGTAGAGTAAATACATAATTAAAAAATGTCAGAGTTTGAATAAGTACAAGTAGAGAAAATCAGATATGGAAATCCTATATTATTACCTTCATGGTGATATAGGAATTTAAATCTTCTTTCATTCCAGATATTCTTTTCAGACATTCAGGAAGAATGGATTTTTGTATTGTCCACATGTGGAGTGATGTGTTTGCATGCAGGCATGCTGCCAAGCTGTCTCTTCATCAAGGGCGGTGCTCCTCAGGCTGGAGTGAGTCATGGCCGCTCCCATGGACTGTGCTGCATTGGGGGAGAGCAGATAGAGTCTCCCTCTCTATGTGTTTTTCAGGAGATCTTTAAGAATTTTCTGTTTTAATTCTAATGATAATAAAGCATTCACATAAACATATTCAAGATCCTGTGGCATTACTGGGTTCTTTGCCGTTTCTGACTTTGGCTGTCTTTGAGTGTATCTGAACTTCGTTGAGTCATATATTAATTTGTAATTCTCCTGAGGCATCTTTGTGGAGGCTGGGGTGGCTCCCTTTAGCTAGTAGCTGCGACCAGAAAACGAGGTACTCAGCATTCACCTCTCAGCCCAGCTTTGTTGTCTGTACAAGTACATTTTATGAGGCAAATTCTGCCTGTGGTGGTATTCTAAATTTAGGCCAGTCTCCAGAATGGGAAGGGGCTACTGTATTGTACCTTGTTCCTATAGATAATGCTAAGGACCCACTGAAAAATTCTTTGCTATTCAACTCTTGTGTTTTGTCAGAGGTACTATTCATTACCTCATTTATTCATCCTTCCCACAAATATTTACTAAATATTTACCATGCGATAGACATGTTATAATGAATCATATCAAAAGCTTGTGATGTTAATTATATTTAAATTGATATTTTTTTCCAGGACAGCAGTTGAGGAAGACATTCAAGTCTCCTTGGTAAATTTCCAAATGCCTTTACTGTCAGCCTTACTTAGGCGGCAACATTGCATAATACGTGCTGTCTGTAAATCTTAATTTTCTCACTAGTTGGCAAACGCCTTGAGGGGAGAAGACTCTATCTAACACTATCCCAATTTTGTTCTGCACAAACAGAGGTACTTGGGGGCTAATTGATGGATTCTATCAACCAGAACATCCTATCCTTCTAGCTTCTGGTTTCCTGAAACTTATTTTTAAACAGACAAACACAAATTTGCTGCATGTTCTTTCCTGACATGGACCCTCTTTGGCATTGTTGTTATTATTAGTGGTAATGGTGGCGGTATGGTATTGTAGAGGCAGAGATGTAAAGAGAAGTGAGCACGGCTTTAGGGTGAACAGACTGGCTCCCCTATTTGGAAAATTCATTTGACCTTCGAATGAGAATTGAAATATACATCTTTCAGGGTTGTTGAGAAAACTAACTGAGACAACATATATGTAAAATGAAGAGGTGAAGAAATTGCCATGGCAGTCACTTGAAACAATGATTTTCCTTCTTTTGCCCTCAAGCAGGTGCCCTTGTCCGCCCCCTTCCCCCAGCCTTGGGTTCAGGGGAACCAGAGCCCTAAGAATCTGGACTTTGAGGAGGGGAAGGGAAAAGATCAGTTGAGAGAAGGAAGCCTGATTTTTGTTATTAACAATTAGAACACAAATTTCCCTGGATAGGACTGTGTGGATCATAAGGGGTAGAAATGCTGTTAATTGGCATTTTTAGGTTTTTTCTTTCCCCAGTCCCCTATTCTTGAGGCCCGGGAAGGGAACAAATGTAGAGATACCAGTGACTAGGAAATATAAAGACACTCTGTATTTGTAAACGGTTGAGTTGAATCTGTGTCCGAAGCTGCTTGTACTTGTGAAAGCAGTGCACATCTGGCTTGCTCACATTCCGCATTTGGCAAACGTTAGTTCCACTCTCTACATCACCTTTTCCTTCTTTCTTTCTCTCTCTGGTGATACATGCATACATATAACCCGAACACATGTAGCAGCAATGAGGATTATCAAGTGTGTGCGCCTATGTGTATCCCCATCGGTCTACGCACTAGCAGTACTTACTTCCCTTAGGAAGAGCTGGGTACCTGGAAACACTGGCAGGTGCATTTCTGGTAATCACATTGACTGCGGATGGTTACTGGCATTATCAGCGATGCAAAACATTCAGCAGAGTGAGGGATAATCCCTCACCACAGAGAATTGTCCTGCCCCAAATGCCAGCAGCACGCCCATTGAAAAACTGCGTTTACAGTGTGGAGGAATCCTCAACAACTTTGTGAATTGGAGACGGTTTATAATTCTGTCATAAAGGATAACAACTTTTCAGGGGAAGTAAGAGAGCCTATGCCTTAACCAATGGTATTACTTGATGAAAACGGTGACTGCATTTTGATTCTTGCTGTGAAATTCTAGATAGGTTCCATTCTGCCCGATATGTGATTATTCTTTTGGATTTTAGGGCATTGCTCTCATTGTTCTCGTAATATAGGGATGGGTGAAACAAAGGTGGTTACTCTTTAGATTCCTCCCCTGCCACCGCAGACATTCTTTCTTTAGGAAGCTATTAGATAAAAAATTGGGTAGGCTTTGTGGACAAGGCATTTCACCAGAAAAATAATCTTAGCATCACTGTGCACACACGCAGAGACTGCACACACAAAGAAACTTTGCGGGGCTCTTTTGATATGACATAGGGAAACTGACAGTGCCAATAATAGCATAGGGCTATATCTCTCACAGTGCTTTTGAAGGCATAGAAAGCAAATGACAATTCCAGCGGTAGCTAAGATATATTTTGCAGTGGCTGGAAAGAAACTGGCGTTCTTATAGGAGTCCAGGAAATTGTCTTTGAGTCTTTGAAGGCACATAGAAAGCTAATGACACCTCAGAGGAATAGCGTTCTCAGGTTTTAGATGCCACAGATGCCAGCAATGCTAAAGCCAGGATATAAAACCTTTCTTATAGGGCCTTTAAGAATCCTCAGTGTGCTTTTATTAGCAGGCTGAGTGTGTGTATATAGAAATGTTAATGGTCTGTGGAGCAAGCTCAGCTTGTTTTTGCAAACTACAGAACTATAAAAGTTATCAGAAAGGACACATGTTCTCCTCCCTTCCTTTGTTCCTTTTTTTTTTTTATTTGTTTCCTTTTCTAGATTATAGAGCACCTATCATGTGCGGGTTCTGTGGACACAAAGGTGAATCCCATGTAGATTCTTCTGCCTGGAAGCTGGCCACCTAATATGGGAAGAAATGTGTGCATTAATATCTACAGTGCAAGGTAGAAGGTGATAATGATGCAAATAAAGCACAAATTATATGGAAATTTAGCCACAGAAGAAATTACTTCTGGCTGATAGAATCACAGAAAGCTACATAGAGGAAAGTGGAAATGGTATTTAACTGTTTTCAAGAATGTGTAGGATTTGGGCAGGTAGCAATTAGCTTGTAGGGAAAAAGAAGTGAGCGTTGTAAGGGAGGGCTCCCCAAGCCGCTGGAATAGCATTGGAAAGGTTAGGGCAGGATTTGTGCAAAATGGGGAACAGGGAAGGGATGGGAGGGTCCTGGTTTGTACTTGGGATCATTCAGAGAATGAGCCTCTGTTTATCGCTCATTAATTAATGATTTGGAATTCTGGTCCTTACATGTTGATGTGCTACGGAAATTCCTATGGAGCTTGTTAAAAAAGGGAGCCCCTCCACACACCCTTGTTGGGAAGTTCTGAGATCCTTGTCATCCCTCATGCCTGTAGCCAGTGTTGGCCCAGCAGCCAGCCACTGGGCACTCTTGCTGTGTGTGTCACTGAGCTGGGACACAAGCTGGAATGCCCCGGGGGGCAGGAGGGAAATGGAAATGATTTCTCTAAGAAGTAAAATCCCCAAATCTCCTCTTAAACAACTGCAATAACATCTCATATTTTATTTAATTTTCTTTTAATGGAAAAGCCAGTTACGCTAAATGAAAGCAAATGACTGGTAAAGATTTGAATGTTGTTTATAAGTCTTTTCTATGATTTTTTTTATTGCTTTTTTTTGGTTTCCTAATTGATTAATAAAGGGAAGAATGGGGGGAAGACTGACGGGTGTTATATTCTATCAGGGTTCAGATAGACTGAAATGGTTCCCACCTTGCCAATAAAAGCCTCAAGGTTGATTGCTATTTTTAATTTATCTGAGCAGTGCTTTTCAGTGAAGTGACATTGATCCTGATCATTCTGCAAGTAGGGAATTTTACCTGAGGAAGTGGAATTTCCCCCTGCACAGACAAATCTGGGCTTTCAGATTGCTGATCTGACTTGAATGATGTCAGGCCCACACTCCCCTACAGTCCTGCCCAGGCCACTGTCTGACGTTTTTGTCAGTAGATTCCCTCTAGCGTCTTTAGTCCTAACTGGATGTCCTGTCCCCAAGCCCAGAGTCTGGCTGTCATGGTGTATGTTCTGTGACCCACCCAGGTGTGAAGAGCATTCTGCCCACCAGCAAGCCCCATGGTCATGTCTGAAACATCAAGGTTTGCTGTTGCAGTAGCTTGCCTTAGAAGCTCCCTGCTGCCCGGCTCGCTCCCCACCCACCACCTCCTCTCCTGACTTTTCCATACAAAGCACTTCCCCGTGGGTTTAAAAGCCTAACCACAATCCTATGAGATGGTAATAGTAATAAGCATACTGGTTACTATTTACCAAGTGTCTGTTGTGTGTCTGATACTGTGCTAGGATCAGAAAGTTAAATGATTTACCCACAGTCATAAAATTAATAGGTGGCAGTTAGAACCCAAAGACACATCTTTTGACTTGCAGTCTGGGTGGATCCCACATTTTAGGAGAACAAGCTCTTGGCCCTTTACTAACTGCCACTGGGCTGGAAAATCAGAAGTCTCCACAGCAGGTCTGGCCTTACCTAAATTGTACTTTACTCAGAACAGGTGCAATATGGGCTCCTGGCTTGGAGCTGAGTCCTACAGGAGTGCCTTTTAAAGGCCTGGACTGGCCCAACTCTCGGGGAAGCAAAGCTATATTGGGTGTGATTGTTCTGGGAAGTTGCCAAGGGTCCCTGGATCCACTGTCCGTAAGACCTCCATTTTGCATCCTATTTTTCATCGACTATGTGGGGAGGGAGTGGGGATGGTTGGAGGGGAGAGACTACTGTGGATTGAGACTACCACAATGCTGGTGCTAAGTGCGGTACATTCAGTTCTAGCTCATTGGGTCCTCATGACCACTCTGTAAGATTCATACTACTGACCTGTATTAGAAACGAGGACAGTCCTGTGGGGCCCCCTGTCTCCCTGCGGTCCCCAACTCAGGAAGGTGTGGGGTCCATACGCAGGCCCAGCTTTGCTCGTGCCTCTGTGTTTCAGTGCTTCAGACAAGGTCCTGGCCATGCGCATGACTAGATCTTAGGGTTCTCCCCTCTGACCTTCCAGGAAGGATGTTTTATTTTTATTATTTTTTAAAGATTTCATTTATTGAGAGAGAAAGAGAGAACACAAGCTGGGGGAGGGGCAAAGGGAGAGGGATAAGCAGACCCCTGCTGGGTGGGAAGCCCGATGCGGGGCTCGATCCCAGGACCCTGAGATCATGACCTGAGCTGAAGGCAGACGCCTAACTGACAGCCATCTAGGCGCCCCCAGGAAAGATGTTTTAGAGACAGTCTGTATTAGGGTCAACTAGCCTAGTAGGTAGGCTTTGCTGCCTGCTAGCTATGCGACCTTTCAAGCCTGAACCTATCCAGACCTTAGTTTTATTATCTCTAAAGGTAGAAAAAAATACCAAAGTCATAGGATTATCATTAGGTTTACATGAGAAAATTTAAATATAAAGTACAAAGCCCATGGCCTGGCACATGGTGAGTGCTCAAGAAATGGTAGCAACTGTTGCTATTGTGATTCTTTGAGGCTGACTCTTAACTGGATACATATCCTCACCCATAAATCTACCTTTTTAGGTTCTGTCTTAAAAGAACTTGTGTCATGTTAAGTGATAAAACGTTTCCATGCCGTCTGGTTTTCTGCGTTCACTCTTCCACTCTCCCTATCTTCATATGGCTCTGTAACAGGTGAGTTTCACAACCTTCCAGGTGCAAGTCGGTAGCTATTACCATATGAGAAAATGAGAAAGTAGCTTACCACTTCCTGATGGTGTTCACCAGTTGGAAAACACAATACAACACTTTAAATCTCTTAATGTTGAGCTTGTGTGGAGTTAGCATCTAAACTGGAGATGAATTCTTTTCGTGCCCATCTAGGTGGTACAGATAGGAATTTTAATGGATATGTTATCAGTGTTGCTCTCCAATACATGTGATAGCAGGACATATCCATGTCTGTGTCACACACCGAGTCCCTGTCAGTGCCTGCTCTGGCTTGGGGACCCTTTGCTAAGAGGCTCGTTTTTCTGCACAATCCCTGGTCTAAATTTACTTGTGGCCCGCTGATATTTCCAGGACGGCCGTCCAGACCAGATTGCATGCACCATGTTAGACCCCCGAAGCCGGGATGGTGACAGAAGCAGCCCAACTGCTTTATTAGAGAGGTATTAATCAAAAGTTTAGGAGAAAAGTCTTTTCCTATGGTGGAACAGAGCAACTAAACCAAATGTTTGGTTGGAATGTGTCTGCGATGAACTCACTTTAATTTTTGTTTAAAAATGTCATTCATTCCATTTTCCATTCAAATGTTTTACAAGCTGTGCTCCGACTGCAGTGTAGGCTTTCTAAGAAATCAGTCCCAAAGGTCTCTTGCTGGAGTGTTCTTTATCCAGTGTAGGCTGTACAAGTTAAAGCTGTTGCTAAGGGAATCAGCTGAGGAATTTGAGTGTGTGTATGTGTGTGTGTATATATATATATAATATATATATAGTTATTGTGATTATATTTGATTTTAATATATATTGCTGTTATATTTAAATTTTATTTTTTATTTTTATTTATTTAAAGATTTTCTTTCTTTCTTTATTTTTGAGAGAGCGCAGAAGCACGAGTGGGAGGAGGGAAGGGGCAGAAGGAGAGGGAGAGAAAAACTCAAGCAGACTCCATGCCCAGCATGGAGCCCTATGCGGGGCTTGATCTCACAACTCTGAGATCATGACCTGAGCAGAAACCGAGTCGGACACTTAACCGACTGAGCCACCCCAGTTCCCCAGGATTTAAATTTTATGTAACATCTGACCCAAGCTTTACTTCAAGGTGAAGAGGGAAATGGAGTGTGGGAATGATAACAGGCAAAGACTAATGAGATAGGCACCATCACTTTAGAACTCTCTACCGGTAGGGTGTATGTTTCACTCTGCTCATGAACAATTCTGTTTTTCTTTTTAAAAAGGTCCTAGATAAGCTCTAACTGCAGATACCCTCCATGTCAGGTCATGCCCTGGATGATGCAGTTTTCATCACTAGGGGTTGCTTACTTCAGAGAAAGGGAAAGCAATGGGGAAGAAATAGTTCTCCTATGTTTTAACCATTGAAACAAATCTCTAGAGTGACAGAAGAAATTCCACAGTTTACTGGGTGTGATTTTTTTTTTAATCAGTTCTATTCTACCTAAGTTTTGCCTGTTCCATTCTACCTAAAATGCTTTTTTTTGCACTCTTTTATTACTAGGTAGAAAGCAAGAATTTTCTTATGCTGAAAAATAGTTAAAGCAATTCCAGTGGGTAATATGAATGATTTGATTAGTAATATTGAGATCTGACTAATGTGCTGGGTATTATATTAGGCGTTTAATATATATTATCACACTTAAATTTATACAGTGATAGACAAAGGAATGGTTCATGATCCCAAGTGTATGAAATGCACAGGAACTGAATATGATAGCATTATTCTCTGCATTCATGTGCCCTTGTGCTAAATGTATTAGATCGAACCACATAACATTGCTTTTTTGTGGGCAGAAGGAGCCAGATATTAGCAATGTCATATGGTTCACCCCAACACACAGGTGTGTATACTCAAACTGCCAGACATAGTTCTAGAATTTCCTTGGGGCATACCTGACATCCTACAAAAACATGGGATATTTCACAAAAGTATAATTAACAGTGCAGGAAAGTAAAATTCTGAAATGCTTTATCTATTATTAATCCCAGACCTGAAGAGTCACAAGGATGCTCAGGGGTTGTGTGGGGGCCCTGCCTTGTTTTACAGAAACGAGGCCCTGAGAGGTGAGGGGGCTTGCCTGGGGTCATGGAGTGAGTTAGTGCCAAGTGCGAGGCTGGGACTTAGGCCTCTGTGGCTTGGGAAACACTGTGTTTGACCTTCCCCTATTGATTTTCAGTTACAGGACTTCAGAGCCAGTTTTGCATGTGATGTCTCTGACTTAGAAGTAAACTAACTGGCATAGTCCTGCGGTTATGCTAGGAGCAGGCGTTCTAGGGAATAAGAAGTTCTGTGGTGCAGAGAAGGGCGATGGGAAAGAGTTAGACGTTCCATGTGGAGGTGGTGGAGGATGTCGGGTGGTCAGGTGGGGCAGGGTGGGCAGCACGGAGCAGAGGCCTGCGTCTGTGCTTGGGGAGGGCCAGCAGGAGAGACTGTGTGCAGCCTGGCAAGAAGGGATGACCTTCTTGGGCCATTTGGTACTCCCTTCCTGCCACCCTGTCAGAAACGCTCTGGGTTCCCTCCCAGGACTTCTCGGCCCGAGGCAGCCCTGTGCTGAACTGCTGGTCAGGAATGGTCCCTCAGTTTATCTCTTTTTCATCTCTTGGGGGGTTTTACCTTAGGGGCTCTTATTGTCCTTCCCTGCTCCTGGCACCATCCTTGTCCATCTCAATAGGGCTCAGTAATTTTGAGTTTTGGGGAGAAAGGGTTTAGTGCTCAAGACCTAACATTTCCTTTTCTCTCAGGAGGGCCTCTGTACTCCTGTCAATTTGCTCACCCTGGGTCCAGCAGCTTCTGAGTTCCACTCGTCCCTCCTTGTGCTCACACGCACAAGAATAAAGTTCCACTGCATGAGGCCATTAAATTCAAATGTGTAGACAGTCAGTAGCCATGTGGAATATATACATCTTGGCAGGGACTGTGGGCTTGTGATTTTCAAAAGTATAAAACATTTAAAAATGGGAACAAAGGTAAAACCTGTACATTATACGAGCATATTTCTTTTTACATAGTAGAAATCAGTGCATAGCAAGTCGAGTGGCTCACATAGATGGGGGCACACATTTTTCTGGAATTCTGCAGCTGGGGCAGGAATCCACACTCAGAGCACGTGGATCACCTCTCCTGTCACACCTCATACTGTCTCTGAAGGTTTACCTGTGACTGTATCTTTGCCCCTGTCCTTCACCATTCTCTGTATGCCTTTCTCAGAATTAGGAATGGTCTCTTCTTTTCTCCCCCCACTGAATTTCCACCCTGCTGGCTATCCACTATGGAAGGCTTATAGTCATGTCAGAACACCTCTGGTCATTGCTCCCATGGACCTGAAAAGACTCTTTGCCCCTTTACTGAGATAAATCCAATATACGCTTCTCTTGAATTCTCTAGTAACCTGTGGTGTGTGTTGGTCTGAGAAAATCTGCTTCCACCTCAAATCCTTTTTGTATACGGAAGAGGGTATACATTTAACAGCAAAACAAAGCTCATCCTCTTTGCGGGGATTATGGGTCGCTCAGTAAACTGTTGGTGGCTTCCTCATTCTGACACCCACTTTAGAAAATAGCGTGTCTGCCTTTATTTCCCAAGTTTACTTAAAAGTACATTTTTTTAAAAATTGGCTTTCAGTATTTGTGTGTAAAGAAATTGTTTTCTAGTTTTGTTTAATTTAGGAACTTTGAGGGGCCTGCCATTTTTCATGGCCATGATCTGAAAGATCCTTTTGACATTCAGAAGTTAAGTGCTCTTTTTTGACAGCAGAAAGGGCTGTCTCAGATATGCACTTGGAATCGGCGTTTATTTTTTTATTCTGTGCCTGTTTCATTGTAAGAGGATTATGGTATACTGGGAAATAAAAGAATTCAGTGAAAACTCATTTCATAGTAAATGAGCTAAGCCATTAGAAAGAATTGACCATAAGCTTAATAGGAATCAGCCGTGTGATGTTGGAACTAAAGCAGTTAGTGCAGTAGGTTTCAATCTTTTATAAAGTAGGAGAACCCCTTTCTCAGTGGAAATCCTGGAACCCTATGCTTAAACCGACAGCGGCATTGAGTAGTGGTTACGGAGGTGGAAGGAGCCCAGTGTTGCCTGCTCTACTACTTTTTTCCTTAGGTAATTTCTCCTCAGAAACTGGAAAACCATTGTGCTAATACATATATATACTATATATACATGCATATACTATATATATAGTAATCCCGTAAGTAAACGACGTGTTACAGTTTTAGAAGCATGCTTTTATACATCATTTTATTTGGCTTTGGGAAACAGGCAGCAAAGCCATTATTATCTCCATTGCCCCCATTTCTTATAAAAGGAAACTGAGGATCAGAGAGGTTAGTAACAGGTCCAAGGCCACACAGCTGATCTATAAGACAGCAGGATTGGAATGTGGTTCTTCTGACTCTTAGTTTAGGGCTCACCTCACTGAATCATAAGGGTTGTCTATGGACAATAGAAAAGTCCAGGCTTCTTTGGACTGGTGAAACTCTTTCTGGAATGTTTTGTTCAGTGTGGGTGATAAATGGGAGGGTGTCCAGAGCGGGGTGACTGGGATACGACCCTTCACATCATAGACAGAAGTAAAGGACTTTAAAAATGGAAATGTCTTTAGGAGTTATTCACGGGTGTGAACTGGTTTCACTAAGTGCACGGGATGCTACATAAGGAGGGGCTTGAGGCTCTGAGGCCTTGAGGGGCTTGCAAGCTTTTGGGCAGAGGGATGTAGATGTCCCAGCAAAGAAAGTGAGAGTAAGGAGACCGGGAGGCCTCAACTTCCTGTAAGTTCAGAGATAAGCATTCTGTGGCTCAGGGGACAGAATGTCAGAATTGGCCCACCAATTTTCCAAATACAGCCTTTGTTCTTTTTTTCAGGATAGAAATTAGAAGGCTGCTTTCATGTTTCTACTTCTCAAATATGTCAATTTTTTTCAATGACAGTCTTTTATTCAATATAGTAGGTAATCTGAATTGTAAGAATATTGTATATTTCCCCATGGGACTGAATTAAGCTATTTGCATTTTGAATGGAATAAAAGGCTCTAAAAACATTTTCTTTCCCCCTCCTGAATCATCCTTGGAAAAAGTAAAAAAGAGGTTGCTCACCACTGATTATTTCATAATTTTATCTGGGTAAAAAAGCCACTTTGCAGAGCAAACCCCTTTGTGAGTGTGATGATGCTAGCAGAGAAGTAAGCCCAAAGGGTGGACAATTCAGTGAGAGATTTGGGCTCAACCTGACAACAGGAGCAGCAAAACCACAACAGAGCTACCAGGAGGAGATGGCCTGGAGGTGCCGGGCTCCCCCTCCCTGGAATGGGCAGAGGCCAGGCACTGAGGACTGCACCTCTAGGTCCGGGGTACCTTAGACTGCTCCGCTCTTTTGAAATCCAAGATTGTATTATTGTAAAGGTTTTCACTGAGCTCTCAGTTCAGAATGAGTAACTTGACTTTCTTGCAATTTGAGTCGATAATGCCGAAGAATACTTAGGTTTCAACACTGGAGTACTTCATTTTCTTATGTTTTGTGAATTTCTCACTCTTGAAATGTTCTCAGAAAGAATCTGAGAATGTTACGATGTTCACTGGGCCAGATTTGCTAATATATTTTAAGAGCATGTAATCTGTGAATAACAACTGATCTGAATATTGTAACGGAAAAACAGTAGTCTACATACTTTTCTTTTAAAAATAGCATTTTTGAGTCTCGGAATGACCTGGTGTTGGTAGATGTGTCCCCGGTGTAAAAAGTTCAGAGACGCTGTGTTCCTGAGAGTTGTGTGTAAAGTGCCCATGTTTTTCATTTATTTGCATAGGTTTTCAAAGATTTCCTATTTTCATTTTTGATTCATTTTCAGATTCCAGGTAGTTTTTCATAACTGTTTAGCTTTATTGCTCTCGATCAGTGTTAGGACTCAGTGGTCTATAATAAATTCACGTTTCAGTGTACTAAGGGCCTAATATTACAAATGAAAAAAAAATGAACAAACAAAAAGCCCCTAAGTGAACTCTTTTGTAATACACATAATTTCCCAATTTACCCATTTTATAATTTGGCTTTTCTGGTAGCAGAGGTGGAGAGCACTTTTTCTATCATAAGTCACTGATCCCTAGGAAGAATGAATCAAAGTCTGCTAAGTAAAGAGCAACTTAATTTCTTTAAGAGAGAAATGCATTCTACTTCTGTGCCTTAAAAAAATAAGAACAGGGAACATAAAATCTATGTTTAATAAATGATAGAGGTAAAAATTAAGAGAGATTGAAGATGAAAATAAGAGGGAAGAGAGCTCACAGAGAGAAACATACACACACATAAAGAGAAAGGACAAAACAAAGACGTGGAGTAAGAGGCAGAGACAAAATGAAGCAGACACCCAGAGATGAATCCACAGGAACACGTGCAAGGCTGCAAACTGAAATCGTTTTTGGAGGGCCAGGGAGGTACTAATGTGACGTGATGAGAAGTGGAGGCATATGTGAATTGGGGAGTGCGTGTCCTGCCTAAAGGCACTCAAATCCAACAAAACAAAAACACTGTGCTGACCAAGGGAAATCCATTTGTCACCTGTCAGCCACCAGGTTAGACCCCTGGGTTATGAATACCCACCAAAATGAGAGCTAACATTTACCCAGTGCTTATTATGCGCCAGGCCTTGTTTGGCGTGCCTTCTCTATAATGACTCCGACTATCACTGCATCCTCAAAGGGGCATGTTACTGTCCTTATCCTCATTTCCGAGATGGGGATGGTACTTACACACCTGGCAAGTGGTGGAGCTGAGATTTGAACAGGAGACACCCTCACAACGGTCAGAATGTACTCACGTGCAGTATTTTACGCGTCATCTTGGAAACTTCTTGAAATAAGCAAGGTAGACATCGCGATTCCCATTTTACAGACTCGGAAACCCAGACTTGGAGGGCTGCCTTGATGGAGGGCTTCTAGCTGGCAAGTGATGGAGCTGGTACCCAAGGGCGTCTGCCTCTAAATCCGGGTTCTTACTACTAGCCCGCGCCGCCCTGCAACGATTTAAACTAAAGGCCATGGATCAGTCTCCAGGGAACTGTGTTTTCTTCTAGAGTTGTAGCCTTTCTGAAAAATGTGAAGCTTTGACTTATTTTTTTTTTTTCTACCGTGGGTGAGGAATATTAAATACTTGCAGCATTTATATTCCCTCCACCCCTTTCCAGGACTCGGACCCCTTTCAGAATATGTTTGGGGCTATCATTTTCCTGTTTATTTTTAATGTCACACTTTTCCTTCCTCTGCAATTCAAAGAGGACATTGAATATGATACTTTCATCCAGTAGATTTTTTCTAGGCTATTTGATAAGATCTGTTTTAAAAAGAAAGGTTCACCGCCAAAGTCAGTTGCAATAATAACCATAAGAGTTTTAAAGTGACATTTGCTAATGCAAATTTTCCTATTGTGCTGTTTTTGAAATTATTTTGAGTAGCCATTGGAAAACAGCATTATTATTATTATTTTTAAAGATCTTAATTGAAAATTAAACATCCTTGGGAACAAAGGAAATACCTTCCTTTTCCTGACCCCTGATCTTGATCTTTTATTTTGTGCCTCTCTCCTGTAAATTCAGAGAACTTTGTTACATGGAGTGAGAGCTGGAATATTTTACTGGGACATGCTTTGACTTCCCCCACACCCTACATCAAGAAATTAAGCATGATTTTATCAAAAGAATGATATGAAAGGAAGATTCCCTTTGCCATATTTTGTTTTGTCCTTTCCTTTCAGGGGAGAGAGGGGCTGAAATGTGCTTAATTATTTGCTACATTTCCTGTGCGTACATATTTATCCCTCGTATTATCTGAGACCAACTGAAGAGGGAGTGTTTAGAAAAGAGAGGAAAGCTAATACAAGTTGAAAGTAAGATGCTTGCATCTTAATTTTAAGAGAACACAGAAAGCCAAATGCTTTCAGAAAAGGGCCCCTTCATGGAGTAATTTGCCTGGTATGGCATCACAGTTTGCTGTATAATTTCAGCCCTGTTACTATGGAAACCTGCTTTAGTGTAGCAGTGATTGTTAATCAGGATTTGTCGTTATTCCCCTTTCATCACGAGGCTCTATATCCTTATGGATTAAATCACAGTTCTCATTGACAATGGCATAGATCAAACATTATTGCCACACATAAAACCTTGGGCCGCTCCCTGTCATTTCCCCCTATTACCAGCAGCCGTGAATGCCAGCTGAAGTCTAACTTTTACAAGGAAATCAAGGCTCCTCTTGGCTCCTCTGCCATCTACCCTCATGACAGAATGCCAAGTAGGGGAGGAAGAGGGCTACTTTCATTTACACTCTCCCTGCACCTATGGGAAAGGCAAGCATCATTGCATGTCACTGCCACTCCTCGTCTGCAGGTACAAATCCAGGCAGGAAGTTGTTTCAGTGTGACCTCTGGCTTCTTCTTCAATCCCTTTCCTGTGTTTGCACATCAGGCATTTAACTGAACCCCCCCCCCCCGTTTTTTTTTCTCGGTGCAGCCAACTTTGCCTTTCTTTCTGATCCATCTTCTGCATTCCTAGCTGCTGCTTTTCCATAGGAAGGCTGTGTCAAGGCAGGGAGGCCAACCTGCTTACCCTGGTTGTTGAGGTTGTTCGGTCATGAACCAGGGAGTGCTGTGGAGCTTACGGGACAATGGTTTGCTCTTCCCACTTTGGAGAATTGGGTGATGGCAATATCTGGATTGAGTAATGCCAGATCGTCACTGTCTTTACGGAAATCAGTTTGAAGGCACATGGGAATGGCGACACTCTAGCTCCAGGGTGTTATGGTTCAGGGTCCGTCTCCAATCATAGTGTGCCTTCGGATTGCTAATTGGTTTGTTTGGGAGCAAGAAGCTTTAAACTGGGGCTGGCGAATACATAGCCTCTGGAGCCAGTCTGCCTGGGTTCCATTTCCGGCTCTCCCACTTACTAGCTGTGTGACCCTGGCAAGCCTTAAGCTCTCTGAGCATCTGTATGTAAAGCAAGAATAATAATAGTACCTACCTCATGGTCTTGAAGATTAAATAAGCTAATATTCCTAACATGCTCAGACTAGTGACTGGCACATTCATTGTAAGTGCCGTATAGGTGTTTGTAAATAAACGAAAAAGAAACAACACTGTGCTTCCATGTATTCAAAATATATTCCAGATCGGATTACCCAAATATTAGTGAGGTGTTGAAAACAGCACTCCCCTCCCCCTCTCATCTCATCCTCCCCCCTTCCTCTCCCTGCTTTCTCTTCTTCATCTCTGCAATGTGCCCAGCCCCCAAGTATAATTCTGATTGGCTAAATTAATTCTGCAGCATCCTGCTGTGAATAATTATGTTGATCCAGTGTGTATTCTGATGCCTTTTTTTTCTCTTTGCCTAAATTATAATGTGACAATTGCAGCGCACAGCTGGCTCATCAGAGGTGGGCAGTTTGGGAATTGGCGCATCTGAATGTGCTTCTCTGTTAACCCTCTGCCTTGATTGCTTAAGACAAGACATATGTAAACCCCATGATTATTGCCATTTGTTTGGACTTTGCAAAGACTCTGCCTTCAAACATAAAGCTGCTGGGTTTGTTTTGGGGGAGGGGGGCATATAGAAGTCCCCTCCCCCCCTCCCCCCCCTTCCCTTTCAGACAATAAATAGCTGTCAGGCTTATGTCAAGGATGAAATTATAGGTGCACGTGAGGCCTTGATTACATTGTTTTGGAGAGATTGCGATTAGCATACTGAAATGAAGTCTAATTTTTCACGACGGAGCTGAGTCAAAACTCAAGTGACAGAGGCAGGGAATACAGTGTGAGGAAAGAAAGGACAGCGGCCCCTGTTCTGTATCGGACGGGCTTTTCCTTGTTTAAAACAAACAACAAGAACACAGTAATTAATGTGAAGAACACATCGTTGGAAAAGAAAGGCCAACTGATCAAGGATGCAATAAGACATTTGGGTTAGATAAGGTTCTTTATGAAATTACAGTGTGTGATTTTCAAGTGTATTTAATCCCTTTTAAGGCAGCATCTAGATTATTAAGCGTATGTTTTCACTGAAGAATGTACTGTCTTGATTTTTTATTTTGCTCACTGCCTGCATAATTCATTTCATCCTGCCACATTTCCCCCCACACGCATCCTCTGAAGATGCATGCTTATGATCACCCGATCTGTGGGGTGAGTGCCCTTGTTGTACTTCTGCTGTTTATACATTCTGATGATGTGAACATGTGGCTTGTTCATTTTCAAAATCCTTCATTTAAAGAAAAGTTCTTTGCATGTGGTTTCCCTGAAATGTTTTATGGAGTGGTGTCTAATATGATGGTAGATTAATAATTATATGTGTTTTATTATAACTGTCCCTGCTCGCTGTGGTGGAAATTTAAAAATTACACACACACACACACACAGATATGCACACACCCGCATGTGTATGTGTATAAAAATTTTGATACTGCAAGTAACTTGAAAGTTCATTCCATACGATTGTTTTATTATTACTATTATTAAAGGGGGGGGGGAAATGAAGATTTAGTGTGGAGGGAGAGAGAAGAGGATGTCCTTCAATTTGAAGTCCTGTACCAGTGGTGAAAATTTGTAGGCAGTTCCTATTTGTATTTATTTGGAATATCTATTTTCAGTACCTACTAAGTACAAGACACTGCACTGTAGTTATAGTGGGGATTCAGAGGTGGATTAGCAATGGTTTCTGTGGTTCAGGAATGGGTGGTCTGGACCGGGAGAGAACACGTACGCTCTAGTAGAGCAAAGCATAGTGGGATTGTGGAGCAAAAGCCAATGTTTGCTTTGCCATTTGGCTGTTCAGATGATGCAAAAGTGAATTGAGGAAGAGGAGGGATCCTTGAAGGTTTAATGGAGGAGGCTGTATTCGAAGTGCAGGGAGAATTTGAAACACGGAAATGGGAGAAAAACATCCCAAGCAGAGTGAGACCCAGAAGCCAAAGCAGGGAACTAAACTGGTGAGAGGTCTGGGTTGGCCGGCGGCTCTCACCCCTGGCTGTGCTTTTGCATTGCCTAACTGGTAATAAAAATGCCTGCTGCCTGATATCTATGGAGACAAAAAGTAGATTAGTGGCTGCCTAGGGTGGGGGAGCTGCTAATGGGTATGAGGGTTCCTTTAGGGGTGATGGAAATGTTCTACAATTGAATGTGGTGATGGTTGCACAACTCTGGATGTGCTAAAAATCATTGAATTATGTACTTTAAATGGATCAGTTGTATGGTATGTGAATTATATCTCATTAAGGCTGTTTAAAAACATTACTGCTGCCTAGTTCCCACACCAGACCAATGAGATCAGAATCTTGCACCTCTGTGACAGGTCCTCAGGTGACTGCTGTGGCAGGTGCCCTGGGCTGCAGCATGGGCTAGATACTGGAATGCAGGCTGGAATGAGAGGTGGGCTTTATCTTACAGTCTCAAAGCTTATGCTGCAAGGTTTGTGCTTCTGCCAGCCAAAAGGAGCCATTGTAAGTGTTAAAGTAGGGGCGTGGCACGTTTAGATTTTTTTAAGAAGCTGCTCACAGACTTATGGAGGATGGTTTCTGGAAGTTGGGATGCCAGCGGAGGCTATTTGAGGTTTACCAGGGGAGAGGCAGAGTGGCCCCCCAGTGGGGCCAGTGGGGAGTGGTTGCAGTGAGAATGGAAAGGCAGGGACACCCAGGAAGCAGAAGCAGGGCCCAGTGACTGCCCGGATGTGGGACCAGCAGGAGAGGGGCTGAGGCAGTTTTCCAGACTGTGTTTCAGGGAGGAGAGGGGAGTGAGACCAGTTGAGGAGTGGAGAGATGCAGATAAGAGCAGGTTTGCAAGAAATGATGTGTAGTTTTGCATATGCTGGACCAAGGGAGCAGTGGTCCATCCATAAGCAGATGTCCTGCAAAGAACTGGAAATGTGGCTGTGGATCCCAGCAAAGAGGCAGGTCGCAGAGACTTGGGAGTCTGCATACAGGAGCTTTGGTCGATCTGCTTCCACAATGGCTCATTCACCTGGCTGTTGGCAGGAGGGCCCAGACCCTCCCGATGTGGGTCTCGCTGTAGGCTGCCTAAATATATTCAGAACATGGCAGCTAGCTCTCCTGGAGTGAGTTACCCCAAAATTGAGCAAGTGAGGGGGTGAAACAGAAGTCCGTACCATTTGTGACCCAGCCTGGGAAGTGACATCCCATCACTTCTGCAGGATGCTCTCTGTTACACAGAGAGGGTGATGCAGGATCAGAGGGGAATGCATGAGGTCATGAGAACCAGGCCCACTGGGGGGCATTCTGGAGACTGGCTACCACACCTTGATTCCTGGCACTACAAAATAGTAAAAAACAAAAACCAAACAGACAGTGTGGTCACTGACACCGGAATGTCTGTAAAGGGAAGGGCCATCAGATGCAAGGTAGGTATAAACTCACATTCAAGGAAGCAGGTGCTGCCCGGAGGATTCATTCACTCACTCAACATTTGGGGGCACCCCTGTGTGTCAGAGGCAGGGAAACAGAATTAACAAGGTCCTGATTCTCTGGGCTCTCGTTCATGGGAGTTTGCTGTCCCCTGACTCTGAAGGGCCTGAGGGGTGGGCAGAAATTCCTAGACCCCAGCAGTTGTCCCCAGTGCCACGCCATGGTGCAAAGCTCCAAAGGGAAGTCATATAACTTAGAGGGGACTGGAAAAGGAAGTAAGTTTTTGCACCATCTGAAACATTGCTGTCAGTGCCCATCTGTCTTGGCATATTGCCAAGTGACTTCACTAAGGACACTGCCGTAGAGGCTATCAGGAAGGGCTGCATGAGTGGTCCCAGGTAACATCAGGTCTAAGCTCAGGTAAGTCAAGAACGAGGGTGGGAGTGGACAGAAAAGAATCTTTTCAGCTCTGCAGCGTATTTGATTTTATTCCATGTAGGTGGAAAGGGGAAGCCTTTTTTAGAATAAGGGCTACGGATAATATTCTATTTGTGGGAACACAGGGATGAGATGCACCTTCTTAAATAGTGCGGCTTCTGATCCATTAAAAAGTGTGTTAAAATTTATTCCCTAAAGAAATTCACCCTATTTTAACTTTGGGGTTGGGGCTGAAGAGTTTTTTTTTCACAAATGGCAAATGTTGCTGTTAAAATGAAGAATAGCAATTTAATTGTATTGAAAAAATAATGAGTTCTAGATCTTTAGTTTGATTATAATTTGGGAAGATGAGGAGAGGTAATTAAGGAAAAGCTGAAGTGGAGAAGCTGAAGACTAAGAGTGAGTCTCAGAGAGAGGACTTTGCATGTGTGAGGAGCGAGGGAGCAGGTGATCCCAGAGTGCATTTGCTGGTGGTAAATTGTTGTTTACACCAACTCTGTCCTGCCTGGTCTAGATCCCCAGGGCCCCTTTAGTCCCTCTCTCAATGAAAGGAGGTCTCACCTTAGCTGCCACATCCAACACTTCTCTAATACTTGCTAATTTCGCCCCCCCCCTTTTTTTTTTACAAAGAGAGAGGAAGCCTTGGGTAGGCTAACATTTTAGTGACATTGTTTGGTTTTCACTGTATTTAGTATGTAGCTATCTTCTGTTTGTGGACAGTGAGTGATACTTGGCTTTCCATTTATAGATGGTGGCATGGAATTCTCTTTCAAAAATAAATGGATGTACATCTGAACAGTGGTTTACATGAAAGGTGTTATGTAACTAATATTACAGCTGGCAGAAATCATGAAGGTGGCAGTGAAATGACTAACAATTAGGAAATGCTACCAGAGGGCATGTTAGTTTGGCTTTGATTTATTTAGTCAAAAACTGGTTGTCTTAGCCATCTTGGGCCGCTGTAACAAAGTAGCACAGACTGGGCAGCTTAAACAACAGACATTAATTCCTCTCCGTCCTGGAGGCCGGGAAGTCCAAGATCAAGGGGCTGGCAAGGTCTGGTTCCTGGTAAGGGCCTCTGGTTCACAGACGGCTGCCTTCTTTCTGTGTTCTCACATGGCAAGAGAGCTCTGGTCTCTTCCTCTTCTTGAAAGGACACTAATCCCATCTTGGGGACCCCACCCACATGACTTCATCTAAACCTAATCACCTCCCAAAGCCCCAGCAACTAATACCATCACACTGGGGGCCAGGGCTTCAACATAGGACTTTTTTTGGGGGGGGGGTACAAACACTGAGGCCGTAGCATGGGTGTTGTCCTATCTTTGTGTTATGGGAAATGGCACTCTGTCGGTAGTGCTTGGGTGTGTGGCTACTAGCAGAGCGTCAGTCTCCACATCTCTGAGGTGGGATTGGAACACCTGTTCCTCTTCCTTCATGGGAGTGTAGAGCGACCCAAATGAGGTCATATTTGTGCAGCTTGTGTCACTTAAGGCTGGGAAAATGACCCTCGGTTAAACTGGCTTTTCATTTTGCCAGATGACCGTCAAATAAGCTGTTTTATGTTTTTTTTTTAAAGATTTATTTATTTATTTGAGAGAGAGAGGGAGAGAGAGAGCACGAGAGGGGGGAGGGTCAGAGGGAGAAGCCGACTCCCCGCTGAGCAGGGAGCCTGATGCGGGACTTGATCCTGGGATTCCAGGATCATGACTTGAGCCGAAGGCAGTCGCTTAACCAACTGAGCCACCCAGGTGTCCCGTGGTGTTTTATGTTTTTTTAGAAGTTTGGAAAATATCTAAAAATACACTTTCGAATAAGATCAAACACAGTGTAGTTTTGTCTTCTTGATTTTAAGATGATAATATTGATCAAAAAAATGATAATATTGATCTCTAGGACTAACTCATTTTCATGCGAATGAAGAAAGAGGTATGGCCTCCCCTCCCCGGGCCCACCCCCGACTTAACTCTTTCTGTGGTTCCCTTAGCTGCCTGGCCAATTATATCCTCTCGTTTATCCTCTTTAAGTTTATGAATTAGGAATTTACTCATGCTTGTTCATTTATTTTATTTTTATCTTGTGAAAACAGTGAGTTCTGGGTTGGGGGCGTGTCTCTAAAATATAGGTTATGTGCAGCTGTGGCCAGGGAGAGGGAAAGCTGCCCCTTTCTGTGCGCTGGGGAGGGTGAGGAGTGGAGACTGGTCCACATTTGTTAAACAAGTCACCTCTTTCTTCCACCACAGTTGCCTTTGAGTTCCCACTCTGTGCTGAGTGACAGGAGAAATGAAGGCAGAGAGAAAGTCCCAGAAGGGCAAGCACAGGGCCTTTTTTCTAGCAGCCTCTGGCTGCCCTTTGGAAGATATAGGAACAACATTTTCGCACCCACAAGTTGGGGGAGCCCTAGGCTACTATGTTCTCTGGGATGTGCCAGGTGTTTCTGGAACCTGGCCGGTGAAGGAGAGCTCAGTCTGTAACAGTGATTTTGTTGATGGACAGACAGGCAGGATTTTAAAACTGAGCCCATATTATTCATGATTACTTCTCATGAGTTGGGGATTTTATTTTAATTAATTAATTAATTGTAGGGAGGCAGTTTTAAAAAAAAAAACACTGAGGTTTTTGCCACCTTCCTCTGTCAATTTACAAATAATGATACTCAGTCTGTTGGTAAGTGCTATGATTTTCTAGTGGATGTAGTTAAACCACTATGGGAGGCTTTACCTCTCTTGGATTATGATTACTCTGTTGGGTTGGGGAAAAGAGTGCCCTAATGATACAGGAATGCTTTAATAAAAAGGTTCAATTTAATACTGAGGGAATGCCTAGAGCTGACTAAAAATGCAGAAAAGCGCTCTCAGTGAGTAATCTGCAAAGTGGGGAAAAATGGAGCTCAATGTGGCTTTTAGAATGTCCTTTGTCCTTATGGCTTCTCAAAGCTCTCTTCAGATGAAGCAAGTGGCTGACACGGAGATGTTGCTAATTACATCTGTGAAGGAAGTGAAACAGTGCAACCAGCTCAGAGCAAAGACCGGAGCAACTTTAGAGAGAAAATCAGTCTGTCATATTTGTACAAATATGTGTACTTCAATGATAATTACCATAGTCATTGTTTACTATCGCTACACTATATTAATTATCTATTCAATGATAATTAAATACATAATTCTAAACATCATCCCCAAACAAATTACCTTTTATCAATTGAAACAAACCAATTAAAAATTTCAAAATGCAACCATGTAATCAACAGCTTAATACATGTTAATTATGACCAAAATTTCAATTAATGTGTTAATATATGACCTCAAATCTCCAGAAACAAACAACGAAAAAAGCAGCCTCACATAGCAATTATGGCCTCATTTGATTGACAGATATCTGTGAGTTTGTTTTTGTGTCTGACTTGGTAATTTGACTTATATCAAAAAAGCTGGCCTATTCTCTCCCCTGTTTTGAAGCCGCTGCATAAAAATCACACAGGGTTTTAAAATACAGCTCTTGTCTCCTCAGCTCCTGCATTGTCTCTTTCCTGCACTGCACTGTAGTTGTGTTTCTTTACAGCATCGTTTCAGCTGCCCCAGGTCCTGTGGAGTGGGTAGCACAGACTGTGATCCCTTCATTTTATGGATGTGGCTAAGGTGTCGCTTGGGCAGGTTCATGCAGCTGCCTGAACATACCGGTGGAGGTGATTTCAAGGAGTGCAAGGCAGCGTGTACATAGGTGTGTTTGGAGGGCAGGGCAGACAAGACATGCTGGTAATCCATCACATACCATTTGTTTTAGTTGGGGGCCATAATGAGGAAGATTAGAGCAGGGAGGAATCATGCCTGCCTATGAGGGTGTCAGGAAGAGCCTCATGGAGGCTTGGTGGATGGAAAGGAGTTAGACAGGAAGAGATTGGGGGTGGAGAACATTCTAGCAGAAGGAAGGGATTAGAGTTTTTGCATGGGGTCAGCACACAAGTTTGACTAGGACTTAGAGTTGTCGGAGACAAGCAATGGTGAGATAAATTAGACTGGGAAGATGAATCTGTCAATCTTATTTCTTACTCTGCATGTGCTGCTTGGTGAGAAGACTGTGTTCCACCTGAAGTCAAGGACAAGGTCATTTACAACGTTACCTGGCCTTTTTATCTGACTTAAAATTTGTAACATAGCTTCACACATTGGTGTCCCATTACGTGACCATTATTTCCTTGGTGTCTTATGACCAATTCATTGTGAGACTATGTTTTATGCAAAAGAGAACTGGGGATGCTTCTAAAATAGTTCTTTTTAGAAAAATTTCAAAAAGATGTATTTACTTTGAGAGAGAGAGAGAGTGGGGGGAGGGGCAGAGGGAACAGGAGAGAAGCAGACTCCCTGCTGAGTGTCGACTGACACTGAGCTTGATCCCAGGACCCTGAGATCATGACCTGAGCCAAAATCAAGAGTCATACACCTAACCGACTGAGCCACCCAGGCGCCCCTTAAATTTTTTTTTAAGTGAGCTCTACATGCAATGTTGGGCTCAAACTCATGACACCAAGATCAAAAGTTGTGTGCTCTACCAACCAAGCCAGCCAGACGCCCCTAAAGTAGTTCTTTTAAAAAGAATATGTACATACCTCCACTTTGAAACATGGCTCACTTAACTGCCCTGGCAATTTTATTATGTGCAGTTAAGTTGCAAGCATATTTTTTGTGTGTTGTAGTGGAAATCCCCTTGAAAATTCAGCAAATTGGACTTCAGTTTGGAAAGCATAGATGAAGAATAGATGTCTCTGTGTGTAAATAAATGTATATATGTGTGTGTATAAAAATATGATCTACATACACATATATAAACACATATGCATATGTATGTGTATATAAATAAATAAAATTGGATTGAGTCATAAAAGTATAAATATGTCAAATGTAAAATCTATTAGAGAAGGAGTTTGTTTTTATGACTCAGATGGGAGGTGTAATAAAGAGGTATTTTTAAGACCAAGAACTAGTGTGTGTCAATTTCTTTTTGCCCAAGTCCTCATCTTCTTGACAGGGAGATGAGTCACTGGATTTGAATCATAAGGCTGTAAAGAATCCTGGGGCAAACTTATTTCAGGCTGGATGTTTAGAAACATTGGCTAAATCAGTTATTGGGTATCTGGGGTGGGGAATCATCAAAACAAATATTTCTCTTCAGTTTTTCAGATTCTGTGGATCTCCTGCTAAGTAGAAAAGTATCCTTTTTAAAAATATATTTATAAAGAGGTAATGCTATCTGTACATTTTGAAGGAGGTTGTGAAAAATGAGTGGAGGAGCATGATCACCCATGTTCATAACAGCATGATTCACAATAACCAAAAGGCAGAAACAACCCAGATGTTCATTGGTGGATAAATAAATAAAAAAATGTGATCTGTACATGCAGTGGAATATTATTCAGCCTTAAAAAGAAGGACATTCTGACACAGGCTACAACGTGAAAGAGTCTTGAGGACATTCTGTTAAGTGAAATAAGCCGGTCACAAAAGGATAAATACTCTACAATCCACTTACATGAGGTTTCTGGAGCAGTCAAATCTACAGAGACAGGAAGTAGAATGGGGACTGCCAGGGGCTGGGGGTGGGGGTGGGGAGTTCATGTTTACTGGGGACAGAGTTTCAGTTTGGGAAGATGAAAAAGTTCTAGAGATGGATGGGGCTGAGGGTTGCGCAACAATGTGGGTATACCTAATGCCACTGTACTACACACTTCAGAATGGTTAAGATGGTCGATTTCATGTTATATGTATTTTACCACACTTTAAAAGCAAATGAGTAGAGGATTTCGTTCAGAACGTGGGAAAGCAGAAGCCTGAGAAGTTGGCATGGCCAAACTGTTGCCTGGTATGGAAACACTGATGAGCCATAAGGTGAGGCAAGAAGGCAACGAGGCTTTCTTCCAACTGAATTGTTCTTTCCACCACGTGTTCTGCCTTCATTTCCCTCCTCCTAACTAATCTCATCTTTGTTACTTACCCACTGCCTGCATTTCCCCTTGCACCTCTCCATTCGCCCAGGCTATTTTTACCCTGTTCACCTTTACTCTTCTTTGCCTTTGGAGAACGCTTACACCAGCATCTTTCTTCTGCTCCAGCCTTCTAGTCCCTTTTTCTCTTTTTAAGGCATAAGATCAACAGTAGGGGTAGAGACCTAGTGATGACTCTTTCTGGCTGAAAGGTAGGCTTTTGATGTTGGTCACTTCCCACAGTGACAGCAGTCAATAGCACAAGTAAGGATGTTGCTAACCATCAGAAAAGCACATTAAATGCTTTGGCTGCTTTTCCCATAATGAAGAGTGTGCTGTGGTGTTCCTAAATATACTTCTGAAAGAAGCAAGTGGAGAACGAGGGCATGGAATTAGTTTTGATTCTTGTAGTCTCCATTTCAGCCTAAAATTCATTTTATTTAGGATCAAAGTTTTAGGATGCTTCTTGTTGACTTCATTAATTATAAATTATTGAGATGTTTAGCATCATACAGAAAGAAACACAACAATGGTGTTTTGACCATTTTCATGTGGGTAGTCAAGTTTAAGTCAAAACCACTCAGTCTGGACTTTCAGAGATGGGGAGGAGAGGAAATACTAGTCTGGGATCCTCAACACATAATGTAGGTTTTATCTGTTGAAAGTAGAATGCAAGGAAGGGTAAGACCTGATCTTCTTAAGGGATGAGAAATGGTCAAAACACATTTACTAATTAAATCTCTATGGGTGGGGACACTTGCTTTCAAATCTTGCAGAGAAGTAGCCATCTTACCAAGGTGATGGTAAATGTGACCCACTCAATTAAAAGCACTAGCTAATAAGATACTACCAAAATCTGCTTCAGTAAGATGTAAGCCTTCAAGGCCATATTTATGTTTTATAGGAACAATAAATTCCATGTTAAATAGAACAATTTCACTTCTTGTGAAATAATGTTAAAGCAGGGGTCAGACCTATTAATTGTTGGAAGGTCATCTTAAGAAAATTACTTATGTATTGAAAAAGATTTTAATTTTTTTTCTTGGAAATAGTGATCTATTGTTTCTATGGAAATTGGGACCATGGTCTTTAAATGCTCTGCAACATTGATTCACAAAAGCTTAACATTATTTAAATACCACAGGTACTGTAAAGCTTAATGTGAAGGCTAATTTCAATAGAGTTTGATTCTTATATGTGTATGTATTGGTATTATCTTAAATTCACATTTTGAGAGAACAAGCTGATTTTATGATTAAAAGAATCATTAAGATCTTTTTATTCTAATCTTGCCAAAGGGTCCTGTATTTCAAAAATTATACCCGCACTGCATATAGTCTAATGACAAAAAGAAGTATAAAGAAACATTGAAGTTTTTGTTTTTGTTTTTTTAGTAGGCTTGTGGTGATAAAATTCACAATATATTTTGTTGAGATATTGGTGATAAACTTCAGAATATATTTTGTTCCTATTTAAGAGAGAGCAGGGGTGCCTGGGTGGTGCAGTCGGTTAAGCATCCCACTCTTGGTTTCTGCTCAGGTCATGATCTCCGGGTTGTGATCTCAGGGTCATGAGATTGAGCCCCATATTGAGCCCTGCATCAAGCCCTGCATCGGGCTCTACACTCAGCAGGAAGTCTTCTTGAGATTCCCTCTCCCTCTGCACTGCCCCCCAGCACACTCTTTCTAAAATAAATAAATCAATCTTTAAAAAGAAAAAAAAGAGAGAGCAAATGAGTAAATATAATGATGTGTTGGAATCAGAATTTTTACTGTGAATGAAGGAGGGACATAAATATGGAAAACGGGGAATGTAAGGAAGGATCTCATGCTATTAGTTTTGAGTCAAAAATATCAGTATGAGCTGATGTCATACACGCACACACACACCCTAGTTGTAATTACTGTAAGAACCTAGAAGCCATGTCATGCCACTAGTAATGAGCATCTCTAATGCCCAGATCTTGATTTCTAGATTCCATATTCCAATGAAAGAAACCATTGGAGAAATTGAGCCTGAGATATTTGGTTGTGCCAGAAGTAAGGAAGTGCTGGTAGACTGATGAGGTCAGGTCAAGGGACCGGCTGAAAGGGACTCTCACTAGCCAAACTTGGAACCATTGCATCATCAAGCAGAATCTTGATGATCATGGATTATAGCATATTAAATTAAAAAGAAAAACTTATGAGTCCGCAGTGATGAGAGAGAGTTAGGAAGGTGGAAGTAGGGAGAAGCTCTGCTGCGGAGATGGAGGTTAGGTAACAAATATGCAAGGAATTATGGAGTTAAAAAATCATCAGTTTGTAACACCAGTGTAGTCATGGACTCAGGATGGATGCTAAAACCATGGGGAGAAAAGTTGTTGATGGTGAAGAACAGAATATTCTCATGTTCTTCAGGTATCACTCCACAAATTACTAAGGAGAAGGAAAGATTGGGTGTCAACACATTAACCAAATGGTCAAGGTTAGCAGCCCAAATAGTGAGAGTCCTGATAGGATGGAATGGGGGTACCTGACTTCCGCAGGATTGGTCCTGACTCCTTTTTTTTTTTTTTTTTAAAGATTTTATTTATTTATTTGACAGAGAAAGACAGCGAGAGAGGGAACACAAGCAGGGGGAGTGGGAGAGGGAGAAGCAGGCTTCCCGCCGAGCAGAGAGCCCGATGCGGGGCTCAATCCCAGAACCCTGGGATCATGACCCGAGCCGAAGGCAGACGCTTAACGACAGCCACCCAGGCGCCCCTGGTCCTGACTCCTTAAGTGATTTAATGTCATAAAGAACAGAGGGAAGTGCAGACACTGTTTCACATTAGGGGAGCCTAAGGAGAAATAACAGCCAATTGCAATGAATGGAACTTGATTGGATTCTGGATCAAAACAAACAAAATAAAGGACATTTGTGAAACAAGTGGGAAATTTGAGTTATGGGCTTTATGTTGGGTGATAATATTGAATTAATGTTCACTTTTTTTAAAGGCATGGTTAGATGGGAGAAGACCCTTGTTCTTTTTTTTTTTTTGGAGAAGTTCCTTTTTCTTGAAGGAATTATTGTTAAAGTAATTTTATGATGTCTTAAGCCCACTTTTGTATAATGTAGCAGAAGGAAAACTTGTGTATTCTATGTGTGTTTGTGAGAGTGAGAGAGAAGATTGGTCAAGGTGTTAATAGTTGATGAACCTGGGTGAGGAGTATATCAGTGTCCAGTGTACTATTGTTTCAACATTTCTGTAGGTTTGAAATTTTTCAAAATGAAAAATAATAAAAAATAAATAAAAAAGATAACCCATTAGTCTCCCCCCCCCCCCACAGAAGCATAAGGGTACGGTGCTAGCATAGTGTCTGGGAAATAATTTCCAATAAAACCAGTATATTCTTTCTCCACTACCTCCCACCATGGAAAATGTGAATGCTGATGCAGTTCTATTGAATAGTGGTAATGGGATGGAATTTTCCAGTTTGCAGTTGTACTTGTTTTCTTCTGGTTCTGTGTCAGTCAACTTAGTTCTTTATAAAATTAGGAGATTCTTTATATATTAGATCAAAATAGATTTTTACATTTTCCCCAGTGAATTATGGTAACAACGGAATTACTAAGAATGCTGTCCTTTATGGAATGCTTCCTATGTGCTTGGAAATGTGCTGTTTTTTACTGAAATTGTCTCCATCCTTCATTGTCTCCATGTTATGATGAGGAAACAGGCTCCACATGTTCAGTGCCTTTCACAAAGTCACGTGATTAGTAAAGTGTCAAGTTGAGATTTAAACCCAATTCTGTCTGACTCTGTTTTTTGTTTTGTTTTTTTTTGTTTGTTTGTTTGGTTTTTTTTTACATAATCATCTTACAACATCAGGCTGCCGATACCTGAAAGTGAATGGTTTCAAGTAGTCTCCAAAGCGATGACATTTTTTGAGAAAATTCATGGTGGTAAAGATCAAGTTAATGCTTCTCTGAATTGTGTGCTACTTGAATTTAAGTAAGCGGACAATGGAAATGGGGTTGTACAGGGATTAAGCAGTCCTGGCACTAGGGGGCGCCTGGGTGGCTCAGTCCCTTGAGCGTCTGATTCTTGGTTTCAGCTGGGGTCATGGTCTCAGGGCTGTGGAATTCAGCCCCATCTGGAGCCCTGCATTGGACTTCACGATGGTCAGCTGGCAGTCTGCTTGAGATTATCTCTCTCTGCCCCGCACCCCATGAGTGCTCTTGTATGCATGCACGCTCTCTCTCTCTCAAATAAATAAATCTTAAAAAAGAAAACAACAACAAAAGAAGCCCTGGCGCTAGTTCCAGTTCTGTCCCTGTCTAACAGTGTGACTTGGGGGCCTTAGTTTTCTTGGATATAATCACTGGTTGGCCTAGGTGATATGTCTGTTGATTTGAGGAATTAAAATAGCATGACGCTTGTAAAGAATTTCTAAAAAGATCGCTGTTGCTGAAATAAGGTTTAGGGGTGAGGCTGAGGAGGAGGGCTTAGGAGTACACAGTGGTGGGAAATGGCTGCAGGGCTTGGCTGTTAGGGGTCTGGAAGCCATCTCTTAGACTTCCAGTTAATTACAGACCAAATGATGGTTCTGGTAGGGTTTTTTTTTTCATTCTGAAAATTTAATAGTCATTTTTTAATATCATTAAATATTAGAGTCAGAGTCAAATTTTCCTTACTTATACTTTGTTCAAGTCAGGATCTAAAGAAGGCCCATGTATTGCAACTGGTTGGTAAGTCTCTCTCTCTCTCTCCCCCCCTTCCCTCTCTTTAATAACAGCTTTATTGAGATATAATTCTTATACCACACATTTCACCTATTTAAGTATACAGTGCCATGCCACACAGTTGTTCAACCATCACCACAATCAATTTTAGAACATTTCATCACCCCAGAAAGAAACCCTGTACTTGCTTATAGTCATTCCTCATTTCCTCTCAACTCACCCCTCGCCCTAGGCAAATACTAATCTGTTTTCTGTCTCTGTGGATTTGTCCGCTGGGGACATTTCATATAAATGAAATGAAATCATATAATATGTGGTCTTTTGGCATCTTCCACTTATCCTAAGTTTTCAGGGTTCATCCATGTTGTAGCATATGCCAGTACTTTACTCCTTTTTATTGCTGAATAATATTCCATTGATGGACATTGGGTTGTTTCTACTTTTTGCCTATTGTGAATAATGCTGGTATGATTAATTGCATACAAGATTTTGTGTGGACATTTGTTTTAATTTCTCTTGTATATATCTAGGAATGGAGTTGCTGGGTCGTGTGGTAACTCTATGTTTAACATTTTGAGGAGCCGCCAGACTATTTTCCTGTACCATTTTCCAATCTCACCGGCATTGTGTTCCATCAGCAGAGGGGTCCAGTCTCTCCACATCCTACCCAACATTTGTTATTGTCTGTCTTTTTTATTATAGGCATCCTAGTGGGTGTGAGGTGGTACCTCATTATAATTTTGGGTGGGTGTGAGGTGGTACCTCATTAAAATTTTGATTTACATTTCCCTGATGGCCCTTGGAGGGTTTTAAGCAGTGGAGTGGCATTATCTGGTACAGATTTTACAATGATTACTCTTACTGCGTTGAAAAAGATGATTAGATGGGGACAGGAGATAGGCAGGTGAAAGATGATAGTAGACAGACCAGGGTAGTGGGGTTGGTGAGATGTACATGGATCCCAGGGGTATCTAAGAAGTATAGTCTCTGGGAATTTGTGATTGGTTTTATGTGGGGTTTGGGGAGTGCTTGCAACTGGCTTTCCTGCACGGGCAGCTGGGTGGAGAGGTTGATGCCACTCGTTGACATAAGGCTCAGAGCAGGGTGGAGGGGAGAGTGCTATGTGTAGATTCGGATGGGTTGAGGCTGAGGGGAAGTGCTTACTGTGAAGAGAGGACATCTAGCGAGATCTCTGGGCTGTGGTGTATCTGCTATATGGTTAAGGAAGTACAAGGGAAATAGAGGTATAATACCTTTTCCCCACCATCGAGGAGGGGAGATGTGGCAAGGAAAGCAAGACATTCTCTGTGCCAAGCCCCAGTACTTGGTACTAGAGCACAGAGATGACAAGGACGGGGTACCGGCCCTCAGGGTTCCATAGTGTTCCAGTGGGAGGGAGAGGGAGTAGGAAGAGTGGGGGTGACAGGAGGAGAGGAGGGAGAGAGAGAGAGGCTATAGGTCACAGAGCATCTGTCCAAACGCACTCATTCAGTTAGTATTTATCAAGTGTCTGCTATGTTCCAGGTGCTGTTCTAGGCACTGGGGATCCAGCAGAGAACAAGAGAAAAAAAATTCTGTCATCATGGATTTTAAATTCAGTTGGGGAGGGTGGGGGCGCCAGACTCTAAACCTTAAGTAAATTACATATTATATTAGAAGGTTATACAACAAGGAAAACCTAAAACTGTAAGGAGGTGGGAATGTGGTGCAGTGAAGTGAGGGATGGTGGTGGTACAATTTTAAATAGAATGACCAGATACGAAGATGAGTCATTTGAGCAAAGGCTTGAAGGTAGTAGGGGAGAGTGCCAGGTAAATGTGTGGGGGAAGAGCATTCCACACAGGGAATGTTGGTGCAGAAGTCCCAAGGCAGGATTGTGCCCAGAAAGTTTAAGGAACAGCTGAGGGCCAGTATGGCCAGAGTAGAGTGAGGGGAAGGTAGAGTAGTAGGAGAGGAGGTTCAAGGGGTTGGTGGGGGAGAGGGGTAGGTGCCAGATTATGTGGATTCTCATGGGCCATTATAAGGAATTTGGTTTCTGTTCTGAGATAGGAATTTACTGGATCAGAGGGGTGACATGATATGACTTAATGGCTTGAAAGTATCACCCTGGCTATTGTACTGAGAGTTTATTGGGATGGAGATGGCCAAGGCGGAACAGGGAGGCCAGTTGGGGAGATTAGTGCAGTAATTCTGGTGGGGGACAGTGATGGCTTGGGTCCCCATGGCAAGTGGTGGTTGGATTCTGGATTTACTGTGAAGGTACAGCCAATGGGATTATGCGACAGACTGGTTGTGGGCTTTGCGACCCAAGGGAGGAGTCAAGGATGACCTGTTGGTTGAAAGCCTGAGCCAGGGGAAGGAGAGGGGGTGATAGTGAGTGAGGATGACCGCCCCCAGGAGAAGATTTGGGCAGAAGGTTTGCCCACTCCTTTTGCCATGTCTAGTACAGGTCTAAGCACAGATGCTGGGCCAGTTGGGGTGGCCTGAACAGTCAGCGCACAGGGGCGAGGAGTTCCAGGGGAGGCTTGAGCCAAAGATAGAAATGTGGGGCACATTCCTACCCCTGCAGGCAGGGGCCCAGAACCCGCATGGATCTTGCTCCCTGCAGGAAAAGTGGGTTAGCAAGACGACCAGCTCTGCAGTCCTTTCCCTACCTCTCTGTGACCAAATCAGAGATGGTTCAGGTGGGATGTGATGACCTCTAAATCCTTTCCAGGTCTCAGATGCAAGAATCAGGGTGGGTCTCCAGACCCCTGGTCCTGGCGTGCATGCGGAAGGATCTTAACTCTCATTTCTGGAGCTTTGTGATGCCTTTTCCTTTAACCTTTTTGGAAAATGCACGGAAGTACGGTCCTGGTTCTCCATACAGAATTCAGTGAAAGAACTGCAATTCCTTCAATTTATTGAAATTTGTTCCAGGATAACATCTCTGTCAAAGCTCTCTAGTAAAGCAGATGTGTGTGTGTGTGTGTGTGTGTGTGTGTGTGTAAACTGGAGAGAAGTTGCCTCTTCTAAGACAGAATTTGATTGGCATTGCCTTTTAAATTTATTTCTGGCAAAAACCTTGTTAACATGCTATTTGGATATAAGTGATGGGGGAACCATATTTCATGAAAAGGTACACTGGTAGAAAATTGTCTCTGATTACTTAACTAATTTTTTTTTTTTTAGGAAATACATTTGTAATTCTAGAATATTAATTCCTAGTGGACATTTCTCTGTTAAATTTGGCAGAAAGGGCTTGTAAAGTTTTCATTGTTTTTTTCCCAGGAAAATACATTTGGAACTTGAAATCTTTGAAACCCTTTAGAAATGCTAGTCAGTTATAATGTTAAAATCAAGTGCTTGTCTTTGTGTTCTTTGCACTTTGTCATTTGAAAATGTGCAAAAAAGTCCATTTGAAATTCTCTTTGGGCCACTTAATTCAGCTTCGTTGCAGTGGAAGTGGAATAAAAATAGTATCAAACAAACATAACAGGTGACTAGAAATATGGAGTTGAGGGTGAATCTGGCTTATCCTTAAGATACCTTTCTTTTTCCATTTCATGAATTTAGCCTGAGGACCATTCTAGCTAAAACTCTAGACAATGTCTTTCCTCTGCTGGCTTGGTTAGAGAGCATGGGCAAATAGAGTTTGGTTTTTAAAAATGTGAATCCAATAAGTCACTCAAATTCCAAGTGAAAATAAATTTATAAATTCACTTATGTTCTAGAATAAATGGAAGCAATTATGACTGCATTAAGGCAGCATTAATTAACATTGCTAATTCTTTGTATGTAATTATGTCAAATAATAACACTAATAAAATGTAAATATCAAAGGAATAAGAGAGGAGCCTCCCTCCTCTTTTTAACACCACCACATTACAGCGTCAGATTATGAACACACAATATCATCAAGCTTCCAGACACCTACTTTCTAAGTACAGGCTATATGAATTCTAATGAAAACATGAACTCTGTGGTATAAATCTCCTCTGCTGCCTGGTTCAATGAGGGGCTGCTCAGCAAACCAATAATTCCATTCCTCAGAGCATTGGTGAGAATATTTATATAATTAAATATCATCTGTTTCCCCATTTAATTCCTGGTGGTTTTTTTTTTCCCTGGCTGTTTTTGCTATTTCCTTGGGCAGGAATGGCCCAATAACGTTGCTCGGCTCTGATGGATTATCTTCATTAGCTACTTGGGGTGGTGAGTCCCTGAGTAATGCTGAATTTGATTTACCATGCACAAAAGCCGAATCTTACGTGGAAGTTCTAAGTAGGGCAGGTTTTATGCAGCTTTTAAACTGGTTTGTTTAGAAGAGGAAAAAATAAAGTTCTTTTAGGAAACGATTTTGGGACACAAAATCTTTTTTGATAAAGATGAGGTGAATGAAGAACATGATGTGCCCAAAAGGATGCAGGACACCTGGGTTCTGAATCTAGGTGTGTACTGCTGACTCTAGGCACCAGTTCTTTGGTCTTGGTTTCTGTGTTTGGGAAGCAGGGGAAATGGATTGGCAGCTGTCCAAGTGGCAGCAAGAACCTGGCTGGGAGTTGACAGACCTGTGTGTGTGAATCCTGCCCTTGGCCTCCTAGCGTGGCTCCTGGGCAGGTCACCCACTATCTCAAAGTCTCAGGTTCTGCATCTTGAAAAAGGAGCACACCATTCAGTTGGTCCAAGGTGGTCATGAAGATTAAGCAGGAAAAGCAGTCTGGCTCCCAGCAGGTGCTCTTCCCTCCTGGCACAGCAAGTGCGACTTTGAAGCAGGGTCTTAGGACTTCCGACATGAAGTGATTAAATAATAAAGTGACAGATTTGGGCCTGAGACAGAGAAGGGGTCTTCAGTGGAACAATGCTTGAATTATTCCTGTAGCTCTGAGCCAAAGCTCTTTATTTATATTTTTGGAAGGGGTGTTGGCAGAATTGAGGCTTTGGGGCTGTGGTGTGTGATCTTGAGTGCATCCTGCTATCATTTTGAGTATTTAAAACACCCATCGAGTGCCAACAATGCTTTTCCTTTAATTCACAAGTATTTGCTTTCTCTGAGTGCCCTGCTTCTGAAGGTGCTGTGAAGTGCTTCCTGATGAGCTGGCTGTGTGATAAATGGAGGGCCAGCTACCATGGAAGAGGGGCGGGTGGAGGGGCTTTTATTTCAGGGCTTGTCAAACTATGGCAAAGGGGAAATCTGTAGCATGATGGTCAGCCTCAAGAATCAAGTACAAGATAAGACAGACTAAGAGAACAATTTCTTTTTATATTCCCAGGCCTGGTTCTAGCAGTATTAGTCTCCCTTGTGGGTTCAGAATACGTGGCATATTCTAGTACGTGAATAGATCTGTTCCTAACCCCGAGGCTTCCATGGCTCCTGGAAGAGTCACTGGCTTGGTGCTGCTGCCATTTCTTTGGCCCCAGGACATCCCCCCATTATTTCCATGGTTCTGCCCTGCCCTTCTTTCCTCAGAGACCTTGGAGAAGGGGAGGGAGAAGGAAGGCAATGGCTCGGAGGTGGGATTTAGAGGGTGGGGGGTGACTCAGGGGCTTCTAAAGATCAGAAAGAAGGGATGCAGAATTCAGTAGGCCGCCCCCCCGCCCCCCCCGCCGGGAAGGGCACTTGTAAAAGGTAGTCGTGCAAGAGGCAAGAAAGATCTCCAGAGTGCTTGACTGAGAACCATATGTGTGAGTACATATGCACAGATACGCCCGTAAAGTAAAGGTATTTGTGACAAGAGTAGCTTCTATTTATTGACTGATTTTTATGTTTTGCGCATTGTACTAAGGACTTTATATACACCATTTCACTTAATTCTCATGACCTATAACGTAGGTACTGATATCATTCCTGTTTGTACTTGGAGAGACTAAGGCTCAGAGGGGTTAGGTGGCTTGACCAAGGTCACCTAGGGAGGGGAACTAGGATTCAAAAGAAGGCATGACCGGAGCTGTCACACTTCTAACCATGACTGAGTCCTGTGCAGTGGAAGTTCACAAGGTATCATGGAGCCTTAGAATCAGGACACTGGTAGGCTGAGACCCTAGGGTGGATCCTTAGCTGTTACTTGACCTCTTCAAGGTAATCTGTTTTCTCTTTGGTAAAGTGGTACACACCTTATTGGGCTCTGTGAGAAGAAAATGAGGCCAGGTGAATGAAACTGCTGTGTGTACTATTAAGGAGGCACCAGTGTTTGTTCCGTTTAAACTGTTGTGAGGCTGATGATCGTTGACCATAGTTAGAATTCTGCCATTTCCCTTGAGGATGGGGTATTAATGCATGTGGAGCTGGAGAGAAAAATTCCTGTTTCGGTGCTATGCTAGAAAGTCAGATTAAGCCAGTACATATCTGGAAGTTGGAAGGATAAGTGTGAAATCAGTATGGCGTTGGGTAGAAATAGAATTCTCTGACATCCTAGTGTGCTCTGAGATCAAAGGACCACGTATCCACAAGATGGGTAATGTGCGAGCCAGAGGATAATGAAGGGGAAGGCACTCCTGGGTAAGAACTTTTCAGGGGCCACAGACCCTACTGAAATGGACAGTGGATGCCTATGTGGCAGCAGATGGCCCATCAAGATGGAATGGGTGGGAGGCTTGCCACTACCAACACGGCATCCTCTGCCATTTTGCCTTGAGTCAGTGTTGGCAGCCGTCACTTTTTAAAATCTGAACACTCAAGGCATTTTATCAAACTAGCTTTTCTGTTTTCTGTGTTCTGAACCCACAAGGGAGATTAATACTGCCAGAGTTGCTCCTGGACATGTAAAGGAACTCATTCTTTTAGTCTCTCTTATCTTGTACTTGATTCTTTAGGTCCTTAAGGTTTTGTTGTTGTTGTTTGGTTTGGTTTTCACTATTCTCCTCTTAGAAATCATGCTTTTCTTTTGTAAACCACATACTTAGAGACGCCTGGGTGGCTCAGGTGGTTGGGCGTCTGTCTTTGGCTCAGGTCATGATCCCAGGGTCCTGGGATGGAGTCCCGCATCAGGCTCCCTGCTCAGTGGGGAGTCTGCTGCTCCCTCTGCCTCTGTCCCCAGCCCCCATGCTCTCTCTCATGAGCACGCTCTCTCTTTCAAATAAGTAAATAAAATCTTTTAAAAACAAATGCGTACTTAGCCATAGCTAACCTTATGTCATGGAGTAGTACTTTTAACTGAACATAAAGAAAAAACAAGTCTAAGGGTTAGTAGTATCTTTCTCCATTGTCCTGAACTATTATCGTTCACAGTTTAAGGTCATCCTTGTTGTATCCTTCCTGATCTTATTATGCCATTAGAATGTTTCTATTAAGTTTTCCCTTTTTTTTCAATTAAACAATATTTTTTCTATTAAATTTTCTGTAAATACTTCTGGGTGAAAAAAATCCCTCTGTGGACTATTTACAGCCTTGGGGCTTCAGTGTATTTGGCACCAGAACCCTTCTCTTAGCGGCTGGTTCGTGTTCCCCATCTCACTGCTGTTTAGGGCAACCAAAGAGATGGCCCTGGTTGGCTTCTCCACTCTGTGGAAATTTTATGCTGTGCTGGTTCTGACCCCTCCCCTCTTTTCTAGGACTTCTCCATAGGCCAAATAAAAGTGAAATGTCTTTTTTGCCATTTTATTTTATTTTGCTTTATGTATGGATTTAATTGAAGTATGGTTGACATACAGTGTTGTATTAGTTTCAGGTGTACAACATAGTGATTTGACAATTCTGTACATTATGCAGTGCTCACCACACTAAGTGCAGTTGCCATCTGTCACCATACAGTTATTATAATATTATTAACTATGTTCCCTATGCTTTACTTTTGATCCCTGTGACTTATTTGTTTTATAACCGGAAGTTTGTACCTCTACATCCCCTTACCTGTTTCACTTATCCCTACATCCTCCTCTTTGGCAACCGCAGGTTCTCTGTACTTAGGAATCTATTTCTGTTTGTTTGTTTTTTTAGATTCCACATTTCAGTGAAACCGTACGGTGTTTGTTGTTCTCTGTCTGACTTATTTCACTTAGCATAATACGCACTGGGTCCATCCACATTGTTATGAATGGCAAGGTGTCATTCTTTTTATGGCTGACTAATATTCCATTGTGTGTGTGTATGTGTGTATATTTACCACGTTTTCTTTATCTGTTTATCTATTGATAAACCCTTAGATTGCTCTTATATCTTGACTATTGTCAGTAATGCTATAGTAAACAGGGGTGCATATATCTTTTTGAATTAGTGTTTTTGTTTTCTTTGGGTAAATACCTAGTAGTAGAATTACTGGATCATATGGTGTTTCTGTTTTTAATTTTTTGAGGCACCTCCATACTGTTCTCCATAGTGGTTGCACCAATTTACATTCTTACCAACACTGTGTAAGGGTTCCCTTTTCTCCATATCCTTGCCAGCACTTGTTATTTCTTATCTTTTTGATCCTAACCATTCTGACTAGTGTGAGGTAATATGTCCATTGTGGTTTTGCTGTGCATTTCCCTGATGATGAGTGATGTTGAGCATCTTTTCATGTGTCTGTTGGCCATCTATATCTTCTTTGGAAAAAATGTGTATTCATGTCTTCTGCCCATCTTTAAATTTGTGTTGAGTTACATGAGTTCTCTATATATTTTGGCTATAAATCACTCGTTAGATACATCATTTATAAATATCTTCTTCCATTCAGTAGATTACCTTTTGGTTTTGTTGCTAGTTTACATTGCTGTGCAAAAGCTTTTTATTTTGATGTAGTTCCAGTAGTTTATTTTTGCTTTTGTTTCCCTTGCCTGAGGATTCACATCCAGAAAACACTGCTAAGGCCAATGTGCAAGAGATTACTGCTGGTTTTCTTTTAGGAGTTTTATGATTTCAGGTATTACATTTAGGTAATCCACTTTGAGTTTATTTTTGTGTATGGTGTAAGAAAGTAGTTCAATTTTATTATTTTGCATTGTATATTCTTGTTTCCTTTGCCATAGATTAGTTGACCATATAAACATGGGTTTATTTCTGGACTTTCTATTCTGTTCCATTGATCTATGTGTCTATTTTTATGCCAGTACCATACTGCTTTGATTACTGTAGCTTTGTAGTATAGCTTGAAATCTGAGATTGTAATACTTCTACTTTTGTTCTTTTTTCTCAAGATTGCTTTGGCTATTTGAGGTCTTTTGTGGTTCCATACAAATTTTAGAATTATTTGTTCTCATTATGCGGAAAATTCTGTTGGTATTTCGATAGGGATGGTATTGAATCTGTAGATTGCTTTTGGTAGTGTAGACATTTCAACAATATCAAGTCTTCCAATCCATGAGCATGGTATATCTTTCCACTTGTTTGTGCTGTCTTCAATTTCTTTTATTGATGTTTTATAGTTTTGAGAGTACAGATCCTGTCACCTCCTTGGTTAAATTTATTCCTAGGTATTTTATTCTATCTGATGCAATTGTAAATGGGATTGTAGTCTTAGGTTTTCATTCTGCTACTTCATTATTAGGGTATAGAAATGCTACAGAATTCTGTATATTAATTTTTTTTTGTATTGTGCAATTCTACTGAGTTTATTAGTTCTAACTGCTTTTTGGTGGTCTTTAGGATTTTCTATATATAGTATCATGTCACTGGCACATAGTAACAGCTTTACTTCTTTCTTACCAATTTGGATGCCTTTTATTTCTTTTTGTTGTCTGCTTGCTGTGGCTAGGACTTCCAGTACTATGTTGAATAAAGGTGGTGAGAGTGGGCATCCTTGTCTGTTTCCTGATCTTAGAGGAAAAATTTTCAGGTTTTCCCCATTGAGTAATGTTAGCTGTGTGTTTGTCATATATGGCCTTTATTATGTTGAGGTGTGTTCCCTCTAAACCCATTTTGTTGAGAGTTTTTATCATGAACAGACAACGAATTTTGTCAATTTTCTGCCTGTATTGAAATTATTTTATGGTTTTTATCCTGCATTTTGTTAATGTGGTGTATTACACTTGATTGATTTGCAGATATTGAACTATCCTTGCATCCCTGGAATAAATTCCACTTGATCATAGTGAATGATCCTCTTAATGTATTGCTGAATTTGGTTTGCCAATAGTTTGTTGAGGATTTTTGCACCTATTTTCATTAGTGATATTCGCCTGTAATTTACTTTTTTTTGTAGTGTCTTTGTCTCATTTCAGTACTGGGGTAATGCTGGCCTCATAGAATGATTTTGGAAGCTTTCCTTCCTCTTCTAATTTTTGGACTAGTTTGAGAAGGACATTAACTCTTTTTTACATGTTTGGTAGAATTCACCTGTGAAGCCATCTGGTCCTGGACTTTTGTTTGTTGGGAGTTAAATTTTAATTGCTGATTCAATTTTGTTACTGGTAATCAGTCTGTTCAGGTTTTCTATTTCTTCCTCATTCACTCTTGGAAGATTGTATGTTTCTAGGAACTTATCCATTTTTTCCCTAGGTTGTCCAACTTGTTGGCATATAATTTTTCATGGTATTCTCTTATAATCCTTTGTATTTCTGTGGTATTTGTTATTACTTCTCCTATTTTACTTTTGATTTTATTTTCGTCCTTTCTCTTTGAAAAAGTGAAATATTTAATAAGCAACCCAATGTCACAGAGAATGGAATGACCCTTGGGATTACATACTTGTACCCAAACCATAATAGAATTCTTATTTTTAAAGTTAACAATATATTTGAAAACAAAATACAATACCTTTGTACATAGAAGGATTTTTAAAATATTAGTTTCCCTTCCCTATTAGAAGGATTTTTAAAAATATTAGTTTCCCTTCCCTTCAGAATGTGATCCTCAACCCTGGTTGCCCATAAAAATTGTCTTAGAAACTTTAAAGAAAATACTGATGCTTGGGCTCCATCCTAGACCAATTAAATCAGAGTCTCAGGAGGTGAGGTACAGGTGTAAATATGTTTAAAAAGCATCCCAGGTAATTCTAATGTGCAGCCTAGGTGGAGAAATGCAGCTCTTAGAAGAATGCAACTGGCCTTTTTTTTCCTTCTACTTCTTGAGCTGCTGGCTTCTAATTAGAGTTAATAATATTACAGTACATAATGCATTTGTTTTGCATTAAACTTATTGAGAACTAGCACCCCTCTTTCCAGTAACATACCCACTTTCTCTGGCTTAAGCACTCATTTAAAAAAAAGCAACAGTTTGGTTTCCAGTGGAAAAAAACCCAAGTTTACACCAGAACAGAACCTTTCAACTGCATTCAAACAAGGTTTTAGATCATGGGTTTCAAATGGCTTCCTGGCAAAACCAGCCTGAAGACAGGCAAGGGGGTAAGACAAAGGTGGAGCGAGGAGGATAGGCTGGCGGTGAATTCACCCGTGGATTATTTGCCAGGAAATGAGGGGCAGTCTGCATACAGGTGGCTTTGGTTTCCTAGTGATACCTTACAAAGCTTTGTACGTTTTTGTAGGCTGAGTCTACTTTCTAATCCCCAAATCAGGACACACAGGCTTGTGAGTGAGAGAGTACATATGAGGACATTGTCATTGGAATCTGAACCTCAGTTTATGTATCTGTAAAGTGGTGGCATTGAGGAGTCCCTTATGGAATTGCAAAAGGATTAAATAATTGCTAACATTTACCGAGTGCCTACTTTATGCCAAAGCCCGTTCTAATTTTTAAAAAAATATATGAAATTATTTAATTCCTAAAACAACTCTGTGAGCAGGTATCATCATCTTCTCTCTTTTATAGACGAAGAAACTAAAACACAAGGGTACTAAGTAACTTGCCTTAGATTACAGGGCTGGTCCACCGGGTACTGGGATTTGAACCCATGCCATGTGATTCTGGAACCTTTGCACATAAAACCCTGTGCTGCTTTGCCTAGGACACATGAATTTGCCTGAGATAATGCCTGGCACAGGATAGACCCTCAAATGAATAAATCTGCGGCTGGTAAAATCAGAGGGAGCAGACATGATTTTGTCTATACTCAAAAGAATCAAGGCAGAGAATTGGCATGGGGTGGGGGGGTAGGCCTTTTTAGAAGTTTTGGAGGGTCTGGTTACCTGTGTTGCAGGGGAGAGTGAACTTGGAATGTTATTAATTAATGAAACTGTCAAAGGTTGAAATGTACAGGAGATGCCTTTTGGCATAATGGTATGTGTGTGCGCGCTTGGTATATGTATTTGTGCGTTATGTGCATGTGTACTTGTATTTGTGTGTATATTTGTGAGCATTTATATATGTGCATGTGTGTTTGTGTGTCGGAGAGTGACCTGACAAGTGACCTGGTCTGAGTCTTAAACTTTGCATTATCTGAGCTGGGGATCTACGTTTTATCTTCTGTCTTCTTGTATCGTCCCAGCTCAGTTACTCACGTGCTCATACTTTCAGAGCTGGATGCTATTTTTGCTGTGTCAGCCTTGCCCTCACTAAGTGATATGATGGGTTCAGCCCATTTCCTCAGGTCTGTGAGCAGCCCTGACTGCCAGCTGTGTGGCCTGCCTGGCTCTCCGTTGTCTGCAGAACCCTGGACTTACCTCCAAACCACAACGCTAGGTGCATGTTACCTCCTCTGGGACGGACGTCCAGGTTGCGCCCAGTCTCCCTGCCCAACTCTGCACCCCCAGACTGCCCTAGTTAAATCAGGCCCTCTGGAGGAGGGACCTGCATCAATCTAGTGTCTTCCTAGGGTTGAGAAATCCTGGCTGCAGGCACCTCACCTGTGTGAAGAGGACAGGGTTATGTGGAGGAGTTAGTCTTATGGTAGCTGCAGAAAAGCAGTAGGGCCAAATACCTTAACTCCGAGTCATTATACCTTTTCCATTCTCCCCTTTCTCCTCCTCCTCTCCTCTCCATCTTCTTCCAACACTGCCCTTGCCCTTAAGCCCCCCTCTCCTGCACAAGGAATTAAAATGTTTTGTCTGGAAATAAGCAGACTTGGCAAACACAGCCGGGGCTCCCGCTGCAGCTGTGTTCAGCGTGTTTGGATGCCAGCGACGTGAGCTTTAACATGGAGATTGGTGTCCAAAGGCACCCGATATCGCTGTGTCCATTTCCATTGTGGCGAACATCATGAGGAAACCAATCAAATAACGATCTTGGGAATGAAATATTCAACGTATGGTGTTATTAACATATAAAAGACTTATGGGCAAATCACTTTTAAGTATGACAAGGCTTCAAAATGTATTTCATTTAGAGTATAGGGAAAAAGATTTTGGGGGGGTTGTTTATCAGCAGTGCCATGAGGGAGGCTTATTTCGTCCCTTTAAATCTGGATGAATATGCATGTGTGCGCTGCATGATAATAACGATCATGCCAGCCAGGAGATTAGCCGAGCATTTGCTGTAGTAATTCTAGCATGCAAATTCAAAGTATGCAGAGCAGGCAGAGGAGACACGCGTGGCATCTTCTGCTTGTCTACCTCCCAACCTTTGTGCTGTGTCCTGGGTGTGCATCAGGGACAGGCTGAATGTGGAACCTTCCCCGTGTGAAAAGCCTGTGTAGTTGGGTCCTTGCAGGGAGGCCGCTCCTCTTTCTCTTATGCTGAGTTATGCAAACAAAAGAGTACGTGGAACTTAATGAATAATTACAGATATCTGTGTAACCACCCCTCTCCCAGGGAAAAGAATATTGCCGATAGACTAGAAGGTCCCTCGTATACACCAATGTTGTTTAGGAAAACCAGGCTGTGGAGCAGGCGTGTGTGTGGCCAGGAATGGAAAAACTCTTTTAGGACTTGGCAGTGACACTCCTTGACCTAAAGACAGTTCCTTTCTTTTCTGATCTTTCGGGAGACAGTAGGGATTCTGGAACCCTTGTTACTAGCTTTATGACATTGGGCAAGACACTTATGCACCCGGTGTCTTAGTTTTTCTATCTGTGAAATGGGGATAATAGAAGTACCTATCTCATAGGATTGTTGTGAGGGTCAAATGTGTTAATACACGGAGAACACTAAAAACAATGTCAGGCACTTATGTGTTTATTGCCACTACTATTACTACTACTTTTATTAACTATTAACTTTTATTATTAGCGTTATTAGTAACTTTTATTTATTATTAACATATTCAGTTTTATTAACATTAACATTCATTTTATTAACATTATTAACATTATATAACTTTTATTAACATTATTAACATAATATATTAACATTATTATTATTAACATATTTGTGTGATTTTATGTGTTGACTTCCCTTCTGGCAAATACCATTAACATACATAGATTTCTGCATTATTCTGGTCCATCCACATCACTAGGGTAACATCATCCCAGGCCAGCTCGGATGTCATCCAGTGGGACTCAAGCATACGCAGTTGCTCCTTCCACTTTCATGCAGAATGTTGCAGCTTCACGCAAAAACAATTTTGAAAAGAATCCTGGAGTATGAATTGTTGAGAGGTAGGGAGCAGAGATCCGGCACCGATTGAATAGCTAACCAGTTCCACTTAACCCTAGAGAAGAAACCCTATACGATAAAGTACTTTTAGTTCCCTTTATAACCTAGGAAAATGAGGCCCAGAGAAGGGAAGCAACTTGCTGATGTTTGAAAACAGTCTGTTTTCAAGGCTCACCTCACTCAGTTCAACCTCCTACCCACGCAGGAATACGTTTTCCCACATACCCACAGAGTGATAACCCAGGCTTTGCTTTAATAAATCATAAATTTGGAAAAGCGTGACATCTTGAATATGCTAAGTACGTGTCAGTATACCTGATTAATTGTTTCTAGTCACTGGTAACGCTAATTGACTTCAAGGCATGTGTAGATATTCATGATCAAAAGACGTACAAATTACTGGTGATGAATCACCATGTGGTATGGGCAGGATTATAGGGAACCCTAATAAAGGGCATGTTATAAGGACTTCGGCATTTGTGTGCTTCTTCTCATAACCTTCTCTCATGGGGACAGGAGATAGCTTTCTCATCCAGATACTCAAATTGAGACATCAGCTGTGACAACCTGCTAGGGCTTCAAAGTGATGATGTAACAAAGACAGTGGTGGAATCCTGAGTCTGTGTCTATGCTTGGGGACTACTGTGTTCCCTTACTTCTTTATCAGTCTGTCTAATTGAAGGCTTTGTACAGTAGGAAAACTGGCGAAACCTTAGCGTATTCATCAGCCTGCATTATGACGTAAATAAAGCACAACTCTTTGCCTCAACCAGGGAAGTGAGCCTAAAGGGTTAGTTAGCTCTGTGTGTATCCTCTGAGTTTTGTCCAGTTCTCAGTCTCCTATGTTCTTGCCATGTTAGTTTATCAGTGTTTGCTTATTTCAGAACTACTTACCTTTCACTCCATATGAAATTAACTCAAAATGGATCAGAAACCTAACTATAAGACATAAAAACATCCGATTTCCTGAAGAAAACATTGGAGAAATCTTTGTGACCTTAAGTTAGAGAAATAATTCTTAGGTAGGACACAAAACCCCCCAAATCATAAAAGAAAAAAAAGAATGCTGCTAAGTTGTGGACTTTGTAAAAAAAATTTAAAAAGTGTTCTTCAAAAGACATTGAGAAAGTGAGAAGTCCAATCTTGCACATGTTAATTTCTAATGATTTCATTTTGTTTGATGCTATTATAAGTGAGATCTTAAAAAGACATTTCAGTTTTTATCTGTTCATTGTTAGTGCATAAAAATTGACTTGATTTTTGTATATTGCCCTTGTATCCTGAGACCTGTTAAATTCACTTATTATTTCTAGTAATTTTTTTTTTACCCATTCCTTGGTATTTTCTGGGTGGTTCATCCTGTCTTCTATGAATAATGATGGTTTGATTGATTCCTTGCCAATCTAAATGCGTTTTATTTCCTTTTCTTACCTTATTGGGCTGGCGAGGACCTCCAGCATGATGTTGAATAGGAATGGTAGATGGAATAAGGGGATAGCCTCACCTGGTTCTTGATCTTAGGGGCAAGTATTCAGTCATTTATCATTGAGAATGATGCTGGCTGTTCGCTAGAGAGCTTCTAGCTAGGTTTTCTGCCATTCACTTTAGGCATATTGTTGAGAAGGCAGCAGCTTCCTAACCGACTTTTTCCTCTGTATCTTTAACATTCTGCTCAAGGGTAGAGAGAGAGAAAGGCTGGGCCAGATGTAGTCTGGTTAGAAAAAGCTGCTATTATATGGAAGTCAGCTTTAATTTGTTTTAGAAATATTTGACCTTTCTCTCCTGTGGGCCAGTGCCCCCGCCCCAGTGTGTCCTTGTTCTTTTCCCCCTTTGCTCCTCAGCCCTGAACAAAGGTGTCAGAGTTAGCATTTGGTGAGGGTTATTCCAATTTAAACCTTGCTTTTTGAAAATAGGACTTTATGAAAATGAATAGCTCTTTACATCTCCTTGTATTTGTAACAAGAATTCTTATCAACTTTTCACCCTGTAATTTCTGTGAGAGAAAACAAGGGCCTTATATCTTTGTTGATAAGACATCAAATAACTGTTATTAATGAGCAAAACTATGAGAAGAAATATACTTTTTAATTTGTCAGCGTTGTTCCCCCAGTGACTAAATTGCAGCACATTTGATAGCACTGGCAGCAGCCACAAACTACTGATATGGAATCACCCAGTTAATTAAATAAAGATTATATTACTGGAAAAAGCTAAATCATCAACTCAACCCTGTGAAAAACACTTTTAAAATTATCTTTAAAATGTCTTTGCAATTTGTTTAGCTGGTAGTGGAATTTGTGCAAAGTATCAATCACTATAATAGCATTATAGTTCTATTAACGACTACTTGAAACCAGAAAGTAGTCTATCTGTTGCTTAGGTTTACCAAAGCATTTCTTTTATAATGCTCTAAGGTGTTTGTGTATTTCTTGTTAGAAAAGATAACACAGTATCTGAAGTCTGAAGTAAGCCATGGAATCAGAAGAATTTAGGTTATGGGACATGCATATATAGGTAATAGCCCATATACAGTGATACTGATAATAGTAGTAGTAATGGTAATCATCATCATCATCATCATCATAAAACCAGCAAACTCCCTCCTAGATGTCCTCCTGGACTAGGTGGGTGGGGTCAGAGGGATGGAGGTGTCGCAGAGCTGTGGACGTACGTCTTCCATGCCAGTGTCTGAAAAGGAGGTGACAGGGACAAAGGCAGTGGGATCTGGGGAGGAGGGGTGGCTGGAGTGATGGTCACCCTGCATAGGAGATGATGCTGGGCTACTAGGGTAGCTCCTGGGTTTCAGAAGAGTGAAGGAATGACATTTTAGGAGAACCCCAGAAGTGTTGGTTGAGGTTGGAGGGACAGAGTAGGCAAGAAGTGAAGCTGGTTGGAAGGTCACGGCTGCTAGACTTATTTCCAAGGTTGACTCTGAAGCCTAAGCAGAAAAGTCCAGTTGCGGTCAGTTGAGGGGATGGGGTGGGGAAAGGGGGAAAAGACAAAGAGGACACAGGCTTCTAGCTTGGAACACTGGCCACATGGCAGGCTGTTAACTGAGAGGCAGAGGTTAGACAGTGTGCCAATTAAAGAACCAGTTGATGGAACATTATCTTTGACCTGAAATGGAGGAGGATCAGGAACTCAGGTCAAGGAGGCAAAAGAAATAGCCCAACTTGGTATTGGGAATGGACATTAGGATGAACTTCTAAGAGAGAAGCTAGAACCAAAGTGTCACTTGGGATAGGAAGAACTGAATCACCAGAGAGGGCGAACCAAGGAGCCTTGAAGGAATAGAGTCATGTTCTACTCGGAGGCAAAGTAATCAAGCAGCCAGAGACTCCATACCTGCAGCTCACCTTCTCCTTAAGTAGAATCTTTTGCTTATTAACGGGCCATACATGTCGGGCACTTATCATGTGCCAGGCACAGTTGCTGTGTCATAAAGAGGAAGAAAAGCCTCTTGAGGTTATGTGTGCGAAGGGGACAGACTGAACAGCTCATTACAAATATAATACCAAGTGGAAATTAACACAACAAAAATGGGAGGAAAGAAAGCTGACATTCGAGTTGGGTCTCTAAAGAGTTTAGAAGGTGAAGGGGAGAGAGGAAAGGGAAGAAGAACATTCCAGGCCGAAAGAAAGCATGTAGAAAGGCCTTTTAAAATAGCGCACTACTTATGCAAATAGAGGAGCATGGAGGGAGAGTTCCTTTTTTCTCACAGCGCTGTCCCTTATGGGCCCCTTTTCTGTTCAAAGTCTTCCCCGATACAGGCTGCTTTATTTGAAATCTTAGTACCTTTGGTTCATATGTGTGGTTTTGAGCTTTTCTGTTAAGTGCCAGGGCCCCCGTGAGCTGAAGGTTCTCTGTGCTTTACTCTGTGTAGTCTTTGTTCTCTGCCATGTGAGAGTAAAAATGGTATCAGCAGTGTCACACCCAGTTCCTTGGAAATCAGCAAATCACTCTGGTGAGGAATCTGAGACAAGTCAAAATGGCCTACCATCATGGTTTAACTTGGTCCAGTGAGAAAGAGGGCTTGTGTCTCAGGAGTTGGGGTCACCTTGCTTCCAACACTGGGCCAAGTGGTCTCTCTCTCTCCAGCGCTCCATTTGAAAGAATCAGCCCCCTCGGCTCCCCTTTGCAGGCATTGCCCACAAATTGAGGCTCCAACTGCTCTCCAGGCGTCTCCCTGACACCTCAGACTGAGCTCTCCTTGGGCTCCACGCCCAGCAGTCTTTCCGCTTGTCTCTTTCCTGGGCTCGCCGCCAGGCTCAACTTTTCCAAGACGTTGTCATCCAAATCCTGCCTTGATTAACTCAATCTGCAGCCCCTTCTTTGTCACTGTTTTCTTGTCACTCTTTTAGTTTTGCCTGCAGTCATCTGTGTTCCTGGTCTGTCCCATCTTAGGCATTTGCATTTGCAAATGACTCCATTTACATTTAACTCACAGGAGGCAGCTTTGGTATACCGCATAAAGCAGCACACCTGGACTGCACAGAAAACAGAGGAATTGGCTTAGCCGTCTGAGGGTGCTGTGGGTTTGATCCCCTGGGCTCCACATTCAAACCAAAGAGGATTAGCCTGGGCACATTTCCAGAACAAGAGCTAAGATGGAGGACTCCCCGCGCCACATGGTTATTGGGGAAAGGTTTTGGGGAAGGGGGTGGGAGCAGTCCTTAGCTCTCTGTGCATTACAAAAAGGGATGTGGGTACTTGTGAATGGATATATCAGTGAAGGGGTGGAGAGGTAGAAGGAGGGGGCTTGGACCCAGCCCTGTAAAAGGGGCAGAAGGTGTGAGGGAACACGGATGGAAGAGCTTATGTGGCAGCTACAAAAGAGAAATTGGGCTAAGTAGTCCCAAGTAGTGCATGGGGCAGGCAGGTGAGAGAAGGGTGACCAGGAGTGGACTCAGGATGGAGGGACCCTGACTGACCAGTGGCAAGCCATTTGTTTGGCATCATGCACCTGTTTTTTTCCCATAGCTCTTCCTGGATCTTAGGACGTTATCTGGGCTTCCCTCCTGCCTCCACTGATGTCTTCTTTTCCAGATACCTCACCGGCTCACCTCCCGTCTTGCTTCCTTTCTTGAATTCAGACCCCAGCCTGGAGTCCTGCATCCTTCTCTCTCCCCTCTGGGAAGCTCATCCATGCTCCTAGCTTCCATGATGACTTCTGTGGTGACAGACTCCCAAATCTATGTCTGCCTTCTTGACCTCTCATTTGATCCTGATCCCATTTTTTTTTTTTTTTTTATTGCTTGTTGGACATTTCCACGGGCTGCCCCATTGTCATGTCAGGCTCAGTGTGCAGTATACTGACATTTGGTTGGATGAGTCCAATTAAGTGACCTCTAAGATCTCTTCCAGTTCTGAATTTCTGTGGCTTATGGTCAAAAGGCAAACTCACCATCCTCTTGTCCTTAAAGAGCATTTTCTTCTGTTTTCTTGTCTTTGTCAGTAGGGTAGCACCCCAGCCTGGTGGGCTTCAGGTATCTCCAGCATTTCCCCTCCCTTCATTGCCTTGGCGATCTTGCGTCTGGCCCTCCCCCTTGGCCCATGCTGTCACCACCAATTCCGAGTTTTATTTGTTCCTAAGTATCTGATCTCTGACTCACCTGGTCTGTGATCCACCCTGTCAGCCTCCATGCACTTCAACACAGCTTTCACCATCTGTGAGACTTGGTCTTCTTTACCCTATTGAGCACTTTTCCCTACCACTTTTCTGCATTTACCTTTCTACCCTCAAGCCAATCCTGCATGCCTCCAACGCTCTAGGAGCAGGCCCTTCTCCCCCCAGCCCTCATGAGATGCCATGATGCTCGCACCCCGCTGCCTCATGGAAACCTTCCCAGCCTGTATCGATCATTCCCATTTTCCCTTTGTTCCTCCAGAACTGATCGTTTCTACCACACAATTTAACATGTAATCATATATGTTCAGTGTTTTCTGTTTCAAGTGTATCAGTCTTACTCCCCCAACTTAAACATACACTGTTATCAGATTTCAGGGATCATTATTCTTGTAGTCCCTCAGATGCCAAGAATGTGAAATTGGCTCAACAAATGTTGGTTAATTGATGACTGAGATTCTGGATTAAAGAAAAATTTCAGTCTAATGAGCTTAAAACTTTGGGTGGGAAGTCTGGATGGAAAATACCCTGAGTTTGGGTATGGTTAAAATGACTGTCTTGAGTATCTCTTCCCCTTTCCCTCCTCACACCCCTTCCATATTACTGCAGATACTAGGCAGTCCTTGTTGTCAATCTCATGTCTTCCCACTCAAATTAGTAGATGTTTCTACTAATTTCACTATGTTGCTTAAAAACCAGATGTTTATAGGATACAATCTAAACTCTTTATTGTGGTATTTAAAACGTTCCACGATCTGGTATCTGCCTCTCCAGAATCATAGGTCCCCATCTTTTTCCAACCCAGCCTCATGCTTCTTGCCTAGCCATAGGTAATGGTGACCCGGCCCCCTTCATGCTCTGTCTCATCATTGTGTCCGTGCTGCATCCTCTGCCTGGAATATTGGCAGCCCCTTTGTTCACCTGGCTTAGTGACCCTTCCTTTCAGGGCTCATTTCTGGCAGACGTTCCTTCCAGAATCTTCCCATGACTTCATCTTCTTTGGGTTAGTTGCTATAGTAATACCCTGATTGGGTCCAGTTCTACTCTGTGCATAGTTCTATCAAACATGCATCACACTGTGTTATAATAGTTGGTATACTTATTTATCTGCCTAATTGTCCTAAAACTCCTTGCTGGTAGGGATAGTGTCTCATTTACATTTGTATCCTCAGCACCTAGCATGGAGCCCGATTTATTGGCAAAGATTTATTGAATGAATATTTGACCAACTTGTTTCCGCTTTTCACATTGAAGATGTTTGGCACCACTTAGATCCAGTCCCTGTAGTACTTAGGTAGCATTGTAAGTGATGATTCAAACCTATGATGTATTGAAGGAGACATTTTGCTTTCCTTTTTATCTAGGTAGATAATAACTCTGTTTTATATTTTTAATATTTACTTCTGGGCTTATCATTCGATCAAGTTTATTTGTATTTGATTCATTCCTTACAACTGATGTAGCAGAATGGATAAGGCGGCAGCATTTCCTTCCATTCCATTTTATCTTTTATCAGCATTTTGTTCTTCATGTGTAGCTTTGCCTGAGTCATCAGTATTGGTCTAATGGAGTGGAACGGCCCAAGTTGAATGGTAATTACTTATTCTGTTGCTGATAGCTCAGATGAGAATAGGACTTATTAGATCTGTAATAATGGAAATCTGTGTTTAAGGCAGATCTTTTAAGCAGTTTGAAACGATCTCAAATTCATCTCTCTTTGCCATATGTTAAAATGTCACATTATGGTTTTAAAATTCAGGATGAGAACTGAAGTTTCAGAAGAAGTCTGCCTGTGGAAAAGTTCTCAAATCTGTCCCTTCTAAAATCAGAAGCATTTGTTCATCCCAAATCAAGTCTCCTCAGAAAAGTAGTCCCGCCTGAGTAGTTGCCCCCAGGGTAGGATGATACCAGGAAGAATGGGGCCTCGGTTCACAAGGACCCAGGACAGTCAGGATGGAGAGGAATGGGCTGTGGAGGCCCCTGAGTGGTGCCTGGAAGCCTTTCCAGAGACTTAAGGCCCAGATCTAGTGAATGTACCCATGTGGGGAGTTTCTTTGTCTCAGTTGGGAAGCTGGGCCCCAGGACCTAAGGCTCATACTTGTGTATCATCATCTCATCTCGTTTGAGCTGTGGAAGACTTCAGCTTCTCCACAAATACTGTTTCTTCTTTCTCCTTTTTATGTGAAGAATAAACATAGAAGAAATCTGACTTCAGAAACCTCTGTGAAAAAGTGCTCAGGAATCATAGCCCATCCTTTTCGTTTTGTACAGCTGACGACCAGATTAGTGAAGTTAATTGATTTACCTGAGGTCATACATCATTAATGCTGCAGCAGGAGCTGGAGGCAGAATCTAATCCCTACCCAGGGCTCCTGCCATCACATTTAGAAGTATGTTGCAACAGGGCCTGTGACCAGCCCAACAGCTGTGTTTTCAAGTTATTCCCACTAACCTGCATTCTTTTTCTTGACTGGGAAATGGCCCTAAATAATTTAGCTTCCTCTCTTAGAATAGAGTCTTGTCTAGAGACTTATGAATGGGGGCTATAACCTCACCATATTTCGTAAATGAAGCAGGGTCATGATGGAGCTCTTGTTTCCCGGTAGAGACCTCAGGGTGAGAAATGGTTCTGCAGATTTGTCCAGTTTATTATGTGCTGCTCTTCTCTTTGGTTCAGTGAGTCTCACCTGTCTTTGTAAATGGTAGATGTCCTGAGTGGTGTTATCACGGCGCTGAAGAACTTGGTACTAGTGAAATGCACCAAGTATGTACCTCTTCCGGTTTTGAAAACTTTACAGCATTCATAGATAGAGAAGTTGATGCTGATTCATTGGTGAGGGATTGGTTTGGATTCTTTGACTCTAAATTATTATGTACTTAAACAACTGAGTAGACCCGATATCACAGTACCTGGCAAGGTACTCTGATGGATGTAGTGGCAGATAAAATACATGATTCTCTGAACTCGACGTGCTTATACTGTATTCACTTATATATTGCTTTTTAAAAAAATTTATTCCTGTGCTTTGATACTTCTTGTTGATAAATTTCTTTGAGTTCAGTGAGCTTGTTTGGTGCATAGTATTTTACAAGTGTATTTTTAGCAACCCTTACTTTGGGAGCAAATGGGCACATTTTAGTACTTACCCTAATGGCTATAGAAACAATGGTTTTATGTGGTATATCAGCATTGACTTAAAAGTTGCTTATAGTTCTTTGGTGTGTGTTTTGACAACATAATGTGCACCATTAGGGAAATTTGAGATCATTTTTGGTAAGAAAGTTCTCAGCTTATATCTCGTATTTGTTGATGTTTTACAGATTGGTGAACTTTTTCTAGCAGTGGTTTATGAACAGCCTTGAGATTTCTTAAAACCAGTCTGGCAAAGGAGAAAGGCTATGGATACCTTGGATGCTAAGTTGAAAACAACCCACATAGTATCTTTTCCATGTGTGGATAAGTCTGTCTATAGCTGAGGTAGACTGAGATTTTTGAGAACTGGAGGGAGTCTTCTGGGTTCCCAGTAGAGAAAACAGAAATAAAGAGGCAATGTGACTTCTCCAGAATCACTTAGAGTTAGGTCCAGAATCCGGGTCTCCTCACCTGGAAAGGCTGCGTCCTTTCCACCACGTCACCCACTTCTTTTATTCCAGAAACATAAACAAATATTTTACATCTGATCACCTCCTACTGAGTACATCTATTCCCGAGACTGGCAAACTTTGCGATTCTATCAGAGCAAGCAATCTTATTTGTAAAGATGCTGGCTAATTATCCATGACATTTTAAATGTCTGCATTGTCCTTGAGCTAAGAGTGTGAAAATCAGAAGACTCAGGGGTGCATACACTTCCTGATAGATTTCACTTAGTTTAACACACACTGACAGCAAAAACAAAATGAATCTTAGCTGTTCAAAAACAGTAACATTCCAAGCAGTAATGTAATTAAAAAAAAAAAACCTGTTCTGTAATATTGCTAATTTTCTATTACAGAAACTACCACAGAATTAGACGTATAGCGATAAAGCTGTGAAAAAGACATATTTTGTCTAAGAAAAGTGAAAAAAGGCATATATTCACTTTGCATAGATAACAGTGACAAATGATGGTCGCCTAACTCTGGTTTTATTTCATCAGTTGAAATTCCAAATAACCCAGGTAGATAGGGAGGCTATGTAGTGGAAAGACTAGAAGCTCTTCTTGATTTTATCAAGGATTGGAACTAAGTTGAGATGCTGTGAGATGTTTTACTAGAAAAAGAAGCAGGAGAGATAGTTGTTGTTGTCTGTGATTTGGGAACGACAGATGGTACCAGTATCCGGACCTATGGCTCGCTCAGACCTGCTCCCTGATGAAGAGATTCCTTCAATCAGGCTTTTGTTTCATTTCCGTTTTTTATGAGAGGGACATGACTCAGTACTTAGACCTGGTTGCAAGTTTCTGGATGGCCTGTTGATTCAGGGATGTTAGGGAGAGAGTTAAAACACCCTCTTCATCACAAACTTCCCCTTGGTGGTATCTGGTTAACTTTGATCACTGTGGTAAGTCCGTGCCCCATCCTTTGTCAGGGCTGCTCCACAGCTCAGTGCTTTTAATCATTGAAAAAAGTATTAATATTTGCATTACTCTTTTTGCCTCTGTAGTATTTTTATTTTTATAAAATAATTATTTTTGCCTGTATAGTAATGTGAGAAGACAGAATCATCATTTTTTTTTTTTTTTTTTTTTTTAAGTAGGCTGCATGCCCAGCATGGAGCCCAGTGCAGGGCTTGAACTCGTGACCCTGAGATCATGACCTGAGCTGAGATCAAGAGTCGGATGTCTAACTGACTGAGCCATCCAGACACCCCTTATCATCTATTTTTAAATAGATAGGAAAATTTTCAAGTTTTGAATCAGTCAAGTTTCTTGTAGTAGCTGCAATTTTTTGGATCTGTACACTGAATAGGTACCAAGGACAGAAGACAAGGGGTTCAACTGCTCTAACTGTAGGACTCTGGGAGTTGGCTTCTTCATCTTTCCGGTAAAGAGGTGGGACTGAGTGATCTCTGTGGTTACTTTCAGCTCTAACAGTCTATCATTTATAATTATAGTGCATGCTGCATCTGGGCATTTCAGTCCTTCTGAAAAGAAAGAAGGACTCTGAGAAACAAACTGAGGGTTTTAGAAGGGAGGGGGGTGGGGGGATGGGTCAGCTCGGTGATGGGTATTAAGGAGGGCACGTATTCAATGGAGCACTGGGTGTTATACGCAAATAATGAATCATGGAACACTACATCAAAAAGTAATGATGTAATGTATGGTGACTAACATAACATAATAAAATAAAATTAAAAAAAAAGAAAGAAGGTTTTTGTTTTGCATTACTTTTGTCTTGAAATGGCATGTATATTTTTGTTGAATGGTTGCTTGCTGCCTGGTTCTGGCATGGTCTTGTCTTGCTTTCGTCTGTGTTGATATTCCTGGTTTCTAGTCTAGGACTGAATCCACCACCCAGCTGATGGGGCATATTAGTTAGGAATGCCATCTTTGGAGTTAAACTGGCTTGGGTTCAAGTCCTGGTTCTAAATCCCAGTTGAGCTAGTTTTGTCCTATGTGAAATAGAGATGATGCCGACTTTGTGGATTGAGGTGACATTTAATGAGGTTCTGATGGTAAAGCCGTTAGCACAGGGCTTACACCTGGCCATGCCGGCTGCCATGCTGGCTGAGTTCTTGGCCCCTCCTCCCAAGTAAAGGTTTTTGTATGCAGAAGTGTGAGCCCCTAAGTTGTATATTATTTATTTGTTTAGTATCAGACAGTGTTTGAAATTGTTTTGTAGCTTCCTTCAGTTGAATGCATTGAAGAAATGGAAAGCAAATGTTGTCAGAAGATAGTGGATGAAGAGCTGTGCTGATATGCTCTGCCTGCTTCTTTACTATATCCAAATATTGCTATAATTTTGAATCTATCATATCCCTTTCCCTTAGCTGACTTCCTGAACTTGATCTCTTGCCTGTGATGTCTACCTTGCTGTCTTTCCCCTCCAGTTTTCCTCTCTGGACTTCCCTACCAAACCCACAGTTAATCCAGTAAATATTTATTGAATAGTAGGCCCTGTCCCTGTGCTGGTGAGTGATAAGTGAGAACAAGATGGGTAGTATCTACACCCACAATAAACTTACACTCCAATGGGAGGAGAGAATAGAACATAACAGTGAACAAATATATAATCTCATATAGTGCTAAATGTTATAAAGTAAAATAAAGCAGAAGGTATGAGTAGGGAGCAGAGGGGATGCTGTTGTAGGAAGGCTAGGCAGGGAAGGCCTCTCCGTAGAGGTTGTGTTTGAGTACAAACCTGAATGGGATAAGATAGTAAGTCAAACAAATATCTGCAGGAAGTATATTCCTGGAAAGACCTTGTGGGGGTGACAGTCTTGACGTGTTCAAAAGACAGTGTGCAGTATGGCTGGGGAACAATAAGCAAAGGGAGAGGAGATGAGGCTGTCATGGACAGATTCCAGGGGGTTTTTCAGGCCCAGGCCAACACTTCAGAATGTATCCTGGATGTGATGGACAGCCTCCAGAAACTGAAACTGGGGAAGATATGATTATATTTACTTTTTTTTAAGCTGTGATATAGTTGACATACAATATTATATGAGTTTAAAATGTACAACTATTGATTTGATACATTTATATATTACAGTATGATCACCACAGCAGCTTGTTAGCTAACGCTTCTATCATTTCACACAATTATCATTATTTTTGTGGTGAGAACAATTAGAATCTAGTTTCTTAGCAGTTTATAATACCATTTTGTTAACTATAATCTCTATACTGTGCATTAGATCTCCAGGAGTTATTTATCTACTAGTTGCATATCTGTATCCTTAAACAACATCTCCCTAATTTCCCTTTTCCCCCAACCTCTGATAACCACTATTCTACCTTCTGTTTTTACAAGCTCAGCTTTTTTGGATTTTGCATATAAGTGATATCAAGATTGTATTTACATTTAAAACGATTACTGTCTTTGTCAGTTTGGGCTTTTATAACAAAATACCATAGACTGGGTAGCCTAAATAATAGACATTTATTTTTCACAGTTCTGGAGTCTGGGAAGTCCAAGATCAGGTGCAGGTAGATTTGGTTCTTGGTGGGGTGTCTCTTCTTGGCTTATAGATGGTTGCCTTCCCATTTTGTCTTTATGTGGAAGACTGAGAGCCAGCTCTGGACTCTTCTTATGAGGACACTAATCTCATCATGGGGGCCCCATCCTCATGACCTCATCTAAACCTAATTACCTCCCAAAGGCCCTACCTCCCAATGCCATCATGTTGGGGATTAAGGCTTCAAGTAGTTTAGTCCATAATAACTACTCAGGAGAGTAGTTGGAGAGGGCCCCACAGAGAGAGTAGTAGTGGAATTGGTAGATGTTTTACTAAAGGAGGAAATTAGATGAACTAGTTGGGTAGTGATGGAACTGATGAGAGATGGTCATACTCCAGATGTATTTGGAAGGTTAAGCCAGTGGGACTTCCTGATGTCAGGTACAGGTAGTCTCAAAAGAGCATTAGTGCCCTGGAGACCTTACTTCTATCCTGTGTTCATGCTCCTGCATGTGAATGGCCTTTCCTCCATGCCTCCTGTGCCTTGGCCTGACAGTGTGATTTGTGTACATTTTGGGTAAAGGGGTGGATGGGGGGAGATTAAGGTAAGAAAATATTTTCTCTTCTCCTTAAAATATGAATATGTAGGTAAAATATAAAGTTGGGGTGGGGAGAGGAGATAGAATTATCTTGGCACATGACCTCATCTATAGCTTTAGAGCTATTTTCTTAACACCACCTCCAAAGTTTTTGAAGTTGGCGAGTGGATAGGGAGGTGATTGAGGGGCTTCCATGACTTGCCTGGTTTATTGATTAAGCTGCAGCAGCCAAGTCAGGTTTCCTGGTTCCTGACCCCAAATCCAGGAGATCCTTCATTTGATTTATAGGGTACTATAAGAATATCTTAAGTGAGAGGCAGAGATGTAGCCTGTCAAGGCCATGGATACAAACAAAGCTGTGTGTATTAGTTACCTATTGTTTTGTAATAAATTATTCGGAAACTGAGTGGCTTAAAACAACACACATCTATCATTACAGTTTCTGTGAGTCAGGAGTCTAGACAAAACTTTGCTTTATCTTTTGCTTTAGGATCACTCACGAGGCTGCACTTAAGGTGTTGGCCAAGATTGAAGTCTTCTCTGAAGGCTCAACTGGGGAGGGATCTGCCTCCAAGCTCACTTATACGGTAGTTGGTAGAATTTAGTTCCTCCAGGGTTGTTGGGCAGAGGGACTCACTTGTTGCCTAGAGGCTGCCCTTGGCTCTTTGCCACATTGGCCCGTCCATATTCTATTAGTTAGAAGTAAGTTACTCAAGAAGAAGGGATTGCACAAAGCCATGAAAAACAAGAGGTGAGGATATCTGGGGGCCATCTTGGAGACCGCCTACCATAGCTCTATATCAAGAGTTCACTCATAGACTATCAGAGCAGGAAAGACCTTAGTGATCACCCTTGACCCTTTTGTTTTTTTATAGATGAGGAACCTGAAATTCAAAGAGGTGATATGATTTATTCAAGGCCATTGCTTCTCTGAGGTAGAGCTGGGACTTCTGGTTTTCAACCCAGTGTACTTTAAGATGGTTATATTTAGCCTGCCCCAAGCTGGCAGATTGTGGTTTTTAAGTTTGCAGTGTCACTTTCAAGTAATTTTCTTCTTCTGTACATTTTCTTTTTTTTTTTTTTTTAGAGAGCTAAAGAGAGTGAACACACATGTGTGAGGGGGTGGGGGTGGGGCAAAGGGAGAGGGAGAGAGAATCCCAAGCAGGCTCCATGCTCGGCATTGAGCCTGACGTGGGGCTTGATCCCATGACCCTGAGATCATGACCTGAGCCAAAATCAAGAGTCAGACACTCAACCGACTGAAGCCACCCAGGCACCTCTTCTTCTGTACATTTTAAAATTCTCTGCCACTGTGTGGCGATCCCAGACCTGGATCTGAATCGTATTTAAATGGCCTGTTTTGGGCTTTGTGTGGGATCCAAAGTATAGAGGCTCTGCCCAAGCTTATCCAGCTTAAATTCTGTGTGTTCTTTGCTTTTTCTTCCTTTTACATTAATATGTCTTTAAAGCATATAATATAGTTTACAGCATGTCTTTTTTATTTTTTTTATTATGTTTAGTTAGCCACTGTATAGTACATAATTAGTTTTTGATGTAGTGTTCAGTGATTCGTCAGTTACATATAACACCCAGTGCTCATCACAACATATGCCCTCCTTAATACCCATCACCCTGTTGCCTCTCCCCTCTGAAACCCTCAATTTGTTTCCCGGGGTCCATAGTCTCTCATGGCTCATCTCCCTCTCTGATTTCTTCCCCTTTGGATTTCCCTCCCTTCCCCTATGGTCCTCTGTGCTATTGCTTATGTTCCACATATCAGTGAAACCATATGATAATTGACTTTCTTTGCTTGACTTACTTCACTTAGCATAATCCCCTCCAGTTCCATCCATGTCAATGCAAATGATGGGTATTCATCCTTTCTGATGGCTGAGTAATATTCCATTGTATATATGGACCACATCTTTTTTATTCATTCATCTGTTGAGGGGCATCTCAGTTCCTTCCACAGTTTGGCTATTGTGGACATTGCTGCTATGAACCTTGGAGTGCATGTGCCCCTTCTTTTCACTACATCTGTATCTTTGGAATAAATACCTAGTAGTGCAATTATAGCATGTCTTTAAAACAACCACACTCCATGATCCAATTAGCCATCTCACTTGTTTCTAACATTTCTTTTATAGTCTTATCTAATGCTATGGATCACCATGTTCAAAAGCCTCAGTACTATAGTTTATCTTAAATCTTAACTCTGCATTTACTCTTAGCTCTTGAGACCTGCTTTGTTCTCTGGACTTGGCCCTATGTTGGCCCTTTTTGTCCTGGCCTATCATTTTAGACTGTTGTCACACTAGGATGTAGGAGGTGATAGAGACAGATTATTGATGCTCAGGACGAACTGTGTGAGGACTAACGAGACAGACCTGCAGCACGTCCCCTGGTACTTTTAGGGCTAAATGTGAATAACGGGTCAGGAAGTGTGAGGTTGAGAAAATGGCTGAGATCTATTGGTAAAAGATCCTACAGTAAAGAAGCCAGAGCAGACATTAGGAGTCTGTTGAAGCCTCAGTCATTGGCAGACCAAAACTTTGGAGCAGTGGCAGTCAAGGAAGAAATGGCTTAATATATAGAAATTCAGACTCAACACTGATGAGCAGAGTAGGAGGCAGGCCAGTCCATGAGAAGAATACTTGTCTCCAGACTTATTTTTCTATATTCTTCAGTGGAAGCTTTGGCCTTGATATAGAGGCCTTGTGTCCTTTCTGCTACATGGAGGGGAGGAAGGTGTGACACTAGAGGAGGCAAAGCTGAGGCTGGCACTGTTGGAATTGGTGGTGTTGTGGTTGTTTGCTGTTGATGTTGGTGGTGGTGTTGGTGGGGTTTGAGTTCCCTCACTGCTCTCCAACATGGTCAGCCTCTGACATAATTCCCAACCTCTAAGGTTCCCCATCTCCCTTAGAGATTTATCGACTCCAACCTCTTCCCATTGAAGTAGAAAGATTCATCCCTTGTCCCTGGGAATGGTGCATGTTAATAACAGTGCTCCTTCTAGATGTGGAAGGCTTGTCTACCATGTTATATTCAGTGAAAAACCCTCTTCTCTTTCCATCCTGGGATTAAATGACTTGGGTTCCATTGGATTCTGTTCTGGTTTACATTATTGTTGTTGTTGTTGTTGTTGTTTAATACTTCCTTGACCAGCTGTTTTAGAAACTGGCAAGAAATCTTGAAAGATGAAGACCCATTTATCCCTTAGATTTGTCTGATGCTTTAAACTTACTCTGTTCACCTTTCATATGTTTTCACCTGATTCACTTAAATACCTTGGCAGACAGGTAGAGCAGGCATGACCCAGATTTGATGGATGAAGAGATCTAGACTCAGAGAAGTTAGGTGACAAAAAGTTAGGAGTCAAAGGACACACACCTGTAGGTCATACAACTCATAATTATACGCAGTCAAGAGTCCTACCTCGGTCTTCCCTCTCCAAATCCAGTGCTCAAATTGAACAGAAAATAGCCAGATTTTACTACACAGCCTGTGAAAGAAGAGAAAGCATGGGTGAACGAAAGGAAAGGCAGTAAATGATGTTGAATAAAACATGAGAATAAATAGTTTGCATATGTAGCCTTACGATTTTTATTGCCGGGCTGAGACCCGGTTCTTAACTATTCTTTGCTTATGCCTTCTGCTTTTTGTAAATATTCCCAACATTTACCATGAAATCCTCAATCTGAAGGCTAAAGGGCCCCCATTCTCTTTTGCACAACTCCTGCTGCTCTCTCATCTCTGGAGATTGGCTGTGCCCTTCGTGAATAGGAATCCCCCTGTGGACAATTGGTGATTGAGGGACAGCTGGCTGCAAGGGGCAGTTCATCAATATGCATCATGACTGGGGCCTGGCAGTCATTGGAATTCATTATAAATTACTCAAAGTCCCAGGAATCTCATTTAGTTCGCACTCAGCAGCTGGAAGATGCTACCAGCTGTGGATCTAGGGTTTCCCCCAAAGACTTCACCTATGCATGGGGGGCAAATAGGTCAAATGATCTGATGATGAGTGGGTGGGTGAAAGAGAAAAGCCTGTTTCTACCTCTGAATAGATGCTCTAAGGATGCCATTGGGGGAATGAATAGAGCTGTGGGCACAGATTAACCCTTGGTGCCTCTGATGAGCCAAGGAAGACTCAAGAGTATCTTTGGGAGTCATTGGGAAGAGGGATACGAACAGCGAAGGGAGATAAATAACCAAAGGGAAAGTGGAGGAGAGAGTTATACATGGTACTCTTTGATCTTCAAGGTCTGGCCTCTGATTGCCTTTTCTGCTTCAGCTACTTTGACACCTTTCACCGAATCCTCGCTGGTGACCTAAACTAACCATTCACTCGATCCTTTGGACCTTTGAGTCCTGTGTTCTCTCCATGTCAGATGGCTCCCTTTCTTCCCCAGTTTTCTACCTGTGGAAACCTATCATCTTTGGAGGCTCAACCCTAACACGTAGACCAAGTACTGTGGTGGGGATCACCCCCTACCAATTCTCCAGCAGCTCTCTCAGATAGATATTATTTCCATTCCTTCTTTTTTTCTCAGATGAGGACATTGAGGCTCAGAGAGGTTGCGTGACTTGCTCAAAGGCACAGTTCTGGTGGTGGGGAGGAGAGCCCTCCAGCCATAGCTCCTTCCCCACTGTACTGTACTAGGATCTTACTGGTGCCCCTCTCCCTCATCAGGTCTTCCTGTACTGGCCCTGACTCTGTGGCAGAGGTAGCCCCGTTTGGCTTCTGTGCCCCGGCCTTTCATTGTGGATCCCTTTCCTGTGTATATCTATGTCCTTACTGCAGAGGAGGCTTCCCCATGACCTTACATTCTGATCCCCTTATGCCCTGACTCTCAGAGCTTTGTTCTAGGCCAGGGGTTGGAAAATTTTCCTAATAAGGTTCAGATGGTAAATATAGGCTCTGCAAGCCATACAGTGTCTGTCACAACTATTCAACTCTGCCTTTGTCTGGTGAAAGCAGCCATTGACAATAAATAAAGGAATGAGTGTGGCTCTACTCCAATAAAACTTTATTTAATGACACTGAAATGTGAATTTCATATAATTTGGATGTGTCATGAAATATTTTTCTTCTTATTGTTTTCCGACCATTAAAAAAATATATAAAAACCACTTTCCGCTCCAGGGTTCTAAAAAAGAAGTGTCAGGCTTTGGCTAGTGGGCTGTAGTTTGCCAACCCCTGCTCTAGAGCTAATTGGGTAGTAATCATTTACTTTTGGTAAAATTGTCACTGTGTTGGTTCTCTTGGAAGCACTGACAATTTAAGCCTTTTGCTACAGAGGTGACGCCAGGGGGATAGCTGCCTCTGCGTAAAATAAGGTCAGTCCTGCTGTGTTCCTATTGTCTCTTCAGTGAAAATGTTAGATTTAAATCCTATATGTCATTTCTCTTTGAGCTCTGTATAGAGAAAAAGGTCTTGCTTTGGTTTTGTAAAAATACCACACTTAGATCTTTTTGTGTGAGCTGTCATCAGCCATTCTGATTGTTGATCTTGTAAATTCATGCTTTTTAGTGCTGGCAGAGGAATTGCTTTTGTTTCTGAACAATTTCATGAAGTGTTTCTTTCAGTAGGGACTTACATTGAATTTCAGCTCTAGCTGTATTTTTTCATCTCAACCAGATTTTAAAGACACGGGTGACTGCCAGTATACTACAGAGGAGTGCTTTGGAATACTTCTTTAATGTGAGAGCTCAAGCAAAGGGGACCATTAACTGCAAGCTATCTTCTTTTGGCCATAAAGACCACACAGTTGAGCCCTCTCCACATTTGGTCTCTAGCTGACCCACAGTGACCATGCATTTTCTGCAGTTTGGCCAGTGATCTCTGGAGTGTCTTGAAAGGTTTGCTGTTTGTCAACTCCTGGGTACATCCTACAGAAAAAATATTTGTAAAATGTTATGCCTGTTTGTGGAATTTGGAAAGAAGCACAGGGAAGGAAGTACAGACGTAAAGAGGAACTTGAATCTCACTAGTAACCCCCACCCCCCACCACCGTGCCACCCTGTGTTGTGTGTTAGGAAGCGTGAATTGTTGCACCTAGGATAGTAGGTAGGTGTCTGTCTTATATGCGCACCCCTCTGAAAGACCCTTTCACAGCCCAAAGGAACATCTGTTTAGTAGATTTCTGTACAAACTAGGGCATGGTAATCTGAGAACTCAAAAATTAGGTAGGCTATCCATTATAATACCAAGACACAACTTCTTCCTCTGTGTTTGTTCCTAAAGTGTTTTGATTATACTATTATTAGCAAGTAGTAATTGCTTGCTATTTTTAAATTAAGCTGATGAGGTTCTTCAAGGGTATTAGATACAACTCATGTTGTCTGCCAGCATGGAGCGTGTTCTCTGGCTCTTTCTGTTCAGAGGCAATTCTGTAATAGTTCTATGGTACTAAAGAAATAGAACCATCATTATACAAACCTTTGAAATGATTATACATGTAGACTACAGACACATGGAATATAATTAATTAACTAAATTAACTATAATTAAATAACTAAAATTAACTAAAAAAATGATTTATTTATTTAATATATGAGCGAGAGAGAGTGCGCACATGTGGAGGGGAAGGGGCAGAGGGAGAGGGAGAGAGAGAATCCCAAGCAGACTCCCTGCTGAGTGCAGAGCCTGACTCGGGGCTTGATCCCACAACCCTGAGATCATGATCTGAGCCTAAATCAAGAGTCAGACGCTTCCCCAACTGAGCCACCCAGGAGCCCCACATGGAATTTAATTTAAATGAGTGGTTAGTACTCTGGAACTTTGAAAATTATGTTCTGGGAAGGATAATCTTTTCAGTTTGCCTTATGAGCTTTGAGGATTTCTAATTTCTCTTTTCAGACAATTAGGAAATATTGTTATGTTTAGGATTTCTCATAAGATTTACAAAATACCTACTTTATTTAAAATAGTATAAGACTCACGGAAAGTTGCAAAAATAGTGCAGAGTTCCAATGCGCCCTTCCAACTAGCTTCCTGCAATGATAAAATCTTATGTAATCACAGTACATTGTCCGAACCAGAAAACTCACATTGGCATAACGTGATTAACTCAAACACAGACCTTATTTGGATTTCACATTATTGCATGTACTTTTTGGGGTGTTTAGTTCTAAGAAATTTTATCATATGTTAAGATTTGTGTAACTCACCACAGTCAGCATACACAATGTTCCATCACTACAAAGAAACTCCCCTAAGTCTCCCCTTCATAGTCACTTGCCCTCATAAGGATTGTTCAGGTTTTCTGAGGCTATGAAACCAGCAATAAAAGCAGAGGTAGATTTTGGGAAAGTGTTTAGTTTCTTTTTTTTTTTTTTAAGATTTTATTTATTTATTTGACAGAGAGATACGGCGAGAGAGGGAATACAAGCAGGGGGAGTGGGAGAGGAAGAAGCAGGCTTCCTGCTGAGCAGGGAGCCCGATGTAGGGCTCGATCCCAGGATCCTGGGATCGTGACCTGAGCTGAAGGCAGACACTTAACGACTGAGCCACCCAGGCACCCTGAAAGTGTTTAGCTTCCAGTTGGTGTCTGTAGTGGTACATTTCAAGTGAATGTCATAAAAACAAGGGAGAGCCATATTCAGGTTGTGAGCACTCCTGCATTTATATCTACAATCCGTTTCAAGCTAAATGTTATGTAAGGTGCAACGTAAGGGTTGAGGTTTACTTTGTCTCATATAGATGTCAAGTTGTTCCAGCACCATTTGTTGAAAAGACTATCCTTTTCTGATTGAATTACCTCAGCACCTTTGTCAAAATGCAACTACACTCTCTATCCTGTTCCACTTATTTATAGGACTCTCCTATGCCAACCCCACACTGTCTTGATTATTATAGCTTTATAGTAAATCTTGAAATTAGGCAGTAGAAGTGAAGTCCTTCAAGTTGGGTTTCAAAATTGTTTTGGCTATTTTATTAACTTTTTCCATTTTTGTTGAGATATAATTAACTTATAATATTGTCCTAGTTTAAGGTATACAATACAATGATTTGATGTATGTGTGAAATGATGACCACAATGTTTAGTTAGCATCCATGACCCTTACATGGTTACAGTTTTTTCCCTTGTGATGAGAACTTTGAAGATTTACTCTCTTAGCAACATTCAAATACACAATACAGTTTTATAAACTGTAGTTACCACGCTATACATTACATCCCCAGAAGTTACTTACCTTATAACTGGAAGTTTGTACGTTTTGACCACCTTCACCCATTTCCCTAAACTCCTTACCACCTACCTCTGGCAACCACCAATCTGTTCTTTGTTTTGTATGAGTTTGGTTTTTTTTAGGTTCCATATATGAGATCATACAGTATTTGCCTTTCTCTGTCTGACTTATTTCACTTAGCATAATGCCCTCAAGTTCCATCAGTATCACAAATGGCAGGATTTTCTTCTCTTTTATATATCGCTGAATAATATTCCACTGTATATACATACTCCATCTTCTTTATTTATCCACAATGGACACATTGTTGCCACATCTTAGCTATTATAAATGATACTACAATGAATATGGGGGTGCAGATCTCTCTTTGAGATAGTGCTTTCACTTCTTTTGGATATGTCCCCAGGAAGTGGAATTGTTGGATTATGTGGTAGCTCTATTTTTAATTTTTTGAAGACCCTCCATACTGTTTTTCGTAGTAGTTGTATGAATTTGTTTCCATCAGCAATGCTCAAGGGTTCTTTTTTCTCCACATCCTTATCAACACTTGTTATCTCTTGTCTTTTTGATGACAGTCATTCTAACAGGTGCAAGGTGGTACCTCATTGTTTTTTTAAGTTTTTAATTTTAATCCCAGTATAGTTAACATACAGCATTATATTAGTTTCAGGTGTCTAGTGATTCGACAATTCTATACACTACTCAGTGCTCATCGTGATAGGTGTACTCTACAATCTCTTATTTCCCCCATCCCCCTACCCACTTCCCTTCTGGTAGCCGTCAGTTTGTTCTCTATAGTTAAGAGTCTGTTTCTTGGTTTGTCTCTCTTTTTTTCTTTTGTTTTTTGTTTTGTTTCCTAAAGTCCACGTATGAGTGAAATCATATGGTATTTGCCTTTCTCTGAATGATTTATTTCACTTAGCATTATACTGTCTAGCTCCATCCATGTTGGTGCAAATAGCAAGATTTCATTTTTTTATGGCTGAATAATATTCCACTATATATAGATACCATATCTTCTCTATCCATTCATTAATCGATGGGCCCTCGGGCTGCTTCCATAATTTGGCTATTGTAAATAGTGCTGCTATAAACATAGGGGTACATATGTCCTTTTGAATTAGTGTTTTCATATTCTTTGGATGAATATCCTGCAGTGCAATTACTGGATCATAAGATAGTTGTATTTTTAATTTTTTGATAAACCTCCATACTATTTTCAAGAGTGACTGCACCAGTTTGCATTCCCACCAATAGTGCATGGAGGTTCCTTTTTCTTCACATCCTCTCCAATACTTGTTTCTTGTTCATTGTGGTTTTGATTTGCATTTTCCTGATGATTAGTGATGTTGAGCACTTTTTCATGACCTATTGGCAGTATGTATGTCTTCTTTGGAAAAATGTTCAGATCCTCTGCCCATTTTTAAATCAGATTGTTTTTTGCTATTAAGTTGCGTGAGTTCTTTATATATTTTGGATATTAAACTCTTATCAGATATATATGGTTTGCAAATATTTTCTTCCATTGCCTTTTCATTTTGTTGATGGTTTCCTTTGCTGTATGGAAGTTTTTTAGTTTGATGGAGTCCCACTTGTTTATTTTTGCTTTTATTGCCTTTGCTTTTAGAGTCAGATCCAAAAAGTCAACTCCAAGACTAATGTCAGGGAACTTACCACTTATGTATTCTTCTAGGAATTTTATGCTCTGAGGTCTTACATTCAAGTTTTTTATCCAATTTAATTAATTTTTGTGTATGGTGTAGGTAGGTAGGGGTCTAGTTTTATTCTCTTGCCTGTGACTGTCCAGTTTTTCCAACACTATTTATTGTGTATGGTGTAGGTAGGTAGGGGTCTAGTTTTATTCTCTTGCATGTGGCTGTCCAGTGTTTCCAACACTATTTATTTATCCTTTAACCTTTAAGGACTCCTTTATTGTAAATTATTTGTCCATCTTTGTGTGGGTTCCTTCCTTCCTTCCTTCCTTCCTTCCTTCCTTCCTTCCTTCCTTCCTTTCTCCCTCCCTCCTTTTTTGAGAGAGAGAGAGAGAGAGAGAGAGAGAGAGAGAGCAGAGGTGGGAGAGGGGCAGAGGGAGAGGTAGAGAGAGAATCTTAAGCTGAGCATGGAGCCTGATGTGGGGCTTGATCTCATGACTCTGAGATCATGACATGAGCCAAAATCAAGAGTCAGTCACTTAACTGACTGAGCCACCCAGGCATCTGTGTGTGTTGATTTCTAGGCTCTCTATTCTGTTCCATTTTTCTGTGCACCTGTTTTTATGTCAATACCATACTGTTTTGATTGCTGTAGCTTTGTAATATAATTTGAAATCAGGAAGTATGATGCTTCTAGCTTTGTTCTTTCTCAAGATTGCTTTGGCTATCTGGGGGTCTTTGTGGTTCCATACAAATTTTAGGATTGTTTATTCCACTTCTGTGAAAATGCCTTTGGAGTTTTGATAGGAATTGCATTGACTCTGTAGATTTCTTTGGGTTATATGAACATAATAATATTAATTTTTCTACTCCATAAGCATGGAATATCTTTTATTTGTGTCTTTTAGATTTCTTTCATCAATGTCTTAAAATTTCCAGTGTACAGATCTTGTTTTGGCTATTTTAAGTCTTTTGATTTTCTATTTAAATTTTAGAATGAACTTCTTGGGGTTTTCATCTGCATTATTTTAAACTCTAGATTTATTTGGGGGAGAATTGACATCTTAAGTCTTCTAATATATGAACATGGTATATATCTCTCTGTTTATTTAGATATTTTAAAATTTTCTCACTAATGTTTTCAGGCTACAGGTTTTATACATATTTTTTAAAAATCTCCCTAAGTATTTCATGTTATTTGATGTTATTACAAATAATACTACTTAAATATTTTTTCAATTTCCTTTTATTTGTTGCAACTATATAGAAATATAGCTTATATTTGTATATTGACCTAGTAAGTCTGTGATCTTGATAAGTTTATTGATACAAATAACTTCTTGATAAATTCCTTAGGATTTTTTATTTTCACAGTAATGTCATTTACATATAAAGGTAATTTTTCCTTGTCTTTCCTTTTTATATGCTAGCTGTAGGATTTTGGTAGATATTCATTATCAAATTCTCTATAGTTTACTGAGAACTTAAAAAAAATCATGAATTGGTGCTAAATTCTGTCAAATGTTTTTTTAGCAGCTGTTGAGCTGATCATATATTTTCTTTTTTAGTCAGTTAGTATGATAAATTACACTGATTACATTTTTTGAATGTTGAAACAATTTTGAATTCCATGGATTAACCCCACTTGACTATCATTATTATACCTTTAAAATGTATTCCTGTATTTAATATTTATTGAAGGATTTTTGTGTTCATAAGGAGGATTTGTCTATAGTTTTCTTCTGTCTTTGTCTGATTTTGTTATCATGGTAATGCTGGTCTCATAAAATGAGCTGGGAAAAATTCCCTCCTCCTTTATTTTTTGAAGGAATTTATGGATTCCTTCAAAATTTAATGTATCTAGAATTTCCCAGGGAATGAGCCCAGAGTGTTCTACTTCAGATTTTCTATTCAGATTTTTCTATTTTTTTTATCAATTTTTGTAATTTGTGTCTTACAAAGTATGTTATTAACTTATTGCCTCTCAGCTCTGAATACATTATTCTGAATATGCTCTGTGATAAACACAGGAATTTCTTTAGTATTTTTCTTTTAATGTGAGCATGGTGTTAAGCTTTCTCAGTAGAAGGCACTGGGGAGACTTTGTGAGAGGAAGAGTCTCTCCTGCCATTTTTGGTTTGGGCCAGCGTTGATTGTGTGGGTGTGAGGACCTCTGGCAGAGCCTGTCACAGCCACTGGTCCAGAACTTGAGTCCCTTTGTGTCTTAACAGCCTTGGCCTGGTTGTAAGTTTCCTGTCTCTTGACAAGGAAACCGGAGCTCCTGCACTGTCCATGTGCTCTTAGAGTTGCTGCAGACCCTCTAAAGGCCCCTTGGGATGTCTGGCCCTTCACTGCATACTCATACCATTGGTTTCTGATTGCCTGCATTCTGGAAAGTGGCCTTTTGCTTGCTTAGCATCTCCAGCTCTGGTCTGGCCAAACCAGTGAACTTCTCTGCTACCCAGTGGTTTAACTGCAACTTCTCCAGTGAAGTTTTAATCTGTGCAAGTCTATCCTTCCTTGGGTAACCTCAGCCCTAGAGTACCAGAGAGAGTTTCCTTAGATTGTGTAGTTGCTTTTTAGTCATAGTTAATAGTCTTTATGTTAGACTTCCCCTGTTTAACCTACTATATGGTTTCTATCTCCTGATTGGATCCAGACTTCTGCACAGCAACTATTTGAGTTGAGACTTTTGTGATCTGTGGATTTTATAGGAGACATTGCTATGTATTTAACTGGTACTTTTTCTTCTTCCCTCACTTACACTCCTCCCCATGTGTTTTAACCTGGGATTTAACTAAAGTGAAGGCAGGGAAGACCAGAGTGTGAAGAGTGATATTTCTGCAAGAACTGATATTCAGCAAATAATGAGCCAGGAATGTGGTTTCCTACACCACTGGAATGATCAATTCCAGCTTGACTCTTCCAGTGTCTCATGGTTGTTGGCAGAGTTGCTTAGAATTTCTTGAGGCACAGTAAGCACAGGATATAATAGGATCTTACTATTTTTCTGCTTAGAATAGAGGTACTATGATCTTAAGCTGCTATGGATGAAGTATCCAGGCTAGTAAAAAACCTAGTTTAATATCAGCAACAATTCTGATTTTTAGATTTGATTTTTATTCCCACAGAAAAGGGGAAAAACTGTATTTCTTATAGGTACCACTGTGAATCAAAATAATCCAGCCTTCTTCTTACTTCCATGTAGTCAAAGAAAACGCCCAAACTCAACCAACCAAACAAAACCCCATCAAAATACAGAACATTTTCTCTATTGCAGTTAGGGCCTTTGGCATGAATTTAAATTCAGCTTTCCTGGGAATTTTGGAAAAACATTTTCTTCATTGTTTTTGTAAGCCCTATGAGGCAGAGATACAACTTCCCCAAACAAAACAGCAGGAAAAGCAACTAACAATCCTCTGGATAATGCAAATGAATAAAAATTGCCAGAATTATTTCAGAAGTGCTAGAAGCCTTACTCTGATATTTTATACACTATTCCTAGGCTTTAGTAGTTCAGGAATGCCTATTTTAGCAATCCCAGCACACTAGGGAATAAAGTTATGGAGAAAATAAATTACATAGAGATAGTCTCCAACTTCGAAATGGATCACATTTCCAGGAATTGATTTGTAAAGCAGCTACTGGAAGTATCTTTTTTTCTGTAGAAAACAGCTCTATGAAAGATGGTTTTATTTCCTGGTTTATGTTATTAGTTGTCAATTGCTAAAAATTACATTATTTTTCCTTTATTAGAACATGTTTAGTGTATTAGTTATCTACTGCTACATAATGAATTATCCCCAAACTTAGCAGCTTAAAAGACCAATCATTTATTATCTCACAGTTTCTTTGGGTCAGGAATATGTGTGTGGCTTAGCTACGTGCCTCTGGATCAGGGTCTCTCATGAGGTTGCAATCAAGATGTCAGCTGTGCTGCATCTTCTGAAGGCCCAACCAGGGCAGGGGTGGGAGGTGGGGGCAATCTGCTCTCAAGCTCACTGAGGCCCCGCATACAAATGAGCTTAAGAACAGTCCTGCCCAGCTAAGTCTTCAGATGATACCGCAGCCCAAGCCAACACTTTGATTCCAGCCTGCAGGAGGCCTTGAGTGAAAACTACCCAGCTTTACATTTTTATCTGAAATGAGACTGCTGCATCTAAAAGGTACCTTGCATTTGAAGGTGATTCTTTTGCAACACGGGATTTTTGTCTTCTTCTCCTTGGGAGAAAATGTCCTTTACATCTCCACAAAGTGGAGATTTCTTTCTATGATTGAGTTAGTAGTTGGGCTGCTTGGGAAAATAGGAGAATGTTTTCCCTATTTGTAGCCTGTAACCAACTTGACCAGTATGAAAGGGTGTGTTCTTTTTTTTTTTTTTTTTTTGAAAGGGTGTGTTCTTGATGTTTGTAGCATAGAAGGTAGAGTATATTTTCACATTGAGGCAGTATCCCGTAAATGGTGGTTAGACTCCTAAGAAAGAGTTCTGAGACTCATTATAGGCTGAGTAGGCCCTTGTGGGCTAGCTCACCACCATTTATAGCAGCATGTTCATGAGAAAATGGATTCTACATCCCAGATGTCCATTTTATGAACATGCTTTTGAAATGCAACTCATTTTTAAGTTGGAAACTTGCTTGTATTTCACTAGGTCCTCTTAGCTACCTTTCCCACCATAGTTTACATTTTGAGCTATCAGCATTTTGCGGAGATAAAGTGACAGAAAATAGAGATTACTATAATTCACTCTTAGCAGTTAAGAGCCTGGCAGACCTATCAAGACATAATTTCACTCTCATTCAGATTTCCTGCAGGGCCTGCACTGAAGTCCCTTTATAGTTGAGTTATGCCAGGCCATAGTTATCTTCTCCTTTTGTAGGATTCTAGAGTCTTAATCACGTATTTCCAAAAACACTTGATCAGCTTTAGTACATGGGAAATGATTTTGGCCTATCTTACACCCCCTTTAGCCCGTATCTATATAGAAGCTGATGGCCTTCCACCGAGAGAAATGCCATTCGGGCCTCTGAGTGGGTCCAGTGGAATGCTGCTTGCCTTGGCCTCCCACATACTTGATATTTTCAGACATGGCTCTCATTTTATTCAGCATTGCTCCCGTCAATCATTAGGGAATTCATCTAGAAATCAACCCATCACTTGAATATCCAAGGGTCTGCTTGAGCATATATTTAAGGAAGATAACTAGGCTTTGCACTGCCACCTCTAAATCTCTATCCCTTTATTAAGTCAGATGAGCAAAGGCATGTTTTAAGAGCCATCCCTATCTCCACTTAACTCCCTTGAGTTAAGATGTTCAGTTTTGCATTACTCTTTCATGGGAGGCAAGTATTAAAAAAGTCATAAAATGCCTTTCTGTAGAACTGCAGTTGCAGATTGTGTCTGCCATGTTTCTTAATGTGAGTATGTACTGGGTCATCCACTTTGCCTTAATCAGCCATGTGACCAAGACTGCTTTCTCAGAATGACAGATCCTTAAGTGAAATTTTCAGAGTAGATGAGTTACATGTGCTGTTTCTCTAATAAGAGCTGGATTAAAAAAAACTTCACTGACTTATTGAAAATCAGTTGAAGGCTTCATAGTAAAAACTTCATTTATCTTTTTTGAGGGAAATATAAAATGTTTCAGCCACTTTTAAAATTGGGAATGGTGAGCATAATCTCTATTCAGTAAATCTAAAATAGATTTAAAAATACTCTTATCTTCTATTGTGGAGGAAAATTACAAAGAAAGGAGAAACAGGATGAGAGGCAAGAGGGACAGAGAAATGATTAAAATATGTGTCAAATTCCAGAAACGCAAAAGTCTTTCTCCTTCCCTTTCTCTCCTCTCTCTCTCCTCTTAAAAAAATAGGTAAATCTGGAAACACTTGTTATTTTTAAGTAAATAATATTTAAACTTCATTCAAAGTTTGATATGATTGATCCTCTTCAAATCCTTTCCCCCTTAAAAAGAGGACAACTAACATATTGCTTTGGAGAATGCTGATCAATTTTAGGGAGGAAATGGAATGTTATTTCTATCTTGAGGCCTTTTAGGATGCTGTAAACTACTGAGAATTTTAAAACTCGTTGCAAACAGTTCTTCTGAGATTCAGGTGAGATGGTCTTTGGCATTTGTCCCGGGCCTAGATAAAATGTCAGCATCAGGCTGATCCACTCTCAGGGGCTGCTTGCCTGCCACTGGCCACCTTGTGTCTCAGTGTGGCCCTCTGCCCTGGGAAGAGGCTGTTGGGTTGCAGGGGTAATCACTGGGTAGCAAAGACTGGACACATTTAAAATACTTTTTTATTTCTATTTTTGAAAATGTATTACATCACATGGACAAAAGTTGAAAAAGTAAAGACAGAATGTTGAAAAAAATAAATTGTAGTCCATTATACACATTATCCTGCTCATTGATTCCCCCCCAATTAATTGTGTATCTTGTAGATGCATGTCTATACCTGTAGAATTGTCTCATTCTTTTTTTTTTTTTTAAGATTATTTATTTATTTATTTGACAGAGAGAGACAGCGAGGGAGGGAACACAAGCAGGGGGAATGGGAGAGGGAGAAGCAGGCTTCCCGCCGAGCAGAGAGCCCGAGGCAGGGCTCTATCCCAGGACCCTGAGATCATGACCTGAGCCGAAGGCAGACACTTAACGACTGAGCCACCCCGGCGCCCCTAGAGTTGTCTCATTCTTTATAATGGGTGCATATTATTCCACTGCATAGATTATTTTATGCAAAAGGTTGGTGCCAATCTTTTTACAAACAATCCTGAAATGACTTTGTACATGAGCATGATGTATTATAGAAGCTAATCTCTAATGAATCTCGTTAATGTTCAGTGTTAATGTTCTGTCTCTTTAATCAATATTTTATTCCCCTTAGAATCTTTTGTCTCCTTCTCCTTACCCCCAACAACAGATAATAATTTAATAAATGGAAAGCTTATTGATTTTAATGGAAGCTAAATTGACATTTATGTTTCTATCTCTGACTCTTCCTCTTTCTTCTTAAAGTCCCATATTTAGCTATATCTCCTTCATTTTGAATGTGAGAAGAGACTTGAGACAAGGTTCCTGTAAGGTTTATACCAACATATTCCATTTTTGATTAGGAGCTTAGAAATAAAGTCATAATTTCTTTTCGTGAAAGAACAGCAGCAAGCCAGCAAACAGATCTGACCTTACCCTGTAGCAGGAGCCTTTGTCGTGCTGTTGGGGAATGTTGAGAGGAAAGGTTGGTGTTGGTCTGGAACAGATTGCAAGGGGAGGTCTGGGCCTGTCAGGCTCAGCCAAGCAGAGGGCCCTATCATTTATCACTGTCAGAGGGGGTGGGGGCGGAGGGAAGGGGGAGGGACTGGACCGTTCCTGTCCATTGGCTGACTGACAGCTGACGGTGCCTCATGCAACCTCTAGGCAGGCTATATGCCACGGAGGGGCAATGCACTTCCTGCTGAAGGCTGCTGACATGTTCACAAGGAGGAAGAAAGAAGGTCTGCTGCATGTGGTGTACAGAACCATTTGTAGAAGCCAACTTAATGGAATTAGAGGCATCCAGTTAGGCTCCAAAGTGATACTAGCACTCTAGCATGGGTTGAGAAAACCCCTCTGTGGTCTCATGCCTTAATTATGTTCACAGGACTTAGATACTCTGCACAGTATTGATTATTTTCATGTGGCAGAATCGACACTGACAAATGCTGGGATAATTTTGCTTCATCTATGAGTAAGGGACCAAAGCGAGGCAAACCAGGGTCCCCTCTGAGTCTTCAAAGGGCAGTGTTTTTAAAATAATACTAAAAAGCATGATTTCTGTGTGCCCCTTTAAAGTTATGTTTTTAACATCCATCTAACAAATCCAAAGTGTGTTTTAGGATCAATAGGAAGCATGTACTTTAGAAGAAAAGAAAATCATTGTGGTTTACACATTGTTCGGTACAACGGCTTTCAACACTCGTATTCATAGAGATGTCACATTCATCAGGATGATGTATAGATTTTAATCCTTAAGCTAACCTTATTTTAAATGGAAATTCTCTTCTCAAGATTATCTGATTTTGGTAGTCATTAGGAATTGGGTGTGTTAAGAGGGGGCGGGGAGATTTTTATAAAAGTCAGGTGGAAATTTTCCATCAATTAATATTATATGGATATTACAGATGCCTAAGTTAGACGTGGTTCTTACATGTGACTAATAGCATTATAGAAGTCAAAATGGAATGAACAACGATGGAATGCTTTACTGGGATCATGTAGTGTGGGAACTCACCCTAATCTGATAGTAGTGGGGTAACAGGATGTGTTAGGAGCTGTAGGCAGTGCTGCTACCACAGAAACTTCGTGTAGGTAAACCTGATCAGCAGCCCTAAGAAGTGGGCTGGTTGGTGGTCTGTGAAGGATGAAGAGAAGGCAGACATTGTCTTACTATTTTTGTGTTGCCGACAATAAACCCAGTGCCTAGCACATAACGAGTGTTCAGTAGTTGTTTTCTGAACAGTGATGTTATTGGGGCAGAATGTGGATCCCTGTGCCTTGACTCACTGGGTCAGATATGCCCCCAAGTCCCTCTGTTGACCTTTATTCCCCCTTCCCTCACACGCCTACCTAGCTCACGAGCCCTACCCAAGTGAGGAACAATGTCCCAGATGGCCCTCATCAGAGAGGATCTTCCAGGCCTGTGATGCAGCTGATTTGGGTTAGTCTAGAAGGCCCGGGACAGCTCCGGTGCTCATCACTTAGGGGGGAGTGTCTCAAGGAGCAAGCCAGAGAGGTCAGGGTACTTAAAACTACAAAGGAAAGGGCCCTTTGATGAGGCCTTAAGTGATTAATCAGGAAATAATTTGCTCATTGGTTATTTTCATTTAAGAGAGTTTTTAGGCTTTCTCTTCTTGCTCTACCTACTCAAAGAAAACATTTAGATTTTTATAACTTGAAAATAGACCTGATCGGATCTAGATTTCTTCTATGTCAAGTTTGCCTTTTAGTTTTTTTCTACTTTTTGTAGTTTACTGATTATCAAAGAAATATTTGCTCAAGAAAAGTTTGGAAGTAAATAAAAGCATAAAGATGGAAGAAAAATCAGCCACAACTCAGCATATAGAGGCAGCCACATTTACCTTTGTACCCTGTTCCCTTCTGGCCATTTTTCTGTGTTTTTGTTCTTAATTGAGTAGGATCCTTTTTTTTTGTATCTTGCTTTTTTCCCTTTTAACTCTATCTTATTCCTAGTTCCTGATGCCATTAAAAAAAAACCTATTTATGATCATACTTTTAAAACTACTCTGCAATATTCCACCTTAGGACCGTGCCATAATCTACTTCATTATCTCCCTTTTGTTGGGTCATTTAGGTTGCTTATACTTTCTCACTGTTATAAACTCTTCTATTGTAAGCATCTTTGGAAACCTTTGGTTGAGTTCTGATTTCTTAAGGTAGATACTTATACTTAGAATTACTAGGTCAAGTATCTAAAAGCCTTTGATGCTCTTGATGCATGTTGCCAGATTGTTTTCCAAATAGGTTGTATTCTAGTCTATTGTATTGAATTCTCACTTCCACAAGTAGTGTATGAGAAGGTCCATGTCCCTACACCTTCATTGGAACTACCACCGATTTGTAAATTTTGCCACTTTCCTTTCGTGAATTAGAAATGGTATCTCATGTGGTTGAGCATCTATTCATGTATTTATTTGTTCTTTATATATTTAGAATTTTTTATGTGTGATGCCTGTTCTTTCTCTCTGGCAGTGGGATGGCTGTCTTGTACAGAATTGTGGAAGCCTGCTTGGGGTGCATGATGCTGGTTTCTGGAGCCCCTGGCTTGCCCCCTGCACTCTAATTGTGGGTCCCTCTGTGTTCATTTTCCTTCACTCTCCAGGGAAATCCTGTGGCCTTGGGGAACACAGGAACATAGTAGGATCATTCCAGGCCAGTTTTTCTGAGGACCAGAACAGGGCTTGTGTCTGTGGGTATGTGCATGTGGTGTGTCTGTTCTGGGTTTGTAGTCCCACTCGTGGTCCTGTGTGCTGAGCAGATCTCAGAAAACACAGCAGGAACATCATGAAAAATAAAAATGTCCCATGCTTGTGGAATGCCTTACTCTCCTTAAACCACATTCCTATCCTCATTGCCTCACTGTTTCAACTGGAAGTCTTCCCTTTGGGTTCTCTCAACAAGTTTGTTGGTTAAATAGAGATTCTTAGTGTAGGATCTATGAAATTTATCTTTGCTCCCACAACACCTAGTATCTGGCACGCACTAAACACTCAAGATGTAATTGCCGGTGGGTATGAGCCAAAGAACCCACCCATGGGTATTTAGCTTATGCTTCAGCAAGATGTGTTACTCTGTAGGCTGGGGTTCAGGAACAGGTTGGACCCTGCCTTGTTCTGCCCCATTCTGCTCTAACATTGTGAAGTTGGGGCTTTTGCTGAGGGACGCTGGGAGGTGCAGGGACTGCCTGAGCTGGGGCGTTGGCTCCTTTACCAGCCAAGAGATGCAGATTAGGTTTTTGTTTGTTTGTTTGTTTGTTTGTTTATTTATTTATTTATTTATATTTTATTATGTTATGTTAATTACCATGCATTACATCATTAGTTTTTGATTAGTGTTCCATGATTCATTGTTTGCATATAACACCCAGTGCTCCATTCAGTATGTGCCCTCTTTAATACCCATCACCAGGCTAACCCATCCCCCCCACCCCCCTCCCTTCTAGAACCCTCAGTTTGTTTCTCAGAGTCCATAGTCTCTCATGGTTCATCTCCCCCACCGATTTCCCCCCCTTCATTTCTCCCTTCCTACTATCTTCTTTTTCTTTTTTTTAACATATAATGTATTATTTGTTTCAGAGGTACAGGTCTGTGATTCAACAATCTTACACAATTCACAGCGCTCACCATAGCACATACCCACCCCAATGTCTATCACCCAGCCACCCCATCCCTCCCATCCCCCACCACTCCAGCAACCCTCAGTTTGTTTCCTGAGATTAAGAATTCCTCATATCAGTGAGGTCATATGATACATGTCTTTCTGTGATTGACTTACTTTGCTCAGCATAATACCCTCCAGTTCCATCCACATTGTTGCAAATGGCAAGATTTCATTCCTTTTGATGGCTGCATAATATTCCATTGTGTGTGTGTGTGTGTGTGTGTGTGTGTGTGTGTGTGTATAAATATATATATATATATATATATATATATATATATATATATATATAAAACACATCTTCTTTATCCATTCATCTGTTGATGGACGTCTTGGCTCTTTCCATAGTTTGCCTATTGTGGACATTGCTGCTATAAATATCGGGGTGCACGTACCCCTTTGGATCACTACATTTGTATCTTTGGGGTAAATACCCAGTAGTGTAATTGCTGGGTCGTAGGGCAGCTCTATTTTCAACTTTTTGAGGAACCTCCATACTGTTTTCCAGAGTGGCTGCACCAGCTTGCATTCCCACCAACAGTGTAGGAGGGTTCCCCTTTCTCTGCATCCTCACCAACATCTGTCGTTTCCTGACTTGTTAATTTTAGCCATTCTGACTCGTGTGAGGTGGTATCTCCTTGAGGTTTTGATTTGGATTTCCCTGATGCCGAGTAATGTTGAGCACTTTTTCATGTGTCTGTTGGCCATTTGGATGTCTTCTTTGGAAAAATGTCTGTTCATGTCTTTTGCCCATTTCTTGATTGGATCATTTGTTCTTTGGGTGTTGAGTTTGATAAGTTCTTTATAGATTTTGGACACTAGCCCTTTATCTGATATGTCATTTGCAAATAGCTTCTCCCATTCTGTCGGTTGTCTTGGTTTTGTTGACTGTTTCTTTTGCTGTGCAAAAGCTTTTTATCTTGATGAAGTCCCAATAGTTCATTTTTGCCCTTGCTTCCCTTGCCTTTGGTGATGTTTCTAGGAATAAGTTGCTGCGGCTGAGGTCGAAGAGGTTGCTGCCTGTGTTCTGAAGGATTTTGATAGATTCCTGTCTCACATTTAGGTCTTTCAACCATTTTGAGTCTAGTTTTGTGTGTGGTGTAAGGAAATGGTCCAGTTTCATTTTTCTGCATGTGGCTGTCCAATTTTCCCAACAGCATTTGTTGAAGAGACTTTTTTCCATTGGACAGTCTTTCCTGCTTTGTCGAAGATTAGTTGACCATAGAGTTGAGGGTCCATTTCTGGGCTCTCTATTCTGTTCCGTTGATCTATGTGTCTGTTTTTGTGCCAGTACCATACTGTCTTGATGATGACAGCTTTGTAATACAGCTTGAAGTCCGGAATTGTGATGCCACAAACTTTTCTTTTCTTTTTCAGCATTCCTCTGGCTATTCGGGGTCTTTTCTGGTTCCATACAAATTTTAGGATTATTTGTTCCATATCTTTGAAAAAAGTTGGTGGTATTTTGATGGGGATTGCATTGAATGTGTAGATTGCTCTAGGTAGTGTAGACATTTTACAATATTTGTTCTTCCAATCCATGAGCATGGAACGTTTTTCCATTTCTTTGTGTCTTCCTCAATTTCTTTCATGAGTATTCTATAGTTTTCTGAATACAGATTCTTTGCCTCTTTGGTTAGATTTATTCCTAGGTATCTTATGGTTTTGGGTGCAATTGTAAATGGGATCGACTTCTTAATTTCTCTTTCTTCTGTCTTGTTGTTGGTGTATAGGAATGCCACTGATTTCAGTGCATTGATTTTATATCCTGCCACTTTACTGAATTCCTGTATGTGTTCTAGCAGTTTTGGGGTGGAGTCTTTTGGGTTTTCCACATAAAGTATCATATCATCAAGATGCATGTTAGGTTTGCTGCACATGGAGCCAAGGGAGAAGGGCGAAGGGTGTTGGTGGATGGGATTTAACGGGAGGGACAGTGGTCAGGCATGAGGATAAAATCCTGAATGATACATGAATTTTTTTCTTAGAGCTACAATCTTAAATTGTTCCATCTGATTTCTTCTGCTTTTTGTGTAGCTTATCTTTTGTTTTTAGGACAGCTCCCACTTATATATAGTGTTGGTCACCATGTGAGGAACACAGTGAGGGCTGGCCTTCCCCTCCTCCTTGAGCTTTGAGAGGAAAGCCCCCCTCTTTGCCCACAGCAGTTGGGGACTTTTGTCTCATTTCCACCATTGCCATTACCGGGGACTCCTTGCTAGCCTCTCCTGGCCACAAATTCCATCTGTCTCTAGCATGCACCTCACTAGTCAGTAAGAAGGACTCGGACTTCTTTGGATGCAGAATGGGTGGAGAGCAGAGGGTTGCCCTCAGGCTGAGCAGTGTCCCAGCAACTTGCCTACTGCCATGTAACTTCCCAGTCTTCCCCTCCTCACATTCAGAGTACGCTGTTGGAGGCAAAACACACTCTAGGTTGACTTTCACCTTAAAACACCACAGCCAAAAATTATAACAAAATATGTAAAGGACCACAGTGTATAGGAACAATATAGACCCGCAGTGCCTCTGGCATAGGTGACTAGAAGCATCATTACCTCTCTTTTCCTAGTGTACCTGTCCCGTATTTCAGGGACTGGGCAACAGGTACATCCTCAGGACTCTGACTCCTCTTTCTTTACAAATTCATGCTCACAGTCATCAAATCATCCTGAAAATGCTATAGAGGGCATCTTGGCAGGACCAGGGCCCAGAATGCTTGGTCAGTATGATCCAGGGCCTCTCTGCTGGAGACAGGAGAGGCTGGTCCAGAGCTAGGGCTTGGGGGCCAAATATGAACCCTGCTTAGTTCCAGTTTGACTTGTCCATTGAGACCCCAGGAATTTGCGGCCTGGAGAAAGCCACAAAGAAACAGACAGTGAGAGGGAATGTGAGACCATATTTTGTTTTGGGGCTTGACAGATTTTTGACAGATTTTATTACCATATGAATGAAATAAAGGTACTTTTACCCCAGCCCCAGACTGAAGCTAATCACCACCAGTAAGGTTTGTAGCAGCATGAATAATTGATAATAACACTTGAGAAGTATGGGTTGGGTTTTTGCAGGGTTAAAAGCGTGACTGGGAGGAGCTTGCACTGTTAACTGACCCGTAGCTCTGAGGCTTTAGTCTGACACAAGGCTGTTCCAGTCCTGGGATGGTTCTGGGTCTAGTAGCTGAGCAAGACTCCCAGGTTAGCAACAACACAGTTCTTGGAGTCTCGAATTCAGTAGTGTTGGCATAGTCACCTAGACTGGAGGAGATTGGCCCTACAGGAGAATAGTGAGAGTTTGCAGGCCCACCCTCCAGTCCCTCATTTCCCTGCCATTTACCTGTCTCATCCCACCTCTCTGACCTCACCCAGAAGATATGAGTTTTAGCTCTCTCTCTGTTTGAACACAGGACATAGAGCTAATCACTGGTTGGTTTATGTCTGAATTTGTATTGTTGCAGGTATGTTATTGAACAGTTTCATTGCATTATTTTCAAGGAAGAAAACAGTCATAAAGTTTGAAGTGCATTAGATATTCACAATACAAAAGAAAAAAAAAACAGTGTCCTTATCATCTTCTAAAGCTTTTAAACATGTCCCCCAAATCACCTTCAGCATCTCTCTGATAGTTGACTTTGACCCAATCTTGCACTAATTAACCTCGCTGCTCCACAAGCACTGGGCTTTCAAGATAAATGAAAATCTATTCCTTGTCCTCATATACCCTTGACTGAGGACACATCATGGCCATCAGCAGAGGTTGTCCTCCTGGAGCATGTGGCTTTGGAATGTGCCCCTGAGGAGTGGGGGCAGGGATAGCTCCCCGTCCAGCCAGATTGGAGGCATCCACCCTGCTGTGTCTGAGCAACAGCTGTCCCTGTCAGTGACCCTCTCCCATCTCCATTTCATGCTCTGCTGGTAATCAATAGTTAGTATCCAATCAATGAACGACTTTTCTGTTTAGTCAGTTTGATTGTTTCTGGGGTGACATGTGCCACCAATTTTGAAAAAAAAATTTATAAATGCTCATTAGGTTCCCAAATGAGCCCACCCCTCCCCCCCCCAAATCTTAATGACCTACCTAATGTGTTTAAAGGATCTCTGGTTCTTTGGCTCCCAAATACTTGCCTCAGCAGAGTTTCAATAGGAAAGTGCCCTTGGAAGCTAAGCCTTGGTTTCTAGGAGTAGAACTGCCATTGCTTGGTCTTTAAGAACTCACCATTCTTGCATCATGAAATGGAAAGGAGCACTTAGATTTCCCCCTGTTTTATCCCTAAAGCTATATGTAGAGTTTTGGGGGTTTTCAAAGGATCTTTTTTTTTTAATTGCAATTTATCATGTAGAAACGAGAAGGAAAATGGCTTCTTTTCTTGTCCATCTTTCTGTTTTATTCACTTAGACCAGGAATGACAAAACAGTTTTGCCACATATGCATGTATATCTAAATAATAAGAGACTCTGTAGGATGCTAGGTTGGGAAAAGATTTTGTGGTCTCATTAGGGAACCGAGAAAGTATGCTGTGGTTGATTAGTGGTGTCTGCCATGAGCATGGAAGTGGAGGAGAGGTATATCATGTGTCATGTACTTGTCATTCCTGATTCAGATCTTGTTGTGAAAAATAAAGTTCACACATAGAGGATGACTCTAGTCTAGTAGTTAAGAGGTATTTGCTATGTCCCAGGTACTGTTCTAAGTGCTTTACATATATTAACTAATTTAATTCTTAAAGCAGCCCACAAGGTAGGTACAAATGAGGAAACTTGTACAAATGAAGAAACTGAGGCATAAAGAAGTTAAATGACTAAGCCACATTCCTACAGCTAGGAGGTGGGAGAGCTGAGGTTCAAAGTCAAGGCAGTCTTGCTCTACGGCCCATGTCCTTAGCGGTCGACACTGTACTATCTCTTCTTGGCTAATGCTCTGTCTTTGCTGTCCAGGAGCTGACTCAGCTGCAGTTCAGAAGAAAATGCAAAATCAGGTTTATAGACCCTGTTATCCTTGGGCCTCGGGCTCTAGAATAAAAGATAAGACAGGGTCCAGGGGAACCTTAACATTGAGGAGAGAGTGCATATGAACTTCCTCCTTCCTCTCCAGTTCAGGTAGCATTTCTAGTCTTTCCTGCCCCTCTGGCATTGCCACCTTCTCAGATGAGAGGTGAATTGGATGGGAAGAGGGGCAGGCTTTTACGGAGAGGAACAGAGAGGAGTTCCTTGGTCTCTGGGCCACCTGGCTGGGGAAACTACTTTTGAGTGGCCATTTTCAGTGATCATTTTTGCGTCAGGGACATATGTACGTATAAAGAGAGAGATGTCTTTAGTGTATCAAATAATATATCTTTCATAATGGCTGAAGAGAGACTTTTTACTACTGTTTATGTCTTCCGTCATTAATTTAACAGCTATTTATTGAACACCTATGCATTATCCCTCTTTGGGCTAGAATTATCAAAATGGTGACCCAAAAGAGCAATGAGCCCTGCTCTCCCTGTGCTTATAGTCTGCTTGTCCAGGTAATAACTAAGTGTAAGGTGAAGCTCTGGTGAGCACTGTAGAAGGTCATTGGTTCCAAGAAAGCAATGGTAGTAGAGGGAATGAGGGACTGAGGTGGTCAGACCACATGGGTCCTTGAAAGCCACATTAGAGTTTTTACTTTAGCCTAAGAGCAGTGGGAAGCCATAGAAGGCGGGGGAGGAAATTGGGGAGTTTGTGTCATACAATGAGTTTGTCTTTCTTTTTTTTTTTTTAAGATTTTATTTATTTATTTGAGAGAGAGAATGAGATAGAGAGAGCATGAGAGGGGGGAGGGTCAGAGGGAGAAGCAGACTCCCTGACGAGCAGGGAGCCCGATGCGGGACTCGATCCCGGGAGTCCAGGATCATGACCTGAGCCAAAGGCAGTCGCCCAACCGACTGAGCCACCCAGGTGCCCGAGTTTGTCTTTCTTTTTGAAAGGTAATTGTGACTGCACTGGGAAGAGCGAATTGGAGAGGGGACATAGATGACCTAGAGGCATTTATAGGAGTCCAGGCAAAGAAGCCACAGTAGGGGCCACAATGATTTGATGGTGAAGGGAAGAAGTAGAGGGATTTGGATGTCTGGAAGGTAAAACTAGCTCGATTTGGTGATAGATTAGGTGTGGGTTGTGAGGGCTCAAGAACGGGCAAGGATGCCTAGAAAGGATAGGACAACAGTCCTGTTCCCAGAGGTGGGGATGCTGGTAGAGGGCCATGTTTGGAGTGGAAGGTCATCTTTTGAACTGTCTGAGAGGAGGTGTGAAATAGGCTACACTTTTCATGGTAAATGTGTAGTGTTTCGGCTGGGCTATAAATAAGCCTTGATGGATTGTCCTGGGAAATCAAGTACTTGGGAAAAAATTTCTTAATCCATAATTTTGTTGATTCTTAAAAATCTGAACAAACATATTTTCATTTAGAAAATAAGAATCTAACAATGCCAAAGGAAATTAATAAAGGTAAATATCTTGCATAATCTCCCTAGTTGTTTTCATTTTTGTATGTTTCTCTTCCAGAGAAACATTTCTCTTTTCCTATAAGCATTCGTATTTTTTTATTTTTCTTAAAGATTTTATTTATTTATTTGAGAGAGAGAGAATGAGAGATAGAGAGCACGAGAGGGAAGAGGGTCAGAGGGAGAAGCAGACTCCCTGCTGAGCAGGGAGCCCGACGTGGGACTCGATCCCGGGACTCCAGGATCATGACTGGAGCTGAAGGCATTCGCCCAACCAACTGAGCCACCCAGGCGCCCAGCATTCGTATTTTAATTAGTTGTCATTATAATCTACATCCAGTGTTGTAATAGGATTGTTTCACTTACCATTATCCCAAATATTTTTTCACATTTTTATATGTCTTTCAAATGCTCTATTTAAAATGTTGCATTATAGTACATGCTTTTGATAAATCATGAATTATAGTTTTCTAAGCAACATTAATACTTTTGGATATTCAATTGGTTTTAAAATTTCATTATTATAAGTAATAAATATTGTTATATGTATCACCTTTCTTTCCCCCTTACATTATTCCTTAGTTTGAATTCTTACGAGTGGGATTAGTGGGTCAAAGATTGAATGGATTTACAACTCTTGATATGTGTAAAGACAAACATTTTTAGAACCACAGGCAGGGGCTGTGGGGTGCTGACTGTAGAACAGAACTGTGACCTCCACGTCAAGCCTTATCATGTTTCTTTGGATTCAGCAACCAATGGTTCTAACCATATTAACGAGTGCTTGACAAGGTCCCATGGCTACCTGGGACCTGGGCTGTTCTCTTCCCTTCCTCAAGGTTTTCTGTTCCTAGGCTAGTGCCAGCATCACTGAAGAACCAGTGAGAGCCTCTGAATTGATGGTATCCTGAAGAGGGTGTCTAAACTTGACTGAGCCTCATAAGCCTTCAGGTTCTAAAAGACTTGCAGTGTGCTGGAGAGGCTGCCTGGGATTACTATAGGTTTGGATGGGGTTCTTAAGACTTTCCACGACCTGGTCCTTGCCTACCAATCTGTCCTTCATGGCCACTGCTTCTCAACGTATCACCTCTGCTATGCCCAGACTAGACTTGATTCTGGCCCCGGATGATGCCTCGGTCACATCCAGACTCATGGCTCTCATTCAAGTTGCTACCTCACTCTCTACCTTTCCTAACCCTGCCTCTCCTTCAAGATTCTGTGCTGGTAGCACTTCCTCCAGGCTCTCACTTCCCAGCTTGCTATTCCCCTTTTGCGAACTCTTGACAGTACCTTTCGTCCCCATTCCAGGACTTGGCACATAATTGTAAGCTTTCTGGTAAAGTTTGACATTTTTACCTCTTGAAGGTAATTGTACTTATCACGAGGGCAGGAACTGTGTCATCCTCTCACCAGCCCCCAGACAGCCTGACTGTCGTGCTGAGCCCTTTGCCAGTGCTCCATAAATCAAACAGGACCCAGGAAATCAAAATATATGTGCTGTATGATGCAGCGTCAAGGCTTTTTAGCCATGCTTATGTATTTTCAACATAAATGCCCATATTCAAGAATTGCTAAGGATATTATTCAAGTACTCCTAGATGGATCATACTCAGCTATGCTCTATCTGACTACAGTTTGAGGGGTTATGAGAACAAGTAAATGCTGGAAAACCATAATCTGGTCACCTTTTATTTCCAAGTCCTTAGTATGTCCAGGGTGGGAAGGGTGTTGGCGGAAGGAACCAGGGTGGATGAAGAGTAGGAAGAAACCCTGGAATATCCATCTGGTCTTTAAGAAGGCAAGTGTTTGTGGTTCCTGGAAACAGTACTTGAATTGTAGTGAAATGATGTGTTCTGCTATTCTGTTTTTTGAAAAATTGGCCCCAGTGTTACCCTGCTGTCCTCGTGGCTCACTTCATTGATTGGGTCAATATTCTGATCATCAGGAGTCTTCAGAGGAAGCCTCCCCAGTTCACCCTGGAACCCCAAGTTTCCCTTCTTCTTCAGGGGCTGGCCTGGTGCTGTGGGGCCCCTCTGGCCAGGAGTCAGGAGCTTTGGGGCTGGGCTGGCTCTGCCACCACCAGCCATACGGCTCTGCACAAGCTCAAGCCTTGGCACCCTCATTAGTAAAACCATGCACTTGAACTAGACCATCTCGAGGCTCTTCAGTAACTGAGATTAAAAACAAAATAAATGAAACTCTCTTAAAAGGGTAAGCTTTGGTGCCATTTTTAGCTAAAAATGAGAAATAGACTCTTTGACACATTTAATGACATGTGTTAGTATGTGTGTGGAACTTTACACTTAACTTGTATTTCTTTCTTTCCTTCTCTCCCTTTTTTTTTTTTTTCTAGCCAAACATCATGTCAGTGGCAATAGAACAGTTGAACCTTTCCCAGAGGGAACACAGATGGCTGTATTTGGTAAGATATCAACTCTGAAAGAAAACCCAAATTGTGTGCAAAGACTAGTGCCAAATTTCTGAGTTTTAGCAAGTGTCCTCAGGGCTTCAAAATCTGGGCTCTTCTAGATATTTACAAGTCATCGGAGCCAAAAAAAACCTATCGAGTTCTTAGTATTTCTGGGATCAGAAAAGCTTATTCTATAGAATTTAATATGCTTTCTTTTCTCACTTTGCAAACCAAATATCAAACTGTGTATTTGCTATTTCTTTCGTCCACACTGTGAATTAACCTGATAATTACAGTTTGAGTTTTTCTTCCCTAGAAGGGATCCCCCCAACACTGATATGTAATTTTGTCAAAGGCTGGGGTTCAAGAAGTTTTGAGTTGTTATTCCACAAAAATCAATCTAATTGAATAATCTCTTTGTCTTCCATTATGAATTCAGCATATTCCTTAGAAAAAAATCAGTTAAAATGTCTTAAACAGAATAAAATTTAATCTCTGAGTATATATTTACATTATACAATTATGTGGTTGAGCAGAACTTCTCTGTTAGATTCCAAACCTTTTGGTGACAAGGTCCTTTTTAATTCATGGCTCCTGACTTCCATATTTAATGTCCCCTAAACTTCCTTCAAAATGTCTCTACACCTGGCACTTTCTTTGCCTGCCTTCTTCTCCTTCTCTCTCCCTTCCCCTCCTCTTTCCCTCTTCTTCCTGACTTCCTCTTCCTTTTAGCTCCCCTCTCCCCCCTTCCCTCTAGCAATGCCCTGGGGGCCCCAGAGCCCATCCTTTATCAATTTCTCAGGGATTATTGCCTCTGTCCTCTGGATTTTCATTTTCTCGTATCTTCTGGATCCTTCCCCTCAGCCTTTAGAAGGGTTTTATCATCTGTCCCATTCTAAAACCCTGAAATCCCCCTGACTTTATGCCATCCTCTAGCTTCCTTTCTACCCTGATCTTGATGGTCCCCTACAAGGGCTTTTGTTGTAAAACTGCTTTAAGCATGGAGGTGTCTTTGAGATGGAAATTAGCCTCAGGATGACCCATCTCTAAATTAGCCTATTCAGGAGAAAGCATTAATTTATTCACAGAGATGGAACCAGAATTAGTAATCAATGATGATTAACAGTTGCAGAGTTATGAAACAGGGAGCTAATTCTGCCTGGGTGTTTGTAAATCTTGCTCTGTATGGGCTATCACCTTTTAAAATACAGTGATCAGTGGTTAGAAATTATTATGCTCAGAAATGTAAATGGAGAATTTAATTTTTGTAGCAAAAAGCATAATGGACACTCTAAAAATGTGTGCAAAGTATTTGATTTGTTAACTCTCCTCTGAGGACTTAACGTTCAATGATGCCGTTTTACTGGCGTTGTGGGTTTAAGACTGTTCACAGGGGACAGCAGAAGTCACATCGGTCCTCAAAGGGTTACGTTGATGATTTTTTTTTTTTTTTTGGTCTTTCAGATTTTTCATCCCCAGACATGTTAGAAACTCAGTTCCCTGTCATGTTGGGAAATATAAAATGAGACTGCCCCATCTTAGCAGGTTTCTCTCTGTTGTGCTATTGGAGGAAGGCTTCCTTCCCAAAGGACAGACTGAGCACCAGGCAGGCAATGATGCCAGAGAATTGGAAGTATCAGTGAATAAAACTCTGTGATGAGATTATTGTTATTATTTGTCACGGTTTTGGTTTATAGTGGCTTTCCTAAAAATCCTAACCCATGGCCTTCATTGTTTGGCTTTGGACTAGCACGTTCCTCTCTCCAAGCTTTGGTTTGTCACCTGTAGAACCAGAGGGCTGACAGAGTGCTCTGAGACCTGTTCCCTTTGCGTCGGCATCTCATATATTCAAGACCTAACACTTACCTGGCGTCAGGCGGTCCCCCGGAAACCCACTGTGAATGGCCAAGGTGTGTGGCTTTTAAAAGAGGAGGATTGTGTACAATTTCTACAAGTGCAGAGTTACACTGATTGTAAAAATAGAGTATTTTTGGACATTCTAAGAATTTTTACATTATGAGAACTGCAGTTTGGCTCTTACACACGCTTAAATTAAGGCCCCTATTTGGGTTAAGTATGTGCAAGCATTTTATATTAATGTTTTAAAAACTGGTCTCATTTTATATTGTCCTCCTGGCCTGCAGTGGAGAGAGGCAGCAGATGGTTTTGGGGGTGGCCTTCTCTCATTCCAGGTTGTTTATAGCTCTACTGAAAACGTTAAACCAAGCATATAGCACTGGGCTCTTTGACGTATGTTGGACATCTAATCCTCCTGGCCCCTTGAGAGGCTGGTAGGAGCATGTAATCCTCTTCTCAGAGAGCTCCTGTGACTTACCTGAAGCCATTCAGCCAGTGATATGGTGGAGGGAGAATTTGAGTCCAGGTCTAACTGACCCTGAAGCCCACAGTCTTTTTATGATGTACCCTGACTCTTAGCCCTGGTTGAAGGAGCCATGGGGCAAGTCTGGTAGATGCAGAAATGCCTTTCAGCTGGATCCATGCACAAAAGCATGCTTTCCAGCCAAGTCAATTTAGCAAACTGATTTGTGAATTTCTGTGTATTTCCAGAGTGCTCTGAAGGACTCTTGAGATACAGCTTTTGCTGGGAAAATACTATTGCAATGACATCTCCTACTATTTATCGTTTTTACCCATTTGATGTTAGTAGCATAAATTAATGTACAGGAGAATGTCTTACACCTGCTTGACTCTGAGTTCGCCAAAGTACCAATGGCATGTTCTACTCGTCCCAACTCATTCTTCAGCCTTCTAAGTCTTAATGTCTTATGACCAAATAGTATTACCAGTTTCAATTTTATTATCTATTGGTTAGTCATTTGAATGTACTTTGCAGAATGCTGTCTACATAGGAACTTTTAAATTTAATCCACTTCTAAAGTGGTCGTTGAACTGCCATTAGGCATTTAGAGTGGATAACGTAAGAAGGTGGAGTGTGAGGACAGTGCACACTCCTCACTGTCAAAAACGCATGAGTGCGTCATTCTATCAAGTAACCAAAGAATAGATAGGTGGTTCCTTCATTTCTGGTATATAATCTTCACAGATTATTTTTAAGCTAAGATGTTCATTTTTTCAGATTTTCTTTCGTGGCCCATTTGTTAGTCCTTGGCTTGTTTTTGTGTGGCCACAGTTCCTAAGCTTCTTTGTTGCTCTTTCTGTCCTCTGCACTTTAGGACAATGATAATAAAGGTAATAGGCTCTGCTCGCCCAGTGGGCTTCTCCTCGTCTGTATATGATGCTCTCTTTCAAGTCAGTGGGAGCCCTTTTTCCACAAGCTGGAGAAGCAGAACCAAACATTTTGCAATTACTTAATGTCTTTGTTCCTGGTGGCTGAGAGTGCCCTATGGCTATCATCCCTTTAATCCCACAACAGCCCTGTGAAGTGGGCATTATTGTGCTCTGTAGAGACAGAGAAACTGAGGCACCCAAAGATGAAAGAAATCTGGTCAAGTGGTGGGAATGCTTTCTCAGGCATGAGGACATCCACATTACATTTGCCAGCCTGCTGTGCCTGACTTAGAAAGGTTCTCTCCGGCTCTCAGTAACTTAATGAAAATGACATCCCATTGGCAGTGAGCCACCCCATCCACACAGAGAGCACAGGCTCCAGCCTCTCCGTGGTGGTTTTTTTTTTTTTAAAGATTTTATTTATTTATTTGACACAGAGAGAGAGACAGCGAGAGAGGGAACACAAGCAGGGGGAATGGGAGAGGGAGAAGCAGGCTTCCCTCTGAGCACGGAGCCCTGATGTGGGGCTCGATCTCAGGACCCTGGGATCATGACCTGAGCCGAAGGCAGATGCTTAACGACTGAGCCATCCAGGCGCCCTGTGGTGGTGGTTTTTAAACCCAGAACAACTTTTTTCATCTTATTAAAAATACTCCATAGTCAAGAAGATTTCTCATTTCAGAATAAAATAAAAAGTTATTAATTGAGGAAAATATAGAGAAGTTGGGTGTTGGGAAGATTTGTGAATTTGGGAAGATTTTTAGTACATTTTTTTAAATAAATGAAATACAGTTTTTGGGACGCCTGGGTGGCTCGGTTGGTTAAGCATCTGCCCTCAGCTCAGGTCATGATCCCAGGATCCTGGGATCGAGTCCTGCATTGGACTCCTTGCTCAGTGGGGAGCCTGCTTCTCCCTCTGCCTGCCACTCTCCCTGCTTGTGCTCTCTCTCTGACAAATAAATAAATAAAATCTTAAAAAAAAAATGAAATACAGTTTTTAAAAACTTTAAAATACAGTACTTTACCATAAAATTTATCATCCAAAGTAGGATGCTTTTGAGAGTGAAAGGGTGCTGTTAAAAATTATGTTAAAACAATGAGGTACAAACTGGAAGGATTTCAGGCAACTGGGATATAATGTTACCCTATAATAAGAGTGTATATTATAAACTATTGTGCCAAGAGTAATAAATACACATTGAGTAAAGTTGAAATTAAAAAATAATGAACATAGGGGTGCCTGAGTGGCTCAGTCAGTTAAGCGGCTGCCTTCGGCTTTGGTCATGATCCCAGGGTTCTGGGATTGAGCCCCATGTCAGGCTCCTTCCTCAGCGGGGAACCTGCTTCTCCCTCTCCCTGTGCCTGCCGCTCCCCCTGCTTATGCTCTCCTTCTCTCTATCTCTGTCAAATAAATAAATAAAATCTTTAAAAAAATAATGAACATAGATATATTAAATGAAGTACACAAATGAAAAAAATTACAATGTGGTAGACTAGACTTACATTATATACAATATAGTATCAACACCAGTAGCTCTACTAACTTCCAAGATTTTCCTCAATAAATATTGTTATATTCTTTCTGAATGACTTGAAATTAAAAGTTAATTGAAATTTATAAAACCTGGCTCATAGCTCTTTAGTAAGAAGAGATGGATAATTGATCTGATTATGCCCTTGCAATTTTAATATTGTACTACTAGTGTCCAGTGTTACAGGGTGAATGAGCATTCCATCACTAGAGGTATTTAAATGATAGAGTAGTCATTCCTAACCAATTGAGAAATGGACTAAATAGCCTTTAAGAGCCTTTCTTCTTAGTTAATGAACATTTGTTTTATTTAAGAATGTTAAACCTTTTTGAAAAAATTACTTCTAACAAGAAACCCTTTGATACTATCATTTAGAAACCCACACCAAAGCTGTTTGCTGCAAGGTAAGGTTCTGCAGCGAAGAATCTTAATGTACAGGAATTGATACCAGTGACAACAGCAGAAGGGTCTCCATGAATTCTTAGGGTGGGTTTTTAGGCTCCCAATAGCTTGACAGCAATGCCTCTGTGATCTCAAACTCTTGCAAAACATGTTTTCTTTGTCAGGTTCTCTTAAGGCTTCTCAAATGAGAGGGAGCAAAAGACAATCCAAGATATCACGGAAATGTGCCGATGACCTTGTTACAAATCTCTGTTTCTAGCCGGGTGCCAAGAATTCACCAGACTGTTTCTCAAATAGGTGTGTGGAACAGCTGATTCTGGAGCAGGGGCCCGTGGCTGGCACAGGCCCACAGATGCACCCCAGTCCAGGGGCCTCACCTTCAGCACCCCAAAGGAGAATGAGATTGGTGTCTGTAAGATGAACCGATGCTAAGACATTTTCCCCCCCGACTTCAATTGGAGGTGAATTTTGAAACAGCCACAGTTATTTTGTCTGCTAGCCAAGAAAACAGCATTGAAAGCAGCAGGCAATATGTCAGACTTCAAAGGAAAATATATTGGTGTCTCATTGGCTCGAATCCAACATTATGTTGGTAAATAATCAAATCCCGGTGTGGCATATTTCTCCCTGAACCTTGACTGAAAACCATTGAAGACCATTCTGTGAGCTGTGGAGTGGCAGTCACTCATTCTAGGAAAAAGGCCAGAAAGAATGACTTTGAAATGTGTTTATAATTAACTAAACAATCTAAATTCACAAGACTGTTAGAACAGCAGGCCGCTAACTGGTGCAAACTTCTTAAGTGATGAGGCACTTGGGGAAACAAAAATAGGCCTTCCTCCCACATAATCTGAAGCACCTTTGAGGGACAATAATTGGGCATTTAGGGACATGTTTTAAGATATATTTTATTTTATATGTCTTTTTCATGTGCGTGATGATCTCAATTTATATTTTCTTTTTGAGCATGGAGAGGTCATATAATATAGGGAAGGGTGAAGAGACCTAGCTGAAAATCCCATTTGGATTGTATGGCATTGCTTAGAATGGTGCAGTCCACTGGATCTGGTCCAGAAGAGCACAGGTGTGGAGTCTGAGAGGGTATCCTGGGGTGGGGAGGGTGAAGGGGGGGATATATTTAGAAGAGGGAAGCTGGAGTGTGGGTGGGGATTTCTATGCTTAGAGAATGGAACTGAACTGATTGTAGAAAAGAGTAAATCCGAATCCAGTAATGTTTGATGATCATGTGTCCACCAACCTCAACCATTTGGAATGCATGTAAGAACCAGAAAATAAGTCCTCCCCCCACCTCCCACAGCTGGTGAGGTGCTCCCCGGGAGGCCACCTGGTCTCCCCAGTCAGAGCACTCTGTGGATCCAGGCCCCAGGCGATTGACTGCAACATTAGTTAGTTCCATTTGATCTATAATCTCTCCTGCATAATACCTGATGAGTCCTGTGACTCAGGGATTTTGAAGGATAACCGATTGCATTAGTGGAGAACTAATCTAATGTTGGCCCAGTACCGACCAGCTCTTGTTAAACTTTCTATTAGGCCATTCTCATCATGCGTCTAAATGAGACTGGTTGCGTCCTTCTGAATCAATACAGAACTCTCAAAAAGTGCCATGATTTCTCTTTTGGCCTCAACTATTGAGTCGATCAGTTGTGGCTAATTATTTCACTGTTATCACTAGTATACAGTGACCGTGCAATTGACCAACTTTTTAAAAAGTTTTGAAAATGAAGATTTATATAATTTTATTTTACAAATATGGCGGTAATTTCTTAAATCTCTACAGAGAAAAAATGCTAAATAGGATGTGCAAGAGAAACAATTATATATCTACTGCTTCTCTGTGAATTAGCTTCTTTAGAAGAGAAGTGTAGATACGGAGAATGACGAAAACTAGAGGTAATTATTGGATTTAACTCAACTAACATTTTTAAGAAAAATACTGAACCCCATGTTGCAGATAATATAAAGCGGAATATTCTCTCTTGCTCTTACTCCTCCCAACCATTTACCTTGAGCCTTGTTATAAAATAAAATAAAGGAAAATTAAAATGGATACAAGACATGGCAAAATAGCATACATTAGAATTAGGTAAATATTAGACCAAAGAAAAATATGAGAAATGAAGTATACAAATAGTGCATGTCATAATATAATTTATAAAAGTTGGCCACAAATTTGGCTTTATATTTTCTAGTAGCATTGTGAAGATCAGTTAGTTGTATGGTTGGTTTCAGTTTTTAAAACTTGTGATAGAATATACATAATAAAAATTTGCCATTTTAACCATTTTTAAGTGTATGGTTTAGTGGCATTAAGAATAGTCTCACTGTTGTGCAACCATCACCACCATCCATCTCCTGGACTTTTTCATCTTTTCCAACTGAAATTCTGTATCACTTAGATAATAATTCTCCATTCTGCCTCTAGCCAGCCCCCAGCAATTCCTATTCTACTTTCCATCTCTCTGAGTTTCACTACTCTAGATAGCTCCAGTTAAGTGGAATCATTCAATATTTATCCTTTTGTGACTAGCACTTGGCATAATGTCTTCAAGATTCATCCATGTTGTGATGTGTGTTGGAATTTCCTTCCTTTTTTAAGTCCAAGTAATATTCCACCAAATATATATGCCACATTTTGTTTATCCATTCATCTATTGAAGGACAGTTGGGTTAGTTCCACCTTTTGGCTACTGTGAATAATACTGCTATGAGCATGGGAGTGTAAATATCTCTTCGAGACCCTACTTTCAATTCCTTAAAGAATATACCTACAAGTGGAATTGCTGGATTGTATGGTAATCCAATGTTTCATTTTTTGAGGAACTGCCATCCCGTTTTCTACAATGGCTGGATCCTTTTACATTCCCATTGGCAAAGCACAAGGATTCCAGTTTCTTCACATCCCTGCCAGCATGTGTCGTTTGTTAATAGGCACCCTAATGGGTGTGATACTAAAAATCTACATGCTTGAGGGAATCTTAAAATCTCCTGATTCTAGAACCAGAAAGAAATTTCTTTCAAGGATATGTATAAGGAGGATACTGTAATGTAAGACAGTTAGCAGTACTACGGATAACCCTTTAGCATGAGCACCATGAGGCAATTCGTGAGCGGTTGGTTATACTGCTCTTCTCTTTGGGCTCCTGACATCCACCAGGTAATATTTGGTCCACACACGCCCATGGGTGCCACAGATGCTTTTCTGGTGGGCTCTGGCTTAATCCATAAATTACTTGTATTGCATCTAAAACAATCAGTGGCCTGTCAATATTATTTCTTTCAGTGGATTTTAAAAAATATTTACTTTTTCGTTCTGTATTGTGAAAAATTTCAAATATGTTAAAAATAAACCGATGTAATGAAGCCTCCCTCACTCAGCTTAAACAGTTATCAGTTAGGGCTGATTGTGTTTCATGTATATTCCCACTCGTGCTCACTCCTCCATCTTAGGTTATTTTAAAGCAAATCCCACATATCATCTGATTTCCTCCATGAATATTTTGGTATGTATCTCTAAAAGAGCAATTTTCTAGGGGTACCTGGGTGGCTCAGTCAGTTAAGTTCCGACTCTTGATTTTGGCTCAGTTCATGATCTCAGGGTTGTGGGATCGGGCTCCAAGTTGGGCGCTGCGCTGGGTGTGGAGCCTGCTTAAGATTCTCTCTCTCCCTCTCTCTTTGCCCCCCCCCACCCCCTGCTTGGGTGCTCGCTCTAAATAAATAAATAAGCAGTTTTCTAGAAAACATACCATAATGCCATTATCACACGAAAAAATAGTTTTTTTTTAAATATCATCAACTATCCCAAGAGTCCATATGTTTGAGTCAAGATCCAAAGAGAGTCCATACATTTTAATTGGTTGGTATAAATATTTAGTCTCTTTAATCTGTAAGTTCATCCCTCTTTTTTTCTTTGTAATTTATTTATTCAAGAAATTAGATAATTTATTCTGCATTGTTTCCTTCAGTCTAGATTGAATGATCATGTTCGCCATTCCTCTATACTTTCAAAAACTGGGAGCTAGAGTCCTGATCAGAATCTGTAGGTGGGGTCCATAAGCCATTCAGGAGGCATTTAATAACTGGATCATTAAGTTACCAGCCATTAGTGATCATTGCCAAGATCCATTGTTCTGTTAGAGGCTGCAGGATGGCGCTCTTTTAATTCTAGCATTTCCTTTTATTTATGAACTAGAATATTTCTATAAAAAGAAACTTCCCTTTTATTAACTAGTTGGTTACCTTGACATCCAGTTTGATTAATAAAGAAGCATCATTTTTTCCCCCCTTATCTACCATTTTGCTCTATGGATCTGATCATGGGTTTAATGTATATTCATGAGTTAGAAGCATAGATAGATATAGTTGCTTAAGTCAAAAATGATTTAACAAGTGATGGTAACCTCTTTAATTTGACTAAATGACAATTTTCACTTGGGCATTTAACCAAATTATTGAAATTTATTACCATTTGGTTAAACACTTGAAAATATAATCATGATAGATTGCCTCAACAGATTTGGGTAAAACAAAGATGCAGGCCCATAGTCAGGTGGCAGAAGGTATGTCTCTGGCAAAGCTGAGTCTGGGGATCTGCCATATTCTCTGGTGTTCTCAACCCAGGTCTTGTGACCAGGGGATGCACTGCCATGTGGGTCTCAGTTCTGAACCTCAGCAACCCAGGATGAAAAAGCCAACTCCAGAAAGGGCCTCGGGACTTGGGGGTCATCTTGCTTCCAGATGTGGAATGCTGTCAAAATATTGGGACGATGAGAATGGGTAAGCAGCCAAGAAATGACAGCGCCTCCCCAGGAATGCTGCCCACTGTGAAGACTAACAGCTGCGCTGTCTCACCTGGAGCCCTTTTTTCATGCTTTGGCTTATATTGTGAATGCATCTGAGGGTAGCAGGAGACATATTTATCAGAGTGCATTTTCCATACTCTGTGCCTTCCAGTTTTCATAGACAGAGCAGGTAAAACTATCTGCAGTTTCACTGCCAAGTATTTTGGTAGCTATTTACTGACTCACTTTTCTTTTTTTAATAATCTCATTTTATTTTTATTATTATGTATTTTGTTTTTGCTAAGTTGTCTCAAATTTTCCTTTTGGAATGATGCTCTGTATAAATAAAGTAAATAAAAGTAGAATAATTCCTATGAATGAAATTTCTTAGGTCTAGTACAACATACAGGTTTTTTTTTTTTTTTTTTAAGGCATTCAAAATCAAACAGTGCCAGATCTGTTTTTTCAGGAATAACTGGGATGTTTTCACTGAAACCCTAGGAAGTGGGATTCAGTTGAAGCAACATGTTTGATCCACACTGAGAAACAGCCATTTAGTTCTGCAGACTTTTGGCCAAAATAGTGTGAACAATGATGAAAGCCCCTGTGAACTTTCCCTGAATTCTTACGTATAGAGTGTCAGCAAAATCCCAGGTGTCCTTATATACCAGGAGCTATTACGTAGAACACCTTTCAACTTTCTCTTATGTCATTGGTGCCCCAGGACTTAGACAAAGGATTATAGTTGATCAAGACCAATTACATTAGGACCAATGGTGGTGCTTGCCAGATGATTGTCTTTCTGGTTTAAGTTCCACCATAACCATAAATCCTTCCAAGTCTCAGCTGTGATTCCAAAACTCATGCTAATATGGATAATTAATGATAGTTCATGGTAGACCTTATCATGAACAAACTCAAAAAGACATTTTACAAACATGCTTACTTTATTTAAGATGATTGAAAACACTCTCAGATGTGGCTTTCCAGAATCAAGCCAACTTAGGAGGAATCACTGCTGTTTATTTTGTGGGAAGATAAATTTTATTTTTTTAGCCATATCTCTGGACTCCCCTAACACCCCCTATTGTAGACGTTTGAATCTCAAATGTCTTTCTCTGTGATGGTCCTTTCCCAAGTTCTTAATTTCTATAACATTGTCCCTTAGTTCAAGATGAGAATGTGTCCATGTGGAAGCCTGGCATCCATGTTGCCAGTTCTAACACTCATGCATTCATTTCGTACCTGGGAGAAGTTCTTGTCACTGTCTTCCGCCAGGCTTCCTTTTCCTTGCCATATGACTTTTGTCCGGGTGGCAGTGACATTTGCATGGAGAGGAGTGGTAGAGTTTATGTTGATCTAATATAAGGAGGAAGGTTTGGGGAGGGTTACCTGGGAAAATTCAGCAATAGGATGACACTAGGAGCTTAGAGTGAGAACTACCTGTGGATCAAGTGAGCTGTCAGGCATGCATAGGAACTGTTTCCTAGCATTCCTTTTGGCTGAATAGCTCGTGATTGGCAAGTATGTCCTTTGGCCAGGCCTCACCTTAACAGCTTTGTTGTAGAAATGTGCGCTAGCATGACCACAGAGATGGAGATCCTGTAGGCATGGATTCAGCATTGGCCTTGCATTCCCACAAGTAAAAGTTAAGAGGTGGATTCCCAAGCAAATCATACGTGCTTTAATCCTGGTGCCAATACATAGGTCTTCAGTGACACATAACAGTTGGGCAGGTGTACTAGCTGAATGACAAATAGTTTCCCAGGTGCTGTTAATGCATTGGTAACTGGACTGACAATTTTGTCCCTGTGTTTTTTTCTTCCAAGTAGAACATTTTTATTCTTCTTAGCCATGAAGTGGCTGTGAAAATACTACCACCGCCACCAAATAAATTATATATTTGGGTAGTAATTTTTATAAAGTATGTATGTATTATTTCATTTGTTCTTTGTATTTAGCTCTGCGATGAGAAGATTGAGGCCCAGAGAGATTAAGTGACTTTCCCAGGGTCAGGCTACTAGTTAATGGTAGAACTAGGTCTAGCACTCAGATCATTTATTCACTTATTCATCAAGTTGTTTATTTATTGCAGCAGGAGACAAATAGAAAAAAATACCTCCCCTTAAGGACTTATGTGCTATAGGCTAGGACAGAAAATAAGATAAATACGTAAAGTATATTGTACAGAATGTCAGAATGTGGTTAAGTGCTCTTGATTCATATAAAGCAAAGGAGGAGAATAAGAAATGCCAGGTTGGGATTGGGGTGGGGGCTTGCAATTTAAAATGATGATCAAGGAAGCCATCAATGAGATAATATTTAAGCAAAGATCTAAAAGAAGTAAAGGAGGTTGCCATACAGAGATCTGTGGAAAATCCATTCTAGGCAGAAGGAGTACAAGTGCAAAGTCCCTGAGGCAGGAGTGTGCCTGCCACGAGGCCTGTATGCTGGAGTGGAATAAACAAGGGTGTTGGGGTAGTAGTAGCTGAGACCAGAGATTAAGAGGGAGTTAAATCATGAAAGGCCTTGTGGTGACTGTGGGGACTTTGACCTTTACTTTATATGCTATGGGAAGCCTTTAGAGGATTTTGGGCAAAAAAGTGGCATAATATGACTCATTTTTTAAAGCAATCACTTCGGCTGCTATCTTGAAGATGGACTGTTTAGGATGGTAAGAAAAGAAGCAGAGATACCACTGAGGAGGCTGTTGCCTCTTGGTCCAGTACTTTTGGCCAGAACACGCACTGCCTTGAATTGATAATAATAATGAAAAGCTTTATACCTTTGTGTATCTTTCTCAAATGCTGTATCCTCATAGTTTTAGAATATTTTCTATCCCTGGGTATTAAGAATTTAAGTGGCCCTTTTAAATGACACATTAGCTGAGAACAGATACAAATCCTTTGTAGAGAGTACAGTTGACCCTTGAACAACATGGGTTTGAGCTGCTTGGGTCCACATATATGTGGATTTTTTTTTCAATAAGTTCATTGGAAAGTTTTTTTGAGATTTGCAAAGATTTGAAAAAACCTACAGATGAACCCCCGCAGCCTAGAAATATTGATAAAATTAAGAAAAAGTATGTCATGAATGCATAAAATATATGTAGATACTAGTCTGTTTTTATCATTTACTACTACAAAATACAGACAAGTCTATTTTAAAAAGTTAAAATGTATCAAAACTTGCACACGAAAATACTCACGGACCATATATGGTGCTATTTGCAGTTGAGAGAAATTTAAACATGTAAAGATGCAGTATTAAATCATAACTGCAAACAATTGACTATAGTAATACGGTACTATTGTGATAATTTTGTAGCAACCTCCTGTTGCTAGTGTGGTAAGCTCAAGTGTTGGGAGTATCCACTTAAGATGTCATGTGATGCTAATCATCTCTGTATGAATAGTTCATCTCTTTTTAAAATTGCATATTCGAGTTAAAAGTGATCTCTTATGGTTCTTGCTTTTTTTTTTTTTTTTTTTTGAGAGAGAGAGAGTGAGTGGGCAAGGGAGGGGGCAGAGGGAGAGGGAGAGAGAATCTCAAGCAGGCTTCATGCCCAGCATGGAGCCCTCCCCGGGGCTCGATCTCATGACCCTGAGATCATGACCTGAGCTGAAATCAAGAGTCAGGCCCTTAACCAGTTGAGCCACCCAGGTGCCCCTGTTCTTGCGTATTTTTCATCATGTTTAGTATAATACCATGAACCTTGAATAACACCATGGGACTTATACAAAGTTCTACTAGTGATGCTGGAAGTGCTCCCAAGAAGCCGAGAAAAGTCGTAACATTGCAAGAAAAAGTTGAATTGCTTCATATGTACCATAGATTAAGGTCTACAGCTGTGGTTGTCCACCAATTTCAAGATGAATGAATACAGTGTAAGGCCAGTTGTGAAAAAAGAAAAGGAAATTCATGAAGCCATCGCTGCAGCTGTGCCAGTGGGTGCAAAAACCTTGCACTTTTTGCAAAATACCTTTTTATGTCATATTGAAAATGCAGCTTTTATATGGGTGCAGGATTGCTATTAGAAAGGCCTACGTATAGATTCTAATATGATTCGAGAAAAAACAAAGTCATTATATAATAACTTAAAGCAAAAGGAAGGTGAAGGTTCTAAAGCTGGAGAATTTAAAGCCAGCAAAGGATGGTTTGGTAATTTTAGAAAGAGATTTGGCTTAAAATATGTCAAGATAACAGGAGAAGCAGTTTCTGCTGACTAAGAGGCAGCAGACAAGTTCCAGATGCTGTAAAAAAAATCATTGAGGAGAAGGAATATCTGCTTGAACAGGTTTTTAATGCAGACAAAGTGCCCTATCCTGGGGGAAGAAAAAGCCACAAAGGACACTGCTTAGAAAAAGAAGAAAGCACCAGGATTTAAGGCAGGCAGGGATTCTACTATTTTGTAGAAATACAGTCAGGTTTATGATTAGGACTGTCCTTATCTATAAAGCTGCTAACCTCCAAGTCTTGAAGAGAAAGGTAAACACCAGCTGCCATTCTTTTGGTTGTATAACAATAAGGCCTGGACAATGAGAATCCTTTTTCTGGATTGGTCCCATTGATGCTTTGTCCCTGAAGTCAGGAAGTACTTGCCCATAAGGGACTGTCTTTTAAAGTTCTTTTGAGGAGCACCTGGGTGACTCATTTGGTTGGGTGTCTGCCTTTGGCTTGGGTCATGATCCCAGGACCTTGGGATCGAGCCCCACATCGGGCTCCCTGCTCAGTGGGGAGCCTGCTTCTCCCTCTGCTGCTCCCCTTGCTTGTGCTCTCTCTCTATGTTAAATAAATAAAATCTTAAAAAAAATTTAAAAAAGTTTTTTTTTTTTTAAATTCTTTTGATACTGGAAATGCTCCTGGCCATGCAGAACCCCATGAGTTCAACACCAAAGGTACTGAAGTGGTTTATTTGCACCCAAACACAATATCTCTAATTCAGCCTCTAGATCAGGGGTCATAAGGGCCTTTAAGATTGACAGTCTATGTAAAGCTTTGCCAATGCCATGGAAGAGAACCCTGATAGAGCATCATCAGATTCTGGGAAGATTACGTCATTGAAAATGCCATTGTTGTTATAGGAAAAGCTATGAAAGCTATCAAGTCTGAAACAGTAAATTCCTGCTAGAGAAAACTGTGTCCACATGTCACAGGATTTACAACAGAGCCAATGAAGAATATCATGGAAGAGATTGTGGATATGACAAAAAAAGGTGAGGTGTTAAGGAATTCAAGATATGGATCTTGGAGAAATTCAAGAGCTAATAGATATCACACTGGAGGAATTAACAAAAGATGACTTGATGGAGACACGTGCTTCAGAACCAGTGCCTTGATGATAAGGAAGAAGATGTAAAAGAAGCAGAGCCAGAAAACAAACTGACATTAGACAGTCTGGCAGAAGGGTTCCAATTATTCAATGCTGTTTTTGACTTCTTTTTTTTTTTTCTTGTGACATGAACCCTTTCATGATATGGGCACTGAAATCAAAGCAAATGGTGGGAGAAGGCTTGGTGCTGCATAGAAACATATCTAGAGAAAAAAGAAGCAAAATGGTATTACAATGTATTTCTGTAAATTTACACCAAGTATGCCTGCCTTTCCTTCCACCTCTTCTACCTCCTCAATCTCTGCCACCTCTGGAACTGCAAGACCAACCCCGCCTCCTCTTCCTCCTTTTCCTCAGCCTACTCATTGTGAAGACAATGAGGATGAAGACCTTTATGATGGTTCACTTCCACTTAATGAATAGTAAATAATCCTCATGCTGTATAGGTAATAAACTCATCTGTTGTGAGTGAATTTGTGTGAAAATCTAATAACCATAGGCAAGAACTGTATGAGATACTTTTGTGTCACCATCATTATCATCATCATAACCTAAGTATTCATCATGTAGAACACTGTGTCAAAGACTTGTATGGAAATGGATAACCTATCTTTACATAGGCCTAAGGTAAGTGATATTTAATATAAAATTAATGTGTTAGCTTTCTTATTGTTTTATAACTGTGCTTTCCAAGGTTACATTACCATACAGTATGCCTCTCTCTCTCGTAATTGGAGAAACTGCATATCAGCCTATCATCAGAGGTAGATTTTTTTTAAAGATAACAATGTTTCCAATCCTGTATTATGAATATGACTGTAATATTGTATGCCATACAAGTTTTATAATAATTCACTGATTAGTGTGAAGGCTAGGCTACCATGAAGCAATCATATCGATTACACTAGGTTACCATAAAGAAATCATACTGCTGCCTCTTTGTTATCACTGCATGAATTGCTACACCTTTAAATAAATATGCATTTCTTTTTCACATTATCTTTTCATTTTTGATGTCTAGTGTTAATACTATGTATAATATCTAGTGTTTTGTATCATATAAGATAGTATTGATGTAGGTACTAACAGACCCAATTCGTCTTTTTTTTTATTATGTTATGTTAATCACCATACATTACATCATTAGTTTTGGATGTAGTGTTCCATGATTCATTGTTTGCGTATAACACCCAGTGCTCCATGCAGAATGTGCCCTCTTTAATACCTGTCACCAGGCTAACCCATCCCCCCACCTCCCTCCCCTCTAGAACTCTCAGTTTGTTTTTCAGAGTCCATAGTCTCTCATAGTTCGTCTCCCCCTCTGATTTCTCCCCCTTCATTCTTCCCCTCCTGCTATCTTCTTCTTCTTCTTCTTCTTTTTTTTTAACATATAATGTATTATTTGTTTCAGAGGTACAGGTAACAGACCCAATTCGTTTTATACACGACAATGTAAACTTGTGGCATTGATAAATATAATACTGTAAATTTGTTTTTTCTTCCTTATGATTTCCTTAATAGTATTTCTTTTGTCTAGCTTACTTTAAGAATACAGAATATAATACATATAACATATAAAATATGTGTCAGTCAACTATGTTATTGGTACTGCCTCCAGTCAACAGTAGGCTATTAATAGCTAAATTTTGGGGGAGTCAAAAGTTATACATGGATTTTCAGCTGTGCAGGGGTTTGGTGCCCCTAACTCCTGTGTTTTTCAAGAATCAACTGTATGTTGGTATTATTGCTCTAGTTACAGATTGATATTACTTGCAGCTTTAGATGGAATTGATTTAATTAAACCACTTAGAATCATGTTGAATGTGTGTATAAAATTCCTTTCAAAATGGGTCGTTGCTTGTTCCATAATACATTGAACAGTGTAGAAGTACTTCAGATTGTGCTTCTGGTAGACACAGAGTATGGAATCGAGCACAGATCAAAGGAACATGGTGATTGATTTAAAATATGAAATCAATGCTTATAATAAGACTAAAATTTATCAATGAAGTAAATTAGTATTTCCCTAAAAAAATTACACTTCCCTAAAAAATCTCAACTCTTCCAGGTCCAAAAACTGTTGGGGTGGAATATGAGATATTTGTTATCATCCAAATTTGTGTTTAAATCCTAACTCAGCTGATTTCTGAACTTGAATATGTTTCTGAAACTCTAGCTGATAATAATTTTGCCTCTGGACAAAACAAAACAAACACACAAAAAACCCCAAAAAATAGTTACTTGAAGGAACCGGTGAACAACCAAATGTTGCTGTCTGAGCAGAATCTGGAGGGAACATATCTCTTGAAGTAAGGGAAACAAACTTGATAAGCACCACATTTAACCAGGTTTTTCCTTGAGGGTACCTTCCAGTAGTCAGTTGCTTAGAAAAAAAGTGCAAATAGAAAGTGGCTATCTCACCAGGCTGAATAGACCACAGTCGGATCCAGGGACTGCAAGAGCAGCTAGATATCAATGCAAAACAGTCTGGAAGGGAGGAGCAATAGAGGGAGAGCCCCCAAAATCTCTGTACAATTCCACTCAAATCTGTGGCTGCCTCTATATGTGCCTGCACAGAGTGAGACTCAAAAGAAACCAGCAGAAAACAGATGCTAGAAATCTGAGGTTTCAGCAGGACCTTGGTTCTGGGAGAGAGTTGAGTTCAAGTCCTGTTAGGTTAAAGACAATTATAAAAACTTTAGGCTTTTGTTTAAAACTTGAGGAGGGCCATGTCTTAGGAGTAAACCCAGGATGAGGGTTACATCTTAGGGCTAAGGGGAAAAAGCAAAAATAAACTCATTCTTATAAAATCTAAAACTAAGCCTATAGAGGATCAAGATGACCCACCAGTAATTTACTTGTGTGTCAGGACAAAATTCAACATTCTTTGGAGAAAAATCACAAAATCTAGCACATATCATCCATAGTGTTTAGTATTTAATAAAAATGATCAGATATGTGAAGAAACAAGAAAAAAGTCAATAGAAGCAGACGCAGAGATGAGCCAGACAATGAAATTAGCAGACAAGGACTTAAAACATATTATAAATACATTAAAGAATATATGGAAAAAGATGGACAGAAGGAGTTAATAGGTAAATATCAGCAAAGAAATTAAACTATAAAAAAGAATAAAGTGGAATTTCTAGGGCTGAAACATACAGGATTTGAAAGAAAAAAACCCAGATTATTGGGTAGACTTCATAAGAGATTCAGTATTGCATAAGAAGGGATCAGTCAACTGGAAGACAGGTCAGTAAAAATTATGCGAACTTGAGAAAACTTTTTTTCTTTTTTAGAAGGAGGAGAGAGAGAATCTTAAGTAGGCTCCATGCCTAGCATGGAGCCTAACATGGGGCTTGATCTCATGACCCTGAGATCATGACCTGAGCCAAAATCAAGAGTTGGACACTCAACTGATTGAGCCACTGCCCTGAGAAGAATTTAAAAAAAAAAAAATGAACAGAGTCTTGGTGATTATGAGATGGTATCAATTGGTCTAATATATGTGTAATTGGAGTGTCAGAAGGCTCCCAGAGAGAGATGCTGGAGCAGAAATAGATATTTGTGAAAATAATAACCATAAATTTGAAGGGGGTAGTCAAAATGTGTGCCAAATCTAGAGAGTCAAAGGCAGGGATCCAGTCAGGACAATGGGACAAAGAGTTTTGAATGGGGGTAAAGATTAAATAAAAATAGATGACTGTAAAACAGGGAAGGTCCACCTTGCTCAAAGACCACCCCTATACCCATGTCTGCACTCCAACTCCTTTTAGAATACATTGTTTCTTTTCCTGTGGCTCCATGGTGACATTGTGTTGAGATGGGCTCACTCTTGGTTCAAACCCGAGCTTTACCTCTCACCAGCATATCATTACACTCTATATTCTGGGATCATCACTTGTTAAATGAAAGTAATGATAACTTTCTCACAAGGCAGGTCTCTGTGGATAGATTATGTACATTTTATAGGGTGGTGCTGGCCATATCATACTTAGGCCCTTGACAGTAGTTTCCTTTTGCTGCTTAATTTATTCCCATCGTGGTTATCTGACATCACTACCCACCCAGTTAGCCAGGTGAGGGAAATTAAACTTCATCTTAAGAGCAAGAAGAACCATAGAAATGATAGGATCATGGTTGAATTTTAGAAAGATCACTTAGGCTTCAGTGTGAAGAATGAACTAGAAGGATGTGAGATAAGATTTGAAAAGACAAGATTGGATGCTTCTGGAGGCCGTTGCACACGCCTTCTCTCTCTCTCTTTTTAAACATTTTATTGACATACTTATTTGAGAGAGAGAAAGTACATGTGAGCACAGAGGGAGAGGCAGATGCCCTGCTGAACAGAGAGCGGGATGTGGGACTCGATCCCAGGACACTGAGATCATGACCTGAGCCGAAGGTAGATGCCCAACCATCTGAGCCACCCAGGCGCCCCATGCCTTCTCTTTATACTCTTTTTAAACGGCTGTATTATCTTCTTTTCTTTCACAAGAGACCCCGCTTTGCCCATTTATATCACAGCCTCTATCATTACCAGCAGAAATAAAATTGAGTTCCCCATTCCTCAAGGACAGGGATGCTCAGTCTTTAAAGGGTGTGAGATGATGGCGGTCTGGACCAGGGTAGTGGCAGTGTGGGCATGCAGTCCAGTGGACACATCTGAGAGTCTTTCTGCCAATCTGTCATTGTCTTTAGATCTTTTTTTTCCAAGAGATTTGATTACATACCTGGCAGAGATTCTTCTCAAAGTGTACATATGATTATACCATTCTTTTGCTGGGGCATCTTTGTCTCTAGAAAGGTATCTCCACTCCTTAGTCTAGCATTTAAGGCCTTGTAGAAGCTATTCCCAATCTATTCAGCAAGCTTTCATTTTTAATATGACTTCTCACCCAACCTGTGAGGGGCCTCCCCCTAGTTCTGTAACCACTTCACACACTTCTATACCTTTAGCTTAAGCTCTGTTCTTCTTGGAAGTCTCGGCAACTTTTCCTGTCTTTCCCCCTAGCTCTTTTGCCTCATTCATGACATAAGATTTGTCACTCTGCATTATGATTAGATATTTAATTGATTATCTCCCTCTGCCTGCCTGCTTTTTGATGATAGAGACTATGTCTTGCTGTCTTTGTGTTACTAGGGCCTAGTCCCAAATACAGACCTTTAATATAAATATTTATTGGATGAAAGAATGAATAATATTCCACATATCTGCAATGGAAATGCTAAGAAATTTTTTATATTCTGTTACTAAATTTGCACACAGTTGTGTAAGAAATCAGTTTCAAAATTTAGCTTGAGGAAAAGAAGCCCTGATGAGAGAAGTGAGAAGATGTAGAGACTTTTGGAGGAAGTCTCAAGGGGACTTCTGGAAACTTCTGAAGAATTTAGTGGTGCATGGCCTAATGGGCTTTATAGAGGTAGTTTTTGTCCTCTGTGATATACATGTACCACCATTTTCTGGGTCCTTGTTGGATAAGTGACATTTGGGGGGCCACAAGAGGAGGTGGGATGAAGGTGTGAGGTAAAATGAGATACACTTATTGACTATCTACTGGATGCCAGACAATGCTGAAAGGAAGGTATTCCCAAGGCAGAAAAATAGCGAGGGATAGGAAACTGAAAGAGGGAGTAATATATCCATGCTAAAAAAAAAAAAAAAGAAGAAGAAAGAAAAAAGAAAGTGTAAATGACTGTGTGAAATGCCAGAGGGAAGATGGAATATCTTAAATTCCTCAGATTTACTGAACAGGCAACCTGGGGAGTAGCCTACAATGTTATTCAAATTATCCAGTTGTACCTGAGCCCTGTGGGTGCAGTCATGAGATCTGGAGTAAGTTGGTGGCAGGGACCCATAACTTCTAGTATGTTTTCACCCCTATTCCTAGAGCAAAAAGGTACCCAGGCCAAATCACTAGGGGTCACTTTAATACTGCTTAGTCTAATGAAATCACTAGTATCTCAAGCTAGTTGCCTTGTCTGAGCCTCAGTTTCATAACTGGTTCAAGGAAAGCCTTGGTTTTCACTAACATCCGTCCCATCTACATTGTTCCTTCTTGATGAAGTGGAATGATCCACGCTGACCTTCGCCTCTCTTCATTGTTTTTCTGCTTCACGTTGTGATTGGAGATAGTTTTGGAAGTTTTCTTCATCTGGGACCTCTTTCCCCATCCATATGTCCTACATTTTCTCTTAAGATTGAGCTGGAACTGACTTAACACATTCGACTGTGTTCATCAACACCCACTGGCAAATGTTATGGTCATTTATTCATTGAAATTCTATAAATCTCCTACCCATTCTAGAAAGAAAAATGAAATTGCAGGTACCTTAGAGAAGGCAGGGCCCACGAGCAGACAAATCTGGGAAATGAAAAGAAATACTAAAGGATGCCTCTTAGGAAAACTGAATACTATTTCTTTTTCTTATGGCTTTCTTTTTTTTGCCCCAGGCAAACTGTTGACCATATTTGTCAGGCCTTAATAAAAATCCCATAGCTCACTCTTACCCTGCCTTAGCTCTGGCCTCATGCTCATGTCCTTGGGAGGAATTTGGTTCTCCTGAATTGAGGTGCTACTTTTATTTATTATCCTCTAGTCCAGCTAGCAATCACTCACTTTCTTTCCAGGAACTGAGAGAACTGCGCTGCTTCCAGCAAGCTCGTTTTGCAAAGCCCGGGCTTTCACAGTGCAGACACTTTCAATGGTCTTCCTTTGTAGGGGAATCCACTGCCTCATCAGCCCATACCTGGGGAGCAGCTGTGGCTCCACTGTCCTTAAGGATACAGACATACTTGTGCATACTCTTTTTTTTTAAAACTATGCTCCACACCCTGCATGGAGCCCAATGTGGGGCTTGAACTCACGACCCTAAAATTAAGAGCTAAGCTGAGATCAAGAGTTGGATGCTTAACCAATTGAGCCACCCAGGTGCCCCAAAAGTAAAACTAACAAAGAAAATATACTGAGACCTCATTTACCTTTCTACCACCTCTACTCATCTTTAGGAGAGAGTCATAGCGTTTTAGAACTGAAAACTATCTTCAAGTCCCCCTTTCCTGCCTTTTTCTCTGCTGGGTAGCTGGCCAGCAGTGATTTGCCCTAGGCCATATTTGGCAGGGTTTGTAGATGTGTGTCTGCAACCAGGGCCTGACTACCTGTCTCAGGTCATCTGAGTTGCCTTTCTAGAATCTAGCCCAGGCCATTCCCCATCTTTGCCCAGGTTCCCCCTTCTGATAAGGGGTTTGTACCTCATCAGATTGTAGCTGGAATCTGGGTTTCAGTTTGTTGCCCTGGTCTGAGCTCTCATCTGGACCAGAGTGACAACATTTGTGTGTCATCCATGTGCTTTATAAAGGACAGGGAGCCATGGAAAGGAGTGCCTTGGAAATGTGCCATGAATAGTACATTGTGTCTTTCTATTGAGTCTTTAGATACTTTATTTATATCTAGTAAAATCCCATTACAAACGATGCAGTTCCAGCAGAGTGTTCCATAAAATCATGCTGCCTTTTTAAGATCCACATGAACTGCCTTTTATTTACCAGGTGCCACTGAATTCCCTGTAATGAACAATGTGGTACAGCAGAATCATCCTTCAAACCCTGTATCTGTAATAAGGCAGTTCTTAATTCAACTTGCTTACGGATGTACACAGTTTTCGATGAATATAAGCTTGTGAAGTTTTTTCTAGGAAGGCAGCATGTCATAAGGGAAAGAACATCAGCTTTGAAATCTAGGCATGCCTGGGTTGGAATCCTGGGTGTGCCTTGGTTCTGTGTCTTTGGGCAAGTGACCTAACCTCTCTGAATCTTCATTTTCTCACTGTTAAAGTGGGGTTGATTCTGCCTTCCTTGTACAGTTATTGGGGGGGATTCCATGTGTACAAAGATACTGGTACAATGTGTGACTCACAGCAGGCATTTGATAAATGTGACCTCCTTAATTTTTTTCCTTTCCTTCCTTTTCTTCTTAGCACATAAGGAAAAGAATACCAGGTTATGTACTGTTTGTAGGAAAAATTTTATTTGCTCATTAATCACAGGTATAAAATCACAGTTAAAATTGAGGGGAAGAGGAATATAGATTTCAGTTCTCCCTCTTATTCTCTCCACAGAGCCATCAGATCCAGCCAGTGATCAAGCTGGATGTTAGAAATAATTTAATGTCATCATTTTCAGATGACAAATTGAGGCTTAAAACATCCCAGTGAGTGGCCCAGAGGCACACAGCTCTCAGTGCCCCTGGTTGAGGTTAGCGTTCTGTGTTTGTTTGTTTGGCATGATGAAGACCTGGTTGATAAGAAGGAGGCAGTGAGAAGGCAGAGATATGAAGAGATGTTAGGCTTTTAAAAAAGTGTTGGGTTCAGAAGTAGCTGTTAAGAAGGCATGTCTGAGTTGAGTGGTAACCAGAGAGTTTTATGCTCAGGAAATGGAGAAACTAGCTCAGAGAATTCTGTGGGCAGGAATCCAGAGAGGCTGCTTATGAGGCCACAATGCAGTCTGTTTCGTTTGAAGTTGGAGGGAATGGCTCTCACATTTCACCATGGGACAGTGTGACATCTGAGGGACCAAGGGTGGCAGGAGAAGCAGCTCTGACCTTGGGTGGACTGAGAGAGGGAGTTTTGAATGTGTGCATGTGTATGTTGGGAGTGGGACGTGGAGCAAGCAGGAAAATGAGAGAAGAGAGCGGAAATGAACACTTATTGAGTACCTGCTATATGCTTGACACGTTTTATATGTTATCCATGAAATTTTTGCAGTGACTCTGTTACTAGTACTATTTATCTTCCTAGTTTATAGATGAGGAAACTAAAACTGAAAAGAGTATAAGGAGCTTTCCTGAGGCCACAAAGATAGTAAGTGTTTCAGCATATAGACCTGGTTGAAATATCCACTTTCAGTGCTTCTGAATCCATGTCTACAAAAATCCAGGAATCTGGTAGAGGAAAGGGAAAAGTGAAATGAGAACTTCTTTTATTTCTATGTTCAACACTCCATTTTTCTTCATATAATCACTGAGTTTCCACTCTAGAAGCCTCAAAGGAAGATCTAAGCAATCCATAAGCTGGCACTATGGTTTCTGGGAATGCCTCCTTTATAAACACCATGATAATGATAGCAGATGGTCAATTAAATTTCAGAGAATTCCAGTTCAATTCAAAAGATAACTTCCCTGGGAGGCTAATACATGCAAAGTGCCATGCTAGGTGATAGAGGAAAAACCAAGTCCAGAGAGATGGGCCCCATGTTCTAAGTTCACAGTGTAGGGAGGAGGTCACAGCATAGAAGCTAATAGTCATTACATAGGGTAGACTATAAATGTGTGATGTAGGAAGGCTTGGACATGCTTTGGGGTTCCAAGAAAAGCTGCTTTATATCTGAATGGCATTCTGGAAAGACTTAAGGGAGAAGGTGATATCTGAAATTATTCTTTTTTTTAAATTTTTTATTGTTATGTTAATCACCATATATTACATCATTAGTTTTTGATGCAGTGTTCCATGATTCATTGTTTGTTCATAACACCCAGTGCTCCATGCAGAACGTGCCCTCCTCAATACCCATCACCAGGCTAACCCATCCCCCTACCCCCCTCCCCTCTAGAACCCTCAGTTTGTTTTTCAGAGTCCATCATCTCTCATGGTTCGTCTCCCCCTCTGACATACTCCCCTTTTCTTCCTCTCCTGTTATCTTATCTGAAATTATTCTGGGTAGGTAGACAGAATTTCCAAAGGTGGAGGTGGGGATGAAGGATACAGGGCGTGAGCAGATAACATGAGGTTGGTGGTAATGAAACGGAGTATTCCAGTTTGGCTGAGGATAGGGTATGAGTATTAAAACTTAAACAATTACCTTAATTTTGTTGGTTATGAAAGTGGCACATGTGCATTATATGAATGCATTATAGAAAATTTGGAAAATACAAAAATATAATAAAATATAAAAATACAAAAGAGAACAACTAGAGACAACTATTATTCCAAATTTTTATTGAATTTCCTTCCAGACTGTCTATAAATCAATCCATATAAACATCTAAAAAACCCCTCTTCTTTTTGATAATGACAGTTGGAGTACATATTTCTTACAGAAATTTGGGAAATACCAAAGAATATAAGAAGAGAATGAATATCACCTGTCATCTTACTATTAACATTTTGGTTTATTCCCTTGGAGTTTTTTTCAAACTGTATCCTTTACATCAAATATGAACACATTCTTCATGTAGCTTAATACCCTGTGTTTTCTTCCTTAACATTATATTTTGAATATTTTCCATGCAATTAAATAATCTTAGAAAAATGGATGCGTAATACTCTGTTCCAGGTTATGGGTGGACCATCATTAAATACTATTCTCTAGTATTGATTAGGTTGTTTCAAATTTTTAGTAATTATAAATAATGCTCTTAAAAAACATTTCTGAAAAATTAGCATTTGTTAATTAAAAAGTACTTGCTTCAGACTGCTTCTCAGGAGTGGAACCACAGGATAAAAGGGTGTTATTACTTTTGAGATTCATGCATATTACCTATTCATGGTTTTAAAGAAGACAAATGACATGTTTGAAAGTATATGTGATGAAGATCAACCTGAAAGCAACATGAAATATATGTGTCAGTGAGGGAGCAGGCTGAGGTGGGACGACAGCTGGGGGGCTGTTGTCATCATCTAGCTGGTGAGTTACTGGACCAGGGTGGTGGTAATGGGAAAGGAGTGAGAGTATGAAGGACTGACTACCAGGAAACTGGGTAGGTTGAGAAAAGTAAAAGGGAAAAAACAATGGAGACTCCCAGCTTTCCTACTATGGTTTTAGGAAAAGGCTGATGCAATTGAAACAAATCTGGCTTGGTTAGTCTACTAGGTATCAGATATATTGAATTCAAAGTATCAAGGAACCTTCCAGGTAGACATACCCGGCAGGGAGTTGGAAATGCATGTCTTTATATAGCTTTCTTAGGTGGATGGTCAGGGTTAGACCTATGGATTAAGAGCCATTTTTAAATAGGTGATATGTGGTTTGAACTATAGAAAAGGGCTGCTTTAAAAAAGTATAAGAAGGAAAGTATAAATGTGTACCTCACAGTAAGCCAAAACACGCAAAGTGATTTAGGGACCTCAAACTGTCAGAAACTATAGAGAGTTTGGGGAGAAGTATGGAGTCTTAGAAGTGGGTGGCTGTGTCACTCTTCCTATTCTCGCTAACTTTCCGGAGTCCTAGTAGTGGAGGTAGCCCTGGAAATGACTGTGAGCATGGCTGTATTCTGTATGAGGTCTAAAAGTGGGGAAAAGAGCTGGAAGAGAGGGAATGTTTGGATAAAATGTTAAGGGAACATGTGGTGACTGCACATGTTCTGTTGAAAGCCTGGCCTCCTTGTTGGTTTCCACTCTGACAATACAGACCGCTCTTCCTATCCCATCTGTTGTCTGAGGGTTTGTTTTTCAGTGATGCCCCTATCAGGCAGAATTAGGAGAATGGGGTATGCTAGTTAACAGGGAATGGGATGTGCTGGTGAACAGAGCATGGAATGTACTAGTGAGCAGAACTTGACCGAGCCACTTTGTATAGGTGGCAGACATGTAAGACCATCGTTCAGGAGTACCAAAGTTGTAGTGGTCAGCCTCTCACTTACTTTTAGAAAAATGGCATTTCAACAATCACAGATCTTTACTAATCAGGTCAAAAATCACAGTGTGAATGCAAAGGGCTTAATGAAATTCTCAAGTTTCTTTAAAGTTCTTTCTGAAGATTTCAGCTGAGTATCATAAATCTTAAGGGAAGATAAAGTAATCCCACAAATATAAAAAAAATTCCATAGCCACAGATAATATTTGAGAAATGACAGATAAGAAGTTTGACTAGAAATGCAGGAATCTAAAAGTAATTCTAAATAAAAAAAATCCAGTAGGACCTTTGAAAAATTTTTATCAACTCATGATTTGGAATGATAGTAGAAAAAATGTAAGTCTGAGACAATGATGTAGTTGTAATTTTGATATGATCTTTAAATCTCTTAGATGCTTAAATTTTGATATAAATTGGAATCTTTTCCCCCTTCTGTTCAGAACTTTATTTCTACAGATGTCTTTCAGAAGTTCTGGAGTGGTGGTGGTGGTGACAAGTAAATTCATTGAATCCATGACTTCCAGAGACAAGTCTGCAGACCATTGGCATCAGTACTACTTTAGGATAAAATATTCTTTAAAGAGTCATTTCGTTATTCTGTAAAAGACAACTGTTGTATTCCAGGAACCTAGGATTCACCTGTCTCTTGTAGCAGGTCACTAAATAGTCTCATCAAGTTTCAAAAGGATATTATAAAGATTACATTCTCTAAGCACAATGCAACAAAATTGCATCAAAATGAAAAGACAGTATTAAAAACATGCCATATGTTTGAAAACTAAATTGTACACCCTTAAATAACTTACGAGTTAAAAAGAAAACATGGAAATTATAAAATATTTAGAAACGAATGACAAGGAAAATACTACATATCTAAACATATTTAAATATGTGGGATGTGTCTAAAGCAAAACTTAGAGGTAAATGTGTAGCCTTAAAGACATTTATCAGAAAACAAGAATACTTGAAAATAAATAACTATTCATATCCAGAAGACAGAAAGGAACAGATTAAGAGTAAACTGCACAACAAGATAATAGTAAAGAACTAACAGAAATAGAAAACAACAACAACAAAAAGGATCCATAAAAGCCAAGGTTTGTTCCTTCCTGAATAACAGTAATACAAAGTCTCCCCCATTTCATCCCTTCTCCTCTCCAAAGACACAAGGTCCAGGTGTCTCAGAAAGTTTTATTGTAACTTCAAGGAACAAATAATCCTTTTCTAATGCAATGTTATATAAGGGGGGGGGAAGTTAACCAACCCATTTTATGAGGCCAATATAACCTTGATACTAATTCTGGACAAGACAGTACAAGAAAATAAAATTATGACAAATCTTCCTTATGAACATAAATGAAAAAATTTGAAATAAAATATTAGCAAAAGTAATTCTTCAGTGTAAAATACATTGTAAGTAGGTGAGGTTTATTGAAGGATGGCTCAGAGAAATCTACAAATGTAATATACTACTTTAAGAGATGAAAGGAGGGGAAACCATCTGATCATCTCTAAAGAATGAAGCATTGTTAAAACTCAAAACTAATGCCTGATAAAAATCTATTTACAAACTAGGATTGGAAGGGAACATTTCTAACATTATAAAGGGTTTCTAACCAAGAACCTACAGCAAAACTCATACTTACTGGAGCATTCTCACAAAAATTAGGATGAGACAAAGATTCCCACTATCACCCTTATTATTTAGCATTAAGCAGGAGGTCCTAGCTGTTGGAAGAAAGTAAAATAAGGGAAAGAGAATAATAATTGCACAAGGAAATATAAAACTGTCATTTGTACAAAATATGATTCTTTACAAAGAGGAAGTCAAAGAGAACATGGAGAAAAGCCATTAAAACTAATAAGAGCATTCTCTTAAGTTTTCTGACCGTATGGAAAGCATACTAAAATCAATGGTGTTTTTATATCCCAACCAGAAGCAATAAAAAAGTGTAATAGAAAAAGTAGAGTTTAGAGCAGCAACACAAATCATAGGATACATAAAACTATATGTAATACAAATGTATAGGACCTTTATAGAGGAATGATAACATGGTATTGAAGGACATGCAAGAAGACCTGAATAAATGGACAGCCGTATTGTGTTCATTGACGGAAAGGCTCAATATTACTAATATGACAACATATTTTTCAAATTAATCTGTAAGTTCAACGTAATTCCAATCAAGACCTTAACAGGGTATGTTATGGAACTTGACAAGCTAATACTAAACTAAATTTAGGATAGTCATTTGCCAAGAATAGCAAAGAAAATTTTGAAAAACTGTAAGAAAAGAAGACTTGCTGCACTAGATATCATGACTCATTAAAACTAGAGTAATCACAACCCTTGTTTTTTTCCCTACAAACATGCTTCACCCACAGTTCTTCACTCAAGCCAATCATCTTAGAGTCACCCTTGACTCTCTTTCAAACCCTGCTTCCAATCTGTCAGGAAAGGAAATCCTTTGGCTCTATCTTCAAAAATATATCCAAAATCTGATGATGACTGCCTCTGCTACCACCTGGTCTAAACTACCATTCTCTTGTACTTGGATTACAGCAGTCATTTCCTAACCATTCCCTGCTTCTGTGCTTGGTTCACTCCAGTCACTTCTCAGCAGAGGACAGCCAGAGTGATCCTTGTAAAACATAAGATGCTGGTAAAACACGGCATTCCCTCTTCTGCTCAAAACTCAACAGTGGCCATCCATGTCACTCAGTGTAAAATCCATAGTCCTTACAGTAGCCTACAAGGCCCCACACAATCTGGCTTACCTGATTTATGTTCCACTACTTCCTGTGCTCACTTCACTCAAGCCACATGACTTCTTTCCTGCCCCTTAAACATAGCGGGCATGTTCTTGGTGCCTTTGTAATGGCTGTTTCCTCTGCCTGAAATACTCCATACCCTGGATATCTGAGTGGGTGACTGCCTTCAAGTCTTTGTTTGAAGTTGCCACCTCTTTGAGGCCCACCCTGAACGCCTTATTTCATATTGTGTCCTCCCTAGCACTCCTGATTCCTCTGATCCTGCTCTACTTTTCTTTTTTTTTTTAAATAGCTCTTTACATTTCCTAACTTGCTCGATCATCTACTTATTTATTATTTTTATTGTTTATTATCTGTCTTTTTCCACTAGAGTGTAAGCACTGTAAGTGGGTAGGATCTGTTTTGTTCACTCATGTATCCTAAGTGCCTAGAGCACTTCGTGGAACATAGTAGGCAATGGATATATATATTTGTGGAATAAACTAATGAAGAACAGTAGGTTATTGGTGTAGGAACAGGCAAATGAATGGAAGGTAATAGCCCAGAAATGGGAATGCTTGAGATGACATTAAAGATAAGTGGGGAAAAATGGATTGTTTAATAAATAATAATTTATTTTTGACACTTGATTATATAGAAAAAAATTGAATCCCTACTTATATCCTACATAAAGAATTTCAAGGTGAATCAGCAACATAAAATGAACAAAACTTTAAAATTTCTGAAAATATACTATATAAGTTTAGTGTATGGAAAGAATTTTTATGCATGATACACACACACACACACAAACAAATTATAAAGGAAAAGATAGAGAAATTTAGCCACAATTAAAATTTAAAACATCTGTATGAAAATAGGCATTATAAGTGAAGTTAAAAGGCAGATCTGACACAAGATGGTATCTGCAAACAAAATTGACAAAAAAAATTAGTATTCAGAATATATAAAAACTCCAACAAATCAGTAGGGGAAAAATATAACAGCCTAAGAGAAAAGTGGACAAAAGCAATGTACAAAAGAGCAAACATGAATGTCCAACATGAAAAGATGTCAGCTTTACTGGGGTAATTACCCAAGTATATGTTAAAACCACAATGAAATATGATTTTTAAACCCATCTGGTTGGCAAATATTTATATCACTTCTAACACCAAATGCTTGCAAGGCTCTGGCCCAACATAGATCTCCATTTCTGCTTGTGGGTTTGTTCTGCCTGGCAAGCTTTTTGCCTGTTTGTCGCTGGGCACAAGGACCCAGAGTACCTAGAAAACAACTGCAGCCTATAATTCAGTGGATTCTTGCTATGACTCCTGATGAAAGTTTAGAGTTTGGGGGACCAGGATGTCTAACTCTGCGGAGCCAAGAGTTGTGGGGACAGGAGTACAAAGTCCCCCAGTGGTCATTGGGAATGATAGTGAGTAGAGCCAATTCTGTTTTCACACCTTGTTTTTCTAATGCATGCATTCATCTTTTGGGGGACATGGTGCCCCAGTATCTTTGGGGTCTTTTTTTCAGTGCATACTCAGAATTCTGAAAGATAGTACCCTGCCCTCCATAAAGTATTGTCTCTAAACTGGGGCTGCAGCTGTGTCTGGGCTGTTCTGGTGCTCTATCAGGATGGCAGCTTCTGGGTGATGTGGTATATCAGAAGGTAGATGGAGACTGTAGTCATGGGTTTGTTGCTGCATCTTCTATACTGTAAACCTGGTTCTTTGGTCTGATGCAGTGTTATGTGGGACAGTAGCTGGCCGAGATTCTGAAGGCAGAGAAAGTGAAACCCATACTTGGAATATGTGTCTGTTACTGTGAGAACAGACCATCAGCTCTTTCAGTGTTTCCCCCTTGCCACCTAGTGTTTGATTGGTCCCCTTGAGGAATGGTACTATATAATGTGCTTGGAGACTATCTCTGTTGCTGGCAGGTTGGACATCGGTGGTGGCAATAATGGGTAAGATTTGGAGGGCACACATTTGTGTGCCCTCCATCTTTGTCACTATGGCCACTTTGTTCCTGTACCCATCATGCCAGGACTAGGTGGCCAGTGAAACAGGCTGACTGATCTCCACCAGCCAGTCATTTTGTCAGCTTTGTGTTTAGTGCCCGTTTCTTGTTGGATGCTTTCTGCCTGGCGTTAACATTAATATGTGATGCAAATACCTTCATACTGCATAGTCACTCCAATATGTGCATCTGCATACTTTTACCTTAGATTTCCTTATTTGCAGTCTTTCAGGATTTTTTTTTTGTTTTGTTTTTGTTTGTTTCTGGATTCTCACTAGCCAGGCAAGTCATTTGCTACTGCCTATGAGTTTACATATGTTCTAAACTTGGGCTACTTTTCCTTACATATGAAGTGGATAACTGGTGCACTTCTTGAAGGTCACCAGTTGGGAAGATTTTCCTTTACCATTATGTTTTGTGGCCACTCCTCAGTGAGACCACAGTGTAACTACTGTGCATTGTTGACTTGCATCTATACACAGTAAGCCAACCATTCATAACCAAAAATCCCCACCTTTTTCTTGTTCTTCAGCTGCTTGTATAGAATCTCCATTCAGCTATACATGTAAACTAAGGGAGTGGTGTTGGTGTAATCTTGGTGGATGCTGTAGAGGTCTGGCTACCTATTCATGCAGCTTATGCCCTATGGTTCAGCTAGTGTATAATTCTAGATGTATATCTCCTATCTTATGATGGATTATTGCTGCACTCTATTGACCTTATGATTTGGTAGGTCTGACAGTACTTAGATTTTAATGGGCAGTTTCAGCCACATGGTTTCTTGATGTCCCATAGCTGGACTCTCTCAGCAAGCATCACTAATACCCAGGTTATGGTGTTGAAATCCCTTTCATCATTTAAAGAAATCAGGCTTCTTAGAGAAATATACCTGATTCCAGGTATGAGGTAGGAAATATACAAGATGAGCCTGGAACATCTTGTAATACCAAATAGCAAGGAAGTAATAGGAGACTATGGAGGATGTTTCAAAGGAACTCAGGAAGCAATTTGAAGAGGCTCTTTCTGGCCAAAGATATGTCAAGTGGAGCTTACATGAGAGAAGTGATTGAAATGGTGAAACATATAAAATATGTTTAAATAAATGAGTTTATAATGATATTTTAAAAACAAATTGGTCAGCCTTGGAATGGGCAAGTTCATCATCTTAAAGACTGCTAAGTAAATAGATATAATCAAATATTTATTTTCCCTTTCTTTTTATGAACTGAACCACTGAGTAACAAAAAGTAGTTGAGAAGAAGCTTCTCATTATTAAGATTTTTCAACTAATAAATGTAAAAGAAGTGATAGAAGATCACCATTTTGCAACTCTCAGGGAATTAACACATCTAAGCGTTGAGTATAAATGGTTGCTAATATCACAAAATGAGAGACAACTAGATATTAGATGCTTCATGATCAAAGAACATAGAAACCAGTCTGTAAAGACTGGAAAAAGTGTGTGCTCCTTTAAATGCACAGACACCAATGCAAGGCTACATGAATTATGAAGAATCAGGCAAATATGACAGCACCAGAGGAAACTAATAAAGCTCTAACTGCAAATGGAGATCTATAATTTGCCTGACAAAGAATCAAAATAATCATCATAAAGAAATTGAATGAAATGCAAGAGAACATAGATAGAAAACTAAATGAATTCAGGAAAACAGTACATGAACAAAATGAGAAGTTTAATAAAGAAATAAAGCCATTAAAAAGAACTAACCAGAAATCCTGGAGCTGAAGAATACAATGACAGAACTGGGAAATTCAGTAGAGAGCTTCAGTAACAGATTTGTTTATGAAGAAGAAAGAATCAGCAAACTCAAAGACAGATCAGTTGGAATAGCCAGCTAGAGGAACAAAAAGAAAAAAGAGTGAAGGAAACCTATGTGAATTATGGGATGCACTCAAGCGAATGACCATTTGTATCATGGGAGTCCCAGAAGAAGATAGAAAGGGCCAGAAAGATTAAAGAAATAATTGCTGAAAACTTCCCAAATCTTGGGAAAGATATGGACATCCAAGTACAGAAAGCTCAAAGGACTGCAAGCAGATTAACCTAAGGAAGATTACTCTGAGACACATTATAATTAAAATATTAAAATTCAAAGACAAGGAGAGAATTTTGGAAAGCAGCAAGAGAAAAATGACTCATTACATATAAGGGAATCCCCATTAGGCTATGAGTGGACTTTTCTGTAGAAACCTTGTAGACCAATAGGCAGTGGGATGGTATATTCAAAGTGCTGAAAGAAAAAAAAATCAACCAAGAACACCATACCAAGTAATACTGTCCTTCAGAAATGAAGAAGAAATAAAGGCATTTCCAAACAAACAAAAGCTGAGGGAGTTCATTACTATTAGATTTGCCTTACAAGAAATGCTAAGGGGAGTTCTTTAAATTGAAATGAAAGTATACTAAATAACAATATGAAAACATATGAAAGTATAAAACTTGACTGGTAAAGGTAAATATATAGAAAAATGCAGAATCTAATACAGCAATGGAGGTATGTAAACTGCTTTAACTCTAGTATATAAGTTAAAAAATAATGAAAATATAGCTATAATAATTTATTAACAGGTGCACAATATAAAAACTGTGACATCAAAAAGTGAGTATGAGGGGAGGAGAAATAAAGTGCAGAGTTTTTGAATGTGATGTAAAGTAAGTTATTATATAAGAGACCACTATGCAAAATTATATGGCAACAAATTAGATAACAGAAGAAATGCATAAACTCCTAGAAACATATAGCCTACCATGAAGAATAGAAAACCTGAACAAATCAATGGGACTAAGGAGATTGAGGCAATAATCAAAAATCTTCCAACAAAAAAAGCCCAGGACTATTTGGCTTCACTGGTGAATTCTACCAAACATTAAAGAAGAATTAATGCTGGTCCTTCTCAAATTCTCCCAAAAAACTGAAGAGGAAAGAATGCTCCAAAACTCATTTTATGAGGACAGCATTACCCTGATACTGAAGCCAGATAAGGATGCTACAAGACAATTACAGGCCAGCATCCCTGAAGAATATAAATGCAAAAATTCTCAACAAAATATTAGCAAGCCAAAACTCAAAAGCATATTAAAAGGATCATGCACTATGATCAAGTGGGATTTATCCCTAGGATGCAAGGATGGGTCAGCATATGTAAAACAATAAATGTGATACATCATATTAATGGAATGAAGGATAAAAATCATATGACTCAAAGATGCAGAAAAACTGTTTGCCAAAACTCAGCACCCTTTCATGACAAACACTCTCAACAAATTTAAGAAGATGTAGAGGGAACATACCTCAACATAATAAAGGCCTTATATGACAGACCCATAGCTAACATTATACTCAATGGTGAAAAAGCCGAAAGCTTTTCTGCTCAGATCAGAAACAAGAAAAAGTGCTCACTCTCAAAAGTCCTATTTAACATAGTGCTGGAAGTTTTAGCCAGAGTAATTAGCCAAGAAAAAGAAATAAAAGGCATCCTATCAGAAAGGAAGAAGTAAAATTTTCTCTGTCTGAAGATGGTATTATCTTATATGGAAAAAGCTCTAAAACTTCACCAAAACCAAAAAACTGTTAGAACTAATCAATGAATTCAGTAAAATTTCAGTATACAAAATCAACACCCAAAAATCAGTTGCATTTCTGTACACTAACACTGAAATATCTGAAAGAGAAATGAAAATAATCCCACTCACAATGACATCAAAACCAATAAAATACATAGGAATAAATTTACCTGAGGAAGTGGAGTAATCTGTGCACCAAAAACTATAAGATATTGATGAAAGAAATTGAAGAAGACAAACAGAAATGGAAAGATATTCCATGTTCATGAATTGGAAGAATTAATATTGTTAAAATGTCCGTACTCCCTAAAGCCATCTATAGATTTAATGCAATCCCATATCAAACTTAATATCAAAATTCCAGTGACATTTTTCACAGAAATAGAAAAACAATACAAAATTTGTATGGCACCACAAAATACCTCAAATAGCCAAAGCAGTTCTGAGAAAGAAGAACAAAGCTTTAAGCATCACACTTTATGATTTCAAATTATACTACAAAGCTATGGTAATCAAAACAGTAGGGTACTGCCATAAAAACAGACACATAGACCAATGGAATAGAATAGAGAGCCCAGAAATAAACTCACACATATATGGTTAACTAATAATTGATAATTGAGCCAAGAATACTCAAGGGGAAAAGATAGTCTTTTACATAAATGATGTTGAGAAAAGTGGATATTTACATACAGAAGAGTGAAACTGGACCCCTATCTTACACCACTCACAAAAAATAACTTGAAATGGATTGAAGTCTTGAACGTTGAGACCTGAAATCATAAAACTTTTAGAAGAAAACAGAGAAAAAGCTCCTTGACATTGGTCTTGACAATGATACTTTGGATATGACACCAAAAACACAAGCAACAAAAACAAAATCAAATGAGTGGGAATACATCAAAATACGAAGCTTCTGCACAGCAGCAGAAACAGCAGAATGAAGAGACAGTGGAATGGAGGAAATAATTGCAAACCATGTATCAGATAAAGGGTTCATATCCAAAATATACAAGGAGCTCCTACAACTCAATACCCAAAAAATCCCCCAAAATTTGATTGAAAATGAAGACATTTTTCCAAAGAAGGCATACAAATGGCCAACAGGTACCTAAAAAGACACTCAACATCATTAATGACCAGGAAAATGCAAATCAAAACCACAGTTAGGTATCACCTCACACCTGTTGGAATGGCTGTTACCAAAAAGACAAAAGACCACAGGTGTTGCTAGGATGTGGAGGAAAGGGAACCCTAGTGTGCTGTTGATAGGAATGTGAAGTGGCACAGTCATTATGGAAAATAGTATGGAGATTTTTCAAAAATTAAAAATAGAACTACCATATGATCCAGTGTCTTCTGGGTATATATCTAAAGGAAATGAAATCACTATCATGGAGAGATATGTACACCCCCGTGTTCATTCCAACATTATTCACAGTAACCAAGACATGGGAAATAACCTAAGTGTTCTTTGACAGATTAGATGAAGATGATGTGGTCTGTATACAGTGGAACACTATTTGGCCATAAAAAAATGAGGAAATCCTGCCATTTGTAGCAACATGGATAGACCTTGAGGGCATTATGCTAAGTGAAATTGGCCAGACTGAGAAAGACAAATGCCATCTGATCTCACTAATGTTGGAATCTTAAAAATAAAAAAGCCAAATTCATACAAAGGAGAGTAGAATGGTGGTTTCTGGGGGTTGGGGAGGTAGGAGTAATGGGTTGATGTTGGTCAAAGGGTACAAACTTCTGTTTATAAGATGGATAAGTTCTGGGGATCTAATATACATTGTGATTACTATAGTTAATAATACTGTATACTTGAAAGTCAGTAGTAAATCTTAAATGTTTTTACTATAAAAAATAAATTGTAATTATGTGAGGTGATGGATGTGTTAACTAAACTTATTGTTGTAACTATTCATTTTTTATATATGCCAAATCATGTTGTGTACCTTAACTTGCCCAATGTCATAGATCAATTATATCTCAATAAAGCTGGAAAAAATTTTTTTAAAAGTTTCATTAAAAAGAACATAGTATCACCTATAGTTTTGCCAAAGGTTGAAATCTGAGTCTGTTCAAGGTTCTGGGTCCAGCAAATTTGCAGGAAATACCAAGGATAGAGGAACAAGTTGAACTGTGCCATGAGAATGCAATTGGCAAAATCTACATTGTGGGAAGCTCTGCAGGTCAGTGACTCTTGTTTTCTTCAGTGGATAAATCAGAAGGAAAAGAATGGAGAGGGAACCTGTTGATTAAAAGAACTTAAGGCCAGATGAATGGATAAAGAAGATGTGGTGTGTATATATATATATATATATATATATATATATATATATATATATATATACATACAATGGAATATTATGCAGCTGTCAAAAAGAATGAAATCTTGCCATTTGCAACAATGTGGATGGAACTGGAGGGTATTATGCTGAGCGAAATAAGTCAATCAGAGAAAGACATGTATCATATGACCTCACTGATATGAGGAATTCTTAATCTCAGAAAACAAACTGAGGGTTGCTGGAGTGGTTGGGGGTGGGAGGGATGGGGTGACTGGGTGATAGACATTGGGGAGGGTATGTGCTATGGTGAGTGCTGTGAATTGTGCAAGACTGTTGGATCACAGATCTGTACCTCTGAAGCAAATAATACATTATATGTTAAAAAAAAAAAAAAGAAGAAGAAGAAGATAGCAGGAGGGAAAGAATGAAGGGGGGGAAATCGGAGGGGGAGATGAACCATGAGAGATGATGAACTCTGAAAAACAAACTGAGGGTTCTAGAGGGGAGGGGGGTGGGGGGATGGGTTAACCTGGTGATGGGTATTAAAGAGGGCACGTTCTGCATGGAGCACTGGGTGTTATGCACAAACAGTGAATCATGGGACCCTACATCAAAAACAAATGATGTAATGTATGGTGATTAACATAACATAATAAAAAAAAGAACTTAGGCCACATCAAATTTAAAAAAAAATGAGCACAACTGAACAATTGTATCAGGATGGACACCTCGAGTGATAAACATAAAGAGACAGAAGGAAGTGATTTCTGTAAAGATCAGAGAGTGGTTACTTTTAGGGGAGGAAGGGAGTTGTGATTGGGGTGTGATACAAGGAGGAGTTCTGAGGGGGATGGGAAATTTCTGTTTCTTTTTTTTTTTAAAGATTTTATTTATTTATTCATGAGCGACAGAGGTGGGGGGAGAGAGAGAGAGAGAAAGAAAGAGAAGCAGAGGGAGAAGCAGGTTCGCAAGGAGCAGGGAGCCCGATGCGGGACTCGATCCCAGGACCCTGGGATCATGACCTGAGCCGAAGGCTTAACCATCTGAGCCACCCAGGCGCCCAAAATTTCCATTTCTTGACCCGGCTGGTAGTTATAAGGATGTTTGCCTAATAATAATGCGTTGAGGTATGCATCTGTTCTGTGTGTGGCTTTTCTGTACCTGTGTTTTACTTTATAATAAACAGTTAAAAATATAAAATATTTAATTAGTTATTTACTTAACTTTTTTAGGGAGACAGTGTGCAAGAAGGGGGGCACCTGGGGGCAGGGGGAGAGGGAGAAAGAGAATCCCAAGCAGGTTCCACACCCAGTGCAGAGCCTGATGTCGGGCTCAATCTCATGACCCTGAGATCATGACCTGAGCCGAAATCAAGAGTCGGACAGTCAACCAACTGAGCCACCCAGGTGCCCCCCAAGATATAAAAATACCTTAAAATAATAATGCATACTATATCTTTTTTAATATATATATTTGATGATGTTTATGTTTTTTACTAGATTGTTGTAAATTCTGAGAAATTCTGTCATAAACTTGTTTTCTTTGTTTAAGCACATACATGCGCGTGCGCGCGCACACACACACACACACACACACACACACACACACACTCAAAATCAAATAATAGAATGCTTAGGTTATACTGGAAGCCACTAGATGAAACATCTGATTGCTTCAAGGAGGAGTTTTATTCTTACAACAACCCTTATTCCAAGTTAAGTACCTCTCCAGAAATTTTGACATTGATTACACACCAGGTCCCCAAAGCATTATTTTCAGCCATGCATGACCTCCCCTGGAGGCCTGTGCCCAGCTGGAGCGGGGTCACCCTCCCTCTAACAGGGGTCTTTTCTTGATCCCTATTAAACATCAAAAGGGGATTAAATAACTTGCAGCAAATATTTTGTTTGGTCTGGCCAAGATCCATTTTAAGTGTTATAACTCTATATAGCATGAGGCTATAGTGAAGATATAAAGTCTGGGGCCATCAGGGTGAGACTGGACACAATGGTCAGGTTAGGCTGGCTGCTAAAATGGCCCATCATGTACCTTGTGCATAGAATGCTGAAAGCTTGAAGTACCCTTTGGTACCATCAATGTTAGTTGTTGTGCGGGAAAGAAGTATTTTATTCAGTGAACCTCACAGACTTCTGAATGTCAGGGGCTAGAGTGCCTTCAGTTGACACTGCACAACTCCTGGGTGCTGTTTGCGGCCTTTTATGCTCAGTAATGCTGCCCACCTCACTTTTTACTTATCCTTCTCCAGAGATTCACTGTCATCATTCCTGCAGTGGTTTATTTTATGTGTCAACTTGACATGGCTGAGGGATGCCCAGATAGCCATTTCCAGATGTGTCTGTGAGGATGTTTTGGAAAGAGATCAGCATTTGAATTGGTAGATTGAGGAAAGATCACCCTCACCAATGTCGGTGGGCATCCTCCAATCTGTCAAGGATCCAGTTAGAATAAAATGCCAGAAGGGTGAATTTACTCTTTGAGCTGGGACATCCATCTTTTCCTGCCCTTGTACATCAGTGATGCTGACTATGCAGCCTTCAGACTTGGATGGGGACTTACATCACGGGCTCCCCTGGTTCTCAGGCCTTTGAGTTTGGACCGGGGTTATAGTACCAGCTTTCCTGGGTCCCTGGCTTGCAGACCATCATGGACTTCTCAGCTTCTACAACTGCAGGAGCTAATTCTCCTAATAAATTTCTCTCCATATATCCTATTGGTCTGTTTCTCTGGAAAACCTTGACTAATACAATTCCCTGATCCCAGAAATGCAATGAAGTAAAATTAATAGCGAATTCTTGTTCCAAAGATTTGAGAATAGTACATTTTTATAAATACTCAGTAAGTATTTAGCTATATTCACTAGCAGCAAACAACTCACTTGTAAACAGGAAGAATGGTATCTTGCACTTGTAACTCAAACAATGCATATGGTTATGCTTTTCTTTGACTCTTTTTTTAAAAATATACATTTTTCATTTTTAAAGTAATATGAATCTATTACAGACACACTTGAAAAATGAAAAAATTCCTGTATTCTCACCACTATAAAACAATCATAGTTATAACTTTGTATATTTCCTTCTCATCTATTTCGGGATGGATATTTTTTTCATAATTTTAATAAGAACATGCATATACTTGTGTTTTTTTCCTTTTAAATTTAGCCTTAGTTAATTATGATATAATCATATACATATTTCCATGTTGCATTGTTATCACAACAGTAATTTTTTTACTACATGAATTTTTGTCATATGGCTCTATCCTATTTTTTAACTGTTAATCTATTTTTGGTCAATATATTTCCCCTCACACTTGAGCAAATATATTTTTGTATAATCTATATCATTATGCACATTACATCCTGGTTATTACTGTTCTGAATTTTAGAATATTAACAAGTGTCAAGAATTTCAATAAACTTCCATCTAATTTTTCTTTCAGTTCTGTCATCAAGTCTAACAAATCCAGTGATTGTAGAAGTAGGAGGCATATATTAATTTGCCAACTGTTGTTCTTCCCAAGATCTTAATTATATATGACTTAATAAAGCTGTATAAAACTTGAGCAAGGCAGTAATCTTACTTACATCTAGAAGTTGGTCACAGAATAGCAATTGTGGACAGTTTAGAAACTCATGGTAGAAAGCGAGGGTTCTTTATTTGGAGCCCAGGAAGATGTAATGCTACATTTTTGAAGTGTGTAAGTATGTGCATTTTTGAGAGCTAGGTCTTGGTTCTCACCATATGTTCCAAAAGAATCCAATAACTACTGATATGAGCACAATGTTTGCTAGTTGGATGGAATGCTATTTTTGTGAGTTCCTTTGTGTATTTATTGTTGTCTCTTTCTCTGCCTTCCCCCTTCTCTGTTTCCTCAGTCATTATATTTAGTAATAGAACTTACCCTTTGGTGAGCAGTGATTTATCACATCAAAGTTTATAATGACTTAAACTTTTTTGAAGAAACTGAACACATTATGTGAAATTGTTAATTGAAAACTGCATCAATCTGTGTTGATTTTGGGATGTTTTCCCATTTAAGTCAGTAAGTTAGTGTTACCTTTCTTTGTTGGAATTTTTTTCAAAAGCATGACCAGGATGCTGATCATTAAATAAATTTATGCTTTTAATGCAAGTTATTATGTTTTAACAAGTCCATAATGAATTGAGTGTTGAAATCATTCATCAAATGCAATTATCTTTTTACTGTGTTATTTGGAAAGGTATACTTTACTAACTTCATTAAAATTTGAGGCTAAGTTTTTGCACAACTAAAGCAAAGATACAGTCTATGCAAAGAACCTTAAATAAAATTATTTGAGGTGTTAAAAATTCTTCTAAATTAATTCTTTTCTTCTTGATTTTTAACATGTTTCTTTTTAATTTGAGTATAGTTGACACACAATGTTACATTAGTTTTAGGTGTACAGCATAGTGGTTCAACAGGTTTATGCATTATGCTGTGTTCACCACAAGTGTAGCTACCATCTGTTCAGATACAACGCTATTACAGTATCATTGCCTATATTCCTTATGCTGTGCCTTTTATTCCTGTGACTTACTCATTCCATAACTGGAAGCCTGTAACTCCTACTCTCTCTCACCTATTTTGCCCATCCTCCAACTGCTTCTCCCTGGCAACCATTAGTTCTCTGAATTTATAGGTCTGATTCTGCTTTTTGTTGTTTGTTCATTTCTTGTTGTTGTTATTAGTTTTTTGATTCAACTTATGAGTGAAATCACATGGTGTTAGTCTTTCTGAGTCTGACTTACTTCACGTAGCATAATACCCCCTAGGTACATTCATTTTGTCTCACATGGCATGATCTCATCCTTTTTTGTGGTTGCATGATATTCCAGTGTGTGTGTGCATGTGCATGTGTGTGTTTGTGTGTGTCTGTGTACCACATCTTCCTTATCCATCATCTATTGATGGACACTTAGGTTGCCTCCATGAAACTGTCCTTCTTCAAAGGATAAATCTTAGTTAATTTTGATTACCAAATGACACGAATAACTTCTCTTTTCTATTAAAACAGGGCTTCTAGTATGCAATGATTGCTTTTGACAAAGGATTAATCAGTGTCTTATCTTTTTCTTAGGAATGGGCTGTTTCTGGGGAGCTGAGAGGAAATTCTGGACCATGAAAGGAGTATATTCAACTCAAGTTGGTTATGCAGGAGGCTACACTCCCAATCCTACTTATAAAGAAGTCTGTTCAGGTAGGAAGAATTTGCTCCAACTTCTATTATAAGGAGCAACAAAGGGCTTGTCTCTGCTGGCAGGTGACGGGATCTTTAAAATGCAAATATAATTTTTTGTGTTGCCTTAGTCTTTTCTTTCCCATTTCTATAAGTATACTTGTTGATCTCTCACTTTATGTTTTTATTTTATTTTTTAAAGATTTGTTTATTTCAGAGAGAGTGCGTTCATGTGCAAGCAGCGGGAGGGGCAGAGGGCGAGGGAGAGAATCTCAAGCAGACTCCTGGCTGAGGTGCAGACCTTGACACGGGGCTTGATCCCATGAACCTGAGATCATGGTCCGAGACAAAACCAAGAGTCAGACACTCAATCGACTGAGCCACCCAGGCTCCCCCTCTCACTTTATATTTTTAGAAGATAATAGATTTCCTATGGAATGTATCATTTAGCTTTTGCTGCAGAATAATCGCTGCAAAATTTAATTCTAAAGCAATCACTCATTAGCTTATGATTACGTGGGTCAGCAATTTGGACTGCTCTCATCTTGGTGGTTCTTCTGCTGGTCTCGTCTGGGCTCACTCATGCTACTCCAGTCAACTGGTAGGCTGCCTGGGGAGAAGTTGGTCTCGGATGACTTCACTCATAGGTCTGCATTTGGTGCTGGCTGTCCCTTTTTGTTGGCTGGGGTAGAGGGAATGATGCACCATGTCTTCAGCACACCAGCCTGGGCAAATTCACATGGTGGTGGGTGCAGAGATCCTGGGAGTAGCAAGAGAGGATAAGCCCCATTCTGCTAGCACTTTTCAAGTTTCTGTTTATATCACATTTACTAGTGTCCCACTGGCCAAAGCAAGTCACATGGTCTAGCCCAGAGTCAACGTAGGAGGGCTCCCCCAAAGGCAGGTATATAGAGGGATGTAAAGACCACAGTGGTCTACTATATGGGAAAAACGTCACATGCTGTAATTGTTTCTCTGTGGGTAAGACATTCAAATCTAGTCTATAATGAAGGGATTGGCAAACTGTGGCTTGCAGGCTAAATCCTACCCACTGCCAGGTTATATAAATAAAGTCTTATAGAAACCCAGCCATACCCATTTATTTATATATTATCTGTGAATGCTTTCATGGCACAATGGCACAGTTGAGTGGATATGACAGAGATGGTATGGCCTGCAAAACTTAAAACATTTATGAGTTAGCCCTTTACAGAAAAATATTTGGCTACCAGGATAGGGAGATGCCCCCATGGCAAATTCTAGCTCAGATACCAGACAACCCTGCTGGATCTGTTTTTTGTTCTGGCTTCAAGGATTTCCTTTACTTCTCTGCCAGCTCACATAGTACTTAAAACATAGTGTTTTCTCTTTTAAATACTTTTTTTTTTCATTTTTCAAATAAGAATGGTATATATTGAAGATGTATGACGTGATGTTTTGATATACAGAGTGAAATGATTACTAATAGTCAAGCTAATTAACATACCCATCTCCTCACATACTTTTTTTTTTTTTGTGGCAAGAGTGCCTGTGATCTACTCTCTTAGCAGATTTCAAGAGAACAATACAGTATTATTAACTACCATCACCGTGCTGTACGTCAGCTCTCTAGAACTAATTCATCCTCCATAACAGAAAGTTTGTATCTTTTGACCAACAGTTCCCTGCTTCCTTCTACTCCGGCCCTTGGTAACCACCATTCTACTCTCTGTTCTATGAGTGTGATTTTTTTAGATTCCACATACAAGTGAGAACATGCAGTATACATATTTTTCTGTGTCTGGATTAATTTCACTTAGCATAATTTCTTCCAGCCTCATCCATATTGTTGCAAGTGGCAGAATTGTCTTCATGTGTAAGGCTGAATAAGATTGTGTTATAGATATACCATGATACCTTTATCCATTCTTCTGCTGATGGACACTTCAGTTGTTTCCAAGCCATTGCTATTGTGGATAATGCTGAGGTGAACATGGGAGCATAGTTTTCTCTTTGAGTTACTGATTTCATTTCATTAGGATATATATCCAGAAGAGAGATTACTAGATCATAGAACAGTTTTATTTTTAATGTTTTGAGGAACATCCATACTGTAAAACACATTTAAAAATATTTTATTCAATATCTTGAGTTCTTTTCTTTAGATTATTTATTTTAGAGAGCAAGTGAGCATGAGTAGGGGCAGGGGCAGAGGGAGAGGGAGAGAGAATCTCAAGCAGACTCCCTGCTAAGCATGGAGCCCAATGCAGAGCTCGATCTCAGGACCCTGAGATCATGACCTGAGCCAAAATCAAGAGTTGGATGTTTAACTGACTGAGCACCCTGGCGCCCCTCTTAAGAGTTCTTAATAGGGAGGGTTTATTATCTAGATATATAGTCCACCATAGTGATAAAAATGGGATTTTAAAAATACATAAATAGTTTTATCTTTTAAAAATAAAGGGTTGAATTGGTGTTACTTGTGGAAGGCCCTCTCAGCTCCCTGAGGCACCATGAATGCAGCTGGGGGAGGAGTTGGAGTATGGGAGTTTGTTCAATAATGAGCATGATGGTTTGTTTCCTACAATATGAATTCTGATTTTGAAATGAAATTTGAGCCATGCAATATTGAAAATATCATAAAAACATACATATTCTTGTTTTCCTTTACAGAAGAACTAAAATATACTCATTGGTGTTGAGAATGTGGAATATTGAACAAATACTTTAATGGTTAATCCAAGTTTTTCTTTGCATCTGTTTTGAAATTAAACAAATGCTTATGCAGAGCTATAAATAGATTCAGATGAACCCTGGAGATTGCCCAGGTGTATCCTCTTAAGTCTCAGGAATGGAAATGAATAGATTCCTTCCCGTAATTGCAGACCTGACTTAATAGCCCAAGAGGAAAGGTTGCTAAGAAAACCTCCAAATATCTGCTGCTTGTACTGTTATTCTCTACCAGCAAAATGTTAATAATCAATTAGAATACTTGGTTGCTTGTTTGCTCAGACTTGTTCCAATTCACCTCTCTATGTTAATAAGAACAGTATGCTAATTTCCCTTTGTTGAACTCCTACTATGTGTCAGACACTGTAAGAAGCACGTTTTGCTTCTTTGCTTTTTTTCCATCTAATCTTCCAAAGAATTCTGTGAAATGTCTCAGTTTCTGTCCTTTACAGAGGGAATGTGGAGGCTTAGAGAGGAAGAGGAACTTCCCCAAGGTCACATATGTAAGGAATTCCAACCTCATTGACTCTCAGCATCAAGTTTATGCCACTGACCATGGCCTCTCTCACATCCCAGTGATTCTCCATTCGTCCATTCATACTTCCTTCCACTGAATCTCACACTCTCTTTCATGTCCATCCCTCCACTATACTTTTAAAAAATTGGCATGCTTTTTAGTGATTACAAGTAAAGAAAATACCAAGCAATTTTTTTTTTGTCTTTCTGATGTTTCGAAGGGCAGAGAACAGAACTCTTTTAAGATACAGTTCATGCAAACAGCTGGTATCTTAGAGTCTTGTACGGAAACCACGGAGGTTGGTAAAGAACTCTGTATTTGATGTGAACACTACCTGCTAAGTTAGTGGTGGCATTGGGAAGCGTGGTTGTCATGGAAACTTGTTCCTGATTGGGAAATGATGGTTATGGGGTCTTACCCAGACACAGAAGGAGAGATGATTTCTTTCCCCGGGCTTTTTTGTTTTTGTTCTGATCATGAAAGGAAAAAACAAAAAGACAGAGAGAAACTGTGATAGAAAGGACCCTCTGGCACAGAAGCGATAGAGCCTTCAGATCCCTGGGAATAGCAGGGAAGGAGAACAAACAAGGTCCCCAGCTAGAGTAATTAGGGTAACTAGCTAATTAAAGATTTTTGACCAAGGAGAGGATGGGGGAGACAGAAAGCAGGTTATACTGGGAGGGCTTCCCTGCTGAAGCCTCGGGTGCTCAAAGCCGTATTGAACAAGTCAGCCCTGGAGGGGTCTGACTTGCAGGGAAGAAAAACCCAGGCTCCACTAAGATGCATAATAATTGCTGAGGTTTCATGGGAGAGAAATACTAGTCTGTGCTCCAGTATTGGATTAATTTCAAAAATTGCCTATTCTTGTGTTTGTAATTAAGTTTGGTCACAACAGAGTCTTTTGTAAAGGTATTCATTCTTTCTTTCTTTCATTCATTCATTCATTCATTCATTCATTCATTCATTCATTCAAGAAACAAAGCCTAGGACCTGGACCTGCCAAATTCCTTCTCATATAGCAAGTACACTTGAGCCTAAGGTACCATTTGGTTTCTTGGGGCAGGTGCCAGAATTCCAGGAATAGCACTCAGAGTGGGGTGCCAGTTTTCAAAATCCAAAGGGCTAGCTCTGCCACTCCCCCCTCCCCCCAACCTATCACATGATGACTAATGTCAGAACTATCACAGCATTGTCTTGGCCCACAGATTGGTGATCACATGGATCACCATGGAAGCCATGGAACGAGAAACATTGGCTGCAGTTTGTCATGCTCACATACTAGTGGATATGTGCTGCCTCGGGCGGTGAGTGAGCAAGTGAGTGTGTATGTGAGTGTAATAGCAGATGTGTATCCAGGTAGGATGCATATTAATGTCTGAATGGTATTTCTGTGTGGCTGTTGATGCTCCTGTGGTTCTGAGACCCGAGCTGGAGGTACAGTTAGGCACGCAGAAAAGCCGTATGGCTTCTAGTAAGAGCCAGGAGAAGAGGTGATCCCATGATGGTGACACATGGACAGAGTTGAGTCTGACATGTAAGTAGAACGTTCATTAATGGCTCACTAATAGGTGGGTTACATGCCAGGTGATCTGCGTGATACTTGAGCCTGACATCTGGAGAAGATACAAGGGGACAGCAGTTCCTCAAGGCAATAAAGTTGCCCTTTGGGAATGACTTATAAAACAAGTCTGTGATGCTCAGAGTGGAGATAGGCAGTCGCTTAGAAGAGAGTGTGGCAACCAGGTCTCTAGGACCTCAGAGTAACCCGATAGAATGCCCTGCCATATGTAAAAAGGGAAAAAAAAAGAGGGTCCTTGTCAGGGAGGCTGGTCATCCAGGCCAGCCTGGGAAAGGGGAAGTCCTGCTGGCACCCTCTGGGTTGCTGTGTAATGTTTGGCTTCTGGACAGACTCCCAGGGCCTGACACCCCGATGCTTTTAAGTTTTATCAGTAACTCCTCTTATTCTGATCCACACTCCGGAGAAACTGCTCATCTTTTGTCCTCCTGGGGAGATTATTTACAGAAAGAAAATACAATGAGACTAGGGTGGTCAGCCAGACAGTTCTAATTCTCATTTCAAATTCTATTAAGTGCCATTCTGAGATGTATATCTCAGTTTATTGTGAGTTTAGTCTACACAGGTCATTCTCTCCATATTGGATTAACCGTGGGTTAAATTAAATGATAAAAATGGAATTTTGGCCTTCAAAGCTGAAAGAAGCCAGACCACAATGATTTGCCAAAGGCTGAGATTGCCTCCTTGCATTTCTCTGGAGACTCCCACCCCTCACATGTGCCCATCATTTCATTTAAACCTATTTTAAAACTGACCTTTCTCCTATAGCAGGCACTTAAACTTCTCTTCCTTGGATTCACCAATTAGCACTGAACGAGAGCCACAGGCTGAGAAACTTGCATCTCCTAGATGTTCCAGGCCTGAATTGGGAGCCCTCTGTGAGCTGCCCATCACCAGCTCCTGTACTGGGAACGCAGTCGCAGCTTGGATGTGAGGTGGCGTGGCTCGTGGCCACTGTTTGGCCACTATTTCTTGTCGTGTTTCAGATCTGTTTCTAATGTGCTGAGAAGTAATCGAAGTTTTAATGGCCACCATTCTAATCCTAAAATGACTTACAAGGATTTATGCATTCATTTGGTGTTCCTTAAAAGCTCAGTGTATGCCTAGCACTAGAGATCCCATAGAAACCTGGGATGGTGTAACTGCTAGGAGCCTTGATTTCCTGTAGCCTTTCTTGAATGAATTAAATAGTACCTGTCTTCCAGAATTCTTTCTCCGTAGTGAAATGGAAGCTTGATCTTTCACATTTGTTTTAAAGTGTTGCGCTGACCCTGGATTTCTCTTTACACACACATGCATGTGCGCTTATACACACACAGACACACACACACACACAAAACACACCAACTCCCCCAAACATTTGTTATGCAAACCAACTGATTAACTGGCATGCTGTTGCTTTACTACATTGATTTTAGAAGTAATTGAGCTATTCAGATTCCTGAATACCCTGATAGAGAATTATTCTTACATTTTATAATAACGACTACACAGATGAAAATATGAAAAGACATTCTGCAATGGGTAAGCATTCTGGGTTAATTTCAGTGCATTAGCCTAATACACAAATAACCCCATTTCTGGCGAGAAAACCCAGGATGTTCATTCACTGGGTAATATCTTTTCGTATTTTGCTTACAGATGTTCAGAACAATTCTGTGTTTATTAGTCTATTCAAAAGCTTTTAGAAATCTGCACAGCCAAGTGGCACCAAAACCAGAAGCATGAAAGGGACTGCATAACTTTTTCTCAGAAGTGAGATTTACACCATCACCACAGAGAATCGGAGGCCCAGATACTTTATTTCACTGGAACACTCCGGGGGATTTTCAGGCAACCCATCTAACGGCCGTTCTGAGCAGGAGCCTGACCTGGGAGGCACAGAGCATGCGAGTCCTCATGTCACCTTCCAGCAGTGTCGATGTTCAGGCCGTTTTGCTTCCTGGACTCAGTTTTCTCTCTTGTAAAATGAGGGCCGTGCTATTTTATGAAGCCAGTAGAGTTGTGGTGAAGTTCTTACTTGAAAATAAAAGTATTTCAAATTGGAGGCATCATAGAAAATCAAGGACATCCACTTTCTACCACTCTAGCTCTTGGGCATGTTAAAGATGGAAGTGAAGGGTCATGAAGCATCACTAGGCAGGGGCATGGGGTCAGCCCACAGAATGTGCACATGACACTTCAAGCGGAAGCCATTTTCTCCTATCCCTCTTCTTTGTTCAGAGTCGGTCAGACCCACCACCTCCCCAAAGGCACATCCTTATTTCCTTGATGCTGAAGAGCTCTCACAAAGTATTGAATCATTTCCCCACTAATATAAAGCAGCTCAGTATACTTTTTTAGTTTGACTTAATTTCTGAAGTGTTTGGGTGGATGTACGTGTCTATGTATCTTACATAAGATTAATGATCCCATTTTTCTTCGAAGTAGTGATGAGTTCTGTTATTAGCAGATTTTACCAAGCAATGTAAAACTCTTTCTAAATTCCTTGCAGACTACATTAAATCTCTTTTTAGTGCGTAGTAAGTCTTATTGTACTCATTTCAATGTCAGTCAAGGTAAATTACTAAGTTATTGGCATATCCCTGAAAAGGCAAGAATTCTGGTGTTCACTTCTTGCTATAAGCAATTAGATCACTTTTTGTTCCTTAGATGTTAGACATAAAATTGACCTTGAACTTGTAGCACACAGGATGAAAATGCTTGTCTCTCTCAAACCTCCTGGCAGAAAGCAAGCCTTGAGGTCAGTGATCCTATGACTCATAGTTATAATCCCTGGAACCAAATATAGCTCCTCCATCCAGCCCATCCACATAGCTGTTCAAGACAGATTAGTTCAGTGAATGGACCCATTGCCTGAAAGGACAAAATACAGGTCATGGGAAAACAACTGTTTTTGTTTATTTTCTAAGCCTTGAGCACTAGAAAAGACAAGCATGGCTTCTTATCAAGGGCTAACCCTCTGAAGGGCTGACATCAAGAGACCCAAGGCATAGGTCATGGGTGGGGGGCGGGGCAGTCATGGAATTTCAGACTGGAAGGGGTAGAACACTTGGGCTCCAAGAAGGCGTTTCAGGCATTCTGCCAATAATGAAGAATGTTCTAACTAAATAACAAAGATTTGAGCTGCTCAGAGAACTTCTTCATCCTTTTAGCTCTATTATATGTTGCAGTCTTGACTAACATTTTATTTTAAATTTTGAAAATGTTTGAAAACCACTGAGACTACTTTCTTTGTTAGATAAGGAAATGGAGGCTTAAAAAAAGTGATTTGGGAGATAGATTTGAGAGGGGTTGAAAATTTTGTCTTCCTAGATCAGTGTGTTGCTGGAATCCTAAAAAGAAGTTGAAATTTGTATCCATTATGGTTTTTTAAGTGAGGAGAGGGATCAAGGATTCAGAGTGGAGGTAGCTTTTGAGTTTGAAATGTTGAGATTACAATACATCAATATTTTCGTCCACTAGGTCCTGGTTATCTTTTTAGTTAGGCTGGAATTTTTTTTCCCCCTAAAAACTGAGGACTGGGATTTTCTAATAGACCATTCTCATGTCTGCTAGATGTTTTAAGTGCTGACTGCTACAGCCAGGAGCAGAGCGGAGGGTTTGACAATAGAGCCTTGAGGAACCTCTCTTGTTAACCAGTGTTTTGGCACCTTGCTTCCCCTAGACCTAGGAATGAGAAAGGAAATCATTAAACAAGAGGGTGTTGTGGCCTTACTGTCTTTCAAAGCTTCTGCAAATCTGGTTTCCAACCTGGGCTGTGGACCCTCAGGGCCTGCAGCGTTAAGACACAGATCTGCAAATTGATTTGTCCACTGAGCACGGCCTCACAATCTGAATAATCATCTCGCTCACATCCGCTTCCAGTTTTCTATCTGTAAGGGAGCCGACGCTGTGATAAATAGAATATACATTCATCCAGTGTTACTGACCTCAGAGCAGCTCTTTGTCATCGCATATGTTCTTCATCCCTGGATTCTAAAATTAGAGCGACGATCCCGGGGGCTTTTAAGCAGCATCTGGACAGAATCATGTGGGTCTCTCATGCTCATACAGTGATGGAATCGCCATGTTAAAGGGTTGTCCCAAGTTCCCAACGTGAAATGAAATACACACATGCATATCTGTTTGCTAGAGACATTTTGAGTTTGCCAAAATATTTCAATCCAGCATTAGACATCCCAGAGGATGAGTATTTTCTGTAGCTTCACAGGACTGCAAGCTGGCAAACACCAACAGATGAGGCAATTCATGAGCCTTGTCTTCTCATGGTAAACGAAGCATTTGTGCCTTTCCTTCCTGTTGGGTTTATCAGCCGAAGACCCCAGTTGCGTCCAGTGTCTGTTCTTTGTCATTTAAGGGAAAGGGCGGTGAGTGAATTTTCATGGTTTATGGATTCTCTGAAGACTAGAGCATGTTCAGTGTATTCTTCATGTGACCTTGGTATTTTCACGTTCTCTAGCTGATTTGGCTGTTCAATCCATCTCTCTCCTTGAGCAGCTTAAATCACTGTGGGGAACAGGTGTGGTGGTCAAAGGTCAACAGACCGACAGACTTGAAGTAGTTACATGTGTCAGTATGTCAACATATTTGATGGTAAAACTCTGATAGCCTCTTTAAATGGAAAATAAATTAAATGAAAAGGAACAATAATAAAAACATTCTTTATATTCACCCAGCGCTAGGAATAGGTTCTTCTTTCATTGTTTCAGGATTATATTCTCAAAGATTTAGGAGGGAGATTAAGAGGAATTTGCTATAGCAAAGCAGTTCTGAAAACATAATTACAAAAGCAATTGATGAATATGCCTACACTGATATTTTCAAATCACATATAATGGAACTGTAGTGTACTATGAGAAAATAACCTTATAGGGGGTTGAGCTTCTCTAGGAATTTTATGTGATACTCTGGGTCTTAATTATTTCATAATGACTGACAATTTTTAGAGCCTTCAAATGAGCTTTCTTTTTTTTTAAGTTACATTAAAAATAAATATCTGGGTCAATTACTGCCCCATCTGCCAGTTAAAATGGCAGTAAGAGGGATGCCTGTGAAAACACGGTCGCCCGTCCTGCGAGCGAATTGCCCAGTAGGAATGGAGCAGCTTCTGAAGAGGTCACTGCCTTTGCCTCGCTGGCACCTCCTATTTGCCCCAGGCTTCATCAGCAGGTGACTCAGCTGCAGACCACCGAGTCCCTTCAGCTGTGGGCTAGGCTTTGTTTCATAAATCCTGGCCTCCTATGCGAGGCATCGCGGGGTCCATCAGGGAGCACTGAGGGATGGAACTGAGCTCAGCGCCCTCAGTCTTTGCAAATGGGAGCTCGGAGGGTTTGTGTGTGGCAGAAGCTTCCCGGGAGGACTGCTCACCCACAATGGGGTGCATCCCTTTTATTCATAGTTATCCCTTCCTCTTCTTTTTGGTTATTCCCTCTTTCCCCTCCCCCTCCCCTTCCCTCTTTTTCTCCTTCTTTCCTCTAGTTAAGAGTACATTGCTTTTCTACTCCAGTACTATTATTATTATTATAACAGTCCTAAAAAAAAAATCACAACTAATGACTTATATGGTGCCCATCTTAGGTTTGGAACAGTTTATAACTTGGGGCGCCTGGGTGGCTCAGTTAGTTGAGCATCCGGCTCTTGATTTCCGCTCAGGTCATGATCTCAGGGTTGTGAGATTGAGTCCCATGTTGGGCTCTGTGCTCAGTGTGAAGTCTGCTTGAGATTCTCTCTCTTCCTTTCCCTCAGCCCCTCCCTCCACTTGCTCTCTATCAAATAAATAAATAAAATCTTAAAAAAGAGAGAGAACAGTTTATAACTTAATACTCTCCACAGGTATTACACTAATCCCTAAGTTTATAAAATCTACAAAACACTTTTCCAGGATGATCTTTGTCACAGGCCTCTGCAATAGAGTGGCATTGTCACTCCCACTTACACCAGTGCAAAGCACTCAGAAACAGTAAGTTGCTCAGTGTGGCACCTGCTAATTAGAGGTACCGACAGTCTCTTCTGATGGCATTTCTTTTGAGAAGAAAACAGGGTTTGTATTTCAGACTGTCTCCTTCTAAGCTTTTTCTTTATCTGTTTCCAATAAATGCATTTCCACATGCCCTTCTTGAGCATTTTTGGATACTTTGGAAGAAATTAAGCTGTGAAGTTGTTTTAGGAATAAACTAGAATTTGGAAAATGGTTTATAAGAAATGTCTGGGACTATTGAGATGAGCTTGATCTATAGAAACATGGATTTCTTTTTCTTTTTTTATTGTAATATAATTAACAAAGTTATATTTCAGGTGTACAACACAGGGATTTAACAATTCTACACATTACTTGGTGCTCACCATGATAAGTATATTCACTGTACAATGTAATTACAATATTATTGGTCATAGTCCCTATGCTGTACTTTTCATCTTCTTGATTTGTCTATTTTATAACTGGAAGTCTGTACATCTTAATCCCCTTTATTTATTTTGTCCATCCCCTTATCCACCTCTCCTCTGGGCAAACAAACACTGGTTTGTTTTCTGTATTTAAGAGTCTTTTTTTTTTTTTTAATTTTCTATTTCTTTTAGTTGGATGGATCTTAGAGGTCATCTGTTCCAGTGATTTTTGAAACTTCTATTAAGCCTTAGAATAGTTTCTTCAGATAATAATTTTGCACAGATGTATAATATTGAAACAGTGTCCAGGATACTCTGATTAGAAGAGGGAGCTTCCACTAACCCCGTCCTCATTCTTTAGGCCTAAGGAGGTGCATCCCTGGAATGAATCTAAGAAGTGGTTGAGGATCAGGGAGAACTTCACTCTGGGCTGAAACACATGGTGGAGGAGAAGATCTCCCCCACCTCATTAAACCCTCGTGCTTGCTTTAAGCCTGCACACTGGAAGTTAGGGAAATCCCCAGGATTTCAGGGACACCATCCAGAGGAAAGTTCTGGAAGTCCTGAGAAGAGGACCTTTCCTTCTCAGAGCTATACCCAGGCACCTGGCTGTACCTAGGTTCCCAAAGCATAGGCTGTTCTGTGTGAGTTCCCGGTCTCACAGCAGAGAAGGGCCAGAGCATCCAGTTTCTTCCAATCACTGTGCTCCTTTCGTTTTGAGTTTCAGTTCTGGCTCCTTGAGCATATTTATTTGAAAGTGCTCCCTCCCCTTTGTTCCAGAGGTAAGGAACTGTTAGCTACTGTAACACCCATGCCCCTGTCAGCAGACCTGCTTTGCTCCTGAAGGGTGGGTTGACAAAAAGTCATAGGTGCCTGAACTTATGTATCTTTGTGCACAAGAAAAAAAAATCTGTCACCTTGTTTAAGGCTTGTTAGTTTGTGTTTGATAGTTTGAAAATGCTCCAGGGAAAACCATCTGTCTACTTCTGAGAGTCAGGTTGTAAAAAGGCTAAGCCACATACTGGGGGTGGGGGGTGGGAGGTGGGGGGTGGGGTGGGTATCAGGAAGAAACCATTTTTTTTTGGATCCTCAATAACATTTTTAAATTAATACATTTTGTTTTTTACAGCAGTTTTAGCTTCATGGCAAAATTAAGAGTAAGGTACAGAGATTTCCCAGTTAACCCCTGCCCCCTCCTCCCCACCCCTCCCCACCCCCACAGAGCCTCCCTGACTATCAACACCCCACTCCAGAGTGGTACATTTGTTACAACTGATGAACCTACTTTGACACATCATTATCACCCAAAGCCCACAGTTTACATTAGAGTTCACTCTTGGTATTTACATTCTGTGGGTTTGGGCAAATGTGTAATGACATGAATCCATCATTATAGTATCATAGAGAGCAATTGCACTGCCCTAAAACTCCTCTGTGCTCCTCCTGTTCATCCCTTCCTCTCTCCCCACCCCTTGGCAATCACTGATCTTTTCAATGTCTCCATAGGTTTCGTCTTTTTCAGAATGCCATATAATTGGAATAACGCAGTATATGTATGGCCTTTTCAGGTCGGCTTCTTTCACTTAACAATATACATTTGAGTTTTTTCCCTTGTCTTTTCATGGCTTGATAACTCATTTCTTTTTAGTGCTTAATAATATTCCACATTTATATAGCCATTCAGCTACTCAAGGATATCTTGGTTGCTTCCAAGTTTTGACAATGATGCATAAATCTGCTATAAACTAAGGACAACTGGTTTTTAACCACAGGGCAGAGATTAACTTTGGGGTGAGGGCATCCTGGAGGGCTGGATTGAAGGGGGAAAGGGCACTCTGCCAGAGAGGATTCCTATTAGGTACTTGAGAGCTTTATCCACCAGAAGCACTTTAAGTTAATTCTCTACTTGATTTGTGTGTGTGTGTGTGTGTGTATGTGTGTGTGTGTGTGTGTGTGTGTGTACCACATAGGTAACAAGAATTTGGACAGCATGCCTGTGTGCAGTGGTTATAAGATCTCAGGGGAAGTAGCTTTCTTCTCTCCGTAGAGCACCAGCATTCAGATGGTGATACAGTGATTTTTTCATAGTCCCTTTTGTGGGCCAGGTGTCTTTCTCTGTTCAGCCTTGTGTTGAGGATGTTGCTCCTTGAAATTCCACCTCTGTGGGGGTGGTTCCTGTTAGAGTCTTCATTTGGGAGGTTCCCTAGACTTCATCTCCTACCCTCCTTCCCCCTCCCCAAGTGGCTACCACAGTAGGTTCAGAAGAAACTCCCAGTGCTTGGGAGCTTGGGTCCCTTCTGGGGTTCTTATTTTCACCTTGTTCTTAGCTTCTGCATGTTTCTTTCTCTCATACTAGCTTTGTGAATAATTTTTAATATTTTATTATTGAATTTAACTTTTTTTCATATGTATTTCAAATATTGATTGTACCCAAAGTTTTAGTTTTATCAAGTAGGGAGATTGCATAAGATGTTGATGTGCTGTATTCTTGGCCAGGGCATGAGGAGGAATGGTTAGTGCTCAGAGACAAATGAGGGGTTGTAGGAGGTGGGGACACCATTGCCCGTCGGCATGACTAGGCACCTGCCTAAACAGATGGAAGGAGTGACCTGGAAAGATCCTTGGACAGTCTGGAAGTAAGAGGAAGATGACGGGCCTTTTCTAGCTCCAAGCAAAAATAGTGTCCTTAAATATGGAATAGCCTTACACTAGTAGAACTTGATCTTAGAGACCTTGGGTCTCAATGCATGAGGCACCTTAGGTTCTCCATCAGCCCATGTGTTCTGTGTGTGTCTAAAAGCCTTTTTCTTATATTTGAAATTACTGCACCCCTATGACCTTCCATTTGAGTATAGTCAAAGGAACCTGTAAAAATTGTCAGAACAGGGCTTATAGTCATTCAGATGGTAAAGTATGTACTTCATGGTGAAAGGTACTTAAGGACTCGTGTCATTCTCTGGTCTATAGCAGTCTGCTTCTCTCTCCTTCCTCCTGTCATGGGATTCATAAGTCACTTTCCCTTTTCTTTCCCCTCTTATATGGACCAAGTCTCCCCTAGCTTTTGAAAAGCATTCTTCTGGGCATTTGAGAAAGTTAAGAAAAGCATATGTTGGATATTCTACTCTAGGAATATATACTGTAGTAGAGAATATAGGACGAAAAGAAAGTGATCTGGGTAGGCTGAGGAGAGAATCAAGATGAGGTGTTTTCCATTTTTCTGGATCTTATCTTCCATACCCCTCACTTTGCCTTTGCAGATTGTGACTGCTGCTTGCTCTCCTGGGCTTTCCCCCTTAGATTTGTAGCTTTGCTCTGCTCCCTGGTGTTCTTGACCTTGTTCCTTTAGGCTCTGCCCGCCTCACCAGCACCCAGAGGCCCTCGTGGATGGGCGGCTCTGCCCGCCTCTCCCTCACCTCCAGAGACCCTCGTGGATGGGCGGCTCTGCCCGCCTCACCCTCAGCCCCAGAAGCCCTCGTGGATGGGCAGCTGTGTTGCTAGTAGTCCTATTTTGATAGTTGCCCTCGGAAAACCTCAACACAGAAACTCCAGAAAAGAGGCCTGGACCTGTTTCCCTGAGATTCTATCTGCTACAGAAGTTTCAGAAAGAGAAAATACAATATGGTTATTTAGGTCTGTTTCCAAATGTGGATTGGAAACAAACACTGCCAAGACAAAATGGACACGAGAACTATATGATCTGGCAGAACAAATGGCAAAGAAATGGAAGATATCAAAGACTGTGTGTAGGTGAGCCACTGATAAACGAGCCTCGCTCTGTAATTTAGATCAGTTGCAGCAGAATAAAAGCCCCACTTCCAGATGAGGAATCACACATGACAAGCAAGCAAAAGCTATTTAACACCACTCGTGCCTGGTCGGTTGTGTGAGGTGCAGAATACTGGTTAGTGATGAAAGTGGAGTGAAAAAGCCACAGGTAGCCCAAGGTATCAATGGACAAGAGAGGGAGAAAAGTTTCCACAGTTGTGTGTGTGTGTGTGTGTGTGTGTGTGTGTGTGTGTGTGTGAGAGAGAGAGAGAGAGAGAGAGAGGGCGTGAATGTGTGTGTGAGAGAGAGAAAATGAGGGAGAGGGTATGAATGTGTATGTGAGAGAGAGAGAGAATGAGGGAGAGAGTGTGAATGTGTGTGTTTGTGTGAGAGAGAGAGAGAGACAGAGAGGGAGAAGGTGTGAATGTGTGTGTGTGTGAGAGAGAGGGAGATGGTATGAATGTGTGTGAGAGAGGGAGAATGAGGGAGAGGGTATGAATGTGTGTGTGTGTGAGAGAGAGAGAATGAGGGAGAGGGTATGAATGTGTGAGAGAGAGAGAGAATGAGGGAGAGTGTATGAATGTGTGTGTGTGTGTGAGAGAGAGAGAGGGAGATGGTATGAATGTGTGTGAGAGAGAGAGAGAATGAGGGAGAGGGTGTGTGTGTGTGTGTGTGTGTGAGAGAGGGAGAAGGTGTGAATGTGTGTTTGTGAGAGAGAGAGAATGAGGGAGAGGGTATGAATGTGTGTGTGTGTGTGTGTGTGTGTGTGTGAGAGAGAGAGAGAGAGAGGGAGATGGTATGAATGTGTGTGAGAGAGAGAGAGAATGAGGGAGAGGGTGTGATATGTGTGTGTGTGTGTGTGTGAGAGAGAGAGAGAGGGAGAAGGTGTGAATGTGTGTTTGTGAGAGAGAGAGGGAGAGAATGAGGAAGAGGATATGAATGTGTGTGTTTGTGTGAGAGAGAGAAAGAGAGAGAGAACACCTCACCACTCTAACAACACATGCCCATAAGCAAGGCAGCCCACAGTGTCAACAAGCACAGATGGGCTGGTCACATCGCCTGGAGGAAGGGCAACAGATGGACGATTCATCGCATAAATTGGATACCCACGGACTATGGTACCTGCTAGGAAATCCAAGGACATATCAGGTTGACCCAATGACAGCATACCTGTGCAGAGGTAGAACCAGGGAGCCCATGATCTGAAAGGAGGTGGACGGCAGTTTGCACTGATGGGGAGGAAAACAAATGAAATTCAGTAAGGGAATAAAGGCAATCCTACCATCTCTATGTATATATGTTTAAACATTTTTGTTTGTTTGTTTGTAAGAGGACACATTGTCTTTCATTCATCGTTGTAAGACTTTACATTATGGTGTCACTTCTGAATGTTGTAATCCTATGACAATCAGAGCAAGGGAAGAAGAGCATTTGGATATTTGATAGATATACAAAATATATTTGAAATAAATTTTCTTAGTGCTGAATTTTACTCTAAGCATAAAGTGCAAAATAATAACTTTCTTGAAAATAATTAATTACAGAATGTGGTTCAGTTTTTCTTTTTTAATATTTTATTGATTCATTTGAGAGTGAAAGAGAGAGAGAGAGCATGAGCAGGTGGTAGGGGAGAGAGGGAGAAGCGGACTCCCCCTTGAACAGTGAGCCCGATTCAGGGCCCAGTCTCAGGACCCAGAGACCATGACCTGAGCTGAAGGCAGATGCTTAACCATCTGAGCCATTCAGGCACCCCTGTGGTTCAGTTTTAAAAATATACCATAAAATGCAAGATGAAGCCTTCATTTAGAACCGAATAGTATTAAACTCAAACAAAACTCACTGTATCTGGTTATATTTAAGCCACTTTAATAGCGTACCACAAAAGCTATGGTCTGCTCTAATACTACTGATAACCTCTTAATTTGATGAAAAGAAGAATGAATTGACATGTTTTTAAGTTGCTACACACTCAACACTTTTCTGTGCATTTAGTAAGCACCTACATTCATGTTAGGGGTTCTCTGTTGAAAATTTTCTAAAATTCATCACCTACTCTGTGAAATAACTACAAAGTACCAGATACAGTGGTAGGCAGGGCAGATTTCTTTTTGTTTCCATGAAGGTTTATATCCATTAGGTGGGTTTTTTTTTTTTTTAATATTTAAGAGCAGCTTTAGGCTTATAGAAACATTGAGCAGGAAGTACAGAGAGTTCCAGTACCCTCCCACCCCAACCCCCACACATAAGATTTTGCCTTTTATTAACATCTTGCATTAGTCTGATACATTTGTTATAATTGGTAAGGCAATACTGGTACATTATTTTCCACTAAATCCATAGTTTACATTTCATCCTTTGTGTTGTACATCCCAGGGGGTTGGACAGTTGTACAAGGGTGTGTGTCTACCATTATAGTATCATACAGAACAGTTTCACTGCCTCAACCGTTCCCTGTGCTCCAACTGTTCATCCCTTCCTCTCTGCTTCTAAATCCCTGGCGACCCCTGACTTTTTACTGTCTATATTTTTGCCTTTTCCAAAATATACTTGGGATTATATGGTATGCAGTTTCAGACAGGTTTTTTTCACTTAGCAATATGCATTTAAGTTTATTCTGTGTCTTTGTGGTTTGATAGCTCATCTCTTTTTATCACTGAACAACATTCCATTGTATGGATGTATAATCGTTTATCTGTTCACCTACTGAAAGGCATTCCCCTTCTTGGCAATTATGAAAAAAGCTGCTCGAATCATTTGTGTGCAGGTTTCAGTGTGCACATGAGTTTTCAACTCATTTGAGTGAATATCTAGGAGCATGACTGCTGGATCATAGGGTTAGATGTTGTTAGCTTTGTAAGAAACTGCTAGAGTACTGCCCAAGTGGCTGTGCCATTTTGCTTTCCCACGAGTGATGAATGAGAGCTCCATTGTTCCACATCTTCACCAGAATTTGGTGTTGTCAGTGTTTTGTGTTTTTGTCATTCTAATGGGTGTACAGTGGTATCTCATTGTTGTTTTAATTTGCCATTCCCTAATGACATATGATGCTGAGCATCTTCTCGTATGCCTTTTCAATTTGTATATCTTCTTCAGTGAGATGTCTATTTGTATCTTTTGCCCATTTTTTATTTGGGTTTTTTGTTTTCTTACTTAAGTTTTTAAGAGTGTTTTATCCATTATCAGGTATATGACTTGAAAATATGTCCTCCCACTCTGTGGCTAGTCTTTTCATTCTCTAACAGTTTCTTTCACAGAGCATCCACTCCTTTTTAAGTGCTTGGGTCAGGCGCTGGTAGATCAGAGTGGTTTGGTGGGGGTGGGGTAGGATGGGGGTGGGGGGTGGGGGTGGGGAGTTTGGGACTTCAGAGCAAGCTCTATTATTCCAAGTATTCTCCCAGAAAGTCAGTTTGGGCTGTACCATACCCAAATCCTGGCATTCACACCTTTCCTTTTCACTTGGGTCTGTTGACCTTGACACTAGGTTATACCATGATTTCCATCTCTCATGTTTTACTCTCTTGGGCATTTTGTCCGTCTGCTGAATATAGTAGCTGATCCTGGCTATGCTCCCTGGTGTCACACTCATTCTGTTCCCTGACTGTGACCATCCATCCACCCTTGGCTGGTGCTGATCGTTTTGTCTATTTACTGGTTTTGGCTTTGTTGATACAGCTCATCTTGCTCTACACTGATGCCTAGTGTCTAGAACCATTATCATATTTTCTGTGGTTGATTATAAAACCACTTTTCAGCTGGGTATTTATTGTTTTACATGCTAAAGTCAAACCCTTTATTGCCCTCACTCCCAAATTAACTTCTCTTTCTGACTTTCCTATTTTTTTCCCTATCAATGGCCTCACTTTTCTGGCAGTAACTCAAACTGTAAACCACAGGGTTATCTTTGATCTATGCTTTACCTTTATCACATGTAAACAATCAGTGCTCTTGTTCTCCAGCCTGAGTCCTTTTTTTTTTTTTTTAAGATTTTTTATTTATTGATTTGAGAGAGAGAGAGAGAGAGAGGGAGAGAGTACAAGCAGGGGGAGTGGCAGGCAGAGGGAGAAGCAGATTCCCTGCTGAGCAAGGAGCCCGATGTGGGACTCGATTCCAGGACCCTGGGATCATGACCTGAGCCGAAGGCAGCCACTTAACTAACTGAGCCACCCAGGCGTCCCCAGCCTGAGTCCTTTAATCGCTACTATTTACTACATCAAAGGACCTGGGTTCCACCACAATAAAGAAAAAAAAATGGTACATTGTCCCCCCAGGAAGATATTTATGTATGTTCAGGCATTCTGTTAATGCCGTATACATTTTTATGAAAACACTGTATATCTTCTTTTCTCTGACAACCTCCAAGAGCCTTTTCATGCTACTTTCTGGAAGGATTCTTTGACTTTTATTTTTTTAAACACTAAAATGCTTCTCAAGTCTTTTCTTCTCTCTTTTTTTTATTCCAGTTTCCACAAATGTGGACATGGCTCCGGCTTTATGACTGGCCCATGGAAGGGAGCCTGTCCTGGGGCAGGAATAGAGATGGGCCTGAGTAGGAGAATAAGATGGAGAGGACCAGCTAAGTTTTCAACCTGTCTTACAGTAGTGATTTTACATGACTTTACCGAATGATTTTGTTATTCTGTTTGAATTCTTAGAATATCTAGTGCATTTAGAAATCAAAAGATACAAAACACATTATAAAACTAAGCATTAGTAATTTTAAAAGCTTTGTCATTTGCTTATTCATACCATCATTTCCTCCTCTTCACTCAGATAATGATTTGACCGTTTTTTTTTTTGTTGTTGTTGTTGTTGTTGTTGTTTTTACTTTAAAAAATACTTCTTTACAAACTTCAGGTCTGTGTGTCTACTTATCATGAAAGTATTTTTTACTTTAACGGGCTAATGTTTCTTACAATAGAGGATGCAAACCTTCCACATTATACCAAGGGATGACTTCAAAGTTTGGACTCAAGAGCTGCCTCTCTAAAAGCCAATCTTCTGTTACAATCCACCCTCAAACTATACCTGTGTCATTGAGTCATGGCTAAAATGGTCTTCTCATCTCCACTAGCTTTTGAGAACTCCAGTTATTAGCATGTAGCATTTCACCTTTTGTAATATTATGACATTTCCTTTCCTTAGTTGTCCGAAACCATCTTATCACTGAATGCAACTATTACAAATTATTGTAATTGTAAGATATATTTGATTCTAAGTTTGTTTGTATTTTTTTCCAAAACTCAACATTGAATCTTTTTCAAAGTTTTTTATTCTGTAACTTTTCCAGATATATTTCAACTTGTTTGTTGGGATTGTGGCTGTCTGGGCTAACGCTAGAGTTGCCAGGCAAAGCTGCTTCAGGTTGAGACCAGGTAGGTGCAGCAGGGAGTTGGCTGTTAGGCTGGGCCTAATAAGCTGCTTGGACAAGCAGAAGTGAACAGGTGGGCATGACTAAGGGCATGGCTGGTGTGTCCAAGGTGAAGAAGGGGTACCTTCTGGAGTACATGGTTATTAAGTTGACTAATTATGAGGAACCTTTAACTTTGATGAATGGGCCAGGTGTAGAGTCCTGTATATCAAGTCCAAGGAAGTAACCTGGGAATAAAGTACACAGCCAGTGAGGAGGGTCCTAAGAAGTCAGTTAAATAGATAGATAGGCCAATATGTTGAGGAGATTAAATGAGAGCCAAATGGGGGAAATGGGGATCAGGTCACCCCATGGGGGAAAGGAAGCTTTAAACTCATCTCTGAGCATGTCCTGCCATGGGAGCTGGAGTGAGGCTAAGGTTTTGGTTGAGTCATAGGTGGCCACTAGGATGAATTAGGACAAACTGAGGTTTTTGACTTTGATTCAAGAAAGCAAGAGCAGTGAAGGTGATCGGTCACTTTTCACCTGTTATGATTTGATGCTCTGTCTGAATATCCTGGTGTTATTTATGCAATTAAGTCCTGGATGTGGGAGAGACCAATCCATAATCCAGGAATCAGACCAGATGCTAAGGCACCAAGGGGCTGGCTGGAGGAGAGCCTGGCCAAACACCAAGGGTGGGGAGAGAAGTGAGGAGCAAAGGGAACAGGCTGATCTGGAGAAGCCCATGGAATCATGGTTGATATTTGGTTCCTGAAAGAGATCCAGGCAGCACACAAGATGCCAACCATTCGGGCAGGACAGGTATGTCACTGGGGCCTTCTGGGCGGCAGTCAGCTTTGGGCAGTCTCTTGAAGTCAAGTCTTTAGGCTGACTAAAAGTGCCTGAGGTCATCACAAACTGTGATGGCTGCTGGAACGAGCGACCCATGCCTCAACCAAATTAACAGAGCTGGAAGGGCCTTTGGAATCCTTTCTTTTCACTCAGTGGGAAATAGAAACTCAAGAAAAATAATGCCTTACCATTGTCAGACAGCCATCCCATAGCTAAGACTAGAGCAGGACTTTGATCTTTTTTTAATATATTCATTTTTTAGAAACAGCTCTATTGACGTATAACTGACATGTAGTAAAATACACATAATTGAAGTATATAATTTGATAAATTTTAACATAGGTAGACACTGTAAAACCGTCACCACAATCAATATAGTGAACCTATCCATCACCCCCCAGGTTTTCTCGTGCACCTTTGTAATCTCTTCTCCTGCCTTCCTCATCCCCCTCACCCCCAGCCACCCCACCTCTGGTTCCCCCACCCCACTGCGCCCAGGCAACTCTGGTCTACTTTTTGTCACTATAGAAAATTTGCATTTTGTAGAATTTTATATGGTATCATACAGTATGTGCTCTCATGTCTGGCTTTTTTTTTTTTATAGTTTTGTGAATCATTTATTTTATTTTTTTAAATAATTTTTTATTGTTATGTTAATCACCATACATTACATCATTAGTTTTTGATGCAGTGTTCCATGATTCATTGTTTGTGCATAACACCCAGAGCTCCACGCAGAACGTGCTCTCCTTAATACCCATCACCAGGCTAACCCATCCCTCCACCCCCCTCCCGTCTAGAACCCTCAGTTTGTTTTTCAGAGTCCATCGTCTCTAATGGTTCATCTCCCCCTCCGACTTACTCCCCTTCATTCTTCCCCACCTGCTATCTTCTTCTTCTTTTTTTTTTCTTAACATTATATTGCATTATTTGTTTCAGAAGTACAGATCCGTGATTCATCAGTCTTGTACAATTCACAGTGCTCACCATTCAACTTAATTGTTTTGAGTCATCCGTGTTCTGGGATTTATTGATAGTTCATTGTTTTTTATTGTTGAATCACATTCCATTGTGTAGATACCTCATTCGTTTACCTGTTGGTGAACATTTGGATTGTTTTCATTCTTGGCAATTACAAATAACACCGCCACAGACATTCATGTGCAAGTCTTTGTGTGAATATATATCTTCATTTATTTTACATAAACACCTAGAAATGGAATGACTAAGTCATGTGGTAGGTGTATGTTTAACTTTGTCCTGCCAAGCTGTTTTCCAAAGTGGATATGCCATTTACATTCATCCAGCAGGGTATGGGAGCACCAGTCACTTTATACATTTTCATAACACTTGCTATGGTCAGTCTTTAGTTTTCACCATTCTAATAGATGTATAATGATATCCTTTGGTGATTTTCACTTGTATTTCTTTAACAACTAAGTGATATTGAGTATTTTTTATGTGTTTATTTGCCATCTGTATATTTTCTTTCATAAAAATGTCTGTTCAAATCTTTTGTATATTTTTATGGGATTGTTTTCTTATTCTAGAGTTTTGAGAGTTCTTTATATGTTATGCTTAAAAATCCTCTAGCAGATGTATGCTTTGCAAGAATTTTTCCCAGTCTGTGGTTTGTCTTTGCATTCTTTTAGCAGTATATTTTGAAGAGTAGAAGTTTAAATTTTGATGAAGTTCATTCTATCAGTTTATTCTTTTATGGATCATCTCCTTAGATATAGTGTTGTATCTAAGAGATCTTTGCCTAACTCACATGCACAAAGATTTTCTCCAATTTGTATAGTTGTATAGTTTATCATATACATTTGTTCATAGGTCTATGATCCATTGTGAATTAATTTCTGTTTATGGTGCAAGATGTATGTATAATATAGTAAAAGGCATGTGAATTCTTTATCCACGCATGATTGTAGGAGCCTTCTACCAGTACTCTCATGTTGAAATGCAAAGGTCAGCCATACATTAAATATGTACATCACTCAAAAAAAAAAAAAACCCCACTAAAATACATTGCCCAGTTTTCGTAATACATTTAATGAAAGAATAATAAGGTCATTAAGGGCAATCAGTGTTTTGTTATATTCCTGATTATATTCTTGATTATAGTTTGTTATATTTCTTGATATGAACATAGTTGTAGTAAGAAGGATGCCCCTTCCCTTTTAACGGGGACCAACATAGTTCTGGACTGAAGTTTAAAACCTTGTCAACAGCAATGATTGCACATTGTTTACCCCCACCCCCTCCTGTTGTGGTAATTATGGCACTTTAGAATTCCTGGAGAGGATGCAGTGCTTAATCATGTAATTATGTCCCAAACAATGTGGGGCACTCTCTCTGCCATTCATAGGAACAGCCAAAAGAGAAGTTTGTTTCGGTTCTTATTGTGAAGACCCAGTGGGAGGGGAGCCGGCAGTGGCTAAAGAGAACAGCTCAGGGACAGAGAAGGAGTTGATTTGGAGAGAATGAATAGGGCCTTGTGGGGGTATCTGGGTTTTGTCTGTGCTCGTCTTTGTAATTATGAGAGGGGGAGGAGTCCTTAGCACCATCTCCTTGACCACAGTGTATAATATATGACTCAGGTTCCATGACACGGTTAGTTGGTCTTGGAGCTAGTCATTTCATCCCTGGGGATTCGTTATGGTCCCTAGTTTTCAGCCTTCCACTGTGTTCTGGCCCTAGGGGTGTGCTTGCTTTCTGGAAAGCAATAGAGATGTACAGAAAGGGGCACTGGGATGGGGGTCAGCAGATGTGTTTGTGTTCCGACCTCATACCTATGGGGGACCAGGAGTAAGTCACGTAGCCTCTCCCAACACCAATTTCTTTATCTGCCAAACGAGAAGAAGATCTTTTTAGTGCACTTCTGGGCACACTAGGACAATATGCTCTATACTTGTACAGTGTTACTGTTAATGGGTGGGGGCCATGCATTCTTTCATCCTTTCATGCAGAAAAAAGTGCTTGCATGCGTTCTTTCAGAAGGCACCATGAGGATTGGCCTTACCTCCTCCGGGGATCTTTCCTGACCCCATCCCCAGACCTCGAGGCCAGGTGAGCTCTCTCTCCTCCTCATTCCCTTAGTGCATCTACTGTATCACAATGATCATCTTCCTTGTCTGGGGCAGGGTTTTCTTCAGAGCCAGGACCTTAAATTTATCTTTATAATCCTAGTGCCATTTAATAAGTGTTTGATGAATAAACAACTAAATGAATAGATATAAAGAGGAGAAGGGCATTCCTTGCGTTAAAGGAATTCATAGCCTAATGAGGAGATGGATGTGTATATGAATGCTTGTAGCACACTGTTGTAACTACAACAAGCAATTCATTTCTTCGTTGTTAAACAGAATGGGAACACTCTCATTTCTTATCTAACAAAATAGCTTTTATTGGCACTCAAGGCATTTGGGTGGAAAGTATGTTGCTGAAAAATGATTTCCAAAGAGAGTAGAAGAGATAAAGAGAGACACTATTCCTTTATTCCAGTCATTACTCATCTTTAAGTCTTTGATTTCCATGGCACCTCCCCATCTACTCCCTGGATTAGATTAGGCACCCCCCATTGTGCATTCTCAAAGCACCGTCCTTCTCTTTTCTGACAAATTATTTGTTTAATATCTACCTTAGTAACTGCCTTATTCACTACTCTGTCATTATCATTGAGGACAGTGTCTGGCCTATGGTAAGATCTTGCTGTTGAGTAAGATTAAGTATACATGCAGACAAGTTCTGCACCACAAGGTATTAAAAAAAATAACCCTGACTCCAAAACTGTTAAGGCTTTGAGTTCTTCTTTTACACCATCATGGGATTTTTAGTATGGCTCTGTGACCCAGTACTCCTTTTGAGCAAGACTACTGGCTGATTTTCTCAATAGGCCACACTAAGCTATGAAATGGATCTCCATATACCTAGCTGAGCTAACCTATTGAAGAGAATGATTTCATATTATCCTCCTGAATTTCAGGTACAATTTAACTTCTTTCTGTTGTCACACAACTTTACAGTAGTAATCTTTTCCCCACCTCTTGGGACCCTTATTTTTAGTTTTTCTGGAAAAGATGCAGATTTGAGCACAATTGCTACAAATAGATAAGGCGTATCCCACAAACCCTTTTGCAGGTGCTCCCTGCGTTTCCTCACACAGTCATTTGTCTCCAGGTTTGAATGCTTCTGCGCCTTTATTGGCAGTTGAAAATAGAGTTCTAGCCAATGTAGATGCATTGTTACCACAAAATGCAATTTGCTGCCACACGTTGTGTTCAGATAATGGGAAAGAGTAGAATTCATCCAAACAATTGTGCTCAAACAATTGTGCTCAAAGAAATGATACCACAGAGTGAGCCATTCTCAGTTTTTCTGAATCATTTAAATGGTTTCATTGTAAGATATCCCTTTGTCAACTACTTTTCAGTGGGAAAATAAAGGCTTAAAGGAATTTCTTTTCTTAAAGGAACAGAACTTAGAGCAGAATCAGAAATATGTCATGACATCTACCCATTTATGAAAAAGAAAGTTACCAATGATAATAGGATCACTTTTGTGAGGTTGGGACAACATTGTTAATTCTTTGAGTTTTCTGGATGCATCAGGTATAGACTTATGTGGACAACAGCGAACTGTTACCTAGGGGGAACCAGGAGGCACAGTGACAAAAGCATGGGCTTTAGAGGCGGAAAACTTGGCTATCAGCCTCGTGGCTCCCACTTGTTCTTTCTGTGATCATGGGAAAAATGAGCCTCTTAGCCACCTCAGGGGTTTGTTATGAGTGTCAAAGAAGACAATGCAGATGTACATAGTATTGCTTGAACAGTGAAGGAGAAAATATTTTCATTGCTATGAAAGTAATATATTCTTGTGTGAACTGAAGAAACTTATTCAAGTTTCATATTGGAGGTTTGGTATTTCCTTAATGCAATACTATTGGAAAAATTAGTTTTGTGATGTATCTATTTCTGGACATCTCACTTATATATCAGATTCTGTTATAAGTAATAAGATAGAGGTCTACCTATCAATAGCTATTTGTGTTTCAGGGTAATGCACCCAGCTGCAAAATTCTATATAAAAGGCAACATGATACCCTTTAGTAGACTACATTTCTATTTGTTTTCCATAGAAATTATGAGTGTGGCTTTTTTTGGGAAGAAAATCCATAGAAGAAATAATGTGTCATCTGCTAGTTGCCTTATTCATGTAATAGAATTTTTAATCTAGGTTTAATTACAAAAAGTAATAAAGAGAATTTTGCAGAGTAAAGCTGTCAGTCACATAAAAGATTTTCATAGAGACTGCTAGAGGAGGGAGGGGATGGTCACTGTTAGCTAGCATAAGGTCACTAAAACCATGTCACCCAACTTTAGTTCCAAACACTTGTGAGGGATGCTGTCCAGGGGAATCCTGTGTCATATGAGTGGGCATATCTGAAATTCTCTGATTTTATGAGAACTTATACGGAGTATTGACACATGGTATATCATTAGCTCATTTGTATATGACCTAACTCTACGAAGATTTTAGGAAAGGTTGATTTCATGGTCTTTGGGTTTTATCTTCAAAAGGAGAAAATGGCTAAGCCAGGCTGAAGGTATTGGAGTGTGGGAATTTGTGCAGCAGGAGATGGGCATCCAAACATAATGGAAGCAGGCGTCTTTCCCCACCACTTGGCTTCACCACTACAGAAACACTGAGTTGGCAGAGATCTCATTTCATCCCTGGAAGAGGGCTTTATTTTATTTCAAACCCCCAGCTGCCTGGTGCACATTTTTGTTCTGGCAGTAAATAGCTTTAAGCTCATTTATGAGCTCTCTCTCTCTCTCTCTCTCCCTCTCTCTTTTTTTATATTCCATAGAAGAATAAAAGTTTTTATATAAAAAACTCTCAAAACTCAATAATAAGGAAACAAACAACTTAAAAAAAAAGCAGACAAAAGAATTGAATCGGCATGTCACAAAGAAGACATACAGATGGCATATAAAAACATTTAAAGATTCTCAACATTATTAGTCATCAGGGAAATGCAAACTAAAACCACACTGAGCTGCTATAACTTGTTAGAATGATTAAATTAAAAATACTGACAATACCAAGTACTAGTGAGGATGCAGAGCAACTGGAACTCGCATACATTGCTGGGGGGAATGCAAAATGGCATAACCACTTTGGAAAACCATTTGGAAGTTTATCATAAAGTTTAATATAGGCTTACCATATGAACCAGCAATCTCACTCCTGGGTATTCACCCAAGAGAAATGAAAACTTTTATGTATATGAAAACCTATACAAGGGGTGCCTGGGTGGCTCAGTTGTTAAGTGTCTGCCTTTGGCTCAGGTCATGATCCCAGGGTCCTGGGATTGAGCCCTGCATCGGGCTCCCTGCTCTGCAGGAAGCCTGCTTATCCCTCTCCCACTCCCCCTGCTTGTGTTTCCTCTCTTGCTGTGTCTCTCTCTGTCAAATAAATAAGTAAAATCTTAAAAAAAAAAAAAAGAAAACCTATACAGGAATGTTTATAGCAGCTTTATTCATAACAGCCCAAATGAGAAATACCTCAAATGTCCATAACAGGTGAACGTGTAAACACATTTTGGTATCTCCCATTTAGTGGAATGTTACCGAGCAATAAAAAGGAATAAACACATTATGCATGGGAGATACACATTATAACATGGGAGAATCTCAAAACAATTATGCAGAGTGAAAGAAACCAGACAAAAAATAGTACATACTGTATGCTTCAATGTATACGAAACTCTGGAAATACAAACTAATCTACAGTAACAGAAATGTTTGCATGGGGATGTGGCTGGTGAGGAATGGGAAGGAAGAATTACAAAGGTGAATGGGGAAACCTCTGTGAGTAATGGGGATATGTTCCTTATCTAGATTGTGGTGATGGTTTTAAGTATGTACATTTTAAGTATGTGCAATTTATGTCAATCATAGCAACTCCTATCTTATATATTTTTAATTCCCCCAGTTTATGACCAAAAGTCATCTCTATAGAAGAATTCTAGGCATTAACGTGAAAGTAATTGGAGAACTTGAAAAATCACCCTTTTGTAACCTCTAATGAAGTAGTTTCTTTTGGTGACGTTCACCCTGCTAAAAAACCATTAGGTAAACATTTCTGGGAACAGGTTAGCGGCCTCTCACAACCTGAATCTACTGATCTGTCTTAGCATCACTGAAAGTGGAGCAGCCACGCAATAAACATCTGATTTGATGCAAGATGAAATACACAGCATGAAGGTATGAAGAATTCTTGCTAAAGTAGCTGAACCTAAATAAAGCCCAAACCTTAGATCTAACATCTAGTTAACATGTAATAAAGTGGATAAACACCTTACATGTTACACATACCATTAGGAAGCAATGAAGAATAGAATGTAGGATATGCTAAGGACAACTGACCTGGTTTCTTAAATATGTCAGTAAGTTAAAAAAAGCATTGTCTCTTACATAATATTTAAGAGACATAACAATCAAATAGGTTGTGTGGACCAGGGATGGAAATTGATTAAAAAAAAACAAAACTCAAAAAAGACATTTTTGGGAGGCAATAGTCAGGGAAATTTGAATATGGACCGGGAATTAGATGATGCTGAGAAGTGACCATTAATTTTGTTGGATTGGATAATGAACTATGAACAAAAATATCCTTATATTTTTAGTAATTATATATGAAAGTATTTAGGTGTGAAACAATGTGAGAAATTTGCTTTAACATACTACAAAATAAAAGAAAACGGAAGGAAGAAAGAGAAAAGGGGTTGGTGAAGTAAGTGTGCTCAAATATTGGCAAGTTTTACATCTGGAAGATAGGTGGGTAAATGGGGTTTATTTTACTATTATTTTTGCTTTTGTGTATGTTTGAAAACTTCCATAATAAAAATTCTTTATAACCATCTTTCTAGGAATTAGGCAGAGTATAAAATATGAGTAAATAGGCACATAATTTTAGGAATAGATTACTGTGCCTTTTTTTACATGCAAGAAACACCTGCCCATAAATTCAATTAAAAATGGTTTTATCTCTATTAAAAAATTCAGATTTATCAACTGTCATTAGCATTACAAAGGGGATTGTTTCTTTTATAAAATGGTTTACCATGGCATTCCATTAAATGATTTATTTAATTTTCATGAGTATTCTTTTCTAAATCCTCACAGTTTAACCTTTTTCTTTCCTTGGTTTCTTCTACTCCCTAGCCGAGTATGCTGAGTCTTTCATGCCTCCAAAATTTGATGAAAGCTTGTTTCCTTTATCTGAAATGATTTTCTTCACTTTGTACTTCACAAAAGCTTATTTCAGTTATCACTGTTTCCCAGAAAAACAGAACCAATAGGATGGTGATCGATCGATCTATCATCTATCTATCTATAGATCTATCTATCTAGAAACTTATTATAAGGAATTGGCTCACAGGATTATGGAGGCTGACAAGTCCCAAGAGCTGCAGTGGGCAAACTGGAGACCCAGAGAAGCTGATGGTGTGATTTCTGGTCTGAAAGCTGGGAGGCTCAAGACCCAAGAAGAGTTGATGTTTCAGTTTGGGTATGAGGACAGGATGTCCCAGCTGGAAGGTAGCCAGACAGGAGGAGGAGTTCGAGCTCACTCAGGCTTTTTGTACTACTCAGGTCTTCAACTGACTGGATGAGGCCCACGCAAGTTAGAGAGGGCAGTCTACTCGACTTGGTCTACTGATTCAAATGTTACTGTCATTTAAAGACACCCTTACAGATACAGCCAGAATCATGTTTGACCAAATGTCTGGGCACTTGGTGGCCCATTCAAGCTGATACATACAACTAACTGTCACACTTATTCATGCTTTTAAGATCTAGCTCAAATACAAATTCTGTAGTAAAGCCTCCAAATGTTTATACTGTATAGATTCGCATGTCTATATCTTATTCTAGGCTATTACATTCCTTAATGCAGAGGTTGTGTCTGACTCATCTTCTAATCACTAGAGACTGAGACAAGGGCCTGGCATAGAACAGATGTCAAGTAAATGTCTGTTGAGTGAATGAATGGATGAATGATCGCATATGCAGTAGATTTAGGAGAAACTCTGCAAATTAGAAAGTACCAAATTTTAATGTTCTAAATTTAAATATGACTCTCGTAAGAGGATGGGTTTTGGGATTGATATAAGTAACCCTGAAGGATGATGGTCTATTCAAAAGTAGACCAAATAAAAGTAAAATAAAGTCATCAAGTTCATTCTTAAAATAAATGCAATTCATGTACAGATTTGAGGTTAAAGGTATGAACAGGTTATCACTCAATAGAATCTATTTGAATTTTGTTTTAGTCTAAACTATTGTGATTAATTATTTTATAAGATTTTTTTATATGCACGTGGTTAAAAATCAATTACCATTTCAAATAAAAGCAATATTCTTCTTCCTTATTCTACTCTAACTTAAACCCTCCCTGGAAGTCTGTGCTTTACTTTATCTGTATCTTCTACTAGTGACCTCCATGTCTTAAAATAATGCATTCACACTGTTGTTTGTTCATTTACCCATTTTTAGACATTAATTCCACTCTATGGTAGTTGTACAACTTTGGACAAATTATTTGACTTTGCTATACCTCAACTTCAAGTTTTGTAAAAGAGGGAAAATAATATTACTGTAATCGCCAACACTCTTGTAAGGATTAAATGAGTCACTATATGTAAAGTGCTTGGTATATAGTAAGAATCATGTAAGCTTTAACTATAATAATAATAATAGCAATTATTATAATCACTAATAGTAGATGGAAACAGCTTTCTTATATCACCTTCCCACTTCCTACCATCTCATCTCCTCTCATTCTTCCTATATAACTTCAGCACAATTTTTCAACCAATCAATTAAAAACATTATTATGATTGTTATTAAGATCAACTGAAGTAGATAATGTATTCCATATGTTAGGGTTCATTTGCAGATAACAAAATGATTCAAATTACCTTAAGCACAACCCAGTAAAGAGAATTGGGGGCTGACAGTATGACCCAGAGCCAACAGTTGCATTTAGCAGCATCCTATTAGTAGATGAGATGGCAGTTATCCTAATAGGCCTGTGTGAACCTCGTAAGAGGAAACTGCTTGTACGGGAGGTGAGGACTGGAGAGTCCTGCCCTGAAGGAGCCTGATGAGGGAAGCACAGGGAAATCTGGCAGAGAAATACCCTTTCCTCCTCTAGCGTCTCTCTGGCACCCTCTAGTGACAAGGCTTAACATCGTGGCATCTGGTGAAGAGAGTATTTACAAAGCCCACCTCCATCATCACAGAGCAGGAAAGGAAGGGTGGATTTGGAGCTAAGAGGCAATAACTTAATAACTTACGCTTCTATTAAGTTCAGAAGCCTTCTAACATATTTACTATGGTTAAATTCCAGATGCTAAGTCAAAGGCTTGGTATGTGTGTGGGAAATGGGCAGCATGTTAGTTGTTTTCAGATATTTGAAGAACTGCCACATGCAGGAGGAAATTATTATTGTGTGTTGTTCAGAGGGAACAAGACTATGGGAGGGGGTTTGGGCAGATTCCCTGGGGAATTTGGACATTATTCACCACATGTTTTGATTATCCTGACACTAAGCCGAGTTTGGGAGAACAGCTGGGGTAGGACATTGGGTTAGATGATCTCCAAGACCCATTCCAATGTGGAGAAGCTACAGACTTTTCAGGAATACCTCTGTTACCTAAAGTGAGGTGTGCCTGTGTATCTGTCCATCAGTCTCCCCATTGTATCTGTCTATGCATTATCTATCCTTCTGCACACCCATCCATCCTTTTTTGAGTTGTCTTAAAACTCAACAAAGTTATTTCACTCAAAACTAATATTATTTGGACCACTGTTTATTGGCTTCCTAGGGCTATTATATTAATAGCGGAATTAATTGACATTACATACAAAGGCATTATTTTTATTCGGTTTAAATATTAGATAGGTTTTATTTGCTGTCTTTTATATTCCAGGTGTCCTTTTTCTTTTTTAAAATCTTTTCTTTTTTTAAGTAAGGTCTAGGCCCAACGTGGGGCTTGAACTCATGGCCCCTTCTACCAACTGAGCCAGCCAGGCACCCCTCAGTTGTCCTTTCTCTAAAAATTCCTTGTAATATGCCATAAAGACAGGAGTAATATCAGCAAAGAGGCTGAATAAAACTACACACAACCAAAGCACTAAAAATGAGAAAACAACATATTGAACGATAAACTAAGGGACTCCAAGGTAATTCCACCATAAAGTTTCAGAAATGTAGCCTACAGTTGTCTCAGCAGAAGAGCCGGGCCTAGGATCTAGGTCTATTATGTGTCTCATGGCTTATTTCCTTAGTTCAGGCCTTGTCTGAAAGCGTGAATGGGATGATTTTACTCTTTGAAACTGGACGTGTTTCCTTTTCTGACACGTGGGAATTTTAAAGAATTGGGCTGCTAACATAAATGAAATCATGGAGAGTGTTTCCTTGGTGGGGCCTCTCCATTGTTCAGTGGTGAAATACATATGGATAATGGTGAGCTCTCTGCCACTGTGTGGTGGCATCTGCCAGTGTGTTAGAAAACCTGTAAGTGTAAGGGGATGCTAAGGGAAATACGGAGTCAGTCACCTCTGTTTACAGAGCCGTGTAACACAAAGCCGAAACCTTGGTTTGATTCATGAGGAAAGTAGGGCCCAGAGAAAAAAGGGAACTGCCTAGCATCACACAGACAGCATTGCACATCTGGGATTAGAAATCAGATCTCCTGACTCACAGCCCAGAACTTTTTTTTTTTCCTTTGACCTACTTTTTACTTTCGTAGCATAGAAAATCATTAAGATAATTGCTCGGCAAAGTCAAAATCCTCCTGCCAAAAACCTGTTCTCTGGTACTCAAGGTCTCGTCCCTTTGGTCCCTTAAATGCTTTGGCATCGTTTGTCCTCATGTGGGTCAGTGCAGCCATCATGTCTATGGAGGAGACGCACAGCGTGTGTAAGCGGGCCTCCCCAGTCGTGCTTACTCTTGTTTCTGCACGGGCAGGCCTTTTTTTCTCATCAGTAACCCGAGGTAGTGGCTCTGTGACTATGCTCCCCATAGCAGCTGGTTGGGGCTCCACGTCTGGGGGCACAGTTGCAAGAGCGCATGCCACCCCATCCTGACAGTGAGAGTTGGTTAATCACATACAATCCGCCAACAGTGGGCCGACTTGTAATTGTTACAGAGCCCTTTCAATTTCTTGCAATTTCCTTTGTCTCAGCAGTTTTGGTTGCATCCTGAAAACTGTCAGGCTTCCTTGTTTCTGTAAGGACCTGACAATTCTGGCCTCACAATGCAGCTTAAATTGGACCAGCTGCTGCCTCAATGGAGCAGTCTGCCCATCTCCAAGGCATTAAGCCCAAAATTATTTCGAAAATTGAAGCCTTTGACTTGCTCTGGATTAATGTGATTAAGCAGGGCTTGCTTTAATTTGTAGCCATCTCTTCCTTTATTAATAACATCTCATCAGTTGGAGCAGCACGTATGTATGCGAGACAACAGAAAGTTAGGTTGATTGCAGTTTGTCTGTAAGAAGTCTTTAATGTTTCAGTAGCAACTGTTACAAGGCTTCAGTTGTGGGCAGATTCAGATCTGCTTGTTATTCTTAATTTTTTTTTATGGAAACCTAATAAGCAAATGAGTTCTCCCTCCTTCTCTTTGTCCCCACCCCCCGGAGGTCTACATTTGATTTACAGCTCCCTTTAAGTAATAAAGAAAGGATCTTTTTTTCATCTGAATTGTATCAGCTGGTGAAATCTGGAAGAAATATCCTTCAGGGTTAAGAAAGGTAGAATTAAAAGGGATTTGATGTTTTTCTCTGTGTAATTGAAAGTGTATAGCCATTATGATGATTAAAAATAATCTGTTAGCTTTTCTAAATAAGAAAGTATATACCTCATTACTTGAGACCTAGATTTTTATAATAACAGTGGTGGGGGATAGTGGAAGGAATAAGGGCGATGTTTTAAAAATGTCTTTAATAATTTCCTTAAGCTCAATGAAATTATTCTTACAAAATGTATCCTGGCCAACTTAAGATGGTTCTAATTTTAGGTCACACCTCCTTTTCCCCTTAGTACAGTTTAACTAATTGGAAGTATAGTTCAAGTATTTTTCTGAAGTTAAGTGTGATCCTCCTTTTATACTGTCAGAGCCAAAGAAGACAGGTCTGGGAGTCAGCAAATCTGGAGTTATTCTACCTTTTTCTTTTTTTTCTCCCCACCAAAAAGCTGTGTTACTTTGGGAAAGGGACTCAACTTCTCTGTGCCTAAACCTCCTCATGTTTAATTAGGATACTGTGGAGAAAGCTTCCTAAAATCCCGTCTAGTCCTATTATTCTGTAGATCCAGCTTTAAGGTTTCTTACCTTATTTAAAAAATACAGTTCTCTGGGTCTGATTCCAATGTAATATTCTTTTTTTTTTTTTTTTTGGTGGGCAGCAAAGTTTATTGAGCGATAATAAAGTGATAGTACAAAGCTCTCAAAGAGGGAGGGGACCCTAGAGGATTGCCCCCCTATGTAATATGCTTGCCTTTCCCCTTTATAAAGTTTAAAGTATAAATGATCGAATTTACTGATATTTGTGTCACATCTCCAATTTGGAAATTTCTGGAAGTCAAAGAGCCTCAAGAACTCAGAACCATTCATACACTTATAATTGTATCTAAAGCCCTGGAGGGACGCCTGGCTGGCTCAGCTGGTGGAGCATGAGACTCTTGATCTCAGGGTTGTAAGTTCAAGCCCCACTTTGGGTGTAGAGATTACTTAAAAATAAAATCTTAAAAAAAAAAAAAGCCCCAGAAGTGTGCCTTCCCTACAGTTTTCATTTCATGCACACATAACTCAAGGTTTTTATTCCTTAGTCCTGTTTCACTTGAAGGTGTATATCTAAAAACAATTCTGACTTGGAAAACTAAAAAAAATGTAACAGAACTTAATGCTTAGGGCCATCCTTGCTATAAATAAATGGTCATCTTATTTATAGTTTTTTTTGGCTACTTAGGGACATAAATTTTGTTTGCATTAAGAACTGTTTAGACAGGCAATAAAACCCCATATCAAAGCGCAATGCATATTATGCCAGGGAGAAGTTCTAAAAACATGTTTCATTTCCTCCTCTTATTTTACCCAGTATTTTGAATGTCTCTTGTAACCCTGACGTTCCCCGTCCTGTTAAAGACTTGACGGTCGGTTGAATCATTCATTTGCTTATTCTTTAGATCTGTCTTCCACAGATGCTGGTACCCCCAAACTGGGGGCACATGGCGCTCAAAGCCAGGTGCAGCAGTGGGTCGCCCCAGCATCGACGTCACAAGATGTGCTGTGGAGTTCCTTTGAGGCTCTGTCGGAGCCCATCTGTCCCATAAATCCCTTTACTCCATAAGAGGCCTCATACCTGCTTCTTGACCTGGTCCTGCCACTGTCTATGGGATCGGACCCCCTCTATGACAGATAGACCCCAAAAATGTACAGCGGCTGCAACACAATACAGATTTACTTTTTGTTCACATAACAACTGCAAGTGGGCATTCCTGGTCAGTGGGCCGCTTTTCTCATGTGGTGATTTGGGGAACCAGGCAGCTTCCATTTTGTGGCTCTCCTACCCCCTGGGTCCCTGTTGTCATCGACATCTGGTCTGTGAGATGGGCAGCCAGATCGTGGCCAGGGCGAACCTGCTGCTTGAATGCCTGGGCTCAGAAATGGTGCCCGAAGCTCCTGCGCACATTCTTGGTAGGACTCAATCATGTGGCCACACTAACTGCCGGGAAAGCTAAGAGATGCCGTTAAGATGGGCTTCCCAAGATGAGGACATAGATTTCTGCTGAAGAGTCTGCAAAACCTCAGAATTTAAGTCATTTTCAGTTCCACCTTCCTGCAATTTCATGGTAACTTCTGGAAGAAGGTGCTAAAGTGGTTATCACTTGAGACTAGAGCTCTTTATGGAACTTTAGACATTTCAGATGGTCTTTTTGAGTTGATGTCAAAGGACCTAAGCATCTCAAGACCCCCTTCTGACTAATTTGACTTCTGGCTTGGTCCTTTGAAGTTTATTGGAGCTGTAAGTCTCATGGGTACCATTTGGGTAGCAGTCAGGGCAATTATACTAGTCTTGGGTGAGTGACTGGGATAGATTTTTTGTCTTTTAATGAATGTTCACTTTACAAGGTAATGCCAAATAGTTTTCCTTTTTTAAAGATTTTATTTATTTGAGAGAGAGAGAGTGCACACACAGATGAGCAGGGGGAGGGGTAGAAGGAGGGGGAGAAGCAGACTCCCCACTGAGTGCTGAGCCCCACCCAGGGCTCCATCCCCAGACCCCACGACCTTGACCTGAGCTGAAGTCAGATGCTTAACTGACTGAGCCACCCCGGCACCCCCCAGAATAATTTTTTGCTTTAAAGTAGAATTAAAATTTTTTTTGCCTTTGGTGTTTTTTGTTTTTCTTTTTAAACAAAGGACATTTAGGGCATTGATTATATGGGGATCATGCTGTTGTTTTCTTCTTATTTCTACTGTAATTTTTTCCCAGGCTCTGCTACTAAATGGTTACATAATCTTGGGTTTCTGTTTGAGCCTTTGTGTCTTCATTAGTGAAAGTGGGGATACTAAATCTCACCTTGATGGATGGGGTGATTATTAAAGCATGCATTACATGTTTTCTGTATAACTTCTCAACCTAACCCTGTTAAAAGAATTAATTAAAATAAAATAGCTGGCTCTCCAGACATGTGTAATGGGTGAAAATGGTCAGGGGCGGGGGGTGGGGGTGGCGTGGGGGGCATTATGAACATTCATTTAGAAATACACATTCTTGGAGGTTTAAGAAATCAGTTATATCAAGGCTAATTCCCACTGAGAATGCATTTTGAGCATTTGCTCTTTAGGGCAGTCTTCCCTGACCCCACAAGTTTGGGTTCAGTGTCTTCCCCATGTCCCCTTACCTCACCCTATACCCATACTCCTCCAGAGCACTGACCAGTTTATGTTCCTACTCCCCTACTGCATGGAAAGCTTTTTATTTTCTGCTTTATCTCTTGGCCTAGCAAGGTTGAAATGCACAAAATTGCCATTTATTGTAGTAGAAGATGGTTGGATATTTGTAATTTCATGTGGTTGAACCTAACACATGGGCATCATGAGAAATTTTGTTAGCTATTGAGTGACGTTTGACACCTAAAAGTGGGATCCATACTACTTTTGAGTTTCGTGGCTATGTTTGGTATCTCTCATGCCATCATTGGCATCATATAGGCTAATATATGGGCTATATAGAGGCTAATACACTAAAAATTAGTGTGTTTCTCCAGCTAGTTCAAGTTATCTATGACTCAGATTCTCAGGTGCACAGAGGCCTTAAGAACAAGCTAGTATCTGGTTTATTGTGCATCTCCCACAGTGCCAAACAGTTAGTTGTAGGCAAATGGTTGGCACTTAATATTTTCAGATTTGTCTTTAAATCAGTTGTTTTAAATTACAGTGGAAGAATAAGAGTCTCCTAATTGAGAAATGTTAAGTGATTCAGCCATAACACCGGAGTCTTTGACAGAATTAGTGTTTATACCCAGTGGCTAGTCCATTTCCATGATGGCACGGTTGCCTTAGACTTACTTAAGGATGTCAGGATGATTTGACAGTGTGTTTTCTTGCTCTAGGCTTTTTTGTGTGTGTCATCGGCTTTCATGGGAAGAAACATCAAATTTGGAATCAGACCTGGTTTCAGATCCAGTCATGCCATTTATAGACATGTGACCTTGGCATAGCCATTGCAATTTTTTGCTATTTTATTTGCTTCATTTGTAAAATGCCTGCTTTGCACCATTGTTGTGAGAATTTAATGAGATCCAATATGTAGATACTTTTGGCAGTGAGTAACAGAAATCTCAACTAAAATTGGCTTAAAAATAGGGACATGTACTGTTTTTTACATAACTGGAAGTCAAGAAGTTCCAGGGTAGTTAATTTAGTGGCTCAAAAAAGAAAAATCATCAAGAATTCAGGTTCTTCCCATCTTTCTATTCTGCTATTCTCAGCTTTGGCAGCATCCCTCACTGGCCCTGGACGGCTGCCATACTTTCAGGCGTCCAGGTTCTCAACTTCAATATCCACTGTCAAGAAAAGGGGGTTGGCACTCCATATTTGTGTCCTTTCTGTAAGAAGGAGAAGAATTTCTTAGAAGTCCCTTAGAAGACGTCCCCTTATATCCCTATGGCTAGAATTGTTTCATGTGCCTGTGCCTAGGCCAGTCACTGAAATGTGGAATGGGATGCAATAGGCCCAATTATAAAAGTTGGCAGGAAGGGAAGATTGGAACAGTTAAAACTTACCCCTCGTATGTCAGAAGGGCCCAGCCTGCCCACCGTTGCCTGACTGCCTGCCATTATTGGTATTCTGTAAGCAAGGAAAATGTGGGGAGTGGGTAGCCGATGGATAGCCAACGCTGTGTGCCATCGCATGTGACAGTGCTTGGCAAACCATAAAGTAGGATGTGAATGCAAGTTTAGGATTATAATATTTAACTGGGTGGTTATTGGTGTGTGTCTAAAACCCCAGATGTGTTCCTTCCCTATGTTTTCATTTCATACACACACAAGTCAAAATTCTTGTTCCTTAATCCCATTTCCTTTGAAAGTATGTGTCTGAAAACGATCTCCGTAAGAAAATAGAACTTAAAAATATAACAAGATTTGAATACTTGGGGACATCAATTTGGATAAAAAGTGTGCTGTCTGAGACTTTGCAAGAAGAATAAGCAAAGAGCTGTATAGGGCTTCAGACATTTCATCTGATTACCATACAAAAGTAAAAACAAATTAAAAACAAAACCAAACACCTGTCATAATAAAGGCTGGGCTCACAAGAGAAGTGTTGCCATAAGATGATCAAATTTATCTTAGTCATTATTGTAGACTCGATAGGAGCTATGATTTGCTAATGGGGGAATAACAGATTTACCAAAATGTTTATAAGCATTTCTTTGCATATTTTTACTTTCTGGAGAAAAAAACATTAAAAAAAAATCACCACTTTGTTTTACTGTTCAATAACTGTGGCCAAACCTATAAATCAAAGGTGTGAGTTAACCTTCTTTGTCCCTGTCTCCCATCACTGAAGAATAAATTATGTACATTGTTAAAACACACACGTATACCAACATTCTTTTCATACTTGTTAAGTGCTGTTATACATATGTGTCAATGTGGGTCCTGTGAGGGGAACAAAAGTTCATAAGACATAACTATATTGTAATTCAAGTAGCTCAGTAGAAGATAATTCTAATTTAAGGGAGAAAGTGCCGAGGGCCACAGGACAGATCCAGGTGACAACTCAGAGAAATGGAGATGAGCAAGGAGTCATGTGGGAGCTGATGCTGGACAGATGGAGGGTGACGGGGCAGAAGTGGTCTGGAGAGAAGCACCAAGTGTGTGTGAGGAATAGTGCTAGCCAAGTGGTGGGAAAGCCTGGCAGGAAGGGGAGATTGTGGCAAAATCATGTGGTGCACACACGCGGCATAAGTGTAACATTCTGGCATTGAATCATTTCCCACGGATACTAAAAGGTGTTTTTAAATAGTGAAAAAGATCATGAAAATTCCTCAGTTGCCTTCTGTTTTCACTAGTTCCTTCACAAACCCCAGGGTAGTCAGGCTCTCAGTGGCTCGTGTATTTAGAGTTCCATTTAAGGAGCATTCAATGATCACCTGCTACCCAGAAGACACTGACCTTAGCTGCTTGGAGTTCAAAGGCAGAATGCGATTCATTTCCTGCCCCTGAGAAGGTTGGGCTTCAGGGCTCTTCCATCAGCTACCGCCAGGCTTCATCATCCCTTGGCCTCTTGGGTTATTCTCTTTGAGAAACAGGTTGGTTCTTCTACCTTGTTCCATGGGGAGTAGGGAATAGCTACATTCTCTGGGCATAAATCATCCAGCCAAACTGCAGAGAGGAGAAACTAGCAAGCCAGCCCCCTCACCCCTGCATTGGCCTGTGTGTGGCCTCTGACTCTCCGTCACTTTTACTGATGGATTCCATCATATCATCCAGGGAAGTAGGCAGTGGGAAAGTGAAGTGAAACTGGGTGTTAACTTCTACTCACCAAAATCAGCAGAGCCCCAGAACCTAGAACAATGGAGGTGGTGGCAAGCCCCACATTCTAGAGGGAGGTTCTAGACCACTGGTATAGGACCTTCTAGGAAATTGTTAAAAATGTTTATACCAGCATTAGACAGAGGGGTATGAAGAGTTGAGAGTGAGGATTTCTTTGGAGGGCGTGTTGGAAAATGAGGCATCCTCTGCCACCCAGTACCTAGGGAGAGCCAGTAAAGTGGATACCTTGTTGTGACCTCAAGCCAAGTGAAGGAAGCGTCAAGGAGGTGACCTTTCACATCTGCTCCTAGAGTTTGGGAAATGTGAGGATTGGTGTGTAATTCCCATGGAGGGCAAAGGCCAAGGCTGCAGCAAGAGCTGACTGGCTGGCTGGCAATGGAAAGAAGACACAACCAGGGATATTATGGGATGGGATTGAGTTATGCTTCCCATCATGGTGGGGCAAAAGTGTGTGTTTTCCAGAATCAGACCCTGTGCTAGGAAGCCAGCCTGGGATCTTTTATGAAGTATCTCTCCCAAGAGGACCCATGGAGGGACAAAAGGAGTTCTACAGAGAAATCTGTGGGGTGGATTGCTGGAAGCCCAGAGGTTAGGAGCAGGTAGGAGCAGTAGTAAGCAGCTGGCTGGGGCAGACAAAGGAGAGGCCCTGCCTGCTTCCAGGGAGCAGTGGCCAGAGGTTCTCAAAGGGAGGATCCCCAGAAACCTACAAAATTACCCAGAGAGAAAAAGAAGCTTTAATTACCCATTTGCCACATACAGAGGGAACCTCAATACCAGATGTATTAATTTTATAGGAGTGCCATAACAAAGTCCATGGACCGGGTGGCTTAAACAATAGAAATTCATTATCTCACAGCTCTGGAGGCTGGAAGACCAAGATGAAGGTGGCGGCAGGGTTGATTTCTTCTGAGGCTTCTCTCCTCGGCTTGTAGATGGTGGTCTTCTCCCCGTGTCTTCACTTGGTCTGACCCCTGTGTGTGTCTGTGTTCTAATCTCCCTGTTTTTATAATGATTCCAGTCATATTTAGGGACCACCCCAATTGACCTCATTTTACCTTAATTACCTCTTTAAAGATCTTCTTTCAAATATAAATCACGTTCTGAGGACTTGGGGGTTAGAACGTCAATGTATGAGTTATGAGGGGACACAATTCAGTCCATAACACAGATTACAAACGTCACCTACCATATAGGGCTGAGTTCTTTCTCCCCTATCTTCTCTCTCTCTCTCGGCTCAACCATGAAAGGGTCAAAATGACAGAGAAAGAGAATAAAGCAGAGCATGAAGAAGCTAACCATGTCTTCCCCTCCAATTCCAAGCTTCCTGGCCTGAAGATGGCCCATGTTGGGAAGAGGAGTTAGAGTGTTCTCAGAAGGCCATCATTGGGAAGTCTTTGGACCTCACCAGCTATGAACAATACAGCTCTTATCTCAAATCCTGATTTTTTAACCCGGTCATTCCAAGAAAGCATTGCTTGTGATAGGAAAATACCTAGTTCATTTTAAGGTTTACTGCAAAAGGCAATCCTATTTAACATCCTAGAAGAGACTTTCCAAGAGTCATTGACCATCCTCCAAGCTACCTTTTGGGTTTTATCATTTACAAGGCTTCTGAAGAAATAAAGGGAACAGGAAAAAGTTTTGAATCATGGCCTCTCTAATGAAAATGATTATTTTCAGTTCTGGGTTGACACAATACAACTTAAAAAAATTTAATAGACTAGAAAATAACTTGCATGCTCGTATGTATAATTAAAGTTAAATGCTTAGGTGAGGTATTCAGAATAACTTGCCCTTAAAATGAAAAAAAAAAGTTTTTTTTTCAATAAAAACAGATATGAGTCTGATATTCTCGGGACATTACAGATATTTCTTTAAAAATAAAATTAAATATTTGATCCATGAAAGGGATTATATAAAGTCAATTTAATTTGTAAAACCTGTTAATAAAAGGAACCCATCATGCAATTTAAGAACTAGAACTTGACCGGTAATGTCGAAGCCCTTGGCATGCCCCTCTCTCATTGGATCCCCTGGCCTTCTTCCCAACATTGTCCACCATCTGAGTGTGGTTTTTATTGTTCCTTTGCTTTTTTTTTTTTTTTTTTTTTGTAGTTTTGCCACCTGCTTGTGTATCCCGAAGCAATATATTATTTAGCTTTGCCTTTTAGGACCATTTCATAGGTGGTGTCATACTGTATGGATTCTTGCATGAATTATTTTTCTCAGCCAATGTTTTATTCCTGAGATTCATCTGCATTGAACCACATAGCTGTAGTTCATCACTGCTTTTCTGCTGATGGCATATTATTGTCTGGCCAGGCTGCAATTTATTTTTTCATTTTCCTATAGATGAACATTGGGTTGTTTCCACTTTTTTTCCCTATTATAAACAGTGTCATTTTGTACATCCTTACACATTCCCAGTGCCTTTGTATAAGAGTATCTATAGGTCCTTCTGGAATTTTGAGTTGTAGAGTGTCTGCAGCTCTTGATTTACAAAGTAGGATGAACCTTTCTCAGGGTATAAATTTTTTGCTGATTCTATAGGCATGAAATGGCATCTTGTGGTTTTAACTTGTGTTTTATTAATTACTAATGAGATATAAGTAATTTTCGTATACTTATTGAATATATTTCATATATTTATTTCTCTTCTGTGAAATGCCTATTTTGACCTATTGCTAATTATCCTATTGCGGTTTTTGTCTTTTTTCTTCCTGATTTAAAGTTTTTTAATATAGTCTGTTAAAAATTCTTTATTGTGTCTTTTGATGAGTTCTTAATTTTGATAATTGAATTTATGAAACTTTTTTCTTATGGTTTGTGCATTTTGTATCTTGCCTAGATTCCTTAACCCAGGATCACAAATATCTTCCCCTCTGTTGGCTTCTAGAAGATAATATAGGAGTTTTGCCTTTTACATGAAAGAGTTTTCATGTAAATACAATTGATTTTTGTTTTTTTAATATGAGGATCTGGTTTTATCTTTGCCTTTATGAATGATCAGTTGTTCTGGGGGTCTAAAATGTAACCTTTTTTATATAGTAAGTTTTCATACTTGCATGGGTCTCTTTCTGGGCTCATTATTTTGTTCTTTAGCTTGATTTATCCATCACTGTACCAATGCACCATCTTAATTATTACTTATATATTTGGTAAGACAGGTCTTTTCAAATAGTTTTTGAGGAGAGTCTTGGCTGTCCTTAGCCCTTTACTCTTCCATTCTAACATAGAATCACCTTATCAACTTTGATGAAAAATTCCTGGCCATGATTTTGATTAAATTTTTGAGATAAACCTATGTTGGCCATGAAGTTTATTTTTTTTTAAGATTTTATTTATTTATTTGACAGAGAGAGAGAGACAGCGAGAGATGGAACACAAGCAGGGGGAGTGGAGAGGGAGAAGCAGGCTCCCCGCTGAGCAGAGAGCCTGATGTGGGACTCGATCCCAGGACCCCAGGATCATGACCTGAGCTGAAGGGAGTCACTTAACCAACTGAGCCACCGAGGCACCCCATGAAGTTTAGCTTTTAAATATATTGCTGGGTTCAGTTGTTATTAATTTTGGTTTGGAGTTTGCATCTTGGTTCATGAATGAGATTGGCCTATAATTTTCTTTTTTTTAATACTGTCCTTGTCTGATTTTAGTATTGAGTTATACCAACCTCACTGAATCTGTTGGAGAGCATTCCCCCTTTTATCTAATATTTTAAGAGAGTGTATAAGATTTGGATTATCCATTTCTTGATTATTCTATAGAATTTACGTGTAAAGCCCTTCAGGCCTTATGTTTCCCTTTGGAGAAGATTTTTTTTTAACTAATAATCCATTTTTTAAAAATGGCTATTAAAGAGAAATCAGCCTTTCTTTTTCTTTGCTCATCACTTTTGGAAAGTTTTATTTTTGTTGACATAAAATTACTATAGTGTTTTTCTCAGCTTTCTTTGCTGCATTGGTAGTTATGGCCCAGTTTTATTTGTAATATAATTTATTCGTACTTTCTCCTTTTTTCTTCATCAGTTTTTGGCTTTAGGAGTCTTTATATTAAATGTTTGTTTTATGTTTCATTAGTTTATGCTTCCCTCTTATAGTTCCTTCCCTTAAATATTTTTGTTATTCTGTTGTTCTCTAACTTGTTTCTAACTTGTTTATAGGTATTTTAAATTTTTGCTCCTTCCTCATTATATAATTGAATTAAAATTATAAATATCTAACAAAGAACCAGTTTTGCTGCCTCCCAATCTTTTTTTTTTTTTTTTTTTTAGAGGGAGAGGGAGGGGCAGAAGGAGAGAAAGAAACTTGAGCTGGCTCCATGCCCACCATGGAGCCCAATGTGGGGCTCTGTCTCACCACCGTGAGATCATGACTCCAGCTGAAATCAAGAGTCAGACATTTAACCAGCTGAGGCACCCAGGCAGCCCCCGGTAGTTTTGATAGTATGGTTGATCCTTGAATGAAGGGGAGGTTGGGGGGACGGACCCCTCATGCAGTCAAAAATCGACATATAACTCGACTCCCCCAAACTTAACTCCAGTAACCTACTGTTGATCAAAAGCCTTACTGGTAACATAAATAGTGAATTAATACATGTTTTCTATGTTAGGTGTATTATATACTTTGTTCTTACAATAAAGTAAGCTAGAGAAAAGAAAATGTTGTTAAGAAAATCATAAGGAAGAGAAAATACACTTACTATACACTACTTTAAAAAATTTGCATGTAAGTGGACCCATGCAGTGCAAACCCATGTTGTTCAAGGGTCAACTGTAGTGTTTTCACTGTAATTTGGGCTTTAAGTATTTTAAAAATGTTATTATAATTTCTTCTTTTTGACCTACTTAATTTTTAAGGTTTTTTTTTTTTGGATACTTACATCTAATAAATCTCAAGTCAAAAGAGCGTCTGTAGCCCTCATACCTTGCTGGTGGGAGAGGAAAGTGGTGTAGTCACTTTGGAAAGCAGTCTGGCCGTTTCTCAGAAGGTTAAACATAGAGTTACTATGTGACCCAGCAGTCCCACTCCTAAAGAAATAACAATCTATGTCCACCTAAAAGCCTGTGCATGAATGTTCATACCAGCATGGCTTGACTACTCATTGTAGCCAAAAAGTGGAAACAACTCAAATGTCCATCAGCTGGAGAATGGATAAACTGTGGCACATACATAGAATAGAATATTATTTGTCAATAAAAAAGAACAAAATACTGACACATGCAACAACATGGTTGACCTGGAAAACAGCGTCAGTGAAAGAAGCCAGTCACAAAAGACCACAGAGTGTATGATTCCTTGTTTTTGAAATGTGTGTATTTATAAGATATAGAAATCTATAGGGACAGAACTTAAATCAGTGGTTGCCTAGGACTGGAGGCGATGGAGGGTTTGGAGGGTAAGAATGAAAGGGTATGGAGTTTCTCTTTGGAGCATTGAAAATGTTTTAAAATTGATCGTGGGGATGGTTGCCCAACTCTGTGAACTGCACACTTTATATGGGTAAATTGTGTGGTGTGTGAATTTTATCTTGATAAGGCTGCCACCAAAGAAAATTGCCGAAGAAAGCATTTTCTATCAGAATTGTCAATGAATTCTAATAGCTCTAAGCTACTTCGTTGAAATCTGTGTGTGCCAATCCATATTCTCTCTCCTTTCCCTCCACCTCCCACCCCCTTCCTCCTCCGCCTCCTCCTCCTCCTTATTTTCTCTCCCTCTCTGTCACTGGAGATGTTGAATAACAAAGTTTAACTTAGATATCAAAAAGGATGGATTTAATGAAAATTACTGGAGAACATTGGTGTGAACATAATTTTCCAATTTCCACCCTCCTGGATAACTGGATACAAACAGACCGAGGTGGCATAAGCACGGGAGTGTCAGGACTTACTAACTAGCCCCCAAGGCTTCGACTGTATGTTGAGGAAACAGAGCCCCGAAACAATACAAGTGCAGTGAATGGAAGAACAATTAGACCATGTGTAACATACCTTAGAAAACGCTGCAGATAAGAAATGGTCTTTGAGGGATGATTTCCGGCGTGTGCCACAGGGGAAAATGGTATCAAATCTACACAATACCTGGGTTCTATGGAGTGACTCCTCTGTGGAGAATTTTACTTTATTCTCTGTGTCAGAGACCTTGACCCCACCCTGTCTGTGAAGTAGGAGGCTGCTTTGTGAAGGGCCCTGATCAAGACGATGGCCATTATCGAGCTGGGATCCAAACATCTAAAGCTTATAGCCAAGCACAATGGTGAAGGCTTCTTATCCACGTTTCTAATTATATTTTTTTCTGCCTTTTAGATAAAGGGACAAAGAAATATGGGACTTACTTTTCAGGGTTTTCAGGCTGCTCTAAAGTGTTCTTTTTAAGGTAGAGGGATGTAGTTTTGTTTAATAGCAGTGCTGTGAACAGGGTGTGTTCTTCAAGACTGTCTTCCTGTGTACAATAGCATGTGGATGTCAGAGATACATTAGGAGCTGAAATAATTCATTTGTTCTTTCTAATGAATAGTAATAATTTACAATTTGTACTAATCAGAAACCTTTCATCCACAAAACCCAACAAGCTTTACAAACATTATCCTCTCACCAACCTCTGAAGTAAGTGTCTGGCAAGTACAATTATCCCTAATTTGCAGAAGGGCTAAGATGGAGAACATAGTACAGAAATAGTTATTGATGTCTCTGCAGCTTGAAATTTCGATTTTGAAAGTCACTTTGGGCTTATTTTCATTAGTTATTTTGGTGCTTAAGGAATGTAATGTATACTGACCTTCCATAATGGGTATCTACTAAGATGAAAACTATAAAATTCATTTATCTAGGTGTTTTTCAATATTAACAGACATAGAGAAGCTCGTATTTGCCAGCGCCATTGCCGTGTGGGGGATGGGTGTCTGTTGTGTGCCCCTCTCGTGACCAGCCACATTGTGCGGCCCCAGATGATGGAAGCAGCCACGGTGGCGCTTGCGTGATGCACCCACAGCCTTCAGCACATTCTCCTCTGATCTCTGATCAGTGATGGATGGCGATGCGGGTGAGGGTAAACCCAGAAGAATGAAGATGCCTCTTCAATCCAGTCTTTGCCTCTAGACCCCATTACCACTGAAATAGCCCACACAGGGCTGAAGTTAATCTTTAATGCAGCTCTTACCAACTCACTCTCTTGCCACCAAATCTATACTTTTGATCCTGGAATGCAGAGTTCTCTGTCAAAAACAGAAAAACATATTGCTTCCATAGCTCCCAGCAACTCCTCTCTACAGTTTGTTAATGAAAAGACTTGATTTGGTTTGACTAAATTCCTTCCACCCCAACCCCTGCCAAAAAAAAAAAAAAAAACAGGTCAGTGCTGACCCTTAGAAAATGCATAGTGCTTGCAGACTGCTTTTGAAGACAAAAGGAGAGAAAATCCCATTCTTGGTTCCAGGAGCTTGCTTAAACCTAGCCCAGAAGACTTCCCTGAATGCCCAGCCAATTCAAATGATAGATGCAGACACATTGTATGTACAGGTATTCATCTTACACACACACACACACACACACACACACACACACACACACACACGCACACGCACACACGCACCCGGCTATCTCCTTGCTTAGAAAAGATTTCTTACAAGAGTTTTTGTTCCAATAAACCACGTGAGATGCATCCAGACATTCTCTTAGGTTCCAGTGGCACACAATGAATCGTACATTTTGTCATGTAAAAAGTGCACATCGTTATCAGCTGACTTCAGCGCTGTCTCCACTGTCTCTGTGCTTGTCGGGGGACTCCTGGCTCTTGTCATGCTTCAGCCCCTGAAGCCGTTCCTTCCTGTGGATTACCGGGGTGGGCTGGCTGCTTGCCTCCTGGGCTGCATTAGTGTCTCAGGCTTCAGTTAGGATGAATATAGTAGAAATGTCTTCTCCACTGCTTTTTGGGGGGGATGATAATTGGTTAAATAGGAAAATCCATTAAAGGGAGGGTGAATCATTAAAATGGTTTACAGAAACCTTTTTTTAATAGACAAATAAACATACCTTCTTGTGCCAACCTTTGGATTTGGGGTCAGTATCTTTCCTTTGATGGAGAGTGTCTCTCGGGAGTGCCTCCTCATCTTTCTTCCCTAGCCCAGTGAGGGTGGGGGTGGGTACGAGTGCAATCTCTGGAGCTAGACTCTTTAGTCTGCATTCTGTCTCTGTTCCTTATCGGTCCTGTGACCCTGGTCGTACCATTTAACCTCTTGTGCCTGATTGTCCTCATCTCTAAAATGGGTATCATAGCTCCTCTCTTATTGGCTTGTTAGGATTAAATAAGTCATTATATGTAAACTGCTTAGAACTGTGTTTTGTACAGAATAAGCACTAACTGTTTGCCCTGATTATTATTATCTACAATTTCTAGTTTTGGCTTCTTTCAAATCAAGTGAGAACTTAGATGTGTGTGAAACAATCTGAACGTAGGGTTTATCTAGATTTTTATGATTTCCTCCCCAATCTTCTTTTTTGTATTTTCTTTTTAATTGTGGTAAAATACCCATACCACAAAATGTACCAAGTTAACCATTTTTAAGGGTACAGTTTTGTAAGTATTAAGTTCATTCACATTGTTGTGCACCCATCACCACCATCCAACTCTAGGACTCTTCATCTTGCAAAACTGAAACTCTGTCCCTGTTAAGCACTAACTCCCCATTTCTCCCTTTCCCCAGCCCCTGACAACCACCCTTCCCAATCTTATGTAGTAGTCTTTCCAATGCTTAATGTCGTAGTACTTTTGAACAACTTCCTTTTATTGAGTTTTTCTAAACTCAGCTTAATTCTTAATAGAAACAAAACTGTTTTCTTCTGTATGTAATATTTAGTTACATTTTGTAATTACAACATAAAGTACAATTGGTCTAAGCAGGTTTGAGAACAAATACAACCAACTTGGTATGGTAGCTTTTGACTGGTGGGAGCGGAAGGGTGCAGGTGTGCCAGAGAGGGCTGCATGGATTCTGGTGCTGAGGTCACTGGCCACCACGTTTGCCAGAAGGCATGGTGTGGATCAGTTAACTGGGGCCCTTGCATCCATTCTGTGGTTTCCCTTCTCTGCACTGTGGTGCTTGTCATTTTCATCATCCTAAATACCATAGTCTCTCTTTAGGCATTTAGTATGCCTAAATAGTACCCATTTCTTAATGTCTAGTTCACAGGCACCTCCTCTATGACATCTTCCCTGTTCTCTTTCCTTTTAAACTTCCAAATCACTAACCTGAACCTCTCCAATGGCACCTTAAGACTTTCTACCTTGCCTTGTTAGTGTTTCTCTGAGTTCCCCAAGAGCACGCTCTGTATCATGTGTCTTTGGATTTCTCATATCATTGGCTTAGTGCTCTGCATATAGCCATGGCTCAGGCTCACATTTATTAAATTACTCGCCTTGTCCCAGGATGGGAGAGAGAGGATGAGAAGAGGGAACTAAGTATTGGAGCACTTTAGAGGTAACAAAGCCTGTGTGTGTGTGTGTGTGTGTGTGTGTGTGTGTGTGTGTGTGTGTGAGTGTGTCTGTGGAATACAGTGCATTTTTGGACATTTTTATTGTAACTATTTTGCAGGTGAGGAACCTGAGACTCAAGAGAAGTTAAACAGTTCATCCAAACCAAATATTCTGACTGCACTGTCAATGCCCTTGGCATAGTGTCTCAGCACTTCATTGTTGATACCATTTGATTTTGTTTGGGATTGTCTCTGGGTTCATAGATTAATTACTGACTGTCATCAAAGAACTGCTAATCAATGGGGCACCTGGGTGGCTCAGTCGGTTAAGCGTTTTCCTTCAGCTCAGGTCATGATCTTGGGATAGTGGGATTGAGCCCTGCATGGGGCTCCTTGCTCATCAGGGAGTCTGCTTCTCCCTCTGCCCCTCCCTAACCACTCATGTGCGCTTTCTGTCTTTCTCTCTCTCTCTCTCTCAAATAAATAAATAAATAAGTAACCCTGCTAGTCAAGACTAAAAGATTCCCCATGTCAGCCATTCTAGCTGAATTGGGATCTATAGGCAGCCATAGGCAATAATCATTTGGTGGTTACTCTCAGCCTCAGTGTTTATGGGGAAAGAGCATCAAGGCCATGGAGTCAATGACTGGGTTGGAGCCTTGGCTCAAACCTACTGAGTTGGGCGCCTGGGTGGCTCAGTTGGTTAAGCGACTGCCTTCAGCTCAGGTCATGATCCTGGAGTCCCAGGGTCAAGTCCCGCATCGGGGGGGGGGGGGGTCCCTGCTCAGCAGGGAGTCTGCTTCTCCCTCTGACCCTCCTCCCTCTCATGCTCTCTGTCTCTCATTCTCTCTCTCTTAAATAAATAAATAAAATCTTTAAAAAATTTTGAATAAAGACTATTTTAAAAAAAACCTACTGAGTTCTGCTACCTATGAGTGACTTTAATTCAAATAATTTGACCTCATTGAGTCTTGGTTTTCTCATCTGTAAAATGGATATGGTATTACATGGAGTTACTATGAAGATTTAGTTAATGTATATGAAAATGTTTTGTGATCTATAAAAATATTGCACAGGGCACCCAGGTGATGCAGTTGGTTAAGCATCTGACTCTTGGTTTTGGCTCAGGTTGTGATCTTAGGGTCATCAGATCAAGCCCTGCATTGGGCTCACACTCAGTGTGGAGTCTATTTAAGTTTCTTCCCGCCTCTGACCCTCCACCCTGTGCGCTCTCTCTCAAAAGTAAATAAATCTTGTAAAAAAATATATTGTACAAAGTATTATTGTCATTAACCTGTACTTACTGAATACTGTTTATCTCAAGGCACAAAAAGTTCAGTGCAAGGTTTGGGTTAATATGGAACAAGCTACCTTAAGTCCAAAATTGGGACTCTGGTGTTAGTTACTACGGGATCCCTTTTGGAACATACACCCATCTAATATGATGTGACTGGTACTAGTATCCTGGACTGATGAATTTTTTGCTGAGGGCCTTGTTTCCCTTCATAGGTTAAAATAACTCTGGGCAAAGGCACATAGTCTAAGAAAATGGTCCGCATTTGTGTTTTGGATTGCCTGGATGTCCAGGTTGCCAAGTCCAAAGTTGCTAAGAATGAGAGAGGCCTAGGGGTCAAGTCTGGCTATGGTAGAGCTTAGTATTAAAAACACTGGAATGATCCTCTCCACTGAGCAGTCTTCCTGGACTCTTCAAGGCTGACCTTGGTGTTCTTCCTGTGCGCTCCCATAGAACTCTGAGCACACCCCTCTCTGAGCAGCCATTGCTTTATCCTGTACGTTCCCATGTACGTCTCTCTCCCCTCCTGGACTGTGAGCTCCCTTAGGCTACGAACTATCTTCTTCATTGTTGTATTAGTTGCCCCCCCAAGAGTCCTCAGAGCTCAGGCTAGTTGTACTGTAAGTACTTGATGAATGAATCCCTCCTCTGGCAGTCATGTTCTATTACAAACACCCTCCAGAAGTGAAAATGAGGCAGGAGTTATGGTAAATTGTATCACCATTTTGACTGTACTGATGTATTAATTGAATTAATTAGATTAGTGTTTCTCAATATTTAAAAAATCATAGCCATCCTGGGGAGCGTTTTTAGCCATTTCTTTCCTAATTGTCTCCCTCTATTCCCCATTAAAATTGGATATCAAGATATACTATATATTAGTTTATATGCTGTGGCCCTCCACAGCATTTTGATATGTAAGACGATTTTGTCCCTTAAGAGCCAATTTTCTACCCCCCGGGAGTGCTATTACCCCCATTAAGAATGCCTGAATTAGGGCACCTGAGTGGCTCAGTCCATTAAGCGTCTGCCATCTTTTAGTCGTGATCCCAGGGTCCTGGGATCTGGCTCCGCATTGGACTCCCTGCTCAGCAGGGGAGTCTGCTTCTCCCTCTCCTACCCCCTGCTCATGCTCGTACTCATTTACTCTCTCAAATGAATAAGTAAAACCTTAAAAAAAATGCCTGAATTAGATTATATTTGACTGAATGTGTAGAATCAGCTAGTTTGGTATTGTGCTGGTATTTTAAAGAGTTTCTATTTGATATTTACATAGTTATAACATTAAGATTAAGCCTTGGTTGCTCATATTATTGATATGCTTTCAAGATAAGGCTGTGGGATTGATTTTTTTTTTTTTTTACAAAGTAACTGGTATTTTTGGCACTATTTAAATAAGGAGACAAAGCCAAGGCTTTTCCCAGACCACCAATAAATAGTATTTCAGTATGGGGCTATTATGTATAAAATCTAAAGGCTTGGTTCAGAGTTCCATTCTTCTCAAAAATATTTAAATGAAACAGGAAGTTATATTTCTTGTTAATGAATGTAGACATCTAAATAAGTCAGAGCCATGCTTCTTGGAGGATCCTGCCAAATCATTCCTGGGTGGGGTATTTATAAATAATGTGCCATTCAAGTTGGGAGAATATGCTACTACCACATGAACTTAAAAAGCAACTGTAATGTGGTGTATGTTCAAAATGAATAGGCAATTATTATCTTTGTATGCCTTAAAGTAGCTCTTCTGGAAATTCTGTATAAGCAGCCACAGTATGAGCAATGACAAGCTTCAATTGGGTTGCCTTTTCTCATCCATGTTATTATGAGTCGAGAATAGTGTTTGAAGAATATGAAAAAAAAATCTGACTTGGTTTTAAAGACCTTTCAGTTCATGATTGCGGGGGTTCACTAGCTGTCTTTTCACTTGGATTCAGAACACATACACTTTTAGGAAAACCTGCCCTTGGCAGCCTACCCAGAGCAACCCATCTTTGCTTGGAAACCAGTCCTTATTGTTCTGTTTGTATTAACCTAGATCCTCGTGGTTTGAAAGTTGTTGGCTTTTCATAGTGAACTTTATGCCATCATGACGTATTCATCATGAGTAGTATATGGCTATAGAAGGACTAATCTTGATACCGTGTATTTGATTACTACCGTTAAGTTCCCAGAGGGCTTTCCCTTTATTTCCATTATTGAATGCTCTCAACTATACTCTAAGATCCATGGGAACAGCTCTTAGTATTCCCATTTTCCAGATGAGGAATTTGTGACAAAGAGAAGCTAAGCTGCTTATCTGGCCAATTATGCTCCCAAGAGTAGGTTTTTTGACTCCAAAGTCAGTGCTCATTTAATTGCACCACCAGGTCCTATGCTTCCAGCCTTTTCAAGAGTCACTGTGCAGGAGTGATGAGACCTCAAAAGGCACAACCTGGACCAATGAATATAAGGAGGAAAGTTTGACTCCTTAATGGCAGAACTTTCCAGCAATTAAGACAGCCCAACAGTGGCGTGGATCCTTTGTGAAGCAGCATGTGTCCTCTCACTTGAAATGGTCACCTGAATGTCGCCGTGGGGTAAAACAAAATGGGGCATTTGGTTAGCTGACCTTTCAGGTCCCTATAATCCTGATACTTTGTTTAAAAAATCGTCTGTCTGGTTTCCTCTCCCTGGATATAGCTCCAGATATCCAATGCCTAATTTCATGGTTCCCTTTCCCAGCTTTGCTTCAGAAGCACCCGTCAAGCTTTGAAGAAGATTCATATGCCCAGGCCTGACTCCAGATCTTCTGTATCCAAATTCCAGAATGGGGTAGAGTGCGAGGTTTGAGACTAGTTTTCAGAAAGTGCAATTTGAAGGCATAGGGTTGTGAACCACTCTTCTTGGATAGCCCACTGATATCAAGGTACAAGCAGGCCTCATTTTGGACTTGGGATCATTTAGCAGCATTGAGAAATCAGTTTCTCGGCATACAGTACCCTTTTAAGTATTAATCAGGCCACTTAACAGAAGTGTGTTTGTTCTCTTGGCTGCAAGGGGACCATGATCCCTTCTGGGCAGATCAGTTTTTCTAATATGTCCTAATTCTTGTCCCCCTGGTAGTAGGTTGAGAGTAGGTGCTATCCTAGGAAATGGGCATCGATCAACCCAACGATAAGAGCCTTTCATGTACTTCATGTTCTGGAACAAACACCTTGAAGGGTATGAAGGTCCACCTCTATAATCAGCAGGTTGGATACAGAAACTAGTCAGCTGCTCACTCCTAGACTGGTTACCCACTAGTTAGCTTTGTAGCAGTAAGAAACCTCCAGCGGTGCAAAGAATGTAATGGTTGTCATTTATTGTTTTCTTGAGGAATTTTCTTATGAAGTGCTCAACTATGTTTATAGCATTCCTCTGAGAGAATAATCTCTAAAGAATGTCTGTATTAAATATACACCAGAGGATTATAAATTCCCCACGATGTCTCCCCATGGTGGGCCAAAAAAAAAAAAAAAATTGCAATTGCTCCAATAGTACTTTTCCTACTTTTCAATCAATAGGATGCTTTTTAAAGCTTACATTTCTCTTTGGACATTTTAAGTGACTGATGAGACAAAAGAAAAAAAGCGAAGATAAAATGACAGTATAGACACTCCTCAAATCCTATAATGAACTCCACAGGGCACCCAATTTTGATGTATTAGGATTTTTTTTTTATAATGAGTACATTGTTGGAAATCACATTTTCTATCTGCAGGAGCTGGGGATGAAACCGAGCTGACATCTTACCTCTTTGTAGTTAATTAGCAAGAGGAAAGTAGTGTTTTGAATCTTGTATGGGAGAAGGGAGGTATTAGTCATCCAGTGCTCCCCCTTTCCCTTCAAACACCTGGATCTTTCTGTGTGCTCTTTGATTTGGTTTAACGGTTTGGATGGGTCTTGTTGGCTGGGAAAGATGAGGGGAGTTGAAAAATGGTTATTATTTAATGAAAAAATAACTATAGCTTACTTCTCCCTGCCATCTTCCCTGTAGGATAAATAAAATAGGTCAGGTCTTTTTCCTTTAAAGGGCCATTCCTTACTTGGGCCCAGACTGTAGGCGGTACCCAGGCTGTAGGAATTTTTGTTATCACCTTATTAACATTTATCATCATTGAATCCCCAGCACTTAGTGCAGAGCCTGGAACTTCGTAGGCATTCAGTAAGTATTTAGGAATTTAGTGAGCATATAAAACACGGTGTTGCAAGGTATTAAGGTTGCACTGGTTGCATCTAATACATTTCTCTGGGTAGTAGCTGCATCCATTTGAAGTCATTAACATACAGAAATATGCATCATAGAGTTCCACAGTTAGGGACAGAGAGGCAGAGTAGAGCATTGATCTCTAATCCCATTTAGGGGACTGGTCCTCGTGCAGGTGAGCAGTGCCGGGGCCAGTGTGGACACTCATCCAGAGGAAGGCTAAGTAAGTGGTAGAAAAATTCAGCACAAAGAATCCTGTGATCTGTATGTATTTATTAATGTCTGATCATGGCCCCAGTCCTGGGGGATGACAGAGGAGAGCCATTGTCATGGCTTGTCTTCTCAAGGAGTTCACTTGTGTATGGAAAAACTAAGTAAGTGATCAAAAACAGTCAGTACTCAGGTGTTACAAGGTGTGGGACCGATCCCAAGTGAAGAAGAATCTGGGGCGGGGTGGCTGGGTCAGTGGTGTTTGGAAGAGAAACACCATTTTCTGAGTAACCCTCATGGTAATTGCTAGATCCTACCTGCCACATACATCATCTCTTTTCATCACAGTGACCTGGTGAGGGACCTCAGGGAACCTGACTGAGTCACGAAGTCCAGATCTGAGCATAGCAGATCCCATAGGATTCCACTGACTGTGCTTTTCCACCTACTTCATGCCTCTTCTCCAGGTCCTATACTCAAGGAGGGCTTCCTGGAAGAAGCAGCACCTAATGAGACCTTGAAAGTCGGGGAGGGCTTTGATTACAGATGGCTGGAGGGAGGGCACTGCAGGCTGGGGGACTAGAGCAGCTAGGGGTGGAGTTGGGGATAAGAACTGTCTAGCTCAGGGAGAGTGTGGGGAAATGAGATTGGGGATAACATTAGATATGGAGAGGCCTGGTGGCCAGGAAGGACTCCTGTGGGCGCCAGGGCAGAGGACAGTTGTGGGAGAAGGAACTGGGAGTGGAGTGCATTGACAGGGGTCAAATTCTCAGTTATCTCAGTTGCTTATGAGCTCTGAGACTCCAAGCAAGTTATTCCATCTCTTTAAGCCTTGGCTTTCTTATCAGTCAAATGGACATAATAATATTAATCTTGCTAATTGCACAGGGAAGGTGGCTGTGAGGCTAAAATGAGTTTGTGGATCCAGAAGCACTTTGCAGATACAAAGTGCTATGTCCAAATGCAGGGACTTTGTGGTTATGTTGGATTGAGCAGGGGAGCTTGGAGGAAGGGCCGGCTAAAAGGCGTTTCCGGTGACGGGCGTGATAGCAGGTCTGTGGCAGAGAAGAGCTCCCTGCCTCTTTGCCCATACTTTTTGAATTCTTGCTTTTGCTTATGACCAGGGCCGTGCCCTGGCTGCCCTCCCCCTCCTCTTCCGTGAAGCACCCCTGACTTCTGTCCATACGGCCATTTCCTTTCTCATGGATCTGATGTCTTCATAAGGAGGGTGCCCACTCACAAGCCCACCTTACTTACGCTGCCCCCTCATTGTCTGTCTGGGAGCCATGTTGTGCTGGGCTCAAGTCCAGTCTCTGCCACTTAATATCTGTATGACTTCGGGTTCCTTTACCTCTTTGTAGCTCAGTTTCCTCCTCCAACAAATGGAAATGATATTACTTACCTCCAGGTTTTTTTGAGCGTTAACTTCATCAACACATATCAAGAGTTCCGGTTTATCGCTGCCCTGTGTGCTTAGATGTTTGCTCAAATAAACACTTAGGATGTTCGTTACGCTTCAGTTTCTTTTTTAGCAGGGGTTAATATCCTTCCTCCTTTCCTCTGTGCTCTCCTTCCCCTCTCTCCTCCCCACCCTTCCCTCCCCACCCATTCCCTTCCTGCCTGTCTGCCTTCCTTCCTTAAGGCCTGTGGGACTCCCATGCACCTCCTGATAATGAAGTCAGCAAGTACTGGGATTCAGGAGAGTGGAGGTTGAGGGCTGGCTGCTTAAGCCGTGCCCCGGGCTCAAGATGAGTGGTTTTCACACTTTCATTACTATTAAGAATTACCTGGGGAATCTTGTAAAAATACAGATTCCCAGGACCCACCCCCCCCCCCAATTATGAAATAAGAGTGATAGTAGTAACAATAACAATCCTAACCATACTATTAGGAATAAAGCTAATATTGGGTAGGCTTTCATGTATGGCATGGGCCAGACTACTCTCAGCGCTTCCTGTGGATTATCAAACTAATCCTCCCAACAGGTTACTATTGTGTGTGAGGTTACTATTATGAATATCCCCATTTCACAGATAAGGAAACTAAAGCTTAGAGAGGAAAGAGCTTGGCCAAGGTCACACCGCTGGTGAGTAACCAGGAGGCAAGCCGAGGATGCCAGCTGGGCCCAAGCGCGCTGCTGCATGCTTCCTCGGCCTGAGTGGGGCCCGGCAGTCTGGGTGTAGACAGGCAGGCACCCTATTGATGGAGATGTGTGGCCCGTGGCTGGGTCATGACATGAGGAGGGGAGCGAGCAGGCCTGGAGGTCTCTCCTTGCCTTGCAGATAAAGCAGAAGCCCTGCTCGCAGCAGAGGAGTGCCCATTTGGCTAGCGTGTCTGCCAGGGGACAGGTGCGGGGCCCCTTCCCTGACCCTCCCTGCAGCAGCAGCAAAGAGCCCCAGGAGCCCTGACACTGGGAGTGGGAGCCCTGTGGCTTCCTTTCTCTGGCTCCAGAGGGCAGGGGCTCTGCTCTCACTCCCAGGCTTTTCCTCACACACCGGGACCTGGGAATCCACACAAAGTGTGCCGGTCTGGGCTGCCTGGCTTGCCTCCGGAACCCCTCTTGGTCAGGCGAGATGCCACCCCCAGGAGCTCCTCCCAGGCTCAAGCTGGCCTTGGCATGGGTGGCCCCTCTCCTTCTCCTTGTGGAAATCTCCTCTGCATCAGATTTGCCCACCCTGTTGGGGTGGAGCCACCATTTCTACTGAGAATCTGGAGTCTTAACTCTCAACCCCAGCTCGCTTCTCTATCACGCTAGCTGTGTGACTCCGACCACTCATGACTGCCGCCTGCTGGCCTGTGGTCATTTGGCTTTGACCTGAGAGAGGTGGTCTCACATATTCTGAAGCCTGCAGCCCAGGGGGCGGTGGGGGGCCTTCCGCTCTGCACTGTCTCCTGAATACCATTGACTCTGTCGGATAAAGGTTCTTGTCCAAAAGACATTGTCGGCAGCTATAATACCACAGTAGGAAACAGCGTGTCCAGGGAGGCGAGGTTCCTACCTGCTTCCAGAGGCTTGCTTCTTTTTACCTGAATTAGGAACTTTCTCATTGAACCCCTGTCTTTTTTAGTTCTGATTCTACAGTGAATCACACGTGATTCATCACAGTCCCATCAAAAAAGTGAGAATCAGGGTCATTGCCTGGTGTGGACGAAAGCCTGACTACAGGGCTGGAATGTGTCGGCTGGGACCTCACCTCAGCCCCTGCGTCAGTACCTGGAGACACTTAACTGATATTTCTAGAATGAACGCATGAATAAAATCAGAATTAGACACTCGCAGAAATAAAAATTAGTTTGATGAGTTGGAAGCTTCCTTATATCGTGTGTTTTCTCTTGGAATTTAGTCCTTATGGGGAAGGCGTCTCTGTTCAGGAAACACAAAAGGGAAATAACCATAGAAGCCTCATATTTACGTACAGAGAGCTTTACTCTTCCCCAGAACTTTCCCACATATGACCTCATTTAATCTTGACTCTTCCAACAGACGTTATTTTTAGTTCCATCCAGAAAAGTAGGAGACTCAAGATCACAGTCAAAAAAGTGTCAAACTACTTGTTAGAACTATGGCTTAAGTTACTTCTTGTGACTTTAATTTCAGACTTTTCCCATTACATCCCAGCTAAGTAGAGAATAATTAGAATAATACAACGTTCGATCATGAGGCATAGAGCATTAGATAGACTGATAGCCTCTGTTTCAGGCACTGTTCTGATTTCACATTTTGCAGATGAGGGAACTGAGGCACAGGGTGGTTAAGTAGAATAAAGGGCCGTCAAAAATGAGCATGGGCCCCTTGGGGAAGGCCTGGCTCCTATGCCAGGGAGCTCTGATTTGAACCACCCTTTTTTTCTCTCCCCGGGCCTGCCAAGGTCACGTGCCCGCCAAGTGGCAGAGCCAGCATGGCGGCCCATGTGGTCTGGCTCCTGAATGGGTGCTGCTCACCAGCACACAGCTCTGCCCCCTGCTACGCTCCCCTGCACTCCCCTGCATCTCACCAGCTTCCCGGCTCTCTCCTGTTCTCATCTACTGGGGAGGCCACCTTCCTGCTCTCTCTTCCCTTCTTACCAGCCTGACAGTAGTGAAAACTCATCGCCCTAACCTGGAAGAGTTGAAGACAACATTTTCCCTATGGGATGGAAAGCTGTGACATAGGACTTTCAAGATAGGCTAATTTATTTTGGGGTTCTCCTTGAAAACGCCTGGTTCCACGGATGACTTGGCTACCACAAAGCTGTAGATGACTCCAGAGTGCCTGATTTTTCAGTCCCCAGGACACTCCTTTATATCTCTTCTGGGATATTTTGTCTTACAAGGAATGGACTGCCCATAACCTACCCCTCTGCATCCACTCACTTTCTTTGGGGTCACAGGGTAAGGCTCTGTGAAGAGCTGGGAAATGCTCAGAGAAGACATTTGTCCTTTTCATTTCCTTTCAAGATTTTTTTGAACAACAGCGTTAAAAGAGTGTTAAAACACCTCTAACGCTGCTGCGCATTGTTAACAAGCACGTTTGCACATCACATCTATCATGCTATTTGCACGATGTTACATGAAGAAACAGCTCAAAGTATTTTTAAGATATAGCCTTTTATCTCTGGAAGCACCAGAAAGTATTTGCAGATTGGTCTTGGGAATCAAATTAGCCTAGCACATTGGTGAGTTCCTGGAGGCCTGGGCATTTCTGTAAGTGGTTCCTAACCCCTTAATCCTTTTGATCATTTGCACTGTGTATTTTTACACAGACTCTTGTACTTTGGAGAAATAAAATAAAGAAACTTAAAGGTGAGTTTGACGAGGGCTTCTCCCCACTGTTTGTCAATGCAGATGGATGTTGAATTTTAATGGTAGTAGTTTCTTTTAAACAACCAAGCTTCTTTAAACCTCTCCACAAATAACGTCAGCGCCCAGATTATGTCTGAAAATGTTTGCGGAAATCTTTCCTGACCCCGTATTGCTACCGCAAAAGAAGAGTCTAATCCGGGAAAATAGTTTTGACAGCCTGGATGTCAATTACCCCACAGCTGTGATTTCTCATCTGGGCCACTGCCTATGTGACATTTGCTGTCACTTGGTGGCTTCAGGGGTCTACGATCCAGGAGCCTGCACTGTGGTCATAGAATGAGATCTTCACTGGTTGACTCTTCACTAGATCCTGCTACTTACTGGTTGTGGGACGTTGTGTGAGAAAACCTGTGGAGAGGACTTAGCTGCCTCATCTTTAAAAGGGAGGGCTGCATTTCTCTTGTAAAATAGTTGTGAGAAATATTTGTATGCCCATGTTTATAGCAGCATTATTCACAGTAGCCAAAAGGTGGAAGCAACCCAAATGTCCACTGACAGATGAATGGATACACCCAATGTGGTCTGTCCACACACTGGAATATTACTCAGCCTTAAAAAGGAAGGAAATTCTGACACACGCTATAACATGAGTGAACCCTGAGAACGTTATGCTGAGTGAAAAACGCTGTATGATTTCACTTATATGAGGTACTCAGAGCGGTCAAATTCACAGAGACAAAAGTAGAATGGTGGTTGCCTGGGGTGGGTGGTAGGAGAGAAATGAGGACTTAGTGTTTGATGGATACGGTTTCAGTTTTGCAAGATGAAAATGTTGTGGAGATGGATGGTGGTGATACTAGCACAACAGTGTGAATGTACTTAATGCCACCGAACCGTATGCTTAAAAGATGGTTAAGATGGTACATTTTGTTATGTGTATTTTCCACAATAGAAAAAAGTTGGGGAAAAATTTGTTGTGAGCGTTAAAGAACATCAAGTAGGTAAAGTGGTTGCCATTTTGTCAGACTTCAGTGAATGGTAACAGTTTTCAGTAGGGTTAGGACATTGCATTTTAATGGTTACATGATACTTCATCATGTGGCTATCCCATACTTGGTTTCCTTTTTTATTTGACTTTTGGGTTTCTTATAGTACTCCACTATTGTAGTAACGATGGAGTGAATTTTTCTTTTTTTTTTGCACATACATATCTTTTCCATTATTTGGGGTTGTATCTTTGAGATAGATTTTCTGGGTCACTTAGTGAAGGCAAGTTAATTTTCATCTTTGTGGCTCTTGGAAAGGGCATGGTTGTTTATGCTGTCAGCAACCAAGTAAGGGTGCCAGTGTTACGGTCTCCTCATCAGCACTAGATACATTTTTAAGTGGTTTTACAAAATGTAATAAGAGATGGTATGTTCATGTTTCAATATGCCTTTATTTGCTTTTATCACTAGAAATGTTGAGCACTTTTCAATCTTGATTTACATTTATTTCTTCCTATGTGCACTGCCTGTTTACATCTTTTGCCTAGATTTCTAGTGTGGTTTCTATGCTTTTCTTACCAAATACATTTGTCATGCTTGTTACATATTGTTGCTATTGTTAATATTTAGAGAGTTTAATTCTTATGTTGTTAAATCATTCATTCAAACATTTCAAAATACAAAATAATAAGATTTTAAAGTGGGATCAAAAGTGGTTTTACAATAACATGATTTTTATATTTAGTGTATCTTCCTCCTATAGTTTTCCCATAATTCTTTTCATATCTGTGAGTATAAAATCTGTTTATTTGCTTCCTTCCATGACTGTAGTCTTTGAATTAAAATTATATAAAATGACCAGTTCATTTGAAATATGAATAACCCAATATAAAAAGGGTATTACAAAACTTAGAGCAAATAAATTAAAATTAATAAATATGGCTCTTTTTTTACCTTACTAATAATTAAACTCATTGAAAATAAAATGATAGGACACTATTGTCCCGCTATAAATTGGTAAGAGTTAAAAACATTATAATAGTGACTGAGACTGGCCCTGAAACATGCTGCCAATGGGGAGAGAAAATTGGGTCAACTTTACTGAATAGCAGCTAAGCACTAGATAGCAAGAAACTTAAAAATGTTTGTAAGCATTGATTTAGAAATCCCACTTATGTAACTGTGGCTTGAGGCAGTCTTGGAAATGTGGAAAGATATTTACACTGATAGATAAAAATAGGATTCAGTGTAAAACCCCAATGACGGGATGATTGAATAATAGTACAACCGTCTTTGGAGTGTTATATAGTCATTATAAGTGGCATTTCCTAAAAATTCCAGTGATATGGGAAAATACAACATGCTGGTAAGTGTAAAAAAAGCATGATGCCATGATTACAATAAAGCAAATTGTGCATGGTGTGTGTGTGTGTGTGTGTGTATGTGTGTATGAACACACGTGCACTCGTGTGTATCTGGTACATATCCAGAAAGTGATGTGTAAAACATATTGATAGTACTTACCGTATGTGGTCAGAATATAATATGTGATTTTTATTTTCTTTTTTATACTTCTGTACATTTTCTAAGCTTCATATTGTTTGCAAATTATTATTTCTACAATCAGAAATTAAATATTAAAAGAAGATGAAAGATAATGAATAGATTTTTTTTTTTTCTTTTCTGGATTCATGTTCACTTTGCTTTCTTTGCTTTGTTTATTGGACAGAATCCTGGACAAAAAAACCCAGAAGGTTTCTAGGTTATGGTTCAGAAATTCACTAGCTCCATTTGACCTTGGGCAAATGTAACTTCTAAGTATCTCAGTTTTCCAATCAGTAAAATCATTGTGAGAATTAAAGTGAGATCACCAACCTGTGGGCAAATGCTATTGCAAACTAAGGTGAAGTTCAAGGGATTCCCAAACTACTGTGAGGTCTGATCATTTAGGAGTCACAGAACTCACTGAGAACAGTTATCCTCAGAGGTACAGTTTATTACAGGGAGAGGATACAAATCAAAATCAGCCAAATGGAGAGACACATAGGGCAGAGTTTGGAGGGGTTCCAGTGCCAAGTTCCTGTGTTGTCTCCCATGCAGTCAGGATGTGTTACCCTCCTGGCATCCATCTGTGACAACACGCAAAGAGTATTGTCAACCAGGAAGCTCCCCCATGCTTTGATGTTCAGAGTTATTATTGGGGCTTCATTACATAGGCATGATTGATGGGATTGCCCACCTGGTTGAACTCAGTCTTCAGGTCAGCTGATTCTGTATTACCCAAAGCCCCCAGTCTCAGCACATGGTTGGTCTGTCTGGCATAGCCAGCCCTGATCCTAATACTGTTGGGTGTGGCCATCTGGACCCTAAGATTCCAAGGGGCCAGCTTCCACCCTAAGACTGTTGCTGTGGCCGGCCCCGCCTTAAAGAAGGGCATTCCTAGAAGGTATGACACAGATTACCTTCCAGAGACCAAGGCAGAGAAAGGCCAGATATCTCTTTGGGGAAAGCTAAATTCTTTATCACACATGAGGTGACCAGAAAGAGATGGAAAACAAATTTAAATAGAGAGATGATATGTATGGAGGGTTCTATTATTTACTATATTCTAACACTGTAAAATAAGGAAGGGCATGAATTCTGTAGGTACAAGGGCTACTACAAACACCCACTTCCCTGATCTTCAGAACCTCGGGGACCACCTGTGAGAATGGGCATGCTAACGGAGAGACCATCGCTGCAGTCGTTGTTTACCACAGAGATGAATTAGGCTGAGAAAATACTTGCCACCCTGCTGGCTATGTGAACCCGACCCCTTGCCCCTGTGTTAACAGCACAGCGAATATGTGACTCCGTTAACAAATTGATCTGATGTGGACGAGATATAAGCCTGTTTGTTACAGGTTTCCTGCTCTGGCACCATGTCACCCCGTGGTGCAGCTGCGCCTACTGCATATAGCAGGAAGTGATGATACAAATAAATTGGCTCGTTCCCCTCACCGAGTTTCAAACCTTGAGCGCTATGTCAGATTGGATCCATAAGGTTTCATAAGGGTGAGATCAAAAAAAAAAAAAAAAGAAAGAAAGAAAACCCGAGTTTGTTTTCTCGTGAAATTCAAGAAGAAAATTAGAGCACAATGACGAGAAGTCATCATCCTCAGGAAGCTTGCCAGAGGACAACTGTATGCTTTTATGGGGACAGAGCCAGCAACAGACTTGCTATGAGATCGTTAGCTAACGTACAGTTAGACTCCCACCCTTCCTGCGGAGGGAAGGATGTTAGCCCTTGTCTGGTGGTTCTTTGGAAACAGATCACTTGTAGTAAATTGGTGGTGTCAGTAAATTTTTGTTGTATGTTCTGTTTCTTTCAAGGAAAAACTGGCCACGCAGAAGTAGTCCGAGTGGTATACCAGCCAGAACGCATCAGCTTTGAGGAACTGCTCAAGGTCTTCTGGGAGAATCATGACCCGACCCAAGGTAGATGAGTGAGCCAGTATTTAATTATCTTACTAATTACAGCTGGGATAATTAGTGTTTGAGCTGCATGGAAGAGATGAACCTTGAAATCACACAGGAGCTCAAGAATATGATTGCAGACATTTATTGACGGAGGAGAGGAGGGGCTGGGGAGCAAGCGGGGGAGAGAATAAAGGCGCAGCCACAGTCTGCGCTCCTCCCCCCTTTACAGCTGTCAGGGGTGGGAAAATTCCCACAGAGAAAGACGCCAGACAATAGAGATTCGTTCACCTTTGATTATTGCATTATTCCTCCTTAATGCAGTCTTTTGTCTACAAAATTAAAGTGTCTTTCTAGCAGCTCCAAAGTTTTCTTGATTTATGGTTCCTTTATTTCCCTGAATTTAGTCTTTCTCATCTTTTGACGTTATCAGGCTTTTTTTTTTTTTAATATCTGTGGGTGATAAAAAAAAAAGGAAGAACATAAAGGTAAAATGCAGTATTCAGTGGGTCCACAATGCTTGGGTTATTTAAATATTTCATTTGTCTTCTTTAGAATTTGTTATATGGCGATATTAATATATTTGGGCCATAAACAATGGTGGCCAGAAATTTTATCTGAAGGCACACACAAGGGAAATTCCCTGTTGGCAAATATCATTTGTAATATTCAATAATGAAGCGATTTCCAGATTTCATCCTAACAGCCCTACAAGCACTGCCTTGCCAATATGATGATCTGATATTATGAGGCTTATGAACTGAAAAGTCCTATATAATAGATGTGATTTTCACAAACCCTGTTCATTTAGCAATCAGTCTGTTTAACAAAAATATTTTCCCTTTGGTGTCAGGTTTTTGTGTAGCGGGTATGCTGTGTTGGCTGTTTCTGAAGAAGGGATGTTTTTCCAAATGTGCATTGTGCTTTGTGGTGGAATTTTAATACGACCGACCCCGGCAGCACAGGCGGGTGGGTCTTGAGTTCTGGTTCTAAGTACCACCCAGTGCCTGGGTGATTTGCTAGAGGGCAAAGGTCAGAGCTAAGGCAAGAGTAGCAAAATGATAAATGAGCCAGGGTAATGCAGGTACAGGATCCAGGCAAATCCATCAGGGTGGGTGAAGGCCTAGGAAGGAGGCCAGGAGCCGGCTTTCCTGTTTTGATATGGGGGGATGAGTTTCTAGCAGGAGAGTGATGAGGTATGGGGCAGGGGAGGTAGAGGACTGGTAGGGTAAGAATACTATAATCAGAAGGTTCAGATTCACCCTGGTTTGGACTCTGGACCTGGCCTATCATATGTGAAAGGCGGGCCTAACAAACTTAGGGTTGGCTCAGCAGGAAGCTCTGACAGTGAGCATCATAAATGAGAGTGATGATGGCTAAGAGCTCATGCTGGGGAGCCTTTGATTCAGGTGGGTAGGCATTTGGCTCTCAAAGCCTGTCAGGGTGGGATGCTCAGAGCTTCAGAGTTCTCAGTGGGGACACACATTAGGAGCCCAAGGCAGCCTGAAGTCATGTAGGAATCTGGCTCCCTCCAGGCCCACAAGGTTGGGTATGTGGCCTTTGGCTTGGCCAACCATAGTTTCATGTCCTGATATAATCACCCTGGCAAAATTTCAAAAAGGGTGAAGTGTGCCATGCACTTCTCTCTCCTTCCTTCTCTTAACTTCTTACCTCTTTTATCACGTCTTTACCAGCACTCCTCAGTTAACAATGTCACTAGTCTTGGCCCCTGAGTCTTAGGGGGAGTTCTACTTCTTAAAAGAACCTCTTGGCTCCCCCATCCCATGTATCAAATTTGTCTCCACCGTGCCTCGGTCCTCTTTGAAATTCTTGGTTTATTGTGTGTATTATTTGCTAATAACAAAGTGCTACAGATTGGGCAGCTTAAACAACAGAAATTTATTTCCTCACAGTTCAAGAGGCTAGAAGTCCGAGATGAAGGCCTTGGCATGGTTGGATTTTTCTGAGGCTCTCCTTGGCTTGTAGTTGTCCGCGTTCTCCCTGGGTCCTCACATGGTCTTTCCTCTATGTGTACCTTTGTCCTAATCTCCTCTTCCTGTAAAAACACCAGCCATATTGTATTAGAGCCCACCCAAATGACCTGATTTAATTTTAATCTTTAAAGACTCTATCTCCAAATAAGATTATATTCTGAGGTACTAAAGATTAGAGCTTCAACATATGAATTTGGGGAAGATACAGTTTAGTCTATAACACTGTCCAATAAAGTAATAGCGTGGTATACTATTCTTCCAGAGGTATTTTGATTCTAACAAAGAGTTCATAGACTCAGAGACTAGAAGAGACTTTAGAGATCATCTGGTTAATCTTCAGCTTCAATTCTATAAGCCAAAAGCTGAAATTGCTACTGATGGGGTTCACGGACAATAGGATTTGATTGTTGAGTGACATATTTTTTACACTGATATTTTAGACAAATTTTGCATGCAGGGGGAGAGTTTTTCAACCCTTGCATATGTCTGTTTCTACTTAGAATAGTGCTTGATGCAGTATACACATTCACAGATATTAAATCACAGGATAGCTGATCTTCCCACATTATTACCAAGATTACTTTTGTTGGAGAGTTTAGTGTAATGGGCCATGGAAAAATCTTTTTCTGCATTCCAGAGTTTCCCACGACACTTCTGGAAATAGGGTGAAATGAGTAATCACATGACCCAGGGCTGGCCAATCACAGTATCTTTTCCTGTTGGCAAGTGTTTGATTCAAGGAATGGGTATGTGACCCAAGCAGGACCATTTGGAGTCCTTCCCTGGGACTGTCGTGGGAGAGAAAAAGGTGTTCTCCCTTTTCTGGGGCTGCCAAGGTGGAGGTGCTCTGCGTGTGGAAAGAGCTTGTCCACAGGAGAAGCAAGGGAGGAAGATGAGCAGAGACACTGAGAAACAAGAGATGGGAAGAAAGAATCTTCAGAAGACTGAGGTCCTCTCAGTTATGAGAACTCCTAGGTACCTACCCTTCTCCTCCATCTTTTTTAACTTAAGCTAGTTTGTTGAGTTTCTGTTAACTTGCAACAACAAAAATCCATGCTAACCCACTCATTCAACTGAATCATTATGCTTATTAAATCACGTATTATTGCACATATTATTATATGTGTTTATTAGTTAACCATGTTCATTTGGCTCTATAAATCAGAGGTCTAAAGCTATTTGGTTAATAATGTTATCCCTGACTCAGACATGGAGTAGAGGACACTAAAGATTGTTTCCTCAAGACCTGTTGGTGGTTTGAGTAGGGGGTTCCTTGGTAATTCAGAATTCAGAATTGGGGCTTGAGATTTGGGACATATGGACTGAATACGTATCAGATCATCTCAATATTTCTAAACTACTATGAAAGACAGTCATTAATGACACTGATCTTGTGTCTCCTCTGCTTGCCAGACACTGTGTTAGGTGATGCTGAATCACCAAGTTGTCTGTAACAAGCAGCAGTATCCAGCCTCCTAATGCACAGAGAAAGTATATTTCTATAGGAAGAAAAATAGTTTAATCCAAATGTACTGAGATCAAATGAGCATTCAGATAAATGTGTATAAGACCAACATACTAACCTGAAATCATTAAAACAAGTATATGTTAACACTGGAACTTCAAAAGCAAAAAACATAAATTCAGAAGAACTCCAGGGCCAATGAATTTAATGTTCCCAGGGAACCCTGAAGGTCCAAAACATGTAGTCACATGTAATTTTTCTGAGGTAAGAATTTGAAGCCCACTCCCTGAAGGATGGGCATGAAGCCGGAGGTAGCTGGGATGCAGTTGAACTTGGCCATCTGAACACAGCTTCTAAATTCTCTGCTTGAAGTCACATGGTGACTCTTGTTACTTTTCTTAGTGTTCAGTGGCCCAGAAAAGAGAACCACCCATTAGAACAGGTGAAGGAAGTAGAGGCGTTTAAGACTGACTGGTCTTACTCAGAGAGTGGACATTTCAGAAGACAGCAGCACGTTGGATTTGATGGAGACACTCATCTGTGAAGCAATAGCCCACTCTAGATTGTTGTCAGAAGTAAGAGTGATTCTTAAAACTGCGTAAGGTATACTCTTGCTTTTATGCCAGAGTTGCTGATAAACAAAAAGACAAAACTTGAATAAATTTGAGAAGTCATTGATCTTTGATGTGAAGATTTGCCCAGGAAACACAAAGACAAAACTTGAATAAATTTGAGAAGTCATTGATCTTTGATGTGAAGATTTGCCCAGGAAACACATGATTCTCAACAGAAATATGGCTCAAGAACAATGTATTTTAATTAGAATGTTGAAAGACTTTAGTACTTTGTTTATAGAGTCATTAAACATTTGAAGGGGTCACTTAATTTTTTAGTTATGATTTACTTCGTTTGGTGCAAGAAGCAATATCTTAGAATGATATTTGCAAATGTGGGGACTCTTGCTAATGTTGAGGATTTACTGTGGAAGAAACAGCAAGAATTTCAGCTTCAAGTCCCTTTTCAGTTCAATTAGATCTTCATGGCATAGACTAGGCAGAGAAAATCCTGCATGCCCTTGACTGCCTCAAGGTACTGTAGCAGCTCTCAGGGTATCTGCCCTAATGGCAAGGTGAAAATTCCCCGTCTGCCATTTGGAAGGGAGCAAAGCTGGTAAGAGAACTATGAGAAAGTGTAGGCTTTTAAAGATACTATTTTAAAGGGGCGCCTGGGTGGCTCAGTCATTAGGTGTCTGCCTTCGGCTCAGGTCATGATCCCAGGATCCTGGGATCGAGCCCTGCATCGGGCTCCCTGCTCAGAGGGAAGCCTGCTTCTCCCTCTCCCACTCCCCTGCTTGTGTTCTAGCTCTCGCTTTCTCTGTCAAATAAATAAATAAAATCTTTAAAAAAAAAAAGATACTATTTTAAAAGGTATTTCACAGCCAATAAGCAGTGAGTCCTGAGAGAGTTCTACCCAATGGATTAACTTCGGGTGAAGTAACAGACCTAATAGCATCATTATAGATTTGGACAGTAATGACTAATTTTTTCTCTTAATTTACCCATTACCACAAAACCTCTATTTTGCCGAAGCATTCAGATACCACCATTTAAGCTAATATGTCCTGTCATACTCATGGGACAAATATGACTCCTCCAGGCTTCTAAGGATAGATTGGAGCATGCTCATTCCTGACATGTGGGGTCCAAACTCCCCAGTCTCCAGACAACATGGCAGAGCCTGAGACTTAGGAGATGTGGGTTCTGGGCCCACCTCACCCCTTCCTAACTGCGTGACCTTGGCCAAGACACTCAGTCTGAGCCTCTGTTTTCTCATCTGCCAAAAGGGGATAGTAATGTCTATACTGCCTAGGTCATGGGTTGTCATAAGCATTAAATGTGAAAATGTGAAAATAACCTGACAATGGTCAAGCATCATGCAAGTGCCAGGCATTGTTGCTATGTCCTTCTCAATACAACAGTACAGTTTCAGTGGACTTATTGAGTTATTTTTATTTCCTTGATTTCTGTGGGAAAATACTTACCCTCCACCTACAAAAGTGTGGGTTTTCTACCCACAAAGTCTCTTTTGTCCTTCCTATTAGTTGGAAAGATTTCAGCATTGTTGATGTTGTCATTCTGTGATGGAATGGCTGCTGGGGTGGGTGGGTGGGTGGTGGTGGTTGTGAGGTTGATAGACGAATGGCTCCCTAACTTTGCCGCTGACACAGTCATCCGAAGAACCAGAGCAGATCCCAGCCACTCATGCTTGATCTGTATCCCTCTACCTAGCTCCCTCTGCGTGAATTACACCATTTCAGTCCTATTCCTACGTGAGGATACAGGGCACAGGCCTGTACCTTGGGCCAAGCCACAAGGACACAAATGCACAATGTTGAGAGATTGCAGCTTTGTCTCACTTGATCCCACAGGTCTGACTTCTCAACCTGTTTTATTCTCCTCAACCCTGGGAGAAGGGAGAGCAACATCTTTAAAGCACCTCTTCTGGGCCAGTCTTAGGGATAGACGCTTTAAATTTATAATTTCACTTAATCCTTACCACAACCTTATGAAGTGGGGTTCATTGTAACCCCATTGACAGAAGAGAAGAAATAAGGTTCCAGAAGATTGACACTCTTGCTTGATGTTGATGGCAATAATTGGACCCAGCTCTGTCTAAAACTTCCCTGCACCAGAGGGCCCAAACTTCTGACTAGGAGGACCTCTTCTAAGCACAAATGATTTTATGGATCCCCCATGTGATATGGTTGTGTTCTTAGTAACCTTTTTAAAGCAAATATATTAAGATGGCACTATGAATTTAATTATACTTTAAATTGATGCTTATTTTATTAACCACCACAATGTCACGTACCTCTGGAAAATGGAAATGCTCACACACATAATACATTCCACAGATTCTAGGCAATGCCTGCTGCATGGTTGGATTTGTGGACCTCTTCTAGTAGCTCCAGGCCTTCTCAGGGGACTGTGACTACAGGTGGGGGACTCCTCCATTGCATTCCTGAGGGAGCAATGGCCTTTCTGCAGATGCCTGCTGGCTGAGACTGCTGGTTGACCCCAATGTCAATTCCCCCATTTCTGTAGGATTGGCATTTTAACTGGATTTGTATACCAATAAAGACTAAATTTCTCAGACTCCTTATGACCAAGTCTGGCTATGTGTCAGAGTTCTGACTACCAGGGCATGAGTACAGGTGATGGTGTGCAACTTCTGGGTTCTGTGCACTTAGAGCAAGGAATGTTCGCTTTCTCTTCCTCCCATCCCACAAGTTGCCTGTAGAGATGGTGGTGAACCAGCTTGGACCACAGGGATGGGGGCCCCACCCTTATAATGGAGGAGCTACAAGCTAGAAGATTCCAGAGTTACCATCCCAGGCTGGAATCAGTGCAAGAACTATCTTCTTTAACCTAATGTTATTTGGTTTGGTTAGACTTTTTTTTTTCCCTTTTCTACAACAGCTGAACCTATATCCTCACTAAAATAGTCTTCCACTAGAAGCTGGTGATGAACTCCCAGTCACTCTTCCGAAGATCTTAATTAAAATGTTTCCTTAATTAAAGCATCTTTAATCAAATCCGTTAAGAGTATGGACCCTGGAGTTAGAGGAGATATGGCTTTAACCGGGTCTGCTGTGAACCAGCTGCATGACCCGGGAAAGTTACGGCCCCCTCGCCAAGTCTCATCTCTTTCTATCTTCACTTGAGTGCCTGGGGCCGAGCTATCATTTTCTCTCATCTGGCTGCTACAGTAGCCTCCTGACTGGCCTGTCTTGCCCTTTCCCAATCCAGTCTCCATAATGACCTGTTAAAAACACATCACGATGTATAACGATGTATGTCCCGCTCCTGTTTAAAGCACTTTGCTGGTTGCCCATTTTTGGAGGGGGGATAATATACAGACTCTTTACAGTGGCCAGCCCTGCCTGGGATTAACTGATTGGCACTCCCTTGTGTAACCTTGGCTCCTGGCCGCCGTGTCTCCCCGACTGCATGCCCTACTTCACTGCACGTCCGCTGCTGTGCCCTCCTTCACTCCATTCCTGGAGGACACAAGCGCTTTCTTGTCCAGAGGCCTGTACCTACTGCTCAGTCTGCCAGCAGCTCTAGGTATGACTGGCTCCTTTCTTTCCTTCAACTTAAAGCGTTGTCTTCAGAGAGGTCTTCACCGACCCCCCTCCCAACTAAAGTAGTACCCCCAGTCCTCACTCCCAAGTTTCTCTGTCACGGCACTCTTGCCTCCCTAACACTTACCACAAGGTGGAATGATTTGACTGTTCACTAGTTTACTAACAGTCTAGAAAGTAAGCTTCCCATAAAATATTTTGTCTAGAACAAATAAATGAATGAAGGCCTCTGTTTTCCCATCTACCAAACAGTTCCTACTGCACAAATGTGTGTTGGGATGTATGAGGGAATGTAGTCCATTGTGTGAGACCAGTGCTGAGCAGAGTAATAAGCAGCCATAGATAATAGCCACCGGGCTCATCCTGCCTATGTAAGAGCCAGTTCAACAACTTTTATTTTCCTTGCTCCTTCTTGAACCCTAGTATCCCTTCACTTTTTCTCTGTCATCTTCCCCCAGCTCATGTTCTGAATATCTTTGATCTTTTCCTATGCTTGGTTCATACCCTTTATCCTCAGTCAACTTCTCAGCACCCCTTTCCCTCCTACACCCACCCTCCCCCTCCCATAGTGAGTCCCCAGTTGTCCTCAGAAAGCTTTGTCTGACTTTCCCCAGTGGGCCACACTATCTGTGGTGTTAGGTTTCATGGGGTCCCAGGATTACACACCCTGAGCCTGCTGCCTTAGCCTTCGGAGTCATGAGTAGGGGATTGATGGGGCTCTTTGGCTGATGGTTGGAAATAAAGACTCCTCCCACCCCCCCATGAAGGACTCTCTTCCATTTAGTGCCCTTGGGCCCCACATCTCCCCACCCTGCATGTCCCAGCACACTCACCATGAAGCATTGCTTTAGGTGGGTTGTTCCCAAGAAGCCTCTGAGAATTGGGGGTGGGCTTGGTCTGTTCCATCTTCAGCAGGTTTGCTTCCTAGCCTCTTTCCAGAGAAGTGAACCCCCTCACGCTGTCTCCTGGGAAACATTGATTGGAGAGAGAAAAAAATCTTATTTCCTTCTATTTCTCATCAAGTTGGCTCATTACGTGCTGCTGTTCATATATTTGAACTTGCCAAATTAATATCTGAACTTCGTTGTGCTGACCCTTTTAAGTTAGTTTTTTTTTTAAATAAGTCACCACTTCTGAAGGACTATCCTTTTTTTAGACCATGTACAAGGAATCTATCATCTGCAAATAATTAGACAGTGGGAATTATATTGTATTGCTAATGAGCAGATGTGCATACTTATAGTGGAGGAACAGCTGCACACATAGAAAATGCAAAAACGACCGAAACTCGGCATTATGAATTCTGAAAGGGATTTCATTCTTTTAAGAATTTCGGAAACAGAAAAAAATGAAACAAAGCATTTAACTGATATTTTTCTTTATTAATTGTTCTTTCAGTGGCACTTTTCCTTGCATAACATTATCATACATGTACATAGTATCATTGCTATTTGCAAATGCGCTATTTGCACTTTCAAATCCCTCTCTCTTGTAATACTGTAGAGCTTATATTTAACATTTTTACTTTGCCTTTCTAGTTCTGTAAGGGTTTGGTGCCTCTAAATTGAATGAAAGACTCTTACTGGTTGTTTTTTTCTGGGCTGGGCATTGTACTAGGCGCTTGAATGTGTGTGATCTCAACCCGTGAGTAGGTGGTCGTACACCCATTTTACAGATGAATAAACAGGCCCAGAGAGGTGAAGTGATTTGTCACAAGCCAGTTATTGTACGTGAAAGAGCTGGGATTTGGACCTAAGAGCTCATTTAATTCTAAACCTTGTGTTTTTTCCGTTGTATGGTACACAGTTCCACGTCATTAAACATTGTTATATGCTTTCAGCCAACAGAAAACCCAACACACCAGGACTGGAAAGAGCTGCACATTATCCAGTGAGAAGTTTCTGTCCTCACGAGCTCCTCAAAATATCCATTACAATTTTATAATCCTGTTAAGCATATGTAAGATGAAGTTCAAAGGGTCTGGCTTTTGAAAACTTGAAGAATTCCACATATTTTAGATAGGAATGGTTAGGTCATTTAAAATTATAGTTATAGTTAAAGCAGTTCCTACAGGGCATCAAAAGGGCATACTATAGGGCATAGTGAAAGCAGTTCGAATTTCCTAAAGAAAATTAGAATTATTGTGAATTGACCAGTAATTAGAATACTATACATCAAGGGTGCCTGGGTGGCTCAGTCAGTTAAACATCTGCCTTCAGCTCAGGTCATGATCCCAGAGGCCTGGGATCAACCCCCGCATTGGGCTCCCTGCTCAGCAGGGAGCCTGCTTCTCCCTCTCCCTCTACTGTACTCCCCACCACTTGTGCTCTCTGGCTCTCTCTAGCTCTCTGTCAAATAAATAAATAAAATCTTAAAAAAAAAAGAATACTACACATCAAAACCTATAGGACATATTAAAGCAGTTCCTAATATATATATATTTCATATATATATATTTAATTTATTTGAGAGAGAGAGAGACAATAAGTGCCCTCCTTAATACCCATCACCCATTTAACCCATCCCTCCACCTACCTCTCCTCCAGCAACCCTGAGTTTTTTCTCTATAGTTAAGAGTCTGTTTTATGCTTGCCTCCCTTTCTTTTTTTTCCCTCTCTGTGTTCATCTGTTTTGTTTCTTAAATTCCACATATGAGTGAAATCATATGGTATTTGTCTTTCTCCAATTGACTTATTTCGCTTACATTCTAGCTCCATCCACATTGTTGCAAATGGCAAGATTTCATTCTTTTTGATGCTAAGTAATATTCCATTGTAGATATATATACCACAACTTCTTTATCCATTCATCAGTTGATGGACATTTGGGCTCTTTTCATAATTTGGCTATTGTTGATAATGACTGCTATAAATATCAGGGTGCATGTGTCTCTTCAAATCAGTATTTTTGTATCCTTTGGGTAAATACCTAGTAGAGCAATTGCTGGGTCAGAGGGTAGTTCTATTTTTAACTTTTTGAGGAACCTCCATACTGTTTTCCAGAGTGGCTGCACCAGTTTGCATTACCACCAATAGTGTAAGAAGGTTCCCCTTTCTCTGTATCCTTGCCCACATCTGTTGTTTCCTGGGTTGTTAATTTTAGCCATTCTGACAGGTGTGAGGTGATATCTCATTGTAGTTTTGATTTGTTGTTTTGATTTTGATCATCATCCCTGATGATGAGTGATGTTGAGCATCTTTTCATATGTCTGTTAGCCATCTGTATGTCTTCTTTGGAAAAATGTCTATTCATGTCTTCTGCCTATTTTTTAGCTGGATTATTTGTTTTGGGGTGTTGAGTTTGATAAGTTCTTTATAGATTTTAGATACTAACCCTTTGTCACATATGTCATTTGCAAATATCTTCTCCCATTCTGAAGGTTGTCTTTTAGTTTTGTTGATTGTTTCCTTCACTGTGCAGAAGCTTTTTATCTTGATGAAGTCATAATAAATGAGAGGTGGTTCAAGATGGTGGCATAGGAAAATCTTGCAGTCATCTCCCATAGACACACCAAATATACAGTTATACATGGAGCGATTCCCTCTTAAAAGAACCTGAGAACTAGCTGAACAGCTACTCCACAATAAAGGATCAAAAGGCCACATCAAGATATATAGGAAAGTCATAGAGTCTTTCCCCAAACCCCACCTTTGGTGTAGTGACCTGCCACTGAGAGGGGTCTCACAAATATGGAACTCCTCCCTGAGGAGTAAGGGGCTTGTGCCTCACATGAGGCATCCCAAACCTTGCGACCTGCCCTGGAGAGATGAGCCACCAAAACCTCTGGCTTTGAAAACTTGTAGGGCTTACATCTAGGAGAACCAGAGGGTTGTAGGGATTGGAGGTTCTGTTCTTAAAGGGCTTGCATGCAACTTACTCAGGGATCCAGTTCAAAAGCAGTAGTTTGAAAAGAGCCTAGACCATATGTAAAAGAGATTGATTTGCTGATCTTAAGGTATCTGCCAGAGGGGCAAAAGCCTGTTGGGACTCACTCTAGGGACAGAGGCACTGGTGGATGCCATTTTAGCACTCTCACTCAACTTGCTAGCACGCACCTGCTGAGCTGCTGCTGGGCCCCACGAGAGGTGGTGGGTAAGCACTCTGTGCCCCTGCACTGTTCTGATAGCTCTGCCCCTTCACACCACTCCCTTTGCCACACCTGAGGTGGAGACAGTGGCCCTCCTCCTTGCTGCTGCTGCAACCCTGCCAGATGCAGTGGGCAAGCACCCTATGTCCCTAAACTAGCAGGTGCATGCAGCCCACACAGGGGATGCCCATTGAGTATGGGGGATGTCGTGGCCAGAGGGGATTGCTCTTCTGGGTCCCACAGGTCTGAAACAATCACAGAGAAAATTCAAGAAACAACCAAGAATTAGGGCAAGGTTAAATGGTACGGTTTGACACCCATACAGGGCCACCCCTTCAAGACTTGGAGGGATAACTGTCTCATGTAACACATAGAAACAAACAGAGGGTCAAGAAAATAAGGAAACAGAGGAATATGTTTTAATGAAAGAACAAGATAAAACCCCAGGAAAAGACCTTAATGAAACAGAGAAAAGTAATAAATACCTAATAAAGCATTTAAAGTAATGGTCATAAAAATGTTAACCAAACTCAGGGGAAGAATGGATGGAAACAGAAAGAACTTCAACAAAGAAATTGAAAATATAAGAAAGTACCAAACAGAAGTCACTTGAGCTGAAGTATATAATAACTGATTTTAACAATTCACCAGAGGGTTGAACATCAGACTAGATGAAGCAGACTAGATGAATCAGTGATCTGGAAGATAGGGCAGTGGAACTCACTGAAACAGAGCAGTGAGAAAAGAAAAAGGAATTTTAAAAGGTGAAGATAGCCCATTTCCTTACACCACACACAAAAATAGACTCAAAATGGTTGAAAGACCTAAATGTGAGACAGGAGGCCATCAGAATCCTAAAGGAGATCACAGGCAGCAACCTCTTCGACCTCAGCCGCAGCAACTTCTTCCTAGAAACGTCACCAAGGCAAGGGAAGCAAGGGCAAAAATGAACTATTGGGACTTCATCAAGATAAAAAGCTTTTGCACAGCAAAAGAAACAGTCCACAAAACCAAAAGACAACTGACAGAATGGGAGAAGATATTTGCAAATTACATATCAGATAAAGGGCTAGTATCCAAAATCTATAAAGAACTTATCAAACTCAACACCTAAAGAACAAATGATCCAATCAAGAAATGGGCAAAAGACATGAACAGACATTTTTCCAAAGAAGACATCCAAATGGCTAACAGACACATGAAAAAGTGCTCAACATTGCTCAGCATCAGGGAAATCCAAATCAAAACCTCAGTGAGATACCACCTCACACCAGTCAGAATGGCTAAAATTAACAAGTCAGGAAATGACAGATGCTAGCAGGGATGCAGAGAAAGGGGAACCCTCCTACACTGTTGGGAATGCAAGCTGGTGCAGCCACTCTGGAAAACAGTATGGAGGTTCCTCAAAAAGTTGAAAATAGACCTGCCCTATGACCCAGCAATTGCACTACTGGGCATTTACCCCAAAGATACAAAATGTAGTGATCCGAAGGGGTATGTGCACCCCGATATTTATAGCAGCAATGTCCACAATAGCCAAACTGTGGAAAGAGCCAAGATATCCATCGACAGATGAATGGATAAAGAAGATGTGGTGTATATATATACAATGGAATATTACGCAGCCATCAAAAGGAATGAAATCTTGCCCTTTGCAACGACATGGATGGAACTGGAGGGTATTATCCTGAGCGAAATAAGTCAATCATAGAAAGACATGTATCATATGACCTCACTGATATGAGGAATTCTTAATCTCAGGAAACAAACTGAGTGTTGCTGGAGTGGTGGTGGGTGGGGGAGGGATGGGGTGGCTGGGTGATAGACATTGGGGTGGGTATGTGCTATGGTGAGCGCTGTGAATTGTTTAAGACTGTTGAATCACAGACCTGTACCTCTGACATAAATAATACATTATATGTTAAAAAAAAAAGAAGAAGTTAGTAGGAAGGGAGAAATGAAGGGGGAAAATCAGTGGAGGAGACGAACCATGAGAGACTATGGACTCTGAGAAACAAACTGAGGGTTCTAGAGGGGAGGGTGGTAGGGGGATGGGTTAGCCTGGTGATGGGTATTAAAGAGGGCATGTACTGAATGGAGCACTGGGTGTTATATGCAAACAATGAATCATGGAACACTACATCAAAAACTAATGATGTAATGTATGGTGATTAACATAATATAATAAAATAAAAGAGGTAAAAAAAAGTGAAGATAGCTCAAGGAACCTATGAGACAATTTCAAGTGGAATAACATTCACATTATAGAGGTCCCAGAAGGAGAAGAGAAAGGGGCAGAAAACTTACTTGAAGAAATAATGGCTGAAAACTTTCTACCCTGGAAGTAAAATGAATACTAACTGTGGACAACATGATTTTATATATGGAAAACCTAAAGACTCCACCAAACAAAAACAAAACCAAAAACAGTTGGAACTAATAAATGAACTCAGTAAAGTTGTAGGATACAAAATCAGTATGCAAAAATATGTTGTAATTTTATATGCTAACAACAAACAGAAAGAGAAATCAAGAAAACAATTCCACTTATAATTGCATCAAAAAAAATACCTAGGAATAAATTTAACCAAGGAGGTGGAAGACCTTTCCACTGAAAACTACAGCACATTGATGAAAGATATTGAAGAAGACATAAATTAATGGGAAGATATTCCATACTCAAGGATTAGAAGAATTAATTTATTGAAATGTCCATATTACCCAAAGAAATCTAAAGATTCAGTGCAATCCCTGTTAGAATCTCAATGGCATTTTGCACAGAAATAGAACAAACAATCCTAAAATTTGTATGGAACCAGGGGAAAATCCCAAATAGCCAAACCAATCTTGAGAAAGAAGAACAAAGGTGAAGGCATCATGCTCCCTGACTTTGAACTATATTACAAAGCTATCGTAATCAAAACACTATAGTATTGGCATGAAAACAAACATATAGATCAATGGAACAGAATAGAGAGCCCAGAAATAAACCCATATATGTGTGGCCAATTACTTTATGACAAAGAAGGCAAAAATATACAATGTGGAAAGGTTAGTCTCTTCAATAAATGGTGTTGGGAAAACTGAAGAGCCACATGCAAAAGAATGAAACTGTCTTACACCAGATACAAAAATTAACTTGAAGTGGATTAAGAACATGAATATAAGACTAGAAACCATATAACTTCTAGAAGAAACATAGGCGGTAAGCTCCTTGACCTCACTCTTGGCAATATTTTTTTAGATCTGACTCCAAAAGCAATGGTAACAAACGCAATAAAAAACAAATGGGACTACATCAAACTAAAAAGCTTCTGCACGGTGAAGGAAACTATCAACAAAATCAAAAGGCAACCTACTGAATGGGAAAAGATATTTATAAGTCATATATCTGATAAGGTGTTAATATCCAAGATATATAAAAAGCTCATAAAACTCAATAACAACAACAAAATCTGAATTAAAAATGGGGAGATGATTTGAATAGACATTTTTCCAAAGAAGATGTACAGATGGCCAATAGGCACATGAAAAGTTGCTCGACATCACTAATTGTTGGAGAAATGCAAATCAGAACCACAATGAGCTATCATCTCACACCTGTCAGAATGGCTATTATCAAAAGGATAAGAAATCACAAGAGGTGGTGAGGATGTGGAGAAAAGGAAATCCTCGAGCATTCTTGGTGGCAATGTAAATTGGTACAGCCACTATGAAAAACAGTATGGGGGCTCCCCAAAAAACTAAAAATAGAACTACCATATAATTCAGCAATTCTATTTATATTTATTTGAAGGAAATGAAAACACTAATTTGAAAAGTATATGTACCCTTATGTTTATTTGCAGCATTATTTACAGTAGTCAGGATGTGGAAACAACATAAGCATCCATCAATGGATGAGTGGATAAAGTAGATGTGGTATAAGTATATAATGGAATACTACTAAGCCATAAAAAATAATGAAATCTCGCTATTTGCAATATGGATAGACCTTGAGGTTATTATGCTAAGTGTGTTATAGTGTGTTATATATAACACTGATTTGTATATATAACATTTTGTATATAACAATTTGTATATATAACTGATTTGTTATATATAACACTGATTTGTAAATCAGACAAAGAAGGACACATACCATATGGTTTCATTTATATGTAGAATCTAAAAAACCAAACCAAACCAAACTCAAACTCAGAATAGCTTTCTGGTTACCAGAGGGGAGGGGAGTGGATATGGGAAAATTGGATGAAAAAGATCAAGGGGTTTAAACTTTCAGTTATAAAATAAGTAAGTCATGGGGGTGTAAGGTAAAGCATACATACTATAGTCAATGATATCGTGTTTGCAAATTTGAAAGTTGCTCAGAAAGTAAATATTAGAAGTTCACATCACAAGAAAGAATTTTTTTTTTTGTAACTGTGTATGGTGAATGATGGGAATTAGACTTACTGTGGTGATCATTTCACAATGCATACAGAGGTTGAATCATATTGTATACTGGAAACTTATATATGTCAATTATACTTCAATTAAGAAAATCGTATAGAAAATGTAAGAACAGAGAAGTTACATTTGACAAAAGATTAGTATCCAGGATATATAAAGAGATTTAAAGAATATTTCTAATAGATTTTTTTATTAAAATAAAATTCACATACAGTGTTATATTAGCTTCAGGTGTACAATATAAAGATTCAACAACTCTATACATTTCCCAGTGCTCATCATCATAAGTGTCCTCTTAATCCCTTTTATCTATTTCCCCCATCCCCTCACCCACAATCCCCACCCCAGCAACCCCCAGTTCTCTATATTTAAGAGTATTTTTTTTTGTTGAAGTTTCACATATAAGTGAAATCATACAATATTTGTCTCTTTCTGATTGACTTATTCACTTAGCATTATACCCTCTAGGTCTGCCTATGTTGTTGGAAATGACAAGAGTTCATTCTTTTTTATGGCTGAGTAATATTCCAGTGTGTGTATATGTGTGTGTGTGTGTATTGCAATGGATTTTATGAAGCAATGAAAATAGAAGAATCTCATGAATGTAATGGTAAGTGAAAGATTAAAATGACAGTACAGTTTAATTTACATAAATTTCTAAAATGGGCAAAACTAAACTATGTCTTTTCTAGGTATGCCTATGCACCAAGGAAATTATTGTCACAAAAATCAGTCGTGCTTACGACTAGAAAGAGGGAGGGTCCCCAGAAGGGACCCATGGAGGGCTTTTGAGGATGATGGCAGTGATGTATTTCTTGACATGAGTTGTGGTTATGTGAGTGTTCAATTTATGATAAATATTTTAACATTATATATAACAACATATATATAACACACTAATATTAATGTGAACACTTTAATAAACTGTGCATTTGTTTTATGTACTTTTGTAAATTTATGTATATTTCTGTAATTAGATCTAGAAATTACAAAGATTAATATGTTGATTGCTATTCCTGCTAATAAACAATGTCCATGAACAATGTCCATGCTGAAGGTCTAGCTTTGTGAATATGTGTGCACATGTGTGCTGGGTACTGGTTCAAATGTAAACATCTTATAAATCTCATGTACATGCTTACTGTTCTGTAGTGGAGTACTTTGATTGTCTCAATGCTATGAAACTTTAACATCTGGACAGGAAATGGTGACATATAAATTTTTTAATACTTTGAAAGTTTTCTTATACATTTTTATGATAATTTGAACATTTCAAGACTCATTTTTTGGTTAAACTTGGGAGTTAATAGCATAAATGGACATGGAGTTCCAGGCATTCTAAGAAAGATATAATAATTTAAAATGTTTCCTCTCACCAGTCATAAATAGAATTTCCCTTTTATAGTAGCAAAATCTATACTAAGGTGACTTTTTACCTTTCAGGAAGAAATCACCACATCTTTTCAAAATAATTTATTTATGATTATGGAAGTAAGGTTTTCTCGTTATTGAAAATGAAAATCTTCCTTTTAGGTACAGAGTGAATATTTGGCACCTCTGTTATGTAGAAGTATCATTGTATACCTCATGGGATGCATTGCATTAAAAAAGTAGAAAGAATATTGTAAAAATGATAGGGAACACAGGGTATTTCCTTTTAGAAGAGAGCCACATAATATCTTTCATGGTTCACTACATCCTACTTCATTTTTAAAATATACTTAAATGATATATTATTTACAAATTGGGATAGTAGTGACTAAGACACTGGCTTTGGAGTTAGCTGGTTCCAGATCCAGCATTGGCTTGGGTCAATACTCAACCTCTCTCTGAGTATCAGTCTTATCTTCTGAGAAATGAATTTGATAATAATACTTCATGTACTTGGAGAATTGAATGAATAATATAAGTAAAATACAATGGCACATAGTAAAGGCTGTAGGATCATTAGCTATTTTCTTGATCACCTGAATCAAATATGAATTGCATTTGTAGTCAAGGTATGTTTAATTTAATAGGCACATATGTGTGTAATTGTAACTAACTGGGAGAACTGTATATTTTATGTGTAATAGTCAGACATGAGAAATGAAAAGGATCAATTAGTTTTTCTTAACTGGTGTGGCTTACATTCTTGTCAGGCAGAGGTTGAAATGAGCCATTAGAGTTCTATTAAATCTGGACTGGCCAGTTTCATAGTGGACCATTTGTCATAGTTCCTCCACCCCAATATTTTTTCCACTGAGAGTTATTTTCACATTCCATAGGAAGAAAAGAAAAGAGGTACTTGAAGAGGTAAATAATATATATCTCCCTCTCTTCCTTCTTCAGTCCCTTCCTCCCACCCTCCTTCCCTCCCTTCCCTTCTTCTCTTCCTTCCTCCTCCCTCCCTTCTTTCCTCTCTCCCTCCCTCTTCCTCCCTTCCCTTGCCTTTTTCTTTTTCTTTCTCTTTCTCTTTTCTTCTTTTCTTCTTTTCTTTTTTCTTTCTTTCTTTCTTTCTTTCTTTCTTTCTTTCTTTCTTTCTTTCTTTCTTTCTTTCTTTCTTTCTTTCTTTTTCTTTCTTTCTTTCTTTCTTTCTTTCTCTCTCTCTCTCTCTTTCTTTCTTTCTTTCTTTCTTTCTTTCTTTCTTTCTTTCTTTCTTTCTTTCTTTCTTTCTCTCTCTCTCTCTCCCTCCCTCCCTCCCTCCCTCCCTCCCTCCCTCCCTCCCTCCCTCTCTCCCTTCCTTCCTTCCTTCTTTCTTTCTTTGCCTTCCTTCCTACCTCCCTCCCTCCCTCCCTTCCATGTGTTTCAAATTCAAAAAGGGAGATGTCATTTAAAATTGACAGAATTAATTTTTCAGTAAGGTAAAGTGAGGTTGTTCCATATTAATAAACCTGTCTCAAACACCTGCGTGCAAAGGCCAGGTATGCCAGGAAGCATCATGGGGGTGATGATAGAAGGGTGATGATAAGAAGGGCTGTCTATCACTGTGAGGGAGGAAGGTTCATCCACCTGTTGGAGGACTTCAGGGCCCTGTGATGTTTTCCCCATGGAGGCCCTGTTTAGCCATATGCTAAGGAGAGTTGAGTGGAAAGAAGAAATTTGAGTCCCTGGGGACCATGGAGCCTGCCTTAGTAGCTTTCACTTATTTTAAGTGAAGAAGAAATATAATCCTATTTTGTTTAAGTCACTATTATTATCACTGTTAAACTGATTGCAGTTCTTAGTTGGTATGGTAAGATAGGACCATACTAATTTTTTGAGAGATAACAAGACTTTCTGAGAGGTATGAAAAGATGCTGGAGTCACCAGCAAGCACTTTGTGATGACAACTTTAATGCTTCTTTTTTTCCTGCCCAAACTGTTAAATAAGTAGGAAAACAGACTTTTTTTTCTATTAAAATCTATTAATTAATTAAATCTATTGCTTTCTTCTTACAATTGAGAACTTTATCTCTTTGCAACTGTATACTTGTTGACTTCAATTTCTGCTTATTCATTTAAAGACTGTAACATCGTCTTCCCTTCCTTGTAGACTTTCAATGTGTAACTTACAATGCTGTTTTACCTGAAAAATTTTTTTAGATGGTCTTGTGTTCTCTAGTGCAAATCTTCATTCTCTTGAATTTGGGGATAGTAAGAAAGGATTGAAAGGAATGAAAGAAATGGAAGGAAGGAAGGAAGGAAGGAAGGAAGGAAGGAAGGAAGGAAGAAACCACACTGGTAACCACTGAAATTAGTGGATATAAAAGAAAATATGAATACCAAAGACCTGTGATACTCTTTAATAACTATGGGTTTTCCCATCCTAAAGTTTTCACTTCATGCATTGCTTCATTTAGTGGCCTTGGAAAGGAGGCTTTATAAGTGATGATATCAAAAGATGTTGCTCATTAATATATAGCAGTGGATCTCAAGTGGGGGCAGTTTTTCCCCTCAGGGGATTTGGCGGTGTATAGAGATACTTTTGGTTGTCACAACTGAATGGATGCTGCTGGCAACAGTGGGTAAAATCTAGGGATGCTGTTACACATCCTACAATGCATAGGACAGCCCCTCACTACAAGGAATTACCCAGCCCATGATGTCAGTAGTGCCATAGTGAAGCAACCCTGACAGAGAGTCCTTGGTAGTCACCCCTCTATTTTAAGTTTAGTTGCCCAGCAGTGTCTTTAAAAACACCTGAGTTTCATTTTTAGTATATTAATTGATTTCTTAGCATTTCCTTCCCTCTTTAAAATAGCCCAAGAACTCTTGCCTCCTTCAAATGATCTATATAACAGTTTCCCTTGCTGAAGTTTATCATCTCCTGGTATGCAACAGAGGGACTGAAAGTTTGTGCTTGACCCAAGTCACATGGAAGTCGAGAATTTCAATGTAATGTCCTGGGGTTCCCTGATTAAATATCCATATTTTTATTCTGAATCCTCTGGATTGTTTGAAGGAAATTCTGCTTTACTTGCCTTCACTTTACTTTTTAAAAGCATCTTCCTTTAGTGAATATTGATATGGAGAATAACTGATAAATGTATTGGCTTTTAAAAAGTTTAAAGGGATGATAAATAATTCAAAGCTATAAGTCTAGCATAAGAATTATGAAATTGAATATATTTCATAGGAGGGACTTGCAGACCTCTGTCAGTTTTCTGTATTATGTTCACTTTGTTCTGAGAATGGAAAATCTGAAAAATGATGCCCTTAGGCTTTGTACACAGGAAGCGAAGTGAAATATTAGGCTTGTAGTTCTGGAAGCAGTAATAGGATTATGTAGTGAAATGATCCACTATTACAAGGAACTACCAATTAGTTTATTTGATATATACAGCCAGAAACAACCCGGAAGCACTTATTAAGCAACCCTGAATTAGGTCTCTACAGAAGATCTGGGTATTCATCCTGGCTTTATCATCACACACCATGAGGTATTGAGTTTAAATCAGAGTGGAGGCTGTGGAAAGGGACAGATTAGTGAAAGATTTTACAGAAAACAAAGGTAAAGTTAAGTGACTGCCTGGCTTAAGGTATAAAAGAGGCTCAAATGAAACATGGATTACTACAAGATTGAAAGCTTGGGTTGCTAGGAGAATGATCATGTCAGTTGATAGAGATGAGAAAGTTAGGGGACAATGAAAGACAATGAGGTCAGTTGAGAAATGAGGGATGAGGGAGCCTAGTAAATGTCTAACAAGAATGTGGTTCTACATGACTGAAACCTGAAAGAAAATTTGGATCACAAATTTAGATTTGTAAGTTCTTAGCATAGAAAAGAGGTTCCATTGGAGGGCACATGGAAGGGAGGGCAATGGCAAAAGACTGAACCTACGAACAACTGTTGTAAGGAGGATGAAGGGGGAAAATGGAAAAGCAAATAGATAGGGACCGGTCAAGAAATAGTTAAAGTCTTAGGTGAAGTGTAGTGTTACAAGGCCAAGGGGAAAAGCATTTAAGGAAGGAAGGTACTGTTAACACTGACAGAGCAGGGATCAAGAAGAACGAAGACAAAAGGGTAAAACATAGAGAAAATTAACTTGCTGATTAATGATGGGAATTCAAAAATATTTACCATCTAGATGCCATTTATGCACATTTTAATTTGAGTTATTTTACTGAAATAAATTTACAGAGTTCATTTGTTAATAGAGTAGTAACACAGAACAAAAAATACAAAAAAAACTCCACTCAAACCCAAGGGAATTTTTCAGCCTAGCTATCCATGCCCTCCGTTATTTTAACTTTAAATGATTTAAAAATTAGGGCTGGAAGATATTTAGCCCAAAGACTTCTGTTTGTGATTTGAAGGGACTAAAAAATTAGACAAAATATATGAAATGTTGGACATCAGTGAAACAAATAAACAATTGCCCAACTGATTTCCTAGAGAAAATATCTATGCTGCAGAGCGAGGAGGAGGAATCCAGGCCAAGCCTCACAGCCTCCATGAGTTGAGGAGATGGAAGTGGAAGTCTAGGGATGCTGAAGAAGGTAGAATTTATAGAGCAGAAGAAGGGAAGAGAGAAATGTTGAGCTAGAAATCTCTGGAGATCTGCAAAGTGTTCCTTTAAGTGATTGTCTGAGTACTGACCAGAATATTTTGTGATTAAACAACCTGAGGCCAGGAAAAGAATCACCTTGAACAATTAGAGGGGAAAAAATTCCCAAAGCTCACATGGGGATGGGAATACTGCCTGTTTTCACTAGCCAGAGTGGTACATATAAAAATTCATTGGACATCAGATAAAGTACTCAGAAAGGTTTACCTCATTAGCAGGAAAATTAACCTAGATTAAAAGCTTCTTTGGTCCAAAATAACAGTGCTTGAAAGTAAGAACCAAAAGGATATGTTACTTAATTTTTTTTTATTTTTTAAATTTTAACTCAAGTATAGTTAGCATACAGTGTTATATTAGTTTCAAGTGTACAAATAGTGATTCAACAGTTCCATATATTACTCAGTGCTCATTAAGATAAGTGTACTCTTAATCCCCTTCACCTCCTTCACCCATTCTCCCCATCCACCTCTCCGCTCTGGTAACCATCTCTTTGTTCCCTATGGTTAAGAGTCTGTTTTCTGGTTTGTCTCTTTTATTTTCTTTTGTTTGTTTGTTTTGTTTCTTAAATTTCACGTATGAGCAAAACCATAAGGTATTTGTCTTTCTCTGACTTATTTCATTTAGCATTATGCTCTCTAGCTCCATCCATGTTGTTGTTGCAAATGGCAAGATTTCATTCTTTTTTCTGGCTAAATAATATCCTACTATACACACACACACGCGCACACACACACACACACACACACACACACACCACATCTTCTTTATCCATTCATCTATTGATGGACACTTGGGCTGCTTTTATAATTTGGCTATTGCAAAAATGCTGCAATAAATAGGGGTGCATATATCCCTTCGAATTAGTATTTTTATATTCTTTGGCTAAATACCCAGTAGTGCCATTACTGGATCTTATACTAGTTTTATTTTTAATTTTTTCAGAAACCTACATACTGTCTTCCACAGTCACTGCACCAGTTTGCATTCCCACCAATAATGCAGGAAGTTTCCTTTTTCTCTGCATCCTCACCAACACTTACTCTTTCCTGAATTTTTTTTATTTTAGCCATTCTGACAAGAGTGAGGTGATATCTAATAGTGGTTTTGATTTGCATTTCCCTGATGGTGAGTGAAGTTAGGCATCTTTTCGTATGTCTTTTGGCCGTCTGGATGTGTTCTTTGGAAATAGGTCTGTTCATGTCTTCTGCCCATTTTTTAATTGGATTATTTTTTTTTGGTGTTGATTTTTATAAATTCTTCATATATTTTGGATGCTAACCCTTTATTGGATATGTCATTTGCAAATATCTTCTCTAATTCAGTAGGTTGTCTTTTAGTTTTGTTGGTTGTTTCCTTTGCTGTACAGAGCTTTTGATTTTGATGCAGTCCCAATAGTTTATTTTTGCTTTTGTTTCCCTTGCCTCAGGAGACAAATCCAGGAAGATGTTATGGCCGATGTCAGAGAGATACTGCCTATGCTCTCTTCTAGGATTTTTATGGTTTCAGGTTTTATATTTAGACCCTTAATCCATTTTGAGTTTATTTTTGTGTGTGGTGGTCCAATTTCATTTTTTTGCATATAGCTGTCCAGTTTTTCCAGCACCATTTGCTGAAGAGACTCTTTTTTTCCCATTGGATATTCTTTCCTGCTTTGTTGAAGATTAATTGACCATATAATTGTGGGTTTATTTCTGGGTTTTCTCTTCTATTCTGTTGATCTGTGTGTCTATTTTTATGCCAGTACCATACTGCCTTAATTACTACCACTTTGTAATATAACTTGAAATCTGGAATTGTGATAACTCCAGTTTTGTCTTTCTTTTCAAGATTGCTTTGGCTATTTGAGCTCTTTTATGGTTCCATACAAATTTTAGGATTGTTTGTTCTAGTTCTATAAAAAATGCTGTTGATGTTTTGATAAAGATTGCATTAAATCTGTAGATTGCTTCGGTGAGCATAGACATTCTAACAATATTGTTTTTCTTTTTTTTATTAAAGATTTTTATTTATTTATTTGAGAGAGAGAGTGAGAGAGAGCATGAGAGTGGAGAGGATCAGAGGGAGAAGCAGACTCCCCACTGAGTGGGGAGCCCGATGTGGGACTCGATCCTGGGACTCCAGGATCGTGACCTGAGCTGAAGGCAGTCGCTTAACCAACTGAGCCACCCAGGCACCCTTAACAATATTTGTTCTTCTAACCCATGAGCATGTAATATCTTTCTATTTCTTTATGTTGTTTTGAATTTCCTTCATCAGTGTTTTATAGTTTTCAGAGTGTAAGTCTTTCACCTCTTTAGTTAAGTATATTCCTAGATATTTTATTGTTTTTGGTGTAATTGTAAATGGGATTATTTTCTTAATTTCACTTGCTGCTGCTTCATTATTAGTGTATAGGAATGCAACAGATTTCTGCACATTGATTTTGTATCCTGTGACTTTACTGAATTTATTTATCAATTCCATTAGGTTTTTTTTTGGTGTATACAGATATATATGGTGTATATATGGTATATATAGATTTTCTATATATAGTATCATGTTATCTGCAAATAGTGAGAGATGTACTTCTTCCTTACCAGTTTGGATGCCTTTTATTTCTTTATGTTGTCTAATTTGTGGTTGGGACTTCCAGTACTATGTTGAATAAAAGTGGTGAGGGTGGACATCCCTGTCTTGTTCCTGACCCTTAGTGGAAGAGCTCTCATTTTTTTTTTTTTTTTTTTACCACTGAGTATGATGTTGGCTGTGGGATTTTCATAATATGGCCTTTATTATGTTGAGATATGTTCCCTCTAGACCTACTTTGCAGAGGGTTTTTATTATGAATGGATGTGTTCTTTATCAATTTTTTTTGCATCTATTGAAATAATGATATGGTTTTTATTTTTTCTTTTATTGATGTGATGTGTCACGTTGATTGTTTTGTGAATATTGAACTACCTTTACTTCCCAGGAATAAATTCTGCTTGATCATGGTGTATTTTTTTAATGTATTTTTAGATTTGGTTTGCTAATATTTTGTCGAGGATTTTTGCATCTATATTCATGAGGAATATTGGCCTGTAGTTCTCTCTCTCTCTCTCTCTTTTGTGGTGTCTTTATCTGGTTTTGGTATCAGAATAATACTGGTCTCATAGAATGAATTTGGAAGTTTTTCTTCCTCTTGTATTTTTTTTTTTGTAATAGTTTGAGAAGAATAGGTATTAACTCTTCTTTAAATGTTTGGTAGAATTCCTCTGTGAAGTTATCTGGTCCTGGAATTTTATTTCTTGGAAGTTTTTTGATTACTGATTCAATTTCATTGCTGGTAGTTTGTCTGTTCAAATGTTCTATTTCTTCCTGCTTCAGTTTTGGTACTTATATGTTTTTAGGAACTTATCCATTTCTTCTAAGTTATCCAATTTGTTGGCATATAAGTATTCAATGGTATTCTATTACAGTAGTTTATTTTCAGTGGTATTGGTGGTTATTTCTTCTGTTTCATTAGTGACTTTGCTTATTTGGGTCCTCTCTTTTTTTTAATGAGTCTTGCTAGAGGCTTATCAATTTTGTTGATCTTTTCAAAGAACCAGCCTCTGGTTTCTTCAATGATCTGTTCTACTGTTTGTTTGTTTGTTTGTTTGTTTAGTTTCTATATCAATTATTTCTGCTCTAATCTTTATTACTTCCTTCCTTCTGCTGGTTTTGGGTTTTGTTTGTTCCTTTTCTAGCTCCTTAGGTGTAAGGTTAGGTTGTTTGTTTGAGATTTTTCTTGCTTCTTGAGGTAGGCCTGTATTGCTATAAACTTTCTGTTAGAACCACTTTTGCTTCATCTCAAAAAATTTGGACCATTGTGTTTTCATTTTCATTTCTCTCCATGTAATTTTTAATTTTTTTCTTTGATTTCTTGGTTGATCCATTCATTGTTTAGTAGCATGTTATTTAACCTCCATGTATTTGTGGTCTTTCCAGATTTTTTTCTTGTGGTTGACTTCTAGTTTCATAGTGTTGTGGTTAGAAAAGATGCATGGTATGACTTTGATCTTTTCGAATTTGTTGTGATTTGTTTTGTGACCTAATATGTGATCTATTCTAGAGAATGTTCCATGCAGATTTGAAAAGAATGTGTGTTCTGCTGTTTTAGGATGGAATGTTCTGAATATATCTGTTAGATCCATCTGGTCCAATGTGTCCTTCAAAGCCACTGTTACCTTGTTGATTTTCTGTTTTGATGATCTATCCATTGATGTAAGTGGGGTGTTAAAGTCTTCTACTATTATTGTATTCCTATTAATTACTTCCTTTATGTTTGTTATTAACTGCTTTATACATTTGGATACTCCCATGTTGGGTGCATCAATATTTGCAATTATTATATCTTCTTTTTAGATTGTCCCCTTTATTATTATATGATGTTCTTCTTTGTTTCTTATTACACTCTTTGTTTTAAAGTGGATTTTGTCTGATATAAGTATTGCTACCCTGGCTTTCTTTTCACATCTCTTTGCATGATAAATGTTTCTCCATCCCCTCACTTTCACTTTGCATGTGTCTTTAGGTCTGAAATGAATCTCTTATAGGCAGCATATAGATGGGTCTTGTTTTTTATCCATTCCATCACCCTATATCTTTTGATTGGAGCATTTAGTTCATTTACATTCAAAGTAATTATTGATAGATAGGTATTTATTGCCATTTTGTTATTTGTTTTGTGGTTGCTTTTGTAGTTCTTTTCTGGTCCTTTCTTCTTTTGCTCTCTTCTGTCACATTTTGTTAGCTTTCTTTAGTGATATGCTTGGATTTCTTTCTCTTTATTTTTTGCATATCTATTACTGGTTTTTCATTTGTAGTTGCCATTAGGTTTATATATAACATCTTTTGCATATAGCAGTCTATATTTAGCTGATGGTCACTTAAGTTTGAACCCACTGTTTACTTCTGTCCCCACCACATTTTAGGTAAATGGTGTCATTCTTTACATCCTTTTGTGTGTCCCTTGATTGATTTTATAGATAAACTTATTTTTACTGCTTTTGTGTTTCTTAGTTTTCTTACTCTTACTTACAGTCTTTCCTTTCCACTCAAAGAATCCCCTTTAACATTCCTTATAGGGCTGGTTTGTGGCCACGAACTCCTCTAGCTTTTGTTTGTCTGGGAAACTCTTTATCTCTCCTTCTTCTTCTTCTTTTTTTTTTTTTAAGATTTTATTTATTTATTTGACAGAGAGAGACACAGCTAGAGAGGGAACACAAGCAGGGGGAGTGGGAGAGGGAGAAGCAAGCTTCCTGCCGAGCAGGGAGCCTGATGAGGGGCTCGATCCCAGGACCCTGGGATCATGACCTGAGCCAAAGGCAGACGCTTAACGACTGAGCCACCCAGGTGCCCCTCTCCTTCTTCTGAATGATAGTCTTGCTGGATAGAGTTTTCTTGGTTGCATATTTTTCCCTTTCAGTATTTCAAATATATCATACCACTTTCTTCCAGCCTGCACAGTTTCTACTGAAAAATCTGCTGATTGCCTTATGGGGTTTCCCTTATAACTGTCTTCTTTTAAAATTCTCTCTATCACTAGTTTTTGCCATTTTAATTACTATGTATCTTGGTGTGGACCTCGTTGGGTTGATTTTGTTGGGGGATCTCTGCTCTTGGATCTGCATTTATGTTTCCTTCCCCATATGGGAAGGAAATGGGAATTTTTCCACTATTATTTCTTCAAAGAAAATTTCTGTCCTCTTTTCTCTCCTTTATCTAGGATCCCTGTAATATCAATGTTGTTATGCTTGATGGAGGTGCTGAGTTCCCTAAGTCTATTATTTTGTACAATTTTTTACTCTCACCTGCTCAACTTGATTGCTTTTCATAAATTCATTCTTCTGCTCCAGGTCACTAATTCATTCTTCTGCTTCTTCTAACCTGCTATTTATTCCATCTAGTGTATTTTTAATTTCATTTATTGTGTTAGTCTTCTCTGATTTCTTTTTATCTCTGTGTTGAGGGTCTCACTGATGTCCTCTACTCTTTTTTCAAGTCCATTGAGTATCGTTATGATCATTACTTTAAATTCTCCATCAGACATATTACTTATATCTGTTTATCTTAGCTCTCTTGCTGTGGTTTTGTCCTTTTTTTTTTTTTTCATTTGGAACATATTTCTCTGTCTCCTCATTTTGTCTAACTCTCTGGTCCATTGCTTTGTGTTAAGAAAGTCGGTTACATCTCCTGCCTTTGAAAGTAATGGCCTTAGAAGAGGTCCTGCACTGCCCTGAAGTGCAGTGTCTCCTGTTCACTGGAATCTGGCACTTCAGGGGTGTCTCCTAGGTGTGTTGTGTGTACCCTGCTGTTGTGTCTTGGCTGCTTTTTCCTTTGGTCCATTTGTCTTCAGTGGCTCTCTTTGCCTGTTGTGGGCAGTGTTTGATCCCTGTGGTATTAGTGGACCAGTCTGGGGCTGCCTTGGGCTTGAGTTGAATCAGACCAGGCATTTGCCAGAGATGCAATAGCACCAAACTACAGGTTGCTTTCCCTGTGTTGTCCCCTGAGAAGTTTTTGTTAGTGGGCAGTCCCTGCAATCACACCAACTGTCTGCAATGTCTGATTGGTGTGTGTGATTATCTTCTTCTCACTGAAGGGCCAGAGCCACTTTGGAGTGGTGCTGGACCCTTTTGGGGTTGCTTGCACACTGCTAGGCTTGTAGCCCAGTTTGAATGTGCTCTGACCAAGAGCACATTGAAGGGGAGTGGGTTGAGTGGTGCCCACAGGTTTGCATGCCAGCAATGGGGGACGTACCATTGCTGCCACTGCTGAGACTGGGTGGCTGGGTTGGGGCACACAGTTTGAACAATGTGCATGCTGACCTGCTTGTGAAATGAGTCTTGCTGCTGCCACCCCACCAGAACCAGGACTGGCCAGGGCAGATCTGCCAAGCATGCATGGGCAGGGTGCACAATTTTAATAAGGTGTGCCAGTCTTCTGGGGGAGGGAACCTGCAGTGGTGGGACTGAGGCAAGCATGACTGGAAAGAGCAGATCTCCAGATCTGCAGATTGTGGAAGCTGTGGGGGCTGGAGGGGTGGGCACAGGGCTTGGGGAAAGCAAGTTAGGTAGTAAATGTTGGTGCCATGCCAGTTCCCACAGGTGGCTGTGTGTTTATGCTGGGGGTGCTGGCAGAGGAGGGAGATGGCACCTGCCAGGTCCTTTGTTCCTAGAGAATTCCCTCAGTGAACACTGCCCCTCTGGGACACATTCTGAGATTAGTAAATAATTCTCCCTCTTGTATGTTACAGGTGTTTTTCAAACTGTGGCTTCTACTCTGTATCTCTGTGTGCTCTTTGTTTTGCTGTCTCTTTAAGGGCAGGGACTCAGCTTCCTCTTACCTTCCCAGCTCTCCCAGAGTCTAGCCTGCTGATTTTTTAAATTCCCAGCCTTAAGTCCACTGGTTTTAAGAACTCACACAATTCAGCCCCTCTAATTTTCAAAGCCAGATGTTATGGGGATTAATCTTCCCTGCATGGGCTCATTGGCATAAGGGTCTGTTTCTCTCCCCTCTCCTTGCCCAGGGCTCCTGGCTCCCCTCTCCTCACTCCACAGATGGCCTGATCCCTTTAGCTCCCCACCACATCTCTGCCCTTCCTACCCTCTTCAGTGTGGCTTCTTTACATTTAGTTGTGCAGTTTGTTCTGTCAGTTTTTAGGTGGTTTCTGGGTTGCTTACACTGATGAGAGTATTTTTGAGTTGTATCTGTGGAATGAGATGAACTTAGGGTCCTCTTACTCCACCATCTTCCCCCAAGTTCAAGGATATGTTACTTTTGCCAAGTAACTTAACTTCATTACATAACAAAGAATATGAACGTATATGTAGGATTATAAAATATCCAGCACCCAGCAAGGTAAAATTCACACTTTTTGGCATCTGTTAATGATAACCAGGCATTCAAACAAACAGGAAAATACTATCTATAGTGAGAAAAATCAATCAATGTAAAATGACCCAAACTTGACATAGATAATGGCACTAGCAATAAAAATTAAAGTAATTAAAATTGTATTCATTATATTTAAGAAGCAACAGGAAAGATTGGACATGTTAAGTAGAAGAGTGGGTGATACAAAAAAAGACCCAACCCAGGGTCCCAGTCAGTTAAGTGACCTACTCTTGGTTTTGGCTGAAGTCATGATCTCAGGGTCGTGGGATTGAGCCCCATATTGGGTTCCACACTCAGTGTGGAGTCTGCTTGTCCCTCTCCCTCCCCCTCTGCTCCTCTCTCTGTGCTGTCTCTCTCAAATAAATAAAACATTTTTTTCAAAAAAAAGTCCTAACCCAACTTCAAGAGATGAAAATTATAATGTCTGAGATAAAAAGAATTTGAATGTCAGAAAAAATTCCAAATTTGATAAAAACTGTAAAACTGTAGATCCGAGAAGTTAAATGAACATAAACACAAGAAACTTGAAGAAAATTACATCATGACACATGATAATCAAATCATTAAAATCAGTGATAAAGAGAAAATCTTAAAAGTAGCCACAGAACAAAGATAAATTTCATAGAGGAACAAAGATACAGAAGATGGCAGTTTCCTCCAGGAACAATACCAGGTGGGGGCTAGGGGAGTAATATCTTTAAGTACTGAAAGGAAAAAAGAACTGTCATACTAGAATTCTTTGCCTGGTGAAAATATCTTTCAAAATTGAAGGAGAAATACTTTTTCACATGTACAAAAGCTGAATGAATTCATCACTAGCAGACCTGAGCTAGAAGGAAATGTAAAACAAGTCCTTCAAGTATAAAGGAAGTGATACCAGCCAGAAATATGGACCTTACACAAAGGAATAAAGAGTGCTAACAACGTTAACTACATTTTAACTAAACATACAGACTTTTAAAGATTGAAATCTCTTTAAAAGATAATCTACTGTTTAGAGCCAAAACAATAAGTGTATATTGAGGGCACTAAGATATGTAGAAATTCAGTGCTTTGCAAACATACCACAAAGTCTGGGAGGAGAGACTGTAAAGTGGAGAAAGGATAATCTTTTCCATTATGGTGCTGGGACAATTATATATCCTCCTGCAAAAAAGCAACAACAAAAGAATGCAACAGCAATAACAACAAGAAAACCAAAACAAATCTGATCTGTACCTCATATCATATACAAAATGTAAAAGGAATCATAGCTCTAAATTTAAAACCTAAAACTATGAAACTTCTAGAGGTAAATAAAAGAAAAAATCTTCGTGACTTGGGTTAGATAAAGATTTTAGCTATAACACCAAAAACTTGATCCGTAATAGAAACCATTGATAATTTAGATTTCATCAAAATTAATTTGTGCTCTTTGAAAGTCACCAAGAGAATTAAAGACAAACCACAGACTGAAAGAAAGCAGTTTCCAGTTATATATTTGTTCAGACCCTTGTATCCAGAATGTATAAAAAAATCTCTCAAAATTCAACCATATTTAAACACAGTTTAAAAATGTGTAAAATATTTGAGTACTTTACCAGAGAAGATACACAAATAGCAAATTATCACATGACAAATGCTCAACATCATTAGGCATTAAGAAATTCAAATTAAAACCACAGTGAGCTATTACTACACATATTTTCAAATGGCCAAAATTAAAAGGACCGATCATACCAAGTGTTTGTATGGATACAAGACAACTGGAGTTCTCATAATTGCTGGCAGGTAATATAAAATATTACAACCACTTTGGAAAAAGTTTGACAGTCTTAAGCAAAAATGTACCAGCCATTCCACTCCCAGGTATTTATCCAGAAGAAAAGAAAGCATATGTACATACAAAGAATTATACAGGAATATTTACACTAGCTTTATTTTAATAGTCCAAGGCTGGAAAGAACCAAAATGTCCATCAATAGGTCAATGAATAAATCGTGGGCTATCCAGTCAATGGAACACTGCTCAGCAATAAAAAGAAGGAACTTATAACAGCCTGCTTGAGTTACGAAAAAATAGTACATGCTATGTGATTCCAGTTGTATAAAATTCTAGAATATGTGAATGAATCTAAATGAATGATAGAATATAGGTCAGAGTTTGCCTGAGGCTCTAGGGCAGGGACTGGGAGTGGTGGGAAGGATGGATTTAAAATGGGCCTGAGGGGTATTTTGGAGTTGTTCATTATCTTGATTTTGGCGATGGTTTCATTATGTATATACATGTCAAAAGTGATCAAATTGTATATCTTAAAGGCATACCATTTATTGTATATCAATTTTACCTCAATAAAACTGGTTTTAAAAGGATCTGACCCAAATCCTTGATTGCCACTGAGGCCAGAGTGGTTAAGAGGTATGGATTCTAGATGGATCTCTGTTCATTCTTAATGAGCACATCTTGCTTCTCTGCCTGCTTATCTGTTTGATGATACATTGTACAAATTTTCTGAGACTGAGATCAGGTTCTTTGGTGTGTGTTTTAGCTGAAGTCCTAGCAAGATTTCTGGACTGAGGTAGATGCTTACCAACTCTTCATTGACAGAGAAATTTTTTAATTCTTAATATGTTGAAAAAGTCTCTTCCTTGAATTTCTGCATTAGAAGTCACAAGGGGATGGAGGAGTTATGTTTACTGAGCTCCTATGTAAGATACCTAACAACCCTGTGGGATATGTACCATCACCTCCATTTTTCCAAATGAAGAAATTGAAGCATAGATGGGTCTAATAACTTGGCTGAGGTTACACAGTTAGTAAAAAGGAGAGCTAAAATTAGAATTCAGAACTGTCTCATGACAAAACCCGATTATGGGTCAGGATCCAATTTTTTCCTAGCAATAGTCTATAGAAGAGAAGAATATGGATTCTTCCTGGGGAGTCACCCTGTCTGTGCAACCAACACAGAGAGCCCTCTAATGAGATTATTACTCCTTTGAAGTTCCCTAACACAGTTAGTAATTGCAGCCCCTTATAAATGTGTTCTTCTTCGCCCTGATGTTCACTATCAACTGGTGAGTCCTGGAATTTCTTAAAGTAATCACCTTGAAACAAGTCATAATGTGAATTTCCATTTAAAATTTCCATGTTCAAGTGTATTTCTCATCTCTCCAGTTAGAAGGTATAAAACAGGACTGGTAGCCAAAAATGAGCTAAGGTTTAAAAGGCCCATTGAGCAGATGAGAACTTCTATCTTTTTTGCTTCATTATAGATTAAGCATTTCTGTTTTCCATTGCTTTCTGTGGCTCTGCTGAGAGAGAGAGAGAGAGAGAGAAATCTTAGAACAGTCTCAGGTTTGTCCTTTCAAATCTTATTTGAAGAAGGTGGATGGAGAAATCACAAACAGTTGGTAGATGCCAAGAGGTCAGTCCTCTTCAAGAAGGCCCCAAAGCCCAGTCCTCATTACTTAGTTTAGAGAGTGCTATGGGAGAATGTTCAGCACAAGATGTTTCTCAGCCAGTTATTTTCATTTCACCCACTACAGCAGGCCCATTGCTTGCTTTCCTGGAACACGAAAACAGCCAAATAGTATCAGTAATTTATCCTATCAGTTTTTCCAAAGCCAAGTGGAGGGCACAGTGAACTTTGCAACACTTACTGAATCTGTATAAAAGAGAGTTTTGGATTTTTGAAGATTATGCTTACCCAGGGTTCCAAAGAATTCTGTGGCTTCCTTGAGACTGATGTTTCCAAACGTATCTGGTCGCCGGTATGTCCTGTCAAGATTCCTATGGCCTCATGCTCAACTAACCAACTTCATTTCCTTCTAGGCCTCTAGGCAGAACCCAGCCCTGTCTCTTCATAGTCCTCAGCAAGTACCAAGCTTGTTCTTATTTCTGGACCTTAGGTGGTGATGCTCCTTTCCAGATGCACCACCTACAGGGCACTTTGTTCCATTATCTTTGACTGTTTTGCTCTAACTTGTTGTGCATCAATTTTGGTGTCAGGTGGATCTAGCTTTAAATCATAACATGGACATTTACCAGCTCTGTGGCATCAGGCAGGTCACTTAATGTCTCTGATTCACAGCTTCCTTTGTGTCAAGGAAGGTTGAGAATACCAACTTCACAGGGCTAATCTGAAGACTAATAACAGCCATCTGCAATGTGAGGGGAAATGCTGGTGAAACCCAGTACAGTGAAGTATAGAGTCAAGCTCATCCATTTCCCTCTTCCCCTTTTCCAGGCCATTTCTTGGGATCAAGGCTTATAATTAATTCTGCTGTAGCCTCCATAGTGCTGAGTATACAGTTGGCACTCTGAATACTTTATGCTAGAGAGAATGTATTTATTTGTGGAAGAAGGAAAGATAAGTAGGGATTCTCTGTCTCTCAGTGACATTCTTCTGTCCTTTTTCACAATGCAGTTTTGGTTAGTTTTGCCCTCTTGATAACAGCATTATAAAGGCTGTTTAGATCAGGTATAATAGTCAAATATTTCCTTCATTTTGTGATTCAAGGTGTTGGACCATTGATTTCCAGGCTCTTTCTTGGGATAAATGCCCAAAAGGCCTGATTTTTCCAAACTTCAGATCAGAGATCAAGAATGTGAGACATTGGTTTGGAAAGCTCTTCATGGGTAGGGGCAGGTGTCAGAAAATTCACTCAAAGAGTTTTTCCCTTTCTTGGGTTTGTTTTCCATTGAGATAGAGAACTGGGCTAGAGAGTAGCAGAGCTAAAATTTTAATTAGGAAGATAATTCTCCTAAAAAATGTAATAAAGAGTTAAAATCTAGTACATTTCTACACACATAAAATGGATTTTGATTCTCTCTTTGGATTTTTCTATGTGACCTGTACTGTGAGGGCATCTGAGAGAAGAATATTATTTAATGCTTTTCAGGGGATGAAAAGGGTTATACCTAGAGTATCTTGTGTGACATCATTTGTTATTTTTATTTCAAACTAATTATTCTGAAGCATTCCGAGATTTTTTAAAGTTGTTTAAATTAAAGTACTTAACACCTACATAATTTTTTATAGTCAACAAAGTGCTTTACAGGTTTCATCTCATTTACTCCTCACAACAAGCCTGTAGTTTAGGTCCTTATAATCCTTATTTTACAAATGAGGTTTGAAGCTCAGAAATTAGGTAATTTACATAAAGCATGTCAGTGACAGAGTCAGACTTAAAAACAAGATCTTGTAACTCTGAGTCCTAGGCTTCTTATGAGAGATTTAATGAACAGGTTTTCCTCACATGTGAATTACTATTTTGTGTTCATAACACAAACCAATGGAGGTTGAAAGAAATGGTGAAAAGTTTAATGATGCTAAACATCTGTAAATGCAATGTATTAAAAATAACGAGAACGGAAAATCCATAGTTCTATAGGTTTTTCAATCTGTTGAGCATCAAATCATATTTCCCAGTGAACCATCTGTTTCCATATTTCAGGCTCCTATCCATTTAATAAGCCTTTTCATCAGTTAACCAAAAGGTACATGCATTGGAATCAACCAAACACATACACAAGTAGGTGGAAATGTGTGTATGGTTTTGTTTTAAGATATTAATACCTTCTCCTTGGGATGAATTTTGTTGGAAAAATATTCAATCAAATTAACGTTGTTATTCATGAGTATACCAGAGGGTTAATGCCTTATCCAGTGTCACTAAAAATTCAAGGATATCTGAATAAAGGCTTTGATGTTTTCTCTCTATCCCCTACTGTATCTCTTTGACATTTTCTTGTCTTCCTTTCTGGCCAGGCAAAGGTTTAGCCAAAGTGACTGGGAAGAGAGTGTGTGTTGGTTCTGACATGAGGAGCTGTCAGTTTTATTAGAATATCCAAAAAGTGTTAGGATCAGAAAGTCAGGGCTGTAAATTCCAATCTGTAAGACTTGAAGATGGTGGCTGTAACTGTGTGAATAATTCCCGTCTTTCCAACTGATGAATAGTCGGTTTGCATTGGTGCAAGGAGAGAGGTGCAAAGAGTCTGGGACGGAGCTGTGGATAATGCCCACTATGTTACTCCTCTTTATAGCTGTCCAGGGTGAGTTGGGGACAGCCCAAGTCTGCACAGAGAAGACAAAGACAACAGTGACAGCAGCCCTATCAGTATTGTAGTATTACAATTAGCAGATGATCAAGTTAGAATTTAATTCAAGGGAATCATGGCTTTAGGGAAGGGTTCATAAATCCCCATCCTGGATTGTAGTAGTAGTATAACCCACAATTACATGAAAAAATCTATGGATTGTTTTTTATAAAAATGTACTACCTTACATATTTGCCTAGAAATGACAGCCATGTGCATCTTTTCTGCCCAACCACACAATTTTGGGAAATTCCAGATGTTGCTACCCCTTAGGTTGTCATGTCACTACAAGAGAGGCTCTGAATGTGGATGTAAATCTAAAGATTTCATTCTTCTACCTGACTATTTGTGAAAATATATCAGTGGAAGAGCCCACTATTATACAGTTTCCTTGGAATGATTCTTAATTATTCCCATCTTGTTTGCTAAAAAGTCAGTTTTTATTCATAAGCACCAATTTCCCATAATCCTATGATAAGTGAAGGACCTTCATCCAAATACAGAGATATTTATTGTCTTCTGTCCAAAGCATATGAGAATATTAGCAAAATTTGTTGAAAAAAATAAATCACATCTCCATGTTCTCTTTAACTCACATACTAGTTTATCTTCCAAAAGAAAGGGAACTTGAGTAGATGTAAACAACTCCACATGGAGACCCTACTGTTCTGCATCTTGTGCCGAATGGAGATGGGTCAGATTTTCCTGAAAATCAGCCACCCAGCAATATTTTGGATAAATCTTTTGGAGCATATTTTCAGAGGGAACAATAATGCTACCATCACATCATTGTGCACAAAAAGATATGAAGTAGTCACTCAAGAAAAGCCTTACTTTTAAGGGAAGGAGGGAACACTGAAGAAGGTAAAGAAAAAAAATATTGCCAAAGTGCCATTCTGGAATGTATATGTATCCAGTTTCTTAAATTACCCTGAAATGTGAGCTCTGCAAAGGTAGGGTTTGCTTTTATTCATTGCTGTATCTTCAGCACCTAGGGAAGTATTTGGCACATACTAAGTGCTTAATAAATAATACTATAATAATACCTATGTAGTATATACTATAAATAATATTTGTGCTGTAAAAATACATATTGTATATTATAATAATATTATACCTAAGTGAATATGTAACTTATACAGAAATGAAATAGATACTCTAATTTGGTATTTATACAGTGCTTATTGGAGACATGGATTGGTTTATTTTTATTGTATATTATCAAATTAATATTTTGGTGTCATTGATAGTGGCTGTTTAAGCCACTAATTACTTCCTGGTCCCCATGTGACCTTTGTGTTTCAAGGTGGGGATGGGACTCTGAAGAAGGGAAAGTGGAATTTCTAGGAAGTCAACCAAACTGGGGTGTGAACAAGTAAGTGTCAGAAACACCCCCACCATATGCACCAGTACACATGTACACACCATATATAGCCTATGACTTGACCCTAAATCCTACTAGTTTGTTATTATTTGAACCTCTATATTTAGCCTCTAGTTTTTTTAATTTAATTTAATTTTATTATGTTAGTCACCATGCATTACATCATTAGTTTTTGATGTAGTGTTCCATGATTTGTTGTTTGCATATAACACCCAGTGCTCCATTCAATACGTGCTCTCCTTAATACCCATCACCGGGCTAACTCATCCCCCCATCCCCCTCCCCTCTAAAACCCTCAGTTTGTTTCTCAGAGTCCATAGTCTCTCATGGTTCATCTCCCCCTCCTATTCCCCCCTTTCATTTTTCCCTTCTTACTATCTTCTTTTTTGTTGTTGTTGTTAACAGATAATGTATTATTTGTTTCAGAGGTATAGGTCTGTGATTCCTCAGTCTTACACAATTCACAGTGCTTGCCCTGTGGGGAGGGTATAGCACATACCCTCCCCAATGTCCATCACCCAGCCACCCTATCCTTCCCACTCCCAACCACTCCAGTAACCCTCAGCTTGTTTCCTGAAGTTAAACATTCCTCATATATCAGTGAGATCATAAGATACTTGTTTTTCTCTGATTGACTTATTTCACTTAGCATAATACCCTCTAGTTCCATCCACGTTGTTGCAAATGGCAAGATTTTTTTTTATTAGCCTCTAGTTTTGATCATGAATTCTAGCTTGTCAGTTAATTAACTGCCATAGTGAACCTCTGGTGTCTTTGGCTACTGCACTTCCCTCTATTAGTCAAACGTATTAACTCACTGGTAGCTTTTTCCTAGGGCTCTTAAGAAAGTTATTTTATTTACATTTGAATTTACATTTTCATTTACAAGATAAAAAGCACTTTGATTGATTGATTTGCACTCTAGTATTGATTGCAGGGCCTTGGATCACAAGATATAAATTCATATGTTTTTCATGCAATGAATATTGGTGGAAGTATATCCATGTGTCCGATGCTATACGAGGTCATATGGCTGTAAGGGTCTGCCCTTTGGAAGGCTCACAAATGAGGAAGAGGGACAACACATAATAACGATGCAGTACAATAAAATCTCTAAGAGAGAGACCTGCCCAAAGGAGTCCGTGATTGTTGCAGCTATAAGGAGCACTCAGGGAAGGTTTTGTGGAGTGAAGATACTTGAACTAAGTCTTGAATAGTTCAGTAAAAAGTGTGTGCTTCCTGGGGGAATGGGGGGAGGTGGAGGGAGCACTGTACATTGGGTGCCTCAGGAATATTGGTTTGGAAGATTCAAGTTTTCCTTACTGCATTATTGGAATTAAAATTGTTGCTGATGGATTATAAAGAACTTGAAAACATCTGAGCAAACTCTAAACCCTAGCTACTCAAAGTACCATCTGGTTTGTCAGCACTACTCATGAGCAGTTTAGAAATGCAGAATCTCACTCAGGCTCACCCCAGACCTACTGAACCAGAATCTGCATTTTAACAACATCCCCAGGTAATTCATATGGATGTTAACATCTGAAAGTACAAAGGTTTTTTTTTTTTTTAAGATTTTATTTATTTGACAGAGAGAGGGAACACAAGCAGAGTGAGAGGGGGAGAAGCAGACTTCCCACCGAGCAGGGGGCACGATGTAGGGCTGATCCCAAGACCCTGGGATCATGACCTGAGCCAAAGGCAGATGCCTAACGACTGAGCCACCCAGGCGCCCCACAAAGCTGTTCTTTTTGGAAGATTGAGTCTTCTGTTGGAGGAGTCTAGGAGCACTTGTTAAAATTGAAGTGGAGAGGAGGGAAGAGCAAGATGGTGGAGGGGTAGGGGACCTAAATTTTGTCTGGTCTCAGGAATTCAGCTAGATAGGAATCAAACCATTCTGAACATCTATGAACTCAACAGGAGATCGAAGAAAAGAATAGCAGCAACTCTCTGAACAGAAAAGCAACCACTTTCTGGAAGGTAGGACGTGCGGAGAAGTGAATCCGAGGCGATATTCGGGAGGATAGATGGCGGGGGAGGGAGCCTCCATCAGCCGCTACTGGCAAGCGATAGAGCGGCGGAGCACAAAATCGGAACTTTTAGAAGTCGGCTCCACTGAGGGGACGTCACTCCAGTGGCTAAGTGGGGGGTGGAAACCTCATGGGATAGTGTAGTCTCAGGACCCTCGGGGTCACAGAAAGACTGGGGGTGCCTGAGTGTGGCAGAGCTCCCAGGTATCAGAGTGGGGAAGCAGCTGCAGAGACGGAGCCGAGGAGTGGGCTCTCATCCCGGGGTTGCCATAAACTGATCCATGGCATAGTCAGGCCACTGCTCCTGCAGTAGGGACCCAACAAGCAGCAGATCTGGGGAGACTCCCCTTCCTCCTCTGGGAGGAGCGGCGTGGGAGCGCACTGCAGGGATCTGCTGGGTTTGGAGACTCAGAGAGAGAAACACTCTGTCACAGGCTGGGTGAGCACGGAGTGCGGCCAGAGACTGGGGAGACAGGAGTGATTGACTGCTTTTCTCTGGGGGTGCACTGAGGAGTGGGGCCCTGAACTCTCGGCTCCTCTGGCGCAGAGATTGGAAGGCGCCATTTTCACTCTCGTCCTCCAAAAGCTGTACGTAAAGCTTGCAGGGAACAAAAGCTCCCGAGAGCAAACCCGAGCAGATTACTTAGCCCAGACCAACAAGGGTGGGGCAATTCCGACTCCAGCAAAGACATTTGAGAACCACTGTGACAGGCCCCGCCTCCAGAAGACCAGCAAGAACAGTCAGCCAAGACCAAGTTTACCAATCAATGAGAACGGCAGAACTCTAGCACTAGGGGAATACAGCACATAGAATTCATGGCTTTTTTCCCCATGATTCTTTAGTTTTCAAAGTTAATTTTTTAAACTTTCTTTTTTTTTCAATTTTTCTTCTTCCCTTTTTCAACCAACATCAATTCCTTTTTTAAAATCTTTTTTAATTTTCATTTTTAGAATCATATTCCATCCCTTCATTGTATTTAACCTTATTTTTGGCATATATATAAGTTTTTCTTTCTTTAAAATTTTGGGATATGGTTTCTTCTAACAAACCAAAATATACCCTAAATCTAGTGTATGACTTTGTTCTAGTCTCCCGCCTGATCACATTATCTCTTTTTTTTAAAATTTTTTTCATTCTCTTTTCAACCAACTTCTTATCAATTCCTTTTTTAAAATCTTTTTAAATTTTTATCCTTACAGTCATATTCCATCCCTTCATCGTATTTATTTATATATTTTTGTATCTATATAAGTTTTTCTTTCTTTAAAATTTTGGGAGGTAATTTCTTTTAACAGATGAAAATACACCCAAAATCTGTGTGGCTTCCCACCGAGCAGGGAGCATGATGGCTCTGTTCTAGTCACCAGCCTGATCATATTCTTTTTTTTATCTCTCTCACTTTCTTTTCCCCCAGTTTCAGGTCTCTTCTGATTTGTTTAGTGTATATTTTTCTGGGGTCATTTTTACCCTTTTAGCATTTTGTTCTCTCACTCATCTATTCTCCTCCGGACAAAATGACAAGACAGAAAAACTCATTAAAAAAAAAAAAAAGAACAAGAGGCAGTGCCGATGGCCAGGGACCTACTCAATACAGACATTAGTAAGATGTCAGAACTAGAGTTCAGAATGACGATTATAAAGATACTAGCTGGGCTTGATAAAAGCATAGAAGATTCTAAAGAATCCCTTTCTGGAGAAATAAAAGAACTAAAATCTAACCAAGTCAAAATCAAAAAGGCTATTAATGAGGTGCAATAAAAAATGGAGGCTCTAACTGCTAGGATAAATGAGGCAGAAAAGAGAATTAGTGATAAAGAAGACCAAATGATGGAGAATAAAGAAGATGAGAAAAAGAGAGATAAACAACTACTGGATCATGAGGGCAGAATTCTAGAGATAAGTGGTATCATAAAGTGAAACATTAGAATAATTGGGATCCCAGAAGAAGAAGAAAGAGAGAGAGGGGCAGAAGGTATATTGGAGCATATCATAGCAGAGAACTTCCCTAATTTGGGGAAGGAAACAGGCATCAAAATCCAGGAGGCACAGAGAATTCCTCTCAAAATCAGTAAAAATAGGTCAACACCCTGACATCTAATAGTAAAACTCACAAGTCTCAGAGACAAAGAGAAAATCCCGAAAGCACCTTGGGAGAAGAGGTCTGTAACCTATAATGGTAGAAACATTAGATTCGCAGCAGACCTATCCACAGAGACCTGGCAGGCTGGAAAAAGGACTGGCATGATATATTCAGAGCACTAAATGAGAAAAATATGCAGCCAAGAATACTATACCAGCTAGGCTGTCATTGAAAATAGAAGGAGAGATCAAAATCTTCCAGGACAAACAAAAACTAAAGGAATCAGCAAACACGAAACCAGCCCTACAAGAAATATTGAAAGGGGTCCTCTAAGCAAAGAGAGAGCCTAAAAGTAACATAGACCAGAAAGGAACAGAGACAATTTACAGTAACAGTCACCTTACAGGCAATACAATGGCACTAAATTCATATCTTTCAGTAGTTACCCTGAATGTAAATGGGCTAAATACCCCAATCAAAAGACATAGGGTATCAGATTGGATAAAAAACACCTATTGATATGCTGTCTGCAAAAGACTCAGTTTAGACCCAAAGACACCTCCAGATTTAAAGTTACGGAGTGGAAAACAATGTACCATGCTAATGGACATGAAAAGAAAGTTGGGGTGGCAATCCTTATATCAGACAAATTAGATTTTAAACCAAAGCCTGTAATAAGAGATGAGGGAGGACACTACATCATACTTAAGGGTCTATCCAACAAGAAGATCTAACAATTGTAAATATCTATGCCCCTAACATGGGAGCAGCCAATTATATAAGCCAATTAATAACAAAATCAAAGAAACACATAGTCAATAATACAATAATATTAGGGGACTTTAACACTCCCTTCACTGAAATGGACAGATCATCTAAGCAAAAGATCAACAAGGAATTAAAGACTTTAAATGATACACTGGACCAAATGGACTTCACAGATATATTCAGAACATTCCATCCCAAAGCAACAGAATACACATTCTTCTCTAGTGCCAATGGAACAGTCTCCAGAATAGATCACATCCTGGGTCACAAATCAGGTCTCAACCTGTACCAAAAGATTGGGATCATTCCCGGCATATTTTCGGACCACTATTATTTGAAAGTAGAACTCAATCACAAGAGGAAAGTTGGAAAGAACTCAAATACATGGAGGCTAAAGAGCATCCTACTAAAGAATGAATGGGTCAACCAGGAATTAAAGAAGAATTAAAAAAATTCATGGAAACAAATGAAAATGAAAACATAACTGTTCAAAATCTTTGGGATGCAGCAAAGGCGATCCTAAGAGGAAAGCATATAGCAATACAAGCCTTTCTCAAGAAACAAGAAAGGTCTCAAATACACAACCTAAACCTACACCAAAAGGAGCTGGAGAAAGAACTAATGAAGCCTAAACCCAGCAGGAGAAGAGAAATAATAAAGATCAGAGCAGAAATCAATGAAATAGAAACCAAAAGAACAGTAGAACAGATCAATGAAACTAGGAGCTGATTCTTTGAAAGAATTAATAAGATTGATAAACCCCTGGCCAGACTTATCAAAAATAAAAGAGAAATGACACAAAAAAATAAAATAATGAATGAAAGAGGAGAGATCGCAACCAACACCAAAGAAATACAAACAATTATAAGAACATATTATGAGCAACTCTGTGCCAGCAAATTAGATAATCTGGAGGAAATGGATGCATTACTAGAGACGTATGAAGTACCAAAACTGAACCAGGGAGAAATAGAAAACCTGAACAAACCCATAACGACTAAGGAAATTGAAGCAGTCATCAAAAATCTCCCAACAAACAAAAGCCCAGGGCCAGATGGCTTCCCAGGGAATTCTATCAGACATTTCAAGAAGAATTAATACCTATTCTCCTGAAACTGTTCCAAATAGAAATGGAAGGAAAACTTCCAAACTCATTTTACGAGGCCAGCATTACCTTGGATCCCAAAACTGGACAAAGACCCCATCAAAAAGGAGAACTACAGACCAATATCCCTGATGAACATGAATGCGAAAATTCTCACCAAAATACTAGCCAGTAGGATCCAACAGTACATTAAAAGGATTATTCACCATGACTAAGTGGGATTTATTCCTGGGCTGCAAGGCTGGTTCAACATCTGCAAATCAATCAATGTGATACAATACATTAATAAAAAAGAACAAGAATCATATTATCCTCTCAGAAGCAGAAAAAGCATTTGACAAAGTACAGCATCCTTTCTTGATTAAAGCTCTTCACAGTGTAGGAATAGAGGGTACATACCTCAATATCATAAAACCCATCTATGAAAAACACCCGGTGAATATCATACTAAATGGGGAAAAACTGAGAGGTTTTCCCCTAAGGTCAGGAACATGGCTGGGATGTCCACTATCACCACTGCTATGCAACATAGTACTAGAAGTCCTAGCCTCAGCAATCAGACAACAAAAAGAAATAAAAGGCATCTGAATCAGCAGAGGGGAAGTGAAACTCTCACTTTTTGTAGATGGTATGATACTCAGAAAACTATGGAATACTCATGAAAGAAATTGGTGAAGACACAAAGAAACGGAAAAATGTTCCTTGCTCATGGATTGGAAGAACAAATGTTGTGAAAGTGTCTATGCTACCTAGAGCAATCTACATGTTTAATGCAATCCCTTTTAAAATACCATCAACTTTTTTCAAAGAAATGGAACAAATAATCCTAAAATTTGTATGGAACCAGAAAAGACCCTGAATAGCCAGAAGAATGTTGAAAAAGAAAAGCAAAGCTGGTGGCATCACCATTTCGGACTTCAAACTCTAGTACAAAGCTGTTATCATCAAGACAGTATGGTACAGGCACAAAAACAGACACATAGATCAGTGGAATAGAATAGATTGCCCAGAAATGGACCCTCAACTCTATGGTCAACTAATCTTTGACAAAGCGGGAAAGAATGTCCAATGGAAAAAAGACAGTCTCTTCAACAAATGGTGTTGGGAAAATTGCACAGCCACATGCAGAAAAATGAAACTGTACCATTTCCTCACACACACAAAAATAAACTCAAACTGGATGAAAAACCTAAATGTGTGACAGGGATCCCATCAAAATCCTTGAGGAGGACACGGGCAGCAATCTCTTCGACCTCAGCTGCAGTAACTTCTTCCTAGAAACATCGCCAAAGGCAAGGGAAGCAAGGGCAAAAATGAACTATTGGGACTTCATCAAGATCAAAAGCTTTTGCACAGCAAAAGAAACAATCAACAAAACCAAAAGACAACCGATAGAATGGGAGAAGATATTTGCAAATGACATGTCAGATAAAGGGCTAGTATCCAAAATCTATAAGTACTTATCAAACTCAACACCCAAAGAACAAATAATCCAATCAAGAAATGGGCAGAAGACATGAACAGACATTTTTCTAAAGAAGACATCCAAATGGCTAACAGATACATGAAAAAGTGCTCAACATCGCTCAGCATCAGGGAAATCCAAATCAAAACCTCAGTGAGATACCACCTCACACTAGTCAAAATGGCTAAAATTAACAAGTCAGGAAACAACAGATGTTGGCGAGGATGCAGAGAAAGGGGAACCCTCCTACACTGTTGGTGGGAATGCAAGCTGGTGCAGCCACTCTGGAAAACAGTATGGAAGTTCCTCAAAAACAGAGCTACCCTATGACCCAGCAATTGCACTACTGGGTATTTACCCCATAGATAGAAATGTAGTGATCCGAAGAGGCACGTGCACCCCAATGTTTATAGCAGCAATGTGCACAATAGCCAAACTATGGATAGAGCCTAGATATCCATCAACAGATGAATGGATAAAGAAGATGTGTCATATATATATAGGAATATTATGCAGCCATGAAAAAAATTGAAATCTTGCCATTTGCAATGTCATGGTTGGAACTAGAGGGTATTATCCTAAGCGAAATAAGTCAGTCGGAAAGAGAGAAAGAGAAGCATTGTATGATCTCACTGATATGACGACTTTGAGAAACAAGACAGGGGATCGTAAGGGAAGGGAGGGAAAAATGAAACAAGATGAAACCAGAGAGGGAGACAAACCATAAGAGACTCTTAATCTCAGGAAACAAACTGAGGGTTGCTCAAGTGGAGGTGGGTGCGAGGGATGGCTTGGCTGGGTGATGGACATTGGGGAGGGTATGTGCTATGATGAGCGCTGTGAAGTGTGCAAGACTGTTGAATCACAGACCTGTACCCCTGAAACAAATAATACATTATATGTTAATAAAAACAAAACTGAAGTGGATTCTTGAATGATGAAGTAAATGCATGCGAGGTTCATTTGACCACAGCATGAAGATCTATAGGAGATCTATATTCAGCCTGTGGCTGTTTATCTTTGGGGACTAAATTATTCAGTTAGAAATTGATTGGGATCTATATGTTAGCAGCTGTGACACAGTGGAAAATGGGGTGGGCTAACTTTAAGGCTCAGGTTTTCTCTTAATTGTGTGGATGACCTTAAGCAAGCTCTTCAAACTCACTGAATACCAGCTATTTAGTCATTTATAGGCACCTCCTATGTGCCAAGCAGTATGCCAGGTGCTTACACATACGTAATCCCATCTCCTTATTTGCCAAGTGAGGGACCACAGTAACTGCCATACACGTTATCTCACTAAGATCCCAAGAAATAATGTACAACACAGTGCTTTGCAAGTGAAAAATGGAATAGGTTGTGATTTAAATATCTGCATAGAAAAATACATATTGTAGAGCATCTACTGTGATCTAAGACCTATGATAAATTTACGTAAGTTCAAACATCTGTTGTAATTAAAATAAGCAAAGTGAAACATATATTTTGTTCTTGTTTAAGGAGAGTGGTGTCAAGATGAAATTAAAACAAGCACTTAGTAATATATGTACCCTTGTGTTTATTGCAGCATTATTCATAATATGCAAGATATGGAAGCAGTGTTAAATGTCCATTGATGGATGAATGGATAAAGGAACTGTGGTGTACATATACAGAATATTACTCAGCTATAAAAAAGAATGAAATCTTGCCATTTGTGACAACATGGATAGACCTAGGGGATATTATGCTAAGTGAAATAAGTAAAACAGAGAAAAACAAATTCTCATGTTTGTGGAATCTAAAAAAAAACGAAACAGATGAACAAACAAACAAATTATAGAAACAGACCCATAAATACAGAGAACAAACTGATGGTTGCCAGACGGGAGAGGTTGTGGGGGATGGGTGAAAATGGGTGAAGAAGAGTTGGAGGTACAAACTCCCAGTTATGGGATGAATAAGTCACAGGAATAAAAGGCACAGCATAGGGAATATAGTCAGAGGTGTTGTAATAGCATTGTACAGTGGCAGATGGTAGGTATACTTGTGGTGAGTGTAGCATAAGGTAAGACTTGTCAAATCACTAAGTTGTATATGTGAAACTAATGTAACGTTGTGTGTCAACCATACTTCAGTTGGAAAAAAAACAAAACGAAACCGAGCAACTTAGCAGCACATGAATCATAGAGAACTTGTGACACTGGCCTTTTTACCTGGTCCACTCCAGTAATCCTTTCTGCTTTCCACTTTCTCAGGCATGCGCCAAGGCAATGACCATGGCACTCAGTACCGCTCAGCCATCTATCCAACCTCTACTGAGCACATGGAGGTGGCCCTGAGGTCGAAAGAAGACTACCAGAAGGTAGGTTCCCCTCTTGCTCCTGGATTCCCACTGTTGGCCCCTACCAGGTCAGACCCCATTTGTAGAGGGACAATCTGGTTGGTTTCACCTGGCACTGTGTTCCATTTACACAGTTTTTGGAAATATCTGTCAGCTTCTGCTCCATAAATATGCTAAATGAGATTTTAGGAGTAGGCCCTTGTGCATTTCTTGTTAAAATCAACTCATCCAGATGAATATGTATCTTGATATATCTTCTTTTCTGTTTCTCTCTGCCTCTCTCTCTCTCTCGCTAAATCTCATTTTTTCTTTCTTCGCCTTATAATAGTTTGTTCAGGCTGCCGTAACAAAGTATCACAGACTCGTGGCTTAAACAATAGAAAATCATTGTCTCATGGTTCTGGAGGCTGGAAGTCCAAAATCAAGGTGCTGGCTCTGCTTGGCTCATGGTTCCTTTTGAGGCTTGCCACAGAAGGTTCTGTCCCAGGCCCCTCTCCTTGGCTTGTAGATTGCTGTCTTCTCCTTGTATCTTTTTTACATTGTCTTTCCTCTATCATGTCTGTTTCTGTGTCCAAATTTCCCCTTGTTATGACAACTCCAGTCATAGTAGATTATGGTCCAACTGCATAACCACATTTTAACTTGATTACCTCTGTAAAGACGCTATCACCAAATAAGCTCACATTCTGAGATCCTGGGGGGGTTGGGATTCCAACCTGTATTTTTTTGGGCACACAGTTCAACCCAGGATACTCACTGTCTCTTGCTAGTAACAGTAGATTGAAGTATAGTGAAAATACTACTTAGAAATATTGTTAGAATAGCATGAAATAATTATTTTTACTATTAACTTGTATTCTATTTAAAAATCTCCAATAGAGCTTTGGTTCTTTTAAAAATAACTTGCATTGCTTTAATTTTTAGAACTCTGTGATAATGTTTAAATATTAATTATTATTATATTTCCTGACTTAAATTTATGCTTAACAATATATCCAGTAGCTATTATAATGCTGATCTATTTTAGATTTATGTAAAAAGTCTGATATATAATAGTCCCCAGCAATCTATGGGTTCTCCACATATCCTCCATGTGACAGAGATGGCAGTGAGGAGGAGGCAGAGACAAGAGTGTTATATACTGATGAAAAAGTAGCAGAACATGAAGTTCATGGTCAGTTCGACTCTGAAAAGCAGAGAGGGCTAAAGGAAATGCTGATAGAACCCCACTAATTCTCAGTACACCCCCTCCCTCCAGGGCTGTGATGTCTACTTGGGTGATAATAGTAAGCAGCCTCTGGCTTGGCCTCTTAGTGGGTCTGTGCCCTTGTGTAAACCCCTGTCCTTGAGTATGGGCTGGATTTAATGACTCACTCCCAATGAATGACAGAAGTGGTGGGATGTTACTTCTGAGATGAGTTTATTAAAAGATTGTGGCTTCCATATTAGGGGCCCTCTCTTCTTGTCTCTTGGATCACTTGCCCTGGAGGAAGCCAGCTGCCATATTGTGAGTCAGCCCTGTGTAAAGGTTCATGTGGCAAAGGATGAAGGCCTCCAAGAAGCACATGAGCAAGCTTGGAAGCCCCTCAGCCCCAGTCAAGCTTTCAGATGAGTTTGCAACCCCAGCTGACAGTTTGACTACAACTCATGAAAGGCCTCAAGCCAGAGGCACTGAGCTAAGTGGTACTACAGAAACCACAACATAATAGGTGTTTGTTGTTAAAGCTGCAAAGTTTTAGAGTAACTGGAGTATATTTATATTGCCATTCTCAAAAGCTTTTCACTGTAAGTGTTCCTTTCTTATGTCTCTGTTCATCATGACTTTTCTGATAATGATGGGCTCATCTGGGCATATGTGGTGGTGGTTAAGCACGTAGCCTCCAGCACCAAATTATCTCAATTCATATGTCAGCCGCATAACTTTTTATCAACTACCTGACACTTAGAAAACTCTATGTCTTTTTTAACTCACGTAAACCTATGAGAGAGACCTCATTATTACAGACCCCTGTATTTCAGATGCCCAGAGTCATAGGGTTAAGTTAGTAGAGTAACTGGGATTACAGAAAAAAGACCAGATTCAGGGAGATGAGTTGGACAGCTAATGCAGGACTCTGGGCAAGAAATGATGGGAGCCTTCTCTAGGGTGCTGCCGGTCTGCATGGAATGAAGGGATATTTAGGAAGTAAAAATAATAGAACTTGGAACTTGACTAGAAGTAGAGAAAAAAGGAGAGGGAGGAGTCCAGGGTGATTTGTAGGTTTCTGGCTTGCGATGTTTTGTATGAAGGTATGGAGGAACCGAGGCAGATTTGTGGTGAAGGTAATTCTGGTCTGGAAATGAGTTTAAGGGACCTATGACCTGGGCATCCAGATGATTGTTAGGAGGAGACGTGGGCTGTTTCTTCCTTGCAGGCAGGGTTGTTGTGACTGTTGACCCGATTAATGCTTGTAAGGCACAGGGCCTAGCACATAGTTAATGCTCCACAAATGGTAGCCCCTTATTACTGGGAGTTCTATTTGGTAAATGAAGCCCTAGTTGTTGATACAGTCACTTGAGATAAATGATAAGAGATGAGAAAAGGGGGGGTGCCTGGGGAGCTCAGTCATTGAGTGTCTGCCTTCGGCTCAGGTCATGATCCCAGGTTCCTGGGATTGAGCCCCACATCAGGCTCTCTGCTCAGCGGGAAGCCTGCGTCTCCCTCTTCTACTCCCCATGCTTGTGTTCCCTCTCTTGCTGTCTCTCTGTCAAATAAATAAAATCTTAAAAAAAAAAAAAAAAAGAGATGAGAAAGGGCTCGGGACTTGTGGAACACCAACATTTGAGAGGTGGGTAGGGAAATGCCTACACCAGGCAAGACACTGTGCTAGACTCAACAGAGCATCAGCCCTAAGCAAGAACTTAAAAATTACTTCTCTTTGGTTTAATCTTACTATATTTAATTATAAAGGCAATGTGAGTAATTAATAATACTGAAAATGACATGTGATTAATGCTATATGTAAATTACCTACTGTTATGATCCAGTCTCTTAAGGTACCAAGTTATGCTAAGAGATTGGAGAGGGATATTAATGTCTCTCTAGAATATCGCCAAATGAGATGATATTCTGGTGTTCAAAATGAGAATTTTAAGTTCTAAAGGTCAGTGTCTTCCATCTGATGATGAAGAAGCTAACTTATACCTAATTTTTTGGCTTCTATCCCTGTATAGTTTCTTACTCTTAGCTTTGAGTGGAACCTATGTTGATTTTAGATAACTGATATACATAGGAATTAAAATTAAGATATTAAATATAATTAACTGTTTTAATAATTTCTCCATTATTTTTGTACCCTTGGGGAATGTTAATCTTATACTCTAGTTGTTCTACCCAAATACTCTTTGGGTGTTTTGTACCTAAGTATGTGGGAATTAAATACATACGTATGTATACATATTTTTGTTTGGTTTTTAAAAGTAGAATCTTTTTTTCCATAAAAATTGGGTCTCCTGTGCCCCAGCATCCAAATATCCATTGCTGTTAATGTAACCACATATAAGTGCTTTATTACCAACTCAGAGAACAAATACTCTCACGTTTCTTTTATTTTACCACATAAATAAAAGCCACCCTCCATTCCACTGATAGGTGGGTGGTAAGTCCGGTGTTGGTCTCCTGACTAACTGACTGAAACCCAGAGTCCTGACTCCAGAGCAGCACCTCCAATACAACTTTCTGCCATAATGACAGTGGTCTCTTCTGCCCTTTTCAATATAGTAGCCACTGGCCACCTTCTTGCCATTGAACATTGAAATGTGGCTAATGCAATCGTGTGGCTGACTGTTTTGTTTTAATTAGTCTAGTTAAATAGCCACATATGTCTAGTGGTTACCTGATTAGACAGCACAGCAGTCCATAAGGGGTGTGTGTACCTGTATTGCAGGGGGCACGGGGCATGTTAGTCTGGCTTTCTGGCTGGGACACTCAAGATTCCAAGCCTTCTGCTCTTGTGTTGGCTTATTGCAAGAGCATAGGGCCGCCACAGAGCACAGTCCTCGTGGCCATCAGAGGTGCTGCACCAGGAGCTGCTCCCTTGCTTTCTTTTCTGGAGATACGCAGCTTGAAGGTCAAGTAGTTTTCCTTTCAGTCACCACTGGAAAGAGCTGAATGCTGAAAGCCATAGTCCTAGGGACCCTTGGCTGAGCTCAGTCAAATGCAGAGGGGTCTTCCATTCCTGATACAGTCTTTGCCCAGGAGCCCTGGGTCAGGATTTAACCTTCTCTCCCACCTTGAGCACCGGGGACTACTGTCTCCTTTCCCCCTTTTCAGATCTATACAATGAGAGGGCAAGGACATTTGCCTTTTTGGGAACCAAAGAACAAAGTGCCACCTTTATCCACCTTCCCTGGTGAGCAGTAGGGCTAACTGTGCCCCTGCACAGGGGTTACCACTATCATTTTTATCTTAGTCCGGTCCCATGGAAAGCATAAGCAAAGGCTTGTGTGTGCGGGCTTAACTTGGGAGTGTGGTGCCATGGAGGGAGGAGGCAGGGGCATGGGGCATAGAAAAGAAAGGAGGGAGAATTAAATATATTTCGGTCTGTGCTATCAGTGAGGGGTTGTTTGGTCTAATGGATACCATTCTCCGTGGGTTCACTCTGCACTTCTGGGTCGCACCTGTGTGGATGTAGGAGATGTCCCTGCAGCAGGAGGCAGGAGGCACGTGGTGTGAGGTGAATCACTCTAGGGTTGCACCTGCATAAAGCTAACCAGAGTCCATACAGAGCTGAGCACTACAGACAGTGCTGGAAGAGAGAAAGGTGAGGCTGAGAGGATTTTTTTAAAAATGTTTATTGTTATGTTAATCACCATACATTACATCATTAGTTTTTGATGTACTGTTTCATGATTCATTGTTTGTGCATAACACCCAGTGCTCCATGCAGAACGTGCCCTCCTTAATACCCATCACCAGGCTAACCCATCCCCCCACCCCCTCCCCTCTAGAACCCTCAGTTTGTTTTTCAGAGTCCATCGTCTCTCATGGTTTGTCTCCCCCTCCGATTGCCCCCCCACTTCTTCCCCTCCTGCTATCTTCTTCATTTTTTTTTCTTAACATATATTGCATTATTTGTTTCAGAGGTACAGATCTGTGATTCAAAAGTCTTGCGCAATTCACAGCGCTCACCATAGCACATACCCTCCCCAATGTCTATCACTCAGCCACCCCATCCCTCCCACCTCCGCTCCCACTCCAGCAACCCTCAGTTTGTTTCCTGAGATTAGGAATTCCTCATATCAGTGAGGTCATATGATACATGTCTTTCTCTGATTCACTTATTTCGATCAGCATAAGACCCTCCAGTTTCATCCACATTGTTGCAAATGGCAAGATCTCATTCCTTTTGATGGCTGCATAATATTCCAGTGTGTGTGTGTGTGTGTGTGTGTGTGTGTGTGTACCACATCTTCTTTATCCATTCATCTGTTGATGGACATCTTGGCTCTTTGCACAGTTTGGGTATTGTGGACATTGCTGCTATAAACTTTGGGGTGCATGTACCCCTTCAGATATCTACATTTGTATCTTTGGGGTAAATACCCAGTAGTGCAATTGCTGGATCGTATGGTAGCTCTATTTTCAACTGTTTGAGGAACTTCCATACTGTTTTCCAGAGTGGCTGCACCAGCTTGCATTCCCACCAACAGTGTAGGAGGGTTCCCCTTTCTCCGCATTCCCGCCAGCATCTGTCGTTTCCTGACTTGTTAATTTTAGCCATTCTGACTGGTGTGAGGTGGTATCTCACTGAGGTTTTGATTTGGATTTCCCTGATGCCAAGCAATGTTGAGCACTTTTTCCTAAGTCTGTTGGCCATTTGCATGTCTTCTTTGGAAAAATGTCTGTTCATGTCTTCTGCCCATTTCTTGATTGGATTATTTGTTCTTTGGGTGTTGAGTTTGATAAGTTCTTTATAGATTTTGGATACTAGCCCTTTTTTTTTTTAAAGATTTTATTTATTTATTTGACAGAGAGAGACAACGAGAGAGGGAACACAAGCAGGGGGAGCGGGAGAGGGAGAAGCAGGATTCCTGCCGAGCACGGAGCCCAATGTGGGGCTCGATCCCAGGGCCCTGGGATCATGACCTGAGCTGAAGGCAGACGCTTAACCAACTGAGCCACCCAGGCGCCCCTGGGATACTAGCCCTTTATCTGATATGTCATTTACAAATATCTTCTCCCATTGTGTCGGTTGTCTTTTGGTTTTGTTGACTGTTTCTTTTGCTTTGCAAAAGCTTTTTATCTTGATGAAGTCCCTATAGTTCATTTTTGCCCTTGCTTCCCTTGCCTTTGGTGATGTTTCTAGGAAGAAGTTGCTGCAGCTGAGGTCGAAGAGGTTGCTGCCTGTGTTCTTCTCAAGGATTTTGATGGATTCCTGTCTCACATTTAGGCCTTTCAACCTTTTGGAGTCTATTTTTGTGTGTGGTATAAGGAAATGGTCCAGTTTCATTCTTCTGCATGTGGCTGTCCAATTTTCCCAACACCATTTGTTGAAGGGACTGTCCTTTTTCCATTGGACATTCTTTCCTGCTTTGTCAAAGACTACTTGACAGTAGAGGTGAGGGTTCATTTCTGGGCTCTCTATTCTGTTCCATTGATCTATGTGTCTGTTTTTGTGCCAGTACCATACTGTCTTGATGATGACAGCTTTGTAATAAAGCTGGAAGTCCATAATTGTGATGCCGCCAGCTTTGCTTTTCTTTTTCAACATTCTTCTGGCTATTCAGGGTCTTTTCTGGTTCCATACAAATTTTAGGATTATTTGTCCCATTTCTTTGAAAAAAGTTGATGGTATTTTGATGGGGATTGCATTGAACGTGTAGATTGCTCTAGGTAGCATTGACATCTTCACAATGTTTGTTCTTCCAATCCATGAGCATGGAACGTTTTTCCATTTCTTTGTGTCCTCATTTTCTTTCGTGAGTATTTTATAGTTTCCTGAGTACAGATTCTTTGCCTCTTTGGTTAGATTTATTCCTAGGTATCTTATGGTTTTGGGTGCAATTATAAATGGGATCGACTCCTTAATTTCTCTCTCTTCTGTCTTGTTGTTGGTGTATAGGAATGCCACTGATTTCTGTGCATTGATTTTATATCCTGCCACTCTACTGAATTCCTGTATGCGTTCTAGCAGTTTTGGGGTGGAGTCTTTTGGGTTTTCCACCTAAAGTATCATATCATCTGCAAACAGTGAGAGTTTGACTTCTTCTTTGCCGATTTGGATGCCTTTTATTTCTTTTTGTTGTCTGATTCCTGTGGCTAGGACATCTCATACTATGTTGAAGAGCAGTGGTGATAGTGGACATCCCTGCCACGTTCCTGACCTTAGGGGGAAAGCTCTCAGTTTTTCCCCATTGACAATGGTATTTGCTGTGGGTTTTTCGTAGATGGGTTTTATGATATTGAGGTATGTACCCTCTATCCCTATTCTCTGAAGAGTTTTGATCAAGAAAGGATGCTGTACTTTGTCAAATGCTTTTTCTGCATCTATTGAGAGGATCATATGATTCTTGTTCTTTCTTTTGTTAATGTATTGTATCACGTTGATTGATTTGTGGATGTTGAACCAACCTTGCAGCCCAGGGATAAATCCCACTTGGTCATGGTGAATAATCCTTTTAATATACTGTTGGATCCTATTGGCTGTATTTTGGTGAGAATTTTTACATCCATGTTCATCAAGGATATTGGTCTATAATTCTCCTTTTTGATGGGGTCTTTGGTTTTGGGATCAAGGTAATGGTAGCCTCATAAAGCGAGTTTGGAAGTTTTCCTTCCATTTCTATTTTTTGGAACAGTTTCAGAAGAATAGGTATTAGTTCTTCTTTAAATGTTTGGTAGAATTCCACTGGGAAGCCATCTGGCCTTGGCCTTTTGTTTGTTGGGAGATTTTTGATGACTGCTTCAATTTCCTAAGTGGTTATAGGTCTGTTCAGGTTTTCTATTTCTCCCTGGTTCAGTTTTGGTAGTTGATACATCTCTAGGAATGCATCTGTTTTTTCCAGGTTATCTAATTTGCTGGCATATAGTTGCTCATAATATGTTCTTGTAATTGTTTGTATTTCTTTGGTGTTGGTTGTGATCTCTCCTCTTTCATTCATGATTTTGTTGATTTGGGTCATTTCTCTTTTCTTTTTGATAAGTCTGGCCAGGGGCTTATCAATCTTGTTAATTCTTTCAAAGAACCAGCTCCTAGTTTCATTGATTTGTTCTAATGTTCTTTTGGTTTATATTTCATTGATTTCTGCTCTGATCTTTATTATTTCTCTTCTCCTGCTAGGTTTAGGCTTTATTTGCTGTTTTTTCTCTAGCTCCTTTAGGTGTAGGGTTAGGTTGTGTATTTGAGACCTTTCTTGTTTCTTGAGAAAGGCTTGTATTGCTATATACTTTCCTCTCAGGACTGCCTTTGCTGGGCATCCCAAAGATTTTGAACAGCTGTGTTTTCATTTTCATTTGTTTCCATGAATTTTTTTAATTATTCTTTAATTTCCTGGTTGATCCATTCATTCTTTAGTAGGATGCTCTTTAGCCTTCATGTATTTGAGTTCTTTCCAACTTTCCTCTTGTGACTGAGTTCTAGTTTCAAAGCATTGTGGTCTGAAAATATGCCGGGAATGATCCCAATCTTTTGGTACAGGTTGAGACCTGATTTGTGACCCAGGATGTGATCTATTCTGGAGAATGTTCCATGGGCACTAGAGGAGAATGTGTATTCTGTTGCTTTGGGATGGAATGTTCTGAATATATCTGTGAAGTCCATTTGGTCCAGTGTGTCATTTTTAAAGCCTTTATTTCCTTGTTCATCTTTTGCTTAGATGATCTGTCCATTTCAGTGAGGGGGGTGTTAATGTCCCCTACTGTTATTGTATTGTTGTCGATGTGTTTCTTTGATTTTGTTATTAATTGGCTCATATAATTGGCTGCTCCCATGTTAGGGGCATAGATATTTACAATTGTTAGATCTTTTTGTTGGATAGACCCTTTAAGTACGTTACAGTGTCCTTCCTCATCTCTTATTACAGTCTTTGGTTTAAAATCTAATTTGTCTGACATAATTTTGCCACCCCAGCTTTCTTTTGGTGTCCATTAGCATGGTAAGTGGTTTTCCATCCCCTCACTTTCAATCTGGGGGTGTCTTTGGGTCTAAAATGAGTCTCTTGCAGACAGCATATCAATGGGTCTTGTTTTTTAATCCAATCTGATAGCCTGTGTCTTTTGATTGGGGCATTGAGCCCATTTACATTCAGGGTAACTACTGAAGGATATGAATTTAGTGCCATTGTATTGCCTGTAAGGTGACTGTTACTGTATATTGTCTCTGTTCCTTTCTGGTCTATGTTACTTTTAGGCTCTCTCTTTGCTTAGAGGACCCCTTTCAATATTTCTTGTAGGCTGGTTTCATGTTTGCAGATTCCTTTAGTTTTTGTTTGTCCTGGAAGCTTTTTATCTCTCCTTCTATTTTCAATGGCAACCTAGCTGGTATAGTATTCTTGGCTGCATATTTTTCTCCTTTAGTGCTCTGATTATATCATGCCAGTCCTTTCTGGCCTGCCAGGTCTCTGTGGATAGGTCTGTTGCCAATCTAATGTTTCTACCATTGTAGGTTACATATCTCTTCTCCCAAGCTGCTCTCAGGATTTTCTCTTTGTCTCTGGGACTCATAATTTTTACTATTAGATGTTGGGGTGTTGACCTATTTTTATTGATTTTGAGAGGGGTTCTCTGTGCCTCCTGGATTTTGATGCCTATTTCCTTCCCGAAATTAGGGAAGTTCTCTGCTATAATTTGCTCCAATATACCTTCTGCCCCTCTCTCTCTTTCTTCTTCTTCTGGGATCCCAATTATTCTAATGTTGTTTTGTCTTATGGTTTCGCTTATCTCTCGAATTCTGCCCTCGTGATCCAGTAGTTGTTTATCTCTCTTTTTCTCAGCTTCTTTATTTTCCATCATTTGGTCTTTATCACTGATTCTCTCTTATGCCTCATTTATCCTGGCAGTTAGCGTGCCCATTTTTGATTGCACCTCACTAATAGCCTTTTTGATTTCAACTTGGTTAGATTTTAGTTCTTTTATTTCTCCAGAAAGGGTTTCTCTAATAACTTCCATGCTTTTTTCAAGACCAGTAGTATCTTTAAAATTATGATTCTGAACTCTAGGTCCGACATCTTACTAATGTCTGTATTGAGTAGGTCCCTGGCAGTCAGTAGTACCTCTTGTTCTTTTTGTTGAGGTGATTTTTTCTATCTTGTCATTTTGTCCAGAGGAGAATAGATGAATGAGAGAACAAAATGCTAACAGGGTAACAATGTCCCCAGACAATATATTCTAAACAAGTCAGAAAAGACCTGAAAGTGGGAAAGAAGAAAGGAAAAGAAAGAAAAAAGAAAAAGAAAAAATAAAAACAATAACAGAACAAAAAAAAAAAAACAGAATATGATCAAATATGATCAGGCTGGTGCATAGATCAGTGCCATACACTAAATTTTGGTGTATTTTGGTCTGTTAGAAGAAAGTGCCTCCCAAATTTTTAAAGAAAGAAAAACTTACATATGTACAAAAATAAAGGTTGATACGATGAAGGGATGGAATATGACTGTAAAGATGAAAATTATAAAAAATTTTATAAAAGGAATTAAGAAGTTGTTTGAAAAAAGAAAGAAGAGGATTAAAAAAAGGGGGGGGAGAGAATGTGATCACCAGGATACTAGAACAAAGCCATACACTAGAGATTTAAGGTATATTTTGATCTGTTAGAAGAAACTGTATCTCAAAACTTTAAAGAGAGAACAACTTATATATATATATATATATATATATATATATGCCAAAAATAAGGGTAACTACTATGAAGGGATAGAATATGACTCTAAAAATTAAAAATAAAAATGTTTTTTAAAAAAGGGATTGATAAGATCTTGGTTGAAAAAGGGAAAAAGAAAAATTCAAAAAAAAAGTTAAAAAAATTATTTTAAAGACTAAAGAATCATGGTAAAAAAGCCATAGATTCTATGTGCAGTATTCCCCTAGCTCCAGAGCTCTGCCGTTCTCATTGATCGGTAAACTTGGTCTTGGCTGACTGTTCTTGCTGGTCTTCTGAAGGAGGGGCCTGTCACAGTGGTTCTCAAATGTCTTTGCTGGAGTTGGAATTGCCCCGCCCTTGCTGGTCCGGCCTACGTAATCTGCTCGGGTTTGTTCTCGGGAACTTTTGTTCCCTGCAGGCCTTCTGTACAGCTTTGGAGGACGGGAGTGAAAATGGCGGCCTCCCAATCTCTGCCCTGAAGGAGCCGAAGACTCGGGGCCCCGCTCCTCAGTGAGCCACAGAGAAAAGCAGTCACTCCCATCTCCCCGGTCTCCGGCCGCACTCCGTGATCACCCGGCCTGTGACTGAGCGTTTCTATCTCTGGCACCCGACTCGGTGTGGAGTCTCCAAACCCAGCAGATCCCTGCAGTGTGCTCCCGCGCTGCTCCTCCCGGGGGAGGAAGGGGAGTCTCCCCGGCTCTGCCGCTTGTTGGGTCCCTGCTGCAGGAGCAGTGGCCCGACTGGGCCGCGGATCACAGTTTATGGCAACCCCGAGCTGAGAGCCCGCGCCTCGGCTCTGTCTCTGCAGCCGGCTTCCCCGCTCCGATACCTGGGAGCTCTGGCGCACTCAGGCACCCCCGGTCTCTCTGTGACCCCGAGGGTCCTGAGACCACACTGTCCCGCGAGGGTTCCACCCCCCGCTTAGCCACTGGAGCGATGTCCCTCAGCGGAGCCGACTTCTAAAAGGTCCGATTTTGTGTTCCGCGGCTCTATCACTTGCCAGAAGCGGCTGCGGAGGCCCCCGCCCCCGCCGTCTATGCTCCCGAATATCGCCTCGGATTCACTTCTCCGCACGTCCTACCTTCCAGAAAGTGGTCGCTTTTCTGTTCAGAGAGTTGTTGCTATTCTTTTCTTCGATCTCCCGTTGAGTTCGTAGGTGTTCAGAATGGTTTGATCCCTATACAGCTGAATTCCTGAGACCAGACAATATACAGGTCTTCAACTCCTCCGCCATCTTGCTCCGCCCCCCAGGCTGAGAGGATTTAAGCTGGTGCATGAGAGGTGGCTGATGGAACCATCTATGAAGGGTCCTTGACCCGCCCCCGCCCCATACCATCCAGGCAACTGACTAATACAGTGCCTCAGGGATGATCTACCATGATTTAGTGACTTTCTGGCACCTTTCCTAGAGCAGAGAAAGAAAGAAACAAGTTTATTTTTCAGCAGGCATCCTGCTGTAACCAGATAGTTATATAATATACCATTAAATGTGTAGTTTATATATTTACATATAGTATATATCTTCCTGTATAATAATGATGATGATGATAGAACAGCAACACCAGAACCACCTGAGTGCTTACAATATGGTAATTACTATCTTAAGCACCTTATATAAATGAAATCATTTATTTATCTCTGACTGTATTTATCTATATAGATGCATAGATATAATGGATATGTTTAGATAGAGGTATGTATGTATCTCTTTTTATCTTTATGTAAAATTGAACGCATTCATGTTTTTCTTATTTCAAAAGTTGTATAAATTTCTAATCATCCATTCAAGTAGTATAACTGACAGTATACACACCAAAAAAAAATCAATAATTTGCAGTGCCTATGAGAGGTGATATAATTATCTTTTCACCATAAACAAGTTTATCTGTGCTTTTACTTTTATCTTAAAAAAAACCCCCCTTAATGTTTCTAATAGATGCCACAAAGTAGGGAGGGGGGTTTCAGATATCACCAGTTGCCTTAACAGGTGAGTAGAGGAGAGGAGGAAGCTGAAGAGGTGACTTCCGGAATGGACTTTCCTAGGTTTTCTACCTGGGGTAGCCTTGCACAAATTCCTGAAACCATAGAGGTCTTTAATGTAGGGAGAGTCATTTCTTAACAATACTAGATTAAGATCTAAGACTCATACTCTTATCACAAACATATAGGTTTATTTGTAAGAGCGGGAGATTCTGCAGATGATTCATTCCATGCATTTTCTATACACTAATTTTCCCTTTAAGAGTTGGCATTTCCGGTCCTGTCATTACATTCTGGGAATTCATCTTGAGCCCTGGTGGGACCCCTATGCACTAACTATAACATTGACTTAGGTTACTAATTTAATAGTCTTCACTAGTTTGCCCCCAGTGACCCCCTTAGTAACCAGCTTCTTCAGCAACTTCTTTATACTTGGAGTTGAGAGTGACAGTATTGCTTACCACGAAGCAGCCATTTGAACATAAAATTAGCTGATTTTATCACAGGGACCAATTGTTGAGCTAATTAGATGTGCAGTACTGCTGATGAGCCAGAAACCCAAAGTGATTTTCCATCTAAACTGTGGTTTTCTGCAAAGTTGGCTGGGTTGTAGATACCAGGCTCACCAACAACCCTAGGAAAGGAAAAATGGCTGAAGAAGTTTGCTAATTTTCATTCAGATTAAAGGAGGCCAGAGAACCTTATAGCAGAAGATCAGAGTGAAAATTAAACTTCATATTAGGTTTGTTGACCTTGGAAGTGCTGGATTCTGTTCACAGAGTATGACAGCTGCATCATGTCTTTGGTGAGCTGGAGACTTTGCACAACATTTGGGCGTGTTCTTGACTTTGGACGAAGACTTTGTAATCTTTTCTTAACTTTATTTTCATATCCTCCCCCCCCCATTTCATGATGGAATTATTTGCATATGGTATTAATTGGAGGAGACAATCTAATGTATTATTAATTGCCTTTGGATTATCAAATGTAAACAGTTTACCTCCCAAGTGAACCTGTCATATTTTCTAATATTCTAAACTGAATCGTGGCCTCTGGCAGGAGAGGTGGGTGTTCAGATATGATTCCTACATCCTGGAAATGCAACTCTTCCTCATTTAGGAATCAAATCTTTTGATTACTGATAGATTTTCTTTCTTAAATTTGATAGAGAATTACTAAGTCTGAAGATAGTTCTCCTGATCACATGACCTATCTCCTTCCCAATTCCTCGAAACTTCATGAACAAACACGATGTTTGTTCTGGATAACTTTTTTGGGTGAATGCTAAATTATCCACCATGTGCCAAATACAAAATAGTGTTTTAAAATCTGTCTCTATGAGTCTCCCCGTCTGTTTGTTCATCCATCCATCCACTCATCCACCTACCCATACATTCATCTATATCTTCAACATTGCTATAATCTCGAAGTATTTACCATATTTTATCTTAAATTTCAATTATCTAGCAGTCTGTCATCTGTAATCTATACTCTATATATAGTGTCATTTTAAAGAAGAGTATCCAAAGTGAAAAATTAAAAACAGTATACAATGATTAGATTATAACAGCATTTTTTTTAGAATTGCTTCAGCTTTGATTATTTAATTTTCTTCCCCAAATTTTGAATTCATTCTAGAATTTTGTTCAGTTTTCATTATTTAATTTTCTTCCCAAAGCACTTAGATTGCAGCTATAGGGGCAGACTCTCCATGGCCTGCAGTTAAGTCCTGGCAAGTTGTGGTTTGGCTGCTCAGTGTGTGTGTGTGCGTGCATGTGTGTGTGTGTGTGTGTGAGAGAGAGAGAGAGAGCGGATTTCATTTCCAAATAACCTACTTACCTGTGCCACTAATTTAGCTTTTGCTTCTTTTTTTCTAGCGTAGTTTAAATGCCATCATCTTTACACTGCTAACACTCAGAATTTCTGGTCCAGAACTACTCTCTGGGCTCCAAATCCCCATATTCTACAGCCTACTTATTAATTCCCCTTACTTGTCAGCATAATATTTCCTAAACTGGAGGCTTTATTTCCATCCCTCCCACCCCCCATAAGCAAGCCACACAGCTTCTCCCCCCCTCCCCATTTTTGGCCTTCCCAGATATCATCTTTAACTTATTTAAGCAAGGTGCCTAGGAGTTATCATTGATTCACCCTTTCCCTTACTCCTCCCTTTGGGTTAACTGAATTAACTTAGATTCTGCTTTTCCGGTATGTCTCCACTTTCCTACTTCTCTGTCATTTTCATGTTCACTGCCATAGTCCAGGCTACCATTATCAGTTCCTAGACCACTGGGCTGTACACCTCTCCACTACCATCCTCCCACATGGGACAGCCAGAACAACATCCTAAATCTAATTCCAGTCATGGCCTTGTCCTGCATCAAAGTCATTCATGGCTTCCCACTACATTTAGAATGAAATCCCAACTCCTTAGCATGGCCTACAAGGTTCCAAACAATCATTTTGCCATCTTCCCATAAGATGTCTTCTAGTCAGAGGGCCTAATTATTATGGTATAATAAGAATTAACATATAATTCTTGCTCAGAACTCCAAACCTTCAAATAAAGTTCAAGAACTTCTGAGGTCTGGGGACTCAGAGTAAGAACCAGTCACTCACAGAAAATTGTACAGCTGTGCAGTGAACATCATAACAAATGGTTTTATATTTCTTTGTATTTCAAAGTTAATTCTTATGCAGACTCACTGTTCCCACAGAGAGACTGATCTTGGAGGTTTGAGGAATTGCTGCTTTGTCTAGTATGTGTTCTATACAAGGAGGAAATAATTATTGAGTTAACCATAGTGTTCTTGACCCTAAAGCCTATCTTGCTCTCCTGACAGAAGAAATTGCTAAGTGTCACAAGCATAAAACACCATGTTGGTAAGATTAAGTTAGTGGCTGGTACATGAAACTGTCTTCCTTTTTCTCATTTGCCATATCTCTGACTTTTTGTCCCTCTCTTTAGTTACAAATGGCTACTGCAGCTAATGACCACAAACTTAGTGGCTCAAAACAATAGAAATGCATCTTCTCATAGTTCTGGAGGCCAGAAGTCCAAAATCAGTTCCATTGGGCCAAAATCAAGGATTCAGCTGGGCTCTGTTCCCTCCAGAAGCTCTAGGGGAGAATCCCTTTGTTGACTGTACTCCTCTAGGGGCTGTCAACATTCCTTGGCATGTGGCCACATCACTCCATTTTCTGCCTCAATGGTCACATTGCCTCCTCCTCTTCTGTGTGTCTAATCTCCCTCTTCCTCTTATAAGGACACATGTGATTGCAATTAAATTTCCTGTCTCAGGATCCTTAATTTAATCATATCTGTGAAGTCTTTGCCATATAAAATAACCTTCACTTGTTCCAGCGATCAGGACATCAAAATTCTGGGGGCACTAGTATTCAGCCTTCCTCAGCTCCAGACCTGGTTTCCAGACTAACACTGTCACATGTCTGGCCTCAAATGGGGGACTGAAACTGGAAGCCTTTCTCTTCTGGGCTGCTCAGAAGAGGCACGCCATGCTCATCGAGTGGGTACCCGTATGGGTTCTTCTGGATCCCAGGGCTAAACACAGAACACACTTAATTCCCCAGAGCAGATGAAACTTGATCTCCTCTTCCTTGAGATCCTTGTCTACTTTTGAAGGGAGGTAGAAATTTGCATAAGTTTTTCCCCTTTCAAACATATATACCCTCAAAAAAGACCCAACTTCACCCCTATACTATATACCAGAATAAAGTAGCATACCAAAACTAACAACAGAAAAAAAAATCCTAGCAACTAGATTTTGGGGATGCTTGGAGGAGAAAATTATGTGTGTGTGTGTGTGTGTGTGTAATCAAAATAACATTTGAATGGTTGGCAAGAATATTCTAGTACTCTCTTAGCCACTTACCACTTATGAGTCCTTGACTTCTCTGGTCTTCATTTTAAATTATCTAACAAAATTTCCTCAAAGGTTTATTGTAAGAATTAAATGAGACTTTACATAGATGTAAAATGCCCCTTGTTCTAGACTGAATATTTATATAAATACATTCATACATACATACTAGCAAACATGGATACTACTAGCATGTAGTAGTCAGCTAATATATATATATATATACACACACACACACACATACATATATATTCATTTAAATATTTTATTTATTTGAGAGAGAGAGAGCTTGCACAAGTGCGGGGAGGGCAGAGGGACAGAGAGAATCTCAAGCAGACGCCATGATGAGCACAGAGCCCAACACGGAACTTGATCTTGCAAACCTGAGATCATGACCTAAGCCAAAATAAAGAGTTGGATGCTTAACCAACTGAACCACCCAGGAGCCCCAGCCAATATATATTAATTGAAATTGAGCCCTTTCAGTTTTCCAATCCAGAAAACAGTTTTAATTATACTAACTCAACTGAGAGAAATTAAACATACTCAGTAAATATCCAGCTTTGCTATAATCATCATTCCATAACTGGATCTGACAATTCCCTACCAGGAGGCACAGATCCTTTGTAAGCATCTATAGGCTGAAAATTTGAAAATGTCCTTCCTTTCTTCCTTTGATTCCGTCTTCCTGAGGAAATTAATACATTAATTACCTTATCAAATATTAATTCTGTACTGATTAGTTGCCAGACTCACATTACAATTGTCTCAAGCACAGCTATCTGAGGAAGGATCTCATGAAGTTTGTTGTCATCAACTATGCAATATACCGTCATAAAAGCCCACATGTCATAAATGCTCTTTCTTGGAGAACATTCCATAGCAACTGTCCTGACATTAAACTCTTTGAGGGCTCCTGGTCGTCCTTGTTTCCCCTGAGGCCTGGTACTGTGCTTGGCACCTAGCAGATTATCCACAAATATTTGTTGTCTTGGACAGAAAATATGGAGCAGGATAAAGAAGCCCACTGTTACCCCCTTGTTATGGGCTGAATCCTTGTATTCCCCAGAATTTATATTGTTGAAGCACTAACCTCCCAGGGTGATAGAATTTGGAGATGGGGCTCTGAGAGGTCATTAGGGTTAGATGAGGTCATGAGGGTGGAGCCCCCATGATGGGATTAGTGTCCTTTTAAGAGGAGACACCAGAGAGCTCTCTCTCCAGGTGCACACAAAGAAGAGGTCATGTGAGCACACAGCGAATGATAGCTGTCTCTAAGTCATGAGAATATTCCTCACAATAAAACCCATTCACAGGCACCTCTGTCTGGGACTTCCCAGCCCTAGAACTGTGAGAAATAAAGGTCAACGCTGACAAAGTCACCATGGAGGGGTGGGAAGAATCACCTTGGCTGTGGCCCTCCTCTGCCTTTACTGACCATGACCTTGGACAAGTCTTTACAGTTCTAGTTCCTTGTTTATAAAATGGGGAAAATAAAAACAAAACTCTTTATAAATCTAAGTTTTCAGTGCTTTGTGCCATATTACACAGGTGACCCTCATCCTTACACAGGGAGGTATTTCAGGATCTGTTCTCCTACCTGCCTTAGGAAGGAACTGAGCTCAGAGGGCTTTGTTCACATCCCCAAGGTGACCTCATATTACGTTTAGAGGCATTTGACTCTGAATTCCATATGCTTTGCTCACATGCTGTGTATTAGATAATCTGTCAAGCATTTTACAAATATCAGGGTTTCATGGGGTGACTCTGGAGACAAGGCTGTTTGCAGTGACTCCATCTTGCTTTTCCGAGGGCCCTCAAATTCCCAGCCATTGTGAAAATACAGGACCAGGGAATCTTCCTTTCTGTCATGCTTGAGAAAAATGTCAGGGTTATTTCCATGTCTTTGTTTATCGAGAAAGGGGGTAGGTTATCCTTGGGTAAAAATATCCCGACTCGGTCTATTGTATGCTCTATGCTGTGATGTTAAAACCAGTAACCACACTACAAGATTCTGCTGTCACAAACACCAAAAACCATTCATCTGCGTCAAAGGACCCTGAATAGATGTGGGGAAATGTCAGTTGGTATTTTATGGTTTGGGGATTAGCCAGTTGTTGTTGCTCTTCTTTTTTAAATTTGTGCTGTTGTTTCAAGTGTGGAGTTACAGGTTTTAAATGTCCACGGAAAGACCCTGAATAATTCATTCACTTACCTTAGTCAAAGAGTAAAATTCCCCTTTGTGTGCCCAGCAGTAAAGATGAAATTCATCTTAGACCCTCTTGTAGCTTTGTAGTTATCATTACAGGTATTATTATGAACTCTTAATAAGAACTCATGAAATAAATGTTTTAAAGATGCCCATTTCTGGGAGTCAGGCGTCTATATTTCTATGTATGCAGCCATATAGACAGCTAAATCTTTAGCCTTAATGGTTTAGTTGCATCTGGGTATTTATTTTCATTTCCACTTACCACTGTGTGTTAGACTCCCTGTGTATGAATACAGATTGCCCTTTCCTGCACTGTATTTAGAAATATCTGCATTACCCCTGGGCATTTGTTCATTAATAGGGGGTGGGGAGAGGAAAAGCTTGTAATAATGGGCTTTACATATTATTAAACTGTGTGCATCCGCATTTGGATCCAAAGGAAAAAAAAAAATCTGGTTTGTGTTACTGCCCTCTGGTGGTTCTGATCTATCATTGCAGTGGCGGGGAAGTGCTGCCCTGGGGTGGAGTTGGGCCTGGAGAGGCAGCTTCCAGGAGCAATGCGCATTGCTGGGCCGGCAGCCTTTTACTCACGTCCCTGCTTTTCATTCAAGTGCACCACAAGAACCCTAGGATGCCACTTACTGGCCCGAATAATGAGAGAAGAAAGCATGCTTGTGAGGCCCAAGAAGACATTTTCATGTCAGTGGAGGTGTACGTGCAAAATAACCCTGACTGTCATAGGGTGATCGTTGAATGAATTCAAATTCTCCATGGGCCACGCTCCTACTCATTTCTCAAAGCCAGCATGGGAAGATGCAGTGGGTCTCCCCCAGTGTGACATCTGTACCCCTTTGTTACATGGGATGACTTCGGGGTATATCCGGATGAACCTTTTACATTTTAATAGCTACCTGTTTACTTTAGTATGTAATAGGAAAAATGCAGTGAGGGTTTGAAGCCCACGACTTCAGGGACGCTATTGCAAAGACCAGGAAACGGCGCTTCCATACACAGCTGCGTTCTTTGCAGCAATGGGTCACTTATGCTCATTGGCTGATGGAGCAGAACCCCGTGGAGGTGGGCGGATGACATGGATCACCAGGGGTTCTGCTACTTGCTTGTGGTATGACCTTTGACTGTTAACCTCCCTAAGCCTGGGATTTCCTGATTTGTTGGGATGACAGTGGCGACTTCTTAGGGTGATGTGGGCATCCTGTGATATGGTGTATATATGTCAAGTGTCTGTCACAGACTAGGCAGTCTCATTTCCCCATGCCCCAGGACACTGCTCAGAGCCTGCCTTCCGCCAGGTTCACATCGTGCTTCGCTCGCCGCACTTCCTGCGTCTTCCCCATAGTAAGAGTTTCCACATTTCTTTTCACTCTTGATTATAAGCGGGAGCTTCCTTTGCCTTGCGCCCTTTGCAACCCTCCATGTGGCCCTTTGCAGAAAGCAGGCACCTCGTGAATGTTTGGTGGGGGCCTTAAGCACAAGTGCACAATCATTCTAAGCCGCATTTCCCCATCCTCTGACGCATTCAGTGCATTTCATCTATCAGATTAAGACGGTCCTCTACTTTGTCCCTTATGTCTCTCTGATTCATGTTGTTTGATAACAGGAACAAGATTAGGTTCCTGCCCATTGGCTGCGGGCAGGGAGGAAGAAAGGCCTGCAGTGTCTTCTGCTTGCGGGCCACTAATATCACCTAATATCTTACCAACGAATATATATGTTCATTCTGTGCCCCCGCGTGCCCACGCTCTACTGGTTAATTTCAGTGGCAGAGAAGGGGAAGGCAGTGGAAACATTTTAAATACAGTCTTTTATCTAGGATAGGATCTATTTTAGAGACAACAAAAGAGCCTTTGTTGCTCAAGCAGGTAGATTGGTAAGCCTTGCCCCGGTTTAGTCTATATAAAATGGCTTTAGGAACGGTAAGATCAGAGAAACTACCTGTGGGGGTGAGGATCTAGGAGCCCTTACATTTTAGTGGTACCAAGAGTGAAACGGGGTTTGTGGTGTGCCTACAGAGGCGGTGTGTTTGCCTTTAAAATTCCTGTGGATTTTGTCTCAGCTCCATGTGGTTCTAAGTTTCCCCGATTCACCTCCACAGAGCTTCCCAGCCTGTTCCTAAATGGCTGCAGAATGCCTGCTTGCATTTCTGTGGCAAAGGCGATGTTCATTTAAGGCTTCCAGAAATCAGAGCTTTCATGTTTGCCATGAAAGCCAGAGAGCCGCAAGCACCTTAGTAGCGGAGATAAAAGGACATTCGTGTTTGTGCATGTGTGTTTAGAACTTAAAGGACAGGGAAGAGAAAGGAAATAGATGTTACAGCTTTGCACTTACTTCAAAATCTGCCTCACTCCCTCTGGTGGGACCATTTAACTCCAAATGCCTCCCCCATCCCCCTCCACCCCCACCACATGCTCCCCACCCCCACCACATTCATCTTGGCTCATGTGACATCTGTTCCGGGCACTGCCGAGCAGTCTTCCCGTTGCCATGGCAGCCGGTGGAGAGAGCCCGCCCATTGGCTGCTCTCGGAGAGAAGGAAAAAAGGCCTGCAGTGTCAGGGGTCATGCGCCTAGTGCCTGCGTGCCGCTGTTTTCAGTCAGCTGCTGGCTGGGCCACATTAGCGGCGCATGCTGCCGCGGCCCGGGGCCCGCCGGGACCGCCTGCCACAGCTGTGTACACCGCCCGGCAGAATGGGGGACCGGAGGTCAATGTCATTAGATTCTCCCTCAAGTGTGAAGTGTGTGAAGGACAAAAGCAGCGCATGGACGGGAAAGTGGGCCGCTGTTTCCTTCACCTTGAACTCCTCCGAGCTCTCTTTTCTTCCATCGGTTTGAATTTGAAATTTGGTAGAATGACCCCTTCTACTTCCAGCCGTCCTCTTAGTCAGAGGGCCTGAGCCCAAGTCAAGCCGTCCGAACAAAGCCTCTATCCGATTCCACTTCCTTGACCATTACCCTGTCACTTTAAAACGAAAAGAGGACGGCTTCCCATTTCAAATGTACACCTGGACCGGATTTTTTCTGAAGTCATTTTCCTCTTGTTGGATTCACTTCTGAAGTTACCGGTGCATCTGGGATCACTGTTCTGGCCTCAGAGCTATAGCTTACCGATGTCCTATGTGTGTAAGTGAAGGCCAAGTGAACCGGTGTTCCCCATGCCTGATCTTGCACCTGGCCAATCAGACATGTATAGAGAAGTACAGCCGTGAAGGCGTCCTCAGCTGAATCCTGGCTGCCTCCCTCAGGTTTGGGGTCCCCACTGATGAGGGATGGGGGTACCTGTGCTCCAGCCGCACCCGGAGACTTCAACCTCCAGAGCTGGGCACTAGTTGGGATTTGGCTGTGGCTGGTGACCTTGCCCCCCAGCACCAACACTGACAGCACCAGTTGGGAGAGTGGAGGGTGGAGAAGGCACTTTACTGAGTGTTCTCTTATCTGCTCCTGGGAGGCAGTTATTCCAAATCCCTGCTTTATAGGACACGGAGGCTCATAGCTCCCAAGGTCACACAACCTGTAAATGGGTGAGCTCAGGATTCGGACTCCCCTTTTTTGCTTGCAAACCGTGCATGCTTTTTTCCCTTCTGTCCCACGGCCACAGTAGATTCCTGGACATTTAACGGCCCCACAGATTCATATATAGGGAAGTTGGGCTATGATCGGGTCATTCCTCCCATTTCTATCTGGGCTTTATCATGCCCATTTTACGTTTAATAAGACTGTGTCGTTAGTGTTTAATTTGTCAAGATCAATGGCTAAGGGCTTGAGGAATTTTTGTTGTTCCTCCTTCCTTCTTTGTCACGTGTGGTTATAGCCTGACTGAAAGCACTGTATACAGTGCACTCCCACTGAGCAGAAGGCTCTTAGCTAAGGCCAGGGAGGGGATTTGTGCCAGAGCCAGGGAGACCAATTTAAAAATGATTGTTCCTTCTACTTCCCTCTTTCAGTCTTATTTTGGTCACTTATTTATTTTGGGGATGGTTTGGGCATTATCAAAATAGAAACATCCCACAAAATCATGACAAAGAAGGTTGGTGTTATTGATGTCTACCTCTCTGCCCTTGCTCCTTCCTTTTCTCCTGAATCTAGAAGTTTGAGGATTTAGTCCTAAATCTTCGAAAAAAACTAAGGAACAGAAAAAAAGTGTTAGGTCTTTTTGTATGATTATATGAGAGTGATTGCTTCTGCATCTTGGCAAAACCAGGACTGACACAACTGTCAGTGATTCACATACTAGTCTTTTCTATCCATATGCTGAGCAGAGCCAGCAAAGTTAACACACATTGGATCAGTTTGGAGCTGAGGCAGGGAGTCCCTGAACGCTTACTCTCAACTCTAGTATCCTAATGTAGCAAGAGCTTATTAAACCTATTGGCAAGCCGGGACCGAGTTTCTTCCTTTCCTCCCTTGTACACTGGCTATAGCATCCTCTTAGGGGAATTTAAGCAAAATGAAGAGCCTTTGCTTACCTAGAGATAGGACCTTAGCAAGCATGCAAAAGAATATACCTTTATGGCAACAAGAATGCTAAAATATTTCACATCACAACTCAAACGATGCTTTTATTAAAACCTGAGTGGTGAAGTTACCGTAAGTGCTATTTCGCCCCCAAAGATAGGATGAAGTCTGTAAAGTGAAGGGGAGTCTATCTTGACTTAAGAAACTTACAAGCAACTGTTCTTCTCCTTATACTTTCCATTTACCCCCCGTATTCATTGCTAATCCTCCTATTATTGTCCTTGATCAGTATTTATGAGGCCATAAGAAAACTATAGTGAGAAACAGATTTTAACAATGAGTTTTCCAGAGAGAAAACTGAACAGGTAAAAGCCAGAGAGTTTCCTGATGTCTGTTTAAACACCTGGAAATGAATCAGTATTGAACTCCTTGGATTGGTAAGAAATCTCCATGGTCTATGATCATGATTTACTAGAGACACATAGGAATAAGACCATTAGCCACCGATACTCTGACTGCCTACTTTACATTGAAAAAATGGCAAGGTTTTCTTTTTTCTCCATTTTCTTATCTGTATAGAGTCATCTACCTGGAAAAAGGCCTTTAAATCATTTAGTCCAATGTTATTTAACCACAACAATGTGGATTAGTGGTTGTATAAAATGACTTAATTTCTTCGCTGGTTCTCAGATTATAAAACAGAATGGTAGTAAGGGAATATGGAGTGGGGTTAGAGCTTGATATTTTCTCAACAAGGATTTATCAGGCACCTACTGTATACCAGGAGATTCAATGACAACATTTGTCTTTGATCTAAACTATAAACTTTTTACACCTTTTTACATCTTCTTTGTATGTTTTATAGAACATCATGTCCCTTACCAGGCAATAAATGCAAGGGACAAAATCCTCCAAATGTAGATCTACTGTGTGTTTTATGTAGACATCTTCATGTCCTTAAGGAAAGCACCAGACCCTTGTGCCACAAGATTACTTTACAAATGTAGAAACACACTTACCAATATAAATACTTTATTACCAAATAGCAAGATTTACTAGAAAAGAAAAATAATTTTGTGAGAAAAAAGGAACCTGGTTTTGGGGTTATCATTGTTTGTGCCAAAGACACTTAGTTGAATGAAACACCAGTACATTATTTTTATACATATTTGCACAAAGGGTATTTGGTTTCAGGAATCCATAGAGTTTAACACCCAAGCACTTGTGATAGGAAAATGTTACTAACATTTTATTATTATAAATTATAGTTTATATTATTATTATTAGTATGCAGCAAAGTGCCCTTCTTTCTGCTAAATCAGTTTGTAAAGTGGTCCTAAAAAATTCACAAATCCTTTGTCATGACAGCAGGGTTTTGTGTTTCTGATGCAAGACTGAGACCTGAAAGTAGAGAGGTACATTCAGTAGCCCAGGAAGTCAGCAGATACAGGAGGCGATAAAAGATAAGAGAAATGAACCAAAGGGATACTCGAAAAGCAGCAGAAGAAAAAAAGTGTCCTTAGGGTAGAAGGGAAAGGCAAAGAGGACATGTGGGGGATCAGGCAAATAAGAAAATGGGAGCCACTGTATACGTGTTGTGTGTGGAAAAGGAGCCTAGAAGGGTTGACCTGGATAAAGAAGTCCCAGCAGCAAGTGAAAGAAAGGTGGCCGGGAATAATTGTGTTCTGGTAGAAAAAAAAAAAAAAACAAAACTCAATATTTTAGGATTGACTAAACACTGGGAAAAAGTCACACAGACAAAAATGATCTGAGAAGCACTGTGTTTGTCCTGAAAGTTTCTAACACCCTTGGATGACTTTTTTTTTGTGGAGCTTCAACTGCTCATACCACTTTTTAAAAATAATGTCCTAATCTGCAAAGCGGAGCTCGTGATCCTGGCCCTGCTTGCTCACGTTGTGGGGGTTGAGGATTGAGGGAGATTGTAAGTGTGAAGAGAGTTGTAATCTGGAAAATGCTGCACAAATGGCATTAGCTAAATTGGGGTTGCAGGGAACAAAAGATAGCCCAGTGTCCAGTCCTTGCCAAACTGTATTTTCTAGCTGATGAAAGATCCACCGTTTTATCCTTTTCTATTGTTTCATAGAATCTGGGTTATTACCTTGTTCTTGGGAAGTGAGATGACCTGACTGCAGAGGTAAAGTTGAGGGTGGCTTGTCTATGAAAATGTAGTTTATCTGCCTCTTGTCACCAGTGGCTCCCCAAATTTAGCATAAAACCTTAACTCATGGACCCTCCCTGAGGAGCTGCGTTTCATTTGGACTCTAAAATTCTTCCATTACGATCCCTTTCTTTGAGTGTGGAGACAGGCTCTTTTCTGTAACTTTCCTGGCTAAATAACTTTTCTTGAGAAGGCAACTCACTCTTTTAATTAGAGTCGAATTTTTATCATGACTTTCCATAATAAGTTTATGATTCAGGGCCTATATTAGCCAGTTTTAAATTGGCTTTGTTCAGAAATCAACATGTAAAGTCCACAAGGAAAATAAATTCAGCACCTACCCGGTTCGTGGCTGTCAGTTTTGGTTTTTTTTCCCCCTATAAAGCAAGGGGGTTTTCACTGCAGGTTGTCAGACGCTTTGAGAGGAAACACAGGGACTCTTAGGGCCTCCTCTCTTGTGTCTCCTCAGGCCCTGTCCCCCCCAGGCCTGTGCCCTCCCTTTCTCCAGCTTCAGGTGGATCGCGGAGGTAGCTGCATTAGCTGGTTTGTCCACTCCTAGGGTGATAGCAGCTGTCAACATGGCTGCTACCTGTCCTGTGGGGTATGAGAATATGAGTGGCCACTAGTGCTGTCCCAGACTGGGGAAGAGACCACGAAGTGAGTATATGGCTACCAGAGACCACGCATCTGCAGCTGCCCATTCCCAGTGGGGCCCTGTGCAATTCTTAGGTTTTCCGAGCAGACTCCAAAGTGCACAGCCTTTATCAGTACCACTGGGTGGTTGAACCCGATTTTGGTGACAGAAAAGCATTTATATCCCAATTCTATTTACTGTGGAAAACCTGTGAGCCGTCACATTCAGAATTATTAAACCTACTTAACGGAGTGGTAAGGATTATCTATGATCACCTTAATTCAAAGGTATTTACCAAGTACCTGCATATTGCAGGGAGAGGATCTAGAAACGTGTGTGCATGGTTGCTTAGAACTTGGAAGAGCATTCTGCAGCAGATTTTCTATGGGCTTCATCTCCAGTTAAGCCTCAGGTAAAGAACAATGCTCATTATGTAATAAAAATACTGTTTCTTTGAGGGGGAAAAAAAAAAAGGCCCTGAAAAGAAAGCCAATCAGTAGTGCTGGTGTGGAAAATGCCTTCAAATGTGAAATCACTTAGCCAACTAATCAAGCTAGCAGTCGACAGCTGCTAGGGTTCTGTGGACTATGGAGCTCCACCCAGACCTATTGAATTAGGATCTTGAGGGTAAGGCCAGAAAATGTGAAAAACTGGAAGCTCTCCAGATGATTTTGATGCGCAGCTAGGTTTGGAAATGTCAGCATAGTGTATGAGTCCTCGGTCTCGGCTGTCCTTAGTCCTTAGTCTTAGGACTTAGTCTTAGGTGAGCCTAGATAACTAACTTAACCACTCAGCTCCCGTTTCCTAATCTCCAAAATGGATCTAATCATCTGTACCTCAGAAGATTATTGTGTACAATAAATGAGATAATATGTGCCAAGCCCCTGGTTTGCAGAAGAGCGTGATCAATATTAGTTGGTTTCCCTCCTCTTCTTGCCCTTTCAGTCCCAGCACATCGTATTTGGTTAATACTGAAGTCTTCAGTTGCATCAGCAATTGACATACAGAGGCAATGACTCGCTCAAAGGTACTCAGTAATGACCCTCAGCTGTTGACGAGGAAGGCATGGTCAGGACAGTTGCCAACGGAGGTATGTTTATAATGCAGTTTTCCATCAGTACATTTTCTCCCCTGACGTAAGCTGCGCCCCCTGAGTGGTGGGCTCTCCACCCCTGGTTAAGGATTTTTAGGGAAGAGTTAACCCACGAAGTCCTCATCAAACAGCCTTCTTTCCCACTCTCATCCCCTTCCTGTGCTGTGTGAGTCAGCTGGATCTGCTCAATTCAGGGAATTAAAAATGGCTTGTTAGTAATCAGCTGTGCAAAAGCAAAATGGGTCTTTTCGTTCTTAAGTTCGGTTTACCAGTGTTTGAGATTTCCGACTATGTTGTTTTGATTGGCCTTACAGGCATGATCCGAGCTGTGGCTCTCAGACTTTTGGCTTCAGGACCTCTTTAAACTCTTAAAAATTATTGAGGACCCCAACAAACTTTTGTTTTTGAGGGTTTTATCTATGGATATTGACTGTATTAGAAATTAAAACTGAGATTTTTTTTTTTTTAAAGCACAAGGACACACATTCCATTAGCCATCAGAGTGATGGTGTCATCACACTTCATGTAGCTTCTAGAAAATTCCACCTATACTCATGAGAAAATGAGAAGGAAAGAAGGAAACATACCTTAGTATTATCATGAAAAGAGTTTTGGCCTTGTGGACCTTGGAAAATATCTTGGGGACCCTCAGGGATGCCCAAGCCACACTGAGCTGTTAAACTTGAGGTTATGTCTTGCCATGTGACTGTCTCACAGAGAAGTACAGAAATCAAAGCAGAGATCATTGAATCACTCTCTGATACAGCTGGAAAAGGATATTAGAGAAGGTCTCAGAGCCCACTTGCCAAACTGAGTTTATCACTTAGAGCTTCTGCCCACTCTGCTTGCCATAGGTCCTAGTTTAGTTTAGTGGTGCTAGGACACAGTCTCAAGTAAAAGACAAATAGGATCTAGTCCCAGCTATGCTGTGTGACCTTAGGCAAGTTTCTTAACTTCTCTGGCCTCAACATCCTCTTTTATAAAATGTGGATAATACAAATATGGCATCGCCTTGCTGGGAAAATGACATGCGATAATGTATGTATGGAAAGGGACTGGCCTCCTGCATAAGCATCCAGTAAATATTAACCATAATTCCACTCTGATAGAACTGTCTGACTTGTTAATCACTTTTCTATTCTTTCTTTAGCTTCAAAACAACTAACTCTTGGAGGTGGACATTTATAGTATTATAGCAGTTTCCACTCCTAGGAGTTGCTACCAGCTTTTCCCCAATCTCCTGGTCTCAGTAGTTCCTCTTTCTGACAGTGTTCAGGCTTGTTCAGCCACTGAGCAAAGCAAGGGGATTCCAGGCTTCCTGGTGAATGCCATATCTCTCTGCCTTTCCAACAGGCTGAAGGCAGAGCTAAAATCGGATATAATTAGTTTGCATGTCAGACCCAACAGTCCATGCTGTACGTCATGCAGGCGTGATCAGTGTTTCCAAGGTGGTATGAAACCTCATAATGAGCCAACGAATAGTATTATTACAGTTGAATAAACTGAAGCATGATTTATGATGATTACAATTTGTTTGTAGCCTTTGTTTTTCTGTTTCTTTTTTTTTCCCCCCAAGTGGAATGTGTACTTCTGTAGCACTATCCATTTGCAAATTGCATTCCCAAACCACTTTTAATTGTCTACTAATCAGTTCAGGGGAGAGCTTAGTGATGGTAAGTGACCCAGTTCTCCTTTTTGACAAATGTAAATGTAATGTTTTGTTCCTTGGTTGTTGTGGGGGGCGGTGAAGGGTGGTCCCTGGTGGCCCTCACATACAAGCCAAGAGATTTCTGCTGCAAACATTTGAGTGTTGTCTTAAACAGTATATGCGAATTTGAAGACTTCACTAGCAAACAAACAACAACAAAACCCCAGAGATTTTCAAATAATGCCTGATAGATAACTAGTTTTATGTATCCAGACAAATGAGATAATCTACAATCCATGGCCCTGCTATCTCAGACCCTGTTCAGACATATGTGGGTATCAAGAATGAAAAAATAAATTAATTCATACTGTCTTGCTTAGTGTCTCTCTGGGAGACACCTCCTGTGGCTCAGTTGCTCACCTAAAGGTCTTTGAAGACGGAATGCTCTGTAGTCCCAAATGGCAGCATCATGCCTGGAACTGACATGTGATCACTATCTGTAAGATTGGAGCTTCTCCCTCTTGCTACAGAAGTAGCAAGTAGCATCACCTAAAAGATACTGGCTTTGGAGTGAGTAGCCCTGGGTTCTCATCCTGTCCCTTGTACCAGTAGCCGTGTGATCGAAGTAGGTGCCTTTTTCTCTCTGGTTGCCCTTCACCCCATCTGTACAAAGATGTCTCAGCAGTTGTCACCTCTGATGTTGGTCTAGAGAGTGGTAGCAGTTCCTTCCTCCATCAGGCATACCCAGTGGCTTTGAGGGCATGAGTCTTTTGCATAAGATGAGAATCAAAGATTGTTAAGCAGTTGGATGAGCTAACCACAGAGATTTTGAGTGAATCTAGAACACGGAGTCTCAGATTTTCAAGTCCAGGAGAGCTCTGTTCACCAAGACATTCTCCAATTCTGTGTGAGGTGCTGGACTTTGAATACCACTCTTGGGCCCGTGAATGACCACCATGGACCAATTTGATTACCTGAACTTCTGATCAAATTGTCCTTTTTTCTTAGTGTATTGGTTATCTATTGCTGCATAACAACCTACCCCAAAACTTAGTAACTTAAAACAAAAATGATTTTCTATTTCTCATGATTCTCTTGATTGTGCCTGGCTCATTGATGGGTCACCTGGAAACTGGGCTCAGTTGTGGCAGCTGGGAAGTCTGAACCTCTTTTTCTTCACATAGTCTTTCCTCTTCAGGGAGGTTAGCTCAGGTTGGGCTGCCTCACAAGTTGGTGCATGCTGAACCCCAGTGTGCTGGTGTTTATGGAGCCTCCGCTGACTTTGCTGATATTCTGTTGGATAAAGCAAGTCACATGTGCAAGCCCAAAGTTGATGTGGGTGGGGACTGCACGAGATTGTGGATATCAGCAGGCATGATTCATTGAAGCTATATGTGTAACAGTCTACTCCCCTTCATCTTAGCCTCAGTCTTCTCGTCAGTAAGATATGAATTAGGTTACTAAGAATGCATAGAGGACCAGTCTAAGAGTCAAGAGATATCTTTTTGTATGTCCAGTCTCTAAGTATATGAATGATCACAGGCTCCATTTTCCTCAGGAGTGAAGGGAAAGTCTTGGACCAAGTGATCCAAGAGCCCATCTATCAACACACATACATAAACACACACACACACACACACACACACACACACACACACACACACACACCCTTTTCCATCTCTCCTTCAATGTGGAAATCAAATGTGCTTGGAAGTATCTTAAAAGTGGTAAAGAACTATACAAATGCAATTTATTATTACAAATATTTATAGAGAATTCTGATAAATATATTTTCAAAAAATCTTGTGATAGTCTTTTAAAGAGATTGTGATATTTATTAAAATATAGCATAAATAGCACCTTATTCAAGTTTCCATTTCTTTTCTTGTGTTTTAAGTTCACTCTAAAGAAGTTTGGCAAATCAGGGTGTGTTTGTATAATGTTAAACATCATAGGAGGGGACTAAAAGGTCCAATCCATCATTTGGTTGTAGCCTTTTTCAAAATGGAGGTGTTTTAGCTAATTCAAGTTTTTGTGTACTCTAGCCATTTGACAGCCTACTCTGATAGTCACAGTTCAGCCATTTTCTCCTGTCTTGTGTTTTATTTGCTTGGTTCACTGAGTTGTGTTTGGGTTACATGTGTGTAGGACAGCTCACATATCATCTCTTGCTTAGCGTTCCAAACTTGCAGTCCCCTAAGAGTAGCAGGGCATCCATGGACTCCTTACTTCTTTTGTGGTGTGCAAAGATGGAGTGACTTTGAGTCATGGCCTCAGTAAATGGGGTCTTGTCCCCACCGATTCCTTTTTACATTCTCTGAAAACTAGTCCTGAAAAGATGGGACTAAAGATTCAGTATCAGCTCTCACCTCTGCATAGATGAATTTACACTCAGCATAAACTATGTAATCCTTCTCCTGGCTTAAAAGTCATTCTTAATATGGCTGTTGATTCCCCACACCGCTTAAGAGAGAAAGCCCAAACTCTCTTCCCATTCTGCTGACCCTCCACCCCCGCAAAACATCCAGTGCACTCCAGCCCTACACAGACACTTGCTATAGTGGAAATAAACAAAGAGCACCAAATGTGAATGAGCAACAGCTATGCATTCAGAACTTACTATAACAAAGGAGTCAGCCATTATCACTTGCGTTTGGCAGAGACTCAAAGGCAAGCGCGAGTAGGAGAGCTTTATGGTGGAAGAAAGGGACGGCTTCAGGTGTGATTGGAGGCTATAGGCATGGGGCAGTTAGTTGCAGGTGGGCTCACTAGTAGTGGGGTATCCTGTGATTAGTTAGGAGTATATATTTGGCTTTCTCTGGTCGGTCCTAAGTTGGAAAAGGGGTCAAAATATAGGGGAGGGGTCAGTCACTAACCAAGTCCTGGCTGTCTGGGGACAGTTGCTATAGGGGTTGTTGTTGGGCTTCCTGGGCTGGTTACTATAGGTAGTATTTTGACTTCCTGGCCTGCTTGCTGCAGGTTGTGGATCAGAGTTCTCTTTTTATGGATTGTCTGGCCATTGTCCATCTGTGTATTCAATCTCTCACCATTCTCCCAACGGAAGGTGCTAGTCTGTTGTTCCTTGTTCTCCTTTCTCACACACCTCCTTTCTTGACCCCAGAATTCTGGCTTAAGCCCCCCTCCAATGTGTTCTCATAGCACCTGCATTTTTATTGTAACACCTATCCCCTTTTATTTTAATTGATACTGATTTGTTTCCTTCTTCAGTTCAGAAACTCCTTTAGGGCATCTCCAGTCCCTAGCACAGTGTCTTGTACTCAGTCAACTTATAGTAAATAAATGTTAATTTAAAAAAGGATGGGTGAATATCTAATACAGCCCAATTTATCCCCTACTTTCTACCTTCTGGTCCACTTTTCCCACTGCATTATGGATATTTTCAATCGGATACCCCATTTGCATCTCAAAATTAACACATCTATGCCAAACATTTGATCTTTCCCCCAAGCCAATTCCTCTTTGGGATGCCCCCATTTTTTAAAGTCCCACCATTCTCCCAGAACATTCTCCTTTGTCCCCTATAGTTATTTAGTCATCACTAGGTCTCCTTCATCTTTATCTCTTCCATTTCTGTCCACGTCTTCTCCACCTCCTACCTGGTCCCTGGGTTCCAGTCTCACCCTCTGTCACCCATCCTCCACATTGTTCCCAAGTTCCATTGTGGTCATGCTTCTCTCCTGTGGAAAACCCTCCTCTGGCCTCAGGCTTCATAGCCTGGTCTGTACAATATGATCTTACATGATTATGTCCACCTTAGTGCTCACTACTCCTTGACACATACCTGACCTTCTGATCAAATTGTCCTAATTATCATTTCTAGGACATGCCTTTCCTTCCCTCCTCTATGCTGCCTTACCATCACTCCAGTGTAAATCAATGACTAAACATTCCCTTGGATCATTCCGATGGCAGTTTTATACGGCCTGTATTATAGTTATCAAAGCAGCTATCTTCCCTCTCTTCCTGGACTAAGCTCATCGAAACAACCACCCTAGCTGGTCTTTGCCTTGTATATAAACACAAAATAACTATTTGTTGAATGAGTGAATGATGCCGCTGGTCTGTGCATCTAGAATAACCCTCACATAAAATGGGCTCATGTTTAGATTGATTCAGGATTAATTTAAACCTGCAGTTGAGAGTTTACTTGTAAATCACGGGATAATATAGGCAGAGTATCAGAATAATTGTGTCTGAACTATCAGCATTTACTTAGTCTTTCCTTTCTGTAGTGCTAGTAAATTGCTTTGTATTTGAGTACGTGCTAGGATCCTCTCCCCAGGAGATTTCTTTTTTTGAGGTCTCTACCAGCAGCAGGGCCAAATGCCTGTTTCCCAACTTATCTCCTGAGATAATTGGCTTCTCTTTTGTAGAAGTTCAGTTCACACTACTGAGGCATCTAAAATATCGATTTCCTAACTCATTAACACTTTGCAGTCATATGTTGTACTGGAAAGGGGCAGAATTTGGGACCAGCACGTAGCTGCAATCTGAGAGGTATTAGGAGTGAGAAGCCTTGCTGAAGAAGAGGCATACATATTGAGTCTCAGAGACCAGCATGGAAATGGCTGCTCTGTGGCTTGCACTATTGGAAAAAAGCTTGCCAACTTGGTATTTTGGTTCTTGGATTTTTGCATTGGATGAAGAGAATGACAGCACCTTGCAAAATGCCAGCCTAAGAAAATGGAATGAAAAGAATGCCTCTGAAATCTGAATAATCATATGCAATACATCTATTAGTTTTAAAACATGATTAGATGATGCAAATTATACATGATAATCATAAATTAAAACAATTACAAATAAAATGGAATACATTCATGTTTAGATCGCTCACGTTTATATTTAGAAATCACTTTTGGTAGCCTCAACATTTACACTGTCAGCAGATTCACCTTTGCTGTCATAAGGTGCAAGGTAGCCATTTCAAAGGGTTTTAATAACATGCACAATGTGTGCTTCTGATGCAATGAAATGTTTCTGTGATCTGCTACGCTCCTGTCCATTCTCCTAGTTTTCATCATCATATGCCTTTATACCTACAGTTCCCTCTACCTAGAATATCTTTACACCTCTCTCCGTTTCTTTGCATTCTTCAAGATGTCATTAAAACCCCAGCTCTTGGGGCACCTGGGTGGCTCAGTCGGTTAAGCAGCTGCCTTCAGCTCAGGTCATGATCCCAGCGTCCTGGGATCGAGTTCCGCATCGGGCTCCCTGCTCAGTGGGGAGTCTGCTTCTCCCTCTCCCGCTCTTCCTATGCTGCTGCCCCTGTTCATTCTCTCTCTCTCAAATAAATAAATAAAATCTTAAAAAAAATAAAACCCCAGCTCTTCTGTGATGCCACCCTAACTCCCTTTGGCATTGCTTTCTCTTCTGCAACCACATAGCATCCTGCTCATTTGCACATCTGCACCCATGCGCTTGGTAATGTACCTTGAACATGAGTCTCTCCCTCCCTCTAACTTCTCTAAGATAGGGACGCATTGCCTTAGTTGCTTTTGTAAACTCCCTCCCTGCTATGCCTAGCGCAGGACCTGACACTTATTGGAGATCAGTACATAATTTAGTGGACTAATACCATGCTAGAACTCTTGTAGAGAACTGCTGTCTCTTGATTGCTCTTAATTTGGCCCTGTAGCCCTACGGGCCTTAATTCTGTGACAGGTCACTCCTGAGTTGTCTCTGAGGCCCATAAATGCTAGAATGTCAGAACCCAAGAGGACCAAGGGGCCTTCTCATATAACCCCCTCATCTTAGTCTGTTCAGGCAGCTAAAGCAAAGTACCTCAGACTGGGTGGCTTATAAACAACAGACTTTTGTTTCTCCTGGCTCTGGAGGCTGGAAGTCCGAGGTCAGGGAGCCAGCGTGGTCGGGTGGGGCCCTCCTCCAGGTCACAGACTTCTCGTATTCTCACAGGGCAGAAGGGTCCAGGGAGTTCTGTCAGCCCTTTATTATAAAAGCACGAATCACGTTCATGAGGGCCCCTCACTCATGACCTCCATCCCCCAAACCCTAACCTCGGGGGTTAGGTTTCCAACATAAGAATTTTGGGGGGAACAAAAAAACATTCAGACCATAGCACCCCTTCATTTTACAGGCACAAATCCCAGACAGGTAAGGGGACTAAATGGAGGTCACAGGTTCCCTTCAAGCTGCCATTTAAGCTTTTTGCTTTAACCTGAGCCTCCATAAGGAAAAATTTCGGACTGTAAGAATCAGGAGACCTAGGTTTTCATTTTAGGCCTTATGTTAACCAGCTGTGTGGATGTGTGATTGAGACACTTCCCCTCTTTTTAAAAGAATCATCAGTCACATTGGGGCGCCTAGGTGGCTCAGTTGGTTAAGCGTCTGCCTAAGCGTCTGAGTTAAATCGGTCCCGAACCACCGTAGTTGTTTCACCGAATCAGAACTCAGCAGCAGCCGTATTGTTGGAACACTGGAAGCAGAAATCAGCTCTCATATTTGCACGGTCAGATTTGTGGGCCTCCAGCTGAGCGGGCTTGTCGCTAGTTCACCCTTTTGTCTCTGGGCTGGGCATGACGGCCCATCAGCCACCCTGTGCTCAGTGGCTCCAAGGCTAACACCCCAGCACTCACCCCCTGTAGCAGCGCCCGCAGGGCCCTCTGCCTCCACCTCCATAGCAACCAGCTTTCCCTCACGTGTGCTTCCTCTGGGTCTCTTCTAGTTCCTAGGATCCTTTCACTTCCTTAGCCATTTGCTGCCGTCATCCTGGTGGGGAAGGGTTAAATGGGGCCATCTTGAGCAGCCAGAGACCTTCTGTCCCCTACTGCCATGGCTTCCCTCAAGGTGACAAATAGTATGTATTTTAAACCACCACACAGAACTATTATTTCCTGCTAATTTTATGCAGCGGCTCCAGAATTGGCTGGAAAGAGAACCTCATTTAAGCTGCCTAAGTAGGAGAAGGCTGTGAGTCAGAAGACATCCAGGGAAGGCACCTGGAGATGCTTCACTGGAAGCTTGTTTCTTAATAGTGACACTCTATTTCCAAGCTTATCCATTCAAGTAGAAAACACTATACTTCCCATCCCTTGTGCCAATCTGCACAAAGAACACTTTGCAATGAACAATGATTTTTGTTTTCTTCTAAACAATGGAGTCACTTCTATTTGTCAAGGTGATCGCTATGAAAAAGTCAAAGGGTTTTGTGAAAACCTGGTGCTTGTAAATTATCTTTACAGGGAAGGTTCTAGATTATTAAAGTTCTTGCCCGTCAAGACAGTCACACCGGTGATCTGGATTCAGTTGTTATACATAATTAGATGACTAAGATGGCGCTTCTCCAACTTCTATCTATACATGGCTCACCTGGGGATCTTGTTAAAATGCAGACTTGGATTCAGGAGGTGGGGGCAAGGGCCTGAGGCTCGGCATTTCTAACAAGCTCCCAGGTGAGACCCAGGTTTCAAGGCTGTGTGGAACTTTGTCTGGACCCTGGATATCGCATAGTCACCGTCTATGAGAAAAGAACCCAAGGGTGTGGTTGTGGGTGTTGTTGGGAAAGAATGAGATCTGAGCTGACTTGAGAAACTATGACTTTAATGTTCTTGAGCCGAACGGCTGAGATTGATTTAGCAAAACACAGGAAATGTGGGCGTTTAGAGGAGGGAAGAAGTGAGCTATAGGAAACAGCTTCCTGTTTTCGTAATTCATCATTAGGAGTCCACGGTTTTGTTTGCTGATGCCGATGAACAGGAAAACACTCCGTTGAACAAAGTTCTATCACATTTGGACAAGATGGAGATTCTGTAGAGTTAACCTAATGAACTTTTCCTGAATTCTAAAACTGTTGTTATATATAAGAATGTGTAGCTACGAATACCTCAAAAGAATATATAAGATTCTGTGTGTTTGCATATACAAATGTTTGTATAGACGGATGTTTTTGCTAGTATGTAAATGAGAAAATCTTATGCTTGGAGTGAGTTCTACGTTGTGCTTTGGGACAAGTTTAGCTTGGAGCAGGGCAGAGCGGTTGGAGAGGAGAAGGGTAGGAGGGCAGGATGGGGCCATTGTCCCTGCACAGTTCAGAGCATATTACTTTAATTTTGGTCAAAGAATGATCTGAGAGCTGGCTTATCAGTGTGTAGACGATTGCAGTAGCAATTTGCTGGTTAGTCTCTGTTCTTTTAATGCTTTCCTGAAGTGCCATTTTGTCTCAGTAAAATGCTCCCGAAAAATACTCAAATATTTTTAGTTGTAGAGTACAAATCAGATTGAGCTGCACATTTCCCTGGTGAGCAAAAGTGATGAGTTTGTGTTCATTAACTCGAGGCCATCTGGTGCAGACATGCAGCAGTCTGTGAATCAAACGTGCATCAAACTCCAGGGATCGGAACCCGCGCCAGACCCAGTGTTTTGGAGAGTCAACAACAACCAGGGGGAGAAAAGGGCCGCGACTATCTTTTTCTTTTCTTTTTTTTAAAAATCAGTTCCGCCTTGCAGTGTATCAGAGCGTTCCGCGCTGCTCAGCTGGCGAAACACATTGCTTTCCCTTCATTGCCCATCGGAGCTGTCTTTGGGGTGTGCTTGTGCCGTTGAAGTCATTCCTGTCACCATCTCCGCGTGGGTGGGGGAGGAGGATGAGCGTATTAGCGTCCCTCCCTCTGCACTCTTCTGTCACCGTAGGTCAGAGCCACCCCCATGCGTGTGCGCTCACACACGTTCTCACCGTGAGACAAAGAATGCTGAAGCAAAGCAGCGCTCAAGGTAGTGGCACGCTGCAGCACACAGAACATTCTCAGGGACCTGCCTTTTGCAAATAGTCCCTTGCGGGGCGAGCCAGCCAGAGTTCCTCGCAGCCTTGCTAATAAAAAGCCACTCAGCCGCGGCTAGCTTTTCTGTTTAAGTGTGCTCACCAAAATATAAATGAATAAAAGAAATCGCTGTGCTGATTCGTTACTGATTGCTACCAGACCCCTTCATGAAGTGGGCAGAGAAGGACCCTGGGAGGGTCCCGTGAGCCTTCTTGGGGCTTGCTTTCACCTCCGAGTCTGCGATGCTGGTACTTGAAACGGGGGTCAGTTGTACTGCAGAGCAGCATGGCTGACTTGTCTGCGCTTTAGATGCAGTGTCCTGGTGAGCCTCTGTTCTTTAAGGCTTGGCTAAGTCCCATCTCTCTGGCTCTGCAGTTCTCTTTAAGGCACCCCTATGTGTTTCATCGAGGAGACCAAATAGACGGGGGTGCCCGCTGGGGAGGCCGGGAGCAGTGCCGATCCCTGTCTCAGTCTCTCCCTCTAGCTAGTGCCCACCCTTCTGTGTTCTGAGATGCCTAGCAGATGACAGAGTTCCATTTGGAAAATTCTTTTGAATCCCACATTGGACAATCATAAGCAGAAATAAACAGCTATTTTCCTGTACTTGTATCGTCTTGGGAAACTTTGTATTTCAGAAATTTTAAAGAAAAACGACGAGGCAAAGGACTTTAAAGATGGATGCAAACTTTATTGTCAACAGAAAGCGGGAAACCAACATGTAAGAAAATCTGCCCAAGCACTGTGAAGAAAACTAAAAATAATTCTTTGTCTTTTTTCAATGGGTTAACTTTTAAAAGTCCACGTTATTCAGTGCACTGCATTACAGTGTTTCTTTTTTATTATATAATTTTCAGGTGTACAGCTTTATAATTTGACATCTATATACACTACAAAGTGATCACCACAAGTCTATACTATATCCGTCACCATACAGTTGCCCCTCTGCATCCATTTTGCTCACCCCCCAATCCCCTTCCCCTCTATTAACCACTAGTCTAGTCTCTGTATCTATGTTTTTCATTTTATTTTGCTTGTATGTTTTTTTTTTTTTTAGATTCCACATAGGAGGGAAATCATAGGGTATTTTTTTTCTCTGACTGATTTCGCTTAAAATAATACCGTCAAGGTCCATCCACATTGTTGCAAATGGCAAGATTTCATTCTTCTGTATGGCTAAATAATACTCCATTGTATAAATACATCATCTTTATCTGTTCATCTCTTGGTGGACGCTTAGGTTGTTCTTGGCTATTGTAAATGATGCTTCAATGAACATGAGTGTATATCTTTTTAAATTAGTGTTTTCTTTCTTTTTTTTTTAAGATTTTATTTATTTATTTGACAGAGAGAGCCAGCTAGAGAGGGAACACAAGCAGGGGGAGTGGGAGGGGGAGAAGCAGGCTTCCCACCGAGCAGGGAGCCCAATGCGGGGCTCGATCTGAGGACCCTGGTGTCATGACCTGAGCTGAAGGCAGACGCTTAACAACTGAGCCACCCAGGCACCCTTAAGTTAGTGTTTTCATCTTCTTTGAATAAATACCCAGAAGTAGAATAGCTGGGTCATATGGTAGTTCTATTCCTAATTTTATAAGGAATCTCCATACTGTTTTCCACCGTGGCTGCACCGATATGTAGTCCCACCAACTGCACAAGGGATCCCCCTTCTCTACATCCTCGCAAGACTTATTATTTCTTGTCTTTTTGATAATAGCCATTCTAACAGGTGTTAGGTAACATCGCATTGTGGTTTTGATTTACATTTCCCTAATAATTAGTGATGTTGAGCATTTTTTAGTGTGCCCTTTGGTCATCTATATGTCTTCTCTGGAGAAACATCTATTGAGATCCTCTGCCCATTTTTTAATTGAGTTGTTTCATTGTTGTTGAGTTGTATGAGTTCTTTAATATATTTTGGATATTAACCCCTTATCAGATATATGGATCGCATATATCTTCTTCCATTCAATAGGTTGCCTTTTCATTTTGATGATGGTTTCCTTTGTTGTGCAAAAGCTTTTGAGTTTGATGTAGTCCAATAGTATATCTTTTTTTCTGACTCCTCTTGCCTTCGGAGTCAGATCCACAAAGATGTTATTAAGATCAGTGTCAAGGAGTTTACCGCATATGTTTGACCACCTATGTTTTCTTCTTCTTAAAAACGTTCAAGTCTTTAATCCATTTTGAGTTGATTTTTGTGTATGGTGTAAGATAGGGGTCTACTTTCCTTCTTTTGCATGTGGCTGTCCTGTTTTCCCAACACCACTTATTATTCTCTATTTTATGTTCTTGGCTCCTTTGTTGTAGATTAATTGTCTATATGTAAGTGAGTTTATTTCTGGGCTCTCAATTCTGTTCCATCAATCTGTATGTCTGTTTTTATGCTAATACCATACTGTTTTGATTACTAAAGCTTTGTAGTATTGTTTGAAATCAGGAAGCATGGCACCTCTAGCTTTGTTCTTCTTTCTCAAGATTGCTTTGTCTATTTAGGGACTTTTGTGCTTCCATACAAATTTTAGAATTTTTTATTATAGTTTTGTGAAGTATACCATTGGAATTTTGGTAGGATTATATTGTATCTGTAGATTGCTTTAGGTAGTATGGACAGTTTTACAATATTAATTCTTCCAATTCATAAATACAGAATATCTTTTTCTTTATTTGTATTTTCTTTAATTTCTCTCATCAGTGTTTTATACTTTTCTGTGTACAGTTCTTTCATGTCCTTGGTTAAATTTATTCCTTGGTATTTTATTCTTTTTGATGCAATTATAAATGTTTTATCTTAGTTTCTCATTCTGTTGTTTAGTTATTAGTATACACAAATGCCACAGATTTCTGTATATTGATTGTGTATTCTGAAATTTTCCTGAATTCATTTATTGGTTCATTTATTGGTTTCTTTTTTTTAATTTAATTTTATTATGTTATGTTAGTCACCATAAAATACATCATTAGTTTTTGATGTAGTGTTCCATGATTCATTGTTTTCGTATAACACCCAGTGCTCCATGCAGTACGTGTCCTCCTTAATACCCATCACCAGGCTAACCCATCCCCTCACCCCCCTCCCCTCTAGAACCCTCAGTTTGTTTCTCGGAGTCCATAGTCTCTCATGATTCGTCTCCCTCTCTGATTCCCCCCCTCATTTTTCCCTTCCTTCTCCTAATGTCCTCCATGCTATTCCTTATGTTCCACAAATTAGTGAAACCATATGATAATTGACTTTCTCTGCTTGAATTATTTCACTTAGCATAATCTCCTCCAGTCCCATCCATGTTGATATGAAAGTTGGGTATTCATCCTTTCTGATGGCTGTGTAATATTCCATTGTATATATGGACCACATCTTCTTTATCCATTCATCTGTTGAAGGGCATCTTGGCTTTTTCCACATTTATTGATTCCTATGTATAGTATCATGTCATCTGCAAATAATGACAGTTTTACTTCTTCCTTTCTAATTTAGATGCTTTTTTTTTTTTCCCCCAAATTGCTGTGGCTAGCACTTCCAATACTGTGTTGAATGAAAGTGCAAGAGTGGGCATCCTTGTCTTATTCCTGTTCTTAGATGAAGAAGCTTTCAGCCTTTTACCATTGAGTATATTAGCTGTAGGATTGTCATATATGGCCTTTATTATGTTGAGCTACATTTTCTCTATACCAACTTTGTTGAGAGTTTTTATCATAATTGATTTTGAATTTTATCAAATGCCTTTTCTGCATCTATTGATATGATCATCTGATTTTTATCTTTCATTTTGTGAATGTGATGTATCACATCAATTGATTTGCAGATATTGAACCATCCTTGCAGCCCTGGAATTAACTTCACTGGTCTATGATCCTTTTAGTGTATTGTTGGATTCAATTTATTAAAATTTTGTTGAAGTTTTTTGTGTCTATGTTCATCAAGGATGTTGGCCTATTATTTTCTTTTTTTGTATGTGGTGTCCTTGTCTGGTCTTGGTTATCAGAGTAGTGCTGGCCTTGTAAAATGTGTTTGGAAGCTTTCCTTCCTCTTCAGTTTTTTTGGAAGAGCTTGAGAAGTATAAATATTAAATCTTCTTTGACTGTTTGGTAGAATTTGCCAATGAAGCTGTCTGGTCCTCGACTTTTGTTTGTTGGGAAGTTTTTGATTACTATTTCAATCTTGTTACTAGTAATTGATCTATTCAGATTTTATAATTTCTTTATTGATTGGAATCTTGGAAGGTTGTATGTTTCTAGGAATTTACCCATCTCTTCCTGTTTGTCCAGTTTGTTGGCATATAATTTTCTAGTAGCCTCTTATGATCTTTTGTACTTATGTGATATTGGTTATAACTTCTCTTTCATTTCTGTTTTTATTTATTTGAGTCCTCTCTCTTTTTTACTCGGTTATTCTAGCTGAAGGTTTCTCTATTTTGTTTTATCTTTTCAAAGAAGAAGCTTTTAGTTTCACTGGTCTTTCCTATTTTTAGTCTCTCTTTCATTTATTTCTGCTCTGATCTTTATTATTTCTTTCCTTCTACTAATCTGGGGATGTATTTGTTCTTTTTTTAGTTTCTTTAGGTGTAAAAGTTGGATTGTTTGAGATGTTTCTTGTTTCTTGAGGTAGGCCTGTAGTACTCCAAACTTCCTTCTTAGAACTGCCTTTGCTCCATCTCTAGGTATTTTTTTATTCTCCCTTCGGTTTCTTGGATGTTCATTGGTTATGGACATAACCATATTCAGTAGCTTGTTATTTAATCACCACATTTTTGTGGGTTTTCCCATTTTCTTGTAATTAATTTCTAGTTTCATACCATTATGGTTGGAAAAGATGCTTGATATGATTTCAGTTTTCTTGAATTTATTGAGACTCCTTTTGTGGCCAAATATGTGATCTACCCTGGAGAATGGTCCATGTGCACTTCAGAAGAATGTGTATTCTGCTGCTTTGGAAGGAATGTTCTGTGTATATTTATTATGTGCATATGATCTAACATGTTATTTAAGGCCCAGTGTTGCCTGCTGATTTTTTTTTTATCTGGATCATCTATTCATTGATGAAAGTAGGATATTAAAGTCTCTTACTATTATTGTATTGCCTTCAATTTCTTTCTTTAAGTCTGTTAATATTTGCTTTATATATTTGGGTGCTCCTATATTGGGTGCATATATATTTATAAATGTCATATCTTCTTGCTCGATTGACCCTTTATCATTATGTAATGCCCTTTTTTGTTTTTATTACAGTTCTTAAAGTTTCCTTTGTCTGATATACATGTAGCTACTCCTGCTTTCTTTTCATTTCCATTTGCATGGAATATATTTCTCCAACCCTTCACTTTCAGTCTATGTGTGTCCTTACTTCTGAAGTGAGACTCTTGTGGGCAGCATATAGATGGGTCTTGTTTTCTGTGTGTTTTTGTTGTTTGTTCTTTTGTATATTTACTCTAAGTTTTTTCTTTGTGGTTACCTTGAGGTTCATACCAAATATCCTATGTAAATAGTAGTCTGTTTTAAGTTGATAACAACTTAAACACGTTTCAAAGCTTTACCTTTTTACTCCTCCCACCACCTTTATATTTCTGATGACACATTTTACATCTTTTTATTTCATGTAGTAGTTAAGTTTACTACTTTTGTCTTTTAGTCTTTACTCTTGCTTTATCCACTACTTTTGTTATATACTTGCTACTTCCAATGAGATTGTTACTTTCATATGTTTTCTTATTAGTGCCATTTATTTTTGCCTTAAAGAAGTCCCTTTAAGAATTTTTGTAGGGCCAGTTTCATGGTGATGAACTCCTTTAGCTTTTGCTTATCTGGAAAGCTGTCAATCTTCCCTTCAATTCTGAATGATAATCTTGCTGGATAGAAAATTCTTGGATGGTCTTTTAATTCCTTCTACACTTTGAATATGCCTTTCTGGCCTGTAAAGTTTCTGCTGAAAAATCTGGTGATAATCTTATGGGATTTCCCTTGTTCATTAAAAGTTGTTTTTCTTTTGCTGCTTTTAGGATTTTCTATTTTCCTATAACTTTTACCATTTTAATTATAATGTATCTTGGTGTGCATCTCTTTGGGTTTATCTTATTTGGAATTCCCTGTACTTTCTGGACATGGGTGTCTGATTTCTTCTCCAGATATGGAAATTCTCAGCCATTATTTTTTCAAATAATTTTTATGGCCCTTTTTCTTTCTTTTCTCCTTCTGGGGTCCTTAAAATGTGAATGTTATTCTGCTTGATGCTGTCCCAGAGGTTCCATAAGGTATCTTCACTTAATTCTTTTTTATTTTGCTGCTCTGTCTTGATGAGTTCCATTGCTTTGTCTTCCAGCTTGCTTATTCATTCTTCTACTTGAATGACTATTCTGCTGTTGAACCCCTGCAGTTTATTTTTCAGTTCAGTTATAACTTCTGTTTGGTACTTTCTTAGATTTTGTATTTCTTTGTTGAAGTTCTCACTGTGTTCATCCATTCTTCTTCTGAGTATAATCATTACTTTGAACTCTTTATCAGATAGATTACTTACCTCCATTTCATTTAGTTTTTTTCTTTGTTCTTTTGTTTTGAACATATTCCTTTGTATCCTCACTTTGCCTAACTTGCTGTGTTTGTTTGGATGTGCTAGATAAATCAGCTACCTCTCCCAGTTTTCAAGGAGTAGCCTTATATAAAAGATGTCCTGTGGAATCCAGAAGCAGAATCTCCCTTGGTCACTAATGGTAGGTGATTAAGGGGTGTCACCTGTGTAAGCTATATGCATCTTTCTGTTGTAGTGGGTCATAGCTGTGGTGTGTTGATGGGCAGTGCTGGGCCCCAGCCTAGCTGTGGGGTGGGGCCATGACTATTGGGGCATGTTAGTGGTTGGGGCTATCGCTGAGCCTGTCTATAGGGTGTGTCCATGCAATGTTTCTTATTACATCTTACCAGCCTTGGTGCTTTTTTTTTTTATGTTGCTACAATAAGCATAGAATAGCACTTTATTTTGTTTTGTATATCTTTTGTTAGCACTAGAGTTTAAATTTATTGTTTTTTTTAAGCCCTGAGTGAAGATTTTCTTAGGAAAGCTCATCTTCTAACATGCAGAGGAGCCAGCTCACTGAAGGCCTTAATACATTTTTTTGAATTATAATGCATTTGCTTTGGATTTTATCTCTAAGTTGGTGGAATCCACATTGTTTGCAAGATCAAATTGTAGAGCAAGAACATGCAATGACAATGAGTAAGTGATAGAGTCAGATGAGTGTTGTTTTTAAGGAGTTTTCTGGAGGAAGAAAATTTTGTTTTAATTTATTACGCAACTAATGTATGTTTATTGTAGAAAATACAAATAAGCAAAAAGAGAATAAAAATTATCTTTAATAATCATATTTTGAAACATTTTGGTATATAAACTTTTGTTCCTTTCTCTGGGAATAAATATCTTAAACAATAGAATCTTAGTATGCATTCTGTTCTTTATTTATTTAATTTTTTTAGTATACATCCTGTTTTTTAATGTTTTCATGATCAATATTTCATGAATATCTTTTCATATCATTACATGTTATTTTCCCATATTATTTTTTGCTACATAGTTTCCATTGAATGGATATGCCATAATTTAACCAATCCAGTATTGTTTGACATTTGTGTTGTTTCTAACAATTCATAATTATAAACACTGCTGTGATAAGCATAATATAGCAAAATCTTTTCATGTAGCCATGATTATTTCCCTAGGATAAGTTTCCAGAAGGGGAATTGCTGCATATGGGCAGTGTAGACTTTTATAGCTTTTTATAGCTTTTCACATGTGTATGTCAGTAGCACCATGTCCTTTCTGTACTATGGCATTGTTATAGAAAAAGTATTCATGGTAAGGAAAACCTTATTCAACAGGGAGCATGGTAATAGGTGTAGGGGCCACTGCAATGAGGTCTTGCAGTGGGGGGAAGAGATTAGACTCAGCTTCAAATATAGCATGGGCAAGTAGGAATTTGTAGCCTGGGTTCAGGGTGGGGTTGCCGGGATGGAAAGTTACGAAGGGGAAACATCAGGGTTAAGGGGATTATGGCTAAACCAGCCTACCAGGATTCTTTGCTGAAGGCTAGCCAGTGCAGTCAGACACCTATGGGTAGTAGGGGATGAGGAATATGGTCAGATATCAAGGGTGATCACATGTTGAGAGTGGGGGGTTCTGGTTAAACTAATTTAGCTTGATTCTTGCTAAAATTGGACAATACAGAGATGAACATAGAAGTCCAAAAGCCAGGCCTAGTTGAAAGAGTTCAGGGGAGTCTGAGTAGAGTTTGGTCATTGAGAGAATCTGTGTCTACATTTAGCATGTTCTACAGTAACTTCTTATTTATTATCCTCCCCATAAATCTTTATTTGTGTTAGGGCAGGACTGTGTGTACCTTGTTCATTAACCTATAGCACCAAGATGCTCTACCAGCCCTTAGCACCATCTGTCCCTGCCTAGCATCATTCCTGGCACTGAGCTAATGGCAACTTGCATGGAAGTGCTGAGTGTTAGTGCATGTTTGAAAAGAGACAATAGGCGAGGATGGATGGATAGGTAGGAGGGAGAAAATCATTGTCAGAGAGTCCTGGGTTCTGGCACAACCTTTGTCACTGATAGATGTGGGACCTGCCAAACCCACCATCACTTCTTTGATGCTCAGTTTCCTAACAAAAGCAAATGAGGTAATTTAAAAAGATGATCTGGCTGAGGGCATTTCTGAGTCTTTGGATTAGAAAAATCTGGTTTGGATGGTATGCTGTATTGAAGAAAAAGAAACTGCAGTGAAATTGGAGAAGTTGCCTAATAGGTAAATTCCTTCAGAACATAAATAACAGCAGAGGGCCTGGGCTACAGCAGGACAGTCATTCTTTGAGAAATCATGCCATCAGGGTGACTTTTGGAAATAGGCAGCACCTAGAAGTCCTGGCTGGCTGGAGACCAGCTTTAGACTCTTGATGGGCACCTGCAGAAGGCGGATGATTGGTGTTGGTCCTGGGTGGTGGATTCCAGAAGCAGGGAATGGTCAGAAGTCTAGCCACGCAGATGGCCTGCATCAGGGAGACCCAAAAGTCATGGGACTAGGATTCAAAGTAGAAATCTAATTTCTTAGAGATTTGGAGATGATAAGGGCTGACCTTATTCCATAGGAACCGGGGTTCTATAGTCTCAACAAGAGGAAAACTGGTATCTCGTACTAGAACTGAGATTCGAAGAAAGAGCCTGTTCACAATGGCCAGGATGGGGCCAGCAGCCCAGAGCACTGAGCTGTTGACCTGAAACTCCTTAGTTTATCTAGGGAGCTGGGATTAAGTGGCCCCAGCTTTGAAGAAGGAGTGGTTAGAGTCAGGAAATCTGGGCCTCCACTACTGTTAACTCTTTAGTTGGTAGTCTTATCTCTTAGTTTTTATCTAGGTAGAACCTAGAGCACTCTAAACATACTTTAAAACTGATCCCTATTGGAATTTTTAAAATTTTGTTTTCATCTTTTTATTATAAAATTGAAGAGATACAGAAAGCAATACTAAAATCTATACTTAGTTAATCTTTGTAAGGCAAACACTTGTTACCACAGAACTTTGCCAGCCACCCTCAAAGCCCCTCCATTTGCTCCATTGCAATCATAGCTTCTTAATCTTTGCAGTAATTCCTCTCTTGCATTTCTCTCTGGATTTTTCACCTAAGTTTGCATTCCTCACTTCTATTTTTTTAGTCTTGCTCATTAAAACAACAACAAAAAAGATATGTCTTTAAGTCTCTTAAAAGCTGCAGCATCCCTTCCATCCCTTCCGTCTCCTTACGCTTTTCTATGGAAGGACCTGGACTTTTTTAATCTGTAGAATCCCACAAGCTTGCATACCTGTGGTGCCATTCAGCATATTCCTCCACTTTTTGTATCTCCTGCACATTGGCAGCTGTATCCAGAGACTTATCCAGACTCAGGTTCAATCTCTTTGACAAGGCAGCGGTGTTTTTCATCGGGAAGCACGTAACGTCTGGTTTTTACTTTGTCACGTTAACACTCAGTGATGCTTCATGTCTAGATCCACCACTTCACTGATGGCTGCAAAATGATGCTATATAATTTTGTTTTCATTTAATAGCTGGGATCATTTTTTAAGGAGAAGCTCCCATTTACCTACCATTTTGTTACCCCTTGGCACAGTTCTCATAGGAAAGGGAGAATAAATATTCAGTGCATTTATATATCCAGTTGTTAAGATTTTAAGTTGGCTTTCTGTCATCCTTAAAATATAACCAATTAGTTCTTTTTAAATAATGTTATGAACTCATGTATTTACACGTATTTAATGGGTCCAATCCATTGCCAGTTAGAACTTCTTCACTTGGCTCCTGGGTCCTTTTGACATGGCCTCAGGAAGTTACTGATCTTTCTTACTGTATTGTATATGAAGACACTCCAAGATCCTGTTGTGTTATTTCCTGTCTCAGACCTGGAATCAACCATTTCTCCAAGAAGCCTGGTTTCTTTGAATGGGAAAAGGTATTTCAAGACTGGATACTATGGGTGCTTATTCTTACTGAGTTGCGTGGGTCATTGTTTCTAACTTTTTCATCAGACATAGCATACATTTATGTAATGTGTGTGCATGTGTAATGTGTCTGATCAAATGCTCTGTGAGGTCAGACTATTTCAGACTCAGATTCAAAACTGTAGAGTTTTTACTTAACTATTTTATATTACCTTTATATCTCCTTTATTCCAAGCCAATAATCCTGGTTCTTTTTTTTTTTTTTTTTTTGAGAGAGAGGGGAGGGGGAGGGTTAGGGGAGAGAGAGAGAGAGAGAGAGAGAGAGAATCCCAAGCAGGCTCCTGCCCAGTGCAGAGCCCAAAGCAGGGCTCTATCTTACAACCGTGAGATCATGACCTGAGCTAAAATCAAGAGTCAGACGCTTAACCGACTGGCCACCCAGGTGCCCCAAGAATTCTGGTCTTAAAAACATGGAATTAGAATGAGACTATCCCATAATTATTATTAAAGTCTCAGAATAACAATAATATAATAATACTACCACCAACTATGATTCCTGAAAACAGTTAAAATTTTTTATATCCATATTCTCTTTCCTCCCCCCAAATTTTGATGGTTCTGTTATATTTGTGTTATGAAAAAAATCATTTAGCCAAATCTGTCCTTTTTAACTGCCATTTAGTTTTAGTTCTATAGCTATATATTTAATACTCACTGTTCTTAATGTTGATGCCAATTTAGTCATTTTGGTTGTCTGAAGTTAATTCTCTAGTAGATTCCTTAGTAAGGGTTCATCTCATGGGACAGTATTCTCTTGCTTGTTGATAACAGCTTGTGTTTTTTATACATGAAGTCAGTTTTGCTGAATATAAAAACCTTAGTGCACATTTTTTTCTTAACTATTATATGATTATTTAAAATGCAAGAAAATAGTCCAATTTCTTCTAGCATAAGATATTGCCTTCAAAAACGTGATAATCTAATTTTCTTTCCTTTATAAGTCATGTATTATAAAGATATTTTTCTTTATTTATAAAGTCATGTATTATAAAGATATTTTTCTTTATTTATAAAGTCTAGTAATTTTACAAGATAATGTCTAGATGTTGATCATTCTGGGTTGATAATATTGGGTAGGTGGTATGCTCTTTCAATATAAAGTTTCAAATCTTTTTTAAAAATTTCAGGAAAATTGTCTTGAGTCATACATTTTAATATTTTTCTCTTCCCTTACCTTGATTTTTCTTTTTTAGAGACTGACTCCTATTTGCCACTGTTGGATCTTCTTTTCCTATTTTCCGTATTTGTCCCTTTCTTGAGATCCTTTTTATCTCTTTATTTCTTTTTGATTTTTAAAACATTTTATTAATTTTACCTTCTCTTTTCCCATAGGCGTCATTTGTTTTATGTATTAGCTTCTGTGTTCCTTCTAAGTTTAGCTTTCATTTCTAAATTTTTTTTAATATTATGTCATATCTTGCATCATTTTCTTAAGGCCTTTAGTTGATTTTGAAAAAATACTGCAATTTTGATAGTTTTCTGAGCCCATCTTTCTGGCATGCCTTTATTATCTGTAGGGATGATATTCTGCTCCTAATTATTTTTTTTTGATGATTTGTTTACAATTTTACCTACATACACACTGCCACAGAAAGTCCCCATTTCCCAGTTCCCCTACTTAGCTCCCCAAGAGGAGGGTGGTCTTAGATGTGGTTTTTTTTGCAAAGTGTGAATTTTTATGTGAATTTACTTTCCTGAATTTTTAGGAGGAGGATTGGTTTATTTAGCTTTATAACTTAACGGTGCTCCTTCTTTTGTTGTTTCACTTGGTGTTAAAAAAAAATATGGCAGTTTTCTTTTTGAGATTTCCTGTTTCTGTTCCCCTCCTGTATTTTTATCCAGCCTGCATCTTTCCTTTATCTCTGTAATTTCAATCTGATCAATTTTGATTCCACTCCCAGCAGTGGACTCCTGGAAGAGTTTGTTGAACGTTCATAGGAACCATGCAGTTTCAGCCTCTTTACTTCGGACCTTCTAACACAGGTCCTTAAATGCTTCTACTATTAGAGTGAGCAAAACTGCTCCCAGTTTTAGCCTCTCTTCCCAACTTGGCTATCTGTACTTTCCAGTAAATTCCTGTTGGATATTTTGGTGTCCTATTCTCAGGTCCATCAGATGCCTGCTGTTCCCCTCTGCCTTCTCTAGCCTAGACGCCAGTGATACACATCACGTGCCTTGTGGCTGTTGGTTGTTTGGACCAATGGCTTATATTTTGGGGATTTATGGGGATACCTTGTCACCTAGTTTTGTTGTAAGTGTTGTCCATGCATTCTTGATTTTGCATGTAGTTTCTCTGTAATTTTTTTCTATGAGGCACTGGGAGAATATCGCTGCAGGTGCTCTCTTCCTAGAATCCCCCAGTGGGGTTTTAAGCTAGTGGAGGGCAGAACTCACTGTTGAATCTCCAGCAGCAACACTTCACACTGTCCTGTATATAACATCTACTCGATAAATGTTGGTGGAATGACACAAAACTGTCTACCTCTGGATTAGAACCCCGGTCCACAGGCAGTCCTTTTGGTAACTCATCCTATTTCCAAAGAGTCTGGCTGTTCATTGGGGTGCCAGGGACACAGGGTCTGGCCGTGGTATGGGTGGACTTCACCCTCTAGTAGGAGGAGAGTGTTTCTGCTGCCTGTTACATGGAGATAATGAGTTGCAACTGTTGAATTGGCTTTTAGAGTTCACAGCCTGCCACTTTGAACCACAACCAGGATGGAAAGTAGTTGGGTAAGCCTGTGACTTCCAGTGCCTTTGTCTATTAAAGCGCTTTATATAGCAATAAGTTATCTGCTTCTTTGAGAGGTCCCTAATTAAAGCTGTTTTCAACCCAATAAACAGCTTCACCCCAGCTAATAGAGTTGGACAGCTCCTTGGTGACCTCTTCTTTTGTCCTCTCGGGCTCTGTGGCTCTGGGGTTAAGTTCCTTCTGCCTTCAGCAGGGCCACCCACTGAAACATTTAATGAGGAGAAGAGTATTGTTTCTTGGAGACATAATTACAAGAGACACTTAATGCAACCTTTTCTGAGATAACAGTCCTTTTGAAATGCAATGTGTTGGGGGAAGATTTAGCTCAGATCAGTGACTGCCTTAGCTGTTATGAGACATATTAATAATGCTGCGTTTCTGCCTTGGCCAAAGCCTCTGGGTCCTGTCTCTAAAGTTTATTAAACTTTTGTTTGAGAGATTTGTAGTTGGGATTTGTGGCTCTAGGTCTTTTCTTTCAACTCTTTAGGCTGTAACTTCAGTTTGGTGGTTGTGGCTGTGGGCACACCTGTGCAATAGGTAACTTCTCCTTTGAATCTCCCATTATTGTCAGGCCATTATGTCCTGGGTGTTGGGAGCACATAAGCCTATTTTTGCATCTTATTAGGATCCCTGAAGACTGGAAACACTGAATGCAAATAAAAATTACTGGTGGGAGACACAGTTGAGACATTTCAGGACTCATATTTTCCTTCCTTCTCAGGAACCCACCAGTCTCCTCAAGTTACATGTGGAAAATGTTTATTTGGCTCTTAGCTTAAATGTACTTGGAAGCCATCTACTTAAAGTAACTTCAGAAAATCACTTTATCAAGTAAATATGTCTTTTGAAATGCAAAAAATATTTCCCTAATTTATCTGTTTTAAAATTTCAACTTTTTAATATCATACTCTCACCCTTTGGGGCAAAAATGTGTTTTCTTTTTCTTGTTTTTTCTTCCCCCTAGGCTTTCCTTTCATTTCCTGGTAAGGGAAATAGTTTCCTTCACATGAGATATGTGGTTTGTCTTTCCCTCATATTCCATTTCATTGTTTCGCTTTGTTTGAATCTCTTGTTTGTGAGGAAACAGAGAAGAAATCTTGGACTTTCTTGGATTTGGAGTAAGAGAGCCTAGGGCTTCTATCCTGCTTTGTCCTAACTTGCCACAAGACTAGGACAAGGTAGCTAACCTCTCCAACCTGTAGAATAGGTATAACAATCCCTGCATCATTTTGTTGCTGTGGGATTAATGTAATAATATAAAGCATTTGGTGTCTGGTACAATGTAGATTCACCATATATAATTACCCTTAATTATGAGCTCCCTTGCCAATGGAAACACGACCTCTGACCAAAGAGAAATACTTTGTGATACTTGTTCTCATTCCCTCTGACCCCTACGGATGGAGCTTCATCTCTTTCTTCTTCTGCACTGTTGAGGATGTGTTTCTCCATACAGACTTACCTGCAGATACTAAAACAAATCAGAAATATCCATTTACACTGATAGTATAAGCAAGGAAATCTAAGCAAAAAATGTGGGTGTGGAATCTTTAACAATGTGGGTGGTGGGATGGGGGAGGGGTCACTGTGACACCTCTTGGCTCTATTCCTATTTCTGAGTTTTTCACCCCTCAACTGTTTTCTCTTCATATCTGTGATGGGCTCTTTTCAAGGACATGACTTCCAGCCAAGCAGTCTCCTTAAAGTCCAGGCTCTACAGAGAGGCCTCTTCTCCCTCCTCCCCCACCATTGTCTCCCAAGGGGAAGGTGGTCTCAAATTGGGGCCCTTTTGCAAAATACTGCTCAAGAGACTAGAAAATCAAGTGTATGCATACTGGTCATGATTTCTCTCCTGGCCTCCTGTGCCTTCTTCCCCCCCCCCCACCTTGTCCATTCTTAAACACAGTTTCCTCCACCAGTCTATGCTGTCCCTGATGTGCCCCACCCCTCCTGGCCCCCAGCTCCTTTGTTCTTCTGTCCCTGCTACTGCCCCCTTACCCCCGCAGTACACTCAGCTTCATTGCTGCTTAAATGTCATTTTTGAAACAACAGAAGGACATGCTGTTTTTGCAGCATCTCAGAGAAAAAAACATTTTTTTTTTGATCCATTTGGTGTTAAGAGCACTTACAAGAAATATATTCAGGGACCCTCGCCAGCCTCTTTCAATGGTGTGGTTCGCATTTGGTGGTTGGTGACATAACAAGCACATTTTTCCCCCAGAAACGTCCATTCTCCTGTCATCTGTTTCCTGCTTCCTTAGATTTCTTTGTCTTTCGGGTAGTTTTATATTTGAAGCACAGCAGTTCCTGATTTATTTTCAAGCTGGGGATCCATCTTGATCCAGCCCCTTCTCAGGGTTTTAAACCAGGTTCTCAGGAAGATGAGGAGGGAACATGGCCAAGTGGGGTTTACTTCTCCAGGCTGTAAGATGGAGGGAAAGTCTTGAGATGCTTTGTCCCCACCATGACCCAGGGGGCTGCTGTAGAGCAGGAGAGGAATCTGTCAGAGTGCATGTGAGGGCCTCCCTTCTGAAAGGGAAGAGTGAACCTCCTCGGGAAATGAAGAGTGCAGAGATCCCTCTGTTCCTTATCTGTCCCTTCCCTCCAGGCCCTACCATGCTCCATCAGAGATTATATATATTCACACTTCATTAGGACTCTTATACTGGAAAGTACTATAGGGTAGGAATCACATCTGATTCATCTGCATGGCCTCCAGTGCCTACAACCACACCTTGTGGCTGCTTCATGTCTGCTGAGAAGAAGAACACCACACTTAGTCACTCAACTCAGCGTGTGAGGAGGAACCAAAGAAATGTGCACGCTCGCTCCAGACTTCTTCCTAGCAATGCCCTCCTGAAGCTATGGCCCACCATACTAGTAGTAGTATTTTAAAGCCCAGAGATCCTTTACTCATTACTGAAGGTTCAGATGAGCAATTAAATTATAAATTGGAATTTTAATTAGCTTGCTTTTCTGGCCAGAACACCTGCATGCAATACAGTGACCAGGAGTGTCCCAGCCATTTGTTATTTAGTCATTAGGACTGTGGTGCTCTGAATTTGGTTGGGTTGTAATCCATGTACATCCAAAGTGGGAGTTTTGCTACTTTCTAGAATCATTGAAGCAAGCTCCTCAAGCCTTGAATGTACCAGAGGATCCTTAATACAAGGGTAGTTTGAGAGAGATTGTTAGTCTCAAAATTCTATCTGGTAGATCTCTATCCCAGTTCCCTTGTGAGGTCTCCTGTTCATTTTTGGTACCGTAGGGAAAGAATTGTAGGGCACTTAGGTACCCCCTGCTTGCCTTCCAGCCATCAGACGAATTTGGAGGAAATGAGAAATAGCTCAATTTTCACACACACACACATCAAGAGTTCTTGTTCTAATGACTTGTTTTGACATTCCTTTTGACAGGAGCCTGACAATTTGAGATTTGCAACCTGAATGACCTTCTTTAAAAGTAGACTGTGCCCTCACCGACTTTGGATAGACTTTCAGTGATGGGCGTGTCTGGGCAGAGTTCAGTCCCTCTGCGGATGGGTATGCCAGATACCATCTATACCACCTAGAATCTGATTGAAATGCATAGTAGACATTACTTCCCTCTGACTCTGTTTTGGGAAATTCCCTGGATGTAGAAACACTGGAGTCGTCGATTTCATGTGTGTAGGTCTTTCCTAAACAATGAGTCCTTCCTTCTTGAAATATTCTTAATTGATCCTGTCTTAAAAATCATCTCTCAGGTTGGCTTCTTATGTAACATGGCTCTTGGAGCCTCTCTGTTGGAGAACGTGTTTGAGCTTCCCCTTATCGGTGTTTTCCTCACCTTTGAATTCCTCACTGAGGCTGAGCTTTGCCAGACAGACAGCTACGGAGCAAAATCAGCAGCTTTTCACTGGACTGACTTCTAAGGGTCTTCCTGGTTTTCTAAGAAGCAACCCAAACCGAACCAAACCAAACCAACCAACCAACAAACAAACAAAAAAACAAGAAAGAAAAAAAGAAAAGAAAGACAGAAAGAAAAAAGAAAAAGTAGAGACTGGAAGAAGGAAACTTTCAGCTAATTATCATCTTTTTTCCCCTCTGAGCTCAGAGTACTGTTCTTAATTTCCTGACCAGCTTGTGCCCCTCCCCCGCTCCCTCCGAGCATCTGTGGTGGTTTCAAATTGAACTGCATACCTGCTGCTCTGAATTTCCAACATACCATACCAGTTGGTTTGCCAAACAGTGAACTGCCAGCCATCTGCCATCCAAAGTCAGAATTTACATTGTTTCATCTTAAAATAACGCCTCCGGAATAGCAAGCCACTCTATGCATCAGGTTTTAAAATTGACAATCAGCCAGAATTAAAAACAAATACCAAATGGGCATAAAAAAAGAACATGGGGCGGGTGGGGGGGCTGGCATTTGACGGAGAGTTTATTTTTCAGCATTTTTACCTGATTTTCCACCAAAATAGCCATGCCATTTAATTTTATCGGCAACAGCAGGAACTACTTGCAGACTGAGAACATTAACTTTTTCCTTGCCTGGCTCTAGATAGAAGAGGATCAGGACTAGGGGCTGAAGCAGTTGTCCTGGTCTCAGGGAGAACGGATGCCTTCCTAAGCTCTGGCTGTAGGGCAGGAAGACCTGTCTTAATTTAACTCTTCTTGTCAGGCTTCCTGGTTGCCCAGATGGGAAAGCTGAGATGCATGAAGGTGGGTTGCCTGGTCCAAGGTCACATGCTACTTAACGGAAGGATGGAGTCATAGACCCAGAACTCCTGGCTCTCGGGCATATCCTTTTGCCCTCCCCCCCCCCACTGGATCTCAACCAGTCATTAGGGTTGTGGGAGAGACCCTCCGTCACCTGTTAGTTCTTATGTAAGCGTAGCAGCCTTTCCTGCCTTACTCCCCTGCTGCTTCATGACAGACAGAAGAGATTTCTGCAGGATTTGGAGAACACCTGGGGACCTGTGATGTTGGCCTTGTGGAAAAACAACCATTGAATCTGGATGGCTTTCCAGCCCAGATGGGCTTGAAGGAGTTTTTTGTTGTTGTTGTTGTTGTTGTTTGTTTTTTTTTTCCCTGAAGAGAAAAAGAGAAGAGGTTTCATGTTTCTTTGAGGGAAGCTGTTCCAGTCGAAGGCAGCTTTGGGAAAAGTGTGAAGTTATGAGTGGGCAGAGGAAGCAAAGGGCTCTAAATTTATACCAAAGCCACCTGCCTACAGTTTGGCACCCTGTACCATGGGCATGCAGCCTGAGCTGAAAAGATGCAAGGGATGCTTATACCTACCCCTGGGCTGGGCAGGGCACTGGGTGATGGCTGAGCCAGGCCTCGCAGGCCTCTTTGGAATTCTGCTTGAGCTGATGGTAGAGACAGCAGCAGCCATCAGCCCATCAGCCCCATACGGACCCAGACATTCTGGGATCTAGGCAAGCTGTTTAGTCTAGGTCTTAATGTGAGCGTCAGAGATGGGAACCGAGGTTGCAGTGGTGGTTAGGTTTGGTTTTTGGCCGGATGGTGGCATCTCCTTCTGGGAGCCTTCTCTCAACCCCAGCTAGAGGCCTGTCTTCCATGCTCCCAGAGCCCCCTGCTCGTTGCTCTGACATAGCCATCCCACTACCTGTCCTTCATTGCCGGGACCGTACGTCCTTCCTGTAGACTCCCTGCGCTCAGGGCCCCTTTTACTCATCTTTTGGATCCTGAGCACCGCCAGTATATGCTCAGTGCATGCTCAGTGAATGAGTGAATCAATGAGTTGCTGAGACAATACAGAGCAAAATTGGTTGTGTTGACCTCTAGACACAGCCCCATAGTCCTTCATCTGAGAAAGCTGGTTTTCATTTACTTAAACTCCTGATTTTTTTGTGTTCCAATTAGCATTACTGGTCCTAGCTACAAGTCCACTGAGAGTATACTCATGGGCCACTGTATGAGGTAACCTTATATATATTCTTATCCAATATGATTTAATTCCGTGTATTAATAATAACCCTGTGAAGTTGCTGTTGTCATTATAGAGATGAGCCAACCAAGGCACATCTCAAGTAAATATCAGAGGCAGATTGGAACCCAGGAAGCCCAAGAGAGCTCCTTATAGAGGTACCCCGTTGCTTTGTGTCTGGCATTGGTCTGGCCTCTTTGTGCTTCTGCATACTGGAGCATCATATCTAGTACTGGTGACAGCCTGGCATGTCCGGACACCCACAGCATACCTGGAAGGGGGCACCTGGCACCTACAATGAGAGGGGCCTTGTGGGGCAGGTTCAAGAAAGCAGTTCTATTTAGCTTGAGAAGAAAACAATGCAGGAGGTAGGAAGGTTGCATTCAAGATCCTGCTGGGCTGTCCTTGGAAGAGAGGGTATGCTCACTTACTCGGGAGGTGGGGCGGGGGGGGACAGGAGAGGACTCGGGGTGAGAGTGGCAATGAGGCAAATGCTAGCTCATCAGAAAGGATTTCCACATGAACAGAGCTGCCTATCAGTAGACTTCCCCTCCCGGCAAAGGAGTGAAGGCCCCGCACAAGAAAATCAGGCAACGGCAGGATGACCATTTGTCGTGAAGCTATAGAAAGGATGCTTCACTGCCACGGAGCTTGGTACAAGTGTGTTAAAATGTCCATTCCAACTCGAAAATTCCTTAGTTCTATATTCTTAGTTTAATACAATGATGAACCGTGATACAAGGGTGATTATGATGATACATTTTTGAAAGTTAAAATACTCATTTTTACAGAATGGGTCATTTTAAGGCCTCTTCTCTAACCCCCGGCCTTGGAAATCTGATCAGAAGAATCCCAGTTTTGAAAAGACTGAGAAGTTAAAACCAAGATCAAATGCAACACTATCATTTGACTTCCTAAAACTTGTTTTCCTTTGCAAAATTGGAAGATGAACAAGTGACCCCCGCCGGGGTCTATGAATGTTGATCCACCTAAGTCCTGGGGGGAAGGCTGTAGATGCCGCTCAGAGAGGGGCTGAGGGCCAAAGCTGCTGTAACAGCGTCCCACCCATGATTGCTTCTAGTGATGGAACCCTCTAGATGTGAATTTAAAACCCTCCCTACCTATCTGCACAAATGCTGTTTGCAAGGTGCACTGTTTTGTGATAAAAGCTAAAAGCTCTTTTATAAAGCAGTTGTGAAACAGTTTGTACCTGACCCTGAGTTAGAGTCGTTACTAGGGGAACCAGAGGGAGAGAGAGAGATGATATTTAAATGAACCAACATCTCAGGATTCTCCTGGGCTGGAGGGATGTTTCTCCCATAAGGAAGAGTGGAACATCACTTTCTTCCTTGTAGTAAAGGGATTTGTGGTGTTTGCTGCCCACAGATGCTTGTACCTGTCTGTCACTGGGAGATGGGCCGGCAACTCTGAAAGGCCGTCTAGCCGATCTAATAGCAGAGAAACAAAGCAAGACTTCCCGCTCAGGTTGCCTCTAAGAGCTTAGTAAGAAAACGGAGTTGTGGTTCTGGAATACAGCTGTGCCATCAAGGGTTGGCAACATCAACATCCCACAGGTGTGTTGAAACAAAGGCATGAAGTTCAACAGCTAAAGGAGAGAATGTCAGAATACAAGCTGAGGATTTTTAGTGAGTTTGAGATAAATTCTGCATTCGGTTCTGGGGGACAAACGATTATATTAATTAGTGACTGAGTAATTAAGGATGAATATTTGATGTAAAGTTTGTAATGGTTTTATATTTATGTTAAATATTAAAGAGTAAGGTGGTCTTTTAGATATCGTTGAAACATGGCTCTTTTCATATAGAGCTTTTTTTTTTTTTTTTAAAGGAGGAAAAATAGTTTCTTCTCAGCTAAGAAATGGGACTTGGAGACAGAAATCTTATTTGAATACAGCATGACTATGACACTACTGCCACCTAATGGTAGAGTGCCTTAATTGCAGACCAAGTACCTAAAGAAATGGGCAGACACTAAAATTTCAAAAGTAAATATAATTACAGCAAGCTAAATACCACCTATGGAGACTGATTTTATATACAGTATATAAATTGCTGTCGGGCACAGTTAAGATAGGGTCATCCTTTGACCTTTGCTTGCCTTTGACTTGTGGTACTTTATGCTTTACGAGTCCATCAGAAATTAAGGCAATATTAAAGAATTACGGGAATTTACAGTATATCAAAATTTGATTTTAGAATGAAGATTGATGTTAAAGATGAAGTATGGAATAAAATAAGTACAATATATGCTAGGTAATGGTCATCAGTGGTCATTCTATTTATGCATTATGGACAGCTCAGTTTATCTTTTTTAAGATTTTATTTATTTATTTGACAGAGAGAGAGAGAGAGAGCACAAGCAGGGTGAGCAGGAGAGGGAGAAGCAGGATCCCTGCTGAGCAGGGAGCCCGATGTGGGGCTCAATCCTAGGATCCTGGGATCATGACCTGAGTCGAAGGCAGATGCTTAACCGATTGAGCCAACTAGGCACCCCTCAATAATTTATTTAACTTCATTAGGGCCCATTAACCACAAAACTCTTTGTTTAAACAGTCGTAGGAAGAAAAATACATACACGAAAATTATTCATCATATTTCCAGGTTTAAAATCATCCTTTTATAACTCATAGCAGATATGGGAAGACAGCCATTTACCCATTCTCCCATGCAATTATGAAACCGTGAATTCATAACTGAAGTATCCACAGAGGCAAAGTCCCATCATCTAATTCTTGATGGATACTTGACACATACACTCTAGTTGCAGAAGAAACCCATTGAGTCCCCAGTAAGGGTAGACAGAGATTTAAACTTCTGTTAATTATTTTTGCTCTCTGGTTTAATAACAACCAACATTGGTACCATGTTTTGCAGGTACAAAATGCTTTCACATGTTGTTTTCATTGTCTAAACTACTAGGTAATTAGTATGTTTGTTTACAGCTGAGGAAACCATTATGTTTCTAGAAATGAAATGACTTGCCCAAGACCACACAGCCAGTAAATGGCAAAGGCAGGATGTAAATCTAGATTTGCTGCCTCTATATTTCATGCTCCTTCTATTATGTGGCACTGTTTCCCAAGAGAAGATAAGTGTTCTTCAAGATAGAATTCTTTGGTTCTGTTACATATGGTGGCATAACATTCATGTGTCGGGTCAAGAAATAGCAAAAAAGGCAAAGAATCATCCAATGTATGAGACTCCTAAGGAGAGAGATTTCACATTGAAACCATTAGAAATACTCTTCTTTCAATGTAATCTCAGTTCTCATGAATTCATGTATTCATCCAACAATAATTACTATAAGAATAGTAACTACCTCACCTGCCCTGTCAGCACAGAGAATGAAGGCCTGGCCCATAGCCTGAAGGGGCCCACATTTTGATGACCTGTAAAATGCCTCCCCCTTGTTCTAAACCCCACTTTTTCTCTTCTTCGTCTGCCAGTCCATGTTGGGCAGGGAAAAAAGATTGGTCCCCTGGCCAAGATAGAGTTGAGACCTTCCGTGATGCATGGTGTCTTCTCCAGTACATATTACGTACCTAGAATATCGGGGGAATGTCATTGCTTGTCATGGTGAACAAGGAAGAAAATACACTTTGTTAAAAATGCCTTATGGTTTTTTCACTTGTGAGGTCTTGTTGGGTCAGCCTATGGGTTGGCACGTGGATCTGTTCTCCTGCCAAATGAGCCAGTCAGTGTGGGAACACTTACTTGAGCAGATATGTGCCAGGGTTACCATGGAGACATAAAGGTTCTGGCATTTTTGTTCTGGGATGTACTGTTACCCATACATCGGCTAGTCATTAGAAAATGTATCCTAAGTATGATCCACGTTTCCTCTCCATAATTCTAATCCTTTTCTGACTTTGGCTCTTCCTAACCATGAGGATGATTTGTTCACCATCCTGTGCTGATGCTGCTTGACCCGGTCATACCACAATCCTCTGGGGATGCTTTCAGGCCATACATGCCCAGTGCATCTTCTCTGCAATCCCGATGAAGAAACAGAGCTCTCTGTGTCATGCTAGGTGGCTGCAAAAAACTTAATTCATTGGTTATTTTTAGGGTATATTATTTTGGGACAAGATCAGGAAGGAGATAAATACCAGAAGGCACTTGAAAATCAGAAAGGACGTAATTTGCCACGTGGAGGTGGCGCGGGTTTGAGATTGGGGCAGCACACGTATTATGGAGGACATCTGCTTCGGTGCGCTGTCCCTCACATTGGACACAGGAAGAATGCCATCAGTCCCCAAACCTCTCTGCTGGCCCTCACCTCTTTCGCCAATTTCCCTGACCCCACACGTGATAAATGCAGGATTGGCACCAGGCTTCCCCAGATGGTCCCTACACTTTGGGAGTGACATAATTATTTGTGTCTTGTTCTCAGCTTTTTGCCTGAACAAAGTCAACAGCAGCAAAGAGAAATATTCCTCCCAGTTGGGAAGGGAGAAAAGGAGATTTGGTCCCCCAGCCATGATAGAGTTTGGACTCCTTAGCGTGGCACGTAAGGCTGGACCCAGTTTGCCAGACTCCCTTTTCTCTGCCAATCCCCCGCCCCCTTTACTCTGCCTATTCTGCCATGAGCTCTTTTGTTCCCTTTGATACCTCTGCACCTCTGCACGTGGTGTTTTGTCTGCTTTGGGAGGGCGCCGTGAGCTCTTCTCACCCGGGCGGCGGGTCCTACCACCTTTCACCTCCAGCTCTGCTCGGGGCTTTCTCACTAGGTGTCATTGGCCCTGCTGGGCAGCTGCTGCCATATGAGCCCAAGGGGTCCAATTAGGAATTAAGAAATAGACTATTACAATCACAGGCCTCATTGAGCCACAAGTGTTTAGAGTAATTTTCCAAGGGAACTCCACAGAGATTATCTTCAGCACGCTTGCAAATAAGATAAACAGATTCCTTAGGCATGTGTAGTGCTTTGCAGGTCGAACATGTGCGTCCACATAGCACTTTATTTTTGCTTCCTGCCATCATGTTACAGGGTAAGCAGGGCAAGTGCTGTTTTGCCGGTTTCTAGAGAACTAAACCGAATCTCAGAGAATCTGACTTCCACAGCCACTGTGTTCCTAGCAGCAGAAATGATCCAGTCAACATGAATCTACCCCCACCTCCCTCACTCCGGATGTGAACAAAGGGAGCAAGTCTGCAATTAGACAAAGCTAAGATCGGAGAATCAGAACGAGTAACTGAATGATGTGAAGCAGGCTGTAGGCGCTGTGAGAATTTCTGAGAGAAGGTTGGGTAGTCAGGGAATAATCATTAAGATCATAGCTGCCGTTTATGAGGGTTTCAAAGTGGAGGGTCGACAACTAAAAGTGGCTGAGATTCCTTTAAAGGTAAAACTGGGATTTCCCGTAAAGATTTTAACGGCGTGCCAAGCACTGTGCTAAGTGTGTGTTTATAAGCCTCATCGTACTTAGTCCCCCATCCAGTCCGTGAGGCACTTAACTGTTGTTGTCATTGGCCAAATAGCCAACCAAGGACAGGAAAGGCTAGGTGAATTGTCCACAGTTAGCTGGTTGGCTGGGATGTGGGCTCGAAGCCAGGCCTGCCTGACGGTGCTGCGACACGGCTCTGTGCTGTTGCCTTGGTGGGCTTCATGGAGGAAGCAGGGCAGGCATTGGCCCATGGCCGAGGTCGAGATTGGTCTTTCTGGGGAGAGGAGGTGGGGTGCTCCGGGAAGGAAGCCAGTAGGACTGGAGGCACAGGGGCCAGACATATGCAGTTTATGGAACTCTGGGGACACCAGGAGAGAAGGCAGATGTCAGGGGCCCGTGGGGATCAAGAGAGAAGCAGTGGGAATGTGTCCGATCATGATGAGCCCTCATAGTCAGATGGAGGAGCATGGGCCTGATGGGGTAGACCCCACGGAGGCCGTGGAGAGTTTTGAGCCGGTGCAGGGTATGAGGAGGGCCTTGGCTGTGGGGTCAGTGTTGTGGCCACTGGCTTTCGGAATCCACAGAAAGACTGCGTGGGCCAGACCTGAGGGCAGGTGCGTGACTCCTGCCACGTTAGCATCCTTAGCTGTGGCGTTTGCTCTCCCCCCGGCACACTGCACACCCCGTTCCTGGCTTATCTGGGCAAACACAGGGAACAGCAGTGGAGACGTTTTCCCCTGCTATTAGGCTGATTGATGGAGGAGTCAAGTCTCCTTCTGTTCAGTGCGTGTGAGCTGATGGGCTTTTGTTCTCGAGGCCAAATTCCCACGATCCTTTTGGTCCCAGAACACTTCGCCTGTGGAGTTTATGATAAGAAAGTGCAGAAGTTGAACTCACAGAATATAATTTGAGGATTATGGATAGGTAGAGTAGAGGGGAAAATCGCTACTCTCCTAAATCCAGGGCCTTGTGGTATGGGATCGGCTGGCTGCCTCAGTAGGAGTGGGGAGACCCCAGCATCTCTGCTGCTCTGTGTTAGACATGAAATTAGAGCAACTGCTACTTTAGCAAATCCTGTGCTCTAGGACCCAGGCTTGGTGCTGTACATACGGGTCTTACAGAACTCAATGAGGAAGGTCTTAGGGTCCAATTTATGGATCACTAGATTAAGTCTCGGAAATATTATATGACTTGCCACAGGTCTTATAGCTAGTAAATGACAGGTAGAGTGACAGTGTAAGTCTTCCGTGTCCTTGCCACTGTACATCAGCTGGAAAACGATCACAGAGATGTAGCTGGTTCTGTCAGGGGTCTTCGCTTGGAAACGTTCAGAGAGCTTCACCATTTCATTTGTGTTTTCCCCTCAATTTTATCTTCGAGATCTCTTATATATTTGAACAGACAAAAGACTTTTGGAATTGGCTTGTACAGACACATATCTGCTCCTCCCCTTGCTGCTTTTTCCTCTCTTTCTGCCTCACTCCCTGCAATAAATTTAGAAAAAAAAAATAAGGCTAGCACCAGCTCTGTCGCAATCTGACTTATTGTCAGACTTTGCCCGATCAGAAGTTACTGGCATGGACACCACATATGCTCGCGTGGGATGGATCTTTGGCCCTTGAGGTGGGTGAAAAGCTCCATATTCGGGGCACTACCACAAATGTATTTGCAGAATCGAATTCATATGCTTACATGTTTCTCTGAATGCCCCAGTGGAATGACGTTTTGTGGAGTCTGGAATTCTGTGGGTGTCTCAGTAGGAATGGGATGTGTTCGGGGAAGCAGGGGCCAAGGGCTTCACCAGTGAACACCAGCAGGGAGTCAGGATTAATGGGAGATGCCCATTCACCAGCAGCAGGTCCCTCAACTTTGGAGTTTTCAGAATGGCAGCCCGTCGGTAAATAAGGCATCAAGCTCGCTCCTGTCTCTTTGCCTGCAGGAGGCCACATCACGGATGGGAGCAGGAGAACACACACAGGTCACCCCTGCAGGTGCCTGCCACCCCGCAAGGACCAACATCAAGCGGGGGGTGGGGGGCAAAGCCCAGCCCTGACGGCTTGTACAAGTGTCCGGTCGTAGTCATTCCTGTACCTGTACTTATGGTGTCCCATCTTGGCCACTGCTAGAGGGAATTTTCCCTCACTTCTTTGCCCAGGAATGGAGTTGAGTATTAGGTCCACAAAACCAGCATTCTGTTGGAGATTTCTGTGCAGATTTTCAGATGGGAGCCATTACTGCCCTGGGTTCCTACTTAATAACAGTGTCCCCCTCCCCATCAGATTGAGGCCTTGCTTCTGAAGGGCCCTGGAAAGATCGTGTCTTCCTGGAACTTGACTTGATCTGTTAGTGACATCCCTTTTTGGGTTGCAGGCTTACACTTCTGATGGTCTCAGCAGCTCACTGGTGCTTAGTGGATAGATCATCTATTCCTTGGGTTGAATCATTTGGCAAACATTAAGGCAACTTGTATGCATAAGATGATGTATTCTTTAGGGCACTGATGTTTCTGGTGTGGTTTTAGGGGATCCTCATAGCCTTTGCTCCTACAGTCCGACCAGGAACAAATAGCAAACAACACTCGGCTTGCTTAACTGCAAGGCATCTTCAGGACTTCATCCCCTTTCTGGTCAGGCGCCTACCTAGAGGCAATATAGCATAACGTTAATATCATGGGTTCTGCCGTCTTATAGTCTGGGCTCGAATCTCTGCTGGGCTACTTAGTACGTGCTCTTGGGTATCACACAGTCCTTCTCTACTCTGCCCGAGTTCCCCTTTCTGTAAAATGAGGACAGTGATAGCACTGGCCTTGTTTGGTAACCAATAAATAAGTTACTCCATGTAAATTACAGAATAGTGCCTGATACATAGTAAGTACTCAATACATATTAGCTATTATGAAGCACTTCAAACCCCAAGGAAATCATCTGTTTCACTTGACCAGAACTTTTAAACTAGTTTTAGCTTTATATCAGCTTTAATTAAGGTTAGTTCAAGTTGTCAACTCTTGTAACTACCAACATGCAGTCCATGTATACAATGGACTGGCATACGCTAAGTGCTGAGTATATAAAGGCAAATAATCAAAAGTCCTTTTCCTTAAAGAGATCTTCGTCTAGTGGAAGCAGATATTCCTAGGGATAGCCACAAGCAATACGTAGGTGCTTTCTTCACTACATCATTGCACTTAGGTTTTTTTAAAAAAAGACTTTCCTGAAACTTTGAAAAAGAAGCAGAGAGGTGTGGGGCTCAAGAGGACTGAGTCCAAGCCCAAATTCATTCAGTGTGAGACCTTGGGTAAGCCGTTCAAACTTTCTGGATCTGACTTGGGTTCCTTATCTGTAGAATGGAGCTTTAAAGTTATGCCTTAATTTCTAATGACACGTCATGTTATGTAGCTGTGTGGAAAGTCCACTGTGATCCATCTTACTGAAAGGAATGATCACAAGGTTGTGTTTTGGGAATAATTCACCTGCTATAGAGGTGGACCCAGCCGGAGGGTAAAAACCAGGCCAGTTTGCCTGCATGATTTTACATTAATTACATTTGACATTCTTAGCTGGCAAAATCCCAAACCTGAAGGTGGCCTGAATCCCCTTAAAGAAGATTTCTGCCAGCATCTATGTGGGGCCTCTGATTTGAAGCACAGTTTGACCTATTAAGAACCAGATCCTTTGATATTACTAGTAGCAGTCTTTTTCCATTAGCAGATATTGATTCTTTGTTCACTCTAGCAAAAGTTTATTACAATAGCAGTAACAGACTCTATTAGAAAGAATGGCTTCTCTGTATCCTTTGGATGGGTGAGTAAGGGGAATGGGGGTGGATGAGGCAATGAGTGCAGAAATGTTTACCCAGAAATGCACTCTGCACTTCCAACCTTTTGGTTTTGCACCTGCCAGCAAGATACAGCACCAGAATGTCTCGTGGAGGCCACTGGAAGCCTGTGAGCTGGAGTTGGGGGACAGCAGGCAATGTGTGCATCCCAGAACTCTGGGATGACTGATTTCAGGCCTGAAATCAGATTTGAACCTCTGCTGAGTCTCTCTGGGTGGCTTTAATTATGGCAAGTTCACAGGGCAAACTCCCACTGCCAAAATGCTTTTTCAAAGGAGGGTCATGAATACCAAAGTGCTGGGTGTGGAGGGGGTGCTGAGTCCCCAAGGGCCAACCAGCTGGGAACCGCTTAGCACAGACCCCAGGAAGAAGTTTCCTGGCAGCCGTGGCACTTGTGGTCCAGGAGGGTCTCAGTTTGAACTTGGGCAGTGGCAGCAGGCATGTGACCCCCACACTGGGAGTGCCGGCCCCAGCACAGAAGCTTCTAATCAGCAACACCTGCTCAGGGTGAAAGGCTGTGGGTGGCCAGGCCAGCAGATATCTCTATCAGCGACTGAACGTTGGCAAAGGAGCTCTGCTGACTCTCTAGAGCCCAGAGCATAAGAGCAGAGAAAGAGCCGTGGCCCGGAAGCCAGGAGTCCTGGGTTCTAACCCCAGTGCTGCCACCAGCCAGCCACGTGGCAACTGCCTGGTTTTCCACTCTGGGCCTTGGTTTCTTCACAGATGAAAGATGGCAGTAGGAGTAGATCACTCATCGGTCCTTATGGGGTGAAGCCCCATGTTCTGGGTCCGAGGGGGCTGCAGGGAGGGGCAGATGTGGAAGAGCAGTTGCCCAGGGAGAGATTCCTTTAATGGACAGGTGCCTTAAAGATGTGTCTACTGGGGAGCCCTGCAGTCAGACACACCATGGCACCCCCCCAGAAACTGTGAGGGTGACACCTCCCCCATCTGTAACAGAATCTCAGTCTCTGTGAGCCATGAAGAACTTTCTGATCAGGGCAGCGACCCCAGTGACCTGGCCATATTAGCTCCTGACATTCTCCTCGGCAGCTCAAGGTTCATACTTTTTTAAAAAACTTTTTAAAAGATTTTCTTCATTTGACAGAGAGAGAGCACAAGCAAGGGGAGGGGCAGAGGGAACCCAACGTGGGGCTGAGCAGGGAGCCCAATGTGGGGCTCGATCCCAGGACCCCGGGATCATGACCTGAGCCGAAGGCAGACGCTCAATGACTGAGCCACCCAGCTGCCCCTCCAGGTTCGTACTTGCATAGAGACCATACACTAGCCCAGTGATTCTCCAAGTGTGGGCCCAGTGGCACCAGCATCATCTGGGAACTTATTAAAAATGCAAATTCTCGGGCCCCACCCCAGACCTACTGACTCAGAAACCCTGGGGATGGGCCGAGCAATCTGTTTAATAAGCCCTGTAAGTGGCCCCAGGTGGGCCAAAGTTAAAGAACCACTGTACCAGCCCCACCCCATAGTTTGAGAACTACTGTGTGTGTGTGTTTGTGTGTGTGTGTGTGTCTTAATACTGGATTGTAATATTAACACAACACTATAACAATAAAGATACTTTGAAAAATTACCCATAGCTCCCTGTCTTTATCCATCTGCATACGTATTCTTTACACAGATGACATTATATAGAGACTTGTGCTAGACTTCTTTCACTTACCATTATTAGTGCTTTTTTCTCCACGTTGCCTCATAACCTTCATACTTGTCATTTTCATTGAGTGCAAAACACTTCTCTCATGTGACCGGCTTTACATACTTTGCCCGGCTGTCCCTAGACGCTTTGCGACTTGCTAGCTCCGCTATTGGAGAAGTCGCCTGCCTGTCCAGGGGGAGACAGCTTCTGAGACATTGTACATGACCTCCTGTTAGCCCAACATCTGACCTTCCTGTAAGTCCTCAGCATGAGGTTATCTGCGAAAGACCACTTAATGGGAAACCCACAACAGATACTAAATCTGCAGTGACGTATTGCAACCAAAAGATCCCTGTTCTCCCAAGTTTTGTTAAGCAGAGGAGCTCCTCATTTCGCTCGCAGGTGGCATCAGCACGGGGGGAGGGGGGCGGGTAGGGCACGGTGTGGGGGTGGGGATGGGCGCTTCCTCTGCCCTGATGGCCTATAAGCCTGTGGCCGTGCCCTGTGCCAGGCCTGCTGTCGGTCATTTCCTGACCATCCTGGTCCCCAGCAGGAAGGCCCCTCCTTCTTTCTTGTGCTGCCTCCACCTTGTCCCTCCCCCACACCTGTGCACCCTCTTGTCTTCTTCCTTCCCCCCCCCCCCTCAGCCTGGCACAGTCCTTTTTGAGTCTGAAACAGGCAGCTTGACTAGCTTGGCCCCTAGTGGTAGCCCCTTTGTTTTGACAAGACCGCTGATCCTTCTTGGGCCATATAAGTAACACTGTATCTTTTAAAAGCACTTTTTGAGGATAAATCTGTGGATGTGGCATTACCAGGTCTGAGAGTAATCCCTAGGGCATCTTTTATGTCACTGGCCACTCTGTGAGGGCCAGTCTCCATTTATATGTCCAGTCAGTGGCTGCATATCTCCTGCCCTTCAGGATGTAGCAAACTAGGTTCTTTCTTACTCGGCTCACGGATCACGAACTGAACTCGGATGTGTAGAAGGGGCAGGCTGGTAACGCAAAGATCCACTGGGCCAAGCCCTAGGAGAGGACGGGCCTATAATGAACTGAGGAGTACACCCAACCTAAAAGCATTCATGTGCAATGGGGGAGAAATTTCTAGTGAAAGATACATGATGGAGGGGTGCCTGGGAGGCTCAGTCGGTTAAGCGTCTGCCTTCGGCTCGGTTCATGATCTCAGGGTCTTGAGATGGAGCCCTGAGTGGGGCTCTGCACTCAGCAGGGAGTCTGCTTCTCCCTCTGTCCTTCCCCCCGCTCATGCTGTCTTTCTCAAATAAATAAATAAAATCTTAAAAAAAAAAAAAAAAGGAAGAAAGCTACATGATGGAGAGCGCTGGTTTCAGCCTTGGTTTTGGTCTCTCTCTTCGGCTGCATCTGCCTTGCGTCTGCCAGCATGGTGAGGCTGCCGCTGGGCCATGCTTGCTCTCTTGCCTGCTGATTTGGTTGGACCTTGCTGCCTTTCCACATGTTTCCCTGCTTAGAATGTCTCCTTCCCCATCATCTGTGGATGGCTCCTCATGATTTAAGGCCCGGCTAGAAGGGTCACTTCTGGCTGCAAGCGTTTCCAGGACAACCTCTACAGGGTTAGGACGAGGCCTGGCCTTTTGCATGGGCAACTGGAGAAAATACTCCCTGCACTGTGCATGGGAGGATGGGCCACAGGGTGCCGAGCCTCACTTCCCTCCGACAGCATCATTAGCGTTCAATTTGAAATTTCTTTCTTTAAGGACAGTCCAAGGGACCTATGTTATACGTTGACGGTGTGGCCCTCTCCTGGCAGTTATCCCAGTTAGCCCATGCTGGTTGAAATGCTCTGGATTCTGGACCCTTCGAGGGACAGCCCAGGATGGGAAAATGCAGTTGCATTTAGCTTACGTTTCTTTCCTTTTCTAGACTAAGGACTGTATTTTTTCATCTTTATCTCCAGAAACCAGTAAGAGTCTTGGCGCACAATAGGCACTTGGTAATTTTTTGTTTAGATGGAATATGGATGGATGTCCTAGATCTGCCTGCCCCATGGCCGCTGAAGGGATGCTGGGGCAGCATCTGCCCCAGTGGGTCCCCCCCAAACCTCTCCCTCGCTCAGCCTTCCTGCCTTTGTCCTCCTTCCCTCCCACCTCCCTCTGGTGCATGCTCATCTTCTAGCTTTACCTTAGTGTCATTAATTTTCTCCTTCCTTATTTTTCTCTTGGATCCACTCTCTTCCTAGCATAAATCAGCCCATGCTGCACCTCCTCTAGCTTGTTTCACCCTGACTCAATAGCAGGTGTTTTGTTTAGGGCTCGTTCCCAGGGCTTCAGAAAGGAAGTGGCCGAGGAGCAGAATCCCCAGAACATTTCAGAAGAGCTGGTAGGAGGGGGGCTATGAGGCTTCGATCCTGGAGCTGGGTCTGCCATGTGGGTCCCTCTCCAGAGAGTGTCCACCACCCTTCACCTTGGAGTCAGGCCCATGTGCTTCCCGGAGGCCCTGCTGGTAGGCGGGAACACGCCTGCTCCCACCCCTGTGGCCAGAGGCTGTAGGTTCTTTCTGCGGTTGCTAATGGAACTGCCAAGTGGAACTCTTGCCCCCACTCTCCCTGTAATGATTGGGGTACTAGATTCTGTTCCATCTGCAGTGTTTGAAGCAGAGGCGGGGCAAACCCTCAGGAAGCTTCATGAGACCCAGGCTTTTCCTTCGAGATCGAGGAACTGTGTCAGAGACCCTGGAAGATAGGGCCCTACCCAGGGTCTGGAAGAATTGCCCTGGGTTGGTGTTCTCCCTGCCCCACCTCAGGCTCTGGGCACTGCTATGATCCTAGGGGACTAGAGGCATGCCAAGGGCAAACTTGCAGGGCCCAGATCACCAACAGGTAACTGAAGAAGTCTAATGGAATAGGAGAATAGTAATGCTGAGCCACTTCATCCTGTGAAGTGTGGGGTCTTCCTGCTCACGCTGTAGTGGAGGAAAATGAGGCCTGATGAGATGAAGTGGCCTGCTGTGACCCTTGGACGGGGACAGAGATCACTCTATTACTTGCTTGTGGGTTTGTATTCTCACCTCAGCACCCTTCCTTTGGCTGCTTCTGCAAGTCGTTGAGTTCTGCCAGCAACAGCTCTGCCCATACGCAGGCCCTCCCCTGACCATTGTGGTTCTCTCGGGTCTTTAGGATAAGAGTCCAGAGCCGTGCCTTCCTGAATCTTTATCCCCCGACCCACACTGGTTTGGAGGAGAGCCTGTCACCAGAGTCTCTCTTGAACTGCATTTAGTTCTAAGACCCGCCGGTAGCAGCTGGTCCAGAGGCTTGGCTTGACTCGGGAGGGAGGCACACCTTGAGCTCCCTACTTGCAGAATGACCATAGGCTGTCATTCCACACCTGCCTCACATTTGGAGCCCTGGTCTAGGGTTGTAAAGGTGGTGCCAGGCGAGGGCTTTGCCAAAGCATCTCATGAAAATCTGGCCAACGGGCCTTTGGGGTCCACTAGCTACACAGCTTTACATGGCAAACATCGCAGCTCTTTTTTCATATTTGGCAGTTGGCTGAGGTCTTGAGGGGGTCATTCAAGGGTCAGAATGGCCTTTCTTCTCTATAAGTGGACACGCCCTCCCGGTCATGGAAGGACAGGGCCACGCTTGGAAGAGATCCAGCTCTACCACGAACTAGCTGTTGTGCAGACTGAAATCTACATAGTCAGCCTGCCGATGACTTCCCTGTTCCTGCCCACCTTAAATCCCACTCTCCTCCTTTCCCAGCCAACTCCCTTGTAGGTATTCAGCTTCCTAAATATGTGTTCCTTCTTTGGAACTGCCATCTTCTCCTGAGCTACTGGATGTGAGAAGAGAATTCCCAGACCTTCCCTTTTTGAAAAGGGTGAGAGGTGTGGAGCTTTCCTACAACTGTGGTAGCATCCATGAGAGAGAGAAAAACCTAGTTCAACACCTGACCTCTTGGAGGCAGACTTTCTGAGGCCTGGTGATTTGCTGAGGTCCGCAGAGCCAAGTGATGGGTGAAGGGAAAGGGTGCTAGCCAGTTCTGCTGCCCTCTGGAAAGCAAGAAAGCTATAGGGTGTGAGGCTGGGGTTGAGGCTTCAGAAGGATTACTTATGTGCCGTGGGTCAAGGGAAGCTCAGAATGGCCAGTGGGGTGAAGGGGGTCCTGTGGTGAGAAAGGGTTCATTTCACACAGGGTCAATTTTTTAAAAGATTTTATTTATTTTTGAGAGAGAGGGAGTGTGTGTGTGCACGGGGATGGGCAGAGATGGACGGAGAGGGACAAGCAGACTCGGTGCTGAGCGGCCAGACCGGGGCTGGATCTCAAGACCCTGAGATCACCACCTGAGTCTAAATCAAGAGTCCCTTGCTCAACCAACTGTGCCACCCACGTGCCCCACAGGGTCAATTTTTTTGAAAATTGAGGTATATCTGACAATTTAGGAATTGTATGCATTTTAGGTGTACAATTTGATATACATATATACTGTGAAACAATCACCATATTCAAGGTGATTAACACATTCATCTCTTTAGATAGTTGTGTGTGTGTGTGTGTGTGTGTGTGTGTGTGTGTGTGTGTGACTGAGAGCAAGTTTTATGATCTATCCTAACTCAAGCAGCTTCTAGGCTTTATTGAAGCAATATCAATTTGGTTCGTGTGGCTTAAAAGGTCCCTGAAACACTTCAGCGAAATTATAGCTCCTTAATTTAGCTGCCTGTCAGTTATTTTTTTCCAGGTGGTTTAGGGTTGACAGTGAGTTTGACATTTGCGAGAATGTTTTGGAAACTACATCAGACACCTTGAAATCAAAACGAATATAAAGCACATTATTCTAGGAGGCATGATTGGAATTATTCTTCTGGTCACTCCGAGTCATATCTCTTCTTTCAATAATCTTTTCAGACAAAGCCCAGTGATGGATTGTGAAATTGCAGGCTACTTCTGAGCCCGGTTGCCTTTGTGAATTTCCTTCCGGATCACCGTCACCCTCATTTGATAATTTCTGCTTTATTTGGGCACGACTCAGGACAGGCATTTCTATTGTGTTTGTCAGAGCATTGTAGGATGTTAGAGATGGAAAGAACTTTAGGGACCTTCTTCATCTGCTCACCCCCACTCCTCTCCCACTCCAAGGGGGGCTTGGAGGGCAGGAAATGTGACTGTGTTCATATGACCGATGCCTGCAGAGCTGAGATCCACCCCCAAATCAAGGACTCCAGACCACCCTTGCTTCATGAACCTACACATTTACCTGCCACTTTAGGACAGCTGTGAGCCCAGAGCTTGTACCTTAAATTGGAAATGCTTTGATGTGTAGGGCTGTATCACCATGGAGAACTATATGACAGCTCCTGTACCCTTATGAATGGGAGAAGTAGTAGCAGCCTGAGAGTGGAGACTCTCCCTCTGCGCCAGCCTGCTTGCTCTGACTCCTTCAGATCAGTTCAAAACCATTGCCAGGCCTCCTGCCACCCACTTTGGGAATCCAAAGAATGAAAAACCAGAATTCCTGCTCTCCAGTGTGATAAACACCCTAATGATGGTCAGGGTGGTCTCTCAAGATAGTCTCTGCAGAGTTGCTTTCTTTCCCTGGGTGGTGAGGGGGAAGGATGTCCAGGCCAGAGGGTCTCAACTCTGGTTGCTGCTCACTGAGGTCACCTGTGGAATTTAAAACACTCCTGCTGCTCACTCCCCCACCCTATTGTGATGTTAAACTAACTGGTCTGAGGTGGGACCTAAGACATAAGCAGGCTTTTTTTTTTATTATTATTATTTTTAAGAAACTTCCAGATATTTCCAGGATGCAACCAGGATTGATTACTACTGGTTTAGGTAGGACTCACAGTTGAGTCCTATTTGGGGAAATGTTGAAAAATAAAATTATTCATGACACTTGTTAAAGACAGTAAGGAAGAGTTTATTCAAGGGTGGCCGCTATGCAGTTTTCGAGAGAGATAGGGCTCAACTCTGAATACAACAGGGAAAAGTGGGAATTTATAGCTGAGGAGCCAGGTGGGGGGTCAGTGGATGGAAAATGACTAAGAGGGAACACCAGGGGTAAACACATTCAACAGGATGCTTGCTGAAGGCAGCCCAGGGTGATCATGCCCTCCAGGGTGGTGGGGGATGAGGAATACCATCAGTTATCAAGGGTGACCAGATATCTGGGGGAAGGGGGGTTGCAGTTAAACTGAGTTAGCATGATTCTTGCTAAAATTGGATAGAGGTGAACTCAGAAGTCCAAAAGTCAGGCCCCGTTGAGAGGAGTTCAGAGGAGCCTGAATCGCATTTGCTCAAGGAGAAAGCTGTCAGAACAGTTGGGGAGGGCCACAGTGCAGGTGGAAGGGGTGCCAGGTGTGGGGCAGAAGGGAGGTGGGAGATGTGACCACACAGATTCGATTTATGACTGGAGTGGGGTGGGGCAGGGGCATGAGCTCAGGTCTGCGATTTTAAAAGAGTATTCTCTTGTCAGGAGATTGGGTGTGCTGGCTCTCAGAGGGAGGGACTGTGTTTGTTGTGGGCTGTGTGGTATCTGAGGTCCTCCTTGGACAATCCAGGTGGAGATTTCCAGAAATCAGTGAAATAAAGGTCTGAGGCTGGGGGTGCAGTGAAGGAGATTCAAAGGTAGGAGTTGTTAACATTTAAAGATTGGTTAAATGGTTTCTGTAGCCAAGGGAGTGACTTGTGCATGTTAGTGCTCACCCCAGAGGAGGTGTTCTATAAAATCAGGTAAAGGACAGAACATCAGCAGTTGTGGAGAGAGCAAAAAAAGAGGAGCTTGCAAAGGTGATAAGAGTAAATAGTGACAGAGGAGGACAATAATCTCTCATGGAGACCAGGAGAGGAAGGGGTGGCTTTCTGGAAACAGTGTCCCTCCCTTCATCATAACCCTTTCCTTAGTGGCTCCATCCATGGGTATTTTAGGGAGGGTGGTGATGGAGGGACAGTCTTCTGCCAATTCCTCTTAAAATTTCAGAACATAGTTGCCATTCAAGTGTATGTGTCAGTATTGTTGCCTCCTCATTACAAGTAATGAGAAACGAATATATACTGCATCTCCTTCAATTCTCCTGTGGTTCTATGAGGTAAAGTATTATCATCTCCAGTTTGCAAATGGCAAAGGTGGAGCTCAGAGGTGACGTAACTCCCCCAAGTTTTGTAGCTAAGAGCGAGAGACAATCTAGGCCTGTCTGATTCCAGACTTTTCCGTTGCCTCATGTTATTTTTGCACCAATTACTTTTCTCTGATTCAACTTTAGGAAGAAGTGGAAGGCAGCTAAAGAGGCGGTGGGGGTAAAATAGAGATGCTTGAGGCAGGAAGGAAGAGATTGTTGTAGGATGATGTTCGTTATGTTCATTAGAACGTTACTGACAGAACTGCCCAACAGCAGAGAAACAGTTCTTTCCTTAGGATAGAGTCTCAAAAGTGACAACCACTCTGGATCAAAGGCTGTGAACATGCACATCTGTGAACATTTGTATCCATGTTCATAGGGGCTATAGGCTGCCCTGGTGGTTTGCAAACTTCAACGTGGGTTACAGGCACCAGGAGGGCTTATCAAATCACACTAGGTTAAATGGTGAGGACCCACCTTGAGTTGGACTGGGGCCCACACCCCAAAATTTGTATGTCTAACAAGTTCCCAGATGTTGCTGATGATCCTGGGATCACACTTTGAAAACCATTGGTCTAATTGGACACACACACATGGTTTTATTTGCAAAAATATGCAGTGAGTGCATTTGGCTTTAGATCTCTCAACAGTGTTAGAGCCCTTCTCCAGAGGAGAATGCAATGCTAACCCTCTGAGGAGACTCTTTAGAGTTTATTATTTTTTTAAAAAAAGCCTTCAGAGTCAGCAGAAAAATGGTGCCATAGGCTGACCTGCAGCTGGTGGAGCAATGCCTGTCAAAATGTTAATGTACATGTGAATCACCTGGAGACTTGTTAAAATACAGGTTCTGGGGTGCCTGGGTGGCTCAGTCAGTTAAGAGTCTGCCTTCAGCTCAGGTCATGATCCCAGCGTCCTGGGATCGAGCCCCGCATCGGGCTCCCTGCTCGGCAGGAAGCCTGCTTCTCCCTCTCCCACTCCCCCTGCTTGTGTTCCTTCTCTCGCTGTGTCTCTCTTTGTCAAATAAATAAATAAAATCTTAAAAAAAAATACAGGTTCTAATTCAGCAGGTCTGGGGGTGGGGGCAGCTGTGAATGCCTGAGCTGCTGCATTTCTAGCATCTGCTGTGCTCTGCCTAGCTGACCACACCAAGCAGCCAGGCTAGAGGATGCTCCGAGCACTGCTACATGTGAGTGCTCATTAGATTCCACCCCCCAAGCCCATGCAACATTATAGACATCCGAAAATCTCTATCTGAAAGCTCTATCAGGGTAAGAGGGAAGGTAAAGCAGAGCAAATACATCAGTAGTTTGTCACATTGGCTTCAAAACACCCTGTGAGCTAGGAGAGAGTGTATCTCCCACTTTTCTGATGATAAAACAGAGCCTTCAAGAGGTGAAAGAAACTGGCTCAGTGTTCAAATCTTGGCTTCTTTCCACTCCATCAAGCTCCAAATGGCATACACAACACAACCTCCAACACCATATTTAAGGAGAGCAGGATTTCTCAACAACTGGCATTTGGGGCCAGGTAATTCTCTGTTTTGGGGGAGGTGGGGGCTGTCCTGTGCATTGTAGGATGTCGAGCAGCTTCCCTGACCTACCCCGCTAGATGCCGGTAGCTCATTTGCCACCACCACCACCACCCTGCCCCAGTTATGTCAACCAAAAATGTCCCCAGACATTATCAGATATCTCCCAGAGGGCACTTGTCTCCAGTGGAGAATCACTGACCTAGAGCGCTGGTTCAGATCTCTGGCCGTCTGTCAGAATGGCCTGGGCCCCACCCCACACAATCCAGGTAGTGTTTCTCTGAGAAAGGACCCCGGGGTTCGTAGTTTTTAAAGTTCTACAGGTGATTCTCAGTGTGTAGCCAGGCTTGAGAACCACTGCAGTAGTCTTCTGAATCAGGGAGCGATGTACTTGTATCAGAGGTATTTTAGGTTATTTTTGAGGCCCCGTGAGAGAAGGCAGTATAATTATAGTGTGAGGGGTTAAAAAGTGTATTCAGTTCCATTTGCAATTTTTTTTAAAGCAGCAGTTAGACTCTAAAAACCCCTGGAATTAATGTATCAATGTTTCTATTTTCTTATCTAGTTGCAACTTTTCTTCTTACTACTTCAGTAGTCACCGTATCCTCTTTTAAAAAAATGGGGGGTGGGAGCGGGGTACAAGAGCCCCTGACAGATTTGCTTCTTAATGTGCCTTTTCTCTTCCTGCCACCACCTGGGTTGGGTTGGAGTACGCGCTGTTCTCCCTCTTCTGCCTGCCTGTGTCCTCCCCAGCCATCTGGCTCAGCTGCTGGATTAACCTTCCTCTGCATCCTGGCGCTTCTTTTTTCAGAAGACTTTTTTTTTTTTTCTCCCAGAAGTCTTTTTTCAGAAGACCTAACTGATTCCCATTGCTGCCAACCAGCCCCTTTTGCCTGAAATTCAAGGTCATTTACAGCGTAGCCCTGTGTGTACATCTCAGCTCAAGCCAGGCAGGTTCAGTGTTCTGACTGTCCCTTGCCTGCTCCCAGGGCTTGCTCACGCTGCAGGCCAAGCTCAGTTACCACCTCCGCTGTGTCCTCTGCTTAGATGGACTCTCTCTATATAATTCTGCCATTCCTGGCTGGGCTACTTTCAGAATTTCTTGGTCTACATTGGAAACTGCTTGTGCCCCTGTGTTTAGGGTCGTGTTCCATATGGGGTCTTGCTGTGAGGAAACACAGGCATCTCTGTGGAGTGAGCACGTCCCAAGTGAAGTGGAGGGGGGGGGGTCCTTGTGTGGTCACGTGTTGGCAGCCTTCTGTTTCCTGGTGCAAAATCGGGGGCATGGCAATGATCTGGTTAATGGGCTCCTCAAGGAAAGTCGACCAGCCAGACTGGTCTGGTTAGCTGTCAGCTCTGATCAGCCTCATCCATCGGGGTTCTTTGCCCTTAGGGTCTCACGGCTCAGCTCCTGCTCACTTTTCCCACGCACTCATGAAGCCAGGGGCATCCCTGTGAGCACGGAGGGCACGGTAGGAAGCAAAATGAAAACTTCTAGTTCGATCATATCATTATGCATCTGACCATTGTCACATGATGATTTGGGAAACTTTTTAGATATTTATCAAGGCGAAGTCATAGTTACAACAACAAAATGACACCCTCCAATTGTTTGGTGAATTATGGTCGTCGTTTTTGTATGTATCACCTGACTTGAAGCTTTCAAGAGGTGTGGACATACATTAACTCCATTTGAAAGATGAAGAAATGAAGGATATAAAATTACATTTTAAAAACAGTAATGGGGTATTGTGCTCTGAGTCTTTGAAGGCGAATCCTACTCATTCTCAAATGTAGCTCGTGTTGTATGTTGTGGGACTTCAAAAAGCAAAAGCAGAGGGAAGTAGTTCTTGAATTTACTTATATTTTGACTCCATAGGAATAATACTTTTTAGAAAATTTTAACCTAATTTTGCATCGGCTTTTATTTCCCCCTGAAACCTTTAAATCAGACAACTTAACCCAGTTGGAAAACAGGTTTATCCCTCATTGTTGTGGCTGGAAACCTGGATTCCAGTCCTGCTCTGACACGTAGCTCGCCTTTCGCTCTTGGCATCTGAAGTTCTAGTTTCTTCATCAGAAGATGGGCGTAATTCTGGAGATTGGCCCCGTCTGGGGGAAGGCACTGTAGTGTATGGGGCATCTTAGGCACTGCCTTGGACCCACAGGCAATTATAGATATCTGTGGCATTCTGGGTAATGAAACCAAACTCAGATCTTCAATTAGAATACTATTAAAATGCTTCTCATCACTTGTTGATAAGTCCGTGGGTATTTTACTAATAGTAAATCCAACGAGTACAGCAGGATTCACTAGAGATCACGTACGCAGGTGAGGACGCTGAGGTCAGAAGAGGTGGGTGAGTTCTCACGGTCACGCGTCTGACCTCTGGCTAGCCATGTTTAGAGGCCCAGTCTCCTTCAACTGTGACCGCACCTAACACGTCTGCCACCCACTGTCCCAGCCTGCCCTGCCCTTGAGTCCAAGAAGACGGCTCCATGGCCTTATTTGTTCATGGCTTCATTTGTCCCACGTGAAAGAAAGTGAGAGAATAGCAAGTAGGAAGATGGTGATGTCTTTAAAATACTGTGTTCCACTTACTGAGGACTTGGGTTGCTGGCCTAGTTTCACCACAGCGCTATTCATGCAGCAAACATTTTCTGATCTATAGAAATGTCTGAAACATCTCTCTACATTTCTAAAAGTTCGTGTTTTAGGTTTCGTTTTCAGACTTTCAGAATTAAAAGGACTCACTGCATGAACATGGAGTGCTCAGGAAACAAGATAAGGTGGTTCGGTGAATCCTAGCCTGTCCTGTCAGCTTTGTAGCAGAAGGTTCGCCTCCGTGAAGGGAGGGAGACTGTGAGCATGGATCTTTCTGTGTGATGACAACAGTTGATCTGAGACCTTTGCAACCAGGGAGGGGGGATTGAAGGTGCACCGTCTGGGCTGGCGAAAGCTCACTGGACAGACGTCTGTCTGCTGTCCTCTTAAATTTCAGCAGCCTGGATGCCAGGGTGTCCCGACACATCAAATGGTGCTTATACCTCCCACACCTGCCTGAATTGTGAATGTGAGAAGGGATAGTACAGGCCAACTCACTCCTTTTATAGCCCAGGAAGTGGTCAGCCAGGGAGGGAAGGCGGCTTCCTCTAGACCTTGAGGATGGTCAGCGTCAAAGCTGGGCACTGAGCCAGGCCCTGCTCTCAGCTCACAGTCCCCTCCCTGCCGGGGTCCACCTCCCACCTTCTCTTGATCCTCAGTTCTACTTTTCACCCTCATCTCCCACTTCCTTGCTCTCTCTTGATCTGGCCTTGATGTGTGTTTGTTTGTTTTTTTTTGTTTTTTTTTTTTGTTCTCAGTAAATGTGCTCAGTAGCCCAAGTGGACACTGTAGTGAAAAATTAATCTGGTGGCAAAGCATGGCGCTGGGAATACCCTTTAGCCTTCCATAAGTGGTGCGGCCCGTGGCCATCACTTTACCCCTCGGCCCTCAGTGTTTTCAGCTAGGCTGTTAGGAGGGCCGAATTAGCTGACCCCAAAGGAACATTCCAATTGTAGAGAAATGTTCTGTAATTCTTAAGCCCTGAGCCCTGCCCATAGCTACCCCTGAGTCCTGGGATAATGTGGGATGAGGACAGAAAGCAGAGCTCCCCCTCCCTCCCCCTAGGGTTTCCATCCACTGTGTTAAGAGGAGTCGGTGTCCCTTCTGCTTCTAGAGCAGATACCACTATAGCTTGAGTTTTGTTTCCTTGCCATTGGTTGAGCACATTTTTCTGCATTATTTTTCCACTGAACTTGCCATCATGGAGTTTTCAGACTTCAATCTGCGGTTATTATAGCAGGCACTGCCGTATAGCTGGGAGGTGTTTCTTGGCTTTTAACGGAAATGGGTCTTGTGTTGCAGGCAAAAGGATGCCATCTTGAAGGAAATTGGCCCAATAATCCCACGGCTGCTACACAGTCACCGTGTGGCAGGATGCCCTCCTGGGTGCTGTGTGACGGTGTTGTGACCGGCACCCAGGTATTATAGCGATGCAGCTACTGGGCAGTAGAAAAGACACAAAATGTGTAGTTACACATGACTGAATGTATATGGAAACATTCTGTGTCTTTGATGATAGCATGGGAATTATAAATATTCAGGACTGGCTAGCATGTAGCTGTCCTCTGTTGGATATGACCTGCACAGGGCAACATGGACGTCTAGGTGTGCAGTTTAGCACGTGGGTAGCACGCATGTGCCATGAAAATCTACATGATAATAGGCGGGGTGTTGGACCAAGACGGTTCTGTGACTGCCCCCCCCCATACCCGAGCATCCCGCGTGCCTTTCTCTGTGGTCACTGTGCATGTTATGTATGGGGCTGGCATGAGGACGCCATGGGGGTGGTTTTGTGGCCCGCAGGCAACATAATGTATGCACGGCCGCACGGCCACACGGCCCGCCCCTGGGCCTTGTGTCATTTAGGCTTTCTGTGACCCATGCTGAAGTAAACAGCAGGTGGGAGAGACCCTAAGACAACACGGCTAGTGTTAGCATTGGGTTTCCAGCAATTTAATATGAACTATTAGCTAGATGACATTTGCATCTTATATACTTATAATTATATCCCAGACTGGTAATATTTTACCAGTCTTTTTATCTTCCTTGTTATGATAAGTGTTTCTCCTTGACCTTTCCCAAAACTAAAAGAGATTGTTCAATGCTCTTGTTGGAGAGAGACCAAAGTTAACACTATGCATCTGTGTTTGGGGCAGCCAGAACCTTGTGGTCCCCAAAGAGAATAGTTTGTATTTTCAAAGGCGCTGTCCCAAAGTATCAGACTCTTTACCAACACGGGGGTGCAAAGCCATAAACTGTGCTTCCCCACTCTTCCCATCTCATGCCTTCTTTACAGTCCAAAAATTTGCTTGTCACGGTAGGATTTCCAAAATAACTATGTAAGTTTTCTCATTTGAATAGCACATTTTTAGTTCTTAAATCCCTTGATATATATCATCCGACTGATTCTCTGAGCAGCCCCGTTAGACTGGCAGGATTCCCACATCCAGTTTATTGAAGGGGAAGCCAGGGCTCAGAAAGGCTGTGCAACTTCCCCAAAGTCACACAGCTGCTGGGAGATAGAGCTGACACCATAGCCAGGTGACTCTCCACACCTCCCATTGCTCTCTCATTCCTGAACTGGGACCCTTTCACAGTCTGCTCTCGTGAACGGTATTCTTGAGTGAACAAATTCTAAATAATTGGTACCAAGAGGTAGGAATGGGAGGTGGCTTCTCAAATTTCCACCTAATATTGTGGATTATTTGTCTGAGTTGCATCCAGATTTCTTTCAATAATACCCATACTTATTGATCATAAATTAAAGACCTGTAATTATATATTCAGTTCAATCAAACCATAGACTATCTACCGTGTTTGACACTGCCTTAGACCCTGGGATGTGTGGGAGTGGGGTGGGACCAATAAAAATCATTTCAGCTCAACCTCTGCTCTCAAATTGGCTTACAGTCCAGTGGCAGAAAGCAACACACATACAGCAACCGAGAATAATTCAATAAGTGTGACAAGAAAGACAAGCTCAGGATGCTCTAGGAACACACCCAAGAAGGCATTGAATTGTGACCCAGGGGAGAGAGGAAGGCTTTCCAGAGGGTGTTCCTGTTTGGGATTGTGTCTTAAAAGATGAGCAGGATTTTCTAACCGGAGGTGTGTAGCCGTGTGTATGTGTGTGCATGTGCATGCTCACGTGCACACGTGTGTCTACAAGGGCTGTGGTGCGGAAGGGCAGAGGGAATGCATTCCAGGGAGAGGCAAGCGTGATTCTGAGAAACAGTGTGTCCACTGGGGCAGAACCACAGAATGTGGGTGGGAGGGAGTAGAAGAATAAAGACTGCAAATTTAGGTGAGGCCAAAATGTGGAGGAAATATTTCACCATATTTGTGAGCAGAGGGATGACATGGCCAGAGATGGTTTTTTGTTTTGTTTTGTTTTGTTTTGTTTTTAACTCATTCTAACAGTGGCAAGGTGAATGGAGCAGAGGGGGCGGACACCACAGGCTAAGGCTGCTTTGGAGCCTAGTGCAGAAGTCTTGGCAGGGCATGAGCGAGTCCTCTCAACTTGGGGTGTGAAGGGTTTTTGCTGCCACACCCCCCCCCCATTTTTAGCAAAGTGTTGAGACTGCCTGCATGTCTGCTGACCTGGGGTCCACTGTTGCTGCAGAAATTACCTTTAAGCACAGGACAATTTGAAACTCTCTCTGATCCGATGAAAATTGTATTTGCCCACTTCTGAGAGTGCTTTCCAGTTTCTTTTGCCCTCCATCCTTGAAATGCTAAAGTCCTTGAGGTTGAGACAGATGCCCTATCTTTTATGGGTCTCAGAGGCAAATATCTTTAGTGATAATATAGAGTGGTTCTCCTCTGCACACAGCCCCCTTCTCTACAGAGGCTGAAATCAGAAACAACATTTCACAAAGATTCCCATTTCTGTCAATCTCCACAAGGCCTTCCAAGTACAGTCAAGCTCAAGTGGGTGATATCTTGTCTGCGCTCCCTATTGCACAATTTCTGTTGGAATAACCCACATGTGATGCTGCTCACGCCCTTCCCCCTTCCCACAAGGGCCCTTAGCTGCGACCTGTCATCTCTCAGGCTAGCGTCTCCCCGGTGCGAGGCCTGACCCTCCCCCCCCCACCTTCCTTTCCTTTAAAATGTTGTTTTTCCACTTACTCCCTGGGACATTGGCCAGTTGAATTACAGAGACAGGCATAGATAGATGGTTTCTGTCCTTGGTACAAGTACCAGGCCTCCAAGAGGACACCATTCGTGCACTTAGCCGATGCTGTTGTTCTTCAGATGAATCTGTATTTTACACATCGAGTGGCAAGGGCCATGAAAGATGCGGCATTTCAATGGGAGAAGATGTAACATTTCAGTAACTTCTCATGTTCCTATATTTGGAGCTTCGGTGTGATAAGAGGCTGTATCACTAAAGGGAAATACAATTTGGAGGAAAACCAGATAAGTATTCCAGTGCAAATGGAACTTGTTTTTGAAGATTATGCGTTGAGAACTTACACCGTGATCCCCTGAAAGAGGATCCTGGCTGTTAAGCCTTTGGGGAATGATTATTTCAGATTCCTTAGAGTGTAAGGTACGGGTTGAAGGTCTTTTCTGGACTAGAACTTTCTAGAAGGATGACATGTTTCTCCCTGTTGCGTGACCTTATCTCTTTACCCAAAGGCACTGCCACTAGAAATACTTCAAGACTAGTACCTCCATTTACAACCTTGAGGTTGTTAAGTGAATGAAATCGACACTGCAGTTTTAGCCAGTCTGCCGGCATACCCTGTATGTAGCAGGGGGCCACTGTTGCTTGAGGAATTGTGTGACATTTGTCTTTATAGTATTGTATTGCATTGTACTGTCAGTGGCCGCAGGAAGTGCTAGCTTAGCGACTTTAGGCAGTCTTCCCTTCCAAGTAGCCTGATTTAGATGAGACCTTCCCTGACCCTCCCAGCCACAGTGATTCAATTTGATGTCCCTGCTCTGAGGCACAACGTCTTGGGTGCTGATGCCCCCAGTCTGCATCCCCACAGTGACCATTGAGAGCACCTGCTGTGTACCAGCCTCTATACTTTTTTTAAAAAAAGATTTTATTTATTTATTTGACAGAGAGAGACACAGCAAGAGAGGGAACACAAGCAGGGGGAGTGGGAGAGGGAGAAGCAGGCTTCCCGCTGAGCAGGGAGCCCGATGTGGGGCTCGATCCCAGGACCCTGGGACCATGACCCGAGCTGAAGGCAGTCAATTAACTGACCGAGCCACCCAGGCGCCCCTAGCCTCTGTACTTTTATACTCCAGACAGCAGTATAAGGGTTTTGTTCGCCATCCCCAGACAGCTTGGAGACCATGTCCCGTTCACTTGTGGAGTAAATCTGCAGTTCTATTTCAGCAACCGTGTAAGACCTACTGACCTGAACATGTGCATCCTGTCTTTGTCTCCTGGCCCCATGGTCCCCAAGAAAGTACATTTTCCCTGGTCCTGTTTTATTTTTGTAAGCCATCTCTGATGCTTGGGGAGTAAATTGGAGGCATAAACAAACACATGGACACCTATTTAGAACCCACTCACCTTTGAATCCTCCTCCTCCAAGGCCCTAACACTGACCCTGGTGCTTTGTGGGAGTCGAAAAATGTTGCTTGGGTTGAGCTCATTTGTAATACAAGCAGCCAGAGGACAAGCCTGTTGACCCACAGGGAGTCCGGGGGGCTGGGCAGAGGGGAGGCGAGGGCCTGGTGGGAGACGGGGAGAGAAGAGCCCAGTGTGAACGGAGCACTGGTGTGAGCACCGTGGAGCGCGCATGCTTCTCTGCTGTGCCAGGCTTCAGTCTGAGTGTCAGGAGCCCCCGAAGGGCAGGGACCACAGTAGGTCTTACCCATGATGGTAGCAAAGGTAGAGCCTGATGCACAGGAAGTGATCCCTGAGTTTGGTCTGGAAGGCTCTCGACCAGTGAAAAAATATTTTTCTTCTACCTACTTCATGTTCTTTTGCTTTAGATTTCCATTTAAAAATACTCCACATTGAACATGAAGATGTTTTTGGAGTCCTAGATATATGGATTGAATATAAATGTAAAAACTTTCTTTGAAGAACATTCTGTTTTCTCGTAGTCTTTAGGACTTTTTATTCCTGTTGTTCTAAGTTACCGAAAAAGAAAACAGCAGAAGTGAAGAAGTGGCCCATTATAACAGCTTGGTGAAGAGCAGAAGTGGGTAGAGGCCCTCTCTTCTCTCTTGGGTTAATGTGGAAAACCTTGAACCTGGGACGTAACGTCAACCTTGTACAAGGTGCTGTGGATTCAGCACAACGTACAGAAGATTGGCGATTACTCTGTGGCTTTAATCCAAGCAAATAAAAAATTTGTAGCTTAGTGTAAAAATCCACTCTGGAGTCTATTAAAACATTGGCATCCTCTTTCTGATTGCCTGTGCACGGTGATAAACATTCGACTCCTGACTAGTCTGCACTGGCCTTCCTGCCTTTAAGAGGCTAAGGGCTTTTCACTCTATCCAGGGATTCCCCCTTACAAAATGGCTGGCAGACGGTCAGCCAGCCTCTATTTGAATAGCTCTGGAGCCGCCCCTTGCCCATCACAGACCTGTCTGTGGAGGAGAGTTTTCTTCATAATGATATGACTAAATTCTGCATCCATGCAATTCCACCTGCTGGTCCTGGTCTCAGGTTTAGAGCAGGACAGAGCAGGTCTTTTCCCCTTTTCCAAAAAAGCGCTTCCTTTAAGGCTGGCAGTGAGGTTCCTTTTTGGGGTGTTGAGCACCCCTTTCTCCTCAAAAGGTCCCCCAGAAGGTCCTTGACCACCAGGGTTGCCTGGGCTCCGCGACAGTCCGATTTGTCACTGTCTGTGTGAGAACGGGGTGTGCATGCCTGGACAGGGGTGTTCTGCCCAGATGGTGTCGGTGCCCCTGCGCGCTGTGCAAGGGGGACGCTGCCTGGTGCCATCAATTCCTCCACCAGCTGTTCAGCCAAAAATAAGTTCTCAGCTGCTGAGGGCTGATCTTTCCACTCCCCTTCTCCTCGGAAGCTGTGAGTCCAGCGGTCTGCCAGCTGGAACTGGGAGATTGGGGATTTTTTCAATTCAGCTTAAAGGAAATGCAGTACGAGGGTTTTTTCTTTTTCTTTCTTTCTTTCTTTCTTTCTTTCTTTCTTTCTTTCTTTCTTTCTTTCTTTCTTTCTTTCTTTCTTTCTTTCTTTCTTTCTTTCTTTCTTTCTTTCTTTCTTTCTTTCTTTCTTTCTTTCTTTCTTTCTTTCTTTCTTTCTTTCTTTCTTTCTTTCTTTCTTTCATTCTTTCTTTCTTTCTTCTCTCTCAACCTTATTCTGTCAAAGGATTTGTCTTGTTCTTAAGGGCAAAAAATATCACCACCGCCTCTGAATTTGCTTTTAAAACAGCATTCGAAATGGTGGGGCTGCATGGAGCCTTTCCTAGTTCCCTGGCAGAAGCCCCTATCAGGAGAGTCAGATGTGGCTTCCACTTGAGTGGTGGGACGGCTCGGGGAAAAAGCCTGAAGGCTGAGTTCGGCTCAGCAGATCTGCTGCCAGCCTTTGGATTGATAAACTGCCTATTTGCACAGAGGACAGGAGCAGCTGCCCAAACTGGAATTTTCCGAGGGCTGCAAAACTTGAAAGTGGGAGCTTGAAGTCATTCCTTTATTTAGCAAATACGTATTAGCACCTGCTGGGCTCCAGATACCACGCTGGGGATGCAGAGGTGAGGAGAGGGGCAGTCCCTGCCCTCACATCTCTTGCTGTCTGGGGGGAAGAAATGGGCAGGAGAACAAATGCGTTAAGGTGTTACTGGGGCAAGAATTTTACAAGTGTCCCCCGTAGTGTTGGAGCATGAGAGGCCTACAGGGCACGGTGGTGGTGGTGGTGGCATTGACGATTCCTGTTGTTGTGATTCATAAACCACACAGGATGTGAAACACAGAGGAAGGAATGGACCAGCTCTGCTGCAGGAGTCATCTAGAACTTGTCACAAGGGAGGTGAAATCTAGTTTGCTTTGGAACAGTCACGTGGACAGTGGGAGTAAGGACTCTCCTGACAAGGAGAATGTAATGTGCAAAGGCATGGAGATTAAAATGGATTATTTAGGGACCAGCAGCAGTTTCAGTATATCTAAAGCACTGCATGTGTGTGTTGGCCATGGGAGTGTGATAAAACTGCGCCCCTAGAAATGGGGACTCTTTGAGGAGCTGTAAGCGGCAGAGACAAAGCCTGATTTGCATGTTCTACTCTGGAGGAACTGTAGAGGCTGGATGGAAACCGGTTGGGGTGGGGGCAACGGGTTGGGGTAAGGGTGAGAAATGATGAGAGAGAGCCTGGATTAAGGCAGTGGATGGAGAGGAAGGAAGGGAAGAGATAGATTTAAGAAAAAAATCAGAGAGAAGATCAGGAGGACCTCTTGACCTATGACCCATTCAGTCTTTGTGTGGGGATATGGGGTAATGGTTACAAGGCATGAGGGAATGTGGGCTGGAGCTCAGAACAACAGTAAAGTTTCCCCTTGTCTGGCTGGTGTTGGAGTAGAGATCGGAAAAACAGGAATGAGAGCAGATGTGGGAGAACAGAGAGAGAATTAATGTGTATCTGTGCTGATTTTGAATGGTGCACCTGCTTTGGAGGATTACTGCCTGGAGACAGTAAAGGTCTGGTTAGAAGATTTAGGGGATGGGCAGACCGTCAGCCTTTGCGGGGAGTCACATTGCTGGGGTGTTGGCATGAAGAGAAGGGTAAGGGACAGTATTAAAAGGGAAGGCTGGACCCTCACATATATGGTCAGTTGATTCTTAAGAAGAGTATCAAGACCATCCAAGGAGGAAAAGAGTCTTTTTAACAAATGGTGCTGGGAAAGCTGGGTATCTAGTTCTGTGGCTGAATGAAAGTACAAAAGAATGAAGTTGGACACTTCCCTTACACTATGTATAAAAATTAACTCAAAATAAAGACCTTAAGGGCTAAAGCTATAAAATTCTTGGAAGAAAACACAGAGGAAAATCTTCCCTGGACTTGGGATAGGTTTAATGCAGATCTACATCAGATATGGCAGTGATTTCTTGGGTGTGACAAAAGAAAAATAAATAAGTTGGACTTCACCCAAATTAAAAACTTTTGTGCATTGAAAGACACTATATAGAGAGGGAAAGGACATCCCGCAGAATGGGGGAGAATATTTGCAAATTACCTATCTGATAAGGAATTAATATCCAGAATATATAAAGAACTTCTACAACTCAACAGCAACAAAGCAACCCAATTAAAAAATGGGCAAAGGACTCGAATAGACATTTCTCCAAAGAAGACAGCTAAACAGCCAATAAACACATGAAGAGATGCTCAACATCATTAGTCATTAGGGAAATGCATATCAAAACCACAAGGAGATACTAACTGCTTCACACCCATTAGGATGGCTATTATTTTAAAAAGTGGTTAATGGCAAGTATCCCTTGCGCTTTGCTGGTACAAATGTAAATTGTGCAAGTGAGGGAAACAGTTTGGCCGTTCCTCAAAAGTTAAATGTAGAATTTCCGTGTGACCCAGCCATTCCACTCCTATATATGTACCCAAAGGAATTGAAAGCAGGGTTATAAGCAGATATTTGTACACCAGTGTTCATAGCAGCATTATTCACAATAGCCAAAAGGTGGAAACAACCCAAGTGTTCGTCAACAGATGAATAGATAAAATGTGGTCTATCCATTCAATGGAATGTTACTCATCCTTAAAAAGGAATGAAATTCTAATACATGCTGACATGGTTGAACCTTGAAAACATGATGCTGAGTGAAATAAGCCAGATACAAAAGAACAAATGCGGCATGATTCCACTTATATGAGGTGGCCAGAATAGGCAAATTCAGGGAGACAGGAAGTAAAATAGAGCTTACCAACCACTATGGATAGAGGGTGAAATGGGGAGTGATAGTTTAAAGGGTATAGGACTCTGGAATGATGAAAAAGTTCTGGAGACAGATGGTGGTGATGGTTGCACAACAGTGTGAATGTACTTAATCCATTGACTTGTATACTTTAAAATGGTAAATGTTATGTATATTTTGCCATTAAAAAAAGCAGCAGCAGAAGAAGGCAAGGCAGGCCCTGACCTTAGAGGGCTCTTTGCTCAGGTCCCCATAGTTCTCCTGAGGGCATTGTGAGCTTTGACATGGCTGAGGGCTGCCGTTTGCCCGCTGTACATTCCTGTTACCCACGGCTGTGCTGTGGGTTCATATGCTGCCATCCCAGGGCATCTGGCTGAGAAGGCATGTCTCCAGACTGGGGGAATGGGGTGAACCTACCCTGAGGGGTCCTGGCCTCCCATTTCAGTTCCTGCCTGGAGAGGGCAGAGAGAGCCCTAACTGGCCTCTCACAATGAGACCAGTACCAACTGGGGTTCATCTTCTACAGCCACTTGCTGCTTTCTGGGCCAGAATTCTCTCCTGCATTTACAGCTTCCTCTTACCCTGTTTTCCTCAGGAGGAGAGCCCTGAGGCTGCATTTTGTTCATCTTCATTCCTGAGGAGCCGGCATTCAGAACCCCTGCCATGTACTATCCCATAGCCCATCATGCTCCCAAAGGGCAACTGAAAGCCCAAGCACCTCTATCCTACTTTCTAAAGACGGCTTCTGGCATGTGTGGAGAGATGGGAGATGGGTGGAGAGGTGGTGAAGGAGTGGTAGCAATGGAAACAGTATCCCCACAGAGGCATGGCCACGTTTGTGTCCAGAAGTGCCCCTTTCACAAAAGGTTTAGTTGCGGATGGCCAAACTATTTTTAACAGGATAATAGAGTGGGACTTTTGAGTGGTATTTATAGTAATTTTCTTTTGCAATATGGAATCAGCAGGGAATTTTCCAGACTTGAGGTTTAAACACAGCATGTTCCTGCACTGAACGGCCCTGACATTAGTGAGGAGCCTGGTTTCTCTTGCTATTTGGAGGAGTTTATTTTTGAGAAGCAAAGAGTACACCAAGCCTACGATGTTCCTGGCCAATGAACCCATGGTCAAAGTCCCTCCCAAGTAGCACAGTGGTTCCAAGTATCTGAAAACTGGAAGAGAAGACAGCTTTGAGCAACTAAAAGACAAGTCACGAAGCCCCTGCACTAAAGCCAGTACACTCTACCCCTGTATGGCTCTGGTTTTAGGCGTACATACACACAAGGCTTGAGATCCTTGTTTACCAGCCCCTATAAGTTGGAAGCCACAGATTAAAAATATCTTGGGACCCGTTTGAGGAGGGCCCTTTGAAGGCACCACTGAAGCTTCTGCAAGCTTGGTAGCTGGAGAGGGAAGAAATAACCAGCCAAAAAACAGGGAAAAGCAGATGTGAAGATTCCAGAAGCAAAGTGCCCCACTGTGGGGCATCCCAAGAGAAAAATGATGTCGACCCAGCCAACAAGAAAAAGTTCCACTGTGCTATGCGAGCAGGTGGGTGTGACACCTTATACAATCCACCAAGCTTGTGGTGCACCTGTGGGAGGTTGGGATGGCTGGTCTCTGGCCCCACAGAGCTCCCAGGCCGGTGGAAGGGCGCCATGGGTAACGGGGTGGCTCAGCCCCAAGGCTCACCCGGGAAGGGCTCTATGAGCCTAGGCAAGAAAGACTTCCAACTGGGGCTCCTGAATTCCCTCTGGGAAAGCCGGCTTTGAGCTGCCTTTAACATTCAGGAGACAGGCTGTCAGGTGGCTCTGTGGAGAAAAGCATTCCAGAAGAGACAGCAGCGTGTGCCTCCTGGGTGTTTGTGGCCCACAGAGGCCCAGCATGTGTGAGCTTTGCAAATCATGGGTGTTCATGAAGGCTTTACAAAGTTGAAATGACTCAGGGGACACACAGCAGTGTGGCCAGCAGGTTCCAAGCCCAGGGGCTGGAGGCAGGCTGGCGGACTGGGGCCCCACTTTCACATGCTGGCCGTGTGTCCCTCATGAGCAGCATTACCTCTTGAAGGCTTGGTTCTCCAGTCCAGTGGATGGGGATAAAAACCGTGCCCACCATACAGGATTATTGTGAGGATTAAGGAAAATAAGGTAGCAAAATGCCCACAACTACTGAGCATTGAACGATGGCAAATACTTAAAAATATGGTAGGCAGGGGACTCACTTTAGAAAGCTTTTTCATTAGAAATTATTATGTCAGCTTTTATTTTATCTTATTTTTAATGAAGTAAACTTTGTTTACCTGAAAGAAAATGTTTCAGAGGGCCCGGTCCCAAGCTACGTCACCCTCTGATGCTCATTCCAACCTGTCACCTCAGCCCCCGGTTGACACAGATGGAACATCATGTTCCCAATGGGGCCAGGCAAGAGAGGTGTTACTGTTCTTCCTCCAGCGAGGCGGGGGTTTTCACCGTGGGAGTCTCTGGGCTCACACCTCCGGAGAAGCATTGCCCTGGAATTTTTCTCTTCCCTACGGGGAATCCTGAACGCATTTCTCCTCAGCCCCTGTGACAAGCGACTGTCATACCTGTTCCTCCCCCCACTTCCTGTGAGGAAGTAAATGAACAGCGAGGGATTTCATCACTCCCCCTCCTCATGGAGATGGGCTTCAAAGTGAACAGTTGGCATTCCTGTGGGGACAGGCCGTGTGCCCCCCACAATAGGCCATCCCGGGGTGGGGCTGCTTCCTCCCTCACCTACGATCTGCCATCAGCAGCTGTTTCCGGCAGGTGCTCGGGCTCTCCACGACAGATGGTGACCAAAATGGGCTTGTTGGCAGGTTTTACCACACGCCACCCTCCCATCACACACACTGATGTGTGTACAAACACACATCTGAGCACAGGGCTTTGTTCTACAGGCACCTGCCTTGGGTTTCAGGGCTCATTCCAGAATATACGCATGGTCCCTGGGGCCATCCCCCTGAGCCTCAGACCCTTCAGCATTTTGCCACCAGTCTGCGAAGGTGGCTCGTGCCTGCCTCTAGGCACAGCTTTCTCTGTCCTCACTGCTGTGTTTGCCCAGGAGCGTGGCCGTTTTCCCCTGATGGCTTTGGGCTCGGCCTGGATGAAGCCCATGAAGGCCAGGACTCCAGATGCAGAGGCCACACCGCACTTTGCCCCTGCCATCTGTTTTCTGGAGGGTGGTCTTGTGTATATGGGATAAGCAGACCCACGGAGAGCAGGAGCTCCTTTACCGTTGACCAGCTCCCAAATGTGCTGGGAGCCTCGTCTTTGTAAAATAGCAAGACGTGTCTATGCCCCTGTGCCCGGGGGAGCAGGACCACTCAGCTCACCCTCAGGAGAGAGATGGGAGGGAAGAAGTGCACGTGTGTCCTTCCGGAGAGCCCCTTTGCCTTCTGCAGACCCTGCACCTGCGCAGAGAGTGGCCCAGTAACTCACCTGTCCCCCCAGCCCCAGAGGGTTGGGGCACTGCGAGGGCCCGGCACCCAGCCTCGCTGCCCACAGCTTCGCAGCGGCCCCGCCTGCACTGTGTTTGGGCTGCTCATTCCAAGCAACTAACCAGCCAAGGCAACCAGATGAGGGTGACATCTGGCTGGAGACTGTTGCCAAGTCACTACTGTTCCGTCCCTGGCAGGAAGGAGGTGAGCTCTTCGTGCCAGATTCTTAAAGAGAGAGAGAGAATAAAAATGTGTGTTCCACACCCCACATAACATTTTTTTTTTCTTCTTTTTACCCTGATGCCTCAGCTGTCACTTTTCTTTCCCTAGAACTTGGACACCTAAGGACCCAATATCCATAACTATTCTAGAGCAGACTTTCACCACCTGCTGGTGATTAAAGCATTGGAGTAAATGATGTGAATAGGAGCGGAGTGGTGAGGCTCAGGGGTGAACCCAGGGAAATGCACACAGGTGTGCACACGCACACACACACACACTCACTCACATACACATACATGATGGATCATAAGGGACAGAGGGGAACTGTTCACTGAACATTTTGCATGGTGGTCGATCCTTTTCTAGTGAACTGAATATAATCAAAACAAGAATAGGAACTAAGTACCGTGTTTCCTGCTCTTTCCTAGTATGGAGGAGAAATGGTAATGATTATCACAAACTCTGATTGTTTGTGGAGTGGCAGGCATAGCCCATGCACCAGGTTGGAACCAGCAGCAGGACTCATCCTGTGTGTCTGACAGGGGCAGGGGAGAGGGAGGGTATGCACTCAGACAGGGGAGTGGAGAGAAAGTCTAGCTGGCAGGCCAAGGATGGCATCCAACACTCGTGGCGACTTAATAGCTGTATGACGTTGGGCTGGTTCCTTAACCTCTCTGAGCCTCTGTTACTCATCTGGAAAATGAGAATAGGAGCCTCTTAAAGAGCATTTTGTGGACTTCCAACAAACACCTCTAACACACCTTTGCAAGAGACTGTCATTTTTACTTTAGAGATGAGGAAACCAGAGAAAGGATGAGCGGCTTGGCCAGGTCATATAGGTAAGTGGGGCGTCCTAACAGGCAGTTAAAGCACAGAAGGGGCACAGGCGGTGTGGGGGACGCCCGTGCATAGGCTGGCCGGACCTTATTTCAGGACTATCAGGCAGCAGATACGGGGCAGTGTAAGCCGACGCATGTTGGCATTATCTCTTCCACAGTGGCTTCTATACCTTGCATGCTTATCTGGAAGGCATCCACTTTTCCCTCTTGGCATAAATTAAGCTGACAGCCTACTCCCAAACACACAGTGTGTTATTTCTTCACGTGGGAGCTGGGTCTCCCTGCTCTGCGCTTGTGCCTTTGATTTCTTTGAAGCATGCAGGGGTTTTCTTTCTCTTTTGGCAACCTCTTGTTTGGACCTCCTTTTATGGCCAGCTGAGCACTCCTTGAAATATATTGAAATATATCCAGGCTTCAGGCACCCAGGTGAGATTCATGCTGAGGATGGCCTTGAGTTTTGCCTTGTCAGATGTGACATTTTTTTTGTCATTTGTGAATGGGATAAACAAGCGTTCAATCTTTCCCAATGTGGAGGTTGATGTAACACACCTGTGTTCTCACATGCAGCCTTTCGTCAGCTCCCCTTGGTCCAGGCTCAGGGTGGGGGACAGATTTTAGGGTTGTGACATGAGTCAGCAAGACCAGATGGGGGCTTCTAACAACAGTCCAGGCAAAGGCTGGTGATGGCTGAGCCTGGAGCGTATCGATGAGGATGCGGTGGATTCGTGAACCATTCAGGATGTTGTGTGAAGACTTGCTTGATAAATATGATTTGCTGTAAGACATCAGAGAGGAGAGAGTTGATGATAACAATGAGGCGTATAGCTTGGGGCATTGGTGGCCGATGATGTTGGGTACCAAGCAGAAAAGAGGAACAGCTTTGGGAGAAGAGAAAGAATGGTTCCAGTTTTGGATGTGCTGTGTTTGAAGCCCTGGGGTGTGGGGTGAGTGGCAGGATTCTGTAAGCAAGTTAAGAGAAGGGTTGGGCTATGGTGGGGGACAGAAACATGGAGAGTGAGTCCTCCGTGGTCTAAACCACTCCACTCCACGTTGCCTGGAGTTTAGGATAATTTGTGTTTTTATTAAAATTCTTACTTGCTCATACTTGCTTCATACTTAGTTGCTCATTAAATTTATAATTGAATGCCTATTCTGCATCCTATGATGACTGGACTTCATTCTAGAATCCTGATCAGACACCAATTCTGAGAGTTTTATCTGTATCTAAATCTATAAGCTCCTCTGGCAACACAAAGATTCTGTGAGTGGATTAATAGGATTGCAAAGAAGAACCAACAGATATAAACCTCTTAGACTTTCAGTAAGATGCAGTGGGCACGCTGACAAGCTTCCATACCAGATTCTAATTTTGTTTCAAGGGTGATCATGAGATCAGGAGTGCAGCACAAAATCTGTGTTACAACACACAGGGCACTAGCTTACAGACAGCAAATAAAAGTCAAAGATAAACGGTCCCATCCCTGGGAGAAGTAGAAAAATCAAGGTGCTCAGGATCACTAACTTGCACCAGTCTTAGTTTATATCTTTACAGTGGTATTCAAAGGGAAATATGTAATCAAAGCATCCAGGTTTTCAGATGAAGCTAACCTCTTCCATCTTACTGAAAGCAGATCATATTCTACCATGGGCCAGCATATTGTTACATAGTGGCTGTGAAACACTTTTTAGTTCAGAAGGCAGCTACAGTGAGTGGTTAAGAACATTGGCTCAGGGGGCGCCTGGGTGGCTCAGTTGTTAAGCATCTGCCTTCGGCTCAGGTCATGGTCCCAGGGTCCTGGGATTGAGCCCTGCATTGGGCTCCCTGCTCAGTGGGGAGTCTGTTTCTCCCTCTCCCTCTGCCCTGCTTGTGCTCTCTCTCTCTCAAATAAATAAATAAAATCTTAAAAACAAAAGAACATCAGCTCAGGAGTTGGCCTGCCTGGGTTCAAACCCTGGCCCCCTCTTCTCTGTGCTGAGCGCCCTCCTCATAGAAATGGGTTGATAGGGGAAGAATGAAGGGGGGGAATCGGAGGGGGAGACGAACCATGAGAGACTATGGACTCTGAGAAACCAGCTGAGGGTTCTAGAGGGGAGGGGGTGGGGGGATGGGCTAACCCGGTGATGGGTATTCAAGGGGGCACGTTCTGCGTGGAGCACTGGGTGTTATGCACAAACAATGAATCATGGAACACTACATCAAAAACTAATGATGTGATGTATGGTGATTAACATAACAATAAAAAATTTAAAGAAAAAAAAAAAGAAATGGGTTGATAATCCTACTTGCAGCAGAGGGGCTGTTAGGAGGATTGCAGGAATAACACACGGGGCAGTGCCTGGCAGAGTCAATGCTCAAGAAATGCCAACTCCTAGCTCCTCACCATCTCTCTCCCTTTCCCCTATGTGCACATTCTATTCCTTGTCTTCCAGAAACATTGGCTTTTCCCTGGGGTCTTAATAGACCTTGATCAAGGTCTTTCTTCATGGAGACAGTCAAAGGAAGGAAGATTATCCTCCAAGGCCTGTGTCCAGGTTCTCCCCAGCAGTGCGGCCGATCTCACCCACTGCTACGTAACTGGTGACAGTCATAGGCAGACTGAGTGCTCGGCCAGGGCCACCAGCCCTCTCGTATGCAGAGTCTGGGCCATAGGCTGTGTCTTCAAAGTACCAGAAGTCTCCGTGACGTGTGACATCTTGAGTCACTCATTTGGTTGTGCCAGGGAAAAACAAGGAAGGGGAGAATGAGGCTTCAGTTAGTCAGGCTCTGGTTTTCCCCCCTTCTCTGGGCATAATCCCTGCACCTCAAGTTCCCACAGTATGACATTCCGAGGGCTTCTAAAGATCATAAGTATGAGCAGTGCCACTGAAGTGGAAATATTATTTCAAATATATAATCTCATCTATGCCTCCAAACAACACTGAGAGGTAGGTGCCTTGTCCCCATTTTACAGAAGAGATGGCTAAGCCTCAGGTCATGTAGTTGGGTAGGGCCAAGAGTAGAACTCAGACCCCTCTTGTCACCAACATCTGTGTAACCTTATCTACTTGAGAACCCCTGGAGATACTAGAAGGAATTTCTGATATTCAGAGATACAAAGTACTGCTTGCAATATATAGTGCCATTGTCTTAACTCTAGTTAGCATGGATGTATATTGCCTTAACCGGAAAGTGTGCCAATTACATTGTATTACCAAACTTAAGTTGTATAATTAGCTTCTGTTCCTGCCACCTTCCCTTGAGGGAGTTCCAGTTCTTCCACTGGTTCTGAGCCTGGAAGAAAATTAAAATTATGTTTTGGCAAAGAACACCCATAGCCTATTTTGGATTCTTTCTTTTTTATTTTCCCATTTCTTTCCTCTCTCCCTCCCTTCCCTTCCTTTCTTCTCTCAAAAAACACCCTGACTGTACTTCATTGCTTAAGAAGCTTAGACAGCCTGAACAGAGAGTCTTCATTAATCCAGACCCCTCCATCCTATCTCCGCTCGGGTCTTGTGTGTTCCTTTGTTATCGCGTTAGCAGTTAGGAGACATGAAGAGGCAAGAGTCCTCCAATGATGCCTACTTAGAAGTTAAGATGGTGTTGCCTGAAACCAGAAAGTAAAAACATGGCCAACACCTGCCGCCTCTGGGCCGCACACTGACAGTATCACAGGGAAATAGCCTTTTGCGGGCCGTCCTCCATTTACTCACACTGTGTCATTTTCAAGCTTTAGAGGAAACCCACAAAAGCTTCTTTTCTTTCTTTATTTAACATCATCGTTTATTCTATACCATGTGAGGCTGGAAACTAAAGCATTAAAGCAAAAATGTATCTTAAATGCATTTCCCCTTACAGCTTGTATTTTATTTTATAGCCCTATTTTTAGTTTCCTTTGATAATAAAAAAAAAAATTCCAATCATTTAATTCTGAGCCCTAGACAATACAGTGCGAGGTTATACAGATTGGAGCCCCGGGGAGAATTTCTGCATGCAAGCTGGCCGGCCTGTTTGCACTTGACAGATGTAACCTACTCCAGAGCAGAGAAAGTCTCAAGGGAGGTTTTAATTTCTTAATATTGAAATGAGCACAACTTTTATTGTCTTAATCAGTGAATAAAAAAACAATAAAGTTGCTAAGTCTCATTTTTTAAACTCCATGTAAGAGGATTTTAAGAAACTGCAATAGCTTTTTAAGTTACTGTTGAAAGTTCAGTTTTCTCTGTGTTCAAAAAGATTCTTCTGGAAGTTCTGCAGACAGTCATGCTGCAGTTAAGTGAAATCTTTTTCTTGGCTGTTCTTTTTTTTTTTAAAAAAGATTTATTTAATTTTGAGAGAGAGAGAGAGAGTGAGCAGGAGGGGCAGCGGGAGAGAGGAGAGAGAATCTCAAGCAGACTCTGTGCTGAGTGTAGAACCTAACTCAGGGCTCAATATCATGACCTGAGCCAAAACCAAGAGTCAGATGCTTAACTGACTGCGCCACCTTTCTAGGCTGTTCTATAGACACCTTTCCTTGGCAGGGAAAGGGTGTATGCTAAGATGTGCAGAGTGATTGTACTTTGTCTTTGAAGAGAACGTGATTTGGCCTTTACCACATTTCATGAGCTCGGAATACAGGAGTATCCATTTAAAATGGTAGCAGAAATCTTTTAATGCAAACTGCATTCTTTTAGAACGTGTGCTGCTTTAGGCAAGGAGTCATATCAAGGAATATTTCTGACTATGAATAAAGGAAGGATTTACTCGTGATAATTAGTGGCCTTTATACAGTTATAATGAACATGTTTCAACTGTTTGTATGAATCTTATACACTAAAAGCTGAGGTATCACGTGTAGTCATTCTTATGTATTTCTTAATTTAATCCAATTGAAAGCTATATTCTTAAAACAGAAAGTTTCTCAATATGCTATTCAATTCTGCTTCCCTAGTACCTAGTATGATTCCTTAATAGGGACACAGTAAATGTTTCTTGAAGTAAATCAGAAAGGAAAATTGCTCACGGAGCTGTGTGTGTGTGTGTGTGTGTGTGTGTGTATGTGTGTGTCTGTAGAGGGAAAGAGAGAGAGAGACAGATAGAGATATTATATCCAATATAAAACATTATGTCATAAATCTAGAGCCAAGATGCCCAATAGGAGCATACCAGGCTCTCAGGACAGGGTTATGCATTTGAAATCAAAACAGAACTTGGGAATATATAATGAATTCTCAAAATTTGACAAAAACAACAAACAAGTCAATTAAAAAATGGGTAAAAGATTTGAACAGACACTTCACCAAAGAAGATATACAGAAGGCAAATAAGAACATTAAACGATGCTTAACGTTATTAGTCATGAGGGAAATGAAACTGCCACCACATTGAAAGATTACCCTGTACCAGTTAGAATGTCTGTATTCAAATTAATGGCACTACCAAGTGCTGACAAGGATGCCGAGCAGCAGGAACTCTCAGCATTGCTGGTAGGAATGCAAAATGGTATAACCAGTTTGGAAAACCACTTGGAAATTTTTTTTATATCAAGTTTCATATACATTTGCCATGTGACCTGGGAGCCCCTCTTCTAGGTTTTTACCTAAGAGAATTAAGACTTATGTTCACTGCAATATCTATTCTTGGATGTTTATAGCAGCTTTATTCATAATAGCCCCAAACCAGAACAACCCCAATGTCCTTCAGTTGGTGAATGGATAACCAAACCACGGTTATGTATATACCCAGAAGGCCCTAATCTCCCACCTCTGCTTGACCTTGAGGCCTATGCAAGGAGGAGAGGAAGAGAAGGCTGAGCTGCAAACTGCTGTAGCCAGTAAGCTGTGTTTGCTCCAAAATACACACACCAGGCCAAAGGGTGGGAGACCATTGCTTCACGGCATTTAAGGAACCCTGTGCCCAATCATTAGCTGATCATTTGTTAACCAAGCAGAGATTTCAGTGGCCACACAGGAAAGGGCCACACAGACTTTATAGAATTAGCCCAAGAACATCCCTAAACAAATGAACTGCAGTAACAACCATAAACCAATGGGGAGGTTAGTCCGAGTTTCAGAGTTACCACATTATATTATTTAAAATGCCCAGTTTTTAAGGAAAAACAGTATGAGATAAAGAAACATGGAAGTAAGACTTACTAGACAAAGACTTTAGATCAGCTATTAGAAATATGCTCAAAGCACTGGGTGTTATATGCAACTAATGAATCATTGAATACTGTATAAAAAACTAATGATGTACTATACGTTGGCTAATTGAATTTAAATTAAAAAAAAGAAATATGCTCAAAGAACCAAAGGAAACCACATCTACAGAATTAAAGGAAAATACAAGGACACTGGTCTCAGCAAATGAAGACTAACAATAAGGAGATAGAAATGATCGAAAAAAGAACTAAATAGAAATCCCAGAACGAAGAAGAAATTCAAAGGAATAATAAATGAAAAAAAAATCACTGAAGGGGCAGAAGAAAGATGAACAAATAAAAATTCATTGAGATTATCCAATCTGCAAAACAGAAATGAACAAACTAAAAAAGATGGTGGTGGTTGCATCACTCTGAGACTATGCCACACAACACCACAGCATAAACTTTAAAAGGGGGAATTTTGTGATATGTGAACTACATCTCAATACAACAGTGATCTGAAAAAAGAAGCACAGTTCAGAGGAGGCTCCGGAGCACATGGCTCAGAAAGAGAACGTGATCCACAGGAGGGGCGGCCTCCTAGGTTAACCTCACTTACAGTTGGGGGATTTGAGGCCCGGATGAGGGAAACAAGATACCGAGTGCTGGTAATGGAAGAGACATGAATGTCTTTACCTGTTCCACAGTTCTGGTGACCAGCCAGACTTTCCTAGGTTTAGCACTGACAATCCCGCATCCTGGGAAGCCCCACTGCCCTGGGCAAATGAGGACAGTTGGCCACTCTGCCTGCAGTTCAAACTGGGATGAATCTCCTTTGCTGCAGCTCCGAATCACTGAAATCACACATAAATGAGAAATGGTGGTGTTCAGAAAAGTTCCTTTACCTTGCTGAATTCGGTGTTCTAAACTTACGCAGCTGGTATTTTGCTTTAAGTTCTTTTCTATTCAACCTCTTGGAATGAAGGATCTTTCCTTTTAATGAAATCTGCATTTCATCCGCAAGGTGAAAGCCAGTGTCCTTGGCTTCCTCTGAAAAGTGACAAGTGGATTCTTTTGTATACTAAATGCTAAGAAGATAGGAAAAAGAGAGGTTGTAGTGCATTGATTTCAGATATGAAAAAACAGAGTATAACTCCTTAGAGATATATACGGGGGGCGGGGGGAGGAGAAGCAGAGAGAGAGAGAGATCCATTTCCTGTCAAACTAAAAGCCATGAAAGTAAAACTCCTATAGGAAAAGTCATTTGAATTCCTTTTCAAAACCAGCAGACCTCAAAGGGAAGATCAAATCAGGAGAAACCAGCAGTCCTTGAATGCATGATTGATGTATGTCATCTTGTGGCTGGAGGAAGCACTGCTTTGGCTGGGGCAAGTGGACAGTGGCCCAGGTCAGCAATACAACCCCGAGCTGTTTCCCTGGTCCGCGGCTGAACTCCCCAGCTCAGTCGTTTTCCTTTCCAAGCCAAGCATGCAGCCCAGCTCGACCCAGCCTGGTGGGGCTCCATCTTTCAAGGCACGACATAGAGAAGAAGGAAGGACCCAATTTCTCTTGCACCCAGCAAATGATGCTTGGAATTTGTAAGGTATGGGGAGGTAAAAGATGACACCTAAGTATGGAAAAATAAGCAATAGCTACCTCCTTCCCCAGCATCCCCACCTTGGCTCAACGGGTCTTTAAGACGTTGCCGCAGGCCAGCAGGTGAACCTCAGAGGCATCTGCCAGCTTTGCCTGGGTTCAAGTCTTTCCTTTAATCTTGTAAAGTGCTTCTACATGTCACTGTGATTGCAGGGCAGAGCATGAACAAAAAGTGTATACTGAGTTACCTTAAATGGGAGCAAACAGAAAAAAAGGGACCGTAACCTCGATGCCTCCCAAGGCCATTCCCCATCTGCTTTCATCTCTTCCTGCTGTTCGGAGGGGTCCCTTCAGCTTTCCCACCTCTCCTCTCCAGGCCTTTCAGCCAATTCCCAATTCGACATCCGCCCCCTTCAGGACCCACCTTCCCAGCTGGGTTAATCTTTCCTTCCTCCGTGTATTCTAGCACAGTCCCTCTGCCTGGCACATGCATGCATGTCCTGGCTCTTTTGGCAGAATTCTGACCTCCCAATGGATGGACAGTGATCCTCTTCATGCCCCAGCATGTGGGTGTGGCTCCCACTTTGTCCCATTTTGGCTGTCATGCCACACCCACAGGCAGTCACGTCCTCACTATACAACCCGACTCCATCTCTAAGCCACAGACTCATCACAGGGAGGTTTGTCTTCTTCGGCTTACAGCGCCCGCCAGCGCCTAGCGCAGTGCCTGCTACATGGTAGGCACTTATGTTGTAATGGCTCACATACCCGTCATTGCCCCACTCTGGGGAGGGCTGCCCCGGGCTGCCTGTACATGCCTAATGCCTAGCACAGTCCGTGATTGCTGAAGTCAGTTAATTAAGTGGAGTTGGAGAGTTAAAAATGTATTTGCAGAGAAGTGCCCGGCCTACACGGAGCTGTGCCTGCCCTCCATGACGCTTCAGCGTCATAACCCAGACCAGGGAAAACCAGGCACCTGTAACAGAAGGAATAGACTATTCTGTGCGGGGACTGTGCTCTAGATTGCCATTGCCCTCGTGCCAGGAGCCGGGGTGATGGAGCCACCACTGGCTGGAGCTGTGCTGGCCACTGGCTGAACGGGAAAAGCTCATACTGGCACTGGGCAGCTTCTGCCCAGAAATAGCATAGGTCCCCCCACCCCATCACGGCCTGACCAGAGCCGGTCACACGGGCAACCTGACTTCCAGAGGGAGGGCAGAGGATGTTGGTGGCCACTAATAGAGTCTGCCATGCTTGTCTGCTAGAACACAGCTTCTCAAATTCTAATGTGCACCTGGGTCATTTGGAGATAAGTTTAAAATGCAGATCCTGATTCAGTCGGTCTGGAGAAAGGGCCAGATTCTACATTTCTGACAAGCTTCTGGCCCATTGTCCACCCTCTGAGGAGCAAGCGTAAACCTTTGGATCCTTACTGGCCAAATTGAGCCCTCTCTCTTTTCCCTTTCTTAGCAGAGGCTTGTAGCTCTGTCATTTTGTGTGGCAAACCAGGAACAATAGCCTCACTGGTTAGAAGACACTTGTGATTTACCTCAAGGGTGAGGGGGGACACAGAGAAATAGCTAAGGAAAGCCATTAACCGCTCCACATAACTGCAGAGTCCAGGGAAGGACAGAGCACAGGGATGCTGTAGCTGTTCTAAGAAGGCCAAACTCATTCCAGCTAGAGGCCACCATTTGCATAAGCAGGTTTTGTAAATGGACCGAAATAGATCTAATTGTGTCACCTTCTTTCTACTTTGCCTCCTTAGTTTCACTGGAAGGGTCAGTGCAGCCCTGATTGGGCCTTATGAAGGCTCTAGCCCCTCTGAGCGCTCACCTTGTCAATGTCACATCCTTGTTCCCCGAGCCCTGACTTGTCCCCCTTGCATATGGTAACGGTCACCGATGGACTCACAGGGGCTGATTCCGTGGTGCCAGAGCCTGGGGCTCCTGTCCTTTCAGGGTCCTCTGTGGTGCAGAACATGAAGAGCCCTACCACTGTGGGCAGGGGCAAACGGCTCCCTGCACACCTGCAGATGTGTGGGTGCTCTGTGCTCTCCTGAACTGGAAACGCATGAGTCCCTGCTCATCTTGGAATAGATGGTGTTTTTCTTTCTAGTGGTTTTATTTAAAAGCCATGCCAGTCATTTTGCATCCCTTCCCAGAAGTTTTGATTGATGGCAATCTGGTCAGCTAGAAGCTGCCAATGGAGTAAAACTGCTGACTTGGGCATTGGCATTGATGGAGCTTGTTAAGCCCAAATGGGGTGTGCGTGTGTGTGCGCGGGTGTGTGTGTGTGTGTGTGTGTGTATGTGTGTGCACGCAGGATGGAAACATAGCATGGGATTTGATGGAATTAGATCTGGAAAGAACTGAAGGGGGTCTCTCAGTTCAGAAAGGGAAAGCAGGAACCAAAAAGGGGGCTATGCCTCGTCCATGCTCCCTGCTGCCACTAGAGGGCAGAGTGAGGAACAGAATCCAGGTCTTCTGCATTTGCTTGGATCAAACTTAATGAGACTTTATAAAAATATGAATTGAATGAGGTTTGAACTGCAGTTACCTTCCTCCTTTCCTGGTGACTTGCTCATTAGCAACACAGCCATTTCTCAATGGGCCTTCAAACTATGATTGAAAGTAAGGACATCATCTTGAAAATGTTCATTGCTGATTGGATATACCTGCATGTTTCTAGAACCCTGTGGATGGGGAATGGGCACGTACCATGATGACTTTGAACTTGGTGGCCCCATCTAAAGGTTGTGAATATGGGGCTCATGGGTCAACTCCAGAGGGTCACAGAAACCTTCAAAATTATAAGCAAATATTTGATTGTGAGTTTATGTGGAAAGAGTGTCCATAGTGTTTATTAGATCCCCAAGTAAATCCATGACCCTCTAAGATGTTAAGAACCACTGCCACAGATTCAAGTTTCTTTACAGTGATACATTTTCTAAAAAGCAAAAGGTGTCTATAGGTTACTTCATCTAAGGTGGGGTTGAATGTATATCACACAGCATCCTCCCGGGCCCTCGTATACACATGCATATGAGTGCACACTCGCATGCCTAAGTGTGCACACACACCTCTCCCACACACATGTGCACTACACACATGTGTTAGTGTCTCTAGAGCCAATGTCCTCTCTTCCCTCCCTGCCCTGATGTGTAGAATTCGAACAGAAGGTTCTTAGTGGGTTCATATTTACTGTTTCTACCTCAGACATGCTGCAGAGCAGAACAGACTCAGCTGTCCGGGGTCTCACTTCCCCTGTGTTCCCAAATTCAAGGGACAGTATGTAGGTGGGAAGGACCATGGAATCCAGAGCAGAACAGACCTGTATTTTTTTTTTAAAGATTTATTTATTTATTTATTTGACAGAGATAGCGAGATAGCGAGAGAGGGAACACAAGCAGGGGGAGTGGGAGAGGGAGAAGCAGGCTTCCGCCGAGCAGGGAGCCCGATGTGGGGCTCGATCCCAGGACTTTCTGAGCCACCCAGGCACCCTGAACAGACCTGTATTCTAGTCCCAGACTCACAACTAACACTCTGGGCACATGAACATGAGCATGGGCTTTAACTTCTTTGAGTTTCCTTGTGGGTAAACCTATGTCAGAAAGATGGTCTCTCCACCCCTGCAGGACAGCTGGCATGATGAAATAAGAAAATGAAAGAGAAAGCACCCTACCGCTTATATCTGCCCCACTCGCGGGGTCCTGCCAACTTCTCCTCTGACTTCCATTGAAAAATCGATATGGAGCCTGGCACTTAAAACACAAACTCCGCTTTCCTGACACTTTGAGTAGGTCTCCTGTCATCTCTTAGAATCAGGTGATCCTTGGGAAGTTGTGGCATTTGCTATTTGGAGGGCATCTGTCCTTCTGAGTGAATGGGAGGCAGACAACCCCAGCTTTCTCCCTATTTGGTGACCTTAAAGGAGCTGTCCGTGTTAGTTTTCTGTCTTGGTAATGCAATCGTTGGCACAGGGAATCCGATGAGGTGGGACAAGGAGAAGAGTAACCGGCCACAGGTTTGGAGGGAGTCTTTTCACTGTTGTACTCCTTGGGCGCTTCTTTGGAGGAGTTTAGCATCCTAACAGGAAGCTACTGAAAGAAGCAGGCCAGGACGTATCTAAGTAACTGCTGTGGGATGTGCTTGTCATGCAGCAAAGTATAGTATTTGATAGCTAAAAAAAAAAAAAAAACAATGGGAAGCGACCCAAGTTTCACTGATGAATGAGTAGACAAACAAATGGCCTCTTATTCGGCCTTAAAAAAGGAAGGATGTTCGACACAGGCTACAACATGGATGAACCTTGAGGACATGATGCTGAGGGAAAGAAGCCAGTCACACAAAGACAAATACTGTGATTTCCCCTTACATGAGGTAACTAGAGTAATCTGATTCACTGAGACAGAAAATACAGTGGGGATGCCAGGGGCTATGGGATGGGAGGGATGGACGGTTATTTAATGGGCAAAGAGTTTTAGTTTTGCTCTACGAACAGTTCTAGAGATTAGTTGCACAACAACGTGAATGTACTTAACACTGAAAAATAGTTAAGATGGAAAATTTGAAGTCATGTGTATTTTACCATGATTTTTAAAAAAGCAAAGTCAATGAGATGACCTAAGAAATCTACATCACACATTCTGAGTTCCAGGGATGTGAGCAGGGTTGGGGGGAGAGTTTGATTCCAATATAGGATGATCCATGTTTAGAATTCTTTTGGAAATTTTGAAATGATACATATCCCTCTCTAAGGGAAAGTCACATCCTCATCTGGCCAGCTGGGGCAGTGTGCCTTATTGTAATAATGGAAATGCTCAGGAACTGGGGGTTCTAGTCCTATCTCTGCAGCTTACTGGTGAGTGGCTTTAGACAAGCTTTCTCTCTCCTTGGGCTTCACTGTCCTGCGCTAAGCATTAAGAATAATAATTCCTCCCTCTTACAGTTAGTGAAAGCCTCACATTGACTAGAGTGTGTGAGGAAGCCCTTTGGAGACACTGCAACTCAGGATGAATGCCTTGATCTGTTCACCTGATCTGTCTTGATCTCCTAACCTGGTCTGCTGATGCTCCACCGTAGCCAGCGTCACTGTGACCGCCAGGCTGTGCTTTCTCAGCGTGGTCTAAGAGTCCTTTCCATGCAATATGTTGAGTATACTTGGGCACTCAGAAAAATCTCAGTGAAGCTAATAATAAGCTTGCTAGCAGGTTGCATTAAGCAGAACGGTCACGTGTTCATTAATTTTATTAAAAGAAAGGCTTCCTGCCAGCAGCTCTGGAAAGATGGGTGGGGCCCAGGGCCCTTCTGTTGGCAGAACATCTATAAGGGAGTGGCCCGGCAACTTTCTCAGATATTTGTGGTGTTTGGCAGGGGGGCGGGGGGAGGCACTGGAGACACCTGTTTGGGGGAGGGAACTCTGCCGTAGCTTGTTGATGATCACCTCTTTTTCTTGCCCCCCAGAGGTCAACTGCGCAGCTGTAGGAACAGGGAGAGCATGGTGGATGTATGTGGAGACCTATTTTAGGAGGGCAGTGTGGGTGGGCTAGCTGTCCTCCAGCATGGGGTCTGAGGGCAAAGGAAGCCAGTGTTATCATGTAGTTAAAATGTGCCAGAGTGCCATGCGCTTTTTGTGCCTTTTCTGGGATCCTCCTAGTAGCAGCAAGCTAGGTATTGTGCCCATTTTACATATAGAAAAACTGCTTCTGGGAAGAACAGGTTGTAGGAATAAAGGCACAGGGGACTTTCTGGGGCCATCTAAGGAAAAGGTGAAGTAAGAATCTGTGAGAAAAGCATGACTGATCGATTTTATTAGGTGACCTTCCAGAGATTTCCTGGATCCAGGTGTCACACAGATGTAGGTTATTTTAGTTGGGTCCCACTTCCCTCCAAAAATATCAGCAAGAAAAAAATTGCCACAAACAAGAAGCTTTGGATAATTATAATGGAGTCAATAAGAGTAAGAGACAGAAAAATGAGGGGTAGGGGAGTCAGGCCCAGATCATTCCTTCCTCTGGAGCTGGTCCTGGTTGAGGAACCCAGCAGAGGGGGCATGCAGGGCTGGCTTTCCATGTGGCAGTGGGGACCGAGCCCTAGAGCCTGGGGAAGGGGAAGACTAGTTGAGCCCTGGGGTTTGACCAGTGAGAGAGTGACTTCCTGGCAGCATTATAGTGGAGTTTTAATTTTTTTTTTTTTGTATATTTGAGTATAGTGGATGCACAATGTTACATTAGTTTCAAGCGTAAGACATAGTGATTCAGTAAGTTTCTACATTCTGCTGTGCTGATCACAAGTGTAGCTACCATCTACCACCATACAATGCATCACAATATCATTCACTATATTCCTTAGCTGTGCCCTTTATTCCCGTGCCTCACTCAGTCCATGACTGCAAGCCTGTATCTTTCACCCACCTTCACCCATTTTGCCCAGCCTCCCCATCCCCCTCCCCTCTGGCAACCATCAGTTTGTTCCCTGGGTTTATAGGTCTGATTCTGGGTTTTGTTTGTTTATTCACTTGTTTTTCTTAAATTCCGCATATGATTGAAATCATGTGATATTTCTCTTTCTCTGACTTATTTCACTTAGGATAATACTTCCCAGGTCCATCCATGTGCTCACAAATGGTTTGAACTCATCCTACTTTATGGCTGCATAATACTCCACTGTGTGTGTGTGTGTGCATGTGTGCGTGTGTGTCTGTGTACCACATCTTCCTTATCCATTCGTCTATTGATGGACACTTGGGCTGCTTCCATATCTTGACTATTGTAAATAATGCTGCAATAAACATAGGGATGCATATATCTTTCAGTGTTTTGGTTTTCTTTGGGTAAATACCCAATAGTGGAATTATTGGATCATATAGTATTTCTGGTTTTAATTTTTTGAGGAACTTCCGTACCATTTTCTGCAGTGACTGCACCAATTTAAATTCCCACCAACAGTGCACGAGAGGGTTCCTTTTTCTCTACACCCTCTCAACATTTGTTATTTCTTGTCTTTTTTATTTTAGCCATTCTGACAAATATAAGGAGATAATTCATTGTGATTTTGACTTGAATCTCCCTAATGATAAGTGGTGTTGAGCATCTTTTCATGTGTGTGTTGACCATCTGTATGTCTTCTTTGGAGAAATGTCTGTTCATGTCTTCTGCCCTTTTTTAAATTGCATTATTTGTTTTTATGGTATTGCATACGTTCTTTATATATTTGGATATTAACCCCTTATGAAACTGGGCCACGTTCGAACACTATGCACAGAAAAGAAACTCAAAATGGATTAAAGATCTAAATGTGCGATCTGAAACCATAGCGGAGGTTTGAGCCAACCTGGCGGTCACTTTGACCAGGCAAGTCCTTGATGACCTGCATTCACTCCCCATACCACAGGGTGGCTCTGTAGAGCCCGAAGGAAGAGCACAGGCTTCTGGGGAGCATCAGCCTGGTGCTGGAGGCAGGGGCCCGTAGCCTGGGAGCCCCTCAGGGATTCGAGCTGCCGGGACTTCTGTGCTTCAGGCCAGAGCATTTACTGCAGCTGCTTTCAGCTCTTTATCTGCTGTGATTTTCCTATGGGCAACAGACTTTCATGGGTACAGCCTCCTTTTTAGAAGATACCAGCAAACTTTGTAGGTGATGTGATTCATCATCTCTGTCATCGGGAATGGTACCATCGGCGTGGGCCCCCCGTCATAGACAGTGGAAGAGACCACACAGTTGTGGCTTATGTGCCACCCCAGTTTAACTCTCCTGACACTCCCTTCCCTCCCACTGTAGTGGGCAAGAGAGCTGCAGTGGTGCTTGGATTGGGATAGCCCTCCAGCTGCCCTAATTCATGGAGGAAAAGTAAGTTTCTCAGAAACATCGATACATTAGCCATTATTAGTAGCACATGATTCATGACACCCCCATAACTGATTGGGGCATCTGGTGTAGGCGATGCTATAGGAGAAGACTGAGGTGCACCACCAGCCCCTGCACAGCTTGTGCATGGGGCCAAGTGGACTTTGGGGGCCAGAGGGAACATCTGTAACCCAGTCTTCATCTCTCACTTCCTGCTGCTCTCCATGCCCCCCCATTTCCCCCTCCCCACCCCCAGAAGAGTGAACAGGCTTTTCAGGAGCTGTCAGAGATGCTGAGGTCATCCTTCTAGGCAAAATGGTTGGTCCCCCCTGTGTGGACACAGCCACTGCACTGCCACAGTCTAAAGAGTAAACCTACCTATGGAATTGGCCAGGCGTCTGTGACAAGGAGAGTGACAGCCTGAGCTCCCTGGTCCCCAGTCTCCCTCTTGAGGTTCCTTTCCAGGTCCCCAAGGAGGTGTTTGGGCTTGAGGCAGCAGCAGGAACCCAAGTAGAAGCCCCTAAGGTGAAGAGAATCCCCAAGAGATCCCAAGACTCAACTGTTTTTTTAAAATTCATTCAGTCATTCATTTTGTATGAAGCACTGAGATGAGGTAGAGGAACAAGACAGTCCATACTCTCGAGCACACGGCCTAGTACGTGTATTGCCAGAAGGGAGAGGGAGTGGCTTAGAGAAACAAAGGACGATTGTAGTATAATGTCATAAGTGCTAACAGGGACAGTCCTTCTGTGGGAGCCTAGAAGCTGGAGTCACTTCTGCCTTATAGACTCAGGAGTGGTTTTATAGAGGTGGGGACATTTGATCTCAGTGCTGAGAGATGGGTAGGAGCTCACGTGATAGGAAAGAGAAGAAAGAGCATTCCATGGAGGTTGTGTGCAAGGGAATGGAATGTTCAGGAAATCTGTAAAGTTTAATATGACCCACAAAAACGGTTCTCAGAGAAGGAAAGGAAAGAGTTAGAAAAAGATGAGGGACATGAGGCTGAGGAGGTGAAGCAGAACCCAGCTTGGAAGGGCGGGTGGGTTCTCCTAAGGGATTGGGGAAGGCCTCGCTGCCTGGTTTAAGGAGGTGCCATTACCAGCAATAATCAGCCCTGGTCCCGAGTCCCGTTCTCTGCAACCCTGTAGCTTAAACAGTGCAGAGGAAAGGCCAGAGTGAAAGAGCAAAGAGGACTGGCAAAGCCGGCCGGCACCGACCAGGTCTGAAGCAGATGGGCTCCCCGGACCCCCATCACTGCGTCCGGCCGTGTGTGTCTGGTGAGCCCTCTCCAGGAGACAGGCCTGGGGGCGCTGCGGAGACTGACCTGCCCCCACAGCCTTGCGTGTGAGAAGGCAGACGTGAGGGATATGAGGAGGGGGAAAACGAGACACTGGTTAGGATTTGGAGGTTCCTGCTCCCTCTGCTTTTACATCCAGTTTCTTTCATGTGTTTTTGTCCCCCCTCCCCAGTTTTAGAGTGAGCCTTAAGGACAGACACAGCCCTGTGCTCAAGGATGGCCTCAGCCTAGAGGCTGGCCGGCCCAGAGCAGAGGGGGCCGTGTTGACCCCAGGCCCCGTGGTTCCGGCAGGTGTCTCCTACCCTAACAAGAATGAGCCAGAATGTCCCAGCTTAACAGGAGGTGCAGGAGGGCAACCTGGAGCTGTTTTCTGTGGGTTTTCATCACTGTTTATTCTTGTTTCCTGGCAAATAAAAGTGAAGTGTCTGCCATCTTGTGGCAGAGGCCGGGTACTGCCTGGGCCCCCACAGTCACCTTCCCACTACTCCCCCAAAGGGGTGCTGGTCTGCTGGGGTGGGAGCTGGTGTGGAGAGGAGGAGGGAGCCTGGGCAGGAGTGCTCACTGGCACTGGCCTCTCCGCCTCAGTGAAGAAGCTTCTAGAGTCAGTGGCTGTGAACCCCAGGGCCTCGGGAAGGCCATCCTTGGGCATACAAGGAGGATGGCCACTTGTGAAAGAGAAACAGGGTGAGTCGTGTGTGAGATCCCCCTCAGAGAGGACAGAGCCTGGATGGGGATGAGGCAAGTGCTTGGAGACCCAGGCAGACCCAGGAGCTGGGTCCCGGCCCTGAGAGTGAGGGACAGAGAAAGGCGCAGAGGATCTTGACAGTGGGTAAGCTCTTGTGCAGTGTGGCCATAGCCAGGAAACTTTCGAGGTCCAATATGAGGTCCCATCAGAATATGGAAGACTCACGTCAGCCTGCATGCGATATCTCGGGTAAGAACCGGAGGGGAGCGTCTCTCCATACATGGTGTCTGCTACAGTGTGACTGCATGAGCTCTCTGAGGGCAATCCCACGTGCACATGATTTCTGGGCTCCTGACCAGTGAGGGTGTCAACTCCACTGGTAAAGCTGGGCCCCTTTTATTTGGTATTTGAATGCAGCTACAAGAAACAGATTATTTTAAATCACTCCTAGAAGTTCTCTGCCTCTCTCAACTCGGGCCAGGAAAGTCAAGTCATGACCTTATATCCTGTTCTTTCTACGAGCTCTCGAGGGTGGCCTGAAGCAGCCAGCACACCACATAGACCTCGTGCTTTATCGTCTTCACCAGAATAGTCCACTGCCACAGCCACCTAGGGTCCCAAAGCCTTCCTACAGTGGATGTTTCTTCACAAACACTAGCCGTAATTTAAGTAAATGCCGACTACACCCCGTGGGCACTGACCTGCTCCCCAGTCACAGTGAGGCCATCTCTAACTCTAAATCTGGCCAGGACAGTTAACCCTTCCAGAGTCTCATCCTCACGGAGGTTTTGGTCCCTGAAAACAATTCTGGAACCCATTGCTGTGTTAGTTGGAGTTCAGTCACGGAGAGAGAGTGTTCAAGGTGTTTCAAGCAGGAGGGTGGATTTTACAAAGGGAAGTGATGCTTCCAGAGTCGTTAGAAAGGCTGTCTGAGGGAAGGTCAGGGACCAGCACCACTGCCTTTCAGGATCCCAAGAAGGTACCGAAATCGCTAGAAGTCATTGCTGGTGACTTTGCCTGAGGCCGACCGTCCACGATTGTCAGGGTGAGCTGGCAGAGTCTCCGTCTGTTCTTTGGAGAGAACAGTGCCCATCTTCATGGCTGCACCTTGCAAATAATGGCCTCTCTTCTGCCCAATTTCATGTGTGCTTCTCTCATTGGTGAAATCTCAACTGGACTGCCGCCGGCAATAGAGTCTGGGAAATGTAGTTTTCCAAGCTTCCAGCTTCTGCAGTATCAGGGCGAGCTGAGAATGTCAGGGATCAAGACACAATCTCTGACGGGCGCTTTTAAATATGGATGATAATAATAGTCCTTCCTTCATATGGCTGTTGGGAGGCTAAAATTAACACTGTGAAGTCTTTGCACAGAGTGTGGCATATGGTAAGCCCTCGATAATTGCTCGTTTACAAAAAATTGTCAAAACTGAAGTCAGAATGGCTCCTCGTTCTCATTTCTAACCCCTGTAAGGAAACTGGCTGCTTCCGAGCTCTGGGGTCCAACCGCCCGCCTTGGCATGGATCCTGTGCCTTACCATCCTGGGCCTGCTTGGCGTTAGATCCTCAGTCTGCCTCATTCTGGCTCAGAGGGCTGGGTGGAGACTCAGGAAGAAGGGGAAAGTTCTCTGGGAGAAAACGGCAGCAGTGAATCATGCCGAATGTTAATACCAGAGTCCCCTTGCTCTGCAGAGGGGAGGACTCCATCTCAAATGGACCAACAGTCAAAGACTGGCCAGATCCTCATGCGAGCCCAAGTCGGGGCTCTGCCTGGCACTTCAGGACCAAATCGAATCTGCAAACCCGGGGTCGGGTCTCTGTAGCCTTGTGCCCAAATGTCCCGAGCAGCCTGCAACAAGGAAGAATTAGGGCACAGCTGAAATCCAAAAGGGAAAGGAAACGGGCTAAGATCCATGGGGAACAATGTCTATTTCTTAATCTGTCTCCTGCCCCAAATAGCTCCGCTCTCCTCCCCCACTTGTGTTTACGTGTCTGTTTCTTTCCCTGGCAGCAGATGACACCAGGCCTTAAAGTAGGTCACAGAGGGCGGTGAGGAGCCCACAAAGGCCCTCAGGCCACGTCCTCCCCTGACTTCAGTCCCCAGGCTCCCGGGGCTGGAGTGGCAGAGCACAGACCCAGACGACCCCGTGCTGTCCAAGGCCCCCAGGCAGCGCCCGAGCTCCCTAGAACCCCAGCGCGTGGGGGTTCCTGGGTCCAGCCTGGGAGTGGGCAGGGGGCCTGTTCGGAGCCGGCAGCAGAGGGGACAGCACTGGGCTGGGGCCGCAGCCCTGCCAGTCCCATCCTGCCCCTGCCCCTCCAGCCCCTCCTCCCGCAGCCCTGCTCCAGTGCCCTCAGGGAGGCCCATTCTTCCCAGGACAGCCAGGCAGCCACATGGCCCTGCTGTTTTCCCCGGGAAGCCCTGGGGCCCCTTCCACACAGACCCCAGGGCCCAAAGCAGGGCTCCCAGCCCGCTCCGGGGGCATCGCTGGTGTGATGGGTAGAATGCAAATTACCGAATCAGAAAACTGGATTTCAGGCCCCAGTCACCTGAGGCACGGGGCGCTAGAAGCTTGCCCAAAATAACCCAGCTGGGAAGCGGCAGAGCTCGGGCCCACAAGGACCCACTGGCACACCCCAAGCCCCCCGCGTCTGCCTCCCTCACGCCCCGATCCTTCAGACCCTGTCTGCCCAGCATCCAGTCCTCACGGCGCCTTTCTCTCCGCAGGTTCTTTCGGAGCACGGCTATGGCCTGATCACGACCGACATCCGGGAGGGCCAAACCTTCTACTACGCGGAGGAGTACCACCAGCAGTACCTGAGCAAGAACCCCGACGGGTACTGCGGCCTCGGGGGCACCGGAGTGTCCTGTCCACTGGGTGTTAAAAAGTAATTTCTCCCCATGTGGTCAGCCCTTGAAGTCACAGCCAAAATGCTTTCAACAAATTGGGCAATGCTTTTGTGGCTCAGGTCAGTGGCTTTTTAAAGTGCACAAAGCGCGAAGGCATTCAGGAAAATCTGGTTTAATGAGATCTGATTACATGAAGTGCAATGGCAGGTTGATAACATGCAGTTTATCTTCTACTGAGTTCCGGTGGGAGTGGAACTGTGACATTGTTTGGATCGCTTGGGGTCTGATTGAGGATCATGAATACGCTGTGCTCGGTCTTCTTGGGCCTGGGTGCCTGCCACGGAAGCTGGGGAAGGAAGCTGGGAGATTGTCAGACAAGATAAGGCATTTGGACACGGGAACTGTGCCCTGTCCCACCTCGCATGCCCTCCAGTGCCTTAAAATCTGCAAACATTTATAGCCTCAATGAATCATTCACTGCAATATTTTGCTCGACTGAGCCTAGATGCACAGGGGGCTTTCTCTCTTTTTCAGCCCTCCTGGGGCAGGGAAAAGATGCAAGTTAGCTCTATGAATTCTAATGCTTTGCTTACAGCTATGAGAAATGCTTGTTCTAATAAAAGTCTACAGTCTAATACAAACTGCCTCGTGTCTCATCTGTCTTTTACTTTTTAGGCAGGATATTTCTAAGTATTGTAAGATAAAAGCCTCTCAACGACTTTCCCCCAAATGGAAAATATGATTGAAATTTTTGGAAAACAGGTACACACCTCTGGCTCCTGGTAACTTTGGTGATGATAGCTCTTTGCTGCACGCCTGTTACAGCCGCCACATCACGTGCTCTTCTAATTAAAACAGATGTGCAAGCCCTGCCCTTAAAGAGCCTTTATATTCAAGACAAGGGGTGAGAACATAAGCAATCAACACGCAATCACACGGACAAATAAGATCATCACAGGTCCTGACAGGTGATGTGAAGATGATGGATAGGATAGGGTAAGTTGTGTCTAGGGGCTGAGGAATTACCTACAGAGAGGTTTGGTCTACACTGGTCAGGGAAGGCCTGTGGGGGTGGAGAAGGAAGTTAACTGAATGATGCAAAGGAGAAATACAAACATCAGGAAGGAGAGCAGAGCTTTGGGGGCAGGAGACAGTTATGAAATACATTGTTCCCCGTGGATTTAACATGTTTCTTTTCCTTCTTGGATTTCCTCTGTGCCCTGAGGCACTGTGGAAAAATTAAAAATAGAAATACCATATGATCCAGTAATTCCACTACGGGATATTTACCCCAAGAAAATGAAAACGCTAATTCAAAAAGATATATATAGGGGCGCCTGGGTGGCTCAGTTGGTTAAGCGTCTGCCTTCGACTCAGGTCATGATCCCAGGGTCCTGGGATCGAGCCCTACACTGGGCTCTGTGCTCAGCAGGCAGTCTTCTTCTCCATCTCCCTCTCCCCCTACTCGTGCTCTCTCTCTCTCTCAAATAAATAAATTTTTAAAAAGATATATATATTAAATATATATATTCCCTTTGTTTATCACAGCATTATTTGTAATGGCCAAAATACAGAAGCAACCTAAGTGTACATTGATAGATGAATGGTGAGGAGGATGTGATTGATGTGTACACACACACACCTGCACACGCAACGGAAAGTTATGCAGCCGTAAAAAATGGTGAGATCTTGTCATTTGCAACATGGACAGACCTAGAGGGTATTAGGCTGAAGAAATAAGTCAGAGTGAGAGAGACAAATACCCTGTGATTTTACTCATATGTGGAATCTAAAAAACAAAACAAATGAATAAAGAAACAAAAAGCAGAAACAGGCCCATAAAACCAAACAGGCCCCCAAAACAAATTAGTGGTTGCCCGACGGTACAGGAATGGCCAAATGGGTGAAAGGGAGTGAGAGGTAGGGACAGACTTCCAATTATGGAAAGACTAAGTCACGGGGATGAAAGTACAGCCCGGGGAATATAGTCAGTAGTGGTGTATGGTGTCAGATGGGAGCTACCCTTGTGGCGAGCACAACAGAATGTACAGTTGTCGAATCACTGTGTGGTACACCTGAAACTAATGTAACATTGTGTGTCAACTATACGTCTATTAAAAAATTATTATTAAGAGGAAGAATACATACATGGAGTAGATATGCCTAATCAGTCTCAGCGTCCCCATTTTGGTTGCCTGCAGGAAAACCTTTCCACATCGAAGAGCCAGAAAGTATAAATGGCCCATGACAGGGAGAAATTTGTAGTGTTTGAGAAATTCTTGCCAGGGGGGCTGGAATACTGTGATTGACGAAGAATATTGGAGAGAGGTATCTGAGAGGTAGGAAGAGCCAGGTCGTGCAGAACCTTCGAAGAACGTGTTATAATGGAACTTGTTTGTTTGTTCTGTTTGATCATTGACAGCCATTGGAGGATTTTTAAATTTCTCCTTTTTTTTGTACAGGCTGAGCAACTAGAGGGAAGGTGGAGTTATTTACTTGTGAGGGAGGAGACAAGAGGAGAGATCAGTGAATGAATCCATTTTGGCCACACAAAATTTGAAGTGCTTCTCAGGCATCCTCATGGAAATGTGAGGGAGGGCAGTTTGCTGTGCAGTTCTGGAGCCTGGGAGGGATCTGAGAAAGATAAATTTAAGAACCACCAGTATATAGATGACATTTGAAGCGTGAAACTAGATCATCTAGGAAGGAATGTAGAGGGGGAGAGGGGCTCAGAGGATTAAATGCTGGGGTGTTCTGACATACGGAGATCTGGTAAAGGAAGAGCAAAGGAATTTCCGAAGTGACATTTGAAGGAGGCACATAAGGATTTGTGTCCTTGCAGTGAAAACTAAGCACAGATGTATCCCCCAAGAACTGAATAATGATCGGAATGATGCAAAAGAGAAATGCAGATGACGCATCATGAGTCTGGGTTAAACTCAGACCAACTTTCTTCTACAGCCATACCGGACATGATAAAAAATGACAAGGAAGCCAGGTCCTTTTGAGGAAGGACCTTGTAGCATTTCAAGACGTATATACTTTGAATCTTGCCCTAAGCCTTCCCCAGAGGAAACTGAGGGCCTTTCACCCAAGTGACTCTTTACTCAAGAAGTGGAAATAACCCAGGTCTCCTTGGAGTTATTATTTACTGGCTATAAACTGATGTGTTGGGACACCTGCCACCATGGTCTCCTGGGCAGGGTGGGGGTTTATAAAGACCAACTGATCGAATGGGTGTTGTTCCAAGCCTATCTCACAGTGGGTCTAGCGGGTCTGAGTGACACATTTGAAGTTCTTTCTTCACTCCCAGTATGCCTAATGTGTATTAACTATGTTTCTGGCTTCTGTAAACTTGATGCTTTAACATCTCCCTGCATGCATATGTTAGACATAGCTTGTCTGGACAACCCTATAATATTCCTGAGCCACCTTGCCTTGGCTTCCTGCCTCCTTTGTGACTCTGCCTCTCCCTGGGAGGAGTCTTCCTCCCAGAGGCACTTTTCCAAATATAAACCAATCCAGACTTCACATCCCCATTCACCTTTATCAGGCTCTTACACTCCAGACCACTATCTACCTGCCCTAAACACCCCAAGGTCACCAGGAGCCAGACAGCTAGGGACAGCTCTAGTGCCCCAGAGCCTGCTAAGATTATTAAAACGAGCTAATCCTAAATCTGCTTACCCTGCTTCACCCCTTCCTTCCCTTGGGAACCACATAAAGACTCTTGCCTACAGTTCCCCCCTCTCCCTTTGCCTCCTGACAGACCCTGATGCTTACCCTGGTAGCCTCCCCATGGCATGGCATGCCTCTTCCTCACGGGCTCTGTGGATAACAAACTCTCTTTATAATGGCAGTCATCTCATGTTCTGTTGGCCGTACCACACCTAAATTATAAAACCTATTAAAACATAAGGAGGATACATATACCTAACAAGTGACAAAATCCCCCTTTCAGTTCCCTGATTCATGGAATAAAGATCCCCAGGCTTCCTCACTCCCAGTTGAGTAAAGAAAAAATAATATCTGTGAGGGAATTTAAAATATGAAATTAAATGATTCAGAGGTTGAGATGGGCACACATCCCTGTTTTGTTCCCATTTGGTAGATGCTAAGCCTATACAGGTCTTGGGCAATGAACGTAGATTATTACACACTTAATAAATATGCCAGTTGTGTGAAGGCCTCCAGATATACTTACTGGAACAATTAATATAGCCGTTGGCACCTCATATGTAGCTATTTGCCCAGCAAATATTTTCTTCTCTATCCCTATGAGTAAAGACCATCAGAATCAGTTTGCCTTCACATAGTAGGGTCCTCACTGTATCTTTGCTGTTCTGTCTCAAGGCTGTGCCAGTTCTACTTTATGTCATACAAAGAAACCTTGATCATCCTGGCAACTCACAGAACGTCAACTGATTCATTGCATTGATGGCATTAGATGAATTGGATTTGGCAAGCAGGCAGGAACAAGCAGCCTAGACAGTGGGAGATTTTACCCCCAAAAGTTCAGGCACTGCCACATTGGTTAAGTTTCTAAGTGTCTGGTGATCTGGAGCATGAGAGACAAGTTATTGCATCTTGGACTACCCATCATGATAAAAGAGACACAATATTTAGTGGGCCTCTTTGGGTTTGGGAAGCAACAGATAATCACGTTTGGGTGGGCTGATTTGAACTATGGATAACCCTGGATAACCCACCAGATTTGAGATGGACCCAGAGCAAGAAAAGACTCTTCAGCAGATCTAAGCTGACATACAAGCCACCTTGCCAACAGCAGTCCCTAATGTATTGAATGTATGTGTGGCAAACAAAGATGTTGGGTAGAAATTCTGGCAAACCTTGGTAGGAGACTCACAGTGTAGACCCTAGGGCTCGAGGAATAAAGCTATGCCCTCTTCTCTTCTCCATGGAAAAGTAACCCCTGACTTGCTACCAGGCCCAGGTAGAGAAGTAGGCAATTCATACTATCCATCATAACCTAGGTACTGTCTGACTATCTGAACCGCAAAATTGAATGTGCACAGCAGTAATTTATTTTTAAGTGGAAATTGTGCACATGAGATTGGGCTCAGGAGCAGTTTTAGAAAGCGTGAATAAACTGCAAGTCAGGTGACTCAGACTCACATGATACTTACTTCAACTTCTTCATTACCTTTCCTTTAATCCACACCTCTGACCTCATAGGGAGCTTCTTATGACTAACCAGGAAGGAGAAAACTGTGGGTCTGGTTTGTAGATAGTTCTTACTGTAGGCTGGCTGTAGCTAGAAGCAGATAGTTGCCACATTGCAGCATCACTTGGTTTGCCCTGGACAACAGTGGTGAGAAAATTCTCCCAGGGGGTGGAATTTGAGCAGTGCATTTGGTTATCTACTTCATATAGAAGGAGAGATAGCGGGGCGCCTGGGTGGCTCAGTCATTGGGCGTCTGCCTTCGGGTCCTGGGATCGAGCCCCGCATCGGGCTCCCTGCTCGGCGGGAAGCCTGCTTCTCCCTCTCCCACTCCCCCTGCTTGTGTTCCCTCTCTCGCTGTGTCTCTCTCTGTCAAATAGATAAATAAAATCTTTAAAAATAAAAAAAAGGACGAATAGCCAAAGATATGTATCTGTATTGATTCATGAGCAGTGGCTAATGGTCAGGGAATAGGAAAGAAGAAAACTGAAAGATAGAGGACAGTGAGGTCTAGGGGGAAATGATATGGATAAATCTCTTAGACTGGGCACAAATATGAAAGTAGTTACGTTCCAAATAAATGTCTAAGAGAAGCCATCCACTTTGGAGTCAGTAGGCAAGTGGTAAGATTCCCCATCCTGAGTCCCCAACCACACAGCTGCTCGCTTAATGAGCTCACAAGCACAATGGCCACAGGGTGGTAATGGAAGCTATGCATGAACTCAGAAACATAGACTCACTAAGTCTGATCTGGTGACCCCCTAGTGCTGAGTAGCCAGAAGAGAATACCCCAGTGTGGTCCTAATCATCCGTGGTAGGGCACATGTGTGGAGGGGTGCAAGGGACCAGCAATCACCTGGTGGCATTTTAATTATTTTGAACCTTTTGTATTGGAGAAGATTATGATTTGTGCGCACATGGTGGGCACATATTCCATATATTCATTTGCATCACTGTTCATAGAGCTCCTTTAACCACCCCATATGTGGAATTATGGGATGCCTTATCTATAGTTATGGTATAATGCTCCACAACAACCCCTCCAATCAGAGGACATATTTTATAATGGAAGAAGTGTGGAATGAGTTTCTGCTCATAGAATTCACTGATCTTACACATTCCCCATCACTCAGAAGCAGTTGGCTTGACAAAATTGTGGAATGGCTTGCTGAAGGCTTGTTTACTACATCAGCTGAGTGGCAACCTCCTATAAAGTTGAGATGTTGTTTTTTGGATGGTGATGTATGACTTAGATTTGCATCCAGTATTTGTTACTGTCTCCCCTTGAGCCAGAATATATAGGTCCAGGAACCAAGACATGGAAGTGGGAGTGATTGGTCTCATCATAGCACTAAATAATCCACTGGAGAAATTTTTGCTTCATATCCTCAAGACTTTTGACTCAATATGTTGAAGTTTGTAGTGGTCAAGGGATCAATGCTTCCATTAGAGAACACATTCATGATTCCCTTTGAACATGGAGTAGAAACTCTCCCCTGGACATTTGTGGCTCCTCTAGTCAGTGAACCAATAGAGGTATAAAGGAATTCCTGTATTAATCAAGATGAATGATCTCAACTTTCAAGGGGAAACAGTGGGAGCAAGGATTATAATGTGGACCTCAGCCCTAACAGGAGTAGGTTTGGACCACGCAGCAGGCAAAGAACTCTGCCCATCTGATAATGCTGGCAGAGAGAAACGGGGCCATGAAATGGGTGGTACAAAAAGGAAATTGTGATATCAACTTAGTTTTCATGTTATGTTTTAGGTACATTAATTGTCCTCTTTCCCCTCCATTTTACCCCATTACCTTATATTGAAGTTACAACAAAACTGACATATGAAAAATTTGCTATTGGGACTGTGTGTGTAGGGAACATGAACTCTTTACTCAGACAAAAGATAAGGGTGAATGTGAATGTCAAAAGACAAAAAGGTAGTGTTACAGATTGCATGTTTGTGTCTTCCCAAAATTTATAAGCTGAAACCCTAACCCTCAATGGGATGGAATTAGGAGGTGGGGACTTTGGGAAGTAATTAGGTTTAGATTAAGTCATGAGGGTGAAGCCTTCATCTTGGGGTTAGTGCCCTTCTAAGGAGAGAAGGAGACAGGAGCTCACTCTCTTGGCCATGTGAGGATGGGGCAAGAAGGTTGTTATCTACAAGCCAGGAAACTGGCCCTCGTCAGTCACCAGATCTGTTGGCACCTTGATCTTAGATTTCTCAGCCTCCAGAACTGTGAAATAAATGTTTGTTAAGCCACCCAGTCTATGGTATTTTTGTTAAAGCAGCTTGAACTGACTAAGACAGCCTATGCTAAATATCATTTTGTTCCTTCAGATCCAAACAACCCTTCTATATCTTGCTCTGTGTCCTGGGAGTCCTGAATGGGCTGTAACAAACAATAGGCTTCCTTTCTGTCTTGCTTTAATTTGGGTGTGGCCAACAGAAGGCACTAGTAGGAGACTGAGGGTAGGAGATGATTAAGGTATTTATTGTCCCAGCAGTTCCCCATGGGTTGGCTGCGGATGGGTGGTAATTGCTCCATGCTCTTGCTGCTTATGGCCTACAACACTGTCTATTTAGAGTTCTCCTAAACCCTGTTTACTTTGTAAATATTCCCTATATGAACATCTTCTTAATTATCCAGTTCAAGTGTGCCATTTATTTCCTGGCAAGACCTTCTAGATACAAATAGGGAAGGTAAATTTTCTTCCACAATTAATTCCAAAAATTCTTATAAAAAGATGCTTCTATTCTAGGGTTCATGTTAATTAAGTAAAAATATTTTTAAATACTATGTCTTGGCATGTAAAATCACAGCTTTTTAGAATGGGAAAGAGTCTTTTTAAAAATATATATGTAAATTTTTTTATTAACGTATCCAAGATCTATAAAGAACTTCTCAAACTCAACACCCAAAAAACAAATAATCAAGTCAAAAAGTGGGCAGAAGATATGAAAAGACACTTCTCCGAAGAAGACATACAAATGGCTAACAGACACATGAAAAAATGTTCATCATCATTAGCCATCAGGGAAATTCAAATCAAAACCACATTGAGAGACCACCTCACACCAGTTAGAATGGCAAAAATGGACAGGGCAAGAAACAGCAAATGTTGGAGAGGTTGTGGAGAAAGGGGAGCCCTCTTACACTGTTGGTGGGAATGCAAGTTGGTACAGCCACTTTGGAAAACAGTGTGGAGGTGCCTCAAAAAATTAAAAATAGAGCTACCCTATGACCCAGCAATTGCACTCCTGGGTATTTACCCCAAAGACACAGATGTAGTGAAAAGAAGGGCCATATGCACCCCAATGTTCATAGCAGCAAAGCCCGCAATAGCCAAACTGTGGAAAGAGCCGAGATGCCCTTCAACAGATGAATGGATAAAGAAGATGTGGTCCATATATACAATGGAATATGACTCAGCCCTCAGAAAGGATGAATGCCCAGCTTTTACATCAACATGGATGGGACTGGAGGAGATGATGCTGAGTGAAATAAGTCAAGCAGAGAAAGTCAATTATCATATGGTTTCACTTATTTGTGGCACATAAGGAATAGCATGGAGGACATTAGGAGAAGGAAGGGAAAAATGAAGGGGGGGAATCAGAAGGAGAGACGAACCATGAGAGACTATGGACTCTGAGAAACAAACAGGGCTTTAGAGGGGAGGGGGGAGGGGGGATTGGTTAGCCTGGTGATGGGTATTAAAGAGGGCACGTACCGCATGGAGCACTGGGTGTTATTCGAAAACAATGGATCGTGGATCACCACATCCAAAACTAATGATGTATTGTATGGTGACTAACATAACATAATAAAATTAAAAAAAACATATAATGTATTATTTGTTTCAGGGGTACAGGTCTGTGATTCATCAGTCTTACACACTTCACAGCGCTCGCCATAACACATACCCTCCCCAACGTCCATCACCCAGCCACCCCATCCCTCCCACCCCTCTCCACTCCAGCAACCGTCAGTTTGTTTCCTGAAATTAAGAGTCTCTTATGGTTTGTCTCCCTCTCTTGTTTCGTCTTGTTTCATTTTTCCCTCCCTTCCCCTATGATCCTCTGTCCTGTTTCTCAAAGTCCTCATATCAGTGAGATCATATGATAATTGTCTTCTCTCTGATTGACTTATTTCGCTTAGCATAATACCTTCTAGTTCCATCCACATCATTGCAAATGGCAAGATTTCAAATTTTTGATGGCTGCATAATATTCCATTGTGTATATATGTGTATATATATATGTATATATATATGTACACATATATACACACACACCCCCCCCACATCTTCTTTATCCTAGAATGGGAAAGAGTCTTATAGATTATTTAAATTACTGCCTTTGTTTTATAGGTGAGGAAGCTGAGGACCCAAGAGGCAAATTTTTTCATATTAGAAAGTGCCACAAATTCATTTACATATCAGAAAGAAATCTCCCTCCTGTGGTTTTCAGATCACTGGCCCTGGTCCTGCCCTCTGGGGCTACAAAGGAAGTCTGACCCTCTTCCTTAGGAGATAGATACTTGAGGATATTTGAAGACAAAACTGACTCTCCTCAAGTGATATTTTCTAGGCTCATTAACTTTCTATATCCCTTCTAAAACCTTAATTCACCCCTGCTGACCACCACTACTAGATGTTCCAGGTCCAGCAATGACTGTCATTTGTCTAAGATTACACTGTCCAACATGGTAGCCACCAATCACATGTGGCCCTTTAAATTTAAGTTAATTAAAATTAAATATAATTAAAAATCTGATTCCTCAGTTGCACTAGCTACATTTCAAGTACTCAATAGCCACAGTAGCTAAGTGGCTACCATATTGGATGGTGGAGATTTAGAACATTTCCATTACCACAGAAAAGTTCTATTAGACAGCACTAGTCTAAGGAGAGAGTTTGATGGGACTTGCAGGCCCTTCAATCTTTATCATATCCTTTCTTAATGGAGGTAAGTCTTCTCATCGGCCCAGAGGATCAATAAAAGCTTAAGTATTTTCCATATGAACTACCTTTAAGCCAGGGATTCCATTCATGCTCTTTATACCTTGCTCCATTATTATCATTTTAGCCTTAGTTATAGGAATTTACATTCATTCTTTGTTGATTTTTGTTCTGTTTCTTTAGACCCTGCATTTAAGTTTGTTAAGATAATTTAATTTAGACTCTGACATCAGGAATATTGTTTCCCTTTCCCAGTTTTATGTCATGCATGGGCTTCATTAGCATGTCCTCAGTGCCTTCTTGAAAGTCATTATGCAAAATACTAAACTGGGCAATTCTCTTAGAAAGATATGTCACTTGTTTAGGTCTTAGAGCATCTATTATAACTGGCATGACTTGTCACTCTATTGCCGCTCCTGACCCTCACTCTCTCTAGCCTCTAGTAGAAATTGTTGGTGGCTTTCATGCTTTCTCCTACTGAGCCCAGATGTACCTTCAGAATTCTTCACTACAAAGGACTTTGGACAGCTACAACCAACAATCAGACATGGTTTTCCAGGTGAAATCTATAGCTTTCCTTCCAAATAGACATGCAATTTTTGACAAGAGCTTTGGATATAATGCCTCAACTAGTTGTAAGTTTACCTAAGAGAACAATTGTACAAACAACTACCATTGTTTTATCCATGATGTGATGATCAGAGAATGGGGCAGATGTTTTGCTGAAATCCAGAAATACCACTGAAGCTGAAGGAGAGATCAACTAGAGTCTGACAGACCTGAGTGAAAATGCGAGATCTGCCTCTTATAGGTTGAATGACCTTGAGAAAAATCCCATGATCTCTCTGAGTCTCAGTTTCTTGGAGTGTAAAATGGTGATGATAATACCTACATTGTTGGTTTGTTGGGAAGATTAAATATTTATATACATATAAATGTCATTCCCTAGAAATTTTGTAAGCTAGTTTTCAAACAAACTAGTATTGTTTGGGTAAGTGATTATTCTGGGGCCAGCCTGGATTCACAAAAGTAAATGAGATTAAAAGTCTCATCAAATAATCTCTTTTTCTCCTTTTCATGAGAAGACTTAACAATAATATCTACCATGTAGGGAGCACTTACTATGTTTCAGACTCTACCTAGTGCATATATAACATATATTATATACACTATATTATATACTATATATGTTTATATACATATTATATATAATTTATTATTTGATGATACATTTAAAATATCATTTACTCTTGTGAATTCACCCTGCCTCAGAATGATCAGTGACCTTTTCCAAACATTATTAGTTAGTTGGAATATTTTATAATATTTCAAGGGAACAATCTTGTTCTTTTCTTTTTACCTTATACTGATTCTAAGATGCCCTTTTTGCCCCTGAAAATCTAAATATTTCCATCTGAGATCAAGCTACAGGTTTATGGCATGTGTTCTTCTGAGTTCCAACTGAGACTTTGGGACACCAAGAACATATCTCTGACATCAGCAATTGGTGTGGAACAGGTAGGTATTCCTGGGCACCAGCAGTTTACTTACTGATGTATTTTCATACAGGATGACAACTCCATGGGCCATCTACCCTATCCTTGCTACATAGGTGTTCTGCTACTGAGTGGCCCCCTTGGAGGTGGAAGTAAAACGAATAGCTCTGGACCGAGGGTCCTTGATCACCTGTAAAAATCACTTGTACATTAGAGGATTTCTTTTTTTTTTCCATATTAGAGGATTTCATCCATGATTTTCTTCCCATTGTTCATTCGTTCATTCTCTCAATATGTATTTATTGAGTTCCTTGTATGTGCCAGAGTCTATAATAGATGATAGGGCCCTGTGTGGGCCAAATATGGTTGCTGACCTCCTAAAAATCAGTCTAGTTGGGGAAAATAGACATTAAACCAACAGCATCATAAATATACAATTACAAACTAGGGACAGTGCTCAGAGTGAAAAGTATAGTGTGTTATAATAACAGAAAAGTGAAGAGTTCTGATTCAAGCTGAGGAAGTTCCATATGGGCTGACTTTGAAAGATTCATGAGAATTAACATACAAATAGAGGTGGAGATGTGGTCAAGATGGGGGCACAGTCCAGGCAGAGACAAGGAAAGGCCCTAAGGTGGGAAGGAACAGAGCATTTGGGGGGAACTGAAGAAAAGGTGGCAAAGGGATATTTAAGAGCAGTAGTGATGGTGATACGTGTGTTGATGATTAATTTTTTATAGCTGACTAGTATGAGGAGTCCTGGAGATGAAGGTGGTGATAGCAACAAAGTGGGTTCCTGTGTTTTTGAGCATCCATAATAGAACTACTGCACTCTCACCTTGGTTGCATGAGGCTGCTATCTTTTTTGTTTTGTTGTTGTTGTTGTTGTTTTATCTATTTTCCAGGGTCACATCTTGAGGGCCCTCTGGGGCCTTTGATTTTTATTGTTGATGCTTTTCTTAAAACTGTAATTATCTCACTGTCAGATTTCTTCTTTTTTTTAAGATTTTATTTTTAAGCAATCTACACCAAACTTGGGGCTCAAAATCATGAGTCTAAGATCAAGAGTTGCATGCTCTTCCAACTGAGCCAGCCAGGTGCCCCAGATTTCTCTTTTTTTAAGGATATTTTGGGGGGAAATGGATATATTGAGATGTTACTCTCTCTCTCTCTCTCTCACACACACACACACACACACAAAACACACACAAGTTTTTTACTTAAAATATACAATTGATAGCTTTTTGACATATGTATATAGCAATGAAACCATCACTACAATTAATATAATAAATATTCCATCATCCCATGCCTCTTTGAACCCCTCATTTCTGGACATCCTTCCTCCACCTCATATCCTCCCCTGCATCCAGTCCCAAGGCAATTAGCTGTCATTACAGGTTAGTTTGCATTTCTAGAAACTGCATATAACTGGACTCATACAGTATTTACTCTTTTTCTTTGTTGAAGTTTGCATTTCTAGAAACTGCATATAACTGGACTCATACAGTATTTACTCTTTTTCTTTGTTGAATCTTAATACAGATTCTTAATCTGTATTCTTAATACAGAATCTTAATTAAGATTCATCCATCTGGTTGCATGTCTCCTTGGTTCATTCCTTTTCATTTCTCAGTAGTATTTCATTGTGTGGTTATATCACAATTTGTTTATCCATTCATCTGTCGAGGGACATTTGGGTTGTTTTCCATTTGTGACCATAACACATAAAGCTCCTGTGAAATTCATGTGCTTATCTTTGTATGGATATATGCTTTTATTTCTCTTGGGTAAACATCTAGGTATAAAATGGCTAGACCATACAATGGATACATGTTTAAAGTTTTAAGAAGCTGACAGACCCTTTTCCAAAGCGGTTGTACTATTTTACATTATCACCAGCAACGTATGAGTTTTTCAGTTCCTTCACATCCTCATCAACATGTGGCAATGGTCAGTCTTTTTGTAGACATTCCAGTTGGTGTGTAAATGTATCTCACTGTGGTTTTAATTTGCATTTCCTTAATGACAGGTGATGTTGAGCACCTTTTCATGTGTTTATTTGCCATGTCTTCTTTGGTGATATGTCTGTTCAAATATTTCCCCCCTTTTTTTGTTAGGTTGTTATCTTAATATTGAGTTTTGAGAATGCTTTATGTATTGTAGATATCTGTTTTATAAAGTTTATAGTCTTTTCATTCTCTTAACAGCGTCTTTCAAAGACAGAAATTCTTAATTTTGATGAAGTCCAGTTAATCAAGTTTTTCCTCTATGGATTGTGCTTTTGATAACATATCTAGGATATACTGCCTAAGGTTATAGTTTAAGGTTTTACATTTTGGCCTGTGGTCCATTTTGAGTTGATTTTTGTATGAGGTAAAAAGTATGAATTGAAGTTCTTTTTTCTTCACTGCATATGGATATCCAATTTTTCCAGCACCATTTGTTGAGAAGACTATTCTTTCTCAAATGAATTGATTTTGCACATTTGTTGAAAATCAATTGTCCATATAAGTATGGGTCTATTCCTAGACTGTCTATTCTGTTTTATTGATCTATTTGTCTATTTTATGCCAATACTGCACAGTCTTGATTGCTATGGATTTCCAGATAAGTCTTAAAATCAGGGAGTATGAACAGTGAAAATCAGTGAAAGTTCAGGAGTTAAAGCCCTTCTCTGGTTTCAGATCAGGCACCTCAATGGTCCTTTTCCATCACTCAGCACAAATATTCCCTGAATTTCCTTAAAGTTTGATTTTGTTCTTTATTTCAAGATAAAGTGTTGTGAACCGTCAGTACCTATTTTCCCTGACCCTGGTGAGTTCACATGAAGCCACTGCACAGGAATTGAATTTTCAAAGCAGCCTTTGGAGGGGCCATGTGGCCCACAGCAGTAAGCTGCCAGGAGCCCGGGCAGAACTGATATATGGGCTTCTGGGACGGAACATGAGAAGGATCTGCATACAAACTGGGTGTGAATGCAACTGTTTTTAAGTCTCTCTCTGGAAACTTACGCTTTAGTAGTTTATATCTTCATGTTATAATATTACATCACTTTATAATGTTTAGCAAATTCAGGTAATGTAAGCTCTCCAACTTTGTTCTTTTTTTTAATTTAAGTTTATTTTATTATGTTATGTTAGTCGTCATACATTACATTATTAATTTTTAATGTAGTGTTCCACGATTCATTGTTTTCGTATAACACCCAGTGCTCCACGCAGAACGTGCCCTCCTTAATACCCATCACTGGACTAACCCATCCCCCCACCCCCCTCCCTTCTAGAACCCTCAGTTTGTTTCTCAGAGTCCATCGTCTCTCATGGTTTGTCTCCCCCTCCGATTTCCCCACCTTCATTTTTCCCTTCCTCCTCCTAATGTCCTCCATGCTATGTTCTCTTTTAAAGTTGCTTTTGGTTATCCTAGGTCCTTTGCATTTCCATATGAATTTTATAATCAGCTATCAATTTCTTCAAAAGGAATTCTGTTGGGATTTCAATTAAGACTGTATTGAATCAGATCAATTTGGGGAAATTTTGCAGCTTAAAAGTATTGCATCTTTCAATCCATGAAAACAATATAGCTCTCAATTTAATTAATTAATTTGTCTTAATAATGTTTGGTAGTTTTCAGTGTATAAGTTTTGCACATATTTTTTAGATGTATCCCTAAGTATTTCATATTTTTATGGTTGTTATAGTATTTTTAAAAATTTCACTTTCCAATTGTTCCTTGCCAATTTATACAAATACAATTATTATACATCTTTATACTACTGCCTTCTCACTAAACTCATTGATTCTAGTTTACTTTTTGTAGTTTCCATAGAATTTCCTACATGGATGATCATGTCATCTGCAAACAGACACAGTTTTACTTCTTCACTTCCAATTTATGCCTTCCCATCGCCCCCTGCCCTTGCCTCATTGAACTTGATCTCCAGTACAATGTTGAACAGAAATGGTAAGAGCAGATGTCCTTGTCTTGTTCCTGATCTGAGGGGGAGAGTATTTAGTTTTTCACTATTAAATATGATGTTAGTTGTAGATATTTAATAGAAGCTCTCTGTCAAGTTTCCTTGTATTCCTAGTTTGTGGAAAGTTTTTTTTTTTTAAATCAGGAATGGATATTGGATTTTATCAAATGTCTTTTTACAACTAGGAAATGATATGGATGTTCTGTGAATATGGTGAATTGCATTGATTGTTTTTGCCTTGTTAAATCAACTTTGTATAATTATATTAGACCATGTCTACTTGGTCTTGGTATAGTATCCCTTTTATATAATATTAGATTTAATTTGCTAAAATTTTCTTAAAATTTTTGTATCTAGGTTTATGAGGGATAGTCATCTGTAGTTTTCTTGTAGTGTCTTTGTCTGATTTTTGGTATCAAGGTAATGGCTGGCCTCATAGAATTAGTGGGAAGTATTCCTTCTTTTTCATTTTCTGAAAAAGTTAGAATTGGTATTATTTTTCCTTAGATGTTTCATAGAATTTGCCAGTGCAACCATCTAGATCTTTCATGTTCTATGTGAGAGGGTTTTTAATTTCAAATTCAATTTGTTTAATAGATATAGGGCTATTCAAGTTTTCTATTTCTTCCTGAATTTGTTTTTCATGGAATTTGACCATTTCATATAAGTTGTCAAATTTATAGACATTATATTTCCTTACATTCTTAATAATCATAGAATCTTTAGTGATGTTACTTCTGTCATTCCTAATATTGGTAATTTGTTTTTTCTCCCCCCTCTTTTTTATTTTTTATTTTTAAAAAATTTTTTATTGTTATATTAATCACCATACATTACATCATTACTTTTTGATGTAGTGTTCCATGATTCATTCTTTGTGCATAACACCCAGTGCTCCATGCAGAATGTGCCCTCTTTAATACCCATCACCAGGCTGACCCATCCTCCCACCCCTCTGCCCTCTAGAACCCTCAGTTTGTTTTTCAGAGTGCATCGTCTCGCATGGTTCGTCTCCCCCTCCGATTTTCCCCCCTTCATCCTTCCCCTTCTGTTATCTTTTTTTTCTTAACAATATTACATTATTTGTTTCAGAGGTACAGATCTGTGATTCAATAGTCTTGCACAATTCACAATGGTCACCATAGCACATACCCTCCCCAATGTCTATCACCCAGCCACCCCATCCCTCCCACCCCCCCCACTCCAGCAACCCTCAGTTGGTTTCCTGAGATTAAGAATTCCTCATATCAGTGAGGTCATATGATACATGTCTTTCTCTGATTGACTTATTTCGCTCAACATAACACCCTCCAGTTCCATCCACGTCCTTGCAAATGGCAAGAGCTCATTCCTTTTGATGGCTGCATAATATTCCATTGTATATATATACCACTTCTTCTTTATCCATTCTTCTGTCGATGGACATCTTGGCTCTTTCCACAGTTTGGCTATTGTGAACATTGCTGCTATAAATATCGGGATGCACGTACCCCTTCGGATCCCTACATTTGTATCTTTGTGGTAAATACCCAGTAGTGCAATTGCTGGATCGTATCATAGCTCTATTTTCAACTTTTTGAGGAACCTCCATACTGTTTTCCAGAGTGGTTGCACCAGCTTGCATTCCCACCAACAGTGTAGGAGGGTTCCCCTTTCTCCATATCCCCGCCAACATCTGGTGTTTCCTGACTTAATTTTAGCCATTCTGACTGGTGTGAGGTGGTATCTCATTGAGGTTTTGATTTGGATTTCCCTGAGGCCGAGTGATGTTGAGCACTTGTTCATGTGTCTGTTGGCCATTTGGATGTCTTCCTTGGAAAAATGTCTGTTCATGTCTTCTGCCCATTTCTTGATTGCATCATTTGTTCTTTGGGTATTGAGTTTGATAAATTCTTTATAGATTTTGGATACTAGCCCTTTATCTGATATGTCATTTGCAAATATCTTCTCCCATTCTGTTGGTTGATTTTTGGTTTTGTTGTCTGTTTCTTTTACTGTGCAAAAGCTTTTTATCTTGATGAAGTCCCAATAGTTCATTTTTGCCCTTGCTTCCCTTGCTTTTGGTGATGTTTGTAGGAAGACGTTGCTGCGGCTGAGGTCAAAGAGGTTGCTGCCTGTGCTCTCCTTTAGGATTTTGATGGACTCCTATCTCACATTTAGGTCTTTCAACCATTTGGAGTCTCTTTTTGTGTGTGGTGTAAGGAAATGGTCCAGTTTCATTCTTCTGCATGTGGCTGTCCAATTCTCCCAACACCATTTATTGAAGAGACTTTCTTTTTTCCATTGGATATTCTTTCTTCCTTTGTCAAAGATGAGTTGACCATAAAGTTGAGGGTCCATTTCTGGGCTCTCGATTCTGTTGCATCGATCTATGTGTCTGTTTTTGTGCCAGTACCATACTGTCTTGATGATGACAGCTTTGTAATAGAGCTGGAAGTCCGGAATTGTGATGCCACCAGCTTTGCTTTGCTTTTTCAACATTCCTCTGGCTGTTCGGGGTCTTTTCTGGCTCCGTACAAATTTTAGGATTATTTGTTCCATTTCTTTGAAAACAGTGGATGGTATTTTGATGGGGATTGCACTGAATGTATAGATTGCTCTAGGTAGCATTGACATCTTCACAATATTTGTTCTTCAAATCCATGAGCATGGAACATTTTTCCATTTCTTTGTGTCTTCCTCAATTTCTTTCATGAGTATTTTCTAGTTGTCTGAGTACAGATTCTTTGCCTCTTTGGTTAAATTTATTCCTAGGTATCTTATGGTTTTGGGTGCAATTGTAAATGGGATTGACTCCTTAATTTCTCTTTCTTTTGACTTGTTGTTGGTGTATAGGAATGCCACTGACTTCTGTGCATTGATTTTATATCCTGCCACTTTACTGAATTCCTGATGAGTTCTAGCAGTTTTGGGGTGGAGTCTTTTGGGTTTTCCACATAAAGTATCATATCATCAGCAAACAGTGAGAGTTTGACTTCTTCTTTGATGATTTGGTTGCCTTTGATTTCTTTTTGTTGTCTGATTGCTGTGGCTAGGACTTCTAATACTATGTTGAATAGCAGTGGTGATAGTGGACATCCCTACTGCGTTCCTGACCTTAGGGGGGAAGGTCTCAGTTTTTCCCCATTGAGAATGATATTCGCTGTGGGTTTTTCATAGATGGCTTTTATGATATTGAGGTATGTACCCTCTATCCCTATACTGTGAAGAGTTTTGATCAAGAAAGGATGCTGTACTTTGTCAAATGCTTTTTCTGCATCTATGGAGAGGATCATATGATTCTTGTTCTTTCTTTTGTTAATGTCTTGTATCACATTGATTGATTTGCGGATGTTGAACCAACCTTGCAGCCCAGGGATAAATCCCACTTGGTCGTGGTGAATAATCCTTTTAATATACTGTTGGATCCTATTGGCTAGTATTTTGGTGAGAATTTTTACATCCATGTTCATCAAGGATATTGGTCTGTAATTCTCCTTTTTGATGGGGTCTTTGTCTGGTTTAGGGATCAAGGTAATGGTGCCTCATAAATCAAGTTTGGAAGTTTTTCTTCCATTTCTATTTTTTGGAACAGTTTCAGAAGAACAGGTATTAATTCTTCTTGAAATGTCTGATAGAATTCCCTGGGAAGCCATCTGGCCCTGGGCTTTTGTTTGTTGGGAGATTTTTGATGACTGCTTCAATTTCCTTAGTGGTTATAGGTCTGTTCAGGTTTTCTATTTCTTCCTGGTTCAGTTTTGGTAGTTGATACATCTCTAGGAATGCATCCGTTTCTTCCAGGTTATCTAATTTGCTGGCATAGAGTTGCTCATAATATGTTCTTGTAATTGTTTGTATTTCTTTGGTGTTGGTTGTGATCTCTCCTCTTTCATTCATGATTTTGTTGATTTGGGTCATTTCTCTTTTCTTTTTGATAAGTCTGGCCGGGGGGTTATCAATCTTGTTAATTCTTCCAAAGAACCAGCTCCTAGTTTCGTTGATCTGTTCTACTGTTCTTTTGGTTTCTAGTTCATTGATTTCTGCTCTGATCTTTATTATTTCTCTTCTCCTGCTGGGTTTAGGCTTTATTTGCTGTTTTTTCTCTAGCTCCTTTAGGTGTAGGTTTAGGTTGTGTATTTGAGACCTTTCTTGTTTCTTGAGAAAGGCTTATATTGCTATATACTTTCCTCTTAGGACCACCTTTGCTGCATCCCAAAGATTTTGAACAGTTGTGTTTTCATTTTCATTGGTTTCCATGAATTTTTTTAATTCTTTTTTAATTTCCTCATTGACCCATTCATTCTTTAGTAGGATGCTCTTTAGCCTTCATGTATTTGAGTTCTTTCCAACTTTCCTCTTGTGATTGAGTTCTAGTTTCAAAGCATTGTGGTCAGAAAATATGCAGGGAATAATCCCAATCTGTTGGTACCAGTTGAGACCTGATTTGTGACCTAGGATGTGTTCTATTCTGGAGAATGTTCCATGGGCACTAGAGAAGAATGTGTATTCTGTTGCTTTGGGATGGAATGTTCTGAATATATCTGTGAAGTCCATTTGGTCCAGTGTGTCTTTATTTCCTTGTTGATCTTTAGCTTAGATGATCTGTCCATTTCAGTGAGGGGGGTGTTAAAGTCCCCCACTATTATTGTATTGTTGCCAATGTTTTTCTTTGTTTTTGTTATTAACTGCCTTATATAATTGGCTGCTCCCATGTTAGGGGCATAGATATTTACAATCATTAGATCTTGTTGTTGAATAGACCCTTTAAGTAGGATATCGTGTCCTTCCTCATCTCTTATTACAGTCTTTGGTTTAAAATCTAATTTGTCTGGGGGCCCCTGGGTGGCTCAGTTGGTTAAGCGACTGCCTTCGGCTCAGGTCATGATCCTGGAGTCCCTGGATCGAGTCCCGCGTGGGGCTCCCTGCTCAGCAGGGTGTCTGCTTCTCCCTCTAACCCTCCCCCCTCTCATGCTCTCATTCTCTCTCTCAAATAAATAAATAAAATCTTTAAAAAAATCTAATTTATCTGACATAAGGATTGCCACCCGTTTTCTTTTGGTGTCCATTAGCATGGTAAATGGTTTTCCACTTCCTCACTTTCAATCTGGGGGTGTCTTTGGGTCTAAATTGAGTTTCTTGCAGACAGCATATCGATGGGTCTTGTTTTTTATTCCAATCTGATAGCCTGTGTCTTTTGATTGGGGCATTTAGCCCATTTACATTCAGGGTAACCATTGAAAGATATGAATTTAGTGCCATTGTACTGCCTGTAAGGTGACTGTTACTGTATATTGTCTGTGTTCCTTTCTGGTCTATGTTGCTTGTAGGCTCTCTCTTTGCTTAGAGGACCCCTTTCAATATTTCTTGGAGGGCTGGTTTCGTGTTTGCAAATTCCTTTAGTTTTTGTTTGTCCTGGAAGCTTTTTATCTCTCCTTCTATTTTCAATGACAGCCTAGCTGGATATAGTATTCTTGACTGCATATTTTTCTTGTTTAGTGCTCTGAAGATATCATGCCAGTCCTTTCTGGCCTGCCAGGTCTCTGTGGATAGGTCTGTTGCCAATCTAATGTTTCTACCATTGTAGGTTACATATCTCTTCTCCCGAGCTGCTTTCAGGATTTTCTCTTTGTCTCTGAGACTCATAAGTTTTACTATTAGATGTTGGAGTGTTGACCTATTTTTATTGATTTTGAGAGGGGTTCTCTGTGCCTCCTGGATTTTGATGCCTGTTTCCTTCCCCAAATTAGGGAAGTTCTCTGCTATAATTTGCTTCAATATACCTTCTGCCCCCCTCTCTCTCTCTTTCTTCTTCTTCTGGGATCCCAGTTATTCTAATGTTTCATCTTATGGTTTCACTTATCTCTCGAATTCTGCCCTCGTGATCTAGTAGTTCTTTATCTCTTTTTCTCAGCTTCTTTATTTTCCATCATTTGGTCTTCTACATCGCTGATTCTCTCTTCTGCCTCATTTATCCTAGCAGTTAGTGCCCCCATTTTTGATTGCACCTCATTAATAACCTTTTTGATTTCGACTTGGTTAGATTTTAGTTTTTTTATTTCTCCAGAAAGGTTTCTCTAATAACTTCCATGCTTTTTTCAAGCCCAGCTAGTATCTTTAAAATCATGATTCTGAACTCTAGGTCTGACATCGTACTAATGTCCATATTGAATAGGTCCCTGGCAGTCGGTACTACCTCTTGTTCTTTTTGTTGAGGTGATTTTTTCCGTCTTGTCATTTTGTCCAGAGGAGAATAGATGAATGAGAGGACAGAATGCTAACAGGGTAGCAACGTCCCCAGAAAATATACTCTAAACAAATCAGAAAAGACCTGAAGCCAGGGGAAAAGAAAGGAAAGAAATAAAAAAGAAAAAGAAAAAAAAAGAAAAAGATAAAAACAAAAACAGAACAAAACAACAACAGAAAAACAGAATATGATCAAATATGATCAGGCTGATGCATAGATCAGTGCCACACACTAGATTTTGGGTGTATTTTGATCTGTTAGAAGAAAGTGCCTCCCAAAATTTTAAAGAAAGAAAACCTTATATATGTACAAAAATAAGGGTTGACACAATGAAGGGATGGAATATGACTGTAAAGATGAAAAGTATAAAAATTTTTATAAAAGGAATTGATAAGATACGAAGTTGTTTGAAAAAAGAAAAAAGAGGATTAAAAAAAAGGGAGAGAATGTGATCAGGCAGGAGACTAGAACAAAGCCATACACTAGGGTATATTTTGATCTGTTAGAAACTGTATCTCAAAATTTTAAAGAGAGAACAACTTATATATATATATATGCCAAAATTAAGGATAACTACTATGAAGGGCTAGAATGACTCTAAAAATGAAAAATGAAAATGTTTTTTAAAAAAGGGATTGATAAGATGTTGGTTGAAAAAGGGAAAAAGAAAAATTTAAAAAATACAGTTAAAAAATTAACTTTGAAAGACTAAAGAATCATCGTAAAAAAGCCATGGATTCTATGTGCAGTATTCCCCTAGCGCTGGAGTTCTGCCGTTCTCATTGATCGGTAAACTTGGTCTTGGCTGGTTGTTCTTGCTGATCTTCTGGGGGAAGGGCCTGTTGCCGTGGTTCCCAAGTTTTTGCCGGAGGCGGAATTGCCCCACGTTTGTCTGTCCGGGCTAAGTAATCTGCTCGGGTTTGCTCTCGGGAGCTTTTGTTCCCTGCAAGCTTTCCGTACAGCTTTGGAGGACGAGAGTGAAAATGGTGGCCTCCCAATCTCTGCCCTGGAGGAGCTGAGAACTTGGGGCTCCACTCCTCAGTGAGCCCCAGAGAAAAGCAGTCGATCACTCCCACCTCCCCAGTCTCCGGTCACACTCCATGCTCACCCGGCCGGTGACCGAGCATTTCTATCTCTGGCACCCGACTCGGTGTGGAGTCTCCAAACCCAGCAGATCCCTGTGGTGTGCTCCCGCGCCGCTCCTCCCAGGGGAGGAAGGGGAGTCTCCCCGGCTCTGCCTTTTGTTGGGTCCCTGCTGGAAGAGCGGTGGCCCGACTGTGCCACGGATCACGGTTTATGGCAACCCCAAGCTGAGAGCCTGCGCCTCGGCTCCGTCTCTGCAGCCGGCTTCCCCGCTCCGATACCTGGGAGCTCTGCCGCACTCAGGTACCCCCGGTCTTTCTGTGACCCTGAGGGTCCTGAGACCACACTGTCCCATGAGGGTTCCACCCCCCCTCCTTAGCCACTGGAGTGACGTCCCTCAGCGAAGCAGACTTCTAAAAGTTCCGATTTTGTGCTCTGCTGCTCTATCACTTGCCAGAAGCGGCCGACGGAGGCCCCCTCCCCTGCCGTCTGTCCTCCTGAATGCCACCTGGGATTCACTTCCCTACACGTCCTACCTTCCAGAAAGTGGTCGCTTTTCTGTTCAGAGTTGTTGCTATTCTTTTCTTCAATCTCCTGTTGAGTTCGTAGGTGTTCAGAATGGTTTGATCCCTATCCAACTGAATTCCTGAGACCAGAGGAAATACAGGTCTCCTACTCCTCTGTCATCTTGCTCCGCCCCCTCTCCCCCTTTTTTTTTCTAATCATTCTTTCCACAGGATTATCAATTTTGTTGATCTTTTTTTTATAATGTTCAGTTAGCCAACATATAGTACATCATTAGTTTTTGATGTAGTGTTCAGCGATTCATTAGTTGCATATGATCTTCTGAGTGAACCAACTTTTGGTTTCATTGAGTTTCCTCTACTGTATTTCATATCCAATTGATTTCTGCTCTGAAGTTTATTTTCTTTATCTGTTTACTTTACCTTAACTTTTCTCTCCCATTTTACTGGTTTCTAGTTTGGAGCTAAGATCATTGGTTTGAGACTATTTTTTCTTTCCTAATACAGATACTAAGAGCTATAAATTTCCTTCTGCTACCACAAATTTTGCTGTGCTCTGTTTTCATTTTCACTTAGTTCAAAATACTTTTCATTTTTCTTTTATTTATTCTTTGACTTATGAGTTATTTAGAAGTGTATTATTTAATTTCCAAATATTTGGAAATTTTCCAAAGATCTGTTATCAATTTCTAATTTAATTCCATTGTTGTCAATAAACATACTTTATATATTTTGAATGATTTTGAACTTGAAACTTCTTTTATGACCCAAAATATGTTCTATTTTTAATGTTTCAAGTGCACTTGAGAAGAATGTATATTTTGCTGTTGTTGGATAGAGTGTTCCATAATTGTCAATTAGGTCAAATTGGTTGATTATGTTAAGTCTTCTATACCTTAATGATATTCTGTCTACTTATTTTATGAATTATTGAGAGAGCAGTGATGAAATATCCAACAGTAGTCGTGGGTTTGTCTATTTCTCCTTGTAGTTTTGCTTCATGTATTTGAAAATTCTGTGACTAGGTGTATAAGACACTTAAAATTTTTATGTCCTCTTGATGAATTGACCCTTTTATCATTATAAAAAGTATAGGTTTATCCCTGGTAATATTCTTTGTTCTGAAATCCACTGTCCTTTTTTCTTTGATTTTTTAATGTTATGTTAATCACATTACATCATTAGTTTTTGATGTAGTGTTCCATGATTCATTGTTTGTGTATAACACCCAGTGCTCCACGCAGAACATGCCCTCTTTAATACCCATCACCAGGCTAACCCATCCCCCCACCCCCCTCCCCTCTAGAACCCTCAGTTTGTTTTTCAGAGTCCATCGTCTCTCATGGTTCGTCTCCCCCCTCCGATTTCCCCCCCTTCATTCTTCCCCTCCTTCTATCTTCTTTTCTTTTTTAACATATAATGTATTATTTGTTTCAGAGGTATAGGTCTGTGATTCAACAGTCTTGCACAATTCACAGCACTCACCATGAAATCCACTATGTCTTATATTACATATTCACTCCAAGGTTTTTTAGAATAATGTTCACAGAATATATAATTTTCCATCCTTTCCTTTCAACCAATTTGTATCTTTATATTTAAAGTGAGTTTGTATGCAGCATATAGTCGAGTTGTGCTTTTTAAGTCAATCTATCTGTGACTTTACTTGGGGTATAAATTTAAATTTGATGTGATGATTTATATAGTTAGGTTTATTTATTTATTTATTTATTTATTTAATTTATTTATAGAGCATGCAAGTGGAGTGGGGAGGGGCAGAGGGAGAGGGAGAGAGAGAATCTTAAGCAGGCTCTATGCCCAGCGTGGAGCCCAGTGCAGGGCTTGAACTTCCAACCCTGAGATGAAGACCTGAGCTGAGGTCAAGAGTCAGAGGCTTAACTGATTGAGCCACCCAGGTGCCCCTCTATAGTTAGGTTTAAATCTTTTATGTATCTATTTGTCTTCTACTTGTCCTATTTGTTCTTTGTTCCTCTTTTCATTTTACTCTCTTGTTTTAGGACATTGAGTATTTTTATTTCATTTTATCTCCTTTATTGGCTTATTAGCTATATTTTTTGTTGTATTATTTTAGTGGTTACTTTAAGGTTTATACATCTTGAACCTATCACTATTACTTCAATTGATATTATCACTTAATGTATACTACAAGTACGTACAGTGTACTTCCATTTCTCTGCTTCTGGTCACTATACTATTGTTATCATACATTTTATCATACACACATCATAAACTCCACAAAACATTGTTATTTTTGCTTTATTTTTTTAAAGATTTATTTATTTATTATTTGAGAAAGAGAGAGAGAGAGCAGGGAGGAGGGGCAGAGGGAGAGGGAGAGAGAGAATCTCAAGTAGATTCCTTGCTGAGCATGGAGCTGGATGCAGGGCTTGATCCCAAGACCCTGAGATCAGGACCTGAGCCAAAATCAAGAGTCAGATGTTTAACCAACTGAGCCACCCAGGCGCCCCCATTTTTCCTTCAAACAATCATTTTATGAAGAGATTTAATAAGAAGAAAAATGATTTCATATTTACCCACATAGTTACCATTTCTAGTGTTCTTTTTGCCTTTGGTTGATTCATATTTCCACTGAGTGTCATCTTCCCTCTTAGTAGAAGACTTCCTTCAACATTTCTTAGAGTACAGTTCTGCTAGTGATGATTTTTTTTTAGCTTTTTGTGTCTGAAAAAGTCTTTATTCCACCTTTGTTCATGAGTCATATTTTTCTAGGTTGATGTCCTTTTTTCCAGGAATTTAAAGATTTTTTCTTGTCCTTTTTTGGGCTTATGTTGCTTTCAGTGAAAAACCTGCTATCATCCTTTTTACGTATGAACATAATTTTTTCACGCATCTGACTGCTTTTAAGATTTTTCTCTTAATTACTAGTTTTAGGTAAGTTGATTATTGTAGTGTGTGCAATTGTGTTGCCCCACATCATATGTTCAAGTCCCATGCTTTGATATCGGTGAATGTGACCTTATTTGGAAATAGTCTTTGCAGATGTAATCAAGTTTAGATGAGATCATATTGGGTTAGGATGAACCCTAGTCCAATGACTGCTGTCCTCATGAGACAAATTTGAACACAGATACAGATAGGAGAGTGTCATGTAAAGACAGGGACACATGGAACAAACTGCCTGTGATGACGGAGACAGAGTTTGGAATGATGCATCTAAAAGCCAAGGAATGCCAAAAATCTCTGGCAACAACCAGAATCTAGGAAAAGGCAAGGAAGGTTCTACCCCTACAGCCATCAGAGCATGGCCCTGCTGACATTTTGATTTCAGACTTCCAGCCTCCAGAATTGTGAGAGAATAAATTTCTATTGTTTTAAGGCATCCCATCTATGGTAGTTTGTTATGGCCGCCTTGGGAAACTAATATAATTATGATGTAACATCTTCTTCATGTTTCTTGTGCTTGACCTGTGGGTTTATAGTTTTTATGAAGTTTGCAAACCTTCCACCATTAAATCCTAAAATATTTTGTCTGCCCCCCTCCCTTTCTTGGGGATGACAATTAAATGTCCCACTGATACTGTGATGATTTTTTTCAGTCCTTTTTGTCTCTGAGTATTATTGGATGGCTTCAATTGTTCTATTGCTTTCTAATTGTCTTCAAGTTCACTACTGTTTTCTTTTACAATCTTTAATCTGCTGTTAATCCCATACAGTGTATTTTTCATCTCAGATATTGTGATTTTCATTTATTGATGTTTGATTGGGGGTTTCATCCTCCATGTCTCCACTAACATGTGTGGTCTTCCTCTAAGCTTTTTGAACGTATTGAATACCTTTATAATAACTGTTTAAGTGTCCTTGTCTACTAACAGTGTCATCTGTGTTATTTCTGAGTCTCTTTTGGTTTAGTGATTATTCCTATTATGGGTCTTATTTTATTACTTCTTTGCTGTGCCTAGTAATGTTTAATTACTGAAGACATTGTGGATTTTACCTTTTGGATGCCGGATATTTTTGTATTCCTATAAGTATTGCTGAGCTTTATTCTGTGATACATCTAAGTTACTTCTAAACCATTTAATCCTTTCAGGACTTGCTTTTATGCTTTCTTAGGTGGGACCAAAGCAGCATTTAATCTAGGACTAAGACTTAACCCACTTAGAAGCCTCCTACTGCATGCCCTAAGAATTAGGAGATTTTTCTACTCTAGTTGGTGGAAGCAAGAACTATTTATTCCCCAGGCTGCATGAGTTCTGAGACTTGTTCTGTCTAACTCTTGTGGATCGTTGTTTTGCAATCTCAGAAGAATCATGTAGGTAAGGCCAATTTTTCATTATGCAAAGACAAAGACACACTATTACATTGAATAGGCACAGTGCCTAGGGCCTACAATACTTTAATTGGGCTCACAAAAATGTTTTAACTTCTTTTATGATCAGAAGAAAACATTCCAAAGACAATGTTTTAATCTATACTAACATTTTTATCTTTATACCAATGTACTTATAAAATATGTGGATATATGGAGAAAGTGCCTCAGGAAAAGAAAAATGCCCACAAAATCATAAGTGACCTTGCATGTAGATAGGAGAGCACATCTTGGTTAAAGCTGGTAGTAAAGATTATCTCTCAACAAGTAGTAATTGAAACCATGTAATTTGGTGAACTCCCTGATAGACTGGTTTCCTGGGAAACAAGCAGAGAGCAAAGCCTGAGCCCTGGGTTTGCCCCCGTGTATCAGCAAGAAGACCAGGGTGGATAGAAGAGAAGAGAAGGGCAGTGAGAGAGGCTGTGTGGGGTGGGGTAGAGAGCAGGGCCTTTAAATCCAGGGCAAGTTCACTTACATTTCTCGGTTTGAGTTTACTTGTCTCTAAAAAGGAGTTAGTGCTTCTGCCTACAGTGGTCTGTGAGAATTCAAGGAGAGATCTGTGAAAATTTTGTGTAAAGGACAACACTCTGCAGGTGTTTGCTTTTGGAGAAACCGGAAGGCTCTGAGTAATGGAAACCAAGATTACAGAGGGAATCTGTATTTAGTGGATGTACCACTAAATACATACCTAGTACCATACCAGTGGATGGTACTAGAGTCACCAAATGATACAACTGGGAGAGGCCCTTAGAGCCACTTAATCCAACTTTCACACAGGAAGAAGCCCAGGAGTCAAAGATATAAGAGACATTAAAGTGAAAGAGACAAAAGGACAGGGACTCACCTGCTACAGAAAGAGTCTGGGAAGTAAGGTTTCTAAGATGTCAGTCACTATAAGCTTGAGAGAGTTTAGGAGGGCCAGCGTGGTGCTGAGTATCAAAACCAGTATCTGGGGCACATAATTAAATGTGGATGACAATATAGTACTTCCCCATTTTGTTGTTAGGATGATAAAATGACGTAACACTTGCAAAATGCATAGTTCTCAGAATTTGCTAGCTTACAAAGACAACTTTCTCAAAACATACTTAGAATGATTGACTGCTCAATCTTATTTCTGACCGCTATTAGGGAACTGACTAATTTGATTCAACCTGTTCTGGCCTTGATCAGTTTTCTTGTTTTATCCTGATAGGCCTGTTGAGTTTCAGGACCATCAGTCTCCCTGATTCTAGCTCAGAAGGGGAATGAAGTCTCAGGAGTCCATGTGAGTGCTTAGGGGAAAAAAAATGCATTAAGGGAACAAGCTCAATATTGAAACTGGTTCTAAATTCTTGGAAGACTTTAGTTCTTCACTCATATCAGAATCAGTCAGAAAGTAATCAATTCCTGTATGAAGGCACAAGCCCAGGAACTACCTTATCCCCTCTGTTCCAGATGGAATTAATGAAACTGGAGTTGAGTCTCTGTCGTCTTGTGTTCAAATATCCTAGCTCTCTGGTAACAAAAAAAGAATCAGGGCATTGCTCAAACACAGAAGTAGAAAAAGAAACAGGCTAAAACCCATAGGGAAAATTTTCTGTTTCTTAATTTGTCTCCTGTCCCAAATAGCTCTGCTATCCTCCCCCCAATTTGTGTTTATGTGTTAGATTTCTTTTCTCTTGCAGTAGAAGCCACCAAACTGACAGTCCCTAAACTAGGTCAAAGGAGGGGTGATGAATTGACACAGGCCCTCAGGCTATGTCATGCCTTGTCCTCACACCCTCTCAGTTCCCTGACCTACTTTTCATGGCATCTTAGGGTGGTTTCTGTTTCCCAGAACCACAGGATCTTGGGGAATCCTCTGTTCAGCTCCAGGACCCTCAACTTGCAGATTTTCAGCCATGTTAGATGGAAGGATAGAGTAGGTAGATCTTGACTGTCCTTAGCCTTTTTGCCTTTCCCTAATCTTGAGTCCTCTCATTTTCATTACACTCTAGCACTGACGAAATCATTTCAGACGACAATTATCCATTTTTCATGGCAGCCAGAAAACCACACTTCTCTTCTATGACTTCCATTGTATTGGGCCTGTTTCAAACAGACAGATAAGATGCAAGTCAGGGATCCCCTATGTGCAGTTGTGACAGCATTAGTGTAGTGAGTAAAATATAGGTTTTAGAGTCAAACAAACCTTATTTCAAATTCCAGGAAACTGAGATTGAGAGAAGTGAATGACTTGTCCAATATAACCAGGTAAGAGGCAGAGTCCAGTGTCAAACTGCAACTTAAAATTCCTACTCCAATCGACCTTTTGCTACCTCACTTAAAATTTACATTACCCCTGAATACCTCCCTCCTTCCTTGATAATCTCTTAAGAATCTAGGGCCACGTTTTTCCTTTTCCTCAAGATAAAGCAAATAGCTATGACATGCTTATGACTAATATTTGAGAGGAAAAACATATCATGCTGAAGATTCCCATCAGCAACATTGAAACAACAATCCTGGTAGATGTTGTGGCCCGGGGTGGGGCAGGGATTTTCCTTTCCAGTGGTATTAAAACAAAAACAAAACCAATTCTGGGTAGTATGCAATAAGTTATAGTAGACCAGCACTCCCATAGTATCAACAGAAAAGCAAAAGCCTGGAATTTTTTTTTTTTTTTTTTTTAAGAATCACAGCATAGGAAAACTGTGAGAGCCATGAGGACTAAATGAACAAAAATTTCAGAGAACCAGTACTGTTATGAAACAAGCTGAGGTCCCTCCTCTTCTCTGGCGCCATTTGCCAACACTGATTATAAGCTAAGAATTAGACTTGGACCAAAAAGAGACCATCCACAGGAGCAGAGGAAACCAGTGAAGTTTTAGTAGTTATGTGGGTCTGCAGGAGAGATGAGAAACTTGAGAGGCCCCAAGTGCACAATTGCAAGCTGAGTGCATGACTAAAAAGCTAAACCAATAACTTCTTAAAAGCCAGAGAGGAATATCTGCAGTCTCCAACGATCCACCACTTGAAGGAATCTGCCTCAAGATTACCTCCCATGTCCTCCTTAGGACAGGTGCCAGGTTGAAGCTGTATGGGCTTAGGCTGGAGATCTAGGCTGGAAACCCCAGATCTCCTGCAGACTTTCAAAGCTGAGAAGTTTGAGACCTGCCAGGCTCTCAATCAGAAAATAAGAATTGCTGAGAGAAATACTGATTCTATATGAGGCTTGACTGCAGAAACAGCTGTAACCTACTTAAGTCCTTGGTTGTATTGAGATGGTCAGCCCTTTAATATATCTGCCCAAAAGAGAGCAGGGGATCCCTCTAATGTGGAAGACAACAGTAAGTGGAACCTCTCTTCTTTTTCTTTTTCTAAATACACAATGTTGAGTATTTGAATTGATTAAAATTAATTAAATTTAAAAATTAACCATTGAAAGAAGCAAGAAAATATAACTCCATAATCTAAACATTAACTTTGCCAGTATGGAAAAGAAAGCAAACTATATGCTACTTACATATAAGAGCACATAAATGTTGACATATATCATTTGACCTCACTGATAGGAGGAATTCTTAATCTCAGGAAACAAACTGAGGGTTGCTGGACTGGTGGGGGTGTGGGAGGGATGGGGTGGGTGGGTGATAGACATTGGGGAGGGTATGTGCTATGGTGAGCACTGTGAATTGTGCAAGACTGTTGAATCACAGATCTGTACCTCTGAAACAAATAATGCAATATATGTTAAGAAAAAAAAAAGAAGAAGAAAGCAGGAGGGGAAGAATGAAGGGGAGTAAATCGGAGGGGGAGACGAACCATGAGAGACAATGGACTCTGAAAAACAAACTGAGGGTTCTAGAGGGGCGGGGGTGGGGGGATGGGTTAACCTGGTGATGGGTATTAAAGAGGGCACATTCTGTGTGGAGCACTGGGTGTTACGCACAAACAATGAATCATGGAACACTACATCAAAAACTAATGATGTAATGTATGGTGATTAACATAACAATAAAAAAAATTTTTTAAAAAAAGCACATAAATGTTGAAAGAAAAATAATACAGAAGAAACTGTAAAAACACCAACCAAAAGATGACTGGTGAAGTTATACTAATATTAAAGTAGATTTTAAGACATGAAGAGAGACAGAATCACATAGGATTCACATATTGGAGGTAGCAGACAGGGGGCTTTAGATTAACCATAATTAATATGTTAAATAAAATGTAGACAAGGTAGACAGAATAAATGAAAAGATTCAGAACGAAGAAATGTAAACTATAAAGAGCCAATGTATTTTGCGGAAGTAAAAAATATGATATCTGAAATTAATAATTAAATGGGTGGTTTCAACGCAGATTAGACATAGCCTAACCCAGAATTAGTTAACTAGAAGACAAGTCAAGTGCCAAGAGGAAAAAAGGAAACATGCACAGCATAGGAGACATGTGGGACACATTTATAGTGCCTATTATATCTATAATTATAGTTTCAGAAGGAGAAGAAAAGAAAAAGGAATGAGACAAAATCAATATTCAAAAAGTATCGAATGAGCATTTGTTAAAACTTATGAATATCAATCTCCATATTCAAGAAGGTCAGAGAATCTGAAGCAAGAGAAACACAAAGAAAATCACAACCAGACATATCATAGTAAAACTGCTGAAAACCAAAGACAGGGAAAATCTTTAAAGCAATCAGAAGGAAAAAAAGGCACATTATCTACTAGGAAACAACAGTAAAAATGACAGCTGACTTCTCAAACAGAAATAGGGAAACACAGAATGTAATGTACTGGCATCTTTAGAGTGATGAAAGAAACAGTCTAGAAGCCTAGCCTAGTAAAATATCCTTCTAGAATTATGGTGAAATAAAGTTTTTGAACCAAATGGAAACCAAGGGAATCTGTTGGTAACAGGCATGTGTGAAAATAATGAAAGAGAGTTCTTTTGGTGGTGCCTGGATAGCTCAGTCGTTAAGCGTCTGCCTTTGGCTCAGGCCATGATCCCAGGGTCCTGAGATCAAACCCCGCATTGGTCTCCCTGCTCAGAGGGAAGCCTGCTTCTCCCTCTCCCACTCCCCCTGCTTGTGTTCCCTCTCTTCACTGTGTCTCTCTCTGTCAAATAAATAAAATCTTTTTTTTAAAGAGTTCTTTGACAGAAGAAAAATGATCTTGCATGGAAATATAAAATATAAGATGGAAAGAAAAGAAACAGAAAGAGTAAATGTGTGGATAAATATAAATAAATATATATTTATATATACAAAGCAACAACTGTAATGTCTTTTGGAATTTAAAAATATATATGGAACTAAAATGCATAACAATGATAACTTGAAGGTGGGTGTTGATAAATAGAAATCAAAGATTCTAAGCTTCCACCAGTTTCAAGGAAGTGGTAAGGTAATGCATTTTAGCATTTTATTAGACTGAAAAAAGTTAGGGATGCTTGTTTTGTCTCTAAAAAAATGTAAAATGAAGTATAATGAGCTAATAGATGGAAAATATGGATCGATAAAAATTACTTGACAAATCTAAAAGAAGACAGGAAAGGACAAAAAGAAAAGAACAAAAAAATATATGGGTCAAGTAGAAAACCTATAGTAAATTTGTATATAAACCATACTGTATCAGTAATTACTGATACTTAGCAGAGGATTGTCAGACTGGATGAAAAGAAAGCCAACTTTATCTTCCTCACAAGAGTCACATTTAAAATAGAAGAACACAGAAAGGTTGAAAGTAAAGGATTAAAAATACATATACCATGTGAACACTAATAAACCTGAGATAGCTATACAAATATTAAAGGAACCTTTAAATCAAGAAGCATTACTAGAAATAGTTTTTATTTCATGATAATAAAGGGACTATCTGATAGGAAGATATAATACAAAATCTGTATGATCATAATAACATAGATTCAAAATATATAAAACAAAACATTTCAGAAAAAATAGGCAATTCTAAAATCATAGTTGGGAGCTGACTGGGGGCCAAGATGGCAATGTAAGAGGACCGTAAGCTCTGGCATCACAATTCCGGACTTCCAGCTCTATTACAAAGCTGTCATCATCAAGACAGTATGGTACTGGCACAAAAACAGACACATAGATCAATGGAACAGAAGAGAGAGCCCAGAAATGGACCCTCAACTCTATGGTCAACTTATCTTTGACAAAGCAGGAAAGAATGTCCAATGGAAAAAAGACAGTCTCTTCAACAAATGGTGTTGGGAAAATTGGACAGCTACATGCAGAAGAATGAAACTGGACCATTTCCTTACACCACACACAAAAATAGACTCAAAATGGTTGAAAGACCTAAAAGTGAGACAGGAGTCCATCAAAATCTTAAAGGAGAACACAGGCAGCAACCTCTTTGATCTCAGCTGCAGCAACTTCTTCCTAGAAACATCACCAAAGACAAGGGAAGCAAGGGCAAAAATGAACTATTGTGACTTCATCAAGATAAAAAGCTTTCAGTTGCTTTTTAAGGATGGAAAGCTCATGGTGCAAATTGTTATTTCCACTGCTGGGGTTAGAGGCCTTGCAGAATGGGTGCTGATGGAGCTACAGGGGGGAGATCAAGGCTTGCTACAGCACTGGATTAGCAGGAAACCTCCTGGGAGACCTACATTACAGCCCTGTGCTGATTGTGGGGCATCATATCCTGTATGGAAAAATCATCCATCTGGAGAAACCTTTTGTTGTCCTTGTCAAACACACTCCTGGGCAGCAGGACTATGATGGGCTTAGCTGCAAGACTGGTACCTGGTACCTGGTGATAGCACTCATCAAAAACAAGATCCTTTTCTTTCTTTCTTTTTTAAGATTTTATTTATATATTTGAGAGAGAGAGAGAGTGAGTGGGAGGAAGAGGGAGAGAGAATCTGAAGCAGACTCCATGCTGAGCACAGAGCCTGACGGGGGTGGGGCTCAACACAGGCTCGATCCCACAACCTCGAGATCATGACCTGAGCTGAAACCAAGAATTGGTTGCTTAACCAACTGAGCCACCCAGGCACCCAACAAGATCCTTTTCAAAACTAACCCCAAGCCCATTATCACCAACGTCCCTAAGAAAGTATGAAAGAACCCTGGATTTTCCCTAGAGAGCAGCTAACTCCTTGGACTAGTGCTCAGTTGCCACCTTGAGGTCAGCTGGATGGTTCCCTGGGACAGCAGGGGGGTCCTGTTCTGAACACAGGCCACCCACTGGGCATGAACTCTGACCCCTTCCTTATGGCAACCGGTTCTCTTGGAAATCTGGCCTCATTTCCAAGGAACCCATTACCTCTTCCAACTTCATCAGGTTCATTGGCTACAAATCCATCACCTTTCCCAGCTGGTGCTTGTGACCCAGGCATGGCTTCTTTTCCAAGAGCACAGGTGCCGTTTCTTTCCCAAGGCCTAGTGACCTCATGGGCCCAGGCCCAGAGCCATCTCTAAACCCTAGAGCAGGGGCTCTTCCAGGTACAGGGCCTCTGTCCAATCCAAGGTTAGGGAGTCTCCCAGGGTCAGGTCCTATATCCAACCCAAGGGCAGGTCCTATATCCAACCCAAGGGAATGGGTCCTGACCCCGAAGTGGTGGCCCCTGGATCAGGCCCAACCTGACAGCAGGTGTCTTGTTGACTTCTGGGAATAGTTATCCTAGTCCTAAGCCCATTGGCCTGGGACCAAGACCAAGTCCCAATCTGAGATCAGGCTTCGTAGGTACAAATCCTGCTCCGAGGTTAGGTATGTTTCCAGGCCTGGGCCTTGGACCGAACCCAAGAGCAAATAACCTGGGCCCAGGCCTTGGGCCTAACCCAAGGGCAGTTGATCCCAGCCCCTAATCTGGATACCAGAGCAGGTGGCCTCTTGGGCACAGGATCTGGCCTTAACTTAAGAATGACTGGATCTCGAGGCCTAGATCTTGCCCCTATTCTAAGAGCAGCAGGTCTTTCAGGAGCAAATTCAGCTGCTTCCTCAAAGGCTTCTGGAAACAAGATGGCACAAGCCCATCCTCCATGGCAAGAGTACCTGACTCCACAGTCCCAAACTTGTGTCCTGGCTCTCAGGGAAGTGGCCTTCCAGGGCCAAATCTATCTCCCATGTCCAGGGCCCTGGTTCCCATAACCCTAATTCAGTTCATTTTTCAAGGCCAGCTGGGCCCCTGGGAGTAAATATTAATCCATTTCCAAGGGGGACAGGTTCAGGGGGGCTGAATCCAGCTGCCTTCTCTCAGTCTTCTGGCACATTGGCTTCAAATCCAGTTACTTTCCAGAGGTCTGCTGACTTCCAGGGCTAAAGTCTAGCAATTTTCCCAAGAACCTCTGGGCCACTAGGTCCCAACCCAGCTAACTTCCCAGGGGCCAGTGGCTTGCAGGGTCAAAGTTCTGCTGCTTTACCAAGGTCTACTGGCTCATTAGGCTCCAGTCAGGTTACTTTCCCCAGGTCAGCTTCTGGGCCCCTGGGCCCTTATCCAGCAGATTCTTTGGGTATTAACCCAGCTCCTTTTGCAAGGCCAACTGGCACCCTGGGTCTAAACCCAGCTTCCTTTCCAAGGATGAATGGCCTTATAAGTAAGACTTTGGTCCCATTTCCTAGAGTAGGGAGGCTCCCTGGCATAAACCCTACTGCTTTCCCCAGACCAGGGGGGTTCAATGGCTGCAATGTACCCAAATGGAATGTTACCCCCTTAAACACCATTTTCTTTCTAGGACCACTTTGGTTTCCAAGCACTGTGGTTCTGACCAGGAGCTGTGTTTTAGGTAAAAGGGTAGCTATGGAGCTACAGTCTGAAGTACATAGCTGGGGCTCAAATTCAAATGAAGCATCTTTTTCCTCTGCTTCTTTCTTGACTGAAGGTGAAATGTTATTTGTGGGAAATGAACTACAATAGGTGGGAATGATCCTGACTTGAGAGAGAGGATCTCCAGCCCTCCAGAAGCCTGCTGTGGTTTTGTCCCACAGATTTCTGCCTCTTCTTTATTACTACTTTCTTGAATTGTTCTTGTGGACTTTTCCTCAGGGATATGTTGACCTGCAGTTCATATGTAGTCTCCTGCTCACCACTGGAGAATCAGTTCTCTGCTCCCTAAAATATTGCATTGGTGAACAGACCATGTTTCAACATCTCTGACCTGGGCAACTTTAGATCTGGTCATCCTCTACTGGGGGCTTGAACACAGAACAGGGAAGTGGACAACCACTTCAAAGACCCACCAAGTACAATTTCTGCTTGATTGACTGGGCCTGCAGATTCCTTTTCCTGGGACTTACAGGAGGCCAGAATCAAGGCTCCACTGCTCATCTAACTCCCTCTCCACTAGTACTCACAATCAAAGAACCTCAAAATTTAAACTGACATGAATAGGAATGTGGGAATTGGGGTGGGGTGGGGGGTTGAAGGGGAAAAATCGCTGTGCTTTGTTCAGCCTAACATGAAAGAATGGTTTGTGTTCTCTCATTGTATCTTTTTTTACTCTTTCTTTAATAAATGGGATGAGAGGGGGAAAATGTGTAATCAATATCCTTGATGAACATAAATGAAAAAATTCTCAACAAAATATTAGGAAACAGAATTTCAGAACCCATGAAAAGAATTATGCACCATGACCAAGTGGTTTTTATGCCTAGGATGCAAGGACAATTCAACATATGCAAATCAATAAATGTGATATATAACATTAATAGAATTAAAGATAAAAATCTTATGATTATCTCAATAGATGCAGAGAAAGCATTTGACCAAATACAACATCCTTTCATGATAAAAACCTTATCAGATTGGGTATAGAAGGAATATACCTCAACATACAACAAAACCACAGATAACATTATACTCAAGGAGAAAAATTAAAGTTTTACCTCCAAGATTAGGAAAAAGACAAGGGTGCTTACTGTCACTACACTTATTGAACATAGTACTGGAAGTCTTAGCTACAGCAAACAAGCAAGACAAATAAATAAAAGGCATCCAAACTGGAAAGAAAGAAGTAAATTTTGGCATTATTGGCAGATTTGATCTTATATATTGAAAATCCCAAGACTCAACTAAAAAAACCATTGGATCTAATCAATGAAATCAATAAAGTTGCAGGATGTAAAATCAGTAAACAGAAATCAGTTTCATTTCTATATACTCACAATGAAACATCTCAAAAGGAATTTTAAAATATCCTATTTACAATAGCATTGATAACAATAAAATACCTAGGAATAAATTTAACCAAGATGATGAAAGATCTGTATAATGAAAACTGCAAGACTTTGTTCAAAGAAATCAAAGACACAAACAAATGGAAGGACATCCCATGTCCATGGATTGGAGAGAGAGAGAGAGAGTGTGTGTGTGAGCACGGGGAGGGGCAGAGGAAGAGGGAGAGAAGCAGACTCTTTGCTGAGCACAGAGCCCTACCTGAGGCTCGACCTCACTACCCTGAGATTGTGATCTGAGCCAAAATCAAGAGTTGGATGCATGGGATGCCTGGGTGGCTCAGTCGGTTAAGCATCTGCCTTCAGCTCAGGTCATGATCTCAGGATCCTAGGATTGAGTGCAGCATTGGGGTCCCCACTCAGTGGGGAGTCTGCTCGCCTCCCTCTCTCTCTCTCTCTCTGCCCCTCCCCCCACTCATGCTCACTCTCTCTAAAATAAATAAATCTTTAAAAAAAAGATTCCATAGGAAACATACTCAATGGTTAATGTTAAAAACTTTTTTCATAACATCAGGAATAAGACAAGTTCTTTTTTAAAAAATTTTACCTATCTTTAAATTTTTTTTATTTATTTATTTATTTATTTATTTATTTATTTATTTTAAGTAGACTCTACACCCAACGTGGGACTCAAACTCACGACCCTGAGATCAAGAGTTGGATGCTCTACCAACTGAGCCAGTGAGGTCCTGCAGGAATAAGACAAGTTCTATGTATCTTTATCACTACTTCTATCCAACATTGTACTGGAGGCCTAGCCAGTGCAATTAGGCAAGAAAAAAGAAATGTATGGCATAAGGATTGGAAAAGAATAACTAAAACTGCTTTTATCCATGAATAACATGATTAACTAGAGAATCTGAAAGAATCTAAATATATATATTTAGGATTAGTAAGTGAATTTAGCAAGGTCATTGTATACAAGTTTAATACACACACAAGAAAGTAAGTATTTCTATACACCAAGGACAAAAATGAAAGAAAATAAAAAAGTCCAGTTTATGACAGAGGAGATACTCATATTTAGCAAAAAGGAATGGTCTTTTAAATAAGTAATGCAAGATTGGATATTTGTGTGGAAAAATTATAACTAGACTTTTGCCTCACACTAGGCACAAGAGTTAATTCCAGATTTATTTCAGAGTTAAATGTGAAAGATAAAATAATAAATATTTTGGAGGAAGATATAGGACAGCATTTTCATGACCTTGGAATAGGCAAAAGTTTTTAGTGGTCTCCGGGACAATAATTTACAGAAAATTGCTCTAGCAACATGGAAATTTATAGTCACTATGGAGAAGTCTCATCAGGTATGACTATGAGAGAGAGAGAGAGAGAGAGAGAGAGAGTGTGTGTGTGTGTGTGTGTGTGTGTGCAAATGTCTTTATTATGTATTAGAGTTTTTCCATAGTTGTCAGTGCAATAGTGAAACCACTTTAGAAATTCTAGGATAAATTCAGCAGTCCAAAATGCTAAGAAGCCATACAATGCTCTTTTTTTTTTTAAGATTTTATTTATTTGACAGAGAGAGAGAGACAGTGAGAGAGGGAACACAAGCAGGGGGAGTGGGAGAGGGAGAAGCAGGCTTCCTGCTGAGCAGGGAGCCCGATGCGGGGTTCGATCCCAGGACCCTGAGATCATGACCTGAGCCGAAGGCAGTCGCTTAACCAACTGAGCCACCCAGGCACCCCGCATACAATGCTCTTTTAAGAGTAGTGTGTATAGTGTGGTAGTTACGAGGGACTGGGGAGGAATGGGGAGATGTTGGTCAAAGAGTACAAACTTCCAGTGAAAAGATGAATAGGTTCTGAGGATTTAATATATAATAACATGGTGCTTATAGTCAATAATACTGTATTTTATACTTGGAAGTTGCTAAGAGAATAAATATTAAATTCTCACCACAAAAAAATAAATGGTAATTATGTGACATGATGGAAGTGTTGGCTAAAGCTATGGTGGTAATCATTTTGCAATATATAAGTATCAAATCAACCCTTTTTACACTGTAAACTTACACGATGTTATATGTCAATTATATCTCAATAAAGCTGGAGGAAAAAAAAGGGTAGTGTATAATCCTAAAGATTTTATTTTATTTTATTGCTTTCATTTTATAAACACTCTGAAGAATATGTCTGATCGTCTAGGTTAGGAACTTGAACCTCAATAACCTCACCAGCATTAGTATTCTAAGTCAAAAGTCATAATAGACTATGACTATAACAATGTCACAGTGTAAATAAATCAACTAGCACTGAAATTATGTCTTGTCTAGTTCTTTCCTGAGAAGTCATGTAGCCTTGCCTGTCAACTAACAAATGTTTATTGAATGCCTAGCTGCACCTAGACATGCCTTAGATACTTGGGAGGAATAGGGAAGAATAAGATCTTACCTTAAAGAAACTTACTTTTTTTTGAGAGAGAGGGAGAGATAGAGAGAGAGAGAGAGCACACACATACACGTGTGTGGGGGGAGGGATAGAGGGAGAGAGAAAATCTTAAGCAGGCTCCATAATCAATGCAGAGCTGATGCAGAGCTCCATCTCACAACCCTGAGATCGTGACCGAAGCCAAAATCAAGAGTCAGATGCTTAACGGACTGAACCACCCAGGTGCCTCAAAAACTGTTACTTTCAAGGAAGGTTTGGGTGTAAAAACATTGTACAAGTTAACAAAAAAATGGTCAGGATAATATGCTAGGGAGAGACTGGGGCCTATGAGGGAAAGTTTGGGTCATGATGTCTGATGCAGACAGACTGGTTAAAAGGTAAGAGATGTTGGGGATTTTGATTAGTTTGTAGCAGTGGGAATGGTGAAATGTAGTTGGATCCTGCATATAATTTGACTGCAGTGCTGATAAGACTTGCCAATAGTGCACATATGGGGAGACATAAAAGTGAGTGATCAATGATAGATTTTAGAAATTTTCATCTGGGCAACTGGATGGATGGTAATGCCATTCCTGCATTGTGGAAGGCTTGTACTGAGGAGGAAGATTTGGGATGGAGTGGATAAATCAATAGTTGAATTTTGTCACTTTGATTTGAGATACCTCTTAGACACCCTAGTAGGAATGTTGGATATATGGATCTGGAGCTTAGAGGAGAAGCTCAGGAAAGGTAAATTTAATAGATATACACATAGAGATGGTATTTGATGCAGTCACACTGGATGAGATCATCTGGGGAGAAACTGAGGATTGAGGATTGAGCCCTGGGGGGTGCTTCAACATTTAGATGTCTGGGTAAAGATAATGAATCAGGAAAGAAATTGAGAAAGAAGGATTCCTGAGGCAGGTGCAGAAGTGTTTTTGCAGTGAACATTAAATTTCTCTGGGCAAGTATATTCTTCCAGTGAAAACAAAGCAAAGAAACATGGCCTGGATTGCACCATGATTCAGGTGTACAGTTCCAACTGCCTCACTTCACTCTGCCCACAGAAGAACTGACATACAGTCTCTTTAGATGAATGTGTTGTTGGTATCAAGAAGATATCATTATTAGTTTATCTTCAGATTAAAGGTCTTTAAGAAGTTGAATTACTGACCCAAGGTCACATGGCTTGCAAGTAACACAGAGCCAGAACATGAACCCAGGACTTCTGACTAAATTATACCCTTGTCCCAACTGCACCAGATTCCCTGCCAGGTAGGCCAGAGCAGGTTTTTCATGCTCAAACCACACTGGCTGTTGCAAACTTGATTTCTCTCTCTCCATTCACACTTCTCTCATTTTCATTTCTGAAAGTATTCCTTCAACTAAAAGTCAGAAGCCAATGATGAGAATCTTCAGGAAATAAAAGTTTCTTAGATAGCACCAATGGAGGAAGCCAACTGGATTCAAAAAACTGACAGGAGACCTCACTGGCTCAAACCATCTACTCTGATGTCATCCCATGTTCTGGCTTTATGGTCATTTGGGGAAAATCTGCACTCTGAAATAATCTAATTATAGAGAGGCCTGGAATCCACCAGGAGGGAAGGTTTTATATTCCCCATGGTAGGTCTTAGGAGGTTCTGTGACTCTTCTGTCTCATACTACTGGTGCATCCATGACCTCATTTCCTGCTTAAAAGCCCCAGATATTTGGACTCCATGGAAAGTCACAATCACGGCTCTCAAATTTTATAGGACAGAGCACAAATTTAATGTAATTTTAATGAAAGGTAATCACTAAATGTATATAACAATAGTATTTGTTATTTCTTCATAAGAATTTTAGCTTTAAAATTTTTTAACCACTTTATTAAGGTATGATTTACATACCTTAATATCCACCTATTACACGTATAATTCAATGATTTTTTACTTTAGTAAGTTTATAGTTGTGCGGCCATCACCAAAATCTGGCTTTCATTTCCATCATCCCAAAAAGCTTCATTGTGCTCCTTTGCAGTTAATCACTGCTCCCACCTCAGCTTCTTACCTACTTTTTGTCTCAGTTTGCCTTTTGTGAATATTTCATATAAATTGACTTATAAAAAAAGTACGTAATGTTATGTGTCTGGCTTCTTTCTTGGCATAATGATTTTGATGTTCATCTATGTCATAGAATGTATCAAATATTCATTCCATTATGTTGCTACATAGTATTCCATTGTATGGATATACCACATTTTTTTACCCATTTACTAGTTGATGAAAATCTGGGTAATTTCCAGTTTGGGACTCTAATGAAAAATGGTGCTGAGAATATTTATGTACATGTCTTTGTGTGAACAAAGGTTTTCATTTTTCCTGGATAGATTCCTAGGAGAACTTCTGAGTTGTATATGTTTTTAACATTTTAAGAAACACCAAACCATTTTACAGTGGCTATACTGTTTTACATTACCACTAGCAGGGTAGGAGAGTTCTAGTTTCTCCACTTCCTTGCCAATATTTGTTACTATCTTTTTTTTTTTTAATCGTAGCCATTCTGGTAGGTGTGTAGTGATATCTCATTATGGTTTTAATTTGTATTTTCCTATTAACTAGTGATGTTGAGCAAATTTTCATATGCTTATTAGCCATTCATTTATCTTCTCTAATGAAATGTCTATTCAAATAATTTGTCAGTTTTTTCTCTCAAATTATTGTTTACCTTCTTATTGAGTTGAAGAGCTTTTTATATTTTCTGGATACAAGTTTTTTTTATCAGATATGTAATTCATAGAATTTTATCTCAGTCTGTGGCTTAAGTTTTCATTTTCTTAGTGGTAACTTTTGAAACACAAAAGTTTTTAATTTTTTTAAAGATTTTATTTATTTATTTGACAGAGAGAGAGACAGCGAGAGAGGGAACACAAGCAGGGGGAGTGGGAGAGAGAGAAGCAGGCTTCCCACTGAGCAGGAGCCCAATGCAGGGCTCGATCCCAGGACCCTGGGACCATGACCTGAGCTGAAGGCAGACATTTAATGACTGAGCCACCCAGGTACCCCCAAAAGTTTTTATTTTGATGAAATTCAGTTTATCAATTTTTTAATGTTTTATACTTTTGGCAGTGTATCTAGTAACTTTTTGCCTAACCTAAGATTATGGAGACTTTTTCCTGTTTTAGAAGTTATGTAGGTTTAGCTTTCACCTTTAGGCCTATGAATCATTTTGAGTTAATTTTTATGTATGGTTTGTGTTAAAGGTCTAAGTTAATTTTTTTTGTTTTTATTTTTTGCATATGGCTATTCAATTGTCCCAGGACCATTCATTGAAAAGACTGCCTTCTGCTTTATTGAATTATCTACAATCTTTGTCAAAAATTAATTGACCATAAATATCAGAATTCCTTTTTTTAATTTAAATTCAATTAGCCAACATATAGTACATCATTAGTTTTTGATGTAGCATTCAGTGATTCATTAGTTGCATATAACACCCAGTGCTCATCACATCACATGCCTTCCTTAACGCTCATCACCCAGTTACCCCATCCCCCCCACCTCCCTTTCTGCAACTTCAGTTTTTTACCCAGAGCCAAGAGTCTCTCATGGTTTGTCTCCCTCTCTGATTTCTTCCCAGTTTTCCCTCCCTTCCCCATTGTCTTCTGTGCTATTCCTTATGTTCCATGTATGATTGAAACCATATGATAATTGTCTTTCTCTGATTGACTTATTTCACTTAGCATAATACCACCCAGTTCCAACCATGTTGATGTAAGTGATAGGTATTCATCCTTTCTGAGGGCTGAGTCATATTCCATTGTATATATGGACCACATCTTCTTTATCCATTCATCTGTTGAAGGGCATCTTAGCTCTTTCCACAGTTTGGCTATTGTGGATATTGCTGCTGTGAATATTGGGGTACATGTGCCCCTTTAAAATACCTCTCTCAGACCTACAAAAATCAAGTGGACAAAAAAATAAGTAAGGATTTAGAAGAACAAACAACATAATCAATAAGCTAGACCACATAAATATATATTAAGACCCTGAATCCAAAGAGTAGGAAAATTCACTTTTTCAAGTGCACATTGAACATTAACAAAATTTAACATATTGGGGCCGTAATGAAAACCTCAATAAACTAAAAAAAAAAAATTGGAAATAATAAACAACATTGCCCAATTACAAAGCTAGAAATCAGTAACAGATTAAATGATAAAACCAAAGCCTTTTAAAAAAATCTGTGAATTTTAAAACATGTTATTAAAGCACCATTGGATGAAAATGGAAATACAGATCCAAATTGTGGAATGTCTTTAAAATATCTGTAATAAAAACAAAAATTCCAAGATAGATAATCCTTTATCTGCTTTGAGCTTACAATGTGTCATATGAGGCAGTAATCCCTGCTATCTAAATTGCAATTATACACCAGCACTATTGTGTCCATCATTCTGGTATTTTATGTTGCTTCTATTACACCAATGACTACATTGTTCCTAATCTCAAGACCAGTTGCCCTTCTCCACCTGTGTGTTAGGGTTGAACAAGGGTGATGATTCACATGGGGTCAGCAGTCCCTGCACTGGCACCAACTTGGTTTCAGCTATGCCCACAGCCTGGTTAAGCACACAAAGACTGGACAGCAAGTGGAGAGGCGAGGGTTCTGCTTTCTTTAATCTGTCATTAATCAGGCTCATGACCTTGAGATTGTACAGGAGGTTCTATTTTTAAGTTCTCTTTGTGATCATCCAATCATGCAACCATAGCAATTGACATTTTAAAAATATGATTCATTGTGTGTGTGTGTATCACATCTTCTTTACTATTCATCTATGGATGGACACTTGGGTTGCTTTTATATCTTGGCTATTGTAAATAATGCTGCAATAAATATAGAAGTGTATCTATCTTTTTGAATTAATATTTTCATTTTCTTTGGGTGAATACCCAGTGGTGGAATTACTGGATTGTATAGTATTTCTGTTTTTGGCTTTCTGAGGAAACTCTGTGCTGTTTTCCACGGCTGTGCTAATTTGCATTCCCACCAATAGTGCACAGGGATTCCTTTTTCTCTACATCCCCATCAACACTTGCTATTGCTTCTTCTTCTTTTTTTTTTTTTAAAGATTTTATTTATTTATTTGAGAGAGAGAGAGAACGAGAGATAGAAAGCACGAGAGGGAAGAGGGTCAGAGGGAGAAGCAGACTCCCTGCTGAGCAGGAAGCCCGATGTGGGACTTGATCCCGGGACTCCAGGATCATGACCTGAGCCGAAGGCAGTCGCTTAACCAACTGAGCCACCCAGGCGCCCTTTTTTTTTTTTTTTTTATACTAGTCATTCTGACATGTATAAGGTGGTGGGTACAACCACTTTAGAAAATTGTTTTTGCAGTATCTACCAAAGCTGAACAGATACATATCTATGACAAATTATTCAGTCTCTAACTACATACCTGACAGAAATGAGTTTGTTAATGAGAGACATTTACAAAAACATGCATTGCAGCATTCTTCACAATAGCCTAAGCCAAAATCATTAGAATAGATAAAGTACAGTATGTTATATACCAGAATACTACACAGCAATGATAATATACATGATATTGCTACACATAACTATAGGGATTTACATAAACAAATGCTGAGCAAAAGAAGCCAAATCCAGTAAAGACTTTCATATAAAGTTTAAAAACAGACAAAACTGGTCTATCAAGTTAGAAGTCAGAAGAGTAACCACCTCTGGGGGTGGTTAGACACTGAAATAGGATAAAAGGGGATTTCTGGGGTGCTCGTAACAATTTGTTTCTTTATCTGGCTGATTATATGAGTATGTTATCTTGTGAAAATATTTTTTCTTAATGTCAAAAAGAAATATGGTTCTAAGGGATCTGAGCCTGCATTTTGGAATCTCCCTTAGCAGATGGCTTTGCTCCTGTTGGAAAGGGCAGAATTCAAGGCCAGCATTCAGGTGGAAATGGTATGCCAGCTTGAAATATGTCATGCTTTCTAAGTTAGCTTTGCGATGGTTCAGAGGACCCCTTCGGAAGAATATTCTGATGTTTTTAACTTCACTGGAGCCAAAAGTATAAGCATCTTCTAGAAAGGCAGAGATGACTATCTATGAACCAGGAAGCAGAGGTACACTAAACACCAAATCTGCCAGCACCTTTATCTTTGAATTCCCAACCTCCAGAACTGTGAGCAATAAATGTTTGTTGTTAAAGCTACCCAGTCTATGGTATTTCTGTTATAGCAGTCTGAACTAATTATGACAAATCTATTACCTAAACAAAAACTAGAATGTAATATCTAACTGTATCATTGCTACCATCACCATCTTCAACCCCTGTCCCATGATAAACATCATCCTGGTTCCTATATTCATGATTCCTTTACCCTTGATATCCTTTTCATATGATTTAATTAGTATAGGTACACTTTCTCTTAATCATTTGCAGAAATTTTAAATAAGTTCTCAGATTCATTACTTTGTTAGTTATAGGTGTTGCAAATATTTCTCCCCCTGTTGGAACTGTGCCTTCTGATTAACAAATATTCTTAATTTTATGTTATTGTTAATATTATAAATCCATATACAGCTCCCCAGTTCTGCAGTGTTTACAGTGTGGTGTAGCAGAACAAAGTGAGGAAATTCTATAGCACTCCACTAGTATTCACAGCTCAAGATGTTAGGGGCTGGTGGCCTGGAAAACTGGGAAGGACAGAGAACCCCCTTTACAGCCTCCTTACCTCCAGGAAGCTGGCCGGAGTGGCAGAGTATCATGATATAGTGGATTTCTTTCACCTCTGAAAGAGCTATTTAAGTAACAGGGACACATGTAGGAACACATAAATTTTGTGGGTGATGTTGGAACTATATATGTGGAAAAATATGTGGTGTCTCAGAAATGAAAAGACTTTTTTTCTTTCCCTTCCCCTATGATCCTCTGTCTTGTTTCTCAAATTCCTCATATCAGTGAGATCATATGATAATTGTCTTTCTTTGATTGACTTATTTCACTTAGCTTAATACCCTCTCTCCACCCCCTCGTTTTCAGTCTGGAGGTGTCTTTAGGTCTAAAATGAGGCTCTTGTAGACAGCATATGGATGGTTCTTGCTTTTTTATCCAATCTGATAACCTGTGTCTTTTGGTAGGAGCATTTAGCCCAGGCAACACAATGGCACTAAATTCATATATTTCAATAGTTACTCTGAATGTAAATGGGCTAAATGTTCCTATCAAAAGACACAGGTTATCAGATTGGATAAAAAAGCAAGAACCATCCATATGCTGTCTACAAGACACTCATTTTAGACCTAAAGACACCTCCAGACTGAAAGTGAGGGGGTAGAGAATGATTTACCATGCTAATGGACCTCAAAAGAAAGCTGGGGTAGCAATCCTCATATCAGACAAACTAGATTTTTAAAATTTTATTTATTTATTTATTTATTTGAGAGAGAGAGAGCACAGAGTGAGAGTGAGAGAGAGAAGCAGACTCTCTGCTGAGCAGAGAGCCTGACGTGGGGCTCGATCCCAGGACTCCATGATCATGCCCCGAGCCAAAGGTAGACACTTAACCAACTGAGTCACCCAGGCCTCCCTCAGACAAACTAGATTTTAAACCAAAGAGGTAGATGTAGAGGGACATTATATCATACTTAAAGGGTCTATCCAACAAGAAGATCTAACAATTGTAAATATCTATGCCCCCAACATGGGAGCAGCCAATTACATAAACCAATTAATAACTAAAGTAAAGAAACATAGTGAAGATAATACGTTAATATTAGAGGACTTCAACACCCCACTCACAGCAATGGACAGATCATCTAAGCATATCAACAAAGAAACAAGGGCTTTGAATGACACACTGGACCAGATGGACTTCACAGATATGTACAGAACATTCTATCCTAAAACAGCAGAATACTCATTCTTCTTGAATTGCACATGGAACTTTCTCCAGAATAGATCACATAGTGGGTCACAAATCAGGTCTCAACTGATACCAAAAGATTGAGATTATTCCCTGCATATTTTCAGACCACAGTGCTTTGGAACCGGAACTCAGTCAGAAGAAGAAATTCAGAAGGAACTCAAACACTTGGAGGTTAAAGAGCATCCTGCTAAAGAATGAATGGGTCAACCAGGAAATTAAAGAAAAGCTTTAGAAATTCATGGAAACTAATGAGAATGAAAATCCATTGGTTCCGAACTTCTAAAGCAATGAAGACTAACAAGACTAAGATTCTGGAGAGAGGAGAAATATGCAGAAGTGAGTGAAGGATCTGCAGCCACTTTTTTCCTGAAGGCATTTGACAATTATGCAAGCAAGCTATGGGCTAAGAATCTGTGGGCTGCTTAGGTCTGAGGGGATGCTGTTGGAAAAGAAAGAAACTAGTGAATTTTTAGTGATCTCATGGTGCTAGAGTGACAAAATTAGATATTTGAGAAGCCTTAAACACATGGAAATTTCCCAATTCTAGATGTATGCTGAACTCTAAAGTTGTGTGGAATCAGTATAAAAAAAGTGAAGCCAAGAACAAAGTGTTTTCACAGTTTTATGGTGCTGAAGAAACTAACCTGAGAGTTCAGAATCTTCAGGAAGAAGGGACCTGATGACTGCTGAATTTTCTCAATTATAAACATTGTTGGGCTACACCATATGAATAGGGTGAACTAGAGTGGGACAGAGTCTTTTTTTTTTTTTACAATTTTATTTATTCCTTTGAGAGGGAGGGAGTGACAGAGAGAACACAAGCAGGGGGAGCGGCAGAGGGAGAGGGAGAAGAAGGCTCCACACTAAGCAGGGATTCTGATGCGGGGCTTGATCCCAAGACTCTGGGATCATGACCTGAGCCAAAGGCAGATGTTTAACCAATTGAGCCACCCAGGGTCCCCGAGTGGGACAGAGTCTTAAGTAAATTGCGGTATAGCTTCAAGTATAGTTAGGACTTTGATTAGAATTTGATTCTTAAGGCCCCATTCTCTCTTCCCTGCATGACAAAAGATGAATCCTCTCTGGAAGAAGATAACATCATATGGAGCATATACAATTTAAAAATACATGATGTCTGTCTGTCAGTCCAAATTTACTAGGCATGCCAAGAATTGGGACCCTACAACCATAATCCAAGAGACAAAATAGAATACAGAAATAAATGTTGAGGGGAAGTAAGTGTTGGAATTAGCATATAATATCTAAAATAACTTGATTAATATGTTCAAGAATATAGTGGGAAAGTGGAGAAAATAGATGAAAAGACAGAATATCACCAAAGAAATGGAACATATTAAAAGAATCAGATGGAAATTCTAGAACACAACCAAAAAAATTTGAAACTAATAATTTAACAACTCTTTAACAGCAGATTAGACATAGCAGAGAATAGGATCAGTGAACAAGCAGGGTGATAAAAATAAACTTACTGAGGAGTAAATAGAATTGAAAATAAAATTGTGGAATATATATGGGACACAGTGAGGAGGTCTAACATAGACTTGTAGTTTCAGAAGCAGAAGAAAGAAGAAATTAAAACAGAAGCAATATTTGGAGAAACATGGCCAAGAATTTTCAAGAATTGATAACAGCTTATCAACTGAAGAAATTCTGTGTACCACAAGCAAAGTGAATACAAAGGAACCACATGAAGGAATATCATGGTCAAACTTCTGAAAACTAAATAAAGGAAAAAAATTTCAAAAACAGGGAAACAATGCATATTGCCTTCAAAGACACAGCAATGATACAGATAGCTGACTTCTCAACAGAAATCATGAAAGTCAGAAGGAATGACTTCAAAGTCTTGAAAGAAAATAATTGTTAACCTAGAACTACATATGCAGTAAAAATATTTTTCAAAAACAAAGGCAAAAGAGTTTTTCTCTGGCTAAGATGAAGTAATGGTTTACATTCCTGCCTGAAACCAACAAAAAGAAAGCAAACAAAATACATGAAAAAATAATAGTCCAGAATCTGGACTTTAGGCAATAAAGGGCAGTGATTCTTTAGAGATGGGAAACAAATGAGATGAGTTTGTTTGCAGTTCCAAGGCTGCATTTACCTTGAGAGATTTTCAAGCCATGGCAGAGAGAGAAGTAACTGAGGTGGAGGTTGGCAGAGTCCATGAGTTTAGGAGACAGATCTGGGAGTCTGGAGAGATGAAGGAAGCTAGAATTCATGAGATAAAGTACCAGAGAAGAGATAGGTACAGAGGAAATCTGCAGAGGATCCCTCTTAGTACCTGTGCATGAGGAAACTATCTGAGACTTTAGAAGAGTCATCTAAAATAATTAAGGAGAACATTACCCTGTGCTCACACAGAGCTGACAACAGTAACTGTTGTACAACCCTACAGGAAAAGTTCATAATTTGCAGAGCACTAAATAGAGTACTTAGTAAGGTCTTTCTTCAGTAGAGAGAAATAACAAGCTGTAAACTGAGCACTGTTCCAGACCTGCCTAACAAATTATAAAGGCAAGATATGAAATGATCAAGGTTTTCCAAGTAATGTAACTGTATTCCAGAAAAAAGTTCTAGACAATTTATACAAAAACAAAAATTCAACACAAGACCAGTGAAATTAACAATGTTTGGCATCTAGTCACAGATTACTAGGTGTGCAAAGACACAGAAAAACATGACCCATAATGAGGAGATGATTATCAGTCAAAAGCTATTCAGAACTGATATAAATGTTAGGATTAATAGACAGAGACTGAAGTAGGTCATTTTAACTCTAGTCCATAAATTCAAAAAGCTAAAGGAAAGATTTAACATGTCATATATATAATTTCCAAATTAAACATTAAGAGATGAAAACCAGAGAATTTGAGATGAATAAATGAGGTGAATAAGGGCAGATTAGACATTGTAGAAGAAAAAACTTTGTGAACACAAAGACATAGCAATAGAAACAATTACAAATAAAAGTCAAATTGAGAATAAAATGAGCAGAGCATTAGTAAGATATGAAACAACTACAAGTGCCCTAATAAATGGTTAATTTGAGTAATCTGAAGAAGGAAGAGAGGGAAGGCAGAAATAACATTTGAAGAAATAATGGCAGAAAACTTTCCAAGTTTGAAGAAAACTATAAACTCTACATTGAAGAAGTTAAGAACAAGAAATATGAAGAAAGCTAAATCAAAACACATTATTATCTAATTATTTAAAACTAATAATAAACAGAAAATCTTAACAGTAGCTAAACGATAAAAGACACATCATGTATAAAGGAAGATAAGGACGACAGCAGATTTCTCATTGGAAACAATATAAGATAATAGACAGTGGAATAACACCTTTCAGGTACTGAAAACCTAATCGTCATCTTTCTATACTGGAAAAATATCAATTAAATCTGATAGGTTTTGCCTCTGTCCTAAATTTTTGTGATAATTAAATAAGGTAATGTTTGGGAAATGAAAAATTCGGAATGAAAGCACATTGTCAAAGAACCATAGCCTTGGGAGCCAAATGAATCTGGATTTGAATTTTGGAAGTGGTCTTAAATTTGGCTGAGCCATTTAACTTATATGCTGTTCATTTTCTGTAAACTAGGGAATGGGCTAAGTTGCCCTGGATCACAGGTTTAAGGTAAGGATTAATTTTAGTGGTTTATGCAAAATCCTAGCACATAGCAAATCATCAATACATATCAGCATCAGGTCATTCTCAATTCCTTTTTGCCTCATTTGAAATATGAGGGGATCAAATCAGAAAATTATGTCTATGATCCTTACAATTGAAACATTCCTATGATTAGCACAAATGTGTCTTACTAAGACATCTAGGATATTTGCAACTTCTCACCCACAAGGTCCAATCAGCATGATGTCATCAATATAGTGAACCAGAGTGACTTTTTTGTGGGTTGGTGAATGGTAGATATCCCTGGTGACTAAATTAACGACATATAGCTGAAGGATTAAAAGATAAGATGGGGAAAGTGTCTTGTTTTTTCAAGTGAAAAAAATCCCTGTATATAGTGGTCTTCTGTATTTGATACAGAGAACATAATAATTTCCCAGTTTTATAAATTTTAAAGTTTTCTCCAATAAAAATCTCATATGTGGAATGTCGGCTGCAACTGGAGTGAGCACCTGACTAAATTCATGATAATCAATTTTCATTACCTAAGGTCCATATCCATCTGAAATTAGCTAAATGGAGAAATGAAAGGAATCATCATTTCTACACTTTTCATTTTATGTTTCACTGATTTCTGCAATTGTTTTAGGAATATTCTATTTCTTTGAGTGTATTACTTTGGTAAGAAGGAGATTTTTCAAGAATCCCCACTTCAGCCTTTCTTGCTTAGTAGCTCCACATCCATGGGTCAAGAAGTCAATGTGAGGATTTTGGTAGGTACCATGTCGGTATATTGTGGCAAACATACCCGATGCCCTGAATCACATCCTCTCAGCTTTGCCATCTATTTCAGTGACATCTGGAGTTAACATTTCCATCCAGGCTTCTACTCACTTCTTGCTGACAACGTCCTACCTCAAGCATGCATCTTGCGTCTTAACCTTCTGTCCAGGCTCCTCTAATGTCAAGGATGCTGGCAGGTGTGCACTGGGCTCACTGATATGCAGAGTGTGGGATTGCAAGGGCATTTACTCCCCTGGAGCAGCTTTTGACCAATAAGGGCAGGATCTAGTTCTAGATTCTAGTAATTAAAGGGACAGTTCTGAGAATTATTCTAAATAGTTCTTCAGAGGGTCCCCTGGGGAATTGAGACCATTTTACTACAATTGTAACCACCTCAGTTTTATGCTCTTAGTCCCTGTTTATACTCTTTTCAGTTCTCCACTATGGTTCCATATACTGAAATGATTTGCAGAGCCATGAGGATCACTGTCACATGGACTCAGGCCATCACTCTTTTTATCACATGACTCCCATGAGCCCCATATTTTCTAGTGGACCACAGTGGCATTTTGAGTACCAAGAGTTTAATATCATCTCAGAGTCATGTGTTCAATATTTCCACCAGTCTCAGTCTTTTCCTCATCCACTGCACAGTAATCTTAGTAAATAGCTGCAGGTGCCTTTGGAAATGACTAGAAGATTACATATTATGGCAGAGGTATAAAGTCCTTCCTCAAAGGGCCCTAGCCTTTGGCTCACTCAAAGGACTACACCTCTGAATTGGCTCAGCTCAGAAAAGTGGGTGAGGGAGGTAACTCTCCACTGTTGTGATTCAAGGTGGCGTCTATTCATCGCATGTAGTTGTTTGTTTTCTGGTTGCACGGATCAATTAAGACCTTAGTAGGCCTTATTTCAGTCCAGGAGATCCCATCATTAGTGACCACTGCCAAAGATCTCTGCTGGTCAAATCACTGCAGTGATTTTATTAGTCCTTTTGCTTACCATAGTTGCCATGTGCATCATACTTCTGACCATTTGGTGGCTCTACTTTCCAGGATGATTTCATTCCTATATTAATTAGAGGAGCCCATTTCAACCTCAGCATCCCCAGTTTTCAGAAGACAATTACTTGACAGTGTATCAGATATGCTGGATTTGATAAGTAGGATAATACTAGCTGCCATAACACAAACTCAACATTTCAGTGATCTGATACATTTTATTTTTTGTTCAAGTTCACATTCTGATGTTGACATTCTTATTTAATGCTTGCTTTCTTCCATATGCTGATCCAGGGACTCAGCCTGCATTTGCCTTGTGGTTCTCTCATCCCCAGATTTCCAGAGTCCTCTATTAATCTAGCATATGGAGAAAGAGAGAATGGACAAAGAATATCCATCTTTGGGCTGCCTTGGCCCTAAAAGAGACCACATCGAATTCTGCTCAAATTCCAATGTTGAAAATTAGTCATATGGTCTTGCTTATATGCAAAGGGGGCATGAAATGCAAGTTCTAGATGGGCAGAGCCACTTTCTAATGTCACTCTACAATAGGGAAGGGAAAACATAATTTTGGTAAGCAGAGAACCACTTCAACATTGATCCTCCCCTCATTGATGTATTTTTAATGCTTTGGTGAAAGAAGTGTTTTTGAGCCTTCTTATGGGAAATGGGGAGAGTGAGTGAACAGATTAAGATGATAAATCTGTTCCAACTTCATATCTCCCTAAAAATTTGTATCACTTTCTCTTCAATATAACAAAGAATTTCTGACATGACTGCTTTATTTAATGTGGGCCCCTTTTATTTATTTTTTTAATTTTAATTTTTATATTTAAATTCAATTAATTAACATATAGTCTATTATTAGTTTCAGAGGTAGAGTTTAATGATTCATCAGTTGCATATAACACCCAATGCTCATGTGCCCTCCTAATGCCCACCATCCAGTTACCCCATCCTCCTCGCCCCTTCCCTCCAGCAACCTTCAGTTTATTTCCTATGATTAAGAGTCTCTTATGGTTTGTCTCCTTCTTTGATTTCATCATTTTATTTTTCCCTCTCTTCCCCTATGTTTCTCTGTTTTGTTTCTTAAATTCCACATATGAGTGAAATGATATGATAATTGTCTTTCTCTGATTGGCTTATTTTGCTTAGCATAATACCCTCTAGTTCCATCCATGTCATTGCAAATGGCAAGATTTCATTTTTTGATGGCTGAGTAGTATTCCATTGTATATAAATACCACATCTTCTTTATCCATTCATCTGTCAATGGAACATCTAATATGGGCCCCTTTTAAACCAACCAAGCAGACTATTAGAGCCACTCCCAAGTGTTAAAACCAGTTTATTGAATCCAGAATTTGTGGTGAGTTAACAATATTGAAAAATTTGGCCCAACCTGGTGCTACATTCATTCCTTCCTGTTCTAGCACCCTTAGACTTCATCTTTTTTAAAGATATTTATTTATTTATTTATTTGAGAGAGAGCAAGAGTGAGAGAGAGAGCATGAGTGGGTGAAGGGCAGAGCTGAGCAGGGAGCCCGATGTGGGGCTCGATCCCAGAATTCCGGGATCATGACCCGAGCCGAAGGCAGATGCTTAACCGACTGAGCCACCCAGGCTCCCCTTTAGACTTCATTTTAACAATATTTTGTAGCTTTATTCTAATATGTTAACAAAATTCTGCCACCCTTTTGTTGTTTAATGACCTCCCAGATCCAATTTTTGTACTTTTTCCTGTGGGATACTATGAAACTAAACTATATTTAGAAACCTGGAGGTCGTGAGAGTTGGTGGGTTGAGTCTAGAGGAAAATTAGCATTCTTTATAAGGTCACTGCTCATGTGAGGTCATTACAGTACTTTCAGTCAGAAGATGGCTGGAGTTGTCAGAAAGGAAGGATTTTTCTGCTAGCAAGTGCGACTCAGTGGAATATGTGAGGTCAAAGTACTCAGACACTGTATTAATCATGCCCCTTTATTGAACCCTCATACCCTGAACCACAACCATTCTGTCCTAATCACCTCAGAACCAAGCATCAGTTAATTAAAGGCAGTCCCTACATCCCAGAACCTGCTGAAATTGTTCAAATTAGCCCATCCCAAACCTGCTTAGCTTGCTTAGCCTGCTTCTCTCATTCCTTCCTGCAAAACCACAATAAAGGCTTTTTCCCACCTCCTCCCTTTGCTCCTTCTGCATCTTTACCAATCCTGATGCTTCTCCCATGTGGTCCCACATAGTGTGTTGTGCCCTCTCTTCTTCCAACCTGTAACATACTATCTTTTCAATGACAGTTGTCTCCTGATCCGTTGACTTCACCATATGTGAATAATGATTACAATACCTCCACTTAAAAATAGATGCATATAAATCCACCCTAATATCTGATTTCAATTTTCAGGTTTCTACTCTTCCCCTAGTTCTATCTTTTGCATGAGAGACCTATAGAGGCTGTGAATTCAATTTATACTGTATTTAAGCAACCAGTAGCGTTAGATTGGGGACTTAAATTTTGGCTACATTGGCTCTGCAGCTACAAGAAAGAAGATACTTTTCGTATAGCAGATATAGACACTCTGGTTCTTTGACTATGCCTTAAGCCCCAAACCTAAAACCCTGAGTTTACTAGTTTCTTTAAGCTTTTTTTTAAGCAGTTAGGCTACCCCCATAGCCTTTGTATTTCTCATTCTATTATAATGGTTAATTGCAACAGCAATTTGGCCTGCCAAAACCTTCCTTTCAATAGCTAATTCATTCTAAGGTACTATAGGTTATAATTAAATGAGTACATGCTACAGACTACCTCTATCCTATTTTCAAGTGGTAACAAAGCCATCAAGATCAGATATCAAATACAACCCAAATCAGACATCTAATTCTAGACTATCTAGGACAGCAAAATCAAACAAACAACAACAACAACAACAAAAACAATCCCATAAATGGGCCCACACTTATATTTTGTGGTCAGTTGATTTAGACCAAGACACCAAAGCTATTCAATGGGTTAAAAGAAGGTCTTTTCAACTTAATTGGCTGTGTATATGGAAGAAATGAGTCTTGAACCATAACACATCATACATGGAAATTATTTCAAAATGGATCATAGACCTAAATGTTAAAGCAGAATAAATAAATATAAGCTGAATAAATAATAAATAAAATTATATACATCTGATAAAGGGCACACACTCAATATATAAGCAATTGGGTATGTTTCTCTATGTAATTTATACCTCAATTTGAGGAAAAAAGTTACTAGTTTGAGCTCTTATTTCTTCCTTGCAGGATTGGCAAAAGTCAGAACGTTTGATAACATGCTTTGTAATGGAGTCAAAGCAGCCCCCTTCCTGCACACACTCCCTTTCACAGGATCCTGGCTGAGGGGCCAGGCTGTTTTCAGCTTCTCTGTTAACCTCTGCCCTGAGCTGAGGGCACAGGATTGTGGCTTCTCAGTCTCTCCCAGCCTCTGCCCTCTGAAGGCCAAGTTGAAGGCCGAGTTGCTGTCACTGCTGCTTCTTTCATGAAAAAGAGGAAATCCTTATAAACCTACCTTTCTCAGCAACAGTTACGCATCTGCTTGTAGCTGTATTTCCCTGCTTACCAATAATCAAAAGTTTGGGGTAGCTCAGCAGTTTTGGCAAAACAACTACATACTGATTCTCCCTGCTCTCATCTACTGAAATGCTTCTTCACCCACTCTCTAGATTCAGCTGGTGGCCAAGCTCTCCTGTTCTGATGCAGCCAATGAGAACCAGCACAGAGAAATTCTTTTCATCCTCTTTTCTTCCCTTTCACTATGTATATGCAGAACAGATTTCACCTTTTCGTTTTATTTTGTTGTTGTTACTCACAGCTCAAGGAATTCTACTTTAGGCAAACTCATATAAAAACACCCATCTTTTTGAGTATGGCTTCTCCCTCTCTCCTCAAAAATGTGCTGAGTTGCCTCAGAAAAGAATGCCACTTATTACCTCTTGTCTGGTTGGAAAAATTATGCTCGTGGGTGATTGGATGAAGGATGGAGGGTCCATCCACTCTTTCAGATGGTCCAAAATGTAGTCTTGGACTGTCAAACTTTTAGACAGCCATTTACTAGAAAAGTAATTCCTTTGATTTTGTGCTACCCCAATATATTTATCATTTTCTTTTTGCTTCAGGTTGTTTCTGATGTTTGCATGCAAAGGTGCCTTGACTACTATAACCCATTTAGCTATGTGTTTCTTTCCCATCTAATCTCTAGGACGTTTCTACTTCAATGATTTCCTAATCCTGAATCATAGCATTGTTCCACATGATCTCTGAGAGCCCAAAACAGTATTTAATGGGGCTCTCGACCCGGTGATAGCTATGGAAGCAGAAGAAGGTGAAGAAAAGTATCTTTCTGAAGACAAAATCTGTAGGTCTCAGGGATTAGCTACAAATGAGGGGAGAGAGAAAAGTTGGAATGTTATTTCAAGACTCCTCCCCCCCACAATGGGGAACTGTCTACTCCTTTGGAAAATGAAAGAATTTGTGGAAGGATATCTGTTTATAGGAGGGAAAAGAATAGGATTTCTGTTTCAGAGATCCTTGGCATGCCCCTCCGCAAGCAGAGGTACTCCATCCCCACCTCTGGAGAGGCCTCAAGCTGAAATTGGTAGCCTGCCTCCAAGTTCCAAGGGAACAATTGGCTGTGTAGTAGGTCGCAGGTGTATCATAAGCACTCCTATGGGTATATGACTATTTCAGGCACAACTAAAACTATGAGAATCCCTTGCACCCCACCTTTAACCTTACTCCAAAAACCGAGGATGCTTGGTTTTGAGGCGCTACAGTTTTTAATCACAGAGGTAATAGAAGTATCACAAAATACAGTAACAAGATGGCCCAGGGTGATTGAAGCAAACTGTACCCAGAGTCTGGCTCATGCATGTAGGGCCTTCCTGACAGCGTGGTCTCCATGTTAATCCATAACAGATAATTAGACACCTTCGTATACACTCCAGGCTTTTTCTTCCGGCCACAGCCCTCTCCCCAGCTGACAATGCCCACCTGGTACCATATGCTTTGGTTGTCTTTTTTCTGGCAAACCAGAGGCCCCCCACTGTCACCCTAGGAGAGAAAAGTTGTTTGGGAGTGGAAGGGACAATAGCAAATTCCTTCTATAGCCTATTGAGGTGTGGGCAACTGGCACAAGGCAAAAAGCATTTATAGTGTCTTTTGATGAGAGGACAGTTGATTAGGTTCTCCAACTACATGACTATACTCCCAGCCCCATGACTGTCAGACAAAGTGGCAAACCATTCGGTCAAAAGCAATGGCAGTGAATGACAGTTTGATTAAAAAAATGAACATCCATCAAAATCATTATCATCTAGTTGCATGGGTTCATTTTGATGTACCAAGAAGTGGTTTTGTAATCCATTTTGCCTCTAAGCACTTTTCATTGTTTTTCAGAATTCTTACAATTTTCTCACTGCCTCTTTAAATCTATTTTCAGCCAACCAATTTAGTCTTTCTATATTGTTCATAATAGCAAAAAGTAAAAAACAAAAACAAAAATCCACTATGCCTCATAATAGGTAATCGGTTGAATACAGTAAGTGCACAAACTGATATATACAAGATGCAAAAGGTACAAAAAGTGAGTCAAAATGTTATGTTGTGGTTTAAAACATTAAATTTGAAACACTTTACAAATTTTAAAGCATCATGAAAAAGATGCTTTTTAAGCACAAATAAGGGGAATGGACATCATTGACAAGAAAATTGAGGAACACACAATCTTTCAATGCCCCCAAATTTGGGGGCTATTTCTTTATTTTACACTTTTATTATTTAAGTATAGTTGACATACAATGTTATATTAGTTTCAGGTGCACACATGGTGATTTGATGATTCTATGTATTATACAATGCCATAAGTGTTGTTCCTCTCTGTCACCATGCAATGTTATTACAACACTATTCGCTATATTCCATATGCTATACTTTTCATCTCTGTGACTTAATAATTCTATTAAAAATTATGTATCTTCATCAAAGAAAATTAGAAATCTCAGATATGGAAAAAGAACATGCAGAATACCCATAATTATATAAATAAGTAAATTTATATATAAACACACATATGATTGTATATGAAAAGAATATTTCAGGAAAGATAAGGTAACATGATAAAAATGGTTTCTCTGGGGAGTGAAAAGGACGACAAGTGTGAGAGGTAAACTTCCTTTTCACTGTATATCCATCTATAACATTTGAATTTTCCCTACCACGTACTCAAATAAATAAACGAAATAAACAACATTTATAATTCTAGCCATGCAGAGGCAACCCCTTAGTCAAATAAAATTGTCCACAGCCTTGAGTATGCAAATATGAATACATCATTGTTATTTTACAGAAATAGGATCAGGTGGTACATATTTTTTCACAGCTTACCAAAGATTTATTTTTGAAAATATTAAGTGACACACAAAAAAGTTGAAAAGAAGCACCATTCAATAATATGCCAAAAACCCAAATCTAAAACAAATAAAACAAAGCAAACAGGATATGGGTTTATTTGATTTTTTTCTAAACCAGATTGTTATCATAAACAAATCGTTGTGCCCATCAACTAACTTTGAACCAAACTGTTCTTTACCAGATTCCTTGAGGTCATTGGAAAGTCCCCTGACCTTTCTTTAAAATGAAGAATTAGATACCAGCCCTTTATCTGTAGTGTCATTTGCAAATATCTTCTCCCATTCTGTATCCAAGATCTATAAAGAACATCTCAAACTCAACACCCGAAAAACAAATAATCAAGTCAAAAAATGGGCAGAAGACATGAACAGACACTTCTCCAAAGAAGACATACAAATGACTAATAGACATATGAAAAAATGTTCATCATCATTAGCCATCAGGGAAATTCAAATCAAAACCACATTGAGATACCACCTTACACCAGTTAGAATGGCAAAAGTGGACAAGGCAAGAAACAACAAATGTTGGAGAGGTTGTGGAGAAAGGGAAACCCCTCTTATACTGTTGATGCGAATGCAAGTTGGTAAAGCCACTTTGGAAAGCAGTGTGGAGGTGCCTCAAAAAATTAAAAATAGAGCTACCCTATGACCCAGGAATTGCACTCCTGGGTATTTACCCCAAAGACACAGATGTAGTGAAAAGAAGGGCCATATGCACCCCAATGTTCGTAGCAGCAATGTCCGAAATAGCCAAACTGTGGAAAGAGCCGAGATGCCCTTCAACAGATGAATGGATAAAGAAGATGTGGTCCATATATACAATGGAATATTACTCAGCCATCAGAAAGGATGAATACCCAACTTTTACATCAACATGGATGGGACTGGAGGAGACGATGCTAAGTGAAATCAGTCAAGCACAGAAAGACAATTATCACATGGTTTCACTTACTTGTGGCACATAAGGAATAGCATGGAGGACATTAGGGGAAGGAAGGGAAAAATGAAGGGAGGGTAATCGTAGGGAGAGATGAACCATGAGAGACTATGGACTCTGAGAAACAAACTGAGGGTTCTAGAGGGGAGGGCGGTGGGGGGATGGGTTAGCCTGGTGATGGGTAATAAGGAGGACACGTACTGCATGGAGCACTGGGTGTTATACAAAAACAATGGATCGTGGATCACTACATCAAAAACTAATGATGTATTGTATGGTGACTAACATAACATAATAAAATAAAATTAAAAAATAAAATAAAATGAAGAATTACAATTTCTTCTGTGGGGTGAGGGGATCTATGTGAAGGATGTCAGGCAGAACAGCAGTACAGTTAAGATCTTCTATTTCTGAAGCCCCAGATCTTGGTTCATACTCCAGGGGGAGAATTTATCTGGGAGAATGTGAAATTTTTCTTCAGCATTTAGTGTTTGGCTTTGATGCTGGTGATAATAACTACCTTTCCTGCAATACTGTGTGGATGGAAGGAAACGACAGCTGTGAAGCCCTGTACTGCCCTGCTATCTGGCAAGTCTGTACTCAATAGTAGTTCCTGGCATTTCTGTGGCTGTTGCACTAGCCAAGTCTGGGCATGACCAGGCTGGGCTGATGGATTTGGAGCCCCTGTTTCTACCGGAACCCAAAAGATGGCTCCAATCTCAGAAGACATTAGAATTCTGGGTCTGTAGTTTAACTTGCCAGCATGTCCTCTGTCGGCTTCCCTGATCCTCAGTTTCCTCATCTGAAATAAGCCTGCTTCCTAGGGCTAGTTTGCAACCCTTTTGTGTATTTGTGGAAGTGGTTTGTACTTTATTAAGCACTGAACAGGTATAAAAGATGGTGATGGAGAAAATTATATTTATAGAATTTACTATGACCATCCTCTGCTCTGTGCTGTTTTATGCATTGACTCACTTAATTTTCACAATAGTCCTAGAAGGTAGGAACTCTTAATATTCCCATTTTACAGATGGGGAAATTTGAAAAAGCACAAGCATAGAGGGAATTCACAGTCCATAAGTAGAGGAGCTAAGAGGGAAGCTAAAGGAAACTGCACCCCTAACCATTATCCCACACAGTCTCCCTTTGGTTACAGAGCATCTGTACTGGGCTGAATAGCATCCCTCTCAAATTCAAGTCTACCTGGAACCTCAGAATGTGAGCTTAGTTGGAAATAGGACTTTTGCAAATGTATTTAGTTAAGTTAAATGAAGTCCTACTGGATTAGGGTGGGTCCTAATCCAACAACTGAAATCCTTATAAGAAGAGAAAATAGGAGACACACATACAGGGGAGAAGTCCATGTGAAGATGTGGGCAGAAAGTGGAGTGATTCATCTACAAGCTAAGTAATGCCACCGATTGCTGGAAACTACCAGAAGCAGGAAAAGTCCAGGAGGTATCCTCCCCTAGAACCTCCAAAGAGAGCATGGCCCTACCAATGCCTTGATTCAGACTCCAGAACTATAAGAGAATACATTTCTGTTGTTTGAATCCACCCTGTTTGTGATAATTTGTTACAGTAGCTTTAGGAAACTTATCCAGAGGGGGAAGAGGGGAGCAATTATCCTGGAAATATTGACCAGCCCTCTGTGGCAGTCCCTCTCTAAGCAAGGGACAAGCTCCATTACCTGGCAGGAGTCCTTCCCTTCTTGAGTGTTCCCAGCACACAACATGTTCTTGGTGAGCACAGGCATAACAGAGGAGCACATTTCCCGTTTGACCAAGTTGATGTTGACTTTGTTCAGCTGTTGACTTGTACTTTGCATAGGAACTGACCCAAAGAAGAAGCAGATAGGGAGAGGACCCCCTGAGCTCAAAGTGATCCCTTTGGGTTGAGGTGAAGCACCCACTCCCCATCATGTCTTTTTGCCTCAATGACAAAGGAACTACCATATGGCTCAGAGAACTACCCAAACTTGGACTTAGTGAGGACAGGATGGAGAGGTGTTCAGGAGACTCTCAAGCCCATCCTCTTTGAATCCAGAGCTCCCCACAACTGGGTCTCTATTGGATCTCAGCCTAAGTGTAGCCTTCTCACTCTGCAGAAGGTGTCAACTCTACGGTCCCAAAAAGGTATTTCATTTAAATCCATAAGAAAGTAAAGAAAACCCATGATGACAAGTTCTGCAAGTTCTGTCCTGGGGCCCATGGCTCATAAAGATGGATTTGAATCATGTCAGAGCCTTTGAGTAATTCAATGTCTATCTAAGAGGTGAACCTAACACCTAGAATGTTTATTCTCCGCAGATGAGGATATTTCCCTTTGTGTGTATTGCTGAATTCTCAGAGCCCAGAACACTGCCTGGAAGGGGATCAATAAATATGTGCTGACTGACACAAGAGGAACTCTAAATTAAGAAGGTGGCCTTTTTTGGAGTTCACGAAAAGCCTTCAAGGGTAATTCCCCATGAGGAATTCTAAAACAGCTCTGAGCTTTGGGACCAGGTAGGAATCAATGTATTGTCATTTGTGTGCCTACTTAGAAGAATGGCACTGACTGGAATTTTTTTTTCTGTTCTTTAGATTTTGGAGTAAGACACATTTACCGAGAAAAATGACAAAATTTCACCATTTTATGAGTTGGTCGGGCAAAGTGGTGGGTGCAGGTTACAGGTTGACTCTATAAGGACAAATTTATATTCAGTTTATCCCTTTCTCCTTGGCCTGGATCAGTGGTTTTCAAATATTTGGGCCACCAAGCCCTTTGTTATAGGGGAGAAGAACTGACCCCATCAATTGGAACAGAGCTGCTCTGCTGACATTAGTGTGGACTTCCTGGAGCCCAGTCCCTTTTGCCACCCCTTTGCCCATCAACATGTCCCTCAAAATTCCTCCAAGTCACCCTTGGACTCTGAACACTTCTTCCTGGGTTATCACTGAGGCCCTGTTAGGGTTTGTGTTCTATAATGTGGACATAAAATTTGCTACAGGAGCCCAAGAAGGCCAAGGAAGAATGACTCACATGTGGACTGAGATTAAGGTTCATCGTGGATCTTTAAATGAGAACTGGAAGTTTCCAAACCCACCAGGTAGACTTCCCAGAGCTAGCAGAGCCTCCAGAGTTTACTTTCTCATTGTAAACATCAACCAGGTTGCCATCCCCCACTGGGTTGGGCCATAGTAACTCACTGGTAATACCCCATCCAGTCACCCAGCAGTTTCGCCATCTGTCTATGTCAGTGACCTCTGAAAGGCAGATGGGTACTTTCTGGGCGTCCAACTTAAAAGGAGATTTGAGCAAGAGCAAAGCAATGTCATTATCCAAGAACCAGCTGTCAAAATAAGGGTGAGTAATTAGCTTGTCCACTTTCATCCTCTTTGAGTTCTTGGTGCCAATGCTTCTTTCACTATGTATAATCTCCAAGCCAGATCTTATGTAAAAACAAAAGGAGGAGAAAAAAAGGTAAGTGGCGGAAGGGTTAAAAATGTGGGCCTTAAGAGAAAATAATTCCACCAGTGTGAGACTGTGATCCTGAGAGCTGGAGGGATGGAGGCATCTGGGACCATGCACTTGGGCCCTGACTGGGCAGAAAAAGACAGACCGGAGTTCCAGTCTTGCCCTGTTGCCAACCAGCTTTTGCCTTGATGGCCTTGTGGGCAAATTCACTTGTAAATTTTATTAATAGATGTCTGAAAGTCATGCTATGCACATGTCACTGAGGGACTTGATATTGATTTGCAAGAAGAGGTGGACTAGCTACTAAGAAACACCTGGGAAGTTTCTCAAAAATACTGATGTATGGACTTGAGCTAAGATAGCACCTCAGGAACTTCTGTCATGCAACCAGGTCTGCTGCCCTGCCCTGGGGTCCCAATCCCTTCTAGGAGTCTGACTCTGAGTGTCAGCTTACTTTCACCCCAAGTAATAGCAAATACTTAGGGAAGTACTTTCCAAAGGTTTGGACCAGGACCACATGCACTTGGCAAGATGCTGAGAAGTCCAAAGGATACTTGTTCTGCCATTTGGGTCCCATGAAATAAGATGTAAAACATCCTAGGAGGAGAACAGCGTCTATACCACCTGCAAAGTCTGGTATTCAGTCACACAGGCATATAGTTAACCTCCTGGTATTTCATTTGGTGACTGACAAACCTGGGTGGAGTTTCCAGGAGAATAATAAGCATGTAAGGACAAATATTCTACCACATTGGTTAAAAAAAAAAATCTGTTTGGAATACTTACCTACTTCTGTTTATGAAGCAATGGGCTGCAGTTAAAATCCACCACATGCTGAGGATTGATCCTCCACAGAGATGTTTCCCGTAGTAAAGAATACTCACCTGCCATGGAAAATCTGTAAGGTCTGCAGGTTCCCCGCCTATGATTCCCAAAGTTTCTGATTTCTCAGGTTTGCTACTTTTTCTTTGGCCACATGTCACTAAAAGCAAAAAGAAGGAAGAGGGACAAGAGAACCAGAGCCCAACGGTCAAGGTTGGTTGGCTTGAAAGAAACTTAAATACAGTGCCCCCTTCTTCTTGCCTCCCCAGCACATAGATAGCAATGGCTTAGCCAGGTTAACACCAGGTGGGAGATCCATCAAACAAGAATGATGCTTCCTAGTGCCTATGAAAGGCATCAAAATTGTATATTGTGCTTTTGGGGGAACAATGACTCCTTCCTTCACCATAGCTTTGCTTTTTAGAAGGGTCTCTCTCTGAGGGCTTGTGGGAAGGAGACACAACCACAAACCCTGGAGCTGGATCTTGTTATTGCCTCTCAGTAAGGAAGCCCAAATGGGAGTATTCATTTATTTGAAATAGGACCATGGTATGGTGTCTTTACATGGACCATAAAATCCTTTTTAGCTCTGTACTCATATTTTCAACTTCTATACCTGGATGACACAAACATCAGAAATTCTACAGGCAAAGGGAAAGTGATCAGCCCCTCCCTTCCTAACTGATTGCTCGCTCTCCTGCATTTCCTATTGTGATTAGTGGCACCGTTTTTCACTTAATTTAATTCTAGGCATTCCAATTGCACCTTAAAAGGAATAAAACTTTTGGCATTTCCTATGTGATAGGATTGTTTTGAGATCTTTTGGTGTCTTTCAAATGTCATTTGAGTAATGAGAAAAATAAATATCATAAAATCTAAAATGTTGAGTGCTTACTACTTGCCAGGCACCATTTTGTTTTGCATAAAACAATTTAATTCTCACGTAAACTCCATGAGATAACTGAAATTATTATTGCCCCAGTTTAAAGGTGAGCCAAAAAGTAAGTTTAAAGCTTAGGACATCTGGCCAAGACCCAAAAGCTAATATACAACTGAGCTAAGATTTGAACCTAGGCAATCTGGTTCCAGAGTCTGTTTTCATTACCACTAGGCCTTCTAACTGTTAACCATGTTTATGCATGGGGAGAAAAGACAATGACATTCAAAAATTTCCACAGACAAGTATAATATGAAAGGTATGTCTATTCAAACCATCTCCATACCACACATCACGACCATCCCTGTTACCATCACCAGATATCACCATAGGCATACAACCCCGCCACCACACAACCCTACCACTACATATCCCCACCACATGTCCCCATATCACAGGTCACCACAGCACACAACCTCACAACCACACAACCTTGCCACCATACAACATAACATACAACCTCACCACCACATGTCCTTATCATGTCACCCCCATCACACCACTCATTATTACCACATTTTACCACAACCACTGCCAATCACCGGCACTGCTACTGCTTATCTCTGCCTTTGGGTGTCTCTCCTCCAATTTTCCTGGCCCTTCAGCTCCCCAGAAGTACCTTGCTCTTTCCTATCTCAGAACTTTTCCCCATGCCTCTGCCAGAAAGACAGGCTCCTCCCTCATCTGTCTTGCCCCTCTTTGCCTGTTTAGTTCTTGTGTATCCTTCACATTTTAGCTCAATTATAAAGTTCTTTTAGAAATCTTCCTTGCCTTTCAGGATTACATAACCTACCCTCAGTATAACTTTCTTTTCTGACACCTACCTTCCACTCAGAACACTAACAACAGAAATTATGTATTTGTGAAACTGCTGAAGTCTATTTCCTCCATTAAATTCTAATCTCTATGAAGGCAGAAGGCATGTTGCATGCTTTGCTAATTTTCATATTCCCATTATCTTAGAGACTAGTACATGGTGGAAACCCAATACATACTTATGAATAAATGAATGGATGGATGGATGGTTGGATGGTTGGACGGGGTGGGAAGTAAAGGTCTTAATATCAGTGGTAAAATCCTTGACCTACTAATGACCTGTACAGGTTATCAGGAATTGAGGGACCTTAGTTCATACCTACAGAGTCGGCTGTCCTTTGAGTTCCTAAATCAGAAAGCCTTGGGCAGGGGGACAGTAAGTGGCCCATAGAGGTGTCATTTCATTTGAAGATGCAAAGAGAGAATAAGGAGCTGGTGCCCAGGAATATTTGCTTCACCCACATTGCTCCTGTCAAAGGAGATGTTTTGGCATTCCCAGTGGAACACCACACACAGCAAGGACCCTGCACCCCAATCTCCGATGGAAATGTTGAGTTTTCAGGGCCAACAAGGAAATCTTAGAATTAATATACAATAAAGCAAGTTGGATCTCTGGGAAATTTTCTAAATACTTAAATAAAATAATAATTTATGAAAGTTTAAACAAAATTACTGATGATTGGGAGTCAGATTAGATTCATAGTTAAAAATTCCTAATATATCAGTCTTTTACGACATAGTAACTACTACTTTTTGAGCACCTACTATGAGTCAGCTTCTGCATTGTGCATGTGAGATATTTAATATTCCCAGCAAACCTCTAAGATATGTTTTATTATTATTCCCATTTTATAGATGAAGAAATAATCTCTGAGACGTCATGTGATTGCCCATGATTATTTAGCTTGTATGAGACAGACAGGGATTTTTCAGTCAGGTGTGTCTGGTTCTGAAGTCTAATTATCTATTCTTTTTGCCCATAGCTTTCATGGTATGTCTATATTTCAACAAAGCCTCTGCTCAATTCTTTGAGAATCTTATTTGGCTAAAATGATGGTATGTGATTTGATGATTGCTCTCTAAGGTTAACATCAAACAGATTGAGACATTATATCCAAAGCATTGATCTTCAAATCTGTGTGTACCTGCAATTCTGGAGTGAGGTAGAGAAAAGATTTCACCTGGAGAACTAAGTCTGATTGGGGGGCAGTGGCTATCAGCAGTCCTCTATGTAAAACAGGTCCAAAGGTGCATCTAAGCTCAACAGAAAAAGGGACTATGATCTATCAGTAGTTTTTGCTGAAGGTCTGGGGGTGTTGGATTGGCAGTAGGATACCAAACCAGGCTAGTGCTAATAGATACCTTTAAAATTTAAATGGGTAAAAAGTCATCTTAAACTTGGGGAAAAGGTACACAATAATGCATGACATGAAACTGAGCAAGAACTACTATTACAGATTACAGAATTGAGATAGAAAATTATCTGGCCAGATCTGAATCCTGGGCATGAACCATCAATATCAAACTCAATAACAAATAGACTTGCAACTCCAGGTAGAAAAATAATAGATCCAAAACTCTAGATTGTGAAGGGAGGTTGGAAGTTTTCATATGAAAATATCAACCATAAAATGCTGACAACATGACATCACTGGTAAGCTCTCTGCCTCATAGACGGCAGCATTTGAATGGTTGTCAGTCTAGAGCCACACGGGTAAGAATGACATTAAAAAATGGAGTCTATTCAGAGATGAGTGGCCAACATAAGAAACCTTTTAAGAAACACGAAAGGAAAGAAGACTCAGGCCTTCAGACTCTTGCAGGATTTTCTTAAAGATGAGACATCAGGGTTGTTCAGGTCCACCATCAGCGGGTAGAAACTGCAGGGTGGTATGAAAAATCTTACAGAAGTATAAAAATTCTGCCATATAGTTATATTCTACTTTGTTGGCATTTGCACAGAATTGAGGCTGACCTAGACAATCTGAGACCCATGCACGTGAAGTTTAAGAGAGTCCCTGGGAACCCAATTGTATATTATTTGTATTAAATATTTGTATATTCTTTGTGGAATTCTCTCTAGTGGAACAGGCTACCTGTAGAGTCTTTAGTTTTCTCAAGGAGTGCACTTGTGATGAGCACCAGGTGTTGTATGGAAGTGCTGAATCACTTATATTGTACACCTGAAGTTAATATTATATTGTATATTAACTGGAATTTAAATAAAAACTTTAAAAAATTAGAGGATTTAATTAAATTTTCTCTAAGGTTCTTTTCCGTTCTAAAACACTGTACTTTTACAGTTCAAAATGGTGAGGGGGAAATATTTTTACTTGAATTACATTAATGTAAAATGTCATCTTTATTCAAATTCTTATATATAAAATATATATTTTAGCTTCCTTATTCTTAATTTTTCCTTAAGAGGTATATGATTTCAATTCCAACATTTTAAATGCTTTTTTGGTATTGATGTCAGGCTGCCAATCATCACGCATACTGAAATGTCCATGTATTTACATGAAAAGTCTCATACAAGTACGGTAATTTTTTCATATTTTCATATGCTAATGGCTCAACTTTATTGAAAATTACATAGAATTGGGATTGACTTGAAAAATAGAAGACCTGTGGTTGTGAATTTTAAGAGAGTCCCTGGGAGCTCAAAGGGCTCTATTTTCTGTAGATAGAGAACGAAATGAATTTTTGGGTCCATCAGCACCACAGAGCAAAATTCCACGGGGTGGGGGGGTGGGCAGAGATATCCCTTTGCAAGTCCCACCTGAATGAAATAACTTCAGACTCTAGATTTTTCCCAAGTGACTGATTGATCCAGACCCAGGGATGTGACCAAGCAGATTAAGATAGGAAGGTCTCATTTCAGCTTTTTAGTCCAAAGTGGTTTCTCTTTGCCCATACTATCCAGGTGTCTCAGAAAAATATTCTTTCTCCCTAAAGATTCTACTAATATGGTGGTGACTATGGGAGAAAGAGAAGAATGACTGCAGAGACAGAACTCAAGTGTGCAGAAGGCACTGTGGTCTTAGCATGAAAATTTCCTGGCTCTGTCCTGTGTGGCAGGGCACCTGGTAAAGAGGGAAGAAGGTGGGGTTTGGGGTCAGAAGTTCTGAGTTGGCTGCATTGTTTGCTGGTTGTGTGACTTGGAGCCAGTGATTTAACATCTCTAAGCTTCAGTGTCCCCATCTTTAACGCAAATATAAGTATTAACACATGCTGTGTTAATGAACATTTCATGTAACATTGATTTAGGGGGATGGCATTTGGCTTCACTTTAGTCTGGAACAAGGAGAAAGGCGTCTGGGTTTTGCCCAAGACCCTTGGTGAAATCTGGGGTCATTTCTGGGCAAAATTTTAGTGGGAGAATGTACTTCCTAGTTGTCTTTCTACATCAATGGCCATACTTATGCTCTTCTGCTGAATCCTTCTGCCCTTCTAAAACCCAAGTCTCAGTCCTCAGACCGCTTCTCTCTTTTTGCATTTTAGCTAGGGTATCTCCTTCCAGCCATAACTTCGAATATCATCTTTATACAGAAGATCTCACATTTGACCTCTCAGACCTCTCCACTCAGCCCTCAACTCTTAACCAACTGCCCTACTCAATATCTCACAAGAATGTCTAAGAGGCACCTCAAATTTAATGTGGCCCAATGGAACTATCAACTTACCTGACCCCAGTCCAAATCTTCCTTCCTATAAGTTGTCCACAGTTCAGTAAATGGTACCTATATGTATCTGTTGGCTTAGGCGAGAATATCATCTGGGAGTTATCCTTGACTGCTCCTCTTCTCTGTCTGCTGGTGTCCAATGCATCAGCCAGTATAGTCAGCATTACCAAAAGATATCCAGAAACCAACCCCTTCCCTCCATGCCTCCTGCTCTAAACCCATCCAGGCCATGATCCCTTCATGCTCACTCACTCTTGTCCCTGCACACTATCCTCTGCAGCAGCCAGTTTCTCTTCCTCAAGTACCTCTCATTTCTCACTCTCCTGTTTAGACTCTCTGATGGCTTCCCATTGTAACCAGAATAAAATCCAAAATCCTTACTGTGCCTTTATGAGGTTCAGCATGATCTGGGCCCCACTGGCCCCTCTGAGCCCATCTCTCTTCAGTGTCCCCTTCCCATTCATTCTGTTCCAGCAATACCAGTCTGTGTGCCTCCAAAACATACTGAGCTCACTCACTGCTCAGGGCCTTTGCACTTGCTGTCACATCTGCTTGGAAATATGTCTCCTTCTTATCAGATGGATCTCAAAGCCTGCCTGAGGTTTCCTGAAAGCCTTCCTGAGACCACCTACTAGTAGAGTCTCAACAACCACCTATAGGCCTTCCATCATATAAGCCTATTTTCGTGCTTTATATCAATTAATAGGAACTTAAATTAACTTATTTACTCATATTATATGTTTAATACATCCTTCCCCTCATTAGATAGTAAAACTGCATGAGATTAGGAAACGAATATGTCATTCTCTGTTATAAACTGACTCCTAAAACAACTCCTGGTCCATGGTAGATGTTTATAATATTTGTCAACCAACAACTGACTGAACATAACACACATTTCCAGAAAGTCTCAGGACCCAGGGAGAATCCATAGTAGCTATTAATACACTGCCTTTATTATAGTTATATCATGTTATATATCATGTTACTGTTTTCATTAGGCCAGTAAGGCTCCACGTGATCCTTCAGAATGTTTTCCAAGAGAAAGCAGCCTTACTCATGGCCTTAAAGCTGCAGGAATATGGCTAGTTGCATCTCCAGCTTGATGGCTGGTTACCCCTCTCAAAGGGTTTTCTTATATCAGCCATTCACTATGAAAAATTCTGGGACCTAACATAGGCATAAAATACACACACACACACACACACACACACACACACAAACACACACTCGGCATGTAACTTTAAAGTTGAAGGTGTTGTGGGAGAAATGATCTGAAAGTCTGGTCCAGGTGCCCCCTGCATGAGATTCACTTAAGGGGCTTATTAAAAGTGCAGTTCCCTGGATCCCACTCAGAACTGTGGAATCAGCATCCTAGAACTTGACCTTTTGAACAAGTTCCCCAGGTGATCCTCCTGCACCCCAAAGAGCAAGGGCCCCAGTCAGGCACAGACACAAGAAAACCACGAGACACCTACGTGCTAGGGAGCTGTGTGCCCAGAGCAGCAGCAGGGTGATGGGCAGCAGAAGTACCACTCTTCCATCTTTCCATCCTTTCATTGGCCCTGGTCTTTACTCAAGTCAATGGAAAGCCTTCAGGTGAGACTGTGCAGATTCAATTCAGAGGGACCAAGTCTGGTTTTGCTCTCTGTGTCTACTATCTGAAAGCCTGACAATCAAGGTCACAATGGGGCACTGGGTGAAACAGTCATGGTCCAGACAAGGCAACCAAGTGGCATCCTGCACCCAGGACCTGATGATTTCCATGAGCCAATCTTTTGGGATGTGGAACTGGGGGCCAGAGGCAAGAGAGTAAGAGGTCTCCACACCAGTTGGGATCCTGTAAGTCGAGGCATCTCAGATTCTCTAATGCATCAGGACAAAAGAGCTGAAGCCACTCCCCAGGAGAAAGGATCCGAAGCTTCTGGTCCAAACAGCTCAGGTGATACGGCAGAGTGAGGATAGCCTCGGACTCCTAAAGAAGAAAACTCACATCACCAAGGGGATCTTTGGGGAGCTACTGAACTTTGAGCCTCAGATTACTCATCTGTACAATGGAGATAACAATAATACATCATTATATTGTTGGGAGGATTAATGAGATAATGTGTGTATCCTAGAACAGGACCTGGCAAATACCAAGCCCATGATTTTAATTCTCTGCTAATATCATCTCTACTAATGTCTTCTCTCTACTAATTGCATCTCTACAGGCTCCGGCAAAGGAAGGTACATTGATCAGCACTGTCTAAAACACGACACACATGAAGTACAGCTCCATGCAGGGTGGCTTTCGTTGATGCAGTTCATCCATTTGTTCACTAGGTTAGCTGGCATTTTATGCAGCACTTTCTACATGCCAGGCTTGTGGGATGATGCAAAGATGAACAATATTTGTTCTCTGTCTCCTAGAAGCTCATATCCATCTGGGAGAGAAACGTGACCAAAGACATCAACAATACAGTGGAGTAAGCGTATCACTGTGAACTGTAGAGAGGTACCCGATCCAGTCTAGGAGGAGCATGTTTAGGTGGTAGGTGGCAGAAAGAGGCTATTGGAGAAGATTCTCTAGGGGAAATAAGCTCTGTCTGGGCTGAGTCAGTCTACAAAGAGAAAGGGTATTAGGGAAAGACAGAGAGGCTTTTGTTGTGGATTGAATGGTGTCCTTCCAAATTCATCTTTTGAAGTCCAAAACCCTAGTACTTCAGATTGTGACCTTATTTGGAAATAAGGATGTTGTAGATACAATTAGTTAAGATGAGGTCTTCCTGGAGCAGGGTTGGCCCCTAATTCAATATCACTGGTGTCCTTATAAGAAGGGAAAATTTGGATATACACACACACACAGAGGGAGAATGCCATGTGAAGATTAGAGTTAGGCTGCCACAAGCCAAGGAACTGCCCAAATCTACGAGAGAGACCTGGAAAAGATCCCTCCCTAGTGCTTTCAAGGGAGCATGACTTCTTGACACCTTGATTTTGGACTTCTGGCCTCCAGAACTCCAAACAATAAATTTCTGTTGTTCTAAACTACCCAGTTTGTGGTACTTTGTTATGGCAGTCCTAGGAAACTAATGATGGCATTCTAGATGGGCGGAAAACATGTGCAAAAATACCAAAGTGTACAGGAACTATAGGAACTTTATTTTTTTTAAAGATTTATCTCTTTATTTTTTATTTTTTTAAAGATGAAGTACTGTATGGTAACTAACATAAAAACAAATAAAAATAAAAAAATAAAATATTCTGGAAAAAAAGATTTTATTTATTTACTTGAGGTGGCAGGGGGAGAGGAGCAGGGGGAGAGGAGCAGAGGGAGAGGGAGAAGCAGTCTTCCCACTGAGCAAGGAGCCTGATGTGGGGCTTGATCCCAGGACCTTGGGATCATGACCTGAGCCAAAAGCAGATGCTTAACTGACTGAACCACCCAGGCACCCCAAGATTTATCTATTTATTTTATATATAGAGAGAGCATGAGCAGGAGGGGCAGAGGGAGAGGGAGAGAGAATCCCAAGCAGACTCCACGCTGAGTGCAGAGCCCAACGCAGGGCTTGATTTCAGGACCCTGATATCACCACGCTGAGATCACTGCCTGTGCAGAGACCAAAAGTCAGCTTACCAAACTGTGCCACCCAGGCGCCCCCTACAGGAACTTTTAAATTAAACCATATATAATTGCTGTTTTAGTAGCTCCAATATTGTCTTAATATTGGCAATTTCAAATGGTCCACTAAAATATTGAGCTGAAATAATGTACAAGTTTGAGCAGGAGACAGAGGTCAGTTTATTGAATAAAGCTCAAATCTGAACAGTTTTCCCTACTATGCAGCCACTGAATAATTCTCATGAGAAATCGCCATGCATGTGACAGGTATGTGGGGAGCAAGGGTTATTACTAAAGATTGGCAAGGAGCTGTAGATGTAAACATTCTCCAAAATTCTATACATAACGGATTTCCATTTCAGGGGAAATGACTATGGGCATTTTTCTTTCCCTGGCTGTCTTGAGGCTTTAAAATTTATCTTTAAAACTCTTGGAAATATCCTGTCAGAATAAGCAAAAGGCAGATGAAATATTAGGAAATTAGTTCATGTTATTGGGTATAGACTTTTCACACAACAAGCATTTACCATACTTCTCATAGCTGTAAGCAAAGTATCAGAATTCATCCACTTAGCTCATATTTTTCTATGCCAGGAGGGGGCCTGAAATGGGAGAGAAAGCTTCCTCACCACTGTTCTTTGGAAAACAGCATGAAGTTGAGTTTCATTGAAGCTATAAGTGTTTGTATCTTTTGGGGTACTGGAGAGCATGTTCATATGAGGTCGAACAGGGCAGAGATAAAGAATTCCCAGTGTCACCCACAATCCTGCTTAGCTTAACCACCTCGTTTCCATGGCTGGCCTCAGAGTCCAGAACAAGAAAACACAGCATATGCATTATTTTCACTCAGACCCCAAAGAATCCCCAAATCTCCCAGCACATCAGTAGATGAATTCACACCTTTATCAAAACACCACTGTATGAAGACATGTGTCCACACTAAAATCTCACAATGGTTATAGTGGCTTTATTCATAATCGCTAAAAACTGGTAACACCCTACATGTCCATCATCTGGTGAATGGATAAACAAACTGTGGCCCAGACAGCATCACCACTATTCAGCAGTAAAAAAGAAAAACTATAGATACATGCAGCAACATGAATCACAGATGCATTATGCTAAGTTGAAGAAGCCAGACACAAGCAACTGCACTCTGTATGATGCCATTTAGATGGCATTCTGGAAAAGACAAACAACAGGCACAGAGAACATGTCAGTTGTTGCTAGGGACCGGGATTTGGAGAAGGGGACGGGTTACCAAGGGACAAGGGGAACTTATTTTGGGAGGGTGGGGAGCTTCTATATCTAGATTGTGGTGGTGGTTACACAGCCATTTGTATTTGTCAGGATTCATAATACCGTACACCTTAAAAAGGTGAATTTACTAAATAAATATAAATTATACCTCATAAATCAAACTTAAAAAAAAATGCCTTAACACTTTGTGCTCTTCAGAAAGCCACTGATGTGAACCATTAAAGAAATGCCCAGTTTGTTGAAAGCCTTTTTGCTGTGACTTCAAGGGCCAACGTTGTGCAGGAAAATCATTCTTAAATACTGTCTTGGTCTGCTCAGGCTGCCATAACAAAATGCCACAGACTGGGTGGTTTACGCAACAGAAATTTATTTTCACAGTTCTGGAGGCTGGAAGTCTGAGATCAAGGTGCCAGATTTTTCAGTTCCTGGTGAGGGCCCTCCCTCTTCCAGGCTTTTGCATATGGCCAACTTTTCAACGTGTCCTCACATGGCCTTCCACAGGGAGTGTTCATGGAAGGAGGGATTCAGAGAGAGAGAGCAGGAGCACACACTCTGGCTTCTTATAAAAACACTAACCCTACAGCATCAAGGCCTCACCCTTTATGACCTCATTTAACCTTAATCACTTCTTTATTATTGTAATTACTAGCTTACTTACTTATTGGGCCCCATCACCAAATACAGCCACACTGGAGGCCAGGGCTCCCACATTTAAATTTTTGGACCATAGCACACAGCAGACAGGACACTCCGGTGCCCCCGAGGCCGCAGTACCCGTCGGGGTTCTTGCTCAGGTACTGCTGGTGGTACTCCTCCGCGTAGTAGAAGGTTTGGCCCTCCCGGATGTCGGTCGTGATCAGGCCATAGCCGTGCTCCGAAAGAACCTGCGGAGAGAAAGGCGCCGTGAGGACTGGATGCTGGGCAGATAGGGTCTGAAGGATCGGGGCGGGGGGTCCGGCCGTGAGGGAGGCAGACGCGGGGGGCTTGGGGTGTGCCAGTGGGTCCTTGTGGGCCCGAGCTCTGCCGCTTCCCAGCTGGGTTATTTTGGGCAAGCTTCTAGCGCCCCGTGCCTCAGGTGACTGGGGCCTGAAATCCAGTTTTCTGATTCGGTAATTTGCATTCTACCCATCACACCAGCGATGCCCCCGGAGCGGGCTGGGAGCCCTGCTTTGGGCCCTGGGGTCTGTGTGGAAGGGGCCCCAGGGCTTCCCGGGGAAAACAGCAGGGCCATGTGGCTGCCTGGCTGTCCTGGGAAGAATGGGCCTCCCTGAGGGCACTGGAGCAGGGCTGCGGGAGGAGGGGCTGGAGGGGCAGGGGCAGGATGGGACTGGCAGGGCTGCGGCCCCAGCCCAGTGCTGTCCCCTCTGCTGCCGGCTCCGAACGGGCCCCCTGCCCACTCCCAGGCTGGACCCAGGAACCCCCACGCGCTGGGGTTCTAGGGAGCTCGGGCGCTGCCTGGGGGCCTTGGACAGCACGGGGTCGTCTGGGTCTGTGCTCTGCCACTCCAGCCCCGGGAGCCTGGGGACTGAAGTCAGGGGAGGACGTGGCCTGAGGGCCTTTGTGGGCTCCTCACCGCCCTCTGTGACCTACTTTAAGGCCTGGTGTCATCTGCTGCCAGGGAAAGAAACAGACACGTAAACACAAGTGGGGGAGGAGAGCGGAGCTATTTGGGGCAGGAGACAGATTAAGAAATAGACATTGTTCCCCATGGATCTTAGCCCGTTTCCTTTTCCTTTTGGATTTCAGCTGTGCCCTAATTCTTCCTTGTTGCAGGCTGCTCGGGGCATTTGGGCACAAGGCTACAGAAACCCGACCCCGGGTTTGTGGATTCCATTTTGGACAGGGAAGCAAAGTGGTTTTCGGACTTGTTTTTCCATGCAGGAACTGCCTGTGTGCTGATAGCTCATTGGTCTCTTGGAGATGAAGTCCTCGCACCTGTCAAGAAGGGTGGGTGAAGTCTTTGCGTTCCACATCGTTCCACTGCTGGACCTGCCTCTGAGCTCCGAGTTTCCATCCAGCCCTCTGATAGCTCTACAACCGGGGGCTCAGCTGTGAAGGAAGATAACCCTGGGTGTATCAATCGGGGAGAGTCCGAGAAGGACTCGGACAGAATTCCACTCAGGAAGTTCAAATGGAGGTACCTTAGTGAAGGGATTGAGAAAGAGTTATGGGCATCGTAAAAGGACCCACATGTAGAAGGCATTTGAGAGACAGGTAACAGCAGGAAGTCACAGGGACAAGGAGAGAAAGTATACTTACTGGAATCCAGTGAGAATAGCAGGTGTGGAGCAGGGGCACCAAGCAGGCACTGAGTCAAGGAGGGTCTCTGCCATTGGCAGCACAATGTCTCAATGGGAAGGGACAGGGAGGAAATATCCGCAAACGTCCTCATGGCCTGCCTATACCTTCTGTCAGTGTCAGTATCTCCCACTGCTTGGGGGAGGCCAAGTGACATTCAGTATCCCAGGTGACTTGGCCCCTAGGAGCCAGCCTACCTGGACCCACGGAAGGACAGCCAATAGATCTGTAGTAGGGAAATGGGGGACAAATGGAAAATAGCTATACAGAATCATCTAGTGCTTTATCCCAGAGAACAGAATCGAAAGCTATGAGGCATTCATATTTTAGGACTGATACAGATACCAAGCTTTTTCATGTACATCAGGGCTTTGCCAGTGTTATCTCATCCTCCATAGCAATTGTCTGAGGGAATGACTCTTCTTGTTTTCCACATTCAGTAGACCAATTTGCCAAATATTGTATGTTGATATTTGGCACCATCTCTGCCTTTCTAAACTCCCCTAAAAATTATAGAGGCTGAAAGCTTGGGGCTACATTTCTGAGAATCCCAGCAGCCTCCAAATTTGGATCCTTAGCCAAGTTTCAGGAGGGAGAGAACAGGAAGAAACCATCATTTTCCCATAGCAGCTGTGTGCAGGCATGCAGATTTTAGCATATGACAGTTGTGAGGTTCTTGCCATTACCTTTGAATATCCTTTTGCAAATGGCCACTGTAATGCTGAAGAGAATAGTAAGATCATTAGCAGTGGGTTCCCATGATTTTTGAAGTTTGCTAAGCTCCAGAAAGCAAGAAACTGTTTTTCCTGACTTTTGCACTCAAGCCCTTTTAATAGTTCTGTAAGCATCTGTTTCTATGTCCTAAATCCCTTTCTGCTTGAGATACGTAGTGTTTTCTGTTATCCTTTTGGAATATTAACAGCTGCCGCATTTGGTACTAAAAGTAGTTCCAGGAAGTTCAACCGCAAAGATGGGAATCTATTTGTTGTCAGACCTGGTTTGATTTGAAGACAATAATGACCTTGTTCACTAGCAGAAAATGGGATTCTGGGAGTCCATGGTACGCAATGTCAAAACAGCTTCTCAAGTTATTACTTGTCATTCCTGGAATCAGTTACCTATTAAGAGAGACCAGGTGGCTTTTGCAATAGAATACTGTGGTGAAAGAGACAAGTACTAGGGCTATGGCAATGGGCGGCTTACAGAAAACAAACAAACCCAACAATCTTGGGGCTTTTCAACCCAAAGGTATTATCCAGGGGGCAGAGAAGCTTCCACAATTGCACTAAAAGAATCTCATATCTATTGTATCAAAAATCCAACCCAGAGTAGGTCCTGTAGGTGGCAGAATTACAACATAACTTGAATTCACAGCTTCTTCAGATGCTCACATAAAAGTGATTAATTGGGAAAGAAGGCGACCAAGAAATTTGCAATGGCATATTTGGATGGACTAAGATAAATCAGTGTACTTTAAAACCCCAAGTCCCACTGAGCTTGCCTTCCTGTCAGAGGCAGCCCTCTACCTCTTTCTGGGAAGGCCCATCTTCCCTTGCTTGAAGTCTGTAATGACTTAGCTGAAATAATTACTTTTCCAGGTGATGCTGATTCTCTCCACAACATACTCCTACCACCTCTCATAGGAGTCAAAACCAAAAGGAGAGTCATCCCAATAGACTTCATAGGGGATCAGTTCAAATCTGACCCAGAAGACTCTATTCATTAAAAGAACTGTGGCATTCTGCTAATGCGTATTTGCAGAAACCCAAGGGTTATGAGTGAGAATGAATTCTGATGGAGTTAGATGAGGGATAAAGTAAAATGTGACTAGGCCAAATTTATCAATCTAGTTACACTTAAGAGAAATTCTGTATTCAAATGAGTTAGCTGAAGCGGCTGGAAATGGCTTTGACAAATAATGGCCTACATGAAATGGAATTCCTTTGTGGAATATAAAAGAAGGAATCCAAAGCTTTGGATAGGAATGTCAGGATGGATTTATTGTGTGACCTGCTCACCCATCCTCTAACTCTATCCCTCATATGAGTCCCAAGGACACCGTGTTAAATTAGGCATTGAAAAATGATTTCCAAGAGGAGCATCAGCATTCTTGTAATACCCTGTTGTGACCATCATCTGCAGACTGAGGATGATGTGACACACAAACCATCTGGCTAAAGATTGACTACACTTGGCCCCTGCTTTTGTGGAATAGGCAGCAATTTTTTTTTATCATAGTAATAGACATTTACTTTGTGTATGGATGTGACCGCCTTACACACATGCTTCTGCCACCCCATCACACATAACTTACTAAATACTGTTATTCATCATATGGTTTTCCATTTGGCATAACTTCTGACCAACTGGTTATAATGCAACAGAAGTGAGGCAATAAGCTGATGCCCCTGAGATTTACTGATCTTACCATGCATCTCACCACCCAGGATCAGCATGCCTACTAGAACAGTAGAATGGCCTACTGAAGGTTCCATAACCGAGCCTGTTGAGATCTAACAATATATGATGTTGGAGTGCTCTTTTACAAAGTATGGTGTATATTAAGAACCTGTATTCAATAGATGGTGCCAATTCTCCCATGCTAGAAAACATGGGTGTATATATAAATCAAATAATAGAAATGAGACTGGTTCCAATTACTATTCACCCAATGATCCGTTCAAAAAATGTTTTACTCCATTTCACTACAACTTTGAGCTTTGAAGGTCTAGAAGCCTTAGTTCCCAAAGGTGGAGTGCTTCTTCCAGGGAATACAATGGATCTATTGATTTGTGAGTTGAGACTGCTACCCGGCCATTTAGAGCTCCCCATGCCGTTGAACCAAGAGACAAAGAAGGAGTTAATGTGCTGACCGAAATGACTGACCCTGCTCATCAAGAGAAGAGTTTTACTGCAAGTAGATTTTAGACAAGGAGGAGTCCGTGAAATCCTCCAGGGATACTCTTAGTATTTCATTATCCAAAAGGAAAAATAGAAAACTATACAGCTCAATACAGGCAAAACCACCAAGAGCTCAGAAATGAGCTGAGCTTCATTCAAGAATTCACACATAGCAGCCATGGCTCCAGTTGTATACTCAAGAACTGTACTAGCTGCCCAGATTTTCATGTTTGTGTATACTGATTTCCCTTTTTCCCTTCCTTTCCCAGGTGTTGGTGGTCATTAAATTTATCATTTAGTCTTTTTTTTTAAGATTTTATTTATTTGAGAAAGGGAGAGAGAGCACAAGTCAGGGGGGAGGAACAGAGGCAGAGGGAGAAGCAGGCTCCCCGCAGAGCAGGGAGCCCGATGCGGGGCTCCATCCCAGGACCCTGGGATCATGACCTGAGCTGTAGGTAGCCATTTTTTAACTGACTGAGCCACCCAGGCACCCCTGTGATTTAGTCCTTAGATACAAGATTGGGATAGCCAAGGAGGTGCACCATTCAAATCTGCTTCGAGAGAAACTGCTGCAGGAGTGTAGTTGGTAACAGCTTTCAGCTGCTACTCCTTTGGGTCCATCAGGCAGTCAGGCCAAGAACACCCTTTTCTTGGGCTGTACCCAGGCAATGATTGAGAGTAGCAGGCAAGGGGTACTAAAGCAGGTCCATTATTACCCAACGTGGCAATCTTTGCTCAGGAGCTCCTATCAGTTTGATCAAGACTTTCTCAGACCTGCCCTGGGGTTTGAAGATGCCCTGCCTACTGCCACTTCCCTGCCTTTTATTCTTCCTAGGCATTTCCCCCAATAAATCCCTTTCACATATAATTCTTAGCATCTGCTTCTTGGCGGACCCAAAGTGACACAAAGACACAAGTGGGAATTCCTGAAAGAGGAATGATTATCACCCAGAGATGGATATTGTGATTTATGAGACTTTCAGTTCCTGCTTTGGGGAAGAGATTTGTGTTTGTATGAAGAATATTTGTATTGTGTTGGGTAGATGCATGCTCTTGTTGCTATTCTTGTTTTCCAGAATTTTTTTTTAAAAGATTTTATTTATTTGACAGAGAGATACACAGTGAGAGAGGGAACACAAGCAGGGGGAGTGGGAGAAGGGGAAGCTGCTTCCCTCTGAGCAGGGAGCCCAATGCGGGGCTCAACCCCAGGACCCTGGGATCATGACCTGAGCCAAAGGCAGACGCTTAATGACTGAGCCATCCAGGCGCCCCTGTTTTCTAGAATTTTTAACATAGTATAAATTTGTGTATATAAGCCGAGAAGCCAAAGGGGTATGGATTTGCTAGCTAGTGTCTAGTAGCACTCAAAATCTAGTTCCCTAAAACCTAAATCCCCATTTTTCTGTATCATGAGGTCTGAAAGCCTATGAATTACAGTTCCCAGCTCCCTTGCACTGACATTTTAGATGTGATTCGGGGTCCAGTGAGATGCACCTTGCTAATATTTGAGATGCAGAAGGGAGGCGGTAGCAGTAGCAGCTGAAACTGGGTTCCAGTAGCGTTGAGTTTTTATAGTGACCTAACTCTTCATTCCCTCCATGTCATCAGCCTCAGGGCTGCGAGACAGCTGGGCATGGGAGAGAGGAAGCTATGTTTTCTGCTTCTTCCCAATTGTTGGCTGCAGCACCAGCCTCCTGGCTTCAGGGCCACAAAGATGTGGCCTGAAAATTAGCAGAGACCCATGACTTCTGCTTATAAAACCCTGGGCAAACTGGAGAAACAATCCTGTAACTAAACCTACTCTTGTAGTGAGTTTCTATCTGCTAACTTCACTCAGATCTGCTTTATTCTCTTACCTTTTTTCCCTTTAATTATGTCTCATAAGCACTAGTTTTACCATTCCTTATGATTCTGCTTTGCAAAATGAGAGGAGATCATAAACATTTTGAGTGTTCTTTTTTCCTTTTCATAAGTTATGGTAAAATATTTAAGACAAAAGTGATACAAATAATAATATAATAAACACCATGTATACTTCATACTTCAAGAAATAAAACACCATGAACCCACTTGAAGGTCTCTGTGGGTCTCTCCACCTCCTCCAGTCATAATAAGTAGCCTGAACTGTGTGTTTATCTTTTCCTTGAATTTTTTTTAAATTTATTTTTTAATTTAAATTCAGTTAATTAGCATATAATGTATTATTGGTTTCAGAGGTAGAAGCCAGTGATACATCAGTCTTCTATAATACCCACTGCTCATTACATCACGTGCCCTCCTTAATGTCCATCACCCCGTTACCCCATCCCTCCACCCCCCCCGCTCCAGCAGCCCTCAGTTTGTTTCCTATGATTAAGAGTCTCTTATGGTACAGTCCCTTGAATTTATAATTTTTCTGTATCTGAATATATACTAAGCAATTGTAAGGTCTTACATATTTTTAAAAATGTGTAGAAAGTGTTATCATAGCACATTTTTCTGTAGCTTGTTTTCGCCCGTGATTTGGGGGCGATCAGTTTAGTTCTAGTTCCTGTATGTATTCACCTCTAAATGGTACTCTGTTGTATGGCTATACTAAAACTTATTCATGTCTCTGACGATGAGCATTAATGTTTTTTGTTAATTTTTTATTACACGCTGTGATGCTATGGATATTCCTATGTACATCACCTTCTTGGTCTCAAATGTTTTTATTTTTTTTTATTTATTTACCTTTTTAAAGATTTTATTTATTTATTTGAGAGAGAGAATGAGAGACAGAGAGCACGAGAGGGAAGAGGATCAGAGGGAGAAGCAGACTCCCTGCTGAGCAGGGAGCCCGATGTGGGACTCGATCCCGGGACTCCAGGATCATGACCTGAGCCGAAGGCAGTCGCTTAACCAACTAAGCCACCCAGGCGCCCTCAAATGTTTTTAAATATGAAAAACATATTAGTGAAGATCTGTTAATAATAAACTATTTTCAAAATCTGTTTTACATTAATGATAGTTTTGGTGTCAACAATTTAAAAACATGGTGGTTATTTTCTCTCAGCCCTGGTAATTCCAATATCTTTTGGCTTCCATTGTTGCTGCCTAGAAGTCTATCAATTCAATGTACTTTTATAACCACAGTTTCTCTTGCCTGTGTTGATTTTGACATTTTCTCTGTCTGCTATTTTGCAATTTCACTAAAATGTGTTCGTCTATAAATTCTGCTGCAGATTTGTGCTTTCCTGAATTGGAGGATTCTTTTTTTCATCAATTATGGAAAATTCTTGGTCATTGATTCATTGAACATTTTCTTTCCTCCATCATTTCCATTCTCTCCTTCTGAAACTGCAGTAGCCATATGTTAGAGCCTTTCAGTTTGTCCTTGTTTTGTAACTTCTTTCTCATATTTCTCATGTTTTGTTGTTTTGTTTTTACATTCTCAGTAATTTGTTCAGATCTATCTACTGGTTTACAGGTCATGTTTCTTATTGCCATAAATTCTATTTGATTCTTTTTTGATTTTTGTCTGGCCATTTTTATAGTATTTTGTTTGTAGTCTCAAGTTTTCAGTTCCTTCCTTTTTGCTATGTAATTGCTTATATGCATTATCTAATAACTTAAATATCTGAATTTTTTGGGTGTATAATCTGTTCTTCCTGCTCTCTCTCATGGTGGCTTATTTCCTATATGAATTTAGCAATTTTATATTTTGAACTCATGATTTGCTGAACTTAAACTGTGGGCATCTGTAGGGAACTATGATTAGAGTTGCCAGTTTAGGGAAAAAAACAAGATACCTAGTTAAATTTGAGTTTCAGATAAACAATTAATACTTTAAGTATTCCTCAGACATGTCATGCTGCATATTTATACTAAAACTTTTTTCATTGTTTATCTAAAATTCAAATTTAACTTTGTGACATGTATTTTATCTGGCAGCTCTACCTACGCTGAAGATACATTTTCTAGAGAAGATTTGTTCTTGTTTCATATATATTGTTATGTTATGTTAGTCACCATACAGTACATCATTAGTTTTTGTTCTTGTTTCTGAGAGATTTCCCGGGTTACATCCAACTGGGACCACTTTTTCAGTTTGGTGTTTTCTGGGTTATGTACAGGGTTCACTTTGAGCTGTAACACACTTATAAGGATAGGGTCATGTTTGCCCTTTCCGAGAATTCTTTCCCTATCTAAAGGGCTAAAACAAAGAATATCTCCTTTTGCCAGAGGATTGGTTTGTTTGTTTTTTGTTTTTTTCCTAGCTTATAATCTTTAGGGGTCCATTCTTTGTGATTGGTTCTCAGTTTGTACCACATACCTTCCAAAAGCTCAAGCTAGTCCCCCCACATGACCATTAAAATCCAAGAGTCTAGGTTTATGTAACCTGTTCATATAACTTAATGCTCCAGACCTCTTGTTGGCTTTTCATTCTGGATAACAACTCTGGACTCCTACTTCTGTTTTGTAGTTGACTCCCTAAAATTTCCTTACTTTTTTATGGGATCAGCTGTGCATTTTGAAGGATGTTTGTTGAATTTTAGCCTTCATTCGTAGATGTTTACTAAAAAGAAAGTTTTTCAAATTATCTTGGAGCCCATATTAGCTCAGAAAAATTCCCTTTTTATTTACTTTAAAAAAAATTTTATTGTTATGTTAATCACCATACCTTACATCATTAGTTTTTGATGTAGTGTTCCATGATTCATTGTTTGTGCATAACACCCGGTGCTCCACGCAGAATGTGCCCTCTTTAATACCCATCACCAGGTTAACCCATCCCCCACCCCCCTCCCCTCTAGAACCCTCAGTTTGTTTTTCAGAGTCCATCGTCTCTCATGGTTTGTCTCCCCCTCCGATTTACCCCCCTTCATTCTTCCCCTCCTGCTATCTTCTTCTTATTTCTTAACATATATTGCATTATTTGTATCATAAGTACAGATCTGTGATTCAACAGTCTTGCACAATTCACAGCGCTCACCATAGCACATACCCTACCCAATGTCTATCACCAGCCACCCCATCCCTCCCACCCCCCACACTCCAGCAACACTCAGTTTGTTTTCTGAGATTAAGAATTCCTCGTATCAGTGAGGTCATATGATACATGTCTTTCTCTGATTGACTTATTTCACTCAGCATAACACCCTCCAGTTCCATCCACGTCGTTGCAAATGGCAAGATCTCATTCCTTTTGATGGCTGCATAATATTCCATTGTGTATATATACCACTTCTTCTTTATCCATTCATCTGTCGATGGACATCTTGGCTCTTTCCACAGTTTGACAATTGTGGACATCGCTGCTATAAACATTGGGGTGCACGTACCCCTTCGGATCCCTACATCTGTATCTTTGGGGTAAATACCCAGGAGTGCAATTGCTGGGTCATAGGGCAGCTCTATTTTCAACTGTTTGAGGAACCTCCATACTGTTTTCCAGAGTGGTTGCACCAGCTTGCATTCCCACCAACAGCATAGGAGGGTTCCCCTTTCTCCGCATCCCCGCCAACATCTGTCGTTTCCTGACTTGTTAAATTTAACCATTCTGACGGGTGTGAGGTGGTATCTCATTTAGGTTTTGATTTAGATTTCCCCGATGCCGAGTGATGTTGAGCACTTGTTCATGTGTCTGTTGGCCATTTGGATGTCTTCTTTGGAAAAATGTCTGTTCATGTCGTCTGCCCATTTCTTGATTGGATTATTTGTTCTTTGGGTGTTGAGTTTGATAAGTTCTTTATAGATTTTGGATACTAGCCCTTTATCTGATATGTCATTTGCAAATATTGTCTCCCATTCTGTCAGTTGTCTTTTGGTTTTGTGGACTGTTTCTTTTGCTGTGCAAAAGCTTTTTATCTTGATGAAATCCCAATAGTTCATTTTTGCCCTTGCTTCCCTTGCCTTTGTTGATGTTTCTAGGAAGAAGTTGCTGTGGCTGAGGTCGAAGTGGTTGCTGCCTGTGTTCTCCTTTAGGATTTTGATGGACTCCTGTCTCACGGTTAGGTCTTTCAACCATTTGGAGTCTATTTGTGTGTGTGGTGTAAGAAAATGGTCCAGTTTCATTCTTCTGCATGTGGCTGTCCAATTTTCTCAACACCATTTGTTGAAGAGACTGTCTTTTTTCCATTGGACATTCTTTCCTGCTTTGTCAAAGATTAGTTGACCATAGAGTTGAGGGTCCATTTCTGGGCTCTCGATTCTGTTCCATTGATCTATGTGTCTGTTTTTGTGCCAGTACCATACTGTCTTGATGATGACAGCTTTGTAATAGAGCTGGAAGTCCGGAAGTGTGATGCCGCCAGCTTTGCTTTTCTTCTTCAAGATTCCTCTGGTTATTCGGGGTCTCTTCTGGTTCCATACAAATTTTAGGATTATTGGTTCCGTTTCTTCGAAAAAAGTGGATGGTATTTTGATGGGGATTGCATTGAATGTGTAGATTGCTCTAGGTAGCATTGATATCTTCACAATGTTTGTTCTTCCAATCCATGAGCATGGAACGTTTTTCCATTTCTTTGTGTCTTCTTCAATTTCTTTCATGAGTATTTTCTAGTTTTCTGAGTACAGATCCTTTGCCTCTTTGGTTAAATTTATTCCTAGGTATCTTATGGTTTTGGGTGCAATTGTAAATGGGATCAACTCCTTGATTTGTCTCTCTTTTGTCTTGTTGTTGGTGTATAGGAATGCCACTGATTTCTGTACATTGATTTTATATCCTGCCACTTTACTGAATTCCTGTATGAGTTCTAGCAGTTTTGGGGTGGAGTCTTTTGGGTTTTCCACATACAGTATCATATCATCTGCAAAGAGTGAGAGTTTGACTTCCGCCTTGCTGATTTGGATGCCTTTGATTTCTTTTTGTTGTCTGATTGCTGTGGCTAGGACTTCTAATACTATGTTGAATAGCAGTGGTGATAGTGGACATCCCTGCCGCGTTCCTGACCTTAGGGGAAAAGCTCTCAGCTTTTCCCCATTGAGAATGATATTCGCTGTAGATTTTTCGTAGATGGCTTTTATGATATTGAGGTATGTACCCTCTATCCCTATACTCTGAAGAGTTTTGATCAAGAAAGGATGCTGTACTTTGTCAAATGCTTTTTCTGCATCTATGGAGAGGATCATATGATTCTTGTTCTTTCTTTTGTTAATGTATTCTATCACATTGATTGATTTGCGGATGTTGAACCAACCTTGCAGCCCAGGGATAAATCCCACTTGGTCGTGGTGAATAATCCTTTTAATGTACTGTTGGATCCTATTGGCTAGTATTTTGGTGAGAATGTTTGCATCCATGTTCATCAAGGATATTGGTCTGTAATTCTCCTTTTTGATGGGGTCTTTGTCTGGTTTGGGGATCAAGGTAATGGTGGCCTCATAGAGTTTGGAAATTTTCCTTCCATTTCTATTTTTTGGAACAGTTTCAGGAGAATAGGTATTAATTCTTCTTGAAATGTTTGGTAGAATTCCCCTGGGAAGCCATCTGGCCCTGGGCTTTTGTTTGTGGGGAGATTTTTGATGACTGCTTCAATTTCCTTAGTGGTTATAGGTCTGTCCAGGTTTTCTATTTCTTCCTGGTTCAATTTTGTTAGTTGATACATCTCTAGGAATGCACCCATTTCTTCCAGGTTATCTAATTTGCTGGCATAGAGTTGCTCATAATACGTTCTTATAATTTTTTGTATTTCTTTGGTGTTGGTTGTGATCTCTCCTCTTTCATTCATGATTTTGTTGATTTGGGTCCTTTCTCTTTTCTTTTTGATAAGTCTGGCCAGGGGTTTATCAATCTTGTTAATTCTTTCAAAGAACCAGCTCCTAGTTTCGTTGATCTGTTCTACTGTTCTTTTGGTTTCTAGTTCATTGATTTCTGCTCTGATCTTTATTATTTCTCTTCTCCTGCTGAGTTTAGACTTTATTTGCTGTTTTTTTCTCTAACTCCTTAGGTGTAGGGTTAGGTTGTGTATTTGAGACCTTCTTGTTTCTTGAGAAAGGCTTGTATTGCTATATTCTTTCCTCTTAGGACTGCCTTTGCTGTATCCCAAAGATTTTGAACAGTTGTGTTTTCATTTTCATTGGTTTCCATGAATTTTTTTAATTCTTCTTTAATTTCCTGGTTGACCCATTCATTCTTTAGTAGGATGCTCTTTAGCTTCCATGTATTTGAGTTCTTTCCAACTTTCCTCTTGTGATTGAGTTCTAGTTTTAAAGCATTGTGTCTGAAAATATGCAGGGAATAATCCCAATCTTTTGGTCCCGGTTGAGACCTGATTTGTGACCTAGGATGTGATCTATTCTGGAGAATGTTCCATGGGCACTAGAGAAGAATGTGTATTCCGTTGCTTTGGGATGGAATGTTCTGAATATATCTGTGAAGTCCATTTGGTCCAGTGTTTCATTTGAAGTCTTTATTTCCTTGTTGATCTTTTGCTTAGATGATCTGTCCATTTCAGTCAGGGGGGTGTTAAAGTCCCCCACTATTATTGTATTGTTGTCAATGTGTCTTTTTGCTTTTGTTATTAATTGCCCTATATAATTGGCTGCTCCCATGTTTGGGGCATAGATATTTACAATTGTTAGATCTTCTTGTTGGATAGACCCTTTAAGTAGGATATAGTGTCCTTCTTCATCTCTTATTACAGTCTTTTTTTTAAAATCTAATTTGTCTGATATAAGGATTGCCACCCCAGCTTTCTTTTGGTGTCCATTAGCATGGTAAATTGTTTTCCACCCCCTCACTTTCAATCTGGGGGTGTCTTTGGGTCTAAAATGAGTCTCTTGCAGACAGCATATCGATGGGTCCTGTTTTTTAATCCAATCTGATAGCCTGTGTCTTTTGATTGGGGCTTTTAGCCCATTTACATTCAGGGTAACTATTGAAAGATATGAATTTAGTGCCATTGTATTGCCTGTAAGGTGACTGTTACTGTATATTGTCTGTGTTCCTTTCTGTTCTATGCTGCTTTTAGGCTCTCTCTTTGCTTAGAGGACCCCTTTCAATATTTCTTGGAGGGCTGGTTTCGTGTTTGCAAATTCCTTTAGTTTTTGTTTGTTCTGGAAGCTTTTTATCTCTCCTTCTATTTTCTATGACAGCCTAGCTGGATATAGTATTCTTGGCTGCATATTTTTCTCATTTAGTGCTCTGAAGATATCATGCCAGTCCTTTCTGGCCTGCCAGGTCTCTGTGGGTAGGTCTGTTGCCAATCTAATGTTTCTACCATTGTAGGTTACATATCTCTTCTCCCGAGCTGCTTTCAGGATTTTCTCTTTGTCTCTGAGACTCATAAGTTTTACTATTAGATGTCGGGGTGTTGACCTATTTTTGTTGATTTTGAGAGGGGTTCTCTGTGCTGCCTGGGTTTTGATGCCTGTTTCCTTCCCCACATTAGGGAAGTTGTCTGCTATAATTGCTCCAATATACCTTCTGCCCCCCTCTCTCTTTCTTCTTCTGGGGTCCCAATTATTCTCATGTTGTTTTGTCTTATCGTATGGCTTATCTCTCGAATTCTGCCCTCGTGTTCCTGTAGTTGTTTCTCTCTCTTTTTCTCAGCCTCTTTATTTCCCATCATTTGGTCTTCTATATCGCTGATTCTCTCTTCTGCCTCATTTATCCTAGCAGTTAATGTCCCCATTTTTTATTGCACCTCATTAATAGCCTTTTTGATTTCGACTTGGTTAGATTTTAGTTCTTTTATTTCTCCAGAAAGGGTTTCTCTAATAACTTCCACGCTTTTTTCAAGCCCAGCTAGTATCTTTAAAGTCATGATTCTGAACTCTAGGTCCAACATCGTACTAATGTCCGTATTGAGTAGGTCCCTGGCAGACCGTACTACCTCTTGTTCTTTTTGCTGAGGTGATTTCTTTCGTCTTGTCATTTTGTCCAGAGGAGAATAGATGAATGAGAGAACAAAATGCTAACAGGTTAACAACGTCCCAGCAAATATACTCTATACAAATCAGAAAAGACCTGAAACCAGGGGAAAAGAAAGGGAAAGAAAGGAAAAAGAAAGAGAAAGAAAAAAAAGAGAAAAAGATAAAAACAAACAAAAACAGAACAAAACAAAACAAAAGAAAAAAACAGAATATGATCAGATATTATCAGGCTAGTGCATAGATCAGTGCCACACAGTAGATTTTGGGCATATTTTGGTCTGTTAGAAGAAAGTGCCTCCTAAAATTTTAAAGGAAGAAAGACTTATATATGTACAAAATAAGGGTTGATACAATGAAGGGATAGAAGATGACTGTAAAGATGAAAATTATAAAAGATTTTATAAAAGGATTTGGTAAGTTGTTTGAAAAAAGAAAGAAGATTTAAAAAAAAAAAGAGGGCGCCTTCGTGGCTCAGATGGTTACGCGTCTGCCTTCGGCTTAGGTCATGATCCCAGGGTCTTGGGATCGAGTCCCGCATTGGGGTCCCTGCTCCTTGGGAGCCTGCTTCTCCCTCTGCCTCTCTCTGTGTGTCTCTCATGAATAAATAAATAAAATCTTTAAAAAAAAAAGAAAAAAAAGGAGAGAATGTGATCAGGCAGGAGACTAGAACAAAGCCATACACTAGTGATTTAGGGTATATTTTGATCTGTTAGAAGAAACTGTATCTCAAAATTTTAAAGAGAGAACAACTTATATATACATGCCAAAAAATAAGGGTAACTACTATGAAGGGATAAAATATGATTCTAAAAATGAAAAATAAAAAATGTTTTTTTTTAAAAAAGGGATTGATAAGATGTTGGTTGAAAAAGGGAAAAAGAAAAATTCAAAAAAAAAAGTTAAAAAAATTAACTTTGAAAAACTAATGAATCATGGTAAAAAAGCCATGAATTCTATGTGCAGTATTCCCCTAGCGCTGGAGTTCTCCCGTTCTCCTTGATCGGTAAACTTGGTCTTCGCTTGCTTGCTGTTCGTGCAGATCTTCTGGGGGAGGGGCCTGTTGCCGTGGTTCCCAAATGTCTTTGCCGGAGGCGGAATTGCCCCGCCCTTGTGAGTCCGGGCTAAGCAAGCTGCTCGGGTTTGCTCAGGAGCCTTTGTTCCCTGCAAGCTCTCGGCACAGCTTTGGAGGACCAGGGTGAAAATGGTGGCCTCCCAATCTCCGCCCGGAGGAGGTTAGAACTTGGGGCCCCGCTCTGCAGTGTGCCCCCAGAGAAAAGCAGTCACTCCCGTGTCCCCGGTCTCCGGCGGCACTCTGTGCTCACCCGGCTTGTGACCGAGCGTTTCTATCTCTGGCACCCGACCCCGTGTGGAGTCTCCAAACCCAGCAGATCCCTGCGGTGCGCTCCCGCGCCGCTCCTCCCGAGGGTGGAAAGGGAGTCTCCCTGGATCTGCCGCGTGTTGGGTCCCTGCTGGAGGAGCAGTGGCCCGCCTGGGCCGCGGGTCACAGTTTATGGCAACACCGAGCTGAGAGCCCGCGCCTCGGCTCCGTCTCTGCAGCCGGCTTCCCCGCTCCGATACCTGGGAGCTCTGCCGCACTCAGGCACCCCTGGTCTTTCTGTGACCCCGAGGGTCCTGAGACCACACTGTCCCGCGAGGGTTCCACCCCCCGCTTAGCCACTGCAGCGACGTCCCTCAGTGGAGCCGGCTTCTAAAAGGTCCGATTTTGTGTTCCGCGGCTCTAGCACTTGCCAGAAGCGGCCATCGGAGGCCCCTTCCCCCGCCGTCTATCCTCCCAAATATCACCTCGGATTCACTTCTCTGCACGTCCTACCTTCCAGTAAGTGGTCACTTCTCTGTTCAGATAGTTGTTGCTACTCTCCTCTTTGATCTTCCGTTGAGTTCGTAGGTGTTCAGAATGGTTTGATCCCTATTCAGCTGAATTCCTGAGACCAGACGAAATCCAGGTCTCCTACTCCTCCGCCATCTTGCTCCTCCCCTCCCTTTTTATTTACTTTAACAAATGTGAGAAAGATGCTAAAAACTAAATTGATCTGAGTCAAGAAATATGTATTTTAGTCCTGAATCTGTTCATAACTTTTAGCAAAACCTTGTCTTCTTTAGAGCTCAGTTTCCTTAAATGTAAAAGGAAGGTTAGGATCGATTTCCATCAGTGTTTTTCAAATGGTGATTCACTTTCACATCCTATTATTATTGAGTCATGCAATTTAGTGGATAGTAACTAGCATATGGAAGAATATGCATTGTTTCATGAAAATTTAGCTTCTGGTGTGTGTGTGTGTGTGTGTGTGTGTGTGTGTGTGTGTGTGTGTTCCAGGTCATGATGTAGGATCTACTCTTTACTGTGGGTTACACAGGCTATCATTATAGGCATTGATCCCCCTCATTGATCAGAACCTCCCTTGCAGTGAGTACTCTCTAGTGGGCATTGATGCGAAACACAGAGATTTCTCCTCAGTTCCATTCACATGCCTCTTTTCTAGACTTTTTACTTTGGATATTTCAGTCTTGCTTTTCCAAGCCCGTGACCAGCCAGCCAAGTGGTTCACCACTGCCCATGAGGCCTTACTTCATACTACCTATTTCTCCATACAAAGGATATGACCAAATGCACTGTTCAGAGCTCTGCCCACAGGGGTATTGCTCCTCCTCATCACATCATTCAAGGCCAGCCCTGAGTAGGTCTATATTGTGGCAGAAGTCCATCTTCATGGCCTCTGTGGAACCATGACTGAGAGCTTTTCCTTTGTCATCAGCTGGCTTAGGGCCTCTTATTAAGTCAATGTATAAGGTGAGAGAGAAGCTTTATTCCAACAGAGATAGGGGACATAGGGACCTAAGCAACCTGTTCATGCTAATTACTTAGACTTGCTTGTGCTTAATCCTAAATTTTCATTAGAAGATGGAGTATTTCTGGCCTGCCAAACCATGTGAGCTGGGTGGGTTATGATAGGTAGCTCTTGTCCCATAGTTACTTGGTGTCTCATGGCTAGGTGCTCACTCTCCTATAACTCTAGCTCATCAGGAATTGTTTTACAAATTCTCAGCTGCAGAAGGCAGATTCCTTCAGATCCATAACAGTCTACAATTCTCTTATTCTGGTTTGCCAGAGACTCCATACAATGTCCATACCTACCATAGTAATATGGACACACACAGATACTAGGGTTGATTGGGGTAGGCGAGTTATAGTGGAGAAGTATTAAAACACACACAATCCCCTGAACTCTCATTACTTTAGACTGAGCACAGAGGGTCTGTAAATACCATAGTTAGTGTTCCAGGAGAGAGGAGCTCCATGGTCATAATTCTCTACATTTTTACTGGAGGGGGGAAAACAGGGAACGTCTCTGGGACTATGTAACTTAGGATGCTTCATGGATTGAGAAAGTGATCTTGTTTGAAAAGAGGAGTGTCAGGAGCTCAGCAGTAAAGAGTGTTAGCCTCTTCTTCATTGAGCTAACTCAGGCCTACTGCACCAGGCCTCTGTTGAGCTATCAAAAATAGGAAGAAAATGAGCCTTCAGGATCATTCAAAATTTTTTTCTCACACAGATTTGGTGTCATTGGATCGATTGGTCATCTGGCCAAAGTGGCAGGTCAGTTTGTACTGTATCTTGAACTCAATGTAAAATCTTCTCTTGCTTTGAGCCCCACAATCAACTGGAAAAATTCTGAGGCACTGATAAATGGGTTGGAGTATTATTTGCAATGATAGTATATGCTATTTACAAGATCCAAGGAGGACCCACTGATTGCTGTGTCCCTTTCTTAGTGACAGGAGGTATACAATGCAAAAAGTTGTCCTCTCTCTTAGAGTGGATGCCTGAGATGTCCAGATCATTGGACCCCTAAAAATGTTACTAATGTATCAGGCCTCTGAATCTTTATATTTCATCCTCTGGAGTGATATGTCTTATCAGGGCATTCAAAGTACTTTCCACTTCCTATTCTCTGGGACTGATAAGCAAGATGACATTAATATAGTGGACTAATGTGGTACTCTGTCTTGTGACAGAGAACAAGACAGTGGATATCAGCTACTATCCTGTCCAGGTCAATGCAAACCAATTTTAATCTTCTTTCTTAGAGGAAATGGAAAAGAATGATTTTTCCAGATCAAAAATTACATACCATGTGCCAGAGTATGGGTTGTAATGATGATGCCACATAAAGCGTAACAGCTCGATTGGGGCTGCCAATTGATAAAATGTATGGCAAGTATATTATCGTCTGCTATGATTCATCTGGATTTCTGCAGGGACCATACCAGTTAATTGAATGGAGATATGATGGGGATTCTCCTTTAAGTCTTGAGAGTGGTACTAATATTGGCAAGTCCACCTAGGATGCAGTACTGCTTCTGGTTAACCTCCATAGTGGAAATTGTGATATGGTGCTCAAACTCCCCCTTCAGGAATCTCTCTGACTTATTTCCCCATCTGTCAACTCTCTTTGGGAATTGCTTTGACTGAAGAGAGCCTCTTCATCTAAGGTCCTGTCTAAAGTTTTCCAAAGGATCCCCACATTGAATGAGTGATCAATGTAGGGAATATAAAGTTCTAGCTCCCTTACCTCAATTAGAGACAACTGTGGAGGGCCATTCCAGCTTCAGAGGACCTCATGGAGTTACTGAGTCCTTCAATGAAATTGTATCACAGCCCAAGTTTTCCTTTAGCTGGTCTTGCTTCCTTCTCTCCACAGGTGTTTCTCCTGAAGCCACTCCCTAATAAGCCTCTTGCATAGTCTAAGAGTCTGCTTCCTAAGGAACCCAAGCAATGGCAACTATCTTGATCAATAGGGGCATTATCAGGGTTTTTCTACCATAAAGATTCTTAGACTTGAGAATGAATAGAAGGGTTTGGGTTCTGCCGGCTGCTAAGTATAACCATCCTTGTGTGCACCCAGGAACCAGAAAAATGAATCTATTGGTTGGGGTCCATAAATCTATTGTATCTACTTTGACTCAGACTTGGGCCAGGACTATAACAGGAGGGCCATAATGACATTTTGGTTCCCTAGTAACAGTATCATCTCAGGTGACTTATCCAACTGCTTTCAAAATATCTGAGTATTCTCCTTTCCCCCAGAGTACAGCTACCCTGGTAAGGGAAAAGGGTGTTGACACAGGAAAGGATGAAGGACAGGACCAATAATTCAATCTGCTACAGCAAGCATGAGAGCATATAAAAGAACTGAGAGTAGGAGGGAAAATTTTTTAGACTGAGTGATCAGGGACTCTGAAGAAGTGACGTTTAAAATGAGCCCTGACTAATAAGTAGGAGTTAGCATAAGGAAGATTGGTGAAAAGAATGTTCCAGGCAAAGGATAAGCATATGGGAAGGCCCTGGAGGAGAAAAGAACTTGGCCCATTGAAAGAATGGAATGATCAGTGTGGTTTCACCTGGTGAGTGAAGTGGAGACATCAGTGGGAGAGATGGGATTTGTGGGCTACAGCAGGAATAGCCAGAGTTCAAGTCAAGAGGTTTTCAAGAGTAGTCAAGGTTCAGGATTTCATAAGCTTCTGAGCGATGTGTATAAAACAGGAAATATTTGGACAAATGTTTGTTATCCAATGTAAATAAAGCTCCATTACTTCAACTTAAAAGTTTCCCTATTTAGTGACATAATAGTATGAACAGTCCTCTCTTAGAGAAGGAAAGTCTTTACTCCTTGGCTATGGCTTCTATGAAACACTAATGTTTCCCTTTGAGGTATTCTCTTAAATGTCATCCCCTGAATAATGCCCATTTTCACATCCCGCCTTGTCCTGCAAGCTCCAGACACCTCGGGAAGATCTATCTGTTCCTCTCTTAATGCGCAGAATGCTTCATACTGTGAAGTGAGTTATTAATATACATATTAGCACAATTAATATGTGCATAAACATAGAGCACAACTATTCTTACATAGGATTTAAAACTGTCTACTTAATACCTCACTACAAAAGAGGATTTAAGGTTACCCATGAGTAACCCCTGAGAATAGTCTAAAGTTTGTACCTCCACCCCATCCCATCAAATGTCATAGATAAGGAAAGACTGAAGTACAGAAGAAACTAAGAAAGTATGTTCGTCTCTACATTTTGCCTCCATTACAGCAATAAACTGGTAGTTCTCAAATATCAGCTACTATGAGTATTGCCAAATGATAGCTCATAATTTTTTATTTGTCTCTTTAAAAGATAACTGTTTAAACAAAACTGGAAAACATTCTCTCTCTCTCTCTTTTGGTTTATAATGTAAATAAGCAAATTGTATGACAACAATAGAACAAAGGTTAAAGGTGAGGGGAAGAAGTGTACTTTTACAAGGTTTTTATACTAAACATGAATTGTATATCATGTGAAGGTAGTCTGTCATAAGTTAAGGATGTATACTGTAAGCAAGGGTAGCAAACTTTTTCTTAAAGGGAACAGGTAGTAAATGTTTTAGACTTGTGTGCCATAGAGTATTTGTCACAATTTCCTCACCTCTGCTGTTTTAGCTTGAAAGTAGCTATAGACAATGTAAATGAATGGGTATGGCTGCCTTCCAATATCTGATTTACAGAAACAGACCCACAGGCCCAATTTTCCAACTCCTACTATAAACCTTAAATCAGTCACTAAAATAAAAATTTTATTTTTTTATTTGTTTTAAGATTTTATTTATTTATTTGAGAGAGTGAGTGAGGAGAGAGAGCACAAGCCAGCCATGGGGGAGAGGCAGAAGGAGAGGGAGAAGTAGACTCCATGCTGAGCAAGGAGCCCAATGCAGGACTAGATGCCAGGATTCTGGGATCATGACCTGAGCCAGAGGCAGACGCTTAACTGACTGAGATACCCAGGCACCTCAATAAAAATTTTAAAAAGAGTTCTAGCTAGTAAGCCAAGAAAGACGATACAATGGGATCCTAAAAAATAATTAACTCAAAAGAAGCATTTTAAAAAGGACAAATAAGAAAGAAATTGCAAGATGCTAAACTTAAACCCAATCATATCAAGAGTTACATTAACTATAAATGGTTTAAATATGCCAATTAAAATGCAGATGTTGCCAAATTGGGTAAAACAGCAATATCCAATTATATACTGCTTATAATTAAGTCACTTTAAATATAAAGACAAAAATTGTTTAAAAGTAAAAGAATGGGAAAAGTTATACCATGATAAAACTAGTCAAAATAAAGCTAGAATGCCTATATTAGTATTAGAGAAAGTAGATTTTAGAGCAAAGAATATAGCAAGAATAAAGGTTATTTCATAATTGTAAAGTGGCGAATTAATCAAGAGGGAATAACAATCCAAAACCTTGTGCACCTAACAACTTCAAGAGACCTAAGACAAAAACTGGTAGATTTCCAAGAAATAATAGACAATTTTAGTTGCAGATATCAATACTCCTGTCTCAACAATTGGTAAAATAAGTAGACATATCAGTTCATATATAGAAGTCATTGACAATATGATCAACCAACCTGATCTGATTTAGATGTATCACACACTCTATCCATTGACAACAGAGTACACATGTTCCCCCTGAGTACTCCAGAGCATTTATCAAGATAGACTATATTCTGGGTCATAAAAATAGTCTCAATAAATTTTAAACAATTCAAGTTATACAATGTATGTGCTAGGACCACAGTGGAATTAAATTAAAATCAATAACACAATAGTATCTGGAAAATACCCCAGTACTTAGGAACCATATAACACACTTCTACATAACCCATGGATCAAAGAAGAAACCAAAAGGGAAAATAGAATGCTTTTTGAACTGAATGAAAATGAAAATTTATAGTACTAAATCTCTATATTAGAAAATAACAAAAGTCTTAAACCAGTGAACTCAGCTTCCAACTTATGAAATAAGAAAGAAAAGAGCGGGTGCCTGGGTGGCTCAGTCATTAAGCATCTGCCTTCGGCTCAGGTCATGATCCTAGGGTCCTGGGATCGAGCCCCACATCAGGCTCCCTGCTTGGTGGGAGGTCTGCTTCTCCTTCTCCCACTCCCCCTGCTTGTGTTCCTGCTCTTGTTATCTCTCTCTCTGTCAAATAAATAAATAAAATCTTTAAAAACAATTAAGAAAGAAAAGAGCAAGTGAAAATCCAAATAAGCAAAAAATAGGAAATGATAAATATAAGATAAAAATTAATGAAATAGAAAAATAATGGAGAAAATCAGTAAACCAAAAGCTGATTTTCTGAGATCAAAAAAATATATATATACCTATAGACAGACTGATCAGGAAAAAAAAAGAGAGAAAACACAAATTACCAATATCTTATGCTAAAAGGACATATTTTTTAAAAATATTTTATTTATTTATTTGAGAGAGATAGAATGAGAGACAGAGAGCACAAGAGGGAAGAGGGTCAGAGGGAGAAGCAGACTCCCTGCTGAGCAGGGAGCCCAATATGGGACTTGATCCTGGGACTCCAGGATCATGACCTGAGCCAAAAGCAGTCGCAACTGAGCCACCCAGGTGCCCTAAAGGGACATATTTTAAAAGGACAATTAGAGGTTATACAGATATTTAAAGAATAACATTATGAAAACACCTTATGCCAAAAAAAGTTGACAACTTAGATGGAAATAGATAAATTCTTTGAAAGACACAAATTGCCAAACTGCCAAAACTCACTCAAGAATAAATAGATAATCTGAGTAGCTCTATATCTACTAAAGAAATTGAATTTATGCTTAAAAATCTTAATCTTGGAAATTTCCAAGTCCAGATGAACCCACTGGTGAATTCTACCAAACATTTAAGGAAGAAATAATACCAATTCTATACAATCTCTACTAGAAAATTGAAAAGGAGGGATTATTTCTATATTCTATATGAGGTTCTATATGAGGTTCAGCACTGCTCTGGTATCAAAATTAGACAAAGACAGTACAAAAAAACTTCAGATTAATATCCCTCAGAAACATAGATGTAAAAATTTTAGTAAATTGAATGTGACAATATATAAAAAGGAAAATAAACCACAATCAGTTAGGGTTTAGCATAGGAATGCAAAGTTAGTTTAAAAAGATTCAAAGATCAATTTGAAGATTTGAATAAAAAGTTTCAAAAATCAACCTTTGAAACCACACAAACCTGAACAAAGAAATATATCAGGGAAACATAAAATACATAAAATGGAGACAGATCCCATGTACGTGGATAAGAAGACTCAATATTGTCAAAATTTCAGTTCTTCCCAATTTATCTATAGATTAAACACAATTCAAATCAAGTTACTTTGTAAATATTGACAATCTGTTCCTAAAACTTATATGGAAAGGCAAAATTGAAGTTGAAAGATGGAGACTACCAGACTTCAAGTCTTACTACAAAGCTACAGTAATCAGGACAGTGTAGTATTGACAAAAGAGTAGACAAATAGACCAATGCCACAGAAATAAATCCACACAAATATAGCCAACTGGAGTATGACAAAGGAGCAAAGACAAGTCAATGTAGAAAAAAGAGTCTTTTCAACAAATGGTGCTGGAAACACTGGACATTCAAAAAATACAAAAATACAAAAAAATACAAAAAAATGAATCTAGACACAAACTTATACCCTTCACAAAAATTAACTCAAAATGGATCATAAACATCAATGTAAAATGGAAAATTTTAACATTCCTAGAAGATAATATAGGAGAAATCCTAGGTGACCTTGGGTTCCGTGATGACTTCTTAGATACACCAAAGCATGGGGCACCTGGATGGCTCAGTTGGTTAAGCATCTGCCTTTGGTTCAGGTCAGATCCCAGAGTCCTGGCATCGAGTCCTGCATCAGGCTCCTTGCTCAGCAGGGAGCCTGCTTCTCCCTCTGCCTGCCACTCCCCCTGCTTGTGCTTTCTCTCAATCTGACAAATAAATAAATTTAAAAATCTTAAAAAAAAGATGCCATTACAGGCCTATTAAAATAGTTAAAATCCAGAATACTAGTAATATCAAATGTTGGTGAGGATGTGGAGCCACAGAAACTCATTTATTGCTGGTGGGAATGCAAAATGGTACAATCACTTTGGAAAAGCTTGGCAGTTTCTTACAAACTTAAATTTGCTGGCAGTTATGCTTCATGGTATTTACTTTACCATTGGGTATTTACCCAAATGAGTTGAAAACTTATGACCACAGAAAAACCTGTGCATGAATGTTTTATAGCAGCCTTACATATAATTGCCAAAACATGGAAGCAACCAAGATGTCCCTTGGTAAGTGAATGGATAACTAAACTGCAGTACGTCCAGATAACGGAGTAGCTTTCGGCAATAAAAAGACATGAGCTATCAGGGAAAGAAAAGACATGGAAAAGACATGGAGGAAACTTAAATGCACGTTAAAACAAGCCAATCTAAAAATAAGCCAATCTGAAAAGTCTACACACCATATGATTCCAACTACATGACATTCCAGAAAACGCAAAAACTATGTAGGCAGTAAAAAGATCAGTAGTTGCCGGGAATTTAGGGGTAGAAAGATGAATAGGAGGAGCACTGTTGATTTTTTAAAGAAGTGAAACTATTCTGCATGATATTGTAATGGTGGACATGTCATACATTTGTTAAAACCCATAGAATGTGCCACATAAAGAATGAACTCTAAACTATAAACTTCAGTTAATAATCTACCAATATTGAATTATTAATTATAATAAATGTACTAATGCAAAATGTTAAAAATAGGGGAAATTGGGAGGGGTGGGAGTATTTGGGAACTCTCTGTACTTTCTGCTCAATTTTTCTATAAACCTGTACCTACTCATAAAAGTATATTAACTGATGGTTGCCAGAGGGAAAGTGGATGGGTGGGGAGTGAAATTGATAAAGGAGACCAAGGGTACACTTATCTTGATGAGCACTGAATAACATATAGGATTGTTGAATCATTATATTGTATATTTGAAACTAATATCACACTGTATGTTAATTATACTTCAATAAATTTTTTTGAATACCAAAAAGTCTATGAACTTTTTAAAATGTAAAAGTAAAGGGTGCCTGGGTGGCTCAGTTGTTAAGCGTCTGCCTTCAGCTCAAGTCATGATCCCAGGGTCCTGGGATCGAGCCCCACATCGGGCTCCCTGCTCGATTGGGAAGCCTGCATCTCCTTCTCTGGCTCCTCCTGCTTATGTTCCCTCACTCGCTGTCAAATGAATAAATAAAAAATCTTTAAAAAAAATAAACAAATAAAATGTAAAAGTAAAAAAAAAAAAAGAAAAAACAGTCTTTGTGACTTTGAGTTAGGCAAAGATTTCTTAGTTACAATGCCAAAAGCATGAACCATAGAAGAAAACACTGGTAAATTGGGATTCATGAAAATTAAAAACTTCTATTCTTCAAAAGTCATGAGGAAAGCTTTGGGTTAATAGCTACATTCATTCTTTTGATTGTGGTGATCATTTCATGAGTGTATACATATGTCAAAACTTACCTAATTCTGTACTTCAATGTGTACAATTTATTGTACACACAAACCCGTTAAAGCCTTAAAAATTTAAAAGAATGACCCAGAGAGCTTCTAATGCAGATGCCTTGGGCCTCACTCCTAGAACTCCTAATTTTGTAAGCCTGAGATAAAGTCTAGGAATCTGCATTTTTACCAGGCATTCAGGTAATTCTAGTCCTAGGGAGGAAGGAAATATTCCTCCAGACTGTCCTCAGACTCCAGACTGCAACATCAATCCTTTCCTGGGTCTCCAGTCTGCTGGTCTCCCATGCAGATTTCAGACTTACCAGCCTCCATAATTGCATGAATCAATTTCTTAAATAAAACTCTAATTCTCTCCCTCCCCCTCCATATGCAATTTTTTTCTGTTTCTCTGGAAAACTCTAATATGGTCAGTAAAATAATAATATCCCACAAAAATAATCACTATAAGACTCCTTGAAAAGATTCATAAATTTGGGGCACCTGGGTGGCTCAGTTGTTAAGCGTCTGCCTTCAGCTCAGGTCATGATCCCAGGGTCCTGGGATCGAGTCCCATATCGGGCTCCCTGCTCAGCAGGAAGCCTGCTTCTCCCTCTCCCACTCTCCCTGCTTGTGTTCCCTCTCTCGCTGTCTCTCTCTCTGTTAAAAAATAAATTAAAAAAAAAGAAAAGATTCATAAATTTGGATTTGGCTACATAAATGTGGTTCATACACATTTAAGACTGGAACCTTACATATTTACATTCTTGTATTTTTATAACGCCTGATACATATTCAGTATTCATAGGGTATCTGAATGAATGAATGTTTTTCTCTTTATGGACTCCTGTGGGGCTGCATATGGTTGATTGTCTTCTTTGCATCTTCTAATTCTGGTCATGTCCATGCCAGTTTGACTCAACCGAGAAAGAATCTTGGGAAGACTCTACCACTAGTCCCTGACTGCACTTTATAGCACTGATCTTTAAGCATTGTCTCACGGGGTGCCTGGGTGACTCAGTCGTTAAGCATCTACTTTCGGCTCAGGTCATGATCCTGGGGTCCCCGGGTCAAGCCCTGCATCAGGCTCTGTGGGAAGCCTGCTTCTCCCTCTCCCACTCCCCCTGCTTGTGTTCCCTCTCTTGCTGTGTCTCTCTCTGTCAAATAAAATCTTTAAAAAAATAAATACTGTCTTACAATTTTCTAAAAACAAATTCTTATCCTTTGTATTTTTGTCTGGCCATACAAACTATTCTGTTTCCTCTCAGTGACAGGACCTACTGGCTTTCACGTCCTTGAATTTTTATCCATTCCCATTTTAGAAGTAATGACTTTGATCACCCAACAGTGGCCCTCTTTCAGTTACCCATGTCTATGGAAAGGGCAGATTTTGTTGATTCCTCCAAGCCACTACATTAGGCTAACTTTTTATTTGGATATTAAGGGGAGGGAAAGAAAGGTGTGTCTCTAAGTCTCAAGTCCTAATCACCTCACTTTCAACTCTAAACAGGACAAGAAACCCCTGATCCTAACTCTACCATAGACTTTCCTTCACGAATGGCCCAGCAGATGAAAGCATTTGTACCTCAGCTGGGGAGCTCCCTGTGTTTGGGTCTATGTAAAGCACTGAGCTGATGGAATTAAAGCTGATCACAAGCTTGGCAATATTTTGTTCCATGAGAGAAGTAAAAAAAGTTACTCAATAACACAAATGTCAGAGTGATGAAACACCTTGAAATTCATCTGATCAAATCTTACTCATAGATAAAGAAACTAAGGTCCAGAAACATGAAGTGACTTCTCAAGGTTGGGTTTCCAACACTATCCTGGAGCCTTCTTTGACCTTTTTGGAGGTCATCTTTATTCCTCTGGGATCCCCCATGTACTGCTTGTACCTCTTTTTAGTGCTGTATTTTGTCTTCCTTCATTAGATTTGCAATATTGGGGAGATTGAATCAATGTCTAACTTCCAGGGTTTAGCATAGAAGCTAAACTCATAGTCAATGCTTCATAAATGCTTGTGTAAAGATGGGAGGGAAGAAAGGAGGAGGAGGAGAAGAAGTAAGGATGGGTTTAAAGCTTAGTGATTTGATTTATCACTAGTAAACATGGTGGCAAGCCACATCTGAGAACCCAGGCCCAACAATAGTGGGTACGTTGGAACATGAAGCAGGGAGCTTCTCCAGCCTCCTGAGGTGGTGTAGGCTTTTCCCTCTTTTTCTGTCTCCTCCTGGATCCATGGGATAAATTGAGCCACAGACACAAACATACCAGGCCTCCCCCTGAAGCCAGATCTTATGCCCCAACTGAAGACACCCACTTGGAAGAGCCTCTGGGTTCCATGGATAGCACAGACCATAGGTGCCCCACTGTCTCCCTGAGAATGAGATAATGAAGAAGATACAGTCTGCAAAGAATCAACAGTAGCTCTAAAAAGAGGGCAAGATGAGAGGGTCCTAGGCATAGGCATAGGCTAGGGGCCTCACTCCTGGGCTCTCTCCTGAGAACCTAGAAAGTGGTGGGGCATGTGGAGGATGGGGCCAAGGCAGGGACTGAGTACCTGGCAATTGCCTTTGGTGCCTGGTTCCTTCCAAGCACAAACCATGTTCCTAGAGAGCTGGTCTACCCTCTTGCTGCATTCTCTCCAGCTAATCTGCATCACTCTCAGCTTCTGCAGGTACATGTTAAAGTTGTCATGTTGGTCTGGGAAATGAGGAAGCTAGTGTGAGAATGAGTGCTACATCAACCACTGAAAGTGGCCCACAAATGATCAGGGTGGAAGCCATGGAATGATGCAAACAATTCGCAAATCATAGACTCACAGGGTAGAAAGGTGTTAGAGGTGACCTAATGTAATGCCCCACTCAATATCCCCTTCAGGATCTCCGATAAGGGGTTCCTTCATTTCTACTTCTATGTATTCCCTTTGGGAAACTCATTCCTTCTGGAAGCAGCCTACTAAACCCCCAGCACCAGCCCCTGCCAGGTAAACCTAGAATAAGCTTTCTCCATGGTTCTGCTATCTCTCTCCACAGCTATGCTTGGTCCCTGTACAGAGGTTCAGAACAACCCAACTTCTGAATCAGTATTGTCCAGTGTCTCTGCTAGGCCAGTGGAAAAAACAGGAAACTGACCCACCTATTATTGTCAATTTGTGGAAAGGAAAAGATTATAATTCTAGAGGAACTTCTGGCTTCCCCATCCCATTCCCAACCTCCCAGAGGTTCTCCCTGTCTGGCTAGCCTTGTGTCCTGGGAAAGGAGTAGCGTCATTGATGACAAAGCTTGGTTGGAGAATCACTGGTTCAGTTATTTTGATCATTGATTTTCATCAAATGATAAACAGATGGGGAGATGCATATTATAAAACAATCCATGAAGGAAGAATCCAAACTAGCTTTCTAGTGCCCAGTGCTTCTGGGCCCCCCAAAAATTATCAATGTCATATTTTGAGATTCTTTTATCTTCCAGGCTTTCACCAGGGACTTTACAAGTATAATTGCATTTAATTTAATCCACATAACTGATTTGAGGGAGACATTGCTGTCATTCTACAGGTGAGAAAAAAGTGAGAGTGACTAAGGGGAAGGAGCTAGCTCAAGGTCACAAAGCTAGAGTAGTGAAGCCAAAATTCAGACCTGAGTCTTCTAAAGCATCATGCTGTCTAGCCCAAGGAAACATAAATGTGAACTTTCTATGGCTTTTGAAGGGAAGACACCTACCATATTCATAAGCTGTCACCCACTCTGCCATCCAACACCGGTCCCAGATCCTTTCCTTCTTCTGCAGACAGATGGGCATTTTGAAGTTAGTGAATTGTACTGGTGTGGCAAGCAGGAGCAGGGAGAGGTCACTGTCAAGGTGGGATGGTTTATAATCTTTGTGAATAATTATCTTCTGCACTTGCTTTCTCTCCAAGTGGATATCGCTGAATCTTTTGGTTCCCATGACCACAGTAATATTTCCCAATGCCATTTTTAACCTAAAATATGAAAATAATAACTCCAAACTATAATAATAGTTACACTGCATTTCACATTTATAGACACATTTGTAAACAAAAGAGTTTACAATTGATACTGAGAAATCCAAAGAAGTGGATGTGTGGTGCCCTAGAGACTGGCTAGAGTCAGGGATCCAGACTTAGGCAAATGTCCAAACTAATGACATCAGCCCAGGAAGTTTTCCCTGACCCAAAGGAAGAGGAATGAATCCATCCAAGAGAATAGAATGTGAATTCCTTGACAACAGAGATTTTGACTATCTTGTTTACTGCTATATCACCAGCACGTAGAACAGCACGTGGTAGGTGTCTAATGAGTATGTGTACAATGAACAAACACAGTGCATTTTCTAGACATGTGGCAGGTAGGAGAAGGGAAGATTTGTACTGATTTTCCAATACTGGGTACATAGTCACAACTAGCAGCCAACCTTAGGATATGGTTCACTTAAAAGGAGAAAGTGGGTGTAGAAAAGAGACTTTTTGGTACAAAGCCAATGGGAACAAACCGGGTATAGAGTCCATGGTTTCATAAGCCTTGTGCATTAATCCATTAAGCTACTCAGCCCAGACAAAATGTTGAGGAAATTTGATGTAAATTAAGACAATGCTTCAGAAACTTACAGGGTTCTTGGGAAGCAATGTGCAGCTGTCAAAACCCACCATCGATGTATGATTGAGCCTCCACAGAGGTGTTTCCGTGAGATCTGGATACTCACTTGCCATGGGAACTCACCTTCCTGGACTTCAAACAGTTCATGAAATGATAATGATGATGAATTTGAAAAGGCAGGTCTGTGGCCACATTGAACTTTGTCTGAAAGAGAAATGAAAGAGCCATTTGTACATGAGGAGCACTGAGAAATCCTTCTTATCTGGTATTCCCAACCTCTTCCAAGTTTAGACTGGTAATGAAGCTGAGTGAAATAAATGAGCAGGCACAGACGGGCAGGTCTCAGAAAACACCAGCAAAACACACCTTCTTTAATGTCTGTCCCTCACGTTCAAAAACTACTGTGAGACCTGGAGAAGTCAGGGCAGAGATCCATCAGAAGCTAGAAAAGTGTTGGGGTGTCAATGCAAAAGGGCCAAAGATATATAGGATCCATTCAGGAGACAGCAATCATGCAGAATTTGAATAGGGAAAGTTAATATCAAGAATTATAAACCATAACAGAGGAATAACTACAAAGGGTCGAGAGGACTCCAAGAATACCATAAGGTTAGGGGAGAGTGGAAGGACTGAATTTGGCAGGGGAGCCCCTCCCCAAGGTTCGGGTTCAGAAATCACTGGATAATGTGTGCTTGCAGCCCAAGGGAAAACAGAAGTTTGCTAGTTCCTAATGCTATACAAGCAGGAAACATCCTTTTAAAGTACAGCTGGATTGAAACTTAACACCCCTTCTGGTAAGCAAGGGAGGTGAGCAGGAGGGAGCTTAGGTATCAAGAGCCTGCTCATTAGCTGGAGGGCACAAGGCCTGGGATGTCCATGTCTGTGTTGGGACAGCTGCAGTGAGGAGGTGTAAGGAAATTGGAAGGATTTGGGGGACCGATCAAAGAAAAAGATATGACCACATGGTGGCAGTAGCACACACAAGCTTTATTTTAATAGGTCTGCATGCAACAGAAGCCCTTTACAGCAGGAGACCATCCAGAAACTAAGGTATAGGGATCACCATCTAAAAGCGGAGGAGGACAAGGGAACTCCCAGGGGGAAAGAGATCAGAGAAGGTGCTTAACATTTAGGTAATGTTGCTCAGTGGCAGAAATGGGAGTCTCTGAGTCCGAGAACAATTAAGGGCAGCAGTGGTGTGGGTGTTGATAATCAACAGGCTTTATCTTATCTATGACTAGCAGATATTGGGTGCAGTTTCACTGGCTATGCAAAACAGGAGGCTCTCAACGTCTAAAAACTGCTAAGTTGGCCTTGTTGAAAACAAATGAATGGGGCTCCTGGGTGGCTCAGTAGTTTAAATGGCTGCCTTTGGCTCAGGTCCTGGTCCCGGGGTCCTAAGATTGAGCCCCGTATGGGGCTCCCTGCTCAGCGGGGAGTCTGCTTGTCCCTCTTCTTCTCCCTCTCTCTCTGCCCCTCCCCTGTTCATGCTCTCTTCCTCTCTTTCTATCGCAAAAAATAAATAAAATCTTTTTTAAAAAAAGAAAAAGAAAACAAATGGATGTGTAAAAATTAAGTGTGGCGGGGCGCCTGGGTGGCTTAGTTGTTAAGCGTCTGCCTTCAGCTCAGGTCATGATCCCAGGGTCCTGGGATTGAGCCTTGCATCGGGCTCCCTGCTTGGTGGGAAGCCTGCTTCTCCCTCTCCCACTCCACGTGCTTGTGTTCCCTTTCTCGCTGTCTCTTTCTGTCAAATAAATAAAATCTTTAAAAAAAGTTAGGTTTGGCACTGGCAGGCTTTGAGCTGATGGGTATTGGCCTGCTATGAAGAAATAAACAATCTATGGTCTAGTAGACAAAAGCCATTTTGGGGCCATTTATATACCAGGAGGTCACTAAACAGGGGACAAGACTCAAGCTTATGACCCATGGCTTGAGCCAAGCACTTCTGGATGTTCTCTTCCTGCAACAGTCATACTGAAGGAACAAAGAGAAACAAACAGAAGCATGCCAGACAGAACCAGGAAAAAACCCTTTCCTTCTGCAGGATCTGTCTAGTATCTTCTACTGAGGATAATTTTGTTTTTCAGATTAAGATATAACTGACATAGAGCAGTGTGAAAGTTTCAGATGGACAACTTGTTGATTTGATACACTTATGTATTGCAAAATGATTACCTTACATAACATTAACTAACATCTCCACCACATCCCATTATTACCATTTCTTTTTTATAGTGACAACATTTAAGATCTACTCTCTTAGCAACATTCAAGTATATACTACAGTACTATTAACTATAATCACCATATATTACATTAGGTTCCCAGAATTTATTCATCTTCTGACTGAAAATTTGTATCCTTTGACCAACCTCTCCCCATTTCTCCCACCCACAGAATACCATAAGGTTAGGGGAGAGTGGAAGGACTGAATTTGGCAGGGGAGCCCCTCCTTTGGAGTTCCCCCAAAGGGAACTCCTTTGGGTTCAGAAATCACTGGATAATGTGTGCTTGCAGCCCAAGGGAAAACAGGAGTTTGCTAGTTCCTAATGCTACACAAGCAGGAAACATCCCTTTAAAGTACAGCTGGATTGAAACTTAACACCCCTTCTGGTAAGCAAGGGAGGTGAGCGGGAGGGAGCTTAGGTATCAAGAGCCACCACTCTACCCTCTGTTCCTGTGAGTTTGTTGTTTGTTTGTTTGTTTTTCAGATTCCAAATATAAGTGAGATCACACAGTATTTGTCATTCTCTGTCTGACTTATTTCACTCGGCGTAGTGCCCTCAGGGTCCATTCACGTTGTTGCAAATGGCAGGATTTCCTTCTTTCCTATGACTGAATAATATTCGTATATTTATCACATCTTTATCCATTCATCCACCGGCAGACACTTAGGTCGTTTCCATATCTTGGCTCTTGTGAATAAAGCTGAAATGAATGTGAGAATACAGACAACTCTTTGAGATCCTGTTTTCCTTTCCTTTGAATATACACCCAGAAGTGGGACTGCAGGATCATATAGTAATTCTATTCTCAATTTTTTAATGAAATCTCATTCTGTTTTCCAAATTGGTTGCACCAATTTCCATTCCCACCAACAGTGCACAAGAGTTCCCTTTTTTCTACATCCTTGCCAAGACTTGTTATCTCTTGTCTTTTTGATAAAAGCTATTCTAGCAGGTGTGAGGTGATATCTCATTGTGGTTTTGATTTGCATTTTCCTGATGATTAGTGATGTCAGTGTATCTGTTCATGTTTCACCTATCTGTTAGTCATTTTCTATGTCTTCTTTGGGAAAATATCTATTCAGTTCCTCTGTCCATTTTTTAATCAAAAGAAAGTTTTGGCCATTAAATTATATGAGTTCTTTATATATTTTGGATATTAAGCCTTTATCAGATATATGATTTGCAAATACTTTCTCCCATTCAGTAGGTTGCCTTTTAGTTTGTTGACTTTTTCTTTTGTTGTGCAGAACTTTTTAGTTTAATATAGTTCCACTTATTAATTTTTCCTTTTATTGCTTGTGTTTTTGGTGTGACAACCAAAAAATTGTTGCCAATAACAATGTCAAGAAATTTTTTCCTTTGTTTTCTTCTAGGAGTTTTATGGTTTTAGTTTTTATGTTTAAGTCTTTTATCCATTTCAAGTTAATTTTGATGTGTGGTGTAAGATAGGGGTCCCATTTCATTCATGTATTCATGTGACTAACCAGTTTTCCAGAACCATTTATTGAAGAGACTTTTGTTTTTCCCATTGAGTATTCTTGGATCCCTGTCAAATATTAGTTGGCCATGTATGTGAGGGTTTATTTCTGGGTTGTCAATTTGTTTCCATTGGTTTTTGTGTCTGATTTTATTCCCTGTAGCTTTGTGTGATGCCTCCAGGTTTGTTCTTCCTCAGAATTCCTATGGCTATTCAGAGAATTTGGTGATTCCATACAAATTTTAAGTTTTTTTCTTCTTTTTCTGAGAAAGATGTTGTTGGAATTTTGATAGAGTTTGTGTTGATGCCATAGATGGTTTTGAGTAGTATTGATATTTTAACAATACTAATTCTGATCCATAAACATGGGATATTTTTCCATTTGTTTGTGTTTTCTTCATTTTTTTTTTCCCATCAGAGTCATAGTTTTCAGTGTAGAGATCTTTCATCTTTTGGTTAAATTTATTCCTATTTTTTGATGCTATTGTGAATGGGATTATTTTCTTTATTTCATTCTCAGATATAATGTTGTTAGTGTACAGAAGTGCAACTGATTTCTGTATGTTGATCTTGTATCCTGCAACTTTACTGAGTTCATTGATTAGTTTTTTGGTGTAGTAAATTTATTTTCCATATAAAAAATTACATCAGCTGCATACAAGACAATTTTTTACTTTTTCATTTGGATGCCTTTTATTTTATTTTCTTGATCGATTGCTCTGGCTAGGACTTCCAGTGCTTTGTTGAATAAGTGAGAATGGGCACCTTTGTCTTGTTCCTGGCCTTAGAGGAAAAGCTCTCAATTTTTCTCATTGAGTATAATGTTGGCTGTGGGTTTGTCATATATGGCTTTTATTATGTTGAAGTATGTTCCTTCTATATCCAATATGTTGAGCATTTTTATCATGAAAAGCTAATGTATTTTGTCAAATGCTATTTCTGCATCTATTGAAATGATCATGTGATTTTTATCTTTCATTCAGTTAATGTGGTGTGCCACATGTATTGATCTGTAACCATTCCTTTAATCTTAGGGATGAATACCACTTGATCATGGTTTATGATTCTTTTAATGTGCTGTTGAATTTGGTTTACTAATATTTTGTTGAGAATTTGTATATCTATATTCATCAGGAATATTGGTAGGTAGTTTTTTTCTGTTATAGCATCCTTATCTGGCTTTGGTATCAGAGTATGCTGGCCTTGTGAAATGAGTTTGGGAATGTTCCTTCCTCTTCTATTTTTTGGAAGAGTTTGAAAGGCTTGGCATTAATTCCTTAAATGTTTGGTAGAATGAACCATTGAAACTGTCAGGTCTTGTCCTTCTCTGTATTGGTTGGCTTTTGATTACTGATTCAATCTTCTTACTCATTATTGGTCTGCTCAGATTTTCTATTTCTTCATGATTCAGTTTGGTAGGTTGTATGTCCTAGGAATATATCCACTTCTTCTAGGTTATCTAATCTGTTGCCATACAATTTTTATGAGCCTGTGTATCTTTGTAGCATAAGTTGTAATGTCTTTTTTCATTTCTAATTTTATTTATTTGAGTCTTTTCTTTTTTCTTCTTAGTCTAGCTAAAGATTTGTACATTTTGTTTATCTTTTTTAAAAACTGACATTTAGTTTTGTTGACACTTTGTATAAATATGGTTGTTTGAGATCATTCTAATTTCTTAATATATGCATTTATCACTATAAACTTTCCTCTCAATTGCTTTTGCTCCATCACATAATTTTTGATACATTGCATTTCCATTTTCATTTGTTTTGAGATATTTGTAAAATGTCTCTTTTGATTTCTTCTTTGACCCATTGGTTGTTCAGAAGTGTGTTGTTTAGTTTCCTCTTCATTTCTAACTTCATTCTATTGTGGTCAGAAAAAAAATATTGATATGATTTCAATGTTCTTCAAACTTCTAAGATTTGTTTTGTGCCATATTGTACAATCTATCCTCGAGAATGTTACCTGTGTACTCACGAAGAAAATTCTGCTGATTTGATAGAATGGTCTATACATGTTTATTAAGTTCATTTGTTCTGGATTATGATTCAATTCCAATATTTTCTTTTGATTTTGTCTGGATGTTCTACCCATTGTTGACAGTGGGGTAGTGAAATCTCCTACTATTATTATATTTTTGTCTATTTCTCTCTTCATATCCATTAGTATTTGTTTAATATATTCCAGTGCTGTAATGTTGGGTGCATATATATTTACTATTGTTATATATTCTTGATGTATTGACTTTTTAATCATTATATAATGACCTGAATCTCTTGTTATCTTTTTTAGCATAAAGTCTACTTTGTCTGATGTAAGTATGGCTACATTCACTTCCCTTTTGTTTTCCACTTGCATGAAATATCTTTTTCCATCCCTTTACATTGAGCCTAGGTGTGTCTTTAGAGCTAAAATGAGTTTCCTGTAGGCAGCATGTATTGGGTCTTGTTTTTTCTTCTTTTTTTTTTAATCCATCCAGAATATTCTGTGCCTTTCTATTGGTGAATTCCATTCATTTATATTTAGAGTGACTATTGATATGTAAAGACATACTTCTGCCATCATATCCTTTGTCTTCTAGTTGTTTTGCATCTCCATTGTTTCTTTTTCCCTCTGTTTCTGTCTACCTTTATAAAGTGGTCATTTTCCATGGTGATTTACTCAGTCTCCCTTTTTATGTTTTGTGGCTCTACTCTAGGTTTTTAGTTTGTGGTTACCATGTGGCTTATATAAAACATCTCATATATAAAATAGTCCTTTTTATGCTGGTAGCATCTAATCTTCATTTGCCTATAAAAGTTCCACCCTAATATTGCCATTTTACAGATAAGGAAACAAATACAGAGATATTTAGTAACTTATTCTGAGACCACATAACAAGTATGTGAAGGAAATGTAATTAGTTCCTGTCAGTCTACTTCAGAGTTCATTATGCTACAGGTCTGATTGTGTTTATAATCTGGGATGAAAAGGTCCATCTAGCACATCATATAAAATATTGATGAATTTTTTACATAAATTTAAAATTTTTACATTTGGCCCAAAATAGTTTTAAGAGTGTTAAAGAATCAGGAGAAAAGATTTAGCAGCACACATAAGACACAGAGGGCTAATGTCATTAAAATTAAAAAAGGTCCTGCAAACCAGTTTACCACACCCATTCAAATAGGAAAAATAAGAAAGTTATAGGAACAGGTAATTCTCAAAAGGATAAATGGAAAATGTTACAACTAAGGAAAATGCTACAAATAAGGGGGTAAAGATTGGTCTTGTGGCCAGAAACATTTCAGAAATACCAGATTAAATGAAATTAAACTATTTTCTTTACAGTGAGATTTCTCAAAACCTTTAATATGTGAATATTCACTGTGACTCTACAGAAAAAGTATGAAATAGAGCATTTCTAAAATCTTATCTAACCATGAGGACTTTTTCTTTTTCTGTGCAGCTTCTAACAGGACAAGGATTTTACAGAACATACTTGAAAATGCATTAATTCATTTGCTCCTATAATAGTCCTATAACTTTTCCCACTCTATGAGATTGTATAATTTAATACATGTAGTCTAAATTAATAAGGCCCTTATTCCACCACAACTCTGTTACTTGTCCCAGAGTGTTGGGCCCAGAAAGATCCTTAATACATTTATAAAGAAGGGAGTGGAGACTGGAGAAGCAGAGGCAATTGCTAAACTGTTGTTTCAAGTGCTCTGTATTTCCAGAACTCGGGTCCAGACCCTGAAGGATCATTTTAAAAGGTATGTTCACTAAGCCCAAAATATCTACTTTGATTAATCAATTGTAATCTCCTCATTTCCTGGGCCATTTGCTCTAACTCAGCAACCCCTCAGGACTCTAAATAAAATCTACAGGAACCAGGTAAGAGGTTGAAGGCCTCTCTCCATCCTCTGCTCTGGGTTAGCCTGGCACAGACCTGGATCTTCCAGGGCATGTCCCTTGAGCACTATAAGCAGTGGAATTAGAAGCTGGAGCATCTTCTTTTCATTCCAGTCCAAAATTGCCCAACCTATGCCTCTAGCCAAAGCTGATAAAGTGCCAACTGCCACTGCTTCAGTTGAGGCCATCATAAATGCATGGCAGAGCTGGTCTTGGGTGACATCACAGTAAGCCCAGGGTTAGGGAGGATACAGGGGATGCAAGGCAGCCTGGCTTAATGTGTCTGTGTGCCTAATCCTTCCCTGTGTGCCCTCCACAGTGGGGAATAAAGGGACAATGTCTCTAGCAAACTTTTGTCTGCACACTCCCTTCCCACTTTTGACTGAGCCTCTTGTTAAGCCATGTATTCTATCATATGCTTTGGCATCAAAAAGCTATGGGTCTTTGGGTGAGTTTTCATATTTTTTATTTCAAGCCTGCTATGACTTTTTAGAAGATTGAACTTTATTGTGAGGTTAATGGGGAGAATGGTAGAATGAAAATGGGTCATATAGTCACATATGCATGAAAAGATTACTCTGAGTGTTACACAGGGATTATTTTAGAGAGGACTAACTAAAAAAGAGAATATAATTTAGGAAGTTGCTCCAGAAATGCAGATAAAAGATGATGGTGGCCTAAAGTAGTAAAGAGGGTGGGTGTATTAGTTTGCCAAGGCTACCATAACAATGTACCACATACTGGGTGGCTTAAACAACACAAATTTCTCAGTTCTGGAGGCTGGGAAGTCCAAGATCAAGGTGTCAATAGGGTTGGTTTCCTTCTGAGGGCCATAATGGAAGGATCTGTTCCAGGCCTCTCTGGCTGGTGTGCAGATGGTCATCCTCTTGCTGCCTCACTACGGTCTTCTCTCTGTGCACGTGCACTCCTGGTGTCTCTTCCTCTGTTTTTTAGATTTAATTTGATTTTAGTTGCAGTATAGTTGACATATAGTGTTATATTAGTTTCAGGTGTACAACATAGTGACTCAACAATTCCATACATCACCCAGTGCTCATCACAAGGGCACTCCTTAATCTCCATCACTTATTTCACTTATCCCCCTGCCCACCTCCCCTCTGGTAACCATCTTCCTCTTTTTATAAGAATACCAGTTATATTAGATTAGGGCCTTATTTTAACTTAATCATCTCTGTAAAGACCTTATCTTCAAATATGATTACATTCTGAGGTACTGGGGGCTGGGATATCAACATATGAATTATAAGAGGGACACAATTCAACCCATAATAGTGGAGTCACCAAGAAACAGATGTAATTGAGAGATAACCAAAGAGTTTGAATATAAAAGTAATGTGATTGATGAGCTATACAGGATGAGCAGTCAGATACAAGTACAGATCTGAAAGTTTGGGGGGGAAGTATAAATTGGAAAGTTATCAGCCTATTGAAGTCATGGGAATGGATAAGATTGTTCACTGAGAAGGTTTGGAGAGAGAAGCAAAGAGGGCTTAGGACTGAGGCCAGAATAACTGCCAACATTTTTGGTCCTATAGAGGAAGCAGAGCCCGAAAAGGAAGCTAGCAATTGCCAGAAGCACTGTAGGAAAATAAGAGGGTGATGGTGTGCAAAATGGGACTAGAATGTTCCAAAGAGGAGCAATGTCTTCTAATTAAAGATAATCCCTCCCCATGTCCTCTGAATCTCTCAATCCTCCCACAGCCTCGGGAATATGATACTATCGCCCCCTCCCTAGTCCTCATGCTCTTTTTCTCTTCCACATCTTTCTCATCAGCATTTAAATGTGCTTAAGTCATCAAATCTTTTAAATAAACGAATCTCAAAAGGCTCTCCCCCTACTCTGACTTACTCTTTAGCCACCACCCTATCTCCTCTCATTTATAACTCTTTGTAAAGAATTTAAAGAATGACTGTATAGGAGACTGAATGAAGTGCTAACTGCCGAAAATAGCTATTATCTGTAAGTAAAGACTCCTGTTTTCTCCTCTGTTCTTACAACAGTTCTGACATCAGATGTGTGGGTTTTTCCATACCAAGCACTTCTCCAAATCTTAGTGGACATTGAATGGGAGTCCTACAGTTTAACTCAATTCTGACACTAACTACATGGAGTAAGTGCAGACCCCACAGGTTAAGGGTTCAGTCCCACAAAATTGCACCCACTTCAGATGCCAATCACAAATCCAGGTTGTCACTTACACTTCTGACTGACCTGCTGTAAATCAGGAGTTCCCACAACCCCTCCTCAGTTTCCATGATTTGCTAGAAGAGGTCATAGAACTCAGTGAGCTTTCCTAACTATTTCTGATTTATTATAAAGAATACAACTCAGGGACAACCAAATGGAAAAGATACATAGAATAAGGTATAGGGAAGGGACATGGAGTTCTCTTGCCCTCTCTAGGTGCACCACCCTTCCAGCACCTCCATGTGTGCACGAACCCATATGCTCTCTGAACCCCTTCAGTTAGGGTTTTTATGTTGGCTTCATTATGTAGGCTTGATTGACTAAACCACTGGCCACTGGTGGTTAATTCAACCTCCACCCCTTCTCTCCTTAGACATCAGGTCTGGGGCTGGAAATTCGAACCCTCTCGTCACAAAATTGGTTCCCTAGGCAACCAGCCCCCCAGCCCAAGGGATTTTTCAAAAGTAACCTCATTAACATAAACTCAGATGTGGTTGAAAAAGGCTTGTTACTGATAACAGGAGACACTCTTTTCATCTTTATCACCTCAGCGCTATTTTAGGGCTCAGGACAAGAACCATATATTAGCACATAAGAAATTACAAAGATTTTAAGGGCTCTGGCCAGGAGCCCAGATGAAGACTACAATATATGTTTCTTATTATATCACAAGATTACAATAATATTCCCGGGTTATCTACAGGAATCCCCAGTTACCTACAAGAATCCCTAGCTACCTATAAGGCTTCCCAGTTACCTGCAAGCCTTGCTCCCTCCTTCCTTCAGGTCTCTTCTGTCCCCTTGTCAGTTAGACCTCCCCAATCACTCTATTAAAAACAGCATCTGCTACCTTCTTCAACCTACACTCACTATACTCTTTCTCTACTTTCTTTTTCCATAGCATTTGTGATCATCTGATAGAGTCCATATCTTCAGGATTTATTTAATTTCTGTCTCTTCTACTAGAATGATCTTTGTGAGGGCAGGGGCTTTTTATTTATTATTTATTCCTATATCCCTAGTTTTTAGAAAATTTCCCGGTACATATTAGGCACTTAATTAATAGTTGGAATGAAAGAATGAATGCCTTGAGAAGAAAAGGCTGGCCTCCCACTCAAGGTAGAGATTTACCTGTGAATGTTGGTGAGGTATGCTCTGCCCTGATGAGTTGCACTATCTTGAGAAAGTCAAAGTTTATGTTTCCTCTCCCCTCATGAGTTTTTCAAAAGGATAAGCCAAAATAATTTGAGAATTAACTGTGGTTATATGTCTAAAAGTATAATGTAGAGTAGTATGGTCTTCGGAGCGGGCAGACCTGGGTTTGGATCCTGGCATGATATTCACAGTATTAGTCAGGGTTCTTTAGGGAAACAGAACCAATAGACTATTATATATCATATATGTAATGACTTATTATTATAAAGAATTGTCTTATACAATTATGGAGGCTGACAAGTCCCATTATCTGCCATCTGCAAACTGGAGACCCAAGAAAGCCAGTAATGTAGTTTGAAGGCCTGACGCCAGAAAGCCAATGGTGTGATTTCAGTCCAAGTCCAAATACCTGAAAAACAAGAGAACCAGTGGAAGTTCTAGTCCAAGTCTAAAGGCCTAAGATCCAGAGGGCTAATGGTGAAATCGGAGGGCAGAAGACTGATGTCCCAGGTCAAGTAGTCAGGCAGGGAGAGCAAATGTTCTCTTCCCCCAACTTTTTGTTTTATTTAAACTGTTTTATTTTTAAATAAAACAGTTTTATTTAAACTGTTTTATTTTTATTTTGTTTTATTAAACCTTCAACTGATTGGAGAATATCCACCCACATTGGGACGGGCCATCTGCTTTACTCTATCTACAAATTCAAATGCTAATCTCATCTGGAAACACCCTTACGACACACTCAGAAATAATGTTTAATATCTGGGCACTCCATGATCCAGTCAAGTTGACATAAAAGGTACCTCCACACTCAGTAACCTGTGATTCTGGTCTGGTTCCTTAACTTGTCCCAGGCTGCTTTCTTCACCATGAAATGAGGAAAGAAGATAACTTGGTCTAGTTTTGTAGGGTTGTTCTGCAGATTAAATGTGATGGCAAATGCAAAACCTTGGCATGCAGGAAGCCATCAGAACAAGCCAGTGCCCTGTCCTTCTGGTGCTCCAGGCACCTCACTCAGAATCCAAGAGGGTTAGACATGAAGATGATCTCAGAGCCTGTGTATACCTGAGACAATGATCATGATCTGCCACTGACTGACAATGCATACTTGGTGATTTAACTTGTAAACTGGGCTCCAGAACATTATTGCATTATCATAGCAAGCATATTTTGGATGCATTACTACGTAGCAGTCACTGTATTGTGGACTGCATGTTTGTATCCCCCTCAAAATTCATTTGTTGCGGGGTACTTGGGTGGCTCAGTCATTAAGTGTCTGCCTTTGGCTCAGGTCATGATCCCAGGGTCCTGGGATCGAGCCCTGCATCATGCTCCTTGCAAAGCAAGGAGCCTGCTTCTCCCTCTCCCACTCCACTTGCTTGTGTTCCCCCTCTCACTGTGTCTCTCTCTGTCAAAAAATAAATAAAATCTTTAAAAAAAATCATTTGTTGAAACAATTTCAATGTGATAGGATTTGGAGGTGGGCCTTTGAAAAAAGTAATTGGTCGTGAGAATGGAGCCCTCACAAATAGGATTTGTGCCCTTATAATAAGAGATTGGAAAAGATCTCTCATCCATGTGAAGACCCACTAAGAAGGCAGCTGTTTGAAAACCAGGAAGAGAGCCCTGTCCAAGAACCAACCATCCTGGCAGGCTGAGTTTTAAGAGTTTAGATATCCAACTTCCAGAACTATGAGAAATAAGTGTCTGTTTTTTAAGTCACCCGGTCTAGGTGAACAACACAGGTTTTGACTGCACAAGTCCACTTATACGCAGATTTTTTTTCAATAAATACAGTGGAAAATTGTTTGGAGATTTGCAACAATTGGAAAAACAAATTCCATAGCCTAGGGATACCAAAAAAATTAAGAAAAAATTTGGTGGGGTGCCTGAATGGCTCCGTTGGTTGAGCGTCCCATTCTTGGTTTTGACTCAGGTAGTGATCTCATGGGTTGTGGGATCGAGCCCTGTGTCAGGCTCTGCTCTTGGCATGGGGTCTGCTTCAAGATTCTCTCCCTCTGTCCCTCCCCACACACATGTGCACTCACACATGTGCATGTGCGCGCTCTATCTCTAAAATAAATAAATGAATCTTTAGAAGAAAAAAAGTTTGGTGTGTCATAAATGCATAAAATATATGTATATACTAGACTCTTATATCATTTACTGCCATAAAATACACACAAATCTATTACAAAAGGTTAAAATTTATCAAAACTTATGCACACACAAAATTTACAGACTGTATATGGAATCATTCATGGTCAAGAGAAATAAAAGCAAATGTAAAGATGCAAGATTAAATCATGACTGTAAAAAATTAACTGTAGTGTATACTGTATTACTGTAATACTTCCATAGCCATCTTTTGTTGCTATTGCAGTGAACTCCAGTGTTGGGAATATCCACTTCAAATGCTGTGATGTCAATCATTTCCATGTAAGCAGCTGGTCTTTCCAGTAAATTGTTTATTGCAATTAAAAAGTAATCTCTCAAGTTCTTGTGTATTTTTCATTGTGTTTAGTGAAATACTGTAAACCTTGAATAACACTATGGACCCATACAAAGTGCTACTAGTGATGCTGAAAGTGCTTCCAAGAAGCAGAAAAAAGTCATGACATTACAAGAAAAAGTTTAATTCCTTCATATGTACTATAGACTGAGGTCTGCAGCTGTGGTTGCCCACCATTTCAAGGTAAATGAATACAGCATAGGATCATTGTAAAAAAAAAAAAAGAAAGAAAAGGAAATCCGTGAACTCATCACTGCAGCTATGCCAGCAGGTACAAAAACCTTGGACTTTTTGCAAAATGCTTTTTTATCTCATATTGAAAATCTCATGCTGAAAATGCAGCTTTTATATGGGTGTGGAATTGCTATAAAAAAGGCATACCTCTAGACTCTAATATGACTTGAGAAAAAGCAAAGTCATTATACAACAACTTCAAGCAAAAGGAAGGTGAAAGATCTAAAGCTGGAGAATTTAATACCGACAAAGGATGGCTTGATGATTTTATAAATCATCTTAAAAAATGTCAAGATAACAGGAGAAGCAGCTTTTGGTGACCAAGAGGCAGGAGATGAGTTCCCAAATGCCATTGAGAAAATCACTGATGAGAAAAGATACCTACCTGATCAGATTTTTTTCATGCAGATGAAAATAACTGGGGCGGGGGGGGGAGCCACAGAGGACATTTATTAGTAAGGAAGAAGAGCGAGCACCAGTATTTAAGACAGGGAGGGATAGGCTAGCTCTACTGTTTTATGCCAGTGTTGGGTTTATAATGAGGACTTCCCTTATCTATAAAGCTACTAAGCCTTGAGTCTTAAAGGGGAAAGATAAACACTAGCCGCCAGTCTTTTGGTTGTACAACAAGAAGGCTTAGAAAATAAGATGATTTTATAAATCATCTTAAAAAATGTCAAGATAACAGGAGAAGCAGCTTTTGGTGACCAAGAGGCAGGAGATGAGTTCCCAAATGCCATTGAGAAAATCACTGATGAGAAAAGATACCTACCTGATCAGATTTTTTTCATGCAGATGAAAATAACTGGGGCGGGGGGGGGAGCCACAGAGGACATTTATTAGTAAGGAAGAAGAGCGAGCACCAGTATTTAAGACAGGGAGGGATAGGCTAGCTCTACTGTTTTATGCCAGTGTTGGGTTTATAATGAGGACTTCCCTTATCTATAAAGCTACTAAGCCTTGAGTCTTAAAGGGGAAAGATAAACACTAGCCGCCAGTCTTTTGGTTGTACAACAAGAAGGCTTAGAAAATAAGAACCCTTTTTCTGGAATTGGTTCCACTGATGCTTTGTCCCTGAAGTCAGGAAGTACTTGTGGGTAAGGGGCTGCCTTTTATGTATGTATGTATGTATATATGTATGTATGTATTTTTAAAGATTTTATTTATTTGACAGAGAGAAAGAGTACAAGCAGGGGGAGTGGCAAGCAGAGGGAGAGGGAGAAGCAGGCTCCCCACTGAGCAGGGAGCCCGATGTGGGGCTCGATCCCAGGACCTGGGATCATGACCTAAGCTGAAAGCAGCCACTTAACCAACTGAGCCACCCAGGTGCCCCAGGGGCTGCCTTTTAAAGAAATGCCATTTGACACCGGAAATTCTTCTGGCCACACAGAGCCCCATGAGTTCAAACACCAAAGGTATTGCCCCCAAACACAATGTCTCTAATTAGGCCTCTAGATCAGGCAATCATAAGGGCTTTTAAGGCTCATTATACATGACAGTCTATGTAAAGCTTTGCCAATGCAATGGAAGAGAACCCTGACAGAGACAACATCATGAAAGTCTGGGAGGATTACACCATCAAAGGTGCCATCGTTGTTGTAAGAAAAGCCATGAAAGCCATCAAGCCCGAAACAATAAACAAATTCCTCATAATTGGAGAAACTGCATATCAGCCTGTTATCACAGGTAAATGGTTTAAAAAAAACTGTAACAATGTTACTAATACTGTATTGTGAATATGTAATACTACATGCCATAAAAATTTTACAATTCATTCATTAGTGTATAAGCGAGGATACCATGAAGCAATCATATCAATTACACTACGCTACCACAAAGCAATCATATTGCTGCTTCAATGCATATATCATTATACCTGTAAAAACATGAATTTCTTTTTCACTTTCTCTTTTAATTTTTTACTAGTGTTAGTAATATGTATAATACCTACAGTGTTTTGTATCATATAAGACTGTTGATATAAGCACTGACAGACAATTCATCTTGTAAACAGATGATGTAAACTTATGGTATTAATAAATACAGTACAGTACTGTAAATATGTTTTCTCTTCCTTATGATTTTCTTAGTAACATTTTCTTTCTCTAGCTTATTTTATTGTAAGAATACAGTGTATAACATATATAGCATACAAAATATGTATTAATCAACTGTTTATGTTATTGGTAAGGCTTTCAGTGAACAGCAGGTTATTAGTAGTTACGTTTTTGGAGAGTCAAAGTTATATGTGGATTTTAGCTGCAAGGAGTGGGGTCGGTGTCTCTAACCCCCATGTTGTTCAAGGGTCAACTGAATTTGTTATAGTTGTCAGAAGTGACTAAGAGGCATTGTGACCACAGCCTGAGCCTCATGTCAACCCTAAAAGGTACCCTGTGTAGAAATAAGCAAACTCTGAGAGGTGAAATAACATGCCCATGATCCTTTATAGAAGTAGTGGAAGCAGGATTTGGAACTAAGTATGTCCGACTTCAGAAATCATCTCTAGTACAACATGCAAACCACCTACTAAATAATACAGTACAATATAAATGGATACACAAGTTTTAGGGGCAGCAAGCCTCTGCAGGAAAGTCAGAGAGGAGACCAGATGCATCCTCTGAACTCTCTGGCTACGTCATTACTTGGTGAGGTTCTTGTAACCATAAGGTCATAGTCCAACAATAACAATGGGTTTTGTCTGATCGTCTGGTAACAGCTGCCTAAATGGCCATATTGTGGCCACTTCTTGGCTCAGCAGAAAGGAGTTATGATCAATTGGCCGCATCTGTCATGAGAGCTGGGGGCTGGAGGTGGCGGTGGGTGGAGCATGGCAGTCCTACCCGACATTTGCCTCCCTGAGCTAGGTGACTTGCCCATGCTTGTATGGATGAGTACGTTCCCCACAGTTGATGTTCAGCAAACTGCTGTAAATGGAGAAATCATGAAGTTCTAGCCAGACCTTTCCCAACTGTAAAGGCACTGAAGAATGCAATGGGTAATACAACTGCCGTGTTTGAACAAGTGCAATGCATGGACTGTGATCATGACACAGCTTTATTTGTGTCCCCCACCATTTTTTTAAACTCCATTCACTAGGGATGATTCGTCCTGCCCAGATAAAAAAGCTCCAGGTACACCTTTTGGTTGTTCAAAGATAATAGTCCTACAGGCACTTGAGTCCCAAACCCAGTTTCCATGTAGGCATTAGAATATCTAAACCCTTGTCATACTCCAGAGGCTGAAATCTGACTCTGTTAAATCTCCCTCTCCCAGTCTGGGTCCATTTAGGGACAGGGGCCTTTTTTCACCTCTGGTTCTGCTCATCTTCCCCCACCTTGAGCTGCCCTTTCACTCTTGGCAGAGATTAAAGTTGGGGAGAGGGTGCAGATAAAGGTGAGCTAGCCCAAACATCAGCTTCCTGACCTCTGGGCCTAGAAGTCATTTTCTGCTGACTTTTAGGGTGGTGTTTTCATGGGCTCTTCTGTGGTTCCCTGCTGGCCTTCTTTCTCCTGCAGCTCCCAAGCCTGGTAACACCTCCCCAGCCTGTTTCCTCTGGGGTCCTCTTGCCCCCACTGGGAAGTCCTATGGGTGGATCCTCAGACATCCCTGACTGGCTCTCTCCCCTGTGCAGCCCACACTGCAGAAACTGGGGGGGGGGGGGGGGGAAGGGGAGGGTCAGCAGTCCCTCCACAGCAGTACTGTCCCAGACCCTAAGTGGTTGGCCAGACACTCTCTTGCTCCCCAGATTTCCCAGGTAGAGTCAGACTCCAGCACCAGCTTCCCAGGGACCCCAGGAAGCTCTCTATCCTAAGCCTGACTGACATTTCTCCAAGTCGTTCAGGATGCTCTCCACTGGAATCATCTGGAAGCAGCTGTTAAAATGCTTAGATCTGGCTCTCCTCCCCTCCAATCCACTGGATCAGCATCTGAAGGGAGAAGCCTGGAAATCACCCCCTGGTTACCAGAGAAAATACAGAACTCCAGATACATTAGGATTCAGATAAAAAATGAATATATATATATATATATATATATTTAGTGTATGTATGTTCCAAACATTGCAAGGGGTACACACATATTAGAAATATAGTTGTTCTTTACCTGAAATTCAAAATTAAGTGGGCATGCTGTATTTTTCTTTGATAAATCTGGCAACCTTAATCTGCACTGAACAAGCTCCCCAGGCTGCACCGCAAAGTTAGGTATCTATTGGTCAGGACTGTGGTAAATAAAGTCACCATGATAATGCCACCCTGGGGGCCTCTGAAGCATCAGTCAGGCAGCAGACCCTGGGCAACCTATGTCATCATGTGCCTTCTTTCCTTTTTGGATTTCTCTAGATTCCTTATAGAGCACTGAAGTTTCTCTTCACAGCTGAGCCCCCATGTTTGCCCAATTCCAGGGGGACGGAGCCCGCTGTAGTCTATGGGATTGGCGCCCTCTGGAGGTGTGGCTGTGCACAGTAGCTCTGTCCCTACCCATCTCTCCCCTCCATTGGTTCAGGCATTTTGCAATCTGTTGTTATTGTAAAGAAGCTTGGCACACAAAATAAATGAATAAATAAAAATTAAAAAATAATAATAATGCTGGGCAGTGAGTGAGTATTTCACAGGAAATAGGGCCCAGTCGCATTAACAGAAGGAATATTAGACCCAGAAGGAAATGGATCTTCCTAGAGGAGAGCTGTGCTTTTGTCCAGATACTTCTGTAGAAAATGAGCAGCAGTTTAGTGTGGGGGTCTGCCCATTATCTCTGCCTCCCCACAAGTGAGATTAACGGGCATCCTCCTTTCTCAGAATCAGACCTAGGGCCCAGGCTCCTCCTCCCCGCCACACCCCACCCCCAGAACCTGAGCAAAGGGCAAAGCAACCAGCATTCAGCAGGGGTGGGAGTAGCAGGTCCAGGGGAGGAGAGAGCTGAGTCTAAAGGAAGAGCAGAAGGAAAGCCCGGAGCTCGCTGGTGGTGAGACTAGGGCCCGGTCACTCAGTATGCTTTGGTATTTTTACCCATATTCCAGTAAAGAAAAAAAGGGTTAGCCCTTCATCAGTCCTCCTCTGTTTGAGGAGGCAGATTACATATTATTCAGAAGAGGTGGGGGTCGCACTGTCCCATGACCACTTAACAGGCCCTGGTCCAACCCTCAGAGTGGACCCCAGGGTGCTGAGGAGCAGCTATCTCCATGGGATAAGAGAAGGAGTAAGTCACCTGTCCTGGAATTTCTCCTCTCAAGAAGTAGCTGGAGCCACACCCTTGTTATAGTAAAAATGGGCCATTACCCAAGTAACATAATCTTGTTTTGAGCTTCACAATGACTTTACTGGTGGACCCTATTATTCCTTTTCTGTGGGTAAGAAAACCATGGGAGCTAGGCTGGGCAGAGTAGACACTCTGGGAAAATTAACTGTGGTCACTTTGGGAACTGAAATGAGTGTGATTCACTTTCAACCACTGGGCCTGGCCAGTGGCCAGGAAGGCAGTACTGAGGCGGCTTGGGTAGAGTCCACCCAAGTCAGTGTGTTTAAAGTATGGGAAAAAATAGTAAGGTCCAAATCCCATGACTGAGCTGCTGACATAAGGAGAAGCCATGGCCAGGCATTTCCACCTTTGAGTCTGATCTTCCCATCTATGAACAGACAGGGGCCTATCCGGAGATTTGGGGGCCATGTCTAATCAACCCAGAAAGTGGTGGCTGCAAGGATTGTCACCTGCTGGGCTGTGCATGAGGGGAAGCCAGGGTCTCTGAATCCAGCCTGGGAGGTTCATGCCACAGCCCAAGATCAGAGGCCTGAGCAGGAAAATATGAGGGCAAATGTACTGGGTAGGGTGGCAGTGGGCTCCTGGATCTCCTCCCCAGTCTATAGGTCCAGCCTGACAACCCTTCCTTTAGGCCTTGTGAAAGGCCTTATGAATGCACAGATTCACAGAGAACCCCTGACATAACAGGCCTTGTGAAAGAGGAGGCATTTGAGCCATAAAACACGTGGGAGTGATAAGGGCCAAAAGCAAGGTGCCCATCAAGGACTCAATGAGGGATGGGTCCTGCCCAGATCAGTGGGAAGGGAAGTTGAGACCAGATACCATCAAGGATGCGGTCCCTCTGAGCAACCATCTTAGAAACAAAATGGCAAGAAGAGAAGCCTGTATGACCTGTCTAAGTTCTCAAAGCCACAGCCCATTGTGACATCGTCAGCCAGGCACTGGCTATAAGAAGGGAGGCTCTGTCAGCATCATTTCCCTCAGCCCTGGCCTCCATCACCTCCTAGGCCAACAGCAAAGCCAAGGGCCATGCTCCTGTTATCAATTCTGCTGCTCACGTCCGAAGCCAAGGGCGTACATGTTGGTATGTAGGCTCCTCTCCCAGTGGCCAGAGCAGCTCTCCCAGGTGGGGCTGGGCATGACAATGGCCCTGCTCACATCACTTTCATCCAGTCAGGGGTTAGCATTAAGGGCTAAGAGAGAGATGTGGTTATTGAGCTCATTAATTAGCTAATTGGTCAGTAAGAGGCTGGCTCACAAGAGCACAAGAGCAGTAGCTTCAGGTTTCCCCACATACCCCCCTCAAAAATACTTCCCTTTCTTCTCCTCTCTTCCCCAGTCCAAAGTTCAAACTGTCTGACCTTAAGTTTCAGTTTTGAAATCCTAAACTTTATCTCTGAATGAGTAATGGAGTGCCTAAAAGCAAGTGCCCAGAATGAGCTGAACATCAGACCTCCAAATCAGGGGAAGAAGAGCGTGGGGGTCAGGAGCATGACAGAGGTCCGGGGAACTGCAGGTGTAGAGCAGAAGCCTAGCTGGGCACAAGCATGTGTGTGCACAGAGGCGGAAGTCCAGGGCCTTCTGTTCTCAATGGGCAGCTCCTCACAGTTGGTTCCCTGATGGGTTCTCTCTCTAAGTGGTGGCTGAGGTTATAGGGAAGCTGGGTTACTTAGCTGCTCTCATGGGTCAGGTAATTTCCCACATTTAATTTCCATCCTACCACAGTGGGGTCTCCACTCTCAGCCCCATGCATGCGTGAGGAACTCTGAGCCTTATGAAGGTTGAAGATTTGTCCCAAGTCACACAGCGGGGAAGCAGAAGAGCTGGGATTTTGTACCCATCTGACTCCAGGGCCTGCATTTCCCTTTCTGCACACTACCCCATGAAAAGAACACAGCCTATTCACCTGGCCTCCCTCACTCTGGCCTGGGCGTTGGCTGAAATGTGAGTCGGGGGTGGTGTGTGGTGTTGGGAGAGAATCAGCAGAACGCAGCCCTCTCCAGTGTTTACAATTGCCGTGGATTCTCACCCGTTTCAGCATTGCCTCCATCACTGCTTAGGGATTTTGTGCTCTAGTATTAATTGACAAGTCCACACGATTCTACACTGGTGTTCTCAGGACAAAAGGTGGAGAATGGAGCCCAGCTGACAGCCCCATGAAGCCTTTGGTCCAAGATGATATAAGAAATTCTGACAGCTAATGTGGCTTGAGGATTTACTCTGTGCTGAGCACTGTGTTGGACACCTCAGTGCCCACTATCTCATTTAATCTGTGAAACATCTGTTTTATAGGGTAGGTCCATTTTAGGAATGAAGAAAGAGAGGGTAAGCAAAGATAAGTGGTTTTCCCCAATGCTTACTGAAATCATTCAGGCAGTAAGCAACAGAGCCAGGATTTGGATTTGGGCTGTGGGACCCCAGAGCCCACCCTCTTAGCAAATGCCATATTCTGCTTCTCAGAGATGTCACACGATTGGTACCCATAGCAGTCATCCATCATTTGATCAAGCTTCAAGCTCATTATCACTCTTAGTATCATGACACATTTCCTCCCACACGCATCAGGCCAGCTTGTTAACATGATTGAACCCATACATTCATATATGATTTTTTATCCTGACCTCATAGCGTTATTATGAAAATTAAGTAAACTGGTCTTTGTAGAATGTTTGTAACAATGCATGACACATAGTAAGCACTCTGTGTTTGGTAAATAAAAGAGGAAGTGCAGATCCGAAGGTTCTGAAAAGAGCCTTTATAGATTACTGACAGCTGAAGGCCTTTGACACAAATTGCTAAATTTTCACTCTAGTTTTTTTTTTTTTTTTTAAGCAAAGCGTGACCACTACTGGGTCACTCCAACGCACACTACAAAATCCTCAAAACCTTTAGTAAGTGAAAAGTTGGAAAAGTGGCATCAAGAAAGAGACAAGAGGAGACCTTAGGCTCCTTAGAGTCAAACTCATTCCTTGTCCCGGAACACAAGGCGACAGTTAAGTCAACCACCATAAATGGAGTGGCTCCTCCTCCTGGGGGCAAGGCGTTGGACCTGTACTCTGTCCAGAGGTGAATTTCTCTTCTCTGCACGAGCAGCCACAGCCTTTGCTCTCAGCGTCTCAGGACATGGAGCTGCTCTGCCTGGAATAGAATGTTCTAACCTAGAAGGGCTCAGGCTCAAGGCTTGCAGGAGGTCCATGCCCTTTCTGGGCCACCTTTCTGGTTTCCTGCATGTGTGTTTCCTATGGCTGCTATAACAAACCACCACAAACTTAAACAACACCCATATCTCATCTTACATTTCTGTAGGATAAAAATCAGCACAGGTCTCACTGAGCAAAGATCAAGCTGTCAGCAGGACTTTGTTCCTGATCTGAGGCTTTAGGGGAGAATCTTTTGCCTTGCCTTTTCTAGCTTCTACAGGTCATCTGTATTGCTTGGCTGATAGCCCCACCATCTTCAAAGCCAGCAGCATGCATCTCTGCATACCTTTCTACCATAGTCATATCTCCTGCTTCCTTCCACCATGTTAAGGACCCTTGTAACTACATTGGGCCCACTCACATTATTCAGGATAATCTCCCCATTTTAAGGGCAGCAGATTAGCAAATTTAATTCCATCTCTCAAGTCCCCCTTTCCCTGAAAGGTAGTGTAGTCATAAGTTCCAGGGCATGGTCCATTAGGACATGGACATCTATTGGGGGCGGGGGCATTATTCTGCCTAACACTCCAGAGATGGCTCTGGACACGTATTTTCCTCTGATTTCTCTTAGACTAGAGCAGAAACAAGCTCAGTGAAGTGACTTGTTTGAGATCACAACGCTGGAGAGGGGACAGAGCCAACACTTCTGACCCATGTCCCAGACTCTGTGCAACAAAATAAAGCAACTGTTGCCTTTCTCATATTCCTAGAGGTGCTTCATTGGGCCAGCCTCAATTTCCTCATCTCTAGAATGGGTATAATGATAACTACTTATAAGCCTCCATGGATATTGACTGTGTTGCATCTTTTCCTGTTTTTTTCTCTTTCATTCTACCAGAATGTGGTAAAAGACCAATTTTTGATGGAAGAGTTCAGTATTCCAGAATCATAGGGGGGATGGAGGCTGAGGTGGGTGAGTTCCCGTGGCAGGTGAGTATTCAGGCAAGAAATGAACATTTCTGTGGCGGCTCAATCATCAACAAGTGGTGGATTATCACTGCTCTTCACTGTGTAGTTTTTGAAGAGCTACTGTAAGTATCCAAGAGCCCGTCCCTGTTGCTTCTGACTGTGTTCATCCCCAGGCACCCCGAACACTCAGCAAAACTTGATTGCTAAGGGAAATCCTAGACCTGGTCAGTCCTGAGTCAGACAGGAATGACTACCACCCAACCCTTCCAGCCCCAGGGAGGAGGAGGCAGTGAACTTGAAGATGGCATCTGCTGTGCTCTCCTCATTGTCACCCAGGACCAATAACTATGGTTTCCCTGAGGTTACACACTGTCCTCTTCAGGAATATTCATGGTTTGGTGGAGCCAAAGCCTTGGTCCACCCACCTCTTCTAGGACATGTAAGTCCTTCTAGAAGGAAATTCTGCTAATTCTGGAAGTCTGGGATCCTGGGCTATCTGACACCCTATTTACTTGCTCCTTGGAGAGTTTTCTCTGCACGCTAGGATACTGGATGTAAATCTAGAATTTACTGGTTACTAGTCATGAATTAGTTACCTGCTAAGAAATTACCTGCATTAACTTATTCATTCAGACATCAACCCTGAAGAAGGTAGATGAATAACCCCATTTTAACTCATTCAATCTTACAATAACCCTCTGAGGCAAGTAGAATGAACAGCCCTATTTTTATAGAAAGGGAAACAGGCCCAATAAGGCTGGGTGACTCGCCCACAGTGCACACATAGTAAACAGAAATAAGATTTAAATCCTGGCTACAGTGCTTATGCTTTCTGCTATACCTGCTACACCACCTCAAGAAAGTTTGAAGATACACAGAAAGGCTGACTTTTAAAAGTTAATAAAAAACAGGGGAAAGTTTCACCATGGCATAACCAAGGAAACTTGTTGCATATACTTCCATGATATACTTAAGGATTGGCTATTGGGAAGTTTCTGGCCATTCTGCCTGGAGGAAATGCCTAAATTATTATTAAAGATTCTTTCTGCTTAATCAGTGGTAGGTCTAGATTAAATACTGAGCCTGGGTCTCTAAGTTGTTTGTAGACAAATCAATGTAATAATACCTTACTATCTGAAGCAAGTTTGATCTATGCCAAGTGGTCTCCTGTGTATTCTTTGGAGTCCCCAAAGCTAAGTATTTTCTCTGTAACATTAGACAGGAGTATCTCATATCTCTAGGACCTGTGCTGGAGCAGCAACTTAGCTGTAGTCTGCCGCTCCTGCTGTTTCACTTCCCTTTATCTTTTTCAAATTCTTACATCTTCTGAGCAACAGGCCCAGTAGGACAAGTCTTAACGGCCCCTAGAACTATATGGGATTTAGGTTTTTTGGGCAAATTAAATTCTGTGTGCTTCATGACTTCTCTTCTCCTCCCACTTCCCCCTCTCTGGTTCTATGCCACCAGTCCAACGGACTTGAGTGTTGTGCTGGGAAGCAATGACTTAAGAAGCTCATCTGTGGAAATAAAGGGTGTTACCAGAATAGTTCTTCACAAGGACTTTCAAAGACACAACATGGACAATGATATTGCCTTGCTGCTGTTGGACTCACCCATCACATTCAATGGACTGACAGAGCCCATCTGCATGCCCAGAAAGCCCAGCCCCTCCGTGTGGCACAACTGCTGGGTGGCAGGATGGGGTCAGACCAGCAGTGGTACGTGACTGTTCAGCATCTCCTGAGAGCTGCTGGGGGAGGAGCCACGTCACGGGCATCTGAGGATGGGCCAGTAAATCTTAAGATGTGGGCAGGAGCATGAAAGGAGAGATGGTTAAGGAAGGAGGAAGGAGAAAAAGACTTGCATTGGAACAAATCCCTGCATACCTGAGGCTCACAGAGGCCAAATCTCAGCCCCTTCCCAGTGCCAAAGAAGCATCTCCTCAAGGCCCCAAGTTGAGATGCCAGTCGCCAAGCCAGTTGCCAGGTGTGGTCATATTCAGCCAGCACAGAGCAGTCTTGTTTGTTTGTTTAACTGGATTTAAACTCTCCAGTTTGCCAGGGGCCCCCATACTCTTTATTCTCTTGCATCTCCTTTGATTCACACATTAATGTTTCCCACCTGGTTCCTACAGGCATTCAAGATACCTGTCCCAGCCTAGACTTTTGATGGTCCTGGAGTCTTGCCCAGCCATTCTTAGAAATGAATGTGTTGTTACTTGTTGTTACATTGTTACTTGGCCAAGAAAGGAAGAGCTGTACTAGGGCAAAAAGGGATTATGAAAGCCCCATTGGACTATCCCCAAAGAAAATAGATAGGGGAAGGGATGGGAACAGCACTGTCTCAGGCCTGAACAAGACTCTAGGTCCATGGGGAGCTTTGCAACCAGCTGGGGTCTGGATGGTAGGTATTTCAAGAGTTTAATAACTAGAGGACAACTAGAGTAACACTTTCTGGGTTACTACTGGATAGTTAGAAGTGAGGAAGAGGCAGATGGGTACCTATAAGATTAAAACTACTCAATAAGGAGAAGAATTTGGAAAACTGTGTGATCTGAGTTAATGAAATAGAAAGAAGTTCAGACAAAATCCTGGAAGCTGGCAGTCCAGAAAGGGCTTTAGCAAATCCCCTATAAAGACTTTTAGCCAACCTACCCTTGCCTGGAGGACCTGAAAGCTTTTTCCCTAGGAGCACAAACCTACTCTCAGCAACCCTGTGTTGGGGAAGTGTCATACTCACTAAAAAGTAGCAATAGGTATACATGCTGAAGAGGCAAGCTTATGTTGAGAAATGAATGATCAATAGCCAGTTCCAAGAAGTCAATTCTGTAGGGCTGGTTGGAGTTAAATAGGAAGCCTGCTTGGAAGCAGGATTATGATTTTGAATAAGAGGAATAATTCAAGTAGGTGGGGAATTGTTTAGAAAAGACTGGGATGGTAGAATGAGTGAATAGCATGGGATTACTGGAAGGAAGTGGAAAGTGGAGGATATGAAGAAAGGTAGACAAGGGGCTGGTGGGACGCAGGGATACACAGAGTGATCTAGTTGCATTATCAGCACTGAGACTGCTATCTAGTGACTTTTCTAATGTGCTTTTTCTGTGGACTAGATGACAAAAACTCTATGAAAACTGATCTGATGAAAGTGCCAATGATCATCATGGATTGGGAGAAATGTTCAAAGGCATTTCCAAAACTTACCAAGAATATGCTGTGTGCTGGATATGAGAATGAGAGTTTTGATGCTTGCCAGGTAACTGAGGGGTATCCCCACCCTCACCCTATAGGCTCCTATCACCTCAGGGCTACCAATGCAAGGGTATCTTCTCTTCACTGAGAATAGACAGTAAGAGTCTGGAAAATGTGTGGGATTCAGGGCTCCACCATGGGAATGGGGACATGAATTGGGGGAGCACTCATTGTCAGGTCCTTGGAATGTCAGTGCATGCCCATGAGTCAGTATGTAGCAACTCTGCATAAATATTTCTACTCTTCTCTAGATATAAATAGGGCTCCAAGTTTTTTCCATTTCTTGGACTTCTTAAAAAACAAAAAGCCAAGCAGGATTTGAGATTCATACAAGGAATCATTTTATTTCATTAATTCACTGTTGAGCACATTAAGCCTTGGGAATCCAACCATGAATGAAACATAGTTTCTCACCTAAAGGAGTCTACAATCTCCTGGGCAGGCAGTTGAGTAAAGACTTACAATATTATGGAAAATACATGTGGATTTCACTGAACTAAAGACTGGAATCTTAGTTTTTAATAAAATTAGCACAACAATTTTAAAAAGAAAAACATTTTTGATTGATGCTAGAAAAAAATAGGAAAAAACCCCCTCAGAAATTAGCTTCCTGTGGCTCTAAGGATGAATGACGGGTGTTGTCTTTAAAACCTAAGAATGCTCTCTTTGTCTTGGGAGATGCTCTGTTCATCATCACCTTGATGAGTCCACTTAGTCCTACTCATTTGCTGGGCAATGGATCTGGTCACTGGTTAAAAAACTATGAATGCAGATGTTGAATATCCTGTAGAGTAATGAAAAAGCTGTCTCACGGAAGGGGAAAGTATCTATCTACAGAATTATCTACTATTGTTTAATGTTAGGAGATGGTAGTTTTCCCTGCTAGGCTGTGAGATAAGGTCTTGGAAGAGAGTTGTTGGGATAGGGGTTGAGGAAATGAGGGAGAAGAGAATGGAGAAAGGGCTCTGAGGTAAGAAAGAATGGACTCTTTTACAATGACACTGTTTAGAAGGAGTCTCTCATGTGGTGAATATTGTGAGGACCAAAAAGAGAGATAATATCAAATGTCACATTAACCTTGTGTTTTCTTCACATTTTGGACCATTTAAAACATTACAAAACAAAAAAGAGAATTGGAACTTCTGGTTCTAGACAGGATGGAGTAAACATAGTTCCCCCAATCCCTCCCACTAAGTACAGCTAAAAGTACTATACATTATATTGTAAAATAAAAATAAAGGCTCTGAAAGGTAGAGATGGACTGACTGGATATCCCAATGCTTAAGAAAGGACCCAGCAGTGAGTTTCTTGGGTTTTCTTTTTTTATATCCCAGATTGGTTGCTAGACAAGCCTGCAACCCAGAATGCCAATGAGCACAGATGAAAACTAACAAAACAAGAAACACTTCCCTCTCTTTGGACTAAGAAAGGAGCAACATAGGAAGCCAGAAACTTTTTGACAATAAACATTAAACATTGTATTCCAACAAAACAACAGGAAAAAAATTGATGGCCCTCCAACCCCATCAACCAAGGTCAAGTGGACAACCTCGACTTCCTTCCACTGCCCACCATAGTGGTTACAGAAGAAGTTATATGGAGAACCAGGACTTTAACTACTATCTAGTAGTAACCAGCCATCTTCTGCCCCCCTTTATGTCACTGGAAGCCACCTGAGGAACTGGGGCTTCCGCCCCACTCAGGTAGGCTACCCAGGTATAACTGAGCACGCCTGCTCTTCCCCTAGGTGTCATCACTAGCCTGAGTGGAGAATCGGGGCTTCCACCCCAGTCCAGTGGCAAAGAGTTGCTATCCCCCACCCCCCACTCCAATTTCAAAGAAATCTGTTAAAATTGAAGATTTAAATGAGAACCAGTCTTGTAACCTAATACCTAAGGCAATACTCCAGGCAGGATCTGTCATAGCTAGAATAGAGAGTTGGATTTAATTTATTGATAAACATAGGATAAGGAAAATAAGGAAAAATAAAGCCAAAAATCAGAGTAAAGAATCTTTTTTTAAAATTGAGAACCATTAATTCTTAGAATAAGTTCAATTAAAACTTAAGTGGTGCCTGGGTGGCTCAGTCGGTTAAGCATCAGACTTTGGCTCAGGTCATGATCTCAGGGTCCTGGGATGGAGCACTGCAATGGGCTCCCCGCTCAGTGGGGAGTCTGCTTCTCCCTCTCCCTCTGTCCCTCCCCCCTGCTCATGCTTTCTCTCTCTCAAATAAATAAAATTTTTAAAGAAAAAACAACTCAAAATGTATCATGAACTTAAATGTAAAACCATAAAAATTTTAGTAAAAAACACAGGAAATCCTTGAGACATAGAGTAACATCAAGGACAAAACTCATAAAAGGAAAAATTGATAAATTGGACCTCATCAAAATTAAACACTTTTGCCCTGTGAAAGACCCCATTAAGAGTGTTACCAAATCCAAGTTCAGCTCCCAGTCACTTGAAAGGCCATCACTCAAGAGATGAGGTTTTTTTAAAATAAAAGATTTTATTTTATTTTTTTTCAAATTTTTGCTTTTTTTATATTTTAGCACTTTTTAAAAAATTTTTGTTTATGTTATGTTAATCACCATACATTTCATCATTAGTTTTTGATATAGTGTTCCATGATTCATTGTTTGTGTATAATATGAGTGATCCATTCAGTACGTGCCCTCTTTAATACCCATCACCAGGCTAACCCATCCCCCCACCCCCTCCCCTCTAGAACCTTCAGTTTGTTTCTCAGAGTCCACAGTCTCTCATGGTTCATCTCCCCCTCCAATTTCCCCTCCTTCATTCTTCCCTTCCTGCCATCTTTTTTTTTTTTTAACATATAATGTATTATTTGTTTCAGAGGTACAGGTCTGTAATTCAATAGTCTTGCACAATTCACAGTGCTCACCATAGCACATACCCTCCCCAATGTGTATCACCCAGCCACCCCATCCCTCCCACCCCACACCACTCCAGCAACCCTCAGTTTGTTTCCTGAGATTAAGAATTCCTCATATCAGTGAGGTCATATGATACATGTCTTTCTCTGATTGACTTATTTCGCTCAGCATAATACCCTCCAGTTCCATCCACGTTGCAAATGGCAAGATTTCATTCCTTTTGATGGCTGCATAATATTCCATTGTTGTGTGTGTGTATGTATATATATACCACATATATATGTGGTATATACCACATAAAGAAAAAAAAAGAAGAAAAGAGATGAGTTTTTGATTGGAAAGAAATTTGAGCTCTAATCAGGAGGCCAGCAACCCAGGGAGAAGATGGACTTTTGACCAAAAGCCAACTCTGAGATTTCTGCCTGGCCCAGGGGCTTTTAAAGGGGTTTAGGATGGTTAATCAGCAAAGGAAGTGCAGTGGCAGCCACGTTTCTTGATTACATGCAGACTTGCTGATGATAGCTATAAGCATTATTCTAATGCAAGGGGATCTGGTACTGGGAGTATGCTGTTCTTTCTGCAAAGGAGGGCCAGGTCTACATATGCATGAAGGGAGGGAGGACAGCAAAATCATTTGTGTGACCAAAAAAAAAAAAAAGTAAACAAAATAACCATTTTGCAAAAAAATTGTTAGCTAATCAGAAAGCTAGGAGGTTTCAGACAGACTTGCTGGCTTCTGTGGCCTAGGAAAGTTCTGGTCCTTCACTCCTCAAGGCGCATGGTCTGCAAATCTCAAAGAAAGTAAATTTATTCTGTTTTAGATCAGGGGACTTAGGTCAGCAAGCAAGGAGTGTGTTAACTTGGAGCAAGTCAACCCTTAAGGCTGGTTGGAGTGTTGTTACAAGAGGATGAAAACAAAGCTACAGATTGGGAGATGATATCCAACAAAGGAATTACTTATACTATATAAAGAACTCTCAAACTCAACAGTAGAAAAAAACTATCCAGTTAGAAAACGGGCAAAAGACATGGACAGACATTTCACTAAACAAGATATACAGATGGCAAATAAGAACATGAAGAGAAGTTCAACATCATTGGCCATTAAGCAAATGCAGATTAAAACTGCAATGAGCTATCACTCCATACCTCTTAGAATGGCTAAAAAAAATAGTGACACCACCAAATGCTGACAAAAATGCAGAGGAACTAGACCACCTCATGCACCCCTCATGCACGCTGGTGGAAATTTAAAATAGTCCAACCACTCTGGAAAACAGTTTGACAGTTTCTTAAAAAACAGAACGCACTCCTGCCATACAACCCAGCAAATGCCACTCTTAGGCACTTAGTCGAGATAAATGAAGGCTTGTGTTCACATTAAAATCTGTCCAGGAGTGTTTATATCATTCATAATAGCCAAAAATTGAAAATAATTGTCTTTGAAGATGTGGATGGTTAAACTATGGTACATCAAGGCCATGCAATACCACTCAGCTATGACAAAAACAAACTGATACATGCACCAATGTGGATGGATCTCCTGAGACTTACACTGTGCGAAACAAGCCAATCCCCAGAGGTCCCACACTGAATGATTCCATTTACATAACATTCTAGAAATGACAAAATTATAGACATGGATAACAGATTTGTGGTTGCCAGGGATTAAGGAAGCGTTGCAGGGAGGAGGGAAGTAGAGGCAGGACAAAAAGGGCAACATGAGGGATCCCTGTATCCACACCAACATCCTGGTTGTGCTATCGTACAATAGTTTTGCAAGATGTTATTATTGGAAGAAACATATAAAGATGTTATTATTGGAGGGAACATGGGATCCCTTTGTATTACTTCTTACAACTGCATTATAACATTATAACATATATTTCTTACAACTGCATTATACAACTACAACATTATAGTAACTGCATTGTACAGCTACAGTTATATCAAAATTAAATAAGGAAGAGAAGATGAAGCTTCCCAATAATAGCAGTTACAGAAAGATCTCAGATCCTAGCCATACTACAGACTCAGGGAGCAACCATTACATCCTGAAGCAGGAGGCAAAGGCCTCCAATATCAATAGAAAAGGGGAAACAACATTTAATAGATAAGATTGGAAAGAGAGCGCAGTTGGAGAGAATGTGAGAAAAATCACAAAGGCTTGAAACAGCATCATGCGCTCAGGGAATTTCCAGTATTTCGGAAGCCAGAAGTAATAAGAAATGAGACTGGAGAGGTGGACAGAGCAAGATCACCTAGGGAGGTTGTGTGCCAGGCATGGAAGACTTGCTGTCACTCCTGCCGCTCACCCAACATAAGAATCAGGCCCCATGGGCACTCCCACTGGACCATTTCAATCTCTTTGATTTAACACCATCCCACATTCAAATGGCCAAAGCCAATTATGACAAAATTCGAAATAATCAAATGTTGTCTTTGATGGTATTTTCTGTACCCCTTGCTTCAGTGGCTGGATCTACCACCTAGAGTCTAGGAGTTTTGCTTCAATACCTCTCCCATCAAAATGTACTTTAGTGAAGGCTTCTAAAATTAAATGTCTATTACTTAAGAGTATTATAAATGAATGTGTGGTTATCATCTTAGGCCTTGTTTTTATAATTGTGAAGTGAAAAGCTTTGCCCTCTGCTTAGACAGCTTTTTATTGTTAACAATAAGTTGACAGTGATGCAGTCAAGGAAATTATTCTGAAATTATACAATATTATCATCACTTTAAAACAGATAAACTAGGCAGACAGTCCCCTAGGGTTTAAAAATAAAATCATACTTTTAAAGGGCATCTCGGCTCTTTCCACAGTTTGGCTATGAGGTAGGTCTTTTGATTCCCATTTTATAATTCCACAACTGAAGGTCAGAGAGATTTGATCACTCCCATTTAACAAATCTTCACTGAGGAAAAACTAATCATCAGGCCTTTGGGATACAAGACCTTATGCTTTAGTGGAAGAGATAAAAATGTAAACAAAGAGGATCAACTGTGTTTGATCATACTTCTGTATGAACACAATAAGGGAGGGGTACAAAGCGGGGAATAAATTGATTCTATTGAGGGAAAGGTCTGTCGGGGTATACTTCAAAACATTTAGTTTGAAGGGTAAATAGGAATTTGACAGGAAGAGTGTGTGGGACGGGGGACAGATTGGAGGGGAATCAGACAGGAAGTAGAGGGACCAAGATGAGGACATAAAAATGATGAAGATCTGAACCAGGGATGACTTTGGATATAAATGATGAGGACTAGTTCCAAAGTCATAGGGTGTGGATAATAGAGATAAAGTGTAGGGGGAAGAAAATGAAGAAATGTGTTCAAGTGGAGTTTGGGTTGACTGAGGGACGCATCACCAAGCAGAGGGATATACAGAGCAGAATTACAAAGAGGTCAGGGCTCAAGGACACACAGTAAATGTGGGCCAAAAACAAAATTGCCCTTTCTAGTATAAAATGTTGCCTCTAACACTTGTCTGGATTTGTGGGTGTTTTTCTTTGTACTAGTTTTGTTTTAGTCATTGGGCAAGAACAAAATCAACAGGATTACCACTTCAATAACTCCTTCCATAAATTTTGTTTTTATAACTTTCTTCATTTTATGAAGGGATAAATGTTATTAAAAACCTTATTAATCTGTTGCCTTGACTATTTGTTATTTTCTTATACAACAGGGAGAGAACCGTTGTCCCTGGGCAAGTACCTCTTCTAAGCCTCAGTTTCCACATAGTTCAAATGGAAATAATACCAAGTACTTGCCAAGACTGTTGGCAGGTGAAATTTTAAGAATATATAAATAACTCAGCCCAGGGTAAATGTTATGTAGTAAATGCCCTGGAAATGTATTAATATTGTTATTTAACCCTAATGTATTACAAACATTGCTTGTTTATTTAGGAAATAGAGATTCTTCTCATGGACTGCTGGGACCAAGAAGGACATCTGTAAATATATGTCCTTTTATCCATAAACTTAATTTTTTTTCTTCCTTTTGGAAAGAAAAAGCAAACATTGCCTCAAAGGAGGGTTTAGCCTCGGACGGTTAAGGACCGAGGGCTGATGACAGCATGCCTCAGGGGGACTTTCTTCCAAGGACGAAGCCTGATAGCCAACTGATTTAGCATCAGGAATTCCTGGTTCTAGCTTTGGCTGGGCTACTGTGTAGCCCTGATCAACTTTTAAGCCTCCTTAAGCCTCATTTTACATGTGTTAAAATGGGTAGAAGGAAGTCATATATATGTGTGGTACATGGTAGGGACTTGGTATACATTTTCTGTATATAGAACCATGTGAGTCATAGGCCCATGTGATTCCACCCCAGATGGGTCATGCATTCAGAAAAGCTTTAGCTCGCTGTGTCCTGCAGACACCCACACCAAAGAATTAAAAAGGAACATCATTCTCCTTCATCTCCCTGGAAGAACACGAAAGGAGACTCAAAGCATATCCACAACTCTAACAATATTTCTCATATCCTGCTTTCATTCTTTTCTTTTACAGCCCTTCCCAGAGCTTCTGATTTGATAAGGCCCACAAAACTAGCTCCCACTCCTCTTGGTCTATGCAGTATTTACTCCAGCCTCCAGCTCCTCTCTCACTATGCTACATGCAGTGATTTTCTCACCAATTCTCTCTCTCTCTCTCTCCTCCGTCTTCAGTTTCATCTTCTCCACTGTCTATAACTCCCAGAGCCAGCCTGACAGCGACACACTGCTCCTGTGGACCCAGGAGAGGGGTGGGCATTGCCCAGCAATGACAACATTTCCTTTGGCAGCCTGGAGCAGGGGAGATCAGTGCCTTGTCTCAGTTAGTGAGATATGCTTTGCCTCAAATGAACAGTCTGGAATGGGACTCACTATTGAACTTTGTTATCTGCCCACAGGGTGACAGTGGAGGGCCTCTGGTCTGCACCACAGAATCTGACAAGACCTGGTACCAGGTGGGCATCATCAGCTGGGGCAAGAGCTGTGGACAGAAGAACATGCCAGGAATATACACCTTGTTAGAAAATTACAGCCTCTGGATTAAGAAGGTGACTGAGGTAGAGGGAAGGCCCTTTAATGCTGAGGAAATGAGAGCTCCTCCCAATAGGAAACAAGTGAGGTCCCGTGCTGCAGAATTTCCAGAGCCAGGAAGTCCCAGATTCTGGATCCTGATTTCGCTTCTGTCCATCATGCTATTCGGGGCCATTTTCTCCTGATAATAAAGCAGATGCTATTTCTTAGCCAATGAAGGTGTGTGAAAATGTACTACTAGCAGACAGACTGGCTACAGATTAGATCTAAGAGCCAGGAACTGAAGGTGACAATAGATAGTAGGACCAGAAAGGCAGGCTGGAGCCCTGGCTTGGGGGCTAGGCTTTGGGTCCCTCCATTAGTCAGGACTCTTTCCATTGCAAGTGAGTTATCTATCTCAAATCATCTAAAGCCAAAAACAGTTATTTATAGATGTAGATGTACATAACAGAAAAACACCATGAATGGTATTTGGCTTCGGGCATGCCTGAATCTAGGGGCTCAACAAATGTTGACAGGGACTATTTTTTTTATAGCTATCACCCTCAAAAAGGGCTTCCAAGTGGGGGCCATAATGACTACCAGCACCTCCAGTTTGCATCCTACCAGTTTAATAGCCTTGGTAAAAAGAGAGAGCCTTCTTCCTGGTAATTCCAGCAAAAGTCTGTGGTCTAATTCTCATGACTCATAAGCCCACAGCCCATTGCTGCTCCAATCACTGTGACATTCTTCTAGGTGAGATTCAAATTACAAGTCCACTCCAGGAGCCAGCAAAGGGCCAGCCATTTAAAACTATGTGTACTGATAATGGGTGCAGGTAGTGCCCCACACAGAAATAAAAGTGCTGTGAACAGGAAAAGGGGACTGTGTACTGAAGATGTCCTTTGATGGTGGACATTCTGGTTGGCTGGCCTCCAAGGTAGCCAAATCCCAGGCTCCCAGGAACTTCTGAAGAAAGTATGTCCAGAAATTGCTGCTTCAGGACCACTGGGGGAGCAAGGGTAGAGTAGGGGAAAAGAGAACTAGGAAATGTTTTGTCTCACAATCTCTTTCTGAAAACATATCAGCCATGCTGTAGGTCATGGGAAAAGTCCAAGCTTCCATTTAAAGTTTTGCATTTCCTAAATTGCCATTGCATCTTAGGTGTGGCCCAGGAAATCCAATGGAGACTGAAGCCAGAGAAGAGAGGCATATGGCAACACTCAGTAATTTGGTCTTATATTGACAGCTCACAGTGTCAGATGCTGGAGGATTTAGCAGAAGGCAGGAATTTTCTTGGCAGACAGTGATATGTTCCACACCTGACCCTTCCAATTGAGTGCTAGAGGGTGGGACCCAGGAATCCTGCAGAGTACAGAGGGGGCCATCTTCATGGGCTGGCAGGACCCAGAAGTCTCCTCAGAGAGACTGAAACATGGAAGAGAATCTCCTGAAGGACTGCTGTAGAAGTGAGGTTTTTCCAAGTGTGGAAAAGAGAGCAAATGAAGGACTAGTTGGAGATGAGCATCATCAGTTTGACTAAAGAATAAACTGGAAGTGAAAATTGGTAACAAGCTGAAAGCAAGGGGGAAAGAGAGCAGAACCTTCTGCCCTCAAAGAGAAGAGTTCTAAGGTAGAAAATGAAAATATGATTTTTAAGTAGGGGGTCTTGAGAAAAAAATTAACATTGCTCAAGAAAGAGGTAAAAATGAGTTGTCCTCAAAGTAAGGATAAGTATGGCACGTTATTAGTTCTAACATATGGGGAAAACAAAATATCATGTGAAAGACACCTGGGAAAGACACCAATTTTATATCTCCACTTGGAGAGTATGATGGTTTTTGGATGAGATTAGCATTTGAATAAATGAACTTTGAGTAAGCAGATTGCTCTCCATAAGGTGGTGGGCTTCATCCAATTAGTTGAAGGTCTGAATAGAACAAAGAGACTAGCCTCCACAAAAAAGAGGGAGTTTCTCCAATACTCCAATTTGGATTTCATCTGCACTATCACCTTTCCTGGGTGACCTTCAGAGTTTATAACCATCAGCTTTTCTGTGTCTTGAGCCTGATAGATCACACAGCAGATTAGGATTTACCAGTCTCCATGATCATGTGAGGCAATTTCTTATAACACACACATGCACATACACATACACTTTTCTCTGGGGAATTCTGACTAGTACAAATTTTGATACTAAGAGTGTTTTTAATTCTTTTTTTTTTTTAAAGATTTTATTTATTTGAGAGAGAGAGAGAGCATGAAAGAGAGAGCGCATGAGCAGGGGGTAGGGGCAAAGGGAGAAGCAGGCTCCCCCCTGAACAGGGAGCCTGGTGCGGAACTCAGTCCCAAGGCTCTGGGATCATGACCTGGGCCGAACGCAGACGCTTTAACCAACTGAGCCACCAAGACGCCCGGAGAGTGCTTCTAGAAGAACAAAATTTTAAGGAAGAATTTTCTGAATTCATTCGGGGATTTCTGGAATTGGCTCTCTAATCTGAATAGATTTACAGACACTAAACTTATAAGAAACTACGATCTGGGTGACCATGTATATGATACGTTCAAACATTTTTGTCAAACTAATAAGTACAAGGAGATTGGCTGGTTGCTCCTAATGTTGTTAGATAAAGTGGGGAAAGAAAAAGATGAGCTCACAATTCAAATTCTCAGCTCAAGAGTCCCAGAAATGACTTGAAATCTTAATTTTTCCTGAAGGATACCCTTTTTCCTATGGCCACAAGGCTGAGATTGCTAAAAATCAAACTCACAATCTCATCTTGAATCTAGCTGAAATACGATGTGAGTTCAACTCCTAACCTTAGAGGGTGTCTACTGTTAAAGGCATTAATTGCGAAGGAATGGAATCCTGAAAGTTGGAATGAGGATATGTGGGAAGACCCTGATGGAGCTGGGAACACTGGACCCCTAAATTCTGATGAGTCATCTTTGACAGTGGAAGCAGTTTCTCTACCCCCAGTAAAAGTGATCTCTTAACCCCTGTCTGAAGCCTGCACTGCCTGAGGAGAGGGCGGTGGCCTCCCCCACTGCCAAGCAAGACAATGTTGATGCTCCTGAGGACCAACCTCCACCACCCCTCTTTGCTTGTAGACCTATAACTAGACTCAGTTCTGAGCAGGACCCTAAAGGTGAGGTACAAAGTATGACCCATGAGGTGGTGTGCTATATTCCAAAAGAATTACCTGAGTTTTCTAATTCATGCAGATAGAAATCTGAGGAGTATTTGTGGTAATGGATACTAAAGGGGTGAGATAATGGTGGCAGAAACATAATGTTGGATCGGGCAGAATTTATTGATAGGGGCTGACTAAGCAGAGATTTTCTATGTAATGGTGCATCTTGAGGAGTTAGAAAGGGTCTAACAGTGTGTTTCGTTGGCTGGCTGAAGCACGGGCCAAAAAGGTGACCCACAGTGAGTGAGAGAGAAGTGCTGGATCTGCCTTGATTTCATGTAAAGAAAGGGATTCAAAGACAAGGAAGGTGGGATGTTGGAGTGGGTTTGTCATCTGAGACCCACTCACCCGCCTGGGAAGGTCCAGAAGACATGCCTTTCACCATGACTGTGAGAAATAAATCTGTGAGGAGAGTCTTAGAATCCTTGAAGAGCTCTGTGATCATTCCTTGTAGGCCAGACCTTGCAGGGAGAACTGCAGTCTCTGAACTGGGAAACCTAGGTCCTGGGGTGGCAGATACGTAATGGTGGCACTCAATTGCCTAAGGCAAGGAGAGCATGGATACCATAATAGCAGAGTCAATGCAGTGATGGGGATAGGCTGACGTGCACTGACCCATGGTGTTGGCTAGTTGGTCATAGTGTGCCTAGAAGTGAAATAGATAGGAAGCCTACTAAATTCTTACTTGTTCTGGATAAGCAGAGAAGTTCTAGGTCAAGTGAACACAAGTCTAATCTGAATTATAAAAACAGTCATGGCTTCTCCTCAGACTTGAGCCAGTTTACAAACCCAGAATGACTTAAATGAAAGGGAAGCTTGGTACCCTTGAAGAAAGACCCCAATATACACCAAATATTTTTACTGTTAATCTTCCCAGCTTTCCCAAAAGGGATCTATAGCTTTTTACCAGGATAACTGTACACTGGGGAAAAGGAAATAATCACCCCTTTGGGGGACTGCTAGACACTGGCTCTGAACGACACTGATTCCAGGAGACCCAAACACCACTATGGTCCTCTAGTCAGAGTAGGGGCTTATGGAGGTCAGGTGATCAATGGGGTTTTAACTGAAGTACATCTCATAGGAGATGGGTTCCTGAATCCACCCTGTGGTTGTTTTCCCAGTTCTGGAGTGCACAACTGGAACAGACATACTGAGAAACTGGCAGAATCTCACACTGGTTCCCTGATCTATGTAGTAAAGGATATTATGGTGGAAAAGGCCAAGAGGCACTGCCTTTACCTAGGAAAATAGTAAACCGAACACAATCCTGCATTCCTGGAGGGACTGAAGAGATTAGTGTCTCCATCAAAGACTTAAAGAATGCAGGGGTGGTGATTCTCACCACATCCCCATTCAACTATTCTCTCTGGTCTGGACAGAACACTGATAGTTCTCTGAGAATGACAGGATTATTGTAAGCTTAACAAGATGGTGACTCCAATTGCAGTGACTCTACCAGATGTACTTTAATTACTTGAACAAATTAACATATTGCCTGGTATCTGCTATGCAGCTATTGATCTGGAAAATGCCTTTTTCTCTGTCCCTATTCATAAGGTCCACCAGAAGCAGTTTGTTCTCTAGCCTACCTCAGGGGTATATCAACTCTCCAGACCTATGTCGTAATTTAACGCATGGGGATCTTGATCATGAGATCCCTTTCCCCTCCACAAGATATCACACTAGTCCTTTACATTGATGACATTGTGCTGATTAGACCTTGTGAGCAAGAGAAATCAATTACTCTAGACTTATTGGTAAGACATTTGTAAGCTAGGTGGTGAGAAAAAAATGTAACCAACTTCAGCAGCCTCCAACCTTGGTGAAATTTCTAGGGATTTGGTGGGTCAGACATGTTGAGGTATCCCTTCTAAGGTAAAGCATGAATTGTTGCATCTAGCCCCTCCTACAACCAAAAAAGAGGTATAACCTTGTGGGCCTCATTGGATTTTGGAGGCAACATATTCCTTGTTTGAGTGTGCTACTCTGGCCCATTTACTAAGTGACCCAAAAAGCTGCTACATGAAGCCCAGAACAGAAGGTTCTGCAACAGGTCCAGCTTTCCATACAAGCTATTCTGCCACTTGGGCCTATGCTCCTACAGGTCCAATGGTGGTTGAAGTATCAGTGGCAGATAGGGATGCTGTTGGGACATTGTGGCAGGCCCTTAAAGGTAAATTATAGCATAGGTCCTTCGGGTTTTGGAGAAAAGTGCTGCCATCCTTGGTAGAGAACTACTTTCCTTTTGAGAAGCAGCTTTTGGCCTGATACTAGAACTTGTAGATACTGAACACTTAACCATGGGCCACCAAGTTACGATATGACCTGAGCTGCCATTCATTAACTGAGTGTTATCTGATATTCCAAGCCATAAAGTTGGGCATGTACATACAGCAGCACTCCATCATCCTATGGACATTAGTATATATGAGATTGGGCTTAAGCAGGCTCTGAAGAAACAAGTTACACGAAGTGTCTCAATGCCCTTGGTTCACCCCAACCCAGCCACACTACCTTCTTTCTCCCAGTTTGCACCTATGGACTCATGAGGAGTTCTTTACGATCAGTTGACCAAGGAAGAGGAAACTCAGCCCTGATTTATAGGGTGGTTCTGTATCATATGCAGGCATTATCTGAAAGGAGACAGAGGTAGCACTATAGTTCCTTCTTGGGGTATCTTTGAAGGAGAGTGAGGAAGAGAAATTCTCCCAGAACTTTAAGCAGTGCACCTGGTTGTTCATTTTGCTTAGAAGGAGAAATGGCCACATGTACAATTATATACGATTCATGGCTGTGGGCAATGGTTTGGCTGGAGGGTCAGGGACTTGGAAGGAACACGATTGGAAAATTGGTGACAAGGAAGTCTGGAGAAGAAATATGTGGATAAACTTCTCTGAATGAGTGAAAAAGTGAAGATAGTTGTATTTCATGTTAATGCCCACCAAAAGGAGATCTCAACAGAGGAGGATTTTAATAATGCAGTATATAGGATGACTTATTCTGTGACTACCAGTAGCTTCTTTTCCCAGCCACCCCTGTCATCTCCCAATCACTTCCTGAACAAAGCAACCATGGAGGCAGGGATAGAGATTATGCATGAGGTCAGCAACTTGGACTCTTAGTCACCAAGGCCAACCTGGCTATGGCCACTGCTGAGTGCCCAAACTGCCAACAGCAGAGACTGACAATAAATTCCCAATATGGCACCATTCCCCAAGGTGATAGCCAGCTACTTGTGTCAGGTTGATTACATTGGACCACCTCCATCATGGAAAGGGCTGAATTTTTGTTCTTACTGGAATAGACACTTATTCTGGATATAGATTTGCTTTTTCTGTGTGCAATGCCTCTACCAAAATTATCATTCATGTACCTACAGAATGTATTATCCACAGTATTCCACAAAACATTGTTTCTGATCAAGGAACTAACTTAACAGCAAATGAAGTGCATTGATGGGTTCATGCTAATGGAATTCACTCGTCTTACCTTGTTTCCTACAATCCTGAAGCATCTGGCTTTATAAAACAGTGGAATAGCCTTTTGAGGATTTAATTTCAGTGCCAGGCAGATAGAAATGCTTTGTAGGACTAGGAAAAGGCTTTGTAGGAGGTTGTATATGCTCTGAATCAATCAAAACATGATGCTGTTTCTTCCAAAGCCAGGATTCACAGGTCTAGGAATCTAGGGCTAGAAATAGGAGTAGCTCTATTCACCTGCTTCTTGTCCCCACAACTTACACTTAGAGGTTTTAGTTCTAACTAGAGGAATGTTTCCACCAGGAGACATAACAATGATTTCATTGAACTGGAAGATAAGACTACCACCTGGCCATTTTGGACTCCTCATGCCTCTGAATCAACAACAGGCAAATAAGGGACTTACTGTGCTGGCTGAGGTAATGAATCCTGATTACTAGGGGAAATTGGATTACTACTCTATAATGGAGGTCAGGAGGAGTATGTCTGGAACCCCAGCAATCTCTGAAATTAAGGTTAATGGAAACCTACAACAACCCAATCCAGACAAGGTTACTGATGGCCCAAACCTTTCAGGAATTAAGATTTAGGTCATCCCACTGTGTAAGAGCCATCGCCCACTGAACTGCTTGCTGAGGGCAAAGGAAATACAGAATGGTTAGTGGAAGAAGGTAGTTATAAATGCCAGATATGACCATGTGACTAGTCATAGAAATAAAAGCTGTAATTGTCATATTTTTCCTTTATTTTGTTATGAATATGTATGTATATATTGAGCAAATATCTTCGTTTTCTTCTCTCTTATCTCCTTATTATGTAACATGAGACGTGTTGACTTTATATCATAGTATTTAAGTATTATTAATTTTATATGGAACTCTATATGAAATAATACTTAAGTTACAAGATATCAAGAGAACACTAAACATCACAAAGACATTGCATCCTCCTCTGGAGAAAGGGTTAGTGGATTTTCCATTGTATATAGAATTGTTGTATCATGTTAGGTAGAAGTGTGACCTTGTTGTTGCCTTTATTTGGAGATTATGATTTAAGGAGATGTGTGTGGGTGACAAAGGGTGGACTTTTGATGATTAACTTAGTGTGCCAATTTGGAGGGTATTTGGATAAAATTAACATTTAAATCAATGAACTTTGAGTAAGTGGATTTCCCTCCATAATGTGGGTGAGCCTCATCTAATCAGTCGAAGGCCTGAATAGAACAAAAAGACTGACCTCTTTGATCAAAAGGAGATTCACAGCAGACTGCCTTTGGACTTCATCTTCACCATCAGCTGTCCTGAGCCTTAAGCCTGCCAACCCCCACTGTAGATTTGGACTTGCCCGTCTCCATAGTCAGAGGAACCATTTCCTTACAATAAATCTTTCTTTCTCTCTATATATGCACTTTTCATTTCTCTGGAGGATCCTAAGTAATACAGTGAGGAATATCATCAGTATAGTGAAGGGGGCTGCTCAGATAATGAGGTGGAAGCAATGTTGCCATTTAACATTTAACTAACCAATGTAATGCTTTATGGAAGCATACGGAAACTATAAGTTTAAATGTTATCCAGTCAATTGACTTAAGATTAGTTGTGCAACATGACTGTCATTTATGTCCCATCAGAATTTTAATACCTAGAGCTGTAATTCCTAAACTTCTCTGAGGTGCCCCAGGGCACTACTACAAACTTGTAGGGATTCAATGGAAGCACAGAGACATCTGTCTGACATAGAGGGAAGGAGCAACCACTGTCAGACATTGAGTGGGCTACTGCTCTTAAGTTATTTGGACCTAACTACTTAATAAATACAGTCATTAGGTATTTCTTTTGGCCTAGGAGTGCTGTGAAAAAAAAACTACTAAGACACCAAGGACCCATGAACTGAGGAAGTTTGGGAACCTCTGATGCAGTGCTATATTAATATTTTGTATTTAAAGTGTAGGCTGTTCTAGGAATATTGTGCATGTTGGCTGTGACAAGGTTCTCAGACGTTCCTTGTTTTTTATGAACTTGATAGTTTTTAGAAGAGCTAGTTAAGTATATTGTTGAATGCCACTCTATTGGAATTTGTCTTATCTTTTTCTTATGATTAGGCTGGAGCTATGGATTTGGGGGAAGAAGATCACAGAGGTTAAGTGTATTTTTATCACATCGTAACAAGAGTTCATACTATCCACATGATTTTTGACTGTTAATCTTGACTTTGATCACCAGGCTAAGGCAATGTGTGTCAGGTCTCTCTACTGTAAAGTTACTCTTTTCCCCCTCCTTTCCATCCTGTACTCTTTGGAAGGAAGTCAAAATGCGCAGCCCACTCTGAAGGAGTGGGGAGTTATATTCCACCTCCTTTAATGCGGAGTATATTTATTTGGAATTTTTCTGTACGGGAAATTTGTCTTTTGTACCCCATTTACTACTTTATTTAGTCATTTACATGTATCAATAGGGATTCACTTTTTACTTTGCATTTAATCCAAAACTATCTTTTCATTTTATTGCTCAAATTTTCCAGCTGTGGTCATTGGGAACTCTGTGTTGGTTTCTGTGCCCCTTTGACATACCTTTACCAATGTGTGTGTGTGTGTGTGTGTGTGTGTGTGTGTGTGTGTGTTAAGCACTTCCTTACTTTCTGGCACTGCAAGATGCTAAAAGGAAGCTCAGATTTTTAATTATGAACCCACAAAATTCTTTTTGTTAAAGTTTGATTTCTGTGTCTTGCAACTAGATGAGTTCTGACTGATACAAAGGGGACCAGCGTCACTATTTCACACTTTATTTTTAAAATTTATTTATTTATTTATTTTTGACAAATAAAAATTCTGTATATTTAAGGTGTACAATGTGATATTTTGATATAGTGCACATTGTGAAATGATCACCAAACTCAAACTAATTAACATAGCCATCACTTCCCACAGTTACCTTTGTGTGTGTGTGTGTGTGTGTGTGTGTGTGTGTATGTGTTGAGAATACTTGAGATCCACTCTTGGCAAATTTCAAGGGTACAATATATAATTATTAACCATAGTTACCATGCTGTATATTAGGTCTCCCAACTTATTCATCTTATAACTGAAAATTTGTGTTCTTTGATAAATATCGCTCCTTCCCCCCACCCCCCAGCCTCTGGTAATCACCATTCTACCTTGTTTCCAAGAGTTTGACTTAGATTTTTTTAGATTTCACGTATAAGTGAGATCATGTGATACTGTCCTATATCTGGCTTATTTCATTTAGCATAATGTCCTCTAAGTTCACCTATGTTGTTGCAAATAGCAAGATATCATTTCTTTTAAAGATTGAATGATATTGCACTGCATATACCACATTTTCTTAATTCATTTATCTGTCAATAGACAGGTTGTTTCCATATTTTGCCTATTGTAAAAAATGTTGCAATGAACATGGGAATGAAACTATCTCTTTGAAATAGTTTTTTATTTCCTTTGGATACATACCCAGAATTGGATTGCTGGGTCATTTTTAATTTTTTAAGGAGACTCCATACTATTTTCCACAGTGATTGTACCAATTTACATTCTTACCAAGAGTGCACAAGGGTTCCCTTTTCTCAACATTCTTGCCAACACTTGTTATCTTTAGACTTTTTTATAATATCCCTCCTAACAAGTGTGAGGTGATATCTCGTGGTTTTGATTTGCATTTTCCTGATGATTCAATGACTAGTTAAGCTTCTTTTCATAAATCTGTGAGCCATTTGTAGGTCTTCCTTAGAAAGATGTCTATTCAGTTCTTTAGCCCATTTTTAATTTTTTTTTTGTTTCTTGCTATTGAGTTGTATGAGTTCCTTATTTCTTTTGGATGTTAGCCTTTTATTGCATATATGCTTTGGAAATATTCTTTCTTTTTGTAGGTTGCCTTTTCATTTTGTTAATTGTCTGCTTTGCAGAAGTTTTTAGTTTGATGTAGTCTTATTGGCTTATTTTTGCTTTCCCCTTAAATGTTCTAGACGTTTTATAATATTAGTCTTGTGAGTAAGTCTTTAATCCATTTTGAGTTGATTTTTGTGTATGATATAAGATAAGGGTCTAATTTTATTCTTTTGTATGTGGATATTCAGTATTCCCAACACCATTTATTGAAAAGACTATCCTTTCCCCATTATATATTTTTGCCACCTTTGTCAAAAATTTGTTGGCCATATATGCATGGGTTTGTTTCTGGGCTCTCTCTTCTGTTCCGTTGGTCTCTGTGTCTGTTTTTATGTCAACACCATACTGTTTTGGTTATTATAGCTTTGTAATATAGCTTGAAGTCGGAAATTGTGATACCTTCAGTTATGTTCCTGTTCAAGGTTGCTTTGGCTATTTTCTGGGTTTTTTTCCTGGTTCCATATGAATTTTATGGTTGGTTTTCCTATTTCTATGAAAAGTGCCATTGAAATCTTGATAGATTGCATCAAACCTATAGATCCCTTTGAGTAGAATGGACATTTTAACAATAATTCTTCCAATCTGCACACTTTAAACTCAAAGCATTTTCCCATGACACTGAACTCCAGGGTCAGATAAGATAGGAAAGTCCCAGGGCCATTTGGAAATAGTGACAAACCAGCCTGGCAAGATGTAGAGCCTTTCACACTTTAAATCTGAGCAGTGGCATCTTCAGCCCCAGGCCCTTTGCTGGCTCTGTGTCAGGCTGTTGTTTGAGCATCTGGGGTAACTGAAGTTACCCTTCCACTGATTGAAGGTGAGTGGGAACGACAGGAAGGGGAAAGGGGGGGAGGAGATGAAATGTGGAGCTCATATTTTGATATGTTGAATTTAAACTCTCAGTTGGACCTCCAGTAGAGATGTTTAATAGGCGTTTGGGTATATGGTTTGGAGTTCAGGTGAGAAGACTGAGCAGGAGAAAATAAATTTTATAGTCACTCACATAAAATGTTAATTGAAACCATGACAAAGGGCAGATTGTCAAATCAGATTCATGAATCAGATCTTTTACCCAGTAACAAGTTACAAGTTTTACTAATAATTTTCAAGCATACAAATAATTGCACAGGTAAAGCATGGCAATCTGAGGCTGCTTGCCAGATCTTTTCTGGCTGCCATGAGATAAGCTCTAGCTTAGATTTAACATAAGAGGTCTCTCAATAATGGCTGTGGGAACATCACTTACAGCAAAGAACTATTTCATTAAGAAATTTCTCCATTTTCTATTCAGCTAGGTACATGATTGACATGATATTTTCCAGAGCATCATGCCTATAGATTCTAGGTTTATTTACTATAAGTAATACTAGATAGATGAGGTACATCCTATCAAATGCATTCAGTAGAAAATATCCCACTAGAAAATATCATTAGTATATTTTCCAAGAGGTCTGGCATTATTGTTTATAAGGGGATTTGACATGAGCATTCTTCTTTGCCGGGGTATCCCCACAGTAAAAGGAAGAATGAATTCCAGATTCTATCTAACAGAGTGAAAGCTATTGTCAAGGGAGAGTATAAATGAAAAGAAATAAGAACGAGGGCAGAGTTCTAAAGAAAAATTAACATATGAAGGACGAGCAGCAGAAAACTTGGTGAAGGAGACTGAGAAGTGGCCTCCAGAGAGTTGGGAGGAGAGCCAGGAAAATGTGCTTGTCCCAGCAACTCGATGGAGGGTGTCATCATCTCCTTCCAGTGTGGTTGAGAGGTCACAGAAGATAAGGACTGGAAAATGTCCCTTGGACTTAATAAAGAGGTCACTCCTGACCTTGGGAGCAGAGCTAGATTATAGTAGATTGAGGAGTGACTATAAGTTGAACAACTGGAGACAAAGTTGGTGGGCAACTCAAGAACCTTGATTGAAAAAGGTAGGAAAGAAACAGGGTAATGTCAGAGAGAGATTTTAGACTGAAGAGCATTTTCCCCTTTGGAGGAATATGTTTAAATGCTCAAGTGAATGTGTCAGTAGGAAAGAGGCTGAAGGTATCAGAATAGGTATAATGGATGGAACACGAGTGCAGGTGGCATTCTAATAAATGGTCCCTCTGAACAAAAGAAAAAGCATGATTTGTTGCACATGCTGATTTCTGTTATGTAAATACTACCACCTTGGCTAATTTTCAAGCAATCGGTGAAACAACCAGCTCTCAAAATCCCTGTGTATTTTGCAAATGACTTTCACAGGCCCATAAGAGCTGGCCCCAGCACACTGCTGGGTCCAGTAGAGGTAGGATTCAAGAGCACCTGGGAAGAGAAATTGGTAGCTAGTGTGTCCAGAAGTTGACAGAATTCTCATCTACAGGCTGCTAATCTTTGGTGAAATAAGAGTCAAGATTCAGCTTTAAGAGGGAAGAGAAAGAGAGTGGGGTAGGAAGTTTTAGGAGAATGGGAAGTTTTGAAAAAGTTACTGCAGAGATTGGAATAGAAAACTGACTTGCAGATGAGGGCAGAAATTCTAGGCACCATTGACCATTCAGTGGAAGTAGGAAACTGTGCATAGGGTGGTTCCATTCCAATGAGTCTATGTGAGTTTTTTCAGCAAGGCTCAGAAGGCCACGTGTATAAACCTAAGTGCCTAACTAGTATCTCAAATTCCACGCTAAAATAGAACACTTGATTACTCTCACACCAAGTGTGTTTCTTCCTCCAGTATTCTCAAGATAAGTAAATGACACCGCTATCATTCACCCAACTGCTCAAGCCAGAAACTTGGAAAACATTCTTGAATATCTCATCCCCCATGTGAAACACATCTTCATATTTTTTAGGTATTTCTTCCAAAATAAATTCTTCCTTTCCTCTCCACCTCCACCACCAACCTAAGTTAAGCCATTATTTCTTGCCTGGATCACTCTGGGTTTGGGGGAAAGGGGTTGTTTTTTCCCCCCTCTCTTGCCTCTCATTTGCTACACACCAGAGGGATTTTTTTAAGTGTCTTTATTAAGATATTTTTACATACCATACAGTTCACCTTTTTAAAGTATACAAGTCAATGATTTTTAATATAACCACACAGTTGTGCAACCAACACGACAATCCAATTTTAGAACATTTTGCCACCTTAAAAAGAACCCACATGCCCAATCACAGTCACACCCCATTTCTCCCAGCCACCTTCCCTTTTCAACCCTAGGCAATGACTAAATGGGATCTTTCTGTCTCTTCAGGTTTTCCTCATTCTGGCATTTCATTTAAATGTAATCATACAATATATGTTGTTTTGGGACTTGCTTCTTTCACTCAGCATAATATTTTCAAGATTTAATGATGTTATAGCATGTATCAGAGCTTTATTCCTTTTTATTGTGGAATATTCCATTGTATGATATACCACATTTTATTTATCCATTCATCAGTTGATGAATATTTAGGTTGTTTCTACATTTTGGCTATTGCAAATACTACTACTATGAACATTCATAGGCAGATTTGTGTATGAATATGTTTTCATTTCTTTTGGGTATATACCCAAGAGAGGAGTTGCTGAGTCGTATAGCAAGTCTATGTTTAATTTTTTGAGGAAATTCCAAACTATTTTCCAAAGTGACTGAACCATTTTCATTGTTATCAGTAATGTGTTAGAGTTCTAATTCTCGCTCATCTTCATCAACACAGTTATTGCTCATTTTCTTGGTCTTACATCCTAGTGTGTGTAAGTGGTATCTCACTATGGCTTTGATTTTCATTTCCCTGGTGACTAAATAATGTTGAGCATTTTTCCATGTGTTTATTGTGTTTATTTATTTGGAGAAATGCCTTTTCAAACCCTTTGCTCATTTTAAGTTGGGCTCTGTATTTTTCTATTACTGAGATGTAAGTGTTCTTTATATATTCTACCAGTCTCTTACAAGATGCTTAATTTGAAAATATTTTCTACCATTCTGTAAGTTGTCTTTTCATTTTCTTGATAGCAACACTTTCAGCACAAAATTTTTTCATTTTAATGAAGTTCAATTTATCTGCTTTTTTCTTTAGTCACTTTTGTGTCTAAGAAACAATGTGCTATATCTAAGAAATCATTGCCGAATCCTAATTCAAAAAGATTTACTCTCATTTTCTTTTTAGGAGTTTGGTTAGTTTAGCTCCTATATGTAGATATACTGGTTTGAGTTGTTTTTTATGTATGGTGTAAGGAGAGAGTGTAACTCCATTCCTTTCTGTTGTCCCAGAACCATCTGTTGAAACACCATCCTTTTCCTATTGAATTGTCTCGGCAGCCTTGTCAGAAATCAATTGAACACAAATGTAAGGGTTTGTTTCTAGGCTCTCAGTTTTAAAGATTTATTAGAGAAAGCATATGTGCATGCGTGCACACAAGCTGGGGGAGGGGCAGAAGGAGAGAGAATCCTCAAGTAGACTCCCTGCTGAGCATGGAGCTCAATGTGAGGATCAATCCCAGAACCCTAAGATCATGACATGAGCTGAAGTCAAGAGTTGATTGCATAACCAACTGAGCCACCCAGTGTCCCTCTATGCTCTCAGTTTTATTCCATTGATCTATATATCTATCCTTATGCCAGTATTATACTGTACTGATTACTATAGCTTTGCAATACATTTTGAAATCAGGAAGTGTAAGTCTTTCAACTTTTTTCTTCCTTTCCAAGACTGTTTTGGCTCAGTATCTTACATTCCCATATGAATTTTAGGATTGGTTTGTTAATTTCTGCAGAAAAGGCATCTGGGATTTTTGGTGGTATTGTATCAAATCTGTGGTGGAGTAATGTCAGCTTAAACAATATTAAGTCTTCTGCTCTATGAACATGGTATGTCTTTCAATTTATTCAGATTTTCTTTAATTTCTTTTAACAGTGGTTTGTAGTTTTCAGCAGACAAGTCTTGAAACTTCTTTGTTAAATTTATTCTTGAGTATTTTATTTTTTGGTGTTATTTTAAATGGTATTGTTTTCTTAATTTTATTTTCAGATTGTTCATTGTAGGGTATAGAAAGACAACTGATTTTTATATACTGCTCATATATCTTGTAAGCTTGCTAAACTTGCTTATTAATTCTAATAGTGTTTAAATGGACTTGTTAGGATTTTCTATATACATGATCATGTCATCTACAAATAGGTATAATTATACTTTTTCCTTTCCAATCTGGGTAACTTTTATTTCCTATTCTCCCTTAATTTACCCAGCTAGAGCCAGGGCATATAGTGGTAAGAATGAACATCCATGTTTTCTTGATCTTAGGGAAAAAAGCACCCAGTCTTTTACCATTACATATGATGTTAGCTGTGGAGTTTTGTAAAGGCCTTTTATCAGACTGAGGAAATCCCCTTCTATTTCCAGTTTGTTGAGTGTTTTCATCAAGAAAGGGTGTTGGACTGATATGTGGAATTTGAGAAACAAGGCAGAGGATCTTAGGGGAAGAGAGGGAAAAAATGCAACAAGATGAAACTGGAGAGGGAGACAAACTGTAAGAGACTCTTAATCTCAGGAAACAAACTAAGGGTTGCTGGAGTGGAAGGGGATGGGGGGATGGGGTGGCTGGCTGATGGACACTGGGGAGGGTATGTGTTATGGTGAGCACTATGTATTATGTAAGACTAATGAATCACAGACCTGTACCCTGAAACAAATAATACATTATATCTTAATAATAAAAAAAAAATTTAAAAAAAGAAAGGGTGTTGGATTTTGTCAAATGTTTTTCCTGTGCTTACTACACAACTGATTTTTGTTGAAGATTTTTGTGTTTATAATCATACAGAATTGTGGCCTGTAATTCACTTTACTTGCAATGTCTTTTTTTAAATTTTAATTCTAGTACAGTTAAATACAGTGTTACATTAGTTTCAGGTGTACAATACAGTGATTCAACAATTCTATATATTACTCTGTGCTCATCAAGATAAGTGTACTCTTGAGGGGGAAAAGATGGTGGACAAGTAGGGGACCCTATTCCAACTGGTCCCTGGAATTGAGCTGGATACCTACCAGACCACTCTGAACACCCACAAAATCAGCCTGAGATGTAAGAAGATAGATCTGGATCTCTACAAACAGAATATCACAGGCGGTTGGTTTTGAGGTACTAAGCAGAGAGCCGTGATCCCCTAGGCAGATATCAGAGGATAAATGGCCATGGGAGGGAGCATGGCCATCGGGATCCTACACTGCTGGTGAGCAAGAGCCTCCTGCGCTGAGGGGCCGCACGTGTGAACTGAGGGCGGCTGGCAGTTTTAGAAGCACAAAGGGCAGAGATGTGCCCTGACCCAGAGGCGAGGACTGGGAGTGCTGCTGAGGGACACAAAACCCAGGACTGCAGTTTATAGCAGCACAGACAGAAATGGAGATAGTGTGGCCTGGAGAGATCACTGAAGAACAGACTGCAATCTCTCTGCTCTGAGGCAGAGGGTTGGAAATGGTCTCTTCTGCTCTGACTCTCAGAAAAGACATGGAAAGCTGTCAGGGAAAACCACCAGAGAACAAAAGCCCCAAAAAACCAGTTTTCACTGAACCCATCCCCTGCCACAGGGGGCAGGGCAACTCTGCCTAAACAGGGTTTCCTGAGTAACAGTGTGGCAGGCCCCTCCCCCAGAAGACAGGCTGGGAAAACAAGAGGCCAGCGACCCTAAGGTCCCTAGAAAACAAGTGCATCTTGCTTGGGTTGTAGTCAATAATTTGGACTCTATACATTCCCTCAACCCCCCATCAACAGAATGACTAGAAGGAGGAACCCCCAAAATAGGAAAGACTTAGAGATTATGACTTATGCCACAGATTTACAAATGGATTCAGATATAACTAAGATGTCAGAGATGGAATTCAGGCTAGCAATTCTGAAGACAATATCTAGAATGGAGAAATCAAATAATGGCAACATAGAGTCTCTAAGGGCAGAAATGAAAGCTGAATTGGCAGAACTTAAAAATGCTATCAATGAGATCCAATCTAATCTAGATAATCTAACAGCTAGGGTAAGTGAGGCAGAAGAACGAATTAGTGACCTGGAAGACCATTTAGAGATAAAAAGGGAAAAGAGGTGGCCAGGGAAAAACAACTCAGAATCCATGAAAATAGAATCAGAGAAATAAGTGACACCATGAAATGTTCCACTGTCAGAATTATTGGGATCCCTGAAGGGGTGGAGAGAGAGAGAGGACTAGAAGATATATTTGAGCAAATCATAGCTGAGAACCTCCCTAATCTGGGGAATGAAACAAACATTCGTGTCCTAGAGACAGAGAGGACCCCTCCCAAGATCAAGGAAAACAGGCCAACACCCCACATGTAATAGTAAAACTCGCAAATCTTAGAACCAAGAAAACAGTCTTAAGGGCAGTTAGGGAGAAGAGATTCCTTACATACAGAGGGAGGAATATCAGAATAATGTCAGACCTATCCACAGAGACCTGGCAAACCAGAAAGGCCTGGCAAGACATATTCAGGGTACTAAACGAGAAAAAGATGCAGCCAAGAATACTTTATCCGGCAAGGCTGTCATTTAGAATGGATGGAGAGATGCAGAGCTTCCAAGACCGGCAGAAACAGAAAGAATATGTGACCACTAAGCCAGCCCTGCCAGAAATATTCAGGGGGGTTCTATAAAAGAAGAAAGACCCCAAGAATGATATACAACAGAAATTTGCAGGGACAATCTATAAAAACAAGGTCTTCACAGGCAACATGATGACAATAAATCATATCTTTCAATAATCACTCTCCATGTGAACAGCCAAAATGCTCCCATAAAACAGCACAGGGTTGCAGATTGGATAAAAAGACAGGACCCATCCATATGCTGTCTACAAGAGACTCATTTTGAACCTAAAGTTACATCCAGACTGAAAGTGAAGGGAGGGAGATCCATCTCCCATGCCAGCAGACCTCAAAAGAAAGCTGGGGTAGCAATTCTTATATCAGACAAATTAGATTTTAAACTAAAGAAAGACTGTAGTTAGAGACACAGAAGGACACTATATCATTCTTAAAGGGTCTATCCAACAAGAAGATCTAACAATTGTAAATATCTATGCCCCCAACATGGGAGCAGCTATCTACATAAGCCAACTCTTAACCAAATAGTCATACTGATAACAATACATTAATTGTAGGAGGCCTCAATACTCCACTCTCAGCAATAGACAGATCATCTAAGCAGAAAATCAACAAAGAAACAAGAGCTTTGAATGACACACTGGACCAGATGGACCTCATAGATATATACAGAACATTCTACCCTAAAACAACAGAATACGCATTCTTCTTGAGCGCACATGGAACTTTCTCCAGAATAGACCACATACTGTGTCACAAGTCAGGTCTCAACCGATACCAAAAGATTGAGATTATTCCCTGCATATTCTCAGACCATAATGCTTTAAACCTGGAACTTAATCACAAGAAAAAATTTGGCAGAGATTCAAACACTTGGAAGCCAAAGACCACTTTGCTCAAGAATGTTTGGGTCAACCAGGAAATCAAAGAAGAACTTAAACAATTCATGGAAACCAATGAGAACAAAAACACATTGATCCAAAACCTATGGGATACTGCAAAAGTGGTCCTAAGGGAGAAATACATAGCCATCCAAGCCTCACTCAAAAAAATAGAAAAATCCTGAATTAAACGACTAACTCTACACCTTAAAGAACTAGAGAAAAAGCAACAAATGATACCTAAGCCACCCATTAGAGGAGAAATAATTAAGAATAGAGCAGAGATCAATGAATTAGAAACCAGAAACACAGTAGATCAGATCAATGAAACTAGAAGCTGGTTCTTCGAAAGAACTAATAAGATCGATAAACCACTGGCCAGACTTATCCAAAAGAAAAGAGAAAGGACCCAAATTAATAAAATTATGAACGAAAGGGGAGAGATCACGACTAACACCAGGGAAATAGAAACAATTATTAGAAATTATTATCAAGAACTATATGCCAATAAACTGAGCAACCTGGATGAAAGGGTTGCCTTCCCGGAAATCTATAAACTGCCAAGACTGAAACAGGAAGAAATTGACAACCTGAATAGGCCAATAACCAGTAATGAGATTGAAGCAGTGATCAAAAACCTCCCCAAAAACAGGGGTCCAGGGCCTGATGGATTCCCTGGGGAATTCTACCAAACATTCAAAGAAGAAATAATACCTATTCTCCTGAAGCTGTTTCAAAAAACAGAAACAGAAGGAAAGCTTCCAGACTCATTCTATGAGGCCAGCATTACCTTAATCCCCAAACCAGGCAGAGACCCCATCAAAAAAGAGAATTTCAGACTGATATCCCTGATGAATATGGATTCCAAAATCGTCAACCAAATCCTAGCTAATAGGATCCAACAATACATTAAAAGGATCATCCACCACAACCAAGTGGGATTTATCCCCAGGATGCAAGGGTGGTTCAACATTCGCAAATCAATCAATGTGATAGAATACATTAATAAGAGGAGAGAGAAGAACCATATGGTCCTCTCAATTGATGCAGAAGAAGCATTTGACCCACATGAAAAACGCACAGCAAATATCATCCTCAATAGGGAAAAGTTGAGAGCCTTTCCCTTAAGATCAGGAACACGTCAAGGATGCCCACTCTCTCCACTATTGCTCAACATAATACTAGAAGTCCTAGCAATGGCAATCAGACAACAAAGAGAAATAAAAGGCATTCAAATTGGCAAAGAAGAAGTCAAACTCTCTCTTTTCACAGATGATATGATATTTTATGTGGAAAACCCAAAAGACTCCACCCCCAAATTACTAGAACTCATACAGCAATTCAATAATGTGGCAGGATACAAAATCAATGCACAGAAATCAGTTGCTTTCTTATACATTAACAATGTCACTATAGAAAGAGAAATTAGAGAAACGATTCCATTTACAAAAGCACCAAAAACCATAAGATGCCTTGGAATAAACCTAACCAAGAGGTAAAGGATCTATACTCTAGGAACTACAGAACACTCATGAAAGAAATTGAAGAAGACACAAAAAGATGGAAAGACATTTTATGCTCATGGATCAGAAGAATAAACATTGTTAAAATGTCTATGTTACCCAGAGCAATCTATACCTTCAATGCCATCCCGATCAAAATTCCAATGACATTTTTCAAGGTGCTGGAACAAATAATCCTAAAATTTGTATGGAATCAGAAAAGACCCTGAATCGCCAAGGAAATGTTGAAAAAGAAAAACAAAGCTGGGGGCATCACGTTGTCCGATTTCAAGCTCTTTTACAAAGCCGTAATCATGAAGACAGCATGGTACTGGCCCAAAAACAGACATATAGACCAATGGAACAGAACAGAGAGCCCAGATATGGACCCTCAACTCTATGGTCAAATAATCTTCGACAAAGCAGAAAAAATATGCAATGGAAAAAAGACAGTCTCTTCAATAAAAGGTGCTGGGAAAATTGGACAGCCACATGCAGAAGAATGAAACTTGACCATTCTCTAACACCATACACAAAGATAAACTCAAAATGGATGAAAGACCTCAATGTGAGACAGGAATCCATCAAAATCCTAGAGGAGGACATAGGCAATAACCTCTTTGACATCAGCCACAGCAACTTCTTTCAAGATACTTCTCCAAAGGCTAGTGAAACAAAAGCAAAAATGAGCTCTTGGGACTTGATCAAGATAAAAAACTTCTACACAGCAAAGGAAAGAGTCAACAAAACAAAGAGGCAACCCACAAAATGAGAGAAGATATTTGCAAATGACACTACAGATAAAGGGCTGGTATCCAAGATCTATAAAGAACTCAAACTCAACACCCAAAAAAACAAAAAATCAAGTCAAAAAATGGGCAGAAGACATGAACAGACACTTCTCTGAAGAAGACATACAAATGGCTAAAACACACATGAAAAATTGTTCATCATCATTAGCCATCAGGGAAATTCAAATCAAAACCACATTGAGAGACCACCTCACACCAGTTAGAATGGCAAAAATGGACAGGGCAAGAAACGACAAATGTTGGAGAGGTTGTGGAGAAAGGGGAACCCTCTTACACTCTTGGTGGGAATGCAAGTTGGTACAGCCACTTTGGAAAACAGTGTGGAGGTTCCTCAAAAAATTAAAAATAGTGCTACCCTATGACCCAGCAATTACACTACTGGGTATTTACCCCAAAGACACAGATGTAGTGAAAAGAAGGACCATATGCACCCCAATGTTCATAGCAGCAATGTCTGCAATAACCAAACTGTGGAAAGAGCCGAGATGCCCTTCAACAGATGAATGGATAAAGAAAATGTGGTCCATATATACAATGGAATATTACTCAGCCATCAGAAAGGATGAATACCCAACTTTTGCATCAACTTGGATAGGACTGGGGGAGATTATGCTAAGTGAAATAAGTCAAGGAGAGAAAGTCAATTATCATATGGTTTCACTTATTTGTGGAACTAAGGAATAGCATGGAGGACATTAGGAGAAGGAAGGGAAAAATGAAGGGGGGGAATTGGAGGGAGAGATGAACCATGAGAGACTATGGACTCAGAAACAAACTGAGGATTTTAGAAGGGAGAGGGCTGGGGTGATGGGTTAGCCTGGTGATGGGTATTAAGGAGGGTACGTACTGCATGGCGCACTGGGTGTTATATGAAAACAATGAATCATGGATCAGCACATCAAAAACTAATGATGTATTGTATGGTGACTAACATATCATAATAAAATAAAATTAAATTAAAAATTAAAAAATGTTAACAAATAGGGAACCTAGGTAAAGAGAATATGCAAGTTTTCTGTACTGTTCTTATAACTTTTCTCTAAGTCTGAAATTAGTTCAAAATAAGATTTTTTTAAAGGTATTGTTAAAATGAGATGCTAGAATGACTCAAATTAAAAAGACTAATAATGCCTAGTGTTGTCAAGGATATGGAATAGCATAAACTCTCATACATTGTTGGTGGTAGTATAAACTGGTACAACTACTTTGGAAAACCATAAGGATGTATCTACTAAAGCTGACATAAATATACCCTATGATCCAGTAATTCTACTTCTAGGTATATACTCCAAAAGAAATGCCCACATAGGTGCCCTACACATATAAGAAAATTTGGGCAGCACTATTTGTACCAGTCAAAAACTGGGGGGAAAAAAACTGTATTAGTTATCAATTACTGCAAAAAAAATTACCCCCAAAGTTAGCAGCTAATAACAGAAACACTTATATCTCACAGATTCTGTAAGTCAGGATTCCATTGTGGCTTAGCTTCATGACTCCTGCTCAAGGTCTGTTATGATGTTGCAGTCAACTGTTGGCCAAAGCTCAGTCATCTCAAGGTTTGACTAGGGCTGGAGAATCTGCTTCCAAGCTCACTCGTGTTGGTTAGAAGACCTCTGTCTCTCACCACGCGGACCTATCCAGAGGACTGCCTCATGATATGGCACTGATTTTTTTCAGGTAAGCAATGGAAGAGAAAGTATCCACAACTGAGGCCACAGTCTTTTTGTAACCTTACCTCAGAAGTGAAATTCCATCACTTTTGCCATATTCTATTCATTAGAAGCTAGTCACTAAGTTCAGCTCACACTCAAGGAGAGAGGATGACAAAAAGTCATGAATAACAAAAAAACAAGGATTATTGGGGGCCATTTTAGAGACTGCCTACCTCACAACCTAAACGTCCAAAAATCGTAGAATGGGTAAATAAATTATGGTCTATTTAAATACACTGCAATATTAAAGAACAAGAAAACAAATTACCTACAGTTAATTGGAACAACAAGAAATGTCTCTCACAAACATAACATTGGAAAAAAATACGCACACACAAAAAAGAATAATATGGTATGATTTTATTTATGTAACATTCAAAAACAGAGAAAACTCAACTGAGATAGAAGTTAAAGTTTACCTTTGTGGAGAAAGGATGGAGTAATGACTGGGAAAGAACACTTGTAATGTGTTAGATCCTGACCTGCATCACAATTACGTGAGAGGTTCATTTCATAAAAATGTATCAAGCTTTACACTTTTGGTGTGCACACTCTTCTGTATGCATACTATACTTCAATAAAAGATTTTACTTAAAATTCAAAAAAAAAAAGTTAAGTGTACTCTTAATCCCGTTCAACTGTTTCACCCATCCCCCCATCCACTTCCCCTCTGGTAACATCAGTTTGTTCACTATAGTTGAGAGTCTGTTTTTCATTTGTCTCTTATTTTTTCTTTGTTTGTTTATTTCTTAAATTCCTCATATGTGTGAAGTCATATGGTATTTGTTTTTCTCTGACTGGCTTATTTTGCCTAACATTATATTCTCAGATCCATCCACATTTTGCAAATGATGAGATTTTGTTCTTTTTTATGGCTAAAAAATATTCTATCATATATATATAATATATATATGGCTATATATATCATATATATACATATATTCTATCATATATATATGGCTATATATATATCATATATACATATATATGTACATATATATCACATATATTCCATCATATATATATGTATATGATATATATATATCACATCTTCTTTATCCATTTAGCCATTGATGATGGACACTGGGCTGCTTCCATAATTTGGCTATTGTAAATAATGCTGCAATAAACATAGGGGTGCATATATCCTTTTGAATTAGTGTTTTTGTATTCTTTGGGTAAATATGCAGTAGTATGATTACTGGATCATATGGTAGGTCTATGTTTAATTTTTTGAGTAACCTCCATACTGTTTTCCACAATGGCTGCACCAGTTTACACTCCTACCAACAATATATGAGTTTTTCTCCACATCCTTGCCAACACTTGTTTCTTGTGTTTTTGATTTTAGCTATTCTGACAGGTATCATTGTAGTTTTTATTAGCATTTCCCTGATGATGAATGATGTCAAACATCTTGTCATGTGTCTGTTGGCCATCTGTTTGTCTTTGTTGGAGAAACGTTTGTTCATGTCTTCTGACCATTTTTATTCCAATTATTTGTTTTGTTTTGTTTTGGTGTTGGGTTTTATAAGTTCTTTATATGATTTGGATACTAACCCTTTATTGGATATGTCATTTGCAAATATCTTCTCCCATTCAGTGGGTTGTCTTTTAGCTTTGTTGATAATTTCCTTTGCTGTGCAGAAGCTTTTTATTTTAATGTAATCCCAAAAGTGTATTTTTGCTTTTATTTCCCTTGCTTTAGGAGACATATCTAGGAAAATGTTACAGCCTATGTCAGAGAGATTACTGCCTATGCTCTCTTCCAGGATTTTCATGTTTCAGGTTTCACATTTAGGTCCTTAATCCATTTTGAATTTATTTTTGTGTATGGTGTAAGAAAGTGGTCCAATTTCATTGTTTTGCATATAGCTGTCCAGTTTTCCCACCATTTGCTGAAGAGACTTTTTCCCAATGCATATCCTTGCCTCCTTTGTTGAAGACTAATTGACCATATAACCATGGGTTTATTTCTGAGCTTTCTATTCTTCATTGATTTATGTGTCTATTTTCGTGCCCGTACATACTGTTTTGATTACTACAGCTTTGTAGTAGAATTTGAAATGTGGAATTACAATACCTTCAGCTTTGTTTTTCTTTTTTTTAAGATTGCTTTGGCTATTTTAGTTCTTTTCTGGTTCCAAATAAATTTCAGGATTGTTTGTTCTAGTTCTGTGAAAAATGCTGTTGATATTTTTAGAGGGATTGCCTTATATTTGTAGATTGCTTTTGGTAGTATGGACATTTTAACAATATTTGTCCTTCTAATCCATGAACTTGGAATGTCTTTCCATTTCTTTGCATCCTTTTCAATTTCTTTCATCAATGTTAGGACAGGTCTTGCACCGCCTTGGTTAAATTTATTCTTAGGTATTTTATTATTTTGGTGCAATTGTAAATGGGATTATTAATTTCTCTTTCTGCTGCTTCCTTATTAGTGTATACAAATGCCATGGATTTCTGTACATTGATTTTATATTCTGTGACTTTATTGAATTCATTTATCAATTCTAATAGTTTTTTGGTCAAGTCTTTAGGGTTTTTGTACCTAGTATTGTCATCTGAAAGTGGTGAAAATTTTACTTCTTTCTTACCAGTGTGTATGTCTTTTATTTCTTTTTCTTGTCTGATTGCTATGGCTAGCACTTCCAGTACTATGCTGAATAAAAGCGGTGAAAGTTGTCATCCTTGTATTGTTCCTGACCTTAGGGGGAAAGCTCTCAGTTTTTCCCTATTGAGTATAATGTTAGCTGTGGGTTTTTCAAATATGGTCTTTGTTATGTGGAGGAATGTTCCCTCCAAACCCACTCTGTTGAGGACTTTTATCTTGAATGGATGTTATACTTTGTCAAATGCTTTTTCTGCATCTATTGAGATTATTATATGGTTTTTATACTTTCTCTTATTGATGTGATCTATCACCCTGATTGATTTGCAAATACTGAACTACCCTTGCATCCTGGAAATAAATCCTACTTGATCATGGTGAATGATTGTTTTAAATGTATTGTTGGATTCAGTTTGCTAATATTTTGTTGAGGATTTTTGCATCGATGTTCATCAGAGATATTGGCCTGTAGTTCTCTGGTTTTGTGGTGTCTTTATCTGGTTTTGGTATCAGGGTAATGTTGGCTTCATAGAATGAATTTGGGAGATTTCCTTCCTCTTCTATTTTTTGGAATAGTTTGAGAAGAATAAGTATTAACTCTTCTTTAAATGTTTAGTAGAATTTGCCTGTGAAGCCATCTGGCCCTGGAGTTTTGTTTGTTGGGAGTTTTTTTTATTACAGATTCAATTCCATTGCTGATGATTAGTCTGCTCAAATTTTCTATCTCTTCCTGATTCAGTTTTGGGAGGTTATATGTTTCTAGATCTTCATCCATTTCTTCTAGGTTGTCCAATTTGTCAGCATACAATTTTTCATAATATTCTCTTATAATCCTTTGTATTACTATGGTATTGGTTGTTATCTCTCTTCTTTCATTTCTAATTTTGTTTATTTGGGTCCCCTTTCTTTCTCTTTTTGATGAGTCTGGCTAAAGGTTTATCAATTTTGTTGATCTTTTCAAAGAATCATCTCCTGATTTCACTGATCTGTTTTATTGTTTTTTTAGTTTCTATTTCATTTATTTCTGCTCTAATCTTTATTATTTCCTTCCTTCTGCTGGTTTTGGGTTTTGATTTTTATTCTTTTCTAGCTCTTTTAAGTGTAAGGCTAGGTTTTTTATTTGAAATTTCTCTTGCTTCTTGAAGTAGGCCTATATTGCTATAAACTTTCCTCTTAGAACTGCTTTTGCTGCATCCCAAAGATTTTGGACCTTTGTGTTTTCATTTTCACTTGCCTCTATGTATTTTTTGATTTCCTCTTTGATTTTTGGTTGACCCATTCATTGTTTAGTAGCATGCCATTTAACCTCCATGTATTTGTGTTTTTTCCAGATTTTTTTTCTTTTTTGTAATCTCTTTGTCCAGTTTTGGCATCAGGGTAACACTGGCTTCATAGAACGAATTACAAAGGTTCTAATTTGGGGAGGGCTTGTGAATAACTGGTCTGAATTAAAAAAAATGTTTGGTGGCATTCACCAATGAAGCTTTGGGCCTGGTCTTTTCTTTGTAGGAATTTTTAAGATTACTCCTTCAATCTTTTACTTGTTATAGGTCTGTTCAGATTATGTGTAGCTTCTTTAGTAAGTTTTATTTTTTTTGTGTCTTTCTGGCAATTTCTCCATTTCATTTGAGTTATTGAATTTCTTGGAATGTGGTTGTTTATGGTATTCATTTATGTTTCTTTTTATTCCTATAAGAATAATAGTGATGTCTCATCTTTCTTTTGTTTTTTTTTTTTAAACATTTTATTTATTTGACAAAGAGAGAGATAGCCAGAGAAGGAACACAAGCAGGGGCAGTGGGAGAGGGAGAAGCAGGCTTCCCACAGAGCAGGGAGCCCGACATGGGGTTCAATTCCAGGACCCTGGGATCATGACCTGAGCTGAAGGCAGACACCTAACGACTGAGCTACCCAGGCACCCCAATGTCTCATCTTTCATTCTTGATTTTAAATTTTGAGTCTTCTCCTTTTATTCTTGGTCAATATTGCTTGTCAATTTTTTGATCTTTTCAAAGATCTTTTCATTGGTTTTCTCTGTTTTTTTTTTTTCCTGTTCTCTGTTTCATTCATTTTCACCCTACTCTTTATTATTTCTTTTCCTCATCTTGCTTTGGTTTTAGTTTACTCCTCTTTTCTCAGTTTCTTAAGGGAAAAAGTTCGACAATTTGAGACCTTTCTTCATTATTAATATATGTAGCATTTACAGCTATAAATTTCCCTGTAAGTACTACTTTAGCTGCATCTTATATATCTGCCTTAAAGAGTGTTTCTTTAGCTGCTTCTTATATATCTGCCTTAAAGAGTGTTTCTTGTACTGTAGAGAAAACTGTGTATTCTGCTATTATTGGGTGGAGTATTCAATAAATGGTTGTTAGGTCTAGTTGGTTTATAGTAACATTTGAACAAGATCTTGAGGACTGGCATCAAAGACTGAGCTGAGCTTCTGTGATTGGATTAATTAACAAAATTGTCCAAGTGATACAGTAATTGAAAAAGCAGCTGGTAAACACACAAGGGTTTATTCTTTGATATAAAGAAAGTCTGGAGATAGGCAGTTTATGGTGGACATGCCCCAGAGACCCAGATTCCTTCTCTCTTCCTGCTCCATTTTCTTGACTATAGGAAACTAGGTATCTGAATTTGTTTGGCTTGTGTGACAGGGCTCTGAGAACCTCTATGCATTCCTCCCCCTCTCAGTACATGAGTTGAGATTTCTGTCAGAAACCCAAGGCTAGTTCTAACTAAGATTACTTAAGGGTTTTCCTTTTCTGTGCCTCAGTCTACCTGAATTAACATCCAATCTTCCTGAGTTTTATAGAGGAACTTCTCAATTAGTTCCGAAATATCTGTCAGTATAAAGAAAACAAAACAAAATAAAGCCTATGCAGCCCAATCCATATGGATTTAACCATATGTCATGGTGCCCAGTGGGGATTCAGGTGGCCCATAATTTTTTATGATAAGCTGGCTGTACTGCCCAGTGCCAAATCTCTCTCCATTTTGCTTGTTACCTGCAGAATTAAGGTCAATAGAAATCTCAGAATTATTTTTTTTATAGAATCAGGATTTGAATACCCATTGTTAAAATGCTAAAGGCCCATTGTCCCACTGGGGGTAATTTCCAAACAGAAATTTGTTTCTGTGATTCTCAGCCCAGTGGGGACTTTGCACACACCTGCCCCCACACCACTACCCACTGCTGCCCCTGCCTTCAGGAGACACTTGGCGATGTCTGAGACCATTTTAGTTGTCACAGCTGGGAACTGAGGTGAGGGTACTACTGGCATCTATCTAGGGATGTTGCAATGAAAAGGACAACTCCCACAATAAAGACTTGTGTGGTCCCCAATATCCATAGTGCAAAGGTTGAGAAACCCTAGTGTTCTCTTAACTGGTTGATAGATTGGTGGTGTGACTTTTCAAAGTCAGGTGGGTGCTATCAGTGTTGGAATTCAGAGTCCTGACTCCTGACATCCAAGCCAACCCTTGTTCTAGGGACCCCTCTCCCCAGCCCCCACCTTTTCTCTCTCTACACTGTCCCAGCTAACAGCCTTCAACCCTCACATTTCCTTCCTCCCAGCCATATGTCTCCCACAAGTAGTTAGGGACGAGCTTAAAACTGCCCTTGTCTAGCCTCTGCTGCTGCTCACAGTACAGTTGTGACCATTTGGCCCCCTGGAAAACCCACCCTGCTGCCAGGTCTCACAAATGACCCGGACTGGGGTCTGAACCTCTCTTGTTGCAGAGATTCCATTACATGCAGGGGAAATAACTCCTTTGAGACACGTGGTATAATTTTGAACCCAGGCAGCATGTGTGGTCAGGGAGTGAGGAAAGAGAGTGCGAAGCAGACTGGGAGAGTGTGGTAGCCTAGGGAGGTAGTGGAGGAGCAGGGAGGGAGACAACAAGCAGATAGCCTTCGAGGAAGAGATGGAGATGGAATGGATGGGGCAGGAGGGGGAGAGGAAGTGGCCATGTTTTCCACCAGCTCCTGCCATCCATCATCCTTTCCTGGAGGGGAAATCAGTATTCCTCACTCTTGTTCTCTCCCCAAATGTTCTGAGTTTAGAAAAGAAAGCAAAACCCTGACAAACGCATCCGCTTCCGCCCCCGCACAGATGTCACCGCCTCTTTCCTGCTGCCCAGTGTGGTGTCGCCGGCCTGGGCACTCTGCCACTTCTGCTGGCTGCACCCACCCTGAGCACGGATGTAACCAATGAAATGAACGGTTAACTTTCCACTCGAGGTCACCTTGTTTCCTAAGAAGCAGATTCTCAGCAATTCTCAGCTCCTCCTCAGGAGGAGCATTTCTGACTCAAAACTCAGTATTTACCCGGACAACTCACTTGTTTGGAAAATAATTGTGAAAACTTTCATTTTTTCTGTTTAAAATCACCTTCTCACTCATCACTGTTGACCTTGTATGTAGGAGGACAGAGATGACCACTTCCTCCCTTTAAATGAGGAAACTGAGGCTCATAGGATAGAAGGCATTTGCTCAGAGGGAAGTGCCAAAAATCAGGATTAGTGAGGGACAGACATACTGGAGCCCTGAAAGCACCCCAGGAGCCTCAGTGTCCTGAGTCCTAATTCAACCCCTCACTTGCTGTGGAAATCAGGAATGTCTCAGATTCCCCTCCAATCACTGGATTGAGTGGCTCTGAGCAGGCTAAGAAATACCACATAAACCTCTTTGTTTATAACAGCTAACACTTGCATAATGCTTCCTGTATGTCAAGCACACTTCTAAATACTTTTATATGTGTTAAGACTCCACCCCCATCCGTCCTCAGAGTAACCTTATGAAGTAGGTACTGTGCCTGGTTCACAGATTGAGGAAACCAAGCTCAAAGAGGTGAAGTGACTTGCCCAATGTCATGCAGTTAAGAGGTGGTAGAACTAGTATTCACACACAGACAGTCTGATCTAATGGAGGTAGACTTAACGACTGGGCCACACCACTTCTGGACACTGTTTAAGGTGAAGATCTGGCCTGAGGATCTGATACCTGGGTTCAGGTATCACTTGTTCTCTGAGGGATTTGGTTAAACTTGTTCAAACTCTGTATCCTCCTAGATAAAAGGAATCTCTAAAGAAACTCTAAGAGACTCCTATAGAGTAAAAATTCATGACTTTACATTCGAAAAGAATGTTGAGGCAGAACCTCAGCTCTTTATTGGGTGAGAAGCCATTTTCTAGATCCCAGGAAGAGCAATGCGAGATGGAGGAGGCTCCTCATTCCTCTCTAGACTGTGGTTCTTCTGCCAGGACCGTAGAAGGCATCAGTCAATAGCTATTCAGTTAACACACATTTATTAAGCATTTAAAGTGTCCCTGAGTATAAGCATATCACCATGATCAAGATAAGCCTTGGTGAATGCCTTCCTGGAGCTTGCATTATGGTATGGAAAGCCAGCATTGGACAAGCAATGACAGAATGACAAATCTCACTTAAGGGAAGTCCAGTGTTCTATGGCAAATTTAACCATTCTAAGGTTAGGGGAGACAAATCTGAAAGATGAAGATGTAAGACAAGTTCCCAAGGTAAGAACCTTTCCTCCCCACCTGGCCATAATTCACACATGGTGTTCTTCAGACCAATGAACTTACTGTATGCTAACATACTCCAATTCCTATAGCACTCCGGAAGTCTTTGTGTTTTAAGGTGTCTGTTTGCAGTCTGCAGTCATGTCCATGAGCATGGTTAACATTGAGAACTATCTGCTAGGTTTATTGGGGTGAGCAGGGTAATGGGTATATAAGCAAATGTGTGGAGAGTGGGAGGACAAAATGATCTACATAAGGAAAGGCACGTGGTCACACAGAGAAGAAAAGATGAAGATGGGGAGCAGGTGTCTAACCTGGAGACCAACTGTTTAATGCTTTCTTTAGGAATACCTGGTTCTCCTATACTTATTCCCCAGGCAATATACAATATATGACTACAGGCTTTTTACAATAACATTCAACCATCATTTGATGAGAACACAGAAAATGCTAACATTTCCTAAACAAAGAACAAGACAGACAAGATCCCTGCCCTGAGCCAAGAGCTACTCACTATCCACCATCAAACCTTTTTGTAACCTGAATAAAACGGGACTGCCTTGAGGCCAACCTCAGCATGCTGTTGCATTCAGAATAAATACAAATTTGACTCAAAAAACTTTGAGGTGCATCAGAGGTCTTTACTGGAAAGTTTCTTGAAAGGCAGATGAAGAAGATAGAACACTGTATGCACACATCAAAACCGACAACAATCCTCTAGTTTTAGTTATCTCTTCCACGAATGCATATTTCATAACAGCTGCTCAAATTCATTGATCCTCCTCTTCAAGTGCTTGGCCTGCCTGGTCTTCCTCCCCATTTCTGCTTCTCCTCTGTTGGCAAACATCTTTCCCCACCCTCTTCTCCTCCCCAGGTATCTACAAGCCCTTGTTATGCATATCAATTTAAATCTTTCATTTTGTCCAAATCTGCTTATGCACACATCTCCCTGGCCAGCATCACAAAAGCCAAATACAATAATTTGGTCTCCCATCTGTCCTCCATGTCTTCCATTCTTCCTCTCTCTGGGGCTGGGAATATTAACTCCTTCATTCTTCAGTCCTTGATCTCTTGTTCTTTTCATGTCCTCTACAGACTCTACATGAGAGGACTCATTCAGTGTCCTGCCCTCAATCAGGAATGCCTCACAGCTCAAGCAACTTGACTTGCATGTCTTGCAACAGAGTCCACCAGGTCTTCCTTGATGACTTTATCAAACCTGTTTTCTTTTTTTTTCACAATTTCTTTATTATGTTATGTTAATCACCATACATTACATCATTAATTTTTGATGTAGTGTTCCATGATTCTTTGTTTGCATATAACACCCAGTGCTCCATGTAGAACGTGCCCTCTTTAATACCCATCACCAGGCTAACCCATCCTCCCACCCCCCTCCCCTCTAGAACCCTCATCAAACCTGTTTTCTTGGCTGTACTTTCTCTGGACAGTCGGTAGGGACAGTGTGAATCTCATTTGTCGATATTCTGTTGAACTTTTCCACTTTATTGTCATCCCCTAAAATTCAATTGACCTGAAACTATGCACACCTGTCCTACTCACAAAATTATTCTACCTTCACTGGGCCTATTTCTGCTACTGGCACCAGCTTTCACCATCTTTTGGCCAGGCCTGGAACCTTAGAGCCGATGTTCTTCACCTGGGTCCATGGCTAGGACTCAGGCACATGGATATCCTTATATAGAATTGTAAAGCCCTAGAAATTGTATGCAATCAAAAAACTGAAGACCAAGTGTTGGGACTGGAAGAAAATATTTGCGACATGTACATCAAACAAAGGAGTTTTATCCAGAATATATAAAGAATTCTTGCAGTGAAATGAGCTCAGTTTAAAAATGGGGAAAAGATTTAATAGACACTTGACAAAAGATTTACAAATGATCTATAGGCACATGAAAAGATGTTCAACTTGATTAGTCATCAGGGAAATGCAAATTAAAACCACACTGAGATACTACAATGCATTCACTAGAACAGTTAAAATTTAAGACTGGTGGTACTGAGTGTTGACAAGGGTGTAGAATAAGTGGGCTTCTCATACAAATCTGATGGAATTGTAAAATGGTACAACCCACTAAAAAAACAGCTTGGTAATTTCTAAAATAGTTCAACATATACCTACCTTATGATCCAGCCATTCAAATCCTACACATTTATCCAAGAGAAATGAAAGTACATGTTCACACTAAAACTTTACATATGAATGTTTATAGTAATATTTGTAATAGCAAACACTGGCAACAACCCAAATTTTATCAACTACATTTTATCATTAACTACTGAACAGATAAAAATGTTATGGTATATCCAATTAATGCAGTAAAAAGGGTTGATGCGGGGTGCCTGGGTGGCTCAGTCGGTTAAGCATCTGCCTTTGGCTCATGATCTCCGGGTCCTGGGATCGATCCTGGGATCTTTGGTTCCTGGCTCATCTCTCTCTGCTTGCGTGTGTGAATGGGCCACCCCTCCCATCAGGCTCTCTGCTCAGCAAAAATCTGCTTCTCCCTTTCACTCTCCCTCTGTGCTCTCTCTCTCTCTCTCAAATAATAAATACATTTTTTAAGGATTGATGCATGGAGCAACATGGATAAATCTTAAAACCATTATGTTGGGTGAAAAAAAGTCAGAAAAAGTGCATACTGTATGATTCTATTCATATAAAGTTCTATAAAATGCAATCATCTGTAGTGACAGAAAGCAGATCGTTGGTTGGCTGGGGGCCAGAGTTTAAGGGGAAAGAGGATTTTGAAGGGGCACAAGACAACTTTTGGAAGTGATGGGAATGATCAATATGGTTGGTCCTTGAACAACATATGGGTTTGAACTACACAGGTCCACTTATATGAGGATTTTGTACAGTGTAGAACTGTAAATGTATTTTCTCTTCCTTATGGTTTTTAATAACATTTTCCTTTCTTTAGCCTACTTTAAGGTGAGAATACAGTATATAATACATATAATATGTGTTAATCAACTGTTTATGTTATCAGTAAGGCTTCCAACAGTAGGCTACTAGTAGTTAAGTTTTGGGGGAGTTAAAGTTATACACAGAGCTTCAACTGCTTGGAGGTTGGTGCATCTAACCCCTGTATTGTTCAGGGGTCAACTATATTTTGGTTTAGATGATAGCTTCACAGGCGAATGCACATGTCAAAACTCAACACAATATACTCTTCAGATATGTGCAGCTTATTATATTAAACTAAACCTTGATAGATGTGTAAGAAAATATGAGTGTTGGATATCAGTGATTCTTCTGCATCTAGATTAAGAAATTGCTTTCAATGTGCTATGAGAACTTGGTTAGAGATACGGCCTCGATTTTCTTGTTTTAAAATGAGCATTTTAGTGGTTCCCAGGGGATGTTGGAGTCATAGAATGAAAGAACTGGAAGGGCCATTGAAATGAAAATTTTTTTCATTTTACAAACAAGAAACCTAAAACTCAAAGGGAGAAGAAACTTGGCCAAGGTCACCCAGCTACTTCCTGGCAAAGTCGGGGTATGAACTTTGATGTCCTGATTCAGTCACTGGTCTACAAGCCCCAGGAGGGTACTATGACTCCAGGAAGGTCAGCTGTGGTCTTGAGCTAAGGGACCACACAGCTGGAGCTCAGCGTCGACAGCCCTGCAGCGAATGCAGGGCATGCTCCTCTTCCCCAAGTGCTTGAACCTGGTGATTTGCTCTTGAACTGGGCCTGGTGCTCTGCACTAACTAGGCCTGAGGGTCATGAAGCTGACTGTGTGCTCTGCAGACTCTGTGATGAGCAGGAACGACCATGGCCTGGACCTGCACTTCTCAGACCATTTGTGGGAGAAGAGGGCCCTTGTTTTTTATTTTAAATTGCTAATTTATTGAACAAATATTTTCATAAAGCATAATAAAATTGAATTACTAGAAAAGTGAATTAAAAAATGAACATATAAAATGCAAACCCAAACTTTTATTATTAGATTCTACCCACACAAAGTCACTCTGTTAAATTGTTATAAACGCTTCTAAGCATTTACTCTCCATTTCTGTGCTTATCTCTCCATGGACCAGGAACAAGCAGTTTGCTGACCAGCAATGGTCCATGTTTCACCTTTGAAAAGTGTTTCCCTAAAAGAGCCAAACTTTAATCACCAAGAAGTAGGGGGCCCCAGCTGCCAAGCCTAGGCTTTCTGAAGTGTAGGAAGATCACATCAGAATATGGATAGGGTTGGAACGAAGCCTTCGATGTGACTGATGAGTCATCATTTGAATTGAGACTGTACAGACTTATGTATTATTCATTGTCTTGAGCAATAAAAACTCACAAAATTCCTAAGTGCCCCCAGGCCCCAGAATAGCTTAATTAGGCACTATTGCTCTGCAATGCAAAATGCTTGTTTAATTCTGAGTTCTGCATTTTTACATCAGAACAGGCCCAATAAGAGGCACTTTCTATCTTTGGTTCCTGGCTCATCTCTCTCTGCTTGCGTGTGTGAATGGGCCGCCCCTCCCTTTGGAGCATCCTTCCAAAGCCTTGTCCCCAGATCACCCAGGGGCTCAGATGCTGTGTGAGCAGCTGCTGGCACAGATGTGGAGAGCAGAGCCAGCCTCAGTGTGACCCACACCCAGGGGAGCAGGCAGGACTGGTCTCCTTTGTCCTGAGTTGGCCTTGAGAACATTGAGGGCGGGGTGGGGGGTGGACCTGAGCACTGGGGTCAGGTCCAGAATCACAGTGGCCAAGACTCAGCACTTAACCCCAAGAACTTGAGCATCTAAACCCCACATTCCTGGCCTGTAAAATGGGGAGAATTGTCACAAGGACTGCATAAGGCCAATGCCAGGATATAATGATGCAGATGAAGGGATGGCAAAGCCTGGCCCATAGTTAACAGTCAGTAGAACCAAGCGCCTTTCATAGGGCAAGCTGAATGACAAAAACCTCAGATTGGGATGGGCCCTTATTGAGTTCTCTCTCCTCCTTACACCCCTTCCCTGGCCTGGACTTGAGTCCTCTTGAAGTTCTCTATATCAACCCCAGCAAGTAGTTATTCAACTTGAATGCCACAAATGACAGGAAGCTCACCACCGGTAGACAGCCCTTCTCAGCTTTGCATAGCTTTGAACAAAGTCCCATGCTGAGCTACATCAGCCTCCCTGTAGCTCTTTTGCACATGAACTTGGTGCAGCTCCTTGGGGGCCATGTGGACATTGTGTGCATGTGTGAAGACCATGCTTCTGGCTTTGCAGAACATTGACTTCTCCAAGCTGTGCATCCCCAGCTCCCTATCACATCTCCTGTTTATACTTTTACAATTTGCACCATTCTGGCACTTGCCTGGGAACAAATGCCCACATGAGATAACCTTCCAAAATGAGACCCCATTCCCATCCTGCTCTTGTGGGGTTCTTTTTGTGGACCCAATCTTTCTGAGCTCTAGAATGTGCAAAACCTGTTTCAGTGCCCTCAGGTTCCTTGTTTTTCTTTTCTTGACCCCACTACTGCCTCTCTCTAAATCCTGGGGCCTCCTGGTCCTTCTCTTCCTTCTTATTGACTCCCACTTAGCAGGCATCATCTATACTCAGAGGACACCCTCAGGACGAAAGTCATCAGCTTTAGTCCCACCTTCCTTCCCCTTCCCTTTCACACAGAACTATTCAGTCCTAAAGCCATGCTGTGTGGTTGAGTATCTATTATGTCCTCAGTTCAGGGACAGGAGAGCCACAATCTCAGAGCTGTGTGACAGCACTGAGGAGAATGTCCACAAGGAAAGGTGGCCTGGCAAGGGTTGGTTGAGCCCAAGCCAGGTGAGGAGGACATCCTCATGGAGGGGTGGCCCAGAATGAGAATCAGAGCCTGGATGGGGCAACATGCAGCAAGATGAGTAATGTGGGAAGCCAGAGTCCAAGTGAGGTATCCCTGTAAAGGGGGCCTGGCACTGAAGAACATTCTACAAAGTAACTGGACCACAATCTTCCACAGAATCAAGGTCATGAAAATAGAAGGAAAAATGGAGGAATTGTCCCAAGCTGAAGAGGACTAAATTGAAGTGACCACCTAAAGCAGCACATCATTCTGAAAGGATCCCTTTGCTTTGAAAGACCTTCTTGGGCCAATTGGAAAAATGTCAATGGGGGTCTGAAGAGTATGATGACAACTATGTATCAATGTCAGTTCCCTGGTGCTGATGGTTGTGTTGTGGTTATATAGGTAGATGTCTTTATTTGTAGAAACACACACTAATGGGGAATCAGGTCAGCAACTTACTCTCAAATGATCAGGAGGAAAAGGTTTTGTTATATAACAGTACTTCCTACTTTTCTGTAAGTTTATATCTGCTTGAAAAAATTTTAAAACAGAGAATTTCAGAGATGGCACTGAATTATAGATTACCTGATCCTACTCTTTATTTATGAGATGTAGCTACTGAGTTGCAGAAAAGTTAAGTGACTTGACCAAGGTCACACAGCTAACTGGTATTGGAGCTGGGACACAAACCCTCCTTTTAAATCTTACTGTTGGATCTAGTCCAAGTCCCTTATTTTATAGGTTAAGAAATTGAGGTCTAGGGTCACGAAGAGGCTTTCTCCAACATGAGCTGAACAAATTTCAGGTGGCAGTTAATTGGGACACATTAGGAGAGCTTCTTAGGTCTCTGAAATTGAACTCTGAGTGCTTGCCTCCTCTGTCCATGTGCACAGAACATTCTTCTAGATGTTGGCCCTAGGGCATTCTTCTTAGAAGGAAATCCCCTGTTACTTGGGATGTTAATAAAGTGGTCATAGTTTACAACAGCTGCTTTTCCTGCAGGGGTCTCTATGGCTTCTAGGGTTTTCCATCCTTTCAGTCACTGGTGGCCTGGGACCTTGTCCTTCCACATGCCAGTAATCAGCCAACCAGCTGGCAATTTCTGAACATGCAGGAAAGTATCCAGAGGCTCTCCAAGGAGAGCACAGGCCTGTGGGGAAAGAAGGTGGCATTTGTCTCATGGAGGCAAGTGCAGGGGGTGGAGTATTATAGGCTGAATTGTGTCCTCTCAACCTCCTATTTTGAAGTTCTAACTCCCAGGGACTCAGACTGTGCCTCTATTTGGAGATAGGGCTTTTAAAGAGGAAATTAATGTAAAATGAAGTCATTAGAGTGGGCTCCAACCCAATATAACTGGTGTTCTTATTAAAAAAAGAAATCAAGACATAAACACACACAAAGGAAAGGCCACATGAGAAGGTGGCCATCTGCAGGCCAAGGAGAGCAGCCTCAGGAGAAACCAAACCTGCTGACACCTTAATCTTAGATTTTGAACCTCCAGGACTGTGAGAAAATAAATGTCTGTTGTTTAAGCCACCCAGTCTCAGGCACTTTGTTATCTCAGCAGATTAATACAGCAGGGGCAAGGAATGCTGGAGAATCAGCTTTTCTGCAGATCACAGGGTCTTTGTACAGAGCCCCTCTGCCCACACTGTGATGTCACATTTTCCCAACAACCTCATCTGACAGGCAGTCTCCCCATTTGGTTGCTAATCAAGAAAAGCAGATAACAGAATGCTCAGTCTGGATTCGGAAGTTCCGGCACATTCACTCAGGAGTTGTGTGATCTTGGACAAGTCATTTAACCTTAGTATGAGGAGCCCTAGTTTCCTCCTATAAAAATTAGATTCATAATTCCTGTTTTTAATCTTTTATAGAATTGTCAGGAAGATCAAGTGTAGAAACTATGAAACAGATTATAAATGTGAGGGACTATTAATGATAGTAACATTATTGTATTCATAGTAAAAAAAATATTTATTTATTGAGCTTTGGTTTCAGTTAGAAAATGGAAACATAATCCTCTCCAGAATTTGCAATCCAGGAGGGAATATGAGATTACATACTTAATGTTATGTACAAGATGGCACATAATGAAATGCAGTTCACAAAACTGAGATCAAGTGTTTAAAGAAAGCAAAATCATAGGCTGGTGTGTATTTGGTACTGTCTACTCATTCATTTAAACATTTACTGGGAGCCTCTGTGTGCCAGCACTGTTCTAGCCACAGAGATAGAAACTGGAACTAGACAGCACACCCTCAGAAAGCCCACATTCTAGTGCGGGGACGGGCACAATAAACAAACCAACAATGTTACTGGAAATGACAGGTGGTGACAGCACAGTGAAGGAAAGGAAACAAGGGGGAGAGGGTAGGAAGCTTTTGAGTGGGGAGGAGGATGGAGTTCCTTTATAGCAGTTATTAGGGAGGAACTCACTGAGAGCTCAGACCTAGAGGAAGTGAGGGACAGAGCCATGCCGCTACATGGGAAAAGAGCATCATTGATGCTAATGGATGTCTTTACAAAATAGAGCTCCATGAGTTTGCAGAATGAATGGAGTCCTATCATGTTGCTGGAAAAGGCTTTGAAGGTAGGGCTACCCAGCCAAAAGGGCTTCTCTGGGATTGGCCATAATGGGGATGTAATTCCCAGATAATGCCACCAGGTGGTAGAATGACTTCAGACAAAAGGTCTACCAGGTGTCAAGAAAGTTCTTTCTTCCTCCAAATGAGGAGTGCTTGGATAGGCCCCAAGACATCCCAGAGGCAGGAGAGCCACAGAAACAGCTTTGAAGGGTGAGAGAGAAGATAAGGTTTCTTGCCTCACAACTAGTTGGAGCTTTCTGGGAGGCTTTGGATACCCTCACCCTCCCAATGGCTGCCATGAGGCTCTGGGCCCAGAGCAGTCATAGCTGATGGATATTTTTGAGGGAGCCTGACCCCATGGGGTTTTTGCTCAGTACTGGGAGCTGACAAGTGGTTTCCCTCCCTCTATGGCTGGGTCATTTGGGGGCTTTCCTGTCCCTGTGCACTAGTGAACCAGGAATCTCACTCTACAGCTTACCAAATGCTAGTCCATGAAACCTGGGGTTTCTCCTCCTGAGATCCAACGCTGGAAGCAGAAGCTCTGGTATGGCAGCACAGAGTCAAATCCCACAGGCTGAGGCTGCTCACGGTGCTCTAGTGTTAGACTTGGATCCACAGGAAAAACATGTGCCCTTCTGTCCCCTCCATGCATGCTTCCAGGTCATACATTCATTCAAACATGTTTTGTGAAACATTAACATGTATAAGACAGTGTGCTGGGGACCACAAACTACAACCTGGGAGCTAAATCCAGCCCATTCCTGCTTTTATAAATAAAGCTTTATTGGAACACAGCCTTGTCCATTTGTTAACCTATTGTCCATGGTTGCTTTGTGTTATAAAGGCAGGTTGAGTAGCTGTAACAGAGAGCACATGGCCAACAAATCTGAAAATACTTACTATCTGGCCTTTAAGAGAAAATGTTTGCTGACTGCTGGTCTGGAGGAAGAGACAGGGACGTAAACAGATGATTGCCTCACGAAAGCAAGTGCTATGATGGAGGTGGGCAGGTGAGAGATAAAGCTGGGCCAGAGTGTCGGGGAAAGCCCCCAGGGGACCCATCCTTTAGGACCCCAAAAGTCCCCTGAGGCAGCCATGGGCAGCCACTGAAGGTCTTCAGCAGGAGTGACAGGATCACATCCTGGAACTATTGCTTGGAAAGTGGAGGAAGACAGCAGCAGAGCCAGGGGGCCCAGTGAGAGACTGTTGTGATGGTCCAGGAGGGAGAAGTGAAGGGCCTGCAGGGACCAGGAGCTGTGGGGATGGAGGAGCCAATCCTGGCAGAATCTCAAAGGCTAGGTAACAGCATCTGGGTGGAGGGAGGGTGACGGAGGGTCAGGACTGAGTCGGTGTCCAGCCTGCATCCCAGCACTCTGGGGTCACAAAGGAGCTCACCAAGCCCTGCCAAATGCAACAGTGGATGTGACCAGGTGGATCATCAAGAGAAGTCCCTCATTCAAAGATGGGGAAATGAGGTCTATAGTCAGCTCTCCAGCTGTTCAGTGGCTACGTTAGAAATGCCCTGCAGGAGCATCCTGAAGTCAGTTTCAGTGCTCTGTACTCCCTCTGGCTGCTTCTCTGTACCTGACCGAGTACTTGGTATCTTCCAGGAGTCTCCTAACCACTGAGAGCAGCATAAGCCTGTTGGGATGCTCTATGCATGGGACCAGTCTTTGTGTGAACTCAAGGAGCCTTGAAAACCCAGCACATTCCAGCCCAAGGCCAGGTGCTGAAAGGCAGGGAAAGGAAGAGAAGCTATTGCCTGTTTCCCCCAGGGTGCCCACAGTGGCTCAGGGGAGCTAACTAAGAGATGGGCCCTGGGGTCTGTAAGCAAAGGGCTCCACAATTATGGGGGTCTCTAAAGCCTCAGGTTTTCTTTAAAATTCAGGTGACTTTTTTTTTTTTTTTAAGATTTTACTTATCTATTCGACAGCGAGAGACACAGCGAGAGAGGGAACACAAGCGGGGGGAGTGGGAGAGGGAGAAGCAGGCTTCCCGCTGAGCAGGGAGCCCGATGCGGAGCTCGATCCTGGGATCCCAGGATCATGACCTGAGCCAAAGGCAGGTGCCCAACGACTAAGCCACTCAGGCACCCCCGAATTTAGGTGATTTTTGCATTCTGTTCCATAATATATCTTTTGCATTTTGATACAGAAGGAATTTTTTAATTACTTGTTGAGTAACAGTGATGCTTTAAAATGTCTCAGGAGAATGTTCAGGTTTATTCTGTAGCTCCTGGTATCCCTGGCTTAACCAGGTAGGTGAACCTCATTTTGAAAAGCCTGGATCTGGGGTGTGACAATGAGAATGTGGCTGCAGCCTGCGGAGGGACAAGGGCCCAGAAGAGAGCAGACCCAACTCTTTGTGCTGATACAACTGCAAAGAGGGAGGAAAGACAGAGAAATGATCAGGCTCAAAGTTCCATGACAGCAGCCATGGGCAACCACTGAAGGTCTTCAGCAGGAGTGACACGATCACATCCTGGAACTCTTGCTTGGAAAGTGGAGGAAGACAGCAGTGGAGCCAGGGGGCCTTGAAACCCCTGACACAGAGCCTTTTCACATTGCAAATACACCTCAGATCAACAAAGAGGAGAAGGATAGAATGCTCAGGGCCATGAAGCAGCTGAAGCACAGCCGGCCACTCCCTTCTCTCTGTGATTTCTCTAAACCACAGTTTTCTTGCCTATAAGATGGAAGTAATGAGCCCTTTATGTCTAGCTGTCAGTCTTCTTGCAATGAGGTAGAGCAAAGGCAAGCACTTTGATAAACTACAAGGCATTTTAGATATGCAAAGGATCATCATTATCCCATAGAGAATCACTCTAATAAAACCCTGACATGAAACCATAAAATGGAGGCTGAGAAATCCAAGTTCCGAAAGTACAAGACTGAGATGTTGCAAAGTCAGATGTTGTAAACAGGTGAGCCTCGGGTCCATGGCACTGTGCAGTCTGTCCCAGCCCAGGCTCTGATTTGACACCACTGATGGCAGCTGTCTGCTCTGGTTTCAATATCAATGATGATTTGGGGTCCTGGGACTTTTGGTGGGACCTTCAAGACAGAGGCAGATTCCAGGATTCTCCTAATTCATGCCATTTTGTTGGCCCTTTTGGAGAAAGTTGAGGCCCAGGGACCTATCCTCTGCCTCCTCACTTTCTAAATCAGGATTACCTAAGTTTGTCCGGCCAGCTTTTCCATCTCCTCCCAGTCTGCCCCTCCGTGAAAATATTCGATGTTGACTTTATTATATCCAAATTCCTGTCACCCTTGGCTATGTTATCTTGGGCTTTTAATGTATTAGCCTCTTCTGAAGAAGTGGCTTTCCATTCGATACCTGTGTCTACATGATCTACTTCCCAAAGGGCATGATATGTTTATATTTGTGTGTGTGTGTGTGTGTGTGCTTGTGTGCATGCACAGACACACATAGGCACACACAGGTGCACACATTTGTATGGGGGTGTAGGGAGAGCTTGAGGGAAGAGTATTTGCTTGCTTATCCTGTCTTCTTTCACATTCAGTTGACTTTCAATAAATCAGCTACTTCTGCTAAGACTTTTTCCTACCCCATCAGCCAAAATGGACTCAGCCTCCATCCAGAACTACTTTGAAATTCCCCACTGCTGCTACCTTCCCTTACTGTCTTGTTATTTCAGAGCACTCTGAGAAAGCCCTGAAAGTGGTTGGCTTTGAGAACCATCCAATCTCCCTTCCTTCTGGGAGGGTGGTGGAAGGATATCCTTTAAAAGCAGTCCATGCTCAACAAGCAGTAAAGGTCATGCTTCATAACTGAAGGTCAGAAGGCACAGGAAGCAATCCTGCACACAGGACTTCTTACTGGTCTCCTTCTTATTTGCTTTCTTTCCTCATAAGACAATGACTTGGTGAGACAGAAATACCTTTGTCTGCAGGTATAAAATGCACTCATTCATTCATTCATTCATTTTGTTATTGCATCAGAGTGATAAGTGTCTTTCTCTGTGCTGGGAAACAAAACGACAGGATGTGCATAATAACCGTCTTGGGGGAGCTCAACGTCTGGTGGGAGAGGCAGAGTCCCTGACAGCATCACAAGTCAGTGGACGCAATAATAGAAACACCAAATCTGAGGCATGAACTGAGGGCCATGTGTCCCAGAGGACTGAGGATATGCTCTCCTGTGACTGTGTTTGCTTAGGTCATCTTGTTCAAGATTCGGGAATGGCACAGAGGGGTTTCATTTTCTAATCCTAGCAATGCTGACCATGGTTGAAAGGAACACAGTGTCTCTTCATTCTGCACTGGCGCAGAGGCTCTCAGTGACTAGAACGAAGTCCCTACCCCATCCTCTCAGAAAACAAATAATTTCATATTGCTTTGTTCTGGGTCAAGTCCCCAACTATCCTCACTAAAGAGCATTCCAGAGTCCGTTTTCTTTCCATGTGTTTGTTTGGTAGGTGCCAACAAGTAACTTCCAAAAGCAGAACTTTGCAAAATCCCCGCCTTCAAACAATCTTGCCCAGAGGGACAGTTAAACGACAGAACCATTGCACATCTGGATAATGGCAGTATGGAGCGACCAAGCAGTGGAGCACTGGGGAAAATCGCTGGAGATTACTAGGGAAAAAAAGGCTTGTTCTCTTACCTTGCCTCAGTAAGCCTTAATGTGAGTAGTGCAAAAGGGAATATCTTCGTTCATTAGAAGAAAAAGTATTAGAAGCTCCTGAAGAAGGTCCTCATCTTCCTCTTAGTATATAGGCTAGGGACTGTTTGATTTAAACCAGAGATCCCATTTCTAACTTGCTGATGCCCTAAAGTTGGAACTTTTGAGAAATCCGTTTCTTTGAGAGAGTGAAATCATGACAGTGTTAATAACGGCAAAGCCAATGATGGCTGGAGGGGCTCCAGGGAACATCCTCCTACTATAATCTACAGAACATTGGCTTGGAAGCACAAAGCTGTTTTCCCACTTTACAAGAACTGAGCCCAGGAAGCTAGCAAACGAGGGCCATGTGGATCCCATGCCTTTCATCTGCAAACTCTATGCCTTTCTTCTTCTTCAACATAAGCCATTTTTCAGGCAGAAAACACATTACTTAGGCATAGCTTCAAATTGAAAATCTTCAAGAACTTCTTCTGTCTAAATGAATGGTAAAATCAAGTAAAGCCTCTCCATTCGGTAATGCTTATGCTTTGTGGTAGAAGTAGCCTCAAAGTGTTTTAATGGGTTCATTTCTCCTGCCTAAATCATGAAATTTCACACAATTACCAGGAAAAGGAACACGTTGCACTGATAAGGAGAATTAGGTCTCTTCACGATTGTGACTCTATTGGTTATGGTCCAGAGCAAGAGAGGGGGGCCGGGAGCCTGCTTCGATGAACCTTTGGATAGTGATTAATGTAATAAAGGTACTTACTGAAGACAGATTACATGTGCTGTTAAACACCATGTATGCTATAAAATCTCATTTAAAACTCCATATGACCCAATGAAGTAGGCCCTACTATTGATTTCCATTTGATGAACTAGGAAAAGGAGAAACGCAGGGGTCTCATAATGTGTCCAGGGCCACAGAGGAGCAAGTTGGACTTGACGCTCCTGGGCCATCCCCATGAGCCTGCTGAGAACTACCCAGGCAAAGGCAAGGCCTATGTAGCCAGCCAACTTTTAGCTCAGAACTGCATGGGGTCTCCCGCCCTAGGGAACAGGGCTGTGAAGTCTCCTTCGTCCCTTGTTTCACAGTCTTTGTCCCTGTGGCATCCTCTGAGCCTCCAGTTCCTCCAACTGAGATGCACACATTGAAAAACATTAATATGTATCACTGCATCATCCGGAAGAGAAACCAACAATTATTTTTAAAAAGGATCTAAGAGAGAGACAAGTTCTAATTATAATCCCTTTCACTCTAAATGCTCACCCCTGCCTACACTACCCATTTTGTGTGTCCTTAAGAACCTCTGTTTTGTCTTTCACCCATTCAACAGATGCTTGCTGAGCAACCTTCCACAGGCTGGTTAGGTGTGGGCAATTAGGCGGTGAGGAAAAAGCAGCAGCCATTACTCTGTGCAGCTCCTAAGGGCGTGGGGGAGACAGGCATCTTAAAACGGTTGCAGCTGCGATAAATGCGGTGCTGGAGAGAGAACCGGTGACAGGGAGGAGATGAGAGGAGGATCTGGCCTGTGGTATAGCCTGGAAGGCTTCCCGTGCAAGTGACATTGAAACTGAGATAGAAAGGGATGAGTCAGAGAACAATGAAGGAAAGAACTTTCCAGGCAAAGGGAACAATGTCCACAAAGGGCTCAGGAAGAGGGAACATGGTGAATCTGGGAGTCTGAGGTCAGGTGGCTGTGGAGAGAGAATTCGGGGGCACACATGGTGGCCAGGCTGGAGAGCTGGGCAGAGGCAGAGTAGGCAGGACCAAGAAGGCATAGTCAAGCTCTGCCCTCCTCTTCTGAGCAGAAAGACTTGTGTTTTTGGACAATTTCTGGACTTATCAAATTTTGTTGAAATCAATCTAAAATCCCATGCCTCCAGTTTCTCTCAGGGTTGAAAAGACCTAGAATATGCAGAACCCAAGGTGGGTGATTGGCACCTCCTGTAGGTTGCTGTGGGAGCTCCTGGTTAAGATGGAAAATTTCAGAATTGAGGCCATTTGTCCCAGAACCCATACCTGGGCTCAACTGTGTCTAGGGGCCCTGATGTTTCCCAACACCTCCAGAGTTGCCAGCCAGATTCTAGGGTCCCCACCAGAATAAGGAATTATGTCTCAGCTAACTTCGAGTTCCAGAACCTCCTGTGTCATGGACCCCTGCCACAGAGTCAGTTTAATTCTCTGACTCACCAGAGATAAATCTTACTGGGTCTACCTCCTCCCCTCTTCCACCCATTTCCAAGAGCTTTCTCCCACAGGCTAGAGGAATTCAGGCCTATGGCCTAATAGAAGGCACAGAATCTGGTCAAAAAAACTTGTCCTGACCCAGAGAAGTCCCAGGAAGGACCCAAGCTGGGACAACCTCTGCACATCAACCACTCTAAGCACCCTGCTTACTCACTGGAGCCTCCGAATCCAAAGTCAAGGTCCCCACAGCCAGAGGCTTGGTCCTTGCCAGGTGCCCAGGCCCAAAGGGGGCCCATTCCAGCTGTGGTCAAGCCGCACCTTCAGCCAGCACAGCCAACCCCACAGCCTCCCTGAACTTGGAGAAACCTGGGAAAGTGTCCCCAAGAGCAAGTGAGTGCTCCCCACCCCAGCTCCAGGAGGAAACTAATACTGGAATTTCCCTGGGGCTGGTGCACCTTACCCCTACACAGACCTCTATCTCTTGGCCTGTGAGCCACCTCCTGTTTTAATTACCGCCTCCGCACTCTATTGGGGAAGGAGGGTTTCCCACCCAGAGTTATGGGGCAGATCTTACATAACAACTGACAATGAACAGATGAGATCCCATAGACTCACAACCCTGGGGGAGAAGGAGACCACCTCATGCAGGCCACATTGGGGTGGCACCAGAAACAATGTCAACAACCAGGCTGTGGGGAGCAGGCTTTGTAGTAACAAGAGGACTGAGTGTGACCCCTGGTTCCTGAAGGAGGCTGGGATTGGGTTGTCTAAACAGAATACCATTGACTGGGTGGTTTAAACAATAGAAATTTATTTTCTCACGGTTCTGGAGGCTGGAAGTCCAAGATCACAGTGCTAGCAGGGTTGGGTTCTGGTGAGACTTTTCTTCCTAACTTGTAGATGGCCACCTTCCCACTGTGTCCTCACATGGCTTTTCTTCTGTGCACATAGACCCCTGGTATCTCTTCCTCTTTATATAAGGACACCAGTCTTGTTGGGTTAGGACCCCACCCTAATGACTGCATTTAACCTTAATTACCTCCTTAAACATCCCATCTCTAAATGCAGTCACAGTGAGAGTTGGGGCTTCAACATATGAATTTGGTGGGGGGGAGGGGACAAATTCAGTCCATACTAGGAGCACACAATGTTGAGCCTGAGTTTTAGGCCTTATACCACACCTTGGGATCCAATAAAGCAGCCCAACATCTGCTAGCACTGCCCAATTGCTCAGAATGAGAGAGAGTTTCAGAACCAGGAGTCACCACTTCTTGAAGAAGAACTTGGCCACATGGTCACTGCTAGAAGCAGGTCGGGCTGGCCTTCCCAGCCCAGCATCTTGGCTGCCAGGGGAGGCCCAGACTTTCCAACTTTGTAAGCCTTCTAGGGCCTGATTCAATTTAATATCTATACCCGAATTCCACCTGAAATCCTGATCTGAAATGGTTGTAAAGAAGGGACCGTTGGAGGGGTGGAGGAAGATGGCGGAGGAGTAGGAGACCTGGATTTCGTCTGGTCTCAGGAATTCAGCTGAATGGGGATCAAACCATTCTGAACACCTACGAACTCAACGGGAGATCAAAGAAGAGAGTAGCAACAACTCTCTGAACAGAGAAGCGACCACTTACTGGAAGGTAGGACGTGCGGAGAAGTGAATCCGAGGTGATATTCGGGAGGATAGACGGCAGGGGAGGGGGCCTCCGTTGGCCCTTCTGGCAAGTGCTAGAGCCACGGAGCACACAATCGGAACTTTTAGAAGTCGGCTCCACTGAGGGATGTCGCTCCAGTGGCTAAGCAGGGGGTGGAACCCTCGCGGGACAGTGTGGTCTCAGGACCCTCGGGGTCACAGAAAGACCGGGGGTGCCTGAGTGCGCCAGAGCTCCCAGGGATCGGAGCGGGGAAGCCGGCTGCAGAGACGGAGCCGAGGCGCGGGCTCTCAGCTCGGGGTGGCCATAAACTGTGATCCGCGGCCCAGTCGGGCCACTGCTCCTCCAGCAGGGACCCAACAAGCGGCAGATCCGGGGAGACTCCCCTTCCTTCCCCAGGAGGAGTGGCGCGGGACAGCACCGCAGGGATCTGCTGGGTTTGGAGACTCCACACGGGGTCAGGTGCCAGAGATAGAAACGCTCGGTCACAGGCTGGGTGAGCACGGAGTGCGGCTGGAGATCGGGGAGACAGGAGTGACTGCTTTTCTCTGGGGGCGCACTGAGGAGCGGGGCCCCGAGTTCTCAGCTCCTCCGGGTGGAGATTGGGAGGCCACCATTTTCACCCTGGTCCTCCAAAGCTGTGCCGAGAGCTTGCAGGGAACAAAAGCTCCTGAGAGCAAACCCGAGTAGCTTGCTTAGCCCGGACTCACAAGGGCGGGGCAATTCCGCCTCCGGCAAAGACATTTGGGAACCACGGCAACAGGCCCCTCCCCCAGAAGATTGGCACGAACAGCCACCAAGCCAAGACCAAGTTTACCCATCAAGGAGAACAGGGGAACTCCAGCGCTAGGGGAATACTGCACATAGAATTCATGGCTTTTTTACCATGATTCATTAGTTTTTCAAAGTTAATTTTTTTAACTGTTTTTTCTTTTGAATTTTTCTTTTTCCCTTTTCAACCAACATCTTATCAATCCCTTTTTAAAAAAAAAAACATTTTTTTTTCATTTTTAGAGTCATATTCTATCCCTTCATAGTAGTTACCCTTATTTTTGGCATATATAGATAGATAGATAGATAGATAGATAGATAGATAGATAGATAAGTTGTTCTCTCTTTCAAATTTTGAGATACAGTTTCTTCTAACAGATCAAAATATACCCTAAATCACTAGTGTATGGCTTTGTTCTACTCTCCTGCCTGATCACATTCTCTCCCTTTTTTTTTCTTTTTTTTTTAAATCTTCTTTTTTCAAACAACTTCTTATCAATTCCTCTTATAAAATCTTTTATAATTTTCATCTTTACAGTCATCTTCCATCCCTTCATTGTATCGACCCTTATTTTGTATATATATAAGTCTTTCTTCCTTTAAAATTTTAAGAGGCACTTTTTTCTAACAGACCAAAATACACCCAAAATCTAGGGTGTGACACTGATCTATGCACTAGCCTGATCATATTTGATCATATTCTGCTTTTTTTGTATTGTTCTGTTTTTGTTTTTATCTTTTTCTTTTCTTTTTTTCTCTTTCTTTTTTCTTTCTTTCCCTTTCTTTTCCCCTGGTTTCAGGTCTTTTCTGATTTGTATAGAGTATATTTGCTGGGGAATGTTGTTAACCTGTTAGCATTTTGTTCTCTCATTCATCTATTCTCGTCTGGACAAAATGACAAGACGAAAGAAATCACTTCAGCAAAAAGAACAAGAGGTAGTACCGTCTGCCAGGGACCTACTCAATACGGACATTAGTACGATGTCGGACCTAGAGTTCAGAATCATGACTTTAAAGATACTAGCTGGGCTTGAAAAAAGCGTGGAAGTTATTAGAGAAACGCTTTCTGGAGAAGTAAAAGAACTAAAATCTAACCAAGTCGAAATCAAAAAGGCTATTAATGAGGTGCAATAAAAAATGGGGACATTAACTGCTAGGATAAATGAGGCAGAAGAGAGAATCAGCGATATAAAAGACCAAATGATGGAAAATAAAGAGGCTGAGAAAAAGAGAGATAAACAACTACAGGATCATGAGGGCAAAAATCGAGAGATAAGCGATACGATAAGACGAAACAACATTAGAATAATTGGGATCCCAGAAGAAGAAGAAAGAGAGAGAGGGGCAGAAGGTATATTGGAGCAAACTATAGCAGAGAACCTCCCTAATGTGAGGAAGGAAACAGGCATCAAAATCCAGGAGGCACAGAGAACCCCTCTCAAAATCAATAAAAATACGTCAACACCCCGACATCTAATAGTAAACGAGTCTCGGAGACAAAGAGAAAATCCTGAAAGCAGCTCGGGAAAAGAGATAATGTAACCTACAATGGTAGAAATATTAGATTGGCAACAGACCTATCCACAGAGACCTGGCAGGCCAGAAAGGACTGGCATGATATCTTCAGAGCACTAAACGAGAAAAATATGCAGCCAAGAATACTATATCCAGCTAGGCTGTCATTGAAAATAGAAGGAGAGATCAAAACCTTCCAGGACAAACAAAAACTAAAGGAATCTGCAAACACGAAACCAGCCCTCCAAGAAATATTGAAAGGTGTCCTCTAAGCAAAGAGAGGGCCTGAAAGCAACATAGACGAGAAAGGAACAGAGACAATATACAGTAACAGTCACCTTACAGGCAATACAATGGCACTAAATTCATATCTTTCAATAGTTACCCTGAATGTAAATGGGCTAAATGCCCCAATCAAAAGACACAGGCTATCAGATTAGATTAAAAAACAAGACCTATTGATATGCTATCTGCAAGAGAGACTCATTTTAGACCCAAAGACACCCCAGATTGAAAGTGAAGGGGTGGAAAACCATTTACCATGCTAATGGACACCAAAAGAAAGCTGGGGTGGCAATCCTTATATCAGACAAATTAGATTTTAAAACAAAGACTGTAATAAGAGTTGAAGAAGGACACTCTATCCTACTTAAAGGGTCTATCCAACAAGAAGATCTAACAATTGTAAATATCTATGCCCCTAACATGGGAGCAGCCAATTATATAAGGCAATTAATAACAAAAGCAAAGAAGCACATTGACAACAATACAATAATAGTGGGGGACTTTAACACCCCCCTTACTGAAATGGACAGATCATCTAAGCAAAAGATCAACAAGGAAATAAAGACTTTAAATGACACACTGGACCAAATGGACTTCACAGACATATTCAGAACATTCCATCCCAAAGCAACGGAATACACATTCTTCTCTAGTGCCCATGGAACATTCTCCAGAACTGATCACATCCTAGGTCAGAAATCAGGTCTCAACCAGTACCAAAAGATTGGGATCATTCCCTGCATGTTTTCAGACCACAATGCTTTGAAACTAGAACTCAATCACAAGAGGAAAGTTGGAAAGAACTCAAATACATGGAGGCTAAAGAGCATCCTACTAAAGAATGAATGGGTCAACCAGGAAATTAAAGGAGAATTAAAAAAATTCATGGAAACCAATGAAAATGAAAATACAGCTGTTCAAAATCTTTGGGATACAGCAAAGGCAGTCCTGAGAGGAAAGTATATAGCAATACAAGCCTTTCTCAAGAAACAAGAAAGGTCTCAGATACACAACCTAACCCTACACCTAAAGGAGCTAGAGAAAGAACAGCAAAGAAAGCCTAAACCCAGCAGGAGAAGAGAAATAATAAAGATCAGAGCAGAAATCAATGAACTAGAAACCAAAAGAACAGTAGAACAGATCAACGAAACTAGGAGCTGGTTCTTTGGAAGAATTAACAAGATTGATAAACCCCTGGCCAGGCTTATCAAAAAGAAAAGAGAAAGGACCCAAATCAACAAAATCATGAATGAAAGAGGAGAGATCACAACCAACACCAAAGAAATACAAACAATTATAAGAACATATTATGAGCAACTCTATGCCAGCAAATTAGATAACCTGGAAGAAATGGGTGCATTCCTAGAGATGTATCAACTACCAAAATTGAAGGAGGAAGAAATAGAAAACCTGGACAGACCTATAACCACTAAGGAAATTGAAGCAGTCATCAAAAATCTCCCAACAAACAAAAGCCCAGGGCCAGATGGCTTCCCAGGGAATTCTATCAGACATTTAAAGAAGAAATAATACCTATTCTCCTGAAACTGTTCCAAATAGAAATGGAAGGAAAACTTCCAAACTCATTTTACGAGTCCACCATAACCTTGATTCCAAAACCAGACAAAGACCCCATCAAAAAGGAGAATTACAGACCAATAGCCTTGATGAACATGGATGCAAACATTCTCACCAAAATACTAGCCAATAGGATCCAACAGTACATTAAAAGGATTATTCACCACAACCAAGTGGGATTTATCCCTGGTCTTCAAGGTTGGTTCAACATCCGCAAATCAATCAATGTGATACAATACATTAACAAAAGAAAGAACAAGAATCATATGATCCTCTCAGTAGATGCAGAAAAAGCATTTGACAAAGTACAGCATCCTGTCTTGATCAAAACTCTTCAAAGTATAGGGATAGAGGGTACATACCTCAATATCATAAAAGCCATCTATGAAAAACCCACAGCGAATATCATTCTCAATGGGGAAAAGCTGAGAGCTTTTCCCCTAAGGTCAGGAACGCGCCAGGGATGTCCACTATCACCACTGCTATTCAACATAGTATTAGAAGTCCTAGCCACAGCAATCAGACAACAAAAAGAAATCAAAGGCATCCAAATCAGCAAGGAGGAAGTCAAACTCTCACTCTTTGCAGATGATATGATACTGTATGTGGAAAACCCAAAAGACTCCACCCCAAAACTGCTAGAACTCATACATGAATTCAGTAAGGTAGCAGGATATAAAATCAATGCACAGAAATCAGTGGCATTCCTATACACCAACAACAAGACAGAAGAGAGACAAATCAAGGAGTCGATCCCATTCACAATTGCACCCAAAACCATAAGATACCTAGGAATAAATTTAACCAAAGAGGCCAAGGATCTGTACTCAGAAAACTATAAAATACTCATGAAAGAAATTGAAGAAGACACCAAGAAATGGAAAAACGTTCCATGCTCATGGATTGGAAGAACAAACATTGTGAAGATGTCAATACTACCTAGAGCAATCTACACATTCAATGCAATCCCCATCAAAAAAATACCATCCACTTTTTTCAAAGAAATGGAACCAATAATCCTAAAATTTGTATGGAACCAGAAGAGACCCCCGAATAGCCAGAGGAATCTTGAAAAAGAAAAGCAAAGCTGGCGGCATCACACTTCCGGACTTCCAGCTCTATTACAAAGCTGTCATCAACAAGACAGTATGGTACTGGCACAAAAACAGACACACAGATTATGGAACAGAATAGAGAGCCCAGAAATGGACCCTCAACTCTATGGTCAACTCATCTTTGACAAAGCAGGAAAGAATGTCCAATGGAAAAAAGTGTCTTCAACAAATGGTGTTGGGAAAATTGGACGGCCACATGCAGAAGAATGAAACTGGACCATTTCCTTACACCACACACAAAAAAGGACTCCAAATGGCTAAAAGACCTAAATGTGAGATAGGAGTCCATCAAAATCCTAAAGGAGAACACAGGCAGCAACCTCTTCGACCTCAGCCGCAGCAACTTCTTCCTAGAAACATCGCCAAAGGCAAGAGAAGCCAGGGTAAAAAATGAACTATTGGGATTTCATCAAGATAAAAAGCTTTTGCACAGCAAAAGAAACAGTCCACAAAACCAAAAGACAACCGACAGAATGGGAGAAAATATTTGCAAATGACATATCAGATAAAGGGCTGGTATCCAAAATCTATAAAGAATTTATCAAACTCAACACCCAAAGAACAAATGATGCAATCAAGAAATGGGCAGACGACATGAACAGACATTTTTCCAAAGAAGACATCCAAATGCCCAACAGACACATGAACAAGTGCTCAACATCACTCGGCATCAAGGAAATCCAAATCACAACCTCAATGAGATACCACCTCACACCAGTCAGAATGGCTAAAATTAACAAGTCAGGAAACGACAGATGTTGGCGGGGATGCGGAGAAAGGGGAACCCTCCTATGCTGTTGGTGGGAATGCAAGCTGGTGCAGCCACTCTGGAAAACAGTATGGAGGTTCCTCAAACAGTTGAAAATAGAGCTACCATACGATCCAGCAATTGCACTACTGGGTATTTATCCCAAAGATACAAATGTAGGGATCCGAAGGGGTACGTGCACCCCAATGTTTATAACAGCAATGTCCACAATAGCCAAACTGTGGAAAGAGTCAAGATGTCCATCGACAGATGAATGGATAAAGAAGAAATGGTATATATACACAATGGAATATTATGCAGCCATCAAAAGGAATGAGATCTTGCCATTTGCAACGACGTGGATAGAACTGGAGGGTGTTATGCTGAGTGAAATAAGTCAATCAGAGAAAGACATGTATCATATGACCTCACTGATATGAGGAATTCTTAACCTCAGGAAACAAACTGAGTGTTGCTGGAGTGGTGGGGGGTGGGAGGGATGGGGTGGCTGGGTGATAGACATTGGGTAGGGTATGTGCTATGGTGAGCGCTGTGAATTGTGTAAAACTGTTGAATCACAGATCTATACTTCTGAAACAAATAATGCAACATATGTTAAGAAAAAAGAAAAAGAAGAAGAAGATAGCAGGAGGGGAAGAATGAAGGGGAGTAAGTCGGAGAGGGAGACGAACCATGAGAGACGATGGACTCTGAAAAACAAACTGAGGGTTCTAGAGGGCAGGGGGGTGGGGGATGGGTTAGCCTGGTGATGGGTATTAAAGAGGGCACATTCTGCGTGGAGCACTGGGTGTTATGCACAAATAATGAATCATGGAACACTACATGAAAAACTAATGATGTAATGTATGGTGATTAACATAACATTAAAAAATTAAAAAAAAAAAAAGAAGGGACTGTTTGTTTCGCTTAAATCCCAAGTTGGAAAATGAAGACTTATGGCCAGGCAGGGCCATTATTCAGAACTTGTAATGCCCCTGTCTTTTTGTGGGCCCCATTTGTCCCCAACTGGACTGGACCATTGCACTGGCTTCCTAGGTAGCACCAACTCCATGCTGTTTCCCCAGCATCCGTCCCACCCCATGTGCAGGCCTAATCCTAGCACTGGACTCCTTCTTGTGCTCCTTGTTCTGCTGTAAGGGGTGGCCCAGTCCCTGCACCTCCCAGCCTGCATCTTAAAGCCAATGAGCAATTCCTGGGTGACTTCTATGTGCCCTGCATAGTGGCAGGCACTCTCAAGAACCTGGCCTTATCTAACTCTCACAACAGCTCTGCCAGCATGAAGTATCATCATCTCCATGTGGTCAGGAGAACAGTGGATCCCAAGGGCCTCAGTTCCTTATCCCCAGATCCTATGAATGTAACCTTAGTTGGAAAATGGGTCTTTGCACATGTGAGTAAGGTAAGGATCTTGAGGTGGGAAGAGCACCCTGGATTATCAGAGTGGACCCATTAGTGTCTTTACAAGAGGAGGCAGGGGAGTATTTGATACACACAGAGGAGTAGATGATATGAGGACAGAACAGAGAGAGATGAGAAGATGCCAGCCTTCAAGATTAGAGTCGTGCATCCACAAGCTCAGGAATGCCATGAGCCCCAGAACCTGGAAGAGGCAAGGAACAGAATCTGCCCTAGAGCTTCCAGGGAGAGCACAGCTCTGCTGACACCTTGATTTCAGTGCAGTGACACTGATTTGATAATTTTACATATTTTTTTATCCAAGTATAGTTGACACACAATGTTACATTAGTTCCAGATGTGCAACATGGTGATTCAACAACTATATGTTATGCCATGCTCACCACAAGTGTAGCTGCCATCAGTCACCATACTAAGCCATTACAATACCACTGACTATATTCCCTGTGCTGTACTTTTTACCCCCATGACTTATTCATTCCATAACCAGAAGCCTCTCCCACATCCCTTCACCCATTTTGCCCATCCCACCCCCATCCCTCTGGCAACCATCAGTTTATTCTCTGTATTTATGGGTCCATTTCTCCCTTTTGCTTACTTGTTTGTGTACTCATCTGTTGCAGGGATACAGATTTCAGACTCTGGTCTACAGAACAGTGAGAGAATTGCCATTGTATTAAACCACGCAGTTATGGTAATCTGTGGTAATCTGTTACAGCAGTCATAGCAAACTCATACACCCATTTAACAGATATTTCATGTGCCTGACCTCTTTTAATCACTACCCCCATTCACATGAGAAGTGACCCATGAATGACCCATTCACAGTTATTGGTCCCCATCATTATCCAGTCATTATCCTCATTTACAGATGAGGAGACCAGGGTCCAAATGATCCCCAGACACTGCCTACCAGAGACGTCTTGGTTCTTCTGTTCAACTACTCCCCAGTGGGGCCTCCATATCCTTCTAGCACACTCCCCTAATGCCACCTGCCTGCCTGGTATTCTAGATGGAGGGTCCACCTGTTTACTGTCCTTTTTCTGACTATCTAGACTATTCCACGTCATGCCCCCCTGGCTCACCCTTGGGAAGATCTGCGTACAGGAACTCGCTTCCCAGAGTGACTTGACCCTTGATCATAAGCTTCCTGACAGCTCCCTTATGCCACATGCTGGCCATATACAGAGCCAGAGTGCTGGGGCCAGCATGGAGGCCAGCATGAAATGACCATTGGGCTTCACGTGGGGGTACCTCTGTGGTGCATAGCCGTTCCTACTGACCCTACCTCCTAGGGGTCTGGTTCCTGCTCCCATAGGTGTTATACAGCCCCCATCGGTGCAGAGTGCCAGGTTGCTCTCTGCTCTTCCAGTGGGGGAAGGGTAAGACTTGCAGCCTCTTGGAGTGCAATGTGCATGTACCAGAGAGATATCCGTTTCTTGGCTGCAGCTCCTGAACCTGCAGTCCCCAGTAGGGTGTCTTCGCCCTGCTCACTACAGAAAGTTCTTGGCAAAGGGATGGATGTCAGAGACACCTTGCAGGAGGCTGGCGAGTGTGACAACGATATCCTGGGCCAGGCCTTCTGCTGCTCTGGGAGAGGGAGGAAGGGAAAGCCTTGCAGAGGAAAGAACACAATGATAATAAGGCATTGATTCATAATCATGGATTGTTCCAGGTTGTTCCATGGATTGTTCCTTAAGATTTTTTTAGGCCAATCAAATGACCCATGTCCTTAAAAGAGACAGAAGAGGAAAATACAGAGAAGAGAGGGAGGCAGCAAGTCTCCTCACGGGCTAGAATTTCGCGCTGTGCTTTCACCAATAGGAAGACCAAGGAGAGGAGCCATATCTCCTGGTGGTTAACCACAAAGAACGGCTCCCAATACGCTGGCAAAGAACTGAAACAAAAACCCGGGAACTAGAAACTTGAAGTGCCTTCAAGTCTCCTAGCATTCCACAGTGGAAATATAACTTGATAGTTCTATAATTGGGCAATTTTCCTGGAGAAAAGAGAGTCCAGAGCCAAGAAGGCCTTTCCCTAATTCAGACATCTGTATTAGGAGCAGATACTCACCACCCAGGAGGGCTTTGGAGGACATGGACTCCTGGCCTGCCCTCTCCTGAGGGTTTTCAGATTCCTGGGAAACCAAGGGCCTAAACACAGAAGGATGAACAGGGGAGTTCAGCTCTGGGAGTGAGCAGTCCTATTCCCAAATGTACTGATGTTATCATCTGGAACAGATCAGCAACTCATAATTATGCAGCAGATGCCTTGCACTAAATAAGATTCCATCACCCACAAGAAATCTGTGAAAACGCTCGTCTGCAGGATGCAAATCCACTGTCATGCAGCATTTTTCTCCGCCACTAGGTGGCAGATGTTCGTGTTCGCGGGGCAGCCGGGGAGAATGGGGTTTGCCCGGAAGGGAGGATTCTGGTTCAGAGGGAAGTCAGGCCTCATGCCGCCTGAGCTGAGTCTAGAAGCTCCTCAGCTGAGGAAGCCTCTGCAGCTACTCTGGAGTTGTCCCTTCTTTCACAGAATCTCTGTCTCCAACAGCTGTGACATTTACACTCCTTTTCTGGTTCTTCCTGACTTGACCTCCCTTCTAAGCCAGCCTTTCTGTCTAACCCTCGTCCCCAAGTCCTCCAGGCCCCCCAGAGGGGGAAGAGGCTGTCTCCTCCTCTAACTAGACAGGATGTCGCCCTGTCGCTTTCAGGTCACTTGTCACAAGTCTTATAAAAATAACCCAACTGACCCTCTGTCCTCCTTTATCTGTCCCTTGCCTTTCACCCAGTTGCCTGACCCCATCTGTTCTTGACATGAGCCTGGCCTCTCCTGAGGCCCAGAGTCAGCCCTCCCTTTTCCAACAGATCTTGGCATTGGCATTGGATAGCATTTCCCAAAGAGTTTTGCAAGGGTCTCATGAAATGTTCTGTGTTCAGGTGGGTTTGGGAAACTCCTCTGGCTACATCTATCTCCATCCTGGGGATACACAGTGCATGTTAGCATAGGAAAGGCTCTGGAGAGTCCTATACAAAAGCTACTGTTCAACTAGGAGGACCCAGGCTTCCCTAGATCAGGCCTAGTTCCCTGCTCTCCTTCACCAAGGCTCCAGCCTCGTTAGTGCCCTTGGTTACTTGCATATATTTCAGGATAACTGAATAACTATATATTAAATTACTGATAACTAATATCAAGTAAGTATTTGGGGCTTTCTGGAGGGCCCAGAGTTCAAGCCTGAGCACACAGTTCCAAATGAGAAGTTGAAAGTTGATTTAAGAGTACCAAATAATTATGAGACACAGTTAAAAGGTTTGTGGATTGAATGAATTGATGATTGAATGAACAAATGAATTCATTGAATGAATGAAGGAGAAAGCTTGTAAGCTGGGATCTGGGATGTCATTCTAATTTATTTCCACGTGTAGGTGAAGACCATGATGTTCTTCCTTCAGATCTGTGTGTATGCATGCAAAGACTCTTCCTGGTCTAAGAGAAGAATTGCTCTGGAAATGTCTATTCATGGATATGCAGCTGTGGCATATGTTGGCAGGTGCCCTGTTCTGTCCAAAGCACCCCCTCTCTTCATGCTTTGTCATTATCCTGCTTTTGTCTGGGAGAGCGCCTCACTGGCACCTGTGCTCACTGAGGATGCCTTTTGCTTGTCCTAAGCATTTCTCCAGCACTGAGGAGGCTGTGCTCATAACAGCGAGTACTGGAGTGTCCCAAAGAGCGTGTCCCTCATGACCAGTGGCTTTCCTTGCAAGGGCTAACCATCCCTACTTTTACAGGTAAGGAGGTCCAACCAGAGACTGAATTGCCTGAGGGCATGGCCCCGGTGGAGCCAGAATGAAAACCCCTGACCTTCTGCTTACAGAGCTCGATCTGGGCTGCCAACCTCAGCTTCCCGGCAGAATAAGGGGAGGCTTTTTAAACTATTGGATGCCCAGGCCCACCTGAAAGAGTAGTGGAAAAAGGGCTTTGCCACGGTACCCTGGCAACCTTGCTTGGGTCCACACAGGCCATGAAGGCAAGGTGTGAGGCTCAGCTCATCTGAGTCTAGACAGGACAGCTTATGATGGGATGGCAGTCCAGGGATGGGAGCCTGGGCGGAGCTGGTATGAGACTGTCCCGCATCCCCTGGTGCAGTCGTCTGGCCCCTTTTGTTTCCATGTTGTCCTTCTGGCATGTGGGACATGGCTCTCTAGGAGATGGCACCCTTTTTTTGTTCTTCTTTTCCCTGTCGCTATAAGAAATAAACTGTCTACCAGTGGCTTGTTGTATTAGACAGGTCTTGACCTGGTCTTATGTGTCTGCTTGACAAGCATCTGACTCAGTGATGGAGCTGAAGCCCAGAATGCCTCACTTCTGATTGTGCTTTTCACTCCTTAGTTTGAAACGATTATAGATTCACAGAAAGTTACAAAATAGTGTACAAGAGGTCCTGTGTATGCTTCACCTAGTTTCCCCCAGTGATAACATCATTGTAACCGCAGGACAATATCAAATCTGAGACACTGACATTGGTATAATCCACAGAACTTCAGATCTCACCAGTTTTACTGTACTTGTGTGTGTGCGGGGGGGCGGTTTCTGTGCAGTCTTAGCCACGTGTAGATTTGTGTGACCACCACCACGATCAAGATACAGAGCTGTTCCATCACCGTGAGGCTCTCACATGCCATCCCGCTACAGCTTCACCCACCTGCCCTGTTCCTCACCCTGGCCACCACGAATCTGTTCTCCATCTCTATCGTTTGGATATTTCAAGAATGTTACAAATGGAATCAGACAGTGTACTGAGATTGGCGTTTGAGATTGGCTTCTTTTATTCAGCACAATTCCCTTAAGTTTCCTCCAAGTCGTTGCCTGTGTTGATAACTCACTGTCTTTGTCACTGACCAGTATCCCATGGTGTGTATGTACCACGGTTCACTTAACCATCCCCCCATCAAAGGACATCTGGGTTGTTTCCTGTTTGCGGCTACGATGGATAGAGCTGCTTGGAACATTCATGGACAGGTTTTTTTTTTTTTTTTAAAGATTTTTTTTTATTTATTTATTGAGAGAGAGAGAGAATGGTAGAGAGAGAGCATGAGAGGGAAGAAGGTCAGAGGGAGAAGCAGACTCCCCGCTGAGCAGGGAGCCCGATGCGGGACTCGATCCCGGGACTCCAGGATCATGACCTGAGCCGAAGGCAGTCGCTTAACCAACTGAGCCACCCAGGTGCCCCAGGTTTTTGTGTGAATATAACTTTTCATTTCTCTGGGATAAACGCCCAGGGAGTGCAAATGCTGGGTCACCTGGTAGTTGCATCTTCAGTCCTATAAGAAACAACTACCAAACTCTTTTCCAGAGTGGCTGTCTGATATTTGGCTTTTCCTCTCATATGACTTTACTGTGCAGCTAGAGCTAAGACTCACAGCTCTGGAAGGAAACTGAGGCATTCCCAGAAGCCAAAGGCACTTCAGCTAAGGGAGTAGAGGTCTCCCACTCCAGTTTTTCAAAGATAATTCCTGGGAAATCTTTCTAAATTGTTCCCTAAGGACCAAAGCAGGCTATTTCTTTCACCTTCATTACTTATGTGTGTCCTCTCAGATACGAGCTCAAGAGAAGAGGAATGTCCATATTGCATCTATACAAGCTTCAGTGTGTGGTAGAAAACCCGCCTAAATTCAGCTGGTTGGAAAGTCACGTTGAACTTTGCTGGGGCAATTGCTCCTCTTCCTCCTGCCACCCCTCTCCTGTGGACTAGAAGGTTTTCTAGAAAATGGAGCTCTGTCGTCATAGCTGAGCCTCTCATCATAGCTGAGCCTCTCGGCACCCTGGGCCCCACCTTGGAGCTCTTATAGAGAACAAAGATCAAGGCAGTTTCTTGATGGGTGTGTGATGTGACTTCTCTGGGCTCTGTTGGGTGTTCCATGATCAATCTACCATGTCTGTTCCAGCCGCAGGGAGCACATAGGGTGGCATTTGCAGTAGGATGTTGGCAGGGCTTCCTTGAACCCAAGCATGGAACCAAGGAGTGACTCAGTCGCAGACTCCGAGATGCTTCCAGATGCCGCTGCAGATAGAGCTCTTGGCCCTGCACCTTCCACATGCCCTTCAGCTGGTCATTGAGCACTCATCTTGTGTGTGGCCTTTTCTAAGGGTCTCAGGTACACTGTCCAGATGCTCTCACACATAGAGCTCAAAGGCTGGGTCTATGGGTCATAAAGACATCTGGTGACCATGTCCCAGCATCTTGCTTTCCTGGCCTCATGAAGCCCTAAAACTTCCCCCTCACACACTCTCCCCACAAAAGCCATTGCTACCCCCATTCCTATGCCAGCTCCTTGTCCACACCTGCAGAGAGTTCTCCAGCCTCACCCTGCTGGCACCACTGCCCCTCCACACTCCTGAGCCCCAGCCTGGGGCTAGCCAAAGGACAAACCAAAAAAAAAAAAAAAAAAAAAGGGAAACAAAAGCAAACAAAAGAATTCCCCTGACCCCCCAATAAACACTCACACAAAAGAGCAGGCTTGTGGGAAGAGGAAGCTCGCACCAGCATCTACCCCGAGGGGGGGGCCGGGGCTCCCCTCATTGTTCTCCCTCCCCAGGCCTCATGATGACAATCCCAGCCCCTACAGGTTGCAGCCCCCCTGCCCTGCAGCCAGCACCCCTCCTCTTTTCCCACCTTGGGCCCCCTGAGAAAGACGCCTTGAAGCAGATGTCACAGCCCCAGGAGTGGTTCCCACAGGAGGAGGAAGTAAGAGCTCACAAAAGCCTGGGCCTTTCCCTGAGGAAGTAGCGCTGGCTTTTCAGTGACAGACTCCGGCAAGGATGAGGGACAGGGCAGGCCGGGGCCCAGGGGACCAGGGGCAGGAGAGGAGCTGGCTCTTGGAGGAAAGGAGGGCATTGTGAGCCCTTGTTTACGGTGCTGGCGGGGGCCCTGACCTTGCTGCTTGTCAACAGACCCCCTGCTCCCCCCTCCCCACACCTTCAGTATTGTTGTGGAGGCAGCCCATTCATAATTTTATTTGGGGGCGGTTGTTTTCGGCCTCCAGCCCCTCCCCCAACTGGCTCACTTTCAGCATTGTAACCCGGATAAAAAGGCAAGATATCCTTCCCCTTTCCTGGAGCCCGCTTCCTATCCTGGCCTTGTTGGCTCAGGACTCGGTTAACCCTTAGAAGAGCAAGAGGGGGTGGGGGGTCTTCTCAACAACAGGCCTCCTAAGCAGGCTCGAGACCCCCGCCCCCTGTCTCATCTCCCCAGTATTGTTGGAGACAGAAACACGCAGCCCCAGGAAGGGCTGAAGAGAGAAACAGTTTGGGATCATGGATTTCGACACTGAAGTGCAGGATTGCTGGGAGGTGGGGATGGGGCTGTCCTGAAAAAGGGCTGACATGTCCCCCACCACAGGACTCATGAGGAGAGCACACACACTTTCAAAGGAACACTGACCAACCAGGGCAATGCAGGAGGGGACTGCAAGCCAAGAAAGCCCTGGAAGGTGTGTCAAGGGCAGGGCAGTTATGTAGATATGGGACAATCTGGCCTGGAGAAGAGCAGGGGTCCATAATGGGGTTCCCTGGCATACTGGAGCTGTCATGGAGGAGAGGGGAGGGTTTATCTCAGTAACTGAAAGGGCAGAATTTGCACTCAGGTGCAAGCTACTGAAAGTCTACTTCCTATTAATAAAGGATGCTCCCCAATGTTGGAGGTGAGCCCTGGGAAAGCAGTGAACCTCATCACTAAAAGCGGAGCCCGGGCCAGGGGGAGCTAGAAGGTGCCAGGCACCATTGAGTCCAGGCGTCATGGGACCAAGAAGCCGAGGCTCACCCTGTGACCAGTTTGAGGCCACCCAGGTAGCCCAGGGCAGAGCCAGGGCCAGAACTGTGGGCTCTAGACTCCCTGAGCAGTGCTCTCTCCCCTCATACATGTTCAGATTGAGGCTAGATGCCCCTGCAAGGTGCAAGCCTGCGGATGATAGGGAGGCCTGAGGGACTTTCAGATTCCTTCCATATTGAGATCTACAGCTTCACTGACTCTTTGGCTTCACCCTCTTGCTCTGCTTGCTCTGTCTTTCTAACACCCTGCACATTTTGATACATTCTTCCCTGACATGATCCCTCATCCCTCCTGCCTTCTCTCCTGGCATCCTGGCTCCAGCTCAGAAAATGCACAGGTTGCCTGGGGCTCCCAGCCCTCTTGCTCCACCTCCCACATGCCAACCCCCAGACCCCCACCTCCATGAGGCCCACTGCCTGAAAGGCTCTGAGAAGTTCTTGCTTCTGCACTCGGCAACAGTACAGCCCCCCTTTTGCAATGTATTATCCCCCCACCCTGAGGTACGTGTCCCAGGTGTTTCTGAGTAGTTTCCAACATTTAGGTCTCTGCTCTGCAGTTGGAGAGAAAGTTTTCAGAAGATGGAGCCTCACTTCCACTCATGCATTTGGGGGCTGTGACAGCATACAAGGAAGACGATGGCCCTACCTTCATGGAGCCCACAGGTCAAGAGCATCCCCTGTGCTCCCCACAGCAGCCTGCACAGTGCTGAGCACACACCTCAATGGACTTGTTTCCTCACTCAATGGGCTGGACATCCTGAGTCATCCGTGTATTCAGGGGGGCGTACTGGTCTGCTTGGGCCACCATACCAAAGTACACTGGGGGGCTTAAACAACAGACATTTGTTTCTCATAGTTCTAAAGGTTAGAAGTCTGAGGTCAAGGTGTCAGCAGGGTTGGGTTCTTCTGAGGCTTCTCTCCTTAGCTTACAGATGGCCTTGTTCACCCTGGGGCCTCACAATGCCTTTCCTCTGTGTGAGTTGATGTCTGTCCTAATCTCCTCTTCTTTTAAGGACACCAGTCATATTGGATTACTGTCCCCCCCGCATATGGCTTTATTTTAACTTAATCACCCCCTTGAAATGCCCTATCTCCAAAGACCATCACACTCTGAGATACTGGGGCTTAGGATTTCAATATATGAATTTTGGGGAAACACAATTCAGCCCACAATGGTGGGATTTGGAGTACCCTTTCTCTAAGATCATCTCCGGGAGCTCACTGATTCTACGAATAGTCAATGGCAAGAGAAATAAAGCAATAAGTAGAAAGGAAGGACAGAGGGATCTGAAATTGAGGAATGGGGTGAAGGCTAACAACAGCCCTGGACCCTTAGAGAAGCATGTCGCACCACCTCAGCTGCCTCTTTAGCACATAACTCATTGGCCTCTTGGGAGGCCTGGAGCCCAACATGGCCACCCACAGACTCTAGGTTAAGGTCTCTTAACAATCTAAGTCAGTAAGGCCTGCATGCAAGGATAATGATATTTGTGCCAGTGACAGAAACAGGGTGAGTGGAGGTCAGGGCCACTTTTGGGAGATAGATAGTACATTGAGAGAAATGGCCTAGCTGCTGGTGGGGAGGGACATACGGGGTTGGGACATTTAGGGATTAATGATACCTAAAAGGCTGCAAATTCTGACCCACAGAGGCCACACAAAGGGCAGGGTAAGCAAGACTTCCCATGAATGCCAGGATGCCTGATGGGGACCCAGCACCTACCCCAAAATCCGTTGTTGTGTGTGCATGTGTGCACATGTTTTCACGCACGTGTGTGCATGTTTATGCACAGGCGTGTGTGTGTGTGTGTGTGTGTGTGAGTGCCTGTATGTGCCTTCATGCACTATGAGTGGCCGAGTGTCCCAGATGAGGTGAAGAAGGGACTTGGGCCCAGCTGGAGCAGGGATGCTGTGATTCAGGCCATAGGATTCTTTTCCAATGAGTGGCCACAGCCCACCAAACACCCAGTTTTACCCAGGAACAGGTGGGGATACCCACTTCTGCCCACATCCCACTCCTTCAAAGGCTTCCTCTGGCTCCCTATTGGTCTCATTTTTCTTCAGGAAGCTACTATTTTATAGTGACAGAGCTCATCAGGATTTGAAAGAAGGGGTGCCTTCGACCCCGGAACGATGTGAGGGATCCTGAGAAGCCCTTACACACAGCATGCTGCTCTAGAGCTCAGACATACTCCATGAGTTCCTTCATGGGATTCTCACAACTCGTACTGAAAGTAGACTGCAAAATCATCCCTGTTTTACAGCTGGGCTGGGGAAATGCTGGCCTGGGGCTTGGAAGCCAGGGGGACCAGGGCTGGGATCATACTCAGCAACTTAGCAATGTGTGACTTAGGACAAAGTTGATCTCTCTGAGCCCCAATTTCCTGAAATACAAAATAGGGATATTAATACTCACTGGAGAACTTTTGTGGTGGTTGATGAGTTAAAGCATGCAAAACATGAAGCACAGCTCACAGTGGGTATGGTAGTCCCTCCTCTCCTCCTTTCCCTGCCAAAGATGGCACAGGGCTGGTTCACGGCCACAGAGAGCACAGTTGGACTTGACTCAGGAGTATGTAGTCTCCACTGCCCCTCTGCCTGTCTTTAGATATCTCTTTGCTCAGCTGTCGCACCTCAAGGCTGCTTCCTATCTGACCCTCCAAAGGCTGAGAAGTTGGGTGACCAGCATATTCTTTCCCACTTTTCACTTCTAGTGACCTCCAAACTAGCAAAATCCCAGATCAGAACTAAGAGGACAAGACAGAGTAACCTGGACTCTTCTCAGAACCCATGGTGAGCCGAGGGTCTCTCAGCCTCACAGAACTTCACCTCCCCAGCAGTGGGCCAACCAGCAGCTCAGAGGCTCACCACCCTGACTCTCCCTCATCTCTATCTCTGTATGTGGACCCCTCACACATTCACAGATGCATTCACTCACTGCTTACGGAGCCCCTATGTGGATAAGCAGCCAGGCCCTGGCACATAGCAAAGAACAAGCCCCACAGCCTCCTGGTCTCCCCACCCACCAACAAGCAACTGAGTAGGTGAGAAGAAAACGATGAAGAACGGCAGCAAAGGGCAAGTTCCCCCATGCTGCCCTGAGCAGAGGGGAGGAACCCAGCAGCCCTGCATATGTCATTCCCATAGAACTTCTCCAATCCTGTACTCAGGATCGAAAGGCAACTGAGTCAGAGTCTAGACTCAACTCCCACCCAAGGCAGGGCCCCTCTCCTACCAGGAGAAGACAGGAGAGAGGTCGTGGATAGCAGACCCGGGAGGTGGGATCAGTGAGGCCCAGAAGAGGAAGCCATGATTTTCCCCACGTTCCACGTTTGAGGCAGGGTATGATATAGAGTCTCTCCCTGACCAAACTTTAGACAGTCTCCTCTGAGCCACTTTTTTCAAGTAGACCTTGTCCTTGGGTTTCTATGTTCATTCTTTCAGAGTTCAGCCTTGCTGAGAGTCCGGCTAAGTCAGTTTAGAAATAATCCTACACCTTTGGTATCTGATGACCCTCAATATCTGATCAATTCCTTCATTTCCTTCACTCCGTACTGAGTGAAATCAGATCAGCAAGAGTCCTCTTAGGTCATTTTAGCAATAATCCCCACTCTGATGTCTCTTTTTAGTAATTTCCATCCACTGACCCCACAGACACTCCTTGGCTATAAATACCCACTTCTTCTGGTTGTATTTGGACTTGAACTCCATCTCTCTGCTCCATCAGTGGTCTTGACACCAATCACAGTAGTCCTGAATAAAGTCTTCCTTACCGTCTTAAGTGTCAGAATCATTTTTCCTTTAACAGGTAATTTAAAAGCAAGCAAACAAATAGATATCTGCTCTTTTAAGGTTTTAGACATATGAGCTTTACCAAGGTGCCTAGCTGACCAACTTATGGGAAATGATCACGAGGATTATTGGCAATATATAGAGTCAGGGCCAGGTGGAAGATCCCAGGCTGTCAGATTTATCTTTCAGAGAGAAGAATCTAGAGACCTGGACAGAAGTCTCAGCAGCTCCAGGCACCAGCCCTGGAGCTGATCCCCTGACAGAGTGGGGCCACCACTCTGTTGGTGACTTATTGAAGTTGGAGCCTGAGCTCATGACCACCCTCACCCTCTGACAGTCTCCTGTCCTCATGTGGTGCTGGTCAAGGGCCTTTTGGAACGTTTGATGTCTGGAGCTTTGGTTGTGTCCTACATGGGGAGGAACAGCTACGTAAGGACTGGTCTTGCCTGCTCTAAACAGAGACTCCTTTCCACAGGCCACAACCAAGAGGAAGAATTGAGTCTTCAGTGCACACTATTTGTATTCACAGAACTTGGTTCTAAAAGAATTCTGGATACTTGGTCCACTTTCTCACTGGACAGTTGGGACCCAAACCATTGGGTAAAATCCCTCATTCACCACAAATCAGTGTGGGCACAACTGGGGTTAGAATCTAGAACTGGAGCTAAGGAGATCTTCCTTTCCAGGGAGCAGGATTCCATATGATCAATGCCTAAGGGAGTCAGAAACAGATTTCACTGTTATTTTTCACTCTTGAAGTTGGGAGAAAACTCCCCTCTCGAGTTTTCTTTGTGGGAGGAGGAAAAAATAAGAACCTGCAATTCAGCAGGGAATACAATTTTAAAAATAAGCCTCTGGGTCAGTATGTTTAATGCCAGCCCCATGGGGATCCTCAGCCCATAACTCAGGAGCACAATGGCTTTTCTTGTTATGAATGAGTGTGAAGTGCCAGCAGAGGAAATAGGAAGCCCCCAATGTAGTCTGAATGGACCTGTGAACAGGGATAATAAAAGTTGTCCTGGATTTCCGTTACCACCAGGTGTTTCCGCCGGAGCTTCTATTCATTCAGGCTTGGGGATGGCCACGGGTGCCAAATCTTCCCCAGCCCTGACCCCAGCCCCTTGCTCCATGCCCCTGACCTCACTGCATCCACTAGAGGCCACCCAGGCCTGGACTCTTGAGACTCAATCATGGGCATGTTCTCACTATGGGATTTACTCTAAAGACGAGGGCAAAGGGTGGGAGAGGAAGAAGGCACTAGGTTACAGACCCCAGCCCAGGTTTGGTAAGAGAAGCTCATGAGAAGGAACCCAGGTGCACATGGAGACAGGTAGTCATGAGCAATGGATGACAGACACACAGTGAGGAACTTGAGCTAGGAGCCAGGAGGGCCCCAGCAATGGGGAGGTTTGGGATTAGATGCCGAGAAGGACACTTATCTGTAAGGAAGGGCTAAGACACATCAACACAGGTGCACACTGCAACAGCTAGAGACAGGCGCCTGGAAGCCTGCCCTGGACTCTAACGCTAACTTGCCCTATGACCTTGAGCATCTCAGTCTCTCACTGAGCCTGTTCCTTAGCCCCCTAACAAGAAGGTTGGAACATGCTGCTCATCTAGTGCTACCTTCTGTGATCTGACATCAGACTGTGAGACAGAACGCTTCTACCTGAAAGGGAAAAGAAGGTTCCAGTCTCAAATGTCCACATGGACCAGACAGGAGGGCAGATGACTGAGACTAGCCTGGAGCAAGAAGAGGGACCGTGGGGGATGGGCAGGAGTCACCTTCCCCGTCATGTATTCCAATACGATGCAGGCCACAGAACACATACCCGCCTCCTGCCAGGTGAGGGACCCTGCGAAGGCAGACTTCCTGTCCCCAAATGCCAAGGAAGCTATTAGGATGGGTAATGCTGCCCTTGAACCATTTTAATTGGACAGATTCATAGATCTGCTGCCATGGCAGGGTGGGGGCTTTGTTGTTCTGAAGGGGAGAGGGGGATTTATTCTCTTGGGGTAGAGAATATATCATAAATGACTTAGCTTTTTACACAGTAGATGGTTTACAATGCACACCAGCTGGATGGACAAGAGCTCTTAGATCAGCCACAGCCCTGACCGCATCACAAGTAGGAAGGCCCACCTCCTCCAGAAAGCCTGTCATGGCTTCTCAATCCTGGGGGACACTGTCTGAAATCCATGGATAGCTGACTGCCTGGCCACTGGAACATGTTCGCTGGGATTGTTCCTCTCTGGCAACATCACTATGGCAGATGGAAGAACCCCCAACTGGGAACCCCAAGTCCTACCATTTCTAAACTCTCTTGGTTCCATCTCCAGGGCAGGTAGGTGAGCCAAACAATAAACATATACTAAGAATCTTCTAGGGGGAGAGAAGCCCTCTGGTTGCTGTTGTTTGGAGAGCAAGTTCTGACTATGGACAGTCCAGGTGTTTGATTGATATCTTTATCAGTCGCCTAAGGCCTTTGATAATTAGTAATTAAAATAGGCATCACAACATCCAAGATAATGTACATCTTCGGTTCCTCAGGTAGTGTTGATGATGGTGATAGTGGTGATGTTGATGATACACAGAGAAACAGCTTCAGAGTAAGTACCCAGCTATGTACCTTTCAGATCCTATATTGTATTTTTAAGTCTAGTAACCAAATGATGTAAGAAAAAGGTGCACATTAACATACAAGTAAGAGCATTGAGGCTCGTAGATGTATGAGGGTTGTCAGAGATCTTGTAACTAATAAGTGGCAGAGACAATCTTTTGTTTTCTCAGCCAAGAAAGCCAAGTCTGCAAAGCATTGCCTGCCACAATGGCATCACCCCAAAAATGCTGAGTGGGCTGAACACTTTTGTCCACACTGAGGAAATCTACTGGGCTCTGAGACACCTCTGGAACAGGATGACTTTAGTTTTTCTTATAATAAACATGAGAACCCTGGTCCTCCCCCAACTCCTTGGGAAGCTGGGTGGGCCCAGAGCGTCTGCTGGACCTTAAAAAATGGTGATAACCATTTTGGTGATAATCACTTTCTCCATCCTTCAGTCTATGCATGTGCTGGGCACAGGACCACCAGGTGCAAAGCAGATGAGAGGTATGGGTAGTAAAAAGAGCACCAAGCTGGAAGCCAAAAATCTGGATCAAATTACAAGGCATTCACCTACTAGCTGTATGATCATAGGTGAGCACCTTCCCCTCTGGCCTTCAGTGTCCTCATCTATCAAATGAGGGAATTACATTAGATGTTCTTTTGTATTTCCCCATTTTATTAAGTGATTCTACAATGGCTCCCATGCCTTTTGCGGTCCACTAGCATCTTCCAGAAGCCCACTCAGTGGAGGCTGCTAGGATATCATCCCTTTACCTGGAAGAAGAAAAATTGAGAGCAGGAAGCAGGTGCTTCTCTGAGTGGAGAAGGTTTTTCCCATCTGCTCTAGCCATCCAAATCCCAGGTCAAGGACTCAGGTGTGAAACAGCAAATAGGGCAGCCACTGGTTTGCTTTCCTTACTCCCATATCCCCGCTGGCCCCAGCTCTCCCTCCTACCCTTAGGGCACCCCCTCTTTCATCCTTTCTACTGCCAAACCACATCACTTGCAGTTTTGCAATTTCCAAACTGAGCTTTCCAGAAAGCTCCACATGTAGAAACCAGGACAGCCCCACCCTCCATCCCTCTAAGCTCCCCTTGGCCTAGAACTTAACACCCTACTTTTGGTTCAGCTATGTTGGTCACCAATTTCTTTCTGACCCTCATGCTTTCTGATACTGATGCCTCTTGGAAGGGTGCAGGATGGGGAAGAACTGAAGGGTTAGGGTCACCATGGGTTCATGCAGATGTTGAAGTTTTTTTTTTTAAGATTTTATTTATTTATTTGTCAGAGAGAGACACAGCGAGAGAGGGAACACAAGCAGGAGGGAGTGGGAGAGGGAGAAGCAGGCTTCCTGCGGAGCAAGGAGCCCGATGTGGGGCTCGATCCCAGGACCCCAGGATCATGACCTGAGCCGAAGGCAGATGCTTAATGACTGAGCCACCCAGGCGCCCCCAGATGTTGAAGTTTTGCACCTGGTCTCTGACTTGGCTCACAGTTGCTGCCATGGCTGGGAGGTGGCTGAACCAGCAACACAGCAACAATCCCCAGGGCTGAAAGTTCAGTCATGGAATCCTTGGAAGGAGGACAAGAATATTACCACTGGCAAGACCACCATTTTTATGCCTTTGCGGGCAGTAGACAGAAGAAATGCAATGTCTTGGTCAGTTTGGGCTGCTATAACAAATTACTATAGATCAGGTAGCTTAAATAGTAAAGTGTATTTCTCACAGTTCTGGAGGCTGGGAAGTCCAAGATCAAGGTGCCAGCAGATCCTGTGTCTGGTGAAAGACGGCTTCCTGGTTTGCAGACAGCCTTCTTGCTATGTCCTCACACAGTGGAGAGCAGAAAAGAGGAAGCTAGCTCTCTTGTTTCTCTTCTTATGAGGGCACTAATCCCATCATGAGAGCTCCACCTTCATGACCTCAACACCTCCTGAAGGTCCCCACTTCTAATACCATCCCATTGGGGGTTAGGATGTCAACACATGAATTGGCTAGGGCAGGGGGTAATATAAGGAGGCATATAACTCATTCCAATGGTACAGCTGTGAAAGAGTGTTCTCCTGGCTCCTGCAGAGGTAGAAGACAAAGTCAGTAGAGAGAGATTCCTCCATCACTCTCTCTTTCTCTCTGCCTTGTTCACATTCTCCATAACAGTTATCAAGTTATCACCACCTGAAAGGATCTTGGTTATTATTTCTTCACTGTTTCATTTTCTGCTTCTTCTCATCAGACAGAAAATTCCATGACTGCAGGTCCTTGTTTATTATGTCTGCTGCTGTTTCCAGAGCCCAGAAGGGTACCAGTTAGCCCTCAATAAATGAGTTGGCAAACAAAGAAATAAACCCTTGTTATCATTAGCATTATCCCTGAGTTATAGTTAAAGGAAATGGGGGCCCAGAGAGGTTAAGTTACTTGCCTATGACACACAGCTAATAACAGAAGCAAGAACCCATCCTAGATCTTGAGATTTCTAGTTGGTTAACCATCTCATGCATCATGTGACTTATTTCATTATCCCTGAAAGCAGTGACAAGCCCAAGTCAGATGCCTGGAGGTTTTCTCAGCTCTTTTGAGCCCAAAAGAGTTAAGGAGGTTGCATTACTCTTAGGGCTTAATATACACCATTGATGCCCTCGCATTTTAGTTATGGGAACACCATCTTGTTTTCATCTCTACTTAGGAGTCTAGTTCAGTAAATATTTTTTGAGGTTACTACATATATGTGGAGTACCCCATAGTTTTTATTCAACTGAGCCCAGCTGTGGTTGGCTCACTGACCCTCCTTGAATGTTAGCACCCCAGAGCAGGTCCTGGGTCTCTCTCATTCCCAAACCACTATGGGTTCTAAAGCAGGCTCAGTGTGGAATTGTGTGTGTGTGGAATTGAACCAAATTATCTGCTCCCTTTATTGGTGCCCCTCCTACCTAATAGGTTCCCTATGTAGGGAGTCCTCTGCTGGCCCCAGACAGCCTATTTCCCTTGACAACAAAGTTCCCACTTCCTTGCAGGCTTAAGACATAGTTAGGCTTGTTTTAGGGAAAGTGCAGAGAGAAGACTCCCTTTCTTTCTCCAGGCGTCTTTGTCTTTGCTTTCTAGGAAGTAGAGGCTGGAGATTGGTTGCTGGTGTCCAGTCAAGGCCCCGACTTTTACATGCCAAGCCTGAGAGCAAAACTTGGTGAAAGTTCCCAACTAAGGGAATGTCCCCTTCTCCACCAGCCTCCTCCAGCCTACTCTGTATCCCCAAGCACCAGAGCCTGGGTCCCTGGGCCCACACACTCGTCTTCACCTGCCACTCCTCATGGGATCTTCCTCCAGAACTCTCTGTTCTCTGAATGGGCATTGTACCCATCCTCACCTTCACCTCCTTCCTCTACTCCATTAAGTAGTGGGAACCCCACTCAAGTCATACAAAGGCCATAGTTAATGATGTGCATCCAGTCACTGCAGGGCTCCTGCCTGAAGGGTCTTCATCTCATCCTCCATTGGTGGGGGCAGAGTGACCCCAGTTCCCCAGTAGAACAGTTTTCAGGCCTGGGCTCTCACCCGTCTCTGACATGTGAAATGGCCAATGGCTGGGAATTCTTTGAGCCCCAATTATGCCAACTGTAACATGGAAGTAACCATCCATATCTCACACGGTTGTTATAAAAACTAGTGGAGAAAATGCCTAGCTTAGGTGGGATTTCTAAACACAGAGTCTTCTTGTGAAAATGGTATGATAATACCTAACTTGTGGGGGGATAAGAATTAAATGGGGTGCCATATTTAAAGTTAGCAGAGAGCACCGTACAGAGTTGCATCTAAATAAATGGCAGCTAGTGTCATCGATATCGTGGTCTCTATCAAGGGGACCGCCTGAACACCCAACATGGGTGTGTCCCTATCCCGATTCTGTGCTTCCTGCTTTCCAGCAAAACCTATAAAGTGTTGATACCTCATCCTTGCAGTGTACTAAGTATGTCACCCCGTGTGTTCCTCCCAGGGAGGTAGGGTTTAGTGGAAAGATCCATGATTTTGGAGTCTGACAGGCCTGGCTTGAAATCTGTATTTCACCATTTGCCGGCTGTGTAAACTTGGGCAAGTTATTTAATTCCACTGATCCCCTATTTCCTCATTTGCAAAATAGGGGCATTAGGAAGGGCTTTGCAAAGAAGCTGTCATTTGAATTGGGCCTGAAAGGATGGGTATGATTTGGAGAAATGGAGGGGAATGGGAGAGCCCATGAGGGAACAGATGCAGACGAGTGAGGGGGACAACAGCTCTGCTGGTCACAGGGCATAGGGGAGCCAAATCATGAAGGCCTTCTCTGAAGGTGGGACTCTTCTCTGAAGGCAAAAAGGGACTGTGGAAACTCTGCAGATCAATGAGGCCACCTGCACTGCATCTCTTGGCCTGTGTTAGAAGTGAGCTCATGATACTGGTTTCTGGGAAGATGGAGATCCCACCTGTAGCACCTGCAATGGGGGATCCGTTCTTGGCAGAGTGAGTAAAGGCCCTGGGGTTGTCTCATGTTCTTTCATGTCTCTCTATAGGTATGTGTAGCTTGAACATGAGCTTGGCTGACTGGGATTTTGTTCTTATTACTCCTACCACATGACTGATGCCAAGAAAAGCAGAGAAAGGCAGATGAAGTCACTGAAAGTTGTACCCCTGAGAATGTGCACAGAGTGGTTACAAGGAGTGAACAAGCGGAGTCTCTTTAGTCCAGGTGGAAATATGCAATCCGGTCATTCTGAGAGGTAGGTGCCAAAGTCCATCAGAGCAGGAGAAGGACAGGCCAGAGGTCTGACTGAGCTGGAAGGGCCGGGGGCTCCCTTGGGTCAAGACCAGGATGGGCCGAAGACCATGGGATGAGGGCAGATAGCGTGCTTGAAAGAGCACCAAACCTGGAGTCCAACAATCCAGAGTTCATCTTCCTTCCTGCCCACTGCTTAGCTATAGAATCAACATGCAAAATGAAGTCTTTACAAGCTTTAACTTGTTGGTCTACATAATAATAATAATATTGCCCTCTCAGGGCTGTTCGGAGAAACACATGAACACATTTAGGTGGCTGTCATAGGAAGCACTGTATTTATTTTTTTAAAGATTTTATTTATTCATTTGACAGAGAGAAGGAGAGAGCACAAGCAGGGGGAATGGCAGGCAGAGGGAGAGAAAGAAGCAGGCTCCCCACTGAGCAGGGAGCCTGATGCGGGGCTCAATCTCAGGACCCCAGGATCATGACAAGAAGGCAGACGCTTAACCGACTGAGCCACCCAGGTGCCCCCAGAGACACTGGATTTAAACACCCGATTTGAACACCATAGATGAAAACACAGGCCAGTTGGAAAACTGGAATCTGAGGTCTGTGATCAGCGAGAGCAAGGAGAAGCACACAGGTGTGGGGTCCAGGCCGTGTCCCAGCTAGAAGCCCTATAAGGAAAGAATAGAACCATGACACCCAGTTCTACGGCAAAAGCTACTTGCTCTGTCTTCTGAGTCACAGAGTTGATCATGGTCAATAAGAGGTCTGAAGCCAGGGCCCAGCAAATAACCTGCTTCGGTGGTAGGGAGGTGTGGACAGAGGGGCTTCCTTTTCCCCCAGCCCCTTGCTCAGGCCACATTTTTATTATTCTGTAAAATTGAGGGCAGCTGGTTTCTCCACCATGGAAAAATATGGAACATAATGGGCCATGCCAAATTCATCTCGTTTGGTAATGGAGACAGCACAGACTTTTATTTTACTCTGAAGGACTTTAGATTAGGACCACAGATTTCAGTCTGAATTCACAGCAGTTGAGCAATGGTATCTAATATAAGTTTGAAAGTTACCAGTTGTAATAAATATAGGCAAACAAATAAACACTCATCTCTACATCACTGGGGATGCCAGGTATTGTTTAAGCAGAAGCTTTGCAGATTCAGGGCCAGGGAGATTTAATGAAACAAGCATTGGGTTTGGAGTCAAAGGGCCTGAAGGGGTCCTAAGCACAGCACTCACTGCAGGGTCCATGGTTGTAGGGAAGTTATTTAGCCTTGGGGGCATTCATTTTTCTCATTTGTAAAATGGGATGTTGGCATACTATATACATAGTGAAGCTGTCACAGTTGAATGGGATATTGACATGCGTGCTTTATATACCACGAAGTGCTGTAGAAATGGGAAATGTTTTGCTTGTTCTGTTCCAGAATTGATTTACTTGGCTTAAAGACTCTCTTGCTCAAAGTGGTCATCTCTTGGCCTTGGCTCTTGTCTCCCCACTTTCCCCGGCTGTAGGGAAGGCGGAGCTGCCAGGAATGATGTGCTGTAGCAGGTCAGGGGCTTCTGGCCCCCCGTCAGGACTTGCTCTCCTTGCTCTTAGGCAGGCTGGGAGAGAGTGCCCAGGGAGCCTGGCTCCCCTATTCCCTGGTTAGAAGTAGATAGTGCCAGGGAAATGGGAGACTCCTGATGCGGAGACTCCTGAGCAGGGCCCTTGGTTAGGCCTCCCCCATGGGGCTTCAAAAAGTCTATGGCTTATAGGGCATCTGCCGCCATGGCAGTCTCTATGGGATGAGGCAGTGAGGTGTGGTGGGAAGGACGGACTTGGGAAGCCAGGTTTCTCACTCCTGATTTCACCTGTTCTGCAATCTGGGTGAGTCGTGGCCTCCTCCGAAACGATCTCTAAGACCCTTGCCACCTCTGAAAAGTAAATTCCTGCACCTTGTAATTGTAAGTGCACTGCAATGCCTTTGTTCTTAGATCTCAGAATTTACTGATCAGTTTTTGTCCTCCCCTTTGTCCTGCTGAAAAATTCCAATAGTCCCCATCATCCTAGGCTAGGCTTCTCTGTTGCTCCTGACACTAGAACGTCCCACCTAGGCCCTGACAGCGCTTCGTGCTGCTCTCCGATCTCCCACGCCTGTCTGACCTGCTCTCTCTTCCCAGACAAAGAGACTCAGGCACACAGAAAGCCATGGGGTACGCCAGTGGCCCTAGATCTCCAGGGAAGCTCCTGACAGTGTTTCCACTCACAATGCACCTCAACTTTCAGTTTAACCCAAAGAAGTAAGTCAAATGGTGGGCATTTCCTTTCAGATAGAAGCTGGGTGATGAGTGAAAGATTTGGGAGTCAGCAAGACCTTCCAGGACCCTTCAGGTCAGGACACATGGGGTGATGATCACCCAGTCCCCCTAGTTCGAGGAACTGAATCATTGTCTATGCTAATTGTATGATGCCCAGGGCAGGGTAACAGGGACATGTGTTGAGTAAGGGTTGATGAAAGGCCAGGATTCCCTCAGTGATAGAGCAGTTTGGAGGGCAGAAGATAGGTCTCACTGGGCACAGTCCTGCAACTACTAAAGGGCCAGCCCCAGCATTCAGATACTTTATAAAGCAATGCCATTTCTGTAGCCCATTCTTCTGTAACCAAAGGCACAGTCACATATGCAGCCTTCAGAGGAAACAGAGTAGTCAGGATCCATTATTAGGATGGCCTTTTACAGATGGAGAAACTAAGATCCAGATTCCAGGACTGGCTTGGATGAGGTCACCTTTATGAGTGGCAAGACCTGGAGTGTGACACCAATCCCAGTGCTGGCAAAGACAGGACACCTGTCCTAGCACACTGCCCCAGGTCTCCGGAAGGTCAGCCAGGGAAGCAGACACACGGCTCCCAGCAAGCCACCTATAAATAGCACCAGGATCTGTACCTGCACACTCCCGGCCGCCGTGTATGGGGCAGTGTGCACAAGCCCAGGGCACAATCATGGGGATTGTTAAGCAGGAGATGGCTTGTATTCATCTGCATTGCTTGGGCCTACGCCAGCCCCTTTTCTCCAAGCAATCCCATTTTGGCTATTGTGCCCATTATGGCTGATCATTATCTTGGTTGTTTATCCAGTTGCTGTATAGATTGACTTTCTGAATGTTAGGGTTTGGCTATTTCCATAACAGGAAGCTGCTTGCTGTCTTACTGTGTTAAGAAACTCCCATTCTACACAATAGAATCCCAGCAAAAGCCTAAACACTCCATTTGCCAGGGAAACCTCATTGAATCTAGCTCTTATTGTTTCTTTTATAGGCTGAATCCTGTATTTACAGTCGGAGTGGTGTGTGTGTGTGTGTGTGTGTGTGTGTGTGTGTGTGTGTGTGTACACATGCACAGGATATTAAGCCTGGCTTTTCACTTTCCACCTGAACCTCCGCATATATTAGGGTATGAAGATTCCCCAGATATAGACCTACAAAAGTCGGGGTATGGTGGACACAAGCAGTACCCTGTTACTGCGGAGTTTTTCCTGGTTTTCCTCAAGTTGCCTTGCACTCAGAAGGAAGTTGGCATTTGTGTTTTCATACCAAGGCACAAACAGTAGAACAAAACACTCAAGTCTGCGTTGAACCCAGGCGCCAAGACCCCTATGGAGGAAATAGAAGATCAAAAGGGAGGCATTTGGTCCTTGTTTCTGTCTGTCACTATTATTTATTATCTTCTGAGTGGTTCCCATGCCTATGGGAGTTTTTAAGGAACGCCCCACCCTGCCCCGCCCCGGGCATCTGGTTAAATATCATGGATTCATTTTCGATTTTATCAGGCTCTCCCCTCCCATCTCACCTGCCAAGGAGCTGAGAGAAGAAATCAGATGGACCACAGTTGGAAGAGTCTAGTGCTCCATGGAGAGATGCTTCCTTCAGAACAGAGACTTGGCACATTAGAGAATCAGGTGTTTAGAGTTTGGCTGGACACTCCCAGAGGACAAAGGCCTCCTCAGCCTAGTACCTGGAGGGGTAAGCCTGCTAACTTGACCTTTCAAGGACCTTTTTGAGGTTGCAGTTTCTTGGGATGCAATTCTAGATGGAGAATGAGCCTGAATCCCTTGCGGTATCTGCAAACCTTGTAAATCTCATAAACAGATGATTTTCGGCATTTTGTCTGATGTAACCAATGAAGCTAGTGAAACGGCTTGTCAAATGGTCCATAATGGTTAAGTGTGCATGCAAACTGCAAAGAGAATAGCAAGTACCTCAGGTTACATAGTCTACGTGCTGGGACCCTTTCCCTGCTTCACCAGTAGAGTGCAACTGGTCTACCCAGAAAGAGCCTGGCAGAAGCTTGAGGGACAATGAAGTGGCATTACTTCTCAGAGGGAGCTGGCAGATATTGTAGACATGACCTAGTTCAATTCATTCTTCACTTTATAGCAGAGAAGAGCGAGGTCAAAAAAGCCAAGTGCTTGAGGTTAAGTGGCTGGTTTAATGACAGAGTGTCAGGGGACGATGCCTTGCTCCCCCAGCCCACAGTTGAGGGGCAGCAGAGGGAGTGAGCATTCTCCTCAAAAGCCCAGGTAAGAAGGGATGGCAGCCACTCAACCCAGAAAGCCAAGACAGCAAGAAAAGGTGGACACAGGGCTTTGTCTCAAATGATTGAGCCTGAGTTATTTTAAATCACTACAGACATTGTACCTTCCAAATGTCTTTAGAAGAAAATGCAAGAGAAGGAGAAGGAGAAAGAGAAGAAGGAGGAGGTGGAGGAGGGGGAAGAAGAAAGAGAATAAGAAAACTTGGGTTTCCTGGGGAGATATTACATAGCTCATAGGAGTCAGTGGCTTTAAACACTCTTAAATTAAATAAAATTGGGTCCCAGTGGTGGGGATAGGGCAGGGGAATGGGGAGGAGAGAAGTTCTTAACTCTTGATTCCTTAGAATAAGATCTGAATGCCCACAAAACCTTCTGTTCTGCTTGCAAAGGACTGATCTAGTGAGATACGAACATTAGCCAATCCATCTGACCCAAAGAGGTAGAAGTGTTTGCTTGTTTTGTTTTGTTTTTTTTTAATTATTCAAACAAATGTGAACATTCCTGTATCTTGGTGCTGATAGAATTCCAGGGGCCCTGTAGTCCAACCTCAACTGGATGCTTGAATCTAAATCTGAGACAGAAACCCAGAAACCTCTGTTTGGGTTAAAGGCTCCTGGTGTCCTATGGATCAAACACCATTTCCACCCTGTTCCACTCCTCTTTGGGGGTTCCTGTAGACAGAGCCTCCTTGGGAAAGCTGTCACCCAGAGAGCTGTCATGAGATCTGTTTAGCAGTAGAGGGCATTGTTTACCTAAAATCCAAGTGTGAACGTGTCCTAACAAGACAGACAGAATTCGGATGCCCTGAGAGTGGTCATTTAACAAGTTCTCTGGTCTCCTCCAAACCAGGTCCAAACCAGCCCAATAGATGAGAAGGTCGTAAGTTCACAAAGGGCTCCCTTGTCTTACTCAGGAGCTCAGTCCTGTTGCCGGAGTCCTCCTTGTTGAGAAACCCTTAAACCAGCCTGCACCCATTGTGTTACATTTCCTCTCGTTCTGTTCCACTGACTTTGAACCTTGTGTTCATATGGCAGCAGATCGAATTACTTCCCCAAGATGCCTTCCCTCTATTATTCTCGTTTAGCCAGCATTCGCTACTATGTTAACATCCTTAGGATGGGACACAAGGTAGGGTTGGGGCAGTGCAAATTTGGCCTAATTTGAACATTGGCAGATTAGATCTAACATTGTCGGAGAGTTTGAGATAAAGCTAGATCTCATAAACCATAAATGAAGAGCATTTGATTATTTATTCGGCTTACACACCAGAAGCCTGGTTTCTGTAAAACATGCAAAAATCAGAATCATTCTTACAGGACTATGCTTTTTGGAAAAGATGCCCCCAAGACACTTGGAACACTGGAAATAACCAGATATCCATAGTGTTATTCTCTCAGTTATTTATTAGCCGTGTTCCTGTGGAAAATGTTAACTTTACCTGTGTTGAGATTTGGCCTTGGTCTGTATAAGGTTAAGCCTCGGGATCCCCTGTTCTAGCCAAAGAAACTTAACAGAGCCATGCGTTTTGTGAAATTTGCAAAAGTGAGATATTTTCATCACAAATTGGTTAAGGCAGTTATTTTTTTCCACTCTGACTTCCCCTCCGTCATACTTGCCATGTATATATGTACTTTGGTCACTTCTGGGTAGTTAATCATTGCTAGCCATCCAGGTGTGGAAATGACTTCCAGGCACACCCCAGGGTCCCAACACCATCATGAGATGAAGGTGCAAGGCTAGTGGTCTTGCCTCAGTGAGCACATGTCTTGGGCCTCCTGGTGCTGGAAGTGTGTACCAAACAAGGGACACCCAAGATTTGAAACATACAGAGCCAAAAGCTTGTATGGATTATTTTTCTGGTTTTGTGATACTTGTCAAGTCTTTTTTCTTCTATAAATATGCTATTTGGACAAAACTATAGAGAAACTAAAAAGATCAGTGGTTTCCAGGGGTTCTGGGGTAGGGAGGGTGGAGTAGGTGAAGCACAGAGGATTTTTAGGGCAGTGAAACTACGGTAACTGTAACAGTAGATGCATGTCACTATACATTTCTCCAAATCCACAGAATGTACAACACCAAGAGTGAACCCTGGGTGTAAAACTATGGACTTGGGGTGCTTATGATGTGTCCATGCAGGTTCTTTGATTGTAACAATGCACCACTCTAAAGAAGATGTTGATAGTAGGGGAGGGAGGCTGTGGGGGGGGTGGGGCTTGGAAACTTCTGTACCTTTTGCTCTATTTTACTGTGAATCTAAAATTACTCTAAAAAATAAAGTCTATTTTTTTAAAAATAGGTAATTTCTGTGATTCATTTGCTCATTCCGAATAAATATTCACTTTCGAGCTTCATTATGCATTCACAAGCTTCTATTCTATTTCTTGAAGAGGCCTCCAAGTTGTGGAGGTCCCCACAAAACTTGGGGCTGCCCTGTTTATAGGTGGAAAATCCTTGCAGCTATATTAGCTCACACTTAATAACTATGCCATTTTCCATTCAGATTATAAATCTTGATGGTGAAAAAGGTCTATTTCCTATATTCCATAGATGAAGTAAAACTATTTGTTGTCTGGAGTTAATAGACCCCTCTTACTATACCCCACTGGCTGTTATCTGTAGGAATTGTATTACTGGCCTGTTGGGTAGAACGTAGAAAATTTTGTCCTGAGATTTCTGGTCACTCGCAAGTGTCTTGAGCTAAAACAGAGGGGGTATCACAGGAAGCATCTAATTATCTATGTCAATAGATGGGACCAGCAAATAGTGAACTACACAAGCCAATGACTTCAGAACTGAGTTTGTGGTACAGTGAACGGGATAATGGCATCCTGGCCTGGCGAGCTGGGTCAGGAGGAGCTACGAGGCCCTTCGGCGTGGTCATCCATCCCCCTCTTCCCACTGCTGTTAATGACACTGAGAGACACTACTTCACAGACTGTTGCATACTTTTTTTGTTTCTAGAATTTTCCAAGTTCACCCTTCTGGGGGACAAAATTAGTAAACTTCGTAGTTTGTTTTCTCCAAGTTATTGCTTGGCTAGAGTGAAAAAAAAATTTTTTTTTTGACAACCAAGATTCATGAGGGTGAATTTTTCTTCACAGAAAAGCCACAATTCAGATTCTCCCATAGCAGATAAAGAACTGAAGATAAGCTGTAAATGTGGCTTCTCTGGCAATTCTCCCAAAGATCCTGAAGGAGAAATCCTGTCATATCTGCATTTGCCAGCAGAGGGCGGGACATCCCCTGTGGTAGGAACAAAGTTGGCTCCATAGCTAGGGGTCTTCCCTTGGTCCACCTCCATAACCAGGTCAGTTCTGCAGACTTCCACTTGGGCATCTACACCCCCTGATGAGGTGGTCTCACCTGAGGAGGTTGCAGAGAGCCCCGGGCCCAAACATCTGGCTTGGGCTGTTCTGGGGGCCTTAAACTTGGAGGATCTTTTGTCCTGGAGAGCCATCTGCAGCCTGCAGGTCTCCTGTGGAAATCATGCTCTAGAAAAACTTTAGGGAATGAGATAGATCTAGAAAGACTCCCCACCCGCCATCTTCCCAATCCTGCCTAAACATCACAAAGACTGCCCTACAGCATTCTACACCCCTCAAGGGGTTCTAATGTAGCACCAGATAAAATTCAATCTGAATTTCAGATTAAAAAAAGAAGAATTTGTTTAGTATAATTATGTCCCAAATCTTGCATGGTACATATTTATATTTTACAAATCATTTTTGTTTATCTGAAATTCAAATTGAATTGGGAGTCCAGTCTTTTTACGTGCTGAATCAGTACCACCCAGCTCTCCTGAGATGCCTAGAATATTCTATCCCAGTGCAGACGCAATGTCTGCTTTCTTCTCCTTTCCCCCAGCCCTGTCTCCCCAAAACTCTGGATAGGAGCTGCTCTATTAGGCTGGCTCTAATCTAAACCCCTCACTGCAGAAAGGGCCCAGGAATTTTGGGCAAGAAAGTGCCCTCACGCTCTCATTTCCTGGGCCTTAGTTGATCCTGTCAGACCTGTGCTTAACGGAGAAGGAAACAGAGACACAGAGCCTCTGACCAATGCAGGGCATTGATCTTGATGGGAAAATGTGGAGAGACTGCATGCACCTCCCGATTTCACAGCTGGACCCAGGGTCTCCTGCCCCCCACCTCAAGCACGAGGACTGAGATGCCCAAAGAGAGCAAGGCCATGTGCCATGTACTCCAGCATGCCGCAGCCAGCCAGGGCTCTGGGACCAGCCCGCGGGGACCCGCCTGGGCCGGCAGCCCCCGCCAGCAGGACACCTGGACCCCGTCGGCTGGCCTCCGCAGCAGCCCCAGCGGCAGCCACGCTTTCCTGTGCAGCCGCTGAGCGTGGAGGATGCTGATAACAGGAACAATGCGGCAGAGGAAAAGTGGCAGGAGTGGGACAATGAGCCAGCCAGGGGGACTCTCCCAGGCCAGGCGGGATCGAGGAAGGATCTGCAGGTCCCAGGGGCCAGGCTGGAGACTGCTCTGTGGCGGGGCCGTTAGGGGGGTGCCCAGGGCCCTGGGAAGGAGGGCTGGGGGGCAGCCTTGGCATTGCTCCAACCCCCAGGAGACCCCTCCCTCTCTCTCTTTGTGGGTGGGGCAGGTGCAGATAAGGAATCATTAATCCAAGAAGGGGCCTTCCAGACGTCCCCAGGCAGGAGGGCAAGCGTCATCCAACTGGAACAAGGACAGAGAGGCTCCCAGGATGACCACAGCTCTGACGTGTAGCTTCCTCTCCTGCTCTCCTTCCTGTCTCGTGCCCAACAGCAGGGCTCTTCAACACCGCGCAGTTCTTGCAGGGTATACACACAGGTCTCCCAGGCAGGCCAGCCAACCGCTCAGGTAGACCAGATAGACATCTGCTGGGGGTGGGCCAAGTGGACCAAGTCGCCATGGTGGCTGAGTCCCTGCCTCCGCTGTCAGCCAGGAGTGACTGCTGAGATGTCTCAGGTGCCATCACCACTTCACCTATGGCTCATGGCACATGGTAGGTATGGAGTAAGTGCGTATAGAATAAATACTCAAACCCCCCAGGCCACGCTGGAGACAACAGGAGGTGCCCCAGCGGAGGTTGGGGGGGGAATAAATGATGAGCTTGGAGGAATATCTGCCTCTTCCCTATACAAAATCTGGACCACAGGTACTGAGGCTGTGTTCATTGCTTGGTCCCACCTTATAGGGACCTGTAAGATGCAACAATGTAACAGGATAAAATGAACACAAGGGAGGGAAGGAGGGGAGATAAAATGGAGCCCAGAGCGAGGGCAGTTCCCAACAGTGCTCTCGGCCAAGTCCTACACGCGGCTGGTGGAGCCAGGAATGCAGCCGTCTCCATGAGAGAGGAACATGACCTGTCACAGGTGGCCTTTGGGGAGGAGCAAAAACAAAACAAAACAAAACAAAACATCGTAATATTATTTCTGATACTAAAACCAAAGACCAGTTCTCGCCCAAAGTCCTCAGGGAGGGAGCTCAGAGCCAGGCAATGGACACCTTCCCCTTCGTGGGGAGCTTGCTGCTCAAAACTTCTCTCGGTGCTGGGCAGGGATCAGTCAGGAAAGGCCCTAGAAGGAGACCACTGCGGGGTGACCCCTGTGTCCACCTATCTGCTGTTTCTGCTTCATTTCTTTGAAAGATTTTATTGATTTATCTGTCAGAGAGAGAGAGAGAGAGAGAGAGAGAGAGCATGCGCACAAGCAGAAGAGCGGCAGAGGCAGAGGGAGAAGCAGGTTCCCTACTGAGCAAGGAGCCTGAGGTCGGACTTGATCCCAGGACCCTGGGCTCCTGACCTGAGCCGAAGGCAGACACTTAACTGACTGAGTCACCCAGGCGCCCCTGTTTCTGCTTCATTTTAGGGCAAAATGTTAAGGGGCAAATTTAGTGTATCAAGAGAAGTGGATGTTTCTCCAGCCCCCAGCCAATTGTCAACTAACCCTGTTTCTCTTGGTTGAACTCTGGTTAAGGATTGGATCGCATGCAGTAGGAGCTGTTCTTCTCTGGCAACAGCCGGGAGGGCCCTTGTGTGTGTTTCTGGTTCAGTGCAGCCCTCTCTGCTAAGTTGTGTGCCATGGGTGGGGCTGCCACCCTCTTGTGAAAGACAAGATATTTGAGAGGCCACTCCACCCTCTCCACCCTGGAGATCCGAAGGGCCAAGGCCCCAGCACAGCCAGATTGGGCCTGGACTACTGCAAGGTCTCCCTGGTCATGAGCAGGTGACCCAGCTCTTACCCAGCTAAGCCCACTCCTCTCCCAACTCCTGTTCTGGTCAGCACTTCAATCTGTATTTGTAGATGAAACTCATTTAACCTCAGGTGTGTGTCCTCTGTACAGGGGAAGGATAGCAGCTTTGCTGGCAGGAACCCGGGGGGCGGGGAGGAGGGAGGCTCTCGAGGGTCTCCACCTCCACATTGCCAGGATACTGAGCCACCATGGGCTACACTGACCAGAGAAGCGTGTGGTCAGACCCCAGGTGCAGTCTTGGAGGTGAGTCATGGATCCCAAACACCACGATGCATTAGTTTAGAAAGTTTCTAGTACATTCTCCAGGTTGGGGCCAGGATACCTTTTGCACATGCTCCTAACTAGTCCAGCTGGGCCAGCTGCCTCTCTCTGGTTACCCCCAGAGAGTTCGGGGTCCACACCAGGTCAGTTCCCCGCAATTCCCCCACCCACACAATCAAGGGCAGCCACTGGAGCTCCCTGTTATGGACTGTTTTGTCAGCACTTGGCATGCAGTCAACAGAAGTGACACCAATTACTTGTGTCACAGCTTCTGGGGAAGACGGGGATGTATGAAATCCAGTGCAGGGGCCATCCATCAAGGCCTGAGAGGGGGCCGAGGGTCTGTCATGGTGACAGGGAGTTGAGGGAAGCTGGAGTCTCTCAGGACAGCTGGTTGGCAAAGTGCATTCTATCATCAGAATTGATGCCTCGGCAGGGGAGCAGAGCCCAGGAAGAGGGACTGGGGCTTTCGGAGCCAGGTATCCCGGCCCAAGTGCCCATCCCTCCCCCACCCACCAGTGTTTGGTCAAGCCGGGCCCTCCCTGCCTCCTAAGCCTCTGGGCTTTTGACTGTTCTGTCCCCTTCCCTGGAATCGCCCCTGCCCCAGCTCCCAAGTCCTCTCGTTAAAAGCCTGCTCTTTCTTCAAAGCGCCGATCAAATGCTATCTCTTTTGTGAAACCTTCCCAAATTTACTCTCCTCCAGTTTGAATGTGCTTTCTCTCTCTTGGCAGACCTGCCGTAGGTAGCTTTCTATCCTCTCCAGACAAAAACTTTCTAACCTGTCACAGCAATAAGTAATTTATTAAATATTTACTATGGCGTGTCCGTGCTTATTACAACACTTCACTCTCAGAGATGCTTAGTCAGCTGGGTATTGAGCCCGTTTCCATAGATGGGTAAACTGAGGCTCAGAGACACTGGTGACTTGCCCCAGATCACACGGTTGGTAGGCAGAGTGTGGCAGCTGAACAGTCTTGTAGGTACAAAGGACAGCGTGACAGAGGAGCCTTCGAGAGCTGCCAGGGTGCCCTTGGCAGCCCTGAAGCAGCGGGGGCTGAGAAGGTCTGGTCCTGGCAAGTCCCACCAGCCTCAGGAGGGCGCCGGGCTTGAAGGAGTGACTGCCAGTGGGGACAGAAGGCAGCCCATGTTTGTTGGTCATGGGGACTACTCAAGAGATTTTGCAGAACTACCAGCACGTGTGGGTCGGATGAGAAATTCAGCAAGGTGACTCAGCCGGGTAGTTCAGAGTGGGAAGGGACTCTAGGAATGTTGTAGATGAGGAAATAGGCCCAGAATGTTGTAGATGGGGTGTAAAGGCTGGCCTAAAGTCCCCCAGCTCAAGACAGAGGAGTTGAGATGTTCCCACACTGCCAGGACAGTCCCCCTTCTTCTTAGCTGGCACTGACTTCTTCATTGTAGATCTTGCATCCAAGAAACCACTTAATTGTGGCAGTTATAGGAGCTACTCAAGCCACGTGCCCTTCAACGAAGTCGTGGAGGGTGACACGTGGCCACTACCAAAGACTGCCTTTTCTAACTTCTGCTTCACAGTTGAGGACGCTGGTGCCTGAGCCTGTGCCTTGCACTCCTGCCTGGGAGGGGATTCAAGTGTCGCTTTCTGTCCCACTGTCACCCTATCCCTGTGTTGCCCCAGGTCACAAGCACAGGTCTTGATTTGCTTGATGCCATACGTTACCCTCAAATTATAAAACATGTGCAATGCACTCTGGGCCCCCCAACCCTGGGGGGGCTCCCTGCGTCCTCCTGCAGAGCATGAGGACATCAGGGATTAGAAAGTGCAGCCATTAGCACTTTTCTTATTTAAAGTGGCCCTGTTGCATTCATTAATTAAACAACCTCCTCGGCCTCTGAGAGAGAGATGTCACAGAGTTATTCCTACTTAAAGCTGGGGGTGAGGGGCGGTAGGCAAGCTCCATCCTATCCGTTAAAAGGAAAAGTGGAAGCAGAAACATAGGGTCCCAAGACAGGAATGGGGACACCTCCCCTTTGTTCATCCCTCCACATGCCTGAATAGAACTAGGAACCAGGGTCAATGGGAAATCCACAAAGTTTTCACACTCCCATCCTCCCAGGCTCAGCAGGCCGCAGGGGAGGGGCTTCAGAGCTGCCAGAGAATGTACTAGAAAGGGAAGGAAAAAAAAAAAAAAACAGCCTCAAAGATGCGAATCGGCTCAGGGAGCAGCATAATGGGAAGATTTCAGCGTGATGTATGGTGCTGGGGATGTTATTAATGGCTTGCTGATTTTTACCTTTAAAACCTTTGGGCAGATTATTTATTATGTCCTTGGCGTGCCTATGATCTATGGAGGGGGCACTAATCTGCGAGCACGGCCCCCCACATCCCTGCTCCTCTACAGCTTCTAATTAGGCTGGGATGCTGCCGTCCCCTTGCCCACCGCACTCAGCCCACATGAGCAGAGGAGGCAGCCCTGACTTCTGAGGCTTGGGCTCAGGCTGTGGAGCAAACTCGGGCCTGCAAATTAGGGAATCCTGTTTCTAGGCTTGATTCTGCTTTGATTTGCTGTGTGACCTTGGGCCAAGGCATGACCTCCCTGGACCTCTGTGCTCTTATCTTTCACACCAGGCCACTGGGCTGCACAAGCTCTAGTGATGCAGAAGTATAAATGGCAGAGCCAAGATGTAGCAGGGGCATGGCTCTCCTGGTCTGAAAGACTCGTGCTTCTGTGACACAGAGAACTGGAAACCAGTAATGCTCTTCCGATGGTCTGCTATCACCAGCCCCAGAAGCCAAGCGTTCCTGGGTAAGATGGGAAGTCATTCTTTCTTGTTCTGGCTCCCCTGTTGTGGCTGTTAACCACAGGGAGGTCCTCACAAATCCTGGCTCCCATAGCTAGGAAGGGATGGCTGGGCCCTCCAAGCACATGGGTGCCCAAGTCACTCTTCTGGTTAGGTATGGAGCCAGGCCTAGAAGGCAGGTGCAGCAGGAAGGCCATCTTGATGGTCAGAGTGCATGGCCTCAGGCAGAAACACCTGGGCTAGAGGAAACCACACCCCTCATGGTGGCCTGGCCCCCGTCCCCCAGGAAGCTGGGATGAGGGCACAGGGGGTCCTGCCAGTACTGGTTTCTCTCTGTCGCCTCATCTGTTCCCCAGCCCGACAGCATCTCACACCTCTCTTAGATCCCCAGTCACTCCTTCCTGAGTCTGTGTTTTGGGGACCTGGTGGCTGGGTGGGTCTCTGAGGCAGGGCCAGCCTTGAGCTGCCAGCTGGGCTGGCTGAAGCCTGGTCCTCCCTGAGGCATGGGGAGAGGCCTGCCCTCACATTGGCCAAAGCTCCATCCTACTTCTTCAAAAGTGCCTGAGAAGTTTCAAATTTTCCACACCCATCCTCCTCCATTGTAATGAATCTCTTTTTCCTTCCAGAACAGGTGTCTCTCAGATGATACTGGCCTGGGGGTCATCAAAGCCCCCTCCTCAAAGAGGCACCACTTCTGTGACTCTCAGCTCCCTCTCTGCCCTATACCCACTACCCACAGACCACCCCCCCATATACCACGTGACTCCCCTGGGTTCTTCCTAATTGCTGTCACCCCCAACCTCCAGTCCCCTGATCATGGCAAACTTACCCCATCCTGGCTCCAGTCCTTCCTGCCTGGAAGCACCCACACCACCACTGCCACCAGTCAAACTAACTCATGCAACCTGACCTTCTAGCTGCCATAGTTGCTCTTGAGGCCATTCTTGTTGTCCCTCCCAGTTTTCTCAATCACCATCTGGGTTTTCTGCTCTTGCTGCCCCAGTAGGCCCGCGGAATAGAAACACTGTTATTCCACTTATCCGTCAAGAGGGTAGCACTGCTAATCAGTAAACCCCAGGGAGGGGCCACACAGGTACAGGGAAAGGGGAACATCAGGAGCACATTTTCACCTCAGTAGCTGGCACGTGGCCTGGTATGAAACAGCTGCTCAACATATGTTGGTTGAAAGAACTAACAAAGCTCAATCATCCCAGTGGATAGTGTGCCCTACAATGCTCGTCAAAGTAATGCAGGAAAACTCTATCATAATGAGTCTTTGTGGTGCTGTTGTGACTTCCGATTGCGATGAACCCACTGGCAGAAATCATATTCTCCATCTGCAAGACCAGGATGAACTAAACATCATCTAGTTTCACAGTAGGGGCCAAGAGCCCTGAGCCCAGGAGGGGAGAAACTCGGTTTATCCTGTAGATGGTTTATCTCCTTCCCTTATCCCTTAAATTCGAACTTTTTGTGGGTTTGATTCTGATATGCATTTGGGAAGGTCAGGTGCACTTGGAAGGCTGAGGTCAAAGAGCGGAAGAAAGATAATCGCTCCTTGATTGTAGAACGAAAGAGTTATAAAGCATTCTCGTTACCTCTGGGTCCCCAACATTCTCTGGAGCTGCCTGTCCTGTCAGGACCTGTTTCCCATGGGGCAAGCAAAAGCTCACCATGCTGGGGCAAAGCAAAAGAGGATGTGGGGCTCAGCCTTTTCCAAGAAAATGAATCACTTTCCAACTCTTACCCTTCCCACCATTCCATTCCGTCCATTGCACCCAATGAGCATCTGTCTCTGGATTTGTCCTTTCCCGGAATGACTGTGATTGATGGAGCTTTGAAAGGTCACTCAGTTCATCCCTTTGCCTTGAGGTAGGGTGCTCCCAAGCCAGTCTGGCATGTTAGGAGTGATCTCATTCTTTATGGGAGAGAGTGGGAAGAGTCAGAAATCAGGAGAGGGACGCTCATCCACTCCTAGCCCTGTGCCTCTGGGGAAGTCACGGTGTTCTCAAACTTCAGTCTCCTCAACTGTAAAATGCAGCAGTAACAATACCCATGGCGGTCGAGGTGGGACCACCCATCTTTGTGAGGGACTGGCCCACATGTTGCAAGGTGTTCAGCATCCTGGGCCCTGTACCCCAAACTTCACTAGTGCCCCCAGCCATTGTCACGAACAAAAACATTCAATGCTTTTCCAAGGCTGCCCACAGTTGGAAAACCATAGGTTCCCTATTCCTTATCAGGGACAGGCCAGTGAGGCTCTCTGGGGATGCAACCGAGGAGAGTGGACCCTGGAGTGGGGAGACACTGGCTGCGATAAGATGTGAGAACCTGGAAGATTCATCCCAGCATACCAAGGGCAGGACTGCAACATGGCCAGAAGTGCAGCCCAGCAGAGTGCAGCCACCCTGGCCTGCCTCCCCAGTGGAGCTCCAAGGGAAGATGGTGGAGCTTGAAGCCCAGCACAGGAGATATGAGGCAAGAAGATGCTCAGAACATGGAGTTCAGAATTGGGCTGTGTGGAAGAGGGAACCCAGGCTTGGGAGATTCAAACCACAACTTCAGCATCTACCAGCCACATGGCCTTGGCAACTCACCTCTGAAGCCATTTCTTCATCCACAAAATGGCAATATGACAGCCTTGTAGGGTTGTGGTAAGGATTAAAGGTGGAGAATGTACATAAAAGCCTATATTTTCCTGATATACCTTAGGAGTGCAGTAAGAGATCACATATTATCTTGGGGAGAGGAGGAAGTTGCACCTTCAAGAGCAAGGTAGACCCTCCATCAAAACGTGCCCCAAACAGAGCTGAATTTCCAAGGCAAGGACTCAAGCCCAGCCGAAAGACAGTGGTCCAGTTACCGGAATGCTGACCGAGAGAAGGCCCAATTGATCTAAGGGCTGATTGAATACCTCTGGCCAAAGATCATGGCTGTCCAGGAGCCAAGGGATTCAAGTGTCCTCCACTATGGGACTGTATACATGATCACACTCCCCCTGGAGACTTTGCTCCCACTTGGCTCCAGAGATCCTGGCTAGTCACTCTTCACCATCCAAACCCTTGTATGACTTCTCTGTTCCTTTGCTCCTGTCATCACCTCCACCTGGAATGCCCTTCCCTTCACCTCTCTACACCAGAGCTCATCCCTCAAGACCCAGATCAAGTGTCAGTATCTCCTGGTACTTTCCTGGACAGCCCATCTGGAAAGGGCTCTTGCTCAGATCAAGTGTCCATATTTTACCCACATGGCTCTCTCCTGCAACAGCACTATGCCAGCCTATGTTTTAGGGGAAGCTGCCTCACTCCCCAAATAAAAATGCCCCAAGTTGCTTTCCTTGACTGACATAGCTGACTCTGCTGAATAAAAAGAAAAAAATAACAGTGACAACAACTGATAGTATTTATTGACAACTTTCCAGGTGAGCAGGCACCATGCTAATTGTTTTGTGTGTTCTCTCTGAACCATCTTGACAACTCCAGGAGGTGAGTACTATTATTTGCCTTGATTTTCACATGAAGGAGATTGAGTAAATGGCGACTAATGGTGGAGGTGAGGTTAGAGCTCTTCAGTCCACCTCTAAAGTCCACACTGCTCACCACTGTGCTCTGCCATTTCTCCAGTGCTGCCTCAAGAAGAGTCCAGGCAAGAACATGCTGTGGTCACAGTCCTGGGAAAAGCAAATAGGAAGAAAATGGCCTCTTCCCAAAGCTTAGCAAAATACTTTAGTAAAAGCTTAAGATTTTTCCATGTCATCAACAAAAAGGCCTGTGGTAGATAAGTCTATAATCTGCAAGGTAATTTGTAAGCAGTCAGGAGCATCATTCTGGGTGATGACAGGCTCTTGCTTAATTATAACTAGAAGTAACTTGGTGAGGTTTATCTTTTAGATAGGTGGTGGTGGCTATGGTGAGGATAAACTTGAATGGAGCAAGGTGAGAAACGGAGAGACCTTATTAGGCAGGTAGTAGTAATGGTGAGGAGTGAATCACCAGGCCTGGGAAGTTTAGTAGAATAGAGAGAGAGAGGACTTAATGGACTTGGTGGAAGAAGAGATGAATCTAGGATGGATGGTGGTGGTGCCATGGTGTGGGTGTGGTGGGGGAGAGATGGGTCTAAGATGCATGGTGGTAGTGCCATGGTGTGGTGGGGGAGAGAAGTTTAGGATGCATAGTGGTGGTGCCATGGGTGCAGTGGGAGAGAGATGAGTCTAGGATGATGGTGGTGCTATGGGCTTGGTGAGGGAGAGATGAGTGTAGGATGGATGATGGTGGTGTTACTGGCATGGTTGGGGAGAGATGAGTCTAGCATAGATGGAGATGATGCCAGGTCTGAGCATGTGCCAGGTCTGAACATGGAAAGGAACAGGCTGAGAAAAGGAGATGAGTTCTACTCTGCATGTGTTGCTCCTGAGGAAAATGTAGGGGCTGGAGCTCAGGGAGATGACTGGGCTGAAGCCCTGGATTTGGGAGTCATCAGCCCAAAACTAGGAGCAGCAACAGCGGAAAACGAGTGAGGGCATTCAGGGAGATGAAGAGAAGGGAAGAGCAGTGGGCTGGCATGGGGAGACCTCAGCATTTCAGGTTCACATGCAGGCCATGGAGGAAGTGCCAGAGCCGGACTATTGGAGGCCCATAAGGATGAGACATTGTTACAAGCCGGGGCGGGGCGGAGGGTGCATCATTAGGAGTGTGGGCCCTACCAATCAGGAAGATGACTAAAAAACACCATGTTGTTTGGAAAATAGGCCACTAGCCATGATTTTAGGGCCAAGAGTGTGGTGCAGGACAGTGATTTGAGATGGGAGAGAGGTGTGGATGAAAGTGGGGGAAGCATGGCAGCAGCTGGGTCATGCTCCTGACCTGTGGGGCCTTTAATCGGTCTTCTCATCAACGAACTGGGCACCTTGGGTTTGATCACCTGCGAACCAAGTCTAAAAACTTAAAACCCAGGAGGCTATGGGTAGGGGTCTGTAAACCCCAGTAGGAACAAAGGCACAGATGAGGGTCTCCAATTGCCTCTGGGATGAGGGTGTGGAAGCCGTGGGAAAGTGGAGACCAGCCTAGAGGTGGAACAGCATGAAGCAGTTGCCCTCTCCCCCTGGATACTGGGGCTCAGCTCTGATGCTGGGAATGGTCACCAGTCTGAGGGTTGAAGACCGTGGGCTGAGTACCCCAGGATACCAGGCCTGGGGCGGGGGGACTCCAGTGGAAGTCATGAAACAAGTGTGCGTCCCATTGCCCGGCGTTGCTTGGTTAGTGAGAGGGCATGAGCTCAGGGACCTTTGCTGCCCAGGTCTGCGTCTGCCCCAGGTGAGACCCACAGACAAACAGGGGGCCTGGGCTGCCAGCTGTGCCTCTGGATCTGGGGTCTGGGGATGGGTAGGAGGACCAGCAGAGGGAGATTTCTCTTTACCCACCCTAATTGCTTCTCCAGAGAGGGAAGCAGAGAAAGGTTGCTGTGGCTGACCTACACTTTCCCTTGGGCAGACCACATAATGAAGGAGAGCAGGGAAACTGTTGGGGGGGGAGGTGGGGCTGGCGGGTTGGCAAGGCTGGGGACAGGTGCGCAGCCTCTCTGAGGAACCCCAGTTCTGGTGGGATGGCCTGACCACAGAGGAGTCAACTCAGCGACGCAGTGGGGTAGAGGCAGGTATGTGGGATTTCCTCCAGCAGTTTGTGAAAATGCACATTCCTGAGTCCCACTTCAGACACACTGAATCAGAATTTTCTGAGCGGAACTGTCCACTTGGATCAAGTTGTCTAAGTGGAAACCCTGGCCCATGATTTGTTTGGAAATCCTCAGGATGCGTCCCCTTCCAAGCTGCACCTGCCTGGAGAGCTTTGCAGAAGAATGTCAAGTTACTTCTCCCCTGGACACCTCAGAAGGGCTCTTGTGGAGATAAAGCCTGGGTCTCAGGGACAGACTCAGATGCAGGGGGTTGGAGAGGAAGGTGGGTGGGCATGCAGGTGAGAAGGGCGCAGGTCTGGGTTACAAGGCAGTGGGTTTGCTGCTCGTCCCATTCCTCTGCAGGACCTCTCTCAGCTCTGAGAAGGAGTCTGAAGTGAGATACGGTATCTGGTCTCAGCATGGCCACCCATGTGTCTAAAGCTGTGTGCTTTAGATGATTCCTTTTTTCAGGATGGGTCTGTCTTCTCACCTGGGAAAAGGAAACTGGACCAAGTCAGTGTTGAGCCAACTTGGCAGAACACTGTATACATCCGAGAGCTTGACAACTTAGCTGTGCTGGGACTCTTAACTCGGACCAATAAAGTCATAATCTCTGGGCACGGGACCTGGACATGGGGGTCTTTGGTTCCCAGCTGCTGAAAGATGGTCCTTTTGAGCTAGAGCCTCTGATCCCCACCAGCTAGACAACAGGATGGGGAGAGGAGCTTGGCTTCTTTTTACTACTGCTCACTTCTCTCTCCAACTTACTTCAAGGAGAAATCCCTGGCTGGAAATGTTATAAAGATTTTGGCAACGCTTTGAGGGACGAATGAATTGAGTTTGGAATCAGGGATTCGGGCTAACACTACAGGAATGCCAACACTTTCCCGAGATGCTACATGTCAGAGGCCTGAACCATGGTATGCCATATGATCGCTACTGTGAGGGGGGTGGGGGAGGAGACACGAAGAGCCCCACCTTCGGGGATGGCCCTGAATTCTTTATCTCCAAGTCAGAAGAAAACACAGTTTTCCATTAACAACAATTTTTAAAAGGTAAAGGGCAGAAATATTTGGGAGCTTAAGGCAGGTGGGTTTGTAACTGAAAGGAGAATCCCATGGAGAGATAATTTTCCAGCTTAACTCTCAGCTTTATGAAACCAGCTTATCTCCAGCTCCTGACATCTGTATATAAGTAGACCATTACTAAGGACATAATGCAATCAGTTGAGCAAACCAATCCTATCTAATTTACTTTTCTAAGTCTTAACTATTTTGCAGTAAGTTCATTCAACAAAGTGTTGATCACCTTTAGTTATTTATTTATGGGGCCTGAATCGAAATGAAGAAAATATGATACGATGGAAAAAGGACGGAGACTTTAGACTCTGAAACATCTGTGTTTTAAATCTTGGCTTTACCCCTAACGAGCTGCATGATTTTGGAGAAGTTTATGTAAGTCTACCCTGTCGCGATTACATTCGTGACACGGAGGTGACAGTGTGGACTTGCCTAGTTCACAGACATGTTGGGAAGAGTACACGTACATCTAATATGGTCACTGACACATAACAGGCATTGAAAACACAGCAGTGCTAATGAAAATATTGCTATGTTCCCAACATGAGTACAAGGAAGTTTCATATGTTATCTCATCGACTTCTCAACAATGCAGTGAGGAAAACAGTCCTTTCACAGTTGAAACTGAGGTGCTAGTGCTGGGACTTGAGCTTATAGGTCATGCGACTCCAAATCCCATGCTGTTGCGTTCTCATGATCAGGGACGGACCACGCCATTTTAAGTGCCAGGTCAGTGAGTTCCAGCGATGGCTGTCTCTGTCATTTGGGGAGGTCAGATTAGGAAACACAAAGGTTGGAATATCTCTTAGGGGATGACTGGGGACCTCAAGCCACAGAAGAAGTGCATGGTGTATACATCATGTCAACTAACAGTGACAAGTTCTGGACAACTCTGCATGTCACCATATTTAAAGCAAGTTCACAATACAATCTGTTCCACTGAGGACTTCTGGCTAGGGCACTGGTGCTTGTGTGTGTGTGTGTGTGTGTATGTGTGTGTGTGTGTGTGTGTGTGTATCTATACACACACACACACACATATGGTGCCTGGGTGGCTCAGTTGATTAAGCAACCAGCTCTTGATTTTGGCTCAGGTCACAATCTCAGGGTCCTGGGATTGGGCCCTGACTCAGGCTCCGTGCTCAGGGTGGAGTTTGCTTATCCCTCTCCCTCTGCCCCTCCCCCATCTCTAAAATAAATAAATAAATAAAATCTTAAAAAAAAGAGAGAGAGAGAATAATCACCTCCACAGAAACCTTTACAACACATCAAATTTTATTAAGAACATTTACAGCACTCAGAAACAGAACAGGTGACTGCAGGCATGAGGACATGGCCTACACCCAACACTCACTTATTCTTAATTTGCTACTTATTTTTATTTTTGCTTATTTTTTATTATTAATATTTACATTTAAACAACCAGGGGGCAATACCTGCCCTTGTAGCATCGACTTCCACTTTAATAATTCCGAATACACAAAATGGTCATATATGAGCGGGAATGCTGGTGAGAACCAGTCAAAGAAATTCTGCCCCATCAGGAGCTCCCTACTTAGACACGGCCCGGTCCAAGGCTAGCTGTGGAAGGATGTAGAGAAAGGGCATTATTTTTTTAAATCTCAAAAATGATAAATAGAATATTAACAAAAAATTATAAAGGGCACAGGTAAATCAATTCATCAAAAAAAAGAAGAAGAAGAAGAAGCTAGGATCCCAGTTGAAACTGGGCTAAAGGCATACACAAAAACTTTATATGCAAATAGCTTTTTAATAAACAGAAAACTCTTTAATCTCACCAGCAATCAAATATATCAAAAATAGTACCACATTAAAGTCAGGTACTATTTTTTGCCCATAAAATTAGCAAAAGATTTCTCATTTTTAATGGCTATACCAAACACTGATGAGCTCGTGGTGGGCCAGGTGATGTAAATTAGTACAGACCTTTAGGAAAGCAATTTGGCAGCATGATATCAAAAGCCTCGAAAAAAGCTGATATTTTTGGCTAAGTAATTCCACGCCTGGGAATCTATTCTAGGGAAATCATCTGCAGTTCGGGCAGAAAAATGCTAAGAAAAAAAAAAAATAACGAAACCCATCTAAATAGCCCACACTAGGGAAATGGCAAAGTAAAGTGTTTTATGTTTGCATAATAAATTATTCAGGCATTAAAAATAGTTTTATGAAAAAAAGTTTTGTGAAGATTTTGAGATAAACTGGGGAAATTCCTATATTGTTAAATAAAAAAAGAAGTGTATAAGGATGAGTTCAACTATCAAACCATTATGAAAAATTGGGAAGGAACTGTAGGCAACTGTTACATTAGTCATCTCTGAGTGATGGGACTATGGATGACTACTTTTCCTTCTTCCTGCTTTATTTTGCCTTTCCCAATTTTTTCCATTACCAATATGTATTTTCATGAATATATATATGAATTAAGGACATACACTTGGACTTTGGGGCTGAGAACAAACTTTGTCCAATGACCCTGAATTTATCCGTGTCTTCCGAGTATTCACATCTGCAGAGTCACCAAATATATTCAAGACTAGAAAAAAAAACACCTCAAAGTAAACGAGGTGAATGCCAAGAGAGGCCAAGGAGAAAAATAACCGGAGATCAATAGGCAAAAGAATGAGAGCAAAAAACAAACACACAAACAAAAACTCTCCTGGAACTTTTCCAGTCGATTCCATCCTTTTGCGCTCAGCAGGAAACTCGCGGGGTCCAGCTGACCTCAGATAACAGGGCAGATCTGAGGTAATTCTCCTTCACACCGCACATGGGATTGGCCAGCAGGGCCCTGTGAAGCTCCAGAATTTAGAACCCAGGGACAGCGTGGTGTGACTGTGTCCTTGGCAAGTCCTGATCTTTCTCCAAGCTCTTCGCATATCTCCAGGGGACCGAGCCACGCTCCGGTGTGTAGACAAAAGGTTAAAAACAGACTCATGACTGCCTTGCGGCTGGATCTCTAGAAATCTAAGTCATCTTGGCCAAAGCCATCTGTTTTGTCCGTGGTGAGGTTTTTAAACCTCCTTTCTGTGAAAGCATGAGTTTTAACTACCTCCTCAGCTGCTAGGCCAGAGGCCTCGCCTGCCTCCTGCTCTGGAATCCTTGGCCCCAAGGGGGCCTCTTCTTGCTCAGAAGTGGAACTTTCTGGGTACATACCTGTGACTTTTCTCTCTGGACCAGGGAGTCCCTTGGACTCCTCTTCGAAGCTCCTCATGTCTCCATTCAAAGGCTTTTCTACAGAGCCTTTCTGAGAGAGCTGAGAGCAGTTTCCCAGAGATGAGGTGCTGGAGGAGGCGGGACCTGCTTTCCAGCCTGACCGCTGGCAGGGGCTGTGTCCACCTGGGGTGGGGGGCAGTGCTGGCTTCCCCTCTTGATCTGGGCTTCTGTTTCCAGAAGTCTTACCCAGCTGGCCCTGTCCCCAGCCGACCTGCGGGCTACCTTCTTCCTCCCCTTGGTTTCCTCCCCCCGACTCTGGCTGCCCCTCTCCTTCAGCTTCCGGGGCCTCTGCAGTTTTGATGCTATCATTCTGTCCTCCTGGACTTGGGTCACCTCCTCCAGAGGCCTCACCTTGCAAACCGGTGTCAGCCCCAGAGCCCTCCTCGGTGTTTTCTTCCTTCCCACCAGAGCCCTGCTCTTTCCCACCTGCTCCCTCTGGGACACTGCCTCGCCCGGCCCCTGTGCTCCCTTCTCTCTTCTGAACAGTTGCCTCCTCCTCTCCCCCTTGGGGGTCTCCGTCTCTGCCAAGGATCTGGCTGTTCTCACCCTCACCCCACCCTTCTGTCCCAGGGTCCTGGTCTAACCCCAGCTCCAGGCCTCCAGTGGACCCCTGGACAGTCCCTGTCCCCAAGGGGACCTCCTGAAGTGGCTCCATCCCTCTCTTCTCAGGGGCTGCCTCTGCGGCCTCCCCACTAGCACACCCCCCTTTCTTCTTCTGCAGAATGTGCTGCAGGTCGAAGGCCTTTTGGATGGGTGCCCTGGATGCCCCCGTTGTGTCCTTCGGGGATGTGGGGATCACTTTCTTCCTCATGCAGGCCTCACAGGGACAAAACTCCTCCCCCTCGGCCTCCCCAACCAGCCAGGTCCCCAGGGCTCTGCTGAGGGTTGGTGCATCCTCCTCTTCCGCAGGGAAGGGGCCGGGCCCCTGGCTTCCAGCCTGCCTGGAGAAGGCTGAGAGGTACCTCAGGCCCTGGAGACGGTGCCTGCGCTGTTCCATCTGCAGGGACATCTCCCACCTGAGGCCTTCCCGGGCCGGCCCCGGCCACCTCCCCGCTGCCTGGCTCCAGATCTCCCGGAGCTCTTTCTCGGTGCTATCTCGGAGCCGCAGGCCCAGGTCCTGCTGCAGCTCTGCCACCATCTGGTCCAGCAGGCTGTTGTTCTGCAGGCTCCAGCGGGCTCGGAGCTCCGCTGTGGCGCTGCCAAGGTGGGCCATGAAGGCCTTCTCCATCTTCCTCAGCAACCTGGACACCCAGAGGGGGTCAGTGTCCAGAGACACTCTGCGGGCCGGAGAAGAGCTCGTCTCCCCAGGCCCCTGGATGCACTTGGCCTGGGCTTGCGCATGGAGTGTCTCAGAGGCTTTGGGCAGCTTCTCCAAACCAGGCTCCATTTGGGGGCCACTGGCATTTGCATCCCTGTCGCTGAGGCTCCTAGGGAGCTCTGTGGGTTTTTCTCTTTTCCCTGGAGGGCAAAGTATAGTGGAGGCAGGGTCTCTTCCTGCTTCCTCTTCCTGCACATTCTTATCTTCCTGTGCACCCTCCCCATCCTGAGAGTTGGCCTCTGACAGTTCTTGTCCCCTGACTCTTCCCTCTTCTGGGAATCCCTGGACACCATCTCCTTGCAGGGCTGCGATTTCTTTTTCTTCTTCGCCTTTCTCTAGCGGTACCTCCTCTTCTTGCATTGTGTTTTCAACTACTTGGTCCAGGTTCCTGCCCAGAACCTGCCCCCCACTGTTTCTCTCTGCCTCATCTTTTCTGCTGGCACAAGCCCATGCTTGGGAATTTGAAGAGGCCATGGAACCACTCAGCTGTTGGTTTCCTGGATCCTCTCGGTTCTTGGAGGTTCTAGAATCAGGCCTCTGGGAGGGGATTTTTAAGGGCAGTGCTACCCTCTCAGAGACCAGGGCGCACTCCATGGCACAGGGTCCACTGCCCTCCCCTGAGCCTCTGGAGCCACTGCCGACATCCACACCAGATGAGGACGTCGGTGTGAAGTCCTCTGTCATGACGTCAGACCTGAGGCCTGGCAGAGCCTGGCACCAGCCAAGCTCCCAGAGGCCCGAGTCCGGCTCACCACGCCTGAGGCCGCACCCCGGCCACAGGGCCTGGAGGGTGCTCAGGAGCTCCTGGTACCGAGGAGAGTCTATGAACCTCACTTTGCCAATGGGAGACCCAAGGTCTTCATCAAAGAAGTGGAGCCCAGCAAGACAGGTGATAAGGGCCTGGGCAGAGCGGCTGAGCCTCCTGCCCGCTGTGCTGGACACTTCGGGCAGGCTGCTGGGCCTGCCCTGCTTGGAGCCCATCAGTGCCTTCATGATCTGTATGGAGGCAGAGACGTTGTGCGGAAACACACATGGGCCCGCAGAATAGTCCATGGCCATGCCTTTGCCTGATTCAGCCTCCCTGGGGTCTTCTGAAACTCCGCTACAAGTAAGACCCTCTTCTGACTTGGGATGAGCATCACCAGTCACTGGGAGGGCTCCGTCTGGCTCTGCTCTCTCGCTGGTGGCCCCTTCATGAGACGGTTGTCTGACCTGCGTTGGTTCCCCCAGACATTCTGGGGAACGTTTGTCAACAGGATCCTCCTTGGGGCCTTCTGGGTCATCCCCTGCCACAACTGTGCTCTCACTCACCATCTCACATTTCATGGGTATGGGCTCCACTGGGATGCTGCTTAGCCATTCACGGACCACAGCTTCTGGTGAGGCTCGGGGCAGAGCACCCAGCGCCATTCCGCCATCTCTCTCTTGCCCCTCTAGACTTAGCCTTCCACCAGCAACCTTCTTCCCCTGGAATATTCTCCCAGACCTGGGGCCACAGCTGGAGCTGCCTCTTCTTGAGGCTTTGACTGCTTTCCCCGTGGCCCCTGACTGAGAGCCGGGGGGCCAGGGGAACCATGCCTCAAGCTTTCCCTCCCCCAGCTCTCCCCCGCCTGGCCCCCAGTCAGCACTGGGGTTGCTGCTACACGAAGGGTATTTCTTGACAAAAGGCCATGTCCTTGGGGGGGTGGGACAGTATCGGGTGCATATCAAGGGGACCTCAGAGAAGGGCCCCCGGCTTCCCAGTGGTTGGGAGGTCTGCAGGGTGTGAGTCTTATCACTGGGGGTCCTGTGGAACAGGGATGTGCTGATCGGTGAGCAGTCGCAGCCTCTGTGGGCTCCCGACATCCCTCCCTCGGGCTGTCCAACTGGCAGAACTAAAGGCCAGGAAGGCTTGGGAATGCCACCCCCTGCCTTTTTGTCCAGACCATCAGCTTGGCTGCTCAAAAAGTCTGATGTGTTGGAAGGTGTGGGAGCTGATGAGCATGCCCTGAACTCAGGGTGCCCTTCAGTCTCAGCAGAGGGACAGTATGGGGAGTAGAAATTGGAAGCACAGTCAGAATTGCTCACAGGGGTTATGAGAGCACTGTGGACCCCCTGTACATACTGGGAATGAAGAGAGGCAGAGGAGGGTGGCCCTGTGTCCTGGGAGGCCCGGTTCCTGGCCCTGGGTGAGCTTGCAGAAAGGGGTGGTGCTGAGCCATTTGGGCAGGCCCTGAGTCTGCTGGGAGGTCCTGGAATTTGCCTGGGCACCGGTGAGTCAGGTGGGCAGTGGGTATGCCTTTGGGTGTGGTGTTGCCTGGGGCAGCCTATGTGAGCCCCTCGGCTGAGACCAGAAATGCTGGGTGAGGACACAGCACTGGCTCTGCCCCTTTGCTTTCTCCTGCTGCCTGGGACTGAGGCGCAGGCAGAAGGTGGAGAATGGCCTGCAGTGTCCCCAGAGCCAGAATGACCGGGAGCCAGGGGCGGTCTCCTCCCAGACCTACCCTTAGCCTGGGAGTGCCTGGTACCCTGTCCACTGTCCTCTGCCTGAGAGTCCTCATTCCTCAAAGACAAGGGACTCACCGTGGGCAGACTGGGGCCTTCCCCCTGAATGGCCTTTGTCCAGGAAGTAGTCACGGCCCTTGTCTTGCTCAGACAGCCCTGGTGCTGCTCACCCCTTTCACTAGACTCCTCGAGAGACCCAGCACTCCCTGAGGCGTCAGAAAGAGCACCTGCCGTGTCTCGGGTCTGGGGCTTCAGGCAGCTATGGGGCTCCCTGCGGCCTTGCCCTGCTCCCTGTGGACCTGGGCCCTCACTAGTCCAGGATGGGCCACCAGCTTCCCCCCCTGCTCCCCTCTGGGAGGCAGCCCCTGAGACTGAATGTAGGTCGCAGCTGCCCACACTGCCCTCTGGAGACCTGGAGCAGCAGGAGGAGTTTGGCTCGGAGTCTTTGGGGGCTCTGTCACTAGAAGCAGGGCTGACACTGTCCTTGCTGCTTCTTTTCCTGCTGGTGAACCCTTGGCTATAGGGCCTCCTGGAATGGGAGTGTGGGGTCAACCTGGATCTCCTTTGAGAGGCCATCCCCTCTCCCTGGGTGGAGTACAGGGGGTTCATCCAGATCTCATACCTGGTCCCTGGCTGCCACCGGCCTCGGCCAAGGGCTTCTTCACATCCTGCCTCACAGGGCCCCTGTCCCTGTGCCCCAGGCTCTGAGGAGCCCGCGGGGTGGTCTTCCCACACACAGTGGAGGGAGTCCACCTCCCCCAGGACAGGGACTTCCTCACTGGCTGCTGTGAAGGCACTGGCCCTCCCCACCCTCCTGGACCACAGGAGTGCATCCTCACCAAGGAGATGGAAGCGGACTTTCATCTCTACAGACAGGCTGCCATCCTTGTTCATGCGGACCTTTTTCTCAACATCGTCACTGGCCACCAATGGGCCGAGCTGGGCAGGCATGTCCTGACGGTGTCTGTCAGGAGCAGGGCCCATCTGAGCGTGATGCAGGGACATCGGGGGGTCGCTGAGACCAGACCTCTCTGAGAGCAAGGAAAACCGCCGTGGCCGGCTGCCTGACCTGGACCTTGAGTGGATCACACTCTGCTTGGCCTTTGGCCCCCAGCTTCCTGGCACACGATGAAAGTAAGAGAAAAGAAGAAAGACAGTGAGCTACTAGGGGGAGCTTCAGAGTCAGAGAATAAAGGCTAGTCATGAGCCTTTCATCATTTAAACACCCTGCCGCCCCCAAAACCACAAAATAAGGTCAGAAACCATTCTAGAATGAATATCCAGTCTGCAATCTGTGAACCAGCAAAACCTAGTGAGATGAACTTAACGTCTGAATTCAGTCTCAACTTTGCGACTTCCTCGCTGTGTTGTTTTTGGCAGAGACTCTTTACTGAGTTGTAAAATAATGATAATTGTAGGTTTGTTTTGACGATGCAGGGCAATGCATATAAAACTTTCTGCAGAGTTGCTAGCACAAACTATGTTCTCAATAGACAACAGAGTTGGCAGGCAGAGCAGCAGGGCCCAGAGCTAACTCCGGGCCCGGCTCATGCTCAAGCCCAACACAGGAAACAAAATCAATAAGCTGCTGTAAAGGTGCCTGATTGTAAACTGTAAAATGCTTTGCAATTATTAGTGGTGATTTATCATCTTAACAGTCATCAAGCTTCGGGGTTGATAAATGATTGCAAGGAAGGACCTGGACACACAATAGCAAGTCTTGAGAGTCAAGCCTGCACCCTAGCCATGAAAAAGAGAAGAAAAGGGAGCCACTGAAGGAAGAAAGAAGTGGTCCCAAGTAGGAATGAAGCCCTTAGTACTTTCTCATTTCACCTCTTCCTGATTGGCAAGAGGAAAAGGCTAGTGGAGGCTGAGCCTATGGCCAGCAAAAGAACGGATCTGCCTACTTGAGTCCGTCTAGACAGAAGGTTTCGCCAAGCTCTGCTCTTCCAGAAGCACCTAATGAGACTAGGAGCTCCTCCGAAGGGGGCTCTGTGGCTAATAGGTCCTTGTACCTCTAGCACCTGGCATGCACTGATCACCGAAACCATTATTGTCATTTCTTAGTAGCTTTTCACAAAGGATATTATTTTGTTTATTTACCAAATTTGCCCATTTCCATTCCAATAATTTTGCTGAAAATTTCAACCTGCAGTTGTTAATTATGCCTTTAAAATAATGTGTTTTTAAATAACAACACCTGCACTCCGGCACACGGTAGGCTTTTTGGAGGGATATACATACAGTTAGATGTATAGACTGATGAATAGATGGAGGATCAATGGTTATTGTTAGTTTTAGTCCATTTGGCTTCTACTGTTATCTAAGGCAGTCATGACTCTTGAAAGATGCAAATGCCATATACCCATGGTCCATTGCCTCCATAATGTCATGCCCACCATGATCCTTAATAAAGCTTATTTTAGATCCTAGAAATTTAGAGTTCAAGATCTCCTAATCCTTATTTGCTTTAAATACCAGACTCTCCTCTCTCACACACCAAGCAAATTTCAACCCAATTAAGGTTGATGGCAGTAAGAAAGCGGAAGAGGCAAGGGTGACCCAAAAAATGTGGGATACCCAAAAATTGGGGCCAAAAGGCAGGTTTTTTAAATTATCTAGAAAGGATATCTGCTTAGTCCTACTGAACCACTATCCAGGGCAAATAAAATTGGGGAAACTCCAAAACTAACTCACCGGTTTTGTTTCTTGGAGTCTGCCCAGATAAAGTTTCAGTTCCGTATCTTCTAGAATCTTCCATTGCCAGAGGTTTGAAAGACTCGTAGCCAGCACATACTAGCACTGAAGGACTGTGGAGCAGACCCTTCAGAGAGTCCACCTGAAGAAGGAGAGTGTTGAGTTAGGAGGCCCGGTTTGCAGAGCCCCTCTTCTACCCAGGGAGACATAGGTAGAGGAAGAATCCCGTCACTCTGGCCCTTTCCTGAAGTTTGCACATCTCACCCCAGAATTCTGTCCTATCCACTTGCCATAATACCTCCATAACTAGCTGGGGGCTGAGGTCCTATCACCTATTCCCACAAATGACACCTTCCTCTCTACCTATACCCCTCCCCCCACCCAGTTTAAGGCCTGTGGTTTAGGGGTTCTTCTGGATGCCTCAGGTGGAAAACACTTCAAGAAGTCTTTGGCCTGCCTCCCTGCTCACCCTTGCACCTTCCAGAATATGAATTTTTTTTAAAGCAACCAGAACAGAAAGGCCTCCAGCTTCCCCATGGAGATCTGATTCACTATCTCACTCATTTCCCACAAAGAGTTCTCTCCTGGGTCCAATCTTTGTTTTCCAGTATAATCTCGAGCCCATCACCTCTGCTTTCAGCCCTTCTGGAACAGAGAAGGGCAAGGCTGCTCTCTCTACAGGCTCCCCCAGTGATTCTCTAGGCTCCTGCCCAGAGGCTTATGCCATCCTTTCCCACCCACCCTAGGACATCCTAGGCTGGATGCTGAGCAGGCAACATTGCATTCCAGGAAACAGGTCCCTGCTTTTAGAAAAATCTCACATGGCCCTGAGGTCCCTACAGCACATTGTGAGACTTTGCGCTATTTATGACATTATATAGTAACTGGCAGTGTTGGGGGATTTAGTTTCATCTTCAAAGGGCTGAATCTGTTCTTCTTTATTTTCTCAAATTAGAAGGGTATGTTCATTAGCAAGGAAATGAGAAAAAGAGAACTCTTGCATCCTCTCCCCACAAATGACATTAAATTAGCTGTACACCAGATCTTTCAACCTAGTTGATTAGAAGTTTTTTTCAAACTACTAAGCACACTTCTTTGTTGATTTGGAGCTCTAGTGCATCACAAAAATGCAAACATGACCCAAGTCTATCAATTTATGGACACATATCAATGTATTCATATCCCTTAGACAGCAGTAGAAGCCAAATGGACTACATGACCCAAGTCTATCAATTTATAATAGTCATATTTCTAGGAAATCAGACTTTTCCAAGGAGGAAAAAAGAGAACTCAGGGTTATATGATGCTCCCATTCTAGAAAGAGGTCAAGGTTTAGGATCCACACACAAAAAAAGAGAGTTATTGAGAGTATATTGAGAGTGTTCACCCAGTTGAGGACCTGACAACTGATAATCATGCCACAGCATGCCCTGGGGAGCAATGAGACCATTTTATTTACAGAAACTCTAATAGTTCTGCATTAAGTCTATAAGAAAATATGCTAATATTTTTTCTCCAATTAACTTATTTTTGTACCTGCTCTCTCCATTTCGCCATACCCACTAAACTGTAGCTGATTGAAGGTAGGGACCTAGCCTTATTTTCTGTATCCTCTGCATTAAGCACATGCTGGTACATAACAAATGTGCCATAATTTAGGAGTTTTTTTACATTATGACTCTGACATTATTAATGTTGATTCTATCATTTGCCAGCCATGCAGCTATGAGCCAATTACTTAACCTCTGTGCCTCAATTTTCTTACCTATACAAAGGAAATAATAACATGAATTGCCTTGTGAGTTTGTGTGGTAGATGTCATGTCCTAGATTAGTCAACCTCTGTTTTACTTTCTTTCTGGTGTAATTTCCAGTATGGCGGAGTGTACAAAGCTCTATATACATTTTCTGGACTCCCTTGCAGCTAGACTTCTAACCATGAAATCATTTCTAATAATTAGATGCACTTGCACAAGGTAGGAGAAATGACAGTGAAGTAAAACCCATCTTTCTTTTGCTTTTGACTGTTGCCACAAGAAAAAAGTCAAAGGCATAAAGAGGCATGTGCGGCTGAAATGGCAAAAGCCACACTCATTTTTCCAGTACCCAGTCACCAGCTTTCTGGATATCAACAGACAGCAGTGGCACATGACCTGCCTGATTCCAGACCACAGCAATGGTGGGCTAATACTGAACTCAATTATTCCAGGGACATCACCCCAACAACCCACTTGAATGATTGTGTTAGAGGTATCTATTCAGATAGGTCAATTCTGTGATATTCTGGGAATTATTTCCAGAAACCAAGCTTATGCTCCTCCAGCTTTCCAATCTTTAAGCACAAAACTCTGTGTGTATAATTTCTTCACGCTTAAGATACGCACAGAGGTTTCTGTTTCCTATACTGAATCATGACTGATTCAATGTACAGTATCAGAGGTTGTTGCAGGCAATAGACCCTCAAGGAGAGGAGTCTTGGATTAGTTATCTGACCTGATTGGGTTTAAAGGCAGTGATAATCTGGTTACAATGCGACACTGGTGGCCTAAGGCACAAAGTGATAAAACAGGTTCTTGAATGATCACCTCTGATAGTAGAATGCAGTGCTTAACTGAGAACAGGACTTTGGGGGAAAATCACTGGCTGTCATGACAGACCCTTCTAATGAGAATGAGAGCTGCAAGGACTATGGAGTAGGCTGGCTTCTCTGACTTAAAGAAAATGGCAAGCTCAAGGTCTAAACTCTCAGTTTAGGGATGGCCAGAGGACCTAGGTGCTTCTACTACTACTATAAAAGAATCTCTTTTCTCTTGTAGTCAAACATCAGATGCAGAAACTGATTCTTCTAGTTGTTGAAATAAAACTGAAGTGATTGCTGTGTCATCTGTCTAGCCGTAAAGCAAGTGTGTCAAAGCAGGACCCCATCATCAGGAGGTGGTGACATGTACTAGATCAGGTTCAGGCATTTGAACGGAAGGCATAAGTAAATTGCATGAGCCACACTCCCAGTTCACCTGCTTCTGCTGCATTGCCGTCTTTCCTTCCCACACACCTAAAACTTCCTGGGGGAGTTCCCTATGACCAGTTAACTGAAGAAGAAAATATCTGATTCTGGGTTTCAGATGGTTTCACAGGATATGCTGACACAAGTCAAAAGTTGACTGCTGCACCATTACAGACCCACTTGGGGGCCACAAAGGGCAGTGGGGAAGGAAAGTACAGGGGACAAGTTATTTGATTGGCTAGTTTTCACGGAAGGAGCAATGGCAGGAGGTTCTATGGCAATTCATAGGCAGGAGTTAGCAGTTCAATCTGACAATCAAGGCCTTGGAAGGAACAAGACTGGAGGGCTGGTGACAAGGAACTCTAGAGAAGAATCTGTAAATGGGTCTCCCAGAATGTGCCTAGAGAATGAGAACATTTGTGTCCCATTGAATGCTCTCCAGAAGGTGATAATCATGTGGACAAATGACCTGTTCAATGGATGTTAGTCATTCTTTTCCTCCAACCACCCCAAGGTGTGCTCAACTTGATTATGAACAGAGTGACAAAGTAAATATGAACTAAGAATGTAAACTACCTTATTCATGTGGATCTGACTGTCATGTCTGCTAAGGGTCCAATCTTCCAAGAGCAGAGATCCATGCTAAACTTGTGCCAAAACACTTGTGATTTGCAGCATATCTTGAGGTACTCAGCAAGCCATCTCATGGGAAGCTAATGACATTGAACCCCTCCATCATGGGGAGAGTCAGAAATGTGGATTCACTGGAATAGGCACTAATTTTGAATATATATTTCCTTCCTTGCCCACATCCTTCCATGCACTTGCTGAATACCCCATTCATCGTTGCCATAATCCATGAGAATTACTTCTATCCAAAGAACTGATTTTATAGCAAAAGAAGTGAGACAATGCACTAACACCCATGGAATTCACTGTGTAGCCATATACCACATCACCCAAAAGTACCTATAATTTATAGAACGGTGGTGCATTCAATGGGCACCAACTGAAAGTAATCACTTTATAGCGTTGAGGCATTATCTTGCAGGATGTGATATGTGCTCTGGTCTGGCAACCACTATACAATATAGTGCTGTTTCTCCACAGACAACAGATACCTGGGAATTAAAGGGTGGGAATATGAGCAGCTCCTTTCACTATTATACCTATGACCTAGCTACAAACATTTTGCTTTCCATCCCAAAAACTTCAGGCTCTGCTAGTTTGGAGGTCTCTGGGTCCAAGGGAAAATGTTCCCACCAGGAGACTGAACAGTGAGTCAGTGAAGTTGAAAGTTGAGACAGTCACTTGGCCATATGGGAATCCTTGCAACAATGAACCAACAGGCAACAAGGGGGGTTCTGTGTTGAATGGGGTGATTGATTCTGTAATGGGTCTCTCAGAATGAGAGTTTGGATCCTATTCAAACTTGGTTGGGGGGAATAGGGTTGCTTTTATGCAAATAGGATCGGGGGAAAGTCATCTATAGCCCAGGGAATCCCTTGAGTGCTTTCTGTGGCTGCCATATTCAGGTTAAAAATTAACACAAGACTACAACAGCTCAGGAAGCACCTCCAAGGGCTGAGTCCACAGGAATGATGTAGCACGTGCAGCATGTAGTAAATGTACCATAATTTAGATGGTGGAATTGGTCCAGCCACTCTACCATATCCATAACCCACATTTAGCTGAGGTACTGGCAGAGGGCAGAGGGAACTTAATACCATCAATGGCCTTGCAGTAGATAACCTAGTTTTCTTCACAACTCTGCTAGGCATGAATCAATTTTCTATGTTTTGCCCTTGCCTCCCTCTAGCACTTTTTATAAGGTATTTTGGTGACTTGATAGTTAAGTCTTAAGACAGAGGCTACAAATGTGGGCTTGTGCCCAGAGGATGGATGGTACAGTGCTGATGTGACTCTGGGGGGAAGGTGAATATGTTTTGATTGTAGGAAAGACAGCTACATACTTAGGTGGGGACATGCTGCTGTAGCTGCTGCTTGTAAATTTAAGTACTGGTAGAATAGTGTACACAGGTGTTAAGTAGTGATAGGATTAGATTATGGGGAAACTGTTGATTAGACCAAGTCACCTCCATCTTCCATCCTGTGCACCTACAGTGTACATTCATGTTCTGAAGGAGCTGGAAAGGCAAAAATTATTCACTAGCCTTCTTCACAGTTCAGGCGATATGCAGATTGGGTTCTCCATCAATTAGATGCACTTGATCAAGTCTGGAAAAGCAAGTGAGGCAGACACCGTCTCTTCTTGCTTCTGGTTGTTGTTGCTGCGAAGCAAATGTGTGGGTACCAGGAGGCCATAGCAGCCCAGGCAGCAGGCTAGACCCAGCACCCCAGTGCTCCTGCATGTCAAGAGGGTCAAGATGCAACTGTGGCAGTTTCCTGATCCCAGCTTTATAAGCTTGGATGCCACTATAGAGAAGTATTCTTGAACACAGTAATCACAGTAGCTTCAAGCAGGGTAGTAGCTTCCCCTGCAGAATGCTGGGAGCTATTCCTGTAGACCCAGCTTAGAACTCACGCCTCCAGCTGTCCAAAGATTTGGGAGTCCCCTAATGTCCTGCATTAGATTACTTTCTGCTCAAGGTACTTTGAGGAGTTTTTGTTTTCTGCACTGAACTCTCCCTGAAATAGATGGTATTGGATAATAGAAGGATTGGATAAGAAAATAATAAAAGTGTGCAAGGCACAGTGTCTGGTACTCACTAAGCACTCAATAAATGGTAACCAAAATACGAATAATAATTGCTTATTTAACTGACTCCATGTCTCCACTCCTTTAATTCACCTTTAATTAGTAGCAGGACAATCAGTGCCTCTTTGTAAAGAATAACCTCCCCATTCCATCTAAGTATTTTGATCTGAGGTCCAGAGAGCTTTTTAAAGAAATAGCATACCCCAACAGCCTACCTTTTTCCCACTTGTCGTGTACACCTGCTTCACAGGAAAGTGCAAAAGATCCGAGGCTTTGCTGAGAAAGGCCGTCAGGTTCCTTGTATTTCTATGGCTGAGAACCACTGTCTGCTGGAATCTAGGGTCTCCATTCTTAACCAGCATTATCCTCCTTGGGGCCTTAGGACCCTTGCAGGAAGAGGATGTTCCTGGTGCCTCACACTGGCTTTCAAAATCCCTTGACTGCTGAGCAGATGGGCTTCTCCCTTGTGGCCAGCCTGGCCTACTGGGTGTTTTGGGGGGCTTCTTATCAGAGCAGAGGTAGCAGCCACCATCTTCCAGCTGTTCCAGGGTACTGAGGCCATGAAGACCCCGGGGCGTGGTGACAGAGCGCACCCCAAAGGAGAGAGGCACACGCTGAGATAGCTCGTCCATCAGAGCACCAAAGCTCTTGAACACGCGCTGGTCAACAGCCAAGCGAACCCCAGCAAACCGGGGATCCCCTCGCTTGAGGAAGGTTATCTTCTTGGCTGGCGTGACCTGGGTGACAGAGGGGTTCCGGACCACGGAAGGCAGGAGGCACTCACGGTGGCTCAGGGCCTGGGCATCCCTCAAGGTGCTGTTCATGGTGGAGAGGCCCAGGCAGCTGGAATGGATCAGAGGAAGAGGAGAGTCAGAGACAACCCACAGGAGTTTGCATTTCCTCTCTCCCCTTTGTTACAGAGGTGCTTCCAGATCATCCCAAATTTGTACCACTCAGTTATGTAGAAGCTGGTTAATCCATTTTGATGGAATAGAAGGAAGGCCAAAGGTCTGGCACCAGACAGATATGAATTCAAATCCTGACTCCACACTTACTACCTGTGTGACCCAGGAAGTTAATGACATAATCTGTGTCTTGGTGGATCCCACCTGTAACATGCAGCCATATTCATTCTGCATAGTGCAAGGTCTAATGTGTAACCCAGGGGAATTCCCAGCTCTCTGGATTCATGTCTTCTGGTGCCAGGTGAGCAGAATCCCTTGGGACAGGAGTATAGACAAGGAGACTTGTAACCCACCATGTCTTCTCTTTATTATCTGGTAATGTTTGCTTTAACGTAAAAAGAATGTGCCCCTCCTCCCATCCCTCCGAAGTCTTTGGAAGATGCATGATGGACCCTATGGGAGAGTACCCCAGCCCACTGCCATCATCATGGGAGACTAGGGGCTTAGCCCAGCTTTGATAGGGTCGAGCTCTTTCGTCCACCTGTTCATTTCTATTCCCACCTCAGGAAAGCCCCATTGTCTTGCCTGGGACCTTGGAAAAGCCTCCCACAGGCTCTCCTTGTCATTGCCATGCTCTGTTCTGGCCAAGTTGTCCTGAAACCCAGTTTTTACCTGGCATTTCCTATGCTCCAAACCCTTCAAATTGTTCCCCAGTGTCTGCAGAAGAAGCTCAGGCTTGTTACCCTACAATTCAAGGGTCCTTCAGGCTTCCTTCTGACTTCCCCCTTAGAGCCTCAGCTCTTGCTTCTTTCTCACAGGAGTTCTCCACTCCCACCCAGCCTCCTGGTTCCGAGGCTCTCCCTGCATGGCAACCCCCATCCTTCTGCAACCTGCCTTGGATTCTCTCCCCTGTGGAGCCTGCCCCAACCCCCTAGTCTGGGGCAACCCCCATTTTCAGTACAACTCGACTGGCATTTCCTATATCCCAGGCCTGTATCCTTCTTGGCCAAGTACCCCAAGCCTGTGAGGCAAACTTGTACTCCCCGGGGCTCTGAGCCCCATGTTTGGCATAGATCAAGGATCCAGGAAATACACACTTATTACTAATGCCCATATTTCACAGATCCTCGTAACAGTGCTCAATCCTGTCAGTAAGCTGACATTTGATGAATTATGATTAGGTAAGGAGTTGTCCCCACTTTCACATGGTTCAGACCACAGCAGGACCCTCATAAATGTGCACACTGCAAGTAAATGTGGTCTTTCTTGCTGTAGCCACGAATCCCACTTGTGGCTCAGTGGTGCCCAAATCTCCTTTCCTTACCTTTGCTCTCTACCTAGCCACATTCATCTCAGAACTCTTCTTTCATTTTCAAAATGGTGGTGCACAAAGAGGTCTTATAATCCTCTCTCATCTCTGGTACAAACTTTATAATTAGCTTCTTCAAATTCCTCCCTCCCAACTAATCCCTTTAAGCTGCTTTCTTAGCTCTCCCACTAACATCCCTGCAGCGGCCAGATGCTGTTACCCAGGCATGTCCTCCTGCAGGACTTAACTTTTCTTCCCACTTGATTTCCATTTTCACTTATGATAAGGGCACATCCTTCTTGGCCCTTACTGAGGGACTGAGAAGAGAAAGAAATGTGACTATGTCTCCCAGTGTCACCATGTCCCCAATGTCAGTGTTCTCTATTGTCACTGTGTGCTCTAATGTCACCATGTCCCCCAGTATCACTGTGTCTCCCAGCATTGCCATGTCCCCTATGCATTCTGTTACCTCCAAGGGCTTTCTGGGCAAAGAGAGCCTCTCTAGAGACCTCCAGGACAGCAACTCTGCAGTGAGAATGGAAGCTTTCATGGGGAAAGCAGAAACCTGGCCTAAATCAAAGGCAAAGACCATTCTGTAGCTCCCCGAGGACCCAGGCAAAAGTGTAACATTGGAACATACACTCAAGAGGCTGCCCCTTTCTTCTGGCATTCTTCTAGAAAATAACGTCTTTTTGAATTAGAATTCTCAACCTCCAACTGGGTTTTTGAACTAAAAAGAGAATAAAAAGAGAAATGGATCCAAAGTACCAAAGATGAAGCTAGTATCAGCCACAGTTCACCATAAAGACTCCTTCCCAGCATGAGACCAAGCACATGGCCCAGAGAGAAGTTGAGGGAAATTATTGATCATCACCTGCTGAATGCACTTAGGTGCACTCAAATAACTGACGAGATTCTGCATATAACTAGGTGGCTTGCACATATGCATAAATACACACACAGACACACATGCACATGCAGGGGTGCACACACATGCACACACGTGTGCGTGCATGCATACACACACATGTTAGAAAAAAAATTAGGACCCAGGAGGACAAGCTGAAGGACCCAGGGTGGCCTAGATTTGTGCAATGTGAAACGTGAGGACGCATATGACTCACACTTCTCCTCTCGGGAAGGTGAGGCAACTGCTTGCTCTCCAGCCTCACTGATTTGAAACAAACAGGTTCAGCTTCATCTCTTGGCAAGTGGCTGAGAAGTATGACCTTCTCTTGCAGCAACGGGGAAGGGAGAAGCAAATTGATTTTCTTTTTCAAAGAGGCTTAATAAACTTTTGATTCATTCACCTTCAAAACAACCTGGCCAGACCAGGTTATTCATTCGTTCAGTCACCCAGTCATTCACTCATTTGTGTACCCAATCAAGATTTCAGAGCATCTATTGTATTCCAGGCTCTGTGCTGGGTCCTGGAAATATGAAGATTACTGAGACATTTCACGCACCTTCAAAAAGGTCACATTTTAGTGTGACAAGCAAGTACATTATTAAAATTTTGCAAAAGAAATGTTCTGAGATATATAACTATAGATATATTATACACAGGGTGAAAATGAAAGCAGATTAAGAGGAACAGCAAATCAGGGAAGACATCCTGGCAGAGGTGACATGGAGCCTCCTGAGCTGAGACCTACAGGACAATTTAAGAGTTAGCCAAAGAAGGAAGAAGTTAGGACCAGCATGCAAAATAGATATGCCCTTGGTGCCAGCTCTGACCCACTGGGGTGGGCAGTTGGAAGGATGGGAGGAAAGGTGCCCAGGCTTCCTGTGTGATATGATCTGCTAGCAATGTTGCTGTAGCATCAGGGCAAAGAAGGGCCATAGGGTAACAGACATTTGTCATTGGTGCTCTGCTCACGGCATTTGGGGTGGGGGAGTACGTGCAAAGCTGCAGTGGAGGGAGAAAGCTTGGACATTCAGCAAGAGCCTTCGAGGGTGTCATCCTAATATCTTAGAAAAGACCCACCCCTCTGGCAGCAGTAGGGAGGACAGGGCATGGGAGGGCAGGAAAGTAATTGGTGAATGAGGGCAATTACTGTGTGAAGCAAAGGGACTGAGCCCGTAGAGGCTGAGAAGGCACCAGCGGGACTGGTGACCAACAGATGGGCTGTAGGGAGCCTTGCATGGCTATGGGGGTTTCAGGCTCAGGGACCTGGGTGGGAGGTGGTGCTGTCTACTCACCGGGCAAGGGAGCAGAGGGAGGAGCAGTTTGGAGGAAGGGGTGAGGGAGTGGTGGGAAGGGCTATCCTCTCTGCGGGAGCAGATGCACTGCATGTGAGTTCATCGGACACGGCTTTATTAAGGGGGCTGGGGAATACCACCATGAGGATGAAGCAGCCCAGACACAGCTCTGGCAACAGGAACCTCAACAACAGAACCAAAAGCCCTTCTCCACTGAAGTCTGAGGGGCCAACATTGGCAAAAGCAAACTCAGGGTTCTTACATTAGATCCAAGAACAGGTAAGTGCAGTAAAGGAGGACAGTGACAGAGTCTGGTAAAATAGTGGGGAAACAAGAAACAGATGTCATTGCAGGCCAAGGTGACCAACCGTTCCAACTTGCTTGGGACTGCCCTAATTTTAACACTGAAACACCCCCTCACATGTGGGGACCCAAACTTCTCCTGCCACCCCTGACACTAGCTAACCAGACAGGTAGTCCCCTTCAGTGTGGGGCCCGTGTGGTTTCCCAGGATTGGGTGGCCTTACTCCAGTGGAGGCCGAGATAAGCCAGCACTGCCACGGGTTGCCTTGTGGAGCTGGTTGAGCCCCTCGACTCAGCAAGGCCTAAAACCACTACCCAAACTGGAAAACCAGACTCTTCAGTGATGTGAGCCAACAATTCTCTCCTTAGTTTAATAGATTTGGGTTGAGGTTTCTATTATTTGAAATAGAAAGGGACTTGGACCCACCCAGGAGAAGGACCAATGAGTGTTCTGCTTTTCCTGGATTTCAAAGCTGGGTTTCTGAGTTAGGAAGGCCCCTTGGGTGGGGAGGGCGGCCCTCAAGCCCTTGCCAGATTCTCCCACTCGGCTCCCAGGGTGGGACAGCGGCCCCATTCCCACATGACAGTAAGGGTGGGAAGGGAGAGAATGTAAAACAGACCCTCAGATGTGGGACAAAGGATTAATAATCAGCATATACATACAGTTGCATATGTCAGTTTTTCCCTCACTGCTTTCCTCCCTGTAAAATCAGGAGGTTTCTCTCCCTAAGCAGGAGCAGTAGAAGAATTGACTTCTTTAACAGACAATCAAGGTAGGACTCCAGGCCCAGCCCAGAGAGAGGGTTGCCCAGGTCCATTTAGCATCTCCTTACCACATGAACCTCCCTCATGGTAGAGAGAAGACATTCTTTCTTCCGTAAATGGGGTTAAATGCTTTCATAAAAAAGGATATAAAGGAAAGGAGGTGCCTGACCCTTCTGATTGCAAGGAATAGTTGAGGGAAAAGGGCAAAGAGAAGAAGGGTGCAGAGCTGGAGGACAGCAAATAAGGTCTACTTTCCAGCTCTCCACATTCAAGTTCCAGCTTGGGGTCAAGTGGGGGAATAATGGTGGTTGTAGGGTGGTTGTGAGAGACACTCCAACAACAGAGGGCTTCTGGCAGCCAAGCCCCACCACTGAGCTCTAAAGGAGACCTCCTCTTGGACTCTCCACCCCACTTGCACTAGGGGCAGGGCCTCAGTGGATTGGAGGGGTCTCTGATGTCAGCATTCCCAGGTGACCAGTGTGCTGCAGGAGCTCAGGGCCGGCTGCCAAGCTCTGGTGGATAGTCTTGGTGAGCACAGAGAATGGGGGTGGTGAACCACTGGTGCTGAATGGGTCCCAGCAAACTTCAGGGCCCACAGCACCAGTCAGAGCTATTATGGGATTGGTTTAGGGCAGCAAAGGATGGGGGAGGGGTGCCAGGGGATTTCAGGAGGAAGCAGGGCAAGAAAGCAGAGGAGGTATTCCAGCTGTGTGTGGGAGGGGGAGGGAAGTAGGGAAAAACAGATTAAGGAGCAAAAGGAGAAAAAAATAGAAGTCACAGGAAATGCTCAAAAAGGTGATAGCCCTGGTAGAGGAATTGGCAGGGTGGGCCTGCAGGGGAGGAAACAGTGTTGTCGGCAGTCCTGGAAGCAGGCTAGGCCAGGGTGAGGAGCTGGAGGCAGGAGCAGGCAGCAAGAGTGATGGATTCAGGAAGAGAATAAATAGGGTGAAGTCTGCAGGCAGGATGGAGCCTGGGCTTTGCAGGAGAAAAACTACAAGTGGCAAGGACACCAAAGTTAGACTTAAGAGGGAGTGAGCAGGAAGTGGGGAGAGCATCGTGGCTGAAGGCTTGAAGGGTTGATTGATATTACACATCAATAGCTCAAAGAAGCAACGATGATGTCAACAGTGCATGTCCCCAGAGAAAAATGCTTACAGCACGTAGCCTCTAGAGAGAATAAGAACTGCTGTCATTCCAGGCAGCTAAGCCCTTCATAGGTTCCTCCAGTCCATACAGGGTCCATACAGGGTGTATGGGGACTAGAACCATTTCAACACCTCATTTCAATGACTGTAATTTGCAAGGAGCACCATTGTCTTATGAGCCAAGAAGAAAGAAAGAAAGACATGGTGGCAGACAAAGGCATGCTATGAATTGCAAGATACATCTTGATTGCAGAGATAGTAAAACATGGGGGTGAGGGGGGGACCTGTGTGTATTAAAGTCAGTGAAATACAGTGTGACAAAGAGCCAAGCATGGGTTGTACACATAGCTATGACAAAGCCACAGTGCTTATTTGAGTTCAATTCTATTGATTTGGAGTGATAACCACATCAGGGAGTCAGTGCACTACAACCTGACAGTCATACCATGATGATCAGATGGGCAAATGTGACTCATAAAAAAAGGAGGGACCAGGGTGGCTGGGTTGGCTCATCAGTTAAGCATGCTACTCTTGATTTCGGCTCAGGTCATGATCTGAGGGTCATGAGATCAAGCCCTGCATTGGGCTCCACACTTAGCAAGGAGTCTGCTTCAGATTCCCTCTCTCCCTCTGCTTCACCCCACCCCCAACTCTCTCTTTAAAAAAAAAAAAAAGGAGGGGACCACAATGCCATACCACTTCACACCCATTGGGATAGCTATTATCAAAAACAAACAAACAAATCCAGAAAACAAGTGTTGACAAGGATATGGAGATTTTGCTGGTCAGAATGTAAAATGGCGCAGCTGCTATGGAGAACAGTATGGTTGTTCCTCAAAAAATCAGATACAGAACTACCTACCACATGGTCCAGACATTTCACTTCTGGGTCTATACCCAAAAGAATTGAAAGCAAGAACTCAAACAGATATCTATACACCCATGTTCATAGCAACATTTTTCACAATAGCCAAAAGGCAGAAGCAAACCAAGTATCTATCGACAGATGAACAAATAAACAAAATGTGATACAGACATACTAATGACTATTATTCAGCCTTAAAAAGGAAGGGAAGACATTATGCTAAGCAAAATAAGCCAGATACAAAGGGAAAAAAATCCTTTATGATTCCACTTATTACGAGGTACCCAGAACAGTCAAATTTATAGAGACAGAAATTAGAACGGTGGCTGCCAGGGACTCAGAGGAGAGGGAATGGAGAATTAGTGTTCACTAGGGACAGAGTTTCAGTATCGGAAGATAAAGTGGGTTGAGATGGATGGTGGTGATGATGGCACAGCAATGTGAATGTACTTAATGTCACTGAACTGTACACTTAAAAATGGTTAAAATGGTAAATTTTATGTTATATATATTTTACCACAATAAAAAATGTAAAATAAGATAACAGAAAAGTTTCAAAGGAGGTGGTGAGGAGAAAGGTGATTTGGTGGGTGGAGACTTCCCAGATCTGAGGTGGTGAAGGGTGAGGGAAACAGCATGCGGACTCCACACAGCAGACCAGGCACTCTCTGTGCTCAAGGTTCTGAGCAGTGGATTCAGGAAGAGAGAATCAACAGAGTGAGAGGGAAAGCAGATGTAATAAGAGTAGTACTTGTGAAGGGATTTGGCAGCAAACATTGAGATCTGCTACATGCTGGGAATTTGGTTAGACACACAATGAGGCACAGCATGAAGACATGGGTTTATGTCTAACAGAATTTATAATCCAGGAAAAGAAACAGAACACCTGCACCTGGGTCCTCACCTTTGGGCACAAGACTGTCCCTGCTGCTTCCAGGGGGACCCAGGCTCATGATCCCACCCACCTTGGCTCTTCCAGGAACTAGCTGATGTCTCTGAGCAAGCTACTTGACTTCTCTGAGCATCAATTACTTTAATCATAAAAAGAAGGTGCCAGACTAAAGGGCCACTGAGGTTACACTAGGAGTTCATAGGAAAAGAGAACACATAATGCTATGCTATAAATGATTACCCTTGAATCTTGCAGATTCAAGAAATATTGGAGTTATTAGTTCTTAAAAATATTGGAGTCATTAGTTCTTAAAATTGTCCAGGTAATATCCTCCCCTTTCAAAATTATGGTGAAAACCATGAAAAACACCCCAGAAAAAAATGAGCACATTCCCATAATCCACATATTCAATAATTATATGCACAAAATATTGCACACAGGGGGGCCTGGGTGGTTCAGTCATTAAGCATCTGCCTTCAGCTCAGGTCATGATCCCAGGGTGCTGGGATCGAGCCCCACATCGGGGTCCCTGCTTGGCCAGAGGCCTGCTTCTCCCTCTCCCACTCCCCCTGCTTGTGTTTGCTCTCTCACTGTCTCTCTGTCAAATAAATAAAATCTTTAAAAAAAATATTGCACACAATTCCAGGGGGCATGGGCCTCTGAAGCCCACCTATAGAAGACCCCCAGAGATTTACAAAGTCCAGGTCAACATTTTTTGGTCTAGGTCTGAGTATCTAATATAAAACATGGTGTTTATAGTTAATAACATTGTATTCCATAATTGAAATTTGCTAAGAGAGTAAAACTTTTTTTAAAGGTCTATTTATTTATTTGAGAGAGAGAGAGAGAGACACCGCAGGGGGGAGGGGCAGAGGGAGATGGAGAGAGACAATCCCAAGCAGACTTCATGCTGAGCACAGAGCCTGACGAGGGGTTCGATGTGGGGCTCAATATTACCACCCCAAGATCACAACCTGAGCTAAAACCAAGAGGCTGTTGCTCAACCAACTGTGCCACACAGGTGCCCCAAGAGAGTAAAACTTAAATATTGTCTTACATACACAAAGAACCTTTGATGGAACCTTTGATGTAGTTCTTGGAGATGAGAAAACTAAGAGGAGGGACAATAGAGAGGAAGACCATGGAGCTCTGTTTGACCAGTATATGCAGGCGGTGGGATTTAGGAGGAAAGAAAGAAATTGTGTTTGTGAACATAGATGCTCTTGTTCAACCTGTAACTACAGGGAAAAGTTTTCTAAAGATGGTTTCCTTTCTGCCTGATGATAAAAGAAAGACACGTCCATGACAAGTCAGGAAAAGAGAATCAGGGTGGGAAGAAACCTGACATTGACCATCGACATAGGAAGTAAAATCTTTGGACATTTTCATTAAAAAAAAAAAGACAAACAGGGTTAGAGTATGTTCCTGCCCCCCCCCCCCCACACACATACTTGCTAATATTGTCAAGACAGCTTATCAACAAGGGAAGTAGGCTAATGAGATGGCCTGGATTTATAAGGCTTAAAGTGTACAGTGGAATGTGCAAAATGGGATGTCTGAGCTCCTAAGAAGGCAGGAAGTGCTTCTGGTTCTGTCCCTGCTGCCCCAGGCAGTGCTTGGCACATCACAAATGCTTGACAAATATTTGCAGAATAAATGTTGGTTGGGGTACCATGCAGTGGTAAGAGTGGGGTGAGGAGTACAGTCAGAAAAAAGCAAGATAACAATAAAATAGAGGCAGGATAACCTGAGGGTGGAAGCCCAAGAAACAGACAATAAAAATGCAAGTCCAACAACGGCCATAGGCTGGAGACAGCTGGGAGGGTTTGTGAGACACACAGACAGGGCATACAACCTCAGGCTGCCCATGGCCCCAGGAAGTCAAGAAATCAACTAAGGAGGCCTGAGGTCCAACAAACATACAATCGTAGGTAAAAGCAGTGTAGTAAAGATCAAATATAAAGAGTTAATGGGAAGGAACTGGGCAGAAGCTAGAGAGAAGGAAGGGATAGATTTTACTGGGGCAGGCCAAGAAGGCAGAACTGGGGTTGCTGAGAATGGCCAGAGCCTTCCTCCAACACTGAGGCTGTTCTCAGCTGAGCTTAGGAGACAAATTTTAGACAAGTGGAATCATCCTAAGAAAATTGTTGTATCAGAAATTGCATTTGGCTCCCAGTAACAGAGACTCCCCTCCCCAAATGACTTAAACCATATAGTCCTTTATTTTTCTCTCACAAAAAAGAAACCTAGAGATGGACAATCTTGAGCTAGTATAGAATGTTCCTGACAACTTCCATTTTTCTGCCCTGTTAACCTTACTGCTTACCAATTTCCCTCTTTAAGTTTACTCATGGTCACAATATGGCTGCTGTTGGCCAGAAGTGTGACTGGAATCCATTCAGCCCAGCACTAATGGTCTGCTTCCTTGTGCTCCATGTTCATCAAGACTACCTACCACAGCTTTACTGCCAGCCCCCGAGCTCTTGCATGGTCCTATCCATACCCAAGGCATCCAAGTAGCTCAGAAAAGTGAACATCAGAGTCCCCACCAATCCACTCTGCCCAAAATAACTTGATCAGGCCCTGCTCCAAGTGGAATGGGGGTAAGGAGTCCAAAAGGAGGTCTCCTTTAGAACTCAGTCATGGGTCTTGGCTGGACAAAAGCCCTTTGCTGTTGAAGTGTCATTCACTTGCAGAGAGTGGAGAGCAAAGAACCAGAACCCTGTCTTGCTTTGTTCCAGCTCTGCACTCTTCTTTTCTTTGCCACCCATCCACATTTCAGGAAGAGGAAGGGGGGAAGGCAGAGGCACTTATCAACTGAGTTAGCCCCTTAGAAAGTTGACCTGAAACTGTCATCTTCTGCCTACTTCCTGTTGCAGAACTTACAGGGCCATTGCAACCTGCATGGGGGGCTAGCAATGACTGCGACAGGGGGAGAAGTGAGGTTTGGCAGTGATGACCACTCTGGGCCATCGTTGGCTTTCAAGCGGAGAAAAGAGAATGTGAAACAAAGCTTGAAGGCTATAAAGGACAGATTGAGAGAAAACTTTAGGCCAAGTTCTGGACAATAAAGCATTTTGTTTTTGCTTTATGCCCACATTGTTTCCCAGGAAAATAAATCCCTGTCTAGAGGGTAGCAGTGTGGGTCAGAGAAAAGAACTCTGCACTATTTGACAGGCAGCCTGCAAACATGGGCTTGGTCACTGCCTAGGTGTCTAACTGTGGGCAAATTACTTTTCACCTCTTGGCCTCAGTTTTCCAACAGTAAATGACACCTATGTTCACTTCCAAACCCTGAATCCAGTGGTTCTCAAATGGTCCATTTCTGGAAAAAAGAGCTCTCCTGGGTGTGATGGTCTTGAGCGACAAATGATGTATGGAGGTGGGTGAGCCCTTTGAAAAGGTTTTCTCCAGCATGCACAACAGAAATGAACAGAATGACGACCCCAGAGAGAAGGGAGCAGGTCAAGGTCAATGGCATCCCTGAATAAGATTTAAAATCCTACCGGAAATGACAAGTCACTGGTACAAGTGCCAGTTATCTAACACCAGTAGACAGAGCATATGACACATAAGGAAGGTCAGAAAAGTCAGATATTTACTCAAAATAAGAGAAAATATTAAACATGCCAACTCAGGTCAGATTCCCGGAATAGAAAAAGACCTTTTATGGAAAACTATAGAAGATGTAAAAGTGGCCAAGATGATAAGCAGAAAATCACTGTTAAAAAAATGTTCAAAGCATCTACAAGTACCATGGGGCATAAAGAGTAAAGAACCATGAAGAAATACACATGGAGGCCATGTTCTGTGATGTAATAAGCATTAGTTACCCATAGGTCAATAGTCAGCTGTTATACCAAGGGAATCAAAAGGTACAGCACCACTCCCCACCTCACGGAGATGATGATCCAGGTGGGGAGGTGGCAGGTGGAGGGAGATCAGTGCGGCCACCAAAGTGCTGCACCCTGGATGTGCTGTGGAATCACCTCGTGTATGAGTTTGCTCCAGTTGCTGTAACAAAATACCACAGACTGGGCGGCTTCAACAACAGAAATTTACATTCTCATAGTTCTGGAAGCTAGAAGTCTAAGATCAAAATGCTGGCAGGGCTGGTTTTTCCTGAGGCCTCCCTCCTTGGCTTGAAGACGGTTGCCTTCTACCTATGCCCTCACATGGCCTTCCCTCTGGGTGTGTCTGTATCCTCATGTCCTCCTCTTCACTGGTCATATTGGATTAGGGCCTGCCCTAATGTGGGCCTCATTTAACTTAACTACCTCTTAGAAGACCTTATACACAATCATTTTCTGAGGTACTGGGGATTAGGACTTCAACATCTGAATTTGGTGGGAGTGGGGCACACAATTCAGCCAGAACTCCTAGAGAGCTTTGGAAAGTACTGATACCCAGACTCCACCTTCAGAGATTCAGAGCCTTTGGTTTAGCCTGAGGCTCAAAAATTTTTTTAGAATTTAAAAACAGTTTTCAGTTTTTTAGGAAAAAAAAAACTCCCCCAGTGATTCTCAGCCGATGTTGAAACCACTAAGCTAAGGTAACACCTGGACAATATTATATGGCAATTGCAGGCCAACCCAAGTGATGTTAAGTCTAGGTAAAACAGAAATTCTTAAAAGGACAGACTGGTTATCGAGGCAGAGAATTTGAACAGGACTTCCCAGTGGGCTTTTGGGAGATGGGAAGATGTGCATGACAGGGCAGGGGGGGGCCTACAGCAACGTTGTAAGTGGGGCCTTGCTTGAAGGAGTGAACTCCCGAATCTCAGGAGCGGTAACATTGCCTGGTTTGGGGGAGGAGGGGTTGTATATAAGCAGCTGCACACTCAGGAGCCATGGGGAACTTCTGAGCAGGGGCGTGATGATCACCCAAGATCAACCAGCAGGGTGCATTGGAAGGACTGTGGGGAGGATATTGTCATGGCAACAGTACACACACATGCACGCACGCACGCAAAATGGGCAGGGGGCACTGCTTAAAAATACATGATGAATATACAACCACAGCTCAGCAAGAGTTCACGAAACCTCAAGAACCCTTAACTGTACATAAGAAATCATGCAGTAGGGGCGCCTGGGTGGCTCAGTGGTTAAGCGTCTGCCTTCAGCTCGGGTCATGATCCCAGGATCCTGGGATCGAGCCCTGAATCAGGCTCCTGCTTGGCGGGAAGACTGCTTCTTCCTCTCCCACTCCCCCTGCTTGTATTCCCTCTCTCGCTGTGTCTCTCTCTGTCAAATAAAGAAATAAAATTAAAAAAAAAAAGAAACCATGCAGTAATCTTTTATCTGGTTCAGAATAGGGTTAATGAATCTACTATGCTGTTAGGGGACAGTGGTTCTATTCACGGGGGAGGGGAGGGAGGACTTGAAGATCAGAGCACACTTGGGGACAGCTCTGGAACGCTGTTAATTCCTGATTCTTGAGCTGGTAGTAGTTACGTTGGTTTGCTCAGTGAGAACTCACTGAGTATAGCTGGCTCTACATTCCTGATTTACATACTCTTTTGTATGTATGTTATACTTCAATAAAAGTAAAATTTAATGTAAAAAAAAAGCTTTGTGATATCCCGTTGATTAGACTTACCAAATCTATCTAGCCAGTACCCTATGGGTAGGCATTTCTTACTGTGATTATTATAGACAATCCTGACATAAAACACCCTGTAAACATAAAATCAAAAGAAGAAAAGAATCTTTTAAGGCAACATATGTAAAGCTCTTTTCAGTTTACAAAGTGATTTTATATACATATATATATGTATTATATATATACACACACATAAATATATTTACATGTTATATAAGTATAATACATATACATGTGTATATATAATATGTATATATATAATAAGTATATATGTATATATATAATACATATATATATACACACACATACATATTACTTCATTTCTCCTACCATAACCTACAAGGGAGAGCGTGGGAAACCCCACTGAACAAAGGAGAAATCCAAGACCTGGCACAGCTCCAAAGTCTGTTTGTCCCTTGGCCTCTGGGTCACAAATGACAGAGCCAAGGCTCCGCCAGCCTTCAAACTGCCAACATCTCAGCTCTCCCTCAGGGTGCCTTAATCCGTTGTTGATGAGGGCTGGTTGAAGGCAGAAGAGAAGCAGCCCATTCTTGATGAAATGAGAACCAAAGACTACAAGCACCGCGGGGAAGACACTGTGACCGCAAGTGTCTGGATTCAAAAACAGGAAGGGGGAAACCAGCACAGGGCAGATTTGGAATCGGTCCATGGAAGTAGAATGAATAACTCCAAATCCTGCTTTCTCTTACACTTACGGTGGCCTCCATGAGCAGGACCGCTCGTTTCCTTGAGAATGTTTTTGTCATTTTGTCATCACATTTCACATAGTGGGAGATGGTGAGGGAGGAGCCTTCAAGGGGCCACCAGAGGACAGGTCCTCCTGAGGAAGGAAAAGGAGCAAAGGCAGGGGACAGACCTAGCCTGAGGAGGGGGCATAGGGGTACAGGCTAGGCGGTTTCTCTTTCCATAATCTTACCACCGTGTGGTAGTCAGGGTTCTCCTGAGAAACAGAACCAACAGAATGTATATAAAGAGATACACAGAGATTTATCATGAGGAACTGGTGCAGGAAATTCTGGAGGCTCTGGAGGCTGAGGGGTCCCACTGTCCATTGTTACCAGCTGGAGGCCCTGGAGAGCCAGGTTCCCCTGATGATGGTGTCAGTCCTAGCAGAGTCTGAAGGCCCAAGAACCAGGAGTGCTGGTGTGGAGGGCAGGAAAAGATGGAGGTCTCAGCTCAAGCAAAGAGCAAGTTGTCCCTTCCTTTGCCTTTTGGTTCTATGTGGGCCCTCAGTGGATTGGATGATGCCCACCCACATTAGCGAAGGTCATCTTCTTTACTCAGTTTACTGACTCAAATGCTAATTTCTTCTGAAAACACCTCACACACACACACACACACACACACACACACACACACACGAAGAAATTGTTTTACTAACTTTCCCCCATAGCCCAGTCAAAGTGACACATAAAGTTCATCACACACTGGTTCGAAAAAATGATATAAAATAACCTGGGACAACCCTGGGATGCAAGAACAGTAGGCAATCCCTGTTTTTCCTCCTTAGGTTTAGCGACAACTGGCTAGCACTGCGCTCTATGACCCTTCACTGGATGCAGGCAGAACCTTCTTTTCTCCTCCGGGAAATGGATAGAAGCACTTTTTCTGGGATGCATGGACGTGGAAGAGACTGCACAGATGCAAACCTTGAATCTAGAACTTGTTGGGCAACCGTTCAACCCTCAAAGCTATTTCCTTCCCTGCACAGTGAGGATAATAGTGTTTCCCAGGAGTGTTGAGATGATGGCTGTGAAGTCCCTGGCACGCAGTAGGACATTAATAAAGATTAGTAGGTCTCCCTTTTGGCTTAGCTTGTTGGTAAACAATCATCTCTTGGCTATACAATCCAATATATTGATTTATGGGGTTATCTCAACCCAAAATCCAGGGGAGGTGATGCCTTATCTCCTCCGCGTTCCTCTTTCATCCGTGAGTGCCTAAAGTGCTGTATTTCTCTGCCCCAATTTCTCATGCTGACTGTATCACTGATGTGTGTGCACATGGCTTATTTCTCCCACGACAGTAGGAGATGGTTGGGGGTGAGAACTAGGCCATTTATTTTGGGGTCCCCAGTGCATAGCTATGCACAGAGCACACACATTGAAGGTGCTCAGGAAATGTTTGTTGAGTGCCTAAATGAGGGCAATTGTCCCCCACCATCAGCAACCAACCAGAAGTAGATGAACCTCCTTCTGACCTATTATCAGAAAGTGAGTAGTAGTCTAACACCACATCACAATGCTGCATTATTCATCTTACTTCATCTCTTCATGCGGCCATTTTAGCATCTCACATCATCACAAGAAAACGGGGAAGGGAGCCTCAATACTCTTTGAGACTGCTCAGCCCATACTCAGAGTTAAAATAAATAAAAGTTTATACTCACTCCTCCTTGGGCTAAGACTGATGTATAATGAGCGGCATGCCAGCCACTTCCCTTGCTTGTCTGTTATGTTGTGCTGGGTCCCCCAGGAGGTTGGAACCAGAGCCACTGAACTCCAGGAGTCACTCTGAGAGTGAGGGTCAACATCTGATGGTATTCACCTTGGTCAGTCCCAATAGTATCCACCCTGGAAAACACAGGGCACAGTCAAAGGGTTGATTGTGAGAGTTTAGGAAGGAAACATGGGTAGAGTCTCGAACACTGTGTGTCCAACAAGGGACAGTGATGTGCCCCTAAGATGACAATAGTGGGAACTTGTTACTGCTCCTGTGACTGAAGGGATGTGGGGAGGAAAGAGCATCGCTGGACCAGTGAGAGGTAAAGCTACAGAACAAGCACCCAACAGCCTTGAGTAGAAAAATACAAACATTGCCAAAGCTGTAGCCTGGCAGTGGATGGGAAAACAAATAGCCCAACCTCTGTCTTCTCACCCTGCCATTGACCAAACCCAACCAGAAGCTAGAGGGCAAGGGAGTCTTTGAGGTAATCTATAGAAGTCAAAGGACTAAGACTAGATCTGGAGAGGCAGACAGAGATTTAACAACCCAAATATCCCAAATGACATCAGCTTCCAGCCAAAGGAAACCCTGGGCAGGGGCACCAGTAACATGCCTGAGACCTTAGTGCATTTCAGCTCCAAAGACCCTCTCTACAACCCTCCTATGTGCCAGGCACCGGAGAGTCACTGGGGAGTCATAAGACTGCTCAGAGGAGTCCATGGTCCTGGAAGAGAAGCAAAATGTCATCTTTTTTGATCCTTCTTGAATCTGGTATCAACCTAGAGTAGCTGGGGGGGCTTCAAAGCTCCAGACTATAACCCAAAAAGTTCTCCAGACCCCTATCAAGTTCATATGAACTTCAGTAACCACTAATTCATGGTGGGTCAATGTTTGCAAGGCATTTTTATAGTATTGTAGATAATTTTCACATCGTGCCATGAAGAATGCAAAAACTAATATTCCTTTCTACCCTCGCTGCTTTTTATCAGATAAGAAAACTGACAGATGTAAAGGGAACCTGATCTTCATGACTCTAGGAACCGTGTCCTCTTACTGTAAAGAAGGGTGGCTGAAGGCCTAACCAGGCTCCCAAAATCACCCTGCCTCCCAACTGCAGGCCAGAGGTAGCTTCAGACCCCTGAAGTGGAAGAGATAGGGCTCAGAGGGTCAGGCTGGACCACACCACAGTTGTCTGAGCAGAAAGAGAGATGATGGGGGTATGAAATGGGGTGGAGTACTCATGCCACAGAGCACCTATAGAGGGAAGAAAGTACCTTTGGCACCTCTCTGAACCCCCCATTCACTCTTATACAAATAGTTCAGAATATATGTTCTCCCAGTATCCAAGAAGGAGCAGCAACTATGGCTGTGGGCGAGAGCAGCAAGATGCTCAGCACATGGATCACAGGACAAGATGCACCCTACTGTACAACCTCATCTTCACTGGCATCTTCAAGGTTTCTACAAGCATGTGAACTGATCCTTTGTGATTACCATGATTGAGGAAGATCAAATCAAAGAAAGCAAAAGAGTCTGAGCATAGAAGTGGGGTGTTGGGTCCGGTGTTGCCACATGAGGAGAACTTGGTTCCATGACTATCCAGGTCTATCCTCAGAATTATTCACATTGCTCGGGTACTTCTTGCTGGAACTGAAGGAGGTTCTGGGTTTAGCAGAGAAGCTGGCAGAAGAGTACCAAGTCCCTGGGCTCTTGCTGGATTAGGAGGCCATCCAAGGGATTCAGGGACATCCCAGCAGGAATTGAGTCTATAGGTATGGTGGTAGCTGCTACATTTTCTACTACTGTCAACATTACTCAAGCCCCACACAGAACCCACCAGGCCAAGGGGCTCCATCCCATCTACCTCCAAGCATTATGGCTCTTTCACCTTGTATGAGCTCGTCAACCCCCAAGTGGGATGCTCCTCCTCAAGGGGTACCAATAGACATGGTCTTTCCAGTCTCCTTGGGACCCTCTTCACCAAGAATTAGGGACCCACCTCCCTCAGGAATGCATCCACCCAGGCCGTAGGTACTGTTGAGCCTTCTTGGTCACTTTTTCTGCCATGCATAACTGAAAATGTGTAGAGTGTTTGTGAGCTTTTGTCTCCTCTTTCCTACATTAACATCAGCCAATAATAAATGCACAGAGCAGTTGAACTGTGGAGTGAGGGGAGACAAGCAAAGGCTCAGGAGTCAGAAGACTAGGTCTTCATCCTAATTCCACCATAGACCAACATTCATCCTTGAGGAAGTCAGTTTACCTCACTGGGTACAAGTGGGATAGGATATAGAAGCCCAGGTGTTTTCCAAGTGACCCTTAAGCCTCAGTAGCCCATGAATCTATTACTTCCTTGTTACCCTTGTTACCCCCAACCCACACCTAGATACCCAGTGCCTCATATACTTCCTGTTTTCTCTTGGATGTCCTAAGGGAACATAATTAATAAAACTCATGTTATTCTATGAAACCAATTCATTCCTTTGTTCTGCAAATACCTATTGAATATACCAAATCCTGGACATTATCAAGAAAGAACACTAGGTAACTTCTTGGGACAGAGTTCTTTAATGTTCTACTCTCTGGACAACCATGAAACTGAGAAAAGGAAAACCTTTTGACTTAAACAACACTAGGAACTTCCCATTTCCTCCACATTTCTCTTCCCTTCCCTGCCTGGCACAGAGCTGATGGTTGAAGGAGCCATTGGTAAGGGTGTTGGGGTACCTACAGAAATGGTGGAGAATATGGGAGTTTTTTGTATCATTCCTGCAAACTTTCAGTAGGTTTGGAACTACTTCAAAATAAATATTAGTTACTTAAAAAGCATGAATAGTGGAGACTCAGTGTCAGCAGAAGGCCAGTGGGTGGAATGTTTGGAGGCAGCAGAAGTTCCCCCAGTTCAGGCCACTGCATTGACCTGTGGACAAAAGTCCATTTGAAGAGGCTGGAACAAAATGAGAACTAGATGAGGATGGGGCTTAGGCTCATGTCCAGCTCCATCACTAATTCCATCATTTAGTCAACAACTCCCTGTGGACAACCTGCCTCAGTTTTCTCATCTGTAAAATGGGTTATTTGGACTCAGTGATGCTTATGGGTCCTTTCAGTGCTCACCCTTCCTGAGTCTGTAATGAGGACTCTAGGATGCTTCACACCTGGGCCTTGAAGAGGGGCACTGGGGGCATTTGGTGTAGGTTAAGCCTTGCTTTGTCCAGCGTGATGATGGCAACATGAGGCAAAGGAAAGAGAGGCAGATTTGCAGTCTGCCATATCCCCCTCAAAGTCCCAGCACTACCCTTTAGCAGCTATAAAGCCTTGACTTGGACTAATAAATCAACCTATCTGAGCCTGGTCACTGCTCCTGTGTAAAATGGAGACATCAACACCTGCCCTGCACAGTCAATGCCTCTCTTCTTCCCCTTCCCCCTTGAATTGCATCTCAGGGCCCCGCCAGCCCCAAGGAGCCTGCTTCATAATGACCTCCTTGGATGACAGGCGCTGGGGCAACAGGAAGGACTGTTGTTTTAACTGCTCTGCGTTTCCTCCCTTTGTCTCTGACATTATAAACAAGCCTATTCCCCAAAGCCACATCTGATAATCCAGCTGCAGGAGGTCAGCGGTCAAGCAATCAGAAATGCTTTTAGTTGGGATTAGGTAATTCAGAGCTGGGCCTGATGCCCGCAGCAGGTCGGAACCAACCTATCCTCATTGTCACTGCCTGGGCACAATGCCCCTTGGGAAGCTGTCTGCCACCCAGATGGAGCGGGAGTGACCAGGGCAAGGGTCAGCCTGTCCACACAGCTCCCTGAGACAGCTTCCAGGCCACCAGCCTTAAGACAGCAGGTCATGACAAAAGGCCCCTGTTAGGGGAGACTCTTTGCGGCACACAAAGAACTTTCACCTGGTCTCAGCTATCCTTGGAGAGCATTTAGAGCAAGAGAATGGGGCCCAGAGAGGAGAAGGGTCTGCTCAGGGCCCAAGGAGCAGGTAAGGAGAAAGGAGTTTGACTCTGAACCCAAACTCAAGGCTCACACAGAGATATCAGCTTCACATTCCCCAACCATCCTAGCTTATCACAGAATCTGAGTGGCTGTGCCTTCCTTCTTCCACAGCCTGAGGGGAGTATAGTGTCTCCTTCAGTACTCATCCACTGTACTGAAATCAATCCAGGTAGGTGACAAATTTACTTAGGTGATAAATTTACTGTGTGTGATGTTATGCAGGAACCAGAGGACTCCTCTAAGTCTTTTTGGTATTAAATGGAGGAAGGAATGTAGCAGTAAAAAGTATAGTCCAAAGAGCTCCCCCTTAGTCAGTTGACCCACTTGATAATATACCAGATGCTCTAGTTAATGTGCTCAGCTGAGCTTTCCTGTAAAGAAAGAGTTAATGTAGAGGTTATTTGTGGTAACTTACCTCCCATATAGGCACTTATTTCCCTAAGTTGGTTGAGACAGGAGGGGAAAGAGACGGGGGGAAATAAGAAGAGAGAGAGGAAAAATGGGTTCGTTTAAAGATCAAAAGATGCTCAGAGATCCAAAAGGAAATACGAACTCTGGGGGTGGGGGGGTTTTCAGGACTCTGTATCCTCCTGATAAGGAACTAAATCTTGGGATGGCTCCATCCTCCTGTCTACAGCCCCAGGACTAAGTCCACTCTCCAATGAGAGCAGGCAATGGCACCCATTCCTGGAGCTGGTGACCAGAGAGGCCAGAGCAGACACAGACCTGGGGAATATCCCCTAAGTCCACGACAGGAAAGAAGGATTGGACAGTATTCTGTTAGTTTCAGGTATGGCTTATGGCAGTTACACATGTGACCACAAAAATATGGACTAAGCTTGCCTATGCAAATTAAACACCATTCAAACACATTTCCACTTATTTATAGGCATTAGTGATCCTCACAGACTGAGGTCTAACCAAATAGTAAAAGAGTTTGGTTAGTCTTAATGATAAAAGTAGAGATAGGAGCACTGAAATAGGAACATTCTACGGATGCCGGAACTTAAGCAGAGATTTAAGAGAGTGTCACATGGAAATAAAAAAAAAAATTGAAGGAAAAATTGAAACAATTCATTCCCTTGATTTTTTTTCTCAAAATATTAGATAAAAGTTTCTATTCAAATTGTTTGAGAGTTGGAATTATTGAAACTAAAGCTGAGACAAATAAAGGGGATCACCAGACAGAAGGACCTGTATTAAACCCATTGGCTGCTCAACAGATTAATGGGAAGAACTACAGGGGGACAGCCGGAGACAGGTGTTCTCGCCTCTGCTTTCTGACAGAGCAAGCACGTATAACTTTTGCTGAGGCCCTTTGCTCACCCTCAGTCCTGGTCCTTGTAACCTTATCATCAGCAGGAAAGACAGTGCAGCAGAGACAGAGAAAGAGAAATAGGACATACGGACATTGTGTTATCAAGGATTCAGGTAATACAATTCTAAGTGTGTTAATCTGACCTATCTCTTTCTCTTTGCTTCTTGGTGATGTTTCAATTTACTTAAGAAACCGTGCTATTTGAGCATTTAATTGTGAGCCTTTCTGTTTCATGACCACGGGAAAACTTGGCCGAACTCTACTCAGACCTACCAATGCATCAAGGTATCCACCACACAACAAATCTAAAAGATGAATGACATTTTCCTTGGTGAAGATGGATGAAAAGCATTTCAAGTAGAAGGAACAGCCTGGGCAAAAGAATTCCTGGGGCATTTCCTTCTTTTTAGAGGACGATGTTGGCAGAATGTTGCATGGGATGTGTTTATTACAGGGTTCTGAATGGTCAGGGTTTGTTGCTGTTGTTGTTCATTTGTCTTTTGGTTCTACTTTAATCTACTAAAAAACAAAATAAAAAATAAAGCTCCTTCGGAATGATACGACTCGTAGGAAAGAAACTACAGAAACTGGAAGATTTTGGAGTGAGGTTGACAGGAGCTTTCAACTGGCCCAGGAAAGCTGCCTGATTTGAACGGTTTAACCCTGTTCCTTTCATTTCAACAATGATACTGTTTTGACTGTGAGGTCTCATATACCTCACATAGTTGGAAAATGAGCCATTTTGCATAAGTCAACTTTCCACATAACAAAAATTTTGCTTTATATAACATCAAGATTTTTTTCTATGCTGTAAATCACTCAAATTTTTTTTGCCTTTTTTTTTTTTTTAAGGGCACAGAGCCCAACACAGGGCTCGAACTCATGACCCTGAGATCAGTACCTGAGCTGAGATCAAGAGTCAGTCGCTTAACCAACTGAGCCACCCAGGCACCCCTAAATCATTCAAAATCTTAAAAATTATAAGAAATAGGAGAAAGATTGTTATAATATTAACCTATACAATAAAATGCATATTTTTCATATAATATGGAGCAGATACAATGCCATGGCTCACCAAATCCTCTGTCATATTCCTCTTTCCTGATTATATGACCACCCTTTCTGTCCTTTGCAATTAGGTGGATCTTGTGACCAGCTCTTGCCAATGATATGTGAATAGACATGACACATGTCATTACTATGTTGACACAGTGAATATGGAGGCCTCAAGTTTGGACAGCAGAGCCAATTAAAGCAGCTTGGACCCCATAGTCACCACTTAAATGGCAATAGCCCCAGAAGGTTACCTGGATTGACGATAATTTTGTGTAAATGAGAAATAAACCTCCACTGGACTAAGCTGCTGAGATTTGGGACTCATCAGTGCAGCATAACCCAGCCTATCCACACTAACACATGATATAAGAATGAGAACAATAAAAATAAAAATATTTTTAAATGCATAGAGAGAAATTACTCCAAAAGGTTTATAATTCTGTTTTTAGATGATGGTACCTACAGGAAATTTAAAAAAAACCTAATTTTGCATATTTTCAACATTCTATCATGTAATACATTACTTTTGGTGGGAAAAAAATTCTTTTAAAAGCCCCAAAAGTTATTGGTAAAGGAATAGACACATAGATGAATGGAACAGAATAAAGAATAACCCCCTAAAATAAACCCATACAGAAATGTCCAACTGATTTTTGACAAAAATGCAAAATGAGAAAGGATAGTTTTTTTCAGTAAATTGTGCTGGAGCAATTGGACATCCATAGTAAAAAAGAAAGAAAGAAAGAAAATTAATATCAATCTAAACCTCATACCTCATCTGAAAAAGAAACTAAAAACTACCCCAAGTTCTACATGAGAGCATGTGTGTGAAAATGTCTGGCACCCTGTGGGTGCTGGGTGGTAGCTCTTCCACTCTTTTGATGGTTCCTTATCCAGCTTCTGCTCTAGGATGATGGCCAGTCTGCTGTGAGCTCCCCAAAAGACTCAGGGATGACAGATACTTTCTTGGCTTCTCAGAAAGGAAGGGAAAGCATTGAGATTAATGTTCTGGGGAGAAAAAAACAGTGTCTTTCCATCTGTCTCTTTTACCAGGTAACAAGGTAACAGAGTCTGGGAAAAGCTGGAATGTGGTCTTTCCTGCCTAGGAGAGAAAAGCCAATCCCTGCACTAGGATAGAAAGGATCCTGGTTCAGCCAAGAACCTAATGTGGGTGCTGGAAAAACACTCCTTTCTCACCTGGGGGCTTGCCGGCTACCTCTCACCTGGGCAGGTGGTGATGTGTGGCAAAGTACCCAGCTCCAAGAACATGTTGATGGATCCATGGAAATTCAGAGAATGGGAGCAACTGGTATGATACAAGAAACTGATTTGCAAAACCAGATCAATAAAACTGGGTATAGTCTGTGTCATTCTGGCAAATGTGGCCAAGGGTGGGCGGGAGTAGATTGGGAGGTGGTCAAGAAGGGTAGCAGAATCTTCCAGCATTTCTCAACAAGGGGGAATATTGCCAGGGACAAGTTTGAGACATGAGAAAACCATGTGTGGTCCTGAGAGCATTCAGCCCAATTCTGCCCTCTGTGAAAGCTTGTGTTCTGCTCCCTGGTGGCCTTCTCCTGGAGGACCCAAGCTCCATTCAAAGTCTGGGCAACTAGAATTATAGGGAGTGCTCAGGACTGGGGCCAGGTGACTGAGATGCTATCTCACTGGGGCAATGGAGACCCAAGGATTTCATACCATATCTCTGGGCTTCTGATTTCTTCTCCAAAAAAAATGAGGAGGCTGGACAAGGTGGCCCCTAAAGAAGCTGTCCATCCTAAAAGTCTATGATTCTACAGGAAGCCAAAGTCTCTCCAAAACTGTACCTTTCAGAGAAAGGCAGCCCACAGCAGACCATCCTTGTGCCACCCCTGCTCTTTGAAGATGCACATAAGGCCATGCAGGTTGGATTCACACTTGTTCTCAACTATACAGAGAAGTGGGGCACCTGGGTGGCTCAGTTGGTTAAGCGACTGCCTTCGGCTCAGGTCATGATCCTGGAGTCCCGGGATCGAGCCCCACATCGGGCTCCCTGCTCAGCAGGAAGTCTGCTTCTCCCTCTGACCCTTTCCCCTCTCATGCTCTCTCTCTTCCTCATTCTCTCTCTCAAATAAATAAATAAAATCTTTAAAAAAAAAACTATACAGAGAAGTATGACTACTAAGAGCTGACTGGGTCAAGGTGAGGTTACAGCATCTATAAACAAGGACACAGAACCAGCTCTTTCCCTCTCTAGCTTCTGACTGGTTCATTTACCTCTCTGGGCCTCAGCTTTTTCATCTTTTTTCATCAATAAAATAAAAACAAAATCCCTATTTCACAGGCTTGTTCTGAGGATGCCATGAAGCTGGTGACTAGGGAGAGCTCCGGCAATGCCATAACAGGATTTCTTAAACCTGGTTGCATGTTAGACTCTACCTAGAGCCCCACCTCAGAAATCTCTACTGAACCAGCACTTTTCTAATGTTCCCTGTGGGATTCTAGTGTATAGCCGGGAATGAGAACCACTTCTCTCCGACTCTGCATAAATACACGTTATTGCTAATAAAGGTGAATAATTCAGCCAAGCAGTTATTTAGCTTATACAACACTAACAACCCATTTGACTGATTTTTGGACTAATGACCATTTATTTTAACATCAGATCTCTTAAGATTTCTATAATGTTTATGTTAGTCTGGGAATGAAGAAACAAATAAATAGAAGAAATAAAATCTTAAATTAATCTCTGTAAAGATATTCTCCAAACCAGTGGTTCCCAAACATCAGTCTTCAACACCAAATTATCCAAACCACCAGAGGTTTTGGTCGAAGTCCCAGATTTTCCAAACACCACTTCCTAGAGCTGAATCCAAACTTTTGAGGGTGGGGAACTGGTATGAGCCATCATTCCAGGTGATTCTGAAGCACAGCCAGGTTAGAGAATCATTGCTAACACATTCTGGGATGGGCACATCCTGCCAGGAAAGAAGACCTCCAGGAAGGGAAGAGTCATGTGCCCTTTAGCCTTCAGCCTCTGCTTGCTTATTGGGCTTCCATGGTCCCAACTGCGAAATGGGACACCAATAAATGATGGGCTCTGGAGATGCTCAGAGACATAACCCAAAGCTGTTTCCCATTGTGCAAGGGAATACAGCTCCTGTGTCACAACCAGGCTAGGCAGAGGAAACATTCATATATTGGTTACTAGTGAACACAGATTCCACACTGTGGAGTCTGGAGGCACTTGCTGATGTGGGCTTTTTCGTCCTTCCTGCTTGCACTTTGTCTCACTCAGAAAGCCTTGATTCCTTCAACACCCTGCAGGCCATCCTGCCCCATCTTCATTCTGTCACTCTGCAGATACAGACTCTACCCCAGGCTGGGCACTGGGGCCACCACGGAGAGCGCAACAGAAGCCATCCCTGCACCTTGGAGCTTAGAGTCTAGTCTAGAGACAGGTGAGGAGGACCAGGCTGGGTCAGGAGAAGCAAAGGGTGAGTCAGATTCAGCAATGTCACTGGGATGTGATGAGGACCTCATAACACCAGCACCCATTTATGGGTCACTTGCCCTGCCAACCTGATCCCCAGACACCATGTAGGACTCACCACTATCATCTCCATTTTGTGGTAGAGAAATGAAGAAATTAGAGATTTAAATACCTAGAGATAGGCAGCAGCTGCAAAGGGAAGCTAGGGTTTGAACTCAAAAGCATGGACACCAGCACTGGTTTTCTGAATGGCTAAGTGTCTTGTGTGCTATGTGAAGAACTTGTCTTTCATTTACAAGTCATTGAAGGATTTTTGCATACCTTACTAGGAGCCTTGGGAGCATGGACCCAGAGAAGAGGTGATGCAGGCCCTAGAAACTTCCAGGGAATCCTGAGTCCCTAGTGTATGTTCAAGAACGGAGGGAAGAATATGCTCTCCAGGTGGGACACATCCCCTAGTCCCTCTGGACTCCTCATCCCGTAGGAAGGGGTGTCAATGGAGGTGGGCCAGGGCCAGCCCCTCTAATGTCCAGGGTCCAAGACAGAGCCTCTGTTGCCTGCATCTACAGGTGACAGGTGTGGACAGAACCCTGGACTTAGACAAGAGGTTGAAGTTCTAAACCAGCTCAGCTACTTACTAGCCATGTGGCTGGGCAAGTGACTTAACTGTTCAATGCCTTACATAAAAAACAAGGAGATAAGGCTTTCCTCAGAAAGTGCTACGAAGATTGCTGAGAAGATTCAGCGATGGGTGTTGAAGTCTATTATTTACTCACACTAATAAGCACTTTGCATCTGTTCGTCTCCAATGACAGACTTCAGGGGTCAGCCCCTTTTGGCATTGCTTCAGCAGAAGATAGCCTCGCCCAGGGCCACACATCCAATGACAGATCCATGCCCAGCTCTAAAGGCTTGGTCATCTTGCCTCAAGTTGGGACAGCAATAAAGAGCTGTCTACTTTCAGAATGCCTTGCAAAATTGTCTGAGTTTCCACTGAGACTCCATGGCAGCCCACTTCTCCCTCTGCCAATCATGTTTCTTCCTGCTCCTCTGTAGGGATTGGTCCAAGGGCACCCCCTAATAAACCTCAGTACCCTAACCTGACTCTCAGATTTTGCTTCCCAAGGAACCTAATCTGTGACAGCTGAGAGCATATTTTCATTGTTGTTGCTGCTACTGTTTTTTCTTTTTTTAGTTGTGATACAGTACACATAACATAAAGTGTACCATCTTAACCATTTATAAGTGTGTAGTGCCATGACATTAAGTACATTCACACTGTTGTGCAATCATCACCAGCATCTACCCACAGAACTCTTCATCTTGCAAAACTGAAATTCTGTTCCCATTGAACACTAACTCTCCATTCTCCCTTTACCCAGCCCTCAGCAGTCACTGTTCTAGCATTTCTGATAGAACCACCATTTCTGCCTCTATGAATTTGATTCCTCTAGGAATCTAATATAAGTGAAATTATTCAGTATTTGCCCTTGTGTGGCTGGTTTATTTCACTTAGCACAACATCTTCAAGGTTCATCTATGTTGTAGCTTGTGTCAGAATCTCCTTGTATGTATATGTATACCACATTTTCTTTATGCTCTCACCCATTGATAGATAGTTAAGTTGCTTCCATCCTTTGGGGATAGTGGATGATGCTGCTATAAACACAGGTGTACAAAAAGCTATTCAAGACCCTGCTTTCAATTATTTTGGGTATATACCCAGATGTGGAATTGCTGGATCATATGGTAATCTTATGTTTAATTTTTTGAAGAACTGCCATGTTGTTCTCCATAGTGGCTACACCATTTTGCATTACCACGAACAGTGCGCAAGGATTCCAGTTTCTCCACATCCTCACCAATCCTTGCTATTTCCTCTTTCTTTTTTTGATAGTAGCCAACCTAATGGTTGCTAACTATTTTTCGATGTAAGTTTCCAGGCCTCCTCCTAGAGGGGCTGTATTTTTTTAAATGCTTCATGGTAGTTTCACCACAAATAGATTTGAGAACCACAGTTCTGAAATCTAGTAGTCACAGCATCCTGCTCCTACACAGATCTGAAACACATCTCCAAGCTTTTAAGATATATCACAAGGAGGGTGCCTGGGTGGCTCAGATGGTTAAGCGTCTGCCTTCGGCTCAGGTCATGATCCCAGGGTCCTGGGATCGAGTCCCGCATCGGGCTCCCTGCTCAGCGGGGAGCCTGCTTCTCCCTCTGCTTCTCTCTCTCTCTCTCTCTGTCTCTCATGAATAAATAAATAAAATCTTTAAAAAAAAAAAGACATATCACAAGGAATGGTGGGATAGGCATGGACCCTGACGTCCAAAACCCTGGGTTCTTTGTCTTATTTGAAGTGACTTCCTTGTCTTTGCCAGTAAAATGAGATCTTCAAAACAGAAGAGTATTAAGGTCCATTTGGCTTTGCCATTATCCAACTCTTGTGCTAGAGTTCCAGGTAGGAACTCATTTACACAAACCACTTTTGCTGAGCATGGACAGATACCATACACATAGGGGAATTGGACACAATCTCCTATCTTCTCAGTGTTTACCCTCAGCAACACTGCATGTATCTCCCCTAGAGACACCCCTGGGGATTTCAACCTCATAGCTTTCCCACAACACTTAGGAGTTAAATGGGGAGCTTCAGGAACAAGAGCATCCACCCGGTGGGGCACGAGGAGCCAGGGCAGTGAGGGCTGTGGCCATCCCCTCCCCTCCTGGCTTTGCTTCCTTTCAGAGCTGTGTGGCCATCCGTGGGCCGAGCAGGAGCCTGTTCCTTAGAATAGAAACCTGGTTGGGGTCTGCCCTTCCATCAAAAAACCCCTGGATCCACCATTCCAATGGATTCGCAAAGCTCTCATAGAGGAAGAAGAATAAGATTTTTTAAATCCACAGACATGACTTTCTCAGAATGCCAGCAAAACCTATTTCACTATAAAAGACTTCATTTTCCCCAAACCCAATTGCTGATCAAACGACTTTAATTGTGGCCATTAGAGTGTCTTTCTTAAGTACTTAGATGTTTGCCAGGCATATGTTCTAGGTACTAGCACTATGCTAGATTCAGGAAGAAATGCCACACATAGTAGTAATGTCATGATGCTGATTTGTGAATTCTCAGGGTCAAGCACTTTGCCTGGGAAAGACTCTGTGCCCGCTGAGTCCACAAGGTTGTGGTCTTGCCTTGACCCTCTAGACCAGTAACCTCCCTGCCAGGACAGGAGGCTGGATTGCTCCCCCTCGCTCCCAGAAAGCTCAGTTTCTCTCGTGAAGGATGGCAAATACCTGTTTAAACAGCTTTTTGGTATTGTGCTGGGGGCCCTTTCTAGCTGTGACCCCAGCTACAGGAAAACCTCACAACATTGTGGGGAGATGTGCAAGTAAAGTCCTATGGACCTGATTCTAATTGGAAAGAGACGTTGCCTGTCACCTCCCCCTTTGCACTTGCTGACTTTCTCCCTTGCTGACAGAGACCTGATTGGGTGACCACGTTTCATGAGGTTGAATACTGACTAGTCATATTCAATCATGCAATCCATTCCCCCCGCCAAAGGGCATGTGATACAAGCCCTGGCCAATAAGAGGCATCTAAGAATTTTTTTTATACATTAAAAGGATTCATCCCTTCCTGCTTCTGATTGTTGTCATATGTGGATGTGATTGTTGGCACGGCTACAGCCACCATGTGACCATGAAGAGAAAGCCAAGAGAATTCCAGAATCTTAACTTGGTCAAGCCACTGAACCAGTCAACCCTGAAATCACCCTGCCTCTGGACTTCTTGTTAGATGAGACAACAAACCCTTTACCTTAAAACCATTTTTAGCTGGGAATTTGGTTTCTTGTAGCCAGAAGCATCCTAACGTAACAGTGGCCCAACATGTAGCTTTGACCAAAGGGGCCAACGGGACACAGGGCAGCATCAGCAGGGTATTAACTAGAAATTTGCATTATCCACATGTAAAATAATGAGCTACTACATGACCAAGGTTGGCACATAAGATGAACCCATTGGCCATCCTGTTATATTATGGATGAGGAATTTGAAGCTTAGGGAACTTATAAGAACAAGACTCCATAGTTCTTTATAATTTCACAAATTACTTTTATATCGGTCATCTCACTTCATCTTCATAAAAATTACTATTATTATCCTCATTTTACGGGTGAGTAAGCTAAAGCTGATGGGGAATATTAAGCCATTAATAGTTATATGGTGTTTCATAGTTTATGAAGTGTTTTGCTCATCATAATTTTTCTAATTATTATCTTTAAATCTGATCTGTAAGGAAGAAGTTTATAAATAAAGAAGCAGGCTCAGAAAGATCAACTCACTTGGCCAAACTCCACTAAGTTCCATAGCTGTTCTTCCTATATCAGTGATTCTCACAGTGCAGGCCCTGGACCCACAGCCTCAGTATCACCAAGGAATGTCTTAGAAATGCAAATTATCAGGTTCCACCCAGACTCACTGAAGCAGAAACTCTGGGATGGAGCCCAGCAATCTGTATTTACTAAGACCTCCAGGTGATTCTGATGCACACACATATTTGAGAAGCATTTGCTTTGTACCACAGCTGTCTCTTCATGACTTGCCCAAAGTTACCTGCCAGGTTAGCCAGAGGTCTCAGTCAAGGGCCAAGTTGACATTAACTCAAAAAAGAATATGGACCCCCAACCATAATGATAAAAGCTAAGATCACAGCTGTTGATCTCAGACTATAAAATCATGAGACATATGCTATACTATAAATAAAAGATTGCCCTTCAACCTTGAAGAAAATTACTTTAGGATCAATAAGCAGAGATGATACTATTGTATACATCACATAATCAACTCACAGAACTTAGACCCCCAACTAGTGGTATGACCAATAATATATATCCATCCAGATGAACTGAAAACTTTTCATAAAATGATCCTTAATGAGCTGATGAGGGGAAGGGAGATTATAATACCAATCACCTACTATGCACCAGACACTTTACAAATGTGATTTCATCTAAGTTCAAATAATCCTTCTTGGTAGGTATTATCCTGCCACACAAAAAACCTAAAACTCAGAAACCTTAATTAACTTGCCTGAGGTTCACCCAGTTAATGAGGGTGAAATCATTATTCAAATAAGGGTCTGGTTTACTCCAAATTCTGAATTCTTTTGGCTAATTCACTTTATTATCGATCATGCTGCATCTGGGAGAAAAGCTTTCAAAGCAGCCCACATCGAACACCAATGTCCCATCTGCAGCCTTGAGGTTGGCAAGGTCCTCACTTAGGACATACTTATCCCTCTTTGCTTCCATACCCACCCTTTACTCTCTACCTCGTACACCTGCCTCTCCTCCCAGTGGTCAGAGACAGCATTGTGCTCATTTTCCTAACTCTCAAAGTGCCTATCACAGGGCTCTGAATAGAGCAGGTGCCCTTAAATGTTTACTTGAAATATTTTCAGATATTGATGTTGAGGCATGACCCTGATCTTCAAGAGATGATGGTATTAGAAGGAACAACATCCTCCCAGCATGTCCACGGTGTCCCAGGCCACTGCTGGACAAATGAACCCTTGGTCTGAGCCACAGTGAAAACTCTTTTTGTTCCTGTGTGGTTGGATTGTATCAGCCCAGCACCTCCTGCAAGCCATGGGGTGGTTGCTCAAGAGATATTGTTGACAGATTGATTTACTGACTAATTTATATGACATACTTATCCAATGACATAGGTATCTTGGAGAGAGTTCAGAGGAAAATAACCAAGATGATTAAAGGATTGGAAAATGTGCTTTACAGGGAAAGGTTATAGGGACTGGGGTTATTTAACTTGAAGCTGAGAAAGCTGCTGAACACTGTATGCATATGCTATTGCCCTGTAAAGAAGAGATGGCTTCTTTAGTCCATCCTGCTTACTTTCTACCTGGAAAACAAAGACACAGAGAACAGGGGTACCAGGCAGCCAGCCAGAGCAGGTTTAGGCGTTGTGACTGCTAGTCCAGTGGTCTCTCAGCACCCCCAGCAAACCTGCAGCAGCATGCGTGCACACGCGCATGCGAACGCGCACACACACACACACACACACACACACATGCATACACATGCACAAAGAAATACCCATTCGCATATATACACCTTACAGGCATGCACATTTACACATACACACATGTACACACACAGACACATACATATAGGCATGCACACCCACACGCACATACACAAACATACATTTAAGCACGAAGGTACTGAAAATGGCAACCAGCTCTCCTCTTTCCCCCAAGCTTAGATAAGGAAAGTGGGTCTGTCTGACGTCACCATAATAAGAGGATTTCTGGATGACATTTATATATCTAAGAGGGTAAATAGAGACTGTTGGGGTTATACTTCTCTAGAAATTGCCCCTAGCAGAAGATATTCTCACTGTTTGAGGTGCACTTCTGGACTGTGGGAAGAGACCTCAACTGGTTACACACCTGGGAGGCAGTGGCTTATGCCCCCTTCCCCACAGTAGACTTCCTCCTCCAAGTAGGGGATGAGTTGGCAGTAGGGCGGAGCCCTGTGGGAAGGTGCAGAACTGAGGCACAGAGACAATCAGTGGCAGTCACCATGAACTTGGCCAAGAGTCTGCCCTCACTGACTGTGTGCCCTCTGCAAATCACCCAACTACCCCAAGTCTTAGTCTCTCTGTCTGTAAACCTGGGACAGGAGGATGGCATTTGTCTTTACCCAGGAATGATCATAAAAAGAGCAACAAGGAGGAAAGAGTTTTGAGGCAGAAATTGGGTTTGACTTTGTGGCCCTTCTATAATTTAATATCTCCATGCCCCACTTTCTTCTGTAGGAATGGGCGCTAACCTGAAACCAACAGAGAAAATTCAGTGAGCTAATTCCTAGGGACTCCCAACCCTTTTCCCTGCCAATCTTTATATACACTCTGGCTCTTTATAGCCTTCTCTTGAAGTCTTGATCCTCTGAGAACCAAGTGTGACCCCTGAACCACCCCACCATGGGCCATCCTCACCCTACAGGACTCTTAAGAGCCTCAGGAGTGTCCTCAGGAGGGATTTCTCCCTCCCTGGCTCCAGCGACTGCATTGTTCACTCTCCCGGGATGGGTGGGAGAACCAGACAGGTTATAATATTAATATCCTGTAAATCAACGAGCAAGAACCTGAATCTCAGCAGCACCGTGTTTAAACATGACCTACCTCCAAACAGCCCAGCAGACTGGAGGAAGAGACCCAGTCTTGCATCACCACAAGCATCCCGCTCAAGACGTCCCTCCCAGAGTCTCAGGCTGAAAAGTCCTCCCTGTTAACTGTGACTTCCCAGAGCCAAGATATTCTGCCCCTGGGGTGGCTGGCCCCAAGGGACACAGACCTACAGACTCACCGTCCTCTGCAGAGCCAAAGGTCATGGCCAGCTCCTCTGAGCCCTCTGAGCCCCAGGGAAATGGCCAGTGGAGGAAGGTCAGGCCAGTGTGGATGCTTGCCCCACTCTCTGAAGCTGGTTCAGCCTCCTAGGGCCACAGGGCCAGTAGCCTTCTTCTGAATAGTCCTTGCAGCTGCTCTCCCTGGCTCAAGAGCCCAGAACCCCAGTCCCACAGAGCAGGTGCCCTATCTCCTCTGCTGTAACAGACAGCCTTTTTGCACAAAAGCCAAACACCCAGCAGCTCTCCTCAGAAAAGAACTGGATTATGACAAACCGAGAGAGGATTAGTGGGGGACACCATCTGCAGAGAGAATAATTAGCTTAGCGGGTTACACAGATTGTTCCTGGCCCTCTGCCCAAGGGTACACTCTTCAAGACTGTTAAACACAGCCCCCATGGGCTTTCAGGGGAGCCGTCCCAGCACCAGGGGCTCCCACCTAATTCCAGCCACCTGGGTGGGCCACAAGGAGCCTGTGCTGGCAGGGGGTGCTCCATGGAAGTACAAGTCCTGAGTCAGGGACACTAGGGGAGAGGTGGCTGGCTGGTTCCCATCTCCCTGAATAAATCAGAAAAGGAAATAGGGTGTCATTGTATGAAATAGGAATTAGGTGTATGAAGGCCTAAAAGAACCAGCTGACGGGTAATCCCAACCATCAGCTGTTTTCTCTACCAACCCTTGGAGGACCCCACTTACTCATTTTAGGCTGAATTGATCATTTTGGCTTTATGTTGGCAACACTTCTGGGGAACTATTGAAGCCTGGAATTATCAAATCCACTCTCTCTGAGGGCAAAAAAACTATTCTTTCTTAGAATATTTGCATTTAGGTGCAGGCTTGCCTAGAGGCAGGAATGAACTACGTGACCTAATGCTTGGTGGCTTCCTCACTGGAATTTAATGAGGTAAAAGAGCCACCTGCAGAAATGATTGGGACCGAGAATGCATTGCCATCACGAGGCCACGACTTAGGCAATATACGTTCAATATCAACATGACTGATCAGTTCTGCAAAGGAAATCACTCAAGGCTTGCCTCTGGTTGACAGATGCAGGATTCAATCCAATCAGATGTGCACCCATGTGGGCTGCAGAGTGGAGATCACTCTGCATTTGAAAGCTAACTGTATTAGTCAAGGTTTTCAAGTGAAACAGAACCAATAGAATAGAGAGAAATCTAGATATGTAGAAAGAGATTATAAGGGATTGGCCCATGCAGTTATGGAGGCTGAGAAGTCCCACATCTGCAAATTGGAGAGCCAGGACAGCTGGTGGTGTAGTTCCAGTCCCAGTCGGAAGGCCTGAGAACCAGAGGAGCTGATGCTACAAGTCCCAGTCTGAGTCCAAAGGCCCAAGAATGAGGAGCACTGATGTGGCAGAAGAAGATGGAGGTCTCAGCTCAAACAGAGAGAACAAATTCACCTTTCCTCTGCCTTCTTGATCTTTGGGGCCCTCAACAGATTGGATGGTGCCCACCCACACTGGGGAGGGCCATCTGCTTTACTGAGTCTACCGATTTGAATGTGAATCTCTTTCAGAAACACCTTCACAGACACATTCAGAAATAATGTTTTACCAGCTATCTGTGTATCCCTCAGCCCAGTCAAGTTGATATATAAAATTAATCATCACCCTGGGCTTGCCCAGGTAATCTTAATAAGTCAGAACAGACATTGTCCAATGCAATAGTCATTAGCTGAAATCCAGATTCTTCATGCTAACTGTAAGAACATAAGCAACACAAAGAAATTTCAGATGGTGTGTATTGGTTCATTGAGTACCTGCAAAGTGTACGATGTTCATTCGTATTCAAGAATGCTGATTCATCTACCCTATGAGGTAGAAGTTATTATTGTACCACTTTTTGAATGGCGAAATTGAGTCCTGGAAAGGTTAACTTTCCAAAAGTCATTTGGCTGGTATGCAATGGAGCCAGAATTTAGATCCAGGCTGCTTGGTATCAGCCTCCCTGTGTCTAACCACTATAGTATGCCTTTTATGGGGAGCATAGCATAAGCCCAGAGAAGGAATGATTTTATTAAAGGAATAAGAAAGAGCATGAAGTGTCAAAATGGAAATGAGGAGAGAAGAGTCAAAAAAACAGAAGGGGTGTAACACTGTTTTCATTTCCCCATGTCCATTCCCCAGGACTTGTCAGCCAGACAGACATGCTTGGTTCTGGAAACCTCAACTCTATGAGATCGGTCTTAGGCCATGGCCTTCTCTCTCTCTGGCTCTTTCTCTCTTCCCCCCATTACATCTGTTCTTCATGCTCAGCAGACCTTAGTCACCCTCCTCAGATTCCTTTGCCCCCTTCCTGGCCCCAGATTACTTTGCATTCAGCTTAATGCCTATGGGACATTACTTCAGCCACTGTCTTGCTGATCAATCCAGCCACATCCTTCTTCTTTTCCACCCTCAGGGGTTGGAAGCTCCTGGAGGAATTCACTCATTCCTGTGGATTGAAGTGTCTGCCAACTCATGGTCTCAACATTATCTGAGCATCCAATGCTACTCCTCAATGCTTCTGCCATTCTCTGGTCAGGTCCAGTCCTCAATATAGCTACTCCAAACCATCACCAATTTCTCCAGGTCACTGTCTCAACAGACCTCTGACCAGGATAATAGGAGCTGGGTTTTTTGTCCATAGGATTAAAATTATTCCTCTGCTACTTGCCCCTCCCTAGGTTTTGACCTCTCTACCACCCCTCCTCTCCAAGAAAGACTCTCAGGGAAACTTTAGACCTGGACCAATATGTATTCACCAGGTGTGGTAAAGCCTTTGACTGAATTATTAAATATTTAAAATATTAAAAATTTTTACTATAAAGTAAAAATCAGAATGGGGTCACTCTCATCTCAAAAAATTCCTTAAACAGGCTCCAGCCCCATCCCACATAGATGGGAAACTCATCACCCTTCTCCATGTCTCTGGAGGGATTTGGTGGGGCTAGAACTTTCATCTCATTGCACTTGAGTCTCATTTACTGCTGCCAAATTCCCACTCTCTCACCAGGTAGCTTTCGAGTCATTATCTTTCTCTGCCCACATTGATCTTAATTTCTTCATAACCGACCATTGTGCATAATAGACATCTGTGATTTGGGGGGTAAAGAAGGGCAGTTGGGATTATGTCACATCCCAGTGAGGGAGAATACTTTAAAATGACTCTGACACATCCTTGTGTGCCAAAGGTCTTGGTCCTCACACCCTCCCCACCAGTGAGGACTTCTCATGGTAGCCCCTCCCCTTGGGCCCCAGCTTCCTTCATTGTACCGTCTTCTTCAAAGTCCTCTTTGGAGTCTCCTGATTCCTCATCTCTCCTACACCCAAGGCCCTGCCACTTCTTTTTCCGCAGAAAATGTTTTATCATCCTCAGGCAGAAAGGCTTTGTTGTTGGGTCAGGTAAGGTTGATTGCCTACTTAACTGCCATGCCTACTTTCTTCATTGCCAGTAAAACCTCACTTTTTGAGGTCAAATACTGAATGTTCTAACCACTTCTTATGCAGAGCCATTTATGTAGCCTTCTGCCCTCTGCTCCAGTATTCCCCGAGAGCCATCTTGGCACAACCAAAGAAGGCCATTAAGTTATTCTAAAAAAATCTCTCCCCAGAATGATCTCTCCCCTGGCCCTAAAGCTAACTTCCACATGTCTCTTTCCTACATTGAAGTTAGGGTCATGTTTTATGATGGCCTTTCTTAACTCTCCATCATGAACCCACACCCCCACCTTACCGCTCTTTTTTATTTTTAATTTAAATTCAGTTTAGTTAACATACTGTATTATCAGTTCCAGAGGTAGGGTTTAGTGATTCATCAGTTGCATATAACACCCAGTGCTCAATCCATCATATGCCCACCTTAATGCCCATCACCCAGTTACCCCATCTCCTCACCCACCTCCCCTCAAGCAACCCTCAGTTTGTTTTCTGGAGTTAAGAGTCTCTTATGGTTTGCCTCTCTCTCTGTTTTTATCTTATTTTATTTTTCCTTCCCTTCCCATATGTTCATCTGTTTTGTTTCTTAAATTCCACACATGAGTGAAATCATATGGTATTTGTCTTTCTTTTATCATCCACCCACTTCTCCTGACTTAGGGAAAGAAGGGCTCCCCAATCTGCCTCACATGGCTAATCGACCAGACTCTATCCTCTTTCTCTGCCCTGACCCTCAGTCCCCTGTTAGTCTTGCTCTATCTCTGCAGAGACATTTTCTCCAGGCATGCATCCTTGTTTGGTCAGGTGCCCTTCCTCTCTTTCCTCACAGCCTCCTGAGTACTCTGTTCTTACATTTAGACAGCACTATTGGTGACATGATCTACTCCTCTTCTAGACTGGAGGCATCTTGGGGACAAGGCCTGTATTCATTCATTCAATTAATATGAAGTGTCTGCTCTGTGTTGGACGTTGTTGTAGGCACACAGTCCCTGTAGTGAGCAAAGCAAACACTATGCTCTCATGGACGTTACATTCTAGTGAGGGGAAGACAAACATATAGCAAATAAATACCACCTCCAAATGGCAGGTGGTAATAAGAGCCGTGAAGGAAAATAAAGCAGGATGAGGTACAGAGAGTGAGAGGAAAGCATCTCTGAGGATGTGACATGTAGTCGAGTCCTGAGTGGAAAGAGCTGGACCAAACAGGTACCTGAGAGAAGAGCCTTCTGGACAGAGGCAAGAAAAGGTTCAAAATCTCCAAGAAGGGGCATGCTCCAAGGCAGTGCTAGGAGGAAGGGCCACATCATGGAAGACTTTACAAGTTATCTCTGTATCTCACACTTGTAGCAGAATGGCTTCTCTTACACACTTCATAAACATTTTTGAGTGAATGAATCAATGATTACTTAGAAACATGCTGAGGTTTACTGTGTCCTAAAAGTGGCCTTTCTTTGCTGTGTACTTCCCTCATCCCACTTCCAGGGGTCCTTGCCCAGGGAAACCAAGGTCTAACCAGTTGCATGCTCACAAAGCCTAAATTTACCTTCTGAGTAGTATCCACAACATGATAGACCTTTGGCTTCTCATAATAATTTGTTCTTAATGGGGCTCCTTTTATGTTAATGAGCAGACTTCCTGTTCCCCAACCCCCAAGCTGTGGAAAAGTCTCCCAAGATGACTGATGACTGTCTCTTTCTCAGGACCCTGTCAGGAAGTAGGACGTGCAATGCACATTGGTTACCAGGGGAGATATCCTGCAACCTAAACGCCCCCACTTCCTGGTTCTGGTAAATCGCTTTATTTCTGTGAACAAGAAACCCCCATTGCATGATCCATCTCATGACCTGGTTTGACCCAACTTGGGCCTCAAAATTTAGTTTCTGTAACACTGAGAAACTGAGTGTAGATACACATAACTCTAAACCCAATTAACAGTGGCTTATGAAGTGAGTGTTTTTTTTCTCTCATACCTCAAAAGTTCAGATTTTAGTAGTCAGTGGCTGGTGCAGTAGGCTTAGCTATCATCGGGGACCCCGGGATGGGATTCTCACTCATGTGCTTGCAACATGACTGCTATTGTTCCAGTGATCATCTCTACATTCACAACTGGAAGAAAGAAAGAGATAAAGGGCAAATGGGATTTCCAAAGCCCAGAAAACCTATCCAGGGTATATCACATAATCACTCCAATCTGCAAGGGAGGCAGGTAAATGTTTTTCAGTTGCGTATATTGTTCCCCTAGGAGAATTGGAGTCCTATTGGTATGACTAGGGGAGAATAAATACTGGACAGATCATCATCCATAAATACCCTTCTTCATATTCATATTCATATTCATATTCATATTCATGCCCACTAAGGGTGATGCTCTCTTTTCTATCGTGTCTAAATGTGGTCCCTGAGGCCCAAGTTCTAAAAACCAAAAGTCAAAGAGTCTGCTCCAGCACCCCCCATATGCAATAACAGAAAAGGAAGATAACTGTCTTTAAAACTCCCATAAAGGAGAGAGAATAATGGGAAACCCACAGCATTCATTGATTTATGGCAATCCTGGAATACTCTGAAAAAGAACCAGTGTGGGCTCTTGGTCTTGACCATGGATCATATTCCTGGCCAGTTGCTTCAACCTCTGAGAGAATTTCCCGTAAGAATTTTCCTCATTGTTCTCCCCTCTGGGAAGCTTTTCCTCAACCATTATTTCCCAAGCTCCATCTCAGAATGGTGTTTGGAAGGATGACTTTTCTTAGAAATTCACAGCCCTTAAAACTCACCTCTTATTTGTTTAGGTTTGAAGGTATAAGAATAGTTTTGTTCTAAGAGTCATGGGATATTGCAGGTCAGGTTGGGCTTTCTATGGTAGTATTGTTCTCTCAAAGCTTAGCTGACTTTGGTTCTCATTGGTTCTTGTCGATTCCATGTGCAACCAACCACACAGAACCAAAGATCCTATCTAGACCTAATTTTTAAGGCTGCTGGTCTTTTTCTATTGGCCACTCTGTAATACTTTAGCTCATAAAATAGGACGACTGACCTGAGGTAATTTCTAACAATGTTCCATTTGGAAGGTTTAATCCTATCTTTACTAGAAGATCATTGTCTTTGCCTAGTGGGATAGCAGTCTTTTCTTACTATGGCTGTCATTTTTAAGCCACTATTTATAAATTATTCAGTTTGAATTATAGAAGCAGTTGGGTTTTTTGATCCTATAAGATTCCAAATTACAGTGATCACTTTGGACACCCATGGTCATAGCAGCAGTATTCTCAAAAGCCAACAAGTGGAAACAACCCAAGTGTCCACCAGTGGATGAATGGATAAACAAAATGTGGTCTATCCATACAATGGAATATTATTTTGCCTTAAAAAGGAAATTCTGATATAGGTTACAACATGGATGAACTTTAAGGAGCCCATCACTAAAGGACAAATACTCTATGATTCCAATAATATGAAGCACCTAGAGTAGTTGAATTCATACAGACAGAAAGAATGGTGGCTGCCAGGGACTTTGGGGAGAAGAGAATGGGGAGTTATTTTTTGCTGGGTATGGAGTTCCAGTTTGGGAAGATGAAAAAGTTCTGGAGATGGATGGTGCTGATGGTTGCATGACAATGTGAATGTACCTAATGTCACTGAACTGTATGCTTGAAAATTATTAAAATGGTAAATTGTATGTTAGGTGTATTTTGCCATAATTTTTAAAACATCATCTTTAATAAATATACAAGCAAAAAATTGCAATGCTCTCAGCAAGCACAGATTGTAGACTGTAGGTGAAGGGTATATCTCAAAGAAAGTCAGTATTTTCATCTATCTCTGCTTGCAGATTGTCCTACCCCAGTCTGAATTTATCTCTCTCTCTCTGAATTTTGCTGCCAGAAGTCTGGATTTTTCTTACCATATTCCCTGGTGCTACAGCCTTTGTTGACATGTGGTATACATTCCAAGGTACAGCAGGTGACAGTCAAATGTATTATGTAGCTTTTATTTTGTAATATCTGATACACCAATATCTCTCAACCTACTTTCTTCATTCAGTCACTTTCAAATATTAGGTTGTTAATGATAGCATCCTACTTCTGGTAGATCTGCCTCAGTGGAAATTGGTAGAACTATGAGTACCAGCCACCCACTTATGGTGGTTTAAACACAGGTTTGTTTTTGTGTTCCCATGAACAATCTAGAAGTAGGTAACTGATGGTGTTGGTTTGGTGTGTCAAGGTTAAGACCTCTTTGATTTGATTAGTCTTTTTCTTATGGTCCAAGATGCTTCTTTTTTTTTTTAAGATTTTCTTTATTTATTTGACAGAGAGATATATAGCAAGAGAGGGAACACAAGCAGAGGGAGGGGCAGAGGGAGAAGCAAGCTTTCTGCAGAGCAGAGAGCCCGATGTGGGGCTCAATCCCAGAACCCTGAGATCATGACCTGAGCCGAAGGCAGACGCTTAACGACTGAGCCACCCAGGCACCCCCATGGTCCAAGATGCTTCTGAGGCCTCAGCCATGGCATCCATGTTCTAGGCAGGAAGAATAAAGGAGAAAAAGAGAAAACTGTGTGTTCCAGGTGGATATGTTCCTTTTAAAACCCTTCCCTTATATGCCAGCTAGGAACTTCTGCTTATATCTTATTGGGGAAAAATTCTATCATATGGCCAGCCTTAGCTGAAAGAATCTAAGAAATGTAGCTTTTAGTTGAACATAGTGTGGCTCCTTTCCCCAAACATGAGAATTCTGTTAGTAATGCAAAGGGACAGAATAAGTATTGGAGAACAATTGGATTCTCTATATCTCTACTGAAGAAATCAAAGTTCTACAGTTATCTGCCAGTCTGTCAACTGTCCTATTAGACTGCTTTCACCTTACTTTGGGCATTCTTAGTAGGTAACCATATTTTTTTAGAAAATTTTGTTATTTTATGTATTTTCTTTAAATGTACCTATCCTGTGTATATATGTAAATGAAATTATGTGTGCCATGTAAGTTCCTTAAGGGCACGTTATCAGTCAAGGTTCTCCAGAGAAACAGAACCAAAAGAAGAGATATATGATGATTATAGATAGTTGATAAATGATGATGATAGTAGATTGATAGCTTGATAAATTGATAGGTGATTGACAGATGATGGTGATGATGATAGATGGTAGATAGATAGATATTAAGAAATTTAAGGAATTTGCTTATGTGATTACAGTGCTTTAGTCCAAAATCTATAGGACAGGCTGGCAGCCCAGAAACTCAGGTAGGAGCTGATACTGCAGTCTTGAAGCAAAATTTCTTCTTTTTCGGGAAACTTCTGTTTTCTCTTGAGGACTTCAGTTGATTAGAAGAGCTCCCCCAACAATACCAAGAGTAATCTTTACTTAATTTCACCTGATTGTAGCTGTCAATAACACCTACAAAATACCTTCATAGCAACACCTAGCTTAGTGTTTGATTAAATAACTGGGTACAACAACCCAGGCAAATTGACACATAAAACTGACCATCATGGGCAGGTAACATGATGTAGAGAATATGGGGTCAGAGGCTTGAGTTCCAGTCTGGATTCTGATATCTAACCAGTGATGTTCCCTTTGCTCTGGGCCTCATTCCATTACCTGGAAATTTAAGGGCATGGACAAGAATATCTCTGTATTCCCTTCCAGATACAATATTTTTAAATATTAAATATTTAAAATATTAAAATTTTTAATTTAAATATTTAACATTAAATATTTTTAAATATATGTACCTTTTTGTATTTCTAGCATCCACAGTCTTGTCCTAGTATGATGATGAAGGTGATAAAAACAATGTTGATCAACATTATGGAATATGGAGGTTTCCCCCAAAATTAAAAATAGAACTACCATATGATCCAGCAATTTCACTTCTGGGTATGTATCAAAGGAAATGAAACAGGATATCAAAGAGATATATGCATCTCCATATTTATTGCAGCATAATTCACAATAGCCAAGGTATAGAAACAACCTAAGTGCCTACTGATGGGTGAATGGATATAGAAAACATGGTACATGTATGTGGTGTGTGTGTGTGTGTGTGTGTGTGTGTGTGTGTGTGTGTGTATAATGGAATATTATTCAACCATAAGAAAGAAGGAAATCCTGCTGTTTGTGACAACATGGATGAAATTGGAGGGCATTATGCTAAGTGAAAAAAGCCAAACAGAAAGACAGATACTATATGATCTCACTTATATGTAGAATCTAAAAAAAAAAAAAAAAGTCAAACTCATAGAAACAGAGTTTAAAAGTGGTTGGTTGTCAGGGGCTGGGGTTGGGGAAAGAGAAATAAGGAGAGGTTGGTAAAAGGGTACAAACTTCCAGTTATAAGATGAATAAGGTCTGAGGTTCTAACAGGTAACACAGTGACTGCTACAAAAAAAGATGTTGATGATGATAAAGGATAAAAAGAAAAATAATGGTCAGATTTTCCCTGAATCATTCAAAGGTAGTTGACATCCCTACTACTAGTAGAGTAGTACTGTAGTAGATTATAGTGTATATTATAGCCTGAAGTGAGAAGTTACATAAACTACTTGAGCACTAACTGGAGTCCGTGAACACAAATGTCCAGATCTTATCTAGAAAACTCTTGAATCCTGCAATAGCCATTAGTATGGCCAAATGTTAAGGTCAGGGTACCAATACTAGTTTTGTGAAATCTTGTACAAGATATTTAATCTCTCTAAACTTCAGCTTCCTCATATGCCAAATGAGAATAATAATTATTTTATCTATCCTGTGGAATTATTGTAAGGATTAAAAGAGATAGATAAAGCTCCTGAAATGTAGCTCTCACTATGTACTAACTGAAAACACTCTTTAGCATTGCTTGGTAAGAATATGAAATTGTTATGACCAAACAGACCTTTAACATAGATGAGTTGACATACACATATTCATTCCACAAGCAGTAAATAGGAAAAGGTACCTCAAACACCATTAAGTTTAAGAGTGCTGGACTCTGTGGCTTTTGTATGGATTGCAGGGGAGATCTAAGAAAAGCCATGTTTTAATAAAGAACATTGGGTGTGGCCAAAATGAATCAAGTGCAAATGTAGGTCCGTAACTTGTTTTCCTCCTGTCAATATCACCTCATGATGCGCCCAGTTATTCATCTAGCAAACACTGAGTGCTAGCAATCATCCAGACCCTACACAAGGCCGTGGGGCCTCAGAGAGGAAGACATTGTCCATGTCTTCATGGGAAAAGCAGGCTAGAGGGAGAAGCCCTCAATAAACAGGTGAAATATCCTGTCATTATGATAAAGATAGTCACATCCAGGCAACAAGCAGCTGAGCCTACTATGGCTTGTAGAGCAGGGAATAAAATCATCATCAATAAAATGAAATGCTGGTGCACCTGGGTGGTTTAGTAGGTTAAGCGTCTGCTTTCGGCTCAGGTCATCGTCCCCGGGTCTTGTGATTAAGCCCTGCATCGGACTCCCCACTCAGCGGGGATCCTGCTTCTCCCTCTCCCTCTGTTGCTCCCTGTTTGTGTTTCTCACTTGTTCTCTCTGTCAAATAAATAAAATCTTAAAAAAAAAATGAAATGCCATCATGCCTTACAATCTAGAGGGAAACAGGCATTAAAACAAATCATCAAAATGGTTAATCAAAGTGAACAACTACAATGAGCAAAGTGCTGTTCATGATGCATTTAGTACTACAAGACCACATCACAGGAGCTCAGGAAATGTTCCCTGGGCAAGAGATGATTAAGCTGGGACATGAAGTATCAGAATGATGGATGCAGAGTGAGGGAGGAGAGTGTTCTAGGCGAGAAGATACCGTGTGCAAAGCTCTGGAGGGAGGACAGAGGAGGATTGGAAAAGTGGCCATGGGCAGAACGGCCAGGATGGGCTGGACAAGAAGAGGGATCCAGATCATTATAGGGCCTTTTGAGCCCCACGAAGGCTTCAGGGCTTACTCTGAAGAGAAAGGGGAAGATGTAATTTACATAAAATAGAATTCAGAGATCTTAAGTGAAGATATATGCCAGAGTAACCAACCCCTAAAACAAGATACAGGACATTATGATCACCCTAGCAAGTTCCCCCTTGCCAGTTTCCATCCCATAATCAGATTTGTTTGTTTACTCTGGTGACAGTATGGAGAATAGGTGAAGGAAGCGGAGGCAAGAATTGATGGGGGCTGTACTTGGGTAAGTAGCAATGTGGATGAAGAGAAGAGAAGGAACTCAATAAATATTTAGGAGGGAAATTTGGTAAACCTTGGAGTGTCTGGGAAGGAACAGGGGGAGGAGCAGTCAGGAATGTCCCACAAGTTGCTGACTTGAACAGTTGGAGGGACACTTAATGAGTCTGGGGAAGAAGGATCTGGAAGACTTTCCACAAGAGCTAATGTGCAAGCTGGGTTTTGCAAAATCCATGAGAGTTAGCCAGGTGAGGGGAGTGAAAAGTACATTTTAGGAAGGAGGTGATAAAGGAAAATCTTAGGGAAGATCCTGAGAATGAACAGAGATTGGTGCACCTGGATCTAGCCTCCCCTTATACATACCCCAAGACATTTGTCTTGTTGCACATTTTATGTGCAACAATAAAATCTCATTTGGTCTAAGCCTGTTTGAGTTTCTGATGTAACAAAGAAAGTTGTGACCATAAGGAGAAAATTGAGAGGGATGGGAAAGGAGATGAGAAGTGGCTCTGGGTCTGGGGTATCGAGCCCCAGCCAAATGCCACTTGGGAGAGAAGTCAAGGAAGGGCATCCGAGTGTCCAGGCACAGCAATTGGCCTACAGCACTTACCCCAGGACTACAGATGGGGACAGCTCTCACCGAGTAGGCCTAGACTTGGGGACTCACCCCTTCAAACCACTGCATCAGGATTCCCCCCAGCAACATGCCCCACAGAAGCCCTGAGACCCCTTGACCCCCACAAACCTAACAAGTAGCAGAGCTCCCCAGTCATCCTTTCTCTGGGAAGAGATGGCACATCAGCACACCCCAAGCTGGGGACAGAGGATAGTGGACACATTCAATGCATAAATTTGGAGGTCATTTGCTATGGATAGACATTAAAGTCATGTAACAGGAAAAAAAAAAATCCCTCAAGAATACATGACCTGTGAACATTGAGAACTTTATGCTGAGTGAAAGAAGCCAGTCACAAAAGAGCAAATACCATATGGTTCTGCTTATATGAGATATCTAAAGTAGTCACTCTCATACAGTCACCACCTAGAGGCATGTAGAATGGTGGTTGCTGGGGCTAAAAGGAGAGGAGCACGGAGGGTTGCTCATCAATGGGCATAATGTTTCAGTTACACAAAGTGGATAAGTTCTAGAGACCTACCATACAACATACTGCCTGTAGTTAACAAGACTGTGTTGTGCACTTAAAAATGTATTGAGGGTAGATCTTGTGTTAAGTGCTATAATACTAGAGTTTTTTTTCTTTAAGATTTTTTTATTTTTTTATTTTTTATTTTTTTTAAAGATTTTATTTATTTATTTGAGAGAGAGAGAATGAGAGATAGAGAGCACGAGAGGGAAGAGGGTCAGAGGGAGAAGAAGACTCCCTGCTGAGCAGGGACCCCGATGTGGGACTCAGTCCCGGGACTCCAGGATCATGACCTGAGCCGAAGGCAGTCGCTTAACCAACTGAGCCACCCAGGCACCCTACAATCTAGAGTTTTTAAAAAGAATATATGGCTTAGAAGGATAAGAGGGTAAAGATAGAGCAATGGACAACACCAACATGTAAAGAACAAATAGAGGCAAAGAAGTCTTCAGAGAAGGCAGAGAGGGGAAGGGTGGAGAGAGAGATCATTCAGGAGAAAGCAGCTTATGGAGGGTGGAGGGATGGGGTAATTGGGTGATGGGCATTAAGGAGGGCACTTGATGTAATTGAGCACTGGGTATTATATGCAATTGATGAATTCCTAAATTCTATCCTGAAATTAATAATACACTATATGTTAACTAACTTGAATTTAAATAAAACCAAAAAAAGAAATAAAATGAAATGAGATGAAATAAAAAGAAGCCAAGAAGCTTCAGCCAAGGGTGACGAGGATGGAAAGAGATCCATGACGAAGCAACCACACGTTGCAAAAGGACACCCTCCAGGAGATAAACAAGAGTGTGAGGGTTGCTGAAAAGAGAATGGGTAAGTTGGCATGAGCTGCCCGAGGAGCCCGAGGGCCTCATGGGAAGGAAGGGCACCCCTCCCCATCCCTTTGTCTCTAGTAATCTGCAGGAGCGGAACTAAGTGGCCCTAACCAAGTTCTTCCTCATGGCAGGAAAGGTAGCAAGGGCCCTGAAGTAATATGTCCATGAGGGTAGCAAAGGTGGGTCACAGAAGCAGCTTGATGGAGCCATCGGTCTGACAAGAATAATGCCTTTGGGTGGTTAAAATGGCAGATGCTGGAAGCTTGGGAGCTCTTACTTCTTCCCCCACACGAGGAAGAGCTATAACCTGGGAGCTCTCACTTCCGGCCAGAAAGGCCCAAACCGAAAAATACAAGGAGGCCTGGGAAGGTACCAGTGGAGGCAGCCCTATGATCAGACAGCTCAGCTACCAACCCCAAGAGAAGAGACTCGATCCCTACTCATCTCAGTATGTGGGTGCTTGAGCACTGAGCTAGAGGACACCCCCACAGAACTGTTTTCTGCACCCTGAAGTGAAGTCAGGATGCAGGAAACTGGGAGTCACAGATGCTACTGGCCAGGGAAGAAGAATGAATCTGAAACCAGATCTTGGTTAGAGGAAAGTCCATGAGGACATGAAGACAGCAACTGGAGGCCAGTCTTTTCATGGTGACAAATCCTTGACCGTGAAAGGAAGGAGAGAAGTGAGGCTTGGGTTAAAGGAGATGTAGGATGGGGGACATTCATTGAGTGTTCACAGTAAAGCGTGAGAAAACTCACACCTTATGAAGGAGAGGTTGGATGTTGTAGGAAAAGGATCAAGGACCCTGAAGCAGGTGTGGGGATATGAGACCCGGAGCCCAGTGGAGAGGAGGGGCCAGGAGGAAAGAAGCCTGGAAAAAGCCACCTTGAAGCAGGTCTTCATGACCTCACAAAGCTGGCACACTCACCCCCAGGGTTCCAGAAACTGAGTCCGGGCTAGGTCTCCTAGCAACTGGATATGGGGGCCATGGCACTCTTAACACCCCAGGGAGTAAAAAAAGTCTTTCAATTTCAGGTGAAGAGAAAAGACAGCTTTTAAAAGGAGTTTGCTTAGATTGGTGTAACGGTGAGGTGTGTGTGAGAAGTGGCCCCTCGATGGTGCTTCCTCAGATAGACACCTTGGACATGACTCCTTTCCCAACACACCACCTGTGAGGCCCCCAGTCGATGTGTGCCAGCTGGAATGCCAGGTCAAAGGCTTACCAGCCTTTGGAGCTTGGAGATTGTTTCCTCCTACAGGGACAGAGCCTGACTGGAGCGAAGGAGATGAGCACAAAGACACTGTGCCTTCCTCTACTCTGAGGAGGACCAGGGAGGTCCCTGGGGCTGGTCACCATGGGATGCCACCTCTCACCAGAGAACCTCAGGGCCCTGTGAGCCCTTTGGGCTTGTATGCCAATGTGTGTGGTTGTGTGTGTGTGTGGCTGTGGGGTGGGGTGGGGGGAAGAGGGTTGTTGCTTTAATGCAGGGTGGGGGCAGATTTTGTTGACTTCTCAGAGCCAATTCTGAGGCTGAAAGGCATGAGCAAGGGTGGTGGTGGGGGTGGCTATGTAATAATGAGGACCCAACAGCAGGGCCTGGAGCTCTCTGCAAGCTGCTTCCAGAGCCGGGCTGTCCACAGAGGGGTGGCAAGGCACTGCTGTAGAGCTCAAGCAAGAGGACCCCATGTGACTATATGCACAGATCAGCTTCTTACCTGCAGCCATGAGCTGATGGGTAGGCACCAGGCAAAGGCTTTCTTGGTGGGGCCTCCCTCCCCACCCTAGGGCATGTGCTTTCACCAGCTGCTCTAGATCTCCTAGCCAGCTGTCCCCTCAGACACCAACCTGGGAATCTGTGAGCACTGCAGGGAAGGGCTGCCTGGGTCAGGTGGTGAGAGAGGAGTCTCTGGGGGATGAGGACAGGGCTCTGGACGCCCCTGGCAGCAATTCTGTCATGAGTTCCCCTACAAGAGTTCCCCCAGCCAGAGCCTCCCCTCACCCCAGAGAAACAACACTCCCATTTTTGGTGGGTCTCCACTTCATGCCACACCTTGTCTTACCCCCTCCCTAAAAGTCACTTGCTTCTCCTACATCTGTTAACATTCTATAAAAACTTTTCTGGAAGGGCCAAACACTCAGGTGAGTTGGGGTTTTATAGTTAAGACTCTGATCAAACTTCCCATGCTGGTCTGCTAAAGTGCCTGAATTTTCACCAAGTAAGACATAGTCCTTCTCAAAAGCATAGCCTTACCAAGCTTCTTTGCAGTCATTTACACTTTAGCATGAATTTCATATCAGATCAATACCTCTGGGGCAGCTAGTTGAGAATAGACTCAGATGGAAGTCAAATTTTGTTCTAGGGAAGAGGAAGGAGGGACCGTAAGTCAGGACTTGAAGCCTATTGGAGGCATAGAAACCTGGAAGCTGCAGTGACTAGCATGAGAACTCTCAGAGGAAGGAGCGGTGCTAGAAAGAAGAGCACATTCCCAGAGAGGGGAGGGAAAGCTGTCCAGAAATGAAAGCATAATTCTGCTCAGGCATACCCACATTCCTGGTCACTCTTCAGGACGATGGGGAGTCCTGTGAAGACCCCAGTAGTGGTTTGCCCAGTGAGGATGGCATCTTGATTCTTCAGTCTCACTCTCCATCCATCATATCATGCCCTGCAGAAACCAAAAGGTAGGGAGCATCTACGGAGACTGCTGAACTGGGAGGAGTTTGATGAAGTGAGAGACTCCCGCCGAAGCATTCTGCTGGATACTCTCTACGAAAGCATCATCTTTGCAGTGGGCAAAGGCTTCCCATGGGTGGAAGTGGCCAAGGTGGTCAAGTTCACAGAAGAGCTGCTCAAGGAAACCAAAGGTATGGGGCATCTGGAGCAGAAGTCAGTGACCCTTGCTGGGGAATGGGGGGTTGGGCACAGGATGCCCCTGTGGTCCATAGCCTCAGGAACCCTCTGAGGAGCTGGGAGCCCCTTCCTTTCTTTCTCTGACATTTAGCATCCTCACATGCTTGGAAACAAGGTTCCTGTCTAGGTTTCTGGAAAGTGAAGCAAACAGAATGTCCTTCCTGGATCTTTTTACTCATCTCCCTGGCTGAAAATTTTGCACTACTCCAAGCTGTTCACACAGCAGCCAGGGTGTTTGTCTCTTGGTTAGTCATTTGCACTTTAGTATGACTCTCATTATCAGATCAATACCTCTGGGGCACCTGGCTGAGAGTAGGCTCAGAGTGGAGTCAGATTTTATTTCAGGGAAGGAAGTAGGTGCCAAGATTATAATTTTTGTTTTGTTTCACTTTGTTTTTACTTAAACACATGACTCCTCTGTTTAAAACTCTTCTCTGACTCCCCATTGCATTCCTGAAAGACTGCAAATTGTTCCACATATCAGGTTTTGGTCTGCTGAATGTCTTGGAGGAATCCTTGCAGGCTTCAGCTTGCTGGCAGGGATGGGGTAAAAGCAGTCAAGTGAGTTTATAGAGGGATCATCTCTCCCACCCCTGCCCTGGCTTCATGCGAAGATAAAGACCACCTCTCCCTATGACCCCATAGCACAAGGGAATGTGATCACACCCATCCACCTCTTGGGCTGTGAGCTGCAGATTCATTCATTAAGCAAATATCTGGAACAGCCCCTCTTTGGCCACCATCATAGTAGCACTTAGCCAAGAATCATCAATAAGTGCTAAAACCAGTAGGTGAATGCTTGATGAGAAATAGGATATTTACATACTTCCTCCCCACAACATTCTTACTGATCACAAAGGGGAAAAGAATACTTCTATTCAAGGGAGTCTGGCTTCATCAAATGATCCAAGTCAACGTCATCAGTAAAAGTACACATTAAGAATCATGTTCCCCCTGGTAGAATGCAAATGGAGAACCCAGCATCCTTCAGTGATGGTTCTAGCAAAGACTCAGAACCTTATCTAATCACAAGAAAGCATTAAATTAGTGGCACTGAACAAAGTCCCTCTCCTGTGAGCTTCAAAAACATTAAGGTCCTGAGAGCCAAAGTAAGACAGAGGAGCTGTTTTAAACTGAAAGACACTGAGATGTGGCCACTAAACGTGACATGTGGCCTCAGTTTGAGTCCTTTCTGCTATGAAGGATGTATATAAGGGACAACTGGGAAGACGCAAATGAGGTCTGGAGATTAAGCAACAGTGGTGTGTCAAGGGTGATCCCCCGATTCTGATGATGGTAGTTACGAATGCCATGTTTGGGTAACGTACATGAAAGCAATCTGATGATGGGGCATTTTGTGGGCTGCTTATTCTTTAAGTAGTTTGGGAGAAATTTCTTTGTACTAGGTTTTTTCTAGTTTTACTGAGATATAATTGACATATAATATTGCATAAGTTTAAGGTGTGCAACGTAATGATGTGATATATGTACATATTGCAAAGTGATTACCAAAGTAAGTTGAGTTACTATCCATCACCTCACGTAGTTACAATTCTTTCTTGTGGTGAAAACTCCTAAGAGCTACTCTCTTACCAGCTTTCAGATAATACAACAGAGTTGTGTTAACTACAGTCACCATGCTGTACATTAACTCCTAGGACTTATTTATCTCATAACTGCAAGTTTGTACTATTTGAACACCTTCATCCATTTTGCCCACCTACCTCTGGAAACCAACAGTCTTTCATTTCCATGAGTTCAGTTTTGTTTTGTTTTGTTTTGTTTTAATTCCACATGTGAGATCCTACAGTATTTGTCTTGATACCCTTATGGTTTATCCATGCTGTTGCAAAAGGTAGAGTTTCCTTCTTTTTCATGGCTGAGTGATATTTTTACAGTTGAAAAATATCATATTTTCTTTATCATTCATCCACTGATAGGCCATGGGTTGTTTACATGGCTTGGCTGCTGTGAATAATGCCGGAGCCAACATGCAGGTACAGATATCTCTTCAAGATAGCGATTTCACTTTCTTTGCATATATGCCCAGAAGTGGAATCGCTGGCTCATAGGGTAGCTCTATTTTTAATTTTTTGAGGAACCTCCCCACTGTTTTACACAGTGGCTGTAACAGTTTGCATTCCCACCAACAGTGCATGAGGGTTCCCTTTTCTCCCCATCCTCGCCAACTTTATATCTTGTCTTTTTGATACTAGCCATTCTAACATGTGTGATGAGATATCTCACTGTGGTTTTGATTTGCATTTCCCTGGTGTTAAGGGAGATTGAGCCTGTTTTCATGACCTATTGGGCATTTGAATATCTTCTCTGGGAAAAAGCCTATTTAGATCCATTGCCCATTTTGATTAGATTATGTGGGGTTTAGCTATTGAGTTGTATGAGTTCCTTATATTAACACCTTATCAGATATGTCTTTGCAAATATTTTCTCGTATTTCATAAGATGCTTTTTCATTTTCTTGATAATTACTTTCTCTGTGCATAAGATTTTTACTCTGATGCAGTCCCACTTGTTTACTTTTGTTTTTGTTGCTTATACTTTAGGTGTTATATCCAAAAAGTCATGGTCATGACCCATGTCAAGGAGGTTTCCTCCTGTTTTCTTGTAGGAGTTTTATGGCTTTAGTTATGCTATTTTTTATTCTTTTTTTATTCAAATTTTTATTTTTTTATTGTTATGTTAATCACCATATATTACATCATTAGTTTTTGATGAAGTGTTCCATGATTCATTGTTTGTGCATAACACCCAGTGCTCCATGCAGAATGTGCCCCCTTGAATACCCATCACCAGGCTAACCCATCCCCCCATCCTCCTCCCCTCTAGAACCCTCAGTTTGTTTTTCAGAGTCCATCGTCTCTCATGGTTCGTCTCCCCCTCTGACTTACTCCCCCTCATTCTTCCCCTCCTGCTATTTTCTTCTTTTTCTTTTTTCTTAACATTGTTGCATTATTTGTCGCAGAAGTACAGATCTGCGACTCAACCGTCTTGCACAATTCACAGCGCTCACCATAGCACATACCCTACCCAATGTCTATCACCCAGCCACCCCATCCCTCCCAACCCCCACCACTCCAGGAACACTCAGTTTGTTTCCTGAGATTAAGAATTCCTCATATCAGTGAGGTCATATGATACATGTCTTTCTCTGATTGACTTATTTCACTCAGCATAGCACCCTCCAGTTCCATCCACGTCGTTGCAAATGGCAAGATCTCATTCCTTTTGATGACTACATAATATTCCATTGTGTATATATACCACTTCTTCTTTATCCATTCATCTGTTGATGGACATCTTGGCTCTTTCCACAGTTTGGCTATTGTGGACATTGCTGCTATAAACATTGGGGTGCATGTACCCCTTCGGATCCCTACATTTGTATCTTTGGGGTAAATACCCAGTAGTGCAATTGCTGGATCATATGGTAGCTCTATTTTCAACTGTTTGAGGAACCTCCATACTGTTTTCCAGAGGGGTTGCACCAGCTTGCATTCCCACCAACAGTGTAGGAGGGTTCCCCTTTCTCCACATCCCCGCCAACATCTGTCGTTTCCTGACTTGTTCATTTTAGCCATTCTGACTGGTGTGAGGTGGTATCTCATTGAGGTTTTGATTTGGATTTCCCTGATGCCGAGCGATGTTGAGCACTTTTTCATGTGTCTGTTGGCCATTTGGATGTCTTCTTTGGAAAAATGTCTGTTCATGTCGTCTGCCCATTTCTTGATTGGATTATTTGTTCTTTGGGTGTTGAGTTTGATAAGTTCTTTATAGATTTTGGATACTAGCCCTTTATCTGATACGTCATTTGCAAATATTTTCTCCCATTCTGTCGGTTGTCTTTTGGTTTTGTGGACTGTTTCTTTTGCTGTGCAAAAGCTTTTTATCTTGATGAAATCCCAATAGTTCATTTTTGCCCTTGCTTCCCTTGCCTTTGGTGATGTTTCTATGAAGAAGTTGCTGCGGCTGAGGTCGAAGAGGTTGCTGCCTGTGTTCTCCTTTAGGATTTTGATGGACTCCTATCTCACGTTTAGGTCTTTCAACCATTTGGAGTCTATTTGTGTGTGTGGTGTAAGGAAATGGTCCAGTTTCATTCTTCTGCATGTGGCTGTCCAATTTTCCCAACACCATTTGTTGAAGAGACTGTCTTTTTGCCATTGGACATTCTTTCCTGCTTTGTCAAAGATAAGTTGACCATAGAGTTGAGGGTCCATTTCTGGGCTCTCGATTTTATTCCATTGATCTATGTGTCTGTTTTTGTGCCAGTACCATACTGTCTTGATGATGACAGCTTTGTAATAGAGCTGGAAGTCCGGAATTGTGATGCCGCCAGCTTTGCTTTTCTTTTTCAAGATTCCTCTGGCTATTCGGGGTCTCTTCTGGTTCCATACAAATTTTAGGATTATTGGTTCCATTTCTTTGAAAAAAGTGGATGGTATTTTGATGGGGATTGCATTGAATGTGTAGATTGCTCTAGGTAGCATTGACATCTTCACAATGTTGGTTCTCCCAATCCATGAGCATGGAACATTTTTCCATTTCTTTGTGTCTTCTTCAATTTCTTTCATGAGTATTTTATAGTTTTCTGAGTACAGATCCTTGGCCTCTTTGGTTAAATTTATTCCTAGGTATCTTATGGTTTTGGGTGCAATTGTGAATGGGATCGACTCCTTGATTTGTCTCTCTTCTGTCTTGTTGTTGGTGTATAGGAATGCCACTGATTTCTGTGCATTGATTTTATATCCTGCTACCTTACTGAATTCCTGTATGAGTTCTAGCAGTTTTGGGGTGGAGTCTTTTGGGTTTTCCACATACAGTATCATATCATCTGCAAACAGTGAGAGTTTGACTTCTTCCTTGCCGATTTGGATGCCTTTGATTTCTTTTTGTTGTCTGATTGCTGTGGCTAGGACTTCTAATACTATGTTGTATAGCAGTGGTGATAGTGGATATCCCTGGCGCGTTCCTGACCCTAGCTTTTCCCCATTAAGAATGATATTCGCTGTGGGTTTTTCATAGATGGCTTTTATGATATTGAGGTATGTACCCTCTTTCCCTATACTTTGAAGAGTTTTGATCAAGAAAGGATGCCGTACTTTGTCAAATGCTTTTTCTGCATCTATGGAGAGGATCATACGATTCTTGTTCTTTCTTTTGTAAATGTATTGTATCACATTGATTGATTTGCGGATGTTGAACCAGCCTTGCAGCCCAGGGATAAATCCCACTTGGTCATGGTGAATAATCCTTTTAATGTACTGTTGGATCCTATTGGCTAGTATTTTGGTGAGAATTTTTGCATCCATGTTCATCAAGGCTATTGGTCTGTAATTCTCCTTTTGATGAGGTCTTTGTCTGGTTTGGGGATCAAGGTAATGGTGGCCTCATAAAATGAGTTTGGAAGTTTTCCTTCCATTTCTATTTTTTGGAACAGTTTCAGGAGAATAGGTATTAATTCTTCTTTAAATGTCTGATAGAACTCCCCTGGGAAGCCATCTGGCCCCGGGCTTTTGTTTCTTGGGAGATTTTTGATGACTGCTTCAATTTCCTTAGTGGCTATAGGTCTGTCCAGGTTTTCTATTTCTTCCTGGTTCAATTTTGGTAGTTGATACATCTCTAGGAATGCACCCATTTCTTCCAGGTTATCTAATTTGCTGGCATAGAGTTGCTCATAATATGTTCTTATAATTGTTTGTATTTCTTTGGTGTTGGTTGTGATCTCTCCTCTTTCATTCATGATTTTGTTGATTTGGGTCATTTCTCTTTTCTTTTTGATAAGCCTGGCCAGGGGTTTATCAATCTTGTTAATTCTTTCAAAGAACAAGCTCCTAGTTTTGTTGATCTGTTCCACTGTTCTTTTGGTTTCTAGTTCATTGATTTCTGCTCTGATCTTTATTATTTCTCTTCTCCTGCTGGGTTTAGGCTTTATTTGCTGTTCTTTCTCCAGCTCCTTTAGGTGTAGGGTTAGGTTGTGTATGTGAGACCTTTCTTGTTTCTTGAGAAAGGCTTGTATTGCTATATACTTTCCTCTCAGGACTGCCTTTGCTGTATCCCAAAGATTTTGAACAGTTGTGTTTTCATTTTCATTGGTTTCCATGAATTTTTTAAATTCTCCTTTAATTTCCTGGTTGACCCATTCATTCTTTAGTAGGATGCTCCTTAGCCTCCATGTATTTGAGTTCTTTCCGACTTTCCTCTTGTGATCGAGTTCTAGTTTCAAAGCATTGTGGTCTGAAAACATGCAGGGAATGATCCCAATCTTTTGGTACTGGTTGAGACCTGATTTGTGACCTAGGATGTGATCAATTCTGGAAAATGTTCCATGGGCACTAGAGACGAATGTGTATTCTGTTGCTTTGGGACGGAATGTTCTGAATATGTCTGTGAAGTCCATTTGGTCCAGTGTGTCATTTAAAGTCTTTATTTTCTTGTTGATCTTTTGCTTAGATGATCTGTCCATTTCAGTCAGGGGGGTGTTAAAGTCCCCCACTATTATTGTATTGTTGTCAATGTGTTTCTTCGCTTTTGTTATTAATTGCCTTATATAATTGGCTGCTCCCACTTTTGGGGCATAGATATTTACAATTGTTAGATCTTCTTGTTGGATCCTATAAGTAGGATATAGTGTCCTTCCTCATCTCTTATTACAGTCTTTGTTTTAAAATCTAATTTGTCTGATATAAGGATTGCCACCCCAGCTTTCTTTTGGTGTCCATTAGCATGGTAAATCGTTTTCCACCCCTTCACTTTCAATCTGGGGGTGTCTTTGGGTCTAAAATGAGTCTCTTGCAGACAGCATATCGATCGGTCTTGTTCTTTAATCCAATCTGATAGCCTGTGTCTTTTGATTGGGGCATTTAGCCCATTTACATTCAGGGTAACTATTGAAAGGTATGAATTTAGTGCCATTGTACTGCCTGTAAGGTGACTGTTACTGTATATTGTCTCTGTTCCTTTCTGATCTATGTTGCTTTTAGGCTCTCTCTTTGCTTAGAGGACCCCTTTCAATATTTCTTGGAGGGCTGGTTTCGTGTTTGCAAATTCCTTTAGTTTTTGTTTGTCCTGGAAGGTTTTGATCTCTCCTTCTATTTTCAATGACAGCATAGCTGGATATAGTATTCTTGGCTGCATATTTTTCTCATTTAGTGCTCTGAAGATATCTTGCCAGTCCTTTCTGGCCTGCCAGGTCTCTGTGGATAGGTCTGTTGCCAATCTAATATTTCTACCATTGTAGGTTACAGATTTCTTCTCCCGAGCTGCTTTCAGGATTTTCTCTTTGTCTCCGAGACTCGTAAGTTTTACTATTAGATGTCGGGGTGTTGACCTATTATTATTGATTTTGAGAGGGGTTCTCTGTGCCTCCTGGATTTTGATGCCTGTTTCCTCCCTCACATTAGGGAAGTTCTCTGCTATAGTTTGCTCCAATATACCCTCTGCCCCTCTCTCTCTTTCTTCTTCTTCTGGGATCCCAATTATTCTAATGTTGTTTCGTCTTATCGTATCACTTATCTCTCGAATTCTGCCCTCGTCATCCTGTAGTTGTTTCTCTCTCTTTTTCTCAGCCTCTTTATTTTCCATCATTTGGTCTTCTATATTGCTGATTCTCTCTTCTGCCTCATTTATCCTAGCAGTTAGTGCCCCCATTTTTTATTGCACCTCATCAATAGCCTTTTTGATTTCGACTTGGTTAGATTTTAGTTCTTTTATTTCTCCAGAAAGGGTTTCTCTAATAACTTCCACGCTTTCTTCAAGCCCAGCTAGTATCTTTAAAGTCATGATTCTGAACTCTAGGTCCGACATCATACTAATGTCCGTATTGAGTAGGTCCCTGGCAGATGGTACTACCTCTTGTTCTTTTTGCTGAGGTGATTTCTTTCGTCTTGTCATTTTATCCAGAGGAGAACAGATGAATGAGAGAACAAAATGTTAACAGGTTAACAACGTCCCCAGCAAATATACTGTATACAAATCAGAAAAGACCTGAAACCAGGGGAAAAGAAAGGGAAAGAAAGAAAAAAGAAAGAGAAAAAGAAAAAAGAAAAAAAAGATAAAAACAAAAACAGAAGAATACAAAAAAAGCAGAATATGATCAAATATGATCAGGCTAGTGCATAGATAAGTGCCACACACTAGATTTGGGGCATATTTTGGTCTGTTAGAAAAAAGTGCCTCCTAAAATTTTAAAGGAAGAAAGACATATATGTACAAAATAAGGGTCGATACAATGAAGGGATGGAAGATGACTGTAAAGATGAAAATTATAAACGATTTTATAAAAGGAATTGATAAGATAAGTTGTTTGAAAAAAGAAAGAAGATTTAAAAAAAGAGAGAGAAAAAAGGGAGAGAATGCGGTCAGGCAGGAGACTAGAACAAAGCCATACACTAGTGATTTAGGGTATATTTTGATCTGTTAGAAGAAACTGTATCTCAAAATTTTAAAGAGAGAACAACTTATAAATATATGCCAAAAATAAGGGTATCTACTATGATGGGATAAAATATGACTCTAAAAATGAAAAATAAAAAACTGGTTTTTTTTAAAAAAAGGGATTGATAAGATGTTGGTTGAAAAAGGGAAAAAGAAAAATTAAAAAAAAACAGTTAAAAAAATTAACTTTGATGAACTAATGCATCATGGTAAAAAAAAGCCATGAATTCTATGTGCAGTATTCCCCTAGCACTGGAGTTCTCCCTTCTCCTTGATGGGTAAACTTGGTCTTGGCTTGCTGGCTGTTTGTGCTGATCTTCTGGGGGAGGGGCCTGTTGCCGTGGTTCCCAAATGTCTTTGCCGGAGGCAGAATTACCCCGCCCTTGCTGGTCCAGGCTAAGCAAGCTGCTCGGGTTTGCTCTCAGGAGCTTTTGTTCCCTGCAAGCTCTCAGTACAGCTTTGGAGGACCAGGGCGAAAATGGTGGCCTCCCAATCTCCGCCCGGAGGAGGTTAGAACTCGGGGCCCTGCTTCTCAGTGCGCCCCCAGAGAAAAGCAGTCACTCCCGTGTCCCCGGTCTCGGGCCGCACTCCGTGCTCACCCGGCCTGTGACTGAGCGTTTCTATGTCTGGCACCCGACCCCGTGTGGAGTCTCCAAACCCAGCAGATCCCTGCGGTGCGCTCCCGCGCTGCTCCTCCCGGGGGAGGAAGGGGAGTCTCCCTGGCTCTGCGTTTGTTGGGTCCCTGCTGCAGGAGCAGTGGCCCGACTGTGCCGCAGATCACAGTTTATGGCCACCCCGAGCTGAGAGCCCGCGCCTCGGCTCTGTCTCTGCAGCCGGCTTCCCCGCTCCGATCCCTGGGAGCTCTGCCGCACTCAGGCTCCCCCGGTCTTTCTGTGACCCCGAGGGTCCTGAGACCACACTGTCCCGCGAGGATTCCACCCCACGCTTAGCCACTGCAGCGACGTCCCTCAGCGGAGCCGACTTCTAAAAGTTCCGATTTTGTGCTCCGCGGCTCTAGCACTTGCCAGAAGCGGCCGACAGAGGCCCCCTCCCCCGCCGTCTATCCTCCCGAATATCGCCTCGGATTCACTTCTCCGCACGTCCTACCTTCCAGTAAGTGGTCGCTTCTCTGTTCAGAGAGTTGTTGCTACTCTCATCTTAGATCTCCTGTTGAGTTCGTAGGTGTTCAGAATGGTTTGATCCCTATTCAGCTGAATTCCTGAGACCAGACGAAATCCAGGTCTCCTACTCCTCCGCCATCTTGCTCCCCAGTTATGCTATTTTTTAGTAGACGATTTCTTAGCATAGCTTTGGGCTCACAGGAAAATAGAGCAGAGGGTTTAAATTCCACATGTGAGATTTCCCACAGAAATCCTGTCCCACACATGCACAGCCTCCCCCACTATCAACATTCCCCCACCAGAGTGGGACATTTGTTACAATTGGTGAATCTACATTTACACATCATTATCACCCAAAGTTCATAGTTTATTTTAGGGTTCATTCTTGGTTTTGTGTATTCTATGGATTTCAATAAATGTATAATGGCATGTATCCACCATTAAAGTATCACATAGAATAGTTTCACTGCCGTAGAAATCCTCTGTCCTCCATCTATTCATTCCTCCTTCTCCGCCAATCCCTAGCAACCACTGCTTTTTACCTCTCCACACTTCTGGCTTTTTCAGAATATCATATAGTTAAAATCATACAGTCTTTTCATATTGGCTTCTTTCAGTTAGTAACATACATTGAAGTTTCCTTCATGTCTTTACATGGTTTGATAGTTCATTTCTTTTTTTTTTTAATTTTATTATATTCTGTTAATCACCATACATTTCATCATTCGTTTTTGATGTAGTGTCCCATGATTCATTGTTTGTGTATAACACCCAGTATAGTTCATTTCTTTTTAGGATTGAATAATATTCCATTGTCTGGATGCACCACAGTTTATGTATCTATTCATCTACTGAAGGACATCTTGGTTGCTTACACATTTTGGCAATTTAAAGCTGCAATAAATATCTGTGTGCAAGTTTTTATGTAGACATAAGTTTTCAACTCCTTTGTGTAAATAACAAGGAATGAGATTGCTTGACCATAAGATAAGAATATGTTTAGTGTTGTTGGAGACGGTCAAACTGTCTTCCAAAGTAGCTATGCCATTTTGCATTCCCACCAGCAATGAATGAAAGCTCCTATTGCTCCATATCCTCACCAGCATTTGGTGTTGTCAGTGTTGTGGATTTTGGCCATTCTAATAGCTGTGTAGTGGTGTCTTGCTTTTTCCTGAAAACATATGATGTGGATCACATTTTCATATGCTTATTTGCCATATATATATATGGCAAATTCTTTCTTTTTGTTGATTTTTAAAGTTCTTGGTCTGTGTTGGATAATAGTCCCTTATCAAGTGTGTCTTTTGCAAATATTTTCTCCCGGTCTGTGGCTTGTCTTCTCATTTTCTTGACAATGTCTTTTGCAGAAATTTTAATTTTTTTTATTTTATTTTATTATGTTATGTTCATCACCATACATTACATCATTAGGGTTTTTTTTTCCTTTTTTTATTATGTTAATCACCATACGTTTCATCATTGGTTTTTGATGTAGTGTTCCATGATTCATTGTTTGTGTCTAACACCCAGTGCTCCATGCAGTACATGTCCTCCTTAATACCCATCACAGGGCTAACCCATCCCCCCACCCCCTCCCCTCTAGAACCCTCAGTCTGTTTCCCGGAGTCCATAGTCTCTCATGGTTCATCTCTCCTTCCGATTCCCGCCCCCTTCATTTTTCCCTTCCTTCTCCTAATGTCCTCCACACTATTCCTTATGTTCCACAAATAAATGAAACCATATGATAATTGACTTTCTCTGCTTGACTTATTTCACTGAGCATCATCTCCTCCAGTCCCATTAAGGAAGTCCAAATTATCAGTTCTTCTTTCATGGACCATGTCTTTGTGTTGTATCTAAAAGAGTCATCACCAAACCCAAGGTCATCTAGGTTTTTTATATGTTATCTTCTAGAAGTTTAATAGTATTGTATTTTAGATTTAGACCTGTGATCCATTTTGAGTTAATTATTGTGAAGGGAGTGAGGTCTGTATCTAGCTTCTTTTTTTTGACATGGGGATGTCCAGTTGTTCCAGCACCATTTGTTGAAAAGATTATCTTGGCTCCATTGCTCCTCGGTTAAATATCAGTCGCCTATATTCGTGTGGGTCTATTTCTGGGCTCTCTCTTGTGTCTGCCCAATTCATCTATTTGTCTATTCTTTGTCAATACCACACTGCCTTGATTACGTACTCTTTTTGGAACTTTTCTGTATTTCTTTATTTTGAAATATTTTTAAGTATAATATTGTTTTAAGATGTGGCATAGTTGGGGTCCTCCTCTGGACTTCTGCCCAAGGTCTCTAACAGCTGCCATACAAATAGGACACATGATGCCCTGTTCCTTATACGTGATATCCCCATCCCTTATGTGCCCAGAACTCACCCACCAGTCCGAGCAGCCGTACCTTGATGTCCCTCCCTAATCTCACCACTTTTCACTAGCTCCTTGTCCACCACTGTTTCTAACCCACCTCCATCTTTTGACCGGCCCACTGCTTTCAAATCTTGTACTGCATGCTTTCACTGACCAGCACAGTGATTTTTTTTAAAGATTTTATTTAGTTATTAGAGAGCGAGCGAGAGAGAAACAGCATGAGAGGGGAGAGAGTCAGAGGGAGAAGCAGGCTCCCCACTGAGCTGGGAGCCTGATGTGGGACTCGATCCCAGGACTCCGGGATCATGACCTGAGCCGAAGGCAGTCGCTTAACCAACTGAGCCACCCAGGTGCCCAGCACAGTGATTTTGTTCAGGCACAAATAAAATCCCATCACTCCTCTGTTTCAAGCCATTTAGTGGCTGGCACTGAATCACACATCTTGTGTGCACGTGGATCAGCCTTTTTTATTTCTTGCACTGCTCATGTGCCCTTCCTTCCACTTCTCTCCTCCAAACCAGTGATCCCAGTCTGAAGGCTTGAGCTCCTGGGCTGGCTTCAGAGATCCTTGGGAAACTTCATCCCACCCCAGCCCCCCACCCAACCCCCACCCCTGGGTCCTTCCTGGCATCCCTCTAGGTCCTGTTCCCTGCTGCTCACAGCAATGCACAGGTACCAGAGTTCAACCCTGTTGGCTGAGCTCTGCAGTGGCTCATGGCCAGAACAAACACTGATGAGAAGGAAGAAGAATGTCAACCCCAAGCAGGTGGGAACTCGGGCTCTTTCAAGTTTCCATCAGAGCCTTCCACAGGCTGAGTCCATGAAAAACAGTCAATGATGATGCAAACCCAACTTCAAACTCAGGAGATTAGATCATACAGCCTTTCTGGTTATCGCATAACTTGCCAGCACAGCCTAGCTATGCCTTGTGGACTTCTAAAACCTTGCAGTTGGAAGGGCATTTGGTGATCTGGAAGCTTAAGTCCCTCTACAGCAGGGAGCCCCGGCCACCAGCCAACAAGGTTCTTCCAGTCTCTGCTGACACCCTCCAAGCAACAGGGTGCTCCCTCCTTCTGAGGCAATTCATTCCTTTGTCTAACCACTCCTGTCATTTGGAAGTTCCTGTATATATCTAGCTACATCTGCCTTCTGCACCTTTTACTCGAATGCTCAAAGTCTGTCCTCTAGAACCAGAATGCAGGCCCTGCAGATATCTCATGAGGCTTATATAATGTGACTATCATGTCTTTACATTTAGACTAGACAGCCCCAGTTGTTTTTGTCATTCTTAATATGGCATCATTTCCATAGACCATTTCCCCCTACCTCCCAACCACTGCCCTCTTTCTGCCTTTCTCTGAGCATACTTATATTTGTCAATATTGTTCTGAAAATACGTCATCCAAATCCAAACACCAAACAGTCTGCAATTTGATCAGTGAAGTTATTAGGGATTTTATCACCTCCTCTGTCCTGGTGATGATGTTCCTGTTTATATAGCCTACGGGTATGTTTATTTTATCAACATCAAAGTCACATTGATTTATATTGGGAAGGCAGTTCCACGTGGGAACCATTTTTCCCATCCTGCCCTTGTGCAACTTTGATTGTACATGCAAGACTTTACAGTTATCCCCACTGACTCCATCTTGTCAGTGTTGTCCATCTTTCCTTCCTCCTGCTATCTCTTAAAAAATCTTGGTCCTGGGCTCTCCGGCTTACAAGTTCTTCCTCTTACCTTTAAATCATCTCAAAATTTGAGAAGCATGGTTGGTACAAACACTGAATAGGAACAAACTCTTGGGTGGGCCCCTCATGCTGAAATCTAACTCACTGAAGATGGAATCCATCAGGAGGCTTAGCATTCAAAGGGAATATTCCAATCCTAGTTCAGTCCCTTACTGGATGTATGGTCCTGGGCAAGTCACATCACCTCTGAGCCTCTGGTTACACATTGGAAAAAAATGGAAAAAGCAAGAACACCCACTTCCTGGGATTGTTTTAAGGATTAAATGAGGTTACAAACATAAAGCCCGTAACGTGGCATTTGGTGCCTAGTAAGGACTCAGTGAGAGTTAGCTGTTATTCTTAGGAGGAGACTGCAGGGACAAAGACCCAAGACTTGAGAGAGTGATGTGGTTCAGAGCTGGTATGATAAGATGTGGCTGCATGCACGTTGATGCAGCACCCGGCAGGGATCAGCCTCCACATGTACAGAAGTAGCATCAGCTCCCTCCCAAGGTTAGCAGAGACCATCCGAGGCCCTTTCTCCTCAGATGCCAACACTAACCCAGCTGACACTGCATCACAGGGAGCGGGGCAGGACAATGGGCTGAGAGCCCCACTTCAGCCAGAGGCAAGCCCAGGAGGTAAAGGAAACTGGCAGACTTGTTTGGAAAGTAGGGAGGCAAGAAAGAGGCAGACAAGACTATTTCCAACCCTGCTCCCAGGTAATTGACTCGTTGTAAGTGCCGACTCTTGAGAGCGATACCAGGCTGGCTGTGCTTTGCAGGGAGTTGGCGATGGGGTATGGTGGGAGCACCAGTGGATACAGAGCCACAGTAGACGAGGCTTCCTGAGCTAGGTCCAGCTCACCTTGGGCCCCCTGTGGTGCCATTCAGGATGATGCCTGTTGCTCCTGAAGACGGCCAGCCTGGCCCAGATGGCATCTCCATGGCAGCCATGCCCACAGTGCTTCTCAGAAATCCAGTACAGGGACATGTGCAAGAGCATGAACAAGTTCATCAGTACTCTGGAGACAGGGGATAGAATTTCAGCTGAAGCTTCCTTCTTCCCTGGGATTTTCCTCCTCACTTTACAGTCAACCCCAGTCTCAGGCTGGACTGGTCCTCACCATTCTTGGAGTCCTGGGTCAAATCCTCGTTCTACCATTTTCTTGCTGGGCGACCTTCTGAGAGTCCCTTAACCTCCCTGTGCTTCAGATGACTGTGAGGACAAGATGAGGACAGGAATGGCACCAACTTCATGGGATCATTGCAAGGATTAGATGAGTTCATTTATGTAAAGCACTTGGAACAGTGACTGGCACATAGGAAGCCCTGTGAATGTGCAAGTGGTTGGCTATTATTATAATACCCATTCCTCAGGTGTTTCAGCCACTCCCATGGGCTCCACTGTCCGTCCAGAAATGTAGGCCTTACCCTTGTAGCAGGAGGCAGCCCTTCATCATTGTTCATTGAGGGTGCCTGGTTTGCTCCCCTTGGCTTTGTTTCCCAAACCCTTGCCTTTACTGACTTAGTTCTGATCCCATTCTACCCAATTCCCAACCCAAACTTGATCTTCCCTTTCTCTCCCGCCTCGTGTTGTTTGAGCCACACTACCTAGGTCTAGACCACATTCTCTCAGGAGTTGGCCCATATATCCTTTGCTCCTTCCTGTGCCTACCAGCTCTGGGTAAATTCCCCTCCTAACCTGAGACCTAACCCCAGTGGGGGCCAACCGAGCCAGTGTCCCGCTGGCCAAAGGGGCATCTGACATCAGTTCCATCTTCCAGAGGGTGTTTCCAAATGTTCTCTCTGTTCAGCCTGCCCCTGCCAAGGCCCTGTGCACTCATGCTGTCCACCACCTCTGAGATGCCCCCTGTGCTGATCTCAGAGCCCAGGGCCTTCTCACACTCCCACACCCTCCAGGGCCCCAGACTTTGCTACCCAGAGCCAGTCTCAGACTCTCCTACATCAGCCCTAAGTTCACGCACGTGAAGATGCGCCACTGCCCAACAGCATGACGGGGAAGGCCTCTGTTCACTACCCTTGTTAGGGGATCCAGGCAGCAAGGGGCAGGAAAAGCTGGTAAGACAACAGGTCAGGTCCCAAAAGAGCTGTAGCCCTTCCCATCTCATATCCCACCCTGCCCCTGCTCAGGGATACACATCCCACCTATCACAAGTGGTGGGGTGCAGGATGCAGACAGTGGAGTCCCCCTGGCTGGCCAGCTCACATGCAAGCTCTCTTCCAACTAATGTCCACAGTAGACTGTCACTCTTCTTGGAAGGGAGCTTCTCAGGGGATTTCTTTTTGTCGTTGTCGTTGTTGTTGTTGTTGTTGTTGTTGTTAATCTGAGGCTAAGGATGGTTGATTTCTGTTCACATACTAGATAACAAAGCTGGCAGATAGCGTTTAAGGAGGCTTATGTTTGTACAACAGTGATTCAGAGCTTTGACAGGACTGCTGCCAGCCTGGCTTATCTCCTGGCCCAAGCAGGCCTTGGTACCAGGAGGGAAAGGGCTGCCCTTTATTCAAAAGCACAAAGCTGATTCTGTCCTGGCCAATGGTTCACCAGGATGTTCTGGTCTCAACCACAGGCCAAAAGAGAGAGTCCTGTCGACCTCACCTACTCTGCCAGCCTGCAGGAAGCCCTCGGCAGATCCCACCCTGCTGTGTCCATGGGGCCTGGAGTGAAGTCACCAGGCACAGCAAAGAGAAACAATTAGCTGCCAGCTCCATCCTAATGGGAAGAAATCGCAGGAAGTGGGCAGATTTTGCACACCCTGTTGAGTCTCCGGTAAAGGAGAGGAAAGAGGTGTTGGGGCATATGGGAACGCTGCGGTCTCCAACTTTGCATCTGGGAGTGGCAGAGATTTGGGGTACCCAGAGGACCCTGTGTATCCTATCTCTGACTGGCATGTTGCAGCACGTGAGAGGTGGGAGGGGGACAGACTCTCTTGCCTCAGGCTTCACTTTCTGGTGTTTTCCCTACACATCTGGGCTAAAGAACCTCTTTCCTTCTGGCTTGGCTCCATATCCTGGGGCCCGGTGAGGACCCCCTGTGAGGAAGTGGGCCTTGCTGACCAGTTGGTGGAGGCATGAAGTAGTCAGAGGGGTGCCCAGTGGGTCATAGCACCCTATCTGTAGTTCCATCCGTGGCCACTCCTGATTCTCCAGGAAATATCATCTTGGCAGCCACAGGATAAAAGGCAGCCACAGGATAGAAGGCAGCCACACCATCTGCTCCCAGCGGCCTGGAGCTGGCAGGAGGCATTACTGCCCCCAAGCTACCCTGCACAGTCTCTTCCTACCAGAACACTCGTGGCCATGCCCAGGGTCTACTCCACCAGCCCCTGAGTACCCACCCCACGTCGGAGAGCATCCAAGCATTCAGGACCAGCCCAAGCCAAGAGAAAATGCACCTTCACTAGTCCTGGAAAGTAGCTTCTCCAGCAGCCTTCTCCAGGGCAGCCTGAAACCCATGCCTCTCCCGCTAGACCCTGAGGAGGGGCCTTTGGCGGCAACTTCTTTGTTGCTGGAGAGTGGAAGCTTCCACAAAAGCCATGGATCGAAATCTTGAGAGAGCATTTCTTGGGACAAATGGGCAACTGCCCTTTCAGAGAGAGCTCCATGAGAGAATCAGTCTGCTGGGGCCGTTAACAAAGTACCTCAGATTGGGCAGTTTCAACAATAGACATTTATGTTCTCCCAGTTTGGAGAAGTCGAGATTGAGGTATCAGCAGGGTTGGTTGTAGACGGCCACCTTCTCCCTGGTCACCTCACATGGCCTTTCCTGTGTGTGTGTCCTAATCTCCTCTTTTCACAAGGAAACCAGTCATTTTGGATTAGGGCCACCCACATGACTTCATTTAACCTGAATTATCTCTTTTAAGACTCTATTTCCAAGTGCAGTCCCATCCAGAAGCACAGGGGGTTAGGACTTCAACATTTGAATTATGGGGGACATTGTTAATTCGGCCCGTACACTCAGGTCACAGCGCTCCAGGTGAGACTGTTAGTGGGCCTGAAATCAAGGATGTGCCATAGAAACCTCCCTCAGCCTTCCCTGAGGGACCCACATCCTGTAGAGGGAGGAACAGTGGGGACTCTATGATCCCGGCATTTTCACGTGTAGCATCTATAATCCTCACTGTGATCTTGCATCATAGACATTATTTTAATGATGAGGAATTGAGGCCCAGAGAGCTGAAGTAACTTGGCCCAGGTCACACCTCCAGCAGATGGAGTTGGGATTTGAACCCAGGTCTGTCTGACAGCAGAGCACATGTCCTGTCATGTGACATTCCATCTTGACCAAAGGGATCTTTGGTCAACGGGCACATGTGGGTCTGAGGAGCATGAAGCCCAGGAGGGCACCCCGTGGTGAGCGGAATGAGACTGCTGGCGTGCAGCAAGAGCTGAGCACCTGGGAGAAGCAGGTATGGAACACCTGGGGGCGGAGCTCCTCACTGGGTCACCTGGAGTTACAGCACGCGCCTGGGATCCTGCCCCCCAGCAGGATGGTTCCAAGGTCATGGGTGGTGCAGGCCCAGCTGAGAAGAGGAGCTGTGTCCTTTGGCTAATGTGTTCTGGCCCAGATGTGCCACCTGTGTGTGGGCAGGTGGTACTGGTGCCCTCAAAACTGACCTCTGGCCCTTTGGAGTGACCTCACACTCTACCTCTAACTTCCCATGTCCTTTACCAGTCAGCTGGATAGGCTGGTCAGTCTCAGAGCACCCCAACACCAGAGGGGACAAGGCACGGGTGTGAAATAGCCTATTTTTAGTCTAGGTACAGCCCCATGTCCCTGAGACCATGGGATTACTTAGTCATTTTCAACTCAGGGATGATGACAAGGATGATGATGAAGATCCAAAGTCAGGTCTCCCTTCAGTAAACTTGAGACAGCTGCAGAGCTTGGCCATGAGGCACCCACAGCACCCTTCGATGTGGCTATGGAAGACTGTCAGCTCTATGGAAATCGCCACAACTTCTTAGAATCAAAAAGGGACCCAAGAGATCACCTGACTCAAGCCCCACCAACACCACCACACACACTTTATTCAAGAATCCTCTCCCCAGCCAAAAGCCTCCTCACTCCTCAAGACTAGACTGCTCCACCAATAAAACTCTGTCTTCTAGAAAGTTCTTCTGGCTGCTGAATTGGAATAGGTCTCTTTGAGCCTTCTGCCTGAAGACTTCTGCCCTCCAAGCTTCCTCCCCGAATCAGTCTAATCCACCTGACTCACTCAGCCATTCTCCAGCGAACATTGCCAGGGCACTGTGCTAGGGGGTGGGGAAGATGGGGTATCCAGTCAGCCGTCCCCATGTGCTGAGCTCCCCTCATAGATCGTCTCTTTAATGTTCACAGAAATTGTAGGTGGGTGGGTACTCTGTACCCATTTCACAATGAGGCAGCTGAGGTTCAGAGAGTTTAGGTAACTTGCAAATTATCACACGGTAAAGGGCAGAGCCATCAATAACCTTGAGATCTTCTGGCCCCAGAGTCCGTTCTTCTTGCCAAAGCTATTTGGCATTAAGCATGCAAACTTCTTAAACAGACTCTTAAGTATAGAAAACAAACTGATGGTTACCAGTGGGGAGGTAGGTGGGGATTGGGTGAAATAGGTGATGGGGATTAAGGACGGCACTTGCAATGAGTACCAAGCACCAGGTGATGTATAGAAGTGTTGAGTCACTATATTGTACACCTGAAACTAATATAACACTGTGTGTCAACTGACTGGAATTTAAATAAAAACTTAAAAAAATAAAAACGCTTCCTTTTTAATGAAAAAAAAAAGCACATCAACTTCTTGAGGAACGGGGGTGAGGAACAGTGAGGGGGTGCGTGTGCTAAGCAGATGAGGTTGGGGGACCACTGGGGGCAAAGAGAAGAGTTTCAACAAAAGCCTATGACAGTCTAAAATACATGGCCCTATATTTACCCTTTGAGTCCCAGGATAGTGAACAGTGAGGAAATCTTTACAAGGTCAACAAAATCTTTCTAATCCTGCTGTTGGGGTAGGTTTTTTCTTTAATGTGACTATTGATTTATCTTATAAACAAAAACAAACATCTCCTAGGCAGGAGAATAGTAGGGAAGTGCCTCAAAAAATTAAACATAGGATTGCCATGTGACCTAACAATGATGCTTCTGGGTATAAACTCCCCAAGAACTGAAAACAGGGACTTGAACAGTTATGTGTCCACCCATGTTCATGGCAGAATTGTTCAGATCAGCCAAAAGGCAGAAGCAACCCATCCGTATGGGTTCACATGTCTGTCAGCAAGTGAGTGGACATACAAAATGTGATGTATGCATAAAATGAAATATTAGCCTGACAAAGGGAGGAAATTCTGGATGACTTTTGAGGACATTATGCTAAGTGACATAAGCCAGAGACAAAAGGCCACGTACAGTAGGACTGCATTTGCGTGAGGTATCTAGAGCAGTCAGATTCATGGAGGCAGGAAGGGGCCTGAAGGCTTCCCATCTCTAGCAGGAGAGGACTAGACTAGTTTAATAGTTGCCAAAATATGCTCCTTGGTCTGAGAGACTATTTGCCTCAAATAAATTTGAGAAATATTGCATATGCTCAACCCTTTTTGGCCATTTGCCGAGCCCTCTAGCACCTTAAGGGCTCTGTTTAATTTCTTTTGGTCCAACATATCTTCAAGGTCTCTGGCTGCAGAGCATCCATTTCTATGTAATACTGATTGCAGAACATTTCCTTTGGAAAACCATGACGGAGAGGATTGGGGACCCCTTCCAGTGTCTACCTCCAAGGGTCTACAGAGAAAGCCCCTGGCTGCTTGGAAGTAGATGGCTGGGTCAGGCTGGGGTTTGAATTCTGGCTTCCCCACCCCATCCGCTATGTGTCCTTAAGCAAATCCTTTGACTCCTTGAGCCTCAGTTTCTCTCACGGGTAAAGTGCCTACACTTGCCTCACAGAGCTAGGAGGGGTTGAGTGGAGCCTGAGGTGACCCAGGACACACGGGGCCCAGTGGGAACTCCCCGAACAAGAGTCCTCTGCTGCCTCAAGGAAAGCATACCCTGTCTTCTGAGCTGTCACTGTTGTTGGCACCTTGGTGTGAATGAGTTTGGCAGAACCTTACCATGAGCAGAGAGCTGTCCCCTGAGTACAGGGGACAGCACACAAGGAAGCAGGTTGGGGGTGGAGATCGAGTCCTGTGCTTTTGTCTGCTTCCCACCATCCCAGGCCAGCCCTGGTAGGTGTTCAGAAAGGTAAGCCAGCCAGGCCGCAGCCTGACTTGGTTCCTCCCCTTCGAGCCAGGGCAGGGGCCACCAAACTGGTTTGTCAGGGGGCACCGGTGGAACCTGGATCCTCCCCCTCACTCCCACCCAAAAGGATCAGCACCTCTTCACTGTTCCCAACCCTTCTGGGACGTGGCACATCTCCCTTCCTCTCACCCCAGCCCCAGACCCCCACGTATGAGGGGCAGTGGGAGGAGGGCACCCACAGTGGCTGGTCCAAGCCCAGTGCCTTTTTGCCCTGATTCTGGAGCATCTGGTGTTGTCACCCCACCCCCGCTCTTTCCCTGCCCATTGCTCTCCTCTACTCCCGTGCCTGCGTCGCTGTGCAGGTGCTGGCCTCCAGGGGTTTGGGGACTGTCTTCAGGAAGTTCCCAGCAGCCAATGCAAATGAAGGCCACTCCCTGTTATTGAAGAGCAACTTGCACGTACAGATCTGTCCCCCGGCAGCCAGAGGCTTCTCTCTGAGACTTAATCCTTGAGTTTCTGAGTCATCGGAACCTCCTCAACCTGCAGCAAAAGGAGAATGGTCTGAGGGCCAAAAAAGTGTGTCTTATGAGCCAGCTTGGGATGATCTTTGCTGAAGACCGGAGCTGGTCGAAAGAGTGTTGGGACCAGAAGTCAGAATCCAACCCAGGGACTCCTTCTCCAGTGACCCTGGACGAAGTCCATATTTGGGCTTTATGACTTTAAGGCTAAGGCCATAATTCATGCCCATAACAGGGAACCTGCCAGGATGACAGGTAGCTGAGAGCACTTGCCAACATTTGCTGAGGTCACTCAACATGACCGGACCCTCAGACCTCCTTTTTTTTGTTTTTTTTTAGGAATTTATTTATTTATTTGAGAAAGAGACGGGGGGAGAGAGCATGAGCGAGCACAAGCAGGGGGAGCAGCAGAGGGAGAGGGCTCTCTCTGAGCCAGAGAAGCAGGCTCCCCACTGGGCAGGGAGCCCAACTTGGGGCTCAGTTCAAGGACCCCAGGATCATGACCTGAGCTGAAGGCAGATGCTTATCTGACTGAGCCACCCAGGTGCCCTAGCCCTCAGACTTCTTGATTCAAACCTGGGCTTTGTGCCGGGAGCCAAATAGAGAAGATCAGGGGCTGGCCTTGACAAACCAGGCAGTTGTGGCCATCCACATCTGGAAGATGCAGGTGATCCCAGCCGCATGGACTGCCAGGCCAGGCAGGAGGAGGGACAGGGCACTTGCCAGCATGTTTGTTTGGCTCCATGGAGCCCAGAGAAGATGCAATGATTGATCTCACAAATTTCACACACAGTCGCCTCCACACCAACCTGGAGTCTGGCTTTGATTATCAGAAACCAATGACCTCACCCTGGTCCCCCAGCCTCTGAGATTCCTTTACTGATCATACCTGCCATCCCCTGCACACCACTACCATGCTTCTGAAATGCCCAGCTGACCTCCCCCTTCTTGGCTTAAGACCTCTGAGTGGCTCTTCAGCACTCGGCCACAGTTCTTCATTTCCTTTCAGAAATGTGATGATTCTTTCTACGTACACACTCCCCAGGAAAAAAAAAAAAAAAGTGCATGTGAAATTCTGGATGCAATTTCAGAAGGTGCCAGTCGGACCCGAGGCCCATCCTTGGATGTCCTCGGGGTCCATGAGCTCTGGTTGAGGAGCCCAGTTTCTGTTTTGAAGTCCAGCTCTTTCATGTGACATACACAAGCTTGCCCTTTGCAAACTGAAGACACCAAACCCTTCTGTCCCCCCAGGCGAGTCCCCCAGACTCTAGTTTTTCTCCCAGAAACTCTGAGCCATGTGGACCATGCACATGTCCACACTGTACCCCACTTGCTTCCAGCCTTTATCCCTGCGGTCCTTTCTCTGGGAGTGCCCTTCCCTACCATCTCCTGCCAACCTCCCCCTTCTTCCACTCTGGGCTCCAGTGTCCTCTCTGTAGGAAGCCCTCCATGACTCCTGGCCCCCCAACGTCCTGGGTCAGGATGCTTTCCCCATGCGAGCAGCTACCCCATCTCCTCGTATTTCCCCTTCCTCCTCTCCACACTTCGGTGCCCAGTTTTGGGGCACTTGCTTGCATGTTGCTTTTAGAGGAGTCTTCAACTCTCATTATGTCATTACGTAATGTACATGAGCACTATTAAAAAAAGCAATGCAGACTTATATAGTCTGTGCCATATTCCGTGTCCTCTCCAAAAACAAAAAAAGAATAGAACAAAAGGCCCACCAAATCCAAGCAGCACAAAGGTTATACCCGTGCAGGAGGGGACCCAGTGGCCATGCGACCTCTGAGGGGACTAAGGTCCTGAAGACAGGTGCCATGCGTAAAGGTCACTCAACAGAATGGAGCATCTGGGGGCTTTGGCTTCGTCCTTCTACCAGTTGGGCATTTCATGACTCCCTGCATGTCAATGTCTGAGTTTTCTGGGCTCAATCTGGCTCATAACTGAGGAGCAGCTATTCCCAAGCCAGCCCCATCCTGGAGTCAACATTTCCTTTTTTGAGATGTGTCTGTGTGTGTGTGTGTGTGTGTGTGTGTGTGTGTAGTGGGGAGGGGTCTGTATTTTTGGAAAGCTCCAAGTGATTATGGAACACAGGGCTCCCACTGGCCCTGGGCCCCTCCCGACTGCTGACCTGGGACACAAGTTCTGGAATGAAGGGGTCCCCAGGATCAGCTGCCTGGCCAGATAGTTCCCAGCACGAGAGATGGGCCAAGGAACACATGGGCCACTGTTCCTGTGCCCGCTGGGTCTCTGTGACACAGGTGAGAAGCTCTGAGAATCAAAGCAGAACATGGGGGAAAAGGGCATTGCACACTGCAGCACTCTAAAGCCACATCTCTTTTCTTTCCATTATCCATTCCCCTAGAAGCCACTTTATTTATTTTCTGAATACTTTCTGTGGGAAATACCCCCAGCCTTACTGAGGTATAATTGACAAATAAAAATATTGAAAAATATTTAAAGTGTACCATGTAATGTTTTGATATACAGATACACTGTGAAATGATTACCAAAATCAGGCTAATTAGTTATTTCACACAGTTGACCACTTTTACTTGTAGTGAGAACATTTAAGGTCTACTCTCCTCGCTAATTTCAAATACGCAAAACAGCACTACTAGCTCTTGGCATTATCCTGTACAGACAGTCTCCAGAACTTATTCATCCTGCATAACTGGAACTTTATACTCCTTGACCAACATCTCCCCACTTCTCCTCCCCCCAGCCCTTGGCAACCATCATTCTACTCTCTGCTTCTGTGAGTTCCACTTTTTTAGATTTCACATGTAAGTGGGATGATGCAGCATTTGTCTTTCTGTGTCTTGCTTATTTCAATTAGCATACTGTCCTCCAGGTCCATCCAAGTTGTTGGGAATGACAGGATTTCCTTCTTTTTTAAGACTGAGTAATATTCTATGTATACAGGTAGATATTCCCCATACATATTCTATATAGAGAGATATTATATATATTATAGACATGGAATAGAATTCTATATATATTCTATATCTATAACTATATATCTCACAGTATCTTTAACCATTCATCCATCGACAGACCCTTCGGTGTCTTGGCTAGTGTGAATAATGCTGCCATGAACATGGGAGTGCAGATAGCTCTTCAAGATCCTGATTTCATTTCCTTTGGGTATATACTCTGAAGTGGAATTGCTGGATCATACTGAGGAGGCATTTTAGACATTTTCCCCTAATGATCCACCCCTTTCAAATTTTAACATCATAAATATTCTGATTACATATTGTATGTACATCTGCTTTATACATACATAAAGCTTATTCTTTGTATTTAGTTCAGAGTCAAACTAATGAATCATTGAACATTATATAAAAAAACTAATGATGTACTTATACCTTGGCTAATTGAACTTAAATTTAGAAAAAATTTTTAGAAGGATGACTAAAATTTTTAAATTCAAAATTTAAAAAGGTATTAATGGGGGCACCTGGGTGGCTCAGTTGGTTAAGTATCTGACTCTTGATTTTGTTTTGGATTTAGCCCAATTTTGGGCTCCACACTCAGCAGAGTTTGCTTGGGGATTTTCTCTCTCCCTCACCCTCTCCCCGTCCCTACCCCCCCACTCATGCTCTCTTTCTCTCTCTCTCAAATAATAAATAATCTTTTAAAAAATTTTTAGAAATAAAAAGCTATCAACATCTAACTTAACATTACAACTGTACCTTCTAAGTAATTTTAATGTAATTTATTTACTTATGTAAATTGTAATTATCAAATTACATGTTCAGAGAAGCAATTTATATAGATACATAATGATAATAGCAATGCAATCAAATCTTAAAATGTCATGCAAAGCTGCCATTTCTTTGACAAAAAAATTTACAAAGTTAATATTTTAAAATTATTTTCAGTAAACTTCACTTTCAACTTTTGCTTCATAAATAACTAGTTTATAGGGAAGATTGGGGTGAGAGGTGAAGTTGGATTCTAGATGAGGGTGGGAGGTGGGTAGCAGCCTGGCCATGCTGGGCCTCCTAAGCCCCTATGGGAGGAATCTGGTTTCAGCCTAAGGGTGGTGGTGGTAAAACAATGCCCCTTCCACAACATGAGTCAGATCATGGTCCTCCTTTTTTCCCCTTTCCCGCTGCTCCTGCCTGATGTGCTGGCCTTCCCCTATTTCTCCACCATACCCTGTATACCCTTGTGCCAGGCCTTGGTCTAGGATGCCCTTCCCGGCTGTGGACGTACTCCTCACTCCCAGGGTGCCAGCTTCTCACTGACACCTCCTGGACCACCCTACCCCCAACAACCCCCCCTATAAACTAGAGGGGCTCAACTAGAGGGGCTCCAACACTGAGCAGACCCTGCACTGCCTACAGTGCCAATCCCCGGATTCTGAAGGCAGCCTCCAAGGCCCTCCCGTTTTCCAGCTACTTCTCCATTCAACGCTTACCATATTCTGCCTCCATCTTTAAGTGCCAACAACAACAAACCCAGTCTTGTTCTCCACCCATGCCATGCAGCTTCTTGCCCCAATGCTCTCACTCAAGCTGTACCCAAGAAGTGCCTCCCTCGCTATCTTTACTGGCTCAGTCCCACTAGGCCTCTGAGATGTAGCTCATGGATTATCTCCTCAGCGGGGAATCCCTGTCCTCAACTGAACATTCCTCCTCACCTGATTCTGTTTCTCTTTACACATGTAACATTTACTTGTGTGCCTCTCTTGTGAGCACTTTGAAGGTAAGGGATGTGTCTGATTTATTATGATAAATTGCCAGACCCTAGCAGAGTGCCTAGTAATTAAGGCACTACTGAGTGTCTAGGCACTCAGTAAAAATTGAAAAATTAATCTTGGATGGATGGGTAGGTGGGTGGGTGGATGAATAGATGGAGAGATGGAAGGAAGGAAATATAGATGTGGCTAGAAGAAACTTTTCTCACAGGGCAGAAACAAATTCTTCTTTTCCTACAGCATGTATTAATTACTACCTTGTAGCAGGCTCTGTGCAGGGCACTTGGACATATCATCCCATTTTATCCTCATAACAATCCTATCAACTAAATATAATTATCCCCCATTTTACATCTGTGGGAATGAAGGCCCAAGTGTCACAGCTAGAAAGGGACAGAGTTGTCTTAGGCCTCCAAACCCTCCCTCTACACCACTCTGAAATGGAAGCACTCTCTTGGGCCTTTGAGCCTGCTGATTTGCCTTGAAAGAAGGGGGAAACACAGCCTGCCAACCTTCAGTTCTGCACAGTGGAGAGGCCTCTCTTCATCCCTTCCACAGGAGACTGAAGTCTACATCCAAGTGACACTTCCCAGCACATTCTAATGAGGCTTAAAGTGGAGTAGTGCTCCATCTACCACTATTTTTCTAAGACAATGATACCCTACCATCTCAGCACTCTGGGGAGATTTAAGGTAAATATTACCACACAGAGCTAAGAATGAGGAGCCAAAATGAACATACAATGGGGGTGGGGTGTGGAGGAAAAGGAGGAAAGCCACGCTCCCTGCATCCAACGCTTGGTCTCTATCTTCATTAGATGCACTGTGGAATTCCCAAAAGCATGTGACTTGGTGGTCTGCTGGCCCAAGCTTCCATTCTGCAGATGTAGACACTGAGTCAGGGAGCAAGAGACACTTGACTGAGTTTACAGTACACTTCAGGGATGGTGTCTGTGTGAGGACCCAGGTATCCTTACATCTGGGCATGTTCTTTCTCTGTCCCTCATCTTGCTTCTCTCTCTGCATGATGTCTGTTCACCAGAGCATACACATCGTTTAGCCATGACCCTCTACTGAGCCACCCACTCTGTTAAGACCCAATCATATGCTGGGAAGAGTCCTGCCTCCTTAACCACAACATTACCCCGAGCTTTTGATGGAGTTGTGAGCAAAAGGAGTGAATGGGAGGGGATGGGAGAGGATGGTCTGCTCAGGACAGCATTGCCCACGGTGTAACTCCAGAGTGGATCTTTGCATGGTAGAAACAATATTTGCCTAACTCTGTGACACATATCTCCAGAATAACGGTTGCCTAGACATCTGTCTCTCTTGTCATCTCATGATCCACTCTTACCAGAATCCCTTTTTTACACCCTCATCTTTCCAAAGGGTTTGAAGTAGAAACAATATAAAGCACAGCTGAAGTAAACCTTTAAAATGAGAGTTGAAAGTCAAAGTATAGGTAAAGAGGGGGATAATCCTATAAAAATGAGATAAATGTAAGTTACTGCATAAAATTGGTGTTGAGCTTCCTAGAAGCCAAGGCAAAAGGGGAAATGTGACACACTGCATAGCTTTTAAGAGCTAATAAATGGTAATATAGAATAGCTGGTAGGATGTGGGCTCTGGGTTCACAGGACCTGGGTTCAGAACCTATATTGATCAGCTATCAGTGCAGCTCTACCTCTGTTCACACTCAATGCCCGGCCCCTCTGTGCCCTCAGGCTGCTCCATCACTGAGGCTGTGACAATCTTGGGGAAAAAACTCAGAGATTACCAGGGACAGCTCAACACCACTCATCTGCTGGCCCTCTGCGACTACTTCCACAACACTTTTATCCGCCACTACAAACTCTACCAGTATGTTCTGGGCCAGGACCAAGATGTCAACCTGACCGTCACACACCTGGAAGTGTGTGCACCGCCCCAGCCCCTCCCTCTGGCCGAGGGCATGGACAGGGACATCTGGCACCTTGAGCAACAGGTGGCAGAGCTCAACATGGCTGAGATGCAGAAACGCACAAGTATGCTGCTCCTGAAGGAAGCGTTGCACCTGGAGCAGGAGCAGAAGCTACAGAGGACATTCTCGGAGGTGCCCAAGCAGCCCAGCCGGGTTCTGAAGAGAGAGGTAAGGCTGTGTCTGCGAGCTGGGAGGATGCTAACCTGCCACATACAAATGCCCATTCCTACCAAGAAAACATGGCAGCTAGGATAAGATTCACAGACAGGACCCCATTGTCTGCACACATGGGATAGGGCAGAAGGGGACAGACAGTCACTGAGCATGGGCCACAGGCTTGGTGTGCATGTTTCACAAAATATTTCTGTGAGGTATAATTCATGTCCTCATTTTTGTAATGAGATGAGTGAGGGTCAGAGAATTTAATTAACTCATCCAAGGTCACCAAGCTAGCAAGTGGTAGAGTTTACATTTGGACTGAGGCCTGGCCGACCCCAAAGTCCAAGTTCTCTCCACTGCAACATTCATTAGTGACAGATTCCACTAAAGAAGACCCCAGGCTCTCTCAGTGCCCTTCATCCATCGAGGCCTGGGAGTGGGGGAAGGTGATGAAGGAAGGGCCACTGGGGATAGCCCAAGGTGGGTGATATGCTGAGGTAGGCAAAGGGGTGGGGCTAGGGGGTCAGAGAGAATCTAGAAAAGTCTGGCACGGATCTAAGAAATCAGGCTGCCCCACTGACCGGTCTTAAGACCACTGAGGCTCCAGGAGCCAGAGTCTCTTTACTAAATCGTAACTAGCATGGCCCCAGGGCAACCAACTTCTTAAGGGCCTGGCAGAGTCCAAATTTATTTTTTAAACTAGACATAGGCACTTACATCATCACTGTTGCATTATCTGTGAACACAGGTACAACTGTGTGCATATGTGTATACACAATTACGTGCATGTGTTGGGGGGATTGGGGCTGGGGTGGGGGTGGAGAGTCCCAGAACCTAAATGTTCCAAAAGATTTCTAAATTGTCAGCCAAAGAGTGAATGGCTCTATGAAGTATTCCTTTAAATATATATAAAATATGGGGGAAATCTCGAAAGAGAAATTAACACAACAATAAATGATACTCTTCTAAGGTTAAGTCAAGTCTGCCAGAGAAATAGCACATCAGGCTGCCATGTAATCTTAGTGCATTAAGATGTCCAGCAAAGAAGGACCCAACAGAACCTAAGCAAGAGCTCGTCTCCACCCGCTCTGGGGGACCTTACTCTAGAATATGTAGACGAGGCCACAGATGCGAGGGGCTGCCTTCCCTCCCACTCCTGATTCTCCACACAGCTGTCCTTCCCTGCCCCTCTCAGCTCCCCTGCCAGCCCTCATTACTTTGCTGTTGGTCCCTGCCTGGTGGAGCTTGTGGACTAGAGTCCCCTCCACTGTGTGCCTCTGGTCTTGTGCCTGAGCTGGGGATGCTGAACACCATAGGACAAACATAATGCATCCTCTTGGAGCACAATCCTCCCCAAGGACTTAGGGGAAGAACATTATTTTTATATAAAAACAACCAAGGAGTTATTCTGGGGCAAATGTAAGATTTTGCATGAGTTTTTAAGTTAAAATATGAGACCTCAAAGAGATATCTTCTAGGCAATCAGATACTCCAAGTATGTCTCCCAACACCCTCAAGACAAGCACAAATTCTCCTCTGCTGTTTGGCTGCTCGAGCAGGGAATTTGGAGAAGTACAGGATTCCATGATGTCATAGTCTTGATTGAGATGACAGATAGGGTCTCCTGTTTAACATGGCAGATGGTGGCTGAGTTTCCATTCTTCCCATGGCTGGCTGGTTGGGGGACATGCCCACTCTCTGAGCAACTTGCCCTGTCCCTTCTGATGAAGCCTGTTACTAGAACTTTGGGATGTGAGAATGAGATGAGGGCAGGAGGGTAAGGAAGAGGGATGATATCCAAAGGGAACATGCATTGATCAGAAGGTAGGGGACTATGGGACTGACCTATAGGCCCAGAACAATATTAGTAATAAATGGCCCCCTCAAACAGGGTTATTGCCACAGTAGGCCTGAAGGGAGAAGGAAAGAAAGTCATTGGAACCCAAAAAGAGAGCTGTGGGAGAGGACCATGGGATAAGAGGTATAGCTGTAGGTAGAGAATTAGAGCCCTGGCCAACAGATCGGGAGGGAGGCAAGAGACTTCATTCTCTTTTCAGCCTCAGATCTCCTGCCAGTGCCTTCCATTGGCTAAACTCAACCTAAAGCCAGAGGTAAGGTAGCCAATTGAGGCAGCCCTTATAAGTCAGTCTCTCAGAGCATAGAGTAGAGTGAGATGGGTGGCCAAAAAAGCTCATGGGGTAAATGGAAAGTTCTAGAATACAGAAAAAGGAGCTGATGTGTTCAGAATTGGATCCTGTGAAGGGGCTATATCTGCAGACGGTCTCAGCCTTCCCCAGAGCCCTGATCACCAACCATGTTCCGTTTCTTCCAGGAGTTAGAAAATCTCATCAGTGAGGCCATTCGCATCCAGATTGAATGCCTGAAGGAGCTGCTGCAGTATGAGATACAAATAACTTTTGATATTTTGGATCTGAAACTTCAGAAGAAGACTTTGAACCTCAATGCTCCTATCCCTTCCCCACTCGCAATCACTGGCCAGCCAGGCCAAGATGAATCTTTTAAGTTCAACAAAGCAAACAAAGGAAAGAAAGCAAAAGCAAAGAAGAAGTAGAGAGCCCCTGGTGTCCATTGACTGAAGACCCTGACTGATGAAAAGCCACTGACAATTTTGAAAGTATTATGAGATGTGCTCAGCACTCAGTAGATCCAAGATTTCTAGCAATTAAAAGAAACAAAACAAGAGTCATCAGATTTCCTCTCTCTTCTTTGTTTCTCCATCTTCTACTCCAAGAAAATCCAACCCAAATGGATTTTCCCTACGTGGTGGAAGAAAGCTGTCTTTCTCTGCTGAGCACAAAATTTGTGCTCTATGGGCAGGCAAACATCACTTGTTGACTAAGGCTGAGTTTAGATGCTAAAGACAGAACCACCACCAGTGGGTCTAAGTGGATAAGAGTGAGGGTGACACCAGACACTAGGAAGGACTTCCAGCCAACATTCTAACCTGGGAGGGTCCCATCTCCCCTAAGAAAGAGATGATGCAAGGTTGGCTATTCCCATTTTTCAAGGGGTTCAAGGTTCAAGGAGGTCGAGTGCCTACCTCAAAGTCAAACAAGAGGCAGTGAAAGAATCGGGCGGGACTAAAACTCAGGTGTCTGGACTCTTATTTCTGTGCTCTTTCCCCTACAGCATCATGCGTCATGGCAACAGGGGCACAAATGCTGCAGTAGTTGGTTTATCGCAGCCATGTAACTGACAAGGGACCGTGGCCCCCAGGATCAGGGCAGAAAGGACGTTACCACTCACTGCCTCTTTACAGGCCAGCGACCTGCTCTGCCCACCTCTGCCATCTGCCCCATGTCCTTGTTGACGACAGGATGGGCCACCGTGCACCGTACCCATCTCATACCCATCATCTCTCCATAGCTGCTGCCGCCTTTGGAGTCTTGTAACCAAAGTGTGCCTGGCTCCATGTGTTCCCAGGCAAAGTTAGCCTGCTTATGGAGGCCAAGCTGGATTCAAGTAGAGAGAGGGAGCCCCGAGGGGGCATGTCACCAACCCGGAGCCCTCTGACAGAAGTCCAGGAGACAGGAGGCCCCCAGCTGGGAAGAGGCCTCACCAGGAGCACTCCCCTGCTCTCCCATCCTACCTTAATGCCACAGGGAGTGTGCTTTATATCTGAGAAGTTCTGCAAGCTTTCCCATACCTCTTTGAACAGAGGAAGGAAGTTCCAGGTTTTTTCTAAATTATTCATCCCTTCATTCACTCATCCATTAACGTATTCATATTTCACATTTTTTTACGTCCACATCTTCTGTGTGGCTGAAACCATGGTGACCCAGAGAGAAGTATGAGAGCTGCCATCCTATCCTGCCCAGGCCTGACCAGGATTACAAAACACTCTTGCAGCTTGTGCGGATGAGATGTGTATGTATGTGTGCACACATGTGCATGCAAGGGTGTACTTATGCTTGTAAGTATGTGTGCGTGCATGTGCGTATGTGTGGGTGTTTGGGGGGAGGTGGAAGGGGCAAATGGGCACTGCTCCTGCCCAGGGCCATACGCTGGAGATGTCCAAGGCTGGAGCCGCAGAGAATCAGGTGCCCTGGCCAGCCTGGCAAGAAGCTGGGCTGCAAGCTCTGTTCTCACATCCAGGAGACACTGGAAGTAGTGGTTGACAAGTATAATCAATCAAGTATAAAGGATTAATAGCTCCTTCTTGTCTTGCCTTTCTCCCACGTGGATGGGGTCTCAACCATCCCATCAATACCCAGGGTCCCAGCCTTGTCCTTTTGCTGTCCAGATAGACCCACAGGACCCCTGAGGCTTTGAACCATTTCAGTCTCAGGCCACTCAGACCCTGAGCTATGGACAGTGGTCTATTGGTGGTGTCCTCCCCATTCCGGGGCAGCTCTTCTCCCTAACCTGGAAGGATTGGAGTCAGAGCCAGTGTTTCAGCCACACACTAGGTATAGATGTTAAAAAATGTTTGGGGAGTGAAGGAAGAATGGATGAATGAACAAATGCATGCATGTATGAATGAATGAATGAATGAATGAATGAATGAAAATGTTAAGAAAATCCTGGAACTTCCTTTCTCTGTCCAAAGAGGTATTGAGAATCTTACCAGACTTCTCAGATACAAAACACTCCTCCCTCCTGCCAAGGTCAAAAGCAGAGTTGTAGGCTCTACCATGTGATGTAAGTAGGAATCTCTCCTGCCCTGCCTTCCCAATGGAATCTTCCACTGGGCTCAGCGCTGTGCTAGAAGTTTCTACCCACAAGAAGTTCTCCTGGGGGCATCTGGGTGGCTCAGTCAGTTAAGCATTCAACTCTTGATTTAGGCTCAGGTCATGATCTCAGGATTATGAGATCAAGCCCTGCATTGGGCTCCATGCTGGGCAAGCAGCCTGCTTAATATTCTCTCTCTCCCTCTTCCTCTGACCCTCCCTCCTGCTCGTGTGTGCTCTCTCTCTCTTAAAAAGAAAAAAAAAATCTCCCCAATTAGCAAGGGAGACTAAAACCCCTATACCCATCTGACTTCCACAATCATTTGGTGTCATCTACTCAAGGACAAGCAGAGGAGGCCTGGGGGCTTGGTGTCTGGGAGGGAGGGGAACACCCTTAGCACTCTGCCTCCTCCAGGTCCTACTCAAACATACAGAAGTTCTAGTTTGGGTACTTGTTAAATATCCATTTCATGGGTAGCTGAGTTGCACTTGGGAAGGAGGCTGGGACAGGGAAGTCACAAGGGACCAGAAACAAGTAGAGAAGCCACAGCAACAAGTGGCCTCCATGGGGACAGGAGTGGAGGCCTCAGGCCTCACATACACTGGGAGCTAAAATTGGGCTTTCTACATCAAGGTAAGACCAGAGAATGGGTGATCCCCTTGGGAAACCCCTCCCTTCCACCCACCTGAGGAAGGAGCACTGAGCAGCTTTCTGCTGCAACTCTTGGAGGACCCCAAATCTACTGTGGGAGGGCAGAGTCTCCACCTATGCCCCCATGCTCCTGCAAGCCCTGGAAGCTGACACCACACAGACATGGAATCCCCAAATGGAGAAACTACTCTAAAACTGGGCTGAGATCAAAGCATCCCTTAGAGCCCAAGGATAAACCTCCTGTAAGTAAAGTGACCAAATGCTCTGTTCGTCATGGATGGTGCCAGCTGCCCCCTGTCGTCCTGGTGTCCTGCCTAGTTTGTCACTGCTTAATGGAGTCCTACTAAGAACTGCTTTAAAAGAAGCCAAGATCGGATCGGTACCCTTTGGCTTGTACTTCCAGCTTCTGCCACAGTTGCATCTCTTAGTGCGTGAGTGACGTGTGCAGTGAGCGAGTTTTCAGTTAAACACCAGGCTAAATCTAGAAGATGACGAGGGCTGACCTGCCTCTCCTTCCCAATCCTTTCCCAACCCAGTGCAGCCCTCTCAGGGACACCGCATGCAGCTACCCCTAGACGTTGAAATGTACACAGACATAAGCAATGGAGGAGAGTCATTCCCCCTCTGGGATGGTGGGAAGATACAGACCCAGTGTTTCTGCTGTTGCCAGTTGTGCCATGGCCTGCAAGGTGCAGGAAACCGCAGGCCACCAGGCTCCAGGTCAGTGGGGAAAGTAGGAGTGACAGACACAATGTGCAGGATCTAGAAGGCAGCAGTCTTGCTCCAGGGTTCATAGACAGTAATGGGATCAGCCTTGCTGCAGCAACTTTTCCACTTACCATGTAGTATCAATCTACAACTATTTAACTGCTACTGCATCTTTATTTTTTATTTTTCAATAAACCCTCAGTAGCAATGAGTTCCACAAAAAAAGAAAGTGCGTAAGTCATGAAAATGTAAATATCTTTCTCTTTTTCAATAAAGTTAATGGCAAAACTGTAACATGCACAAAATGGTTATCAGCATTTACCATCTGCCCTAAGAACCATGGTGATGTCACTGACTACATAAAAAGCAGACACAAATCTGCTTGGGGAGCATCAGCATCCAATCAAAGATCGTCAGTGACTTTAAGAACACTGTCTAAAATCCTGGTCAGGGACACCTGGGTGGCTCAGTTGGTTAAGCGTCTGCCTTCAGCTCAGGTCATGATCCTGGGCTCCCTGCTCAGCGGGGAATCTTCTCTCTCTCTGCCCCTCCCCCTGCTCATTCTCTCTCTCTCTTTCTCTCTCTCCATCTCTCTCTCAATCTAATAAATAAATAAAATCTTAAAAAAAATAAAATACAATCCTGGCCAAACATTATTCTGGGTGTATCTGTCAGGGTGTTTTTGAATGAGACTAATATTTGGATTGGCTGACTCAATAAAGCAGATTGTTCTCCCTAATGTGGGTGAGCCTCGTCCAATCAGTTGAAGGCCTGAATAAAACAAAACACTGACCTCCACACTCCACCCCTGCCCCGAGTAAGAGAGAATGCCCCCTGCCTGAAAGCATTTGAAATGGAACATGAGCTCTTCCTGTTTCTATGGCAGCCTGAGACATCAGCCATGAGGATTTGGGACTAGCCAGCCTCCATAATCATGTGAGCCAACTCCTTATAATACATCTCTTCCATGAATATATATAATCTTCTATTGACTAGCTGTGTTTTTCTGGAAAACCCTGCCTAGTACATTTGTCAATTCCAAGTTTTCTTGCACACATGCTAAGAGTGAAGTGGCAAATATTTATTTGATAGCACCACCCAGAGAATGTCACACATGGTGAAATAATGCCAGTGTTATATTCGTGGAATCGGGTGCATGAATAGAAAAAAAAATCTGATAATTCCAATAACCATTCACTTTTTGTCATCTAATTCAGGCGATCAAAGTAAAGCTTTTAGAAATTCATTCTGTTCAAGGTGAACCATCTCTCGGTATTGTGAATACTACTAGAAATTCGCTTTTTAAAAGTTCAACATGACAGACACAAGTGATTGTTTTTGAGGTGATAATATCACTTCAAATATATAAATGTTGGTAAAAGCAATGTTCTCAACAACAACAACAACAGCTATGGAGCAGAAATGTACCTAGAATTGGTTGTTGGGCATACAGAAGTCAGTCCTGCATGAAGAGGGTCAGAAATTAAAAATGAGTATGGAGAAGGGATGGGAGAAAGTGATGAGCAACCCCACATGAGAGAGTCAAACTCCTCCTACAAACAAGCTGCAATTCAGAGCCAGTTGGAATTCATTTGTTCATTCCCCAAATATTACTTGACCAGTTGTTCATACCAGATGCTATTACGCACTAGGGACTCAAGAATAAACAAGATAGATAGGGTTCCCATCCTTGAGCTCACGCTCAAATGCAGAACATGAAGAAGCAATTAAATAAGCAAGATACTCACCGGCTGGGATGCGAGATATGAAGACCATAAGCAGGTGCAGAATTCAAGTAACTTTGGGGTGACAGGAACTTTGTTACTGAGGCTGTTCAACAGGCACATATTAATTAATCGCTTCTCGGCCTTTTGGCTAAGATCAAGTGCAACAGGCACATATTAAGTGCCCCTTATATGACCAACACTAGGATAGGTGGCAAATATAAAGATATGAAAAAGTTAGTGCCCTAAATGAGTTTGCAGTCTAAACAGGAGGCAGATGCATACACAGCTAATGCTAACACAAGGAAGAAGGAGACAAATGCTAAAATAGACTCACAAAGGGGAGAAATTGAGTATTATAGGAGGGATCAAGGAGAGGTTCTCCTTGAAGGACAATGTGAAATGGACTTTGAAAGACAATTAGGATTCTAAATGAGAGGGAGACAGGAGAAAACACGTTATACAGAAAAAAAATAAAACACAGGCTGTGGTTGAAGGAGAAAAAGCAAGAGGCAGGACAGCAAGTGAACTGTGCCAGGTGGTTGCAGGGATAGCACAAGGGCAAGTGACAAAGCCATCCACATCAGGGAGGGTGGGGGCAGGGTGAGGGGGGTTGAGCAGTTGTACAAAAGAGGGAGAGAGTGTGGACTCTTGATTTGTGGAGAAAGGAGCCTTTAAAAGGTTTAGGCATTAAGGAGGGCACATGATGTGATGAGCACTGGGTATTATAGGCAACGAATGAATCTTTGAATACTACACCAAAAACTCATGACTATATGCCGGCTAATTGAATTTAAATAAAAAAATAAAAAATAAAAGGTTTAGGCAGGAGAGGGGCGCCTGGGTGGTTCAGTTGGCAAGCATCTGATTCTCGATTTTGGCTCAGATCATGATCTCAGGGCTGTGAGATCGAGCCCCACGTCAAGTTCTGCACTCAGCGCGTAAGTCGGCCTGAGACTCTCTCCCTCTGATCCTCCTCCCGCTCCCATGCCTGCTCACACTCTCTCTCTCAAATAAATAAACAAAATAAATCTTCAAAAACAAGGAATATATATCATATTTTTTAAAAAAGGGTGAGCCAGGGGAGTAAAATTATTGCAGGGATATAGAGGCTGGAAGTCTACCAGGAAGGAGGTTATTAAAATAATTCAAGCCAAGTATAATATTAACTATCATGTATGCAATACACAAATATTTAGTAAGTGCCTAGAGTGGGCTAGCAACTCTTCTGGGCCCTGAGAATACTGCACCAAACAGTAAAAAAGTCTCTGCTCAGGAAAGTTCTAATCTAGTGGGGAGACAGAGAAAGAGAGAGAGAAAATGAATGTAAATACAAAAAACAAGTAAATACTGGGTGTAACACATGGTGACAAGTTACATGCGTTGAACACACACCGTGTGCCAGGCACTCTGGCAACCACATTTATGTAGTCACATACTTTATTTTCATGACAATCCTATGATGTACATACTAGTATTATCATCCCCATTACATAAATGAAAAAACTGATGAGCAGGGGTTAAATAACACCAAGCAGTATAGACAGAGCTCATACTCTTCACCTCCATGTTTTACTGTCTTTCAAGGGTTGGCAGTCTGGCAATGGCAGGGGGTGGGGAGGAGAAGTCCACAAAAGTGGGGACCTTCCTCTCCCCGGATCAAGCATTCCAAGCTCCTCTATGCCAGCAGCTCTCGAGCACTCATCATTTGCACTGTCATTGCTTGCTTGCCGGCTGCTTGCAGTAGCAGACTAGCTACTCCTGTGAGTGCCAGGAGCCAGTGTACGTCTGTTGCATCTTCTTCACCTCACCCATCTGGGCATGTTGCAGGCCCAGAGACTAGAGCGTTGCTGCCAAAGGCCACCTATTCAGGGTGGCTGCGTAGGTGGAGTAGGAAAGGAGAACCATGATGGAGAGAAGCACTCATCCTATGTTCTCTGTGTCAAAGGGGAGAACTTTTATCTAAAAGACATCAGCATTTTTGGTGACAGGTAAGAAATTAAGTCCCCATCCTTCTTGGCCAGGGTATGCAAAGTGGAGCAGGGTCCCAGTCCCTCTTTCTTCCTATAGAAACTCAGGTGCAGGACTAACAACAGAGACACTGATGGCACCCTACAGTTACCTGGCTTACAGGTGAGCTTGCAAAGTAGCCCTGTACCTCAGTGGGCATTTACAGTTTTGACTGTCTAGATCTAGAGCTCCTTTAAAGAACTATTTTCCTTCTTCTGCCCCAATCAAGTGTTTCTGGGGCAGGGGGTTTCCTAGCCACAGTACCTCCCTTCCAGGCTGAAGGATGGGCGCATGGTACTCCATTGTGCTTGGCCACAGTGGTTGGGCCATGCATGGGCACATGACCCAAGCTGGACCAATCAAAATACTCTATTCTCACCCCACCCACCATGCCCCCCAGCCCCGTTGATTGATTCATGGATTTTTCTAGAGAACAGGCAGGGTTCTGATCAGAGCAGCCAGTAGCTGTGATTCCAGCTTAAGAGAAGGAAGACTACATGCAAAGGGAAGCAGAAGAGAAGGGAGAGAGATTGACTGAGAGGTTGCTCCTTTATCTTGTCACCCTAGAGGCATCTCTCCCCTCTCAGCGGTTTGAGCCAATGTGTACACACCCATTATCTGACTGAGGTCAGTAAGACAGGCAGGCAGGGAATGCTTCCCCCATGACAGATGAGGACACAGAGACAGAGGGGTAAAATGATTGCTCAAGGTCACATGACTAATAGGTGGTGAAGCATTAGCAGAAGCAACCAGAACTTCTGTCCTCTAGATGAGAGTTCTTGGCTCATCCACCGCCTCAAAGACAGTCCCTGTTCACAAGTTTACCACCCTGTACACCTGTGCAGTGGCATCTGAGTATAAGCCACTCTTTTTGTTCTAGACTCAAACATGGAATGAGGCCACAGCATCTACTCTATAATGCTGGAAAACCATTCAGGGCCCAAAGGACCGAACCTCTGCCCTGGGAACTTGCACACACAAAGTCAAAGTCGAATGGAGGATTTGAGCAACACCACACAGAATTTACCAGTCATCATTGTTCCCTCTTCAGAAAACGTCTTCCCCCACAGCACTGTCATCACCCCCTACTCATTCAATAGGGTGTCTACCATAACATGCATTGTCCAAACTTCTATCAATTATTAATGCCTTATTATAACTCCTCACAGTGGTACTTGTAAAACATCCTCTAAAGAACTGAAAGGGCTTTCTAACATTTTCTGTAGTTATTTTTACCTACTCAAAGGGTTGAGAAAACAGAGGCCATTCCCAGTCCCCACATGTGTCAAATGAGGATCAAGGTGACACTCATATCCCTTCTGAGGTGCCTTCCTCTTCCAACATTCTCAGAACATGGCAGCATGGCTCCCAGCCAAGATTCCTAGGCACCTGGCCCAGAGTGAGGACAGGGAAATCGTTTTCTGAACCTGATACAGTAAGAATATGTTACCCAGGCCCCATCATCCTAGAAGAGTTTCTCAGGATGTTGTCCTTCTGTGGGTTTTGGACTTCCAGCAGAATCTGGAAATGCCACCTCCATGACCCCCACAGCAGAGGAAGCTCAAAATTGCCCAGATCCTCTCAGGTAAACCAGCCTTGGCATCTGGGTTCTGGATCCCAAATGTCCCTAATGCATTTGTGAACCATTTAAGACAGACAGGTGGACAAAGGCTTTGGAATTTCTCTAGCAAAATGCTAGAGCTATTGGTGAAAGTGGGGCAGTTAGGGCAAGAAGCACTAACTTGTACAACACCCAGTTCTCCAAGCAGCACGTGCCCTCCTTAATACCCATCACTGGGCTAGCCCATCCCCCCACCCCCCTCCCCTCTAAAACCCTCAGTTTGTTTCTCAGAGTCCATAGTCTCTCATGGTTCATCTCTCCTTCTGATTTCCCTCCCTTCCTTTTTCCCTTCCTTCTCCTAATGTCCTCCATGCTTTTCCTTATGTTCTACAAATGAGTGAAACCATATGATAATTGACTTTCTCTGCCCGACTTATTTCACTCAGCATCATCTCCTCCAGTCCCATCCATGTTGATGTAAAAGTTGGGTATTCATCTTTTCTGATGGCTGAGTAATATTCCATTGTATATATGGACCACATCTTCTTTATCCATTCATCTGTTGAAGGGCATCTTGGCTCTTTCCACTGTTTGGCCACTGTGGACATTGCTGCTATGAACATTGGGGTGCATATGGTCCTTCTTTTCACTACATCTGTGTCTTTGGGGTAAATACCCAGTAGTGCAATTGCTGGGTCATAGGGTAGCTCTATTTTTAATTTATTGAGGTACCTCCACACTGTTTTCCAAAGTGGCTGTACCAATGAATCGTGGATCACTGCATCGAAAACTGGTGATGTATTGTATGGTAACTAACATAACATAATAAAATTAAATTAAAAAAAAAGAGAGATAGCTGGTGGTTGGGACTCAAAAGGCCAGGATAAACTCCAGCCTTTGGGGGCAGCTGAGATAGGCTGACAACTTCACGGAACAGCCACTACCACATGCACTAGAAGGCCAGCTCCTCAAAGGTCCATGTCATCCTGGATATCTCTTGTGAGACACCTCCTCTTCTCATGGCCCCATCTCTGATTTTTTTTTTTTAAAGATTTTATTTATTTATTTGACAGAGAGAGAGAGTTAGCGAGAGCAGGAACACAAGCAGGGGAGTGGGAGAGGGAGAAGCAGACTTCTCGCCAAGCAGGGAGCCCAATGCGGGGCTTGATCCCAGGACCCTGGGATCATGACCTGAGCCGAAGGCAGACACTTAATGACTGAGCTACCCAGGCGCCCCGGGCCCATCTCTGATTTTGAGCCAAGGCTACAAAAAGCTCTTCCATGCAGATTTTATCCACTTTATGCTGACAACACCTCATCTCCAGCATATGCCAAATGCCTCCTGCTTCCTGCCTGGCCACCTCTCTGAAGTCACAGCCTGGGGCACCATCAGAAACCCACATGACACTCGTGCATACACATCCTGGAAGCACAGGGGGCTTAACATCTCATGGAACAACCCAGCCAGTTCGAAGTGGGAGCTCATGGCTAAATGCTTCTCTCTCCCATCCCTCAGGCAGGCAATATTGAGACACAATGTGTAGGGATCCTCAGAAGGTCCCAGTGGGATCAAACGCTAGTCATCCACAGTGGTGGACAACTCAGAGGCACACCCTATATTGGTTTCCCTCCTTCTCTGTCTTCCTCTGTTTTGTCTTCATTCCTGCTCTCTGATATCACTTCCCAAAAACACTATCTGCTGCAAGCAAACCTTTGTCTTAGGTTCTGTTTTGGGGAGGAGCATAGGCTAAGACACCTCTTTCTTCATCTCTGGATCCCCATATACCAGCACTAGCTCTGTCTGTGTCCATTATCTATTGCTGCTAACAACTATCCCCAAACTCAGTGGCTCAAAACAGCAATCATGATTTTACAACTTGGGGAGGATTCATGTGGACAGCTTAGCTCTGCTCCGCAAGGCATCAGCTAGGACAACTCAACCAAGGCTGAAGGATCCACTTCCAAGATGCTTGAGCTCCATGGCTGGCAAGTTGATGCTGGCTGTTGACTGCTCAGCTGGGACTGTTGACTCGGGGCCCCGATTCTCCTCCACGTGGGTCTCTCCATGCGGCTGCTTGGGTTTTCTTGCAACATGGCAGCTGGGCTCCAAGTAGGAGGAAGCGGGAGGAGCACACAGAGCCTCACTTCCACTTTTTGTATTTGAATTCTATTGTATTCTATTGGCCAAAGCAGTGTTAGGCCCAGCCAGAATCAAGGAAATAGGAAAGCAGACATACCTCTCAGTGCAGGGAGTGACATGTTTTTAGTCATATTTGATCTGCCACATTGGCACAGAACACTGGGTAAATGAAGGGTTAAATAAATGGTTGATATTACATAAGCAAATTAATTAATTAATGTGGCCAGCCATTACTCAACATTAATCTCCCCTGCACCTGGACAGCCACTGTCATTCTACCGGAAATTTTAGAGTAAACTCTTACCTTGATACTAATGTATTTGAGACTGGAAGTTTGTTTGACCTCAGAGTCATGGAATATTAGAGCTGTAGGGATCCACTTCAGCCACCTCACAGTACAGGGGAGGAAAGTGAGTCCCAGGGAAAGGAAGAGATTCGCCCAAGGTCACTGTCATGGCCACTGTCAAGGAAAACATCCACCCAGGGCTCAAATTTCCAAAATTTCCAGCCCTGCTCTTCCCACCCCACCGTGATGCTGATGCTGGCAGAGGTGTGCGTGTGTGTGTGTGTGTGTGTGTGTGTGTGTGTGCGCGTGCACACATGCAGGAAGGGCTGCCTTCCCCATAGGAAGCTCTGCCTCTGAGTCCCTTCCTAGTGTCTACCCCTGGACATGCCATGCTCTGATCTGTGTGAGCAGCTACGGAAAACTCTCTAAAACTGAGCATGGAAGGGAACCCGTGAGAGGCCCAAGGGTGTCAACACTGGAGAGGAGCTCAGACTGGGCCCGATGAGGTCTCTCTGGGCAGTTTGTGTCCCCGTCACGGCCCCACAGCCCCGTCACTCACACCAGCTACCACCCCATCCACAGCGTGCTGCTTCCTCCTTTGGGGAGCATTTGAGGACCCCGTCGGGTGTGCGAGGCATAACACAGGAGAATGCGGACATAACACAATAAAAGCCATCTTCAACTTAATACTGAGGGCCTACGGAGCGCCAGGCACTCCACCTCATTATCCTCATTTCACAGGTAGGGAAATAGGCTCTGGGGGGTCGGGGAACTTACCTGTGCTTCCCGCCTGAGCTGGTAAGTAACCTTCTGAGATTCAAACCCTGACCTAACTCTAACTCTCCACCCTTTCCTCTAAATCAGCCATCACACTGATTTGATCTCTCTCTTCTAGAAGGTTCCATCTGGAGGAAAAGCCAAAACACCACAGGGCAGAAGGTGATGGAGGGTGGCAGGCCCGGAGGCAGGCAGGGGCGGACCAGTCACAGGAGAGGCAGGATTCAGGCCCAGGAGGGCGCAGGAGGGCAGGTCTCAGGGAAAGGAGGCTTCAGAGAGACAGAGGGCAAGCCGGGCCATCTGAGTGCACGGAGCACCAACCTGAGCAAAGGCTCGTTGCTGGGGAGAAGGGTGGATGGTTAGAGTTGACAGCAGTGTCGGAGGGTAAGTCTGGCTGCCAGAATCCTAGGGGCTCAGGATATCTGTGCAGGAGTGGGGGGGGGCTCCTGTCCTCCAAGTTCAAGAAGGGGCCGGGGTGGGGGGGGGGGCTGGCCTGAAGCTGCATTTGCATAGCAAGCTCTGTTGTTCTGTAAATTGTGTGTTCACTGAGGCGCTATGCCCCATCCACAAAGCCTGTCTTGGTGCAGACAAGGGTTGCGGACAGGAGTATGGAAAAGGGCCCTAGATGTGAGGCCGTGTGCCCAGAGTAGGGAGCCACCGTGATTCCCAGATGGGCCGTGGCAAGATGAAGCATAAAGGAACATTGCTCATTTATTAAGCACCTGCTTTGAGTCACTAGATGACAGCATGAGATTTCAATCCACTTATCCACCGGGTGTGGGGGGGGTGTCTCTGTGTCCCCATTCTTCCAGCTGAGGAAACTGAGGCTGAGGCTTGAGGAAATGAGGTGACTCACTCTGGCTCTCACAGCTAGCAAGTGGAGGAGCTGAGAGCCGGGTCCAAGTCTCTGCCCTCTGTGCACATTTTCTCTCCCCTGCAGCAATGTGCTGGACGGATCTCAACCTGGAAAGGTACAGGAGACAGGAAGACCATGTCCTGCCCAGTCACAGTCTGGCTGGACAGAGAAGACGCACACAGGAAAATACCACCCAGAAGCACCCTATGCAGTTTTTGGCGGAGGGAGGCATCTCCAGCCTCAGGCGCGTACCCCAGGGCCTTTGTCCCGCCTTCCCAGGAAGAGAGGTTTCCGCCCTGAGCAAGACGGTGCACGTCAGAGGCTGAGGCCTGGCAGGCCAGGCCTGGGGCCGATTCCCAGCACTCTCGGGGCAGCTGGGCCAAGCTGCTGACTCACTAAACAAACCTCAGACAAGTCATTTCCCCCCCAGGCACCCAGCGTGGCAATGAAAGTGGGCATCCCTGTGTCCCTGGCCGCCCAGATCTGAGCCCGCACTCCCTGTGCCAGAGCAGCCTTTCCCACCAGAGCTGACTGGCAGCTGGTTGCGTGGGGAGGGGGCTGCATGATACGAGAGAGGAGGGGGTGTGTTGTTTGAAAGCTGACATTCAGTGGGAAAACAAAACCCATACTTAGAAAGTGAAAACTGTGCCTATTTATTTTCATAATATACACCACTGGAAAGAAAGCTCCACACACTTCTTGGAGAACATGCACGGGAGGGAGTCCTAGGGGTGGCTGCACTTCTGGAAAGGGGGTCCAGCGAAGGCTGAGAAACCAAAGGTGGGGATTGTATACTTTGCTCATTCTGGTAGAAGAGGTAGATCCTCATCATCTGGGATCTTCTTCAGCAAACTACAGGGTGTTCACTGGGTCTGGTAACATAGGGAATGGGAAAAGCAACTTCTAGAAGAGCCCACAACAGAATGTTCATCACCCAGTAAGAGGCATGCATTGATGCGGAAACATATTCAGGCTACATTTTCACTTTTTTTAAAAAGGGAGCTACCAAACAATGTAATCCCAATACGCTAAAATAAAGTTTAAAAAAATACTCATGTAAGCACAACATATATACCTAGAAAAAAGAAGTCTGAAAGGAATACAACACAATGTTAACAGGTGTCCTTTGCATGGAGATTATAGGGGGGAATCCCTCTCTCTCTCTCTTTCTCTCTCTCATTGTATCTATTTCTAAGTTTTCTGTATGTAACTACATAGCATGTTTAATAGAGGAAATAATAAAAGGTTTTTTAATTAGGCCTAGAAAAGGTAAATTACCAAAGGGCTAAATTTACCTCCAAAGTGAACTTAGCATCCTTTTAACTGTAGAATTAACAGCCAGCTCCTTACCGTGATAAATGCTGTGCATACACACACACACACACGTGTGTGCATATATATATATGTATATATATATGTGTGTGTATATATATAATATATATAATCTTCTCAAATGCAGCCCCAATTTTCTTCCTAATCTGCTCTGGTAGGGGCAATATTACAAATAGTTTGCATTCCTGACTGATGGCCAAGGGTGGGGTATGAATGCGGGCTAGGAGGTGGCAGAGAGCCAGTGTAGAATTAAATTTTTCCAGGGATCATCAAGAGGGGATTGTCTTAGAAATTTCTATCTCCCCATTGATCATCTCCTGAGCTATTCCCATTGCTTCTATTTATTACCCTAATCTGAAAACTTGACGTAAACCAGTACCAACTGACAGAAAAACTGAGTCACAGAGAAACGAAGTGACTTGTCTAAGATCAAACACTGGGCAGAGGACAGACCTGTAAGTGTTTGAACCCTGAAGAGCTGTCCTATCATCCAACAGAGGTTGATGGGACCCCTACTATGTGCCTCACACAAAGTAGGTCCCATGGAGTCAAAGGTAAATAAGATGCCTTCCCAGATAAACACGTTCCCAGACTAGTGGGAAGCTAGAGGCTCAAAAACAAAGAGATTGCCTCATCGCAATGTAGATGCTGTGTGTGAGAGCTGTGGAATATGCAGATGGGGCTGTGAACTTGCTTGGGATGAGGACGGGGACCGGGTAGGTCCGATGGGTGGAGGGCAGGCGGAAAAGTCTCTCTGAGTGGGGAACATTTGAACTGGGTCCCGAGACATGAAAGACGAATCTACAGAGTGAAGAAGGGGAGAAAGACTTTCCAGGCTGAGGGAACAGCATACGCAAAGGCACTGGGGTATGAGGAAACAGGTCCTATTTGGAAATTGACTGTGCCCAGAACACAGGCTGTGCTATGGGGAGTGAGTCAGGGGAGAAGCGGCTGGCCAGGAGAGTGGGAGCACTGAATATCTTCTGAAAAGTTTGAGCTTCACTGTGGGCAAAAGTTTAAGCCAAAGGGTGACATTTCCAGACCTTCCAGAACCTCCAGTGGGATTGGAAGGGGAGAGGCTCAGGGTGATAGCCAGAGAGTGATGGTGGCGAGGGCCTAGGAGTGGGGTTGACAGGACAGGGCCCAGAAGTCTCCATGGACCATGGAGGAATGGAGGAATCCCAGCATCCCGCTGGGGCCCAGCAGCAGCGTTTGTACCAGATCATAACTGACGGGGAGGGCTGCTCCTCTGTGTCAGGGTTACGTGAGGACCTGCCAGGCCGGGCTCGGATGACAGAGGCCTCTTACCTCATCCTGTCCAGCCCAACAGGCTGTGTGGAGACGCAGAAAGATCAGGTGATGTAGGTAAGGGGGGACAGAGTCCCAAGGAGGTGCGGCCAGGTGACACAGGGGAATAGGGCCAGACTGGGTGTCTGGGGGCCTCATGATGTAGCCCGGTGACAGAGGCTGGGTGCCCCCCCCCCCCAGGGCAGCTGAGACAGGACAGGATGATGTGATAGGAGGTGCTCAGGACCTGGATGTCAGAACCACAGCTCCGGCTCTGCTCAGAGTGACGCCTGCCCAGGGACACCCCACCACGACCACCTCCCTAAGGCCACTCCCCGTGCTGAGGCCAGGAACAGAAAGGAGGGGAGCTCCCCTCTTTTCTTTGCTTCTCCTTCGCAGTCTCAGAGATGCAGAGCGTTCTGCCCCTTGGACACTGTTGAGTATAAGCTCCTAATTTCTGGAAGCCTAGAGAGGGAAAGTGATTTTCCCAAGGTCACACGGCAACACGGCAGGTATGTGGCTGGGCCAGCCCTGCAGAGCATAAAATGGAAAGGTGTAAACCCCAATCTTCTCCCCTTCACCCACCTATCTTATCTCCAGGTAACCTGTGACCAGGAGACCACCTATCAGGGAGGACTGCAAAGGCCTGGCTGCTCAGGTGACCCTGGGCACTCAGCCAGGATGCAGGTTGTCTTGCTGCCCAGGGAATTCTGGACCTTCCTGTGTTGTACCTGGGCTCTTCAGGTTCAGCTGTGGTTGTGTGGATGCTCACCTCAGGGAGCAGGCCCCGGGGAGCATCCTCTGTCAGGGTCCCTGTCCACTTACTGGCCATGTGACCTTACTTAGCCCCTTCGCCCCACCAGAGCATCAGCTCTGGGACCTGTGAAGGGGCATAACCGTACCTATGTAGAAATTGCTGTGATAATCACATGAAACACCAAATGTGAAAGTGCTTTATAAATGGCAGTGCACCCCCAAATGTGAAGGTAGAGGGGCTGCCTGGTCACCCATGTGAGTGTGCATACTCAGATATCTGTCCCCACCTATGTAGATGTTTTCTCCTAGGCAAGTATGTGTTCATCTGTACTGGGATTAAATACTCCCTTTGGGCACTTTGGTTACCAAGAATCAGCTTCCCTGGGAGGGTGGGGGTAAGGAAGGGGGGGTGCCTTTACCAGTGGTTTGGGAAGAAGGTCTGGGCTGTGGGGAAGGCGGTGGGGCTTGTGTCTGTGAATGTGCCTCTGAGCAGTTTCTCTGGGACTCTGTCCTTATTTCGAAACAGTGTTCTCTGAAAAGCATCTCTCCCTTGGCTTGGGAACCTACGCACAACCCTTGCCTCCAACCTGGAGCCAAGGCACCCTGGGTTCCAAGAGGAGACTGGCCTCGGGGGACCGGGTGGTGGGTGGGAAACCAGAAGAGAATGTTCTCTATGGGCAGAAGAGAGGGGAGCATGAAGCCAGGTCAGCCCAAGATGACACTGAAGAGTAGGTGCTCTCCCTCCCTCAATGGGGATGGACTGCCCTCAGGGTGCCAACCCTCTTCAGCGATGGCCACTGTCCCTGCTGCTCCAGGAGTGCCCTGAGTCCAGTCCTCGATAATGAATGCTGGGAGGGAGGCAGGGCCTTAGCTCCCACGTGGCTCTCCCCTCCTAGTTCTGGGGCGGGGGGAGGTGGGTAGCAATGCTTAGAAAGGATCAGAGACTCACCCCAGCCACACAGCCTGTCAGGGCAGAGCAGGGCAGGGGCTGGGTCTCCAGAGCCGCTTGGCGTCTTGCCTCCCAAGCCCCCCACACTCTGTGCCCTTGGACAGTGGGCCAGGTGGGAGGGGGCTGCTGTGTGGACTGACCGTGAGTCAAGGGACCAGTTTTCTAGGCCCCAACTCCAGGCATGAGATCTGACAAACACATGAAAGCTCTGCAGTCACTGCCCCCCCTGGAAATGGTTGACTTTGGAGCATGAAGGTTTCCGCTCTTGAGGCACTTGGACGGTGGGGCCCGAGACAGACCAGAGTCCCTGGGCCTGGAGCCTGAGTGCTCTGAAGGTGGGGACCTCTGGGCTGCTGGGCCCCAGCCTCATTTCCTGTGGCTGCCGTGGGGACGGGGGCGGGGAAGGAAGGCTCGGCCTGGGCGAGCTAATCTGGAGAAGTGATTTTCCTCCTCAGCCAGTCCCTCCCTGGGCAGGGCTCCGGGCAAGAAGGTAGGCCCAGCCAGGGCTCCCAGGGAGGGGCTGGCTTATCAGGCAGGAAACACTGGGCTCCGGCCACATCCTCCTCCTCCTCCTGGTCACAGCAGCTCCCATGGGCAGGAAAATACTCAGCAGCTCGGCTGCTCCTCCGCCCTCTCAAGGCCCCTCCTCCATGCCTTTACTCTCCTCTTCACCTTCCAGCCCACCGGACAGGCGGCGTGGAGAGTGGCGGCCCACTGCGCTTGGAGCCCTGCCCTGGCACCCTGGCCTCCCAGCCCCACAGCCGCCCCTGAGCCCCTGCCACCGTTTGGGGCCCCTACAGCCTGGACACGGTGGGGCTGGTAGGCAGGGATGGCAGAGGCGCAACCCAGGGTTCCGCTGGCTCCCGGAGAGGTCCGGGTGGGCTCATCGGGCCCCTCTGGGCCAGCCTCTGGCCCTCAGAAGCCACCACTGAAGTGGTGTCTGGGAACCCTAGGGTCATGTGCCCGCCTCCCAGAAAAATGCACTGGGATTCTGTCCTCTGGGAGGCTTGTTTCCAGCCTCCTTCTCCCGGGCCAGCACCCACCTAGCCCAGCTGCGTTTCAAGAAGTACAAGAAGAAACGTCAGAGGTCATCTGAAGGCCTGCTAACCCACAGTGCTCCCACCTCCCCCCCCATCTCATTCCCAGGGCTCCTTCTTCCCGTTACTCCACACCCCCGCACCTATGCCACTAGCCCCTGCCCACTGTGAGACCCCTATTCCAGCAGAGAGAGAGCCGTGGGGGCACCCTCACCCACAGCCCTGTCTTAGCCACCCTGCTTGGCTAAGGAAGACTGACCACCTTGGTCCTGAAGGGTCTCACCCCTCACCTCCCCGTCGCAGCTCTCCCCCCACAGCCCTGCACCCGCTTCTACTCTTGGTGGCCTGCTCTCAGGCCAGTACCCTGACCTCTCTGGGCCTCCATTTCCTTTCTCATCAAACCTGGGGGTTGACAGCATGATAACAATGATTCCTTCCAGCTCTGACCTCCAGTGATTTTTTTTCAAGGTCACAGAATTGGGATGAGAATCTCCTAATTTCAAGCACCATGTTCTTGCCAGTGAAAATGTAACTATTCTGTTTACATGAGGACACCCCTGGTGGAGTGACGGTCATCATCAGAACAAATCACTTTATTGTTGATTTTAAGGTTACACACTTTCCCTGACCTTCACAGTGCCCTGAGCTGTGGAGCTGGTGCTTCTGCTTTTCAGGGAAGGGAATGAAGAAAAAGCAGGTTCCAGGACTTGTTGGGTTGGAATGGAAGAGCTCAGCACCTCTCTGGCTTCTCTGACATGATAAGAACTAGACGGCATGGAGAGACACAGGCTGGAGCAGGTGGAGGCCTGTGGCCACCTGCCCCCTTCACGTGACCTGCTCCCCACGGAAGTCACAGCCCCACCTTTAGGTTTTGTCATCAGAACCTCCAAGATGCAACAGCCAGCTCCCTGAGGCCCCTGGGGCTGCAAACTCTTCATTCATCAGAATCCAGTGATTTTTCCAGAATCCACTGGAACATTTTTTGTTGTTTTAAGTTTCCCGCCCCCCACTTGTCCCAGACCTGTGCTACCCCACAACCCCTCAGAGTGATGGAAGATGAGTGACCTGTGGAAACATGGTGAGCAGGGCCAGGGGACCCACCATGTGACCCAGCTGTGTGACCCTTTGAGATATGACTACACCCTATACCTACATGCAGAACATTCCAAAAGTGCCCACAGAGTCCACGCTCCCACTCCCTGGTGAAATCCCCAGCCTCCCTCTCTCACGCAGCATACAACAAAACCTTCCTCCTCCTGCCCCTCCCACATCCCTACAAAGTTCAGCGTCTGATTAAGGGGAACACAGATCTCAGGGAGGACTTGGAGGAAACCACACCCTACCCGGGCCTCAGACATGGCCCCACAGCGAAGAGCAGAGGAGCATGACCACCAGCCTGCAGGGATGAGGGCAACCTGGGCAAGATGGGGACAAACGTGTCTCTCTCCACAGATGACGACAAGCCCACAAGGACTTAGACTGAAACAGGAAGGATTTAGGTGAGGTACAAGAAAGAACTTTCTGATGATGGAAGTTGTTAGACTAGCTTACAAAGAGAATGACCCCTTTTTCTGAAGGACTCAGATCAGATGGAAAGCCGTCTGCTAAGACTGGCTAAGAGGCAGCCCTCAGTAGAGGCTGGAGAATGGTCTAAATGACCCCTTGGTCTCTTCCAATCCCACTCAATATCCAGACAAAGAAATTGAGTGAGTCATCTGCAATCCCCTTAGCCATATTGTATTTTCTCTCTTATTTCTCTCACACAAGCAACCCCCGTAGGACAATCACATGGCTCCAGATTTCTCAAACCAGTACCAGCCTCCAAGCCTAAAACAAACAAACAAACAAACAAACAAAACACTAAATTATTTAAAGAAATCTAAAATAGACAATAGGTATCCTGTACATGCATATAAAGCTTACAATTTCTCAAGTGTCTACAAATTCACCATCTCCTTAGAGGAGAGAACAGGTCCAGGGATTTATCCAAGTCCTCATTAAAATCCAGTGATGGGGTAAGATCAGACAATTGCCTCCAGGTCCAGGCATTTTCCAGATACCCTCTTAGAGAGTTTAGAGCTCTGAGCGCCCTGTGAATGCAGCCAGCAGGGCTGATAGAGTTCTGAGGGACTCTGGAACCAACCCAGCGGCCTTGCTGATAGAATAATCCTTTCCCCTACATAGTAACTTGATGCTCAGGGAAGGGCATGCCACCCATTGTGGTGTCTGGGGAAAGGAACACTCACAATTTGCCGATGGAAACAAGCAGCAAGCACATAATAGGTCCTCAGGAAGACAAAGCCACCAGGACAAGTGAAGTCAATTGAGCATGGTCAGATTTATATCAGTCATAAGTAGTCTTCAGGGGTTTTAATTCTTCCTGTTGAGAAAGAGTTAGTTCATCCTGGGAATTGAATGGAGGCATTTTGTGCTTAGGTTATCAATTGAGACTCTTTGGGAAACCCAACAAACAAGCAGTTTGAAGCAAAAGCTGTAAACTTGTTCATATGTCTAGATCTGGTGATTCCCTGCTGGAAGTCAAGCCAAAGACATAAACAAGGAAATGTTCAGTGCAGTGTTACTTATAATGGAAAAAAATAAAAGTGGGAGATCTAATAGCAAGGGGGCAGTCAAGTGAATTAAACCACATTAATGCTCTGGAGTAATAATAAGTATAAGAAATAATAGTATGAAGATAAATATCAATATGGCCAAACTTCTATGTTTTCTGATTTTTGAGAGAATAAAGCCAAATACCAGTGGACTCTATATCTACCCTGTGATCACACCAGGTACAATTTTGTTTTTTTGTTTTGTTTTGTTTTTAAAGATTTTTTATTTATTTATTTGACAGAGAGAGACATAGCGAGAGCAGGAACACAAGCAGGGGGAGTGGGAGAGGGAGAAGCAGGCTTCCCGCTGAGCAAGGAGCCCGATGTGGGACTCGATCCCAGGACCCTGGAATCATGACCTGAGCCGAAGGCAGACGCTTAACGACTAAGCCACCCAGGCGCCCACACCAGGTACAATTTTGAATATACAAATACAAGCCTGGCAAGTTCAGGACACCAAAATGAGCATATTGAAAATAGTAATGTCAAAGTCATGGAGTGGCTAATTTTTCTTTTTTCCAAATTGCTGTTTCAACTGGCAGGAAAACACCTTTTGCAGAAAAATTAAGTTTGATAGCACAAGAAAATGTTTACTTAGTATTAATGAATAAAAATGCCTATTATAAGAGACATATGTAGACATAGAGCTAGATGAAAAAAAAATTTTAAAGACTGGATGGACCTATGTAGAAAAAGTACCAGCAATGTCTCGAAGTTGTGGATAATAGATGATCTTTTACTCTCTAAACTTTCTACAAAGACTGTCTCTTTTGAGAATTTAAATACCAGTAGAAGATAGATGATAGATAAGACAGATATGGATAGATGGATGGGTCAGGTGGGTGGATGGACGGATGGACGGATGGATGGATGGATGGATGGACGGATGGATGGGTGGGTCAGGTGGGTGGATAAATGGATGGACGGATGGATGAATGGATGGATGGATGGATGGATGGATGGATGGACGGATGGATGGGTGGGTCAGGTGGGTGGATAAATGGATGGACGGATGGATGGATGGATGGATGGATGGATGGATGGATGGATAGAAGGATAGATTAAAATATGATAGGTGATAGATAAATAGATAGATAATAGATAAATATATCTCTTTTCTCTCTTCCTCCCGCTCTTCTCCCTCCCCCCTCTCTTCCTTCCAAATCCCTTTCACTGGGAGGAAATCAAGAGCATAATTTTCAAAAGGAAAACAGGCAGTTACAAATGTTAAAACCCTCAACTCTATTTAGCTGCTCTAGGATGGGATGGGAGAGGAGATTGTCTTGCTGCACCCTTGTGCCTATTCCTGACCTGTTTACTACAGGCTACAGTCTAGCAGGTGAGAGTGAATAGCCACAGATGCATCACATCCAGCCAGAACCCTGAGAACCAGACACACAAAAAAGGCTCTAGGGTGTTGGTGTCCAGAGATGTGGGCAGGGGAAATAGGGACCCAGGAGGTTTTAGGTCTATATCACCAAGATGAACTGGAATACCTCAGATGTTTATTTATTTATTCATTCATGTTACTGTTGAGCAGCTACTATGTGTCTGTCCTGCTGGGGAAGATGCATATGGGTAGATGATTCCACTGCCAAGCAGTAAGTGCTGTTACCAAGGTCTGCTCAAGACCCCTGGGAGCTCAGGGACAACAGTAACTGGCCCCTCTGCCAGGCAGAGTAGGGGACATGTAAGCTGGATTTGGATGGTGTGTGGGATGTCACCAGACAGGTGACGGGAGTGAGGGTCTCCCCCGGGATAAACATGGAAGTATGGGAAAGGAAAACGTTTCAGAGAACAATAGGTCTTTTGTGCAGTAGGCACCCAATGGTGGGTAGGGGGATGCTGCTCAAGGCTTCTGGAAAGAGGAAGAAGGTTAGCCATAGGGGCACTCACATGGGGCCAAGCCAGGTGTTGTGGGTCCTGAAGCTCAAACAGTTGGGAAGGCGGGGCCGGGGGCCTGGCATATGAATACATTACGGGGCTAGTAAGTGAGAAGCCCAGAAGCAGGAACCTCATTGCATTCACATGACCGCACTTCTGTGCTCACCCTGGGTGCCCTGGGCGATGCGCAGATACTGAAGGATCTTAAGGAAGAATGAAATAGTCACATCTACATTTGAGGAAAAAAAAAAAAGGGCAACCCCATCAATTCTCATCAGCCAAAGCAAAAGGTGCTCTTGTCACTGAGGACAGGTGGGTTATCAGAACGGGCAGCTAAAACTCCAAAATACTCCCGGCTTCTGGACATAACTGTTTCACTCACGGCTGAGCAGAAGTGAAAGAGTAGCCCTGTCGCCGGCCTGTTTCCTGCTCTCCCAGAGGCAGGGACAACGCCCCTGCCCCCACAGTACGTACTGGAAAGAAAAATGCCCGTTTGGCAGTGCCGAGAGCCCATGTCCTGTGCAGACACTGCCTGACGCGTCCTCTGGACAGCTGATGACCCTGGAGACTGCCACTGCTAGCCAGCCACGGTTGGTGGGCCTGGATGGCAGTGAATTCGGGGTTCATCTGACTCTGACCCTGTAATTTCCTCTTTGCTCATTCTTTCTTTCCCCGGGGCTGTGATAGGCATGAGTTGGACCGCACGTTGTTCCATGCCATGGTGAAGCGCTAAAAGAGGCATGAAACCTCTAGGCTGTTCAACTGACGCTGCCAATAAATGTATCTGGGATGAAGTGTGGGAACTCCAGCCTCCCCTAACCGGGTGGGGTGAGCTACACTGCCCCACCTCCCACCGTGGGCCTTTGTGTCTTTGGCTGCACAGTGGGGTGGATGGATGACAGGGCCCCACCTGGGATCATGAGTGAGGATTAGCCCATAAAACTTGCCGTAAATTTCCCTACATCTATAAAGTGCTATTAAAGTAATGACTATAGATTATGATCAGAATTGAAGGCTGAACATATGCCCATTTGGGCCCTCCCGGAACCCACTCCTTGGCCCTGGGAGGAGACAAGGCTACCCTTGACTTGAACAAGTAACAACTGCTCCCCCACGGAGAGGAGCCAGGCACGGTGACCTGCAAGGGGACTGAGGAATCATCAGCTTTTTCCAGGCACTTTTTGGCTGGGATTTTAATCCTAAACCTCACAAGATGTTACATCCTTTAATTACCAATCCAGGCGCTTCCCTCCCTTCTCCACAACATTCCACCGGGTTTTGAAAGCCTGCGATGTCTTGTTATACCACATCAATAAATGCATAGTAAAGAGAGAAAGCTAGGTATTTTTCTAGGTTATTTTAAAGAAGGAAAAAAACATGGCAGCCTTAAGGAAGAAATTGGGCAGAACTTACGTCCTATCTTGAAAGTGCCTGATAATCACCTCATTCCACTCTACAAGTGTGAAGTCATCCTGAGGAGAAAATTGTTCTGCAGGTAGGTTATGAACTGGTCTTTTCTTTCAATATTCATGATAACAACACTGTTTCTAATGTGTCAAATTAGGCTTTATCTCTTTACCATAATTCATAAAATAAACCAACCCTACAAGATAACTTTCTAAAATAAAAAAACTGATGTAGAAAATATTTTGACCAGTACTATAAAGGAGAACTGGGCATAATATCTATGCCTCCCTGGAAAACCTTTTCTGTTTGCAAAACTATAATTCAAATGATAGAATGGTCATGGTACAAAAACATTTATTTAAATTAAATATTTTAGACAGATCAATATCTACAACCGTTCCAAAGCATGTGTATCTCTTACAAAAAAAAAAAAAATGGAACAGTTTAGCTTAATGTCTGTGATAATGTTTTACAAGATTATTAATATACATTCTGGGCTGCACCAGTCAATCATACTGTCAATGATTTACCATTTATTACCAAATGTCGCATACAGCAATAGCATAAAGATTAATTATATCTTATAAGTAATTTTATAGTAGGACGCCTTGGAAGGAAAAAAAAGGATCTCTCAACAATATAAAATATAAGCTAAAAATAGGAGAATATATAAAACACTTACATATTTCATACAGGCAATAATATGCTGCAATTAAAAGACAAACAACTGTCTTTTCCCTCATTGCTAGGTATGTTCCCTCAAAGGAGGTTTGTGAGAAGGATGGAAATGTTTTTGGGGTGGGGTCAGGGCTCAGAAACATTTTCTGAATCACAGTGCGTTTCTGTTCTTTGGGAAGTCAGTATAGGGAGGGGAAGTTATTTTGAAGTGTTAGCTGAAGATGTTCCCGAGAACCAACTGTCTGGTGAGGACAGTGAATTCCTATCTCAGCCATAGGAATCATGTGTAGGATTTTTAAACCAGGGGATCTTCGAATTCGTGGGCAACTCAGGGGTGGAGGAAGAACAGAGAAGAAGAGAAAAAGAAATCCCGGGAAAGGAAGAAGGGGAGTCAGAGACAGGGAGAAGGAAGCTCCTTTTGCACCCGCAGAGGGGAGAGTATGCTGAAATTTTGCTCAAGAAATGAACATATTCAGATGGGAGGTAAATGATGTTGCGGTGTAGAAATTCTTTTTAGGTTCCCTGCTCTTGGGGTCATTCGGAACAGGGAGTTGACAAGAAACTGCCAACATCTACAAGAGTATCTGATTTAGGCTATACAGACATGCATTGAAGGATGAGTGGGAAGGTGTTTGTGTTGTGCATGTCTCACACACGCTGACTGTATAGATTCAGGCTCTGTATATTCTCTTGAAACGTGTGTGATAAAAACAATAATTTATCTTAAAAAATGGGTTTAAAAACCAGTGGCTTGAATTCAGTCACATTCAGTGATGCAGTCAACCCTAGTGGTTAATTTCCCAAATCAAGAGGAATGCTGTTTCTCAAATTGGAAGAGTACTTTTGAAAGACCACGATCATTTGGGAAGGCAATGCCAGCGCAGAAAGCCATGTGTTCTTGGGCTGCGCACCCGGAATTATCACCACGTTGGACGTTAATGAATTTTACTAAGACAAATTTTTGTTTTCTTTTTAATTAGCCTTGAAAGAATCCTAGGTCAGAAAACTCTGGAGCAGAAGGGGCCTTAGATGTCAAGTCTGTCCCCCACTTTACAGATTGGGGGAGGGGCTGGAAGGGGAAGAGAGCCGAGCGCGGGCCCCTCCAGCCCTCCGAGGCAGAACTGGGATGGGACCCGGGGTCCTCTGGGTCGCAGCCCAGGGCTCTTCTCACCTGGGGGACCCAAAGATCAGAACGGCTGTACCCCATGCGTCTGGGACAGAAGCTGGAGAGGTGTGAATGCCGCTGAGATTTTCACACATTGGTTTCCGTGATGGGGACCGGGAGAAGTAAATGAAAATCTGCCGGTAAACCATCTTTTGGCAACTACCTTGCCTTATTCCCAGGGTGTAGCCAATGAGAACCCATTTGAAGGAATATGCTCAAAATGTAGGCGGCAGGGAGCAAAGGGGCACTCAGACCAGCAGAGCCCCGTTCTGCCCCGCGGACAGTTCGGACCTGCACACCCCCGGCGGTCGGAGGAAAGCCGGTAGCACTGCGCGGTCGCCTCTCTGCTCAGCCCGCGGGAAGGAGAGGGCTGCGGCGACGCAGGGCTGGGCTGGCTGCCTCGGACTCTATGATACGCTGTAGCTGTTGTAGTACGTGGCCGTGGCATCAGCCAGCACGGAGATAAGGCTGGTCTCTGTGGGGCCTGTTGATGTCACCTGGGAGACCGGGGCATGCCCACTGAGGGCCACAGCCCCTGCAGCAGAGTCTGGGTGGCCAGGAGTGTTCAAATACTGGTCGAACTCATTGCGATCCATGTCCCCCAGGAGTTCCACCTGGCTCAGCTGATCCAGGGCATCAAAGCCGGGGTGTTCGGGAGGGGGGGAGAGTTGGCCCAGGTGGGCGTGGAGGTTGGAGTGGAGAGGGTGGTAGGTGGCAGGGGAGTAATAGGCAGGAGACGGGGGACAGGCAGGTACAGTGGACATCATAGAGACGCCCGGGGACTGGCCGAGGGCCAGGGAGCCCAGGGGGTGGCCGCAGTGGAGGGGGCTGGGGGCGTACTCCGGGGAGTAAGTGGGCCCCGGCAGGTGGGAGATGCGGCGGGAGTGCGCATGCTCCTCCTGGCGAGGGGAGGAGAAGAAGGTCTGCTCCGGCTCCAGCACGTCCAGGGGCGACATTTCCGGGGGCGTGGGCAGCCCGTATGGGTAAGTGTCCACGCTGCCTGGGGTGCCGCCGCCGCCAGTTGGCCTCTCGTGGTAGCAGCCCGGCAGGCTGGGCAGGGCGGAGCCCGGGGAGTACTCACCCCTGTCCTCCTTCTCCCCCAGCGCCCCGCGGCCGCCGCCCCGCTTCTCGGGTAGAGCGTTCTGGTCCCGGGAGAGCGAGCTCAGGAGGAAGCCCGGGTCCACGCGCTTGCAGAGGCGCTTGGCCTGCTTCTTCCTGCGAGGCCGGTACTTGTAGTTGGGGTAGTCCTGCATGTGCTGCAGGCGCAGCCGCTCCGCCTCGTCCACGTAGGGCCTCTTCTGGGACAGCGTCAGCGCCTTCCACGACTTTCCTGCTCACACAAGTCAGAGAAGGCCACTTTCAGCATCTGCGCGGCTTGGGGAGGCCGGTGCACCTGTCTCAGACGCTCGTGCCTCCCAGCGTCCATACTCGCACACGCCGTCCGCCTCCATCCCCCATCCCACCTCCCACCCGCGGTTACCCGCCCTCTCCACAAAGGACACCACACTTTTCGCACCCGCTCCCAGCCCAGATCTCGGCACTGTGAGGCCAAACCAATCTCTCCCGCTTGCATCCCGCAAAACCACTAACGCCAACTACGCGCACGATCACTTTCACCTCTCCTATAAAAGCCGTTAGATAACGCAAACGTGTAAACAATGAGGGATTCACAGTGAAAGGCCCACCGGACCCAATGTCAGATACACGATAAAAATATATAACGACCACACTGATCTGGGCTCTTTTTTACCCTAAGTGGACCAAGTCTAATCATTTGTGCATTTTAATGAAAACTCTCTGCCTTTGCTGATCACCAATGCCTCTCAGCAAGTGATGCTGTATTTATGGCATAAATCCCACAGGCCTTCTTGTGAGGGAACTCAGGCTCAGTCCGTCATTTCACAGATTTAAGTAAATTACAGGATCTCACTTAGGGGAACAGACAGTTATCCCTCACATCTGAAGGTCAGTTAGGACCCTGCCATGTGAAGCCCATTGCCAGAATGCTCGCATCTGCCTGCAACATGCACAGGCGCACGCGCACACATGCGTGCACACGCACACACATGCGTGCACACGCACACAGGTGCGCAAGCACACACACACTCACGATAAGACTTCCTGCTCTCTACTTAATCAGTACCCTGTGACTGTGGCAGGGGGCAGTTGCTCGGTCACTGACTCTTCTTACAGAAGCAAATTCTTTGACTTCCCTGGGTCTCTTCTTTTCCTCACTATAAAACTTGTAGCCCACTGGTGCTAAAGTGCTGGTTTCACTTGGATTTTCTATTCATCCTTATTCCCTTCTGTGTTGTTTTGTAAATTGCTTTAGCATCTCTCTCTCATTTGTCAGTACATTCATTGCACATCCCACTGGCTGCTGGTTTTCTGAAGGTCATTTCTGGACCCTTACCTCCCTGGGTGAACTTGGGATTCTGCAACTTTGGAAGTGCCCCCCGGCCCCACACACACACCCGACTCTAATGTATCCTGAAGTTACCAATCCTACTAGCTTGGAGGTATGTACCCCCATCCCCACGTGCCCTATAAGGAAAGGGGCCACATGTCCCACCCAGAACCCTTGGCACAGGGCCCAGTACAGAGCTACGTATCCTGCCACCTCGGTACCTGCACTGGCCGAATCTGCATGCCTGGCCCTCAGAGGTCACTGGAGGAGGGCGATTATTAAAGGGCGCACTACCATTGGGATGAAAGTTTACAACTATTGTGACAGAGTCATCAATTAATATAATTTAGCTGTCACTTAAAAGGGCAACTTGAAATGTGTCAGGAACTCTGGGTTTGGAGTTCGTCAGCAGTCCCTGTGGCTGAGACTGCAAAATTGTTGCAAGAGTCCCAAGATCCTGGTACACCCCACACCCTGTCTGTGGACTAATGTGACTCTAGTTTCTAAGTGTACATGGATGTCATAGTATTAATAAAATAGTCATTTTAAATGCCATTAAATGTATTAACTGTCTTTATGTGCCTTCTTATTCATAGTATCCTAAAAATAGTAGTGCTACTAGATGAAGTTTTTGATGTTAAAGATTGGAAAGCTTAGAGGCAAAAAAGTTGCCTAGGTTAGAAAGGAAAGGGCTGGGCAAGATCATGGGGTGGACGTGGATCATCCTGCTGCACCCCTATTAACAGGTGTAGAAAGTCCATATTTTTAAAAACCCCGACCCTAGGGCCAGGGGCTATGTGGTTAAGCAGGAAGAAATCAGTGTCTTCCCTGCAAAATGAATTATAACCTCTGGAAGCCTAAGTGCAAATCACCAACAGGGATCAGCTCACAAGAGGCATCTGTCAGGTAGGTCCTTTTGACTGCCCGCCCCCTGGGAAGCAGGCAGCCTCAGTCCCAAAAGGCTTCTTGGCCTGAGCTCCTCTCCCATCTCTGGCCTGGGCCTACAATGGAAACCTCACTCTCTCCTGGTCACAGGAGCTGCCCTTGAGCAAAAGGCACAGTGCCTGGGCCCACCAAAAAAAAATGTTGAGGGGCCCACACACACACAAAAAAAAGGTATTTTCGTTTCTTCAAAAACCTGAAGAAAAAAATGAACTTTCAGGTAAATGCTTTACTGTTGTATATATTAATATATTTGTCTTTATGCCCACACAGTATGAAATATAATATTTAATATTTTTTATGAAGAAAGGGGCTCACTAAGACATTGACTTACCAGTGTGTCCTGGGCATATCTAGCCAGGGGACTGGGCCATGGGTAGGAGACTTTTTGAAACCAGCAGCTTTGAAAGGGCATCTACACTGCAGGAAGAACCCTCTCTGCGGGCCTGTAGGTTTAGCCAGCAGAAAGGTGGGTGACAGCCCTCACTCCATGGTTTGGAGCTCAGGAGGGAAAAGGAAAAAGGCTCAGTTCTGGGGGGGGGGTGCAGCTGGGGAGGGTCAGGTCAACCTCAGGTGACCACATAATTTCCCTTGTCCCACTGTGCCGACAAAATGCTTCAAAAGGTCCCACAACTTAAAATGAATAAAACCTCCGTGGAAGGGCAAAAAGGTTAGGAGTAGAGCGGAGTTGAAAGTACTCAGCTCCTGACGCGGGAAAGAAGAAACTTCAACGAAAACCGACTCCAACTCTAAATTTTCGGACGTGCCCTAAATCCTTTCTCTGGGCCCCTCCGGTCTGGCTCATCCCTGTCCCCAGGCCCGCTGTCCCTGCTGGGACTGCGTAGCAGCATTTGGAAAGTGACAGGCTCCAGGACAGACCTCACTGGCCACCCTGAGCATCCCAATCACAGTATCTACACTCCCGAGATTGAGAAATACATTATCGAATCGAGCCTATTTGCGTACTTTTTGCTGTAGGTTTAATAAAGTTAAAGAAGGGATGCGTTCCCGCAAAGTCTCTCTTGACGAATATTCCTTAATAATATTTACAACCTCCTTCTGTGAGCGTGCCAGTGGCAAAGTTCAGGGAATGGTGTGTTTCCCGCTTCGGTATTCCTAGCAAACACCGGTTCCACCCAGCCTCTGCGTTTCCGTCCTGACCTGTGTGCGCGCAGGTCCCGGTCGCCGGGCAACCGGGATCTAGCCGCTGTCGGCCCCGCCTGTCCCCTGGGACCCCAAACTCCGCTCCTGTTCCCGCGAGTGGGCTTCCTGGCCGGCCGCAGCGGGCCGCGCGGTTTCACTTTGGGCCTCGTCGAGGTGTCCCTGCTCTGAATCCCTGTCACTGCGCGCATACCCACGCTCGCACAGATGCCCAGCCTCGCTGGCACAGCGAACGCTAGCCCTCCCCGAGCATACCCACACGCCAGGTCCTACCTAGGCTCCCGCGCCCTCGCAGGACCCCCACCCCCGGTCCCTAGCCGCGAGCCCCGGGGGCCCGCCTCCGCCCGCGCCCCCGTCCCGCCGACCTCCCGGGGCGCCCCGCCCGCTCGCTCGCTTACTCACCCAGCATCTTGCTGAGCTCGGCGTTGTGCAGGTCCGGGTTCTGCACCGCCAGACGTTTCCTCTCGTCCTTGGCCCATACCATGAAGGCGTTCATGGGCCGCCGGATACGGCTCTCCGAGCCCTTGTCCCCCGGCCCGCGAGGGGCGGCCGGCGGCGACAGCCCATCCGACAGCTCGGCTTCCAGGGCCGGGCACTCGAGCCCCTCGGGCCACGGATAAGCTCCCAACAGCGTGGCCATGGCCGCACGGGGGTCCCCTCGCTTCGCCTCGCAGGGCAGGCGCTAACCCGGCCCTCGCACGGGTCGGGCGTCCAACTTGGCTGGCAGCCGCGGCCCGTCCCTTTATTTATCAGCTTCGGGCGGCCGCGTCCTCCAATGACTCTCGAAGGCGGCGCGGCCCCTCCCTCCGTTTCGGCGCGGGCCCACTCCCTGCGTCCTGGGCCACCGCGTCCCGGCTCCGACCTGCCAGGAGGGGGAGAGTGGAGGGAGGGCCACTTCCCCGTGCCCGCCCTGGCCCGCTCTCTGCCTCCCAGTCCCTCCGGGGAATCCGCGCCTGGCCGCCTCCGGTCCCGCCCGCTCTGGGTGCAGGTGTCGCAGAGCCCGGAGGCGGGCGCCGCCCGCAGTCCCCTCGCCCCGGAGCGGGAGCCAGACTCCAGTGCCCTGTCCCGACTGGCCGTGGCCTCTCCTAGCCCCACTCCACCAACTCCTCCCGCGCCTGGAATCCCCTGGAGAACCGAAGCCAAACAGGTTTCGCTAGGCCTGGCCGGGCGCGATAGACACTGGTCTGACCATGAATCCCCCCAGAGCAGCGTGTGAACCGTTCTGAAGAGAACATTCCTACTCTTTTTCTCAAGTGACCTGGGCTCCAACAATCTCGCTCCCAGCCAACTTTGGCGGCCAGAGACTGGCAAGGACTAGGAATGCACTCCGGATGGGGTTCTATGCAGTGCTCACCAAGCCCCTACTCCCCACCCCCGACGCCCCCGCAACTCCCAGGCTGTCCTGAGGGCTTGACTGCATTCTCAGTTCTCCTTTATTCACTCTGCCATCTGATTTCTCTCCTCTAACACCCTTATCTCCACACCGCGCTTGTCTCCGAAGTCCGCGGGGTCTCCAGCTCCCTGTCTCTAGCTCTTCTCTCAGGGAATTTCCTTCTGGTTGTATTTTCTCTTGTGTCCGTCCTGCTGTCCTGCTCCTCGGAGTAGAGTTGCTCCGGGCCCTCCCCTCCCGCGTTCCCGTAAGCCTTTCCGACTCCCCAGGTTAGAGCATGGCAGGTTCTGGGCCCGCGCTCAACTCGGAGGGCTGAGAGCTGGGAGCTGAGGGCAGTCTCTCCAAGATGCCAGCCCTCTGCCTCCAGGAGAGCTCACATGATCCCCTGCTTCCTGTGAGTAGGGCTGTCCTCCTGGCTCTTATGGCAGCATCAGCACACAGTAGGCCCTCAAGAACTGCCGAATAAGTGAATGAATAAGTGAGTGAGTAAATAAGGCTTAGACACACCCTACTGTATAAAACACGGCAATCATAAGGCTTGGTTAGATCCTGGAATTCAATCTACAAATATTTACTGAGCGCCATCCCTATTCAGGGCTTAGTAGAAGTGACCCTGAAAGGAGGTAGCATTGTGGGAGGACCCTCCTGGGGTCTGGAGTCAGGACCTGTCTTCAGTGTTTGATTACTTAATGTGTGACTCTGGGCAAGTCAGGTATCTCTCTAGGCCTTTTTACCTAAACCTAAAAGGAGGACAATGATAAGACTTGATCTCACAGGGCTGTTGTGAAGATCTGGTGAGATATGTTAAAGCTTAAACTCTGTATGATGCTTGATGTTAATACAACTCTAGATGTAAAGCCCTGTAAATTCTAAGACCAAATTTCAATGTCCTAGTGTGCACCGAGTTCATAAGTGCCTTGTGTGCAACATGAGCTCCCAGAAAGGCCCCACAGACCCCAAGGCAAGTGAATGGAGAAATGCAACTTCTCTGTTTTTAAGTCCCAATTTTAACCTATAGAATCCCGGATAATTTTCATCCCGGAATGGGCTTTACTCATAAAACAGATTGCTCAGTTCTCCTCTCCTTTCCCGGCAGGATCCAGCAGCAGCACCCTACACCCATGCGCTCCACACGCTACCCTCACAGGCCAGAGCTGATCAGCAAAAGGAGCAGGTGCTGGCTGGAAAGTGTGTGTACCGCAGCCAGGAGAGCATCCTGGAACCCGAGGTGGAGCAGAGGGGCTGGCTGGCACCAGGGACAAGCGGGGAGCGGGTTGAACGGGGGGAGGGGAAGACGGAGGAGGGGAAGCAGAGAGAATGTTTCCACAGTCTAGGTGGACCCCGGGAAGCCTAGGCCATTTCCTATGTTGGACCCCTCTGCCAGAAATTTCCTCAAGAAAAATCCCTAGGCCGGGGTACTCTAGGAACCGCGGGGCGCTAGGGCCGCGCCAGGGCGCGGGAGGGCACCTCACTGGGGTAAGGAAGGAAGGATAAGGGACCTCAACCGGGGGTTCGGGAGGAGGACCTGCGCTGCAGCCGTGGATCCCTGGACCCCTTCTAAGCCCACCGCCGCTGCAGGGCACAGACAGTGCTCGGACAGCCCAGAGGCCTATAGGGGACAGCGCCCCCTTGCCGGCCGCGGACGTTCCCACTACAGCCCCCAGCTTCTGGCGCCTGGCCGGCGCAGTTCCGCAGTAGAGAGCGCACGCAGTGGGGCCGCGCCCAGGCACCAGGTTAAGAAGAGGCAAGGGACCCGGGGAGCGCAGAGCCGTCAAGTTGGATTCCAGAGCTCTTTAGCAAAGTTGGAGAAAACAGCGGGGGCGGGCGCAGAGAGGAGACAAGTTGTGATTGTTGTTTCCAATTGTTTAATTTCTTGCATTTCGTCTGGAGAGAGTGCACGAGACTGAGTCGTCCAGGACCTGGGCGTTAACGGCCTCATGGCTCGATGGGCGCTGCCCTCAGCGTCTGAGCGATCTGCTCACGGGAACCTGGGCTCTTTTGCTCGCTCCATTCCTTCACTTCTTAACTTGCACCCGCGCATTGATTTACCTGGGCAACTTTATGCGAACGTGCCCTGCTGCAGGCGGTGCTAAGAGATGCGGGTCCCTGTGACTCCTCTGCCTCTCTGGTCACTGCGACCTTCAGTGTTCCGGAACTCCGAGTAGATCTCAAGTGTCCCCAAAGCCCGGGGCTCGGAGGGCTGAGCGGGAGGGCCAAGGCTGGCGATTCCCCTCCCCCCCCACATCCCCCTCACCGCGCAACACTTGCTTGGAACCGCGCTGGGCACAGGACTGCAGCCAGTCGTCCGTAGAGGTTCCCCGCGGTGAATCCACAAGCAATTGAACCAAGAAGTCTCTCGAGTAGGGGCAATGGAGTGGGGTCCGCAGCGGGATGGGATGGGAGTTCCAGCAGATCCCGAAGTGCAGAGTCCGAGCAGCGGTCTGTGTGTGATGCCTCAGGGACACAGTGGACACCGCTCGAGTACCACGCAGCAGACCTGTCTGAACACAGACGCAAGTGAGCCTTACTTTCCCGTGTATATTGCGAGAACTGCGCTCTCTGCTCCCTCAAGTTACTTTTGCTTTTTTTCCTTCCTTTTCTTTTCCCTCCATCCCTATTTCCATGCTTCCCTCCCTCCCTCCTTCCCCTTCTTTCTCCTCTCCTCCCCACTTTCCCCTCTTTCTCTGCTCCTTCCCAGGTCTTTCTTTAGCTCTGTAGTTGAACATGCGTTTCCAGGAACACAGGACTTGAAGTCTGAAAGCCCGAGTGTAAATTGCTGCAACTTACTAGCGGTGTCATTTACTTGATCTCAGCCTCGGTTTCTTCATCTGTAAAATGGGGACAAAACCAGGATGAACAGATACAGTAGTTGTGAAATCACCTCCTCTAAAGAACTGTGAAATGTTACAGTGAATGGATGACATTCTAAATAAAATTAATAGGGTCGGGCCTTCAAAACGTTCCCCCTCAAGGAGCAGGAGTTTTCCTTATTCTATTCCAAACCTAAGAATTCTGGTGACTCTAGGAGAAGGGGAAGGAGGGGGATCAGGCGCCCGATCCCTGCTCTGATGGGGAGCTCCCGCACCAGAGCTCAGCATCTGGACCAAGCAGAGCCCTGAGCTGGTGGAACCCCAGCCACCAGCTTTCATCTCTGCAATGGTTTTACGTATGTGTTTGCTAGTACATTTCATCCCTCACACCAGGTGGGAGGTTGAAATCATCATCACCATCATCTTTGCTCACACTAATTTATGTACTTGATTGACAGACAGTCTTTGTAAAGGTCATTGGCTGACTCATCTGGGCCTCTACACAAACCCTCTTGGAAGTGGGCAGCCTGAGTGGTGTCATTAAGCCCTTTCCCCGATGACACAGGAGAGACTGCAGCTTGCAAGGGGCAGAGCAGAGACATGAACACACATCCCTTGCCTTCCTGCCTTTGTTCCCTGGTTGCAGGGCTCCCCGGGGTCAGCTCCCCGCTTCCCACCCTCAGCAGAGCCCCAGGCCTGAGAGAAGGGCTTCTAACCTGTTGCCGTGTCTCCCGCTGTCCTTGTGCCCTCTCTAGTTTGGTCCCTTCAAGTTCCACCGGAGCTTTCCTCATCCAAAGGGTGTTTGAAGTTCAAGGAAATGTGAAAAGCAAATGAGCAAACCCTGTTGGCCATGGGTGAGGTGCATGCTGGAGAGCCAAGAAACCTGCCCAGGCCTGCCGGCTCCCTCTCCCCCCACTCCTCACGCCTGGTCCAGCAACAAGAAACCCTGACTTCCCTCTAAGCAGCTGTACTCAGAGTTGCTCTTTTCTAACCCAGAGGAATCTCTTCATAGTCATTTAGGAGAAATTCATCAAGGTCCCTAATTTAGAATCATTTGGGTAGGTGGGATTAAACCACACAGCATGGATTTAAGATGTACCTGTAGGCTTAATGAGTGGCCTGGAAGTAGGCAGAGCACAATGAAACCCAGACAGAGCTTCACTGCATCTGAGGTTTAACTGCTTTTCCACGGGGCACTAGGGAAAGTAGACTAGGGTTTCCAAACTGCATTGTTCCTGAATGTGGGCAGTGTAGACCTCTTGCCAATATCAAAACCCCTTTGTAAGAAGGACTTAATACTAACAAAACACTGGGGTACAGAAGCCCAAGTTTTCTTGGGATGGCCCAGGTCAGACTTCCCATGCACAAGAGAATCCCCCCTTCTACATAAAAGTGCTCGTGTCTGGTTAATCGTGTCTGCCAACAAATGGTGGGAAGAACCCTGACTTGGAGCCAGAAGACGTAAGTCCAGTCCCATCGGCTACTACTGGCTGAACACATTCGATCCAGTCACCTAACCAATGCACAGGGTGGAGAGTCACGGGAGGCCCAGTGAAATGAAGGGCTTGCCCATGTTGTGTGCACTCTCCAGGGCAAGGCAGAGAGAAGCCAGTGCACATTCTGGGATTTGTGTTTGCTTCTCCCTAGCACTGACGGCTGGGAGAGTTCCAAGCCAAGGACACACCTTTTCTACATTAATTTTCTCCTACTCCACTCTGAACAATGACCAGTTTTTCTTCTGTAAGGGAGTATGTATGTAGGATTGCTGCACTGAAATGATCTCTATTTAATTAGTCAGAAGCTAGACTTTCAGACTTTAGATGGAAAAACCAACAAATTATAAGAAAAACTAACAGTTGGTTCAAGGGGGTATGTTTCTATCTCTTTATCCTATTGCCTATTCTTTCCAAATGCCTAAGAAGAAGGGAAACTGACTAGAAGTCATTTTTAAATAATACACAATGGAAATAGGAAGAAATGGGAATGAGTCTTTTCTTGGGCTATCTGTACACGAGTCTGATTTCTGGGTAAATAGTGGCAGGATCATGACTGACGTTGTGAGGTGATACTGATAGAGATCTTGTCGTGGAGAACTCAGTCATCAGCCAACAATTCTGTGAGAAACTAAGGATACGTCTTGTTTGTTTAGCTTATGAGATTATCTTCATGGATGGGTTTCAACTTACCATTATTTATGTTTTGGTTTTTAATAAAGTATAATATGCCTATGGAGAAGTGTGCAGATGATGACTTTGCTGGGATTTCACAAGGTGAACACACCTGCGTAAGTAGTGCTCAGATCATGAAACACAATTTTACTAGCCCTATTATTTTAAGGCATCCTACCACCACTAAATTGTAAGTTCCCTCAGGCAGGATTGAATATCATTCTGTTTTAAAATACAGTATATTAATAGAAAATTTGAGGTATAGCAAAGCCAACAGATCAGAAGACAACTGCCATTGGAAAGCTAGTTACTCACAGTTCCCAAGAGGGCACTCTATACTCTTGGGGACATATGGGGAAGCATTGGAAGTGGGCAAAAGCCTTCACTGTGGTTTCCTCAGGAAGGCCAAGTGAGGAAGGGGTGAGCAGGCTTAGGACTGGCTAGTCTGAAGAATTTGGGTGGGTTCTGGAGTATAAGAGTTGTCCCTGGTTTTCTGGTACCTGGCCTTGAGGTGATTTGGGCAGGTGGATAGTGGCCCAGAGTGCGAGAGCTCCATAAAGGAGATGGTTGTGGGTGTGGGTTTGTATTTGAAAAGTGCACTAGCAGTTGAGTTGTTTACTATCTCTAGGGACTGGCTAGCCTTGGGAGGGGGAATCTCTCCAGAGTCAGCAAGGCCCCTGATGTCAAAGCATCAAGATATAGACAATAAAGGACTCTGTTAATACACAGTTATCTTTGACACTCCAGAACCTAAAATAATGTGTTGCACATAGAGGGCACTCAGTGAAAGGGGAAAGACAGAAGAAAAGAGGAAGGGAAGGAGGGAGGGAGGGAGAAAGGGAGGGAAGGAGGGCAGTGGGAACAATGGGCAGTGGGTGGGTGGCTAGTTGGGCAAACAAGAGGGCTCACTTCCCACAAGCACTGAAGTGAGTTGCCCCTAACAACTCATGTGAACAGACTGCATTCAACAGCTCCTGGATTTATATTCAGATGGGATGTCTGAGCAGTCTTAGATGTCCCTTTATGAAGACTTCACTGGGAAACACACCCCTCACTCAACATATCCACTCAGACTACCTCTCTAAATGGGTCCTTGAATGATTTGCCCTGCATTTCCACTAGCATGTGACAGTGATCTAGGAAAGGATGCGATCCAGTTTTCTACTGCTCTGTGATTAACCCCCATCATGCTAGGTGACTCTGTGGTCAGGAATTTGGATAGCATACAATGAGGGTGTCTGCTTCATAATGTTTGAGGTCTCAGCTGGAAAGACACGAATAACTGAAAGTAACTTGAATGGTCAGGAGCTGGAACTATCTGGAAGTTTCTTCAGCCATGTGTCTGGCACCAGGGCTGGGGTCACTCAAAGGCTGGGTTAAGCTGAGACTGTTAACCAGAGTGTCTGTTCATGAATTTCCCACATTGTATTGGCTTCCTTTTAGCATGGTGGCCTCTGAGTAGACTTCTTAAATATTAACTCCGCTCCAAGAATGAGAGTTCCCACAAACAAGGTGCATGGTATTTTTTGACTTTGGCCCAGAAGTCACATGGCATTACCTTTAACCAGCACTCTATTGGTCAAAGTGGTCACAAGCCTGGCCAGATTTAAGGGGAGGGAACACAGATCCCCAAGTCTCAATATGGGAAATGTCAAAGAATTGTGGCATGCTTTGAAACCACTACGGGATGTGTGTATGTGTGAGATGATGGTGGTAACAACACCATAAATTTAAAACTCAAATAACCAACTCATAACAACACTCCTTCCCACCCCAAGGTCAAAGTCAAGGCAAAGAAGTATGTCACCCTTTTCTTCATGTCTTCTGCCCACATACATTATACAATGCCATTCCTTTAAAAGGTTTTTCAAAGTTTCCCCAAAGAAAATAATAGAAATATGGTAACAATAATTTCATTTTTAAGATGGAGAATGCTGAGGCATAAGGTGTATTAGAGCCATAAAACAATTTAAAGGATGCTACTGGGTCTGGATATTGAAATTGCATTTGAAAAAAAGCTTAATGAGTTTTAGATCCACATTTGGACTGAAATTTGTACAGTTTTATTGGAAGCGGTGGTTGGGCTATTTGGCAAGAATTGAAGTACAGGTAGGGAAAATGGTTTCCAAGGTCTTCTTCAACTGGGTTTTTAAATGTCATCATCCTCTCACTTCAACACTATATCTAGTCAACATAATGTTTGGAGTACAACTAATAACAGTCTTGTTTACTTATAGAAACAGATATTTTACCTATTTATTTTTAGCTGTTTATTTAAAAAAATAATTTAAAGTGCTATTACAGATCACATCCCATTTCATTTCCAAACATCCTACAAGGAAAGCAAGGAACACAAATTATTTTTTTAAGATTTTATTTATTTATTTGATAGAGAGAGAGGGAACACAACCATGGGGGAGCTGGAGAGGGAGAAGCAGGCCTCCTGCCGAGCAGGGAGCCCAATGAGGGGCTCAATCCCAGGACCCTGGGATCATGACCTGAGCTGAAGGCAGACGCCTAACGACTGAGCCACCCAGGTGCCCCAGGAACACATGTTATTAATACCCTAGTTTTGTAGATGAGCAGGTAAGGTTCAGACATTAAATGACAACTAGTGAGTGGCAGAATGGGTAAAATGACTCAGCCCAAGGCTCTCTCAAGAAGACCCATTCATTGCCAGTTCTCCACAAGATGTAGGGCTCAAATGAAATGAAGCTGTCTGTATCTAAACCAAACAATATAATGTGTAAGATAGTAAACTTTAAATTACAGAAACTTCCACTTCTGCCCATGATGGAAAAACAGGGATTAGATTTATCTTCCCACCTTAAACCACTACAAAACTAGATGAAACCTATAAAACAAAAGTTTTCAGACATTGTACACAGACAGTGTGGAACAATAATCCCAGAAAAGATAAATAAACAAGGTGAACTCAGTAAGTTCCCCTGCTCACTGTCTGGAGAAAGCTTCCAGACCATAGCGCAGGGAAGAGAAACTGAAACAAAGACCAGGGGTTTTGCTGTGTCAAGGAGACAATGTTCTGAGCTCAGGGAGGACAAAGCAAAGAAGAGACCGCACAGAGGAAGAGCCTCAAAGATTTGCAGAAAGGTCTCCTTGCTCTTTGCCTGAGTACTCATCTGCACATGTATGTGAAAAAATACTAAGGCTGTGTGGGAAAAAATCTGGAAAAAAGTAGGAGGAATAATCTGAGTTCACATGGGGCCAGAAAGCGTTCCTGTTCCCACTGGCCAAGGTGTTAAGATCTCTTAATACATGGGGCATCAGGTATTGTCCTCAGAAGAGTATTTTCTCATAAAAAAACTACAACTCATAACCAGGATAAAAACGACCAACAAAAGAAATAGAAACAGAAATGATAATGGAGCTAGCAGATAAGGATATTAAAAGAGCTATTTTAAATATATTCCATATGTTCAAGAAGATAAGGGAAAACAAAAATATGGTGGGGAGAGAAATAAAAGATCTAAAAAGACTCAAATCAAAATTTTAAAGGTGAAGTATACAAAATTTGGAATACAAAATATACTAGCTAAGATTAACATCAGATTAGATATTACAGAAGAAAATATTAGTGAACAAGAGACAAACTATCCACAACGAAAAGCAGAGGGAAGAATTACTGAAAATAGAGAAGCAACAACCTGTGAGACAATATTGAGTGGCCTACCATAAAAGGAACTGAAGTCCCAGAAGTAAAGGAGATATTAAAATCCATATATGAGAAAATAATGGCTAAAAAGTTTGCAAAGTTAATGGAAACTATAAATCCACTGTTTCAAAAAGATCAACATTCTTCAACCAGAAGAAACATAAAGAAATCACAAATAGACACACCATAGTTAAACTTCTGAAAATCTTAAAAGCAACCAGAGTTAAAAGGACACATAACTATAGAAGAACAAAGATAAGAATTATAGAAGACTCCATGCTTGAAACTATGCAATCCAGAAGACAATGGAAAAACATTTTTTTTAAAGTGCTAAAAGAAAGTTTTTAAAATCTTCAACCTATAATTCTATATCCAGCCAAAATGCCCTTTAAAATGAAAGCAAAATAAAGACTTTTCACACAGGCAGAAGCTTACTGAATTCATTATCAGTAGGCTGGCACTATAAAAAATTCTGAAGGAAGTCCTTCAGGCAAAGGGAAGTGATACCAGATGGAAATTTGGATACACATGAAGGAATGATAATATATAGGTAAATATAAAATATATTTTTTCTATTTTAAAAACCTCCTTAAAAGATAATTGATTCTTTAAAGCAAAAAAAAATAGCAATATATTATGGCACTTTAACATTTGTAGAAATAAAATGTTATGACAGTAGCCCCAAGGCCATGAGGAGGGAGATGAAAATATACTGTTGTGATGTTCTTATTCTATATGTGAGGTGATAACATTATTTAATGGTAGACTGATCAATTAAAGATACATATTGTAAACTCTACAGCAATCACTTTTAAAAAAAAAGGGGCAAATAGACTTATTGTTGATAAAATTGTATCATAAGAACTTCAATTAATCTAATTTATCCAAGACATGAAAGGAGGAAAAAAGAGAAAGAACAGATGGGACAAAGAGAAAACATATAGTAAGTTATTAGATTAAAACCCAACCATATTGATGACTGCATCAAGCAATTATGGCCTAAATACTCCATTTAAATGGAAAATATTGTCAGATTGGAAAAAGAAGCCAGGCTAACCATATGGTGCCTGTAAGAAATTCACTTTAGACACAAATACACAGATAGCATGGCAATTCTAGTTTCCCGTCTGGCATGTAGGGAGCCTGGAAATCATCAATCCCATTCTAACAAGAAGAGAAAAGATAAACTGAAATTCAACAACTCTTAGATCCATCAGAGAATTGAGGCAATGAAAGGTCATGAATATGAGATAATAAAAAAATATATTGGTCTCTGTCCCTGGTTCCTAGGACTGAGCTCCTGAAACCCTTGAAATTCCCTAATAAGAGCACTAGGAGGATCTTTTGTCCTTTTGAAGTGACTCTGGGTGGGTATTTGGATGGCTCCTGGATGGGAGCTGTTCACCAGAAGGATCAGGTTTGGAATTGGAATTTTCAGCCCCACTCCCTACTTCCCCAAAGAGGGTAGAGGGGCTGGAAATGGAGTTAATAATTGATCCTACCTACATGAGAAAGCCTTCATAAAATCCCGAAAGTATGACATCCAGAGAGTTTCCAGGTGGGTGAACACAGACACATCAGGAGGCTGGCATACCCCAACTCCCCAGGGATAGAAGCTCCTGTGCTCAGGATCCTCCCACACCTTGCCCTATCTACCTCTTTATGGGGCTGTTCATCTGTATCCTTTATCAAATCCTTTAATAAACTGGTAAATGTAAGGGTTTTCCTGAGATCTATGAGTCACTCTAGCAAATTGGTGGAACCCAAGGAGGGGGTCATTGGAACCTCTGATCTATAATCAGTTGTTCAGAAGCATAGGTGATAAGCTGGGGTTGCAACTGGCACTTGAAGTGTGTTGCACATGGGGGGGGGAGCGTCTTGTGGGACTGGGCCCTTAACCTGTGGGATCTGATGCTATCTCTGGGTAGATAATGTCAGAATTGAGGTAAATTATAGGACAGTCAACAGGTATTTCAGAGAATTGCTTGGCGTCATAGAGAATTTCCACACATTTGGTGACCAGAAGTGAAGTTCTTTGTGTGAGTAGTAAGGGAGACTCATAGGGAACATACAGTAGGGAAGAACTATTTTTATCCCCCTATACAGAAGGAAGAAAATAGGTTTCTCCAAACACAAGGCTAACTGCTGTCCCCAAGATTGGAGAGCCAGATAGGTGGACACAAAGAATCACAACTTTCCAAAGCAGAAACCCATGAGGAGAAACCTTCACAGGGACCAGTACCAGGTTCCTTTTACTCAGTACATCATACCTGGTTTTCAAGAAAAAAAAAAATCATACTAAAAAGCAAAGAACATTGAAGAGACAGAGTGAGCATCGGAACCAAACTCAGATATGACAGGGATGTTGGAATTATCAGACTGGGAATTTAAAATAACTATGATTAATATGCTAGGTGCTCTAGTGAAAAAAGTGGACAACATGCAAGAACAGATAAGTAATGTAAACAGAGAGATGGGAATCATAAGAAAATATTAAAAAAGTGTTCAAAATCCAAGCACTATAACAGAATTGAAGAATGCTTTTGATGGGTTCATTAGTAGACTGGATACAACTAAGCAAAGAATCAGTGAGCTTGAGGATGTGTCAATAGAAACTCCCCAAACTGAAAAGCAAAGAGAAAAAAAATGGAACAGAATATTCAAGAACTTGTGGGACAACTACAAAAGGTATAGCATATGTGTAAGGGAATTACACATTTTCTCACATAGCAGAATAAGAAGACAGAGAAAAAGGAAGAGAAGAAATATTTGAAGCAATAATGACCAAGAATTTCCTAAGCCACATATTCAGCAAACTCAGAGAACACCAGGAAGGATTAATGCCAAAAAAATCTATACCTAGGCATATCATATTCAAACTGCAGAAAAAAATCCTGACAGAAGCCAGAGGAAAATGCCTTACCTATAGAGGGGCAAGGATAAAAATTACATTAGACTTCTCTTTAGAAATCATTCAAGCAGGAAGAGTGGAGGAAATGGTCCGAGTTTTCCATATCCTCATTACACTTGTTACTTTGTTTTTTGTTTTTGTTTTCCTTTTCATGACACCATCTTAGTGGGTGTGAAATAGTTTCTTGTAGTTCTAACTCACATTTCCCTTAACCCACATTTTCTTACTTATTGGCTATTTGCTTATCTTCTTTGTGAAGAAATATATATTCAAGTCCTTTGGTCATTTTTTTAAAAGATTTTATTCATTCATTCATTTATTTTAGAGAGAGAGAGAGAGAGGGTGAGGAAGAGCAGAGGGGGAGGGAGAGAGACAAGCAGATTCCACGGTGAGCATGGAGCTGACACAGGGCTCGATCTCATGACCCTGAGATCATGACCTGAGCTGAAATCAAGAGTCAGAGACTTAACCAACTGGGCCACCCAGGAGCCCCTCCTTTGAGCATTTTTAAATAGAGTTGTGTTTTGTTGTTGAGTTGTAGGATCTCTGGATATATTCTGGGTATCAATTCCTTATCAGATATATTATTTGCAAATATTTTCTCCCATTTCATGAGTTTCATTTTCATAATGTTCTTTCAGACAAATTTTTAAAAATTTTTGATGAAGCCCAACTTATCTATTTTCTCTTTTGTTGCCTATACTTGGGATGTCATGTCCAAGATATCACTGTCAAATCCAATGTCATGAATTTTCCCCCTATGTTTTCTTTCTAAGAGTTTTAGCCCTACATTTAGGTCTTTGATCCACTTTGTTAATTTTTATGTATGGTGTAAGGCAAGGGTCCAACTTTACTTTTGTGCATGTGAATATCCAGTTTTTTTCAACACCATTTGTTGAAAAGACTGCCCTTTCCCCCATTGGTCTTGGCACCCTTGTCAAAAATCGTTTGGCCAGAGGCGCCTAGGTGGTCAAACGGTTAAGCATCTGACTTCAGCTCAGGTCATGATCTTGGGGTCCTGGGATGGTGCCCCGCCTTGGGCTCCCAGCTCAGCGGGTAGTCTGATTCTCTCTCTGCCCCTCCCCCTGCTCGTGCTCTCTTTCAAATAAATAAAATCTTAAAAAAAATCGTTTGGCCATACACGTAAGCATTTATTTCTAGGCTCTCTATTCCATTGGTTTATTTATCTGTCTTTATGCCAGTACCACAGTATTTTAGTTACCACAGCTTGGTAGCAAGTTTTGAAAGCAGGAAATGTGAGACTTCCAACTTTTTGTTGTTGTTGTTAAGATTTGTTTGACTATTTGAGTCCCTTGGGGTTTCATATGAATTTTAGGATGGATTTTTCTATTTCTGCATAAATCTGTCATTAGAATTTAATCAGGATTTCATTGAATCTGTAGATTGTTTGGATAGTATTAACATCTTAAAAATATTAAGATTCCATAAACATGGAATGTCTTTCCATTTATTTGTCTTCCTTAATTTCTTTCAGTAATATTTTGTAGTTTTCAGTATACTTAACCCAGCCTCCTAGGTTAAGTTTACTCCTATTTTATTTATTTATTTTATTTATTTTATTTTATTTATTTTATTTTATTTTATTTTATTTTATTTTATTTTATTTTATTTTATTTTATTTTATTTTATTTTATTTTATTATTTTATTTTATTTTATTTTATTTTATTATTTTATTTTATTTATTTTATTTTATTTTATTTTATTTTATTTTATTTTATTTTATTATTTTATTTTATTTTATTTTATTTTATTTTATGCTATCTTAAATGAAAATTTTCCCTTAACTTCCTCTTTGGATTGTTCATTGTTACTGTATAGAAACCAACTGATTTTTGTGTGTTGATTTTGCATCCTGCAACTTTGTTGAGTTTGTTTAAGTTTTTAAAAATAGTGTAATATTTAAGGTTTTTCTACATGTAAGATCCTGTCACTGTGAACAGAGATAGTTTTACTTCTTCCTTTGAATTTTGGATAACTTTTTATTTTTGTTTTTTTGCCTAATTGCTGTATTATGTCCAGTCCTATGCTGAATAGAAATGACAAGAGTGATAGTTAAGAGACCAAACTGAGGGTTGATGGAGGGGAGGTGGGCGGGGTGATAGGTTAAGTGGGTGATGGGTTTTAAGGAGGGCACTTGTTGGGATGAGCACTGGGCTTATATGTAAGTGATTAATCATTAACTTCTACTCCTGAAACCAATACTACACTATATGTTAACTAACTTGAATTTAAATAAAATTTTCAGAAAAAGAATAAAAGAGAAGAAAAAAGAAATGGTGAGAGTGGACATCATTGAATTGTTCCTGATATTAGAGGAAAAGCATTTAGGTCTTTCTCCATTGACCATGATGCTGGTTGTGGCTTTTTCACATATGGCCTTAAGTATGTTGAGGTAGTTCCTTTCTATTCTTCATTGGTTGAGTGTTTTTACCATGAAAGAGTGTTGAATTGTATCAGATTTTTTTTTTAATCAGTTGAGATGATGGCATGGGTTTTCTTCCCCTTCATTCTGTTAATTATGTGTATTACATTGATTTTGTAAGTTGAATAATTGCATTTCAGGAATAAGTCCCACTTGGATTATTGTGTAATCCTTTTAATATGCTGCTGAATTCAGTTTGCTGGTATTTTGTTGAGTACTTTGCACCTATATTCAGAAGGGGTATTAGTCTGTAGTTACCTTGTGTCTGTTTTGTGTCTGTCTGGCCTCACAGAATAAGTTTGGAAGTGTTTCCCCATCTTCAATCTTTAGAAGAGTTTGAAAAAAATTGGTATTAATTTTTTAAATGTTTGATAGAATTCACCTGTGAAGCCATCTGTCCCAGGCTTTTCTTGGGAGATCTTTGGTTACTGATTCAATCTCCCTTATAGCTCTATTTGCATTTTTCTATTTCTTCATCTTTCAGTCTTGGTAATTTCCTAGGAATTTGTTCATTTCATCTAGGTTATCCAATTTGTTGGCATACAATTTTTCATGGTACTTTCTTATAAGAGAATATTTATATATAATCCCTTTTATTTCTGTAAAGTTGGTCACAGTGTCCTCTCTTTTACTTCTGATTTTAGTTATTTGAATCCTCTCATGCATATGTGCTCTCTTTCTATTAGTCAATCTAGTTAAAGACATGCCAATTTTGTTCATCTTTAATGAAAACTGGTCTTGTTGGTGCTCTCTACTGTTTTTCTATTACCTACTTTACTTATCTCTGCTCCAATCTTTACTATTTTCTTCCTTCTAGCTTTGGGTTTAGTTTGTTCTTCTTTTTCCTACACTTAGTTCCTTAAGGTGTAGAATTAGATTGTTGATTTGAGACTTTTTTCTTTTATAATGTAAGCATTTACAGCCATAATTTTCCTGCTTAGTATGGCTTTCTTTGACTGTATCTGATAAGTTTTGGTATGTTGTGTCTTAACTTCTGTTTGTCTCAAGATATATTCTAATTTGCCTTATGAGTTCTTCCTGGACTCACTGATTGTTTAAGAATGTATTGTTTAGTTTCCACATATTTGTGAATTTACTAGTTTTTCTTCTGTTGATTTCTAGTTTCATTCTATTGTGATTGACGAAGATATGTTGTATGATTTCAGTTTTAACTTTATTAAGATTTGTTTTGTGGCTTAGTATATGGTCTTTCCCAGAGAATGTTCCTTAAGTACTTGAGAAAAATGCATATTCTGTTGTTGTTGTGGGGGGGTGATCTGTATATGTCTGTTAGGTCCAATTGGTCTATAGTTTTATTCCAGTCCTCTGTTTCTTTATTGGTCTTCAGTCTGGCTACTCTGGCCATTATTGAAATTGGAGTATTGAAGTCTCCTACTAGTATTGTACAGCTATCTACTTCTCCTTTCAATCCTGTCAATATTTGTTTCAAATATTTTGGAGCTCTGATGTTTGGTTTGGATATATTATTATAATTGTTGTATCTTCTTGGTGAATTGACCACTTAGTATATAATATCCTTGTCTCTTGTAAATTTTTGACTTAAAGTCTATTTTGTCTGATATTAGTATAGCTCCCCTGCTCTCTTTTAGTTACTATTTTCACGACATATCTTTTACCATCCTTTCCCTGTCAACCTATGATCCTTAGATGTAAAGTGCATCTTTTATAGACAGTGTATAGTTTTGGTGTGTGTATCCACTCTGCCATTCTGTCTTTTGATTGAGGAGTTCAACCCATTTATAGTTAAATTACCAATATGGAAGCACTTACTTTTGATATTTAAAAAATGTTCTGTATGCTTATAGCTTTTTTTGTCCTTCATTTCCTCCATTACCACTTTCCTTTGTGTTCAGTTGACTTTTTGTAGTGACACATTTTGATTCTCTTCTCATTTCCTTTTTGTATATTCTTTAGATAGTTTCTCTGTGGTTACCATGAGGATGATATTCATCCTAAAGTCATTACAATCTACCTTGAATTGATAGCAACTTAATTTCAATCACATACAAAAACTCTATTTCTTTACAGCTCTGCTCTCCCCAACTCTGTTATTGATGTCACAACTTATATCCTTATATGTTGTATAATCACTAACATAAGTTTATATTTCTTTGTCTTTTAAATACTGCAGAAAATGAAGATTAGAGTTACAAATCAAAATTACAACAATACTACTTTTTACATTTGTCCGTATATTTATCTTTACTAGAGAACCTTATATTTTCATTTGGCTTTGAGTTATTTTCTAATGTCCTTACATTTCAACTTTAAAGACTCCCTTTAGAATTTCTTATAGAACAAATCTAATGGCAGTGAACTCCATCAGCTTCTTTTTGTCTGGGAATATCTTAATTTCTTCCTCATTTTTGAGGGACAGTTTTGCTGGATATAGAATTCTTGATTGACAGGGCCTCTCCTCTCATTTCATCATTTTAATATATCATCCCATTGCTTTCTGCTGAGAAATCCACTGACAGTCTTATTGGATTTCTTGTATGTGATGAGTCACTTTTCTCTTGCTGCTTTCAAGATTCTCTCTTTATCTTTGGCTTTCAATAGTTTGATTATAATATGTCTTGATGTGAGTCTCTTTGGATTTATCCTACTTGGAGTTTGTTAAGCTTCTTGCATTTATATCCATATATTTCCTCAAATTTGGTAAGCTTTCAGTCATTATTTCTTCAAATAGTCTCTCTGCCCCTTTCTCTCTTCTCCTTCTGGTACTCCTACAATGCTTATTTGGTATGCTTGTTCATGCCTCTTAAGTCTCTTAGGCTCTGTTCACTTTTCTTCTTTATTCCTTTTGCTCCTCACACTTGATAATCTCAAATGTCCAGTCTTCAAGTTTACTGATCCTTTCTTCTATGTATTTGAACCTGCTGTTGAAACCCTCTAGCGAAAACTTAGGTATTGTATCTTTCAGCACAGGATTTTGTTTGGTTCATTTTTATAATTTCTATCTCTTTGTTTATATCGCCATTTTGTTCACATATAGGTTTCCTGAGTTCCTTTAGTTCTTAGTGTTTTCCTTTAACTCTTTAAGCATATTTAAGAGTTGTTTTAAAGTCTTTGTCTAGTAAGTTCACTGTGTGTTTCTTCAGAGACTATTTCTGGAAATTTATTTTGTTCCTTCAAATGGGGCATGTTTTCTGTTTCTTCACATACCTTGTGATCTTTTGTTGAAAACTGGGCATTTGAGAAAATGGCTGCCCTACTAGTCTTTGCAGATTGGCATGGGAAACCTTTACTAATTAGCATGTCCCTGAGTCTGAAGATCAGCACAGGGTGAAGACTTAAGAATTTCTTAGGTCTTTTCTGGGCATGTGTCCTATCTGGGCTTATGTGTCCATAGTCTCCCCCTGTATCACTCCCTCCCCATTTTCCTTTCCTGCTTTTAACTGTCTTAACTTCCCTATGGGTCCCAGCCCAGCTTCTTCTCAGCACCTTAGATGTTCTGTCATATTACTCTGCCCACAGTCTTTTGTGCCCAGGCATCTGTACATCTGCAGTCCCCCTGTAGTTTTACATGCCATGGCACCTACCACTTCCTTCCATGGCTTCCAACCAAAGATCCAAACCTTGCTGCTATTTCCTGTCTGAGTTCTGAGTCAGGGAAGACAGATACGAGTCCCTTGGGTGGCCCATAGATACGCTAGAATGTTATAATTTCCCCTCTACTCTTTCTGGCCCAAGGGACAGAACAAATGATTGGGTCATTTCCTCTGACTTCACTGTAGGGGAGTGGGGTGAAGGCAAGTAAAAACATCATGAAATTTCCTAGCATTTTGAGTGCAGTTTTATCTGGACTGGGTGTTTTTTTGGCTGATTTCCAGAGATTCTATGAAGTTATCTTAGTAAGCTTATATTGTTTATTTGATGTTTTTGCTGAAGAACTGAGGTCTGGAGCTTCCTAGTCGGTCACCTAGTTGATGTCCAGTATTTAATTTTTCTGAGTGATTATACACAGTATTTTTTTTTAATTTCTATTTCTAATAGTTCATTAAAAGATAAAAAATATAATTGTGTGTTGCCCTTGTAACCTGTGAGTTTGTTAAACTCTTTATCAGTTCAAGAAGGATTTTAGGACAGATTCCTTGGGGTATTCTATGTACACAATCATCTCACAACTCAATATAAAGAGGAAAATGCAATGAAAGGGTGGGGAAAAGATTTGGACACTTTACAAAGGAAGATATAAGAATGGCCAATAAGCACATGAAAAGATGCTCAACATTATTAGTTATTAGGGGGAAATACAAATTAAAGCCACAATGAGATAATATTGCATATCTGGTTAATAGAACTAAAAATATTAAGAATATCAAGTGTTGGTGAGGATGTGGAACATCCTCAGAACTCTCATAAACTGCTTATGAGGATGTAAAGTGGTAGCTTTTGGAAAACTGACAGTTTCTAAGTTAAGCAAACATTTATCATATGACCTGGCCTTTCCACTCCTAGATGTTTCTCCATGAGAAATGAAAGTGTATGTCCAAATAAGGACTTGTATTTGAATGCTCATAGAAGCTTTGTGCATAAGAGTATACAACTGCAAAAAAAACTCATATGGTCATTTGATGAATGGATTAACTGGTCTATCCCTAAATGTAATCCACTTAGCAATAAAAATGAACAAACTACTGACAAATACAATAACACTGTTGAATTCCAAAAACATTATGCTAAGTTGAAATGATTCCACTCATATGAAATTCTAGAAACAATAAAGCTATAATGATGGAAAGTAGATCAGTAGTTGCCTGGGGGCCCAGGCATGGAGGGAGGTGGCTGACTGCAAAGCAGCATAGGGAAACTCATTGGCTGATAGAAATATTCTATAACACAAAAATTGTAGTGATTACACACTATCCTCTCCTCAAAACTCATCAAATTGCACACTAAAAATGGTCATTTTATTGTTTGTAAAGTACACTTTAATCAGTCTGACTTTAAAAATACAACATTGAGCACTAGGCATGGATTTCTTTGGGCTACCAGTGCCTACTGCCCCACAATACAGCGAAATATAGGAATAAGAGGAAATCACTTAATTTACTCACATATTGTCTATGATTTACTTATTCAAAAATATTTCTTAAACACGTATTGGGGATAGGCACAGTGTTAGGTGTTAGGGAATGAGAAAAAGCTTCTCCCATGGTAAGTATGGAGAAAAGCACATACTCAGTGCCAAAAGGAACAGGAGAGGGACATATAACCAAGACCAGGAGTGGTCAGGGAAGTGGGGGACTGTGAACTAAATACTGAGTGATGAATATATTGTATTTCTTTCTAAATATGTTCACATAATGATCCTCAAGGATAGGCAGGAGGCTGTGTAGCCTAAAGGAAACACTGGGGGCTTGGGAGTCAGGCAGATGTAAAGCTCTGCCTACTTACTATACTAGTTGGGTGACCTTGAGAAAAATGTCAATCAAGCAGAATCTCATTTTTTCCGCACCCCAAATCTGGGTATTCATAATTACCTACGGGTTGTTTTGAGAATGAGAAAATAATTACAAATCTGCCAGCTTAATAAAGGATGCAATTAATAACTGATAATGAGATACACATATCAACCATTCTCCCTGGTTACCATAAACTTCTTTCTACCATCCTGGTCAAATACTAGGAATGGGTAAAGAAGGGACTGGGGCCCCTGAAACTCAAGACTCTCATAGTGTCACACATGACCAGCAGAGTGCCAAACATGACCAGCTGGTGTAGTGGTCTTTGCAGCCTGAGCACCTCTCAGGAGCCAGTCAGGAGAAGGACCTTGCCCAGGAACTGGGAGAGGACACATGAAGTCATCCAATCCTTTTCCTTCTACCCAGGGTGGTTCTGCACCAAACTGCTGCTCTGACTTGCATTTTTCTGCTGAAATTTCTTTTTTTTTTTAAGTTTTTAATTTCAATTCCAGTATAGATAACATACAGTGTTATATTAGTTTTAGGTGTACAATATAGTGATTCAACAATTCTATACATTACTCAGTGCTCATCATGATAAGTGCACTTCTTAATCCCCATCCCCTATTTCACCCATCCTCCCTACCCACCTCCCCTCTGGCAACCATCAGTTTCTTCTTTATAGCTAAGAGTCTGTTTCTTGGTTTCTCTTTTTCCTTTGCTCATTTGTTTCTTAAATTCCACATGAGTGAAATCATATGGCATTTGTCTTTCTCTGACTTATTTTATTTTACTTAGCATTATCTATGTTGTCGCAAATGGCAGGATTTCTTTTTTTATGGCTGAATAATGTTCCATTGTGTGTATGTGTGTGTGTGTGTGTGTGTGTGTGTGTGTATACACACACCACATCTTCTTTATCTATTCATCTATTAATGGATACTTGGGCTGTTTCCATAGTTTGGATATTGTAAATAATGCTGCTATAAACATAGGGGTGGATGTATTCCTCTGAATTAGTGTTCTTGCATACTTTGGGTAAATACCCAGTAGTGCAATCACTGGTTCATAGGGTAGTTGTATTTTTAACTTTTTAAGGAAACTCTATACTGTTTTCCACAGTGGCTGCACCAGCTTGCATTCCTATTTCTGGTGAAATTTCAAAGGTTCCCTCCAGTTTTTGTTTTTTTGGTTTTTTTTTTTAAGATTGATTTATTTATTTGAGAGAAAGAGACAGAAAGGGAGAGAGCACAGCAGGGGTAGTGGCAGAGGGAGAGGGGGAAGCAGACTCCCCACTGAGCAGGGAGCCTGATGTGGGACTCAATCTCAGGACCCTGGGATCATGACTTGAGCAGAAGGCAGACACTTAACTGACTGAGCCACCCAGGTGCCCCTCCCTCCAGTTTTAAAACACCAAGATCCATGAAGCAAAACTCAAAACACAAAAGTCTAGCTCTAGCAAAAAATTTCAAGGTTACCACTCCTGACCATCCTCTGAAGAGCATAATCTCTGGCACCAGCTCTGACTGCATTCCTCTATACAAAGGTGTCTCGCTACCCATGGACAGCAAATGAACATTCCTTGGCTTGCAAAATCTTTTAAGTTAGCAACTTCCTCCTGAATTTAGATACATAAAATTTATAAATATCCAAATGAAGCATATGGCGTTAGTTCTTCCAACTTCCGTGACACAATTCACTAAATGATGAACTTTTTTGTTTTTGTTTTTTTTAGATTTATTTACTTGACAGAGTGAGAGTGAGAGCGCACAAGCAGGGGGAGCAGGAGAGGGAGAGGAAGAAGCAGGCTCCCTCCCTGCTCAGCAGGGATGCGGGGCTCAATTCCAGGACCCTGGGATCATAACCTGAGTGAAAGAAGACAAATAAATGACTGAGCCACCCAGGCACCCCCTAAATGGTAAGCTTCTTGAAGGCTTTGTCATATCTGTATTCCTAGCCCCTAGCACTGAGCCTTAACCATTTAAGGTTTGTGGAATGACTATATGTGCACATCTGATGATGCTCTCCCACATTATTTCGTATACCTCTCCTCTTGTTAATTACTTTGTAGTTGCTATAAAGGCACCTTACATACACAAATGGACTAAATCACACATCGAATTAATTCAATTATTAAAAACAAAAATCATGGTATCCAAAACCTTTCCAGGAGCAAAAAGGAGTTGGAGCCTGGGAAGACAACCATTTCATCTGCCACTTCATGAACTGGTGACCTTGGTCAAGGCACTTGGCAACCCTGAGCCCATTTCATCATCTATAAAGTGAGGAATGTAATAATACAGCTCCTACAGGGCTGAGGTGAGCAGGATTGCTTGTCTTAGGGACAAACATTTGGAAAGATCCTCTGATTTGAGGACCCACTAGGTTATATGGCCAGAGTACACTCATTCTCCCTGTTAATAGTTGTTCACTGCAGACTGAGAGTGCCTTGCCCCATCACAGAAGGATTTTGTAAACCCTCCAAGCTAAATTGCAACAACTTGCTCCACTCGGAGCTGCCTAGGAGATCCAGGTAAGGGCAGGATCCTGAAACCTGTCACCTGAGAAGTCTGAGTCAATGTGACCACACCCTGCTGTGCCCCAGGGCCTGCTCACAGGTTACCTCCTCCAGTGAGGAGCCCTAAGCATTCCTGGGACTCTGATGTCTTCAGGATGACCTGACCACACCTTGGAGCTTGTCAGTCAGGAGAATCATTGCAGCACCTAAAAAGTGGTTCAGGGGCCCTGGTGATAGCTCTGCAGAGCACCAGAAGGACTACCACTGCCAGAACTTCCTCATCTGAGAGGACACCAGTGGCCTTCCTATGAATGGGGCTCCCAGCTTTTTCTAAGAATTGCTTTTTTACCCCTTTTGCTTGGAGGAAGAGAGAAAATGCACTGAGGGCTGTCCAGTATTTGGTTAGGTCCTTTTTTCCATTTAATCCTACAACTACCACTCAAGGAAGGGAGGCTTGAAAATTGGGCCCCAGGAGGAGGTCATTTCAGATCCCCATGGCAAGGTGACAGTTGCAAGGAAGGCCTAAGGGAGGAGTGAGGAGGAATTCATAATTAAGGTGTCAAGTTGGGTGAGGAGGTCTTACATATATCCTATGTTACAGTGTTGAGGATTTGAAGGAAAGTAGAGGCTGTGGCCACAGCAGTACATCCCTGATTATCATCCTCAACCTGGGATACACTTCAGATCTTCAGAGCATGGGCTCTGGCCTAGCTGTGGTTTGTTCATTTGCTTCTTAAGAGTCCTCTGTACCTGCTATGTGCAAGGCATTGTCCTGGGTGCTGTAGAGATACAAAGCTTAACTTCACTTTCAGAGGACCCAGACTTGAAGGGGAAAAATTCATACAACTAAAAGTCCTAATATGGGGTAGACTTTGAGGAGTCAGAAAGCAGTATGAAAATTCAGAAAAAGGAGAGATTGCTTCTGGGAGCTTTCTGAGTAAAGGCTGGAGAAATTGTTGATGACATCTGAGGCAGGAGTTGAAGGCCAGTAGGTAGAGAAACTTCAATTTAGCTGAGAGAAGAGCTCAGTGAGAATGTCTGTTTTAGCCCACACACTGTAACCATCCACATTTTGGCAACCCAAATGCAACTCTGTTTCTACGTACCCTTTTTCACATGCTGTCTCTCTCTCTCTCTGGCTTCCCCCAACCTACCCACTCCCCTTACTGGTCCCATATAGGCTTTGTGTAGGTCATTTTAATGTATTCAATATTTCTTAACTAGATAGTATACTTTCATGCAAGAAGCCTAGTCATCCACTTTATTAGGACATGATACTAATTTGCTCACTAATAACCGAGCAATATAAAACTACACATCAGAGTACCTGATCGGACCTTCTCATCCCCACAGGTCAACACAACAGGTTTCAAACTGCAGTGGCTGTAGAACCCACAAGATAAACAGGGTGACAGTGGGGAACTTCCTACTTAAATCTAAATACAGCTGCTGCTTGCTGGCCCAGGGACTGAGATTGCTTGGGCAAATTGTGCTGAAACATTTCTCTGACTCTGTTTCTAAGAAAAAACAAAACAAAACAACAAAACAGGTCCCAGCTTGCTCCTACTGGTGTCTGCCAACAGGTGAAGGAAGAGAGAAGCAGAGGTATGCACTGTGGTCTAAAACAAATGCTTATTTTGGTTTCATTTTTAGAAGCATCAATATTTTCTGTAAATTAGAAGAAATTGTTTTTAAATTGGCAAACAGGTTTTAAGAAGCTGAGTGACTTACCCAATTTCCCACCAACCTCTTGACCAAGTTGGAAAGGAAAATCCACTGAGAATTTCTAATGTGCAGTGTACCCTAAAGTATTTTCTACAGCTCATATTAGTACTACGTCAAGCTAATTGCAAAACTTTCTAGAGTGTGCCACAGCTGCTTTCAAATATATTCTCATTGTAGATATCAGTTTTTATGTGTAAGCCTCACGGTAACCACAAAGCAAAAACATAAAGTAAATAACACAAACGATTAAGAGAAAATAATATTAAGAGAAAGCTTACCACTGAAGAGAGTCATCAAACCACAAAGCAAGAGAGCAAGAGAAGAATGGAACAGAGAACTACTAAAACAGCCAGAAAATACTCAACACAATGGCAATAAACATACACCTATCAATAATTACTTCAAATGTAAATGGATTAAATTCTCAAAAGGACACAGAATGTCTGGGTAAAAAAAACAAGACCTGTCTATATGCTACCTACAAGAGATATTTTCTTTTTTCAAACTTTTATTTAAATTCTAGTTAGTTAACATATAGTGTAATATTGGTTTCTGAAGTAGAATTTAGTGAGTCATTGCTTACATATAACACCCAGTGCTCATCATAACAAGAGATACATTTTAGATGTATGGACACACACAGATTGAAAGTGAAGGGCTGGGAAAAGATGTTCCACGCAAATGGAAACAAAAAGAAAGCTGGAGTAGCTGTACTTCTATCAGACAAAATAGACCTTAAAACAAAGATCTTGTAAGAGACAAAGAAGTGTACTGCATAATGAAAAAGGGGTCAATCTAACAAGAGGATATAACTTTGGAAATATCTGTGCACCCAAGATAGAAGCATCTAAATATATAAAGCAAATATTAACAGACCTAAAGGAAGAAACAGACAGCAATGTAATAATAGGGGACATTAATACCTCACTTACCTCAGTGGATAGATCATCCACACAGAAAAGCAATAAGGAAATATTGGCCTTAAATGATATGTTAGACTAGATGGACTTAACAGATTATACAGAATATTCCATCCAAAAGCAACAGAACACACATTCTTCTCAAGTGCACATGGAATATTTTTCAAGATAGATTATATGTGAGGCCACAAAACAAATCTTCATTCCTTTAAGAGGAATGAAACCATATCAAGCATCTTTTCTGACCACAATGGTATGAAACTATAAATTAATTACATGAAGAAAACTGAGAAATTCAGTTACATGGAGATTATACAACATATGGCTGAACAAATGGGTCAAAGAAGTCAAAAGAAAAATAAAAATTACCTTGAGACAAATGAAAATGGCAATGTAACATACCAAAATTTATAGGATGCAGCCAAAAGCAATTAGGAGAGAGAAGTTCATGATAAATGCCTACCTCCATAAGTAAGTCTCAAATGAACAACCTAACTTCACATCTCAAGGATCTAGAAAAAGAATAAATGAAGGCTAAATTTAGCAGAAGGAAGGAAATAACAAATAGAGCAGAAATAAATGAAATAGAGACTATATTAACAATATAGATCAATGAAACTAAGAGGTTGTTTGAAAAGATAAAATTGACAAAACTGAGCTAGGCTCACCAAGAAAACAAGGGAGAAAACTCAAATAAATAAAATCATAAAATTAAAAGGAGATATTACAACTGATAACAAAGAAATACAAAGGATCATAAGGGACTACTAGGAACAATTATATGCCAATAAATGGGACAAACTAGAAAAAATGGATAAATTCCTAGAAACATACAATGTACCGAGGTTGAATCAACATGAAATAGGAAATCTGAACACAATGATTACTAGGAGAAAATCTGAACACAATGAATTACTAGCAGATTGAATCAGTAATCAAAAAACCTGCCAACAAATAAAAGTTCAGGACCAGATAGCTTCACCGGTGAATTCTACCAAACATTCAAAGAAGAATTAGTACCAATTTTTCTCAAACTCTTCCATAAAGTAGAAGAGAGCAAAACTTGTCAACACATTTTACAAGGCCAGCATTACCCTGACACCAAGAGCAGATGAGGATGCCACAAACACAAAAATAATTACAGGCCAATATCCTTGAACAGAGATGTAAAAATCCTCAGCAAAATGTGAACAAACCAAATTCAACAATACATTAACAGATCAGATGTAACCATACATCATGATCAAGAGGGATTTATTGCAGGAATGTGAGGATGGTTCAACACATGCAGATAAGTCAGTGTGATACACACTTCATTAACAAAATGAAGGATAACAATCATAGGACCATCTCAATAGATGCAGGAAAAGCATTTGACAAAACTTAATATGATAAAAAAAACTCTCAAAAAAGTGGGTATAGAGGGAACATACCTCAGCATAATAAAAGACACATATGACAAGGCCACAGCTAACATCAGATTCAACAGTGAAAAGCTGAAAGCTTTTTCTCTAAGATCAGGGACAAGATAAGGGTGCCCACTCTCACTTTTATCCTAGCCAGAGCAATAAGGCAGGAAAAAAATATAAAGCACTCAAAATTGGAAAGAAGTAAAACTGTCACGATTTGCAGATGTCATAATCTTATATACAAAAAACCCTAAAGACTCCACCAAAAAGCTCTTAGTACTAACAAAGTTGGTAAAGTTGCAGGATACAAAATCAATACATAAAAATCTGTTGCATTTCTTTCCACTAATAACAAATTATCAGAAAGAGAAATTAACAAAACAATGCCATTTACAACTGCATCCAAACAAATAAAATACCTGGAAATAAATTTAACCAAGATGAAAGGCCTATATATTGAAAACTACAAGACATTAATGAAAGAAATAGAAGAAGACCAAATAAATGGAAAGATTTGGAAGATTGGAAGGATTAATATTGTTATAATGTCCATACTACACTACCCCAAAAAAGTACAGATTCAGTGCAATCCCTATCAAAAGTCCTATGGCATGCTTCATAGAAATAGAACAAACAATTCTAAAATTTGCATGGAACCAACAACTCTGAATAGTCAAGCAATTCTGAGAAAGAAGAACAAAGCTGGAGGCAAATACTCCCTGATTTTAAAGCCTGTTAACAAAGCTATAGTAGTTAAAACTGTATGATACAGACATAAAAACAGACACCCAGATCAATGGAACAGAGAGCCCAAAAATAAGCCCACACATACAGGTTTAATCAATTTGCGACAGAGGAACCAAGAATATACAATGGAGAAAGGACAGTATCCTCAATAAATGGTACTGAAGAAATTGGATAGCCACATAGAAAAGAATGAAACTGGACTATCTTACACCATACACAAAAATTAACTCAAAATGATTAAAGACTTGAACATAAGACCTGAAATCATAAAACTCCAGAAGAAAACATAGGCAGTAAGCTCCATGACAGATCTTGGCAATGGTTTTTTAAAATCTGATACCAAAACCAAAACAACGAAAACAAAAGTAAACAAGCGGGGCTACATCAAACTAAAAAGCTTCTGCACAGCAAAGGAAACCATCAACAAAATGAAAAGGCAACCTACTGAATGGGAGAAAATAACTGAAAATCATATATCTGATAAGGGGCTAATATCCCAAATATATAAAGAACTCAATGGCAACTCATACAACTCAATAGCAAAAAAAGAAAAAGAAAAAGACAAAAATCTGATTAAACGACAGGCAGAAGATCTGAACAGACATTTTTCCAAAGAAGACATACAAATGGCCAACAGGTACGGAAAAAAAAAATGCTTGACATCATCAATCAGGGAAATGGAAATCAAAATCACAGTATCACCTCACACCTGTTAGAATGGCTATTATCAAAAAGACAAGAAACAGCACATGTTGGTGAGGAAGTGGAAAAAAAAGGAACCCTTGTGCACTGCTGGTGGAAAGAAATGTAAACTGGTGAACTACTATGGAAAACAGTATAGAAGTTCCTCACAAAATTAAAAATATAACCATATGATCCTGCATCTCCATTTCTGGGCATTTATCTAAAGAAAACAAAAACACTAATTTGAAAAGATATATGCACCTCCACGTTCACTGCAGCATTATTTACAATGGCTAAGACAGGGAAAAAACCGAAGTGTCCATCAATGGATGAAAAGATAAAGAAATTTATAAATACACAAAGAGTATTATTCAGCCATAAAAAAGAATGAAATCTTGCCATTTGTTGTTACATGGATGGACCTCGAGGTCATTATGCTAAGTGAAACAAGTCAGAGAAAGACAAATACCATATGATCTCTCTTATATGTGTAGTCTAAAAACCATAAGTAAACAAAAAAAGAAAACAAAACCAAGCTCATAGATATAGGAATAATAGTAATAATGGTTATCTTACTGGGTGGTGTGAGGACCACATGAGTTGATTTATTTAAACTGCTTGGAATAGGGCCAGGCACATAGGATTTCATTCTGTAATAATTATTATCTATTAAAATTAACCAAAAGAGGAAAGAAGGGCACTACGAGACAACATTTAGGAACCTCCTTGTTGGATAAATCTCCTGAGAACCTACTTTTCCTCTTAAAACTGAAAGAAAGCAGCAAAGAATACAAAATTAATATATTTTTACTGAGATAATTTAAGGCAAAAAATAGGATTCGTATGTGAACAATTTTTAAAATATGCCTATGAAATGCAGTCCTCAAGAGGACTTATTCCATTGTTCTGACTTCCACTTAGACCCAGAAAACTAAGTCTCCTGAAAAAGAGACACTTGGGAAAAATTAAAGCTAAGGATGTCTAGAGAAAATATTCTGTGTCCTTCAAAGCAAATGGTCACACTGCTCTTTGCTGAAGGTGTGCCTTTTACTCAGTCTACCCACTTGGCCATTAAAATCATTTAGAAGTTCTTTCTGCAGCCCATTAAAATAATCATCATCATAGTCTACAGGCTCGCTCAATGGAAGCTGCACTTCCCCTCGAAGTGCGATTGCCTTGGAATTCCAAAGAACGTCCCTTCAGCACCTCTGGCTTCTGGTCTTCCCAGCTGGCCCCTTCACCCCATTTGACCTAGAAGCATCGCATCTGCTTCCTAAATACCCATTTGCTTCCTCCTCCTGCACACAATTCAGTGTATTCTCCTGGCACTGATTTTTATCAGTAGGAGAAGTTAAAGTTTAATAAAAAGCAAAAAAGAAAAAGACTATATATAATAAACATATATACACACATATATAAAACTATATATGTATATTTATTTATATTTATATATATATTTAAAAGATAGTTCCCTTTAGGTTTTATACATCCCAACTCCCTTCTGGAACTCTAGTTTCATTGACAAGATAGGACAAGCAGACATAACTTGAGCATGTGCCCTCTGTAAAGAAAACTGACTTTAAAAATCTTGGGTGTTTTATTAGCCTGGACCATAGCCTGGGATTCTAAATTCTGGGAGCCAAGATAAAACTGAGAAACTAGACCTCAGGCTCTGAATTCATGACTTTTCTCTGTGGGACGTGCGTGTATGTGTGTGTTTAAACAATAAGCACTCTTCAGAATCTTTAAGGGACTTAAAACCAAACATTCTTCATGTATTTTCTCAATTCTAAGCATCTCAGGGCCATGGTTCATACGTAATGTATGACCACGAGAGTTTGAATCAAGGGCCAAAGGTCATCAGACCGTGCTAATCTCGAGATCAGGGGGTAGAGCCCACCACCCCCGCCCCCATCTACGGTCACAGGTCCGGCAGAGTGGGCCAAGCAGCGCAAACTGCAAGAGGGCACGGGGAGCAGGCAGCTAAAAGGGGGTATGAGAAAGCTGGGGGCTGAAAATAAGAGGAGAGCAGGGGAGAGGGAGTAAAGGGGCAAAGAGATGAAGAAGAAGGACTAGATGGGGAGCAGAAAGAAGGCAGAAGAGGGCAAACAAGCAGGGAAAACTGTAGGGCCGGACCTCCAAACTTGAAGCATTTTCTTTTTCACTGTGTCCCAAAGAAGGCGTGAGGGTCTCTGAAGTCAAACCGCACAAGGAGAGATTAACCAGCACACAGGGAGACTCGCCAGGGCATGGCAGAAGCCAGGATAAACACAACAGGGTGATGCCATGTGGTTTGAGCAGCACAGAAAGATACCTTTTATTATGTATGCAATATTTATCCTTTTAAGTACTTTCATAAGGCAGTCCCAATCTAGAAACTGCCTTATTTCCAGAGGAAATTAATTTCATGACCTTAGATTCTCAGTATTTTTGAGCCTCCTGAGGACCTCCTCATCATCACAAATAAGGCCAAGCCCACGACAAGGGACTGCCCCAAGCACCACCACATGGAAACAGCTCTGACTGCCCACACTCTGTGAGGAACAGCTAGCTGGCTAAAAGGCCTCCTGGGAGACCTGGAAGGTTAAACTGTCCCCGGAGTCAGCTTGCTTCGTAAACTCTATCTTCTTGGGGAGAAGACCTCCGAACACACAGCCATCATCGCTCAGTGGAAGAGAGGATATTAAAAAATCTCCCCATCAAAACTAAACTAAGCCAAACAACACTCCAATTTGGGAACGTAATCATATAATACCTGCTTGGCAAAAATGTATGGTTGGCTGTAGAACAGAAAGAACTATGTAAATTCAAACTATTGCCTCTTAATCCTTTAATTAGACTGAGTCCTTGAGAAGGAAGCACAGTTCATTGTTACCGAAGGAAATCAAGAGCAAATACAGACTGTGACATACCTACACACATGTAACAATGTATTCAAATAAATATGAATAAACACTCAGGCTGAAGGGTTCACAGTCTAAAAAGAAATTTATTTGTTTATGAGAGCCATGATTTGGGACATTAGAAAGTTCTCCAGGGATGTGTTGGGAAAAATGTGGTGAGAGGGCGAGACTCAGCAACCCACGGGCATGTCAAAAGATGTGCACAAACTCTCTTGGGTGAACTCTGCTCTGACTTCAGGCCAAAGGTGTTTGCTTGCAGGGCCCTGACAGCTGAATGGCTGGAAGGCCCTGGCTCGAGAGAATTTATTCGGAACCTTTCTTCTTCTTCTTCTTTGTCTTCTTTACTGGTATGTCATGTAACATAGCATCCACTGCTACCTCAACTTGCTTTTGTAGCTTTTTCTTTTCTCTCCTTTTTTTGGGCTTTGGGGTAATGTCCTGGTCATCAGGGGGCCACACACAATCCTCTCCATCCTCAGCAGAAACACTAGAATTCTCATCCCAACAAGGGTCTCCAAGCTGCTGTTCAACTTGGTCTCTCTTCTTCTTGGCCTGGGGTTCAGTGTAAGTCTCCACATTTTTATCTTTTGCCCCTTTCTTTCTCTTCTTTCCCCTTTTTCTTTCTATTCGGTTCTCTGCAAGGTCAGGCCCTGCCGCTATGACCTGTGGCTTATTCTTTAGCTCCGCCATCCGCTTGGCAAAGTACTCCTGGATGGTGAAGGCACTGGTCGTTGTAGTGGAGGATACATTCCCATCTGGAGTGGCAGGGCTGGAATCATCATCCTAAGGTGGGGAAAGAAGTTAAAACCAATTAAGACTCAACTGTTGACTCCTCACAGCATCCTGGAGGACTGAACATGGAGCTATTCGCACTGGGCAGGAGGAGACCAGGCTGAGCGCCCAGCTTCCACCATGTCTCTTTGTCTCCCCTTTGGTAGAGCTCAACTGCAAAGCACAGAACAAGGTGGCCAGACACTTTGATTGAATACCGTATGTATTCAAACAGACATAAGCTAACTTCCTAAGTGAACTGGCAAGTCATCTACATGGAATTCTGAGTAAACAGCTGCTTAGCAACAATGTTATACCTAATGACTAAGTACCTAGAATCTCCCTTAAAAACATAGGGACACTAAGAAGATAGGAGGGGAAGAATGAAGGGGGGGGAATTGGAGGCGGAGACGAACCATGAGAGACTATGGACTCTGAAAAACAAACTGAGGGTTCTAGAAGGGAGGGGGCGAGGGGGATGGGTTAGCCTGGTGATGGGTATTAAAGAGGGCACGTTCTGCATGGAGCACTGGGTGTTATACGCAAACAATGAATCACGGAACACTACATCAAAAACTAAGGATGTAATGTATGGTGATTAACATAATAATAAAAAAACACACACGGACACTGAAGTCCTCCAGCTTTGTGATTTTGTTGGATACCTATTTCAGCTCTGTTATGGATTACATAGGTCTCTGTGCATTGACCTGGAAGCACAGATGACACATGGAATGCTAGCCGTTCCTGTAACAGGAGCCCAGTGCCAACCCAGAACTGGGTGTGTCAGGAACACCTGTGTCCGCCACAGGCAGAAGGTGGCCCTCCAAAAGAATGCACCAAGGTTGGAAGTGCAAGTGTTCCCTCCTCCACCCATCAAGAACAGGTTAGCACGGGGAACCCTTCTTCCCTCGGCTGGGGGCGGGGAGAAGGGAGATGGCCCCATCCTTACTCCAACCTGGATGAGATACTCATGGCTGTGTTAAGTCTTGTTTCCAAATGTGAAGAATTACTCACTCATAACAGCTGGGATTAAGTGAGGTTTATATTTTAATATTAAATAAATACATTCAGCTGTAAGGCTTCAGAAGCGAGAAAATTCCTAACTTAATGGCCTGGGATAGAAAATGAAATGCTACTATCATCATATGGTTTGTGGCTGGCTGGCAGCAAGAGAATGAAAATGTGTGAGGGAAAACTAATTACCTACAAGATGAAGAATATAAGGACTATGCTTTACGTAAAGTCAATGTTTAGAGTAACTATGCCCACAGAAACTTTTTTGAAATAATCAAGCCATTAGACAATAATGCTAAACCTGGGTTTTCATAATAACCTGGCTTCTTTTCACATTTACTTATTTGCACAGAAGAGACTGGTTGTTCGACCCTTTCATGTTGGAAGGGTGGGAAAATGCTTTTCTGAATAAATCCGTTTCCAAATTAGGATTCTACAAATTATTCTGAACTCAGGCAAAGTTCTGCCTATGCAGCTAACTTTATTACAAACCAACACATATAAACGGACCATGCATGTTCTTGATACAGAACTCAAAAACCAGCTCAGTGGAATCAACGTAGCATCCTTTTTGAAATTCCAGCAGAATCAATATTCCATCAATGAACAACCGGGCTTTGAGTGGCCACTGCCCCAGAGAGCTCTCATGAAAGGGCTCCTTACCAACAACATCACAACTTATCCAATTAACACAAACCTTATTTTACTCGGCTAATAACACAAAATTGTATGGTCAATTTTTAAAATTTTAAAATGTAAAATGCAGAACATATGGAATAAACCAACTAAGCCTTGGGAAGAAGTGCAAATGTTACCTATCAGCACTCAATTCCGGCTGCAATCCCATCAGGTAATTTTGCAAAAAATTTAGAAACAGCTGCCCCAGGAGAACGAAACAAGGTCACTTGTGTTTTTAATTCCTTACTGTTGAAAAAGCTGAATTCTGCATAGCAGAATGAGAAATCTTCTCAAGGTCTCCTGGTGCCAGTTTGATGGGCAAGAATACTCTTGCCTTCCATTTAAGGGCACAGAGCCACAGCCAGACAGTAGACAGTCTGTGAAGGTGGCCCATTTATGTAAAGCAGGTCTCATTTAGTTTCATGGCATTAAAAGGAGTTTATCTTATGCGGGCCAACTCTTCTGGTGTCTGAGGAACTGAAATTTAAATTATATCCTATGGCTCCTTACCTTGCTCACCTATGCATTACCTCCTGAATTCCTGCTTTTAACAGTTAAATCACAGGAACTAATTGCTGGTATTAATCACACTTTTAATTATTAGGAAATATAAGACTATCTTTGAGTCACTTGTTGAATTCAGCAGGCCTTTCTAATTCCAGAAAATAACTATGGCTCATAATCAACTCCTTATGGTGATAAGGATTTTAATAACCACGGGCCACTGCACACCAAGCTTAGCAGGGCATGGAGACAAGCGAGAGGAGCCAGCACCCAAATCCTATTTATCTCAAAGAAAGTGTAGGCAAAACAATGGCTTGCTGGGGAGAGCCATTTAATGCCAGGTGCAGCCACCCTCCCACACTACAGGAATGTATCTGTTTTAAAAGCCACGGAAACAGCAGGGATCAGTCGCAGATCTGATTCTTGTAGGAGCAGTGCCCAGGACTCCTACATCGTAAGCTCATATTTTGATTTTATAAATCATAAGCCTAGTTTTACTACAGCAATTGTAATCCCTGTATTCTATATTCTTGGCCATAAATATGAAAGATATATCTTTTTAAGAAAACGAAAACTTTTCATGTTTGGTCTTTATTTCAAAGTACTGAAAAAAAGCAAGTTACTTCTAGTCGTTTGAAACAATTTCTATCCACATTTCCATTAATCATATAATACAACTTCAAAAAAAAAATCTGTAATGCCACACGTGACTTCCACTTTGTAAACTTTGAGAATGCACCAATTTGCTCACAGTGTCCTAAAGACTAGCCAAATAAATGACAAATAGCTTGAAAACTTCCAGTGCCATACAAAATACTACCAAGGGAGGTATAGTTCTTACTAAACATTTGATTTAAGCTTAGGGATTCAGGAAACTTTTTTTTTTTGGAATTCTAATTCTTGCTGTTAACTAATGAAGGTCCTTAGGTGAATGAATCCCATAGCTTCTCTAGGCCTGTTACCTATTATCAGGTCAAAGAAGTAGGTTAAAGGAGGTTACTTCTAAGGTCCCTTGAAGGTCTAAAACTTACTGATCTCTGAAGAGACATTTGTACTGGCCATTCCTCAGTGATGGAAGAGAGCAGAGAAGGTACAGTGAGGCAGGCAGAAGAGATGGGCCCTGTTCATAGCCAACCACCACTGCAACTGTCAGGCCAAGATGCCACAGTGAGACCAATACACCCACAGCCTACCTGTGGGAAAACATTTCTACACCACCTATGAGAAAGCATGCCAGTCGAAAAGCACATCCAGTAATACCATTCAGAAGAGCTGAGAGAGCCAAGTACTATTTTGTACTGAAGAGAGTTGTTAAGAACGTGTTTAAAAGAAAGGACACTATACAGAGGCTAAAATCAATAAAAGCAACAAACTGGAGCGACTATTAACTGAAGGACAGATCTATTTTACACCTATATCCTGGAAATCATCCCAAATACTTCTAAGAAAGGTAGTAAAAATCTAAAACTTTTAAAAGTAACAAATTCTCTTTTTGTACTTAACAATTTTGAAGGTTTTTTTCCATCCCTTGGGTTGAAAATCTCCACTGATCCTTCACATACCCTAAATTTGTGTTTTCCAAAGGCAAAGCGTGGGGGAAATGCTAATGATTTTACCCGACTGGAATCAAAACTGGTGGGCTTCTGGAATGAATAATGGGCAACTGCTCCCTTGGGTTTTATGCCTCCAAAGCCTAAGATTCTTTAAATCCCGGCTTGAGTGGGCCAAGAGTTTTAATAGCTGCCTAGTAATGGCATGTGCAAGGAGAAATGCAGGCTTTCACTTGGGTCCAGTGAAGGATACAGGCGGGAGAGTAGTCTGTGTGGGAGCTGGGCTCTGCCCCATGGAACCCCCCAGCCTCTGTGCTGACCACAGCTTCTTGTCAGTTCCCACGGGGCAGGGACATATCTGAATTAACTGTGCATGTCCAGAACCAAGCAGGATACCTAAGACAAGCTTTGCAAAGAAAGAGGTCCGTGAATGAGGAGGAGAAATGGTAAGGGATTAACAAAGCAGTTTTAAAACAAACCTCTCCCTAAATTTGTAATATATCCACTGTATTGCCTTCCTTTTCATCAATTACTCAGAAAGACCCAAGGGTACATTTAGAGTCTTGAAATCTTTTCCATGTATTTTAGAACCTACTCTTTTTAAAAATATAAAGTGCAATAGCTTCTTGTGGTGTTCTGTTTCATAAGTTAATATTGTCTCTTCCCAAAAACCTGAGTCTTCTCATTTCTCTCAGAGTTTATAAAAGTACGTGTTAAAAAAAAATCTGATAATCGGTTTTCCCAAATGATAGGTGGGGCCTTAATTTCTATCCAAGCAATAAATATTCTGTGGGTTGGAACTCAGGAGGACCTGTTCCTCACTTCACAGAACCTCAGTGTAAACCGGAAGGGCCCTATGGGAATGTTCCACTCAATCACAGAAGGAAACCTGACCCATACTTGGGTGCACTATAGAAAGCAGCCATCATTTCTTAGATGCCTTCAACATGGAAGTCATTTATTATCATAAGTCAGCCCATGTGACCCTCACAGCAACCGGATGAGAGGCATTTTCTCCATTTTACAGATCAAAGCACTTAACTGCAGAAGGTCTTGGGCCACAAGGCTGCCAGACACAAAGCCCCTTCTCTTTCCACGATGGCATCCTAACTTTTGGCCTGCGTCACACAGACTCACTTGTCACTGTTGCTCTCTTCAGAAATCATCCTAATACCGAAATGTGTATCAGCTGGGATACACATGGACTTAATCCATGGACTAAGGTCCATGCTCAACTTTGACAAGGGCAGAAGAAGGTAAACTGATGCAAAAGCTTCATGTAGAAAAAATGTCACCAGAAATAGATACTACTTTCTAAACAGGAAAAAAAAAAAAAAAAAAAATACTCTTATGTAGTTTGCAGTTTATATAAATAAAAAATAGCCCAAAGCCAGGCTGAAGAGTTTTATAATTAGTCAAATTAGCATGTAAATTCACTTAGCAAAGTGTGAGGGTTTTGAAGCAGGAAGTAAAAGCTGAGTCCAACCTTCCACCTAAGGCAAGACTCCCTCGCGGACAGATGTCTTGTGACTTCCAGCCAGACACCTCTAATACAGACACCGATTACTTGGGGAGGCGGGCAGTCCCTCCCACCATTAACTTGCTTTGTCTCCATTTTCTCGACAGCAACAGTTAGATTCCAGTGGTTCAAGCCTATATACTTGTGCCATCCTGAAAGCTGGAGAATCTTAGGACCTAAACCTATCTCTGGCAGTTCTGAATTACCACTGGGATTGCGAGCAGCAGGACAGAATGGATGCAAAGGAAACAAGACCTTGCAAAGAGAGACCCGTGGGACATCAATTACAATATGCCACAATCATCTCAGGTGCCTGAAAGATGCCCAGAACTATGCACGTCAACTTTTCTCCAATGTCCACAGAATTGTGAGTTTGTTCTTTGTTTCTCTCAGGTATTCTCTCTAGAGGCTCTGCAGCTCAGTGAGCTATCTGCTCAAGCACCTCTGGGTTCACAGTCCTCTGTGCCTTTCAAACATGTATACTAAGATGGATTAGCAGCAAAATGCCCAAATAAAAAGGATTCTCTTTATTGTTCTCAGGAGGATGTTGTTAGTATCTTTCAGGGCAGGAAAACAGAGCACTTTGGGTTGAGAATTCAGTGAGGTGTTGGGGGCAATTGCACTATAAATATAAAATCTTAACTTATGATAGATTAGGCCAGCGATGGGGTTTCAAAGGCAAAAGTCTTTCAGCTCAATGGCCTCTCTCATGTCACTGCTCATCTTAAGTGACAAGATGACTGAAGCCTTTTGATTTCCATGTTAAAACACAAGAGCTCAGGCTGCAACAGTAATCCTTCAATGAACTTTCCTCATCGAAAGAAAAAGTAGACACCCAGAGCTCAAAAGTAATGGATTTAACAACTGGAGTTACTAGCTCTGACAGATGGTGCCTATGATGAGCAAATGCTCACTTCCACTCTCTTTGTCATCAGCTGGGGCTGGAGCAGTCTGTGCAAAGTTAAGGAAGCTTGGCCAGTGAGTGCTTTTAAAGAACATTTTGTATCTTTTCCAAATTTTTCAGCAGGACAGTTCTGACAAGCACAAATTATGTCTCCTGGGATGTAGAAATTGCACCCATTCATTTTGGACAGAGATAAAGTCAAGAAATGATTTCATCACTTACAGGATGAAGGCACTGCTGGAATATGTATGCGCTAGAGCCTCTGCCAACAGATGGGGCAGAATGGGCTGACACAGTCACTCATGTGGGCCAAGGATGCTCTTGCAGATCCTTTATACATAGTCAGGTGCATCACCTTCTTGAAGATGGAGTACAAAACTGCCTCCTTCAACAAGGCTGATCCCTTGTGAAACATTCTCTCTTGTTTACTGTCTGTGACTAGCAATTAATGAGTTACTTCTATTTTCTGATTTTTTATAATTCGCCGTGTAAGCATCTTCCCAGGGAAATGTTAAGTTCCTTGAGGACAGAGACCATTTCTACTTCATTTATATTCTGCACACATTCTCCAAGGAGGAACAACCACATGGTAAGCGCTCAAGGAGAGCACAGAAGACACAAAGCCCAAGCAGATTAGGGCTGGGAGATACCCTCACTACCACCCACTGAGCCGTAAGCTTTGTATTTATTGGTAGAGATTTGTCTGCATGCTGGGCAGGCCTAATGCCCAGAAGGCACTTGGAAGGGCAGGAAGGAGAGAGTCAGCATTTTGCAGTATATATTCTTCCCATCCAGATGAAACCATTCCCTTCTCATCAGATGCCGCCACACCTCATGGTGCACCCTGCTTCTCTAACAACTTAGAGTGATCAGCCAGTTACCTCCTGTGGCCCTTAGGGATTCAGAGGAGCTCAGTCAATAGATGCACACACTTCTCTGGTCTGTTACTCCCCATGTGACTGTAGTCACCTCCCAGGAGATAAGTAAATTGGAAAAAAAAAATATGTGCCATGTTGTATGAGAACTGTCACATGCACTCTGTGGGACTGGCAGACACAGTAACAAAACAGCCTGGATGGGCCGAACTGTTCTTGTCATCAAAATAAAAGGTTGGACAGCAAGAGAGTGCTAGGGCACATCAGGGGCAAAGGTAGGAGCTTATTCTGAGAAGACAAGCAGCTGGACAAAAGTTCCACTATAAGCCCCCGGCTGCAAGTTTTTAAGGTACAGCCTATGTTGTATCCTGAGCTGAAAATACAATCTAGGAAAGCCCGATTCTAGAGAGTCATCAGAACTGGTCTGTCTCCAAAGGTTAAGCTAAGCAGTGATCAATGCTGTTAGTCAGAAAGCAGGAATTGTGCCGCTGTGCCAACATTTCTCTCCTTGCTTTCCATGTACCTTTTTGGTTTCCATATAATTGAAGACATTTAGTGTTTTCCTGACAAAGAGCTGTTTCTGCACTCACAAAAAAGTTTATTCAAATGTGAAATCTTGTGTGTGTGTATGTGTGTGTGTTTCAAGATCTCCATCACTCACATCTGGAGTTAGGCTAAACACACAGTTTCAGTTGTAACCAGTCTTAGGGAATCTGACTGGGAAACACAACTGCTTTTAGTATTAGAAAGCATCGCAAGAGTCAAGAACAAATACAAAACTCCACCTGACTGAAGAGAAATTTTGATTAAAAGTTGGGTTAAAAATAAAAAGTATAATATCGGCAGTAGAATTACACAGCAACTCAACTGCAAAACACCTAGACTCACTGTGTATGGCGGGGGGGGGGCAGATGGGCAGGTGTGCACATACAAACAGGTTCTAGGAACCCAAGGCATGTATTAGAAGCCAACTCTGCAGGGGCTCCAGGAGAGCGCTCTCTGGAACAGGGTTGGCAAACTATGGCTCATGGGCCAAATCCATCCCCGCTGCTGATCTCTGAACACCTCGCAAGTTAAAAAGAGGGTTTTACATTTTAGGGGTGCCTGAATGGCTCAGTCGGTTAAGTGTCCAACTCTTGATTTCAGCTCAGGTCATGATCTCAGGGCTGTGAGATCAAGCCCTGCGTTGGGCACTGCATTCAGCACAGAGTCTGCTTGAGATTCTCTCTCTCCCTCTGCCCCTCCCCCCAACAAATAAATAAATAAATAAATAAATAAATAAATAAATTCTTTTAAAAAAGGTTTTTACAATTTTAAATGGTTGGGGGAAAAATCAAAAGACTATCTTATGACTTGTGAAAATTATGTACATTTCAAATATCAGTGTCCATAAAGTTTTGAATTTCATCAGTGGATAATTTGTGGAAGTTTGTTTTCTCTCTAGTATATAAACATAATAGATGCTAAGTATTCGCTGAACAAATAAATGAATAAATTTATGATCAAATATCTGCTTTTGGAAGTGTTAGATGCTTTTGAAGTATACACACATACACACACAGACACATATACATGCACATATATATGGAATTGGGGGGCTTTGGGTTTGATGGGAGTTCTCAATGTCCATCACTTGCTACCTTCCTGAATTAATGCTGGTGAATGGTAGAGAGGCTGCTAACTGCTGTCTGATTTCAAGCAGCAAAGGATGGTAGACAAGGAGAAAGTCTGGTGATGAAGCGATCGGACATCAAAGAGAACTCTCAACACCCTGTAAACCTAAGGAGATAACTTTCTAATAATTAGACATTAGAACTTTGCTTGGAATTTACAAATTCAGACAAATAAATGGACATCTCAGAAAATAATGGAGAACTGGAAGGGACAAAATATCTTGTTCTGCACTGGACAACAGGAGAGCAATACAAATGATGCCGAATTCCTCATACGAAGGCCAATGCTAACAAAGCTGTTCATTTCTTTTTTTTTTCCTTTTGCCTCATCAGCTGCTCCAATTACCATTCATTAAGAAAAGCCAACATAAACATGTTTTAAAAGGATGATTCTCTATGGCAACAACTTCTCAAGTAACTGACATCAAAACTACTGAAAAGAGTCATAACAGCCTCTGGGGAAAAAGAGGGGGAAGAAAAGAGCAGGTTTCCTGCCCCCCTGAAAGGTCCTAAGGCTTGGAAAGTTGCAGTGACTCATGAGACAACATTTCACAACATACTAGCCCTTATAAGATAAATGAGGCTCCTCCAAAGCTGAAATGATCAAGGTGACATAGACACCAACTTCTTTCTGAATGAAGTCTAAAAATAATCCAAACTGACTACACTTTATAATTCTAGGTCAACTGGTTCTCTTCGCTGCTCTCTGGAGGCAGGACAAGTAGCTTTTATCCGTAGTTGAACGCTAGTATCTGAATCTTGAAGGACAGAAGCAGAGGCTACCTGAGGATCTGTCTCTTCCAACTTTACTCCACAGAAGACTTGAAAATTGCGGGCACCTGGGTGGCTCAGATGGTTAAGCGTCTGCCTTCGGCTCAGGTCATGATCCCAGGGTCCTGGGATCGAGTCCCACATTGGGCTCCCTGCTCCTTGGGAGCCTGCTTCTCCCTCTGCTTCTCTCTCTCTCTGTCTGTCATGAATAAATAAATAAAATTAAAAAAAAAAAGACTTGAAAATTGCTTAGGAATCATGAAAACTCATGCTAAGGCTCCTTATTATAGAAAGCATAGCATTTTTTGAAGAGTTCAGAGAACCTAGTACTTTAAAACTAGGATTAGAGGAGGAATAGTTATCTGGAATAGTCAAGATTACTTTCAAGAGAAAGGTAAATTAATTTAGGTAAATGAAGTCACTAACAAAACAGAGTCCCTTCCCTCAGTTCTTGAGCATTATATAAGGTTAACCCTTCTATACTTTTTAATTGACCAGAAATCAAAATAACAATTAAAAGCATTTAAAAATGCTCTTTAGGAGTAAATCTGGTAAGGCAAAATAATTCGATGTTTAAAGGATATTTAAGTTATTAGTAAGAGTAAGTTAAATAAAATTCTGAACTCATTGAATCACGTAATAAAAGTAAATGACGCAAAAATATGATCTTGAAAAGGCTCAAGTCCAAAGATTTGGCCATCCCGTTCCTCATGAACAGCCACTGAACAGCTACTATTTACCTGACCAGGGCTGGGACCTAGATAAGGAGCTCCCCATCCCAAGGGAGACAGACTGTAAAAAAAAAAACAGTATTAATAAAAAATGAGACCTAGGTAGATCTCATGTAAGCGGTCTTCCCACCACCACATCAAAAATTAAAATTAAAAAATAAAATACACTGGGAGAACTTATTTTTAGAATAAAGAGAAACTAAATGATAAGAAAACCAACTACAAAACAACTCAGTTCAACAAACCTCTAACTGATTAAATGGAGACCATAATTCTAAAGAGTTTATAGAAAATAAATTACCCATCAGGGAAATTCAAATCAAAACCACATTGAGATACCACCTTACACCAGTTAGAATGGCAAAAATTAACAAGGCAGGAAACAACAAATGTTGGTGAGGATGTGGAGAAAGGGGAACCCTCTGACACTGTTGGTGGGAATGCAAGCTGGTACAGCCACTCTGGAAAACAGTATGGAGGTTCCTCAAAAAGTTAAAAATAGAGCTGCCCTACTACCCAGCAGTTGCACTACCAGGTATTTACCCCAGAGATACAGATGTAGTGAAAAGAAAGGGTACATGCACCCCAATGTTCATAGCAGCAATATCCACAATAGCCTGTGGAAGGAGCCGAGATGCCCTTCAACAGATGAATGGATAAAGAAGATGTGGTCCATATATACAATGGAATATTACTCAGCCATCAGAAAGGATGAATACCCACCATTTGCATCGACATGGATGGAACTGGAGGGGATTATGCTAAGTGAAATAAGTCAAGCAGAGAAAGACAATTATCATATGGTTTCACTCATATGTGGAACATAAGCAATAGCATGGAGGACAATGGGGAAGGAAGGGAAAACTGAAGAGGGGGTATCAGAGAGGGAGACGAACCATGAGAGACTATGGACTCTGGGAAACAAACTGAGGGTTTCAGAGGGGAGGGGGGTGGGGGGATGGGATAGCCGGGTGATGGGCAGTAAGGAGGGTACGTATTGGGATGAGCACTGGGTGTTATACGCAACTAATGAATCACTGAACACTACATCAAAAACTAATGATGTACTGTATGGTGGCTAACGTAACATAATAAAAAACTAAATTAATTAAAAAAAGAAAAGAAACATTATTGCTACTATAAACACATACTCCTGTGTTATTATACATATTAAAAATAGAAATCAGTTTTATGCAATAATTTTTTTTATTTTATAAGGAAGAATGATAATATCTTAAAAGTTTAAGCAAAAAAGAACAAGTAATGCCACCTCCCTACCTGGTTCTGTAAAGTAAGCCCTGCTTCTTGTTTTTGTTCCTAACTGGTTCTGAGTCCGTGGAGATGCAATGCCCTATAGCACAGTGCTTCTCAAACTATCAGGGGTGAAGGGCCCACTGTTTTTCTTTTTAAAATCTCCAATCCATTGTGGACCAAGACTTTTGTAAACAGACTACGACTATTTACTAAATAAAGAAAATAAAGTAAACTAGAATACAATAAAATATTTAAAAAATACTTGGAAAGTGAAATTTTAAAAAGACAAAAAATACAAGTTCCAATTTATGAAACTTAATATCAAGCTATAAAAGTTTCTAAATGCTTACTCTAACTTCTGTCCTTGTCATGAGCTGGTCTGTGGACCATACAGTGGCAGTGGTATAAAGTGTTAGCTACCAAAGGAAAGAATGAAAAGGTACTGAGTTCAATGTAGTGCAAGTGGCAATCACCCGAGTGTCAAAAAAATCTGACTCACATCTGACAGAATGTGTGATCTTGGACAAGTCACTGGCCTTTCGAGCCTCAAATGAATCATTTGCAAAACAAGGAAGTAGGGCTACTCAGTTACTTATCTCCAACACAGTTTTGGACTGTGTGCTATTCTTCAAATGAAATTTAAACAGAGGCCAGTATGTAACACATCAGAACTGTGGTTGAGGTGGGGTTAGGGGAACCCAAAGCTCCTGTCCTAAACCTCCTCTCCCTGGTAAGGCCCCTGAGGCATCTCTGAGGAACTCCAAGGGCTCTATGTGGAGTTGGAAAAAAGACAGCTATGTTTTTTAAGGTCTGTTACAATTCCAACATTCTAACATGCTGTAGCCTTGAGAATTTCACAGCACTCACTCAGAGTCAGGAGACTAAGAAGCTTTCAAGAATACAATCAGGTCTTTGCTATTATGTATATACACAATTCTTAAAGTTGTCATTAACATTTAGAATTCCAGCAACTGGCTGTCAGAAGGGTACAGTGAACAATTTCTTCCAAAAATGGTAACAAAACATCGAACCAGGTCTTAATACTGTAAAGTCTTGCAAACTGGGTCCTGAGGTTCCAGATGATTCAGAATGACGTCATTCTTCCTGCTTCACCTGGTGAGGCTCCAAAGAGGACCCAGAGGGGAGATGGTGATGCTCAGACCCCCATCACCAATGTCCCTGCAGACTACTGCATGAGAAGAGAAGTACTGCCTTCTCACCAACCATGGCCACGCTCTAACCCAAAGGAAGGTTCCTTTTCATACTATTTTCATTACATCACAGGATGAAAATCTGGGAGAGAATGTTATTTCTACTTTCCTGGCAGGACAGAGGGATGGAAGGAAAAATGAGCCAGTATTTCACTCTTCTCTTCCAACACTGGGCCATCTGTGTGTCAATTTCTTATTATCACAAAAGCTCTCAAAACCATTTGCTTGATCTGTCAACAAACAAAAAGCCAAATCTAATCCTTTCAGTCCAAACCTACGCCCTGGCAAAAGTCTAACCAAACAAAACAGTCCAGTGACTTACAACTCTTGGGTTGTTTTGGTAGTCCTTCCCTTCACCCCCTACTTCTTTTTCTTTTCTTCCTCTTTAATGAGTGTCTGATTATAAATTGGGTTTAACTGTAAGACAATATAAATTTTTACTGGTACTAAAACAACTTTCAAAAAAGCAGTGACCCACTTTCTCCTTTCTGGCTCTTATAGAAAGTAGAGGCAGGTCCCCTAAACCCTGTTTGAAGTCCTTGCTGCCAGGAGATGGTCGGTTTATGTCTCTTGTCCTAGGACAGGAAAAGGATGCACTCTCGGCACCGTGTGCTAGGGAGAGATAAGGCCAGAGATTTCTGTCCTCAGCACCTTATCAGCTTTTCCTGCTACTTTCCAGAGCAGACAGCACCATGACTGGCAATAAACTAAACTAGTCTAAGGGGGGATGGGGAGGGTCTGGGTTTGTGAGCAGCTTGAGATTGGAGGGAGGGGGGAGGTAGGAAGGGGTATAAAATGAGGAAAAGAGATGAGGTTTTTAATATATCTTAAAATGGTTTGACCCAAATAAAATTGCCCGTTCCCCCCCTTTTTAAACACATTTGTTTTATATCTCTTTTTGCTAAAACCGCTGTAACAGGGATGAAAGGTTTTTTAAGAACTTCCTTTCTGGTTGGAATGCACCACCACTTTCCTTGCTTTGAGCCCTGCCCCTAACTGCCTTGTGCTACTGGCCCCTGGGCACGTAGCACAAGACCCATCTGCTGTCTATGCTCTGACAGGGGCCTATAAACCATAGGCTGCAGAGAGAGTGCTTTCTCGGGGCACACGTGCCTCATTTAGACAACTCGTGTTTTCTGTGGCCAATTCCATTTCCATGGTGCAGAGGAACAAGCAAGGCTATGAGAGACTCCTCCAAACACAGAAGGATGTCACTGGTGGTCTCTTTCTGCAACAAATCACACCTGTGAATCCAAGAAGGCTTCTATGCTTTAGAAATCCTGGTCGTTTTCCAGCTGGGGAACAAAGACAGCTGCTAGAGAAGAATCTAGACTAAGCAGGGAAACTTAAAATTAGTTATGGCCTCAGTTACTTCTAATGAACTCATATGAAAGTAATACAAATTTAGCAGTCTTCTTTTAAAAACTTTTACCATGGAAATTTCCAAACATACAAAGCTGAGAAAGTAGTATAATGAACCCAATAATACCCAATACCCAGCTTTAACCATTATCAACACATAACCATTACCAATTCTACTCCCTTCAATTCAAAGCAAATCAAAGATATCATATACTTTCATCTATAAATGTTTTAGTATGTATGTCTACAACATAACAGCTCTAAGAAAAACCCGTAACTAGAACACTATTATCACATAAAAAGATTAGCAGAAATTCTTTTACATCACTAAATATCTAATCTGTGTTCACACTGCTTTTATTGTCTTTTAAGTTATTTCTTATTACAGTTCATTTGAATCAGTTTCCAAATAAGGTCCATATATATATATTGTGATTAGTTGATATGTCTCTTGTCTTTTAGGCTATTCATTCTCATTCCCTCTTTTGTTTTTTCAGTGTCTTACTGATGAAAACCAAGGCATTTGTACTACAGAGTTCTCCCAGAATCTGAATTTTGCTGAATGGATCCCTGTGGTATGGTATGGGTTAACATGTTCCCGTCTCACGGATGTTCTGTAAAGTTAAATCTAGAGGCAGCTTTATTTTCTAATGCAGCACTTCTCCAATACAACATGTTGCTTTATGAAAAACTGGAATGGATTCATGGTTAAGTAAGCTTGGGAAACAAACCTATGCTATTCCTCCCTTTGATTCATAATGCACACTATCATCTGAGATATCTAGTAGTTGTTAAACTTCAGAACTTCCCAAACTTATTTCACTTTGGAACCCTTTTTGGTATAAAATTCATTGACACCCCATGGAATTAGTGTTCTGCTTAACCTGCTTTAAGAAGCTCTATTCACAGAGATACTGCCATGATCTAAATAAGATGAGTAGTTCTCCTGATTAAATCTTATAGCTAAATCTTTGATTTACCTTGTTCTAAGGGGGCAGGCTTTTACCAATGAACCATACATTTTACGCAAAACTGGCAGACACCTGAAAGGGAAGTGACAAGAGGACCAGACAAGCATTTTGTCATGAACAACCACTTGCTAGATGACTTTGGGAGGAGAGGCTAGCTCTTCCCTAGATATCCCATTATTGACATGAGACTCTCCATTCCCAGGCTTAGTCAGAAATATCACTCTTCCATCTGGTAACGGAAGGTGACAAAGAAATAACACGTCCTAAATCACACAAGTACATATGTATCAAGTTTTAAGACTGTCTATACTCTAATCATTTTCTTTTTAGGATCATGTGCAAGCATTAAGAACTACATATTCTGACCAGTTGGATAATCAGGAAGAAGATCTTAGAACCAGGTTCCACTTAAAAGTTTGTGCAGAGTTCAGAGTACAGAGTTCAACTACAGAATAATGAATAATTTCAAGAGGATAAAAATGGAGAACATAATCAAGAATCAATGAACATATAACAAAATTCAAATTTAAGAAAGCAATTCCTACAAATAAAATGAAATAAATACATGTGATTATTCATCAGTGTTAAATACCTACACAGAATGGAATTCCAAATGACCTTAAAACACTATAATTTGACCATACATACCCTAATGGGATATATCCAAAGGACAAAAAGAAATGGTAAAACAAAACAAAAAACCCTTCAATCTATTTTTTTTTTTTTTTGGATAATCAAGTTATCGATGTTATTCGGTAACTATCCTGTATGTAATAGGAATAAACAAGTAAGTACAATAATAGTATAATGCTTTTATTTCTAGAATCCATAGATTCTAAGAATTCTTACTGTGGATAAATAAAGATAAAAGATTAATAATGTTAAGTCCTATGGTCCTGAATTTGAACCAGTAATATGAATATAAACTCATAATATCTTTTATTATTAAAAAAATTATAGTTCAGGCGCCTGGGTGGCTCAGTCAGTTGTCTGCCTTCAGCTCAGGCCATGATCCCAGGATTCTGGGATCTAGCCCCATGTCGGATTCCCTGCTCAGTCTGCTTCTCTCTCTCCCTCTGCTGCTCCCCCTGCTTGTACATGTGTACTCTCTTTCTCTCTCTCTCTCTCTCCCCCTCTGTCAAATAAACAAATAAAATCTTAAAAAAAAAAAATTACAGTTCTATCCATGTAACAAGGGCTAGGAACAAAGACCAACTAATGGCAATGAGCAACCCTACTGCCCAGACTGTGGTCTCTAAACATCATTTACCACCAAAAGGAACCAGGGATAAATGGATGAACCCGAGTCTGAGGCAGCAAATGTACAAAGTAAGCCTGGAAAAATCTCTTCCCAGGTAGAAAGGAATGATCAAATACCATTATAAGGTCATGTCAAAAGAATTCAGGAGCCAACCTGAAGAGGCTTCCACTGGGTAAAGATGGAAAATCTTATCAATAAAGATAATAAATGCAATGCACTGAAACACAACAGATGTATTTCACTCCATGAATGATACAAAAAAGGAAAACTCATTGGTCACTTTCAGACAACGCTAGAGAACCTCTTCTTTTTGAGAACTGGTAAATAAAGGAAACAAAATATTATTTATTTATTACCTCAGGGTAAACAGATATGTGGAAATTTCTATTCTAAATTTCATTCTAAAATTGAAGAAAAAAAAAGAACAAGGTATGGAGGGAATCCACAGATTGAAAGAAACTTAAAAGCCAAAATTTGGGGCTCCTGGGTGGTTCAGTCAGCTAAGCATCTGCCTTCTGCTCTGGTCATGATCTCAGGGCCCAGGATCAATCCCTGAGTCAGGCTCTTTGCTCAGTGGGGAGTCAGCTTCTCCCTTTCCCTCTGCCCCTCCCTCCCTCCACATTCCTGCTCCCTCTTGCTTTCTCTCTCTCATAAACAAATATCTTTTTTTTTTCTTTAAAGCTTTTATTTATTTGACAGAGACAGAGCACACATGAACAGGGGGAGTGGCAGGCAAAGGGAGAAGCAGGCTGCTTGCTGAGCAAGGAGCCCGATCCAGGATTCGATCCCAGGACTCTGGGATCATGACCTGAGCCGTGAAGGCAGATGCTTAACCGATTAAGCCACCCAGGTGTCCCGAAATAAATAAAATTTTTTAAAGAAAGGAAAGCCAAAATGTATAACATTTTGAAAACTGAAAATTAACACTTACTGATGATAGTGCACAATTATTATCAACTTTTATAGACTATAATAATGGCCTTGGAATTATACATTTTAAGAAAGTCCTTTAACTTTTAGATATATAAGCTCAAGTACTGAAATATTTATGGATGAAATGTTATGAGTTCAGGGATTTATTTCAAAGTAACACAGAGAGAAGTGTCTGGGGTATTTGCCTCTCTCTACCCACCTGCACAGTCTAGCCATATCTATATGCTAGTTGTCCCTTAAAAGGCCCTTTGCTTTTTCAAGGATCTTTGACTTTGTGGAGATGCTCTTCTCTCCTCCTTGTGAGGCCTTTCAACTTGGCCAACTGCTACTCCTTTAAGACGCCACACATCTGTTACCTTCTTTAATTTCTGCAAGCTGAATTCATCACTACATCACATATGTCCCCAGCAATCAATGGCACAGTAATCAATGTCTTTGCTCCAGCTGATTGTGTACATCTTGACTTCCCAACTAGATAGGGACTGTGTCTTATTCACTTAATTCATTTGTCATGCAAAATTGCTATTGGGTGACAAGGACGAATACCTGAGTTAAATAGAAGGAACTGGAAAAGTCTTAAGCTAGGGAAGTACATAGGAAGAAAACAATTAAAATAATATTTCTTGAAGAAAAATGATGAAATAATGAGAGATTATTACACTGAAGGAGTCATAACCAAGACTCTAGGCTGAGCCTGATCCTAAGTTTCAAAGCACAGATAAACAGAAAACAGGCTCTGTTTATGGTTCACTAGTAACTGCAACTCATAGACATCTAATTTTATCTTTTAATTTTAAGAAAGTGCCAACGTATCAGTTCTAGATCTTTATAAGGAAAAAGGAGTCTAAAATAAAGTGTAACCAATGATGATAATGTGCTATGTATCATGATCCAATTCCAAGTAACTGGGATCTGTTAAACAACAAGGTAATATGAATGGCATGCTTTTACCTCCCTAACAATCCCTTTATCCCTTTATCCCCTTAAAAGGGAGGAAGGGATGAGCATAAGGATGATAATAAAAATCAAATGATTTATTCTTTTTGAGAGAGAGAGACAGACAGGCAGCAACTTCTTCAACCTCAGCCACAGCAACTTCTTGCTAGACACGTCTCCAAAGGCAAGGGAAACAAAAGCAAAAGTGAGCTATTGGGACTTCATCAAGATAAAAAGCTTTTCCACAGCAAAGGAAACAGTCAACAAAACCAAAAGACAACCGACAGAATGGGAGAAGTTTTTACAAATGTCTTATCAGATAAAGGGCTAGTATCCAAAATCCATAAAGAAATGATCAAACTCAACACCCAAAGAATAATCCATTCAAAAAATGGGCAGAAGACATGAACAGACATTTCTCCAAAGAAGACTTATAAATGGTCAGCAGACATATGAAAAAATGCTCAACATCACTTGGTATCAGGGAAATACAAATCAAAAACCACAATGAGATACCAACTCACACCAGTCAGAATGGCTAAAATTGACAAGTCAGGAAACGACAGATGTTGGCGGGGATGCGGAGAAAGGGGAACCCTCTTACACTGTTGGTGGGAATGCAAGCTGGTGCAGCCACTCTGGAAAACAGTAGGGAGGTTCCTCAAAAAGTTGAAAATAGAGCTACCCTATGACCCAGCAACTGCACTACTAGGTATTTACCCAAAAGATACAAATGTAGTGATCTGAAGGGGCAGCTGCACCCCAATGTTTATAGCAATGTCCACAATAGCCAAACTATGGAAAGAGCCCAGATGTCCATTGACAGATGAATGGATAAAGAAGATGTGGTGTGTATACACACACACACACACAGGAATATTACTCAGCCATCAATGAAAAATGAAATCTTACCATTTGCAACAACGTGGATGGAACTGGAGGGTATTATGCTAAGTGAAATAAATCAATCAGAGAAAGACAATTATCACATGATCTCACTCATACGTGGAATTTAAGAAACAAAACAGAGGATCTAGGTGAAGGGAGGGAAAAATGAATGATTTCATAATATGAAATCAGAGAGGAAGACAAACCATAAGAGACTCTTAACTACAGGAAACAAACAGTTGCTGGAGGGGAGTAGGGAGGGAGGATGTGGTGACTGGGTGATGGGCATTAAGGAGGGCACGTGATATAATGAGCACTGGGTGTTATACACAACTGATGAATCATTGAACTCTACCTCTGAAACTAATAATACACTACCTGTTAATTAACTGAATTTAAATAAAATAAAATTTAATAGAGCGCATGCATGCACAAACAGAGGCGACGGGCAGGGAGGGGCAGGGGGAGAAGGAGAGAATCTTAAGCAGGCTCTGCCCTCAGTTTGGAACCCAACGCAGGGCTTGATCTCAAGACCTTGAGAGCCAAAATCAAGAGTTGGATGTTTAACCGACCGAGCCACCCAGGCACCCCAAAATTAAATGGCTGATTTAACTAAATGAAGTGTCAATATTTAACTTTAAAAAATATAGCATAGGGGCTCCTGGGTGGCTCAGTCAGTTGAGTGGCTGCCTTCAGCTTGGGTCATGATCCTAGGGTCCTGGGATAGAGCCTCGCATCGGGCTCCTTGCTCGGTGGGGAGCCTGCTTCTCCCTCTGCCTGCCATTCCCCCTGCTTGTGCTTGCTCTCTGTCTCTCGCTCTCTGTGTCAAATAAATAAATAAAATCTTTAAAAAAAATACCATAAATTTTTAAAAAGATTTTCTTAGGATCACACAGTAAATAGGCATACAATTTCCAATCTGGAACTTCAACAACTTTGGAATAAGAATTAGATAAATATGTAAAGCTCACACTCTATTTACAAGCTTTACTGATACATAGAAATAAAACTAACTTTACTGATTTCCAAAGTCTACTCAGCAATTTCCTATAGTTACCTACAGTTTAAGGCTAGGTAGCTTCCTACAGCTACCTTCCTTTTAGAAAGGGTGTTGATATGAATGTTCAGATTTTACTTAAGCAAAGTAGCTTCCTTAGGTTGGCTTTCTTATTTGTAGATATAGAAACCCCACCAAATCTAGGTTACTGAAATCAAGACATAAAATAAATGTAAGCACTTATTAAAAAGTGATTTGGAGTCCAGGCTCACAGAATGCTTCAAGACCAGTCAAGTAGAACTTAGAACCTCTGTATGCTTTTAAGAGTTGGAATGAGAATTACAGAAGTCCTGGATGTCAGGGGACAAAAGTGACTGAAGGCTGGCCGTCATTAGTGCTATTACTGTCATTACTGAAATGACTCCGATGCAGAAAAGATAAACCTGTCAAAGAACAACAGCTGACAAACCAAAACCCAACCATTCCAGCCTTGTGTTGTGTGCAGAGACTTGAGTGCCATCTGAAGAAACAAACCTCTGAGTGAACTTCCTAGAGGCTCGGGGGCTTCAGATAAGAATTAACAGAACCTTGACAATCAGAAAGACCTACCAGCACTTTGATTCCTGATAGACATAGAAAATTTATAATTTCAATCTTAGGGAAGAAAAAAATAATTATTTGGAAAATTCCCATAAAGGTTAAAATTCCCTTTGGGTTAAAGACTGAGTTTTAAACAGAATTTTCTCGTTGTTATAAAGCAGTTCCAATAGAACTACGTAAGATTACAATTTAATGACTACTAAGCATCAAGAGATATGCTAAACTACACCTAGAGCTATTAGTGAGATCCTACTAATTTAGGGCCAAGTTTAAGCCTCTCACATCTCTATGGAAGGACTGGCCTAGCGAATTAACAAATAAGAATCCTCCTTTAGTGTTTAATTTAGAACCAAAGTCTACAAAAGACAAGATTCTTAAGGTTCATCCAACGGTGTTTCAGTGATAAATTATCCAAATGACATAATTACAAAATAGCTTGAATTACAAAGAATTCCTAAGGCTAAGAAAAGAAAGGCATTCAGGTAGCTTCAAGCAATTTAGTAATGCTCATTTATATGCAAACATTTGCTGTACTAATTACAATTAGTTCTTATCAAGTAAGCAGGTTTTTTTTCCCCTGTGGCACAAAGGTTCTTCAACTCCAAACTTCAACAAGAAATGTAAGAAAATCTTGAATGTAAACACTTTTCACAACACTGAACAAAACTAGTGTTGAAAGATCCATTTTCAAGTACCTAATTTAGAATGTATGTTGCTTGTGTATGTGGTCTCTACATCTATACACACATGCACCCTAAGTAAGGCTGGAGTAACGCATTATTATAAACAAACACAAACAATGCACTGTAACTAGTTCCTTCCTTCTTAGCTAGACAAGTATTTAGATTGGTTGCCAGGCACATCAAATTCCAGATGGCAGAATTAGTTACCTAAAAAGATTCTGGGCCATGCATACTACTAGATTAAGGGATTTTACATGGCTAACATGGCAGAACTAGAACACAGTAAGTAGAAAGATAAGGCTGTTCATTTTATCTCTGATTGTGCACAGATTCCACGTGACATGAAATGTTCGGATTGTACTTAGGTTAAAGTAGCTTCCCCGGGACAGCTTTTCTATTTGTAGAAATAGAAACCCCAAGTCTAGGTTATTGAAGTCAAGACCTAAGTTTAAGCATTTGTTAAAATGCTATTAGGAGTTCATGATCCGAGTCATTTCCCCCCCATATTCATTAATCCAAAATGCCTTGTAATGCTATAGAATCCTTTGTCATTTGTTTGTCAATATAGTCATTAAAAGTAATTAGCCAGCTGAATTTGTCGATGGCCAAAGAAATCTAATATTTTCTCAGTTTTTCTGTTGTTTTGTAGTAACTAATTGTGTAAGTTTATGATAGTCTGGTGGGAGGGGATGAATAAATTAGGCACAATTTACCATGTGCCACCATGGGAAGAGCCTTAAACTGTAGGTGAATTTCTTGAGGCAATGAAATCTGGTAAATTAGCAGCCAAGGCCAAGTCTGTGAATGGTGTGGACACTTTCTGAAGTCAATGAAAATGTGAAAAGGCCCTAATGCCACTGCTTACTCTTCTCACCTAGTCTGTTCTGTGACAATATCTGTTTCTTCAACACCAAGTAGCTCATCCATTGCTGGTAAACAGGGAAAATAAAAAGTGGAAGCTGTGTGATTTTTCCTAGGCCAGGGGAGCCAGGACTGTGTGGGCAGAATCACACCCCTGGAAGGAAAGGGAAAAAACCCCAAACCTCTCCATATAGCTGCTGTGCTGACAGGATCCCTTCGGTTCTATTTTTAGGAAGTTAAAATGAGCACAGGTAACATGTGCTGTGCCCCCACATCCACCCTTCAGACTGGGGTCTGTTCCCCAAGGAACTGACAACTCTCAGCTGTCAGTCCTCTCCGGGAAGAGCCACCTGTCCTAAGGTCACACCCCCATTCCTGGGAGACAGGGAGGCTGGACCCAGTGACTGGTCAATGCAGGGCCATAAAACCCGGCTTCTGCCAAAGATCTAGGGTGGCTTTGAAGAGGCCCCTGTGGAGTCAGCTGAGGACATATGACTGTATCACAGCAGGCCAACTTCTCTCCTTGCCCAATCTTGCTTCCTCCCTCTTTGCACCCCCTCCCTCCCCGGCTAGTAGTCTTGAAAACACCTACCAATGCACTTCCTACATGCTAATTAGCATCCATTTTTAGAGTTGGCTTCCCTCAAACTGATCTGCAACAACACTGGCATCCAGGGCTCTATCCACAAAGAGCTCTCAGCTGGTAGCAGACTGTGTTCACCTTAATGGCGGCCCACAGCTCAGAGTTTGTTCTATTGCTTTTGAACATTTTAAAGATTCCCTAAGTAGTCTCCCTGGTCTGAGTGAATTATCTCATAAGCCAATAATTAGTGTGTGTGTGTGTGTGTGTGTGTGTGTGTGTGTGTGTGTGTAAGAGAGAAAAAGAGGTGGTGGGGGGAGGTAAGCAACATGTGTGTTCTTGGTTACAAAACTGCAGAGATTTTAGCAGTCTACCTCTTACCTGATTTTTTCCCATAAGTTCTATTGTTTTTAATATGGAATTTGCAAAATGTGCCATTTTTCACAAACATTTATCTTGTGTTATAGCAGAAATAAATGCCTAAGGGTGCCTGGGTGGCTCAGCTGGGTAAGTGTCTGCCTTGGGCTCAGGTCATGATCCCGGGGTCCTGGGATTGAGCCAAGTTGTGATGCGTCAGGCTCCCAGCTCAGCAGGGAGTCTCCCTCTCCCTCTGCCCCTCCCCTAGCTCGTGTTCTCTCTCTTAAATAAATAAAACCTTAAAAAGAAAGAAATGCCTATACTTGATGTGGTATTTTATTGTATTTATATTGGACATTATTATTTTGGAAGAGCTTATAATACTAACTGCTGCCTATCAGATTACATTGTAAATTATATGAAGGCAGGAACCATATAAAGAGCCATGCAAGGAAAATTAATGATAAAAGGGGGTCCAGCAGGGATAGTAATTTATGTTATAAAATGATCCAGTGTAGCATTTCTTTAAAAAGTGAATGTATTATTTTTAAAAAAGTGAATGTACTAAAGGACACTATAAAGATAAAATCAACAATATCCAGAATATGGAAAATTCTATAAGACAAGGAACCCAAGTTTTCTTCAACAATAAAATGCAAGGAAAAAAGAAGAAGTGGGAACTTATAGGTTAAGAGAGTAAAAGATATTATCAAATCACAATACATAGATCTTGTTAGAATCCTAATTCAAGCACACACATGCAAACTAAAAAATTATAAGACAGCTGGGGAAATGTGAACACTAACTGGATTTGATGACATTCAGGGACTGTGGTTAATTTTTTAAAGGTGTAATAATGGTACTGTGGTTGTGTGTTTAAGAGTTCTTCTCTGTAGGGGCGCCTGGGTGGTTCAGTCGTTGGGTGTCTGCTTTCGGCTCAGGTCATGATCCCAGGGTCCTGGGATCGAGCCCTGCATTGGGCTCCCTGCTCAGCGGGAAGCCTGCTTCTCCCTCTCCCACTTCCCCTGCTTGTGTTCCCTCTCTCGCTGTGTCTCTCTCTGTCAAATAAATAAATAAAATCTTAAAAAAAAAAAAAGAATCCTTCTCTTTAAAAAAGTCCTTCTCTTTTAGAGATGTATAATGAAATGCTAAAATAAGATACTAAGATAAAATGATACGATGTCTAGGAATTGCTTCAGTAACTGGGGAAAGAGTGGAGTACAGCTGACACAAGACTATGAATTGATCACTGTTAAGCTAGGAATGGGTAGGCAGGAACTCATTACTTGACTTTTATTGCACTTTAAGTTTTCCACAATACAATGTTTTTAAAAGTGAATGTACGTCTGCTAGTCTTCAAGGAGAATTTTTCCTGGAGTGCTGTAAGAAACCCAAGGCATCTGTGCATAAGTGAAAGTGATCACTAACTAGCTGGCCTAACTGACTCTGGCAGCTCCATTATCGTAAGAGAAATCATCGTGGACTCCCACAGAAGAAACAAGGCAGAGGGGAACCCAACCATGGCAGCAAGGTAATCCCATCTGTGCGCTGACTCAGACGGGAACAGAGAAGCCAGCAAAGCGATGTGTTTCCCATATGAGATCATGGATTGGCCACCAGCAGCTGCTACTAATGTTAGAACAGGGTTTTTCCCTGAAAGAGTCACAATTCCTCTTGCTAGCAAAACAGGAACTGATCCTAACAGGAATATTATGTAATACCAGGGAACTGAGGAGATTGGGAAAAGCAGGATGAGGGGTAGAGAAGAGCCACAGGATGAAGGTGGAGGTGGGAATGGAAAAGCCTCTCAGGGGCCCTTAAAGGGATCAAGCCCAGAATTCCTGCAGCCTCACTCCTTCCAGCCAGTTCCTTCTTTTCCTCGATTACCAGGCAACTTACAGGGCATCAGAACATGACGAGGGAATCAAAAACCTTGTCTTCTCCACAGAGAATGAGCAGAACTAAGGAGATGCTAGGTAAAGAGAAGAATAACGGGCCAATGAGACGAGGGGCCCGCTGGGCAAGTTCCCTTTCGCTGTAGAGAGAGCAGTCGTCAAGTGAGGAGCATTTTAGGAATGCAGCCAATCAGCACAGAGCCCATAAGCAACACACTTCCCAGACTTAGTGGCAGAACTAAAAATGCAAGCTCCTAAAGAGACAATAGGTGTGAATTTTTAAGAGGTCGTAACACAGTATGTACATTATTCTCCTGCTTCTGAGACAGCCAGGAAGTGGTAGACACTATTACTACCAAACCCACTCACCTCTACATGCCAAGATTTTAATTATGGTTATGCCTGGGTATCTGGATCATGGGTTTTTTTTCTCCTTCTAGTGCATATCTATAGGCAACTATTTTTCTACAGTGACTATATACTGCCTTTACAATAAAAAAATCATTTGAAATTAACATACACACGCAAACAGGAAAAAAACCTACAAGTTTAGGGCAGAGGGCTCGTTCCTCCAGGGTGATCACATTTAGGTCAGACTGCTGTCATGCCCAAGAGGCAGGTGAACTAATAATCATAGGGGGTGGCATTTTCGGAGCCCCCTATGCCACTAGCTCCGTGTTCTTTCCCTCATCTCTTTCACTTCTAGATGGTCCTAATTCCTCTCTCAAGGTCCTCCCCCCGCCACCCCCGGCCACTCCAAGGGCTCAGGGGATCAGTATCTTGGCATGCCTGCAATCTATTCATGGCACACTGGCTACTGAACTTGGCCTCAGAAATAAAGCTGGCTGCTGAAATTGCTTGTCAAACTACAATCAGAATTTAGGCTTCAGTGCAAAGGTGGAAATATACTATACTCTTTTAAAAAGGACGGGGAGAGTATTTCTGTTTGGGGAACCCCAGGTCCTGTCTTTGTGGCTACCTTTGCTGTGCTTAAGAAATCTGCCGGTCCTATATGACCTTCTAGTAAGAGTCTGACTTAGCAGCTAGAAGAAAGGCAAGGCTGGTCACGGCCTCTCTCCAGCACTGACCAGGGCAAAAGGACTTGTACTGGCCTGGGATTCTATTGTAGTCCCTGCTTGGCCCCCTGGTGGAAGTCCTCTTCTTGCCGGACCTGAAAGAAGCTACGTTTTGGAAGACCTGTGGCTCTCAGAACAACCTCTTCCAATCTCAATCTCCACTCAGAGGTGCCCTTTACACCTTGCCTGGTGTGGGGATAAACTCCTATCTCCCTGTTCTGGCCAGGGCTTCCTTTTTCTTCCCTTGTATCACTCAGAATGAACAAGAGATAGTACTGAAGCTTATCTATATTGTATCATACTCTGAGTCTGAGTCTCTGGATAAAGGTCCACTTATTTAGAGAGCTAGACAACCCAGTTTCTTTTTTTTTTTTTTTTTAAAGATTTGATTTATTTGACAGAGAGAGAGAGCACAAGTAGGCAGAGCTGCGGCAGAGGGAGAAGCAGGCTTCCCGCAGAGCAGGGGGCCCAATGCGGGGGATCATACCCTGAGCTGAAGGCAGACTGAGCCACCCAGGTGCCCCTGGACAACCAGTTTCTAATCAGACGAACGCATCTCCCACACAACTCGGCTCGTGCCTCAACTCCTAATGCCCTCTCCCAGCATTCTGCAGCTCTCCCTGCTTTCTTTCAACTTCGTGTTTGTACATGTTGCTACTTCTGCTTGAAAAACCCTCCCTGCCTCTTCTCTTACTAACCCATTTGACCTTGATGGATAAGCTAAGACACCACCACCTCCAGGAAGGTGGGAGCCCACGTGTGCACCTCTAGCACACGTTACCAACCTGCACTGAAGTGATAAACCACATCTCTCTTCCAGGCCACTGTGAGCTCCATGGGAGGCTGGACCATGCCTTATCTTCCCAGCCCACTGCTTTGAAGAGTGCCTGGCATACCACAGATGCTCAAAAACTGCCTATAGGATTCATGAATGAGGTAAAGCAGATTTACAGCAAAAAGAAATAATCTTGGTGATTGAATTCATGAGAATTTGCAAATGGTGTGCCCTATGCAGACCACAGGGACTCAGGTAAGGTTTAAAGATATTTTTAGGATCTTCAGATTAACAGTTGTATTGACAGGTGGATGTAGCAGGAAAAAAAAGGAATTAGTTAAGTGACATGATTGCTTTAATGCTGTGATATAGGGCTCACAGGATATACAACCCTGAATTGAAACAAATGGCACTCAAATAAATCTGTATCTGTAAGTATATCATATATCGTGTATCATATATGATTATAGCTACAAACTGTATTAATTACTTACATTGTAAGGTGTACTATATACAGTTGTAATATATAATATGCAAGATTAAACAAAATAAACCATTTTATTATTTGAGACTCCCATCTTACAGCCCATTTTGGGTATTGCTCAACCTTTCCCCCATCAGGCATCTCTCACTGGCATGTGGAAGCTGATTCTCCATTCACACTCCTAGTTCTGTTTCACACCATCTTCTTCCCACTTCCATGTATTTGCCAAATCACGCTGCCTAGATTGTACCTCAGCGGACTAGTCCAACCCTTGTTAACATCTGTTGAGTGCATACTATGTCTCAGTCCTTGCTAGGGATGGAGATCTTAGCCTTGAGGAGCTTCTAGAAGCATAAGTTTGAAGTAGTTCCTGCCCTCAAATCTTCTGAGTGTCTGCATTCCTTAACCTATTTTAAAGAGCATTTTATCTAGAGAATCCTCTATTTGCTGGTCTATAAAAAAACTTCAAACCAAATTATTATTTATGGCATAAGACTTTTCTGAGCCAAAAGTTGTGTGCCTGAGCTTGGTTTGTTCAAATGTTTTGACCTAGACAATTATATCCCCACCAAAAGCATCAAATGGGCTCATGCTAAAGGAAAAATACATGTGTCCAGTAAAATGGAGGCACTTGTTTTAATTTTTATTATGAAAGGTTATTAATTTCAATAATCAAACAAAAAGGACTCTACTTTCCAAAATAAAAGTAGGGTGTGTTTATAAGTCATTTAGCCTCAGGGATATCTGTCAAACCAACATGAACACAGTTAATATTGTTATAACAAATCATGATCACATGAGTCACTTATGAGCATTTTAGTGTATTCCTTATTACCTGCAGAGATTTAACTTAAGATAAATGTAAAACAAATATTATTGCAAGGAGTATCTATTAACAGATTCAAACAAGAGGCAAAAATAATTCAGCTGGGGTGTGTGGAAATCTATGCTGCCTAGAACAGCTTTCACGTAAGAGGACAACTACATTCAAAAATTTACAAATGGTTTTAAATTTGAACAAGTGTAAACTGTTAAAAAATAGATCTGCTAATTGCTTAGCAGTTGTTTGTCATTAACATAATAACTACTCATTTTTCTCTTCAAAAATGAGAATGTTATGGAAAGGCAATAAAGGGCTATTTCTAGGAATGGGCTTTCGGAAGGACCAAAATATTAATGCCCACTCACTAGTAATTTAACATCAACTAAAATTCCTAATTACAAATATATTTTAATATATACAGATCCTAGGGGCGCCTGGGTGTCTCAGTCGGTTTAGCGGCTGCCTCTGGCTCAGGTCATGAACTCAGGGTCCTGGGATCAAGCCCCATGTCAGGGATTCTGCTTCTCCCTCCCCCTGCTTGTGCTCTAATAAATAAATAAAAAATCTTTAAAAAAATTTAAAAAAATATATATATAGATCTTGTAAACATTCAAACACCTCCATTAACCTACGAAGAAAGCAACTTTTGTTTTCTCACAAAAAGCAGCTTTTTTACGTATTTGCTGAAGGCTGAAATAGTATTACAGCCATGCCTTGTTTCATTGTATTTCACTTTACTGCACTTCACAGATACTGTGTTTTCTACAAATTAAAGGTTTGTGGCAACCCTGTGGAACAAATCTATGGGTGCCATTTTTCCAACAGCATTTGCTCACTTCATGTCTCTGTGTCACATTTTGGTAATTCTTGCAATATTTCAAACGTTTTGGTGATCTGCGATCAGTAATTACAACTCATTGAAAGTTCAGATGATTGTTGGCATTTTTTAGCAATAAAGTATTTTTTTAATTAAGGTATGCATTTTTCTTAGACATATTGCACACTTAACAGACTACGCTATAGTGTAAACATAACTTTTATATGCACTGGGAAACCAAAAAACTCATTTGACTTGCTTTATAGTGATAGTTGATTTACTGTAGTTATCTGCAACCAAAGCCTTAATATCCCTGAGGTTTGCCTATACAAAGTAAAAAGGATCACACTTTTTGCTTGTTACTTTTAAATGAGTGAGAAGATAATGGATGCCTTCAAATCATACTTTTAGGATTTAAAATTAAAATGAGTGCATAAATATTTTTAAGGTATTTTGTTGTTAGTGACATCAGATACATAAAGTGCTCTGAATTCTAGAACAGAAAGACCATTTATCTATTATATTTATTCGGGGCAAGCTTCCTTGTCCATGTCAGAATGGGAAATTTAACATCACTGGAGAAGAGAAACGATGATAAAGGAGGTAGAAGGTATAAATGAACATATTACATGTTCCCGAATAAATACACAGGGTAAATGTTAATGCTCGTCTAGAAAGGTGGTATTCATTTAGAGACAGAAAATACTCAAAAGCATCTTGGTTTTACAAGTGCAAAATTCTAAGATGAATTCACTCAACACAAATCACCTGGGCTGGGTGACAGTGCTAATATCAAAATTCACCAGACCTGTGTGGCTAAGGGCTATCAAACCTCCACCCCAGCCAATTAAATTCACAGAATTACTCTAACCCGGCCACCAACCAAGGACTTGGCTCATTCCCATGCTGTCTTTCTTAGCTGCTATAATCAATGAGGCAGAAAAGGTCCTTTCTAAAAGTGCCAACAAAAATTTTCAACAATCAATGTCACCTCAAGTAAAAAAGTCTTTACCTTGTAACTTCATGACTTATTTTATAGTCACTGCTTTTAACAAAAAACAAAAAACAAAAAACAAAACAAAACAAAAAACCCAAGACTCTTACAGCTACTTTATTATCTAAACAGGTAAAGTTAAGACGAACATGATCTCACTTTTTTTAATCTACTTTGTGGTAGAGAGTTCCAAATATTATGATAGTCACCAAAACCCAACAAAAAGGCCCTTATTTATTCACAAATATCATTTGCATCTTTTTCATGCTGCCTAAGCAGTTGTTCCCTTTCAAATGAACACAGAATTTGTATGAGTGAATAAAACAGAGCAACTGCTTTCACTGCCTGAGGTATTTAAACAACCATTATCCTCAACAGAAGAAAGGTAAAGGTATTTCATAATGGTAATTAGCTGAGGACTTTGGATGCCAAGTGGTGAAAGAGCTCTGAAATTTGGGGAACTAGGGGGTTCAAGTGAGAATGAGACAAGATTTCTAGGGTTACAGATAATGATGGTGAGAAAAAGCACATCCATTAGGTGCTAAACGCGTGGAAGTAGCTTGTCTGCTCACATAAGAAAGGCTTCTAAGGAACTGCAGGGAAAAACCAGGTAGCAGGGCAAGGAGTGCTCCCATCTGAAGTCAAAGACCCCAGGCAGGTGAGAGGCACAGGTTTCCCCTGGGCGTAATGGAGCTTAAAGGACTTTTGATTTGGTTAATTTCAGAATGGAGATGATCTGTAAGAATCTGATCCATTATATCTTTTCTACCTTGTATTCCAGCCTCCATCATAGTGTCTGTCACTTGGCCACCATATCAAGTTTCAGCGAGTAGAATGGGAAAAAGAATGACAGTTAACTCTAATATATATATATATATTTTTAAAGATTTTATTTATTTATTTGAGAGAGAGAGAATGAGAGACAGAGAGCACGAGAGGGAAGAGGGTCAGAGGGAGAAGCAGACTCCCTGCTGAGCAGGGAGCCCGATGTGGGACTCGATCCCGGGACTCCAGGATCATGACCTGAGCTGAAGGCAGTCGCTTAACCAACTGAGCCACCCAGGCGCCCCAACTCTAATATATTGATGATTCAGTTTGCTAGGCGTGCCTCTACATTGCTTTTCTATTTGTTTTCTTTTGTTTTGTTCTGGTACTACATTTTCCTTAAAACCATAAAATGCTTAGGACACAGGGAGTCCAAGAAAACTAACTTGTTGACTTCTGATAGGTTATAAAACTCATTATTCTGCCTACGTTTTTTAATTGGTAATTTCTTCTCTTAGTGACCTAGTGCAGCTTTCCTCAACGTGTTCTAAGAGATATAAACGGGTAGTTTTTCAAAAGAGGGGTCCACAGTCCAATACGTAATGGAAGCTCTGGAGATGTATCATATTCATTACCACATAAAAGGCTCTAAAAGGATGCAGTTTAAACAAATAGTTACATAATTATATGTTCAATTTAGTGTTTCCCAAGTGTATCTGAACACATGACATGACAACCATCAGCCCCCTCCCCTCTTTTCCCCCCAATATCTATTAATACCATCTCTTGTTCCATGGAACACCTTTAGAAAACCTTGCCCCACAACAATGCTGAGAGAATCAATCAGAAGAAACAGTACCACAACTTGAACTGAAGCTGATCCAGTCCCTGTCTCCCTAACCCCACTGAGGCCCACCTAATCAATCTGCAGCATAGTAAAGCAAAACAGCAAGAATGCTGCTGAGCTACAGTCAAAAAGACATGGTTTTTGAACAGAGTCGTGACACAAGTTAGTTAACCTCTCTGAATCTTCCTAGTATTTTTATTAAAACCTGTCTTGTCTACCTCTTAGGGTTGGAGTGTCTAATAGTTAACAATGTTGAGACTGTACTCTCTACACCAAAATGATGATTATTGCTGAACCACTTCCTGTCTAATAAAAAAGCTCCAGTTTAACACTATGGACCTTCATTTAGCTCAAACCTGCCAGGCAGAGCTTGAAGCAGCCTTCTGTGGTGCTCTACTGATCTTCATTAAAGTTCTGAACAGATGGTTATAGAGGTTATAAAGATATAGCTGTTAAACAGCTTTCGGAAGGTAAACATGGTCTAAATCATGTAGGTTACTCCAGTTTGGGGAGTATTAATAAACTATTATTCACAATAAAAAGAGAACATCTGAATCAATAATTAGAAAAAAATCTGCACAGACACCTAGGAAATGGGACACCTGAAATTCACTTTTATTTCTAGTGTTTCATCATCATAACAAAATGCTCCCCAAACCATCTTTTGATATTTTCCAATAATTTGCATTTAAACAAACTAATATCATATATTACAGTCATAGAAAGAATTTCATAGTAATTTCTTTAAACATTTGGTCACTCAGTCATCAGGAAATGGTAAAACAGCAATTAATGTCCTTTCAGTTTCTGATGGAGAGAAGAAATATACATTAATATATCCATGTCAGAGAAATGTCAGTCATCTTAATAATGCAATGAAGTATAAAGTTCTAAATGATGAATTAAGTCAAAACAACAACTGCTAATTTTAGGGAGAAGAAAAATGTATTTACCTTGACTTTTCAGGTATAAAAGCTACACTAGAAGTGAAGAATAGATCAGGTGAGACAGAATCCATTCTGGATTTGTCCTATCAACAGATGTGCTTCTGAGATCACTGCACACAGCCAGGCTTTCTTTGAATAAACCAGTCAGCCAAAATTTTGGAAAACTTAACTGAACTACCCCTAGAGTACATCTGACCTGGGTATTGCTTGTTAAGTGCCCATGAAAATGTGTGTTTGTGTGTGTGTGTATGTACTGTTGAAATATGAAGAGAAGCATAATCCCCAGCCTCAAGAAGTTACCACTTAAAGTTGACTTCCATGCCCTCCCAAATCCATATGCCTTAAACTGGAAACAAGTCAGAATGAATTATTGTGGCTACATACTACTTTTACCAGTTTTTAATTAGCACATGGTTAAAAAGTCAATATGAAGGCATACTTTCACTCGGTATATGTAAAGGAAATATAAAATGGAAATTATTAAAGAAGAGAAAAATATATAATTTCTTGTTATCAATCAAGCTTGCAGCTAGGACTCCTGATTAACAAAAGCCAATCAGGAAATTCAAAAGCTGTATCGGTGGGTATTTAGAAAAAAGTCCTTTGGCAGTGAGCTGGTTAAAACTAAAATCCCTCCACAACCCCATCAATTGCTTTTTATAACTCTTTCAAAAAGGGAAAGCCACCCTTTCTAACTTCTTAGAAGTAAATTCTTTTGAGTCTAAAGGCCTAGTCAATGCTTTTGAAACTGCACATCACAGTCACCTGGCGCTCGTTGAAAATGCCTATTTCTAGAGTCCAGCCAGAGCCTATAATACGCATTTTTGACAAGCTCAACAGGTAATTCTTCTGCCTGACAACTTAAGAACTGGAGGCAGTGTATAAATTACTGTTCAGTAGCTCCTTCTAGTGTCAGCTTTTCAGAAAATACTCGTTTCCCCAAATTGTGTATAAAAAGCAATTACAGTAGTAAACTTCCAAGGACCTCCCCCCCAGTGGATGCCTGAAACTGCAGAGTACTGAACCCTGCATATATGTTTTTTCATATACTCAGGATAAAGTTAATTTAGGAATAAAATATAACAATTATAATAATATACCGCAATAAAAGTTATGTAATGTGTGGTCTCTCTCTCTTTTTCTCTCAAAATATCTTACTGTACTGTACTAACCCTTCTTGTGAGGATGTGAGATGCCAAAATGCCTATGTGATAAGATGAAGGGCAGAGGATGTGTGACAAAAGCATTGTGACATAGCATTCTGAAGATACATCAGGAGGATCATCTCCTCTGGAACCGCAGTTGACTGCAGGTAACTGAAGTCATGGAAAGCAAAGCCACCAATAAAGGGGGACTACTGTATTTCATATCAGAACAGCAATCACCACCCAAATCTTCAGTTACCAGTGGTCAGAGAAAAGGATATCTGCTTACATTAATAGGGAAAATACCTTCCCCTCTTCTCAGCTACATGGTTAGGGATTATTTATGATGTTTTAGTTACATATTTTGCCTGTACATCATTTTCTGCTCTCTGTAAGAAAAATTGTCCCTTCCATCACATGAATTGTAAGAAAGTGAGTCTGTACACACGCTTTTACGAAAAAGAAATTAGAGATGAAGACCCTTCCTATGTACATGTTCAGGGGCACCCAGGTGGCTCAGTAGGTTAAGCGTCTGCCTTCGGCTCAGGTCATGATCTCCGGGTCCTGGGATCAAGTCCCATGTTGGGCTCCCCGTTCAGTGGGGAGTTTGCTTCTCCTTCTCCCTCTGCCCCTCTGCTCGTGCTCTCTAATGGATAAATAAAATCTTTAAAAAAAAAAAGTTATGTTCATTCCTTGAAGTGTTTTGATGTTGCTGCTTTTACATTACAAGATAAACAGTCCCCTTCAGGCCCCAGAGGCCTGACAGGAGATGATGAACACACATGTCTGCTCCTGTTTCATTTTTCTCCAGCCTGGCTCTGGCTCATTCACCTTATTCTGCCTTCAATAGCTGCCAAAAAAGATTCCAGTTCTTTTCCCAACCAGATCTGTCTGGCTCATGAAAGCCCATGTTTGATAAGGTCTGAAATGCACAGGTGACGAGCCTAACCTGGAGCAAGCATGCAGGGAATGACCCAGCCGCTCAGGCCAAAGCCGGGTGGGCAACAACACCTGAGCTAATCCCACTCGCCCCCTCTTGGCTGGGGTGCAGTGGACAAAAAACATGCCATCTGCAGGCGTCTGAGTGAGGGTGCATGGCATCTGAGCAAGCAGCCATGGGCCATGAGATAAGAGTCAGCTGGCAGAAGATCAGAGAACAATATTTAAGGACTATGGATTTGAACATGGATCTTAGGAATTTTACTGGGCAAAGTAGGTTTTTTCCAAGTTAGGGTGACTTCTGATGAAGCTGAATAGGGAACTTATTGTGAATCAGGGTCAAGGTTAGTCCTTGTTGGGCTATTTGTCACTAGCTGCCTCCTGAGGCTCAGAGAGATTAAATTCCTGCCTAAGGCCACATGAGTCACAAGAGCCTAGTCAAGACTGAGACCCAAGTATGCACAGAGCCTGTACTCTTCCCACTATCCCACACTGTTTTTGCATTTGTTACTTCTGTTAAGATTTTCGTCCTTCTTAGTTTGGGTTTAAATTACATTTTTCTATCTACACTGTCATCACTTACACAAAGTGAGACCCTAGATGCAGGAACATTTCCTAGTAAGAGTCTGATATACAGAACATGGTATGGGTCTTAGGGTTTAACGAAAGCTTTAACACTGCATATGTATAAACGCACCTGTCCAATTTAAGAGTGACCCTGTTGCTCAATTGCACTGATGCAATCAGATGTTACTACAGGGCTTTACCCAATGTCAATGATAATTACTTAGTGATTCTTTTATTGAGAGTGCTGTTCTGAGTAAACTGGGTTTCTCTTGGTCATGGTTAACTAAAACAATAAAGTGGAGTTTATTTGCATGACCTGGTTGAGAAAAAAGTACAAATTCTTAGTGTGACACTAGTCTTAAAAGAAAAGGACACTACTCTTTACTCTGTGCTTTCCCACAGCCTCCAACCACAGCTCCTGACCAAAGTGCTGGCGTAGCAGGACCCACATATCTGAGTTAAGTGGACAACAAATCTGGCCCAACTCTCCTTTCTGCACAGGCAATCCCTAAATTTGTATAAGACAGTCACCTCCTTGCTGGATCCTTGGCATAGGTCTCTTCAACTCTACATTTTATTGTATCAAGCTGAGCAACATAGATGTGAATACATGTCATGTATGTACCGCTACTAAAAAAGGGAATCCTAGAACATAACAATGTGTAAGAGAATCCACAGATGAATCATGCCTCATCCTGCAGAGAGTGAAGGAAGGTGGGAGGAAATAAAGGAACAGAATGGGCTTCCATTGGTAGCTTGCAGAACTGCCCCTTAAACTCTATCTCTCATGTAGTAAAGTAGGGGAAAATGAGCCTGACCCCAGGTATTTGCTTGTACTTACTTCCTACCATTTCAAAGATAATTGAACTCTTTACATCCACTTTATGACTTAATGAGTCTCACAGTGCTTTCACCCGTTATTTTACCCATCATTTCCAGATGAAGAAGCAGAAGCCCAGAGCAGGAGAGTGTCCAGATAAGTGGTGTGATGCCTTTATCCAGAAGTTAACACTGGAATTCTCTCAGCCCAGCCCTTTGCTGGTCAAGCTCAAACTCTATGGACCTCAGTTTCCTTTTCTTAAAGTCAAAAGGAGAACCAGATGGTCTCTTTCAGTTCTAAATTTTCCCACTTGCCCAAAGTCACACTGAGGGTGAAGTGACAGAACTGGGCCTTTCACCAAAATACTGTGGTTTTAAAACAACCAATACTCACTTAACTATGCTAAACCACTTCTAATGAAATAGAACTTCTGTTATCATTGTAACCTCCCCTTCGGGATGCTTTGCGCTTATAAGCAGTATCTCAAGAATCCCAATTGCTAGACCATTAAGTTTGCCTAAAAGCTAAAGGTACATCTATCACTGAGCACAGATATCATCATAGTCCCAAGGGAGACTCTGATGGTCATAGACTGAAAGTGGTAAAGAAAACATCATATCATGTACAAGAGCCACTGAAATGTGGCCAATTTATAGTACTGTTCCTCCAATGTGCAAGGGAAGTAAAAGACATTCTACATGCCTTATGAGTCACAACTGTGTCCTACCAATAAACTGAAAAATGTACAGCGAAGATAAAGAAAAGAGCCCAAAGACTTCCAAGAAATGAACAAATAAACAGGCAGCTTGAGAGACAGAGGAGGGGAGGAACAAGATTTAGAGTAATCAAGGAACTCCTTGGAACAAGTCATAAATCCCGTAACATACAGCTCTGAGCACTCGCTTCTCCAGAACATACAGAATAACTTCAGGAATAAGCTTATGGAGTTGACAACAGGCTAATGAGACAAACCTCTGTGACTTACATACAGTGAGTTACTCATTCACTAAAGACAGTTCCCTCAGAACAGAACTCATTACACACACACACACACACACACACACACACAACTCCTCGTTCCACACACAAGGGTAAACTTTACTCTATGAAAACAACTTTCAACCATGGAAAACTGATTAAATTTGGATATTCCAGATCTGGAATAGCTTGGCACTCCATTCCTTCATCCCAAAAAACAACCACTTTTTGAACCTGATCCCATTCTGGGACTGCTGTCTCTTTGCCAGAACCCAGATGATGATGCAAACCTATTAGTGACCCTTTATTCCTAAATCTTCCCTCCAGATCTAGATTCCCCAAGCACTCACGAGTAGCCAGATAATAGTGGACCCAGGAGGAACAGGTACTCTACTGTCTCCACACCTCATTCTCTGTCCCATGCAATTGGGATGATGAGCCATACATAAGTAAGGAATATGGCAGACCTGTAGGTGTGGGAAGATGAGGTGCTCAAAGAACAAGGAACTTACATTCTGTGAAAGACTCAAACTAGCCATTATCTTTCAGCCACCTTTATTCTGTCTCTCTGCTGGCTCCCATCCCTGATTTCTATTAATATTAATATAGATGACAAGAAGACTTATTGAAAGGATTTGAGGAAGGAGTAAACTAGGACATATTAGGATAAAAATAAACTGGGCAGTAACAACTTTGCACTTGAAGGATGACCCTGACATTGTGAACTTACTACACAAAATAATTATACCATTCTTTGAGCAGAGCTAAATGTTAAAGAATATTATAATGAGGAGATTCTTTACCAAATTTTAGATTATGAAAACTTTAAATTATATACACAATCAGTGAGCCCCCAATATTATTATCAACAATTAACAAGGTTTTGCCACATTGTTACATCATTCTTTTGGTCTTTGTGTATGTATTTCTAAGCAAATTCCAGATAATGAGTCATTTCACTCCTACTTCTTTCTGGATCTCTAAAAAGTAAGGAAATTTTCTTACACAATCACAGTACCATTAGCATACCTACCAAAACTGACAATAATCCCTTGGCATCATCTAATACACAATCCATAATCAGATTCCTCAACTGTCTCACGTGTATCTTCTTAAGGTTCAAATCAGGTCCCACACCAGGCCTACCTATTATGTCTAGTGACTTCTGTCTCTTAGAGTCTCTCTATCTACAGTCTCTTTCTGCCTGACAATCCCATTTGTTTTTTCATGCTACTGACTTACTGCAGAAATTGGGCCAGTTGTCTTAAACAATCTTCTACATTATGGATTTTTATTTGTTTCCTTAGGTCATTAAGCTTGTACGACCAAACACTGTATTTTTTGAGAGAGTTACTTCTAGAGACTTGAATATATTTAGGTTCAACTTTATAGTCAAGAATACTTTCTAGATTCATACTGCATATGTCGGGTATACACAAGGTCTGATTGTTCTACTTTTAGCATTACTAAAATTGATCAGTGATAATAAGTTCTTTTTTAGCACTGGAAAATAATTTTTGGTGTTGAAATAGATTTTCATTGATTACCATGGATGTAAATTTTAAGTAACTCTTAATAAAATGGATAATGTGTAAGGTTGTTATTAGTAACCAGAAACTTAACAGTCCTTATATTAAGGAGCAGGAAAATTAACCTGCAATTAAAACAATACATTTGATTCCCATATTATAGAAGATCTATCTATCGATCCACTGAATTATACCAACTAACTCACAGTTACCTAGTTTCCTAGTGAGCAACTATTAAAGACACTGAACTAGGGCCTAAGAAGGGACGAAGAGTCATGGCCTCTGTCCAAGGTAGACTAGTAAGACATAATGCTATTAAAAGGATAATAAAAGAGATAACAAGCTAAGAGCATACAGTGACAGCAAACTCAGACAAATGCAGAGTTCATGAAGGGAAAAACCATCATGGGAAACCCTCTCATGAATATATTACTCCCTTGAGGGCAGCAATTCCTGTCTGTTTTGCTCACTGCTGCATCACCAGTGCCCAGCACAGAAGCATTTAATAACAATCTGAATACATGAATGAGCCAGGACTTAAAATACCAATGCTTGTTCGACTGAACAACTGTGCAGTCCTTCTCTCCCTTCTTCAATGGTGGGAGGCTAGACTTGAGCTGCGCTGGAAGACTCAGGCAGAGTGGACAAGGCAAGGGCAGCAAAAGCAGAAGCAATGGTATGGGGAAACAAAGATATGAGAGGACGAAGGATGTCTAGAGCTGACTGAGACAGTCCTGGTGATCTGCATTTTGGATCAGCGGGCATTAGCTCCTAGAACACAGACCAGGCCAGTTGGTAGGGGGCCTAGTACATGAGGCTAAGGGACAGTACATTTGTTAGATACAGGGACGATTTGAGCAGGACAGTGATGTTACACAAGAGGGAGTTCATGAAAATAGATAAGAAGATGCCCTGAAAATAGGAAAAACTAGGGCCAGGCAGACCAGTGAGGAAAGTAATTCAATGGTAGTAACAACTGCAGTAATAATGACCATGATTTTGGTAAAAATGGAAAAGCAGGATGAATGCCATAGGTATTAAAAATACGAAATCAACAAGAGTTGGTGATGATGTGACTGGACATGAAGGCTAAAGAGAGAAAGAAATCAAAGATCATACTCAAGTTCATTATCCAACTATGCTGGGTAAATACACCATCCAATGATGGAAAAAGTATTGGCGCTTTTACTTTTTTCCCCTACAACTCTGGGTATTTTTAATCTACTCATCATCATTCTCACATGAAGTGATCCCACCAGTGCTTCAATCTAAAACTCAGGACCAGAGAAGGTTAAGGCTTGGCTCAAAGTCACAAGGGCAGTTACCAAAAGATCTAAGACTAAAATGGAGACCTTCTCCTGTCCCTGAGTTCATTACTCCTTCCACTTCAACATCATAACTAGTTTCCATGAATCTTTCTCAATAGTACAATTATACTTTCTAAGAAAGGCAAACCTGTCACAAGATGAGGCCTGTCTCTCCTGGCAGAACACCTTGCATTGTTTCGGTGGGAGAGGAAAATGGGAGCCAGGGGCAAGATGTCTGACCTATGGCTTTCTGCAATGTGTGTTTGGAGAAAACATACAATAGATGCAGCTAACTGGCTACAGGAATCACACCCAAAAGGCTTCCAAGTCAGGGTGTTAACAACATGTATTTCTGGAGGCTCGGGGTACTTTCTGCAACCCACTCGTACATTTCTATACAATAAATTAGGAATTAGATATTTCCATGATATACTTTAGATAACTGAGATACTCAGCAAATTACCTGTGCTTAACCCATAGTAAGAACCAACACTAGAGCTGAGGGAAAGAGGAGTGAAGACAAATATGCCACTTCCTTCACTTCAAAAGGGGGGCTTCTTCGGTCTTCCTCAGGCATATATTCCGAAGGCTGGAGTAGGAGATAGTCATGAGGAGGAGGAGAAAGAGGGAAGTGGAGGAGAAAGTCCACATGAGAGACCAAGGATAATGTAAAATTTAGTTTATTTCCAGGCCAATCCTGGAAGTAAATCTTGAGTAGCAAATAAGGGTTTTTTTTTGTTGTTTTAAAACACAAATAATGCTAGGGCCAGGATTTGAAAACAACCCCCACCCCCACCCCTGGCCCAAGTCTTTTGAGATAAAATAGTTTACATTTGGAATTAATGGATGAAAAAAAGCGTTGTTAAATTTCCAAACAAATTTTTCTTTTGTTGTGAAAGGGTTTCATCTTAATCTTTCTGACCTTTTCTTTAGTAACGATTTGCTGAATGCCCGTGTGGTAGGCCCTATCCACTTACAGAATGGGGAACAAGAGCTATTTTTCCCTCTAAAAGAAAAATGTGTAAGGAAACAAAGGGTTTAATCTCTGGAAAGATTGAGCTTGAGAAATTCTGCCAGGTAGGACTAAGTTGCAGCTGGAGGGCAGAGTGAGACGCTCAACTGGCAAAGCGGCCAGAATATGTATGCAACGGCTCCTCACCCCATCCATCACCAGAACCCAGGCCACGTTCCCCAAGCAACAGTGCCTTTCTAGAGAAACTGAGCCTCACTGAAGGAAAGTGGTGGTACCTGTGCAAACAGAGCTTCCAATTGGCAGTTTGCTGATTGACTCAAGTAAGAGTCAGGCAGCAAAGGGACATCAGACTACGGGGAAAGTCTCCAACATGAAAGAAACCAAAACCAAAACCAAAAGGAAAAAGGAGCTCAGAGGAAGAAGAGAAAAACAACCTGGAGCTCTCATAAAATATTGTGCTCAGAGATAAGGGAGCACTCTGTATCCATGAAACAAGAATAGGCTATTGAAAAATAAATATAAAGGAACCATCAGATGATGAGAAATAGCTCTTGGAAATTAAAAATATGAGAGCAAAACTTAAAATTTTAATAGAAAAAAGAAAAACAAAAATTTTAATAGAAAGATTGAAAGAAAAAATATCAAGAAAATCTCTCCAAAAGTATTAGAAAGATATAGAAAAATAGAAGACAAGAGATGAAAAAAATCGGAGGAATAATTCAAGATGCTCACTGTGTAACTAGTGATGTCTAGAGAAAACAGAGGAAAAAATTACCAAAGAATGAATAAAAGGTTAATTTTCCAGAACTGGTAGAAGGACATGGATCTTCACATTGGAAGATGTATCAAGTACCTAGTGAATAAAAATACCCAACCAATCATACTTCCATGAGAATTTAGACATCCAAGGATAAAAAGATCCTAAAAACTCCTGAAGACAAGACAAAGAAAACAGATGTATGTGAAGGACTGAAATAAGAACAGCAGGAACAGAAATCAGAAGGGACTAGAGTCATACCTTCAAAATCCTGCAAAGAAAATGGTTTTCAGTCCAGAATGCTATAACCCACCCAATCTGCTGTGGTATTAGGATAGAGATTTTGAGAAGTGTACCCCTTCTCAGAAAGCTGGCAAAAGATGAGTGAGGAGACACGGAACAGAAGAGGTAATGGGAGCAGAGTGCAGGGAAAAGTCTGGGATGCCAGTGGTGGAGCAAACCAAACAGCCAGTCAGAGTAAGCAGGAAGAAGGCGGTCCTAGGAAGGCAATCCCTAGGGAAAAAACTGCGCTGATTTGCCCATGTGCTCAACACGGCAGAAAGTTGTATATTAAAAGGCTACTAGAGGGTACAGAAAAAAATACACAGACGCACCCTTTGTTCCCCACCAGAAAACAATGCAAAATTATAAAAGGCAATGTACACTTACAAAAGAAATTATAGTACACTATTTGGCTTAGCAAGGAACAATATTTACAGTCATGAAAATATAGATACCAAATACCAAATTAACGAATAATTACGTCAGTATTTTGAGTGGTAAAAAGGCTTAACCTACCAAAACAGAAGTTCAGATGATGTCAAAAAATTAACACATCAAGAATGTCAATGTAAGATATTTTAAAATATGAAAATAAATACCATATAATTTTAAAAGAACCAGAGCACTTGGGAGGTGAAACAGCGTGGGATGTGACAGAAGAATGCTGCTTTTCATTAGAGCTGATGAGGGCAGCTTAATTTTTAAAATCAGTATGTATCTGGGCACCTGGGTGGCTCAGTACTTAAGCTTCTGCCTTAGGCTGAGATCCAGGAGCCCGCATCAGGCTCCCTGCTCAGCGGGAAGCCTGCTTCTCCCTCTCCCACTCTCCCTGCTTGTGTTCCCGCTCTCACTGTCTCTCTGTCAAATAAATAAATAAATCTTTAAAAAAATAAAAAATAAATAAAATCAATATGCATCTATCACTGATTAAAAAATAACATTCAGAGAGTACTCATTATCACTATGTGCCAGGGACTATTTCAGATGCTTTACAGATGACCTCACTTAATCTCCAATCTCCAATTATTTTAGGTAATACTATTTTTACCCCATTTTAAAGACGAGGAAATTAAAACAGACAGAGGTTGGGTCATTGCCCAGGAGCTCACTGCTAGCAACTGATGGAGCTAGGATTCAAACTCTGGCAGTGTGGACCAGAATCTGGAGATCTTATTAACTTTGAAGAAGCCAAGGAAATATAATTTCATAAACTATTTTGGAAAAAGCAGATTTCCACCTATCGATAAACGTAGACAGTCATAACCAATCAGACTAACAGACATGAATAAGTGGAAGGCATTTATTTTCTCATATCTAAAATCCTATATTTCTCTATCAACAATAAAAAAGGCAGCCCGAGCAGCAGAAAAGAAAAAGTTGGAAAAATTGCAGTCACACAAAGTATAGTTAAAAAATGACTAAGTTTCCTTGATATATGAATTTGTTGGAAATCCATTTATCAACAGCCTGTTTCTCTCAGGCAGAGTCCCTCAAGCCGAGAGCCATGTCATTCCCCTTTGACTGATTAATTAGCCAATCAGGGGACATTTTTCATTGTGAGGCATGATGGTTTATTCCAGCTAATGTTTGGTCTCTAATGGCAACATATTAAAGCCAACTCGGCTATTTTAGCCCTGTGGAGTGACCAAAAGGAAGGGACAGAAGATAAATCAAAAGAGCTCCCTTCAGTTTCCCTTCAGTCCTTAACAAAACCCCCAAGGAGCAAATGGCTGGAGGAAAGATCCTCTACCAATAAAGAGAAAAAAAACAAAAGAAAGGTAGAAATGCCTTCAAGCCAAGGGGATCCTTTCCTGTGTCTGAGGAGCAATAATTTATCCTCTGTTGATTAAGAGACCACTGATAGAACCGGCACCAAAAAGTCAATATCTAGCTCTTCTTCCTTTTATCAAAAGCTGTGCTCAATAGAAAATCTAGCTCTGCAATGTTTCTTACTCACTTGGAATGATTTCACTGGCACGCTGAATTAGAAGAGGCCGAGAGTCTACAGCCATACCACCCTGACCGCGCCTGATCTCTCGTCTGATCTTGAAGCTAAGCAGGGTCGGGCCTGGTTAGTACTTGGATGGGAGAAGAGGCCGAGAGTAACCTGATCTCAGGCACTATTCACACGAGGATCTCACTCCAGTCAGGCAGTTGCCCACTGTGCTTCAAGTTCTCCAAGTTTCTCATCCATCCCTATGCCGGTGACAGGCACCAAAGGATAAAGATCTTAGTAGAAGTTCAAATATCAGAGGAATACAAGTTCCTACAGAAGAGAGATGTGAATATTCACATGCCCAGGAGACAGGAAGCACTTCTCAAATACGTATAGTATACTGCCTAGCCCGTTCAGGAAGGTGGTTCTAAGCAGCTACTCTCTGCTACTCAATCCCACGCTTACGTACATAAAACTACCTGGCTTTCTCACCTCCAACTAGGCAGAAGATTACAAACTAGCAGTCTGTGTCAAACGAGATCACAAACATGTTTTACTTGCTGGAACAAGATCTACCACCACCACCAATTTCAACATCATCATTATTTTATGCATCTTGGGTTCTTTCAGGCAGGATATCAATTTTCCTGATTCCCTGTCATCTTAAAGTCAGACTGCTGACACATTTACAGTCAGATGCCTGGACTTCACTGACTTGAGTTTGAGACCCAGGATAAGCTGGCAGATTGAAAGAAAAGGCATAGAAAAGAAGATGTACATCATCATCTTCTTTTCTACACCTTGTCCATTCAGAGACTCCTGCCCTTTGTGCCGAGATCAATCATCAGTTCTCTGTCGATTTTTCTGGCATCATGGTAAAAATTAATGATTCTCTGGTCTATGTTTCCACAATATTTAAAACATACTTCAATAACGGAGTCCAACAACAACTTTACTGAGAACCTACTCCATGCCAGGCATGGTTCTAGATGCTAGAGAGTACAAAAATTCCTGCCCTCGTGGGGCTTCCAATCCACTCAGGAAAGACAGTAAGCAATTTAGTGTATCAGATGGCAGTAACTGCTATGGAGAAGAACAAAGCAAAGGAAAGGGTATAAGAGTGTCAAGGTTTTTTGTTGTTATTGTTTGTGTTTTCAATTATAAATAGGGTGACATTTGTACAAAAGTGTGAGAGAGGCAGGGGTAAGCCGTTCCACACAGAGGAGCCACCAAGTGCTTAAACTTGGGGTGGGAGCATTCCTGAAATACTACTAGAGGAAGAGCAAGGAAGCCAGTGTGATGAGGACAGAGTGGGTACCAAAAACCCAGAAGATGAGGTAGGGCAGTAGTGAATGTGTGTGTCTATGTGTATATGAGAGAGAGAGAGAGATAGGGCGGGGGTGGGGGGAGTACGACATATAGAAGTCCAGGCCATTGTAAAGATTTGCCTTTTATACTTGGCAGGGTTTTGGACAAAGTAGTGCCATGATCTCAGTTACATTTTCAAAGATCACTCAAGCTGCTATAGGAAAAATACACTGTAGAAAAGACTCTTTTACACTCTCCTGAAGAATTTGTTACCTTATATTCAAGATATTTCTACATCTATCTCCTCTAGCAGAGGACCATGAATTCCATTAAGGGGGTCAAGTCCTACTGTCTTTGCAGCTTCAGCAATCAGAGTATAATCAGGACACACTGGGTAAATTTTTATAACCTTTGAAGTTTCTCCAGCTTTTCCATTATTAAGTAAGTGCCAACAAACTATGTTTACTGTGAAAGAGAAGAAACCAGAACTGTACATAACCTGTAACAGGATATCTTTTGTGTTTGGCTTCAAAAGTATTAATAGAAGTAAAGATTGTACTAGGTACAAAGAATCATCTTGGTTCAAATTCAATATCCTTGGTAAACTGTTTACTATTTTGTCCTTTCATATCTCCAAGGATGTTATGTTGCTCGGATGAACTTCAGTGAAAGTAAAGGGTAGGGTAATGGTCTCCTGGTGCTTCCTAAATGGACTGTCCCTCAATTTTCTTAGATGGCATTTAATTCCTCTCCAAGCATTAAGTTTTCTATGACCTAAGTAATTTGAACTGTACTTTATACAGTTCTTTATATAACTTTGAGGAACATTCTTTATATCTAAATCTCTGAAACTCACATTAGAAATCTGTTTTCCCTTTCTACTGTTAATGGAATCAGACTAATTTCCACTGTGATGACAGAAATAGTCCTGCTTAATACAGGGGCACAAATTAGATGATCCAAAGAGTCTGTTTGTCCTTGAGATCCTATTATCTTTCCATAAACAGATTCTAACAGTACTAAAACACTGAAAATCTTTGGGGAACAGGGATAGCATCAAATACATTTTGAAACTTATTAAATTCAGTACCATCATCTCCATAAATACTCAATACATGTTGATGATGATAAAGAGGTTTTACCTCAGTTTTCATTCATTTATTTTAAAGCAATGAATTCTTTACACACTAAGCAAATGCCAATACATCTACCCCAAACTGTATAGAACATCACGTTAAAAGGAAGATTACTGCTTTAGTTATTACTTATAATAAATACTAATTTTTAAAAATTGATATGCTAAGAAATTCACTATAATTGCTATAATGGCAAAATGGCAACAAAAAGCTTCTTTGCTGAAAGACTGTAAAAGCGAGGACTTAGGGCGCCTGGGTGACTCAGTTAAGCAGCTGACTCGTTTTCAGCTCAGGTCATAATCTCAGGGTTGTGAGACTGAGGCCTGCATTGGGCTCTGCACTGCGTGTGAAGCCTGCTTAGGAGTCTCTCTCTGCCCCACTGCCACCCCGCACACTCTCTCTCTAAAAAAAAAAAAAAAGAAAGAAAGAAAGAAAGAAAGGAAAGAAAGGAAAGAAAGGAAAGAAAGGAAAGAAAGGAAAGAAGGAAAGAAAGAAAGAAAGAAGAAAGAAAGAAAGAAAGAAAGAAAGAGAAAGAAAGAAAGAAAGAAAGAAAGAAAGAAAGAAAAAAGAAAAGAAAGAAGAAAAGAAAAGGAAGGAAGGAAGAAATTTAAAGAAAGAAAGAAAGAAAGAAAGAAAAAGAAAGAAAGAAAAGAAAAGAAAAGAAAAAAGAAAAGAAAGGAAGGAAGGAAGGAAAAGAAAGAAATTATTGGCAATGAGTAAGTTTAGTCAGTACATTTATATTAATAAATATTGCTCAGCATGTGACTATGCACACATGGATTAAAATTTTCTCATTTCTACATTAGGTTTATTATTCACCAGCTTAAATTTGAGTGTGTGAACAATTATAATGATGACAGTGATCTTAGCAGCAGCAACTAAGTTATGTTGGGCACTTACTGCATGCTAGAGACTTGCTAATAACTTTACAAGGCTTATTTAATTCTTGCTAGATAATTTATCATCCCCATTTTATGACTGAAGAAGCTAAGGCTCCAAGAGGTTAAATAACTTGCCCCAAATCAGTCTTCACACTCCTCATGGGCTCAAAAGCTGGCTTATCAAATTCTTAAAGTGCCTGCTCTCAACACCATACTCCACTGAATGAGCCTCCCTTTAGAAGAAGCTAGAGAAATAGAACAATTCATTAGATGACATCATTTCCTCATTCCAACTGGTTAAGACAGATCTACCAGGTTCACCATAAGTGCACAATCACAGAACCACAGAATGACAGCTCCTTAGAGAGCCATTTCAGGTTATCTAGGTAACAAACCACCACAAAACTTAGCAGCCTAAAACAACAAGCCTTTCATTATCACAATTTCTGTGGGTCAGCAATTCAAGGAAGAGTTTGGGTGGCTCTGGCCCCAGGTCTCTCTAATGTGGCTGTGATCAAAAAGTGATTAGAGCTGGCATAGCAATGGGTTGGCCAGGACCGCTTTCTCTTCAGTCTTGAGGCACCTGCATAATTCTCTGTGCCATGCTCTCCAAGTGGGCTAGTTTCGGTTTGGGGCCTTCTTACAGCTTAGGAGCTCAAGGCAACTAGACTGCTTAAGTGAAGGCTGAAGTCTTCAAGAGCAAGTAATTTGGCCAGCAAGGTCTCCGAAGTCACACAGCATCCCCCCCTGCTACACTCTATCACTAGAAGCAAGTCACAAGCCTGCCCAGACGGAAGGAACTGGGCTCCACTTCCTAATGAGAAAGTTGCAAAGGTCAGTTTGGAAGAGTATATGCCATGGGAAATATCACTGAGGAGAATCTCTGGAAAACAGAATCTAGTAAAGGACATATAATTCAACACTCTCAATTTACAGATAAGAAAACAGAGTTAACAGATAAAGAGGGGACATCCAAGACAGCTAATTTTACCTTGACACTCAACATTCCTAATAACTCCTTTTAAGTCTTAAATCGCTAAGACAACTTGCTATTTTACCTCAATATTATTCAATTTATTACTTCAACACACCAAAGACTTTTCACATTCATCCCCTGGAAGTGGAACATAAGTAGATAAAGCCAAAATTGTCCAAGTACAGCAGAATCAAGAAGAGGAACCCAAGTAATGTTCTTTCCTTTGTAGTCCAAGAAAATGTAAAACTTCAAGTACCATTTCAAATGTGAGTATTTCATGTACTCTCTTTACTTCAGAATCAGGGAACCTTAGACTTGGAAGTACTCATATGTGTTTAGTTCAGACTCTTACTCTTACCCATCACAAGAATTCCTCACAGAAACACACCGCAAGGTACGTCCTATAGCTGGCCAGCCAATGCTGCTTCCTTTCTCTGAGTAGAAACCTTTCTATATATTTCATCCATCAGTACTAGTTCTTTCTTATGAAGCATTAACAAACAAATCTGTTCCTTTTTTAGAAGATCAGTAAAACCGTCTGGACATTCAAAGTCAGGATTTCTCTTTAGGCAAGGCAGGGTTTCTTAATTGCTGATTTGCTAGTTCCTATGCATAACCTGCTTTCCAGATACTTTGAGGTCCCAGGCCTCAAAGAATAGTTCAAATACAGTCACCAATGCAGAAAATGAGCAAAAAGCTTGTTGCTTTTAGCATGCAGGCACAACCGTTCTGATATAGCCCAAGCCTATATGTGGGATAGCTGCCATACTTACATACTCTGGCTTATGTAAAACCGAGGTCAGGTTACAAAGTTAATTCTAAGTTAATTCTCATCTGACTGCTACCAAATGAGATCTTTCCAGGATTAAATGAGACTTTACATATCTTCATAAAATTTCACCTATTTAGTTTTGGTTAAATAAAGTGTTTTCCAGTTTAGAGAGATTATTTTGAATCTTGATTCTGTTATCGATGGTCAAAATGATGACGAAAATTACTGAAGTCATCAATGCTGGCAAAAAAATAAACTTTAGACCTTAAATATCTTATTTGACCTGTTTGTGGGCTCAGTTTAAATTTATCTCTAACTAAAAGGTTCTTCATTAGAAGACTGCTTTAGAAAATACTAGGTTGGGAAAGCTGCCCAGCTTTTGAATCCTGATGCCCAGATCTGGGGTGAGGAGATGGGGGCAGAGTGATAGAGGCTGCAGAAAGGGGGAGAGATTTAAATTTAAGAGTTCACATCCAGTAAACCATTTACAAAACTCAACCTAATTCATGAATATAGGTTATTAACAGGAACATTTAGAACTAAGGAAGAATGGTTTTTGATTCAAGGACATTTCAAGCAAAAATTAAAAAAAAAAAAGGACTCTTCTCTTCCCAATGATCTTCCCTTACGAGGTAAGGAGGGCAGTTTATAGAGCTAAAACAATGGTCAAAAATACCCCATGAACTCAAAAGAGAGCCAAAAGAGAAGGAAGGGTCTGCTTGGAAGTGAGTTTTCAGATTTGACAATCAGTCAGAAATGGGAAAGAAAGGGGATTCATATTAACTGACAAAAAGGGACATAAGTCATGCTTTGGTTCAAAAGCAAAAGCCATCAGATTATTCAAGCAAAGTAATCATTAACTGGGGTATCCTGGGAGCATACAAGAAATACAAGGTTTCTAATTCAATCAGGTTATAGAGGTAAAGAAATTTTTTTTTTTTTAAGATTTTATTTATTTATTTGACAGAGAGAGATACAGCGAGAGAGGGAACACAAGCAGGGGGAGTGGGAGAGGGAGAAGCAGGCTTCCCGCGGAGCAGGGAGCCCGATGCAGGGCTCGATCCCAGGACCCCGGGATCACGACCTGAGCCAAAGGCAGACGCTTAACGACTGAGCCACCCAGGCGCCCCAAGAGGTGAAGAAATTGACAATTATTTTGCCAAGAGCCTATGCCAGAAAACTGCTGTTTAGAGAAATGAAGTAGGAATGCTGGTAACAGTCTCAATCCTTGATATGGTTTAGGAGTATTTTCTCTAGTGATAAGGCTGAATCAGGAAACAAGCTGGATAGAGGAAGGAAACTGGGAAGGTGGGGGGAGGGGAAAAAATGAGAGAAGCAAAAAAAAAAAAAAAAAGGGAGTATCAGGAAGTTCAACAAGATAGGAACTAATGGGATTTGTTTTTCAGTGTCTCTAACTCCAACGCATACACCAAGTAAGAAAAGATACACACACACACACACACACACACACACGCACGCACTCGTATCTATAACTCCTGGCAGGCACTGGCCAGCACAAGTACCTGCTGCAGGTCTCAAGGGGCCCTGGTAATTTCAGTTCAATATATTCGATCATTTCTTTGTCTCCACAGAAAGTGCATATATCTCCAATTTAGGTGCACTCCAATCCTGAGTTATTGTCTTTCTAGTACAAAGATTATGGGGAAAGGAAATGAAAGACTTGGAAATTAAAAATGCACAACCAACCATTCCCACACAGAGCTGTTTATTAAAAGTTTTCTGAGTAATTGGTAGTTTGTGATGATCTTTCACTATGTAAGTGAGTAGTTCTGAACAGCCAGATTCAGATAGGGAACCGGTGCTTCTAGATAGTCTCTGTGGCTGGAGAAAATACTGAGCACCAAGAAAGTGAGAGTATAGTTCCTGGAGACAGGAACGCTCTGTTCTTCTACACAATACAAGGCTCACTCCTACTACCCTCACAAAGAAAATTTTCATTTTAAGTGATTTTTTTAATTTTAATTTTTATTATTTTTTTAAAGATTTTATTTATTTATTTCACAGAGAGAGAGACAGCTAGAGAGGGACACAAGCAGGGGGAGTGGGAAGGGGAGAAGCAGCCTCCCCGCTGAGCAGGGAGCCCGATGCGGGGCTCAATCCCAGGACCCTGGGATCATGACCTGAGCCGAAGGCAGACGTTTAACGACTAAGCCACCCAGGCACCCCTTATTTTTATTCATTCATTCACTCATTTATTTATTTATTGCACAGTCCTGGATTTTAATGATTCTTTTCGGATCAAGAACTCCCTGGAAAATCTGATGAAAGTGTTCGACTTGTATGTCTACCTACATGTACATATGCCACTAATTCTGCATGCAATTTAGGAGTTTACCAACTCACTATGAGTGTACCCTGACATACTGCCCAAGGAGCTCTCCTATACTGACACAAAATAATTATATCACTTTTTACAGATATATCACTTTACAGTTTCATATACTTCTGAAATTACTAAAGTAAATGATTTAATTGATACCTTTGGACTTTAAAGACATCAAACAATATGATTTCTACAAGGCATTTTTCTAAAGATCTATAAAAGACATAAAATCTAGCAGGCATTAAGTGCCCAAGGTAGATCATGGAAACTATGATCAGCCCTTAAAACCTCAGTATTGATTACTGATGTGAGCTGACTCAGTGTGTAACTGTGAGAGATCAAGGGGTTCATACATATAATATTCAATTTTGAATTAGACAATTCTGTTGACAGCAGCGGCTGCTGAGGTTAGGGATGGTGCGGTGGGGGGTGACTATAACTGGGGATAGTATGAGGGAGATCCGTGTGGTGAGGGAACAGTTCTGTAATTAACTGAGACAGTGGTTACAGGATCCACAAATGTCATAAAGTGGCACAGAACTACACACCTGGATTGTACCAATGTCAATTTCCTGGTTTTCATACTGTGCGACAGTTATGTAAGACGTAACCACTGGGATAACTGGGTGAAGGGTCCAAGGAACCCCTCTGAACTATCTTTGCAACTTCCTTTTCATCTGTAATTACTTCAAAATAAAAAGTTTTAGGGGCACCTGGGTGGCTCAGTCAGTTAAGCGTCCGACTTTTGCTCAGGTTGTGGTCCCAGGGTCCTGGGATGGAGCCCTGCATCGGGCTCCTTGCTCTATGGGGAGCCCGCTTCTCCCTCTGTTTGTGCTCTCTCTGTCAAATAAATAAAATCTTAAAACGTTTTAAAGCAAAAAAAGGCCAAAAAAATCTGTTATTAATCAAGGGCTGCCGCTATTTCTTGGATATAAACGTATTCAGAGTCTTCAATTCATATGAGAGACCAGGAAATGCACACATAACACAGCATCTATGCTCCAGAAACTCAAGCTAGGTCTTTCTTAATTCAGTTCCAACAGCAAAATAAAATTGTTCCCATAGCTGGCCCAGGCATTTGTAATATGCTTCTGAACCCATCAGAGTTCAGTCCTGCCTGAAGGCAAGGTAGTGACGTTTTGAAAGTTGAACCACTATTTTCAGCAAAATGAGAATAAAAGTCAACCAGTTTCCCACAAAGTTATGATAAAGTATTAACTACTTATGCCTTTGACAAAATCTCAAAGAAAACTTCTAAGGCATAACTAAAATCATTTAAATGTAGATATTTATTTATTTGCAAAAAAGTTAATTAACATTATGGTACAGGGGAAAGGACAACGACTCTGGAGTCAGAGGGACCTGGGTTTAAATCCCATTTGTGCCACCTTGGACCTTTGTTAACAAATCCTTCCGAGTGTTGGTTCCCTCACTGCTAAAAAGGTGATGATAATGCCTACTTCACAGGACTGTTTTGGGGATAAGTGAAATACTATCCTAAGTGGCCAGCACTGTGTCTGGCACACAGATACTTCATAAGGTTGTGGTTTCATTTCTATCTTTACAACAGTCAGGGGTTGTAGAAATTAGTAAGTTCGGCTTTAACTCGAGAAGTAGGATGTTGCCCAAGCTAGATGTGGTCAATGCCCAAGGTTCTTTAAATCTAGATGCAAAGACAAGATCAATATCAGCACCTTATCCAGAGCACCCACAGAGGATTACTACGTTAACATTCAATACTGCCATGATGTCTAGGATTCTTCAGGTATTTGACCTCCAGCAGCACCTTTACCTTGGCAATGCCAAATATAAATTCAGGCCAATGTTGCTACGGGGGTCAGGGGAATAAAAACAAAGTGATATTCCTTCCAACTGCAAAGAGGAGCCAAAAGAGGTTATATTTTCAAACAAATCTGATCAAAGGCCTCCTGCCCTTGGCTTTAAGGACCGTTTTAACTAATACAGTAAGGTTTCATAGCAACAATTTATTCAGGGAAGGTACAGGTGTGCCTCAATGAGAGCTAACTCTATAGGTGAAAATCCACATATATCTAAAACTTAAATTTAAAAGTGACTCTGCTTTACAGAGAGAAGCAAACCAAGAAACAGACTCTCAACTACAGAGAACAAACTGATGGGCACCAGGGCAGGGGGCTGGGGGTGGATGGGTGAAATAGGTGATGGGGATCAAGGAGTGCCTTTGTGATAAGCACTAGGTGTTGTACGGAAGTGTTAAATCACTATATTTTACACTCGAAACCACTATTCCACTGTATGCTGGCATTTAAATAAATAAATACTAAAAAAACAAAGCGACTCTGCTTTACAGAAATACTTTTTACTTGGTATCTTACAATGTGATTAGGTTCCACTGCCCTCCGTCTTCTACGCACATGTAGCCGTGTACTAGACTATTAGACAGAGGCCCCGTTGACTCATGTGGCTCACGCAGCAGCGGGGCCAGCAGCATCAGCATCACCTGGGAGCTCCTCAGAAATGCAGACTCTTGTGCCCCACCCCACCCTCAAGAACTGGGATCTGCAGCTTAACACAATTCCCAGACGATCTGTGTACGTGTTAAGAGTTCCGAAGTCCTGTCCTAGGCACTATTCGTCACCCTAAAGCCAGCAGCTCTCCCAAGTGTTACATTATCAGGGCGTCTACTAGTGGCTCTCAATCCTTACTCCTAATAATCACCCAAGGTGGCTGGGTAGGCTTTATTTTAAATTAAAACTATTTTTCTTCTTCTCTTTTAATACCTATTCCTGGACTCTGACCCCCAATTTGGATTTAACTGGGCTGGGTTGGCACCCTGGCATTAGCACTTTTCTTAAAGCTCCTTAAGTGACTGCATGCAAGTGCTGTTGAGAACGACTGCTACAGACCAAGTACTGCACCCTGGTATAATATTGCCTCACCAATCAATCAGGATTTTAAATGCATCAACAAGAGGAAAACCTTAAGCTTGAATGAGAGATTAAGAAGTGCTTGGATATAAATCTTAAACAAAACACAGTATTATATCAAGGCTGGTCTTCTCCACACCAGCTGCACTGAAATAGACTTTCCCTGGGCTAGTACCTCAAATACAGGCTCACATCAACATGGTCATGAATGACTACACCACCAAAAAGCCAAGTCGTGATGGATAGTGTTGAAAAACTTCATGGCACCTAACATCATGACTTACTGACAGACATCTGTCAGAAGATTAGAAACCTCTAATCTCCTGTAACAAAAGGCTTTCCTGTGCTTACCACGTAAGTTCTTTTAAAGTTCTAGCAAAAGCCCATAAATAATACTTCCTTCCCTCATCTGTTCAACTATAACATTTCAAGAGAGTACTAGAAAAGACCAGGGTCGCAGGCAGTAGGGGCTGGCAGCAGGGAGAAAAAAAGAGGGTCAAGTAACCCAAGAAAACAAGGATTTGGAAATGCCAGCACAGTGGGAATGCAAGATTGAGAGAGCTGGAACAGAAAGGTTACCATCAGAGATCCGGGGTGGACCATGGGGCTGCTGCAAAGGCTCAAGGTATGGGCACGGGAGGGGGTAGCTAGGGCAGAGAGGAGGTGATAGAACATCCTTGAGGATACTGAAATTACTGAGGATGATCAAAGGAGAGTGATCCAAGAGAAAGATTCAGGTAAGACAGATGCAAAGTCTTGAGTGAACAAGGCAGATGGCCTGATCCAATCCAGGTCACACAGTAACCACTGAGGGGGAGAGGTGTGACCAGAAGTAGGGTTGTCTGATGATCCTCAGCTCTTTCCAACAGCCTCCCTGTGAATGAAGCATCCAGTGTGGCCTGATGACAGAACACCTCCTCCCTAATTACCCACCTGCTTTTGACATGACTCAGCAGAGACCTACAGACACCACCCCTCAGCAAGCCAATGGGGCCCAGGCCTGCTTCCTCAGTCCTCACCGCTAAAGGTATAGGGGCAGAAAAGTGCTGAAAGATGGAATTTATTCCCAACCCGCAGAGGAAATCACCCAGCACAATTTCTAATAACTAGAGTCTTTGAAAATAATATTAAGTAACAAATAGCTACTGCCCTAGAAAAATTCCTGTCGGTCTGGAGAAATATCAGAAATAAATGACACGAGTCTTTTTTGTTCTGTCGTCACCAAGAGCCTTGGTTAGAAGCCAATAAAGAAACTATAAGGAGGACATACCAGATTAGTTGAGTAATAGCTATAGTAACCATATTGCAGATTTTTGGAGACAAGACCAATTTCAAATTTTTATCCCTTCATCTCCTGAAACCTGTATTTCAAAACTTCGATTTTGGCATCCAAATCCAGGACTGTCTCTTACCTTGGAAATGGCACAAAAAACTTGTGCTGTATTACACAGCCCAATGAACTAATGAAGACTCTGAATTATGGACTCATCCCATTTAGGGTACAGTTTAGTCACCCTATTCCTATCTAGTTTTGAAACAAATATTGTAACAATGGAGGAAATACTACATTCAAATCCCTTACAGATTCTCGGTAATGATCCAACACTTTAAAAATGCTTTTAAAAGGCAATAGACCAGAACAGGACTACATACATGATACTGTTCCTCCCCAAGCCATATCCCAAACAATTATGCAGTCCAAGCAGAGCAAACAGAACCACTGCAAGCAACCACCCTCTCTCCTGTCATGGGAGAGACATTTTCCCCTTTGAATATACCAGCAAAGACATTCCTCCCCGAGTTTATTCTAGTTCTCACACAAGGGAAAAAGCAGGTAACACATATCCTTTTTCAGAATCCTTGTGAAGCATATTATCTTCCAACTATTATTATTATTAAGAGGATCACATTTAGCCTTTGTATGAAGCCTCTCAAAGTTTTTTTGGAGAGGTTTATCTAAAGAGTACTACCAGTAATAGATATAAATAGTTCTACGCACAGCAGAAAATCAAGCAGTGTTGAAACAGAACATTTATCAACTGTATGTGGCTTAATACCTCAGGAGTCTTCTTACTCTGTCTTTTCCCAAAAATGCAGTCAAGATCTGTTTTGCTCCGAGATGACAGATCCTTCCCTAGGAAAACAACATGGTGCCTTTTAGTAATACCATTTTTTCTAAAATAAGAACACGGATATAAACTATGACAATCCTGAAAGCAAAATGGGTTTTGGAAAAGAAACAATTTTGTAAACTACTGACATTCTGTCTCTCCTTCACAGACTACAACTCCTTAATTAACAAAATTAATTAATTCAAAATCACTTAAAAATCAAGTAAGTGTTTTAGAACCAGAACCCTTGACATTCTCTTAATCATAGAAACAATCAAGAGCATGTAGCATGAGAGGAAAACTGAATTTGAAAGCTAGCTCTCCCACTGGTATGCCTTCAAGGCATGATTTCTGGGTCTCTGGGTTCCCCATTTATAAAAGAGATATTATTTATTTCAAGGAGATGCAAGTTATTAGGATTATGAAATGCAGACAAAAATGGTGCTAGCTACATAGCTTTTAAACACACATGAATGAGGGCACACTGTATTTGACACATAGGAGCTTAATAATTAACTGAATGAAAGTTTTAAAAGAATATATGCAAATAAAAATGACTATATTAGGATGAAAGGATTTCAGATTTTTCGCTTTAAAATGTTCTTGACTGTTACAGCTCTACCATCTTTAAGTAAAAGGATACATAATAAGAGCAGGAAATTAAATGGCTTCTGGCAAAGCACTGTCCAAAGGATCTACGGTTCTTATTAAAAACACTAAACTCTTTCACTTAATTTCAAACCCACAAACCAACTAATTTAAAATTCACTTCTTTGGAATTTCCACTTCTACCAATAATACTCTCTGAGCAGTCAACCAAATCTATTCCCATTTGTCAACTACATGGTAAATGCATTTTAAAAGTAACTGCTACATGTAAAGTCTTGAGGCTCTGGGGGAGTGAGGCTCTGGGTCAGACACAGGAATTTGTGCTTTGAGTAGGAAGCCTGAGTTCCAATGTCACAGACTCACTTGTCTTCTTAGTTTCCTGTAGCAAACTGACTTGGCAAAGTAATGGCATGACCCAGAAGGTTCTAGTTCACTGACTATCACTGGGGCATTCAAATATGATATTGCTCAGTGACTCCATGAAATTAAAAAACAAAACACCCTTCGATTTAATGCGAAGCCAGGCGCCATAACCAGTTTCATAGGCAGCAGTACTAGATTCAATGGTCCAGTCAGTACGACCTGTTCCTATCAGGAAGGACATGCTCCTCTGTGGCTCTGTGCTACTCTCTCCTTTCTCCCTGAGCTAGAAACAAAGCTTTCCTGGTTCTGATTATTAAGCAGACCCAGACAAAAGACCCCCAATGAAACCTCCTTAGGAACAAAATGAAACATATCCCAGACAGGAACTCAGAAAATGAACCTGAAAAGTAGGGAATAAAATTGGTCACAGTGGGGAGAAGTAGACAAACCCTCAGGAGGTCTAGAGATCCATTCTTAGCTTTGTCATCGGCATAACCCATTTTGCATTGCTGAGCACATTCAGGATGGCAGTTTCCATTTCAGAAAAAGGAGTTCTACTTAGTTCAAAATATGTATAGGCCATCTTTCCCTTCTTCTGGAATGGAACAGATACCCTCAAAGAAATGCAAATTAAGATCTCTTTTACAGCAACTCAATTAGAAGGAATGCTTCAGGGATTAAGGAACAGAGGGTACATGCAAGGTCGCAATTCTAGAACAGATGTCAAACTATGAACGCGCAGAGACTGAAAACAAATCTAAACATCACAGGAAGAACTGCCAAGCTGGGAGAGACAGTAAGCTATACCAATGAAGGTGCAAGTGTTTCTAAGGTTTTGGTGATAGGTTCTTGTATCAGAAATTTTTATCCTTTAGCAAAGTTCACTTAAGTAAGTGTAGAAACCAGGATTGTTACAGGCCTTGCTCTGGATTTGATCTGGAAAACAAAACACAGAGAAGAATTAAGAGTCAGAGACCAATGGAAAGGAACTTATAGATAGATCAAAATGTGAAGATGGAAGTGATACTGAAACAGTTGTTAGTTAATGGTCCTGGCTGAATAGCTTATAAATGTTATAAAATCATGGCCACTCTTGAATAAAATATATATTTATTAAAACTGAGCTTGAAAGCTTACTGGTCTCAGTTCTGAATTAAGGTCAACTGACAGCAAATACTGTTGATAAACTTAGATGTTAGGGAAAATGACAATCAAAAACTCAACAGAATAAGAATTATATATTATCTGTCTGGGTCTGGTTCATCTGTTAGTCTTAATTTGGCCATAACATTTTGAGAACCAGGGAAAATGGTTTCCAGCAGCCAAGCTGATGTAACTGTGTCCATAAAAGGATGAGCAGGTACTTTATAGAGAAGAGTTCTTTATGATCTTTTTAGCTGTTTTTCTAATAGTCATGATTATCCAGTCCATCAGAGTGGCAAAGGAAGGAAGGGAGGTTACCACTATGGCCAGGTACACCCACGATACCAAGAAGTCCACATGGGAAGCAAATGAAACTACGAAAAATAAGTATAAGAATTTTAGAAGCACAGAGATTTGGAGCCTCTTACTTTAAGGGCAAAAGCCTTACAGAACCCAACAAGTTCCAGGGAAAACACGGTATTATAGCACCGTATTAGAACAAAGCCTGAAAAAAAACCTGGGCTTTCTACTCAGAGTAAAAGGGCGAGGGCCAGGAAAAGCACGGTAGGAGAAATAACGTTTGTTAAAATTAAAAAAAAAAAACCCAACACCAATTCAGGTGTATGTAGTTAGCTTCACTTGCTTGGAAAATTCATTTGCATCCCCCAGTCAAGAAGGATACAACACATACTGTATTTTGATTTTTGTTTTTAATGAAAATACATGGGACCAATAGTAAGCCGGGACCAGGAGATTATGGCCGTGGCACTGAAAGGGTGACGTCGGAGCACCAGGCAAGCCGCAGGACGTAGAGTGGGGGATGAAATAAGTGAGACCCGCACAACCAGTAAGAGAGCCAGAATTTTTTCCCAGCCTGCAGCGCTATTTTAGATTTAAGTGGCAAAAGAATCTGAAGAGGAAACCTGCTGCCCAACATTAGCAGAGTCGGCTCTCCCGCCGTGGGGAGGAGGGGAGCGAGCTAGGAGGACTACAGTCTGTGCGTCCAGCCTAAGGAGCCAGCCACCAGGTGTGTCTTCCAGGCAGTTTCCTCGTTTAAGAAGCAAATACTACAAACGGTCACGGGAGTAAGAAGTCTGAGTAAGATTACCAGGCTGAAGCTGCACAACCACAGTTCATGCCCCTTTCTTCCACCCACCGCACAACTGAGGGGAGGAAGAAAGCAATGCTTTCTTGATAACTTCACACTGTGTATGTGAAAAGCTTTAAAAATGGTTTTGTGGCGTTTGCTCTTTTCCCTGTCTTTTCCTCTCCACAGATAGGACTCGACGAACATTTTTCAAATTAAAAGAAACTGCATGGGGGGCACCTGGGTGGCTCAGTCGTTAAGCATCTGCCTTGGGCTCAGGTCATGATCCTAGGGTCCTGGGATTGAGCCCCGCATCGGGCTCCCCGCTCAGCGGGAAGCCTGCTTCTCCCTCTGCCCCGCCCCCTGCTTGTGTTCCCTCTCTCGCTGTCTCTCTGTCAAATAAATAAATTCTTAAAAAAAAAAAAAGGAACTGCATGGAAGTTAGGCTTTTAAACAAACACTGATGATATGAACTTTTGAATTAGGTAATAAATTGTTTAAAATTAAAATCATAAATTTGGGACTCAAGAAAGGAATAAGTATATATGTATCTCAACGAAAATGATATGGCCTATATTTAGGCGGTAGCAAATTTTACAATTCTATATGCTGCTGGAATCTCACTAAAGTTAAATTTTTGTCTTCACTCTTCCCACCAAGCTATGTAAAATGCCCTCTTCCCATGTTTTAGTCTCTGGACCACAAATGGGAGTAACAGCATGAATCATCCGCATTGAATAAACGAATTAGTTATGTTCACTAGGAGCCTACCCGCGGGCTAAAATACTTATCATCCATTATGCTGAACAATCAAAAGTTCCATAAAATGGGTCATTTCTGAAAAGTCATAAAATGCGACCTACTTTAGAACTCAATAATGACTTAAAAATCTTTCCTCATGTTCTAACAGTGGAAGCGGAGTCTGGAAGAAAGTAAGTGCTAAAGTGATCTGTGTGAGAAGGTAATGCAGCACCCAGGATCCCTGTGATCTAAGATCATCCACCTTAGAGATGACTTAGGGTTTATCATTCATATTCAGGGACAACAGCTGCTCTGCAAGGAAAGACTTCTTTTACTAAACGAAAGAACTCTAAGATATGCTTTCACCGTAGCTTGTTAAGGTGGATAGTAAATAACTATTTTCTTCACCACCTGGATTTCTGCCTCCTTTTCCCACCTTTTCCACTCACTCCCCAAACTGCCTTTCCTCTATTTTTTCCCAATCTCCTCTGCTTCCTTCCTGACAATATATCTTGAACCCTCTTCCTAATATTATAATTATAATTATAATACTAATATTAACACTAATATTAGTATTAGGCTAATACTAATAAACGAGCAAACCTCATTCTGAGAAAGTGAAGGCACAACACACGAAGCAGGTTGACAGGGTCACCTGGCAAGGGAGTGGCTTAACTAGAAATAGAAAGCAGATACTCCCAGCACCCATCAGATTAAAGTAGATTACAGAGGTTTATCCCGGCTGCAGCAAATGCTTCAGGTGAAATCATGCATACAGTTAGGTACTAAAGGAAAACTAGATTTGCTAACGTGAAAGCTTCAAAGGCTGCCCTACCATCTAAAAGTTACAGGCCGCTTTTAATGTCATTCATTTGCTCAGAATCTTTCTGCTACATCTCTCTTTTTTCCTTTAGGTTCTAATGAAAAAAGACTGGTTATAAAGTGGCAAATTTAGCCTCCCCTTACAAAGACTGAGGAACCAACAGGGACTGTCTTTTGTTCTGCAGCAGGTCAGGAGTGGAGAGAAGCCCTGATCAGAAACCATATAGGAAAACAACAAAGAAGGTTCTAGCTTGAGAGAAAGAAGAGGGGATAGCAAGAAGAGCCACACAAAAAGCACACAGGCAGGGAGAGGGAAGCAGGAAGTGCCCGTCTCTCCTTGTACACATTCCCGAAGCTATTCGGCTCCCACTAACTCTGCCACGGGCTCCCATTTAAACCAACTCCAGACCTACCTTTCAGGGTGCTGGCCCCAAATGAGAACCACCATTAATAGAGTAGTGGGAATTCTAGCTCCCACTGCTATTTAGGCAAGTTCTAGCAGTCAGGGAATTCCCAATCATGCCAACTAGACTAAAGCAAAGGGATGTGTGTTTCCTGGTATAGCAAGGTAGAAAGGTACATCCAATCTCCCATAGGAAGAACGATCATATGGTGACTAGACTATCACAACAGGATTACATTCACATTTATACCTTAAGTACAGTATGTAATAAATAGGCTTTTGTACCTGGAAAGTGTACTTAATGCACAATACTGTTCTATGGGAAAATATTTGGGGGAGTTGAGGAGTTTAAGTTAAATTGTTTCTTACCAATACAAGACTGCCACCTCATGGTTACACAGGACAACTGCACTTGCAATTGGCGGCAGTACTGGGGAGGGAAGGGGGAGGTGATGATGGAGGACTTTAGGACTCACTCACTACCCAGTTCTCAAATACATTTTCTAAAGCTACTTTGCAATGACCATGGAATGCCTAAGTTAACACTCCATTCAATGTCGAATGGTGTGGAATAATGTGATTCAGCGTGGGAGTGGGATTTCTCAAAAACAAGAAGTGTAACTAAAAATGTTGAGCAATAAATTAAAATTATTTTCTGACCTAGCCACATAAAGTCTCTTTTCTCTTTTACACAGCACGCTGACTTCCGCTTCCAGCTTTGCCAAAGGACTTGCATGTAGTCTAAAGCCGAACATGGGGCCCCACCTCAGAGTTAATGAATCTGTACTTTAACCAGATCTCTAGGTGATTCACAATAAATGTTGAAACCCTAACACTGCTTTAGGTCAAACCAGTCAGGCCACCCACACTTGTCCATTTTGCATATAAAACAAGAAATAATGTTGGTGAAAGCTAAAAATGCTTTAAGAAACCTAGTGTGAACAGAGATTTCAGCAACAAATAAAGAAATGCTTAATTTTACCTTTTGTGAATTTCATATAGTGAACACGGTTTTTGGAGATTTTAGACTTTTCTTCAAGGCTGAAAGTCTTCTTTTCTTTGTTGTCTGAGGAGTCTTAAAAAAAGAATGAAAAGCATTACATTAAACTCTCTGTAATCCATTCTCATTTATTCTTACATTGACATGGTCTGATTTAAATGAAATCTTTAGGAGCCCCATCCTTTATTACTGAACTCCAATCAAATGATTAGAAATATTCTTCTTAAACTGTGTACTAAGAATCAGGCAAGACCATTCACACGGAATTTATAAAATCCTCGAGGAAGAGAACCGAAAACTTGTGTTCACACAAAAACCTACATACAAATGTAATAGTAGCCTTATTTATCATAGTAAAATACTGGAAATAACCCGGAATTCCTTCAATGGGTGAATGGCTAAGCAAAGTCTGGTATATCCCTCTACTGCAACACTACTCCACAATAAAAAGGAACAACCTCGATGGACCTCAAGGGCATTGTGCTTAGTGAAAAAGGTCAATCTACACACGATATGTTCCACTTATATAACATTCTCAAAGTGACAACACTCTACAGCTAGAAAAGGTTTCCAAGGGACAGGGATTAAAGGGGGGTGCTGGAAGGTGAGTGTGAGTCTGAAGAAGCAGCATGAGGCAGCTCTTCTGTGGTAATGAAACAATCCTGTACCTTAAGTGTGGTGATGATTACCTGATTTTATACATGGGATAAAATTCCACAGAACTAAACACACACATACACACACACACGCGCGCGCGCGCATGCACGAAGGCTAAAAAAAATGGTGAAACCTTAATAAGGTCTGTGGTCTAATAGTCTACAAAAGTGTCAATTTCCTGGTTTTGAGGTTATGTTATAGCTGCAATAGATGTCACCACTGGGAAAAAGTAGGTAAATGGTACTCAGGACTCTTTGTAGTTACTATTTTTGCAATTTCCTATACATCTATAATTGTTTCAAAATAAGAAGTTCTTTTTAAAAAGCCAATAAAGGTAGGTTACATGATAATTAAAAAACAGAGCAGAGACGATGATCAGGGTGTGAAGGAGAGCCAGCACTGAGCCATCGCCTCAAACACCAGATTTCAGTGGAGACTCACCTTAAGGACAAAAATAACAAAAACAAATCATCGAGGGATAAACTCATGTGTTTATTCCTTTGATAAAAGAGGAAAATGTGAGCCAGAAATATCAGAACCTAAAATATCAGAGCAAGTAGATCCGGGGTTAGAGTCAATTATAGGATAGTCACTAGCTGCCCATATTCTCTCACCCTTATCTACGTGTCCAGGTAAGGCAGCAGAATACCACAGAAACAGAACATCATAGGGAGAAAGAGACTGAGTTTTCCTATAGTTATGTCATAAACCACTACAGACAGGAAGTTCAGAGAAAAGAGGGGAAAAGGAAATTTTCACCATAATACTGGAGCAAAACCAGCACATGTCCACTGAACATGTTAGCTAGTGGTAATCCTTTCCAGAAATTAGCAATTTTAAAAACAAAGTATGGATTATAAAGTAAGGCTCCGAAAGATATAAAGACAAATGTTTCAAGGTTTCAGACAATCTCTAGCATGGGTTAATTATATCATCAACCTGAAACCTTCTCTTCTGCAGTCACTTTTCAAGAAGAGCGCTTGGGGTTTTTTTCAGACATCCCCCAAGTACATTTTTCTCGTCTTTTGGAGGTCAAACACTATTCTTAAGGCACATAATATTCTCAATGTTGATGTTCCAAACACAAATCACTTAGTAAGTTCAGAGCTTAGATAATAGCTATTATCAAGTGAAGTCTTATCAAGCAGGAAGCACTGGACTAAGAGCTTTCTATGCATTCTTGTATTTCATTTTACAACCATCCTACAAAGTAGCTGCTATGAGGATTAAACTTACTTCACAGAAGGACACGGAAGCACAGAGGGATTAAATAAGGCACAGCTAGGAGGTGGCTATGAAGGGATCCAAACCCAGGTGGATATGAGGATAGTCCACATTCCCACCCACTACCCTGTGTCCCCAAAAGAGCTGCTCTTGCACTTCAGAGGATTTTAAGCATCTCTGGGGGGAGCTGTTCCATCTGCCGAGAATACAGACTTCCCACAGTATATGGAGCATAGACAGATCTTAGGGGAAATCGGTCTCTATCTACTAGTCCCTGTGCATTCTTTCCCCAAACTGCCCTGATCCTGAGTGGATGCAGCCATCTGGCTCTCCTTCACTTCACCCATGTGTCCTTCCCTCATTTAACCAGTGAGGCATGACTCTTCTCTTACCGGGGATAAATAAGGCACAAGCCGAAGTACTAGGGAGCGCCCTCTAATCAAAACAGCAAAACCAGCCCCCACCCCACACCAATCTGTCTCATCCAGAGATGCACTTCCAGAAAGATTTCACTGTAATAATAATTATCAAAATTTATAACATGTTTCCCAGTATTATTAATTGCAATCTACTGATACAACGATAACTTAATCCACAGGAAAAATATTTACACCTAAAACCTTAGGGCTTTTAGAAATAAACCAAAAATTTATATGTATTTGTTTTGGGGCCGAGAAATAGGATAGGATAACAAATCTGAAAAGTTGAAGCAAAAAAGGACATATTAACATAAAATGCTACGTGGTATGTGCAATGGAAATACTATTTCAGAGGAAAGGGAACTATGAAATATAATAGTTCTGACGACTAAAGGACTTGTTGGTGTATTTCTAGATACGTGACAATGGATATCAAATTGCTCTGGTATTTATCGTCCACTGGATACATCTGAGACTGACGTATGGATTTTATCTTGAAATGCCAATATTTCCCAATAGGCCAGAAATTACATTCTGCACAACTATTCAAAGCTATGGTTAAAAATCTTACAGATGTTGCTCTAAAAAATGTGAGACAGAGTATACTGGTTTTCAACATGTGTACAAAAAACCCTTGAAGATCCCTGTCCTAACAGGCATCCCAGTTTTTATTTTCAGAAATCTTAAAATCAGAAAGGGCAAAATATCTGATGGAAGTAACAAACATTTCCTAAAACCTTGAGGTCAGTCCACCAAAAAGCGAAGTTGAGTCTGGTAGAGAGAACTAATCAGTAAAATAATTCCTAAAAATGAAATTTTGAAGAATATACTGAATTTTATATCCCATAAGAAAATAAGGGTTATTTCTAGAATCTTTGTAAGAGTCTAAGAAAAGGACAGTATGGAATCTCTGCTTAGTTAAAAGGCCTACTGTGTGGATTTGTAAACAGTCTTAAGAAACTAAAAATATTATTATGGCAGAAAAATTATGTTACAAGGTTACTGTGCCATCTGCTTTTCAGCTTTAATACAAGTAATATGACCAAAAATTCCCTTGGATGAAGACATACTGTATTTACCAAGGATGACATGGCAGAAAAATAATGTTAGTTTTCTAGGTGACAGGGTTATCAAGAAATTATCAGCTTCAAGATTCATTCCTTGGCCAGGTCTTCCCTTAAAGGAATATTCTACAGGCTTTCCAGTACTGGGAGTGGCAGTTAGCAAGGCCCCGTTTCTTCTGAACTGCTCAGTCCCTGTTGCAAGGCTACCAGGACCCTCTAGTGGTCTTGAGGTGGAACTTAATCTGTAGATCAGCGAGTGACTCTCCAGCTGTCTTCTACTTGCCCTATATACACAAGAGTCAGTCTGCACCGATGAACCTGTGGACAAGGCTGCATGAGGACAAGGGACTACCACTTGGAAGCTGTTATACACCCACTAACTTCCTGACAAATAATACAGGGTGCCCTGGGGCACTTTAAACGTTTCACTGACTGTACTTCTGGGAAAATACATCATGAAGGCCCGACTAAACTAACTGCTCAGCCTCGGCAATCAGCACAAGGAACAAAGTGGAAAACTGTCCCAAAGCAGAGTTTTCACAACTACGATGGCATTTCTCAGAAAAGAGTACATGATACCATCACAGAGAAAAGGTAACTTTCTAGCTATCGCTGTCAAATCTCAAAAGCAAACTGCTCAAAAATCTGCTTTCTTTTCTTAGTACCTACAAAAATGAATCTCATGGCTCCTTTATGGAATCTTGAAGCTGATAATTTCTTGATAACCCTATCACCTAAGAGGTTACAGAGTTTTCTCTAATTCAGTACATCAAGGAGAAAGTTATGATACCAAACAGGGTGTGAAGTCAACTCATTTTCCCTCTTCAAGAATGAGTGTGTGGCTGCCTCTAAGAAATCGAGCCCCAGACTCAAAAGCTTCTGCCTCCATGACTATGGTCATGCAAAGCCAGCTCAAGACTGACACCCTAATCGTGTCACTGAATCCGTGTAGGAAAAGTGACGGCCATTTATACCTCACCAGATACTCATTAAGATAGAAGTTGATCCCTGATATCCAAATTGCTTCAGGTTACTCTTTAGTTAACCTTCACTACAGGTTTAATATGCCATAAATTATTGTAATTAAGTCTACCAGAAAGGGACCCATTTTTAGATTTCTTTTATTGGGACAAATATCATCATATATAGGAGTGGCTGAAGTCTGTACAGTTAGTTATAAAGCAACCTCTCCCCCCCACCCCCACCACTTCCTGGATGAGAAAAAAACAGAACACTGCCTGTATCAAGAAGCATCCAGCATCCCTGTGCCCCTTCCTCCTAGAATGGGGTTTCTCAACCCATAAACTATTGGCATTTTGGGAGGAATAATTACTTGTTTGGGGACGGAGGAGCATAGCTACGCTGTGTACTGTAGGATGTTTAGCTGCATTTCTGGCCTCTGCCCACCAGATAGAAGTAACATCTCCCCAGCTGTGACAACCAAAAATGTCTCCAAACATTGCCAAATGTCCCATGAACGATAAAATTGCCCCCAGGTGAGAACCCCTGTCCTAACAGCAACCATTATCCTGATTTTTGTGATAATCACCTTTCCTCTTGCTTTTTGTTTTGGTTTTAACCATTTACTTTGCGGGGGGGAGAGTAAGAGCCACAGAAAGTGCATAAAACATAGTGTTCACAAATAACCTATATAACTGCCAACTAGGAAAAAAAAAACAGAACCCTAATATCACCCCAGAAGTTCCCCATGGGCCCCTATGCAATCTCAACCCTTTTCCTCTCTCCAAAGGTAATCACTACTGTGACTTTCACAGTAATCACTTCTTTGTGTTTTAAAATAATTTGACCACCCCAGTATGGTACCTCAGTATCAGATTTTTGCCTATCATCTGAACTTTTTACAAGTGGAATCATACTGGATGTTAACTTTGTGTCTCACTTCTTTCAGTCAACGTTAAATTAATGAGATCCTTCTACACCAGGGAACAAACAACAGCCCATAGGCCAAACCCTACCTGCCACCTATTTTTGTAAATAACATTTCATGGGAACATAGCCACCTCCATTTGTTTATATATTGTATACTGTTAATTTCACACTCCAATAGGCAAGTTGAGTAGTTGTGACAGAGACCCTATGGTCGGCAAAATACTTCTATCTGGCCCTTTACAGAAAAAGTTTGCCAACCCCTGCTTTGGACCCTTGCATGTAACTGTACTTCATTTCTTTGCAGTTACAAACACAGCAGTTTACTTATCCATTCTACTACTGACGGACATTTGGGTGATACTGCAGATAATAAGTACTCTTTCCTTCTGACTGAAGTGCATCCTTTAAAATTTCCTTTATTGAAGGTCTACTGGTGGTAAAGCTTTGTTTGAAAACTTATTCCATCCACTTTCTTAAAAAATGTATTTGCTGAGTGTAAAATTCTAGGTTGCCAGTTGTATTTCCCTCAATGTATTACTCCAATGTCTTTTGGTTTCCCCTGTTAAGAACTCTGCTTTCATTTATAACTGTTGCTTCTTTGAAGAGAATCAGTATATTTTCTCTGGCTGCATTAACAATCATCTCTCTTTTGTGTGCATGCCTGTGTGTGCATGTATGTTTGTATTTGTGATGTTCTGCTACAATGTTACACTGTTACATCTGCTATTATGTTTGCAAGTGAAGATTTGTTTAAATGTAATCTGCTTGGATTCATTAAGTTTTTTGAATCTGTGGATTTGTTTTATCACTAATTCTAGACAGTCTTCAGCCCTTATCCCCTTAAATACTGCCTGTTTCCCATTCTCCTTTGTGCTGCTGAGCTTCTATTAGATACTAGATCTTTATCTTTCATCTAAACTTGTTTCTTATTTCTCATCTTTTCCTCTTTCACAGCTGCATTCTGGATAACTGTCTTCTAGTCTATTTTCTAGACTTTCTTCAGCTGTGTCTACTTTGTTATTAAACCCAATAGCACACTCAGTATCCAAGCCTATGGGTGCTAGAAACCGGCCACAGTCATCAATAATGCAACCTTAGCAATACCTGATAGGAAAGAAAAATCTTAGGAAACAAAGAGATTTGGATAAATTTTCAAAGAAAACCCTCATTCACCATCTAAAGCCTTTGCTACTCTCTCTCAATTATCTGGGAACTGAAAAAGTTGGGGGATCAACTTATTTTGGTATTTGTTTCATTTCTTTTGCACTAGATTTTAAGTCTCTTCAGAGAAGGCAATGAGTCTTTTTACCTATTTGCACTTCCTCAGTCTTTAAACAATACCATTAAGAAAGTGAAAAGAAAACCCACACAACTGGAGAAAATATTTTCAAATCATATAACTGATAAAGGGACTGGTACTTGAATATACTAAAAAGTTTTACTAAACAACAATAAAGACACATAACCCAACTGAACACTGGACAAAGGATCTGAATAGCTATTTCTCCAAAGATGACACACAAATGGCCAATAATCAAATGACAAAACAGTCAACATCTTCAGCGGACATGGAAATACAAATCAAAAGCACACATAGATATTACTTTGTAGCCACTAACATGGCTATAATCAAAAAGACAGATAATAACAAGTGTTGGCAAAGATGAAGAGAAATTAAAATCCTCATACACTGCTGGTGGGAATGCAAAAGGGTGTAGCTGCTTTGGAAAGCAGTCTGGCAGTTACTCAAAAGTAAACATGGAGGGGCTCCTGGGTGGATCAGTCGGTTAAGTGCCTGCCTTCGGCTCAGATCATGGTCTCAGGGTCCTGAGCTCAAGCCCTACATCAGGCTCCCTGCTAAGCAGGGAGCCTGCTTCTCTCTCTCCCCAAGCTTGTGCTCGCTCGCTCTCTCTCAAATAAATAAAAAATCTTAAAAAGTTAAACATGGAGTAATCACATCACCCAACAATTCCACTCTACGTATATACCCGAGAGAAGTGAAAATAAAGCCACAGGCCACACCAACACTGACAGTGTTCACAGCTGCATTATTTATAACGGATGAAAAAGTGGAAATAACCCAAATGCCCACCAGCTAATGAATGGGTAAATCATGGTATATTCATACAATGGAGTATTAAAAAAGGAATGAAGTTCTGACACATGCTACAACAAGGATGAACCTGGAAAACATTATGCTAAATGAAGGAAATCAGTCACAAAGGACCGCATGTTGTGGAATTCCATTTAAATGAGATGTCCAGAATAGGCAAATCTTTAGAGACAGAAAGTAAATCAGCAGTTGCCAAGGGTGGTTGGGGGGTTCATGGGGGATGACTGCCACTGGGTACAGAGTTTCTTTTAGAGGTGATGAAATGTTTTAAAATTGGTTCTGGTGAAAATTCTGTGAATATACTAAAAGGCATTGAATTGGACATTATAAATGGGTAAATTATATGGCATGTGAATTATATCTCAACAAAGCTGTTAAAACAAACACATGCACACGTAAGTATGCACAACAAGTCCTTGCCCCAGTTCTCTCCAGACTCTTAGCTGGTTCTTCTGGGTTTTAGTTCCTTCATATTTCTAAATAATATCCTTATACTGCAATATCTTACACCAATTTTCTATTGACTTCCAAAAATGGCACTGAGGAACAAGATACAATTTTCAACTGGCAGGAAGTGTGGACCTTACTGAAAAAATGCATAGACGCTAACTGGGGGAAGAGTGTTCTAGAGACGGAGAAACTAATGCAAAATCCTAAGGCAGGAGGATGCTTGATGTATTCATAAACCAGAACAGGGACCAGTGGCTAAGACGGAATGAGTAAGAAGGAGAATAGCAAGAGATGAGGTCAGAAAGGGAAAAAGGTCCATATTATATAAGGCTGCAAGGGAAAGGACTTTGACTTTATTCTGAATGAAAAGGAGGCAACAAGGGCGAGGGGGTGCTGGTGGTACTGGTGGTCTGAGAATAAGCAGCACAGACTTACACTTTGAAAGAATCACTCTGACTGTTACGCTGAAGGTCATGGCTGGATGAAGAAAGAGCAATTGAGGGCAACAGCTCCCAACCAGGGGCATTTTGCTCAGGGGACATCTGGCAATGTCTGCAGGTATTTGGGTTGCCACAAATGGGGAGGAGGTGGCGGGGGTGGGGGGTGGAAGGGGAAGAAGGTGCTAGTGGCATCTAGCAGGTAAAGGTCAGGAATGCTGCTAATCATCCTAAAATGCACAGCACATGCCTCACAACAAAGAATTATCTAGCCCAAAACATCAGTAGTGCTATGGCTGAGAAAACCAGCTTTAGAAGCTGTTATAATAATCTAGACAAGAAATAACAGTTGCTCAGACCATACTAGCTACAGTGCAGGTGACATGAAGCAGGAAGGGTCTGGATATATTCTGAAGGTAGAACCAACATTTTCTAGTGGACACAGGTCCTTGGCTTCAACAATTAGGAGGAGGGAATTGACATCAACTGAAATGGGGAAGACTGTGGATAAAACCATTTGCGGGGTGGAGGTGGGGAAGCAGCCAGAACTGGAGTTTGAGTATGTTAAGTTTGAGAAGTTGATAGCTGATGACACCCTGAATGAAGATACTGAGTTGGGGGTTCAATACAAGTCTGGAGTTTAGGAGAGATGGTAATGCAGTCATGAGAAATCTGGCAATTGTGACCAAACATCTCAGCCATGGTTTGTTATATCCAGCCATGATTTAATAAATAATTGGTGTAGCTAAAAGATGAGAGAGGTCCAGGACTGAACTGCAGGGCCCCAGACATGATAAGGCTGGGAAAAGAGAATCGCAACAGAGATTAAGGAGTGGCAGTGAAGGGGGAAGAAAGGCAGGAGATGATGCGGTCTGGGAAGGCACGGGAAACAAGTGATTCAAGGAGGGGTGAACATCTGTGCCACAGGCAAAGTAAGACAAGGACTGAAAAATGCCCAGTGGACTTAGTAACGTGGAAGTCACTGGTGACTTTGGCAAGGGCAGTTTCTGTGGAGCAGTAAGGCAAAGTCTGAAGTGGGTTTAGAAGAGACAGGAGGAAGATTCCCTGTCTTCTGCCCACAAAAGGATAAGTGCTATGGATCATGCCCCTCTACTGTAAACACTGGGAAAACAAAAGATATGAAACTACTCATCACACACTGGACAACAGGCAGCACAGGACTGTCATCCTTGACAGATGGGTAACAAAGGATGTGAGCTCTAGGGCTGCCCCAGCTTTCTGTCAAGAGGCAATTTCTGGACATGGCATAAGGAGGGGAAGCCCGCATGCGCACAAGGGTCTTACTGAAATGAAAATGTATGTCCACACAGTATACATAAATGTTCATAGCAGCCTTGGGTACGGTAGGCAAAAACCGGAAACAACCGAAATGTCCATCACCAGGTGAATGCATAAACAAATTACGGCATACTCATACAACAGCATACTATCCAGAAATGAAATGAACTACTGATAAATGCAACATGGATAAATCTCAGAATCGTGCTGAGAAAAATAAGCCAGGCAGAAAAGAAAATACCTAATCTATACGGAGAGATCAGCGGTTGCCTGGGCCAGAGAATGAAGTGGGGGGGTGGGATGTGGGGAGGAGCAGAGGACCGACTGGGAAGTGACCCAAGATAATTCTTTGTAATGATGAAAATTTCTTTATCAAGGTTCTTACGATTACAGGTATATACATTGGTCAAAACTCATGGAACTATACCCTCAAAAATGGGTATATTGTATTATATATAAAGTATACCTCAATGAAGTTTATTTAAAAAAAATATTCTAGGCAGAGTGCTGCTTCTAGTAATGGTGAACTGACTCATTTCAATAATCTCTCTTGTCAAGAAAACTACAACAAAATATGGGGGGGGGGCCAGGGGGGGATGGCTCAAAGACATTACAGTGGAGCAAAGCAGAGAATTACAGTCCCACTTAAGGATAAGGAAATCCAGAGAAGTGAGTCTGATGTTTGGGGCTCCCCCTCCCCTCGCCACTGCTGAGCATCAACACTAGAAGAGGCAAAAGAGAGGTAGAGCAACTAAGCAGACTATCTGAGACTCGCTCAAGGCATGTTACAAGTTTTTAAAAAGAGAGGATAGGAGAACTGAAATCAATTTGTACAGAAAATTAGAGTTTTGTGGCAAAGAAGAGCAGAAGCTTCAGGAAGTGGAGGTAAGTGGGCTCAAGAAACAGTTTTAAAATTAGTGTTAAAACAATTTTTTGAGTAGGACATAACACACATGGTATAGTCATGAAGGTACAAAAGGACTACAGTAAAAATCCTCTTCCCTGAGGCATCTGGATGGCTCAGTCAGTTAAGCGTCTGCCTTCCGCTCAGGTCATGATCCCAGGGTCCTGGAATGGAGCCCTGCATCAGGCTCCCTGCTCTGTGGGAAGCCTGCTTCTCCCTCTGCCTCTCCCCCTGCTTGTGTTCCCTCTCTCACTGTGTCTCTGTCAAATAAATTAAAAAAAAAAAAATCTTAAAAACAAAAAACAAAAAACACCCACAAAAAACCCTCTTCCTCTGTCACTCAGCTCCCTCCCTAGACGCAACTAGTCTTACCAGTTTTTCGGGCATTTTTCTGCAGATATTTTAGGTATATATATGTATGTGTATATTTTATGTATATAAAATATATTTTATTGTATGTATTTTATATACATAAAATATACACACAACAGATATTTTGGAGCTACCCTATGTATATCAACTTCAGCACCACTGATATTTGGGCCAGATAATTTTGTGTCATCGGGGACCATCCCTGTGCACCTTAGATATTAAACAGCTTCGCTCGTCTCCATCTACTAGATGTCAAAAGTACCCCCATCCCCAGTTGTGACAACCAAAAATGTCTCCAGACATTGCCAAAATCACCCCCAGTTGAAAACCACTGATGTATACCCAACCACACACACACACGCATTTCCTCTCTATATTTTTCTACAGATGCATGCTGTACATATGGTTTTTCATCTTCTTTTTTTTTTAACCCTATAACTGGAGATCATCCATCAGTCGTATAAAGATCTCAAATTTTATGTATATCTTGCTGCCAACAAGTACAGCTCTTTATAATGTTCATTATCTTAAGAGCATTCTATTTTTTTAATCTGGGGAGAAAGTACATTATTGCCTTTGATTTCATTAATGACAACTAGGACTAGCCTAAGTATCAAGCCCAAATCCCTTCACCTACAAGTATCACTCTTTCTTGGTGGCACTATATCCTAATTACTAAAAATATTCAGAGGAAATATTCTACTTTGGACTTCTATCTCTACAAATAACAACAATAATAAAGATTACAGCAGCTAATACTTATTAAGTACTTACCATAGGTTAGGCAGTGTTCAAAGTACTTTAGCTATAGCAATATATTTAATTTTTACAATCACCTTCTGAGGATGTACTATTATCTCCCTTTCACCAAGAAGGAAGGGACAGAGATGTTCAGTAATTTACTCAAGGTCACACAAGCAGAGACGTCAGAATCAGGATTCAAATCCAGGCAATCGGGCTCTAGTGTTCATCTCCAAGCCATGGCACTCTATTACTCTTCAGTCAAAACCTACAAGTCTTATACGATCACGTTTATATTCATATTTGTGTTTCTACTGAGTTTAACTGAAATCCTGAATATAAAGATGTTTCTTTTTATAATTAGTAAGGGCTAAGGTCCTTGAGTTTTACTATTGCATATATCCTGCACTTCCTAACACCAGTCCAGGTAGTGTTTTCATAAAACATTTTCCTTACGTTTTTCTCTGGCTAACACATTAGCATCTTTTATATTAAGAACCATATATCTTTTTATACAGAACTGTTAGGATAGTTCTAATAGCTATCCCACGGATAAGGAAAACTGTCCAAGTTATAGATTCCAACAAGAGGGAATTAGGGAAAATACAAACACAGCACCTTTCTCTTCATGCTTTTGGGCTCAGTCCCATACACAGCACTGCAATAAATCTTCCCAGAGCTGGATTCACACTATAATTTTACCAATTACAGGCATATCCTGCTAGCTACCTCCTAAGTAGGGATCGTCCCATACATCTACATATCCTCACGTCGAACTCGGGATCCAGCACACAGCTCAACAAATGTTTGCTGAACTTGGCACTTTTTAATTTCATTCCACGAAGTTCTTCCTCCTTCAATTTAACAAACATCTTTTGACAGTATACTACAAGCCAAATATTGTGCATGGGGAACAGAAAGAAATTCCTTATAAAAATGTCTGCAAAACACAACTCAACAACAAAAAAAACCCAATTCTAAAAGGGGCAAAGGAATTGAAGACAATTTTCCAAAAACAGAAATAGCCAGCAAGTATATGAAAAGATGTTGAACGTAACTAGTCACCAGGGAAATGCAAATCAAAAGCATGAGATATTGCCTCACACCCATCAGGATGTCTGCTATCAAAAACAAAACAAAACAAAACAAAAGCAAACCACATAAAATCAAAAACCCAGAAAATAACAAGTGTTGGCAAGAATATGGAGAAACCGGAAGCCTTGTGTACCGTTGGTGGGAATGTAAAATGGTGTAGCCATTATAGAAAATACTATGGCAGTTCCTCAAAAACTTAAAAATAGAATCTCATTACCATGAGATTCAGCAATCCCACTTCTAGATATGTACCCAAAAGAACTGAAAGCAGGACTTGAAGAGACATTTATACATTCATGTTCACAGCAGCATTATTCACAATAGCCAAGAAGTACAACCCAAGTGTCCGCTGAAGGGTGAATGAGAAACAAAATGTGGTCTATACATACAATGAAATACTACTGAGCCTTAAAAGGAAGGAAATGGTACAACATGGATGAACCCTGACAACATTATGTTAAGTACAATAATCCAGACATAAAAGGACATACTGTATGATTCCACTTATATGAGGTATTAAGAGTAGTCAAATTCAGAGACCGAAAGTAGAATGGCTGCCAAGGCTTGAGAGAGAGAATAGGGAGTTAGTATTTAATGGGGAAAGAGTTTGTTTTACAAGATGAAAGGTTTTATGGATGGATGGTGTCGGTGGTTGCACAACAGTGTGAATGTACTTAATGTTGCTTATCTGTACACTTAAAAATGGTTAAGACAGTTAACTTTATGTTATATATATTTTACCACTATTTTTTAGAAATTTGTTTGCAGAAGAGCTAACAGTCCAGATTTCATCAATGACTATCCAGCACAATTAACTGAAGTTATGTCCTTGCCTTCCAAAGAGCCATGTGACAAAAACGTACCTTAACCTCTAAAATTAGACCAAAGACCCGTAAGTTTGAGCCTACACCATCCATGCCCTTCCCCTCGGCAGTATTTTCTGTTAATTTAATATGGAATGCCCAATATTCAATTGTTTCATTTTCAGTTCCCAGGCCTTAGATATACAATTTCTAGTACTGAGCCCTTGTAACAAATTTTACTATATACCTGAGCATTTTGAATTTCTGACATATATTCAAAATACAATAAATTTCACTAGGCAGAATCAGTACCAAAAAGGCTCTTCTATTAAGCCTTTGCTGGCTGCTAGTTTGTGGCCCCACTTGATATTTCTTGCTTTGTATTTTTTTTTCTTGTTTTATATTTTAAAAACAAGTTTTTAGTCACACTCAAGGATCCCTGGAAAGATCACTTTACTATTTGAGGTTGTAAACTGAACGGATTTATCTTGCCATTCTCAAACACTGGGAAAAAAGTGTGTGCTTTTAATGATGAGAGCACCATTAAAATGTATACAGAAAGGACTATTTATAAGAGCTTCAATCAATTAACTTTCAGATATATTATGCTTACAGTAAAAAGAGTTAATAAAAATGTTTTAAATTAAGACATTATCTCTTCTATAAATCAAATGAATAACAAAGCAAAGGTTTTTCCTACCTGTTGTTTCCTGCCCATGGCAAGTGTTCAGCTCAGCCAGAAGCTGGTTAAAATCATCCTGATGAGCAATCCAGTTATCCTGAAAACACCCAAAAAATCAATTAAAGGCAAGCCTGTTGTTTACATACACTGGTTGAGATAAGATATATTTTAGAATCAAGGAAATCTGGTTGTTAATGTGAAATTTTAAATGTTTCATCAAAATATTATGTTACAAATTTGAATGAAGAAATAATGTAAATTTGAAATGTAATTTATCTATATTAATATGAAAAATAGGCTTTGGGGTGCCTGGGTGGCTCAGTTGGTTAAGCATCCAACTCTTGATTTCTGCTTGGGTCATGATATCAGCGTTGTGAGATTGAGCACCGTGAAGGGCTCCACACACAGCAGGGAGTCTGCTTGAGACTCTCTCTCTCCCTCTGCATTCACCCACCCTGCCGTGTACACACACACTCTCTCATATCAATCTTTTAAAAAATTCAAAATTCAAAAATTCAAAATTTAAAAAAATTTTTAAAAATGGACTTCTTGGAAGATTAAGTCCCGATTTCAAATGTGGATAACTTATCAACAGTCCACTTATAATCAAATTATCAACAGGCAACCTCTGTGCTAAATATTAAAATAAAGGAAAAAAAATTATTATTTTTCTCTCACTATGGGAATATTATGTAGGTTAAAGGGAAAAAAGTAGTGACAGACTTCAGGGATCTCTTCTTTGCTCCTCTGCACTGAAAATATTTTGCCCAATTCTATTTGCTCGCGTCAACCCCAATTTTACAAAACAACACTGAGGAAGGGAGTAGGAAAGACTCCCAAGTTCCCTGGATCAGTTAGCACCCTCGTAAGGTGGTGCTAATACATTCATTATAAGAAAAACAATCAGACTTTAAAAGAGAATGGGTATCTCCAAAACAATCTGAACCAATGGGAAGCAAGGTATCAATGTAGGAAATTGCCCCATACACACTTTTTAAGAATGCTGAAGGTTAAGGCATATTAAATAGGTTTACTGGGCAATGCTTCTCCTAAAAAATTAAGTGTATCCATACATCTATCTCTCAAAGCATCAGTATTTAAGGGGAAATGTGAATAAATTCAACCACTGAATATCAACAGTCAGAAATAGGTAACTGGACAGATAAAGGTCACCACTTTCTTGCAGAAAAAACTTAGTTTCTTTCTGAAACTAAACACCACCAACTTTTAATAACATAAGCAAATATCAGAACACAGGTAAAGATGAAAATGCCTTTCTGTACTGAAATGAGTACAAAATTATAAATATTCTATAAAAGAAGTATTTTTTTCAAAGTTTAGCAATAAAACTAATTTGGATCTCTTAGACATAAGCAAGTCAAGAATCCCATAAGGACAACAAGGCAAGGTGAAGGCATGTGATGTGATGAAGAGCCTGCTTAGTTATGGGCTCTTTAGTTAACCACACCATGGAGGATACACACTTGAATAGTTGAAAACTGATCAATTTGATTGGATTAAAATGTTTATATTTATAAAAAAGCAAATCGTGCAAGGAAAACCCCCAGTAGACACACTGTTGCTCACTTCATTATTGATTGTAGCTCCAAGTCCCAGGTGGTTATTTTTAACTTGAACTTTAATATGATCTGTGGCTCCTTGCTCCTGAGCCCCTAAACCCTGTGGAGATCACCAAAAGAGAGTTAGCATTTTTATCAAGTATCAAGACAGATCGCATCTTTCCTCCTTTATCAACCATTCAATTAATTATTAAATATCCAGGAGTGAGGCACTATCCTTACCCTCAAAGAGGACACAGTCTAATGGATTCTTATAATGTCTGTAATACCAATACACTCATAATAATGAATGCTACTTCTTCAATCTGACACCCACTTCATGGCCCATGTAAACACTACCAAGAACAGGCCTTTCTGTGATGCTTAAAATCAGAGCACTACCACCAAACTAATGGATGCTCATTAGAGATATTACAACTCTATGGCTCTCTCCGTTAAATAATTTTATAAAACAACACTGAGAAAGTGGGGAGAGGAGACCAAGTCCCCTGCATCAATTAACACTCATGTGTAAGGTGTCCCAGAGAAGTTGCTGTACTGAAGAAACTAAAAGGTAACCAGGTTCGCTAAGAGAAAATAAGATGATATAAAAGAGACAGACCTCATAGGACCTTGGAAATTATGGTAGGAATTTGGACTTAATTTTTTAAAACAATGGGAAACCACTGAACTTCTATGCAAGGGAATGCCACAATCTAATTTCTGTACTTTAAAAGGTACTGTGGCTGTTGTTTGGCAAACGGCCCAGAGGTAGAAAAGGAGGGAGGGAAGCAGCTGTGAGGGTGCAGCAGTGATCAGGGCAAGAGATGAGGATGGTGTGTGGCCCAGGATGGGGCCCTGGGGGGAGAGGAGTAATGACCAGGGAGGCGAGAAGTGAGAGAGGTACAGGAACCAGGCAGGCCCATTTGCAAAAATGGGGAAGACTTGAGAAGGAAAAGACTGGCAGGGCTGGGGGAAGGTGGGGGGTGGATCAACAGTTTTATAACAAAAATGATAAACCTGAGATGCTTACTCAAGTGGAAATGCCAAGCAGGCTGGTGAATTTACAACTGTGGAGCTCAGAGGACATTTCTGGACCAGATGTAGAAAAGTCCTCAGAATTCAGACAATTCCAAGCATGGTCTGGAATGAAAGAGCTCACCTGAGCAGAGTACAGAAAAAGCCTGGGGCTGAACCCTGGGGAGCTCCAAAGCACAAAAGCCTGGAGAAGGAAGAGCCAGCAACACATTTAGGAGTGGCCAGTGAGGGAGAAGGAAAAAACAGAGAGGAGGGCAGTATGGTAGAAGCAGAGACAGAAGTACTTCAAGAACAGTCAATTATGTCCAATGCTGCTAAGGAACTGAGTAACATGAGAACAGAAAAGGATCCAGTGGATTTGTCAACAAGGTCATTAAAGACCCTCACAAGAACCCTTTAAATACAAAGATATCAGGAGAAATCCTATGTCAGTTGGGAATAAATGGAGTGTGAGGAAAATGAAAAAATGTGTATTCTTAGCTATAAAGGGGAATAAAGTTTTACTATTAGCAATATAAAACAATGATGGTTAAGTATGATTCTAAGTGCAGCTAATTAAAAGGTACAATTTATGAAAAACGCCAATCACAGCAATTTAAATGATAAAGAGAATTGACATCTATGTTCAATTCTAACTTTATCATTACAATTTAGTTATTTCTCCAAAATCACTTACTGATCTAAAACATAAATTTCTCCCAGTCTCCGAAGAAAGATGCATCCTCCTGATTTGCCTTTTTGCATGGCTCCAATTTCTTTTGCTCTTCTCCAACGTACCTTTCCTTTAGACCACCCCATCTTCTCTAGCATCCTCTGGCCAAACTTGGAATCGTCATTACTCCACGCAGTATTTCTTGGATCCACAGCCCATTTCTGCTTCTGCCTTCCTAGAAGTGACAAAGTATCTCATCAGCAATTTATCTTTCAAACCTGGAAAATACGACACAAATACACACAAAACCTAATACATACACACATACTTGCAAAAAATGTGACAAACAGTATGTTTTATTAGCTACAGATATTGGATTCAGCATTCAACGAAATATCATCAGATTGGATCACTTACCCTGGTTTTCCCAATAACTGTATATTCTCAATATACAAATTGGCCTAAGAATAGAATAACAATGTTCCCTCCATATGTGACAAACAGAAATACATGATAAGCCATCAGCTGGCCTTCCGCACTCAGCGAAAGGCAGCATCTGAAAGCACCTGTCAACAGGGGTGTCACCACCACCACGAGCAGCAATCACTGCAGCTTTCCTTGCCAGACAGCACGTACCAAATGCTATCCATGCACTGTAGTCATTTTGCACAGAGACCCAGTGAGGATGGATATTCTGATCTCCATTTCTCAGATGAGAAAATCTGAGGCTTAGACAAAGAAATGTGCCTAATGCCCCCAAGCAAAAATCAGAGCCTCCATACAAAGCAAGGTTCAGGTGACTTCAAAGCTTACATTCTTAATCCACAGTCATTATGATCTTGGGGAGAGTCAACTGTACCCTACACACACGTGATCTACAGATATTCGTGATACCATCCCTTGTCATTCAAATGCCCTAAAGCCACATGACCCCTTCTCTGAACTTCCAGTATAAATTATCTGCTTCTTTTCTGGCATTTAACTCACATTCTTCTGTATGGTGGCTATTTATATCCATCTCTGATGATTTCTATTAGACCATCATCAACTTATGGCTCATATTTGTGTGTTATTCTTTTTTATGCTTCATTGCAACAAGTAGAAAACACTGTACTCATTGCAGGCGCTATGTGTATGGGTGTATGAGTGGATTGGAGAGAAGAAAGCAAAAAAAGAGACAAGAGGAGGGGCACCTGGGTGGCTCAGGCGTTAAGTGTCTGCCTTTGGCTCAGGTCATGATCCCAGCGTCCTGGTACTGAGCTCCACATCGGGCTCCCCGCTCTGCGGGAAGCCTGCTTCACCCTCTCCCACTCCCCCTGCTTGTGTTCCCTCTCTCGCTGTGTCTTTCTCTGTCAAATAAATAAAATCTTTTAAAAAAAAAAAAAAAAGAGAGACAAGAGGAAAGGAAGATAGGAAGGAACATATTTAAGGGAACTGCATTGAATCTCTTCTATTAAGTATTTTTTTAAATGCATATCAATAACTGACCATTAGGAACTCAAATTTGTCCTTGTAGTTTTTTTTTAAGATTTTATTTATCGAGAGAGAGAGGCACTCCAGGATCATGACCTGAGCCGAAGGCAGACGCTTAACCGACTGAGCCACCAGGTGCCCCTAGCGCTGTATATTAAGGAAAACTACTGCAGAGATACAGAACCTCAAAAGTTCACAGAACAAGAACATGAAGCCCCAAAGTAAATTGTGGAATTTGCAGGTCAAGTGACATTATTATTCACCTACTGCAGCAACCAAAGCACAGTATGTCACTATCAACAACAGCCTGGTAACTTTGTCCATTCTTTCTCCCTCCCTTCCTCTTTCCCTTCCTCCTTCCCTACCTCCCTCTCTCCCTTCTTTCTTTAAGAAAGGCAGACAGCCATGTGCAGCAACCTCATTTAGATGTGTCTGGAGTCTTAGAAGCTTGACTACCCCACGTCCTCCTACAAATGGACCTTGAGAGCTTGTTTGGAGGTTCTAGCAGGGGAGCGCAGCTACTCGTATACCTTTGACTGAAGAAAGGCCCTCTTTATCCCTCCTTTATAGGGGAAGGTCGTCCTCTCCAACCTAGCATACAGCTTCGACCTAGCACACGGCTTAGGGAGGGACACATGTCGAGCAGGGAGGAAGGTGACACCAACCTAGCCAGCCAGATCAGCCCAATCAACCCTGGCGATCAATACGGTAACAGATGTCACAGCCAGATCATCTTCACAACATAATTTAAAAGTAACAACTTCTAGTCAGAGGGCTCACTGTATTACCTGTAAAATCAATAGAGACCCAAACTATACACAGCCTAGCAAAAATAAGTGAACCTTTTATAAGCATGTAGAAAAAGGCTACTTATGAAGCAAAACAAATCTATAGTTTTACAGGAAAAGGATAACCCCAAAATGCTAACCATGACTAAGTTACTACTTTACCTATCTTAGCAAATATATAGCATAATGTTGCCTCTGCTAATGAACAACATACCAGATATGAGCCTCGTTAACCAGTGTTCTCTCTGTGAGGCTGCTTACTGGTGTGTGTCAGAATTCATGTCTCTGTTCAGTAGTGCTTGCCAGGGTGTTCTGAATGGGGCTTATACGAACGGGACATTTTTCAGAATAAATGAGGCCACACTTTGCAATAAGAACTCCAACAGTTTATGTTACATATGTTTATATAGCAGACTAGAGTGCTTATACCAAAGATCCCAAAGGTCAGTTCCTCTTCCCTGCAGAAATGTCAGGTAACCTCAACCAATGGGGTAGGACAGGGTTTCCCCAATGAGGATGTTAAATGGGGGGGGGGCACACTTCCCACTAAAATAAAAAAGGGCAATAATGGGTGAAACAAAAGTCAACAGTGTTCCATATTAGAGACTTCCCCAGAATGTTTAATATGCAGATGTGTAGATCCTCCGAGGGCAAAGCAGGAATGCCATGTTTCCCAAATTTATTTGCTCAGAACCTACTTCCTTGAAACACTCTCTGGCTCTAGTGCTATAGAAGTTTCCAGGTTTAGGAAATCGGGGAAGGAAAAGACTGTCACTGGTCTGTTCATACTGGATCAACATTTACATGTGCTTTGTTATTCTTTTTTTATTATTTTTTTATTACTATGTTCAAGTGCTTTGATATTCTTATTCCACAGTTACTCTGTGCTTAGATGTCAGCTTTGCTAACCCTATGTGCAGAACAGAACATAGCAGGCCTCACTGCTATCCTTCAAAAGGCTTGCTTACAAGGTTGGCACCTTGGCTGGGAACTTGGGTTTCAGGAGGGTTCCCAGCATTCTCAGAATTCATGAAGGGCTCATCATGCCTGTTTATACAAACAGTATGGTTTATACTGAATACCTGGCTTTCCTTCTGGGAGTCTGGAATTTGGGTACATGCCAAGCAGAGACTGCCTACATGACCAGCCCCCAGTAAACATGACACCAGTTCCTAACAAACTTCCCTGGTTTGCAACACTTCACAAGCGTTGTCACAACTCATACTGGGGTAATTAAGTGTGTCCTGTGTGACTCCACTGAGGGAGGACTCTGGAAGCTTGTGTCTGGTTTCCCTAGGACTTAGCTCCATGTATCTTTTCCATTTGCTGATTGTTTAGCCGTAATAAATCTCAGCCGTGAGTACAACTTTCTGCTGAGTCCTATGTCCTGAATCCAAGCAAATCACTGAATCTGGGATGGTCTTGGGGATGCCTGACGCTATGTGGAACAGCAGTGTGAGAGTAGAGTACCCTGAATCTGCAGAATCACTACTTAGTCCCTCTAGCAGGGACTCCTATTTGAAGACCTAACTGTAGTCGATTCCATCAGGACACTTTCAGGATAACCCCAATAAACAACCCTCCATATAACAGCTTTAAGAGATTTCACTTTTCAGTCACTCCATGCCTATTACCACCTGGCTTATGCCAGGATTCAGCTTACTCTGAAAGGTGTGTTGAGTTCCAAGAGTCAGGGACAGAAGTTTTGTCTTTTTTTTTTCTTTTTCAAAGGACACTTTGAAATATTCAAGAGCTCAAAATATACCATCCACGTACCATGTATTCCTTTTAAAAATTCAAGACATATTCAAAATTAAGGAAACTGCAGTATAGAATCTTAATGCAATGAGCATTAAAATACATTAACTATAGTGTGATTTGACTACACATATGATGATTGGAAGTATCAAAAACTGATCTCAAAAAGGAAACAATCTGTAAAGAAAGTAGTAACTTGAGGGGCGTCTGGGTGGCTCACGGGTTGAGCATCTGCCTTAGGCTCAGGTCATGGTCCCAGGGTCCTGGGATCGAGCCCTGCATCGGGCTCCCTGCTCAGAGGGAAGCCTGCTTCTCCCTCTCCCACTCCCCCTGCTTGTGTTGCCTCTCTCGCTGTGTCTCTCTCTGTCAAATAAATCTTTAAAAAAAAAAAGTAATAACTTGACAAAAATCTGGGTCTAAAACTCCAAATGATGTAATGACCGGTAAGTGAGATCAATAAATTAAATTCTTGTCTTACATAGGGGAGGTTTATGTAAGCTAGATTTCTTGTCTTGCACAAGGAAGTCCCAAGAAAATAACACTTGATATCACAGAAATACTAAATAAAAATATTTTTGAGAAACAAAAAGAAAACTACTAGATTTTAAAAATAGGATAAGTACCTATGGCGAAAATAAAATAAGATATAGTCCACATGGCAAGGGAAAACAGAGGAAACAGCATGCTTAATGAATTGAAAATGTTCACTAATGTTAAGTGGGGGAGAAAACAAAACTATACCTACAGAATTACCCCAATTTTATAAACCAGCAGAAAAAATAATTGCTAGGCACTGAAATTATGAGACTAGGACGTTCCTTTGCTCCTATTTTCTTACTTCTAAAATAAGAACACCAGTCCTGGGGCGCCTGGGTGGCTCAGTCGGTTGAGCATCTGACTCTTGGTTTTGGCTCAGGTCATGATTTCAGGGTCCAGAGATACTGCTCCATACTTGGCAGGGAGTCTGCTTGAGATTCTCTCCCTCTCCCTCCGCCTAACCACCCCCACCCCCCCCATGCTCTATCTCTCTCTCAACTAAATAAATCTTTAAAAACATAAAATAAGAACAGCAGTCCTAAATATCTAATCACAAGGGATGCCGAAGACATAAACTTAGCAAGTTATTTTAAAAGACAACACAAAGTATCAATATTATCATGGCAAAGATTTGAAAATTTGGAGTCACGGTGGGGAGAGAAGAACTGAAAATATTCTCTGAAATCATGCAATTTGAATTACTGATATCTACAAACAGCATTTCACACCTGTATAAAAGGCATTTCATACTCTGAAATGTTTTCATGTTCACCATCTCATTGATTTTTAAGCCAACCTAGTAATGAAGATAATAAAAGAAGGTTTTTAATAGCTCCGCAGAAATTGATCATGGAAAGAGACATAAATGAATAGCAGAGCCAGGGCCAAAGTGCATGCTGAATTAAGCATACATCAGAGAAATTAAAACCAGAAGAGATTCTAGCAGCCCTAGTTTCACAAATGAAGAAACAGAGCCCATTTAGTCACAGTCTAAAACATATGCTTTTCTATAAGTCCCTATTAAAAAACAGTAAGAAACTGCTGGCCCAGTGACAAAAAGGTAAAGACACAGTGATAACTAGATCAATTTTGTCACTTTCTAGCTCAAAGACTCGGGGCAAATTATTTTCCTCTGAACCTGGATTTCAGCCCCCGTAAAATTGGAACGGTGCCTTACCCCTTGCGTTTGTGCTCCCATTCTCCCACCTACTTAGATAAGAGAATGCTGACAGCATTTATTTCATAGAATCCCTGTGTGGCTGCTATTGGCCTGTTAAACAAGCCTTTTCTGTTCCTTGCTCACTATACACTTCAAAAAGTCACGGGCCGGCTTTTCATGACAAAGCACGACTGCCACCTAGTGGCAGGCATAGCGACAGATACCGCTCAGAAGTCAAATCGCCTCTCCAGAGAGAGGGAATTAATGAACTTACTCGTAAAGTGAAGATAAATGTCAAAGGCAAAAAGCAGGGCACGGCGTTGCAGCCAACACTTCTGTCATGCAAGAATGTTAACAATTCCAACTAAGTCCAAACCGTCAGTCTTATTTAGAATCACTCATTAGTCCTGCATTCCCTAAAAAAGGCTAACTTCTTGTGTTAGATGCTTCTAAACCCCTTGCTTTTCTTTCTCTGGATTCAATAAATCTTCGAGAACGGGATTTCACTGCCTGAAGAGATTCTGCTGGCCCAACCGCCTCTTTTTAACCAGAAGAAGCTGAGGTCCGGCGAAGTGAAACAACAGCTCAGGGTTTGCCCGGTCCGCGTCCTGGCTCCCATTTGAACCCACCGCGTGCGTGCTCAGACCTGAGCGTAAGGACAAGAGTCCCACGTTGACACGCGCAGTCTCTTTCACTAGTAGACCGGTACCTAACTTCCGGCGAAAGGTGGGCTGGGAAATCTCCGCGGCAGGCAGGGCGAGCCGAACCGGGCTTCCACGTCCCCCGGTATCCCCCGCCCCGTTGCGCGCCGACGACCCGCACCCCGCGCCACTCGGTCCGGCCGGGCGCGTCACCTGGAACCTTCACCCTCGCGCCCTCAACTCACGCTCAGCCAGCATCGACATGTCGAGAGCCTGGGGCGCCGCGAGTCTCCGGACCTGAGCGGTGGCGGCTACCGAGCAGCCGGCTCGCGAAGAAACTAGAATCACGGGACTCGCAAACCAGGGGCACAGCAGCAGCCAGGGCGCGTGCTGGTGACGTTAGTGAGGTGCGACCGGCCCCGGACCACGTGGCGGCGAGGGGGCGGGACGCGGACGTTCTGGGGGCGGGGCGAAGGAGTTCCGGTAGGTGAGGGAGCGCGGACGCCCCGGGGAAGAGGTCGGAGGTCTCCGGAACTAAAGCCGGTGGAGAAAAGGGTATGGGTTCATTCGCTTGAGCAAGTGCCTGTACTAAATGGTTATAGTAAACCCTTTCTAAGAGTGGCTGCCACAGGGCAAGCGCTCGGTAGGGTTACCTGTATCATTCTCAGTATTGATTACTAAATGCCAAGCATGGTGCTTTCTGGAAATAAAACATGAACTCTGCCCTCGGTTAGCTCACAGTCTCATGAGGAAAGAGACATGTAAACAACAGCCCTTAGGGCCGTCAGCTTTTTAAAACTGCGTGTATGAGGAGTTTGAGAAACTCACCTGGAGGGGAAGACTTTGCACTGTGGTGCTCTGCCCTCTGAGATAGAGCAGTAGGTAAAGTAGATACATATCTATCTATGGGACCCCAAATTAAGACGATAACTAAATGTGGCAAAAAATTGGTCTCTAACATGATGTCTTCAACAAGACTAAGTTGTTTTGTTTCTTCTTTTATAAAATGCACTCTAGAACTCTGCCTTTATCGTAATCATCTCCTTATCCATACCAACACCTAGCAAAATAATTTGAGTATGGTATGGGCTCTATAGCCATCTGTGAATTTTAACTGAAGTGTCTCGGTCTCCAGGGGAGTTCTAATGAACTTCTGGCAATGAGAATCTTAGACAGATAGGAAGGACATCTTGCACAGGTGACTGACTCTCCAGTGAACTTAAGGTGATGGTATTGATAGAAGTCTTAGCCCCCACAAGCAGAACATAAAGGAAGCAGCCAGGTGCCACGAAACGCCGTGTAAAGGACTAGATTCCTGTTCTAGATGAATTTGCCCTTTAACGAGGAGTCTAGACAAACAAGGTTAGCTTCTCTAGTTTCATAAAAATCAGAAAAAAAGAGACAAAAGAATAGTTACCGCTATTAGTGAATACCCAGGAGCTGGGCGGAATAAGGAGATGCAAAATTAATGGAAATTTTATAGCTAAGTCAGGGATCCCATAAATTGTGCCATGGAAAACAGGGAGTTGGACTTGCCAAAATTAGAAAGGCAGGATCACCCAAGTCTTTGGATAATTAGCTGATCTGTCCAATGAGACCAGAGAAAATAGAAGGTAGTTACATAAGTGTGGACAATAGTGAATTGAAAAAAAAGTCAAAATTTGCAAGCACCGCATTTGTTGGTATATGATTGTAGGAACAGGGTTTTATTTCTTGGATGGTCAGAAGGATTGAGACAAGTTTGCAACACTGTTGCCATCTCTAGGTGATAGATGGTCAGAACTAAACTGAGATTGTTAAGTGTGGCAGTGAATGGCAAGGAATGGTTGTGCCTTGTAATTTGGTGAGCTGCCTTTCCTGGAAATGTTCAATCAGAGGCTGCACAAGAATCCTATAGAAGGTATTTTGCATTTGGGTGAATGCAGGATAGACTAATAGTGTCCTAGGTTTGTTCCAACTCCAGCATTTCTTGTGCCTATGAAAAATCTATGAAGATTATCTATTGAAAAAAACTACTGTCAAGTGTGGGATTTTAGAAAAATGTGTAGAATTCTATTTATATGTTTTAAGTTGTCAGCTGGGAATGAATATTGTGCTTTTAAAAATAAGGTGATTCAGTTTAAGACATTCAGTCTTATTCTTCAGTCTCTTTCTTGGCAGACCCTCTCAGAGTAGTGCTTCTCAACCTTTAATGTGCATGTGAATCATCTGAGGATCTTATTAAGATGCCGTTTCTGGTTCAGCAGGTCTGGGATAGGGCCAGAAATTCTACATTTCTAACAAGCTTCCAAGGATGTGGGTGCTGATGATCTACAGACCTTACTTTGCTCAGCAGACCATCAAACAACCAAAGGTATAAATGAACTTGGGATTAAAGTATACTTTTTTCTTCTTTTCAAGAAAAGTTCTGTATGAAGAACACCTTTAGTTAAGGTTGATTGATGCTTTCAATATACTTCAAAGACCTGAACCTAGAAGGTTCAGAGATCTGACTTGGGTCTGACCTAGTCCCCTACCTTCAAGCAAGCAAAGACCAAGATCAGAGACAGATGATTGCTACTTCTTTTCTTTAGCTCTGGCAAATCACAATCAATCCCCTGCCCCCCTGCCACTCCACACATAGACAATTATAAAAGCTAGTTACACATTCTGTACAGTTGCAAAAAGGAATTCTCATATGTTGTACTACATCTTTATACTATATGTCAGATACAGCACTAAAATTTGTATCTATAAAAGAAATAGAACTGAATCTTGCCAGTTAAACTTAGCTCATTCCTAAGAGGCACCAGGCCAGTACAATGCAGGAACAAAAAAAGGCAGAAAACATAATAGAGTCTAAATTCTGCTACCTGCTTGCAGTGTGATCTTGGACAAGTCATTCACCCTTTTTGATATCACTGATCCAATCTATGAAAAAAGGATGATCACTGAAATTATTTCCAGGTCTGAAGGACTCTCATAAAATTAATCAGAAAAGCATAAGTCAGTGATATGAGCATTAAAGGGAATATAATATAACATTTAAGAGCTTGGATTCTGAAGCCAGACTTCCTGGGTTCAAATCTTAGCTCTGTCACTTACTAGCTTTGGTAACCTGCTGTGTATTTTGGGAAGATTACTTTACCTCCCCCTTCCTCTATTAAGAGGAATAATGAAATGATACATGTCAAGTGCTTAAAATGGCATCTGGCACATAGAAAGCACTCAATACAGTACTCAATAAAGCACTGTTATAATTTTAAAGGAAATAGAGGTTAGAATGATTATTTCAACAGATATTTATTGTTTCAGACATTGTGCTCACTGCTGGAGTTACAAAGGTGAACAAAACATCATGACCCCTATCCTCATTGAGTTTGCAGAGAAGACAGACGTTAATCACATACATAAATATAAAATTAGACCTGAGATAAATGCTGGAGAGAGAAAGACATGAGGCTAGGACAGAATATAAGAGGGGATTTAACTTAGGAGAATTCAAGAAATCTTCCACAAGGAAGTGAGAACTGTACAGCATGTAGGAGGCCAAAGGCGCATTGTCCTCTCCAAACTGAACCCAGAGAGTCTGGAACTTGAACAAACTGGGGAGACTAACATCCGTAAGCAGTCAGTGGCCAATGTCTTCATCATCTGTGACCACTTGTACCCCGTCAGCAGCTACTCATCACCTGACACCACTCTCAGCTTTGCTTATGCCACAGGCCCGGGACACAGCAAGGCCCTGACTGTCCCCTCAAGAACGTACAGCAGCATGGTTGACTATGACCTGCTGGTGAAGAAGCTCTGTGCCTGGGACAACTTCAACATGGTCACCTATGACATCAGGCTGTTCAAACATGAAAACCCTCTCATATCAGGAAAGGCACCAGGAGATGATGCTTAGGGCTCCTGAGGGGAGAGCCAGCCAGCCAAAGCCCCTGCAGCTTTTCTCTGCTTTTTAAGCTTTCATTATTAATCCAGAACTATGTGCATCATCACCATATCTGACTGTGTGGAGCCAGCAATTGGGGGATTTAGACAGTTTCACAATAGATATTCTTTTCTTCTGTCAGCTTTTAAAGGGCTATTTAACCAAAATAGTTCAAGTTTTGTGGTGATGCTGGGCAAAAGCTGTAATGCATAGTAGTCTCTTCATGAAACCCCCAAGGCTTTTTATAACAGGCCCTCACTGGCTAAAGAAGGTATATTTGGGGGATAAGAGTTTGGGCAAAACAGCTTGCCCCATGTGGCATCCAGTGTCATTCCCTGGATTCCATGGGTCATTCTCTGGATTCCAGGGTCATTCCCAACATTCCATGTTGCATGGTTACCATAAGCCACAATAAAAAGCAGCACTTCTATAAGAGGAACAGCTCTCTGGCCAGTACTGAACATACGTATAGTTGGCTTCTAATGCTTTACATAGTGTCCAGAGGGTATTACATAACCTTTGCCCTGTGAAATAAAGTGATCTTATATACCATCCTTGGGGAAAAAAAAAAAAGGAAGTGAGAAGTAAATTAAAACATAGCCTATTCCAGGACTTGATATGGCTGAATGCAGAGTAAGGTAAAGTGAGGCTACAGAACTAAGTAAGAGGCCAGTTCTTATAAGGCCTTGTGGGTCATAACAAGGATTTGGGTCTTTGTCTCAAGAGCTATGGGAAGCCATTGAAGAATTTTTAAGTAGGGGAGGAACACACATTATAGTTTTTAAAAGGTCCCTATGGCTGTTGTATGGAAAGAATAGATTGAAGGGGGAAAGGTGTTTGTAGGGAGTCCAATTAGCAGGCAATTGTAGTTAAGGTGAGAAATGAAGGTGGTTGTCAAAGTGATGATTAGTTTTTGGATTCAAGAGACTTTTAGAAGGTAAGGTCAATAGGAATTGATGATAACCTGGATATTTGGGAGTTGAGAGAAAGTTGTCAAGGAAATCTCAAAATTTCTGTAACTGTAACAGTGGCATTTGGAGGTAAGAATAAAGCTCAGTTTTAGACATGATATGATTGAGGTGTCTTTGAGTATGAGCATCATCAGTTAAACATAGGAGTCCAGAGCTCAGGGGACAGGTTTGGGCTAGAGATGAAAACTGGGAATCATGGGGCACCTGGGTGGCTCAGTCAAGCTAAGTGTCTGCCTTCAGCTCAGGTCATGGTCTCAGGATCCTGGGATAGAGCCCTGCATTGGGCTCCCCACTTAGTGGGGAGTCTGCTTCTCCCTCTCTGCCCCTCCCCCTTGCTCATGCTTTCTCTCTCTCTTTCAGTAAATAAAATCTTAAAAAAAAATTGGGAATCATGCAAATATAGATGTTAAATAAAGCTATGGACAATGATGTGTGCACCCAGAAGGAGTGTGGAATGAGAACAGCGGAAGGCCAGGCTTTGAGGAAGTCTAACATTTAATAGCCAGAAGAGAAGAATGAGAATCTTAGGAGAGATGGAAGGAACTGCTTCAGAGATAGGAGAAGAAACAGGAGGGAAATATTTCAGAGAATGATGAAGTGGTCAACAGTGTTGAAAGCAGCCAGAGATCAAGTATCAATACTGACGATTCTGTGTAGCAATGAACCAGTGTCATTGCTTCTGAAAGTCTCCTTTGTAGACTAGGTGATAAAAAAAAAAAAAAAAGAAAGAAAAGAGTAGGAAGAGGGAATTTAGAGTGCTGCAAAACAAAAGAGATTTTGAAAAAATCAAGGAACACGTATTTCCTTCCCCAGTTTCCTCCTCCACACACACCAAAAGGAGAACTATCATTTTAAAGGGCACTTTGCCACACTGAGAGCAAGTGGTATTCCTGAAGTAGGAGTCTTAAAAACTACCCCTTAGCCAAGAGCCTGTCCATGAAATTAATAAACAAAAATAGTCTTCATCTATACGAGGCTTCTATAAGAAGAAAACAGCGAGAATGGAAACATTTCAGATGATGAAAATCCACCCCTGCAAAAACAACCAAAAACAGAAGAAAACTATAGGTAATACTCCACATCAAATTAATTATTTGGTGATGTGGAGGGGACAAAATAACTTGAATCAGAAATTCTGACTAACAGAAACACACACAAAAAAAAAGTTGATTGAACACAAGAAAGAAATGGAAAACAGCAAAACCATATCAGAAATGAGGACAAAATTACAAGGTGGCCAAAGGAGTATATTCAAATTAAAAGTTAAAAGGAGATTTTGAAAAAAGCTAACCAAATAACTAAGAGCATGAAAATGAGATAAAGAAAGAACTTTAATAACAGGGTCAGCTGTTGAAATGGAAGAGAGAAGGGGCGCCTGGGTGGTTCAGTCAGCTGAGCTTCTGATGCTTGGTTTCAGCTCCGGTTGTGATCTCAGGGGTCATGGAATCGAGCCCCACATCAGGCTCCCAGTCAGTGGGGAGTCTGCTTGAGATTCTCTTCCTCTCCTCCTGCCCCTCCCCTTCTTGCACACACTCTCACATGAGTGTGTACACGTGCGCTTTCTTAAATAAATAAATCTTAAAAAAAATGGAGAGGCAAAGAAGATCCTACAGAGATATATAAAACTGGAGTTCCTGAAGAAGAAAAACGTAATAATAGAACAGAACTAACATTTACAACTATTACCCAAGAAAATTTCCCAGAAATAAGAGTATCTGATTCTACATATTTTAAAAGTCTATCAAGTACCTGGGAAAACTGAGCCACAACAATCAACTCCAAGACATATTCTAGCAAAATTATTAGACTTTCTCAAAGAGAAAAATCCCCAAGCAAAATAATAATAAATGTAAACAAGTTAATAACTAATTTTTTACAATAGTAAGGGCAAAAGAATTAGGTCAATATCAATGTAGAAAGCAAGGCAACCATAGAGCAACAATTTTTAAGAAACTCAAGGAAAGAGAATATGAATCAAGAATTTTATATCCAGTCGAGTTATCCTTCAAGTGTCAAGTCTATAGAAAATGAGTTTTAAACAATTCACAACCATGAGCCTTTCCTGAGAAATCTAGCAGAGGACAAGCTTCATCCTATCAGGAAATGACTGGGAAAACTTTGTGAAAAGGGATAGTAAGTGGGGCGCCTGGGTGGCTCAGTTGGTTGAGTGGCTGACTCCTGGTTTCAGCTCAGGTCATGATCTCAGTTCATGATCTCAGGGTCGTGAGATCAAGCCCCACAATGGGCTCCACACTCTAGTGGTGAGTCTGCTGGAGATTCTCTCTCTTCCTCTGTTCCTCCCCCCTAAAATAAATAAATAAATATTTTTAAAAATGGATAGCAAACATTTCATATATGTAATTGCAAACAGATACTTTCCTTGGTGCATTGCATATCAAATAAAAATCTTGAAAATGGGTTGTGGGTCCTCTTTTAGATGACAGCTTTAGATGAAGAGGGAGGTTGTAGGATATGTGTGAAATAAACCAGGGGGAAAGATTCTCACTTAAGATGTTCTGAGGCAGTTAGGGCCAGTTCATTTGAAACATTTTACCCTTTTACTTTTGGGGGTAGAAATATCACAAATCTGAGTCAAAAGAACTTTTTCGGTTCCTGTGATACAAACTCATGGGGACTCTCCTAACTTTGGTCTGAATGTGCTGTTTATCCACCCTCTAGTTTCTGCATTTTGGTCCAAATGTTCTAAGTATGTTTGATTTTTGTCTGTGTGAACTGTGACAGGGATAAAGTTGGGCAAGTTACTTTCTAAGTGTTTTCCTCCCTTCTGTTTATCATATGACCTAGGGTGTTATATTAAAAATTCCATAATTTAGGGGCACCTGGGTGGCTCAGTCGGTTAAGCATCTGCCTTCGGCTCAGGTCATGATCCTGGAGTCCCAGGATCAAGCCCTGCATTGGGCTCCCTGCTCAGCGGGAAGTCTGCTTCTCCATCTGTCCCTCACCCCGCCTGTGCTCACTCTCTCTCTCTCTCAAATAAATAAAATCTTTAAAAAAATAATTCCATAATTTAGAGAACGCTTTACTACTTTCCAGGTCTTTCACAAACATCTCATTTTGATTTTGATTTCAAGGATGCTAATGGTAAAATTTATTTTTAAGATCTCGGTTTATGCGTTTTTGGCACTGTTTAAGCCAACCCATCCTAACTTCCCTCACAACCTCCTTCCACTATCACCCACCTCAAGGAAAATTTGGATCAAGGGTACTTAATGACAAGAGGGGGTGTAAAATCCAGACATGAAAAATTACAGCTATTGCTTATCAGAAATCAAAACAAGCAACCAAAGCTTAAGTGGCAACTAGTTTTAAGTGTCTGCAAATAAAATTGGGGGAAGTTGGGACAGCATTAATACCACAAGGAGACAATAACAAGGAAATTAGGTGGCAGATTAAGGACATAACAAGCTGCTTTTTTTTTTTAACACACTATTCTTGCTGAGCACTTTAGGGCATACAAAGATAAACAATACAGAACCTATGGAGCTCCTGTTCTAGGGAGGAAATGAATACGTGCAAACTTAACTCTAAGGCAAGGCAGATTGTGTTAAATATTTTCAAGTGGCACAAAGTGCTGTAAAAGCATCAGAAGAAAAAAAAAATTCCTCTTCCCAGGTCAGCATCACCCAGGAACTTGTTAGAAATGCAAATTCTCATGCCCCCGCACTAGCCCTCCCGAGACAGAAACTAGGAGCCCTGCAAATAATGTTGATGCCAAAGTGGGAGAATCACTGATGTCAGATATTTATACCCAGTAATATGGCTTCTAGGGAGTCTGGAAGGAAATGTTACCAATTTCATGCAAATATTTGTGTCCCAACGTGTCTTTTGCAGCCTAAGATGTGAGATGAAAAATTGAAAACAATGTAAGTCCCCAACAATAGGGGAATTATTAATCGCTGTAGTTATGTGTCAGTTAAGACGCCAGCCACATTTACCATCCTCACTAAAGGACACTGCTCAGCTAAGAGTGGGAGAAGCCCCATCTCTACCCTCTGAACCACTTCGCCAGGCCAGAGCTGATTGGATGAGGTATGCAGCCACGCCATGCCACTAGTCTATGCCAGTGAAAAGCTGGCCATGCATGGGAGGACAGTGATCAGCTGAACTAGTCGGTCTTCCTCTTGGCAGTCTGGGCTAGGAAGTAGAAAGAAGCTAGGTCGTAGAGATAGGCATGCAAAGTATGTTTTTAAAGTTTTGTTTGTGATGATCCCACTTTGAAAGGAAGGAAAGGTCAGGAGAGGGAGAGAAGTTTCAGTGAGAGAAGAAATTTTTACAGAATGTGGTTATAATTATCTCTCCCTGGTGAAAGAGAAGTAAAAGTCACACTGACGCCTGGTAGCTGTTTTTTGTTGTTTATTTTCTATGCATTTAGAATGAAAGTAAAAATAAATCTACCCTATGCCCCAGCAATTCTACTTCTAGGTATTTACTCAGGAGAAGTGAAAACATTTTTACAAAAACACTTGTACAAGATTGTTCATTGAGGCTTTATTCATAATAGCTAAAAACTAGAAGCAGCCCCTGTGATCAGCACCTGGCAAATGGATAAATAAATTGGCACATTCCTACAGTGGAATACTACTCAGCAGTAAAGACAAACTACTGATACACACAATGACATTTAATGGGCTTGGCAAACCATGGCCTATGGGCCTGGCTACCTGTGTTTGTAAACAAGTTTTATTGGAACAGCCAGCCCCACTCGTTTATCTTTTGTTGGGCTGTTTTCTGGCTACATCAGCAGAGTTGAGTAGTTTCAAGAGATTGTCTGGTTCCAAAGGCTAAAAAAGTTACTACCTAAAAATATTAAGAGAAAATTTCCTGTCCCCTGAATTAATCTCAAAAACATGGTCCTCAGTGAAAGAAGTATATACTCTATGATTCCATTTTATATGAAATTCTAGAAGGGCAAAACAAATCTAGGTGTGAAAAAATCAGAATAGCTGTTGTCTCTGGGAGAGCGGAGCACACATTGGCTGGGAAGGGTCACAAGGAAATTTTCAGGGGTGATGATGATGTCATAGATTTTGATAACCATTTGGGCTACACAGTTCAATGCCTTTTTTGGGGGGAACTCAGAGGTGTACTCTTAATGATTTGCATATTTTTTGTGTAGACGTGGAAAAAACTTAACAAACATTGAAACTTAAGTAACAACATTTATGCTGAACTATTTAGGGGAACATATTCTGATGTCTGCAATTTACTTTGAAATGCCCCCCAAATAGGTGGGATTAATGGGTAGAGAGAGGATAGATGTGTGAATGTGTGACATAGCAAGTGTAGTAAAATCTCGGTGGATGTTCACTATAATATTCTTCCAGCTTCACTTCATGCTGGAAATTTTTCATAATGGAATGTTGGGGACAAAAAAACAACACTGTCAATGTTTAAGATCAGATATTGAGGGTTTTTTCATTTACATAAATACAAGGACTCAAAGATAATATTGTACCAACCTCTAAATAAGGTAGAGTAACAAATCCAATAGTAAATAGACCCTCACTCCTCTTACAGGGTTTTATGGAGAAATGACCCATGAAAAACAATTCCCTGCTTCTACCAGAACAAACTTGCTGGACGTGGATGGCCCCATCTAGATGGCCGAGAGCTGGAAGTTGCACCCTGTGATCATGAAGGAAGTTGCTGTGGTCCGTGTATCCTTTCTGTTCAGATGATGCTCACATATATACCCCAACATTTGACTTTTTCTTGGATGGTTATCCAGTACAGGCAAGTTTTGACTGAAGAAGGCTCACCCACATTGCCTCTGCTTTCAGCCATAGCCTCCTGAATGGAGGGAGTGAGATGAATGTCCTAACGATGTTAAGGTCCTGTCATGGGATCATAACCAAGAGAATGAGTGTCATTGTCATCTCCGTTCTCAAACCCTTAATGTAAAGTGTTCTCAATTTGGTTGAAAGTCAGGTAATTTGAATGATCCAGACCAGAAACCATTCTGTACGACAGAAGCAGCAAGATGACATACAAAGAGGAGGAATACTGAGATGGTGAGGGGTGAGGCTTGTTAAGGTGGGGCATCATTGGGAATATTCATAGCTCCTGTTGATGTGCTGGAGCTGCTCTGGTTCTGAGCAATTCTCATTCCTTCACTTCCTGCGAGGTCCAATTATTTGTCTTTTTTTTCTCCCTTGGTCAATTTAGCTGAGAACCCTCTTTCCTTATTACCTGGTGGTCTCCTCATAATACACTTCCTATTATTTGAGGTAACCCAAAGGAGTGTTGGTTCTCATCACCAAAAAAAAAAAAAGGAAAGAAAAAAATAACACACATGGGGAAATGCTTACCAAGTTATACCCACATCTGGTCATCCATAGTTGATGTAATTTCAGTAGGTTTTTTTAAGATTTTATTTATTTATTTGACAGACAGAGAGAGCACAAGCAGGGGGAGCAGCAGAGAGCAGAAGAAGGAGAAGCAGGCTCCCCACTGAGCAGAGAGCCTGACAGGGGGCTCCTGGGATCATGACCTGAGCCGAAGGCAGACACTTAACTGATTGAGCCACCCAGGCACCCCATAATTTCAGTAATTTAAAAAATATGTACCAAGGGGCATCTGGGTGGCTCAGTCGCTCTGTGCTCAGCGTGGAGTCTGCTTCAGATTCTCTCTCCCTCTCTGTCCCTCTCTCTCTCAAATAAATTAATAAATTAATCAATTAATAAAAGCTTAATGTACTGAATAAAAGCCTAAAAGGCAATAATACCTTCATCATTAAGGTCATTTCTTGTTAGATTTATTGTTATTTTTTGATCTTCCAAATGCTTTTTAAGGTTTTCTCCTGATTATGATTCATATGTTCCTGCTTCTTCACACACCTGATGACTTTTTTATGCCATGACAAGAATTCTGTGTTATATTATTGGGTGTTGGAGGATTTGTATTCCTTTAAATATTTCGTTCTGAGGTAGGTAAGGTTTTTTGGGAAAAATTTGATCTTTTCAAGACTTTCTTTTAATTTTTCTTAGGTGGGCACCCACCAGTCTTTTAGTTTAGGTGTAGTCTGTCTGGTCCCGTGACTGAGGTAAAACTCTTCTGAGGATTCTATTTAATGCTCCATGTGTTCGGAGTTCTTCCTGCTCAGGAAACAGAGGTTATTCTTGGCCCTGCATAAGCTCTGGGGATTTTTCTGCCTGTTTTTCTTGAGTAGTTCCTTCCAAGTCATTTCTGTACATGGGTCCCTTGCTCAATGCTCACTGGAAGACTGGAGGCATCCCCGCTGATGGTATGTGGAGCCCTTGGTATAGTTATCTTTTCTCCAAACACAGCCCTGTGGATTCTCGCTACCTTGATCTGTGTCTCCTCAGCTCTGTGAGACCTCTGGGTTCTGTTGCCCACCTGCCCCCCCCCCCCCGCCAGGTGCAGCCTGGAAACTCTCCAGGCAGGAAACAAGGTCAATCAGAGGGCTCACATCCTTTATGTCCCATCTCTGGGGGGGGGGGGGGAAGGGGCGCAGGGCAAGGGCACAGTTCTTCACTGCCTACCGCTCAATGTCTGAAAACCAGTGTTTTGTATCTTTTGTCCAGTTTTGTGTTGTTCTACATGAATGGATAGATCCAGTCCCTGTTACTCCATTATGGCTGGAAGCAGACATTCCTAATACTTTCTAAATGTTTCAAGTTTTCTACAATTTGTGTACCAGCTATGTATACCCACAAAAGTCAAGTCTTTAAAAACCAAAATTGTCCTATACAGTAGCAAGCAAGTTAGAACCATGGAAGTTTTAAGCCAACATACCAGATTTTACCTTCAAATCAATTATTCACTAGTGAAGACAGATATGCCTAAAATGGCATAAAGCAGAAATGAGATATGTGCTCTGGATGACTTTTATTACAAAAACAAAACAAAAACAAAAATAAAAAAAACAAAAACTACCCACCACCACCACTGCCACCAAAACCAAACTGTAAACATTTCAAAGAGCATTCTGAATTTCCATAGAACTGTATGTTGTGTTGGTTGAGGTACGGGAGTCTGGAAGCAGGCTGACAGAAATAGCTTGGTTTTCTCATTTATTTAAAGCTAATTCTGCCGTGGAACTTCACCGTGGGCCCTGCTCCACCCTTCCTCCACCAGCCTTTGGGGATATTTCTCCTGAGGAGGACCGACACAGCCCAGGGAGTCTGTTTTTGTCAGTTATCAGGGAAGCTGCGTCTAATATAAACTCCCTGAATGTGCCAATCCAGTGGCTGTTACCCAAAGAATGGAAGACTCATCCCCTCCCTGGAGGGGTGTCTCCTGCAGTCCCACCGAAGCCTGCCTCCGGCCACATGAGGAACACAGGTTGAGAAGCAACTTCCCATTCTCAGATCCAAGACACCAGAAATGGGTGCTTGGTATGATGTCTTGCTGAGATTTATCTACCCATTCCCTGGCTGGGGGTAGGGGAATCTATTTTGCTATGTCGTCGGGAGAATGTATCAGTGAGCCAAGAGCTGTGCGAAAGGAAAGCTCTATTGATCCCGGTCCAGAAATGCCTTCTGCCTCCCTGGCAGCAGGGCTAGCCTGAGACTCTTCCTCTGTTTATACTTCCTCTCAGAATGTTAGGGCTTCAAGCTTTAGCCTTCACAAAATCTGTAAAGCTCAACAGTAGAAAATCACATCCAGAGATCAAATTCACACAATGATGTCAAAAGACACATTCAGCATTCTCCTGAGGCAGAAACATGGGCATGGGAACCCCTGGGAATGACATCCAGCTGACTGCAGTTGGGGGCCCACATGGACACCATTGCTCCTAACACACACTGCCTCTTCCTGGCAGCTCTGCCCTGCCACCAGTCACTTCCCATTCCCAAAGCTTTGATTCCCGTGATGTCCCAGCCCCTGCTTCCAAATTTGTCTCCTTTAAGCCTCTGGCTCCCACTTCTTGATCCTGGTTTGACTCTTTTTGTTGTTGTTGTTGTTTTCTGGCCCCAGTCTCTTGATTGCCTCACCTGTCCCAGACGTTCAGACACCGTGACCACCTTTCTAGGTCCATTTTTGGCTGCCCTGCCTGGCATTGGCCTATGACACAACTCTATGGAAATTCCTAGATATCTGAGGGGGAGCTCTGAAGAAGTTAACATGGCTTTGAAACTCCCTTCTGATAAAAATGACAACTGAGGTCAAGCCAGCCATCTATGGCCTTGGTTTTTAGATTCATCCAAGATGTTGCATGTATCGACAGTCTGTACCTTTTAAATTGCTGAGCAGGATTCCAAAATACAGGTGTATTACTGTTTTAACCATTCATCTGTTGAAGGATGTCTGGGCTATTTTCATTTTTGGACCATCACTATAAACATCCCTGTACAGGTTTTCATGTGAACATAAATATCCATTATCCTTGAGATAAATGCCCAAGAGCACAACTGCTGAGTCATCACGTAATTGCACGTTTGGATTTGTAAGAAACTGACAAAATGTTTCCCAGAGTAGCTGCACCATTTCACTTTCCCATCCGCAATGTATGAGTGGTCTCACTTCCCGTCATCCTCCCCAGCATTTGGCGTTGTCACTATGTTTTGGTATAGTGCTATCATGTGGTTTTAGTTTGCATTTCCCTGATGGCTAATGATGTTGAACATCTTTTCATGTGTTTATTGACCACCTGTCTATCCTCTTTGCAGAAATGTCTGTTTGGGTCTTTTGCCCATATTTAACCACTTCTGAAAAGTTAACTCTCTAGAAAGTCCAGAGATACGAATCACAAAGCCCTAGGAAGCACCGTTTTACATTTGTTAGCAGCTTGTTGGGGGTTAAGGAGGCGGTCAGGAAGATATATATTGTGCCCTGCCCTCCAACTTCTTCCTCCATAAGACAATTAAAGATACACTAAACTGATGGGGTCCAGGTTTTAAGATACCAGTTGGACCACATTTTCTAGTGTTCAGGGTCAGCATGCATGGTGAAAGTCCCGTGTCCTACATGGATGTGGCTTTCTTTCTGGTGGCAGAAGGAACAGCCTGAGCCAGGGTTGTCTCTCTGGGGTGGGCTTGCCCATCTTGCTTTCTCTGTCTTCCTCTCTACATGTGTGCATGTGGCAGCCTTGTAGATCTTCAGTCAGCTGGGGAAGGGGTTACACTTAAGGCAGAGAAGAAGCCTCACCTAGAGGCAGGGGCACCAATCTTCTTGACCAGACATGGGGCCCTGGGGTAAACACCACACTCCCAGGTAATAATGAAGTGCAGTTAGAAGAACCTCATTTGGTACTATCAGGATCTTGCCTGGGCCACTTCCTTTTCCATGGAGCTGTTGATTCTTCGAAGTCAAACTCAGCATGGGGAAGCCAAAGCCAGTGAGTGATAAAAGAAGTATCTACTGAAGAGATTTGGCTTCTAATGGGGGATGAGGTTGACAAACCCTATTCCTCTGTGTTCCCAGGCTGGGTGAGTCCTAACTCTTCTACTGTCTTCCCAGAGTGAGGACGTTATGATACCTTGCTAAGGTCACCAGTAACCTCCTTCCAAACCCTAAGGCCTTCCCCAGCTCTCACTGCACTCCCTCTCTGTCACTACCTGACATTCACTAAGCACTTTCTCTATCATATTCTGCTTTCCCCACATTTTATTTTCTCCCCCTGCCCTACCATTTCTCCCTCCTCCGAATGTCTAACATTAGCTATCACCTCAGGTCCTTGTTTGGTCTCCTCTTCTCCCCACAGCCTCATTCCCTTCTAGGGCTCATTCTTTCTCAGGATTTTAGCCGCCTCTCCTTTTAGATGCTACCCAAGGGGACTTCCCTCCTGGACTTCCGGCTTCTTTCATGTCTGCTGCAGCTCTTTGCCTTGCCATCAGTATGCCTCCATTGCTCTTTCTTCCTGGTTTCCTGTTCCTAATACTGGCAAATCCAAGCTAACTACGGATTTATAAGTGATAAAGAAGTAGTAGTAACTGATGTAATAGTTGTGATCATGATTCTGTGTTTAACCCAGTCATCGAATGCCTTAGCTAAGACCCAAGTATTTTTCATCCTAAACTTTTCTTCTCCTTAGGCCAGGGAACCTATATGATTTTACCCTTTGTCTATATAACAAAACCCAGATGAATGTTGAGTTCAAAACAAGAGGGCATGTGGGAGTTTTCCATTTGGACAAGAATTGCCTTTGGTGTAGTTCCAAGCGTTGTCTCCAGCTTTTTCTAAGAATAAGGGCTAAGGGGGGGAGGGGTGTCTAGTGGGTGGGAAGGGAGGGATGCTAGGGTATCAGCTGAACTAGTGCTGAACTTGGCATATTTTTACACTCAGATAATGCAGGAAGGAGGACTGGATGGTAGGGAAGGGGATTGAAGAAGAAATTTCCATTGTACAAGAGAGCTATGCTAGCTAGCTACATAGGGGCTCCATTGAGCAAGGAGTATTAACTCTCTTTAACAGAGTAATCTAGGGGTTGATTTCTATGACATCTCTTAAGTCTCTCTGGTTGTGCAGCTAAATAGGTTTTCTTTTTCTTGCCTTGTTTCCCGAAATCCATCAGCTTTTGCTTACCTTTACCTCAGTGAGCCCCAGGGATCTGGTAAAGGCAGAATGTCTGTTCCAGGGGAGAAGGAAGGCAACAAGGGACCATATCTAATCACATCCTTATGTAGGAAAAGTAAAGCACAGGGTAGGCGGTGACTCTCCTGCACGACTTAGTGACTTCACAGACAGAGCCAAATCTAAACACACACAAATTGCTCCTGAAATTGTAGCCTTTGAAACAATGATTTCTGGCCGTTAGACTTTATGACTTTTTATCCTTATTAGTTGGTTCTAACTCTGAGATGGGGAGGTGACAAACATTAAGTTTTCTTTCTAGGCCTCAACCTCCATAATATATTTGTAGAAAACATAAGCAAATGTTCAAACCCACAAAAACCCAGCTTTGAGCAATTGATCTTCCAGCTTACTATATTTACTTTTTGTTATTTTAATTTTATTTTTAGAATGTATTGCTTCCTTCATCAGGAAAACTTGAGGCGGCATGCAAAAATACATGGGCCACAGATATTTTAAAAATATGAAGAAATCCGGTCAAAGGGAGAAAATATAGGTAGGAAAAATAAGGTAAGTCAAGGGTAAAGTTAGTTTATAGAAATATGTACCATAAGCATGAGCTAAAGTTCCAAAGTGGCCTTGAGCTTGTAGCAACCAGCACAAAAAGGAAAATATTATATAATGCTAAATGATAATAATAGCGGCTAGCATTTATTGAGTGTTACTATGTGGTGTCAAAGATAAACAAAGATGGACAATATTTAAAGTGGTTGGGACAGACTTTAATCAGTAATATGTGCGCTAGGGCAATAGGTAAAAGGGTCTATCCAACATGAACTGAACTCAGCTTTGACTTGTACAGAGGGGACTAGACATTTTAAAGGGAGAATGAGAGCATAGGGAGGAGGGTTAGAGAGGTCTCAACAGAGTCAGGCAAGTGAAAAATCACGAAAAGCAGGAAGGGGTTTGGCCCATGTGAAACCCATCTGGGTTCGCTAACTGGGGTGTACCCAAGTTAGGCTCCTCCCCTCCCACAGAGGCTGGAAGACAGGGCCCTATCTTCAGGTGTTGCCTGAAACAAACAGTAAATTCTTTTGGCAGCTTTGAGTTTTCTTTAAGAGGGGGGCTAGGATCATCCAGGAGATGCAGACTTGAGTTGTTAGAAACTGTTAATATTTTGTTCACGTCTTTGTAGGCCAAGGTTGAAGCCCAGTGGATGAGAGGGCTCAGGGGAACCTGGCTACAGGTTGGTCAAGGAGAGAATCTTTGTCAGAAGCAGGCATTGTTCTACATTTTTTTACATATATTATTCCATTTACTGTTCACAAAATCCCTGCGAGGTGGATGATGTTGTTGTCCCCACTTTACAGATGAGAAAACTGAGGTGCAGAGATATTAACAAGTTTATATGGACAGTAAGGGCCAAGAATTAAATCCAGGCATCCTGACAGCACAGCTGAAACTAATATTTTAATAATTAATTATTGGCATTATAAGGATAGGGCTGCCTCTGTGGATTTGGGGTCTCACCTAAAAGGTGAGATTATTTACTGCATCAGTCACCAGAGAATAGAATCCTGTCTCTCAGAGGAAACAGAAGAGGGGCAGAGAAACTTCAGGAACATTGTCCAGGGGATTCAGCTCTCTTGGCCTATTCAAAAAGTTGGCAAACTCTTGATTAGGGAGCTTGTGTGGGGGTGGGGTGGCCCATAAGAAGAAGAGGTCCTCTGCATGGAGCCAGGCCAGGAACCAAGAAAGGAGGGCTTCAGGTATGGTGTCTGGAGGCCATGCCAATCTACTAGGACTAGAGCTGAAATAGCTCAGATCATGTGCAGAAGGCAGTGGCGAGGGACAGAACATGGGGGCTCAGGTCTTTGTATTTTATTGTCTGATGGTTATTTGTTTCCCTTTCACTCTTACCTGACATTTAGTAAGGACATTTGGAAAGCAAATCTGGGGACGGTCCCTCACCAAGTAGGAGAATCAGGTGGGAGTGGAAAAAGCCCACTTGGGAGTCTAGGCTCTAAGCAGAGCTGATTTTCCAGAGGCATATATGTTTTCTTGAAGTCATCCAACATCATTTTGTGATTCTAGCCTCTTGGTTCACAGTCTATAAGGGAACAGCTACTCCCAGAAAACAAACAGAAAATGAAAAACTTCCCCAGTGTTTTCCTTCCTTCTCTCTGTTGATGTTTATGTATTTCCAGGCAGAGGGCAAGACACAGCAGATTTTCTGTATTCCTAGTACAGCTTCTAAAATTCCTCCCTCCTCCCCACCCCCAAAAAGGGTGCCTGGGTGGCTCAATTGATTAAGTGTCTGACTCCTGATTTTGGCTCAGGTCATGATCGTGAGACTGAGCCCTGCATTGGGCTCCCTGCTGGTTGTAGAGCCTGCTTAAGATTCTCCCACCTGCCCCCCGCTTTCTCTCTCTCTAAAAATAATAAAATAAAATAAAATAAAATAAATAAATAAAATAAAATAAAATAAATAAAATAAAATTCCTCCCCTAATGCCCAAGGCCCTTCCTCTTCAGAAGAATATAGATGAGGAGAGTTTACATAATAAGATGAGAATATAATTCAAAGAGAGTTGAGGGGTTTTCAGTGTACATATAAATATTGTTAACTATTATTACTTCGTAGTGTACAATTTTCCTAAGCATTGTGTCATGTGTCCTTTAGAAGGAGCCTCCTAAACCTCTGCCCCTCTTTGTGCAGGAGACCAGACCAGCTCCCATTGACCGGAAGCCTCGCAGGCTGCAGTCTGGGCTGACAATGCGACACTTGAGTTAGATTAATGCTCCCTTTCCAACATCTGAGGAAGGGGTACAGAAGGGATCTGAGAAGCAGCTCTGTCCCAGGTAGCCCCATGATGTTTACCAAAGATTCTGGGGCTCCCCTTCCCCTGTATATGTCTCCCCTGTGCCCATTTGCAAGCCTCACATTTCTGCCATCCCTGTGTATGTGGATGGGAGGTAGGAAGGGAGGTTCTTTTCCTAAAGGTGCTGCATCAATGTATGTGCTTCCTTGGCTTGATATATATCAAGTGAGGGGTTGGCATGTGGGTCTGCCCCATTCGAGAAGTTATTAGAAGAGGACTCTGAGTTTATTTGAATGAATATGCCCCCAAACCCACTCTGCACCAGACAAAAGAATCTCTCCAAAGGATGGAGAATGACTCAAGGCAAGGAAATAGCTGGAGATCTACTCTCAGAGCTCTGTTAGTCAAAAAATTTTAGGGGGACCCAGGCCACCTGGACTTCTTTTCTACTCTGCCCACGTCTGGCGTAGGGAGGATGAAGAATTCCACTCTCAGTCCCATGGTGATCTCTCCCTTCTTGTGGCACTGAAGGGAGGAAATCAGGTCAGGTGTGAGAGGAGAGTAAGCAAAAGAAGGGGCCAGAAAGAAGAAAGCTAGGTTGAAAGATGAACAGGGCACAGAGGAAGGATGGCTCCTCTGTTGGCTTTAGAAGAGTGTGTCTAAACAGGCCTCTGTAGCCCTTGACTGGATGCCTGGGTCCAGGGACTCATAGGTGGCGCACTGGGGCCTCCTGGTAGTAGGGTATCATGCGCACGTGTGTCTGTGTGTCTGTGTGTCTGTGTGTGGCCAGCAAGTGTGAACTTGATAGCAGTTCACCCAGTTAACTATGGGGATTATTTGCAATAGCCTCTCATTCAGCTTCAACTGCCAGGGACCAAGGCAGTCCAAACTTCTCTTTACAAGTTAAGGAGAAAAGAGGACCCAGAATCACAAATCCCCAACTGCAGATACACATTGGCACAGGGGAAGAATCTCAAATTCTGGACTCATATTCCCCAAGGGCAGATTTTCCACATATCTGAAAAGGGTTTTCTATGTTGCCTTTGATGAACTAGGTTAGCAAAGCAGATCAACTCACTTTAGAAAGGATTTCAGTTTAAAATAATAAGCACCTCCCACATCCTTTCCTTAGAACTCAAGCTCTCTTCAAACAGCTAAATCCTCTGCAAGCTAAAGATTACCAGTCAGTTTAATGGGAGTTTTGGAAAAGAGCTTTGGAAAGGAATGGGTGGGAGGGGCTTTCTATGTCTTTCCTGGTAGATGAGTCTTCGTAAGGCTGAAGAGCTTCCTATTTTATATAATTGGCAACTGATCATTTCTAAAGTATTGGCTTAGGACTCAAAATAATCCATTAATGAATCTCCTGTATGGAATGCACAAATGTTCCCAGAAGAAGAGGCTGAGATGATGTGGGGGTGATTAAGGAATCAAAGGGAGGTCCCTTGACTCACCGGCTAGAGTTGCCTTCCTCTGATGTGTTCTTGCTGGCCGAAATAAGCTTGCACTCAAGGAGCCTAGGCCAGAGGGGAGGTGCCCAAAAAGGGCAAGTGTAGAAACTTGTGGGCTTAAAAGTGTGGAGGGGGTGGGGGAGGAGGAAAAGGGAGGGAATGGAGAGAATGGGGTTGCAGAAGGAGATCAATCAAATGGCTGATTGTTGAGAACATCCATCTCTCCTCCCAGAGTCCTAGACATACCTCCCAGAGTCCTAGACATATAATCTCTCTCTCTCTCTCTTCTCAGAGGAGTCCCACATGGAAAGGGCTGATGGATTCCTTTCAAGTAGTGTTTCTGTCCTCCCAGATGACACCTTGGAAAATTAGAACATGTTCAAACATACAGAGAAGACTAGAGATTAATATCATGAGGCTCACGGAATTACCACCCCCTTTGCCAAATATGCTTGGGGAAAGTTTTCCCTAATGCCCTTTGGATGCAGTTGCATTTGACAGCTCCTCCCTCTTTCTCCAGGTCCTCCCCACCCCCCCCCCGCCGCTTCCTGTGCCCACCTTCTCTCCCACCCTCCAGTAAAGAGCCTGAAATGAGTATGGTTGTATTCAGTTTTATATTTAGAAGCCCTAAGGAATTATACTAAGGAAGCAAGAAGAAGCCATTTGGTTGGTTGTCAGTGGGTCTTGTTTGAAGGCAACTTGCCCCAGGGATTCATTTGCAGAATTTCTAGCACCCAGGTATTGGGGGAAAGAAAGTGTTGCATCCAGAAAATCTAACCCAGAAGTTTTCTGTTTCTTCCCACCCCTCACCCCCCAACACTTTTAGCACTGAATTTTCTCCCTAGATTCTCAGCTTATCTGCTTTGGGTTTTCCCCTTTCTGGCCCCTATCCCAACCTTTGATTTCTAGGCTTTATTCAGGCTCCACAAGTAAGTAGTGACATCTCTATGATGCTCCCTACATGGGGAAGTGTGTGTCAGGATATCAAGAGGCAGGTAGTTGATGCCTGGAGGGCCCACTCACTTACCTCCTCATTTCCCCTGTAAAGTCTCTTCCACTCCTGGGGGTGGGGGGGGGGTCTCCGGCTGCTGCCGAGAAGCCTTTTGTTGGGTCAGAGGAAACACTCTGCTCACACTGATGCCAATAAGCCCCCAGAATTTTCCACTCCACGATTATTTGTCCCTCCCTGACCGTGAATAAAGGAAAAGCCACACGCAGACACATGTTATTAAAATGAACTGTTTATATTATCTCAGTTGAGTCAATACATTATAATGTATTAAAATGGAAAGGTACAAAATTGAAATAAATACTTTCTGATTCATGTATAAATCTTTTTTTTTTTGTCAAGATGACTTTTATCGTCAGTACATGTCACAAGAAAACATTTAAAATGACACTAAAACAATCATTTAAATCATGGTGCATGGAGGAAAAAGGTAAAGAAAACAACTTTTGGCTTGTTTTGGCATGAGACCTTGATACAATTTGGGTTCCCCAAAACCATGTGAAGGGTGGTAAAATAGAAATGCTCAAAACTGACTTAAAAAAATAAACAGGCTTTACAAAACCCCTCTTTTTGATAAACCCAGCCACTTCTCTACATGGTCTGCACTTACAGTAGATACATTCATTATTGTCCACGGGAAGACAGCAACTGCCTTTCGTTTTAAAGAGCTTGGTGGAGAGGCTGACGAAATACGGTGCAGCTGAAGGTGAGTAGAATGTTCAGGAGAACACAAAGTCTAGATGGTCTTCAGGAATGGCACTGAGGATGATGGGGTGTGGAGGGTCTCTGGAACAAGAGGTGGAGGGGAGGGTGCGTGAGGAGTCCAGATCTGAAGCAAAGCCAAGTCTGAAGGACAGCCACGGTTGTCAGCAGTGTAAGTGTAGTGTGGGGAATCTCTCCCCGTCTGAGCAGTTCTGGGTTTGTTCTTAGCCTGGGTACGTTTCTGTTTCAGCAGAGGCTAACCCAGTGCTTTGGAGACGGGGCTGGGACTCTTTTCAGGCACAGCAGCACTGGGGAGACAGGGACAGGTGTAGGGGTTAACAATGAATGCCAACAAAGGGGCTTTCTCTTCTGGTTCTGACTGCTTCTGAGGTGGTTGTTAAGGCAATAAGGACTTTAGCAAACTAGAAGTTAAGGGCAGCTAAATTCAGCCAGATTGAAGGTAAACAAAAGGTGAGAAGGACTCCTTTTCTCCTCAGCTACCTTTCACCCCAAGCACAGGAGGCCTCAGCTCCCGAAGCTCTGAATTTACAGTACGCAGTAGCGGAGGGCGTGCCCTTTGGAAGGCTCCATGGAAAAGAAGACTTATCCCTGACTTGGGGCATTTTATTCTCCAGACTCTCTTTCTTGAAGTTCTTTCAGGAGGGCAGGCTATGCTCACCCAGCTATTGAGTGAAAAGTGGAAGCACCAAGGTTTGTGCAGTTAGGTTAAGTCCTTGGCTATAGACTGTCTATGGCCCATCTCAATGGCCTTGAACACCATATGTCCTAGAAAGGCAGGCCTGACATTCACATGCTTCAAGGAGACCTATGTTCACCTGGAGAACAGGACTAGCCTTTCAAGGTTCAGGAATATTTCCCCTGTGTCTGATCAAATGACAGTTACAAAGTCCATAGAAGTATGAGATCCTTGGAAGGTTTGTGAGCCCATGGGTGGCGGGTTCTTAGGGGAGTAATAGAAGCTCCTTTGAAGTCACTCACAGAGAGATGTACAGAATACTGAACAAAACAGATGTGAGAATCTTTTCCTTTCTTCTTATTCTGGAGTAAAGGAGATGGACCGTGAAATGCTGTGGGAAGGATAAACCTTGAGAGCTGCCTGCCGTTCTGAGCATCTTCTGGCAAGATGCTGGGTGTTCGGACTACTAAGACCCTGAAATTCAAGAACTGGCTCTCAAGCAGTTGCTAAAAGGTACAACCACTTACTCCAGCAAATGAACCACATGTGGTCTCAGTGAACAACACAGATATCCCCTCATCCTGTAGAATGAGATTACAGTCTGATGCAAGGGCCTGAGGATGTGATGTCCTGGACCCAATGGTTGTGCTCTAATTACTGAAGGCCACCTCCACCGGGGGCATTAGTGGGACAAGATGTTCAGAAAGAGAAATGCTGGTTGTAATGGCCAGCCATCGGGGGACTAGTGCTCTGCCTGACCTTTCTCTGGTAGAAGCTGTCTTGTTTTGGTCCTAAGAAAAGTGGGCAACATTTCATCCAGGAATCCAAGGACCATGACAAATCTATAATGAAGCAAACGTGATCATCAAGCTGTGGGAGTCCAGATGAAACAAGATTGGCCATGAGTTGATCATTACTGAAGTCGATTGGTAGGTCTGTAGGGCTTCACTGAATAATTTGACTCTAATATGTGCTTAAATATATGGTTTGAAATTACCCACAATACAAAACAATTCCTCTTGGAGATTATCTAGCTTAATCCTTCATTTTAAAGGCAGAACCCCGTGGCTAAGTGCCCAAAGTCACATGGGGAGTTAATGCAGAGCCAATATTAGAACCCAGCGCTCTTTCTGCAGGGATTAGGATATTTTAGTTGGCTTTAATGCTTGAACAAGTGTCATATTCTTCAGCTCTGCTCTTACTACCTTGAAAAGCAGGTGGCTGTTTTCAAAACTCCTGCCAATTAGCCTTAACATATTAACGACAGAAGTACTTTTCTCTTACAAAGCCCCAGAGGGGCGTTTTCTTTGAAGACTCTCTTCAGCCCCAACATTTCAAAGGGAGACCTCCGCCTTAAGGTTGGATAGCTCAAAGCAGTCACTGTAGCCACTTCTTCTCAGGGGAACCACCACCAAGAAGGACAATGAATGTCCTTCCTGGGCCCCTGGCAGCATTCAGTTTCCTCTAGAACCTGATTGAAGGCTGGTGGGGGGAGGGGAGCATCACATTTATTACAGGGGTAGGGTTGGAAAAGGCAGGAATGGTAGCCATTTAAAGGAATACATTTCTATAAAAATCTTCAACTCAGGGTACTTGATCTCTTTAGAGAAACAGCGCTATAATCTAATTGGAGCCAAAGATATCTCTCCTTCGAATAAGAATAAGACCTTTAAATACTGGAGGCTGGGAGAAAGGAAGGCAGGACTCACTGGACCCTTCTCAGTGATGACACTGATAGGGAACCAAGGGGCTTCAGTAGCAAACCGCAGACTTTATTTTGCAAATTAAAATATAAACATTCTAGATACATCCTTATAAGCTTATGGGGACAAACCTCAAAGAGTCCTCCCAAAGGAAAAGAGACCAGATAAACCAGGTGCTTCTAAGCTCCTATAAAGGGGAAGGCGAGGTCAGAAAACCTCTAGAAGAATGACACCCAAGGAAGTCCCTGGGCCCACCATTTTGCACAAGGAAAACACACTTGTTTCTGGTAGCTTGGTTGAGAGAAAAGTTAGCAGAGAGGGGCACCTGGCTGGCTCGGTTGGTGGAGCATGCAACTCTTGATCTCAGAGTTGTGAGTTCAAGCCCCATGCTGGACAAAGAGCTTACTTAAAAAAATAAAGAAAATAAGTTAGCCGAGAGAAGTGCATATTAAAAAAAAAAAAAAAAAAAACAGATTATGAAGACTTGCTGAGGTTAAGAAGTTGTGGACTTCCTGAAACACATAGCCAAAAGCAACCGTAAAAAGTTTTTCTGGAGAGATCAAATGCCCTGGGAATGGAAAAGATCCAAGAAAGTCAGAAAGGCTGGACAAGAGATGGGGTGGCTGGGTGGATGGACAGATTACTCTGATTTTTTAGAAAAATCTGTTCTAGCAAGAGACTTAGTAAGGCAGTTTATAGATTAAGATTCTGCTGTTTCTGACTCTCATTGTTCTTCCTTGCTCCTCAAAAATAGAGGTAAATAAGATATCAGCTCATTTCTCATTCAAAATCCTAACTCTCTTGACTTACAGAGGGATAGACTTGGAGAGGGAGTGTGTATTAAGTGTGAGTTCACATTGCCTGTCATCATGAAAAAATAAACTCTTCTCTCCCAGAGACTTATATAAAGCATGATATTCTGGGAAATACCTGAATTCACAAATTAAAAGAGAGACTCTCAGCTACTGGTTGTAAGTCAGAAGAGGGACGAAAGAGCATTTCAATGTGGGATCTGATTCTGGCTCTGCGAATTTCTAGCTGCATTTCTTTGGGAAAATTACTTCACCTTTCTATGGGTTTCAATCTCCTCATCTGTACAGGGAGGAGATTGGGCCTCGCTGGCATTCATAATCTGTGGATCTAGAGTACTGATTATTCATCTGGAATAGATATGAGGAAGGGGCTGAATTCTAGGATCAAGACGTTCTCTACTAGCTTTGCCTCAAATGGAACAAATTTATTCTTAGGGATGGTGAATAAATTTTCTAACAGGTTCCTGGGACTCCTGGCTAATGTCATGTTGGGAGGGGGTTTGGGGGAGAGAAGTTCAACCCCTGCACAAGGTCAGCATGTTCATGCTGCTCCATCTGGCAAATTCTGGCCTTGAAACAGCCAGGCAGGAAAAGAGTAGTACCGGCCACATCTCTGTGGAATCCTGCCCCTTCGCATTCAACCTTACTCTGAGGAAAAGTAGCAAGTGCTATTCAAACCTAATAAAAATTTCAATATATTTTGAAAGATGTCCACTACCAATTGTCAGTAATGAGATCAATCCTCACAGTCACATACATTGCAGCAGGTTGAAATGCCCATGACAAGATGCTTATGAAGTATTTGAGCTCTGAGGTCTTCCCTCTGAAGAGTGAGAAAAGCAATATTCATTTTCTACATGGTCGGCTGTCAGGTTTGACATTTCACTGCTGAGCCAAGAAGCCCCGAAGACCTTAGAGGACTGGCTTCGTCTCCAGATCTGAGGAGGAAGGGAAGGCCCATTTGGAGACAGGTTGCATCTGTCTGCCAAGAAACCAGTGTCTGCAAAACCACAAATACTGGAAATACAGGTGCTTCTAATACAACTATGTATGCTGGTTCCTAGCAGTGGGAGTGGGGTATCTGTCAGAGTTTTGGGTAGAAAAAATAGAAGATGGCAAACTCCTTGTATGCCCTGGAGAAAACAAGCCCATGGATTCTTATTGGATTCAAGAAAAGGTAAGACTTGAGGGGACAGAAGCTCGATGGCATTCGCCAGAAATACTGCCTACCAATCCCATCTCCTTCCAAGCTGCGTGGGAGCCACTTAGCTGAAGAGAAGACTTTGGATGCCAGGATAACCTCAGCCTGGAACAGCTCTTGACTCTTAAAAAGATGTGTCTTCCCCCCCACCCCGAGCAAGCCCAGATGTCCTGAGGAGGAGAAAGGATGTTGTGAGCATAGAGCATGGTCTCTGAACACACAGCAATTAAATCTCTTAGGTAGTTAAAGACCCACTCTCACTCTGAATGCACTGAAGACTGAAGAAAGTGTAGTTGCCTCCCCTCCCCGAAAATTCAGTGCTTTGTCATCCTACGTATGGCGAAACTGAGGCACAAGGAGGACAGACAGTTCTTCTGCATCTCTCCTATTGATTTAGTGACACACCTGGAAGGAAAACCCAGGACCTCCATCTCTGAGTCCGTCAAAATCTTCCACTGCCTTTCTGCTTACTTCACAAAGTCTTCCTGCCTGTCTCTCAATAATATATTATATGTACTATTATGTATAAAATATAAATAATTCTCGGATTCCTACTTAACTTCCCTCCTTTATATAACTACGTTGGGGGGGCGGGGGAGGGGAGAAAAAGAAAGATGTTCCACGAGGAGGGAAAACCACAGTACTGCTCAAAGGAATAGACTTCTGGAAGGAGAGATGACAGGCTTTGTCTACAGGGCCAGGGATGCTTCAGATCTGGACTGTACAGCAAATTGAATGGAACACAACTCAACAGAAATTGGCAATGTAGGCACCTGTGCCAGACGACGTGAACTTCCACAACCTGGTTTTAAGGAACAGTAAATACAATAGAGATAGATAGATACACTATGCTGAATCTTGAGTACTAAAACAAGTTATAAATAGAAGTATGCTAAATTAAAGACAGACATCATAGGGAATAGTCTGGTCAACAACCAATCACCATTAGAATCAAAAAGTAAACCGGCCTTTTCACTGAGTACCTCCACAACATTTCTCAATGCACTAAGTACATTTTAACCATGCAAAAATACACAAACATCTTAACTAGGTTGTTTTTTTTTTTGTAAAAAAAAATCAAACACCAACATTATGCATTTTTGTTAATTATATTGGTTAAAGTTACAGCCAGTGGCTGCCAAATATCAGATACATCATATACATATTTTTATACAGAATCTGGACAACACAACATTACACATCAGAGAGAGAAAGAGAGAAAAAGAGAAATAGATTTTTTGTTCCTTTGTGGGTTTGTTGTTGTTCAGTAAAGAAATAAAGTAAAATATGAGAAGCAATGCTAAGAAGGAAAACACTTCAACAAGTTAGGAATACAGAAGGAGAATTGCTAATCAGAAATACAGGAGGAAAAGAGTTCATAGTTAGATCTGTGTCTAGAATTTTTCTTCACTAAGAAACAAAAGAGCACAACAGGTGTATTGGTTTGGAAAAGCAGAAAGAGCGATAACATCATGCTGTCTGGTTCCCAGCACGTTTCCAGCAAGAAGAAAAAATCATAATCACAAATTAATTTCACAAGTTTTGTTTTCAAAAAATGTCCTCCCTTACCCAGGAAGCTGGGTAGTGCAGGGGTGGGGGCAGCTCAGTTTTGAGAGTCCTTGGCAAAGGTTTGGCCAAAACCATTGGCCTGAAATTAGTTGGAGATATGAGCTGTCTGTGGAAATTCGCGCAATGAAATGCGACGTCAGCTTGCTCCAGTCTAGGCAAGGTTTCCTGTTGCCAGCCAGTGATCTGGCAGAAGAAGGACACACCCCCATGACAGGTTCTGCTAGCCAGGCCCCAGTCCTGCCCCTTAAACATTTGGTGTCAACACAACCCTAAGAATTCAACCTGGAAAGAAACAAGACCTTGAACACAAGCTATGGAAGCACTATCATGGTCACGGTTAGATACAAAAATGTGAAAATTCAGATGTAATCAAAAATACAAAATCAGTTTCAATAAGATTTGCTTTTTTTTAAACCATTACAGTGCAAGGTTTTCAAATTACAGTAAAAGTTATGTGTCTGCTTACAGTAACTAGAGTAAGTAGCTGATTTTGTTCTGCTAGAATCAGAGGTCCCTGATAAGTGAAAATGCACCAATCTGAAATCAACCCAGCACAAGAAATGGATATCTTAACATAAACACAGTTCACTACGGTCTTTACCCCTTCAAACAGTAACAAAGGAATGGTGTTGTTTGCACAACTCATTAGCATGAGGTTCTTCCTCCATTAAAAAAAAAATAATAAACAGATGGTATTAAAATTCCAACAGGAAAAGGACTGGAAATCTGGGGCTGAAGGGTGGAGCATCTGAAGGGAGCTTCCCACGTCACTGAGCTTTCCCACTGTAGTTAAAAATAAAAAGAATTGTTTTAGTGTGAGCCTTGTTGGGCAATGCTGCTTTGTGCTTCAGTACCCCTGTCCCAGGGAAAGGGAGTGGCATGACCTCATGGGATCAAAGGAAACCACAATGGAGTCATACCTTACTGTGCCATCAAGAATCACCCCCCAGGAAAGAAAAATAGAACTGTTAAAACAAGGGCTGGGGTAGGGGGGCAAAGGGGGACAAGGACAAAGGAGCAGAAGAGTAGCCCTCGTCAAGACCATTGTGCCTCTCAGAGTCTCATGTTCTGGAAAAGAAGAAGAGGAAAGAGTCAAGAACCCCAAATTACATGGAAGAAAAAGAGCCACCATTCCCCCAGAGCCTTGCCTTTGGGAGTGGGCATATGACTGAAAGAGCAATGTGGCTAAATGAAGTGATCCAGTAACAGTCTTCATGTTCATGTCCTGGGACAGGCGGAGAAGCAAGGGTGACTGAGGAATTGTCCCCTTTTGAGATTTGTAGAGCCGACCAGTCTGGGATGAGTTAGGAGAGGCAAGACACACTGGAAGGCTTCAAGGAGCCCTTCTCTCCGTGTCCAAGAGAAAGGGGCGGATGTTTGGCAACCTTGGGCATGGCCATGGGTCCAGAAGCCTCTGGAGGCCACATAATGCTCCTCTTCTTCAGCAACCCCTCTCTAGCCTCATCCTGGTGCCCACACCCATGAAAACCACTCTTAGACTTACTTGGCTGGCCCCTTCCTTGTAGGCTCTGAGTTCCCCTGAACAGTATATGGCAAACTCTTTCCGGGTTTGTTGAAATTAAAAGGGGATTATTTTAGGCAGCCAGAGGTGTATTATTTAGGGCCTGGAATCTGCTAGTCCTATGTAAGGTGTGGGCAGCACCCTCTCATCTCCTGTGGGATGTGACCATGTGCTTGGATCCACCCACCTCACACAAGTGACCTGCACAGGAGAGCAAACCCTTTACTCACAACCACAGCCTGAGAAAGGGAAGAAACACAAATTCCGCTGCCATGTTAGAAAGTTTCCCTCCCTTTGAAATAGAGTGTGAGGTGCTGTGAGCCTTAAAAACACTCAATAACTTGGTTTACAATCTGGCCATTGGAGGACATTTGGGCTTCCTCTACAGATTTTACTACATTCCTCAAGGAGAAAAGACAGTTCTGGAAGACATCGCCTCCACACTGTTCTGGTTCCCCCTCTCATGGGTGGAGGCGGACAGCCTCAGCGTGTGGCTTCCTACAGCATGGTTTGTTCTGCCCCAGGGAGTTGTGGAATCAGGAAGAAGCTGTGTGTGTGTGTGTGTGTGTGTGTGTCCGTCACTTTTTGCAGAAGATATTCCCACTTTCTCATCCCTTAGCCATATGAGATCCTGCATCTTCCCAGGCTTCCTAATCGCATTTCCTACCTAGCTTTCCCAGAGTTCAGAATCCATCCTGGACCTATTAGAGCAAGGTCGTTGCCCTGGAAACATTCTCTGCGCTCCCCACCCAGCTCTGACTCAAAATGCAGCTCAACGCCTGGTCCTCTGGGATACCAGAGGTGGTGGGTGTCAAATGAGCCCTTTGCTCATTGCTCTGGGTGCCACTAAGTGGTTCCCTCCATGTCAGCTAAGGTCTACAAGGACCACTGATCTTGGGTCTTCCCTCAAATGGAGGATTTTGAAAAGGTGCAAGCTTCTTTGCCTGAATGGCCTTACAAACACCTATGTTCTTCTTGAAATAATCCCCAAAGCTCTGCCTAGTTAGATCTGCTTTATCTAAATGATGTGTTTCTGATTTGGTGGTTGGTAGTTGAAACAACATTTGAGGATATGTGATCACAGATGTATTCACATGAGTGAAGCAACAGAATGAAGTTAGAGAGTGGCATGATAGGTTATGTGCCTTAAAGGCTTAAGAAACGTGCTAAGATTCCTCTGTGCTAAGCTCCTGTTGCTGTCCACAGGCAAATGTGAAGCCCAGTGAAAATGCCCCAAAGCGGGGCTGTGATGTCCCCATTTTTGGTACCTGGGACTATTTAATACTATTTACTATTAATTATGAAGCTGCATCTGGCTGAAAGAGATCCCCAGGAATGGTGTTTTGGAGAGCAGGCATATTTAGTCCAGGGACATTGGTGGGAAGTGGACTGCTATTCTCCTACCTCCCAGGGGGATGGGGATTGGACATCATTGACTGTGGCATCACTTTCCCAGGTTGGGCCCTCACTTCCTTGTAATAGTGTGACCTTGGGCAGCCTAACGTCTCAGAACCTGTTTCCTCATTTGCATGTTGGGCGTGATGCTACTTTACTCAGGGTTGTTGAGAAGATCACATGAGGTACTACTGTGTGTGAAAGCACTCCGCAGACATTCAGGAGATGCTGGTGGATAGCCTCATTCACCACTATGAGAAGCATCACACCTTCCACATGAAATAAATGAGATAATTTTCTGTGTCCAAAGCATGTTCTTAGTAAGGTGGTAATCTGCTGCAAGTGGAGCTCCAAAAGACAGTAGGGCTTGGGGGAGTTCTTTGCTTGCTTTGGTTTTGTTTGGTCAATAATCTCTGTACATCCAATATGGCTGATTCTTGTTTCATAACAAGTCGATGCTCTGGTCTTTACGCCAGTCCACTTAAATCACTTGACATGAACAACAAAGAAAGGATTGAAGGAAGCAAATTGTTTTTTACCTTCAAGATATATATTTTGTGAATGTTTAGTAGGATGGTGAGAAGCTGGCTTCATCTTTTCAAGTAAGAGAAAAGTATAGTTGAATTGATTTAGGAGATGTTTGCCTTTGATTTAAGGACGAGCTCCATGGGTTCTTATGCTCATAACCATTACGATGGGTTCAAAAGGAAGGAGCTTAACTTTTTTTTCAGGTTTCTTAGAAGAAGTTCACAGTTATTTGTCTCATTTGTTGGCTGAGTGTGTGCATTGATAATATGATTTTAGGATGGGAAGGGAGCTTAGGAAGTGTCATCTTCATTTTTCAGAAGAGGGTGCTAATCTAATGGGATGGTGGTGAATCTGGTACTTCTGCTGCTGCACCTGGATTGCAAGGAGGTGTGACCCTGCTTGAAGGGAAGGCGGGGCTGGAGGATAGCTCTCTGTGGACCTGCAATGTCACAGCACAGCTTCTGAAACAATCCACCTCTCTCCTACAGAAGTCCTCCAACCTGCTCTTACCCAGACATGCTTAGACAAAAGTGCTGGATAAACCACTGGTGAACTTCCAGTGGTCCAGTTTCCTGAACTCAACTAGGAGATTAAGGAATTACTATCTCTTAAAGGTTAAAACAAACAAACAAAAAACACATTTCTCATCACTGTTAAACAGTGAGGACTTTTTAAATAATCACCACCTATGAATATAATCTGTAACTTTAGCATGGACCTACTTTAAGATTATATATGTAGGGGCACCTGGGTGGCTCAGTTGGTTAAGCGACTGCCTTTGGCTCAGGTCATGATCCTGGAGTCCCGGGATCGAGTTCCCACATCGGGCTCCCTGCTCAGCAGGGAGTCTGCTTCTCCCTCTGACCCTCCCCCCTCTCATGTGCTCGCTCTCTCTCTCATCCTCGCTCTCTCAAATAAATAAATAAAATCTTAAAAAAAGATTATATATGTAATGTAAGGTAAGGTAATATATATTATATAGGTATCACATACTATATATCTAATATTTTGAAATTGGGAAAATGGTTAATGATGAATACAATGGATATGACATGTCTTGACTTCAGAAACTTTTCTGATAATTGTAGGACAGAAGCAACCAGAGCTCTCTTTTTCTGCCATGTGAGGATAAACTAGAAGGCAACCATCTGTAAACCAGAAAGAGACCTCTCACCAGACACCAGATCTGCTGGCACCTTGATCTGGCACTTCTCAACCCCCAGAACCACAAGCAGTAAATGCTTATTGTTTTAGCCACTCAGTCTGTGTTATTTTGTTATAGCTGCTGGCATTGACTAAGACAGAGTCCATTCCTAACTTCCCTGATGTACATCACTTTCAAGTCTCCATATCAAGGCTAACATGATTATGGGTGAAGCCACCTGATTTTTTTCTAGAGCAATCTATCTCAAGGAAAGAGGAATCATCTCATTCCTCTCTGTCTCTTCTTTCTGGTCAAGCCACTTTTCCTAAGACAGCATTTATTTGAGTAGGGATCCCAGTGATCTTATAAGAGAAATCTGCTAAAAATTGCTGTCAAGGGAGATAATATATTGATACATTCTTGGGGTTACTTTCAGGGAGAAGAGAGGAAGAAGAGGGGACACATTGTATTTGGGTCCTAAATCCAGGGTGTGCCATCCATGAGGAATGCTTACCAGTCCTTCAGAAAGGTGGATGTAAGCAGAGACCTCACAGTGTTCTATGTCATCACCTCTTCCTTTGTACTCAGAAGCTCTATCTGTACTCATCGCTCTCAGTCTTATCTTTCAGTCCTTGATGTACAGGTTTTAGCTTCTCAATCAGACTGTGAGTTGCTTAAGGACAGGATCTATTCAAGCCCCTGGGATATTTGCTGGATGAGTGTTGAGTGAGTAAGAAGGCTAAATTAATGAGCACAATGAAGAGACTGAGTGTGAGCTTGTGAGTCTGCCTGGGCCCTGTGTTCTCAAGGGAGGAGATCTCCTTTAATGTCAGTAGAGAATGCTTTGGTTTTGGGAACGGACATGAGGCAAAGCAAGATCGTCACAAGCTTTCTGAAGCAAAGTTAGAGTCACGGCTCTCCCAGTTCTTCAGGTCAGTCAGTTTGGAGCAGCAACTCTTACTAGATGCAAAGTGTTGCTGTTTGCTTTCTTTTTAGCACCTTGGGCTCCAAAAAATAATGGTGCCACTCAATGCCCTGATTTCTTCTCTACAACGTGGATGGATCCTGCCCAAAGAGCCTCCTGGGAACAATCAGATGAACACCAACTGACTTAAAAAGCCAATTCTCATATTATATATTTTAGGTACTTTTTTTTTTCAGGGAAAATCATTGGAAATCAGGGAAAGAGTTTCTTTTCCAAATGTCAGACATAAGCTGATTCCTCAAAGCCCCTGTTCTTAGGCCATTTCAATATGAGTGGTTTATGCACTGGTCGAGTCATTTGGAGCTGCTGTAGGCCTAGACAAATATGCCAAGTAGGGGTAAACCCTCAAAGTTCAAGTAGGCAGCAGGAAGAAAAGGAAGGTAAGACACCCTCACCAAATTAAGCCAGGGGGCACATGGTCAGATGGGATAGAAAAGGCAGGGGACTTTTAATCAAGACACCTGAACCCACATCATGGTTTTGTCATTAATTAGAGAAAGTTGGGCAACACATTCAACCCCCTAGGCCTCATATTCCTTCTCTGAGAAATAAAGTTCTATATTAAATACCCCCCGGATAATAACATTACTATGAAAAATAAGTTAGATAAGCTAAATAAAAATATATAGAGGGGGAGATGAACCATGAGAGATGATGGACTCTGAAAAACAAACTTCTAGAGGGGAGGGGGGTGGGAGGATGGGTTAGCCTGGTGATGGGTATTGAGGAGGGCACGTTCTGCATAGAGCACTGGGTGTTGCACACAAACAATGAATCATGGAACACTACATCAAAAAACTAATGACGTAATGTATGGTGATTAACATAACAATAAAAAATTTTAAAAAGGGGGGGGCTTTCCTGGGACACCAGCACTGTTGAAGGCTCAGTTTCTGTGAGATTTCCTCTTTTCAGTGAAGAATCGATCTCTGCCGTCACATATAATGAATAAAGTGCTAAAGTTTTTTTTTTTAAATATATATAGAAAAGCACTGAGCAAAGTTCCTGGTATGAGCTAAAACTGAGATGAATGACAATTTGGGCAACACATTCTTGAGCAGATGACAGGAGTTTGAGGTACATGGGAGCCAGTGAGTGTCTGGATGTCACCTTCACTCAGCCTGGGCCACACAGGCAATCAGACTGAGCAGAGCCACAACTAGTGGTGGGAGGTAAAAGGAATACTCCAAATTTAATATCTTGAAGTTAAAAACGACTTGGGCAAAACAGAAGCCCCCCTTTTCTGAATGGATACTGGGCTGATACACTTAGTCTGTAGACCCAGAGATGCAAGGAGTCACCATCCCACCTGTTCTGAAGAGATTCTGGGTCATTGATTGGCAACAACAGAGTTATTTTATGGAGGCTGAAGAGAGAATGACTATAATGAACTAGACCAAGGGAAAGAGGGGTTTCCAATTGGGAGTCCAAGCCTGTTTATTCTATTGATCGGTGCTAATGTTCAGAACTGCCACCCCTTGCATTTCCACTGAGATGTGCTGAGGGTCCGAGGTCTTTAGAAAAGGCCAGGCCACTCTTTGAATGGGAAATATGAATTCCAGGAATGGACCCATCTGTGGGTAAATTCTCATGCTTGCTCTGCTTCTTTGTACCTTGCATCACTCATCCAATGTCTAAATATCTGTTTTTTTTTTAAATCTCAGAACACTAAGTTAAGATGAAAAATTATGGGACAATCTCTGTGTAGGGCTAGGGGAATTAGATGCCATTAGGGAAGGGTCAGGAAAACCCCAATTTTTCTTGGCCTTCTTGTCCATCTATACTCTTTTTATGGTATCTTGAAAGGCCCAGAATCACTGCACTAATTACAGGAGAAACTAAGTCTTTGCCCAGATTTCAAAGATTCAGTCTCCCATTAGGGTATGCTGTGCCCATAGTGACCAGCTCCTAGGCTGCTACAATGAGTACCCAGAGCTGACTGAGGTCTGCAGAGCTTGACTAGTTATGAGAAGCTGCAGTAGTCTCAAATATTCTGGAAGATTGGTGAGACCGGGGTTGAACTGAAACCTTATTAAGAAACAGAGAGTCTTCTGTATCTCTTGGGAAGCTTTGGGTTTTTAGAAATTCCATTCGTTATTCAAGACTTCCTCCCCTTTGGCCTTAAAAATTCAGTGGTTCCAGACATCAAACTGGAAAGGTCAATTGACACTTTCCAATCCTCTGATTTACCCTCACCAATGGAGATATCCAAATCACCACCACTTTAAGGCTTCATTCCTCCTGGCTTCTACATGTGGGAAGGACCAGAAGAATGGGCTTTATATACACCCAAGCTGCAGGGAACGAAATTTTGAGCCAAGGCATGCCCATCAACACATTTGAGCACCCACAGCCCTGCTACAAGGGGGTCTGGTGAAGCCTTGGAAGAGGGAGAGAGGTTATCCAGAAGGGAGAGCCATTCTCTGGATCACATTACCAGTCAAGGAGAAACTGGTTGCAGCTTGAAGGACCATTCTTTCAACAAAATTGGGTGAATGGTAACAGACAGTGAATGTTAATGTTAACAGATAGTATGGTTTAAATATAAGTTTCTGGAAATTGTCTTGCTTTCTCATAAGAAATCAATCAATGTGAATAAATAATGTAACATGACTATAATAAGCATGGCCATCTTTGCTCATTCTATGGATCCTTCAAAACCCAACTCAAATGCCAATCTTTGTAAAGCCTTTTCTTATACCCCTACTTGGAAGTATTGCTTCCTGTTTTGGATGCCCATAATATCTCTCTTAGGACTTTATTTCTCACTGTATTATGCTTATTTATGTACATTTCTTGCCTCATATTTAATTCCTTGGGGTTTGTTTCATCTTTAGAGACCCTCCAGTTCTAGCTCTGCACTAGACATAGTAGGTGTTCTATAAATATTCGATAGCCAAGTGAATGATTGAATTTCAAGAGGGACTACTGATCTGGCAGGAAGGCAGGAAAGCTCCAGTGGGATAAAATAAATCCATTATCTGCCACCTTGTTCTTGCAGAAAGAATCAGTGCATGGCAAAACCAGTGCTCTGAGATTTCCAAGATCAAAGAGTCTCTACCATGGCTGAACCACACCTCGAATTCAGGTGTCATTTGTATCACTCAAATTTTTGTATCATTTGCCACATCCTATTGAAATACACCTCCTGCCTCTGATTTCAAAGTTCCTCAAGCATAGAAGGTGTTCCTGTCTCGAAGCAGGGCACCCAGAAAGCAGCTAGGGAGTCAGAAGTGGATTTCAAATTGAAGAATTCTCTGGAAGTTCAAGACCAATTAACAACCATGAAAGGACTGAAAGCAACTCTGTCTAGAATAATCACATCCCAAGACAGGCTTCAAAAGGGGCAGAGAAACATCTAGATAGTAACAATGAAAGAAAAATCACAGCCTCCTCACAGCAGAATAAAAACTTCCCACAACAGCCTTACAACAACAGTCAGGCCCCCAAATTAACCCACCTTGCAGAGACCTGGTCTCTGTTCAGAGAAGAAAGAGGAGAAAATAAAAATACCTTTCTGCACTGAGGTGAGGTTCTATGCCCTTCCCCCAGTCCCATTCTGGCTCTGACATGTCTGGAATTCCCTCTCAACCAAGGGAGTTTTGCTTGTGAGTCAGCAGTGGGGCACTACATGGACAAAATGGGGTAGTCTAGGTCAGAGGTTGTGTCATGCCCTCTACTAGGGTTACTTTTAGAGTTTGGTTCACTCGGATCCTTTCCCTATAAGAAAAAGCTTAAGCCTAGTGCTTAGGGCCACCAACACATACACCTAAAAGGTCTGCACTTCTGATATAGCAAGAAATTCCTTCTGTTCACTCTGAAATCTCCTAGTTACCTGTGTCTTGGTAGTGATTTGGAGGTGCAATAGGTGGGTGGCACCAAGTGTGGAAATGGCTCGGAACCCGCATGGAGAGAGAAGTCAGCCCAGTATTCTAACTTCAGAAGGGTCTCCAGTAAACAAGGTGTCCCCGGTGGGAAAACTGGGGACCCTGAGATGCTAGAAAGGTGGAGCAAAAATAGGATAGCTCTGTACAGAATTTTCTCTTGGCTCTGGTCGGGCTGGAGGGTGATGGTGCAAGAAATAATCCCACAGAAACCCACCTAAAAACAGGCTCCTCTGAATCTGCAATAGTTATGTCACCAAAAGAACAGGGAATAATGAGAATTGTGCTTTCTAGTCCCTAAAAAACAAATCAGAACATTTTTTAAACATTTAATTATTTCAAAAGGAATCTTGGAATCTGGGGAAGCTCAGTGAGATGGTAAATTCCTCAGAATCAAAAACCAACTTTGGAAGCACATTGTCTTTGTGTGTGTGTGTGTGTGTGTGTGTGTGTGTTGTGTGTGTGACTACATCATATATTCCCACTCACCTACTTATAGGTATATATATATAAATATATATTTATCATTAGATTTTCCTCCCTTCAAATCAACACCAGTGTGTTCCACCTTCAGTACATGTATATTATCTGAATTCCAATTCATAAGCAGACCATTAATACCATAAAAAGAGAGAAATAGCTGAGAATAGGCAAAGTGTAACTTAGCCAGAATTGTTTTAAATGCTGGTTCAGCACTGCTAAAGAACAAAGCAAACCTCCCCAAATACAAGCTGAAATCTCTGTTATTAGTGCACGCTCGCAGTTCTTGGAGCTCCTTAAGATCATCAAAAGATAAAAGGGAGAAAAAAGGACATACTATGAAATTGAATCTTAAGTGTTTTCCTTTTTTGTAGTCATTATATGCATTTTAAGGGAAATTGCCATTTATAGAAATGATACCCCTTCAGTTACTTTTCCCTAGCTCTCTCTAGAACTAGGAAATAATAAAACATGTACAGAGTTATGCTGATTTTTCATTTTTAAGGATATTTCATTCTAACTTATAGATCTTTCTTTGTCCCATTTAAAACATATTTAATGAGTTTGAGAAATGTCTTACATATTTTAACAAAAGTCACAGAAAAACAAGGGTTGTTGGACCATACAAAGTATCTGGGGCTCATGACCTAGATGTGCTTAGCTTAAGGAAAATAATTGTGTTTAAACACGTAGAAAAAGGAAATCAGTTGCAGACAATCCACCTTGCATTTTCTATTTAAGATTCTTTCACCCTGTACTGTAATTGGTCAGTATTCTTCTGAAAAAATTGAGTCTTTATGGCATTGCTGGCTGTAGATTACAAATGTTTCCAAATCACCATCCCTCTTAACACATGGTATGGAAAGAGAGTTCCAGAAAATTTAGAGAAGATGTGGGGGCTGGGCACAGGGTAATTCACCACCAAATTAGCACAACACATAAAATCAACCTGGAGAAAACAGCGAAATCAAAAAGTCAAAAGCAGCCAGGTCAGACGAGAATGCTAGGGTGTCAGTGAGTACCATATTCCATGCCAAGAAATTGAAATTAAAAAGAGAGAGAGAGAGAGAGAGAAAAGTTGGACATAAATCAATATTGAAAGCTTCAAAAAATCAAAGCCAAACCAATGTTTTCTTTTTCCCCCTATGCACAAACCTTTTGTTCTAAACCCAATGACATTGAGATCAATAATTTTATCTGGAAGATTCAAGTCTGCAGAGACATGTCCCTTCCATTTGCTCACTTGAGTCCACAGAAATAAAGCACCTTTGGAACCAAGAGTTGTTCAAGAATCCTAGGGTCTTATTCAATGTGTCGAAAAAGTACAGTTAAAATAATTAGAATAATTCATCAAATGACAAACACAATTATATTGACTCTGGTGAATAGGCAAAAGGGCTCCCCAGGACAATTCACAACTAAGAAGACAGAGCACAATAAAAGGCTATGACATTTCATGAATATTCTGTGTTATAGCTTTGAACTTTATTGCAAAGCAAAAAATATATATTTTTATATATATATATTTTTATCTACATTTCACCTCTGACATTATACACAACACGAAAGCACAGAAAACCAAAAAAATCATAATGAGGTAGATACATAACACTTACAGATGGAGGAGACTAAAGAGTTTAAATTTGGCTTAATACTGTGGTCACCAATGTATGCATTTTCAACACAGCAGCAAGCATTGATTCACAGGGCAAGAAGCCCAGTGATCTCAAACCCAAAAATAAGCCCCATTAAAAAATATCTGCTTCAAAATGAAAAAAAAACAAAACTTTTTTTTTTTTTTTAAAGTCAGGGAATCAGGTGTGTTCAATTGCAAACCCTGGTGAAATAAAAAAAGTTTTTGTTTTTGCCTTTGTGCCAGGGGAAAAAAAAATGTAATTTTCACCTATCCAGTTAGGAGTAACCTGTCCCATAGGGTTCTTCTGTGTATCCCTGCTGGGTGGGATTGGGCAGCCAGCTGTGATAGTAAGGGAGCAGAGTTTCTTCCTTTTCCCTGGAGTAATGCTGACCTCTGCAGCCACAGTGACGGGGACCAGTAGCTTTTGAGGGCCCTTGAAACATGCCTGGGAATGGCTGGAAGTCAGTTTAGCTATGAAGTCTCTGGTATAGCTCTCTACCTTCCTGGAATCATATGCTCTCCTAGCAGGTGAGGAAAGGAGCACCGACGGCTTTGGGACACTGGGATCACCCCATTCCCCTCATCATTTCCACTTACAGCCTTTCCAGTGGTGAGCTGAGCAGGCCATCTTCAGCCTCAATTTTAATTATGAATGCATTTTCACTGTAAAATGCGATGTCAGGCAGTGGTAGCTACTGCAGAGACTAATTCCTTCCTTGTCTGCTGTCTTGAACGGAAGGAGGATGGAGCAAAGAGGAGGGACCAGGAGAGGACATTTCGCTGGTGGAGGCACAGCAGGGAGAGCAGAGCAATGAAATGACCAGTCGAGGAAGGGGCAGCTCAGGCAAGCGCAGATGGCCAATGGAGACCTCAGGGGGTCCAACTAGAAAGCCAAGGAGTGACTTGGGTTTGTTGACAGTGCCTAGAAGACCCCAGAGACCCTAGAGGGAATGCGAGAGAAGCGAGGCACAGAGACATTAATGGGGCTAAAAGTGGAATTGAATCTAACTGCCTTGGATTGTTTAATCGTCATTTTTACTTTAGACATGATCTAGAGTATTCTAGATCTAGGATTTGCTCTACTGGGAAATAGCTGGGAACAGCTGCAGAACAGGTCAACCTCAGGCAAGAGAGGAGACAGGGGGGTCCCAGAGGAATGCTTGGTGAACTGGGGATAGTGGCTGGATGGGCACGGGAACTGATAAGTGGCCACCTGCATGAGAAGATTGTCACACAGCAAAGTGTACTTTAGGGAAGCTTGAAGTTGGCCTATGCTGGGCAGGGCCAAGCACTGTTCTCCAGAAGACAGAGGGTTAACTGTACTGTCCATGTGTTTGTGCATCATCTCCCCTGCTGGACCATCTTTCTCTTTGCCTTCCCAATGCCCACACAGGGCCTGGCACATAGAGGGCATCGTCGAGGTTGAATTGCATTTTTGGAAAATGCAACAAAAGATGGTTTGGGGAAGAAGAGAAAGCATCCACAGGGTTATAAGTGTTTCGAAGACCCTAGATTCCCCCTCAAGACAATACCCGGAGCACAGTCCTGCCTTCCTAGATGCATTTCAAGTGAAGACTCACATTTGAATTTTGAACATAAAAATCATAGTGAGAGGAAATAATACAGTAGCGGGGCCCAATGGGAAAGGAACTGAACACGATTCATCTGAATATGTGTCAAAACCGAGGTCGCAGCGGTGCTGAGCAACTGCTTCTGGCTTGGCCTGGAAGATTGTGGGGAGGGGCAGGGTGGGCAATCCATCTTGAACACTTAGTTCTAGAAGGCAAAGACAAAGTGGGCTTGCAACCATCACTCTCAAGTGCTTCCCAGGCTTACCTTGCAGGAGTTCCTGGGCAAGGCAAGGCCATGGGCACTTCCAAAGGTCCCAAAGCTCACTAATCCAGAGACTAGATAGAGCTCTGTCCCCTCAGAGACCCGAAGCAAAAGGAGTCAGTCTGGATTCCTACAACAGGCAGCATTCAAGTAATTATGAGGTGGGGACTCTGACTACCAGGCATTCAATAGTGAACGAAGGCGAGATTTTTTTCCTTGGAGGTTCTTGAGAAGAAGTTTGATATCTTTTTGTCCGTGACTGTGAGGATGAGCAAAAATTAGGTGGTGCCTGAGTCTCCTTCAGACCCTGAGATTCCATTGTTCCTTTGTGCTCTGAAGAAGCTCCAGCCCTGCTCAAGGACTGAGGGCTTTTTCTTTGTGTATAATTGCTGGGACTATGGCAGGATTAGGTTAGTGTGTGTGTGTGTGTGTGTGTGTGCATGAATATGCACACAGGTATGCTCAGAGGCTACCCAGTAGGTATTAAGCCGATAGAATTGTAAGCAAACATGTAAAGGGTAAGGCTGACTCAGAGAAAGAATAAGTAGGGTTCATCACTCCCTTCCCCTAACTCTCTAATCTGCGCTTTCCTGCCCATTTCCTGTCCCTCATGCTCTTCCTCTCTCTCATTTATAGTTTTTGTCCCCTAATCAGTTCACATGACAGGGAAGAAAATCACTTTCTTAAGCCTAACATTTTGATGTTGGCCATTTCACTCCCTGGCTTAGGCATTCACACCGTCTCTCAATGGCTGAGCAACCCAAATCCAAATTTATCAGTTCAGTTGTCAAGACTTTCATCAAATGCATTTACCTGTCTCGTTATCATATGACCTTTCTGGTTCAGATCAATCACAGAGATCACCAGGCTCACCTCTGTGTTTTAGACATGGGAAAACTGAGGCTCACAGAAGGCAAGCTACTGGCCCAGGAATGATGGATACAAGAGCCAAATGCAGGTTCCCCGGCTGCTTCCCCCCTGCCCTTCCCCTGGGCTGGTGCAGGGAGCTTCTTGCCATGCCTGGCCTAGAATTGCTCTTACTCTATGCCAGGTCATAGCCACTGTCTTCAAAAACCTACTCCGAATTTACCCTGTGAAGCTCGAATTTCTGAATTTGCCCCAAGTCCAACTGCTCAATTCTTCTTACAGATCCTTAGAGAAAATATCCACTTATCTGGAAATCACCTCACCTTTCAAGACCACACACACACAAGCCACAACAACAACAAAACCTGCAGAAAGACGACACAGAGGTTCTCAGGCCAACCAGAAAAGACATCTCAAAGTGCTTATTGAAGGTCCAGTTCCACGGAACTGTCCAAGAACTCATACCGAAGAGGTCATGCTCAGGGTGACCTGTGGGACACAGGCATCTTTCTCATGGGGATACCTCATTGCATAAATCATCATTACACTTGTAAGTGCCCTAAAACCTCCCGTATTCTCTTAGCCTCTCTGGCCATCCGCAAGAAAACAAAAATGCCAAGTCTGCCTTCATCCCAGCTCGTCCTTGCTGGGTGCTCTGAGCTACTTGGCCTTTATGAGCTATTGGGACAGGGCATGAGGGGGGCCTGGACCTTGAAGAGTGGGACCAAATCTCTAGGCCTGATCCCCTGCTGTACCCCTGCTGACCCTGAAATCCTGTGCAATCATTGGGGGTTCCCCAAACCTCAGTTTCCTCATTTGTAAAATGGGGCAGAGTTTCTCACCTTCTGAGATTATTGCAAAGACCTAGCTGAGATCATTGTATGAAGACACCTGGGACAGAGCCTTACAGATCATTGGGATTCAATCCAAGTTAGCCAAATCTCAGTCCTGTCCTCCCCAAAGGGCTCTGCTCCATCATGGCTGATGTGACCTGCCCCAGGTTACACTGGACTTCCTCTGACACCCTGACATGCTGAGACTCCAGTAATGCTAAATACTTATTTCCTCTAAAGGAACTGTTCCCTCCCCCCATAAGAGGAAACACAACATCTCTGATGGGACTTCTTCAGAATCAGCCAGTCTGGGGGAGCTTGGGGCTGTACCTGATTTCTCTGGCCCTGGCATTTGGAACTCTAAACCTATGGGCCCCACAGGGTCTCAGGTGCCAATCAATGGCAAGAACCCACCTAACAAAGGGTCAGCTCACACACCCCAATAGGCCCCGTCCACTCTGATGGGGAAGATTTTCCTCAACAAAGGTTCTATTTGTGCTGCTGATGAACTGTCAGGCTTCAGCACAGGCATGTTCCCTGGGTCTAGATTTGTGGTGGAAACTCAATAATGCCACAGCCCTCAGAGGTGGCCATGTCCCTTCCCAGAGAGGCCGGTTGTCATAGCCCCCGAATTGGTCTTGGACACTCTGCTTCGGCCCTAGTCAAGGAGCAAGGGATCCAGAACACTTCCACCCTTTAGCCCCTCTTCATTTTGCCCAGAGCTCTGAACCTCATGGAAGATCTGCAGCCTCCGGATCCCTGAGATCATCTCAGGTTCCGAGTACCAATGGGCAGGCCAGAGAAGAGTGGGGTCATGGGGCTGGACCTTGGCAACTTCTGAAAAGCCCCCTCTCCCTCCCCAGCCACTGTTTGGGGAAGACGAGGAATTGGAAAATCACATGGTGTTCTGGAAGTGATTCCCTTGATATTTTCTGAGCTGTAAAGACAAGTTGTCTCCGGGGTCGGTGCATGCAGGACCATATCTCACGATAGGCCTAAAGTTCTCCAGAATACTACCTTTGAGGGTAAGAGAGCCCCCTTTTCAGGAGGAGAAAGAAAGAATGAGTGATCCATTTCAGGGATGGGTCTTAGCAGGTGTGACCTATGGAACAGGACAAAAGCAAATGAACAGCACTTCATTAAGATCCCCTGAGTAGCTACGAGTAGGTGTAGGAATGAGGAGGCAAGCGATGAGGCCCACAGAGAAAACGCATTCTTGTCAAAGGACCGACTTCCTTTTTCCTTCCAAAGGAATTCCGTCTAAGCTCCCATCAGCAGTGGAGTGGAAGCGTGTTGTGCTGGAGCAGTTAGGCAGTGTCAGAATTTATTTTTTCAAAACTGTCTTGGATGGCTCAGCCACCTTGTTTGTGCAAGATTTGTAAACTGTGTGCAAAACTCAGGCTTGTGCAGACAACCAAAGAAGTTAAGGAGCTGCCTTCTGCGCGCAGGGCTTCCCTGCCTAATTGTGCTTTGTCTAACCCCATTATCTCTCTTCTCCCCAGCGGCTCTTTTTAAAGCCTGGTGAAGGCAAACAAGGCCAGACTGGATCCAGGGCAGAACCTGCTGTTCTCCCTAACCTGAGCGTCTGTTTCAAATACCTCTAAAGGGCATGCAGCCTGAGGGCTGATTTCCCGCATGCTTTTGATGCCGGGCTCTTAAAGATTCTCTTTATATCTAACTTTCAAAATGAAAGCAGATGCAGTAACCCCACTCAGGCAAGTTGCAGTCGATGGCTGGCACGGGAGGAGGGGTCTTAGCTGAAAGTGGTGCGAAGGTAGGGAGGTGGAATTTGGCACTGGGTAGAGCACGCAGAGTCGGTGGGAAGGAGGCCGTTGGCATAAAGCGAAGGTAGAAAATAGTCACCCTCTGGGGATAGGTTACTCCATATAGATGACCACAAATAAGGAAACAAAAACACCTGGGTCAAATCCTTCCCAGAGTATGCCAGCTCCCTGCCAGGGTCTGTATCCAGGACCAAGTTTGTAGGTGCTGATTTAGCAGAAGGTCCTCATCACTCCCCCACCCCTCAACCCCAGAGATCACATGCTCATTGTCCCACTTAAGCCAAATTTCTTTTCTCTTGCCGTAAGTCAACACATCCCCAAAACGTATCCTATAAAAGTAGACTTTATAAAGAAAGCAAATATTTTGAATTAAGAAGAGGATGAAAACAAGTTGTAAACATGTAACTGAAACATAAAAATACACATCAGTCCACTTACAGAACCAAACAAGGTTACATCGAATCGTTTCAAAGGAAAGCAAAGGAAAACTCTTCTCGGGAGCTCTTAAATTTAGGACAAGAATCACTGTAGCATGCTCACCTTGAACCAGGGATTGGATATTGTGGTTCTTGTACAAAGGGAAATCTGTGAGGGAGATGGAGGTCCGAGGTGAAGGAGGGAGGAAGATTGCATAGTTGTGAAACAGTGGCTTCTCATCAAGGTGAACAAGTGCGTCCTCTGATAAAATATCGTTTGATTTTTTTTCTGTTCATTTCCATTCATGGTATTTTTCTCTGTCCACCAAACATGTCATACATTGACGCATATATACAGTACACACACGTGCTAGCGCTAAACACCTGAATTACACAGTCATACTTGAAAACCACCCCTCACCACTTGTTCCGCGCAAAGTTTGTATCCATCGATCCCCTTGTGCTGCATCCTGACCCCATTTCTCATCAAAACTCATCTTTCAGATTCTTTCTTTAGCAAGGAAAGGGGTGGGTGACGATGGGGGTGGGGAGGACTTCTAGGAAAGCACCGGAAATGGTTCTATGTTCTCATTGAACTTCTGTGGCAATGCCTCGCATTTTGGTTAGGGGCTCACTAGTTTTTAAGAGATAGGAAAAACCAACTGCCTTTTTTTTTTTTTTAAACTTTCTTGAGGTAAACATCATTTCCTAACACCTTAGGCAGCAGACACGTTTTATAGTGCCATTGAGAAACTTTACAATAAGGAGGAAACAACACCAAAGTGTAACATCGATGCTCAAGGACATTTAGAAAGCACGTCTACATTTTATTTCATTTCCCCTTCGTCTCATTTGGCCAACTCCTTCTAGTCACATATAGAGCAGAACAGAAATATGATTAATTGCCTATATCATACTGGGCATCCCTTATCCCAACCCACCGTAAACCTCTCCTGCTCACATGCTAAAAACTGTGAGTCAACTGGAAAAATAAAATAAAGATGAACAGACTTTACATTTTTTCATCCTTTCTATCTGCCTCAAGCATATATATATATATATATATATATACACAGATATATATATATACACACACACACACGTATATATGATAGTTTACATTAATATAGGAAATAGCAGAGGTCTTTTAGTTACATTTTATACAGAACCACTGCATCTTAATCTTTTTTTTTCTATGCTCTCTCTCTTTTTGGATAAACAATTGGCTATAACAATCTATAGTAAGGCTTCACAGAAAGAATTCTGCATGTTTTGTTTTTCTCTAAGAACCAAAGTTTATAAAATGAGGTTTGATTCTAGCACCTTATACAGTATTAGTGATGTTGTTCCCTTGGGAGAAATTAGCACTACCCAACACCTCAGGTGAATCTCGATCAGTTACGCAGTTCTCAAAGGTATTGCCAAAGGGAGGACCTACAACACGGTGGAGATGGAGGAGCAAGAGGGAAAACAAAACAAAATCCCAAGATTAAAGTCTTAGCAACGTACAAATAAAATCTTAAAAACATATCAAGTTGCCGTCTCCAAATTAAATAATGATTTCGTGTTTCAGTGCCACCAATGAATCCTTTTAGGTTATCTTTCCCCACGAGGTCAGGAAATATTACCATGTCCATTTTAGATGGGGAGACTGAGTCTGGGAGACATACACAGGTCATGGAGGAAACCGTCTGGGTTAAGAAACAGGGTCGGGGATGCCCAGCCTCTAGCCCCTTATTCCCAAACCATTCCTCATCACCTTTAATTGGTGAGTTGAGATTTTGGAAAAGCAGCTTATTGGCCACTGATGAGGAAGCAAAACAAACTTTTTTTTTTTTAAGTATCAGCACCAAAGAAAGTTCAAAAGAAGCTGCTCTTTGCTCCCTTTTCCAAACATCCCATGTTACAGAGACAGCAACTTTCACAAGAAGGGAGAAGCCAGCTTGTCACAGGAGTAATCCATCTCTTTTGTGGGTGCCCTTCCCCAAAGTCCAAACGCTCCGCAGAGCTGTTGGTTCCAGTTGAGTAGCATCGACTTTTGCAGAGGAACGATCAACTCCCACCAAAGCTGCATCAGAACCTCAATTATATAATTATGTAACTATAGTGATAACTCTATCTCTATATATCTATTTCTATATGTATACATTAAAGTCTTTTACTGCACTGGCACATGATACCAAGGAATGGTACTGGCATTGCTGTTTGCTGCAAGTGGGCCGCCTTGACTGGAGTTACACGAGAGAGAAGCACCACAGAAAAAGGCACCACAAGGTTTCAAGAAGTTAAATTGTTTGTTGTCACCGCCCTGACCTTGCCGTGGTGGGGAAACAGAAGCATCTTTCATCTTTAGCAAGGACCCTGGAACAACCGATTCCAAAATTATCCTGACCCCTGCACATCTATCCATTTCAACTCCACAGGGAGACAGGGAAGAAAGAGCCCAACGTGGTTCATTTTACTGCAACTACTTTTTGGCTACTAGAAAACGAAAACACTTTCATTTCTGAAAAGAAAATGGTGGGGGGTAGGTGGGACTCAGATATTGGACACCAAGCTGTCCTAAAACACGTGAGAATAAGGATAAAAATCTTGTGCTAAGGAAAGTCCTACATGGAAATCTTCTAGTATCTTGTGCTAAGGAAAGTCCTACATGGAAATCTTCTAGTATCTTGTGCTAAGGAAAGTCCTACATGGAAATCTTCTAGTATCTTGTGCTAAGGAAAGTCCTACATGGAAATCTTCTAAGTCTCTTCTAGTATGATTCCTTGGTAGCGACACATTAGGGAAAAAAAAAAGAGAGAGAGAATGACAGAATGACATCCATAGGCACCATTAGCCACAATTAGCACCAGATCTAGACTGATGAGGACAGATAGATGTCCACGTCTGTGCACATAGCTGAGAACCACGAGTGTTGGCTTAGAATCAACATTACTTCATCCTTATAGCCCTGGCCAAGAAAATAGGAAGTCATTGGCCATTCGGAGCACCAAGAGTCACGTGTGCTACTGATGAACCAGGAAAGGAGAGGGGGCAGCCAAGGAATGTGGAGTGGATGGTAAATGGCATTTTCATTTTTATTAGTTACCTGCCGGCCTTGAAATATCCCCTTCTGTTTCTCATTCTAGGTGGGGGAACACCCTCCACATGGGAACAGAGAACTGGTGTTCGTTGCAGGAAAGTCTGAACATGGGGCAAGGGGGGCAGAGTTCCCCTCACCAGCCAGTTTCCTTCCTTTGCTCCTGGTCTGGGTCAAAAGAAGGGAAGTCCACAGGCCATGCTGGTGTGATCTGCAAGGCTCCTAGGACTTGCTGTCTAAGCCCATGGTGACAGGGTGGGGGGGCTTGTGACCAGGATCAAAATGGCTCACTGCAGGGACCCCTCTTCCCAAACTCTGGTTAGTGCTCCAACTGAACACAGGAGGCTCCCTGGGGTTGGGGGGAGGGTGGTGGTGGTTCTGATACGGCCACCTCGGTGGCATACTTCTTTGAATTATTGCTTTTCCTTCTGGATTCTTGAGCTGGGGGTTTTTAGCTTAAGTTGTTTTTGTTTTTGTTGTTTTTGGTTTTTTTGTGTGTGATGCTAGCCTACACTAAAAATGAAAATCCCATTTCAGTGGAGGAAAAACACATTATTCCTACCACCTTCCAGCAGTCTGAACTATTTTTCCAAACCTACTTTTGGGGCATGGACAATGGGCAAACAAAGACCTCTGCCAGAGGAGTCCTCCTTTTGCAAAGGATCTCCTCTAGAACCTTCACGGGACAGAGAAAAGTCACCAGGTTAGACCACCCACCCTGGCCCCTTCCTCCACATCGCCTTCTTTGCTGTTTCCACCCATGTGCCTCCTGCCATAACAGGCCTGGGTGTTTGGGAGTCTCTGCCCATGATTTTAGGAGAATGCTCTCTGTCCATTTATTTCTTCCAAGTGTTCCCAGAACCTCCTGCTAGATAGGAAATGTAACACTGGCCTCCAAGCCCCTGCTTCTCCATTGACCTAAGGTCACTGGTGTCCTGACCACCATCCCAACATCCACAACAGGTGGAGTCTACCCGGGAAAGTGCAATTTGGAGCTGCTAGGACAGGGAAAGTGGACTCCCCCAGCTTTCCTCTTCAGCTCCTCCAGCTGCTGCTGACCAGCAGAGATGGCAGAGAGAAGGGAAATCCAAATCTGTCATCATAACCTGCCCCCTAAATGAAAACAGGTAGAAGGCACAACCCATCGCAGACCAGGCAACCAGAAGCATTGGTCTGTGGCCCTGGAGAAGGGAAATATTGATGGGCTCAGCTCAGAGGCTGCCTCCTCCAAAGATCTTCCCTGTTTTCAAAGTCAAGTGCTCCCTCCACTGGACTCTTACAACATTTGCTTTGTACCTCTATCATATTCTGCCTTCCACTAGAGTTTTTTTGAGTTTCTGGCCAAGTCATAGTGGCCAGAGTGTTTGGGGCTGAAAGAAACATTTTGGAAACAGAGAAATTGATGACTAGTGAGTCTAAATAATTGGTCCAAGGTCACAAAGTGTTGGGCCAGAGCTCAGATTTACTGATTTCTTACTGGGAGTCTTTATACTATCCTATTATGAGAGGTGGAGATGTCATTCTTAGCCTCTATACCTTCCAAATTTTTATTCAATACTTTTCCTTCCTTATTGCATCACCCATGGGTAAGGACTGTGTTTTGCATATAATAGGTGCTCAGTTAAAGGAAATTAAATCATGTTTTTTTTAAAAATAAGAGCTTCTTTTTCCATCCAAGGGGCGCATTAATTATGTAGCACATGTCATCAGCCAAATGCTGATGGGCTTTCACTGATCTGTAACGCAGATTTTTCACATAAGTCACACCTACATATACCACGTGGGTCAGGTGTGACAAAGGGCAAGGGTTTCTCCCAGGCTCCCCCCCGCCCTTCTTTGGCTAAGCCACTTCCAAAAAATCCTTTCTCTGGAGAGAAGGGACTAGTAATAGGCTCATTTGTATTCCCTTAGGTTGAGAATTTGGTCAACAGCAGGTGGCATAAACCTGTATGTTTGGGAGACTCAGCCGATAGGTCTAATCCTTAGCCTATATTTCACTGTAAATTATTTTTAACACCATCAAAGAGTAAAGGAAGACATAGTCTGAGTTTTGGAAGCTATATTCTACTCACACAGCTGCTGCTCAGAACTGAAGAAAAGGGAAAAGGAAAGATTTGCAGCCAGATACAAGGGTGAGTCTCATGTGGGTGACTAAAGCTCCTACAGAAAACTCCCCATCTCGTTGAAATGGACAGAGAGGGACTAGGGCATATAGCATCAGCTTGGAATTGCCAAATTCCAGAACTTTCCTTTTATGGATTCCTCCCAGATCATTTGTTCAGTGGAGGGAAATTATTGGAATGTCAAAATTAAGGGTGTTTATGACTCTACTTCCTTTAAATCTTCAAATATACACATAAGCCAGTTTTTCAGACATGGCTAATGCTTAGGGTAAATAGAAGCAACAAGAATATTTTGTCAGCCTTTTAGGGAAAATGACAAATTTTATGTACTCAAGGCTTTGAATTACCTGAAAATTTCAACAGTTTTGCTCCATAAAGAGTCAGTTAGCAGTCACCAGCTTTATTAGGTTAAAAAGGAGAGAATGACTGGTAGATAAGTATCCAAGAAAGACTAAATAAATGTGAAAACATCCTGAAAAATAGCCATCATTTTGAGAAGAGAGATTCAATTCCAGCCTTCTGACCCCTGCAGGCCGCCTCACTTCACCAGACAGACGGGTCGAGAGAGCCTATGACCAGGTGAGCACATGAGGAGACCCAAAACATGACTGCAGGGTGACGTCCGTGAGGCCAGGGCCACGGTTCTGTGGCCTGTTCTCAGGCAGACACAGAGTTAGAAAATGCTGGAAAACTCTGCCCAGCTGCAGGGAGAAAAATGTATTTGCTTTGAACAGCAAACCACAGTGACAACCCACAGACACCAAGAAATGACAGTCTTGAGGAGATTCTATTTCTCTTTCTTCCTCTCTTTTCCCTGTCTCTCCCTCCCTCCCTCCCTTCCTTCCTTCCTTCCTTCCTTCCTTCCTTCCTTCCTTCTTCCCTCCCTCCCTCCCTTCCTTCCTTCCTTCCTTCCTTCCTTCCTTCCTTCCTTCCTTCCTTCCTTCCTTCCTTCTTCCCTCCCTCCCTTCCTTTCTTCCCTTCTTCCTTCCTTCCTTCCCTGTTTGTATATTTTCTTCTGTAACAAATCCGTAATCTTTTAAGTAAAAGAAAAGAGCCACATAGGAAGGCAGGGCTGCACCCTTAGCCCCTCCAGGATTGTGCTCTCATCTTCCCTTTCCCCACCTCCAAATTTTTCTCCTTGTGCCCCAAGGAGCCGCTTTTTCAGTAACACCAATAGAATAGTAGGTTTCTTGGAAACATGTCTCGTCACAAAATTTAAGTCCATGCAAGGGGAAAGATAATGACACTGTTATACACTGGGAATGGCCCTGTGGATAAAGGGACATTGATAGGGGAGGATGTCACATATGCTCCTGGAGTGGCATTCTGCGTCTGTGTTAGGGTAAGGGAGGGGATCCCAAAGACTCCTCCTGTGCAGTGGGCTTGGAAAGGTCTCTAGGAGTTTCATCCAGACGCTGTGGTTTTATCCCACCTAACACAAGCCCTTTCGGGTAGCAGTGGCTGTCTTTCCCACACCTATCCAGATCCCAAGCATTCTTAGAATTCGGCTCACTTCACTGCGGGTGGCTTCCCTTGCCTGTCCATCAAAGGAGGGACTCAGAATGGGATGCAGGTCAGGAAAGAAGGCACGTGCCTCAAAGCTCTGTATTGCATTCATATCTTTCCCCTCCAGGGACCCTCAAATGCTCTTTTCCCATCTGTGGAAGGACTCTTCCAGCAAAACCAGATATCCTGGCACCTTGGGTCGTGTGGATTCTGTTACCAGGGCAGGAGGGAATTTGAGTGACTTTTTCACACTGAGTGTACCTGTTTCTTCCCAGGTCTCTCTGACAGACTCCAGAATTGTAGCCATCTGGGCAATGCTCTAAAATCAATTCTGCCTCCTACAACGCGAGCACTCTGAAATGTCTCTCGTGTGTATGAGTCACGAGAAGGGGATGTCACACTCCCCAAGTCTCGGGCGGGGAGGGGGTTGCTTCACTGGGCAGGCTTCACATCATTTGTGGACACCAGTACTGCAGGTCCAGACCCATCAGGCTTGGGTTTCCCTGGACAGAAATCCTGGCAGCCTAAGGACATCTAATGCCGACCAGGGTCCAGGTAGTAACTTCCACCTTGCTTCTCCAAGGATGCTTTCCTCTCTTCACTCGCTCTGGGGAGGACTGTGCTAATGGGTCGGAGTTATTCAGTGTGATTTGAAAGCCAGAAAGTAGGAAGCTATTGAGAAAGCTGCTGCCTGGAGTCTGCAGGTTGCTCTGTGGACTTGCTGAGAATGCTGGGAGAAACTGGAGAGTCCCAAAGTCCCAGCACAGCCCCTGTTGGCCTCCTGTCCCAGGTGGAGGAGAGGGAGGCACATCTCAGTCCAGGCCACTTCATGGCCCCGTGCCCTGGAGAAAGAAAAACCCACCTAAGCTGGGTCTATTTCAAGTCCGGCAAGAGCTCTAAACATCAAAACACTCTGTTTCATTAACTTCTTAAGCCCTTTAAGGAAAAGATACATACGTGTGTGTCTCTCTCTGTGTGTGTATAGTATACTTGTATATACATATATATGCCCAAGATTGGCATATTTAGGTATTTAGCTGTGATCAATAAGCTTAGAATGCAGTTATACGGTCATGTACTTCTCACCGAGGCTCTTAGGTTCTGCACAATTCACAATAATCTCAAAATCTCAGATCATCTCACAGCTTATGTGGCTTTCAGTGTGCGCTCTCTCTCTGTCGCTCTCTCTCTCTGGCATTTCATAATCACTAAAATTTCGAGCAAATAAAAATGAAGCCCTCAGTCATGAGGTGGTGTCATAGGTTAGCCTCCATGGTGACATTGGAGGGGACCCTACCACGGTGTGAGCCATCACATTGCACAGGGGCTTTTTTTTATGTTGATGCGCTAAATGCCCTAGCTAGCCCAGGGGATGCATAAAGGGTATTTTCACTTGGAGGCCCTTATTGGCCTCAAAAGTTATCAGTGAGTGTTCCCAAATGCTGAAGTAACACAGTCAGCCCCTCTCTCCTGCCCTCCATTCAAAAGTCTCCCTCAGAACCGTTTTTAAAGAATCACACCTTTTAAAGTCATCTATATGTATTTAAATGAAGAAATGCAGCCTGGCCTTGACCTCAGGCAGGCTGGACTCTGGAGAGGCTAGGGCCATGACTCAGACAGGGGTTGCAAGGATGGGTCCTGTGTGGTTGATGACATATATGGTGGAAGCGTGCAGCAACAGTGGGGTCAGGGAGCTAATGGGGTTGAGTTTGGACAAACAGCCCAGCCTGAAGCAGTGTGCCTATAGGGACTTGCCTTAGGGAAGGAAGACCTTTTGGAATGAACACCGGAGGTGGGACTGTCTTGGGCGCAGGCTGGAGAGGGGCAGAGAAGTGGCTGAGAAGCAGAGTATGATCTGGGGCCAGGCAGCACAAAAACTGAAGACATCCCTTTATTTGGGTTGGAAGGAAAACAGTTCCTTACTATCTTGGATTCCTGCACAAACTCACATGGGGCTTCCCGAGACCTGTGTCCAAGGTGGAGGGGACCACTGTGGGCCACAGAGTCACATGTCTTTTCAAACCAAATAACCTTCCCTTTCTCTTTGTCCCTTCTGACCTCTGAAAGGAAAAGAAAGGAATCCTTTTCTTTGCCTAAAGACTGGCATCATACAGTCATTTTCAAAATGACAAGCGGTTTCACTCTGGTTCTAAAACAACAGAGGAAGCCCCCACTGAGCTCTGACGATGTTTTTTTCTGTGGCATGGAGATTTCTGGGGATCCAGGGAGACAGCCCTAGTAGTATCGAAAGAGCATCCCTCAAGCTAAGCTCTGGGCCACTTCCAGGAAGCTTTGCCTTGGGACTGGAATTCCAACCTGCTTAGCTCAGTAGGTGGTTTGGCTTTTTGTAGAAACTAGAGAACTCTGGGCACAGCACTCAAAGAATAATTTGAGATGTGCTATATTTTAGAATATTTGAGATTCCAGACTTGGTTCCTTGAATCTGTTTGGGAAGGGAAGAACTTTGCATGTAGAAAAACAAATGAGAAATTTTAAAAGGCTTTTTTGATTGCTAAGCAATTGAGAATTCCTTCCCCCACCACGACCAAAAAAAAAGTTTTTTAAAGACAGTCACGTGTTTTGATTTGTTTTCTAGTAAAGACCCTTGTCTTTGGAAGCCAAGACTTTCCAGCAAACAACAGTATACCAGACTCTCCAAGGACACAAAGCAACCAAAACATATCCAGCTATTATTGTTCCAGCACAGCATAAGCAAACTGCTCTCTGGGTCTGGAGAGAGAAGATGAAGGCTATGGGAAAACTGAAGTTGAGCAGGACGAATGACCGAAATAATAGAACCATATCTGCTGGTCACAGGATGCACTCACTGAGATTTGCCTTCATTTTCCCCCAAGGGCACAAGATCAACCGATATTTGTTTGCTTCTCAGAATAGCATTCTCTGATGGAAGCCAAAGGATTTAAAGCCCTTCCTTCTTGCCCAAATATTTGGGAAGGAAAGAAGAGTAGCCTTTCTGGGCGGAAAGACAGAGAACATCTTTCTTGACCCCTCATAGAGATAACTTTGTTATTCTGTTCTCTTGTAATCTTTTAAAAATATCCATTAATCAGAAAAAAGGAGAGTAGCTAGATCACCTTCCCCTTCTTCCACGGCACCTCACATGGATGCCTTGCACACCACAGGTGCTCAATGGAAGTTTAAAAGGATTTTAAATAGGAAGCAAACTTGATAACCATAATATTTTTATCCTCAAAGGGCTTTACCAAGACATTAATGACCTTATCCTCACAACACCCCTGTGAGGTAAGTAAGCAATTCTCTTCCCATTTTACAGAAAGAGAAATTGGCCCCAAGAGTGACTTGACCTAGGTCTGCAAAAGGATAGAGTCCTGGATTTTCTACTTCTAGTGACATGATCTGTTCATGAGAACGTGCCTTTCTTTTCTTGAGATGCTTTCTCTGACCTTTTAGTAAAACAATAATGCTTAAATATGTCACTCAGTAAAATCAATTTCCTCTGTTTGAAAAGAATATGCTTTGCTATTTCCATCCCAGAGTGTGTAGGAAGTTAACAATTAGATGGTTGCAAATATTTTCTTTCCACATACTTCTGGAAGCCTTCCTCTTCCTTATCACTCTTCCTACCCATCTACTGAGTCATTTTGTTCTCTGTGGTTCCACGTGTTCATCTTCAAAGTTCTCATTCATAAATGCCATACAATTCCTTTGCCATCCATCCCAGTCAAAAAAGGAGTGCCGATGAGAACAGGGAGTCAATCTGAGGTCTCATTTATTCCTTCCTTCAGGAAACCATCAGAAATACCTTGTGGGAACAAATAATCCCAGCAGGATTTGGCCTATCCACAGAATGATCAGATACAAAATCAAACAGAAGTCATTATTGAATTCCGAACTATGGTCTGGTCCCTTGTGCTGTCAAAACAATAATATTAGTCTTGGAGAGCAGAGTCAGAGCAGGTGGGAAAGGAGTTCTTGTCAGGGATCCACAGCCAAAGAGCAGGAGGCTTTTCAGCAACAACTAGAACCTGCCTGGGTAAACTATTTGTTCCTTTGGGACAGTCTCAGAAGGTGCTTTTTTTTGGGGGGGGGGAATAGAATTTTTACATCAAAATGCACCTGAACTCCAAGGAAAAGACCAGAGCCAGAGCCAGGTTGACTGATCCAGAACAGGTAAAGCTTCTAGAATTTTCCTCTCCAAGAAGGTGCTCAGAGCCAATAGAAAATCAGTGTTGCAGCTGGTCTTCCTGGAGTGCTAGTGTCATTCTCCACTGCTCCCACCTGCCCTCACTCTAGTTTAGTCCTAAGAGGAACATAAAGGTTCTTAACATGGGTCTTTTTTCTTGCTCAAAGAGTATCTTGGTAGTTGAATTGATAACAGTCAAACCATAGTAAAAAGAAAAAAAAAAGAAAAAAGGAAAGAAAAAGAAACTCAACTAAATTTTCCAATTCAAATGTTGAGGAAAAAAATACCCTGATTTGGATAAAAATCATTGTGATATTCCCCAGCCCCTGTTTGTCTCTGAATCTTTGCCTGTAGGCTCCACTCAAAGCACACCAGGGAATGATTAAAACCCACCATTGGGACCCACGTTTTGGCTGATGGATGTTTTTTAAAAAAACAAAGTTTTATTTCTTTACTCTGCAAAGAGGCAAAGAGAAGATGAGCCCATTTGATGATGCGAGCCTCAAGGTTGAAAAAGATTTGCGAAAGAACAAGTGAGGGATAGCTCCTGAAGAGCTTTCACCCACCTTAAAAACCATCCAAATGCTCCCCATGCACCCATTCTCTTGTGTGCCCAAAGCTCAATAAGTATCAGTTTTCAAATTGATTCCTCCATATATTCTCTGATACGTTAAGAAAAATTAATATTAGTACATTTGGTTTAGGATTACAAGTGGCTGGCTTGAGCTAGGTGACCCCCGGTCATCAGACCAGAGGACCATTGTGCTGGGTTCACAGTGCTGTGAAGTATCTAAGAACTATAGGTGTGTGAGACTTCTCCCTGTCCAACTGTACTGCTCATCCTGTGGGCTTCCAGGTGCCACTGCACCTGGAGAACATACGATCCTGTGGTTCCATTTTCCAAGTAACAAGTTCACCACTATTCCTTATATGATGCCTTCGCTACAGGCAATAACGACTGAATCCTCACAGCATCCCTGAGCAGGAGAGAAAGAAGAGGTTGGCCTTCTCTCTCTCCACTTTACAGATGGAGAAACCAAGGCACCGAGAGGTGAAGTGAGTTATCCATGATCACAGTGGGGACCCTGAATCAGCCTGTGATATATCCTGATCATTCTGGGTCTAAAGAAAAGCTTCTAGGAGGTCTACAGCTAAAACAAATCTCCTAACCCCACTGTGGTCTGAGGACCCCAGCCAGGACTATGTTGGGGATAGAGAAACAGACCAAGGGAGTCATTTAACAGGTGACCAGTTGTGTATATCCACCATGACATATGGCCAAAGGCTACTTCTAGAGGGATGTTCACTGGGTTACCAATTGGCACTATACCCAAAGGAAATTATTTTTTGGTCCTCCTTGGTTTAAGGATGGATTTTAGGAGTAGTCCTTCCTGGATGAGCATGGGTGAGCTGACTGACTTCAGTTTGCATTGTGGGGTCTTGTGATTCATGTCAGGGATTGGCAGGGCAGGCATCTCCTACCTGGGCTTGCATATTGTTCTGCATGGGATGAGGCAGGCCGGGGCAGGTGTCCCTTAGGTTCTGCCTGCTCATTTCCAATTTGGTCTATTTTTAGCCCTTGACACAAGGTGTTGGCCATGTGCAGGGGGATCTCCTACGGTTGTCCGTCTGCTGCCCTCAGGACCTGCCATTAATAGCACTCCCGACCTTTGGCTCCTGTACATACCAGCCATGTCCTGCCAGCCACTGCAAGGAAAGGTACGGGGAGCAAGAAGGCACAACTCCTTTCCAGCAGACAGAGAAGAAGCAGATGGTGCCCAGGAGAGTCAAGTAAGGCAGACAGAACCAGGCAGGCAAAGAAATAAAGCTGCAGGCAGATCAAGGCAGTGCCCTTGTCTTTTGATATTTGGCCAGTAGCACAAGATGCAGTGGTTTAAACAAGAAATGAAATCTTTAAGATATCTAAGGATGGAGGAGGAAGAGGCTTGTGTTGTCATTGCAGGAATGCATCTTTTTACCCCAGTGAGGGGCTTAAAAAAAAAATCTCTGAGAGGGCAGAGTTGCCTTTCTACAAGTTTTGCAACTGGGACCGGCTCACGTTGATTTAGGATGCTCTGGGGGCAGCCTTCTTACGAACTGATGGTTTTGTAGCCTGTGACAGGCTAACCACTGCAATTTCCATGTCCGGGAGTTTGACCTGCGGATGAGAACGGAAAGTTGCCTCTGACTGTGGCCAGCTTTGGATGAGGAGATAATGACACAGACTGTAGCCTTGAAGAAGTTTCTCATCTTATTCACCCCGTTCACACCTGGACTTCAGTAAGAGGAGCTGATATTGACTTAAATTCACTTCCTACAGGATACTTTTGTGTGCTTCACAAGGAGGGCTGCCCGACAGAATCTAGTAGTCAATAAATGTTTGAGAATGAAATGAACAGAACTGCTACCCATAAGGCTGATCTGGCAGCTGGGGTGAGTCTAGGTATCTGTGCTCTCTTCTCTTTCATCATGCAGGGTCTTTCCAGGTCTCCTCTGAGCTCTTCCAAGACTTTCCTGGCAGTTTTCTGAGGCTACACTGGGAACATCTCTTGAATCTAGGTGAAATTAATTGCAATGAGCTCTCTTCACTCTCCAAATTTAAATCCATCCCCCCACCCAAGCAAATCTGATGGTATTACTTTAACATTTTTCTGTTTGGAAGAGAAATAACAGGTTTCAGCTTTTCAATAAGACAATCAAATGAGTGTCCACAAGGAGTGCATCCTCATGAAGGCCACCACGTGAAGGTGCTGTCATCACCCACAAGAAGACTGAAAAGGCTCACTTTGAGTAAGGAGCCACTTTCCTTGGGAAAGAAAATGCCATCTTGGGTGCTAAACAAGTGTTAGATGACCCAGTCCACCCCATCTGCGAAGCCGGGAGCCAGAGGGCACGGAGGCTATAGGTATGCTATGCTGGGGCCCCATTGTCCTTTGGAATCTGGCATCCTTTTCTCCAGACCAAAGGCTCGAAGCCTGCACACTGCTGTCCTTTCTTTATACCTGTTCCTAGGTAAAGGAGAAAATGTTGCTACAGTATAGAGGCATCAGGGCTTGGGGCTCATGATAGATCCCTCCATCCCCAGGAGCAAGAAGCAGAGTAGACAGGGGAGGAGAAGTAGGACTTTTCTGTCACACACATAAACACACATAAAGCGAGGGAAGTTTCAGTGTATAAAAAGAAGCAGGGCACTGTCTGTTTAAGAGGTTCTGCAAACGAGATCAGCATCAGAAACCTCTGCTTCTGCCACTATGACTGTGTGGGAGGGAGTAAAAGTAGAAGGAGAACGGAGAAGATGATGTCATTTGGTGTTTTCTAAAAACCTGTAATTTTTTCTAAGAATAAGGCTTTTATTGGGACGGGGCCTGTTGCTGATGCCATGAGATGCCACAAGGCCAATAGAATCATCCTCATGACCATGGTCCAGACAGGTATTTGTACTCTTTTAAACCACTCTGGGACTCAAAGGGTCCGTGGTTATTGAGGTGATGGCAAGCTAGGCCACAGGGCTATAGAGTACTGGCTGAATTTGTGTCTGGGGAGGTAAAGTGAGGGGAATCTGGCAGGAGTGGGAGACCCCCCTGGGACCATAAGGAAGTGTTGTACTTCCTCCACTGGAAAGGGACATGTTGGTAGCATGTGCCATCAAGAGCAATAGGGCCTGGTCTCCATAGCGCCCCTGGTCCCCAACTTGTTTGGATGAGTCTGACCTTGCAGGGCAAGGTGAACCTTCTAGAGACAAGAGTGGAGAAGTGTGTTTGAGATAAGAGAAACTCTGAGGGTGAGTGAGGCCAGTGCGGGCTCATCTGATGAATTTAAACCTTCCTTAGCTCCCTTCATCATGGCCTTGAGAGACATGACATTCCCGTTTGGGAAGTCCGGGGCTTGTGACAACCAGCTCAGGGGATGTCACCTTGATGGTATCTGAACAAAATGAGGTTTCCTTTCATGCAGAGGCCCAGAGAGGAGGCACACCCACTGAGCAACAGAGAAACAGGACCTACAGAAATGATGTTAACAAAATCAACCAGATTTTAGAGATAGTACCACATATCTGAGAATGAAAAGAAGAGCCAAATTTTCTGTGGGGGGTTGTGGGCATATATGAAGGGGGGCGGGTGGCAATAAGTAAAGAAAAGGGACTAGCTTTCTATTTTATTCTACAGCTCCTGGTACAACACTCTTATATCTCCTACCAGAACTAAATACTGAGAGTTAATTAGTTTTCATCAGGCATCATCCCCCCTGGGGATAAGGGTGGAAGGCAGCTGGGGCAGCCTGACCCGGTGCCTCATTGTCCATAAGGGGTTTGCCGGGCGCTTAAGCAAATGGCAGGCACAAAGCAGATTCTCAGTGTGGGCTGAGGCCACCGATGTTCACCGAGTTCAAAGAGTGACCTTGGCTCAGAGCAGCCTGAAAGGTCTGGGCTTTCAGAACCAGAGTCTTCCAGGTAAGGAGAAAGACCTTCCAGGGGAGTGGGTGGAAAACGCCAGCCGCTGTGTGAGGTAGGGGGAAGCACACCGGAAGGGGAGAGAAGACCACAGGGGAGTGGCTGGTTGGGACTAGTGGACAGAGGGTCTCCGGATGATTGGAAACGCAAGGACCTACTATGGGCTGATGGTACCAAGAAGGCAGATGAAAAGTCTCTGGTCATTTTCTTTATGTGTCCCTGCCTCCCTCCTATGTTTTCTCCTTCTTTCCAGACTTGTCTTCCTTCTTCTGTCCCTATGCAAAACCAGATTTCCCTGTTGCTGCTCATAATGCATATTTTCATTTTTCATCCTTAGGAAAGTAACAGGCATGATGGAGGGGTGAGGAGTAATGTTTCACGGGATCAGTGTGCCCTCCTGCCCGTGTCTTGCTGAGCCCAGTCCAGCAGAGGTTGAAAGAAAGGATTTCTGAAATGTCCTGTGATCTTCTCATTTGTTCCCAGTGGCTAAGGCCCCAGAGGGCTCTCCCTGAGTTGGAAGTTGTCACCCCAACTTTTGGCGCTCCAGGTCCATGAACTTCGGTGATTTTCTCAGTTGCGTGTAAACATAAACACACACATGAACACACACACGTACACGCACATGCTGAATGTGGAGTAGTAGAACACGAGCGGCCAGTTAAACCCTGTGGCTGTGTCACAATGAAACAGAAAGAGAAAGGAAATAAATCCAAGGACAGGCAAACAAGCCAAAGTGGCAGAGGTCCCAAAGGGATGCATGGGGTTCAGTGTCGAGGATTGCTCTGGTGATGGACATCTAGAGGGCTCCAGGCACACCAAGCCCCAGAGCTGAGGCAGACAAGAGTTGGGACCCCAGCAAGCCAGGATGGGATGGCCCCTCTCAAATGGCCTCACCGCCTCCAGCCTCAGCAGAGTAAGCAGCAAGCTAAGCCCTCGGTAGGGAAGCAGAATAAAAAGGAAAAGCACCGCTGACCAGATCGGAATTCCCAATTTACAGTTGAGTGGCCCATGGGCCTGTCCCGGGCTGGGCGGAGACAGTCCTGCATGGCTGGTCTTTGCCAAGGCCAAGGTGTGCTCTGTGCATCATGCTTCCTACATGGATGGGCACGAGGGCCACAGGCTTTCTGCACCTCTCCTCCCTTCCTCCTTTCTACCAGGGAGGACCTGAGGGGACAACCGAGTCAGGGAGGGGGACAGGACGGCACTGCAAAGTTTAGTAATAATAAAGGAAATCAAAGGAATCTGAACAGAAAAAAAAAAAGGAGCATCCAGTTTACAACTGAAATGAAATTAAAAACTTGTTCTTTTTTTCTTTTTTCTTTTCTTTTTTTTTTTTTAACAGATTTAGATAAACAATAAGGGGGGATGGGAAAGAGAAGCCTCTTTGAATAATAATTTTTTAAAAAAACCCACAAACATAAAAAAAAATCCTGTTTTTGAACTTCTCTTGAGAATAGTTCAATATGAGGTCTTGCACCCTAAACAGTTATATCTGGAATTTAAAAAAAATCGCAGCTCCACACAACAAAGACAAACGGTATTTACTGAAAAATATTGTGTGTGTGTGTATATACATATACATACGCACACACACACACATATATATATATATATATATATCTTTTTGTGGAGTTTTTTTTGTGATTTTTTTTTTCTTTTCCTTTTTTTTTTTTTTTTTTTGTGTGTGTGTGTGTGCCCAAGTAGAGATACAATGGGATTGAAAAGATGCCCTAGAACAGAATATTCCTTACAGGAGTAATACTTTGAAAAATAACATTTAAAAATGGTTGAACATACTTGCAACACCTCCAGAAATTCGACTTGGTACAATGTGAAAATGAATAATTGAATCAAATCTTCACTCAAATGACATGGCCTCGAAGACCCAGAGTATGCTGCTGGTATGAGTCTCGCCATCCAGACAGGGGCTGATATTCAAGCACCATCCCCTCCTCCCTGCTGCCCGCTCCCCAGCACCCTTATACTCCACCTCAGCCATACCCAGAGTCTGTCTTATAACCGTTTTCTACATTTCTGGCAAGACCTTGCAGCAGACACATACACACATGTATACGTGTGCTATGGGCACACACACACACACGCGCACACACACATGCACACGCACACTCACTGCACACACAAAATTTCCCACTCAACCCAGATGCACCAAGTGAGCTGAATGACTTTCAGCCAACCACAATGGTGAAAGACAGAAGCACCAAACAGTCTTTGAAATGGGTCAGTTATTACAATTTGACGTTTTTTTATATTCTAATTTTCCTCTTTTGTTAATATTTTTAAAAAGCACAAATAAAAAATGAAGAATTCTTTCCAGATCAATTTAAGGCTTCCCACCAAATGGAAACAAAAGAGGCCTTACACAATATCACACGTGATAAATGTATACCTTTCATGGCCTTAAAATGACAGAACGAATCATTTTTGCCGGTCACTGATTTAAGTATTGTGCCTTTAAATTGATGTCATTCTTTTTGCTACTATGCTGAGTTTTATTATTACTGATGTTCTTTGATTACATAAATGGAAATCTCCTTTAATTTGCTTTAGAATTTCCTGTTCTTTTAGAATTATTGGGGTGGCTTTTTGTTTTGTCCTGTTTTGCTTTACCCCAGGAAACAAATGCGATTCTTAGCAGGTGAATGCTAAAATGGCACATAGTCAGCCTTCAAGTACCTTTTCCAGCCATCTGAGTTTCAAACAGCCAGCCTTTTGGCTCCTAGAAGGCGCTGATAAGTTAGGGGCAAGGGACAGGGGACAGGGAGAGAAACCAAAAAGGAGGAGGGTTTTCTATGCCTTTGCTTTTGGTAAATTTGTTTTGTTCAATACAAATAATTGGATAGGAAGAATGATTGCTTTGCGGTTTTTTTGTTGGTTGGTTTTCGTTTTGTTTCTAGATTTGTTTCATTTGATTGTTTAATTTTTCCTCTCCTGGAGCAAAAGTCACCAGAGAGTTTTGCATGAGGAAACATGACAGTACTTAATGAAACTCAGCACCTAAGGGCATAAGGCAGTTGAAGGTTTTGTTTGTTTGTTTGTGTTTGTTTTGTTTTGTTTTGTTTTGTTCTTTCAATCAGCACCAATCCCGTAAATGATCTACACTTGGTGTAAGGTATAAAACTTTTTTTTTTTTCTTTTGGAGTGGAGACAACTCCTCCTTCTCCACCCTATGAACCATAGTGTGGGATTTTTTTCAATACTGTTTCTTATGTGTAAAAAACAAAAGAAAAGTTTTCTTTTTGTTTTTACTTACAAAACATAGAGAATATCTTTGTATACATACAGCGACTGGAAAGAAAGCTTATCTGAAGGGGTTGTGACTTATTCTTTTCTTTTTTTTTTTTGTAGCATTGGTGGTGGTGATGGTGGTGGTGGTTTTGTGTATTGGGGGAAGGGAGGGTTATATTTCTTGTGAGCGGTGTTTACTGCAAACCAAATTTAAGGTCCCCTTCTCAACTTGGGTCAAGATGCTCTTAGAGTGAAGACTCATACTGTAGCAACTCATAAAGGAGCGGTCCGTCTCGATACCGAATGCCTACTGCGGTGGGGGTGACATACTGCAGAATGTTAATAGTCCTTCTCAACCTCCTGTCTACAAAATGAGCATCCCAAGCTGGGTATCTCTTTCTTGGCATGTCAATCTTAATGAGGGGCCCTTCTGGGTAGTAAGGACGCCCCAACGGGGTAGGGGGCCCCATGGGTCTCACTTGGAAAACGGGCAAGCAAGTGTCAGCCGTGAGATCCTCCTGTTGTTCCGTTACGGCTCTGGTGGGCGTGACCTGGGTCCCCCGGTACCCAGGGGTCTGAGGCGCCATGGGCTCAACATCGGGGGGCAAAGGGATGCCCCAGAGCAGCTCGGCACAACAGGAGCTGGCAAAAATCTTAGCTCGCGGCCCCATGGGATGCAGCACACCGTAATATAAGAGCATCATTGCGATCCCAGCCACAAAGCTAATAAAGACACAACACAGTGCTGGCACCGCGTAGGAGTCAGTGGTCTCCGGGTTTCTGTAAAAATACCAAAGGAACGTCAAGGCAGCATTCTCGGTCAAGACTATCGTATAATATGCAAACATTCGATATCGAGTCCGCCCTTCCTTGACGTTAAACCAGCAGAAAATGTACACAATCCCTACCACCATGTTGAAGAGGATCTCCTCCCACTTGGACATGCAGAAGTCTGTTCCGCCATGGATGATCCAGAAGGCCATGGCACACCAGTGAACCACCACGAAGATCCCAAAGTAGAGCTGGAATATGGAAGCAAAGAGGGCAAAAGAGATAACTCTGGATGAGATGGTGAAGAGGCGCCAGAAGAGTTGGATGAGGGCCCCTCTGTAGCTCATACTCTTCTTGTCGTCCCTGGAGTCCCGCAGCAGCTTGTGATAGGAGGCTAGCACCCAAGCCAGGGACATCAGGGAAGTCACAGAGGAGACACCTGCCGGAAAGACACAAACCCACACAGTCAAAACCTTGGACATCAAGCGCCGGGCAGGGTGGGGGTGCCAGCCGAGGAGACGCCCACACACACCGCAGTCTAAAGGAGGAGGGAGAAAGAAACACACAATCAGGCACTGGATCTTGAGGTCACAGCTGTTTCCTAAGCTGACAACTTTTGAGGTCTAGTTTTACTTTTCGCAACCCAGTCTGGAACTCCTGGGGACCCACGACTCAAGAGTGAAGCTGAGGCTGACGTGCCTTGCCAAGGGAGCTGAGAACTGGGGCCACCGTGGTGATCGACTGTATCTGCGGCGGGCCGGGCGGCAGGTGTTCTGTTTTAAGGCATCATGAGCTTGCGGGGAAACTTGTTGCACACACATGTGTGGCCGGGGTCCATGGCCCTGTCTCCAGCAGCCTGGTGGCTCTCAGAAGAGCCCACAGAAGGGATCTGTGAAGCCCATCGGCTTGCTCACTGCCCCAAGTTCCACCACTATTCTCCCCTGGAAAAGCACTGGAGTCTCTATTGCTTTTTCACCAGCTCGCCCATGCCTCTGAACTAAGGTTTTTGCATTTAGTTTCTCCATCCCCTGCCCATGACCACCCTGATCACGGGCCCTGGGATATCCTGCCTGTTTCGGTGGTTGCCTTTCTCATTCCTTCTTGTCTCTCTCATTCTTGTCCAATCTTTGTTTCTTTCTCCAACCCACCACTCTGCTCAAAGTTCTCTGAGGCCTTGGCTTGGGAGGCCCGTCCTTGTCTGGTCTCTGTCCTGACTCAGCAGCACTGTTGCTCATGCTTCAGGAATGCCTTTTCCGCTCACCATCCTCGCTCATCATTCCCTGCATTTCTCCTCAGCGGGCAAGTAAATGTGTCTGATCCCAAGTCATATTTCAATTCCCATAGAGCAATTTTATTTATAATGCTGCCTATTGGATTTTGGTAACTCAATCAAACTCAACACAATATATAGTTACTGGAGTTTCTCCAAATCCACCCACAAGAAACCAATTATTAGGCAAGTATTACCATACAACCCCTCTCAAGCAAGATTCCCCATCACCGCTCGACGCCCTCACGCATTTTCTCCACTCCATCTGAAGCCTCTTTTGTTTTTCTTTTCTCTCCAGATTTCAGAACTAAATGCAACTCAATTCAGTTGGAGTCCTGAATGCTGTTCCTTTGGCACCCATCTCCTTACCAGTTTCCCTACCCTCATACCAGAGCACAATTCCCCTATGACATTCTCCAGGCTGAAGTTAAAGTTACCTTATCAACCTCTCTCACCTCAAAGATCCAGGAGCCTGCTCATCAAGAGACTCATTCAACTGCCCCAGCCCTGCAGCCTTTGGTTTTTCCTTGGGGCTCTGCTCATCATCCCACTCCCCTCTGAGGCCCCGGGGAGAGTCAAAGTTCCCTGTCATTTTACACTTTCCCTGCATTCACCTTCCTTACCCACCTCACTCACGTACTCCCTTCCAACATCTCACAGAGATGCTCAGGTTTACAGCTTGCAGAATGATACAGTGCAAGACTAGAGGAGCAAGATGGTGCAGGAGTAGGAGACCTGGATTTCGTCTGGTCTCAGGAATTCAGCTGAATAGGGATCAAACCATTCTGAACACCTACAAACTCAACAGGAGACCGAAGAAGAGAGTAGCAACAACTCTCTGAACAGAGAAGCGACCACTTACTGGAAGGTAGGACGTGCGGAGAAGTGAATCCGAGGCGGGAGAATAGATGGCGGGGGAGGGGGCCTCCGTCGGCCGCTTCTGGCAAGTGATAGAGCCGCGGAGCACAAAATCAGAACTTTTAGAAGCCGGCTCCGCTGAGGGATGTCGCTCCAGTGGTTAAGCGGGGCATGGAACCCTCGTGGGACAGTGTGGTCTCAGGACCCTCGGGGTCACAGAAAGACCGGGAGTGCCTGAGTGCAGCAGAGCTCCCAGGTATTGGGGCGCGGAAGCCAGCTGCAGAGATGGAGCCAAGGCATGGGCTCTCAGCTCAGGGTGGCCATAAACTATGATCTGCGGCCCAGTCGGGCCACTACTCCTCTAGCAGGGACCCAACAAGCGGCAGAGCCGGGGAGACTCCCCTCCCTCCCCTGGGAGGAGCGGTGTGGGAGAGCACCGCAGGGATCTGCTGGGTTTGGAGACTCCACACGGGGTCGGGTGCCAGAGATAGAAACGCTCGGTCACAGGCTGGGTGAGCACAGAGTGCGGCCGGAGACCGGGGACACGGGAGTGACTGCTTTTCTCTGGGGGCGCACTGAGGAGCAGGGCCCCGAGTTCTCAGCTCCTCCGGGCGGAGATTGGGAGGCCACCATTTTCACCCTGGTCCTCCGAAGCTGTACCGAGAGCTTGCAGGGAACAAAAGCTCCTGAGAGCAAACCCAAGCAGATTGCTTAGCCCGGACCAACAAGGGTGGGGCAATTCCGCCTCTGGCAAAGACATATGGGAACCACGGCAACAGGCCCCTCCCCCAGAAGATCAGCACAACAGCCAGCCAAGACCAAGTTTACCCATCAAGGAGAACGGGAGAACTCCAGCGCTAGGGGAATACTGCACATAGAATTCATGGCTTTTTTAACATGATTCATTAGTTTTTCAAAGTTAATTTTTTAACTTTTTTTTTTTAATTTTTCTTTTTCCCTTTTTCAACCAACATCTTATCAATCCCTTTTAAAAAAAAAACATTTTTTATTTTTCATTTTTAGAGTCATATTTTATCCCTTCATAGTAGTTACCCTTATTTTTGGCATATATATATAAGTTGTTCTCTCTTTAAAATTTTCAGATACAGTTTCTTCTAACAGATCAAAATATACCCTAAATCACTAGTGTACGGCTTTGTTCTAGTCTCCTGCCTGATCACATTCTCTCCCTTTTTTTTTAAATCTTCTTTCTTTTTTCAAACAATTTCTTATCGTATCAATTCCTTTTATAAAATCTTTTATAATTTTCATCTTTACATCCCTTTCCATCCCTTCATTGTATCAACCCTTATTTTGTACATATATAAGTCTTTCTTCCTTTAAAATTTTAGGAGGCACTTTTTCTAACAGACCAAAATACGCCCAAAATCTAGTGTGTGGCACTGATCCATGCACTAGCCTGATCATATTTGATCATATTCGGGGTTTTTTTGTATTGTTCTGTTTTTGTTTTTATCTTTTTCTTTTTGTTTTTTTTTCTTTCTTTTCTCTTTCTTTTTTCTTTCTTTCCCTTTCTTTTCCCCTGGTTTCAGGTCTTTTCTGATTTGTATAGAGTATATTTGCTGGGGACGTTGTTAACCTGTTAGCATTTTGTTCTCTCATTCATCTATTCTGCTCTGGACAAAATGACAAGACGAAAAAAATCACCTCAGCAAAAAGAACAAGAGATAGTACCGTCAGCCAGGGACCTACTCAATACGGACATTAGTATGATGTCGGACCTAGAGTTCAGAATCATGACTTTAAAGGTACTAGCTGGGCTTGAAAAAAGCGTGGAAGTTATTAGAGAAACCCTTTCTGGAGAAATAAAAGAACTAAAATCTAACCAAGTCGAAATCAAAAAGGCTATTAATGAGGTGCAATCAAAAATGGGGGCACTAACTGCTAGGATAAATGAGGCAGAAGAGAGAATCAGTGATATAGAAGACCAAATGATGGAAAATAAAGAGGCTGAGAAAAAGAGAGAGAAACAACTACAGGATGACGAGGGCAGAATTCGAGAGATAAGCGATACAATAAGACGAAACAACATGAGAATAATTGGGATCCCAGAAGAAGAAGAAAGAGAGAGAGGGGCAGAAGGTATATTGGAGCAAATTATAGCAGAGAACTTCCCTAATGTGAGGAAGGACACAGGCATCAAAATCCAGGAGGCACAGAGAACCCCTCTCAAAATCAATAAAAATAGGTCAACACCCCGACATCTAATTGTAAAACAAGTCTCAGAGACAAAGAGAAAATCCTGAAAGCAGCTTGGGAGAAGAGATATGTAACCTACAATGGTAGAAATATTATTATTATTATTATTTTTTAAAGATTTTATTTATTTATTTGACAGAGAGATAGAGAGCACAAGTAGGCAGAGTGGCAGGCAGAGGGAGAGGGAGAAGCAGGCTCTCTGCTGAGCAGGGAGCCGGACATGGGGCTCGATCCCAGGACCCTGGGATCATGACCTGAGCCGAAGGCAGCCGCTTAACCGACTGAGCCACCCAGGCGCCCCAACAATGGTAGAAATATTAGACTGGCAACAGACCTATCCACAGAGACCTGGCAGGCCAGAAAGGACTGGCATATCTTCAGAGCACGAAACAAGAAAAATATGCAGCCAAGAATACTATATCCAGCTAGGCTGTCATTGAAAATTGAAGGAGAGATAAAAAGCTTCCAGGACAAATAAAAACTAAAGGAAATTGCAAACACGAAACCAGCCCTCCAAGAAATCTTGAAAGGGGTCCTCTAAGCAAAGAGAGAGCCTAAAAGCAGCATAGATCAGAAAGGAACAGAGACAATATACAGTAACAGTCACCTTACAGGCAATACAATGGCACTAAATTCATATCTTTCAATAGTTGCCCTGAATGTAAATGGGCTAAATGCCCCAATCAAAAGACACAGGCTATCAGATTGGATTAAAAAACAAGACCCAGGTTTCTAGGCAAGATGGCGGAGGAGTAGGAGACCTGGATTTCATCTGGTCTCAGGAATTCAGCTGAATAGGGATCAAACCATTCTGAACACCTACGAACTCAACAGGAGATCGAAGATGAGAGTAGCAACAACTCTCTGAACAGAGAAGCGACCACTTACTGGAAGGTAGGCTGTGCGGAGAAGTGAATCCGAGGCGATATTCGGAAGGATAGACGGCGGGGGAGGGGCCTCCGCTGGCCGCTTCTGGCAAGTGCTAGAGCCACGGAGCACAAAATCGGAACTGTTAGAAGTCGGCTCCGCTGAGGGACGTCGCTGCAGTGGCTAAGCAGGGGGTGGAATCCTCCCGGGACAGTGTGGTCTCAGGACCCTCGGGGTCACAGAAAGACCGGAGGTGCCTGAGTGCAGCAGAGCTCCCAGGTATCGGAGCGGGGAAGCCGGCTGCAGAGACGGAGCTGAGGCGCGGGCTCTCAGCTCGGGGTGGCCATAAACTGTGATCCGCGGCCCAGTCGGGCCACTGCTCCTCCAGCAGGGACCCAACAGGCGGCAGATCCGGGGAGACTCCCCTTCCTTCCCGGGGAGGAGCAGCGCGGGAACACACCGCAGGGATCTGCTGGGTTTGGAGACTCCACACGGGGTCGGGTGCCAGAGATAGCAACTCTCTGTCACAGGCCGGGTGAGCACAGAGAGCGGCCGGAGACCGGGGACAAGGGAGTGACTGCTTTTCTCTGTGGGCGCACTGAGGAGCGGGGCCCCGAGTTCTCGGCTCCTCCGGGTGGAGATTGGGAGGACACCATTTTTGCCCTGGTCCTCCAAGGCTGTACGGAGAGCTTGCAGGGAACAAAAGCTCCTGAGATCAAACCCGAGCAGCTTGCTTAGCCCGGACCGAAAAGGGCGGGGCAATTCAGCCTCCGGCAAAGATATTTGGAAACCACAGCAACAGGCCTCTCCCCCAGAAGATCAGCACGAACAGCCAGCAAGCGAAGACCAAGTTTACCGATCAAGGAGAACGGGAGAACTCCAGTGCTAGGGGAATACTGCACATAGAATTCATAGCTTTTTTTTTACCACGATTCATTAGTTCATCAAAGCTAATTTTTGTTAACTGTTTTTTTTTTCTATTTCCCTTTTTCAACCAACATCTTATCAATCTCTTTAAAAAAAAAACACATATTTTATTTTTCATTTTTAGAGTCATATTTTATCCCTTCATAGTAGTTACCCTTATTTTTGGCATATATATATAAGTTGTTCTCTCTTTAAAATTTTCAGATACAGTTTCTTCTAACAGATCAAAATATACCCTAAATCACTAGTGTATGGCTCTGTTCTAGTCTCCTGCCTGATCACATTCTCTCCCTTTTTTCTTTTCTTTTTTTAAAATCTTCTTTCTTTTTTCAAACAACTTCTTATCTTATCAAGTCCTTTTATAAAATCTTTTATAATTTTCATCTTTACAGTCATCTTCTATCCCTTCATTGTATCAACCCTTATTTTGTACATATATGTCTTTCTTCCTTTAAAATTTTAGGAGGCACTTTTTTCTAACAGACCAAAATACGCCCAAAATCTAGTGTGTGGCACTGATCTATGCACTAGCCTGATCATATTTGATCACATTCTGCTTTTTTTGTATTGTTCTGTTTTTGTTTTTATTTGTTTTTATTTTTTTTCTTTCTCTTTCTTTTTTCTTTCTTTTCCTTTCTTTTCCCCTGGTTTCAGATCTTTTCTGATTTGTATACAGTATATTTGCTGGAGACGTTGTAAACCTGTTAGCATTTTGTTCTCTCATTCATCTATTCTCCTCTGGACAAAATGACAAGACGAAAAAAATCACCTCAGCAAAAAGAACAGGAAGTAGTACCATCTGCCAGGGACCTACTCAATACGGACATTAGTACAATGTTGGACCTAGAGTTCAGAATCATGACTTTAAAGGTACTAGCTGGGCTTGAAAAAAGCGTGGAAGTTATTAGAGAAACCCTTTCTGGAGAAATAAAAGAACTAAAATCTAACCAAGTCGAAATCAAAAAGGCTATTAATGAGGTGCAATAAAAAATGGGGGCACTAACTGCTAGAATAAATGAGGCAGAAGAGAGAATCAGTGATATAGAAGACCAAATGATGGAAAATAAAGAGGCAGAGAAAAAGAGAGAGAAACAACTACAGGATGATGAGGGCAGAATTCGAGAGATAAGTGATATGATAAGACGAAACAACATGAGAATAATTGGGATCCCAGAAGAAGAAGAAAGAGAGAGAGGGGCAGAAGGTATATTGGAGCAAATTATAGCAGAGAACTTCCCTAATGTGAGGAAGGACACAGGCATCAAAATCCAGGAGGCACAGAGAACCCCTCTCAAAATCAATAAAAATAGGTCAACACCCCAACATCTAATAGTAAAACTTACGAGTCTCAGAGACAAAGAGAAAATCCTGAAAGCAGCTCGGGAGAAGAGATATGTAACCTACAATGGTAAAAATATTAGATTGGCAACAGACCTATCCACAGAGACCTGGCAGGCCAGAAAGGACTGGCAAGATATCTTCAGAGCACTAAACGAGAAAAATATGCAGCCAAGAATACTATATCCAGCTAGGCTGTCATTGAAAATAGAAGGAGAGATAAAAAGCTTCCAGAACAAACAAAAACTAAAGGAATTTGCAAACACGAAACCAGCCCTCCAAGAAATCTTGAAAGGGGTCCTCTAAGCAAAGAGAGAGCCTAAAAGCAGCAAAGATCAGAAAGGAACACAGACAACATACAGTAACAGTCACCTTACAAGCAATACAATGGCACTAAATTCCTACCTTTCAATAGTTACCCTGAATGTAAATGGGCTAAATGCCCCAATCAAAAGACACAGGCTATCAGATTGGATTAAAAAACAAGACCCATCAATATGTTGTCTGCAAGAGACTCATTTTAGACCCAAAGACACCCCCAGATTGAAAGTGAGGGGGTGGAAAACCATTTACCATGCTAATGGACACCAAAAGAAAGCGGGGGTGGCAATCCTTATATCAGACAAACTAGATTTTAAAACAAAGACTGTAATAAGAGATGAGGAAGGACACTATATCCTACTTAAAGGGTCTATCCAACAAGAAGATCTAACAATTGTAAATATCTATGCCCCGAACATGGGAGCAGCCAATTATATAAGGCAATTAATAACAAAAGCAAAGAAACACATTGACAACAATACAATAATAGTGGGGGACTTTAACACCCCCCTGACTGAAATGCACAGATCATCTAAGCAAAAGATCAACAAGGAAATAAAGACTTTAAATGACACACTGGACCAAATGGACTTCACAGACATATTCAGAACATTCCACCCCAAAGCAACGGAATACACATTCTTCTCTAGTGCCCATGGAACATTCTCCAGAATTGATCACATCCTAGGTCACAAATCAGGTCTCAACCGGTATCAAAAGATTGGGATTATTCCCTGCATATTTTCAGACCACAGTGCTTTGAAACTAGAACTCAATCACAAGAGGAAAGTCGGAAAGAACTCAAATACATGGAGGCTAAAGAGCACCCTACTAAAGAATGAATGGGTCAACCAGGAAATTAAAGAAGAATTAAAAAAATTCATGGAAACCAATGAAAATGAAAACACAACTGTCCAAAATCTTTGGGATACAGCAAAGGCAGTCCTGAGAGGAAAGTATATAGCAATACAAGCCTTTCTCAAGAAACAAGAAAGGTGTCAAATACACAACCTAACCCTACACCTAAAGGAGCTGGAGAAGGAACAGCGAATAAAGCCTAAACCCAGCAGGAGAAGAGAAATAATAAAGATCAGAGCAGAAATCAATGAACTAGAAACCAAAAGAACAGTAGAACAGATCAACGAAACTAGGAGCTTGTTCTTTGAAAGAATTAACAAGATTGATAAACTCCTGGCCAGACTGATCAAAAAGAAAAGAGAAATGACCCAAATCAACAAAATCATGAATGAAAGAGGAGAGATCACAACCAACACCAAAGAAATACAAACAATTATAAGAACGTATTATGAGCAACTCTATGCCAGCAAATTAGATAACCTGGAAAAAATGGGTGCATTCCTAGAGATGTATCAACTACCAAAATTGAACCAGGAAGAAATAGAAAACCTGAACAGACCTATAACCACTAAGGAAATTGAAGCAGTCATCAAAAATCTCCCAACAAACAAAAGCCCAGGCCAGATGGCTTCCCAGGGGAATTCTATCAGACATTTCAAGAAGAATTAATACCTATTCTCCTGAAACTGTTCCAAAAAATAGAAATGGAAGGAAAACTTCCAAATTCATTTTATGAGGCCACCATTACCTTGATCCAAAAACCAGACAAAGACCCCATCACAAAGGAGAATTACAGACCAATATCCTTGATGAACATGGATGCAAAAATTCTCACCAAAATACTAGCCAATAGGATCCAACAGTACATTAAAAGGATTATTCACCACGACCAAGTGGGATTTAGCCCTGGGCTGCAAGGCTGGTTCAACATCCGCAAATCAATCAATGTGATACAATACATTAACAAAAGAAAGAACAAGAATCATATGATCCTCTCAATAGATGCAGAAAAAGCATTTGACAAAGTACAGCATCCTTTCTTGATCAAAACTCTTCAGATTATAGGGATAGAGGGTACATACCTCAATATCATAAAAGCCATCTATGAAAAACCTACAGCGAATATCATTCTCAATGGGGAAAAGCTGAGAGCTTTTCCCCTAAGGTCAGGAACGCGGCAGGGATGTCCACTCTCACCACTGCTATCCAACATAGTATTAGAAGTCCTGGCCACAGCAATCAGACAACAAAAAGAAATAAAAGGCATCCAAATCGGCAAAGAGGAAGTCAAACTCTCACTCTTTGCAGATGATATGACACTTTATGTGGAAAACCCAAAAGACTCCACCCCAAAACTGCTAGAACTCATACAGAAATTCAGTCAAGTAGCAGGCTATAAAATCAATGCACAGAAATCAGTGGCATTCCTATACACCAACAACAAGACAGAAGAGAGACAAATCAAGGAGTCGAGCCCATTCACAATTGCACCCAAAACCATAAGATACCTAGGAATAAATTTAACCAAAGAGGCAAAGGATCTGTACTCAGAAAACTATAAAATACTCAGGAAAGAAATTGAAGAAGACACAAAGAAATGGAAAAACGTTCCATGCTCATGGATTGGAAGAACAAACATTGTGAAGATGTCAATGCTACCTAGAGCAATCTACACATTCAATGCAATCCCCATCAAAATACCATCACTTTTTTCAAAGAAATGGAACAAATAATCCTAAAATTTGTATGGAACCAGAAGAGACCCCGAATAGCCAGAGGAATATTGAAAAAGAAAAGCAAAGCTGGCGGCATCACAATTCCGGACTTCCAGCTCTATTACAAAGCTGTCATCATCAAGACAGTATGGTACTGGCACAGAAACAGACACATAGATCAATGGAACAGAATTGAGAGCCCAGAAATGGACCCTCAACTCTATGGTCAACTAATCTTTGACAAAGCAGGAAAGAATGTCCAATGGTAAAAAGACAGACTCTTCAACAAATGGTGTTGGGAAAATTGGACAGCCACATGCAGAAAAATGATACTGGACCATTTCCTTACACCACACACACAAATAGACTCCAAATGGTTGAAAGACCTAAACGTGAGACTGGAGTCCATCAAAATTCTAAAGGAGAACACAGGTAGCAACCTCTTCGACCTCAGCCGCAGCAACTTCTTCCTAGAAACATCACCAAAGGCACGAGAAGCCAGGGCAAAAATGAACTATTGGGACTTCATCAAGATAAAAAGCTTTTGCACAGCAAAAGAAACAGTCCACAAAACCAAAAGACAACTGACAGAATGGGAGAAAATATTTGCAAATGACATATCAGATAAAGGGCTAGTATCCAAAATCTATAAAGAACTTATCAAACTCAACACCCAAAGAACAAATGATGCATTTAAGAAATGGGCAGAAGACATGAACAGACATTTTTCCAAAGGAGGCATCCAAATGGCCAACAGACACATGAAAAAGTGCTCCACATTGCTCGGTATCAGGGAAATCCAAATCAAAACCTCAATGAGATACCACCTCACACCAGTCAGAATGGCTAAAATGAACAAGTCAGGAAACAACAGATGTTGGTGGGGATGTGGAGAAAGGGGAAGCCTCCTACACTGTTGGTGGGAATGCAAGCTGGTGCAGCCACTCTGGAAAACAGTATGGAGGTTTCTCAAACAGTTGAAAATAGAACTACCCTACGACCCAGCAATTGCACTACTGGGTATTTACCCCAAAGATACAAACGTAGGGACCTGAAGGGGTACGTGCACCCCAATGTTTATAGCAGCAATGTCCACAATAGCCAAACTGTGGAAAGAGCCAAGATGTCCATTAACAGCTGAATGGATAAAGAATAAGTGGTATATATACACAATGGAATATTATGCAGCCATCAAAAGGAATGAGATCTTGCCATTTGCAATGACATGGATGGAACTGGAGGGTGTTATGCTGAGTGAAATAAGTCAATCAGAGAAAGACATGTATCATATGACCTCACTGATATGAGGAATTCTTAATCTCAGGAAACAAACTGATGGTTGCTGGAGTGGTGGGGATGGGATGGATGGGGTGGCTGGGTGATAGACATTGGGGAGGGTATGTGCTATGGTTAGCGCTGTGAATTGTGCAAGACTTTTGAATCACAGATCTGTACTTCTGAAACAAATAATGCAACATATGTTAAGAAAAAAGAAAAAGAAGAAGATAGCAGAAGGGGAAGAATGAAGGGGAGTAAGTCGGAGGGGGAGACGAACCATGAGAGACGATGGACTCTGAAAAACAAACTGAGGTTTCTAGAGGGGAGGGGGTGGGGGGATGGGTTAGCCTGGTGATGGGTATTAAAGAGGGCACATTCTGCATGGAGCACTGGGTGTTATGCACAAACAATGAATCATGGAACACTACATCAAGAACTAATGATGTAATGTATGGTGATTAACATAACAATAAAAAATTTTTAAAAAAGAATGATACAGTGCAATAATAAAAACTATTATGTTGGCGTGAGCATAGAAAAACCTCCAAACTGTTAACTGTTACAATGAATATGTATTGCTTTTGTAAATAATAGCAACCACTGTTGACAACAAACAGGGGAGAAACCATCCCAATTCCTCCATAGAAGCCAATCTTGAGAACACCTAATGAGTTTCCTCTCACCTTTCTGGAAAGTTCTGAACACGGTACTTGATGTGTCCTGCTCTGCCCTTTGTACACACAGGGCATTTCCACCAGCACCTGCTGAGGCCACGTGTGCTCTGCAACCAAGTCACAGTCGTCATGCTAACATAACTCCTGAGTTTGTTGTCTGGTGGTGGGGTGGGAAGGGTGGGGAACGGGTCCTCTTTGGAGTCAGATGATTTATGCTGTGGGTTTCCAGAAGGCAGGGAATGTGCCATCATCTTGGTAGTCTGTGCCAGGCTTATTACCAATCCTGGAGCATCATCAGAAATTTCCTCTTAAACATCTTTGTGACATTAGCCCTCTCCTGGTGAACTCATTTCTTGATGTTAATAATCTTGGTGGTACCGCTGACCTTTAATAGTCAGATGGGAGTTCTAAAGAAGCTGAATGGGAAGAAGACTTGGTTTTTTTTTGGTTCCTTCTAACAAATCAAAATGTATTACTTCCCTGGTTCTAAGAAAAACAAGAGTGCCAAGTTCATGAAGTAAGAAAAAGCAGCTTAGCTTTTGCCGGAGCATGGTCTAATTCAGGCTTATTCTGATGTCTGCTTTTGAACAGACTTGGCGGACAGAAGCGGGACAGCCCCTCAGCCTTCACTGTGCTGATCTCAATATTCTGTGCGTTGTGACATTCGCCTGGTCCATACCAAATAGAAATAAACAGGAATTCATGTCCACCAATCACATAGCCATGCCAAGTACAATTCTTCCTCATTATTCCATCTTCTGGGTTACCTATGACATTTCCAGATCTGTTCCTGTGGTTTTGAGAGCTGGTGTTCTGTTCCTGCCTCACCCTTCATGAAGTGTTATAGAAACTTCTTCCCTTGGAGCTGACCAGTACACTGCTTGGTTCTTGGTTAATGCTTCCAGAATTGCTCTCTAGGGTCCCGCATGAATGTTCCCCAAACATCATAAGACATTAATGCGAATTACAAGGGGGGCTTGGGACACAGTCACATGGAAGACAGATCTGAGGGCCCGGCTGATGCCCAGCCTCACTCTTACCTCTCTGCCTGTCTGTTCCCAACTTGGTATAGTGTAGATCACCAAATGGTATATCCACAGGAAGCTTCATGGACCATCCGTTTCAACCCACCCATTCAAAGGACGCAGAAGTACAAGGGCTTGGGTTCCTTGCCCAAGATTACCCTGAGGACCACTGACAGTACAATTAGGCCCATGGTACAGCTCTCTGCCTGCCTGATCACATTGGTCCCGGCTCTCCATGCTTTTTGCACCCTGTCCCTTGGTCAGCTCGGGTCTCCTGAGGCCTACCAGGTAGCACCTTTCCTGAGGTCATTTGTGATGAAGGCCATCAGCCTTCTCTAATGGCAGATGTCTGTTCTAACACCAAGCTGTTGGTCCCTGAGGGCCTTGAATGCCAGGCCACATCCTTGGCATTGTGCGAATGCTCCAAGTTAGAGGAAAAAGGGAGAGGGGAAACTTCTGACACCTGGCCCATGTGCAGGGTGCTCAGGGCAGAGGCCCTGCCCAAGACCACAAAGAATGCATTTGTCTGGAGCCCCTTCTCCTCAGAGCCAGAGCAGGGTGAGCAGGGACAGGAAAGAACATGAGTGGGGACATCATGCCATGCTGAGCCTGCCCCACTCTGTCTGCCAGCAGCATCGATAGAGATGATCCTATGGGGCAGGGGGAATGTCCAGAGGTGGCTACTTTCTAATTCACCACACTCACCAAAGAATTCCTTGTTCTATGCAAAGCTCTAAACAAAATTTTTTTCTTTGGTGGGGGGGGGTGCGTCCAGAGTTAGTGCTGCTTAAGAGCTGAGTACCTAGAGAGACCAGGAAAACCAGGCCCACTTTAGGACCCCATTAGGGAGTTGGGTTTCTCACTGGCTGCTCAACAGAGGGTAACTCTTGCCCTCCAGGTGCTCAAGAACCAATGGTACAGGGCATTAGATACACTTGTTATCAAACTCGCCTCCAGGAAACTTGTCTGGACCCCATCGATGACATTGGCATATTTGTTATGCTTGATCAATGGATCAAATATCCTATGATTTGCCAACTTTGCATCATTTCCCTGGACAAAACCTGTGGCCTCCCACACCCACAGGACTATAAGTGCATCTCATCCTCGAAGGACTGTCAGCAGAAGGTGCTTTGGGGCAGCCAGTTAATTCTGGGGGCTCAACTGGGGCAGGGGAGGGAGAGCCCCAGACAGATGTATTCCTTAACAGTGTAGCTGACTGTCCCAGAGAACACTGCACTGAGCATGTATATGCCTTATCTTATTTAGAAGAACCATGTGATGTAGGTACTTATTGTGGGCTGAACTGTGTCATTCTTCCCCCCAAAATTTCATGTGTTGAAGCCCTAATCCCTAGGGCCTCAGAATGGGACTGTATTTGGAGACAGGGCCTTTAAAGAGGTGATTAAGTTAAATGACTTCATTAGAGGGGGCCCTAATCCAATCTGACTTTGTTCTTATAAGAAAAGGGGATTTGGACACACAGAGATACCAAGGATGCACTCACACAGAGGAAAGACCATGTGAGGACACATGGAGAAGGTGGCCATCTACAAGCCAAGGAGAGAGGCCTCCAGAGAAACCAGTCCTGCCTCTACCTTGATCTTAGACTTCCAGCCTCTAGAACGGCAAAGAAACAAAGGCCTGTTTTTTAGCCACCCAGTCTGTGGTATCTTATCACAGCAGCCCAGCAAACTAGTACAGTGCTCTAATTCCATTTTTTAGAAGAAGAACCTTAAGATGTTTTTCAAAAATCATACATCTGTCAAGAAGTAGAGTCAGGATTCAAACTCAGAGTCTGATTCCAGGGGCCCTGAAAGTCACTGCTGTACTAACGGACCCCCCAGACATGGCCTTAGAAGAGGCTGGGTAAAGGGAGAGGAAAAAAGATTGAGGTACTCTGGGTACGAAGGATTTCAATTTTTTGCTAAGTGGACAGGGTATCTGAGAGAGGCCCTTGATTTTGGAGCTACAAACCGAATTTGCATTCTAGTCCACGTTCCTCAGGAGAGTAACATTCAAGCCCCAAAGAAAGAGGTAACTCCAATAGAATTAACTGAGATCGTTTCCCTCTGTCAAGTGATTAATCTTCAAAGGCCTGCAGTGTATTCCATTGCAGAGGGAAGAAGGGCAAGGTTTTCCCTCACTGCTGTGGCTCACTCAGAAGATTTCTGTCACACCTGAGGTTAACCCAAAAGTCAATGCATTATCCTGGCCAAGACCCAAGCCCAGGGGAACCAGCCTTGGAAGGGGCCTTGTGGCCCCCTATGAGATTCTCAGACAGGCCTGGGAGCATTTACAATTTGCTCCCACTATGGCTTGATCACTTTTTATATTCCAAAGGTCAGACTGGAAATTGTTAAACACTTCACGTTCGGCTGTGACAAGTTCTGGGCAGTGACCTTCACGGCTTGCTCACTTTTCCTGGTGCAGACCAGGAGGCGGGGCTTGCAACTGGCCCACTGAGCCCACTGGAGCCCAGCCCCACCAGCTGGGAAGATGCTAAGCTGGAGCCTCCTCGGGGGTCACTCCCCCTGAGAAAAGCTTGGGAGTGGGGCCCTCAAGTTCTGATCATAGGCCCAGGGTTTAAGATTTCCAGAAAAGGAATGGCCATACCTATGACCAATGGAACAGAGCACGAGGGGCTGCAATCTGCAGTTGGACACCCCTTACCAAGAAGCAGTAGTCATCAGGGAAGGCCCAATTTGGTGGTGTCAGTACAATATCCAAGGGTCACTCTCAGCTGAACTATTGCCAGTTGGGGAACAAAACAAAAAATGTGAGTGTGGATGTCCCATTGCATGAGAGACATAGTAACATGGTGTCTGGGGAAGGATGGGACTCTAAAATCAGAGGGCAAGGGGGCAGATGAAGTGGAAGAATCCTAAGGAAAGATACGATGCAGTGGGAGGAATTAGGGTACAGCCACCAGGGTGAGTGAGGTAGGGGAGCTGAGATATGACAAGCCCAAAGCAGGGCCACAACCAGGGCAGGGCCACACCAAGGGGCCAGTAAGTGGGAGCTCCAACGCATGTGGGTTCAAGGAGTACTCTGAGAACCCCTAGGGGTATCTAGAGATGGCCATAAGCCTTCCTGAGTGAGAGTGGACAAGGTCAACAGCAGGACCTTGTTCTGTGGGGTGGTATGTGCATGCCCAGGTCTGTCACCAGCTGCTGTCCCCCACCTTTCTGCTACAAGGGCTTAGTACCACCACTAAATCACATGTTGGAAAAACACTTAGAAGAGGGATTGGGTGGGGCACTGAGCACAGGGTGGAGCAGGGGTAGGAAGAGTCAGCTGTGAAGACTCCCAGCCCCCTCTCTCTTGGCTCCCTCCCATCAGCATATAACCACGGTCAAGTTCCTCCGGTCTTAAAAAGACTGGATCTTCCCTGGATCCCTGCACCTTCTGCCAGTGAGATCCACCTCCCTTTGTCTCTTCTACTCCAAACTTCTCGAGGATAATCCCCTTGCTCCCTTAACTTCGCTGCCTCCCCTTTAATACTGACCCACAACTCCAATGGAGAGGTCTCTTTGAAGTCCTCAACCAGTTCCTGCACCGTGCAAACGACTTATCTCTCCTGACACTGTGTGACATTTGGCTTTGGGATCCACTCTGTCTGTCTGTCCTCACACTTGACCGTTAGCTATTGCCCTAGTCATCCTTTCTTCGCTGGGCTATTATCCCCATTTCACAGGTAAAGAAACTGAACCTGAAGTTGAAAGATTTCAGTGTTGCTGCAGCCACGTTCTGACATCACATACTCACCTAATTTGTATGGTATGATACCCCTAGAGATTCCCCAAGCCAAGAAACATGCTCAACTGGCTATTTGTCTACCTGCACGTCAAGGTCAGTCAAGGTCAACATCTGCCTCTTTCCACCATCACCTCTTCCCTGAAGTTAATATTACGGGAACTCAACCATCTACTCTTCAAGTCCCCCTTGTGTATTTTCCCCACACTGAGTTCCTTTTAGATGGGTGGTTTTTCACTTTCCACCCAACCAACTTCCCCTATCTTCCAACATTTTTTTTAAAAGCTTATTCTCTTCTTAGAAATGCTCCCAGAAAAAAAGATAAAGCAGCTGTGTGCACAGTGCTCAAAACATTCCTGCCTGTCTCCTGTCCTCACCTCCACCCAGAAGACACAGCAAGGGAGCACTGGTGCAAAGTTACTTTCCCATTTGGGCAACTGGGGGAAGGAAACCAGCATTATGGATGCCACCTAAAAGACGTTGAGTAACTTGGCCAAAGTTACACAGGTAGTAAGCAAGAGAGCTAACAATGGAACCTGGGATTATCTCACTCCTCAGCCATGATCAGTGTGCTTGAGCCGGCTCATGCTGGCTTGTGAGATCCAATCGTGAAATTTGCAGGAATTTTGGGGGCTGGCCGATGTCATGTTGGAGGCTTGAAAGAGCCGACTGTTAAGCATTTACCAGCACACCACTTGTCAGGATCTATTATCCTTCTTGAAAAATTTAGTGGACCTCATTGCAAGTTAGACGGGCCCCATAAGGCTGTCCTCCATATTCCAACAGCATACTTCTAGGCAAACCAACGTATTACTGGCTATCAGTCAGAATTATGCTCAGTAAGTATGATGTAAAAGCAACAAAGAAACCAATCCCCTTTTTAAACTTTCACTAACAATATGCTAACAGTAAATAATTGAAGGTCTGACAGTCTTCTTTGACCCTCAGTCTTTTGCAAGCATTGACATCCTCATTTTGGTCACATCTCTGTGTTTGGAGAGGGTGTGATCCCCATAGGAGGTTACCACATGGGGTAACCTTAAGACATCCTTGATATTTCCAGACTGACCCTTAGTGAGGGTCCAAACAGAAGATGGCATCCACCATCTGTGGATGGCACCCTTGGGACTGACAAGGGCAATCGAAATGGCCTGGTGTAAATAGAGGGCGGGAAGACTGGAAGGTCTCGGGAAAGCTGACATCTGAGAAACCATACCATATCCTGAAGAAAAAGCTCTTTAACATCCGGGAGATGGGCCAAGGGGGACAGAATTTGGCCACTACACAGATAGTCTGTGTTGTAGAACATCATCTTACCATGGTTTATAGGAAATATCTCTTTATTGGCTCTGTATCCAGGCTGATCGTCATCTGCTAATCGCTAATAAAGATTTCAATAATAATGATCTCTCCCCTCTACTGAACAGCTACCGGGGCTCAGACTCCAGGCTAAGCATGTGACACACAGTAACTCAGTTATTCTTCCCTGCAAAGGTAGCTGAAGTCATGGGCTGATTTGAAGATGGGGAGAGTAAGGCTCACAGGCTAAGGAACTTTTCCATTATCATGTAGTTAAGAAATCACAGAAGAAGGATCTGAACTCAGGCCTGCCTAACTCCTGAATTCAGAGTCCTTTTGTAAACACCAGGGAAGGTGTGTCTCCTCACCCATACCCAGATTGATGAATCAGCGTTCAGATTTTATACATCAATTTCTTAACAGTTTGGTTATTGTGTGGCAGCCCTCTGATCACCTCTGTGAGCATTGACAAAGTCAAATTTGTGGGCCTGCCAAACTGAGGACCCACCCCTGGAAGGCCCTGTGTGCCAGTATGTGTGGAGGCATCTCTCTCATCCATCTCCCTTGCCTGGGCTGTTGGAATGACCTTCTAGCTCTGCATCTGCCCTTGTCCCAACAGTCTATTCACAATCCGGCCAAAGTGACTAAGCTACAGTATGCCCCTTCGTGTGGCCTCCCAGGCATGGTAGGCTGCCCGGGGCCACAGATTTTTTGCACCTTTCCCACAGGAGGATATGCATTCCCGCCCTGTTGAACTCAAGTGTGGTCTGGGGCTGGCTCTGACCAGGGACACACGAGTAGAAATACTCGTGTCACTTCCAGGCAGAAGGCCATGCTCTCCCACGCTCCAAGAATAAGCTGCTCCACCAGTGACCTGTGACAGACATGCAATGAGCAGGAAATGCAATCAACGTTTTAAGGCACCAGAATTGTTTGGGTATTGCAAATGGCGACATGGGCAGCCTCTCCTGACTGATGTGCCACCTTGTTCAGGGTTAACACCATGGTGGGTCCTTTCAGGGGCCTTCGGGGGCCCCCCATGATACTGCCTGGGAGCAACAAGTGTAATCTGTCACTTCCCTGCTCATGCCCTTCAGGAGAGCCCTTCCCCAGTGGGTGTAGATCTAAGTTCCTTTTATGGCATCAGGCTTTCGTACAAGGCTCTATAGGACCCAGCCCCTTGCCAGGGTTTGGGGGGGTGCTGGTGGTGGTCACTTGCCTCTGGCTCCTCAATCCCTTGGCCCCAGATGTGCTCCAGACTCTCTCCTGAGTCAGGGCATAGACACTTGCCCTTCCTCTGCCGGAAATGCCCTTCCCCCAGATATCCTAGGGCCTCACCAAGCCTCCCAGCAAGGCCATCCCTGACTGCCACACTGAAAACTGCACCCCTCCATGTCTCCTCCCACTTTCCATGCTTTATTTTCTACCTTAGTCTTTCCCCCACCACCTTGATAGACTTTATCTCTTATTCTATTACTTGTTCCTTCCTTCCTTCCTTCCTTCCTTCCTTCCTTCCTTCCTTCCTTCCTTCCTTCCTTCCTTCCTTCCTCTTTCTTTCTTTCTTTCTTTCTTTCTTTCTTTCTTTCTTTCTTTCTTTCTTTCTTTCTTTCTTTCTTTCTCTCTTTCTTTCTTTCTCTCTTTCTTTCTCTCTTTCTTTCTCTCTTTCTTTCTTTCTTTCTTTCTCTTTCTTTTTAAGTGCATATATTCCAAGGGCAGCGATTTAGTCTGGTCCTTCTGAAACTATGTACAATATTGCATAGGTATTTTTCTCATAAAAGAGCCCATAGCTATCCACCGATTCCCAAGTGGGCTCATAGCGAAAGGGGCCGGTGACCCCACCAGCCTTCACAACCGCCTACCTCTAGCCCTAAATGTGGGACAGGGGAATTCCCTGGGAGCCAACATGTATGCCTTTGTCCCTCAGGAAGAGATCCTCAAGGGTAGAAGAGAGAAATGAAAGGAACTAACATTTACTGGGTGTTTCCTATGTATCAGGCACTATGCCACATACTTTGCTTGTGTTATTTCATTTAATCCTGACAATAATCCTATGAAATGTCTATTGGTGCCCCATTTTACAGAGGAGGAAACCAAGGCTCAAGGAGGTAAGAGGATTTGCCTGAGGTTACTGCATCAAGCATGTCCTTTTATTCTCCTGCTTTGACCTCTGGCCCCCTGCTGACCCGCCTAGGAAGAGCAAGAAGCAGGGGGCCTTTTCCATGCAAACCAAACAATCCAGAGGGGGTCAGATTCAGCCCACAACACCCATCATCATCCATTTAACAGCAGGGCAAAGGTCTTCAACAGGGGTGATTTTGTCCCCACCCCGACCAGGGACATTTAGTAATGTCACAACACCGGGTGTGAGTGCTACTGGTATTTAGAGCATAGGGGCCGGGGTGCCGCTAAACCTTCTGGAATGCACAGGACAGCCTCCCAACACACAGCAAAGAATTATTTGGCCCCAGATCCTGTACTGATGAGGTTAAGAAACCCTGTGATTTGGGTATTCCTACTTCCTCAATATTCTCAGTAAGTCAAAAAACAAACTGGGAACCTGGGTGTGTCTAATAGCTGGAGATTGAAGCTTTCTAAAGAGTTCTTGCCGAGGACTGACTATCCTGGAAGAGGCCCGTGGGGTGCAGACACAGTGTGACGTCGGGAGAGGCTGTGAGAACAGCATCTCTTGGGCCTGACATCTGTAGGATGAGTCTCTCCTGAGCAGCACACACCAAGGGCTCACCGCCACTCTGGGAATAGGGTGGATAACAGGAAGGTAGCAGTGCTCCCTAAGAGGAGCTTCAAGGTCAAGCACTGATATTTAAAGGACCCAGCAGAGGAAAGCTAAAGCCAGGCCTCTGTCCGCTTGTCTCTTCTTTCTAAGCGCTATCGAAATACTATCTTCACAACCAGCTGGAGGAAGACAAACTTTAGAGATTCTAGAACAAATGTCAGCCACTCTGCTGGTGTGGTGCAGGACTCACAGACGCCTGGATCCTGGTTGGCCTGTAGCACACAGTGAAGAAGGCCATCTGCTGTTTCTGGAAAGTTCCAGTAAACCCCTTCTCACCCCTCCTCAAGGAGCACATGGCCAAGCAGGCTCAATGCCCTGATGCTCCCAGAGTGAGTGCATTTTAACCCAGGTGATGAGATGCCCTGGAAAGGACATGGGCCTTGGTACAAACAGATCTGGCCTTATTTTATTGTTTGTGAACCATGCGTAAAATGCCGATTTGGAGTATTTAATGAATTATGAGTATAAAACATATAGGCACATCTTTGATACATATATATGCATACTATATAATATATTCATATATCTCTATATAGTGTGTGTACACCCATATATCTATATAGAGGGAATGAATATATGTAGTGTATATACATATTGAATATCCATTGAGTATTCCATGGTGCCAAAGATGTGCATTCATGATGGTCATGTCAACAATCCTGAGCTTTAGGACAAATGTCAAAGTCTTCTAGAAATTCTAAAATGCCTCACGTGCACTAGTTTTAAGTTTTAATATTAGCGATATTGAAATGAATTAGCAGCTAAGTTAGAGGGAGCAGAAAGCTTCAACCTAGAGGGGAATGGCTTTGAGAGACTGCTCTGCTCAGCTTCCCGGCATTGCTTTTCCTCTGTTTTGGGCTGATAAAATCTAGACTTCGAGTCTTTGAGTTTTGCCATGGGATGTCAAGGGTGCTGTTCCTGGCCTGTTTGGAATAGTATAGGATGAGATTAGAACTCTCGAGGCAAAAGCAAAGTTCACTGCAGCCTCCTATCCCCTGCCCCTTCAGAAACGTGATGGCGCAGGGCCTGCGGGCTTTGTGTAGGAAGGGACTTGGAAAGTTATACTCATTTAGAAGCTGATAAATATTTTTTAAGATTTATTTTATTTCTTTTAGAGAGAGAAGAGAGAGAGCACAAGCAGGAGGGGCAGAGGGAGAGGGAGAGAGAATCTCAAGCAGACTCTGTCTGAGCTTGGAGCCCAATGTGGGGCTCGATCTCACGACCCTGAGATCACGACCTGAGCCGAAACCAAGAGTCAGTCGCTTAAACGACTGCACCACCCAGGCGCCCCAAGCTGATGAAATCTTAAAAGGCTGGGAGTCAGAGTGGATCCTGTTTCGCTTGGAGTGGGATATGATATGGTTGTCAAAGCCCTAGAAATTCTGCTGGCTAAAATGGTCTTGGGCTCCTTTACCTGGGGCCACTGAGGCCCTGAGGATGACAGACCTTGATTAACTAGATCTGGACTGTGGGCGTTCCGGCCCCACGGCCTCTGCTCACCGCTCGACTCTACTAGCCATGCTTCTGGACCGAGCTGTGACAGAAGCTCGGGAAGGGCCAGGGGGGCAGGCGGTTCTCAGATACTGTTGAGTATCTGAGTTATCACCGCTCAGGGGAGCAGTGAAGCAGAACTGCCGAGCAGGTGGGGTTGCTGTGTGCCCATGTGGGTCTGACTCGGGAGTGGTCCTGGCCCCTGAGCTCAGCTTCTCAGCGGTCGGTGGCCCTGGATGAGAAAAGCCTTCCAGGGAAAATGGTGTCCAGTCAGAGCCTCGCTGAGGATGGCAGCAGGGTACGCCTTCCGTGGCTGGTGGTAGAAATACCAGCCACCATTGTCGGAGGGCCTCCCAAATGAGGTTCACGTAGTCCTGACAAAGGCCCTCTGAGGCAGGAGCTATTAGCTGTGCTTTACAAATGTGAACCCCGAGGCTCAAAGAGGTGAAGGCCTGGTTGGAGAGGCTGTAGAGCAGATGTGTGAAGCCCGGTGTGGGAATTCCACACTGGGAGCTCTCCGCAATGCAAAACAGGACACGGCAACTTTTCTTCCAGGAGATGGTCTCAGGAGACCAGCATGCAGACACGCAGAAAAGGACTCAAAGCTCTGGGCTGTCACTGGTGAAGGCTGAAGGGTAAAGGGAATGCGGGGCCCCCATGTTTGTCACAGGGGGGCAGATTTTCCAGCCGGCAGGCTCCTCAGCTCCAGGGTCTGGCAGCCTGGGGCGCAGGGGACCTGAACGCACAAGAAGGCCTACAATTCATCTCAGCTCTCCTCTGGTCAGCTGCGGACCCATCCTTACCTCTGGTTGGCCCTCGAGTTAATGCCACACCCTAGTACTCCTCTTGATGTCCTGACCAGCCTCACACCTCCAGCTGGGTCCAGAATCGAATGGGGCCCTGGGCGTAAATTTTACAGATGGACAAGTTGAGGCTCAGAGAGGGTGATTCGCCCATAACCATGCAGGATGTGGAAAGGCCAAGGGTGGTCACCCCCCAGGGTTTCCTTCTCGGGGTCTCTGCTATTCTGCCCCCCTCCCCAGTGGTGAGACATGTGAGACACAGGAAGGCATTGTTTGTGAAACTCGCAGGCTTTCTTTCCTTGGGAATCTTAAGGAATAGAAAAGATCTTTTGAAGATCATTTCACTGCGGTCTTTCCTGGAGCTCCAAGTTCCCGCGATCGCCTCTAATGTGAATGTCAAGGCTAATTAGAGACTGCTATTGCCCCAGTTTCACGGAGATTTTTTTCCCCCTTTTCTCTTCTTAGAGTCACAGGCTATCAGGGCTGAAAGGGTCTTCGGGAGTCCCTCCTATCCTCATGCATAGTAGCCAGGCCCAGAGAAGATGGGGTTGCAAGGATCTGCCTGGAATGCAGCAGCAGGGCATTCTAGCACAGCGGACTCCCCATCCAGTGCTCCTTCAGCCAGCGTTTGCCCTCTTCAGGGAAGTTGGGGGTAGACCTCATGGGGGAGGCGGTTTTAAGAGGGGTCAAGTGTCTTTGTGGGGCAATGGAAATGTTCTCAGATGCATTGTAGTGATGGTCACAACTCCGCGAATATACTAAAGCCAGTGACTTGCACACTTCAGGTGGGATGAATTGAATGGTATGTAAATTGTATCTCAATAAAGCTATTTAAATAAAAAAACAAAACAAAACAAAACAAAGCAGCAGCTCTGCGAGAGCCGGACCCCTAGGCCAGGCTAAGCTCCCGAAGCAGCCCGAAGCAGCAGAGAGAGACCCATCTCAGCCTCCCTGCCACCCCTCAGACACGGGAGGCACTCTCTCAGCGCCAAAGGCCTTGCCCTCGGCTGTCCTCTCTTCCTGGCACTCTTGCTTCCAAAATCTGTGGGGCTGGCTCCCTCCCATCCTCACAGCTTTGCTCAGAGGTCACCTTCCCAGCCACCTTACTGAAAACTGCCCACAGTTCTGCTCCCCTCCAGTCTCTCTTCCCAGATTCATCGCTCTCCTGGGTGCCTCTCATTTACTAATATAGAAAACAAGATATTTGTTTTGTTCCTTGTTTGCCTCTCCCTGCAAGAAATGTAAGCTCCATGAGGGCAGGAATTTTGTGTTTTGTTTATGGCTATATCTGCCCCTAGCTCCTAGAACCATGCTTGGCACATTGCAGGTGCCTAATAAATAGTTACTGAATAAGTGACTAAGGGGCCCAATTACAGTTACTGCTCAGGCTTCTGAATTTGCATCCCTCAGAGCCTTCCCCTGCAAGGAGGTACTGGACAGCCTGTGCGAGGAAGCCTTGCCTGGATGGACCTCCGTGTTTGGGCATTTCATGCACAAGCATTTCCAGGTGGCCAATTGCTGTTCCATTGGTGATAACTATAACGAAATCGATTTAGTTTGCCTTTCTCATATTTGTCCTGGTGCTTTAAGAAGTCTCCTTTGTATGTACATACTACATTTTCTTTTGCACTTAAAGATTTGAGTTTGTTAAGAGGCTGGATTTCACATGTAGTGTTCCTACTACGATTGAAAAAAGAGAAAAGAACTCTGCCTCTCCTTTTCTCTTGCCAGTCGTTAGGGGCCATCTCAGCCACCGCCTCGGAACTGTATGCAGATTCAAGCTGGAACGTGCACTGGAAGAGTGCAGGTCTCTGCTGAAAACTCTTGCAAATTCTGTTTAAAAGTATACTTTTTTTTAAAGATTTTATTTATTTATTTGACAGAGAGAGACACAGCAAGAGAGGGAACACAAGCAGAGGGAGTGGGAGAGGGAGAAGCAGGCTTCCCGCTGAGCAGGGAGCTCCATCCCAGGACCCTGGGATCATGACCTGAGCCGAAGGCAGACTCCCAACAACTGAGCCACCCAGGTGCCCCTAAAACTATACGGTTTTAAAAAATGCTGTCGAACAAGGAGCCATTGGTAGCTGAAGCAAGACTGTACCTTGGAGGTGGCTGGTCAGGGAACCCTGTGTGGAGATGCCAAGTAGGTGTCGCATAGGAGAGAAGGAGGGAGTCTCCTCAGAAGGAGCACACGAAACAGAGCTGGAGAGAGGGGGAAAGCACCCACTACTCCCACCACCACGGGGGCAACGGGAGAAGCCAAGTTTGTGTTCCTGCTGGAGAAGGCTGTCATGACTGTGCACATCTCTTCCTTTCAGTTAAGGGTGAAGAAGATACAGGACAGCCAGGAGAAGGGAGGGAACAGAGGATTGCACATCTTTTCCTTTCTTTACCTGCTCCCAGCTAAGCCACAGACAAGTGATAAGCAGCCTGGAAACTGACCTCAAAGGCTGGAAGACCTCCGTACCGACTTGGTCTGAAACCATGGAGCAGCTCTCGAGATGGGCGACTCCAGCTGAGCACGGGAGTGAGCGAGGGAGAAGGGCTCCATCCACTGTAAGGGCTGGGGGGCACAGAGGCTTCCTGTGACTCTGGACGAGGTGATTCATTTTCTGATGTGGTTTGACACAATAGATCAATTGTGTTTGTTTATTTTATCTATCTATCTGTCTATCTATCTATCTATCTATTTATTTATTTATTTATTTGAGAATGAGAGACAGAGCACGAACACAAGCAGGGAGGGGCGGAGGGAGAGGGAGGAAGAATCTGAAGCAGACTCACATGGGGCTTGATCCCATGACCATGAGATCATGACCTGAGCCAAAACCAAGAGTTGGATGCTCAATCAACTGCATCATCCAGGTGCCCCCTGCATCGGTTGTTTTAATGGCAAATTTTACTTTTTGGTAATGAGAAAACTGAGTGGGAAATTCATAGCTCTGGTGCAGAGCACAGACCCATCACCTTCGAGCCATACGACCAGATTACCATTTCTGTGTGGCAGCTTCATCTTCTAACCAGAATCCTAAAATGATCAAGGAATTAACTTTTGTGTCCCAGACATTGAGAGTGACAGCTAATGTCCATAGGAGCAGGACCGGAAAGAGACCAGAATGCATTTTTTTTTACATGAGAAAAAAGAAATCTCCTAAGAAGAGGGACATGGAAGTTTTCCATTGTGAGAGGAGGAGCGGGGGTGGGGGGTGGGGATGGGGGGGCTCTTTCAGGCATCTAACAGCTAAGGAGCAGCCCCCTGGGCCTTCCCTTCTCCTGAGAGCTTGGCCCCTCACACGGAAAGGCAAGCTGACCAGGGAGACTGATGCCAGAGAAGTTTCCTCCAGGATGCATTTCGTCCTCACTAGGGAAGGGAGGAGGGCTTTGGGGGCTGGCAGCTGAAGACAAAGGCATGGACAGTTTAGCTCAAAAGGAGCAGATATGTGAATGAACACGTGCCTTTGTGACTCGCTTGGATGCTGTCAGGGCTCTGGCTAGAAAAAGAAGTAAAATGTGAAGCTAAAGTACAAGTCGCTGGAGGGTCTTTGATGTAAGAAAAGCCAGCAAGTAGAGTTAAAAGAGAAGACTATTAGGGAGGTTGACACCAAAGAGACAGAAAGCAAAGGCCCTAATTAGATCTTAGAACTCGGCGTTTGTTTAAAAGAACATCAGTGTCTGAAGGCAGGGTTTAATATTGTCTCATGCTTCCTCATCTTAGTAAAGATGCTGGTTTTTTGGTGCTGGAAATGGTGGTTATTGATGGCTAGGTTGGGGGTAGGAAGAACTACCTGAGTGAGGCTTGGTATTTGAACTCCATCCTGTAGATGCCATGCTACCATCTCAACTGCAGGCCCAGCGCGGCAGGAAGAGGAGCCTCTTCTGAGAGCCTTCCTTGGTGTGTGACTTTGGGCAACTTACTTACCTCTCTGTGCCTCCGCTTCCCATATGTTAAACAAGGAGAGTGGGTTAGATGGCCTAGTCAACCTCTTCAGTTCAAAAGATCCCATTGCCCTAAATCCCTTTGGACACTGAAGTCGTGAGATTCAAGTGTTTTGACACCAGAGGTATCTTTGTGCGGACTCTTAGCCAACATCTGCCTGACCGCCACTCCCAGGGGTTCTGGGGCACCTGTAAAGTTTTGCATGGTGGAGTGTCACCTGTGAGAACAAGTCAGATATGCTTTTGATACTCTCTAAGAGAAGCGCTTGCCCTCGGGAGAAGTACATCCACTGTGGGTGCTCCCTGAGCAGGGCTGGTTCTGTGCTCAGAGATGGCTCTACCTTTAAGTTCCAGCCCCAAGCTCTTGTGGTTGTTTGGAGCTTCTGGTCCCATCCGGGGGCTTCCAGGCTTGCCCTCTATCTGAATTAGAGGGTTGAGGGGGACACACCTGGCTCAGAGGGTATCTGGGGATGCCTAGGGATCTCTCTGAGGGATTCCTAGAGGGACCTTCGAAGACAGAAGGAACTTGCACCATACAGAAATGGGGAGCACCGGGTTTTAATACCAAATCTCTCACTAACTGGGTAAGCCACCCACTTGTGTCTGGCCAAGCTCTCTTGGTCTCCAGGGTTAGAATAGAAACTGACCCAAGGACAGGCCAGTTAAAGGCTGTGTGTCTTTAACACTAATAGGCGTTTAGGGGAGCTGGGAGGGTCCCGGGCCTCCGGCCCATTCCCTCACCCCTTGGTCAGCCAAGCTTAGCTCCACAGTAAGACAGCAAGGCTTCTCCCTACGTGCTTAGCAGAGGTGGCATGCACAAGATGCTCTGGAAGACTAAGGACATTTTCAAAAAGCCAAACCCTGGGCAGAGATTTCAGGGGCAAGAAGCAGAAGCATCATCTTCTGACCTTGTCAGCATAATTGCATCTAAGATACATAAACATACACACACACACACACACACACACACACACACACACACACACACACACGCTGGAGTTGATGGGTCCACAGTGCATATCAACCTCTGCTCCCTCCCTGCATCAGTAACCTCTTCCTGCAGAGCCCACCTAAGTCTGTCTCTTCAAGACTCAGACACAGCCATCCAGGCTAATGATACAGGCATTGGAGCCCAACTACGTAGGCAAGGATCCAGCTGTATCACTTACAAGCCTAAAGTCTCTGGTCCTCAGTTTCATCATCTATAAAATGGGAACAATAAAAAGTATCTACTCATAGGGCTGCCATGGGACCTTAATGGGTTAATCCAGGTAAAGCTCTTAAACTAATCTCTGGCACACAGTTGAGCTTCCCCAAAAGTCTTAACTAGCACTGGGAGCATCATCCTCATCACCACCGCTGCCCCCCACACTCACCGCAATACACCTTCTGCTCTCGGCGCCCACGACCACTCACTCCCTGTCTGTTCTTCACTCTCCCAGGTCTCTATCTCTTGGCTCTTATAGTTCCCCTGTCCACAAGAGCCACCCAAACTTCTCTTTCAGGCAAGCTCCTATTCCTCCATCAAAACCCAGATCAAATGCTACCTCCTCTGTCATGCCCCTAGAAGCAGTTATATATCCCTCCTCTGTACATACAACTATCACAGAATTTAAAATGTGCTGCACCAGACATAAACTCCTGAAGGGCAGATGTCTTCACAAGTGTGTTCCCAACACAGTGCCTGGCCCACAGCAGGTGCCTGATAAATGCAGGATGCTGGGGGAGAGTGGTCATCAGAGCCCTACGTATAGGATAACTCCTCCGCGTGGGCTTAACTAAAAAAGGCAGATTCAAGGTCTACGTGGGTGTAAGTGGCCCATCCCCCGCCCCCTGCCAATGTTCATGTGGAAGCATCAGAAAAACCCAGAAGTAAGGAAAAGTGATAGAACTGCTGATTCTTGATCCAGTCCCCCAAATCTGTTCCCCCACAGAGTCTTTTCCAACTCAACACACCCAGTTAGAAACCACCACCTCTCCCTTCTGTCACTGCCAATACCAACTCTACCAAGTCTTACTGGTTCACTCTCCAGAATGGCCCCCAAATTTGTGCACTTGGCATCATTTCCCAAACACCTCTACCCCATAATTTCATCCCTGGTTCTCTTAGCTCAGCCGTTGCTCTCCTGTCTGAACATCAGGTCTGATCCTAGAGCTTATCTATGTAACTCTTCCCACTGCACTTGGCATCAACTCAAGCTCTTTGCAGGGCCCCACAGACCCTGCCTGATCAGACCCCTGACTTCCTCCCCATCCTCCCCACTGACATCACTTTCCTCCCCCACCCCCACACCCAACCTCAGCAGGACCTTGGGTCCTTTCGCTTTCTGGAACAAGCCAGGCTTTTCCTACCTCAGGACCTTGGCATATGCTGTTCCCACTGCCTAGAAGGCTCTTCCTGCTCTTCCCACAATTGGCTCTTTTTCTTTGTTTATACTCAGCCTAAATGTCAGCTCTCTGGAGAGGCTTTCTCTGACACTCCTGCCTATGGGAGGCTCTCTCTCCACCCCTCAGCACCTTATCTGTGATCTCAGCACCCGGTTTGTTTGCTTCAAAGCACTTAACATGTGTCATCGGTCTCACTGATTTTGTTCTGTCTGCTCAAAAAGACGGGAGACACGTGAGGGCAGGGACCACGTCTGTTGTGTCCCCTGTTGCCCTTCTGCACATAGTATGGAGCCCAAATGAATGCATCTTTGTTGAATGGCAGACGGTATCAAGTACCTAGCACATGCCGAGCAAGCTGCTGTAGGAGTGTATGTGCAGCTCATTAGACCTTCACAACAACCCCCAAAGTACTTACTATTCACACTTTACAGATCCAGAAGCCCAGTTAGGAAATGAACTTGCCTCGCGCCATAAAGTCAGTAAGCAGTGGAGATGGAAGTGACACTCAGTCTCACTTTTCTGCCGTGCCGACTGCTCTCCAAACCCCATCACTGCCTATAATATGGCCAAGCTTTCAGCCGACATTACCAGACTCACCACCAGCCTAAATGGCATGGCAGCATAATTGGCTCCCTTCATATCTTTATTTTTATCTTTGTTTAAACCTTCAAGACATCAGACAAGGAAGACCCTGCTGAGATGCTTAAATGACTCTGGCATAATATTTGTATGGTTGTTGATTATTATCATATCCTCAGCCCTTGCTCTCCTTTCTGAACATCAGACATATTTTTCACTGGTGTCTGGTCTTATGGGGAAATTGGATACAATCCATCTTGCAGGCTGAACACTGCACCGTTAGCCCAGTGATACATGGGGAACACAAGGTGGGGATGGGAGAGGTTGGGAGAGATTGGCATGGGGCAAGATCAATGGAAAACTCGCCTATTAAAGTGATAGTGGCAGTGACCTCCTAACCATCTACTCGTATTAACAGTATAAGTGGACAGGTGTCATCAAAGCCCACCAAACCCAGGCCATTTAGCCATGGATCCCACCAGCACAGCTTGTCGTCCAATTCAGAAAGTGTATCTACAATAAAAACTCCACCACCAACAACAAACGGCCAGATGTGGCCCGTGACATTGGTCATTGGTCATGTCACCAAATGCTCATAACAACCCTCTGGGGTAGGTACTAATATTATCCCCATTTCAGAGAAAGGAAAACTGAGGACAGAACGGTTCATTAACTGCTGTTCAGTAGCAGGATGGGCGTCACCTCCATCTTTCTACGCTGCCATGCGTCAAGCATTCCCATGGCTGGAAGACTGCATGTCACCATGTCCCTTCCAGGTTCGCAGACTTTCTCTCCCCTCCTCCAATTTCTAATATTTCAACTGATTTTCTTTAATGTGTCTACATCTCATACAGCCTTTTATGGGAAAAGAGAAGGAAGGCATCTATTTCTAAACAAAATGGTCCAGGGATGAGCAGACAATCTAGAAGTTAAGTAAGAGGGCAATGCCACACCGCCTGCAGTCTGTGCTCAGTGACGGCGAGTTTCCTTCCTTCCCATCAATCCAGCTCCTGCTGCAGACCCCATTGTTGTCTTGGGAAATCACAGTCCAACAGCAAAGATTGCCACTGACTTTAGTTTAGCCCAGCAGTTCCCAAAAGCATTTAACAATGGAAGCCTATTTTGAGAAACACCTATTTCATCTGCCAAACAAATGTGGGGAAATGCTTACCCAACCTCTGAGTGAACCGCTGGCTCTAAAAGAGGGGTGTGTGTGAGGACGAGCCGGGGGACCTTCCCCAGGGAGGAAGCCCCACAGGACTGTCAGCCCTGCTGTCCTCAGTGTGGCTTCTTGCTTAGTGTCCGGATGCCGCATTGGAGCTAGTGGTCTATTTAGCTTCCTTCCAGACCTTCTCCGGGACAGGTCCCTGGTGCTGCAGACTCAGGCTGGGCCCCAGCTACAACTGTTGATGCCCAGGGGCTGGGCGAGACCTCCTCCTAACAGTGGGCACTGCTCCTCAAAGTTCCCCACATCCCCCCCACTCCTTACTTCTGTGAGGGGTTGGCAGGACTGCAGCCAGTGTTCTGTGGGACAGAGGGAGCTGCCCCAAGGCCCCTTTCCCTTGGGGGCACTTCCAGCTGGGGCTGTCCTGGATTGGGGGTGGGCAGGAGGCTTTAGCTGGCCAGCCAGTCTGGAAAAAGTAAGGAGTCAAAGCTATTCCATGAAGGCCAGACGTTGGCTGCCCTTGGCAGACATGTGGGGTAAGGCAGGGTGGGGGATGCCCACTGGAGAGCGCTCTGCAGATGTTCATAAACATGGTGGCACTGAGGGTCCACTGGAGCACGTAGAGGAGCTGTGGGGTCCAGAGGTGAGAACCCACAGGGCCGGGAGGCCCCACTGGCCAGAGAGAGGTGGGGCATGGAAAGCAGGTGTCTTGCTCCCCCAGATGATACAAGCTCATGCCCTCTGGAGTCAGGAACCTCTGGGCTGAGTCTCCTCAGCAGCATCTCTGCTTGAATATTCCTAGTGACAGGAAACTCACTACCTGCTGAGACATTCCATCACCGGATGGCCCCTGCTATTTTAGATGTCTGCCACATGTTGAATCGATAACATTCTCCCTGTAGCTCCCTCCATCTCTTTGGGATGACCATCCTCCCATGGTCCCCCTCCCATGGGACCATTCATGCATCCCTAGTCCTCCTCAGACTAAACATTCCCAGTGTCCCCCCATGATGCCATCTTCAGCCCCTTCTCATCTTAGACCTTCCCCCCTGCTGGGCTCCAGTCCCCCCTGAAATAGGCTCTGAGACACAACCATGGCACTTGTAGTCTGTTTGACCATCGGCGATCTGGTGCGACGCTCTGCCTTGACCCACAAATTCTAACCTCAAAAGGGCTCCTCAGGCAACTAGGTGGCACCTAGAGACTTCTGCAGCTGTAGAGGTCAGTGCTGTCTGACTGGGCTCTGGGGGCTTCTGGGGATCCTCGAAGACCATCTGGGGCCCCAGGGAGTAAGAGGGGGGTGGGGCCCATGGGTGGGGCCAGTAGATGGGACCTCCGCCCCCATCTAATGGGAACAAAGCTGTTTGAGCATGTTTTAAAATGGGCTTGCTACATAAACTTGGGTCTGAAGCAAGGGCACCACAGCTTAAAAATGTCTAAAACTGCTGGCATTGCCTAATGTGGTCTAGTCTTCTGTCACATGCCATCCCTAGACAGTCTCCCCCCTCCCACGGATGTGCACACACCTCGGCTCAGGTCAGCACCAAAGAAAAGGGGCCATTCCCCCCAGATTGGGAGACCCAGGGCACTGCGTTCTTCTGCTCCCAGGGACATTTGAGCCCTGGATCTGCTCTGTTCACAGGAACATAGTGGTCACGAGCAGGTGCAGTGGGCTTGCACACGGGTGAATGCGGAATGTCTCTACCACTCACATGCTCTTGGTGTGGGCTGGGTCGGCATCACATGGGGGCCTGGGCATGGTGAGGACTCGGGGTTGGGACAGGCAATGCCCATGGGGTGTGCAGGTACTGGGTGTGCAGGAGGCAGTCACCAGGTGGTCCCCAGCTGGAGGGCGGGGCCCTGTCCCAGCCCACAAGAGAAGGTCATTTTCCCAGCCTCCTGTGGGTGGGGGGGACACTCACAGGGCAGCGTCTCAGCGCTGTTCTTCTGGATCATTATGCAGAGCTGTAGCACCAGTTGGGGGGCGCTCTCCAGGAAGGTCTCAAGGAGGCGCAACATGTTGACGTCTGCATATTCGTACATCATAGCCCAGTAGAAGCGTCGCTGGTGTTCCTTCCGCCGCTGGCTCTGAATCCCCAGGTACATGGTACGGATATACCTGCCGAGAGAACAAGACAGAACACAGAGAGCGTGGGTAGGGGCAGGGAATGTGGAAGGGTCACGCCATTCCCCCAAACCAAGACTGCCTGTGCCCATGTCCCCTCCTTCGCTCTGAGGTTTTCCAGATGCTTGGACCAGGGCTTTTTCCCCAGCCCCCAGAGAGGGTGCTAAGGTTTTGGGGCGGAGGAGTTGGGGGTGGATGGGATGGGCAGGCCAGCGAGGGGGTGCTAGGCAAGTCATCCCCTTCCTGGCCTCAGTTTACTCATCTAAAAAAATGAGAAATGAGAGAGTGGGACCAGATGATCTCCCAGAGCCTGCCAGTGAAGCATCACAGGTGAGCTCTGAGGCCATGTGATCTTTCTCACATTCGGGACCCCAGGGGGAACATTCCAGCAGGATTTCATCTCTACCACACAGCCCTGCCCCCTCTCTGGGGGAGGAGGAGAGAAAAGTAGCATTTGTGAAGCTCCTACTAAGTGCCACTGGCTGGCTGGCGACGTGGTGCCAGGGTCCCGGGTGACAGACAGGTGTAACTCCCATGTAGGACAGCCAGGGGGCCCGGCACAGGCTCCACAGCTGGACGGTGGAATGACGAGGAACTGGCCCCCGGCTGTTGGACACCAAAGCTCAAGCTCTCCACGAGGGAGACACAGAACCTGCAGTGGAGCCTCTGTCCAAGGGTGGCATAGGACACAGTCACTCTGATGTACTGACCCTGCTCCGTCAGGGGGGACAAGCGGCAAAGAAAGCAGGTATAGGTGGAGGGCACGGGCTCTGGATTCAAATGCTGGCTGGTTCTGTCATTTGCTAATTGTAGGATCTTGGATGAATTACCCCAACTCTGGGTCCTTGTTACCCTTCTTTAACATGGAGAAAAGGGTCAGCATCACAGGGCTGGGGGGCAGATCAGGGAGATAATACGCATGGTGGACATGCATCCAGGGTCCCTCATGGATGGCTCACTCAAACCTGAACTTTTGGAAGCTGTCTCTAAGCCACAGTCAAGGGGAGGATGAAAGGTACCATCTAAGTCAGCCAGTGGCCTCTGAGGCTGAGCCCAGGCCAGAAAGGCCAGCAGGACCTAGACGAAAGCGAGGTTCAGGATCCAGTTAGGATCAGGAACATGAACCACACACAAGGGCCACAGCCAACAAAACAGAACCACATGTGTGAGGGGTTTTGTTTTGTTTTGTTTTTGTTTTACATTTTTAAAGTAAAGTGTTTTATTCCCCTAGTTCCATAAAAACAATGTAAATACAAGCAATCTGTACGTCTTGTGTGACCTTGACTGTCCCCTGGGAATGTATATCACTGTGCCCTCTAAAACACTAGGCCTGAATCATCAAGGTTGAGAGAGCAGGGTTGATATACTATGTGGTCCCTGCTGTCCTCAGGCAAAGTCAGCTGCCTACTTGGGGCTGCTAGGCAGTCCCTCCTCTCTGTCCCCATCCCCACCCCCAGCCTGGTCCCCGCCATCACCCCTCTTGCCTGAATCAAAGCAGAAGCCTCCTAATCGGCCTCCCAGGGTCCACTCTTGTCCCAGAACACAGCTGCCAAGGTACTCTTTGAAAATCATAAATGCAATCATGTCATCCCTCCCCCCGCCCCCATCCCCGCTTCTTTCAATCCTCCCACAGCTTCCCATAATGCTAAGAATAAGATCCAAACCCCTCCCATGGTTCACGGGACCCTGCCTGCCCCTCCAACCCCACCTCCCACCCTCTCCCCCACCCTTTCTTGTGTTTCCTCTGTCTCTTGAGGAGCACAGGAGTTTGTCTACTCTTCACACCGTCTCCCTAACGTCAATGGAGGTAGAAGGAAGACTCCTATTTTCCAAGGCTGAGGGGTCCTGGTGGGACAGCACTGTCCTGACACTGTGAAGGTAGTCCACACCCATGTTTACAGCAAATTCACGAAGAGCATCATCAAGACAGTCACCGAGAGGGGCTCTAAATCCCCCCAGCCCCGAGCAATGGGAGGAGCGGGGAGTCGCCTAAGACCTTATATCTATGTTACAGAAGCTCATGCTCTAGAAGCAAAGATGCAAAAGCATGCATTTATAAAAGAGCTTAAAACTCTAAAGAGATGTTCCTCTCCAATTCCAAGACGGCGGGCCTCCCTCCAGAGCGCTAATCATGTAGTGGACCCAACGATGAACAAGCGCTCCAGGGTCCCCTGGCCCGTGCACCGGGACACAGAGCAGCCCTACTGAACCACTGGTGTGACCTACAACAAACACCCTGGCAATGAGGAGCCTCCATCCCACACCAGATGAGTAATACGGATCCCTAAGAGCCTTTGCGTGACAGTATCTCTGAAGAGACCCACCCAGGGAAGCTGGCATGGACACTGTATTGCCCTCCTGATGCCCTCCCTGCAGTGAGCGGAGCGGCAGTCCTGCCGAAAGTAAAGTGGGCAAGGCTGGGGGCGAGGGCGGAAGGCAGGGTGGCCCTGCGTGGGGCCTGGTGTGGGGGCCGCAGGTGCCCCAGGCCAGGCCTCTGCTGGAGTCCTGCCAGGCCTCGTGGGGCATGTCTGATCATTGTCATTTAATTCACGGGGAAACTGAGGCTCTGGAGTGAAACAGAGCACTGAATTCTGGTTCTGTTCCAGGTTCTGTCGCTTACTGGCTGTGGTGTGTCCCACGAGTCATCTTCCCCAAATTAAGGGACCAGGGGGAAGCTGGGAAAAAGGCAGCGATGTTGTTGGAAAGCTACAGGGTCACTGAGAGAAAGAGAGACAGAGAGTGAGGCAGAGAGATACAGAGACAGAGAGAGAGTGAGACAGAGAGACGCAGAGAGATACAGAGACAGGCAGGGAGAAACACATACACACAGAGAAGACACACAGAAAGAAAGAGAGAGAGAGATGTGGGAGGGAATGGAAAGAGAAAGAGAGAAAGGAATGGAAAGCAATGTCACAATTTGGGGTCTGAGGGAGAGGACCAACTGGAAGAAGTCATAGCAAAGATGAATTTGGGCAAGGGAGGGCTTGCTGTAAGGAGATAGGGTCACAGGTAGTCTGGGAGGGGTTGGGGAGCATCCAGGGTGGAAGGAAGGGCCGAATTGGCCAGATCTGAGGGTGGCCTGGGAAGGCAGAGCAGTGGAGGACAAAGGTGCGCTGGCTAAGGTCGGAGCTGTGAGTCCAGAAGCTCCACACGCACCCAGAACAGTCACGTGCCCAGGGGAGCCTTGGTGCCTTGGGTCTCACAGGACAGCTGTGGGTTCCATGACCCCAAACTGAGCCCTACCCACGTGAGGCAGCTGCAACGCACAATGCCATGTGCCACAGACTCCCATAGGGACCAGATCACAAATTTATATGCCTCAGGGGTACACTCAGACCACAGACTCTGCTTCTCCCAGCCTCACAAGGTGGCCCAAGGTAGAGGAATGATTAGGAGGCAGAGCCAAGCCTACTCGTCCAGGTTTCAGGCCAAGGTAACATCAGCACTCAGATTCACCTAGGTCTGCCCTGCCAGGGCAAAAGGAACACTTGATCTACCCCCTCCACCCCCATTTTCCCCAAGCCGCAGGCCCCTGCACCCAGCATGGCCATGGAAATGGAAGGCCATGAGCCCAGAACACAGTGACTCGACTATAATGTCTGCCGGAGAAACCAACGTTGAATTTCTTCTGTGAGCGCATCGCAAGGTGTGGGAAGAAACGAGGGTGGGAGTGGGCCAAGTCAGAGCCTCTCCTGCCCTGCTGATGAGCAAACAGATGCCGGCAGCCCAGAGTGCACCAGGATCAAGTCCAAAACCAAATTTGGAAATCATGCCTCCTGAGACCCCAGTTCACACGGCCTCCCACCCTGTAGTGGGAGTGACATCGCAGAATCCAGTTCAGGGTTTCCCAATCGAGTGCCTTCTACCTAATTCCACACCCTCTGGCTCCTGCACCCCCCTCCTCTATCCTTGAGTCCTTGGGTCCCCAGGAGGCAACTGAGGGTGCGTGTAAAATCCAGAGTGGGTCTAGGTGACCTCTGAGGTTGCCCAGCCAGCTGCCTCTGCTAACCCCCTATGCAAAGTGTGGCCACAAGGTGGCGCCAGAGCCTAAGCGAAGCAGGAAAGCTGCTCCGCGAGGTGATCTCATCCCCAGCAGGCAGCCTCCTAAGGCCTGCACCCTTCCTTCCCTCAGCAGCACGGGCGTGCAGGTGGCAGGCGAGGCCCAGGGCAGGGCCGGATGTGCTGAGTCCCCACAAGGTAGGCTGCTGCTCTTCCAAAACCCTCATCTTCCCCCCTTCCCTGGCAGGTTCCGCGAGCTCACCATCTCCTGGACATTAGTTCAGGACATAAGACGTCCAATTCTCTTCCTGGATTTGCTTCCACATCTTATGGTCCGTGTCACGCCATCTCTCTCCTAAGAACACCGGATCGTGAAATTCATGGGTCTAAAAGCAGGGAGGCAGCGTGTCATCATAGAGCAATGGCTCAGGAAGGCTGGACCTGGTCTGCAGGACCACATGGCCTTGGGCCAGTCACTCCCGAGGCTGGACCTGCGTGATTCACGATCACAGAGAGCAGACTGCAGGACCTCAAGCTTCCAGCGTTTTTACAACTTAATCCTTTTAGAACTTAAATGAGTGGCTTCACTGAGTCTGAAGTCTGGCCTAGCATCTTTATAAATAATAATAACTGATGTTTGTATGGCATTCATGTGCCAGGCACTGTTCTGAGCATTTCCTACTTATGAATCCATTTAATCCTCATAAGAGCCTCTGAGGTAGGTGCGATATTACCCTCATTTTTCAGATGGCAAACTGTAGCACTGTGCTTAACGGATGGTCCTCAGTTTACCCAGCTAGGTAAGTGGGTGAGCAGGGCTTCAGGCCCAGCAGCCTGGCTTCAGGGTCAGTGCTATTAACTCCTACCCATGTGCCGACCAGGGATGGACCATTTGCCTCTTGGTCCAACTTGTTCCCCTTGCTACAGTGGAAAAGCAGACCGCAGGGCTCTGGTCCAGTTCTTCGGGGGGCTGTGTTATCTTGGGGACATCTCCTAACCTCTCTGAGCCTCAGCTTCCATATCTTTGAAATGCCTGGCCCGGAGGGGGACTCCAGGAGATGCTGAACAAACGAATGCAGGCAATCATGCCCCCTCCAGGGGTCACAGGGGCTCAAATGCCTGTGAGACTATCCGGGAGACCAGAAGGCTCAGAGGGCAGCTGTCGCTGCCTCCCAAGGTGCTCTCTTCCCATCTTTCCTTCAGCCCACTCTGCTTATTCTCTCCTCCTCAGGTCTGTCTCTTCCTCTTTGTAAACCAGGGAATTGTCTATAGCTCCTTATATCTGCCTCCAGAAGAACTTTCTAGTTCTCTGAGCACATTCTCACCCTTATACCAGCCCCTTGAAGGAAGATACTTTGTTATCTTCTTTTTCCCATTGGCTCATCTGAGGCTCAGAGAGGTAGAGTGATTCCCCTAAAGTCGCACAGCCAGTCATAGTTCAGGCAAATCAAAGAAGGTCTTACCCAAACTATGTTGCCCCACTGGGAGTTAGCTGTAGTTCTGCCTAAAACTGGCCAGGATGGGAAATAAGTGATTTCTGAAAGAGGTAGGAGGCTGAACAGATTTGCTATCTGGGCCTACAGTCACCTGCTGCTTCCTGTGACACTCTCGGAAACAGTATTTTGAAACCTCTGATTATACAGAACAACCTGCCCTCAAAGCCCCAAATGGTTTTGTGGGGTCTGAAACTTAGAGAATCCTCTTTCAGAAAAATAGAGTCCAGCAAACATTTAAAGTAGAAATAGCACCAATTCTACACTTTTCTTCCCATTCATTTTATGAGGTCAGCATTCCTATGATATCAAAGCCATACGAACACTGTATAAGAAAATAAAACCAGAGACAATATCCCTCATAAACGCAGACGCAAAAGTCTTCAACAAAATATTAGCCAATCAAATCCAGTAACATATAGATAGAATGATATGCCATAGCCAGTTGGGTTGATCTTGGGAATGAATATAAGGTTGATTCTACATGCAAAAATCAATCCATGCAATCAATGATATTAATAAAACAAAACACATATTATATTAATTGATGCAGAAAGAAAGCATATGACAGAATTCAACACTGATTCATGATTTATTTTTTTAAAGATTTTATTTATTTATTTGACAGAGAGAGAGACAGCGAGAGAGGGAGTGCAAGCAGGGGGAGTGGGAGAGGAAGAAGCAGACTCCCTGCTGAGCAGGGAGCCCGACGCAGGGTGGCGGGGGGTGGGATCCCAGGACCCTGGGATCATGACTGGAGCCAAAGGCAGACGCTTAACGACTGAGCCATCCAGGCGCCCCCATTGAATCATGATTTTTAAAAAAAGAAGAAATTCTCAACAAACTAGGAATAAAAGAGAACTTCCTTAACCTGACAGATGAAGGACACCCACCAAACCCACAGTTAATATCATACTCAAAGATAAAAAGTTGAATTCTTTCCTCTTAAGATCAGAAACAGGTAGTGATGTCTACTCTTAACCACTAGAAGTACTTACTACTAGAAGTCCCAGTCAGTACAATAAGTCAAGAAAAAGAAATAAAGTATATATAGATTGCAAAAAGAAAGAAGTCAAGTTGTCCCTATTTGAAAATGACATCATTATCTAGATGGAAAATCCCAAGGAATATGCAAAAAACCTCACAGAATTAATTAGTAAGTTTAGCAAAGTCTTATGATACAATGTCAGCATATAAAAATTAAATATGTTTCTATAGACTACTAATGAACAATTGGAAATGGAAATTTTAAAAATATATACCACGTAAATTAGCTCCAAGAAATGAAATGCTTAGAAATAAATCTAATAAAATGTGCAAGGTTTGTATGCTGAAGTTACAAAACACTAATTAGAAAAAAATCAAAGAAAATCTAAATGATAGGGTGCCTGGGTGGCTCAGATGGTTAAGCGTCTGCCTTCGGCTCAGGTCATGATCCCAGGGTCCTAGGATCGAGTCCCGTATCGGGCTCCCTGCTCAGTGCAGAGCCTGCTTCTCCCTCTCCCTCTGCCATTCCCTCTGCTTGTGCTCTTCTATCTCTCTCTCTGTCAAATAAATAAAATCTTTAAAAAAAAAAAAAAAGAAAATCTAAATGATAGACATACCATGTTCATGGGTTGAAAGACTCAATATAGTAATGATATATAATGACAATTCTCTACAAATTAACTTATAGATTTAACACGATTTCAGTAAAGGTCCCAGCAGGAATTTTTGCAGATATAAACAAGCAGATTCTAAAATTTATATGGACTGGCAAAGGAATTCGAACAGCCAACACAATTTTGGAGAAAAAAAAAAGATAAATTTAAAGAATTCACACTACCTGATTTTAGAACTTACTATAAAGCTACAGTAATTAAGACAGTGTGCTGTTAGCAAGGAGAGAGAAACAGATCAATGGAGCAGATAAGAGTCCAGAAACAGATCTACACATATAAGGGTAACTGATCTTTGTTCAAAGGTGAGAAGATAATTCAATGGAGAGAAGATAGTCTTTTCAACAAATGATGGGGGCACAAGTGGTCCTTCCCACTCAACCACTAACTTAAAACGTATCAGAGATTCAGAGCTAAAACTATAAAACTTTCAGGAGAAAATCTTCATGATCTCGCATTCGCAAAGAGCTCTTAGAAATAGGACAGCAAAAACATGAATCCATAAAAGGAAAAAATCGAATTGGATTTCATCAAAATTAAAAACTTGTGCTCTGTGAATGACATTAAGAGAATGAAAACACAAGCTGTGGAACGGGAGGAAATATTTGCAAATCACATATCCCACGAAGACTACGAAGAACTTGTACCCAGAATAGGTACAGAACACTCAAAATTGCCTACTCACACGAAGGAGGGCAGAAGAGCCCAAGCAAAGGAGAAGCAACAAGACTTCCTGCCTTCCTCCTTTGGGCCTGGCCCCGAGCAACTGGCTCTGAGGACAGGACTCTGCTCCTGGCACCGCAGGTGGGATGAGGAATGGCCACAGGGCACTGACTCACCCCCGGGGGCTGCCCTGAGCCTGGGTAGGGGATCAGTATGTACGGGCTACACAGATTTAAGGCAGAGCCGCCCCCACAGCCCTACCCCAGAGCCCCCCAACCCCTGGTGGACAAACAAGCTGCTGAGGGGGCCACTAGGGTGAGGCTAGGGATCTGCCTGTTGACTCAGGGAGTGGCCTTAGCACTCTCCAGCGGCCACTGCTCACCTAGCACCTGGCTTCTTCAGGACCCCAATTCTGTGAGCTCTTCTATTCCACCCAGGGAGGGCTGGTTGCCTCAGAGGGTGGTGCCTCAGGCCTCCATCTGGTCTGACCTTAGTCCCTAGAGCTTCCTTAGGAAGGGAAGGCAGAGCCTAAGACGAGGGGGACATCCTGAAGCAGGAAGCACGAAAAGGTCTTGCTGACACATGGGCAGGACTCCGACTGCAAGTACCAAACACCCGCAGGCCTGCCTTCCTCCTCCGTGCACACGGCTCCTGGCTCAGGACCAGCTATGTCACTGTGATAAGGCGGCCCCTCCAGAGCCCATATGGCCGTCAGGGAAGGACCGTGGCCCCAGGAAGCCACTAGAAATCTGCTGGGCATAGGCCAGGTGCAGTCTATGGCCGCCCCTGCGTTTCACCTGCAGCCCACAGGTGCAGAGCCTGCCCCGGTGGGGAGGGGAGGCCAGGTTCTAGGGGCAGGGGTGGAGAGTGGCGGTGGACCTCCACCTTCTTGCCTCAGGGGCGTCTGCAGACGCAGTGTGATGGCGGAGCTAAAACAAACCACACAACACAGCTCCTGCCCTCCCCCTGGGGCTCCTGGCGTCCCACCTCCAGGAGTGCGTCTTGGTTGACAGCAGTAGCACTTACCCAGGACATACAGGACTTGACACAGAGACCACCACGTGAGGTATCACCCACAGTCCCCTTTGCCATAAGCTGATGAACCTACCACTGGTCAGCAAATCGCCTCTTGCCCTAGCTGGCGGGGGCCCCAGGCTCCCCGAGTCTCTCCATCCAAGCAACTAGAAGGCAACCTCTTCCCTTCAGCCAGCACAGCGATGCAATTGGTTCCTGGCAATGGGCTGTCCTCTCAGGCCCTGGACCATCATGCAATTGGCTCAGGACAAACGGGATGCCGAGGCTGAGGTCATGCGAGGACACAGCTCTGGGCCCAGCTGCCAAGCTGCCAGGAGGCCCACAGGGCTGGGCCACCAGACCAGGCTCCTCACACACCAAGGGAAGGGGCGGGTAGAGGTTCAGTGGCTCCTGGGGGGGAGGGGGAAGAGCCCAAGGAGGGGGCCGTTCCTCCTTGCCTTCATGATACTGGGAGCCCCCCTCCCTGAGGCCCCGTCCTTCTACCCTCTCCAGTGTCTGCCTCCCTGCCTACAGCATTGCCCCACAGACTGGACAGCATCCTGCCTTTCTGGCCCTTCTCACCTCACTTCTCCCCCTAAACACCCCTCCACACACCCTTGCTCCCCCAAATACAGCCTCAGCCCTTCACTCCAAATGGCTGTTCATTGCTCCCGAAGTCCCAAACCGCAGAATGTCTGCAGGGTCCGTACTCAGAGGCAGGAAGAGAGGATAGTGTTAACAACAACACAAGAGCTCAGAGTAGAAACCTTAACAGCAACGCAGCCAGGCCTGTGGCTTTACCTGCACCGTCTCATCTAACCACACCCCCCACCCCCCTCCCTGCCCCCCAACTGCAGGAAGCAGGCACCATTATCTGCCTTCGGAGATGAGGAAGCTGAGTCAGGAACTTGCTGGTGCCACCTGGCCGGTGTTTGCTGACCCCACACGTGCCCCCAGAGCCCTGGGACCTTTCTTCGTGGCAATAACCACAGGGCTGCTGTGTAAGTGTGTGAGTGGTAGTTAAGACCTGTCACTCCCGTGGGACCCTAAGCCCAAGAGAGCAAGCACTGAGCCCAGCTTTGCACACCTTGTACCCCCAGCCCCTGGCGCAGCCCCCAGCACACAGGAGCCGGCAGAACACCTGCTGACTGAATGAGGTAGGAGGGCCGGGCCTGAATCCCCACCTCCAGAGCTCAGAGCCCCCTGTCTGGGTGGCCGTGCTACCTGGTGGCTCCTGAGAGCCCCGAGGTGAGGAGGCTGGAGAGGCCGGGGGTCTGAGATGGCAGGGGGCCATCAGGGCCTTGGCTCACCAAGGAGGACCCCAAAGCCCAGAGGTGGGTCTGGGCCAAGGCCATAGCAGCCCTCAGGCCCCCAACAGCCTATCCAGGGCTGCCCCTGCCCCTGGCAACCAGGCCCACGGGGTACCCATGGCGGGGGCAACACACTGAGCCCTCCATGGCCAGGAAGTGTTCCAGGTCTTTCCAGAAAGACTTGGAAAGCTGACCTTGAACTCAAGACACACTTTTTCCCTGAAACTAACAATAATGTAGTCATTCACTTGGAGAGCTCTTTACTATTTTAAATAAATGTCCTTATATTTTTGTTGCATTTAAATACAAGTACCTACGCCTCCAGGACCACCGTGATGCACCTTGACTCTTACCAGGGTGGGTGTGGCACACACTCTCTCTCTCACACACACACACGCACAGGTGTGCAACTGCATTCAGACACAGTCCACCCCCAAGAACCCACTCCACACCAACACCACACACGCACACTGTACGCACAATGTCCCCACACTTTGTACAGAGACATCCCCGGGGTGTACGTACGTGCTAACGACACATGACGTTTGTATGTCCACCCTACATCGATGCAGTGTGTCTTGCACAGCACAGACACACGCATGTACAACAGGCCATATACATGTGCGTGCTACACACCTCTAAGCCCCGGCTGTATAGACCCCCGTAGGGTACACACCAAATCCCTGTGTCCCAGCCGACCCTGGAGCACAGAGGGGGTGGTCTCCCACCTGTGCTTCCCCCCCGGCCCTCCAGGGCCACCTGCTCCCGGCCATTCCCTGTTGTCAGGGCCTCCTTGGGAAGGACGGGCAGACACAGAGGACAGAGGGAAAGCTGAACCCACATCCAGCCGCGGAGCTGTCTTCGGTAGCTGTGAGCCCTCTCAGAGAACAGGGGCGCTGCAGTACTAGGCAGGTGATGGGTGAGAGAGGGCTCAGGGGTTTCCAGACCCGAGGACACACTACCCCCAAGATCAAGGGCAAAGCTGGCCTGGCTGCCACCAAAGCACCCAAGGGCTCACTGCTCTCTGAACCTGCAAAGCACCCCCTCAACCCTATTCACACGTATTCCGCTCTGCCCCACCTACGCCTGGCTTATTTGGGAATCCTGACTTGTCGCGGAAGCAGTCCACGGGCCGGGGGCCGCCCTGCCACCGTCAGCCCTGCGTTTTTGTCTGGCCCATCCTTCTTGGGGTAAAAGCACGGCCCCTCTGGCGTCCTTTCCCTTTCTGATCACGTCCCGGGGCTAGAAGGATCCAGGGCCGGGAGCCGTGCAGTAGCTGTAGGAGAGCGTGGCCCAAAAGAGGGGTGGGAGAAGGCGGCTTCATGAGGCTCCTGTGGAAACCTCACCAGTCTGGGGCTTGTCGCCTGCTGCGAATTGCTGAGCCGGGTCACCAGGGCCACTCAGGAAGGTGTCGACTGGGGGGGCTCCAAGGCTGCTGGGGCATAGAAGCTGTGCTCCTGCCTGCATGCCTTTGACTCTGTGCCCAGTAGGAAGCCGTGAAGCTGTTCCCTGTGGGCCTGGGGTGGGAGCAGGCAGCAGGACAGAGCAGAAGTCCTTCCAGTCCTTCCAGATCATTCACAGAACTTGGCGGGGGGGGGGGAGGGTCAGCTCCCAAGTCGTCACAGATAGGGTCAGGGAACAGCCTGCAAGGCTCTACCAGGTTACTATTATCACCATTCCCATTTTACAGAGGAGGACATCGAAGCTGACCTAGATTTGGTCACCTGGGTGGCTCCCCCTTGGCTCTGCATCCAAGGATTCGGTTTCCTGCCACCCCCACCTCTCTGCTGCACCTGCTCCCTGCCCCCCCGGCCGCACCTAACGGCTCTCCATCTCCAGACCCTCCTGTGTGCCCATCTCTATGTCTTTGTTGATGCTGTCCCCACCTGCTGGAGAGCCAACAGGTGTGGCTCCCTGTTCCTTCCCACGGAGTCCACAGCCCACAGGTAGGAGCAGGGCCCTACCTCCACATGCCTTACTCCACGTCAGGGTCAAATGATTTTCCTCCCCATCCTCCCCTTGTACTGAGTCCCCATTACAGTAATAGTTCCCATTTATTGGGTTCCCCAGGAAGCCAGGCACAATGTAAGCACTCTACACATATTAAGTCATTTGACAAAAAACTCGAAGGCTGTCTACAGTGAAGAAACGGAAGCAAGAGAAAGCTCAAGGACATAGTGCCTGGGATTCACACCAGGTAGCTGGGGTCCAGGCGGGCTGCTTCTAACCCGGTACACTATATTCCCCTCTTTGTTATCTTTCTCTCTTTACCCCTCCCTCCCCATCTCATTTACTCCTTTCAACCACCCCATGTGTTGGATAACCTATTAGCCCGGCCGATTTTACAGATCAGGAAACTGAGGCTTAGAGGAATTAAACGGTATGTCCAAATTAGAAAGCCAAAGTTAAGCCTCTGTTTCAGATGTGGCTCTGTCACCTGCCTGTTTTGCGGTCCTCGAGGCCTCTCTCCTGCACTACCATAGCTCTGCTTGCCGCCCACACTGTGGCAACGTCACTTACATAGAGAGATGCCTCCCAGCTAGATTTTAAGCCCCAGGACAGGTATCTGTACACGCAGTGGCCCCGGCCCACCATGGTGACATCCAATCAGGGGTGCTAAGGTAGATACAGCCCCTGCGCTGATGGAAGACTGGTCTCATTTGGCCAAGAGATGCCTGCAACGCCAGCTTCGAATACATGAAATGCACACTCCCCAACATCGATGGCCAGAATGGTGCCAGGAGCTCAGTGAAAAGGCAGGAAAGACTTGGGCTGTACACAAGAGAAAACTTACAACCGGCCTGGCAGGATAATGCTACAATGGGACAGGTTTCCTGCCCCTTTCTGGACAGTTCAGGAAGACAAAAGCAAATCAGCTGGGGCTGTGAGATGTCAGACACTCCCAGCGCACAAACACAGCAACTGCACCTGCCTGGGGCGCTCTCGGTCCTAGCACTTTATTATGGGTACAGCACCGCGCACCCAACACACACACGAACATATACACATGTGTACATGCACAAGTCCACCTGTGGACTCCCTCAAACCACTGGAAATGCCAGGTTCAGCTGGCTCAAGGGGACTTCAAGCCTCGCACAGGGGAATGTGTGTGCCCACGCAGCCCCAGCCATGGGCCACGGGCTCTGAGTATGAGCACAGACTCTAGAACCTTCCCCTTCCTAGCTGGCCCTGGAAGCTCTTACCCCCCACCACCACCACCCACCCGACACACACACACACTCTCCAGCTGAAATGCCTTCGGTGTGGAGGAAAGGTGGAGGGGCTACTTGTCAGCTCACCCCTGGGAGCAGCACATCAAATCCGAGCTATTTTTAGCCTTTCTCTTCAGTGTCCCTGACAGCAGCTGAGCAGTGGTGGCGGGCTCAGGGCATACATCTGGGAAAGCAAGGCATGAAATGGCATTTCTTTGCAAGGGCCCAGGAGAAATAGCAGGGGGGAAGCAGCATACAGCTTCAGGGAAGGCAGGTGGCTTTAGTGGGTGTCATCCACTAGTCTTCTGCATGGGTCTTGGTGGAAGGGTGGCCTAAGCAACCTTCAACATCCCCGGGCTCAGAAGAGCATAGTGTGGGTGGAAACTGCCCCAGTCTCCCTTGCCTCATTTCCCCACCAAGGCTACTTCTCTGAGACTTGGCAAGAAACTTGATTAAAAATACTGAAACACTTTGAAAACCTGCATATTGGAGAAATGCTTCTTGTTCCCCATTATAAGTGCCCAGAAGGCCAGAGACTGAGGTTTGGGGTGTCGGTTTATCTTTGCGTATCATATGCATGGTACATCGCTGGACCCTTGTAGGCATTCAGTGTTATGTCATGGAAGAATGACCCGATCAGGCAGCCTGTTAATAAAATCCTTGAGCTCTAGGAAGTTCATACATTTATATTCTAAGTGCCCAGGGCAGGTGTAAGGAAAGCCTCCCTAACTCCAGGCTTGGGGTTGCTCTGAGACCTAGAGCACGGTGCATCTCGGAGGGACTCCTCCCCGCCCTTTTTCCCTCCTTCTCTTGTCCTCAAGCCTCACTCTGGCCCAGCCCAGGTCCCCAGTCCTGAATGATTACGTGAGTGCATTTGATGCTTCGCTCTGGCTGGCACGTGCTCTTTCCAATCAGGCGAGCAAGCCCATCCGGTCCCTAGCGCCACCTTGTGCTTTTCTGCTTGGGAGTGGAGTCACGGCCATGGCCACAATGGGAGAGGCCACTTTGCTGTTCCCCAAATTAGAATGAAGACCCCTGACGACAGGGCCCTCACAGTATTGCTCCTCCCGCACGCCAGTCAAAGGGTATTGCCAGGATCCTACGCAGCCCATGCGCACACAGGCTGCCCCAGTGGAACGGGGGAGATCAGCTCTGCCTAACTGAGGGAAATCCTTCATGGCTGTAGAAATGCCTCACAACTTTGAGAGGGGCCCATGGATCCATAAAGTCAAGTCACCTGCATTCTGCCAGGGGCTTTGGATCATGTGATAAACATAGAAACATGGCCCCCACCCCCCACCAGTGCAGTGGCCCCAGGGAGCCCTAGGTGCGAGCGGCAGGAGGACGTGCCTAATCCTTTGTCACAAGCCTCAGGTGCAGGGTGTGGCTAAAACACTCCAGCGTCCCCTCGCTAGCCCACAGTGGATCTGTGGCGAATGAATGTGAACCATTCGAGGAAACCTTTGGCTTACCCATATTCCCTCTTGGGGATCATGTATCCCAGGGGTTTACCCTCCCATGGTACCCTTTCATTGGCCCTAGCTTTTCCCTTTCAGACTCTCATGAGCAGCAGTCCAGACCCTTCCCGGCTGTATTCAGGCATTCAACAGACATCATTGAGTTCTGCTGCATGTCAGGTGCTGCGCTAGGTACAGGGGACACAGCCTCATCCCTGCCATTCTCCCTTTGCCCGGAGCCCCCCCCATCCTACCGCTTTGTGGGTCCCAATGGAAGATGCAGTCACTGTCCTGGTGGTGTGCGAGTTTAAACTCGGGCTCTGGGAACCACCCTCCAGCTGTGAACACTGCCATGGTGAGTGAGGAGCGGACTGAGGACGACTCGTGTGACAGACTCACTGATGGACTTGACCCTGGCATCAAGGTTTTCCTGCCGTGTCCTGCTGCTGCCCTATCCTGGCTGTGTGGACTTGGGAACATTCTTACACTCTGTGTTTCCTTCTCAGTGAATGAGCTCACAGGCCCTGGCACTACATTGACCCTGCAGACCTTGTAGGGTCTGGTCTGCTACTCAGAGATCTTTCCAGATCCGTGGTCACCCTGCAGGACTTGGGCCTTCTCCTCCCAGAGCATCCCCACCTACCCACCCCAAGGCTGCTGTCCTGCCTGGGAGAGGCTCAGCGCCTCCCAGGGGTGGAACCCCCGCTCCTCCAAGTCGTCTTCTGTATCCTGGCCTGTCTCCAGCCTTGGAAGCCAGACAACGTCCTGTGCGCTGTTTCCTAGGGCTGCCCAGGGAAGTAAGCTAAAAATAGAAATAGACAGTGGCATTCAGTGGAGGTTGCACTGAACCAGCCAGAGAGGCCTGCACACACTGCCAGGTGATGCCAGGCTAAGGCCCACTCGTCAATGTCCTGGGTGGCCCAGCCTTCCTGGGAGGCCCCCCAAAGTCAGGCACAAGAGAGGGTGGCAAAGGCCGGGGCGCTCCCCTGCACCCAGGCCAGAATTCTGCTGCGTAAGCCTCACACTCAAGCTGCTCGCTCCCTGACAGTGTCCCCATTCTCGGCTGGGACACCCGGGAATGCAGGAAGAGTTCTGGCTCAGAGTCAGGAAGCCCGGGCCCAAGGGCTGCCTCTGCAGTTGACCAGCTTTAGGGCCTGGGACTCCTCGCCCCCTCTGCCCGACCCCAGACCCACATCTGTAAAGTAAGGTGATGGATGAGAATTTCCCAGTCCCTCTCAAATGTCCAGTTCTAAGGGGCAGCCACGCAGACCCTCTATAACTGCTCCATAACCTCCAGGGAGAAGGGCCCATCTTGGTGACCCGGCTCCGGCCTGCCTTCCCCCTTTCTTGGCAGCAGTGCCATGGAAGAGGTCACAAGAGGTGGGGCAACACCTCAGCCGTATGGGCAGGGGGCTGAGAGCTGGCTCTGACCATGACGCTCACCAGCTCCACCCTGGCTGGAGGCAGGCATGGGAGGCAGTGTCTAGCCTTGGGCTTAGATCACCTGCCAGATGGAGATGCCTCAACTCCTGGGGCTCCCAAGGCCAGGAGGCCACATGAGCCCCTTCTAGGAGCCTGGCAGAGCCAAGAGCACCACCCTATGGCAGCAGTCCTTGGCAGGGCAGAACGAGGCTGTACCAGGGATCACGGGTGCAGGCCTTTTCTATCATTCCCACTGACCAGCCCAGAGGTGGCTAGAAGCAGAGCAACACCTCAGAATCGATCTCTACATCCATAAAATGGGGATAAGAATCTCTTGTGGATTCTCTTTTAACTTCCTTCAGGTGCAAGTGAAGAAAATAATGTGTCCATACAACAGTCTTCATCTAAGAACACATTCCAAGAACAGAAACAGTCTCCTCCCTCAGACAGAGAATGCTTAATAATTCATTCATTCATACCTCAGCACATTCTGAACAGTATTTGAGATGGCAGCAGCATATGATACAGTTGGCCAGCACCACAGACCCTTCACTCACTCACTTGCCATCCTATCCCTTTCCCAAGATCGCCTGTGAGTAATTGTTGAACATTTTCTGTGAGGCAGGCAGTTTGCCTGAAGTCTCTCATGTGCCATCTTAATTAACCCTCATGGCTGTTGCATCAGGCAGGTATTATTTCCATGCCTTTTTGCACAAGAGCAACCTGAGATGATCTGTGACTTGCCCAAGGTCACAGCACAAGGATGGGGGAGCTGGGACTCACATCCAGGACTAACTAATGAACCCCAGAACCTCAGCAGCATGTTCTAAGGTCCCTCTGTGAAGGTGTTTGCAAAACCGCCAAGTACCGCTCAGTTGGGGTCATTCATCCATCAGTTTCCCCAGGAGAAGCTCTCCTGGGCCAGTCCCTGGACCAACATGGCATCCCACCCCCATCCCCACCCTGCCCTTGGAACTCACGTTCCAGGTGCAGGCAGACCAAAAACAGAGAAGCAAATAAGTAACATCATTCCCCAGGGTGGTGAGTGCTGCAGGAGAAATAAAGCAGTTAAAGGGATAGACATGGAGAAGCGCGTATTCGTGAGAGTGTGTGTACGCGCACGCATGCACGCAGCAAGGGAGGCCTTTGTGGATATGACAGAGGGACCGTGGGCCCAAGTGGGGTGAGGGGCCGAGCCATGCAGAAGGAGCACCCAGGCGGCAGCTCAGAGAGGGGAATGGCTAGAAGAGGAGCAGCAAGGACACCCGCTGGGGGGTCTAGAGGAGTGAGGAGTGAGGGGACATGGGGTTACCTGGGGCTCATAAGGAAGGAACTTGGTTTTAGTCCCAAATAATGGTAGTAGCTACTTCTACATTACACATCACGTTGTCTCTTTCTGATCTTTGTCCCCATGTCTCTCTGTGACCTTACAAAAGTCCTTCTACGTCTCAGGACCCTAGCGTCCTCACCTGTAAAATGAGAAGGCTGGTCTGGACAATCTTTACTGCCCTCATCTCCTTCCATGCCATCAGTGGGCATTTGGGACCAGAACCTGATCTTCTCCTGGGGGTAAGGGGCACACCTGGAGACATGTGGCCTAGCCTGGGGAGCCAGCAGCCCATCCTGTGTCCCTTACTCAGGCAATCTCTCTGGGAAGGGGTGCAACCAGCAGAGTGGTGCTGTCAAGCATCTCCTGGACAGAGGACCCCAGTAGGGACAGGTGTTAGGGAGCCCAGGGAGCCTCCATGGCCAGCCCAAGCTTGAGCCAACGTGAAACGGGCCCACATGTGGCTGGTGGCCTCCGTGGAAGAGGGGATGGGAGGGATGCAGTTTCCTCCTTACAAGGCTTGAGATGGACATGGGGAGGCTGAGCCTGGGGAGGGGGCCAAAGCAAGGAGTCAGCATCTGGTCTCCATGACTGGATGAAACTGGGCTGAAGGCTTGAGGGGTGGACCAAGAGTCAAGCACAAGTCCCTGGACCTCTTTCAGTGGGCTGGGAGAGCATGGGATCAGCTCCAGTGTGATTCTGAGCCGGGCTAGGTGGCTGGGAAGGAAGAGCCAGCTATAGAGATGTTTCTTCCTTCCCCTAGGCACAGCACAGGGTCTGCAGAATGGCCTCCCGTAGCTTCCCTGCACCCTTCCTCAGCCTTTCCAGAGCCCCACCTCATGCCCAAGTCCCACCTGCCCCCAGGTCAGGCCATTACTGCTCCCTAATGGCAGAACATTTTCATCACCCCTGAACCCACTATCAATCATTCCCTACCCCTCTCACCACAGCCCCTGGCAAGTACTACTCTGTTTTCTGTCTCTGGGGGTTGCTATCCTGGGCATTTCATAGAAATGGAATCAAGCAATATGTGGTCTTTTGTGTCTGACTTCTTACACTTCGCATAGCACTTTCAAGGTTCCTCTGTGTTGTGGCATGTGTCCATACTTCTTTCCTTTCTGTTGCCAAATAATATTCCACTGGATGGATACACTACCTTTTTTTCTCTATTCATCAGTTGATGAACATTTGGGTGGTTTCCTCCTTTTGGATACTATGAACAATGCTGCTGTGAACATTCATGTACAAGTTTTTGTGTGGATGTGTGGTTTCTAAGTTCTCAGCTATATACCTAGGAATGGAATCATCAGGTCATATAGTAACCCTATTGTAACTTTTTGAGGCACTTCCAGGCTATTTTCCAGAGGGATTACACAATTTTGTATTCCCACCAACAATGTATGAAGGTTTTAATTTCTCCACATCTTTTCCAACACTTGTCATCATCTGTCTTTTTTATTTTAGCCATCTTGTGGGTTTCAAGTGACATCTCATTGTAATTTTATTTGCATTTCCCTAATGACTAATGACGTTGAACATCTTGTCATGTACTTATCGGCCATTTGTATATCTTCTTTGGAATGATGGCTATTCAAAATTTTGTCCTTTTATAAATTGGCCTGTTTCTTTATTATTGATTTGTAAGAGCTCTTTATATATTCTAGAAACCAGTCCCTTATTAGATATGATTTGTGAATATTTCTCCCATTCAATAGCCTGTCTCTTCACTTTCTTGATGTTTTTTGAAGCACAAAAGTTTTTAATTTTGGTAAGGTCTAACTTGTCAATTTTTTTCTTTTGTTGCTTGTGGTTTGGGTGTCATATCTAAGAATGCTTTGCCTAACCCGAGGTCATAAAGATTTACTCCTATCTTTTCTTCTAAGAGTTTTATAGTTTTAGCTCTTACATTTAGGTCTATGATCATGTTAGATGGTTTTTATGTGAGATGCAAGGTAAGAGCCCAGCTTCATTCTTTTGCATGTAGATGGTCATTTGTCCCAGCATCCTTTGCTCAAAAGACTATTCTTTCCCCATTGAATTGTCCCAGCACCCTCCACAAACATCAATTGTCCATAAATCTAAAGGTTGTTTCTGGAAAATTCTGTTCCATTGACCAACACGTCTATCTTCATGATAGCACCATACTGTCTTGCTTACAACAGCTTATAGTAAGATTGGAAAACAGAAAGTATAATTGCTCCAGTTTTGTGATTCTTTTTCAAGACTGCCTCTCTCTCTTTCTCTCTCTCTCCCCCCCCTTTCCCTCCCTCCCTCCACCTCTTTCTCTCTGCCTTCTAACATGTATGGAGTGCAGACCAATGTCAAATCCAAGCCTAAGTGTGTCATGTGTATTAACTCATTAACATGACCTGTGAGGTAGGTTCCATCATGGTCCCATCTTGCAGATGAAGAAACTGATGCACCAGGAAGTCAAGTAACTTGCCTAAGGCCACACATGTGGTAGGTGGCAGGGTTGGGAGGTGAACCATGTGGCTCTGTTTCTCTGACAGACACCCAGGGAGATGTCAGGGACATGGGAGTGAACCAGTCTGGGCTTTTATAAAGAAGCAACTGGGGTGTCGAGAGGCTTGTCTAAGGTTCATTGTGACAGAGGTGGGATGAGACGCAGGTCTGCAGATCTTGGCCTCTTCTGCCCACACTGGCCACTTCCTTTCTTCCATGTAGCCTTGCATATTCATTCCAATGTGAACTTGCCTTGTCAAAATGGTGGGAGGGACACGGGGGCCATGCGGTGATTCCTTTGGCTCCTGGGCAAGAGGGTGGGGGCCATGATGCTGGACCAGGCTCTACAAGACCCATGGTCCTCCTCACAGGGAAAGGGGTCACAACCTACTCCCCAGGGAGCAGGGCCAGGAGAAGGACTGCATGGGGTCACTCTTCCCACCATACTGTATCCCACATCACTTTCTGTCTAGTGGCATCCCTAGAGTTTGTCTCTTTCCCCAAAATGTAAGTTCCAGGAGGTTAGTGGCCCCATTTCCCATCCTTGTGACCATGTGGCAGCCGGCCAGACCCCGGCATGCACATAGCAGGCCTTGGCTGATGCTGGCTGAATGGGATGACTGAGTCATCTCTGCAGCCTCCCTCACTGGGGTCTAGTCCCCCAGCTGTTAGTCGGCAGCTTTCATTGGATTAACACTGCATGGACCTCCCCGGCGCTGGATGCAGCCACCTCCTAGCTGCTGTCACCCCTGCAGAGGGTCCCACTGGGCAGAGCCTGGCATGGAGGCCACATTTGTCTGTGAACCACAGGCCCACCAGCCCAGCAAGAAGGTCAGAGCTAGGATGGCTGAGACTTCCCCTGCTCCAGGCAGGAAGTGGGGCTGCTGACTCATGAGCCACCTGCCTCTGCACCTCCCTTCTGTCTGTCCCAAGACATCCCCTCTTAACACATCTTAAGCCAAACCATTCCTCACTACTTTTGTTCATGCTCTAAGGAATCCTGAAATGTCCTTTCCCATTCAATTGATTAACCCTTCACTATTCAAGACCCAGCCCAAACATTGCCTCTGGGAATTCACTCTGACTCCTTCCCCCATCTCCAGTCCCCCAGGGAAAAGTGCCCCTTCTCTGTTTCCCTTCTCCCACAGCACCTGTCACTATAGCACCCAGTGCACACTGTAAGATAGTCTTAGTTTTGTGGTTTGTGTTTGTTTTTCCTTTTGTCTCCTTTATAAGATCATGAGCTCCTAGAGGAGGACTTGTCCACATAAGGCCGGGCTCATGGCCATGCTCAGCTACTTTCTGAGACTGACAGAAGGAAGGACGGAAGGAAGGATGGATGGATGGATGGAAGGGAGGGAATGAGGGATGGATGGAGGAAGGAGTAAGTAGACTAAATCAGTGGATGAATGAGACTCAGGGTGCCCTAGGGAAAGCACTGGAAAAGTCACTCAGTGATCAAGCTAGTCTTCAGGTAGCTTTCAGTGAATTAGTGCTGCCCAGACCGCCCAGCTGACAGTTTAGCAAGGCTCCTCCTCCCCCTGCAGGAGCCCCCAGGGGCCGGCTGGGAACCCACCTCCCCATCCTGGGCTCCTCCCTCTTCCCACATAGTTAGGACTCTCATGCCCCTCAAATCCTTCCTGTCACTGAGGAGAAAAATTGTTCAGGCTAATTTACACGGAGATGATAATGGCTTAAGGTATTATCCCTCCAAACAGAGGAGATAAATGCTTGGAATAAAAGGAATGATGGTCCCTGGAAGCCGTGTTTCAGACAATACAATGACTCCCATTGCAAAGAGGACCCCCACTTTCCTTTCTTCTAGAGGAAAGACTGGCTTTGCTTACTCTCACAGGCCTCTTTTCTGTAGAGAAGTCTGTCTGACCAGCCACAGAAATTCACCCTTGGACCAAAAGGCATACCTCTCCACAAACCAGCCAGAGCAATCAATGTATGCAACTCAGCGCTTCCCCATCTACTATTTCTCTTGAGTCTGTGATGTGGATGAAATAGGTATTATTATTCTCCTTTTATAGATGAGGAAACTGAGGGCTGTAAGGGTGTGACTCAGTGAATTTCAGCCACGGGGACATTTAAGGTCATGCCCTGCTGGCCAGGTTTGTCTTCTTGGGATCTCCAAAACCACCCTCCGCAGCCATGGAGGTCTGCTCACTCTCCCTAGCTTCATTCGTCACAGGCACCCTGGAATATGAAGTCATCCTGTTTACGGGGAAGTCACTCCCAGAAATGGCTACCCAGGAGTCCACTATAGGCCGAATTATGTTCCCCCCAAATTCATATGTCGAAGTTAACACACCTCAGATACACTGAATTTGGAGGCAGAATCTTTAAAGAGGTAATTAAGATAAATGAGGTCACTGGGGTGGGTCCTGATCCAATATGATTAGTGTCCTCATAAGGGTAAGACAGACATACACAGACGAAGGGATGGCCAGAAGAAGACACAGCGAGAAGGTGGTTGCTATGGGCTGAATTGTGCCCCCTCCCACCAAATTCATATGTGAAGCCCTAGCCCCACCGTGACTGATTTGGAGGTAGGGTCTTTAAGAAGGTAATTAAGGTTGAGATCATAAGAGTGAGGCCCTGCTCCAATAGGATTGGTTTCCTTATAAGAAGAGAGACACCAGAGATCTCTCTCCCTCCATGCACACACAGGAGGGAACGCCATGTGAGGACTCAGGGAGAAGGTGGCCGTCTTCAAGCCAGGAAGAGAGGCCCCACCAGAAACCCACCCTGCCTACACCTTGGTCTCAGACTTTCACCCATCATAACAGTGAGAAAATGAGTTTGAGCCCCCCAGGCTGTGGTACTTAGTTATGGAATTCATCACAAACTAATAGAATCCTAGGATCATCCATGTAGAAAGGGAGCCTCCTTTTATTCATTCAGGAAACAGGTACCACCTGAGTGCCAGGCCTGGTGGCCATCTGGCAAGGAGGTGGGGTGGGGCACAGAGTGTGGGCCAAGGGGTTCTGAACCCAGAAGTCCAAGTCCAATCCCTTTCCTGCTGTGAGTCATACCTTCCACATAAGCCAAATGAGGTAACACATCCTGTCTCACTTTGCAAAGATAACAGAAAGTTAGAGGTAGAATGGGCAGGAATCTGGCCCCTTTCTTTACGGATGAAAAGGCTCCAAGAGAGATGTGCCTCACTGGGATTTACCCCCAGGTCTCCCGGCTCCTGGCCTGTGTTTGTTCTGGCATCTCCTGCATTCCCTTGTGGGTCCTCTTCTATGGCTAGTTGTTGCCAGTGGGAAGGTTGCAGAAAGGAAAGCAGGGGCCACTTGGTTAATCACAAGTTGTGAATCTGCTGAACATCCCTCTGTGGCCCAAGGACTAGATTACCTTCCGTATCTCAGTGGTCACTTCCTTGGTTTTGTTTCCCTCTATTTTCAGCCCAGCCTGAGATCCGCCACCAGGTGGATAGTAAGGGTGGATGCTAGTGGCTCACCACATCTCTAGCCCTGCCTTGGGCCTATCTTCTTGGTCGTAGGGCACCAGTTCCAGCCTTCCTACAAATCGGGGACTGAGGCCTGCCCCACACTCTGAGAAGTTCCCCAAGGAAGCAAAGAGCTCACGTGAGGTGGGAGAGGGTGAGACCCTGGCCAGTCGCCAGCAGGGAGGGACACTCAGGCACAATGGGAGCCCAGCAAGCTGTAGGGAATCAGAAGTCTGCACCCATGAAGGGCATTCCATGAGAAATTCATCAGGTGCCAAAGAAAGGGGAAGGTCAAGCCAATGACTTCACAGAAGCCACAGCCAATAAGCAGAGCAAAATGGCTGGCTGCCTCCTCTGCCCCTCCCACCCCACCCTCTGTCCCAGCGGCCATTGGGAAGAGACCGGACTAGAATTTGGAATTAAACTGCCTGCAGCTTCTCAGATACTGGTGAGGCCTCTCTCACATCTGCATCCCCATCAGAAGGAAGAAGCTCGTTCTCTCCTTACAGGTCTTTCCACACAGCTGGGCACCTCATGTCTGGAGGAGGGAGCTTTGAGAAGCAGACCTGAGCTCCACTGAGTGCCCCCTGTTCCACTTACTCCCCTTCACGGTGACAGGCTCCCAGTGATGGGGAGATAAAGTGTCAACGTCTGGCAGCCTCCCAGGAGACAGACAGGCAGACCATGGGATACTGATGCCACAGTCACAGGAAGAAGAAATGAGAGGGCGTACAGGACAGATGGAGACCTCACCTGCCAAGAGTCACTGATCCCCTGCTCTGATGCCCAATCTCACTCGTACAGTGTGTTCTCATGCCTCCCTGGCCATCCAGTCCTGCCAACAGGGACCTTCACCTCATCCTAGGGTGGGCCCCTCCTTCCCTCCCCAGAGCCAGCCAAACTGGGGACTGGGGAAATCCTTGCGGACCAACATTGGCTTTTTTTTAATGCAGGAACTTGAACTACACCAAATTAAGAGCTAACAAGTATACCTAATCTTGGAATCACCACAATATTGTTATTCTTTTTTGTTAAACTGATATTTTAACTCGTAAAAAAAACTAGTGAATGATAGTTAGATTTGTAATTAATCATTGACATTTTCTAAATGTACTAAACCAAAACAAAAAGAAGAAATGCACAGTGATTTGGAAAGTGTGTTGGTCCAACGATGTGCTGTGTGAACTTGAGTAAGTCACTCACCCTTTCTGGTCCTCAGTTTCCCTCGTTTATGTCAGGCTAGAAGATCTCAATGTCTCTTCTTGCTGTTTATCTATTCCCTGAATCTCAAAACAGTCTCCAAATGGACTCTGCACAGCCTTCCATGAGGTTCAATTCTCTGTCTGGATGATAACCAAGACAAGTCATCTAGAAAAGGAATGTTCTATATGTGCCATCTGTGAGGAGCCTGGGAAACAGAGGACCGAACCCTAGGACTCGGGGAGCCTGCTGACTCTTTGGAGCCGGCACTAATGTAATTATGTGATTAGGACGTTCATCTTGGTTTTCACTGTGCTTCATTTGGTTAAATCAAAAGTGACAATGAGCTGCCTGGTGGGTGATGCCATTCTCCCAGGAGGGCCCATTTATTCTGGGCAGGGGTCATCCTGAGATCTGAGTATCCACTAGCAAGGCGGGCAGTGTAGGAGGATTTGTCACATGGGAAGGAGTGTGCCTGCTTCTGTCAGGGTAGAAGTCATAGAAGCTGGGGATTGGAAAGGCCTGGGCCACCACCCAAGCCAACCTCCTTTCCCAGTTGGAGAAGCAGGCCTGGGTTGCTAGCTGACAAAGGTGTTGTCCATTTGCACCAGCGATTTCTCATCTTGGAACAGAGTGACTCACTCCTTCTTCTCTATCCTGTAGGGGAATGAGGATCTCAGCTGAGAAAGTAACACTGAGAGTCGGAGAGCCTCCAGAGAGAGAAAGCAGAAGGAGGTGTTAGGGGGGATCATTTGCGTTCTGGTTATCTAGCTCTGAGGGCTCCACAGCGAGTCCTGAGAGCGTCCCTGTTGGGGGATGGGTCTCTCCTTCTGTGTGAAAGCTACATCTACACTTCCATGAGAACATATCAAGCCTAAGAAGGGGGTCTAACCCTCCTGGAGACTGGAGGACATACCTGTCCAGGGCTCCTGCAGCCAGAAGTGGGGAGCTGACGCCCTGAGTTCTGACCACCTCTCCTCAGTCATCTTGGGTGTCTGCTTTCATTGTTGCTCCCCGGACATCGGCTCATGCAGAGATAATGCTGGCTTGCGTGGTTTTCCCTGCTCTCCAGGTCGGCCAAAGGGCATTTTCTAGTAATTCTCCTTTCCCTGCTCCCAAGTGAGCTTGGTATGGAAACCACAGAAACACAAGAGGGACGGGGCTCCCCCTGCTGCCAAATAGAAAGGGGCTACACTTGCTCTCTTGAGGACCCAGAAGGTGGGGGCAGATAGGAGCAACGGGTAGACGGTCTAGGGAAACTGGTTTTGCCCAGTGTACTAGTCAGCTCCAGCTGCTGTAACAAAATACAGTAGACCCGATGCTTAAATCACAGACATTTATGTCCCACAGTCCGAGAGGCTGGAAGTCCAAGATGAAGGCACTGGCAGATTCGGATCTGGGTGAGAACCCACTTCCTGGCTTACAGATGGGGACATTCTTGCTGTGTCCGCACAAGGTGGAGAGAGAGAGAGTGCTCTGGCCTCTTCTTCTTCTATAAGGACACAATCTCATGATGGGGGCCCCACCCTCATGGCCTCATCTGATGCTATCTCCTAAAGCCTCATCTCCAAATACCATTGCATGGGACTCCAGCACATGAATTTGGGGGAGCGGGGACACAAACATTCAGTCTGTAACACTCTGTATCGGAAAAGACAGGAGGGAGAGGCTGAGGAATCAACCAGATATGCAGCTGGACACTCCTTCCAGCCCTTTGCTCTGTGTTCCTATGGCTCTGGGAGGAATCCGGGAATGGGTGGGCAGTGGTTCTCAGTGTCCCTTCCAAACATGAGCTGTCATGATCAGGGAAGGACTAGGGGGAAGCCCTGACGAGCACAGAGTGTGGAGTTTAAGATGGCACTCACTCTCAGGAGCTTACCCTGTGCTTACCCAAACCTGAAAGTGACAGTATCCTCGCAATTGTGCTCTGGCATCTTGCTTGACTCCCACTAGTCCTGGTCCTGTCTTCAGCCTGCTGCAGAGTCCAGACTGCCTCGGGAATGCACAGAGGTCTTTTCCTAGGCAGGTTGGTTCAGGTATAGGCTCCTGCAGGATGTCAAGGGAACCCTCAAGCCCGTTAACCCATGAACACCAGGCAGCGTTCGAGGCACTAGCTTGATAGCCTCAGCCCCGGGAGAAAGGAGGCATGAGCTCTCCTAAGGCAGGACAGAACCTGGCTAAAGTGAGAGCTGAGGCCTTTGCTCTGATCAGGGAATAACCCCGTCTCTCCACTGGAGAGCAAGGAAATGAAAACTCATCACATTTCCACTGTGGGTGAGGTACTCGTGCATCATTAACTTATTTGATCCCCAGCACAGTCCAGCAAGGGAGGCTTGTTCTCAACTTACAGATAAGGAAACAGGCTCAGAGTTGTAAAAGGATTTGTGCGAGGACACAGAACCAGAACCCCAATCTAACACCAAGACCAGCTGCCTCAAGTTCCCAAGGCCCCAATTTTCATTTATCTTCTCACTGCCTCACCTACTCATCCATTCAGTCCCTCAAGAAATACTACTTAAGGGCTGGGGCGCCGGGGTGGCTCAGTCAGTTAAGCATCTGACTCTTGGTTTCGGCTCAGGTCATGAGCTCTTGGGTCACGGGATTGAGTTCTGCATCGGGTTCCCCGCTCAGCTTCAGATTCTCTCCCTCTGCCCCTCCACCCCAAATAAATAAATAAATCTTTAAAAAAAAAAAGAAAAGAAAAGAAATACTACCTAAGGGCCCATTGAGTGGCGGGAATTGTTCTAGGAGCTTGGGATACAGTTGGCTTTCTAGAGATGGGTAAGAGAGAAACAGGTAAGCTACTACACAACAGCGCTATCAAGAAAGCAAAACCAGAGTGACGTGATAGGGAACAGTTGCACATGGCGGGTCAGGGAGTTCTCTCTGAGGAAGGGACATTTGTCCTGAGAACTGGATGACTAGGAGCCAGCCATGCAGAGATCTAGGGTGAGCACCCTCAGGACAGAGAGAAGGATGAGGGTCCAGGTGCTGGAGGGAAGGTCAGGAGGGCTGAGGCACCGTGAGCGGGGGACCAGTGACATAACACAAGGTTCGAGGGAAAAGCAGAGGGGAGGCCATGAGCCCATATAAGAAGTTCGGTTTTTCCTACACGTGGAAGCCACTGAAGAGACTGAAACAGTGAAGTGGCACAGTCCAATTTACCAATTAAGAAGATCATGCTGGCTTTCGTGCGCCATCAAGCAGGGAAGCTGGGAGGCCACGGGGTAGCCAATTGGCTACTGGCAACATTCCAGACAAGGGAGGGTGGGGGCTTGGATGACGGTGGGAGCCTCGAGGTGGAGAGAAGTCGATGGTGCACAATGGCTTTTAGACAGGAAGCTGCGTGACTTCGTCAATGACTAGTTTCTGCTGGTGGCAGAAACAGGAATCGGAAAGGGAGCTCACTGTAAGCCAGAATGCAGACACTGGCTTGGCACTCAGAGCCAGACACAGTCAACATCTGGTGAAGAATGGAAGGCAGGAATCCAAGAGAATTTCAAGATTGTCCCTTCAGGCAGAATCTCATTCATGTGGACCCACAAATATGGAGGCCGTACCTGGCTTGAGCGTCCCAGCAGCATTGTCCTGGCAAAACTGTACTCAGGTCCCAGAGGGAGGCAACAAGCACCCAGAATGTCAGAAACCAGAAAGGTGCACTCTGATTTGCTTCTTTTTACATTTTAATTTAATTTAATTTAATTTAATTTAATTTTAAAGATTTATTTATTTTCAAGGAAAAGAGAGAAAGCACACACGGGAATGGCAGAGGGAGAGGGAGAGAGAATCTCAAGCAGACTTGGTGCTGAGCACAGAGCCCCATGTTGGGCTCGATCTCACAACCCTGAGATCATGACCTGAGCCCAAACCAAGAGTCAAAGGCTTAACTGACTGAGCCACCCAGGTGCCCCTCTTTTTACCTTTTTTTTTTTTAAGATTTTATTTATTTTGAGAAAGAACACAAGCAAGGGAGGGGCAGAGGGAGAAACAGACTCCCAATCCAGCAGGGAGCCTGATGTGGGGCTCGATCCCAGGACCCCAAGATCATGACCTGAGCCAAAGGTAGATGCTTGACTGAGCCGCCCAGGTGCCCCTCTTTTTACCTTTTGGTCATGGGGCCACGGTCACTTTGTTTCCCCAGAACTCTGCTGTAATCCTGCTGTTGTGTGGGGATGTCATGAGTCTGCTTGGAGTCTGGCTATAGTGAACCCCAAGAGGGACATCTCCTGGCTCTCTGAGAGACAGAAGGACTTGACTGCCTCCTTCCGGTGCTGTGGTCCAGGGAGAATTCTGTCTAAAGGGTGCAAGTGTATTTTTGTTTCTTTTTCATGTTTTACATCTTTGGAACTTGAAAGGGGGATTGGGTTCAATGTCTCTTATCTCCTCTGCTCCATTTTTAGGCTGGTTCATCTGTTTTTGAAGCTACTGAGGATCTCAGTTTGGGCCCCTGTCAGAATTTCCACATATCCACTTTTCTTTGACCCTGAGCATCCTCAATAGTCTCCCTACAACCACCCTGGGCTCCTGTAGTCTGAATACTCCATACAGCCACTGCTACTCTGCTCAGCCCCTCCAGCGGCCACCTGCGCACTCAGAGCCACAGCCCCCTCCCTAACCTTCCCTCCTCTCCCTCTCACTCACTTGGCTGCAGCCACACAGGTGGTCCTCAGCCATTTCAGACCTGCGCCTGCCTCAGTGTCTTTGCATGACCTGTTCCCTCTACCTGGAATGCTCTTTCCCCAGAGATGCACATGACTCTCCTTTTCAGTCTGTTTCTTAGCAAAGCCTTTCCTGGCTGCCCTGTTTATTTTATTTTTTTTTTTTTTGAGATTTTATTTATTTATTTGACAGAGAGGGAGGGAGAAAGAGAGAGCACAAGCAGAGGGAGCGGCAGGCAGAGGGAGAGGGAGAGAAGCAGACTCCCTGCTGAGCAGGTATCCCTGACGCTGGGCTCGATCCCAGGACTCTGAGATCATGACCTGGGCCGAAGGCAGATGCTTAACTGACTGAGCCACCCAGGCACCCCATGGCCAACCTGTTTAGAAGACCAGCGCCCACCCCCAACCCCTGCCACTGAATGCTTCCCCTCCCCTTTTCTGCTTTAGTTTTCCCCAAGCCACTTTTATTATCTCAACTATTTTACACTGTTTTCCTTTATTTTACACTGTTTCTTGCCTGTCTGCCCCCACTAGAATGATCATGTCCTGAGGGTAGGGATTTTTGCTCAGTGTGAATCCCCAGGGCCTAAGATAGAGTCCAGCACAATGTAGGCCCTTCATAAGCATTCACTGAGCCAATGAATGAGGTAAGCAGAGCATAAATGTGGGATCAGGCCCGGGTTCAAATCCCAACTCAGAGCCGTGTGCCACTGGGCAAGTTAGTGAACCTCTGCCTAGACCTTTGTTTCCATGTCTCTAAAATGGGTGGCATAACCCCCACCTCAGAAGGTGGCTGTGAGGAAAGTGGCCATCCAGCACAGTGAAGGGCACAGAATAAAGATTCAATAGAATAAAATCTTAAAGAAAAGGGCAGGGGATGCCTGGGTGGCTCAGTTGGTTAAGCATCTGCCTTCGGCTCAGGTCATGGTCCCACGGCCCTGGGATCGAGCCCCACATCGGGCTCCCTGCTCAGAGGGAAGCCTGCTTCTCCCTCTCCTCCCAGCTCGTGCTCGCTTGTGCTCTGTGTCACTATCTCTGTCTCTCTCTCTCTCAAATAAATAAATAAAATCTTAAAAAAAAAAAAGGATTCAATAGATACTAGCATTCTGCCATCTCCTGCACAGCCCAACCACAAATGTCAGTGGCTACAGAATTCACTGGTCATGATGGAAGTGCTCAGTGTGTCCAGACGGGCACCCTGTGTGGGACATTGCCAGGCTTCCAGAGTCCTCAGACTGGAAGGTGCTCCGAGCCCTCAGGCACCACTTGGGGTCTTTCTCCTGAGAGTCCTGGGTTGCATTTACTCCCCCAACCTACCTCCCCAGGGCAGAGACTGCTTGCAGCCTTTATGTATCCCAGGGGACACCTTGCACGGAAAATCAGGTGTGGGAGAAATAAGTATAAACCCTACACCCCCACACCCTCCTGGGGCTTCCAGGACACCAGTCTTCTCAGCTCTGCTAGACTAAAGCACATTGAACCCCTCAGGGCCTGTCCTGCCAACCCTGAGTTTTACTCTGGGCTGCAGCTCAGCCCTGGAGTTTCGAAACCACAAAAGGAGCAATGGCTCCCAGTTGCAGGGCTGCGGATTCCCCACATGAGAACAATCGTGACTCACACTACTCCCCAAGTGCAGCCCAGTTCACTGGGAACACATGGGGACACAGCCCCTGAGCACTTCCATCAGGAGAAACGACACCACCACTACCACAGGCATTCAGGCAACATTGTCTTGGTCTGGAACACAAAGGAAATCCCAGTAATTGCCCCCAGAAGTCTCCCGGCAGTCTGCACCTGCCTGTCGCCATGACCTCCACTCATCAGGTACTCCCTGCCCATCCTGAAGCCGGCCCCGGCCAGTGCGGAGGTCCATTACCTTCTCAGTTTCTCCAGCAATGGCAGCTTGCGACCTGTTTTGCTGCCAGCCCTGCTCCTGATGCCAAGGGCATGAGCATGGGCTAATGTCAGCAGCAGTCTCTAAAGCCCTTTTCCCTGCATGTGGCCCCCATGCACGGGACTGCATTCTGACTCACTTTCCCTGACCGGCACTCCAGGATCCTGCAACAGCTGCAGTCCACAATACCTTGCACATCTTTTTCCAATCCTTTTTCATCAGGGGCCAAACTATTCTAGATCTCCTTCCCTCCCCTATTCCTTGAAAGGGCTGGCTAAGAGCCACCAGCTGGTGGGGACTACCTGATGGGCATGGCTGTGGTTTGGGCATATGCCCCTGATCGGCTCACTGTAGAGGGAACAGACATATAAGGGAAGGCCATGTTTCCATTGGTCCCCTGAAGGCTCTGAGAGCCCACAGACAAACCCACATGCAGAGTCGCCTGGAGGCACCTGTCCCTCCACTTTGCTGTCGCCCACTGCCACCTAGCACAGTGCCTGGTGCGCGGAGAGCAGCTGGCTGCGAGAATGCAGGTGGGAGGAATACAAGAATATGGCAATGCTCTGGCTTTCTGGTCATTTTACACGGTAATCGCAGGCACTCGGGGGCCCTGGGGAGCAGTTCCAGATTACTCTCTTTCCAGGAGGAAAACCAAGGCAGCCAACAGCTCACTTGAGACTCGGATGGGGGGCGGGGTGGAGGGCTTGATGCCTGAAAGCACTCTCTCTTTCCAGCAGTGGCTGGGTGTTGCCGGGGCAACAGAAGCCTGTCCGACAGGATTTGGCGATTAACTCTTACTCCGCACAAAACACGAAAGTGAGAAGGATTTAACACATGTTCTTGCTTCTGACAGTTCACGCGGTGGAGAGATGCTTGTGAGGCATCTGGTCTGGGCCAAGGAAAGGCATTTCCGACTTCCTCGTGGTACTGGCTCACGCCCAGCAGGTGCAGCCTGCCCGGTTCCCTGGGAACCAAAGAACGGTCTTCAACGTCCCAATTAATCAGTTTCCTCAAGGGCACCAGGCTCCTCCGCCAACCCAGGCTGAGGAGGCTGAGTTGGAATCTTTTTCAGGTGCAGTGGTACCAAACGGTCTACAGTGGGGGGCTCTCCATCTTCAGAGTGCGTCAGAATTACCTGGGGGCTGGCGGGGTGGGGGGAGGTATTTGTTTGCTAATACACATATTGCCGGGCCCCACCCGCAGAGTCTCTGATTCCGTGTGTCTGGGGCGGGGCCCGAGAATTTGCGTTTCTGACAAGTTCCCAAAGGATGCTGCTACCGCTGGTCCTGCACCACCCTTCGAGACCACGGGTCAATGTAGCCTTGCCACCCGAAGCATGGTGCTGTACAGGCAGGGTCAGCAGCCCTCGGACGTTTGTAGGAATGCAAGTTCTCAGGCCCTGTACTCAGATGGCCAGAATAGAATCTCTGGGGGCAGGGCCCAGGAATCTGTGTTGTAGCAAGGCCTCCAGGGGATGCTGCCACACACTCACTTTTGAGGAGCTCTGGGCCGAGGCAGCAGTGCTTGAACATTTGCTGCCTATTAGAATCACCTGAGGAAGAGTTTGCGCCCTCAGCTGGTCTCCGATCTCTGCTGGTGGAGGGCAGGCCTCCCTCATGTCTGGAGCTCCCCAGGTAAAGATAAGGCGCTGAAGCCTGAGAACCTCTGGTCTGGAGGCCCACTCCACAAGTGTGGTCTTACCCAGGAGTGGTTGGAAATGCTGAGGCTCAGGCTCTACATCTGCCGAACCAGAATTTCCATTCCCGTGTGATCTCTCAGTGGTTGGTAGGCACAATCGAGTTTAAGTTCCATTGATCTAGAGACCCCTCCTGCCCTTACCAACTTAGTATGACCTATGAACAAGGCATTCTTCCTCTATGAGCCTCAGTTTACTCATCTGTAAAACAGGTTTACTACATAAACCAGGAACAGGGTACCACTTATATGGTTGTTGTGAGATCAAGGAGATAACACAAGAACTGTGTCCTCATAAGTTGTGTAGGAAAACTTCCAGCCTCCCAAAGAGGCTGGAGTGCCAACTCTTCAGCTTTTCTAAATTGCCTGGCTCTCCTTTGGTCTAATGTTCCTTGGAGCTCAGCCAGAAGCCTGATGCCTTGGCCAACTTGGAGGTACCAAAACTAGGTGGCAAGTTCAGGCCAGAGCCAGGGTGGAGGAAAGGGAGCATGGGGTGCTGGCCTGAGGCAATGGGCCAAGGCTGAAGAGGGCCTGGCCCTGAACTGGGGATGGGGCTGTGACCATAGGAAGTGGGACAGGTCCTGATGAGATAGGAGAGGCAGTGAGCTCTGAGCAGCAAGGAAGAAGGGCAGCACTGGTTCAGCACAAAGGAGCAAATGTGGGGTTTCAGCCCTGCCTTCCTTCTCCAGAAGGCTCCTATTCTCCTTCTGGCTTGGGGCAAGGAATAAGGCTCTGGCTGGACAAGCACTGGAGATCAGAGACCTGGTCGTGAGGGTATCAATGGTGGACGCCTCTTGCTCAGAGCACAGCCCCAAGGACCCCCACCACTGAGAACAGAGATGGAGAACACCTGCACTTCAGACCTCCTCCGAGAGCCATCTTCTCGGGCATCGTGGGACAGGGGATGGGCAGGGTGGGTGGGGGCCCCTGCAGCACCCTGCTGCTTCTCGGAGGCCCTTGGCCTGGTCCCTTTCTTGCTTCTTGCATCCAGTTTTTGTTAACCTGGGATCCTAGTGCTCAGGAGGATGGGAGTCATTTCTCCCTTCCCAGCCTTGCAACCTGGTGTACCCTTGAGTTTACTCCTTCTGGTGACTCCCTGGTTCTCCTCCTTCCTCCTGATAGCCAAAGGGAAAAGTGCATTCGCAGACTAGACACGACTTTCTCATTTAAAATTAAGCACAGAGAGCCTATCATTTAAATCAATAAGTAAAAATCAATCAATCAATAACAGAAACTACAGGTCTCCTTCCATTCCTGTGGCACTAGAATTTTCCATCTGGCCTGCAGACCCTCTCCATGTTGTGTGCCCCAGGGGGCTACAATCTGTCCATGGACTCCCTTGCCCTCTTCTGGGTGGGTTTAGTCAGTGAGGGGCATGAGCAGGAAGTCGGGGACAAGGCGGGAGCCCACCTGGGGGCTGTGTCCCTGACCTAGCTCCTGTGGGTGGTCCTCACTGCACTGTTCATTCTGGACCACAGCGATGGCTGTCTCCCCTTGCCCACTCAGGGCTCAGAGTGTTAACAGCTCCCCACTGTTTCTGGCTCCAGGACGCTGCACCAGCTCTTGGCATTTTGCCTACACTCTGCCCACCATCTTTATTAAATTCTCCCTGACCTACCAGCTTGACAGTGCTCGCTATTTTCCTGCCTGAACATGACCTGACACACCGAAGAGATGGAGGGGCAGGAGGAAAAGAAAGCAGGGGGACAGTAAGGAAAAGAATAGGAAGAACGGTATGGAGAAGAAAAGGGAGAGAGGAAGGGGGGCTCTGGGACCTGGGGAAGCCACAAGCCTACCCCCGCAGTTTCTCCTCCCCACAACTAAAAGTGCTATCCTTTCCTTTTTAACTTCAAATCTGATTTGTGACATGAAGACCTGTTTTCCATCTACAGGTTGAAGTTGAAAGTGAAAAGGGAGCACGAAAAGGAAGCACAAAATGTCTGAGGCTTTTAGAAATTTCCTTAGGAGTTTCGAGCAGCAGGTGCCAACCTTGAATGTGACAGAATCACACCCTCGGGGTCCTTGACAAAAATCCCGATTCTCGGAAACTACCTTTAGAAATTCTTACGTCCTAGGTTGGGGCTTGGACCTCAAAATCGATATTTTCACAAGCAGCCCAGGGCTCCCGAAGCAGCTGGTCCCAGGTGCCGCTGTGGGAAATTCCAGTTTGGATGCCTTGCACGTGAATGTCTCGGTAACACTCGTGAACTGCTGGTTCTTGGAAGCTGTTGGACTCTTAAGAAATCACAGTCCAGTGTTCTCAAACCAGGCTGGGCCTGGCTGGAGATGTTACCTAGTGGTATCCAGAGAAACTCAGTGAAAAGGACTGTTCAGGAATAGATTTAATTAAAGACGATGGGCTGGATTATAGAGATTAGTAGGTGAAAGGTCTCCCTATGAATGGAACGGAACAAGAGAAATGTGGGCCCCTAACCACACACAGGCTTCCCTGGCCAGAACTCACAGCATTAGAGGAAATGGAGAATGTGTAATAAGCCCAAAGAGAAGAGCAACGACAGAATTAAGGGCTAGATGGGGGTCATTATAAAAGACAAAAGGAACCCTGCAATTCAGCCTTGAGACAGGCACTTAATAGCATTCTTTAAGTATGAAGGGCCATTGAGGGGAAACAGAAGCACCACCTGTCCCTTTCAATGAGGCCTGAGCTCAAGTAAGGTCAAGGGCTCAGCTTTCGACTCCTGCCCAGGGGCCACGAGACACTGACGGTGCTGGTGGCGCGCTCCCCCAAAGAGCCTAATACCAAGACTCACTCCCATCCCACTGGGACAGTTTATCTGCAGTTCAACCAAAGATGGGATGCATCAGGTGGCCTTTGTTCACAACATAGCTTGGCTTCTCACCTGTATGAGGGCAATGGGCAAATGTTCCCCTCGGTTCCCACGTGGGTTCTTTATGGAAACGCCATGCCAACCCCAGATGCCCAGAGAGCCCATGAGGCCTGCCCTACTCAAGTGACAGTGCATGTCAGACCCTAAATGCTCACCACAGAGAGGCAGGGCTTACAGACAACTTTGTTTGGGCTAATTGTCAATACCCCTCAGGCTCAGGGGGTAGGAGCAACCTGTCTGGCTTTGGTCGGACACCTCGGCTCTTCCCTGTACTCTGTGCCACCATAACTACACCCCCATCTTTCCATATGCTTCTCTGAAGACAGGGATGAGACAGACCACTCTATGCATTCTATAAATGCATCCACTATCCTATAAGATCAGGGGACCAGGCCATGGTAGCAACACAGTGCTGAGCAGTGGCCCAGCGACAGAGCCTCTGTCCTACACCCAAATCCAGCACTACCCCTCGTGTGATGATGGGCAAATCGAGACAGCCCTCTGGGCCTTAGACAACTCATCTGTAAAATGAAGGCACTGGACCATTTTCTCAGATCTTTTGTGTCCTGAATTCTCCATGTCTAGAAACTAACATATGACTCCACAAAGATTCATTGAGTCCCCACTGTGTGCCTGGTGCTATCATAGGTACCAAGGCACAAAGTCGCAAGTTAACAACACAACAGGCCCTCCCTAGAGGATTTAAGTATGAAATGACCAGGACCTGGAAATGCTCCAAACTCACTGAGACATCTAATGTTTGCAATTACAGCATGTGAACCATTCATTCCTGTAGAATCTCACCATCGTTCGTCATCAAGGTGGATTGTCAATTCCTTTGTTGGGCCTCAGTTTGAAGACAGGGAACAGACATAGAGTATATTATTTTAACTATAGGAATGATTTCCCTCATATAAAATTTGATGTCCTTGCCCTTAGATTTTATGAGGGAGCAAAATGAGAGATGTCCATTTGAGAAAGGGTCTGTAACAAAATTTCAGCCAGACACTGTTACTTCTGCCTTTGATATGAGGACTCAGGTAATAAATTCCTTTAGTGCCAAGATTTGTCTCTTAAGAAAAATCTGAAGTATCCTTTGATCAGAGAATATGACATGTTTCCCTTTTTGCCTCTGCTGTTGGGAAGCTCAGCGATAAGCTCAGTTGAGACTACAGTCCAATTCATCTTGACACCTGGCTCATGTATTCTTTTGCCTCTTGTAACTGGGTTTTTATTTTAGATTCTTTTAATTTTCCTGTTCCTGTGTGTTTTGTAACTGTGAGCAGGCTTAGTACATTTTGGAATTGAATAGGAATAAATATTCCAGAGAGTCATAGAAGGTGAAAACTGCAAGAGCCCTTCTCTTGCACCAGAAGTTAAGCAACTTACCTAATGCTAGTCAGTGGTTCATGACTAAAAGGAGACTCAGGTCAAGGCCCAGTCCCCCAACCCAGTGGTCCTAGCTACCTTTACCTTTCACATTATTCTCTAAGGACCCTGGTAGTATCTCCTCTTACCAGTGGGCAGCTGAGGTCCCAAACACAGGAGAGATATATGCTGTGCACACTAATGGGGTGGGGGGGTTCTGGCTGCCCCCACCTTCCTGCCATCCCATGTCCTTTTCCTTAGACACTAGGAGCATGGAGCCAACTGTGAGAATCAATAGCTCACCTAATCAGATACATTTGCATCACTTCTTGTGGCAGGTGACAGATATGACCAAAAAATATTTTGGGGGCCAAATTCTCTGTTCCTGATTTCCAAAAATAGATTTGCCAGTGTCTTCTTCTTAAGATGCCCTCCACCTCTGTAAGTCCCACTAGAACCTAATCCCATAAGTGACAGTGACTTGCATCAGTACTGTAGACCTGTTATTAAATATCTGTCAAAATAGTCCTGTTCTGAGTACTGATTAGACACAAGTTGGAATACTCTGCCTGCCATCCCTAACTGCTCTGGGGTGTGTCCTGGCCTGAACCCCAGGGACCCCGGGTGAACTCCCTCTCAATAAGGTCCATTGGTGACTGAGTCTCACAGTTTGTTCACTATTTTGAATATCAGCCCAGCTTCAACAGAACAGAGCTTTCAAGGAGAAATAACATGGTGCTTGGAGTTTAACATTAGACCGGAGTTTGAGTGTCTATTTTGTTGATTGATAATGTAGGACCTTGGGCAAATTACTTCACCTGTCTCAGGATCACATCTGTCTTACAGGGTTGGTAGGAGATGGACAGAACATGTCCATGAAGGTGCTTTGTAAACTCTAAAAGGGCCATTGGTCATCATCTTGGGATGAGTCAGCCATGGTGAGAATGGGCAGGCTTGTTAAAACTGTACCAAGAGTGGATGGATAAGCGAAATGTGGTCTATCCACACAATGAGATATTATTCAGCCTTAAAAAGTATGAAAATTCCGACACAATGCTATGTGGATGAACCCGGAGGACATCATGCTAAGGGATAATGAGCCATTCACAAAAGACCAAATACTGTGTGATTCCAGTTACATGAGGTACCTAGAATAAATAAAGACAGAAAGTAGAATGCGGGTTGCCAGGAACTGGAGGGTGGGGAGAGGAAATGGGGAGTCAGGTGCAGTTTCAGTTCAGGAGGATAAGAGTCCTGGAGAGGGATGGTGGTGACGGCTGCACTATGGGAGTGGACTTCACACCACTGACTGTACATTTAAAAATGATTAAAATGGTAAGTTTTACCTTATATGTGTTTTACCACAATAAAAAAAAAAAAAACTTAAAAAGAACTATGCCAAGAGTCACATATCACAGGTCCCAGGGGCTACACTGGCATGCCTCTGGAAGGAATATTCATATGTCTTTGTGCATGGAGTTTGCAGCATTTAATTCAGTAAACCACTCAGTAAGAGTTTTGCTCTCTCCCATTTCTTGGGAATGTGTCTGATAGATGAGGCTTAAGATTTGGTTCTTCAGGACAAGGAGGGCATTCCTATACATCATTCAGGAGCGTTCCTTGAGAACACCACGCATCATAGGACTAGAGTTTCAATTAATAGGAATTGATGGAACACTCATTTTGAAAGAATGAACTTGACCCATGTTATAAGCTAAGAATTTAAAGTAACCCATCACTAATCGTCATAGATGTCTCAGTATCTTAGTTGAAAGTCACCAAGCACAACAAAACAGCTGTGGAAAAGAAAGATGCGACACTGGCCATTCCTCCCAAGGCAGTCATCAAAATGCCCACTGCCTGGAAAGCCTGCAAACAGTTCACTAAGTTGAGGGTTTCATGGCTGCCTGCTCCAGTGAAGGAAGGAAGGAAGGAGTGACATTAGCTAAGCCTTAAGGTACCAGACTTCCCACATATTCTTTCATTCAATCTTCCCGACTGCCCTCTGAAACCTATTCTATCCCCACTTCACAGATGAGAAAGCTGAGGCCCAAGAAAGGCATAGGCTACTGATATTTCTTGAGGACCCACTTTGTGTTGGTACTGTGGTGCTTCCCAAATGCTATCTCATTTTTCTGAATATTTTTCTCCTTTTTCCTCTTCTTCCCCTTCTTCTTCTTCCTCCTCCTCTTCTCCTTCACCTTCTTCTTCTTCATAGGTAGGAAATTGAAGCTCCGAGAGGTCAAGCCATTTGCTTAAGGCCACACACGGAGTGCATGAGAAAGCCAGAATGGAACACATATTTTTCCAACTGCCCAACAATCCTTCTCATTATAACCCAGTTGCCTTTGTGGGATGTGGGAGGGAGGAGTCGGTACCTCAGTAGGTGTCTGGCAGCCAGCTGGATCTCAACAGATGGCAGCGGACTCTGGTATGTTAGTCTCCAGAGGACATTGTGCTATATACTTCTAGTTTTAATATGTAAGCCGGGAATCGGGGTGAAACACCTCTCCTTAGGAGTGTGGGATGAGCAAGGCCTGGCTGGAGGGCCTTTTACTGACAGGAAGATGGATGCACAGAGAGGAGAGCATCTTGCCCACAATAATACAGTGGGAACAATGCTGCCAGAACCTCTCCTGAAGTCCTTTTCAAAACAGTGCCTGGGCAGCAGAGAGTTTGGACCACCAGCTCAGCGGAGAGGATGATGACCCCAGGAGAGGCAACGGTCCTCCTCCTCAACCCTAAATTTGACCACAGGCCCTGCCAGACCCTAGTCATGGGGCAGCTCAGCCATATTCTGGGCTAGGTGCCTTCACAGGAAAAATTACTTTTTATTTCATCCCCAGCCCAGCTTTGGTGGGGGAGCAGATGACAGGTGAGTAGTGGGTTACCATCGAGGATGCCTGGAAACCATGTCACCCTCTCCTCATTCTTCCCTTTTCCCTCTTGCTGAGAAGTGTTACCCCAGTGAGATTCTATTTCTTTTCCAAGAGCTGCTTCTATAGAAAAAGGCTCTATCTGTGGTAAGTGGCAGAAGAAAGAACACAGAACTCAATGTCAGCAGCATACCAGGGTTCAGGGGCAGAAAGGGGACAGTGCTTGTGTCCCCCCAAAGTCATATATTGAAGCCCTAGCCCCCAATGTGATGATATTTTGGGGTGGGGCCTTGAGAGGTGACTAGGTCCAGATGCTATCATGGGGGCGGTCATGATGGGCTTAGTGACCTTATCAAGAGAGGAAGAGAGAGAATTTTCTCTCCCTCCATGAACACACACTAAAGAAGGGCCATGTGCGGGCACAGGGAGAAAGCAGTCATCTATAATCTATGCCATCTGCTAGCATGTGACCTGGGGTGTGTCTTAGTCTCTCTCAGCCTCAGTATCTTCTCAGCAACTGACCCTCTGGATGACCTGCAAGGTGCCAGGATTTGGGCCAGTAGCTATAGGCTGGCAAACAGCCCCTCCCTCCTCTGCCCCGGCCAACAGTGCTGTGGGACAGGGTGTGGCGGACACGACCCCAGCGGCTCCCCTATCTCCTACTCGCAGAACCACTTCTTCCAGCAAAGAACATAGCACAGCCTTGAGGCAGACTGCTGCCCACGAATAAAAGCAACTCTGGCACAATCCCCGAGCTCTCTGAAAAGTCAGGTTCAAATAAAGTTGCAATGAAAAGCAAACACCATCTGAGTGGGCCAGAACGGTGGCACTTTCCCTCTGCGGGAGTGTTCCCGTGCCCTCGCCCACCAGCCTGCTCTGGGCACCGGGCTGAAAGAGGGAAAATTATATCTCTGCTCAGGCCCACGCCAGCAACAACACATGTGCTCTTGCTGATCTGCGTGGTTCCTCTGTGGGCTGGAAAAAAAAGGTGAAGCATCAGTTCCAGAGAGGTTTTCAAGTATGTGGAGGCACAGCCCCCTGCAGAAGCACTGTCCAGAGAGTCAGGAGGACAGAACTCCAACCCCAGTGCAGAGATGGGCTGGCCGGGAGCTGACAGCACGTCTGATGGTCTCAGCTCAGGCCTCAGCTGCCTCCACCACACTCTCCAACGGAGACTTGGGTTCGAATCCCTGCTCTACAGCATGGACCAATAACTTAATCTGTGAGTCTCCCTCATTGGAAACATGATAGTATCAAAATTTGTCCCCTGCATCGTGGGAGGATTTATGAGGTCATGAGTGGAAAAAGGTACGTACTTATTGAATGAGTGAATAGAAGAGTAAACAGGCCCAGCCAAGGGCCAGGGTCCTCCTTCTCTCCACTACCAGGGAGGCTCCAGGAGTGGGAAGTCACGGGTGGGAAGACATGATTCCCAGAGACCCAGGGAACCTTGAACAGCAGCTGGTCCAGTCCCTATTTGTAGGTCAGGGACCGGTGAGTCGGAGAAGCCAACCCATGCTACCTCTGCAACCCACCCAGTCACAGTAGAGTGACTTGTGTGCACTGCTGTCTCCATCAGACTGCCAGCTACTGTGGACAGCCTTCCTGCACTCGTTCATCTCATAAATGACTATCGGGTGTCTGCTAGGTGCCTAGCGGTGGGCACATGAGGATGGAAAAGACAGCCAGCCTACCTTCAGAAGTGCCAACTCCACAGTCTAGGAAGAGCAAAGGGGCACAGACCGGGCCTTCTTCCTCTCTTTATTCTAGTGCCTGGTACAGAAGAGGGCCCAATAAATGTTTGTTGAATGAATGCACATCACAAAGCCATTGACACAGCTCCATGGCATCCTTGTTCCTAAACCAGACAACTCACTGTCTTTCTCACTCTCTGTCTCTCTCTCTATTGCTCTCTCAGAGCAGACTACCCAGGACAATTTTGCAACAAATTAACTTAACCATTAATTCATCCACAACGGATGTGGCCTCACTGAAAGCAGACCATGTCTGGCTGCCTGAGCGCCCGTTTACTTGAGGACCCACCTGAACCGGGACAAAGACCTGGTCATGACCGAGGACGTGCCATCAGTGCCTGAGCTTGCAGACCCCAAGGCAGCTCATTCCTCTCTTGCTTGTCTCATTCAGTCTACCACCTTACTGAAGCCTGGGCCACAACATGTTGAATGACTTCCAAGGTCCAAGGTCCAAGGTCCAAGGATGCCCCCCTAAAAGAAACAAACTTCCAAGTGGTCAAGTGACATGCCTGAGATTACAAAGCTAGTAAGGTTTTCTGAGTTCACACTTGGGACCTCTTGCATCCCCCATGAGACCTCATCTCATCAAAGCTCCCATTAGGAGTGGCCTTGCAGGCTCCCAAAGCTGGCTGGCACCACAGAGGTTTCCTAGGCCTGCACCCTCATTGTTCTAACATGGAACCCAGGGATGCTTACCTCCCTGAGAGCACGCAGGTGTTCAGGAGTGAAGCAAAGTCTAGAACCCTTGGCTCCTGATCTCACTGGTGTCCCCGCCGCCCCCCAAACACAGTGTCCTCTGCTGGCCATCTGGGAACATGTGAAAAATGACAGATTATCTCATCCAAGGTACAGCTAAAGAAACAAGACATAGAGATTCATCAAAAAAATAAAAATAGAACTACCATATGTTCCAGCCATTCCATTTCTGCATATTTATCCAGAAGAAATGAAAACACTAAAGTAAAAGAGATATCTGCACCCCATGTTCATGGCAGCATTATTTACAATAGCCAAGATTTGCAAACAACTGAGTGTCCATCGATGGATAGAGGTTGTGATATCACACACACACACACACACACACACACACGCGCGCGTACACACAATGGAAGATTATTCCATTTGAAATATCATTCAAAAATGAGGAAATCCTACCACTTGCAACAACACAGATGGACCTTGAGAGCATTACCTTAAGTGCAGTAAGTCAGATAGAGAAAGACAAATACTGTATGTGTGGAATCTGAAAAACAAAAAAACCAAACCAAAACAAAACAAAAAACCCAAACTCATATAAAAAGAGATGGTAACTTGTGGTTACCAGAGGTGAGGGGAGGGGAGGGGGAATTGAATGAAAGTGGCCAAAAGGCACAAACTTCCAGTTACAAGATAAATAAGTGCTCGGGATGTCATGTACCACATGATGCCTACAGCTACCACTGGTATGATACATAGGAATAGTGTTAAGAGAGTAGATCTTTTTTTTTAATTAATTAATTAATTAATTTATTTATTTATTGTTATCTTAATCACCATACATTACATCATTAGTTTTTGATGTAGTGTTCCATGATTCATTCTTTGTGCATAACACCCAGTGCTCCACGCAGGACGTGCCCTCTTTAATACCCATCACCAGGCTAACCCATCCCCCCACCCCCTCCCCTCTAGAACCCTCAGTTTGTTTTTCAGAGCCCATCGTCTCTCATGGTTCGTCTCCCCCTAAGAGAGTAGATCTTAAGAGTCCCCATTACAAGGAGAATTCTTCTTTCCTTTTTTTTTTGTATCTATATAAGATGATGGATATTAGCTACACTTACAGTAGTGGTCATTTCACAATATATGTAAGTCAAATCATTACGCTGGACACCCTAAACTTATACATACTGTATGTCAATTATATCTCAATAAAATTGGGGGAATAAAAGAAACAATAAATTTTCCAATAATCCAAGTAGTGTGTCAGTGGGCCTCGGGAGGTGGTGAGTCCCCCATCACTGGAGAAATTTGGGATGAGACAGGTGACAACCCTGGATGTGACTCCAACTCTGTAACAAGTGGCACTATGCAAACATCAGTAAAGAAGCACCAACAGCTTTTGACAACCAGAACAGCTGGGCCTGGGCACTCCAATTAATTATCACGTTTGTCACCACTCTCAGAGAAGGTAGGAGGGCTAAAGTCCCTCCAACTCTCAGGCTCTATAATTGAGGCCAGTCCTGGAATGGAGGCAGCACAGGGTCATGAAATGAGGTGGAGCTTTGGAATGAGTAACTTAGCAAAGTACTTAACCTCTGTGATTGGGGATAATGCTGTTTTATCTCCCAACTTTGTGTAAGGATCACGTGGGCTAATTTTTGAAAAGTGCTGTCAGAGCACTCAACTAATAGCAACTGTTATTTCGGCCACTCATGGTGATGGGATGATGACTTCAAGACATGTCTTTTCGGAGTAGAAATTTTCACCTGCATCACTCCAACTTCCATATTTTGTCTCTTTTGATCCCACGTCTGAAACCGCAAGGGTCCAACTTCTTGAGCTTCCTTCCCATTCCATTAGCCAGAGTGATGGAAGCAGAAGGGGACTGACCCCTAGTTCCTGTGCACCACCTGGGGTCTCAGTGACAACCAGTGATTGTCTAGACCTCTCCCTCACTACCACCTAAACCATAACTCGCCGCAATTCGGAACAAATTCATAGAAGAGAATAGATTTATTGCCTGATATGCATATTTAATGACCTTCAAAGATAGCTCATAAATACACCATGCAATTTATTGGTATTTAATGTTATACATTAATTAATAATTTTTAAGCCATCCAACATTTGCCAATTTGAAAAACTTAATATAACATTCAATAGCTCTTGTCAAGACTTAAATTCCCATGGATTTATACAGCCTGCAAAAGGCACTCCATCTCAAACAAATTAAATAATGCATATGATATGGTATGGGGGAGGACAATTTATTAAAGCCTGATTTAATAGGAAATAGGTATTTCATCACTCGAGCTTTTTGTTAGGGACTTTTATGCAGAGAGACACCCCAAGACACCCTCTTCACCGGTTGTATTAGAAGCAGTATTTGCCTGTGACTCTAACACAGAAGGAAATGTGGTTCCTCTTTCCCTGCATGCCCCAGTTCTGTCTCTGGCCTTCCTCCTTTCTTTACTTTGACAAAGGTGCTCACACTCAGCCTCAGCCACTGTCTCCAGCATCCTTTCTGCAGTTTCTCTGAATCCCCAGCTGGAAAAGAGCCTGCCCCCTCTTCAGGTTCTCTGAGGGTCTGGTGGCATATCTTACCCTGCCCATCCCCATTTCTCTTGTTAAGAAGGCTCCTTGAAGACCTGTGGCCCACTCACTTGTCCCCCAACTCCTGCAGGGCCCAGAGAGGCTCAATATGCATTTGCTGAAATAACATATGGGAAAACCAGCTAATGTTCCTTTGTATTCACAGAAAAATAGGGAAGCAAGCAGGTGCTTGGATCCACCGGCACAGGAGTCCAGGTGGCCCTGGGCATATTCAGCCCTGCCCAGCAGCTAGCATGACCCAGGTTCCTGGTGGAACTACCTGGAACCCAGGCAACAACATCACCACATCAGATGCAACCCCTCTGACAGTCTCTTCTCTAACCAGATCCTTTAAAAAGACTCCTGTCCCTCTGGCCACCCAGGTAATCAAGATGGCAATGTGGCAATGTGGGCAAATCACTTCACTTGTCTGAGCCCATTTGGTTCTCAGTTAAGTGGGCTGAGGACATCCTGCCTGCCTCTGTCCCAGCATCTTCATGGGGCCACATGAAGTCACATGTTTGCAGGTCCTTTGTGGACGCGCAGGGCAGCCGGAACTGATGATGACCATAGCAGCTTCTAGCTGCCCTGGCCTCTTGCAGACTCCCCTCTGGGCTCTGACCAAGGCCTGTGAGCTTTGGGGAGAGGAGGTGCAGGTGAGCTGGTGTGCAGACTTGGCAGGTGAGGTCTTGCCAAAGGCTAGAGGACCTGCTCCTCTTGGTATTTTGGAGGCCTTATAAGGACGTCGGCAGTGACCCAGAGAAAAGGGCCCATGGGAAGTTTTACCCACCCAACCCCAAGCCTACTGCTATAGTCAGCCATGCCCCAACCTCGCCCACCTGGACCTTGAGGCCGAACTCTGTTCCAGGGAACTCCCCATCTGAGGTGGACATGCAGGGGGCGCCAAAGAAAACCAGAGCCGGACAATAGTTAAAGGTAAACACAGATTTTATTCAGGAACTATTGCAATAGGAGAAAGAGGCCTCAAACTAAAACCAGGCTCAATTCCAAATATAACAAGGAAAAATGGGGATTTATAGCCAAGGGGCAGGGAGGGAGGTCAGTGGATAGAAAGTTGCTAAGAGCGGGCATCAGGGTAGGGACTGTGGTGAAACTGACCTACCAGGATTCTCGCTGAAGGCAGGCCAGGGTGAGCTGACTCACCTGGGGGCTGGTGGGGGCAAGGGGATTGATTCGATACTGAGGGTGGGGATTCTGGCTAAACTGATTGGACAGGGCTTTTGCTAACACTGGGTGATGCAGACACAGACACAGAAGTGCATAGCTGGAGGCTTAGTTGGGAAGCAGGTTCAGAGGAGGCTGACCAAAGTTTGGTCCAAGAGATGTCATCACCAGTGACCACAATGAGATGCTCTGGGCAGACCAGGAGCACGGGGTGGGGGGTTGGGGAATGGGTCTCGGAAAGGCTCGCTGGGCTGGGTTTTGAAGGTGGAGCTCCCCATTCCTTTGGGGGTGGTCAAGGCAGGGGGAATAGCCCACAGGAGTGGGAGTGCACAGGAGGTTGGGGAGGGGCAGTTGTCTGGGACTGCAAGAGGGAAGGGACAGAGAAGGGTTGCCAAGACCCTCTGAGGTCCAAATGAGGAGGGCCCTGATTCTAGGTGGAGACATCGGCACCAGATCCCATGGGTGACAGGAAGCTATTCAAGGATATTTAACAGGGATTGATCTCTCTGGCTTATGTATAGGAAGGACCACTCAGGACAGGGATTCTCATCCATCTTGTTCATTGCTGGGTCCCAAACACTGAGAATGTGCCTAACATACAGCAGACGCTCAAATGGTGTTGTATGGGTTGTGACTGGTGGATTGTGATCTCTCTCTCTTTCTCTCTGTCTATCTCTCTCTTTTCTATAGATTATGACCAATGAACTAGGGGCTAGAGGGACTAGAGAGAGTGACACTTTGGGGTAGCAGTAGGACCCCATAAATTGTTGTAGCAAAAAGACAGCAAAAGTAAGTTTGTAGAGGGAAAATTACCAGGTAAATGTAGATACTTATTAAAATTTTAAATTCCTATCCCATTTCCCCTCCCCTCCCCAAAACCTTCATTGTCCGCTACCACTTATCCACTGTCAGGTAGGCTCAGGAGTGAAGCCGAATGAGAAAAAAGCAGAGCAACACACATGCACACAAAATTCGTACAAAAACTCAGAGACAGCATGGCCGTTTCCCACAGACCTATATGCCCACTGGTGTAGGTTTTCATGCATACACAGGAAGTAAATAGATTTTCTGAGGGTGAACTTATTCAGAGCTCCCACGGCAGCATGAATTCTCTCAGTTGTCCATGTGGTTTGGGATCTGCAGCAGTATTCCAGCTGGGGCCCAGGGTGGCCTGAACCAACGCACAGCAGGGAAGAGCCAAGGAAAGGAAAGGTTTCTGAGATGGAGCCATCAAGACTTGGTAAGAGAGCAGATATGAGGAGGACAAGAGTGAGGACGACAAGGCTTTGGAAAGAGATGAAGGGTTTTCAGGAAGTGGCCAGGTCCAGCTGAACCCTATCAGCAGGTGGTTGAATACAAGTAGTTTAAGAGAAAAGAGAGTTTACCATTTCTAACCCTGAATCTAAAAATGCATAGAATTATTGGCCCAGGAATCTAGAATAAAGCTCCCAATGTAATATCAACTACACTTCCTACATAATGAAATCTAACAAAATTTCTTTTCAAGATGTCCAGGCAGTGACATGGCCCAGCTTCCTTCTGAAACTTGTTCTCGTGGTTGACTACCCTTGTGTCCAGCAATCTCTTCCTTACAACTAAGTTTCATCCTTCTTGCTCTAGCTTACGTCTTTCTTTGTTTATTTCTTCTTTCTCCAGTGGAAGGGCCACCATTTCTTTGGTTAATAATAGCACCTATTATTATGTAGAGATGTCACACATCTCAAATCCAAATAATGGCTGATGGGAAAATGGGCAAATCCACGAATTACGTTTTTATCCAAAAGCCTAATTGTTTAGAAAAAGTTCATGGCTTGTATTAAGGCTATTCAGGGTTGAAAAGGCTAGTTCCTAAGCCGGTATAAAGTAAGGCCTGTGCTGGTCAAACCAACTTTTGTGCACTTCAGGCTACAGTCAGCACAGAAGCTTCGGTGGCTGCCCTAGGTCGAGGCTGCTATGAGGGTGAAGACCTCAAAATGGAAGTGCAATCAGTTCATGCCAGTGAAGTCCACGCATGTCAACTCTTCTCCTTATGACATCTTTCCAATCAGCTCTGTTTCAAAGGCGAATGGCAGGTGGCAAAATTAATAGGTGGCAGCAAAGTAAAGATAAATAAAAGATACAGCAAGAACGGCACATTCCCTTTGATTTCTCCCCATTGAAAATCATTTCCAAGGAAAAAGTCAGTCTGGGGAAATGCCCCCATGTGTCCTGCTTTCTCTAAGATGCCATAGTATAATGGATTAAAAAGTGATAGGCACACGAACTTGCTGAAGTTCCCAGCCCTGAAACAGAACATGCAACCCCCTCTCCTACATCTGTGCCTCTCATGACTCGGCGTGCGTCCCTGCACTTACGTTTAACCCACCCCAAGTCTGAGAAGGAATTTTAGTGGCTCTGTTGTGACCAAGGGCAAACTAGGAAAAATGTTCTCTTTGCTGTCAAGTTAGCATTGGTGAAGAGGCCACAGTCCAGGAGAGAGCTTTCTAGAGTCAGTTTTATAAGCTCAGAGGAAGTGCTTTGGGTGCAAATGTCAAAAGGAACCAGAAACTGATTTGTGGCTGGAATTGGAGCCCCTGGCTCTTCTCAAAGCCTCCACACACTGTGATCTTCACCTGCAGCAAGTATAGACAATGACATGACTGAGGGAGGACTGAGTTTGGCGTAATGACTGGAAGGTACTCAGAGGGAGCAGGCCTGTGGCAGCTCCAGGGGCATGTGGCTGCACTTCCAAGGATAGGCTAGGAGAAGATCATCTAGGGGGGTTGGCCCTGCTGGGACCCCATCTCTGCTCCTTTCTAGCTCTGTGGCCTTGGGCAAGCCATTTAACTTCCCTAGGCCCTTTTTTAAAGGCCTAAATTTAAAATGGGGGTACATACCATTACCTCACAAGTTTGTAAGAATCAAATAAAAGAATATATAAAAATGAATATGTCCCGCAATTTGTAAATAATATACAAATGTAAGCTCTGAGGTGGATCTGGAGAGAAAAAATAATGTAATAAAATATACCCAAGAAAAGTAAAAGGGAAGAATTAATATTGATACAAAAAATTAATGAATAAACAAACTTTAAATGTAGAATTTATATATAAATTCAAAAAGTGCTTCTTTGGGGGAAAATAGAATACATTGTTAGTTATCATAACAACAAAAGAAGGGAAGAAAATAGAAATGCACAAAATAAACATTCACAGATACATAAGATAGTAAAGGAATCATACAAGACTTATTTGAAAATTGTACAGCTCAATCTGTGAACTTAAATGAAATGAATCATTTAATAGAAAGGTACAAATTCCCCAAACCAACCTCTGGAAAGACAGAAAAAAGTCACAGAGCTGATCTCCCTTAAAAAAACAGGGCCCAACTGGCTTTACAGAAAAATTCTATCTAATCTTTACATAGAAAGAAATAGACAACTGCCATTCTATTGAAACTGAACTGTCCAGAGCATAGAAAAAAAAAGGAAATCTTACAAAAATGAGTTTTTTATAAAACTCGTGTAACTTTGGCATCAAAACCCAAAAAGACAAAACATAAATAAAAACTGTAGACCAACCTAGGAATATAATTGCAAGCTTTTAAATAAAATACAACAAACAGAATCCAGCGGCAGAGTAAAAGAATGACACCTCTTACACAAGTGAGTCATGTATTCCACAAACACAGGGGTGTATTAAGAACTCTATTAACGTAAATTTCCATATTAATGTGTCAAAAGAGAAGAATTCTACAATCATCTCCATAGATACTGAAAAGGCATTTCATAAAATTCAACATCTATTCTCAATCAAAATAAAACTCATGTTTTTATCTTAAAATATGATAAAATTCTTAATGCATATATGTACACATGCACACACACACACACACACACACACACACACACACACACACACACCTCAACTCAAAAGTCTGTGTTGTGTTTATTTGGGAAACACTAGAAGTATCCCCAAAATGTCGATCAGCAATACAAATTTTTAGCATTGGTACTAGTCAAGTCAACTAGAGAGAGAGTAAGAAAGAAGCTTAATAATTGGAAAAGAGGAGGTAAAATTATCATGATTTTCAGGTGAAAACTCCAGAGAATCAGCCAATAAGCAAAAATCATCCACTTTCCAAAAGAAAACAGCCAGTAAATGAAAGCAAATACCAACATAATAGTAACACAAAGGATAAAATACACAGGGACATATTTAGCAGGAAATGTGTGTAAAGAAAACATTAAAACTCTACTAAGACTTACATAAATGGAAAGGTATCCTACATTCTTGGATGGAAAGTTCCAATATGGGAAAGATTTTACATTCTCCCTAAGTTAATCTGTAAATTTAATGGAACCCCACTAAAAATACCAATGGATATTTGTTTGGCTAGATAAGTTGATTCTCAAATTCATGTGGAAAAATAAACAAACAAGAACACTTAGGAAATTTCTGGAAAAAGTAAGACTACTAACAGATGATAAAAACATTGCAAAGCTACGTAATAGTTAAAACACTATAGTTCTGACACATCAGATACAGACAAGTCTACTGAATAAATAAGAAAGGCCAGGTATAGACTGAAAAGCAGACTGCAATAAAATAAACAACAGAAGTGGCATTTTGAGTTAGTGCGGGGGAGTGATTATCCAATAAATGATGGTGGCACAGATCATTAGACTTCTGGAAAAATGGAAAGTGGATACCTACTTCACAACACATAGCAAATGAATTTCAGATTGATCAAATATTTAGACATAAAATGAAATTATATTAAGATTAGAAAACCAATAGGAAAATATTTGTATAATCGCATCACTCAGATGGCCTTTCTAAATATGACATTATGTCCAGAAAACAGGATCTACAAATGTGTTTTTTGTAGATAAATTTTTCCATGAAAAAAAATTATCATAAAATTAAGACAACCAATTGGGGAAATTTTTGTAACTCATATTAAAGATAAACAGACAACCACGTCTTTATATTTTATGATCTTGGTCCTCTGGAGAAGTTTTTAAAGAATTTTATCTACAAAAAGGTGGTAGAACTCTGTGATCAGCAAGAGAGGGACTTCGAAAATTTTGAGCAAAAAAAAAGAAGTTGGAGGCAGTAGGAATGTCAAGAGTTAAAAGAACAAGCTTTACCACCACCACTCCAGGTGGGGGGTGGGAGGGATGGGGTGGCTGGGTGATAGACATTGGGGAGGGTATGTGCTATGGTGAGTGCTGTGAATTGTGTAAGACTGTTGAATCACAGACCTGTACCTCTGAAACAAATAATACATTATATGTTAAAAAAGAAGAAGCAGAAGAAGAAGATAGCAGGAAAGGAAAAATGAAGGGGTGGGAAATTGGAGGGGAAGACGAACCATGAGAGACGATGGACTCTGAGAAACAAACTGAGGGTTCTAGAGGGGAGGGGGTGGGGGGATGAGTTAGCCCGGTGATGGGTATTAAAGAGGGCACATATACTGCATGGAGCACTGGGTGTTACACGCAAACAATGAATCATGGAACACCACATCAAAAACTAATGATGTAATGTATGGTGATTAACATAACATAATAAAATTAAATTAAAAAAAGAACAAGCTTTAGAATTAGACACAGCTGGTTTAAATTGCAGCTCTACCACTTATCAGCTGAGTGGTCAAGGGTAGCATTTCTTTTAATCTCACTGAACTTTAGTTTTCTTATTTATAAAGTAAGAATACTAAGATCTTTTTCATAGGTTTGTTTTAAGGATTAAATGTAATGTATATACTCATGATATACTCATGGGCTTAGCTGAGCGCATGATATATAGTAATCTATAAATATTACCTGTGTATTAAGAAAGTAATGTTTAAGCAGCTACAAATATTTAAGAAACTCCAAAGTATTAGAGAAATGTACCTGTGTATAGGTTGAACAATTGGGTGCCACAATACTATATCCTGAAGAGGTACCTTCTGTGCTAGAAATCTGAAATGGCATCACTAGTTAATCAATTCATTCAGAACTCTCAATAATCCATTGATAAGCAGCATTATCACCAATTTACAGTTGAGAACACTAGGAAACCCATCCTTCCAGCTGTTCAGGCCCAAAACCTTGGAGTCAGCCTTGACTTCTCTCTCGCTCATACCTCACATCCAATCTATTAGTATATATTGTAGACTTCAAATACATATTCCTATTTCAACCACTTCTCACCAGTCCTTATGTGACCACCTTAATCCAATCCCCTGCAACTGATGTTCCCCAGAGGAATAAGTCCTACCCTTGTCCCCACACTCTTCACCATAGCCAGAGGGATCCTGTTAAATTGTAAATTATCCTGTCTCTTCTCTCCTCAAAAACCTGCAATGACTTCCCATTCACTCAGATAAAAATCCAGAGTCCTTACTTTGAATGCCAAAATCCTTAGTTCTGCTAATAGCAAAGGAAACCATCAACAAAAATTCACAAACAAGCTATAGAATGGGAAGAATACTTCCAAGTCATATATCTGATAAAGGATTAATATCCAAACTATACAAAGAACACATATAACTCAGACCCCAAAAACATCCGATTAAAAAATGGGCAGAGATACCGAATAGATATTTTTACAAAGAAAATATTCAAATGGTCAATAGGTACATGAAATGATGCTCTACATCAGGAATCATCAGGGAAATGCAAATAAAAACCATGGTGAGATATTACCTAACACCTGTTAGAAAGGCCACCACTAAGAAGACAAGAAATGAGTAAGTGTTGATGATTTTGTGGAAAAAAAGAAACCCTTGTACACTATTGTGGGAATGTAGATTTGTATAACCACTAAGGAAAACGGTATGGAGGTTTCTTAAAAAAATAAAAATAGAGTTACCATATGCTCTAGTAATCTCATTTCTGGTATATATCCAAAGGAAGTAAAATCACTATGTCAGAGAGATATCTGTACCTTCAAATTCATTGCAGCATTTCTTCCCAATAGCCAAGATATGGAAACAACCTAAGTGTTCATCAATGAATGAATGGATAAGCAAAATGTGGTGTTATGTGTATAATGAAATATTCAGCCATGAGAAAAAAAATGAAATCCTACCATTTGTCACAACATGGATGGAATTGAGGGCATTGTGCTAAGTGAAATAAGCCAGACAAAGACAAACACTGCATGACCTCACTTATATATGGAATTTTAAAAAAAAACATAAAATTCATAGAAACAGTAAAATAGTAGTTGCCAGGGGCTGGGGAATAGGAGGAAAAAGTAGAGGACGGTAAAAGGGTACAAACTTTCGGCTGTTAGATAAATAAGGTCTGAGGATCTAATGTAAAACATAGAAACTAAAAAAGAAATCCATAGTCCTTACTTGGCTCTCAAGACCCCTCATGGTATGGGCCTCGACCTCCTCTCTGACACCCTCTCCTCCCACCCTCCCTTCCATCTTTCCCATCCAGCCCAGATGGCCTCCTCACTGCTCCTCAAACATTTTAGGCAAGCTCCTGCCCCAGGGTCTTTGAAGGAACATGGAACACTCTTTCACCAGTATCTTCATGCCCTGCTCTTTATTTCTCTCAGGTCTTTACTCAAGAACCACTTTCTCTGGACCATGGGTGCTTGTGGGTTTAATGATGCTATCCTCTCTGCTTTCAAACATGTTTAAATATTTCCATTAAAAAACAGTATTATTTAAGTTGATTTCTCAGGGGGGCTTTCTCCAGTCATCCCAACTAAATCTCAACACTGCTCCCAGCAGTTACTTCATATCCCCATCCCCTGCTTTATTTTGTGTTCCTTCTCACTGTCTACCATTTTCCTTATTTATATTATCAGTTATCTGAGTACCCTCTAAGATGTCATTTCCATGAGTGAATGGATTTTTGATCTGTTTTGTTTGCTGCTGTCTCCCTAGCACCTGGCACAGTTCCTGACATGAAAGAGGGGCTCAGTAAATTTTTGCTGAATAAACAAGTAGATGAATGAACTCAGTCATTCTCCCTAAGATGTTCAGTGATTTTGTTTGGTAAATTCTGGTCTCCTTTGGAATCTTTTGCTTTTGTTCTTTGGAAATCCCCAGTAGACTTTATAGACATTATGTAGACATATCGACACCATATAGACACCACCATCATTTCCGGGAAAGCTAAGAACCCCATTGTCATACAAATGTAATCCAGAATCTGAAGGATGGGGGGACTCTAAGCTCAATTCCATTTTCTTCCATCCCTTTTCTGCTTTTCTGTGCAGGGTACACACAGAAATCAGGGCTCTTGAGGGGCAAGACAGTATAGATATCATTACATATTGCATACAAAAGGGAATAACTCTGGCCTATTCTGAGGCCTGTCAGCAACTCAGAGCCAAGAGGTATAAAATGTATCACAATCCCAGAACGTGGTACAGGTTAAGGTGCCAAAGGAAGAAAAGAGGTCAAAGAGAGTTACTGATCCCAATTCTTCATAGAATAAACTAGCAAAAACAAAGAACCATGGTTCTATGAATTCAAGGTCTCCAATCTGCCATAGACCCTGTTGTGGACTGAAGGTACAGATTTACCCTTCCATTCAGTGGCTTGTGGAGTGTTTCCCAATGACAAAAACTCACAACATTCTAGGTGACTCGCGGGAAGACAGAGGACGCTACCCTGGACACAAAAGACTTACTCAAAATTTACAGTGGGATTCAATCCTGACATTCATTGAATACTACAAGGAACAAGTTACAACCTTCTGTTGATTCACTGCAACTACCTACGTTAGGTATTAGGAAACAGATGAGGGGGTGAGGTCTACAGCCTACTAAGGGGCATGAGCTCCGTGTCAGTTATATAATATAGGGAGTTGGGTAGTGCCTAAGGGGAGCAATGACCAGGTGAGTGCAATCGCCTGAAGAACCCAGTGGTTGAACAGGAGAAGTGAGTAAAAGATTCATTTGCTTGGATTAGGGGAAATGAATAGTGAGATACCACCAAAGCTGACAAAAATTGTATGTGGGTTAATGCTTTTCTTATAATTCCTTTGGTTGAATTATTGGTGAGGAAACAAGAAAGTTGGGGCAGGAGGGTCATCACACAATGACTTGCAATTGGACATAAGAGTTAGCTGAAACATGGGGCGCCTGGGTGGCTCCGTTGGTTGAGCAACTGCCTTCGGCTCAGGTCATGATCCTGGAGTCCTAGGATCGAGTCCCGCATTGGGGGGGGGGGGCCCTGCTCAGCAGGGAGTCTGCTTCTCCCTCTGACCTTCCCCCCTCTCATGTACTCTCTCTTTCTCTCTCTCATTCTCTCTCTCAAATAAATAAATAAAATCTTTAAAAAAAAGAGTTAGCTGAAACTTGCATAGGCCGAAATCACAAACCATATGAGACATGAGATCACCCATATCCACATAAGGTATAATTGGAAAAATCAAATCTGTCTCCATCACTGAAAGACGTCAGGAGGAAGGAGAGAGGAGGCTAAGATGACAAGCTCTCAATATAGCAGTGTGTCTGGAAGAATATGTTCAATTCCTGGCTCCACCACCTGATGGATACGTACCATTTGATAAGTTCCTTAGCCTCTCTAAATTTCTGTCTTATGGTTAAATGGTTAAAAGATATTTATCCATAAAATTGGACCAATATCATTATCTACCTCACAGAACTGAAGTTGTGAAAATTAATGAAATGATGCATGTAAAGCATTTAGCATAGGTAGTATGCACTCAAAAAGTATTATTATTAATACTGTGATAATGCAGGGGGCAAAATACCCTGTCTGCGTCCCAGGCTATTGGGATAAAAAGTGCTTCCTTATGAATAGGAAATAGTCTGGCAGAGGTTATGCGAGAAATGATCTAGCCAAACTCACTTCCTCTGTCCCTCACTTCTGGTGTCTTTCGACTGACTTCTGTTTGCTACATGCAGAGTCCAATGAAATGTCATGATTAGTCTTGATCTACCCATATTCAGGAGATCAGAAGGTCCACAGAACAGATCACACACTGGGAATCAGATCATGGTCATTCTTGTACCATATGATCTACAGGAGGTCATCATTCTCTCCTAGAGAGCAGTGACAAACTTTGTAAAATGCTGATTGAGATCATGATACTCCACACCTCCTATGAGACACTGTAAAGTGATGGACTCACTATATTAAAAAATGTTTTGTAACAGCCAGGTATCTGGATGGGTACTGGTTATATTTGCAGAGTGGATTTTCAATGCAGTGTTAGCAAAGAACTGCTCCAGCAGAAAGGAGCTGTTAGTGGGTGAGGCTGCTGCTGGTCATGGTCCTGAAAAACCACTTTGGCTCCAAAAGCCAGCTCTCACTCACAAGCCAGAGTGGCTGGGAGTTATCAGAGTGTGGGGCTGCTGCAGAATAGCTGACTGTTATTTTCACAAGAGCTGCTGACCATGGATCTGAAAAGGCTTCTCTGGTCCAAACAATAGTTGTCCCTGGTCACAACCCATGTAGCTCAAACTTGTTCCTAGTATTCAAAGCTTTGCTCTAGCTGAAAGTGTCTTCCCCTTTCCTTTTAGTATATGTGCTGCCTTTTAAACTCGAGTTAGTTTTTTCTTGATCCTCTGGCTAACTGAAGCCTGAGGGTCATTATGATTCAGAGGATTTAAAGAAGCACGTTCAATTTCAAGATTAATTTGGATGTTAAGATCTGAACAAAATGAGTCTATCTTTTCTGGGTCTTCGGGATTGCCAGAGGTCTTAATTTGCAGGAAAACAACAGCTCAAATCAAATTAAGAGCAGATGCAAGGGACCTTCTACACAAAGAATGACCCAGGTTCAAGCAAGTTTCTCTATGGAATTGGGTGAGCAGTCAAGGGTTAACCTCTGGGCCCAAATCAGATCAGAATCATGGTTCCTAGTCTAAATTTCATTAAAGGCGAAGTTGCAGGATTACTGTCTTCAGTAATTTATATTTCAATGTCTATCTCCTAGTCACTCTCAACTCTTTTTTCCTCATCCAATGTTAGATAGCACTCTTCCTTTTACTCCTGACCGTACATCCAAATAAGAACCGGTTCAAATGCTTTTCGTCTCTGGTTTTGCTTCCAAATACATGAAGTGGGTAAAGCCTAGTGAAAAAAGGTGGGAAAATAGAACTGGATAATTCCATTCTCCACTAAGATTCTGGCTTCATATTTCAGTTTCCTTTTTTATAAACAGGTGGTTAACAACGGATGTCATGAGACAGCCATGCGATGGGTACAGCAGGAAGCACAGAACTGGGCAGGAGTCCTACCCACAGGCCTTCATAATCTAAATATCAAGATCTGTACTCTTCAGGGAATGGAGATCTATAAATAGCAGAGTGATGATATCATCACCTTCTAGCCTGTTGCTGTTCAGCTATCAATTATTTTTTAAAAAGCTTACCAAAAATTTAATAGATGGTGGTAAATTCTATAGCACCATTTAGCCATAAGCATGCACACACACACACACACACACACACACACACACAAACACACACACACACCGCAGACCAATAGATTTTAGTGGCTACTTATTCATTGGATAGAAGAATTCATCTATCCAAAAGCCCACCTCTCTGATTGTATGCCAGAGCTCGTGTGTCTAGCTAGTCCCTAATGCTTCCTCCATGTATAGAGGGGCAGATGTGCTTGTCTCGATAATTCACTGGCATTGTCTATAAACAAGTCTCTATTTCTTTGTATAGTGAGAAACTCAGGGTTTAACCTTGAATGACTAGCAGCCTGTGAACCTTTAAAATAGGTCTGATGTGTTAAAGGGAACTTTAATCCCCCTCATTCTTGCCATGAAGTGAGGTCTGGATTGGACATCCCAAGGAAGAACCTAGGAGTAAAGCCTCCACTTCCACATGACCTTGAACAAATTCCGACCTTCTCCATCCTGCTAACCAAGAAGTGACTGTGTATTAAGCATGTCAATTCTGCATTTGGAGAGAAAGTCTCCAAGGGGACAAGTGTTGCAGTGACAGTTTTGCAGGAGATGGGAGAAGGGAGGGGGTCCTTGGGGCACATCCACAGCCCCTGAGACAGCACCACCAAATGGATTTCCATGATCTTAAGCTCAGCTCCACTGAATTCCTAAATGGTGCTAACCCTCAAGCTTATCTGAGGCAGCAAACCACCTCAGAAGGTTGGAGAATGTCACCTTTCCCCAGCGACCTTGGATTCTTAACACTTGTTTTAAAAATTGGTGTCTGGTCTCCATGAGTAAATACCAAAGAGGAAGAGAAGAGGGTAGGTGGGAAATAGAGAAAAGATTCTGTTTAAAAATGTATATATGTGTGTATCTACATTTATATAAATAGCAACCAAAATGGAACATGGGGGGCACATGCTATTTTTAGGACGAGCTGCAGTAGTAAAGTAATCTCCTGAGTGATGGTACTTTCTGGCCACATGCCCTCGCGTCCAGGAGAGGCTGTGGTGCTTTTTATTCTAGTCACATTGAATGCCTCTTACAAATCCATCCATCTTAATCAGCACCTACCATTCGCAGCAGCAGCCCCGCAGTCAGGAAGCAGAGGAGCAGACAGCAGGAGAGGACAGAGTGTGAGGGCAGTGGTGAGAGATGACATCATAAAAGGAAGGAAGGAAAGAAAGAGGGTGGGAAAGAGCTGGCGAGGTAGGGGAGGAGGCGAAAGCCCCACCATCCATCCGCTCTGCCTCCATCTCCCTCATTCTGAATGGACGCTTCCTTCCTTGGTGTAACTCTCCCAGCCAGGTGGAGGGCTGAAAGGTGAGCCAGCCCAGGGCCTGTGTCCTCAGGGTGGACATGCTGCAATGCTCAGAGGTTTGAGGAGCAGGTGCCCCGCCAACTGAAGCTCCTGATGCAGGGTGGTTAGGAGGTGCATAGCAGGAGGGAGGCCAAATAGCTGTCCTTTGCATCTTCCCTCTGCTCTGCTCCCTCTGTTCCTTGCCTCAGCCTTATCCCACCATGTGCCGGGAGGCCCTGTGTCATGGAGCAGTCCTGCCCCAGCCACCTGACTCCTGACCCATTCATATACCCTGGATCCTCTTCTGTTGTCCTTTGGAATGTTTCCACTGGAGTTCCAATTACCCAAAAGCCAGGATCTTCCAAAGGGAGTCTAGGACTCCCCACCCCACATAGCCATTACTACACAAGCACCACAGCCTCAGCCTTAGCCCACCCCATGTTAGTCGGAGGGGGCGTGGCTAGAGTGAATTCAGAGCTCAGAAAACCCTTGTGCCCACCAAGACTTGGTTTGTCCCTATCATAAGGCCTAGATCCTGCCTAGTATTTCACTTAACTGCTATAGTCAGAACACACTAGAAACCGTAGCCATCTTGGCTGGACTCCTAAAATCCCTGCCAGCCCTTGGGCTCTGACCCCAAACCCTAGCTGGGAACCCACGAGGTAATGTGACCACCCACCAATGTCACTATACCAAGGAGCTCCTAAGAACTAAGCCCCTAGGGAAATCAGTACCAATCTGAATCAAGCCTGAGCTTGTTGTATCCCTTCAGACCCTAGTGTTTTTTAGTTATTACAATGTCTTCACTGGGGCAACTCCCCAGGCCTGGTTCCCAGCTTTCCCAGCTTTGCTCCTGAGGGTGGCCCTCAGCAAAACCCTCTGGAGTTTGATCCTTCCCAGGCAGGACTTAGCTGAAGACTTGAGTGGGAACTAGTGGGGGTCTGGTCATCTCAAAGTTCAGGGTTAGTGGGAGACCAGCAGGAGGTTCCCTGTCAGACGGAGTTCAGAGGGGGCTCTGCGAGGTAACTATCCTCAGGCCTGGTCATGAGGCTGCAGCTGCTCTAAGAACCAAATCTAGAAATTAGACTCAACAATCAGAGTTAGAGGTGACCTATGTGTTATTTCCACATCATCTCTTAATGTGTGCCTGCCTGAGAGATTTAAGGAGACTAATATTTATGAAGTGCCTATTCTCTGCTTATTGAGTATTACTGTATTTAATCAGTAGAACAACTGTAGACAAGAAAAGTCATACCCATTTACAGATGAGGAAGATAACTCAGAGGACTTTGGTAATTTGAGCTCCAGGACTAATAAGTGGTAGAGCCAGAATGCAAATAAAAATCTAATTCCAAAACTCATGATGCTCCCCACCCCATCCCAGGAAAAGGATAGAAAAAGCATAGGGATGGTAGAAGAAGAGATGACTGGAACACAGAGAAAACAAACTTCCTGTATCACAAGCTACATCTTTGCCACAGCTGTTATAAGAGATAAGGTTGACTGTGAGTTACAGTCTCCAGCCTCCCAGCAAGGACGGCCTGTATTTAGACAGTAATGCCTGAGAACCTGGGGGACTTAGGCTAGGACAACATGGCAAGAAGCCTCAACAAGTAATGACCACGCAGGATGTATAGACAAGAAAGCATTTTTGTCTATCCTACCAGTGTATGCTGGTAAGAGGCAGGAGATAGGAAAAATCCATTTGTAAGTTATTAAATTTGGGATGTTAATTTGCAAGGCTGAACTAGAAATCAAGAAAGCTGCCTAATTGGAGGCTGCAGCATGCCAGAGGGTGAAATTAAGGGAGGAAGAGGAGCCTCCTTCGGTGGAGATGCCATGAATATGAGAGAGGTAAGCCAGCCAGGGTGCAGCTCCTCCTCCAAGGAGTAGGGAGTGAGGTGGCCCCAAAGGGTCCTTCCAGCCATTCTCTAGGTCACTTTCAATGACAGGGCTTTGGGGACACCCCAGGTTCCCCATGATCAATCTCCTCAGTATTTCTCAAAATGTTTCCTTGTGATGGACCCCACAGTTGAGGGTTCTAAGATCCCATATCCTAAGGAAAGTTCCCCACCACCACACACACACCCCACCACTGAAATGATGCACATTCAGACCCAATCTTAAGCCCTTTTAGGAAGTCACTCAACTATTGAGAATCTTAGAAAAGCAATGAGTACTCTGTAGGAAAAAATATCTAGATCCAGTTACCTATGTGTTTACATTCAATGCCAGGGGAGAGCCCTCTGCTCCAGAGAGTCTCCCTGGATGAAGCCAGGCTTCTGCTTCCAAAGACTGTCTTTGGGGAACTTTATGGGGATACCAGTACCCAATGAGAACAGAACCTAATTCTATAAACAGGACTCCCTAATGGGGTAAGGCTGAGAGCTTTAAACTGCTTTTGTTCCAACTTTTCTCTGTCTTTACCATCTATCACAGGTCCACATTACCCCCTGATATTCTCTTGAGAATGCCTTTAATCCAGCTTGGATGATATTCAGCACCAAGAACACACTGAACAAGATTGCAGTAGGGCAGGCGGCTGAGCACTGTGACTTGGGCAGGAGGGAGGGGGTTGACTCACTCTACTTACTGCATGGGGTAGTTGTAAGGATTAAGTGGAATTATGTCTATACATTAGTCAGGGGTCTCCAGACAAACAGAACCAGTAGGACATATAGAAATACACAGAAAAGGAGAGTGGTTATAGGAATTGGCTCACACAGTTATGGCAGTGGAGAAGTCCCATGATCTGGTCTCTGCAATCTGAAGACCCAGGGAAGCCTGTGGTATAATTCAGTCTGAGTCTGAAGGCCTAAGAACCAGATGCAGCAATATCCAAAGGCAGGAGAAGAGGGATGTCTCAGCTCAAGGAGAGAGAACAAATTTGCTCTTCCTTCACCTTCTGTTTTATTCAAGGCCCTCAGTGGATTGGATGAGGCCCACCCATATTGGGGAGGGCATTCAGCTTTACTGAGTTGACCCAATCCAAAAGCCAATCTCTTTTGGAGACACCCAGAAATAATGTTTCATCTAGCACCCCATGGCACAGTCAAGTTGAAGCATAAAATTAACCATCACAGTCTATAAATGTGCTCCACAGAGGTTAGTTTGTTCTAGAGTCAGTTCTCCTCCTATTGGGAACAATATCACTGGGCCATGTGACAGGGTCCTATTGATTAGGAATTAGTATATTATTCCATTGCTTAATGGAGTTTTGAGAGGTTGTATACCTGTACACATTCACATGTACACCATTCATTAATTACACTCCCCTCAATTGGCTTGGTTCCAAGGGTTGAAATCTCTTTGACAACATCGCTCCTCTTTGCTGGACATGGTCAGATGGGCACTTAGTGAATATGATCAAGTCATAAGAAAGACTTGCAATTTACACTTTACGTGTGTCTTTGGGCAAGTCACCCATCCTCTTGGGCCTCAGTTCTTTGTGTATTGATAACACAGGTTAACCTCGTTCTTCTCTAAAACCCTTCAGGACTAATGTTCTGGGATTCTATGCTATACATTCACATAAATATAAATGGAGAGAGAATTTTTAAAGGAAGCGATACCTAGAAAGTTAAATACTTTTCTTTGGTAATCGTTATCTATTGTCAACTTCTCAGATCAATAATATTTTTCATAGATACTGACAAAAAAATCCTTTGTAACTCACCATGACTGTCTGTATCCTATGAAGAGGCACTTGCAGGGGTGTGCAGAATAGTGGGCATGCTAAGCTTCCTATTAGCTGGGTGTCCAAAGCTCTAGAAGGCACTTTCCTCCTCTGTCAGTGATTTCTGTTCTCTCCTGCTTCCACAATATTTTCTGACTGCTTCCAGCTAATTTGAGGAAAGGCTTTGAATTGTTTTTTTCTAGTCTCTGCTTTTTTTCTTACATTCTTTACATACAGCAGAAGTTAAGTGTGAAGAAGGAGAGCACATCTCTACACTGCTGAGAGCAAGAAATAAAATTTTCCCAATTACAGGTTTCCACTGTAATTTTCCTCTTTGAAGAATAATAAAACACTACACCCACCCTTTTGCATTCTCTTAGCTTTTTGTCTCTGGCATGCAGAGAAGGTATAAATGGAAATATACATATGCTGATCTGTGAAAACTGCTCTAGTCTGTAGAAAAGGGACTGGCCTTGGAGAAAAGGAGAGTAATAAACAAAGATGTCTTCATAGTTCTTCCTCAAGCCACCTCATACGTACTGACTTTCATATCTTGTCTACATACTTTATTGTAAGTGACTCCACTCAGCAAAGACTTGTGGAGTGCCTGGTACATGTCAGGCTCTGTGCTCGACCCAAGGACTACAGCAACCACAACACTTTATAAGTGTCTCATCTTTGCTGTGTGTCAGATGCTGTTCTAAGAGTTTTACGTGCTTTGGCTCACTCAAACCTCAAGATAACCCCACCAGGTAAGCATAATTACTATTTCCCTTGTGAAGATTGAGGAGATGGAGCACAAATTAACCCAAGGCCAGATGGCTAGTAACTGGAAGAGCCAGGAGGTAAACCCAGAGAGTGGAGCTCCAGAGTCTATGCTTTTAGCCTCCTCAGAATACTGCAGACCCTGTCCTCTCGTTCTAGCTGGGGAGATGGCCATATGAAAAAATAATTGAGGCGCCGCAGGTAAAATTTCTTCTTATAGACCAGGGTTGTGGAGAGGAGGCCACTGTAGGTAGAATAGCACATGCAATGGCCCATAGACAGGAACCTCTACAAGGGGACCATGAAAAGCAGTAAGCGTGTGGGTGGGGTAAAGAATATTGATTGGGTGGTATGTAGTTTGTATGCGTCAACTTGACTGGGCCATGGGGTGCCCAGACACTTGGTCAAATATTATTCTAGGTGTTCCTATGAGGGTATTTCTGAATAAGATTAGCATTTGAATTGGTCGACTGAGTAAAGCAGATTGCCCTCCCTAACATGGGTGGTCCTCATCCAGTCCAATGAAGACCTGAATAGATCAAAAGGGCTGACCCTCCCCTGAATAAAAGAGAATTCTGCCTGCCTGACAGCCTTCCAACTGGGAAATTTTTCCTACATTTGGACTAGCACTGAAACATCAGCTCTTTCTGGGTCTTGAGCCTGCCAGCCTTCAGACTGGAACCAGGCCATTGGCCTTCCTAGTTCTCAGGCTTTCAGACTCAGACTGGAATTACACATTGGCTTTCCTGGGCCCCCAGCTCACCAACTACGGATCCTGGGGCTTATCAGCCTCCATAACTGTGCGAGCCAATTCCTTATAATGAATATCTCACTGTCTCTGTCTCTGTTCTCTGTCTCTTTCTACATCTTCTATTGGTTCTGTTTCTCTGGAGAACCCTGACCCATTCAGGTAAGAAGAGCTGGGAGAATGAAAATGAAAGGCAAGTTACATCCAAATAATGACAAGTGATTGAGATCATGGATGAGAAGCTAGACAAAGTTGTCTCTTGCCCTTCCAGAGAATTCCATGTTAATAAGCAGCCAAGGTAAAACTCTCAGAGTGTCAGGCGTGATCAGGGCAAGTGGGGGACAACGGGAAAGGGACCTCACGAAGACCATAAAATAGCACAGTGAGAGGCATTTGCCGTCCTTATCACAGGATGCGTCCTATAGCTGAAGGGGCATTTACAGAGGTCTTAATCCCACCCTCTGGTTTATACAAGAGAGAGCTGGGGCCAGGGAGAGGAGGCAGCTGGTCTGGGGTGATGCCTGTGTGTGCAGCAGAAAGGGTATCACCACCTCTCCCCGAGACACAGTCCAGAGCTCATTCCCAAGATCATGTATCCCCCCACTGACCCAGCTGGCCCTGCCCAAAACACGCCCAGGAAAGCTTTCCTATGATGTAAAGAATGAGGAAGAGTGGCCGCATGTGTGCACACACACACACACACATACACACATCCCGTGGTTGTCATTTTGAGCCTAATTGTTTTAACACCAGCTGTCAGGGCTGCAAAATTCTCCTGTGGTACCAGTGACCTGCAAGATCTCGAATAACGAAGATGTGTTTAAAAATAGTCCAGATTCCTGGAATACCTCTCCTTGTCACCCTCCCTGCTCCATCTTACTGACAGGCCTGGTAAGAACTCCACTTCAAATTCATGAGTACAAAGCCAAAAACTATGATTCAGATATATTAGGAGTGGTAGAGAAGAGTGGTGGACAAGAGCAGGAGCTGATGAAGAAAAACGGGCTAGAAACCTTGGCGGAGACTCTCCCCAGCTCTCCTAGTGGGGTGCCTACTTCTTCCACTGCCCCTAGCCAGGCTCCAGTTTCCCTGGGCAGATGAGCACCTCAGCCACTATGATCTGAACACCCCTTGTTGGTGGTGGGCCCACCAGCTCCCTGCAGCCCAGCCCAGACCCCACAGACTCTGCTCCCTCTGCCTCCCAGCAACATGGCATTGAAGGATAAACCAACTCTGTAGCCAGATAAACTTAAGGTCAAATCCTGGCACAGCTGCTAACTAGCTGTGAGACTTGACAAATTCCCAAATCTCTTGCAGTCTCAGTTTTCCAACTGTAAAACCTAGCTTTTATAATTGTTCTAAGGATAGGGCGCCTGGGTGGCTCAGTTGGTTAAGCAACTGCCTTCGGCTCAGGTCATGATCCCGGAGTCCCGCGATCGAGTCCCGCATCGGGCTCCCTGCTCGGCGAGGAGCCTGCTTCTCCCTCTGACCCTTCCCCCTTCTCATGTACTCTCTCTCTCTCTCATTCTCCCTCTCTCAAATAAATAAATAAATCTTTAAAAAAAATAATTGTTCTAAGGATAAATGTGAAGTATAAGTTACCCTGCACTCCACGCCTGGAAGGTAGCAGAAATCCTTAAATATTTGTTCCTTTGCTTCCCCTTTGTATGCCCAGCTGTCTTACTCTTTCAAACACACTTTGGTAACATTAAGTAAGGGAAATTTCAGTCCGAAGGAGCTACCATGCTTGTGAAGGGGTTCAATCGTGGTGTTACTTATGGCACTGAGGAGCTGAAGGCAAGTTCAATGGCCCAACCTTGAGGAAATGGCCAAGTTAAGATTTATTTCTTCTATGAAGTCATGTGCAGGCATTCAAATTCTATTTTACTAACATGAGAAAATGCACATAATATGATGTCAAGAGAAAAATTCAGCATGCAAATTGTATTTATAATATCCTCTCATTAATGTGAATGAAAATACTAAAATAAAATTAGGCAAAATGTTGACAGACTGGTACTGGGTAGAGGCCTTATCAGTGAAAGTTTTCTCTTCATTTGTGCTTTTCTATTCCCAGAACAAAATGTTTAAAGGAATAAATCAATGGTTGCCAGATTTTTAGTTTCAAAAGAGAACAGGGCTGACAGTATGGAGAACAAAAAGTCTCTTCCTAGACACCAAAATAAAAGTTCTGAAAAAAGCTGTTTTCCCTATTTAACCAAGTAGTGAGGTGGCCCGAAGAGATGGAGGAAATGCGTCTTGTTTTACATCTGGTTTAATTGGTTAAGAAATGAGTTGAGAGGAAGCTTTAAAGTAACTGGCTCCCGTCCTGCTGATGGGGTAGGCATGACTGAGTGCAGACAGAGCCCACCAGTCACTTTGGGACAGCATGAGACGCTCCGCTCTAGGCCATAATGCAAGTCATGGGGCAGAGTCAAGAAAGCTTCTCCAAGATTTAAGACCAACTAGGACAACTCTCGTGTTGCTTATAAACAATTTAGAGGATTCAGAGAAATACGAGAGAGGAAGACGTCTGGTGTTGCACTGTTTCCATATGACTTGCCCAGACCACGGGTTAAGTTAGTAGAGATTTCCATCTGTGAAATCAACCAAAATCTCTGTCCTTGGAGGAGTTAGGAGCACCTAACCCAACACACTCATATCATAGATGAAGAAACAGACCCACAGAGGTGAAGTGTTTTTTTCCCAGAGTCATGGAACCAATTAAAGACATATTTGGATAAGAATCAAGCCCTTCTGACTCCTAATCCTGTCTTCTTTCCACTAATTCTGGGTGGTGAAGTCTACACTTAGAAGCTTGTGTGAAGCTCTATGGAGAAGGGGGCAAGAGCAGAGCCTTACTGCCCTGGCGCCCTATAGTGAAGAAATAAGGTCACTGCACCTAAACACTCCACAAGGCTGAAATGGGATCCAAATGAGAAACAAGTAATAATGCATCACAGCATACTGCTTCTTCCTCACTAAGCACATAATTGCATTTTGATATACATATATTACATGTTTTGGAGCATCATTTGTTCTTTCCTAGAGATTCTTTCCTTTGCCTTTCTGTGTAGGAAGGTATACCCCTCCCCCAACTTAAAACAAAGCCTAGACATATCTGAAATCCAGATCTAGGCAGAGGAAAGACGGAACAGTCGCTGGCTTTACATGTAATGGTTTAGCACACGGGAAATAGGAAAAAGAACTAACATTTATTGGGCACATGCTAAGTGTTAAAGACCATACATGTATTTTCTCCTCTTACTCGAAAACAACCCTGTGAAAGACGAACCCCATTTGTGATGGGGAAACCGAAGCTCAGAGAATTAAAAAAAAAAATGACAGGCTCAGAGTCACCCAGTTAGGAAATGGTCTCTTTATAACACACGACCTTGAGGCTCCCTCAAATAGAAACTGAAGAAAACAGCTAGGAAGGGACAGGGTCTTGATTTCTCAGATACTCAAACTATTATCTCATTGATGACAATAGACATTTATTCCGACTGAGCAGAAACTTGTCTGATGTGTAAAGAAAAATTCTCCTCCACCTCCTGGAGCTGATCCTCAGATGGCAATTCTGGGCCAGCCAGGCTTACTCCATCAGTGCCTCTGGGTCCACAGGCCTCCACAGGGATGAGGGACTGCTGTCACTGCTGCATCTCGGGAGCTCACTAGAGCAAGGAAAGGATAGCAAAGACAGCCCAGGTATTGAAACGAAGCTGGGATGAGACAAAGAAAGAACTTCCTGGCCTGCACACCTCAGAAACGTACTGACCCTGAGTCACCACAGCGTCCCCGACTGGGCCTCTCAGAGCCAGTCATGGGCAAGCAGCACGCGGGCTCTGGATCCAGGCCCACCGATGACCCAGGAGACCTTAGGGTGTTCACATCTCTTTGCATTTCAGGCCTCCCCAGTCCATACACACTCTCTCATCGCCCCCTTGTCCCCACAGCATTCCCTTTCAATAGACCTCAGGTTTCTAATCAGAACTTTGAGATTATAAGGATAACTCTGCTTTTCTTATCTAGTAGATGCCTTAAGAGGATAAATCCATGTCCTTATTGCACAGGTTCCAAAGAATGTAGACTCATTCCAGGTTCCTGCCAGGGAAGTACAAATCACTTCAAACCACTTCCACCTCTGTGCACTTTATTCAAGGCATATCCCTGCCAGGAACACTCTGCTCTGCCCTGTCCTGGGAGGGCCAGCACAGTCCTCCACAAGGACCCTCCCCTCTGAATTCCGAAAGCCCTCTATGGCTTTCTTTGTATGGTAATTACTTGTGTCCATATATGATCTTCCCCACTAGACTGAAATTTTCAGGGGAAGAATCACTCAGTATACAGACGTGGCAGTTTTATAACCCTTGAAGAGACCAAGCACTCAGCAGTGTTTGTCATTTTCTTCGTTGCTGGTGGAGAAAGGAACTGTAGAGAATATAAATTGACCAGTACAAATAGCAAGTGGAAAGGAACAAGGGTATAAATGTTCAGATCCCCTCCCACCAGCCCAGCACAGGAGGGCCTCAGTAACATCCCTCACAGGTGATATACTATTGACAACCAATTGCTCTCCCCCTGACCATGGGACAGACCGGGCCATGAGTTCAGTAACCTCAAGCATTGTCTTCTCCCATCCAGCCCCACCACCATCATGGCCAAGACACCAGCTCTGTACTGAGCATAGCACTGGGCACTCGGAGGGCCAGGAAAAGGAGACAAAGGGGAAATGGAGCACAGTCTCCATTCTCAGACTCTGGTGCCCATTCCAGCTGGGATGTAAATCCTGGAAATAATCTGGGTACAGTTACTGAGGAAGGCACCTTTGGATGGAAACCAGTGTTGCATGAGAGATTTGAACAGGAGGCCGTCATGGGTGCTCCAAAGCCCAGAGAAGGAGGTGACTGGCCCAGTTAAGGGCAGTGCTGAGGGCAGACCCCAATTTCACAGCTCTAGGTTGTGGGCTCTACACAATGTGTTGCCTCAGCTCACAAAATTCATAGCCAGGAAGGATTCAGAAGGGAGGCTCAGCTGGGATTAACCAGTTAATTCAGGAAGGACCACCCTCCACCCCAAAGCAACTTAACCTTGAAGTAATTAATGTATTTTTTACTATATATTTGCTCTATGGCAGACACTGACAAAGCAGAGATGAAGCTGTACAGCACCTGCCTGAGGAGTGATCACATTCTATCAGAGGGACAAGTACATCACTGTCATCATCGTCAGCCCCATCATCACCACCTCCATCACCACCACCATCACCACCACCTCCATCACCATCACTGCCTTCATCAACACCACCACCACAATCACCAACATTAATCTCATCATTATCACCACCATCATCACCATCAACCCCATTGTCATCATCACTGCCACCATCGCCACCATGATCATCATCACCATCACCACCATCATCACCATCATTATCACAACCAACATCACCATCGCCACCATCACCACCAACCCCATCATTATCATTACCATCATCACCACCACGATCATCATCACCACCACCACCACCACCATCAACCCCATCATTACCACCACTGCCACCATCATTACCACCACTACCACCACCACCATCAACCCCATCATTACCACCACTGCCACCATCATCACCACCTCTATCACCACCATCACCACCCCATCTTCCAACATCAGTGGCAGCTTTGGTCATCATAGCTACCATACTTATACAAATACTATAATACCTAATTTGTGTTAGCACTGTGGGTTACATTCTTCATCTCTAATCCTCAAATAATCTTTTAGTAGTAGAAATTATGATCCCCATTTTACAAATAAGCAAAGTAAGTCTCAGAGAAGCTACACAACCTGTCCAATGTCATACCATAAGAACTGGGATTCTGGAGTGGGTCTATTTGACTGCAAAACCTTTCCTCTTTCTGTTTTTTCAGGCTGCCTCCATCAAGTAATTATGCTAATACGTGATAAATGCCCTAACAGATATAGGTAAGGAACTCCGGGAGCACAGAGAAGGGTATGGTTAATCCTGCCTGGGATGGTGAGCAGGAATTTCAGAGGAAGATATAGTCAAGGTGAACCTTTGGGAAGGCTTTCAAATCCTGGTGGAAGAGAGATGGCCATATGTTTCAAGGAGAGGGAGGAACATGTACAAAAACAAGGAGTGGGAAGGAGTGTTGGGCAATGAGTGTACAGAAGGTCCTGGAGCATTGCATGAGTGAGTAATTAGTGAGTGAGGGAGAGCAGTGACAGCTGGGACCAGAATGTAAGGGCTTCATCCTCTGAGCTACAAAATGGAGTTAAGTCTGTGAGTTTGGAGGAGCCCTGGGAGTCTTCAGCCAGAGAAGCGAGATACTCAAATCTGTCTTTAAAAGCTCACTGTGGGGACAAATATATCAACAAGGATGTTTATTATTCTGATGTTATAAAAAGTGGCAACTGCCAACCAGGTCAGCAATAGGAAACTGGTTAAATGAACTCGTTGCACACCAATACCATGGAAAACAGGGCAGTCATTAAAAATGAGGCTATGTATGATCCAGCAATTCATCTTCTGGGTATATACCCAAAAGAAGCGAAAGCAGGGACTTGAAGAGATATTTGGATACCCATGTTCATAGCATCACTATTTACAATACCAAAAAGTGGAAGCAACCCAAGTGTCCCTGAATGGATGAGTGGATAAACTAAATGTGGTATATACATACAATGGAACATTATTCAGCTTTAGAAAGGAAGAAAATTCTGATTCTAACACATGCCACAACATGCATGAACCCTCCGGTTCAGATTTCATTCTTCAATAAAAGGAAAGAACTGCTAAGAATGCCACTCTGATACTTGGAGCTGTGGCAGCCAATTTATGACCATGATGGACAGGTCAGGAGAGTCACAGAGACAAGGGTCCAATGTCCTAACACTTTTTAACTGCTAGACCATTCTTGGAAATGCCCATCTCCAGCATCTTGTCATGTGAGATAATTAAATGCCTTTGTTATTTGGCCTCTGTTAACTGAGTATTTTGTTCCTTGCCACCAAATGCATCTCAAGTAATATGCCTTCCTCAAAACCAGGTGGTAATGGGAGAGCTTTTGTTGGTCTGGCAGCAAAACCTGGGTCCCAATGATCATTTGGTGCCTGAAAACCAATACTTCCCTTATAACAGGTCAGACTTCCTGCAACCCTTTACGTGCACAAAGAAAAAAAGCTGTTAGCTATCAACATCATGATTGCCATCAATTATCAAAGAATCCAGCGCAAGACAGATGACACCAAACCTCAGAGAAAGACAGGATGGTGGAGCCAGCTCTTCTCTTCCCTCAAACAAAGCACAACTAGTGAAAGATGCAGGAAGCAAAACAAAATGGGAAAAAGCTCTACTGGGATCTCATCTACTCAGATGCAAGGGTGGGCCAGGCAGCACTGTGGGTACCTAAAGTTCATCTTTGGTGGCCCTGGCTTCATTCTAGGCAACTTCCTCTGGGCTTGCTCCCCTTCCCTAGAGGTGGAAGAGGTAAAACTCAGATGAGTGTGGCAACCAGCAGGAAAGGAGCTTGAGGTCACACAGGTGGATGGCAGGGCTGAAGCGTATAGGACCCTGAGCAAAGATACCAGGACTGAGTGAGGAAGGAGGGGGAAGCTTGGGTCCACCTTTCTCTGGATGTAGCCTGCAGGGACTGAAATGCATCTCTAACTGTTGCATTTGCTAAAGGGGGAGGACGGTGAAGCCCTGTGCCAACCAGGGCCTGCCAGCTCTGCATGTGCACCTCACTTGTGACACCTGTGGAGAAGCTGCCGGTTTAACCAAGCATTGTTTCATGTTATTCTCACAATGCCCTGTCCTGCTCAAACACCCTCACTGGCTCCCACTGTCTACAGAATCAAGCCCGATCTCTTTCATCCAGTCATCCACAATACCCCACCACACCAGCCTTGTTTCCCACTTGGCTCTGATGGGTACCCTAAAGGCTGGCCCAGGCACTCAGGCAGGTGGGCAGCACATGGAAAACTGCTACCTGCCCCAAGGATTTCTCTGATTCCCTCTTCCTCAGACTGGAGCATCCCATCCCTTGCTGTGCTCAACACCTGGGGGGCTCCACAGGCGTCCCCCAGAGTCCACCAGCAGACGGAACACATCTGTTTGGGCTGAGGTCCTGCTAGGAGCCTGGGTGAGCCACAGGCCAAGCTGTTCATGTCATGCAGAGCAACCCAGTCACAGGGCCCCAGGCCTGGTGAAAAAAAGCACCTGTGTCCACTGCAGCCTGGTGGCCCTCCCGGAGCTGAAGGACACCATTTAGATGCAAGAGGACCTTCAAGTTCAAAAAGAGCAAGGGCTAGAGAGAGTCATTCTTCTTGAACTGTTGTCTACAGTTGTGGGAGGACGTTTGTTAGCACAGACAAGGAGCCAGGACCCCAGTTACACATCTCCTACCAGGTTAATAGATGTGGGTTGGTTCTATTCTGTAACTTCTTGGCCTTTGGCAAGTCACTCCACAGTAAATCAATGTCTCTGTCTGTCTGTCTGTCTGTCTCTCTTTCTCTGAGAAAGAGACAGGACCTGCTGGAAATAGCATGAACTTTGGAATAAGACAAATTTGGGTTCAAAATTGGTCCTAGTCATTCTTCCTTCCACGAAACACCTGACCAGTGCTCCTCAAACTTGTCAAGGTCAACAAAAACAAGAAAAATCTGAGAAAATGTCATAGTCTAAAGGAGTCTGAGGAGACATGATGACAAAAAAGCAATGTGATATCCTGGACAGGATTCTGGAACAGAAAAAGGACATTAAGGAAACTAAGGTAATCTGAATAAAGTATGGGCTTTAGTTAATAATAATGTATCAATATTGGTTCATTCACTGTGACACGTATTCCATACAAGTGTGAGGTATTAACAATAGGGGAAGTTGGGTATAGAATATATGGGGACTCTCTGCATTACCTTAGCAATAATTCTGTAAATCTAAAACTGTTCTAAAACACTATTTATTAAAATATAATAATAATAACTGGTCCCAAGAGCACCTGGGTGGCTCAGTCAGTTAAGCCTCCGACTCTTGGTTTCGGCTCAGATCATGATCTCAGGGTCATGGGATCGAGCCCCACATTGGGCTCCACGCTCAGTGGGGAGTCAGCTTGAGATTCTCTCTTTGCTTGCCCATGCTCGCACGTGCATACTCTAATAAATAAATAAATAAATAAATAAATAAATAAATAAATAAAACCTTTGAAATAATAATAATAATAACTGGTCCTAGCACTTCATGTGGTGTGACTTTGGGAAAATTATTTCCCTTCTCTAAGCGTCCACTCCTCACTTACCAAATGGGATAATGATATGTACCTCACAGGGATGATACAGCCCATGTAAAATGCCTGTCTAACACAATGCCTAGCACACAATCAGTTTTGTTTAAATTCCACTCAAGAAATGTATTTATGAGTCAATAATAACTAGTCCACATTCAAAATTTCCCAATTTTCCCCAGAATGTCCTTTATAGCTTTGTGTGTGTGTGTGTGTGTGTGTGTGTGTGTGTGTGTGTGTGTGTGTGTGTCCAACCTCATGTCTCACATATTCTCTTCTCAGGGCCAAGCCTCTCTATTTTCCTTTAGTCTAAAACAGGAACCCCTCTTACATATTCTTCTTTCATGACATTGACACGAAGTGAAACCAGATAGTCTCAGGAGGCTAAAGAAGATAAACTTCCTCTTCCATCCAAGTACTAACCAGGTCCGACCCTGCTTAGCTTCCGAGATGAGACGAGACTGGGCGAGGTCCGGATAGTATGGCCATAGACCGACCGCCGGGCTCCTACCATGGCTGCCGCTGAAATCTGGCCAGAGGGACATGGCCATGTTTATTCGTAACCTCCTGCTACGCCATGCCATGCCTACGATGCACTAGGCATTTTGCTGTGCACACCGTATCCATTGCCTCTACATTTCTCAGCAGCCCTATCAAATCAAAATTATTATCCCTATTTGACAGATGAGAAAACTGAAACTCAGAACAGTCGAGTAACTTGCCCAAGCCCACAGCAGTCACCGGCAGAGCTGGAATTTGAACTCCTGCCCCAAACCCATGTGCCTTCCCGCACACTGCTGTCCCTTCAGGGAACCCCCACCTACTGGGAGAGACTGACATGAAAACAAGCCATTACAACCATACCATGACAAAAGTGCCATCGCATAAGCAAGTGGGGAATGCCACAAGAACCAAGAAAGAGGCAATGTGGACTCTCACAGAGACCAGCCTGGCCACAGGGACAGGGGTCCCAGGCAGGGCCTTGGGGGGATGTGGCATTCTGCCCTATAGCCACAGAGTCGATGGGCCTTCTCCAGAAGGGCACAGATACATGACAGATGAGACTGGAGAGGAGGTGAGTACCAGGCTAAGAAGGGTCCTGAAAGTTTCTTTCATTCATTCATTCATTCATTCATTCATTCAACAAGTACTTAGGAAGATTCTACTACGTGCCAGGCTTATCCTCGCTGCTAAGGGTACTGTAGAGAACAAAAGGGGCAAAGACCCTTGGCCACACAGAACTTACAATCTAATGAACTTATAATCTAATGGGGAAGGAGAGCGTAAATAATCAAGTGATACAGATGGCCTTAAGTCTTATGGAGAATAAAGCAGAGAGGGGACAGGGAATTCCTGGGGTCAGAGAGTTGTGATTTCTAATAGATGGAAAGGCCTCAGTGAGAGATTTCAGTAAAGACCTGCAGGAGGAAGTGAAGGGGGCTGCTGGTGGTAAGAGTACAGAAGAGGAACGGTCCAGTTGGAGACAGCCACCAAGGCAAAGCAGCCAGCTAAGAGCTGCATCTTGCTCTGGGGTCCCCTGAGGGGCCCATGTGATACCAGAGGAGTGACACTCTATATCTATAGGAAAAATGAAACAGTTTGGGCATGTTCGTGCCGGGCATCATGCCGCCAGCTTTGGAACCATCTGCTGTATCAATGATGGAGGCCCTTAGCTCTTTTTATGCCCAGTAAGGACCTGAGTGAGGAGAATGTGGAACATGGCAGGCAGGGCCTTGAAGCCCCTATCAGCGCATGCGAAGAAATCCGCCTACTTTGACCGTGCCTTGGGTCAGCCCTGCCGGAGTGATCCCCAGCCTGGCATTCCAGGCACAGGACCCTCACCACATCCCCACACCCCACCCCCTGACTGCCAGCATGGGGACACAGGGGAAAGTAATGATCCAAGCTGATTTGGGATCTCAGCTGCTTCGGGAACTGCTGTGCAGGTAAATTTCACCTGGCAAGTTCCTTTACGTGTCTGTGCCTCCATTTTCTCATCTGTGAAATAGGGGTAATAATGACACCTATCTCATAAGAAAGATTACATGAATTAACAAGTGAAAAGTATTCACGACACCATTTTCACATAGTAGGAGCTCCATAACTAAGTGTCTAGCCATTATTAGTGTCGTTCTAACTACTGCCATTATTATTATTAGCATCGTTATTGATGGCAGCCCCAAACTACACTTTTAGTAGAACGAAGAGCTTCCAGCACTATGGGGGAGGGAGGAGAGCTGGAAAAATGTAAGCAATGGGCAAGATACTCCCCCTTCCCACCACCTGTCTTCCACTCCCCAGTGTATGTGCCCCTCCCCATGGCCATCTCCTTCTTTTCCAATCTAGTGCCCTCATTTCTCTGGATTAATCTTGGTTTTAATAGCCTTCCCTGGTAACTCATCTGTATGTACATTAGCAGCTCATTAATTGTCACAAACAAATACATTTTGCCTCATGTCAGGCCACTTCTAATCCATTGCTATAACAAACGCAACTCCATTCTAATAACCATCAGCGCCTCTAGGACATCTGCCATCCAAGGCCTGGCTGACATGCCCTGGCCCCCCAGAAATGAGGCGGTGCCTTGTTGACTTGCAGTGTCTGGCTTATAAGAGCAATAAGAAACTTTCTACATCTTTAGACCACACCCAGCCTCAGTCTGAAGATAAAAATGAGGCCCAGAGAGGGGAAGTGAATTTCCCAAGATCACACAGCAGACTGGTGGCCAAGTTGAAATGGGAACCTGGGTTTCTAAGTGAACGTGTATGAAGCACTTACTACACACCAGGCACTTCATCTTCACAGTGACCCTCAGGGGCAGGTACCATCAATACCTCTGTCTTACAGAGAAAGACACCAAGGCTCAGAGAAGTTACAGAAGCTGCCCAAGATCTCCTGCTATATGTAGGGAGATGCAGGAGGAGGAGACTGAGAAGACTCACCTGATCCACCAGCTGGTTTTCTAGGAGGTCTCTCCATCAAGGAGGAGATGAAAGGAGGGCCATGAGAAAAGGAGAGGAGAAGGATTTAACACAGCACTTCACAAGGTGAGGTCGAGAAATACTGACTCTTAAGGCCAAAGGGGTGCTGGATCGGGATACAATGCTGTGTGTACTTTTCTGAGATTCGTGCTCATGGTTCTTCAGCTGTCTGTCTGGAAGGGCTCAGTCTGGGTCAGCCTGGCAGAGGCAGGTGCCAGACTGTAAAGGACTGACTTTCGTACCCCAGATTCATTAAGAGAGACACTTAATATTTGGCCCCTTTTTGTGAAATCGCAGTGCCTGCGTCTGGCCCGGATCTGTGTTGCTGATGGGAACCACGCCATCCATCAATCCATAACCAGTGGAGAGAAGAGTATATCCCTGCAGTTGGTATGGAAACCGGCACCTGCATATGTATATTGATTCTTTACCCTTGCTTTGCAGAATGAATTAAAAATCAAAACCTACTTCAGAGGGGTTCCTTAAGTAGGAGGGATTTGCTATAGGAAGTCCAGGGGCCATATAAGGACCTCTAGAGTCATCCTGTTAAGGTTGACTTAACAGGGGCCATCTTCCAGGCCACCTGTACCCAAACCACTCCTGGGACGGAGGCGGGAGGAGGAGGAGGGTCCCTGTGAGGCCACCAACCTCCTCCAGCATCTGCGCTCCTCTACCAATCTTCAGGTAGACCCACATCATCCCAGGCCACTGCGTGCATACTCCACTTTGTCCAAACACTTCTTTACTCACACAGCAGACATGTCTAATGGACGAGAAGGGATTTGTGAGGCTCTCCAGATCCATCATAATCTGAGTGTTTAAAGGTCCCCCAATGCCCACTTAGACAATCCACATTTTCTAACAGCTAGTAAATACTCTGGGACAAGGTCAGCATTTTTAAAGGTCCTTAAATAGCTCATTTGCATAATCCATATTTTCAGAGCCCCTAAGCATTTGTCCTACCTACATAATCTCAATCTTTATTATGCGTGAGGAAGAAAAGAGCTCCCAAGGAGTGTAGCAGCCCTTCACATCCCTTCTGGGAGAATTGATTCTTGTTTTTTAAAATGACCACATTTTCAAAAGCAGGCACGGAGCTAACCACAAAAGGAAAATATTTAAAGGGAAGCTGTTAACCTGTGTAGGCCTGCAAATGTTCTTTCCTTGAAGGCAGAAAAATCCCCTGCGGGCTCCCAAGGATACTAATTACACAACTGGCCTTGGCAAACACTTCAGTTAAGGTCGGAGGCCTCTCCCTCCCTCCTCCACCTCTGTTGGTTCCCTCCTGGAAGCCAGGAAGGAAGAACACGTGTTCACGTGAACATCTTCGTCAGCCTCACTTCTCCAGTTGGGTCTCAGCTCAAAGCTTTTCCTAGGGTAAGGAAAAGGCAATTCGCTAGGAGAAATTCGGGTGTCAGGATTGTGAGCCATTCAGCGCACATCCTGGGTAAAGCCTCTGCCCAGTGGGCCATGGGAAAGTTGATTTCCTGCTCTTATCAGAATAGAGGCCCCGGGACAGTGAGAAAAAGCCAAGATAAATCCAAGACAAAAAAGATCCACATTACTGCCCCTCTGCTCTCTGGGATAGAAAAATGATCTGTCCCCTTAGGAAGGACATCCAAATTCTGAAACACCTGGCAAAACATAGACGACTCTCCCCAACATCATGCTGAGCCAAAGAAGCCGGGCCAGAAAGAGTCCACATATTCTGTTCCTACAGACTTCTAGAATAGACAAAGCTACTCTATGCTGGGAGACGTCAGGATGGTGGTTGCCCTGGGGTTAGGGCCGGAAAGATGTGTGGGCATTTATAAGGTGCTGATAATAGCTTGATCTAGGTGCTGCTTACCTGGTGTGTTTACTCCAGGAAAATGCACAGAGCTACACTTTTTTTTTTTCCTTTTTAGTTCCAGTTTCAACTTCCTCAGTTTCTTCCAGCATTGCTCTTAAATCCCCCTTTATTTGGGCTCTTCTGGGAATACCGGGATGCTCAGCTATCTGTGAAAAGGGGTTCCTCATTCTGTGCCCAGACTGTTGATTTAAGAAAGGTCGGCGGGGGAGGGGAGAGTATTCATAGTAACAAGGATGTCTCTAAATGGTCTGGGGGTTTCTTTGCTGTCCTTTGTCCCTTAACTCCCACATCTGCTAGAAACCCCACCACCTTAGAGAGGGGTACCGAATTGCGGATGGGGACCGACAAAAAATCTCGGCCAGGTCTAGCAAAGACGGATGTCTCCATGTTGAATATCTTTGAAGCAGGGAATGGGCGTCAGGCCAGGTGACTGGGCCTCTCCATCCTCTGGCACGCTGCAGGGCTGGCCCAACTTGAGACCCACCTCCAGGTCCTGCAGAGACAGGCTGGAGTTCAGAACCAAAGGAAGGAGGAGTTAGAGAAAGCCGGGGGTGGGGGTGGGGGTTGGGGGAGAGAGATGACAAGGTGGGGAGGAGGAAAGGAAAAAGAAAGGAGGAAGAAAATTGACCTGTATTGAGGGTGGGCTGGGTGCGGGTCGATGTTGGTGCCAACATATCACACCTAGGTCTCTAAATCTCCGCTCTTTTTGGCCGGGGCTGGGCAGGGACGACTAGGGAGGGCAGAGCTACTTCTTCAATGCGGCTCTCAGCAGATCCTTCGCTAACACCCTGCTCTGCCTGCTCCCCGACTCTCCACCCCTCCTGCCACCCCCGTCCCACCGCAGCAGGCGCTGAGCGCGCTCACCCCTCCGCCCTCCGTCCCGCGCGCCCTCCTCAGGGCGTCCCCACGGAACCCACGGGCTAGGCGCTTCTCCTGCACTCAGCCCGCCAGGCCGAGGGACGCGCGCCCCAGCGATTTGGGGAGTTGGACGCGAGGTTCGACCGAGAGCGCGATTTCCGGGTGGGACCTTCCTCCACCACGACCGCGGCCCCTGCGCCTCCCACCCGGGTGTGAGAGCGTGCTCCGCACAGCAGGTCGGCGCCGCGGCCGCGGGTGACGTCGCGCGCCCAGGCTGGCCACCCCCGGTGAGTGTGCGCGCGGGGCGCGGACACCGCGCTCGGCCCTGAGCCCTCCGCCCCGGGAGCCTGGAGACCCTACCACCCGGCTCCGCCCAGCGCCCTGTCGCCTTCGCCCGCGCGCCCCCGCCCCGGGTTGCCCGGGCCGTCACCAGGAAGTCCCCGTCCGCGCCCCGAGCTCCGCCCGCCGGCTGGCCGCGGGGGCACGGAGCCCTGGGCGGGGGCGTTCCGAAAACCCCCGCCTTCCTCGTCATGGCAGGGGATGATATCATCCCCCTGGAGCCCTCGCCCCCACGCCTTCACCTGCTGCGGCCGGCGTCCCTGCCTGCTCTTGGCCCCCTCTCCTCCGCCCCCCAGCTGGGAGCCAGCGCATCCTGGCCCCCCACCCCCCGCCTCGTCTCTTCCCGCGCCCAGCCTGCGAGGCCCAGAGCCAGGCTAGCCTCCTCTGCCTCAATTTTCCCAGTTCCTTCCAGCATCCACCTCCTCTCAGATCCCCCAGCGCCCAAATCCTGAGCAAATCACCTTTCAGATGATAAAAGGATAAATGGATAGATGATAGATGATAGATAGATAGATAGATAGACATAGATGATAGATTCATATCGATAGATAATAGTTGGACACATGAGCAATAGAGATAGATAAATGATAGATAAGTATAGATAGATAGAAAGATAGCGGATGGATGGATGGACGTATATATAGATACACGAATACATACAAAAAACCCCAGACTCCAGTCTGGCCAGAAAAGTAGCCAGCTTTCACAACCTGCTCGGTAGAAATGAAGCTGCAGGGTCCAAGCTGCATAAACTCTGCAAACTGTAAAGTGCTTCAAGCAGCTTAGCCTGGACACCCAAGTTCTGCTTGCAGATGGCTTGAGCCCAGCTCCGGTTCCTCTAGGCTTGCCTACTGGCATCGCCAGACCAATTCATCCATTCTTTCCGCAAGCATCTGCTGACCTGCTGTGTAGTCACACAGTGCTGGGTCCTGTCAGCCAGAAAGCAACAGGTGTGTGCCTACTTGCTAGGGGCTGATGTTCTGACATCAGACCCCCACACAGTAACTCCATGTGATAGGTGATGGATGGAGAATTATGAAACACACAGGAAGGAAAGCATTTGACCTGGGTCTTGAGAAATAGGTTGGGGAGAGTCCCAGGAGAAGGAAAGGCATTTCAGGCAGAGGCACTAGGATGTACCCATAGGAGTGGTGGGCCTGATCTCCTGGGTTGGACGGCAGTTTGGTGGCACTGGACGGCCAAATGGGTAGTCCACTGTGCTCAGAGAAGAGCAGGGAGCTGGTCGAGGCCAAGTTGAGAGGCGCTCCGACCATCAGCCTATCTCATCTGTTCCTGAGTCCTCTGCTAGACCTGTCCCCAGGCACCTAAGGCAACATAAGTGACCCCCAGGCCTCTTGGCCAGGTCTTCAAACTATGGACACATAATACAAGAGTTAATCAGCCCTCTTACGGGAGACACTCCGGATGTCAAAGGGTTATACTGCTGTCAGCAGGCCCTCCATCTGTCTGACCTAAATCCCCCCACCCACCCAGAACTGCCTCCCCCTCGGGGTGATTCAGCTCATGGCTCACTTCCTGACACCAGCTGAGATGTGTAATTGGTTGCCATAGTGATCCCAAGGAGCCAGTTCTTACCTGTCTTTCCTGGGTGTCTAAATTGCTCCTGAAATGAACGCCGGGGCACAGCTGCTCACCTGCAGAGGTATTTGACAGGCAGCATCTCCAGGCCTTCTTGCCCTGCATGAGCTCAGAATGGGGGCAATGGTAGGAAGGGGGGACCTCATGACAGATGCCTCCACCATGGGGATGCTAGGCTGGTACGTCTCTCCATACGATTCAGGTCCCCAGAGGGAGAGGGGACAGAGAACATGAAAGCAGGAGCTAGAACTACCATCAGAGTTTAGCATCTGTAGAAAAACCAGGACTTTCCACTACTCCAGGTCATGACACATATGTACCTTCAAGAATACACTTGTGAGAGAGGCATACCTTTTTTGCCCAATGTTATCATTCTCATCAAAGTTACACACACACACGCCTAAACACACACAGAGCACCATAATACTATTCCTGAAACATGGTCCATTACTCTCCTGCCCCAAATCTTCAATAGCTCTCCAGTGCCAAGAAGAACAACCTCCTCAGCCTGGCCCAAGCCTCCTTTTAAATCTCTCTCTCATGATGTGGCTAGTAACCATCCTTGTGGCCCCTGACAGAGTCCTGCCACCCCCAGTTCCACAGTCTCAGCAGAGTACTTCTTGCTTCCCACAGGTTCTTCAGCCACCATGCTTATCACAAGCTGACCCTCTGCCTGGACGGCCTTCACTCCATGCCCACGAACTCAAGTCATCCTCAGCCTCAAGGCTCAGTCCCAGTCCTCAGGCTTCCTCATCTCCTTCTTATCCCCAGTTAAAATGAAATCCCTCCTTCCCTCTTCCTGGTTGCATTTTTTGGACCCCTGTTAGAAAACAGAATCTGCCATGAATTATGTAGACTTCAATGTATCTGTCACCTCCCCCCACCATGGCACATGGCCCCTGAAGGCGAACACATAGATTTATATTGGTGTCCCCTTATTCCTCAGAGGGCCTAGCACAGAACCAAAATTAATATGAATTGCATGGCACTGATTCACTCTCCTTCTCCTCTCTGAGTTGGTTCTGAACAGCTTCATCAAAGATAAATAAGGAGACCCTGGATGGGCTGTCATCCCACACCCACCCATAGGAGCCTTCCTTCCCTGGTAAAGAGATGGGGTGCCAAGAGCAGAGGGGTCAGATCCTTCACCTCTGGACTTCTGGACTGCCCCCCTTCATAATGGTACTTCCTTCCTCCCAGCTCTTCAGAGTTGCAACTGCCCAAAGGGGAGATGGGTTTCTGGGCCTTCTCCTCTGGGGATGGAGACAGGATTCCCTGACATCAGGCAAAGGAGGCAAGAGACTCAGTAACAGGCTATTAGAACATGCAGATGGTGCTCCAGCCATATCCAGGCCCAGCCTAGGCCCCGGATCTCACCTAGTGGTAGAGTAAGCCGGTTGGCAGTAGGCTCTAGACTCCAGGACACAACTTACTGAGGCTTCAGGTCAGAACCCTGACAGGTCCCAGCCGAGGTAGCAGACACAGCCCATAGAGGCAAGGCTAACACGGTTAATTGGTTCCAACCTTCAGCTAAGTACAAGCATTGATTGGGCACCCGTGGGGCTCAGAAGCTGTGACCTCTCAGGATTCTTTACTTCCTTATAAGCTTGAACCTGGAAAAGAGAAATCTGGTCAGAGGTCATGGTGCTCACTTCCAGCTGGGCCAAAGCGTGGCAGAAAGGCGGTGGGTTAAAAATAGTGGAGGAGCAACCACTGAGAAGTCAATGGCAAAGGCAGAAGAAGGCTCTCTTCCCCCTGGGAGGGCATGACAGGGAAGAGCCAGGAAAGAGCCAGGCCCAGTTAGAGCAGATGACAGGAGACAATGGGCCACCTTCCAGCTGAGCTAGTCACAGTCCCCTCACCTGTCTCAGAAGGGCTTGCACCTTCCCTGGGTCCCAGGTGGGGATGGGACACGGGGCCTTCAATTGAAGGCCTCGGGAGCTGGGCTTGGGCTCGCAGTGGAGCCAGCGGTCAGCCCCACTCAGTGTGATTCAATGCAGGAAGCGGGTGCCATCTGCACATACCACACCCAGAAACCTGAGCCCATTCTCCTGTCATTCCTCCATCCCTACAGAAACTCATCCATACATCCAGTCACCCAAATATCTAGTTAGGCAAGAATTAATTCAACAAATAAGAATTTGTTTGTTGAACAAATTCTTATTTGTTGAATTAAGAGTAAGAGTCCCTACTCTGTGCCAAGCCCTGTGCTAAGCTCTGTGTGACCTCTCCTATAAAATGGTGGTAGTTCTACCTGTGACCCGTGCTTCATAGGATATTCGTGAGAATCAAATGCAAAAGCCAATGACAACGGGCTTGCAGCCTGTGAAATGTTAAGCACATGCTGGGAGGTGTGGCTTGACAGGGAGGAGCACTTTGGGTGCTTCCAAGAGAGCCCCTGAAGGAACTCCTTCCCCATGCTTGGTCCTTGCAATCCCAGCCAAGGAGCCCTTGATTGACATTATTGGCTAATTTTTCAGGCCAACTTTGTAGTTTTTCCTAATATGAGGATTGAGGATATATTTTTGACATCCTTCCAAAAGTATGCTCCCCCCAAACTTCCTATAGGACCCTAAGCAGGTCAGTTGACCTCTCTGTGTGTCATTTCTTATTTGTGAACTGGGGATAGTACAAGTAATTATCTTACACGGCCACTGTGAGGATCTGAAGAGTTCCCATATGCAAAGGGTTTAGAATAGCTGGCACACAGTAGGTACTACACAAGGAGGAACTACTTATGACTATGATGCCATCTGGGAAATTAGGATTCAGGCTCACTGTTCACCAAGGAGCTCAGGGAGTCTATTGGACAAATGCTTCTGGCATCAAGCCTTAGTCTCTCCAGGACTTAACCCACCTCCATACAACAGCTTCTTTGTTGGGGAGATGCGGGGCCTCTCTTATAAATTCAGACTGGAGATTTCAGAGTCTCACGGGAGAAGAAAGGGTAAAGAACCCTGTCTTTGCTCTTCCTACGATCAGGTAGGTGAAAAGTTTGGATTTTCCTTGTGATAAGGAGAAGAACAAGGCATCCAGCTAATGTGATGGACAGCTGAGGGTTTCTAGATGCTGCAGGCTTCCATTACATTCTATCAGATTAAAGATGCTCTTAGTGTTCAAACCCTTGGGCAGAGGCACTGCCTTGTTTAAGTAATGGTTTCCACTCACAACACAAATATTAATCGATAGTTATTTGCTTCTGCAGAGCCTGGCAGAGATCATAGTAGCTTCTGGTCTTCTGCCCCTCTCAAGCAGGAAAAGTCCCAGCTCAAAAAAAGTGAGAGGAAGATGTGACCAGGAGCCTAACCAACATCATATAGGATCCTCAAAGCTTCGAAGTGCATGGAAACTTTGTTGTGAAGCACATCAGAGTTCATGATTGCTGTATATTCTTGGTCTTGCTGTACTTTTAATTCCAAAGAACATCTAAACAGAGAACATCCATATCTTCCCTCCTCACTTTTCTGTTTTATTCTATGCTAAGCCTTAACCAGCCTCCAAAGATATCACTGTGATTAGACACAATCCCTACCCTCAAGGAACAATTAGGGTAAGCCTATTTCCTTGAACTTGGCCTTGTTCCACATAGACCTCTTTCCTCCTGCCTGTGTCCCTCACACCATCATGGCTGGCTAGTACTAATGACTACTTCTGGGTTCCCAATAGCACTTACATATAGCCCCTGCCTCAAGCTAACACGGGACTGGACACTGCAGAAAACAATGGCAAGAGAGTCACCAGCTGTAAGGAGTCTAAAGTCCACTGCAGAAATTTGCAAGGAATATAACCAAAACAGGCCATGCCTTGGAAAGCTTGCAGTCCACAGGCAGCACGTTGTAGACAGAATAGTCTCTCTCTTTAAGAGTGCAACCCTTCTCACACATGTGATTATGACATGTAATGGACAGTAGGGGCCAAAAGCACAAGCAGTCTAGAAAAAGGTGCCAGAGAGCAGCATTCGCATAAGCACTCTTGGAGAAGGCCAGCAGGTCATGACTAAGCCCACAATCCTGCCTAGGTCACCATGACCATCACTAGGAGGAGCAGCATCTTTAAACATGGACTCAGGTATTTGTACTATGCATTCAGGGAACCAAAACTCTCCTGCTGATAAGAAGTGGCCAAGTGATTGGAAGAACAAATATTGTGAAAATGTCTATGCTACCTAGAGCAACCTACACATTTAATGCAATCCCTATCAGAATACCATCAACTTTTTTCAAAGAAATGGAACAAATAATCCTAAAATGTGTATGAAACCAGAAAAGACCTTGAATAGCCAGAGGAATTTTGAAAAAGAAAAGCAAAACTGGTGGCATCATAATTCTGGGCTTCAAGCTCTATTACAAACCTGTAATCATCAAGACAGTATGGTACTGGCACAAAAACAGACACATAGATCAATGGAACAGAATCGAGAGCCCAGAAATGGACCCTCTATGGTCAACTAATCTTCAACAAAGCAGGAAAGAACGTCCAGTGGATAAAAGACAGTCTCTTCAATAAATGGTGTTGGGAAAATTGGATAGCCACATGCATTAGAATGAAACTGGACCATTTCCTTACACCACACACAAAAATAGACTCGAAATGGTTGAAAGACCTCAATGTGAGACAGGAATTCATCAAAATCCTTGAGGAGAACACAGGCAGCAATCTCTTCGACCTCAGCTACAGCAACTTCTTCCTAGACACATCGCCAAAGGCAAGGGAAGCAGGGGTAAAAATGAACTATTGGGACTTCATCAAGATAACAAGTTTTTGCACAGCAAAGGAAACAGTCAACAAAACCAAAAGACAACTGACAGAATGGGAGAAGATACTTGCAAATGACATATCAGATAAAGGGCTAGTATCCAAAATCTATAAAGAACTTCTTAAACTCAACACCCAAAGAACAAATAATCCAATCAAGAAATGGGCAGAAGACATGAACAGACATTTCTGCAAAGAAGACATCCAAATGGCCAACAGACACATGAAAAAGTGCTCAATATCGCTCGGCATCAGGGAAATCCAAATCAAAACCTCAACGAGATATCCCCTCACACCAGTCAGAATGGCTAAAATTAACAAGTCAGGAATGACAGATGTTGGCGCGGATGCAGAGAAAGGGGAAACCTCCTACACTGTTGGTGGGAATGCAAGCTGGTGCAGCCACTCTGGAAAACAGCATGGAGATTTTTCAAAAAGTTGAAAATAGAGCTACCCTACGACCCAGCAATTGCGCTAGTGGGTATTTACCCCAAAGATACAAATGTAGGGATCCGAAAGGGCATGTGCACCCCAATGTTTATAGCAGCAATGTCCACATTGCTGGAAAGAGCCAAGTTGTCCATCGACAGATGAATGGATAAAGAAGATGTGGTATATACATATATATATATACAATGGAATATCATGCAGTCATCAAAAAAATGAAATCTTGCCATTTCCAGTGATGCGGATGGAACTAAGGGTATTATGCTAAGCAAAATAAGTCAGTCAGAGAAAGATAAGTATATGATCTCACTGATATGAGGAATTTGAGAAGCAAGACAGAGGATCATAGGGGAAGGGAGGGAAAAATGAAACAAGATGAAACCATAAGAGACTCTTAATCTCAGGAAACAAATTGAGGCTTGCTGGAGTGGAGGGGGGTGGGAGGGATGGGGTGGCTTCGTGATGGACATTGGGGAGGGTATGTGCTATGGTGAGTGCTGTGAATTGTGTAAGACTGATGAATCACAGACCTGTACCCCTGAAACAAATAATACATTATATGTTAATAAAAAAACAAATATAAATAAAAAGGACATCGAGCACCAAAAAGAAGAGAAAGAAAGAAAGAAAGAAAGAAAGAAAGAAAGAAAGAAAGAAAGAAAGAAAGAAAGAAAGAAAGAAAGAAAGAAAGAAAGAAAGAAAAAGAAAGAAAGAAAGACGAAAAAGAAAGAAAGCAGCAGCCACGTGGTCCCTGGGTCCAAAGCAGAGGGTCCACCTCAAGTGCAAGAGCACACGATGACATTAGGCCAACACCAGAAGTCAGATCCTGGACACAATATATGGGGCAAAGACTGAGCAGCAAAGAGCCAAATCGAGTCATCCTTCAAGGACTGAAGCAGCTGTGGGAGCAGAGAACTCATGCCCTTCCACCTGTCATCTTCAATCCTTCTTCTTCAAACTACAACTAAGCCTGATGATTCCCCTTTTACAGATGCCAAAACTGAGGCTCAGAGGGGTTACCTTGCCCGACGAGCCACGGTTGGTAAGTGGCAGAGCCAAGACCCAAGTTTCTTGTTCCTAAAGCTTGGGCTTTGCCATGTGCACCATGCAGCTTACAGAAATAGATAATTTCCATTTCCATATTTGTTCTTAATATTTCATCAATATTTAATCCATCAGGCACCTCTTAAACACCCTGGCTTGTCCTAGGGCCGCAGCCAGGTGTCTCTAACCCAGGGCTCCCGGGACTCAGGGCTCCTGGTTGCGCAGGCCCACGGGAAAGTGCCACTCCTCCGCGTTCCCCGCGCCGCAGCGCCGGTGCTGACAGTACAGCTCTCCCAGTTCCCCCGCTGAGGCAATTTCAGCTCCAATTTGTTCAAACTCCGGACCAAAGGCTCAGCCTCAGCCTCTGATGTGATGAACGAAAACCAGAGACAGGAACTTGTCTCAATCAGTGAGTCGGGGATGAGCGGTGAGAAAGTGCTGGGGCGGGAAGGACGGTTCGCCCTCGGGCGCGGTGTCCTCATTTCTCTGGGCGGCGTGGCCCTGTAGTCCCCACCTCGCCGCCGCCAGGGGCGCTGCTCTTGGACCCGACGTGCGCTAGGATCCCCTGCGGACACACGCCCGCCCCGCTCTGCCCGCGGGGTAGCTGGGGCGCCTCTCAGGCGCCAGCCAGGCCTCTGATGCTGGTGGTCCAATAGGCCACAGTTTGAGAAACACTGCGGGGGGGCGGGGAGCCTAGGCTGGGGCAGGCGAGGGGTGGGGGTGGTTGGGGTCCGCGCTCCTGCAGGTGGAGATTACTTGAAAGAGAGAGATGCTTTCTTAGAATCTGAGATAGTCCCTTGGGGATAAGGGTGGTGGGAGAGACAGAAAGATCGTCTAATCCTGCCCCCATTTAGGGTTGTGGAAACCCACAAGCAGAGAAGGGCCTATGCCTTCAGTAGCTTTTAGAACTGCTTTTCTGTTAGGTAGCAGTACCCGCTGCACAAAGACGCCTTCCTCCAGCTGAGAATTTCTATACTTATTAAGATGGGTGTGTGTGTGTGTGTGTGTGTGTCTGATTCTGCATCCAAATGTTTACTCCTTTTCTGATGTCACAACTTTGGGATGTTGACCCCTGTCCCATGTCCCACCATCCCCTGCTCAGCTGGGTGACCTGGAACAAGTCACCCAGCTTCTGATCTGTCTCCTCACCAGTGAAATGGGCATAAGACAGAACCTGTGTCATAGGGGTGCTCCAAGTATTAAACAAGGTAGTTCAGGGTAAATGCCTAGTTGAGTTTCTGGCACATAAAAAGCACTGGATAAACGATAGCATGAATTGGTCATCATTGTTAATAATGAACTCAGATATTGCTCTCTACCACGTATGTGGCTGTCCTCAGCCGTGATTACTCAAGCACTTCACACACTTCCATGCCAGCACCATCACACCTCTGCCCATGGAGCCAAATCACCCAGACTTCTTAGAGGTGCGCTCCCTCCTTCATTTCCGGGCCCCAGCCCCTGTGGCTGCCTAAGATGTGGAAGAGAGTCATCAATTGATGCCTCTTAAAGAGAGAGTACACAGGATGGGAGCTGTGAGCCCTGGGGACACCCAGAACTGGACTGTCCCTCCTTCGCCAGGGTTGCAGGCATGTCCTGGGTTGTAGTAGCAACTGTGGCTAGCCCGGTCACATGGTCACCACTAAGCTGGTCAAAGCCTGCTCCCTAATCTCTGCTGTCTCAGGTGGCTGTGGTTCAGGGTAACCAGAGCCTGCGGGCAGGGCCACGGGGTCAGATCTCCCCTGGAAGAGGGCTGTGATGTGAACAGGGAGAACAAGGTGCTCCCACCTTCCACAAGGCCTTTGAGCTGATTGGAGCATGTCCCACAGTGGGGAAGACAGAATTTATTTCACCAGAAGTTCAAATGCCTGTGACAAATTTCCAGACACTTTTGTTCTGGCTTCATCTCCCAAACACACACCCATCTGTCAGAACCCTGTACTCACCTCTGCCAGATTCATGTCTACTCAAATAAAAACTTCAATTCGGTGGTTACATTTGATGTCCCTGCTGCCTTTCAACACATTTTTACATAATCTGACTTTAGAGACTTTCTTTAAAATATGCTTCTCTTCTAAAAGGAACTGATACTTTGGTTGATGGAGTCTATTCAAAAAATGCCCATTGAATGCCTGCTAGGGCCAGCCAGGAGCTAGACACTTGGGGTGCAGGGAGAGGTGGCAGGGGATAGAAGGGTGCTGGAGACACTTCCTTTCCCTCCAAGAAGCTTCAAGTTGGGGCATGGTAGGGGGAGACAGAGATTCACGCAACTAATCCCAACACATGCCAGGCTTTGTAAGTACTCTGAAAGAGGTGAACACAAATTGCTTCAGGAACAAAAGACTAATTCCTGTGTTTGCATGGGCCTGTGATTGCAAGCTTGCAGATTCATGAGTTAGAATTTATGAAAATACAGTTGTGGTGTGTGAAATAAAGCTCTTGATCTAATAATACTAATACACGCTAGATAGAGTGTGACTGGATGAGTAATTAGTGAAGCTCTGGGGTGTGATATTGTTATCCCCACTTGTAAAGGGAGGGATGGAAACTGCCTACATTTATAAATAGCACGGCTTTCCAGTACGGAGGCCTCAGGCCGCACGTGGCTAGTGAGCACCGGAAATGTGGATGGTCCCAACTGAGACGTGCTGTGAGTGGCAAATCCACGCCAGATATCAGACTTAGTACAAAACATTTAAATATCTCAAGAATAAATGCAATATTGATTACATGTTTAAATGATAATATTTCTGATATATATTGGGTTAATAAAACATGATATATATGTTAGTAAAATTAATTCCACCTACTTCTTTCTACTTTTTTTGAGTGTGGCTACTAAAAATGTAAACTCCCAAACATGGTTTGCGTTTTGGGGCCACATCATATTTCCATTGGCCAGCGCAGGTCTAGAGCATCATTTAATACCCACAAGTCTCCAAAGTAGGCATTAGCCCCATTTCAAAGACAAGCTAAGCAAGGCTCAGAGAAGTGGTAAACTGGTCCAGGTCACACCGCACGAGGTGTCCTCGACTCGTCTGGGTCCCACCTGCTTCCTCACCTGTAACACGGAGCTCACACCTCCCTATGTGTTAGAGTAAGAGCAGAAGGACAAGACATTCTCAGGTTTCAAGTGTGGACAGTCATCCCATATCACACATCCTAAAAATATCCCCTCCATCCAGTGCCTTCTACTTTCAATACCCACTCAGTTACAGGTCCCGAGGTTGAACTGAGAGCCTGCTCCTCCCTGGTGCCACCCCAGGGCCTGTCATCACCTGGCTCTCCCCACACCCCTCTATCGCGGCGCCCCACAGTGGCTGCCACCAGCATGACAAGAGTGGTTCCCGAGGGCAGAGGGGCACCTTCCTCCCTGTGCGCCCTATGCCTGCCCCTGAACAGTAAATTCTCAAATGATTGCTTCATCAATCCATGACTCACAATGAGGACTGGCTCCTGTGCAACCAAGCTACTTTCTGGTTAAATAGCAGACTTTAATTTTTAGAGTTTTAGGTCCATAATAAAATTGAGCGGAAGGTACAGAGATTTTCCCTATATGCCCTGCCCACCGTCCCCTCTCCCCCCACAACACACAAACACAACTCTCCCATCATCAACATCCCCCGCCAGCGTGGTACATGGTACCTATGGTACAACTGATATGCCTACACTGGCACATCACTATCACCCAGAATCTACAGTTTATATTAGAATTCACTCTTGTGTCCACCAGGTGTTGTGCATTCTACAAGTTTTGACAAATGCATCACGACACGTATCCATGATTACAGTTTCATACAGAATAGTTGCGCTGCCCTAAAATCCTCTCTGCTCCACCTGTTCATCCCTCCCCCCCCCCTTAGCCCCTGGTGACCACTGGCCTTTTAACTGTCTCCATAGTTTTGCTCTTCCAGCATGTCATACTGTTGGAATCATACAGTATGAAGCCTTTCCAGATGGGCTTCTTTCACCTAGTAAGATGCATTTAAAGTTCCCCCACATCTTTCCATGCCTCGATATGTTCATTTCTTTTTAGTGATAATTATTTAGTGATAACATTCCACTGCCTGGGTGTACCACAGTTTGTTTATTCAGTCACCTACTGAAGAACATCTTGGCTGCTTCCAAGTATGGGCAATTATGAATAAAGCTTCTATAAACATCCATATGCAGGTTTTTTTCATGAACATAGGTTTTCAACTCCTTTGTGCAGATGCCAAGGAGCACAGTTGCTGGATCATATGGTTAGAGTATGTTTAGTTTTGTTAAGAGACTGACAAACTGTCCTCCAGAGTGGCCGCACCATTTCGAATTCCCACGGGCAATGCAGGAGAGACCACACCACTTTGATGAGCTGATGCCACGTTATTAGGAGCTCCACTTTTGTGTCCCCTGCCTACTGAGCACAGGCCCCAGCTAGCCAATTTTACTGGGGCTCCTGCAGGTAGTATTCAGCACTCAATGTATGTACCTTTGCTTCTTAATAATAATTATGCTAATGGCAAGCACTTAATACGAGCTGGGCACTGGGCAAACTCTTCCTGTATGTCATTCCACTCATCCTCACGGCAGCTCTATGGGTGGATACCATCATTATCCCCATTCACACATGTGGACACTGAGGCTCTGATATGAGAGTGGCTTGCCAAGATCACCCTGCTGGGGAGTGGTAGTGATGAGATTTGAACCCTCTGCAGGTGACCCCTGGGCCTGGTTGCTCCTGATTCATGTCTCTCCACCTTACTCAGCTGTGAGCTCCTTACAAACCAGGGCCATGCCTCACTCACCTGGAACTATGCCTCCTTGGTGGCCATCAGTGATTGCTAGCTGAGCCCTTAGTGATCCTCCCCATCTTACGTCACGGGTACTGCCCTTTTCCTCTTGGCTGTCCCCAAGAACGCCATCTTGTTTCTCTGCCATCTATGCCCTTTGCTCTCAGGCTCCTGCACCCTCACACCCCCACTTTCCCTTCTGGGTTGATGACCCTGAAGTCCCACACCTAACCTGGGCCCATGAAAGGCCCTCTGTCTCCCTAGCTCTGAATGCCATTGGCACTTCTCCCTTTAAGAGGCCCTCCGCCACCACAGTCACTGTTATGGACTGAATGTTTGTGTTCCCCCAGAATGCATGTGCTGACGCCCTAACCCCTAAAGCGATGGTACTTAGAGGTGGGCGTTTAGGAGTTAATTGGGATAGATGAGGTCATGGGGCCCCATGATGGGGTGAGTGCCCTAATAAGGAGGTAAAGGGACAAAGCTCGCTCTCTCTATCATACGAGGACACAGTGAGAAGGGAACTGTGTGTGAACTAGAAGCGTTCCTACTTGAATCCAGCCACGCTGGCACCCTGACCTTGTACTTCCAGCCCCCAGAAACTTGAGACAAAGATGTTCATTTTAAGCCACCCGGTCTGTGGTACTGGTTAGAGCAGCCCAAACGGACTTAGAAAGACCTCGCTGCCTCCCCTTGCCAAGCCACCGCATCCCCATTTCCCATCTCAGTGGTATTTCCTTTGGCCTTTCTGCCAGTCTCCTGAAACCTGTGACTCCTCTCTCTTATTCAATGCTCACCTCTCAGTTTTGCCCTCAAAAATCCCCTTGGACTAATCCTTTCCTTTCCACCCCTGCTACACTCTGCTGATCCAAGGGACTTCCATCCACTTTGCAACAATCATTACAGTCTAACTGATCTTCATATTTCCAGTGCCCCTTTATCCAGTCCATCCTACCTGTAAATCTGCAACATTAATAATACCCAAACACTCACTCCCCAAACTGCTATGGCTATCAACTGCTCACTGCATTAAGTCTACTCTTTAGTATCCACAATCTGAAGTAATGTAGGCTCCCAGGCCATGCCTGTCCCAGCTCACCCCACAGAGATCTCTGTCTCAGCCCAGCCAGCTCCTTCTCTCTTGCCTGCCCAAGCTGTGCTCATTTCCACCTCCAAGGGGCTCCACATACCATCCCCTGACTGGAAATGCCTTCATCCCTCTTCCCTTTCCATCTGGATGCCAACAGGCCTTCCAGAATGGTCCCAAATCCAGCCACATCAGGAAATTTGCCTAATAATGTTAGCCCCATGGGATAGTCCTTCCAGACTGCCCCCCAAAAGAACCCTGGTGCTGCCATTGCTTTTTCTCCCCTGAAACCTGGTAGCTGGAGTCCCTTGTGCACTAGTAAGTACTTACAGTGTGTACCTACAGTGAGAAGGTACCCAGAAATCCTCAGATTGAACACTCTGAATCAATGTAAAGTAAAAAAAAAAAAAAAAAAGTAAATAATCCTAGTGACAACACCTGGTAAAATATAACTTTCCTCTTGAGAAATCTGGAATGTGGCTAAATGACACCCATGCAATGACCCCATACAAGTGTCCTGTAGAACCTGAGATCCTGTGAGCCAACAGGATGTTTCTCAGGTAGAGGGGGTATGGCTCAATTAATGTCCTTATCACTGTTCTGACAGGACCAGGTCTAGCCTGGCCTCCTGTTGCCAAGGGCAAAGGGCCTCTTGCTATGTGTGTCAGGAGACTGACGGCACAGACTGCTAACCAGTCACATCAAAGATCTCCCAGATGTGGAGGGTGGGGATGGCGTGAAGTGAAACCTTCCTACTTCAACACCCTCATCTGAAAGACCCCAGATGGGGAGACCAGCCAGGGAAAGCCTCCTTTCGGATCCATCATTGAGTAGACATGTTGCTACCACTTAACAGATGCGAGTCATGTCCCAGGCCTGGGGTAAAGCGCCCCAACTGCTGTTCCATTTAATTATGACAAGAATCCTATCAAGCAAATGGTCGGTCTACTACCATTTTAAAGATTAGGCAACTGAGGCCCAGAGAGGTTGCACAGCTAGTAAAAGGCAGAATTGGTATAGGGGGCACTAAGCAGTTATCTCCCCAGCTCACAGTGAATCTCCCTTCTCTCATGGCCCCTTCCCCAATCCTAGAGGTGGGCCTCCCTGAGGTGACCCTGTCCACTGGTTCCTGTTGGTTGGACCAGAGACAGACTCCTGGCTCACACTGGGCCAATCAGAGGCCCTTTCCCAGACCCCACCCAATCACCGGAAGAGCACCTGACCCAAGTGGAACCCATCAGAACTTGGCACTGGGAGAGAAAGATGTTGAGCAAGATTGAGAGCAGGGTGGGTAGGGAGAAGCACCTTGCATCCTTTGGACTTCTGCCTCCCGATCCGTGATCCCACGGCCCAGCTGCACTCTTGCCTTGGGTCTCCTGAGATATCTCTGATGGGCTATGCCAGCTCAGTGGTTTCTGTTACATCAAGAAGGCTAGGAAGCAATAAGGTCTGACTACCTATAGCCCTGGGGCTTCAGAGACAGGCGTAGCCCCCAGAGGCTCCTGGCTCAGGAAGCTGGCTCCACAGTGGAAAGAAACATTCCACTGCGCTCCGCTCCACTCCACTCCCACATGGAGATGGACCACAAGCACAGAAGCACGAGGTGGTGTGGGTCCGGGAAGCTAGCACAGGAAAGTGGAGACTCGGAGACACTCAGTAGCTGTCTGCCAGCACCCAAAGGGCTGCCACACACAGAAGGGGGACTCACTCTGAGCTGGGCCAGGGAGCAGAGGGAGGACAAATGCATAGAAGCCACATGGAGGCCAATTTCGGGGTACTGGAGAGCATGGACTGGAAAGTGTGGTCTCAGCTCAAGGGCCACCTCGTCCTCCAAACCTCCCTAGCTCCCTGGCTAAAACGAGCTTCCCATGTGAAACTAGGACTCTGGTCACACTTCCCGGTCCATACATCTCACTTTCTACTTAATGTTACAGTAAGTTAATATACAAATCTTCACTCTGTACTCGACTGGAAAGTATAGAGGCAGAATTGGTGGCTGATTTAGTTTTGCAGTCCTAAAGCACCCAGTCCATTCTCCAGCCTGTGAAAAGAAAGTGAGGCAGGATGGCTGTTGAATGAGTGCACATCGAGACCCCCCAGCAGGCAGCCTATACCCCCACAGCTGTGTCCCCATCCAGAGCTTCCAAGAGGGGTTTCCCCTGGGGGCAGTAGACTGGGCTTACCACGAGGTCCCCTACAACCCCTGAATTACAGGGTCCTGGTGCCCCTCTAGGAGAATCTTGCCTTTGCTCATCTAGCTTTTCCTTTGCTTCCTTCACAAGTTGGCACTGGATGTAGGGCTGAGAGCCAGATTAGCGACGAAAGCTGTCAAAAAATATCTCCCCTCCAGAAAAAGCAAGGGAAAACAACATCTTGGTGGGTTTTTCCAGGGGAAGAAAAAGTGAAATAGTCTCTTTCTGCCTTCTATGTGTTGCCCTAAAATGGCAGTTTTGCAGAGGGAAAACATATTTTTCTTGAGCAAAGCTGTTTGTGGTGTGAAAGATGGAGTGTGTGTGCTGAGTACAAAGACACAAATTGGCCTGAGGCTCAGCCACGCACGCTATTTTAGCAGGAGTTTAAATTGTGATGGAAGGGGTTGGGGAAAGAAAAAATAAAATCTTTGTTTTGTGAAAATGGGAAAAAAAATATTGGCCTGGATCAAATTCAAACCTGGCATCTGGTACGAAGGAGGCCTGTAATAGAGACATGCTGGATAAAGGAATAGATTTCGAGGGGGCAAACACCCTATTTGCTCTCTCCAGGCTCACCAGGGAAGGTGCAGGCTCCCGCCAGCAGCAGGACAGCTTGACACATGGGGCTCCAGTCTGCGCATGGAGCACCCAGGGTCTGCTCTGGGGCATGGCCAGGCATCCCTCTGAGCCCTACCTCACAAGGCACTTGAGAAGATTGAAGGAGATAATGCCCATGAAGACATTAGCACAAGCCCTGGCCCCTGGTGAACACTGAGGAGTGGTGGAGGCTTTGTTGGTGATGGTGTGTGAGGATGATGATGATGGTCGTGGTGGTGGTGATGGTGATGATGATGATGATAAAGACCATGATGGTAATGATGGTGATGATGATGAAGATGATCATGATGGTAATGATGGCGATGGTGATAGTGTGAGGATGATGATGATGGCCATGGTGATGGTAATGGTGATGATGATGATAAAGACCATGATGGTAATGATGGTGATGGTGATGATGTGAGGATAATGATGATGGCCATGGTGATGGTAATGGTGATGATGATGATGATGATGATAAAGACCATGATGGTAATGATGGTGATGATGATGAAGAAAATGATCATGATGGTAATGATGGTGATGGTGAGGATGGTGATGGTGATGGTGGCTCTTGCCTCACTTACCATGGCCACAGCTCCACAGCCCCCTTCTTTCCCTCATGGCTCCACCAGCTCCTCTGTCTCAGAAAGGACCTGCCTCAAAGTCTACCTGGGCCAAAGTCACTCAAAGATAGTCTGAGAACCACCAGCAGCAGAAAGCTCCCTGGGTGTATGTGAGTTGTGCAGATCCCCAGCCCACCCCAGAACTTCAGATTGTGACTCTTGGGAGGGGGCCTGGGAATGCACATTTTAAACACACTGCCCAGGTGGTTCTTATGTACACTGGAAGTGGAGAACTGCCTGTGAAGTCCAACTCCCTCATTCTACAAATGAGAAAACTGAGGCCTAGAGAGGAACAGGTGAACAGCCCAGGGATGGCAGAGCTAGAACCAGACCTAGACCCTCAAACTCCGAGAGCAGTGTGCTTGTCACCTTAGCACAGATCATCATTTATTTTTTTGTTTTTGTTTTTGTTTTTTTTAGGATGTAAAGATCTTGATTTATTTGGTTGGGAGGTTGGTGCTGATCGGAGGAGAGGAGTGGAAGGAAGCCACCAAGGACAGTTGTCCCAGTGATCACTCTCTGGGGCAGCCAGGTGGGGACTAACCAGTGCCAACTTTCCTCTCAAGATCAGGAAGGGAGTCCCAGGAGCACAAGGAGGCAGGGGGCCCATGATTACTTGCCTCTGCTGTGAGCATTTTATTATTATTATTATGTTATGTTAATCACCATACATCACATCATTAGTTTTTGATGTAGTGTTCCATGATTCATTGTTTGCATATAACACCCAGTGCTCCATGCAGAATGTGCCCTCTTTAATACCCATCACTGGGCTAACCCATCCTCCAACCCCCCTCCCTCTAGAACCCTCAGTTTGTTTTTCAGAGTCCATCATCTCTCATGGTTCGTCTCCCCCTCCGATTTCCGCCCCCTTCATTCTTCCCTTCCTGCTATCTTTTTCTTCTTTTTTTTAAACATATATTGTATTATTTGTTTCAGAGGTACAGATCTGTGATTCAACAGTCTTGCACACTTCACAGCGCTCACCATAGCACATACCCTCCCCAATGTCTATCACCCAGCCACCCCCTCCCTCCCACCCCCCACCACTGCAGCAACCCTCAGTTTGTTTCCTGAGATAAAGAATTCCTCACATCAGTGAGGTCATATGATACATGTCTTTCTCTGATTGATTTATTTCACTCAGCAGAACACCCTCCAGTTCCATCCATGTCGTTGCAAATGGCAAGATTTCATGCCTTTTGATGGCTGCATAATATTCCATTGTGTATATATACCACTTCTTCTTTATCCATTCATCTGTCGATGGACATCTTGACTCTTTCCACAGTTTGGCTATTGTGGACATTGCTGTTATAAACATTGGGGTGCACGTACCCCTTCGGGTCCCTACATTTGTATCTTTGGGGTAAATACCCAGTAGTGCAATTGCTGGATCGTATGGTAGCTCTATTTTCAACTGTTTGAGGAACCTCCATACTGTTTTCCAGAGTGGCTGCACCAGCTTGCATTCCCACCAACAGTGTAGGAGGGTTCCCCTTTCTCCGCATCCCTGCCAACATCTGTCGTTTCCTGACTTGTTAATTTTAGCCATTCTGACTGGTGTGAGGTGATATCTCATTGAGGTTTTGATTTGGATTTCCCTGATGCCGAGCGATGTTGAGCACTTTTTCATGTGTCTGTTGGCCGTTTGGATGCCTCCTTTGGAAAAATGTCTGTTCATGTCTTCTGCCCATTTCTTGATTGCATCATTTGTTCTTTGGGTGTTGAGTGAGGTGATATCTCATTGAGGTTTTGATTTGGATTTCCCTGATGCCGAGTGATGTTGAGCACTTTTTCATGTGTCTGTTGGCCGTTTGGATGACTCCTTTGGAAAAATGTCTGTTCATGTCTTTTGCCCATTTCTTGAATGCATCATTTGTTCTTTGGGTGTTGAGTTTAAGAAGTTCTTTATAGATTTTGGACACTAGCCCTTTATCTGATATGTCATTTGCAAATATCTTCTCCCATTCTGTCGGTTGTCTTTTGGTTTTGTTGACTGTTTCTTTTGCTATGCAAAAGCTTTTTATCTTGATGATGTCCCAATAGTTCATTTTTACCCTTGCTTCCCTTGCCTTTGGCGATGTGTCTAGGAAGAAGTTGCTGCAGCTGAGGTCGAAAAGGTTGCTGCCTGTGTTCTCCTTTAGGATTTTGATGGACTCCTGTCTCACATTGAGGTCTTGCAACCATTTTGAGTCTGTTTTTGTGTGTGGTGTAAGGAAATGGTCCAGTTTCATTCTAATGCATGTGGCTATCCAATTTTCCCAACACCATTTGTTGAAGAGACTGTCTTTTTTCCATTGGACATTCTTTCCTGCTTTGTCGAAGATTAGTTGACCAAAGAGTTGAGGGTCCATTTCTGGGCTCTCCATTCTGTTCCATTGATCTATGTGTCTGTTTTTGTGCCAGTACCATACTGTCTTGATGATGACAGCTTTGAAATAGAGCTGGAAGTCTGGAATTGTGATGCTGCCAGCTTTGCTTTTCTTTTTCAACATTCCTCTGGCTACTTGGGGGTTTTTCTGGTTCCAAACAAATTTTAGGATTATTTGTTCCATTTCTTTGAAAAAAAGTGGATGGTATTTTGATGGGGATTGCACTGAATGTGTAGATTGCTCTAGGTAGCATTGACATCTTCACAATATTTGTTCTCCCAATCCATGAGCATGGAACGTTTTTCCATTTCTTTGTGTCTTCCTCAATTTCTTTCATGAGTATTTTATAGTTTTCTAAGTACAGACTTTTCGCCTCTTTGGTTAGATTTATTCCTAGGTATCTTATGGTTTTGGGTGCAATTGTAAATGGGATCGACTCCTTAATTTCTCTCTCTTCTGTCTTGTTGTTGGTGTATAGGAATGCCACTGATTTCTGTGCATTGATTTTATATCCTGCCACTTTACTGAATTCCTGTATGAGTTCTAGCAGTTTTGGGGTGGAGTCTTTTGGGTTTTCCACGTAAAGTATCATATCATCTGCAAACAGTGAGAGTTTGACTTCTTCTTTGCCGATTTGGATGTCTTTGATTTCTTTTTGTTGTCTGATTGCTGTGGCTAGGACTTCTAATACTATGTTGAATAGCAGTGGTGATAGTGGACATCCCTGCCGTGTTCCTGACCTTAGGGGGAAAGCTCTTAGTTTTTCCCCATTGAGAATGATATTCGCTGTAGGTTTTTAATAGATGGCTTTTAGGATATTGAGGTATGTACCCTCTATCCCTCTACTCTGAAGAGTTTTGATCAAGAAAGATGCTGTACTTTGTCAAATGCTTTTTCTGCATCTATTGAGAGGATCATATGATTCTTGTTCTTTCTTTTGTTAATGTATTGTATCACGTTGATTGATTTGCGGATGTTGAACCAACCTTGCAGCCCAGGGATAAATCCCACTTGGTCGTGGTGAATAATCCTTTTAATGTACTGTTGGATCCTATTGGCTAGTATTTTGGTGAGAATTTTTGCATCCATGTTCATTAAGGATATTGGTCTGTAATTCTCCTTTTTGATGGGGTCTTTGTCTGGTTTGGGGATCAAGGTAATGGTGGCCTCATAAAACGAGTTTGGAAGTTTTCCTTTCATTTCTTTCTTTTTTTTTTTTTTGGAACAGTTTCAGAAGAATAGGTATTAATTCTTCTTTAAATGTTCGGTAGAATTCCCCTGGGAAGACCTCTGGCCCTGGGCTTTTGTTTGTTGGGAGATTTTTGATGACTGCTTCAATTTCCTTAGTGGTTCTAGGTCTGTTCAGGTTTTCTATTTCTTCCTGGTTCAGTTTTGGTAGTTGATACATCTCTAGGAATGCATCCATTTCTTCTAGATTATCTAATTTGCTGGCATAGAGTTGCTCATAATATGTTCTTATAATTGTTTGAATTTCTTTGGTGTTGGTTGTGATCTCTCCTCTTTCATTCATGATTTTATTTATTTGGGTCCTTTCTCTTTTCTTTTTGATAAGTCTGGCCAGGGGTTTATCAATCTTGTTAATTCTTTCAAACAAACATCTCCTAGTTTCGTTGATCTGTTCTACTGTTCTTTTGGTTTCTATTTCATTGATTTCTGCTCTGATCTTTATTATTTCTCTTCTCCTGCTGGGTTTAGGCTTTATTTGCTGTTCTTTCTCCAGCTCCTTTAGATGTAGGGTTAGGTTGTGTATTTGAGACCTTTCTTGTTTCTTGAGAAAGGCTTGTATTTGCTATATACTTTCCTCTTAGGACTGTCTTTGCTGCATCCCAAAGACTTTGAACAGTTGTCATTTTCATTTGTTTCCATGAATTTTTTTAATTCTTCTTTTATTTCCTGTTTGACCCATTCATTCTTCAGTAGGATGTTCTTTAGCCTCCATGTATTTGAGTTCTTTCTGACTTTCCTCTTGTGATTGAGTTCTAGTTTCAAAGCATTGTGGACAGACCGTCATTTATTTGACAGTGATGGGTTGAGTGCCAACTGTCTGCAGAGCACTATCCAAGACCAAAACCAAATCAGACAAAATGCCTGCCCTCAACAAGCAAACACCTGGGTGGGGGAAAAAGTGGTGAGCCAGGCCAGGGGAAGGGTGGAGGGGCCTCATGGGGAGGGATGGTGAGAGGCAGAAAGGGTCTCAATGATTGTGTGAGACAGTGTGGAGGGAAGGAACTTTATCTAGGTTTTGCAGGAGGAGCAGAATTTGCAAACAAAGAAGAACACTGTGGGCAGAGAGAATAGCACAAGCAAGGCCATAAAGGTGACACGTGGGGGTATTTGTGGGAACGAGGAAGAAGCTCCCAGTGGGATGGGGCTCATGAGGCACAAGATCAGGGAGTAGAGAACATGAACCTGATTCTATGAGCTGAGCAGTTTGGACTTTATCTTATAAGCAACAGGGAGCCATGGGAGGCTTCCCAGGAAGGGAGGAGCATGCCTCTTAGGAAGGTCAGCATGACGACACCTTAAAACTGGATGGATGGGAGGCGACCTTGGCCCCGAACCCTGGCTCCTAAAGGTACCGGCACCCAGGTAGGCCAGAGGCTGCCAAAGCTCAGATGGGACAGCAGCGGCTGCCTAGGCCTGTCCACCCTCCCACCTCCCGCCTGCTTCTAATGGGGACAGGGGTGACAGGTTGAAAGAGTGAATATGTGACATTTAATGGCCAGGGCTGCTCTGTGCAGTGTCCTCACCTAGCCCACCTATCTCTGTGTATCTCTCAGCCCAGCCTTGCCTGTTCCCTTGTGATGATAAATAAGATAGGCTTCTCTTGGGGTGTGTTGCTAATGTGCTGGCCAAACCCCGAGAGGCAGGGTGGGACAAGGAGGGGGTAGCACCAGCTGTTGCCCCAAAGACTCTGAGTCTCAGAGCCATACACATTTAGTAGCAATGTGATCTTGACCCAGTTGCAGATTCTCTCTGAGCCTCAGTCTCCTCATCTGTAAAATGGGGATGATGATATTTACCTTAAGGGGCTGCCCTGAGGTGGAGAGACAAAGTATGACAAACACAACTCAGTGCCCAGCCCAGCATGGGCACAAGCTCTCTGGTGGCTGCTTGGATGATGATGATGATGATGATGATAATGATGACGATGATGATGATGATGATGAAAATAATGATGATGATGATGATGATGACCACAATGATGGAGCACCCCACTGCCAGCTCGCATCACCGCCAGCATTGGCAGTATCATCAAGTCATCTTCCTGTGTCATGGCATCTCACAGGAGCCAGGAGACCAAAACACAGATGGAGCCCTTTGCTCCAGACCCTGAGCAAAGTGCAGCCCCTGGAGAGATGGAGAGGCAAGACCAAATTTCTGCACCCAAACAGGCTAGTCTGACCTCCAAGGGGCCACAGGGCCAAACGAGGGTTAACTCGGGCTCAGTGCACCCATACAAAGGACAGCCTGAGAGGGACCCCAGAGCCTGAGAGCAAGTTCTGCTCTACCGCTCAACTTCCAGAACACAAGCTGCATCTTGAGGTTCTTGATGAAGAATCTGGAGCCCTGAAATGTCCCATTCTGCCCAGAAATAGCATGAGTAAGGATTTCACAGGTATCGATAGTAATAGCTCCTTATATGTGTACAGAGAGTGATGGGTCATTTATAAAACACCTTCAGACGCATCATCCTATGGGGGAGGCAGGGAGGAGATCAATGAGTTGATGCTGCAGATGGGGAAATAGAGAACAGGGAAGTAAGTGGTCTCCTCGAAGTGCCCCAGCTCACAGCAAGAAAACAGGCAGGTCTGACTTCTCGCCTAGCGCTGCTCTGTGTCTGATTAGAAGTCACTTCTGAAAGTCCCTTCCTTACGGGTACAGAGAAGCGTATTTTGGAGGCCGTAGGATGTTCAGAAAGTTTCTAGTCTGATATGCTAGATGGTCATCTAGTTCCAGGCAAGAGGAGGGGTCCTAGAACAACACACTCTGTGTCCTGCCTCGGCGAATCATGTGTGTTTAACGTAAGAAGAACCCCACAGAGATCTTCTGACCAAGTCATTTCCAAGCTGTTCAACTTGAATCTCACCACTCAGTGTGGACCAGTGGCGTCAGCATCACTGAGGAACTTCTTAGGGAATGCAAATTCTTAGAATCCACCCCAGACCTGCTGAGTCAGGATCTCTGGGGGTGCCACCCAGGAATCTGTATTTTAACAAACCCTCCAGGTAATTACACGCGAAATTTTGAGAAGCTAGCACACAAAATCTGATGCACTGTAAACTTTGAGAAACAATTCTCTCAAGAGTGAAGGAGAGGGATCTCAGCAGGGTTCAACAGAAGTGGGAGGCAAGTTTCATGAGGTTGATAAAACTATGTTTTGAAACCACAATAAAAAAACAGCCTGGATGCTCTAATTATGTACCACATTTTGATATCTTGGAGGCCACGAATACTATCAGCTTGCGCCATGGGCTTCTGTCACAATGGTGCAGGCTGGGCCCAGAGCCTCTCAAGTTTGAACTCCCTGGAAGCTGGCCGCGGCTGTGCACAGGCCTTCTGTGAGCACAGAGCTGTGCACGCCCAACCCCGTGAAACGCACGCGTTCGCACACTGGGCCGGCTCCCGTGGACTGTGCTCACCAGATGCCAGGCGTGAAGGTGCTTGAGAAACCTTCCAGGCTCTGTGTCAAAGCCAGCTGTGCAATCACAGGAAATGCACAACTTGTCCTGTTCTCATCATTTCACAGAGAATGTCAGTGCCTTTTGCAGGTTTTTCTATTTATTATTATCCCATTCACGTTTATGATAAGGGATGGATGTCATCTAATATTTCTGCTGTGGAATGAAAATTATCCAAGACTCCTCTGTCAAGTTTCTGGATTTGTCTCACTAAAGAGGAAACAGCTCAACAGTTACAAGTTGGGCTGTGAGAAAACTCTTACCACTTACAGCTATTGATCTGAGCCAATCAGAATGCTCTTGATACTGTTACACACACACAAAATGGAAATAATTAAACACCAACAATGATGTGTAAGCAAGCATATTAATGATAATCCTTGATTTCAAATCTGTATATTGTCAGAATGGACCCATTTTTTCCCATTTACCAATTTAATAAAAGTGAACATTCTAAACTTTAACTTATGGGACCTCTTTTTATATGAACAACATTACTTGTATGTATTTTGTATTTGGGGACTTCATATAGGATTTAATTTAAGGAAAAGATGCCTCTACTTTTAAAAAGATGGAAAATTAATAATTTAAGTCAATCCTCTCATTTTATAGGTAGGGGATCTAAATGAAGTTATGGGATTCACCTGAGGTCACACAGGTATTTTTAAGTATAATTAAACCAGAAAACAGGGAAACATTTGTTGTACAGGGGGACACTAATAAATTGAGGGGAGAGGCGTAGGGTATACCTCAGAGACTCAGAGAAGTAGTTTTAGTCATTTAACAAATTTAGTGGTTTTCATCCTGTAAGGATTTGGGGAAATAATAAGTTTTGTTTAGTTTGGCCAGAGGGGGGTAGGTGGGCTTCTATTGGTTACATTCACCCATTAGACATGGGAAGCCCCCTGCTGGACCCCCAGACTCTCAGTTCACATTCCACTCTCTGCTCCAGGGAAGGCAGGCCCCTCAGATCTGGCCACTCAGAGCTCACATTCCCCCGGTCACAGCAACTCGTTCTGGGAGGACCCAGAACCCAGTTGGAGCCAGAAGACCCAAGGAGACTTTGGCAGGAAGAAGACTGGGGCCTGAAGTGTAACCACAGCCACAGAGACCCAGAAAGGAACCATACACCACTCAACTCACCTACTTGGCCAATGAAAAGCCAAGAAGGGGAAACACGCAAATGTATTCAAGTCATGCAAATCTATTTTAGATCTCACTCACAGGTCTGAAATAAGAGGCAAAGTGGAGGAAAAAGGGCAGGGGGAGGCAACATGGAAGCCGAGAGACTGCAGACCTGGGAGGGTGACCAAGGATGACCGTGTGGGTGAAACCCAGGAGCAGAGGATCTGCAGCCTCAGTGGGGTGGGGGGGCTGGCTCCGACAGCCATGACTGGGCTGAGGCACCCCTCTCCTTCTCACTGGCCAGGGCCTGTTTGTCGGATGGGGATCTACTGGCTGGAAGGTCCCTGAGGGACCTCTATGTACCTCTGTCCTTTTACAGATGAGGACGATGGGGCACAGGTGGAGCCGGGGCTGGTGCCAACAAAGGACTTGGAGGAGAGAGCACCCCGACTTCCAAAGTGAGCAAGAAGACCGGGATTGTTGGGCGTGAGGGGACAACAGGCCAACATGGGTGGCCAGCGAGCCAGCCTGGTGACCACCTGCTCTCCATGAGGATTTGCACCAACTCTCCTTTGTACTGCCCCCTTCCCTCACACAGCCCCCGGACGGCAGGGGCTCGAACACATGTTTGTTGAATGAATGAGCGATTGTCCAAGGCTCTACCTGGGTGTACAGCTCCCACTCAACAAGCAGACCGAGGTGGGGAAACTGCTCTCCAAAGAGCAAAAGGATGTCAGCCTTTAGCAGAACAAGCTTCCCCCATCCACTCCTTAACAGCCTGAGGTGCTAACTGCTGGTGCACTGAATTATTAATGCTGCCATGGCTGGAGCCTCCTGCTTTCAAGAATCACTCACCTTCCCTTCGGCCAGCCCTCCACCCCTCTCAGTTTAGGGAGGTAGGGGAGTAGGAAGAAAAAAGTCACCACAAGCAAGTTCTTTAGAAAGGACAAGGCTTTACAGTGAGAAAGGCAGACAGGCAAAGATGTCTCCATCCTACTTCCCTTCCTCAGTAACAGACTCCCTCCTCCCTCCCTCCCTCCCCTACTTTCCTTCCTCCCTCCCTCTCTCCTCCCCTCCCTCTCTCCTTCCCTCCCTCTCTCCTTCCCTCCCTCCCTCCTTCTCTCCCTCCTTTTCTCCCTCCCTTCCTTACTTTCCTTCCTTCCTTCCTTCCTTCCTTCCTTCCTTCCTTCCTTCCTCCCTTCCTTCCTTCCTCCTTCCTCCTTCCCTCCTTCCCTCCCTCCCTCCTTCCTTCCTTCCTTCCTCCTTCCTCCCTCCCTCCCTCCCTCCTTCCTTCCTTCCTTCCTCCTTCCTCCTTCCCTCCCTCCCTCCCTCCTTCCTTCCTTCCTCCCTCCCTCCTTCCTTCCTTCCTTCCTCCTTCCCTCCCTCCCTCCCTCCTTCCTTCCTTCCTTCCTCCTTCCCTCCCTCCCTCCCTCCTTCCTTCATTCCTTCCTTCCTTCCTCCCTTCCTTCCTTCCTCCTTCCTCCTTCCCTCCCTCCCTCCCTCCTTCCTTCCTTCCTTCCTGCTTCCTCCTTCCCTCCCTCCCTCCTTCCTTCCTTCCTTCCTCCTTCCTCCTTCCCTCCCTCCCTCCCTCCTTCCTTCCTTCCTTCCTTCCTTCCTTCCTTCCTTCATTCCTTCCTTCCTTCCTCCCTTCCTTCCTTCCTCCTTCCTCCTTCCCTCCCTCCCTCCCTCCCTCCTTCCTTCCTTCCTTCCTCCTTCCTCCTTCCCTCCCTCCCTCCCTCCTTCCTTCCTTCCTGGCTCACCTGACCTCCTGTCAGACAGGAATCACTGGTCACAACTGTCACTTTCCCACAGGGAAAACCAAACCTCAGAGTTTGAGGACCTGAAGAAGACCCATCAATTCCGGTGGGTGTATTTGCCCAGTGGACGCATGGGCCACTCCTTGGACATCTACTCTGGGCTAGGCGGGGCTCTAGTCCCGCGATGGGACTAGATGGACAACAGCACATTCGTTTCATCACTCAGCATGCATTTGAGGTAGTGGTTACAACCCCAGCCAGGCTCGGTGAGTAAATGCTGTTTAGAAATTAGGGAGCAGTTCAACGTACAGTACATCTCTGCGACAAATTTCAGAATGTTTTCTGTGAGGAGTTTTCAAAAGTTGGAGAATGCTTTTTAACCGATTACTCAGGGAAAATAAGCAGAACAGGAAAGTGTGGGAAGAGCAGGATATGAACTTAGGTCTTGAATATAATGTTGACGACATTATTCAGCAAACGCTGAAGCAGAGAAGAGGAACAGAAGAGTTGACGGCTGGTGATCTCTGGCTGGTGAGGTTGTGGGTATTTTAGAAGTGGATATTTTGATATTTTCCAAGTTCTGTCCCAGGAGGAGGAGGTATTATTATCACAGTCTAGGGGGAGGGGTGTCGTCTGGTTGATGCGTGTCATTAAAGGCTGTGACCATCTCAGAACAAAGGGATTTTGATGGGTCAGCCGAGCAGACAGGGCCCAGGGAAACAGGTGAGCCGGGGAGCTGGGATGGAAGGTGTCCGTCAGAAAGCAGAAGGCCAGCCCATGAAGCCAGTTGGAGGAGCCGAGGGCCAGAAAGAAGGGAGCCCTGGAGAAGTCAAGTGCCGCAGGGGATGGAAACAAAAAGCAGGGGGGAGAGGAGCAGGGCCCAGAGCCCTGGGCAGGGTGGGGGGCGGTGGCTTGGAGGGGCTGGAAGGGAAGGCTCCCTCCATCTGGCCCAGGCCAGGACAGGGAAGACCTTGGGGCCTCGCACTGCTGGTAGAATACATTCAAAATGGTTTTAATGCCCTCAAATTGTTCAAAAATGTGTATATACACCCATACACATATGTATCGTATACAAACATGTGTATACGGTTCTCTTGCCACGCGGCCGCCAGCCCCCCGAGCTAGGCACAGTGCTGTAACTGCAGAGTCCCCTATGCCTGTATCAGCAAATAGGAGCACACTGTCTGATTTCCCCTTTTTTACCAACTGGAAGCATCCAAAACACACTGCTCTTTCCCCAACTCTTCTCAGTTCACAGCACCACTTGGGCAGGTTACTACTAATACTAGGGTCGCCAAAGTGGGTCCTGTCGTGGCCCCTGCCATTGCAAAGTAGGGGGCAGCTGCCCTGGGCATCCTAGCACACCGTCCTTTCCCTGCCAGGCCTCCAGAACCCAGTGAACATGGGGGGCGGAGACTGGCCAGCCCCACCAGCTACCCTGGACCAAGCTTGGTCTAGCAGACAAACAGCAGTCCAGAGGAAGTGACAGCCTGCGGGTCATCCTGCCAGACCTCCACGCACTGCAGTGCCCCCTCGCCAGCCACGGGTGGCTGACACCTGCCCAGAGGGGCTGCTTGTCAAGCAGGACCTCCATGGAATGCCCAGAACATTCTGGGCTCCCCGGGGACTCTGTGCATTATGAGAGGATGAAAAATTTAAGCCTATAAAATATAAAATATTAACTTAATTATTATAAATAATGCATGCCCGGTGTACCTCTGCTGAAGAGGAGAAAAAAAATAATACATGCCTTTAGCAGGAAGACTCACAGCAAAGGCAAGGATGAGAAGTGAGGGGGGGTGGGGAGGAGTCTCCTAGACAGGGCGCAGTGGGAGCTCAGCTCCCAAACTGTAAATCTTTGGAAATCTGAAACGAGCCCTCTTCCTCCCAGGCTGCTGTCTCCCTCCATGCAGCCTAGCCTGATTTCTCCCTTCTTTACCCACCTAGAGCTCTCTGGTAGTTCTGCCTTCAAGAAACTTACCAAGGGACAAGACTAGATGGGAAGGGAAGGGAAAGGAAGGGAAGGGAAGGGAAGGGAAGGGAAGGGAAGGGAAGGGAAGGGAAGGGAAGGAAAAAAAACAAAACAAAACCTACCACTCTCTGCCTTAAAGAGTTAGTTTTTGGTTACTTGTGCCCTGGTCTCATTGCCCACCATGTGCCCAGCTCCCAGAGGGCAGAGACTGGGTCTTGCCCGTCTTTGGATGCCACCCCTCTTTTGACAGTCAGCCCAGATGAAGTTTCACACGGGCGGTCTCTCTCTATCACCACCATCAGCACAGAGTGTGCATTTTATAGCTTTTCAAGCATGTCTACAAATCTTCCCTCCTCTCTTCCCCTTCCAACTCTGGCTTGTAAACAGATGGCGGTGATGGCTTTCCCACTTTACAGATGAGGAAACTGAGGCTTAGGGAACCTGAGCAGCTTGCTAAAGGACTCTAGCTTTCTAACCTCTTCTCCCAGGATTGCTGCTTGCCCAGACAAAGTCCTTATTTGTTCTTTGCATTACCTTTTCCACCCTGAAATCACTCTTATAGATGCTACTTGTCCCCATAAAGCCTAGAGCAGAGTACTCCCATCCCGGCCCTACTTCCTAGGTCTGTGGGACTCATTCATTATATAACAACTCTAAACTTCCATATTCCTCTTATAACACAGAGCCGGTACTGCCTTGTAGAGCTAGTGAGTGGATGGCTTCAACTCAATCACTCATTCTAGTGCTTACCGTGGCACATACTAGGTGCTCTCATAAGTCCAGCCACGATCATCATCATCCGCAGAAGGAAAGTGCTGGGTCTGCGAGCCAGAGGCCACATAGCAGTTAGGGCTACAGCTGGGGCAGAAAGCAGAGCCCCCTGCCGCCAGGCCAGGGCTCATGGACACATCCAGAAGGCTCTTCGCATCATCCTCATCGCGACTCTTCCCCTGCAGGTGCACACACACTCACACACGTTCGTGTGCTGCTCACCGCCCTGCAGGACGTGGTGGCCCCTCTCTGCCTGGCCCTCTGCTCTCAGGCCCAGGCCCTCCTGAGACCAGATGGAGGGCAGAGCCCCGCAGAACCCGGGAACGTCCGGGGCTCAAATAGCCCTCCATCGCACCCTCACATCAGAGGAAGAAATTCTCAGTGACTTGTCCAAGCTCAGGTTGTGTGTTCATGCCAGGACAAGAGCAAATACTGCCATCTCCTCAGCCCCACTGTGGAGTCTGCGGCCTTGGGTTCAGATCCCAGTTCTGCCCCTCAGGAGGCCTAGGAGCACAGGCTCATCTCAGCTCTGTACTCTGTCTGACGCCCTGTCTGACCTCAGCTCAGCTTCTTTGGGCCTCAGTTTTCTCATTTGTAAATAGACTCAACACTTCCTCACAGGGGTTCCGAGGAGGAGCACACACCCAGCATCGGGTCTGACAATTAATCAGCATTTGATAGACATGAGGTCTCCCTCCCGGGTGGATGGATGCCCAGTTCACTCAACACACGCTCACATGTCTCTGACAGTGTGTGTTACACGGCCGCATACACCTTCCACACATTTCATAAACTATAGAATACTTCCCTCCTGATTAGTGACAAAGTGTTCCCCCACCCTTTTCCCTGACCCCCTTCCTTACTGAGTTTCTGTGGTCTCCACCACACATGGGAGACTGGTATGGCTTAGTGGATACCACCAACAAAACGAAAGAAAAGAAACATGTTTTTTGTCTCAATGCTTATAAGTTAAAAAAAATAGCCATAGAATGACTATTATTTTTATAAAGGAAGAAGAAAGTAGCAAGTGTTGGCCAGGATGTGGAGAATTGGAACTCTTGTACCCAGCCGGGGGGCATGTGAAAAGGTGCATTTGTTGTAGAAAACAGTGCGGAGTTTCCTCAACAAGTTAAACAGAGAACTACTATATGATTTGGCAATTATACTTATAGACATATATGCATAAACTTAGAAGAACAGCAAACTGTATATGGCCAGAAGGACGGAGAGCTGGAATGGAAGAGGCTATCTGCACACCCATGTTCGTGGCAACGTTATTCGTGATAGCCAAGAGGTGGAAGCAGCCCATGTGCCCACCGAAGGATGAATGGATAAACAGATAAACAAAAGGTGGTCTATCCATACAATGGGATATTATTCAGCCTTTAAAAGGAAGGACATTTCGACACATATTTCAACACCAATGAACCTTGAAGACATCATGCTAAGCAAAAGAAGCCAGTCATAAAAGGACAAACCCCGTATGAGTCCCTGTATATGAGGTACCCAGAGTAGTCGGGTTCATAGACAGAAAGTAGAATGGGGACTGCCAGGGGCTGGGGGCGGGGGCACGGGGAGTTTGTGTTCAATGGGGACAGAGTTACAGTTTGCAAAGTTGACAGAGTTCTGCAGATGGATGGTGCTGATGGTACAATGTGAATGTACTTAATGCCACTAAAATGTACACTTAAAAACAGTTAAGATGGTAAAACTTATGTATATTTTAACCCCCCCAGAAACACAAATAGCCATAACAATAACTAAAATAGAATTACATGGTCCCAAGGACTTTACTAACTGAATGCTCCTTTTTTCAGTTACTCCTTATAATTGGTGGTAAAAGTCCCAGTTTTACGATGTTTAGAGCAGATCTTCCAGCACCCAGGGAGGGAGTTTGATTCTTCCCCAGCAGGAGGGCAACTACAGTCTCTATGGGGGCCTTATCTCCCCCTGTTCCCGCCAGCCAGCATCCCTATGCCCCTCTGATGAGATGCTTGGAGGCTTACTAAAGCTCCTACAAAGATCTCTTCCTATGTCTATCAGTGTTGGAGAGCAGAGGTGTGGACTGTGGCTGGGACCTGAGTACAGTCTCTTTGTTCCAGCAATGTTACTGACTCTAACTTGAACAAGCTCTCTAAGACATTGTGCAGGAACACTCATTCCAAAAGCAATCCAACAAATCACACTGGCCAGGCCCCAGTGGGACGTCCTTGATTCTGAGAGGAGCTGAATCTCCGACCTCCCATGACACCCTTTCCTGCTCTCCTCCTGAAAAAGATACACAGCTAAAGAGGGGGAAAGGGACCAGGGAGGTCAGGAGCTTCCCTGAAAACCGAGCTGACTTTGGGAGCTTTCCTGAAATGCTCCTATATCTTGTAACTCCAAGTCAACAAACAAGCAGGAATCCGGACCCGGTGATAGGCCAACTTGTTTCTGGGTGTTAGGCAGATAGCAGTAAACAAACCAGATGAGGCCATTGTTTTCATGAAAACACAATTTCAGCAGTAGGAGATAGACAACTAACCGACAAACAATAAAATAATGTCAGATAGAGGGAAGTACTACATATAAAATAAAACCAGGCAATATGATAGAGAGTGATGGGGTACATGGGGCAGTATGCAGAGCCCAGCATTTGTGTGCCAGTGGGGGTCTGCAGATCTGTCCCACCACAACCACCACGACAGAGTTGGGGGATCTAACCTGAAGCAATCCATAGGTCCCCAAAGTGTCATCCCAATGAGCAGCTAGAGTGTCCTGTAACTTTCTGATTTGAGTCCTGCCTTGGCACCTGAGGCCAGGGCAGGCCTTCGTGGGCCCTGGGGAATACCTGGAGAATGGGCTAAAGGTACAGGTGGATGGGGCCAACTCCCAAGTATCAAATTTTCTAGCTGGCATGTGGAAATCGGTACTTTTTAAAGCCCTCCAGGGGATTCTGATGAGCCCCAAGGTTTGAGAAGAACTGATTCAGCTGGTCTCCAGAGGCCTTCTGCAAGCCAGAGAGACCTCAGAGTGTGGGTACCCCTGTCTGGGGTTACTCTCGGACTCTCTAGCAGCCTACGGCCTTCAGGATTTGGGTTATTCTCCATCGGAAGGAGCTCGAACCTCAAGTGGCCACCCCTTGCCTGGTGCTCTGGCTGTCTCATTCTGAGCCAGACCTTGGGCCTCTGCTTCACTCCTCCCGCACTTGCATTCCCCAGCACTTCACGTTCCGATCCCACTCCCCCGAGTCGGGCAGCCTGTCAGTGAATGAAGCCGGGCTTGGCCGGCTGCCCGTGTACTCGGTGGCAGCAGTGGCTGCAGTTTTTTATCAATGGGATCAACACGGTGTCTGCCAGGGATGAGTCAGGACAAGATCCTTGTGACTGCCGCCCTGGGCTGGCATTCTGGAGGTCACCCTGTAAAAGTGGCTGGCTTTGGTGGCAGAAAACTTCTCTGGGGACAGTAAATGGCTCCAGGGTTTGGGGAGCTTAGAAGTCCTCCCTGGGAATGGGCACCATTCACCAGCTTGCCGTGGGGATGCTTATTTATATAAAAGTCTTACCTGGAGTTCTCATGGCTAGAATGGGCCGGTTGGCTTCATGAAATCTGTTAGCATCTCCCACTTCCTCACTTTATCCTTATTTGGTGAGTAGCCCAAACTTCTGTCTGTTCCCGCTGTTCTCAGGACAGGACCGGGCAGGAGGGCTCAGAGCTCTCCTTGAGACATCACTGTCTGAAGCAGAACCGGGTGCTTAGAGCTCAGCCTCAGGCTTGGGGCTGGCTGCCCCCTGTGCTTCTCTGCAGGGGCTGGGGGTTAGCCCCATTGAGGGGCAGCCTGATGCCCAGGAGAGAGAACAGCCTGAAGAGCAGAACCTCGCAAGGCCAGCTGGGTCTGTCGCCGCCACCACCACCAAGTCTTTACTGGGCAACTTGAGAACAAGGAAACAAAAGAGCAGGCAGAACAGCGTCCTTAGCAACCAAACCCACCTCTGCAGGGCAGAACCACCAGGCCTGCCCAACGCGCCCCATCTCCCCCAGGGGCTCGTGAGGGCCACTCCAAGGCAAACACCCAGCTGAGCAAAGCAAAAGGGTATGGCTGATACCTTCTAGTGATGGATGAGAAATAAGAAATAAAAATAAATATAAAAATAAAAATCAGCCACATCTGATGGGCAGATTTTTCTACCATCTCTCTCTATTTACCTTTAAACACCTTTCAAGCATCACCGAGAGGAAAATAGAGTCTGCACAAGGCAAGCACAGAAACACTGTCCCTGTGTCCTTGCAGAGTAGCTGAAAGGCCTTTTCCTCTACTGTGCCTCAGTTTACCATCACCAAATAGGAACATTGTTCCATGTGTTGCCTTCCCAGGGCCCCCTGCCATACCATCAAGCTATAAGATGTTCACCAGTAGTTGCTCTGGAACCTTGCACAAAATGTTCTGTTGCTCCTGCTTTTTACTTGCAGACTGTAAATATTTGCAAAGATATGCCAGAAATAGTTTCCCACCCTACTCCTGGAGCTGGGGCTGCACAGGATCCAGTGTCTGAGGCTGCATAGGATCCAGTGTCTGTTCTCTAAGTTCTGTCATAGAGGGCTCATCCAGGGCTGATTCCATGACATGGGACTAAACAGCACATGAGAAACATGCCCCATACAGATAAGGGGCCAGCACATCATCAGCAACCGAGCAAGGATATCATTTCAAGCATATGACCGACTGTTGGCTCATGTAGAGATTATGGCTGACCTCAGCACTGGTAGAAGCCACACCAAAGTGCTGGCTGGAGCAAGTCACTCGGTCCCTCCAAGACATGACCTCCTCGTGTGTAAAAATAAGGGGGCAGACCTGGAAGGGTGGCCTCGGAGGTCCCTCCAGTTTGGCCAGTCTACAGTGCTATGAAGAGAAAAAGGAGAAAAAGACAAGTGTGCAGACAGAAATTTTTTTTTTTTTTTTTTTTTTTTTAGATTCCCCAGCTTAATCCAAGGGACAGAAAAGTGAGGAGAGGGAGAGAAACAAAGGTAGGAAGAAACTTTCTCTTTATAAAAAATGCACCCTGATTTTTGGGATCCCCAGCAAGGCAACGGAGGAGGAGGAAGGAAGCTATCAGGGAGGAAGGAACTGAAGTTGATACTTTTCTTTCAAAGAGAAGAGAGATTTGGTAGAGAGCGACCTCTCCTTCCCACCAGCACATCTACCAAGCACTCACACATGGACTCCTGTCCCTTGCCTTTTCCCCAGTCCCCAAGGATGGATGGCCATGCTCCAAGCTGGCCCCATTCTCCAGCATCAGCTCGGGGACTTAACCCAACACCTATTCCCTTTCCTGCACCATCAAACGGCTCTCTGAGTCACTCCCATCAGCATAAAAGCATTCTATGCCATTTCCTGCCTTCACAAATGAAAACCATCCTTTGGCCTCACAGTCCCCTCCAGCTACTAGCCTTGTTTCTTGGCTTCCCCCTGGGGCTGAACATCTCAAAGGAACCGTTAGTATTCACCGCCATCACCTGCCATTCTCTCCAATCAAGCTTTCGTTCACACCTCCCACCAAAATCACTCTTGTCAAAAGTCAGCACGGACCTTCGTCTTCCCAAGTCCAATGATCAGCTCTCCGTGTCCATCGTGCTTGGCCATGTGGCAATATTTCATTTAGTGCATCATTCTCTAGCTGTTGAAATTCTTTCTTGCCTGGGTCCCCAGACATCCCCTAGGTTTCTTCTGGCTCATCGGCTGCTTCTGTCCTCTCTCCTCCCTCTTCCACTTCCTGTCGTCCCCCAAAGGTTGGACAGCTCAGACCTTAGCATAGCACGTCTCCTTATTCTCTCCCTCGGCGGTCTCATCCAGACCATGGCTTTTACTATCGTCTACACACTGAAGGCTCTTAAATCGACATCTCCAAGCCCTATGTCTACCCAAGTGTCTCAATCCATGAGGGCAGCAATAACAAAATACCATCGCCTGTGTGGCTTGTAAATAACAGAATTTCTTTATTCCTCACAGTTCTGAAGGTTGGAAGCCCAAGAGCAGGAAGCCGGTACAGCCGGGCTCTGGTGAGACCTGTCTTCGGGGTTGCAGACTGCCGCTTTCTCGCGGAGAGCAGACCGGAAGGAGACTCTCTCCCGACTCTTACAAGGGCACTAATCCCATCAAGCGGCCCCTCCCTCATGATCTCATCTAATCCTCAACAACTCCCAAAGGCCCCACCTCCCCACACCATCCCATTGTGGGGTGTGGGGTTCGTAGATGAGCATCTCCCAACCCAATGAGGGACTGAATAGAACAAAAAGGCAGAGGACAGGCAAACCACTCTGTCTGCTTGAGCCTAGGACATCCATCTTCTCCCATCCTCTGACAATGGGGCTCCGAGTGGTCAGGACTTCAGCCGTGGACCGAATGACACCACCTGCTTTCCTGGGCCTCCAGCTGGCAGATGAAAAATCACAGGACTCCTGAGCCTCCAGGATTGCATGAGCCAAGCCCTGGTAATGAATCTCTTTCTGCGTATCTATATGCATCCTATTGGCTCTGCTTCTCTGGAGAACCCTGACTAACACATCCTCCCATACTGAAAGCCCTCCAATGGCTTGCTATTTTACTTAGCATAAGATCCAAATTTCTTCCCATCGCCTGCCTCTCTATCTCTTACCACCGGCCCCCTCACTCACTCAAACTGGCTTCCTTGCTGGTCCTCACACATTCCAAGCAGGCTTCCACTCTGGGACCTTAATATTTGTTGTTCCCCTTCCTGGAAGCTTCTCAGATCTGGTATGCATCTTACGTCACTATGCACTCCACTTAAAAGTCACAGCTCAGAGACCCCTCCCCTGACCACCTAATCTAGAGCAGCACCACCATCCCCCTAGGTGCTAGCCCCTTTCCCCAGCTTATTCTTCTCCAGAGCACGTGTTATCATTAGAAATTAAAATGATTTATTGTATTTGTTTATTGCCTTCCCCACGAGCCCGTAAACTCCACGAAGGCAGAAATCTTGTCCATCTTGCTCACGGCCGACTCCGCAGTGCTCACAACAGAGTCTGACACACAGATGGTGCTTGTTAAATATCACTGAATGAACGAGTGAGGGAATGACCTGGCATGCCAAGGACAGAGGAGCATGTCTTCCACTCAACCCCTCTGCCCCACCCCCTCTGGTTTCCTCTCCTCCCTTCTCTCCCTTTCGGGGCAGGATCCCCTTGCCCACCCAGGGCTAGCCCTCAGGAACCTCTGTGAGCCAGTCACAGTTCCTGCCACCAGGCTCCCAGCTGCCCCTCTCCCGTGCCCCAATCCCTGCCCCCAAGCAGCATCTAATACAAACCCTGGGCTTCTGTGTCTTGAATCATTGCAGGCTTCCTGATTGCTCTTCAGGAGGCCCTCTGGGTTGTCTGAGGCTGCTGGGCAGGGATGGAGACATCTCCATCCCTGAAACCCCGCAAGCTTGACTGGCCACCCGTGCCCCGCAGTGTCCTTCTGGCCTCCTTGTCAACCAGCTATTGATCCAAGCAGAGTAAGGTAGAGAAAACTGAGACACTTATTGCATCTTCTGTTCTTAGGAATGAGCCTCTCTGCAAAGTAGATCCTCCCCACCCACCCACCCACCTACCATCGTTTTCTTGCTTGTTTGCTTCCTAGCGCTTCCTGCAAAGTTTCACTATTTAGTGTCTGTTTGTTGTTGGTCCCACAGAAGATCTGGCTAGAAGGTAAACTCATCAGGCAGAGACCACATATGTCTTATTCACTCCTGTGTCCCCAGCATCTGGCCCTCAGCATGTGCCCCATAGCCAGCTTTGGAATTAATAAATGGAGAGAGAGGTAGTAAGTCACCTGAGAACACCCTTTGGGGAGGTAGAATGTGCTGGTTCTGAGGGACAACAGGAAAGGGAAGTGAGAAGACCCCAACTCCCGGAGGGGATGGGGAGAAACCACAGAATAAAACATCGTGGACCAAATGAGGACTTGCACCTGGGCTTCCTGATCATGGGGCAGGGCTCTTTCTCCTATTTTCTGTTTGACAACTTCAGATTCCTTCTTGCCGCATCTGCATGAGCGTGTGTAAGTGCCAAGCACTGTGCAGGTGCAGGGGAGGGGACTGGTGCCCTTGACAGTGACCTCGCTCTCACAGCCCGAGCGTCCTGGGGGAGGCAGATGGCACATGAGGGAGCAAATAAATATGCAAGATCATTTTAGTGTGGGATAACCGGTATAAAGGCAAGAACAAAGACAAAAACAGGTTGAAATAAGAAAGAGTAAAAGAGACAGAGGAGGGGCCATTTAGACTGACTGCCAGGAAAAGTCCCCTTGTAGGTGGTGGCCTTCGAGCTAAGGTCTGAAGGATGAGAAGGCAAAAAAAAAAATAAATAAATAAATAAATAAATAAATAAATAAATAAATAAATAAATAAAAAAGAAGACGGATGGGAAGACTAGGTGGACCGGAGGGTAGAAAGGGCAGAGAGTCTCAAAGCCCTTGGACTTGGCTTACACATATCATAACGAACAGAGAGAGGCTTACGTCGAGACACCTGTGGCTGTGTGTAGTCTCTGAACCAAAGCAGGAAAAATGGTGTGTTCATGCGTGTGAGTGAGTCTGTCACAGGTCACATGTTGCTGGGAGGAGGTGCCACCAGGAGTGTGAGGGCTGAGCATGGGGTGAAATGCACGGGCACCTCAGCATCCTCTCAGGGGGCCTGCTGAGAAACCACAAGGGTTCTATTTTTTTTTTAAAGATTTATTTATTTGAGAGAGAGAGAGAGAGCCAGGGGGAGGAGCAGAGGGAGAGGGAGAGAGAAACCCAGGCTGACTCCGCAATAAATGCAGGGCTCGATCTCACAACCCTGAAATCAGACCTGAGCGGAAACCAAGAGTTGGACGTTTAACAGACTTGAGCCACCCAGGTGCCCCAAAGCACAAGAGTTCTTACAAGCATCCTTGAGAAACTGATCCCGCCCATGGCGGTGCTGAGGACACAGTGGGGTCTTGGAACATTAAAATTTGTAAGACTTTAAGGAATGGAATTAGGGAGAGCAAGGTAACCATTAGGAGAAAAGGCCAAGGATGCAAAATGAAGAAGTGACCCGGGGGCAAATGGGGAGGAGGGCTTCCTGGGGGAGACCCACTTTCAGGGCCACTGGAAGGACTGTGGATCCTCAGAGAGGAGGGACCCAGAGGAGCCAGACATCCCTATGGAGGTGGGAACGCAGGAGAGGCTCTGGTGGGAGGTGACTAAATGGCAAATTTGAAGGGGGTGGGGGCAGGGTAGCAGGAAGAAAACAGCCCAGGGGTGACTAGAAAGAGCAGGCTGAAGAATGTGTTTTCTACAACACTGCTGGGGGATCCCAAAACCCTTTCAAATGGCTTGAAAGCAGCTTTTGAGAGAAATCATCCTGGTGCTTACTGAGCAGGTTGAAGGAAAGGGAGCTAGGGCCAGAGAAAGGAGTGAGGGGGCTGCGCCGTCATCCAGGTGGGGACTAACAAAGCACTTGACAAGGGCCCAGGCTGGGCGAACAAAAAGAAGTGATGGATTTGAGACAATGTTGCAAAAAAACTCTGCAGCCTGTGGGTATGAATACCTCCACCCCCCCCAGCAGCCTCCAGAGTAAACACTGCTGCCTGGATTCTCCCATAGCTGAATGGGAGTCCTGTTATGCCTACAGTTGGAAGACATCCTCCTACTTGCCCTGTCATTTGCAGTACTCCTTAGAGCAGGCAGACCTCCTGAGCATACCCATTTTCCAGATGGAGAAACTGAAGCTCAGGTAGTTCAATGTTCAGCCTTCTGTCTACAGAGCCGGAAATCTCACATCTAGTCCAAGATCAGATATTGGTTCCAACCAGACGTCACTCACTCAGTGGCAGGACAAAAAATCCTGGACTCCTTAAAGGAGCGGAATGGGTAGAGAAGAAAGGCCAGAGGACACAGCAGATAAGAAAGGCGGCAAGGATACACGGTGTGGCCAATGCCCTGGGACCTTGTACCCATCATTGCGCCTCCCTTGACCTGTCTTTCTGCCTGGGCTTTCGTCCATCCAGCCTCCTTGCCTGGCCAGAGTTAGCTTTCATAAAATTAAGTCACATTTTGCATTCCCATTCTTTCTTGCCTCTGTAACTTTGCATCTGCTGTTCCCTTTAGCTGGAAGTCCAGTCTGCTGGTGAACCTCCTGCATTCCTTCCCGACGTGGCTCACGAGCCCTTCCCTGATGCACCAGTTTACTTGTGCTCTTCAAATACCTCGAGAACACTCCCAGCATTGTACAGAGATTAGATTTACCAAGGTTGTTTTTTTTGTAAGGGAGGGGAGCGTGTGATAGCTAACACAGGTGGCACATAGTAGGAACTCAGTAAATGGCTGAAATTCATTTCCCGTCTGTCTCCTCTACTATTCTGAGTGACTTGAGGACAAGAACTATGGTTTCTGGTGTTTGTTCTATTTCATTTAGTTTTTGCCTTTCAGTTGGATAGTACTGTTTCCGGGCTGGAACTGGGGATTTTGAGACAGTCCTGCCCCCCACCCGCCCCCCAGCCTGGAGAATACAGTCGTTGCGTGAGGCAGGCACATAAGCAGAGAGGTTCAGGGGCGGAATGGTACATACTGGAGTCATGACTGGCCGGCATGGGGCACACGGGGAGCACAGAGCCCAACTGGAGAGAGTCAGGCCGGTCTCCTTAGGGGAGGGGCCTGAGCTGGGGGGCCGGGATAGCTGAGAAGACAGTAGCCATGTCCACATACAGGAAAGGTAAGACACCTAAGACAGCGTGGTTTATACCCCAGCGCCCTCAGCCAGGGAAGCCCTGGGCTGGGAGCAGTCTGGGCCCGTCTCTAGCCCAGGTTTGCCATATATGGCGCCCACCACCCCGCTCTACCCTACTCCACCCATTTGATCATAAGAACCCTGGTATCCCATTTTACAAATGCTCAGAGAGGTTATATAACTTGCCCAGGGACACACAGTTCTGCAGTCACAGATTGAAGGTTTTGATTTATGTCCTGCCTGCCCTTTCCACTCCACTGCCACCGCAGGACCCGGGGGACTCTTGCTCCTCTCCCGTTCCCTCTCACACACCTCCACCTCCTCTTTCCACTCTGGCTCAGCCCCACTCTCTCCCCTCCCTGCACCGGCTGAAGGAGACAAGGTCACGTCCACACATCCAGTGACACATACTTTGTCCCAAAGCCGGCGAATCAAGAGATAAACAAGTGTGGAACCCAGCGCCCTAGATGAGAGCAGAAGGAGGCACAAAGAGAGAAGGTGGAGGGAGTTGGGAGGAGGCCCGGGAGCAGAAGGCGGGTTATGATGTCGGCACAGGATCCGGTCACTCAGACAACGATGCCACCTGAATAAAAATGAGTAAAATGCTCTTGCCTAGGTAACATCGCTTGGGAACAACTGTGTTACCATCACCTCTAGCAGCAACAATGATGCGTGCGTGTGCGTGTGTGTGTCTGTGTATGTATGCACACGTGTTTACATGCATGTAGTTCTAGCTCCCCGTTGGCAAGCCTTTTCCTGCGCAGCATCTCACTTACACCTCCTTCCCTGCACCCAGAGAGTTACCAGCCTGGCCTTGAGCCACTGGGGCTACCTGCCTAAGTCCTGCTGAGAAGCACCCCTCCCCAAGACCAGCACTTTGTGGGGGGCCATATTCTGCATTCTGGCCTGCTGTGGGAACCACTGGCTCACCTCCTGCGAGTTGCCTCTCCCACTCAGCCCCAGCACCTCCACCCACTTCTCAGTCACCCAACCACAGGGCGCAACTCTTACAGAGAAAATTGTCATTCCCCTGGCCATGCAGTCTCCTGCACGGATGCCTGGTCACAGAGCTGAGGGGCTGTTAAAGTCAGGGGTGGGGAAGAGCTTCAGGTGTGCCCAGGAGAGGCATCCACGGGGCTGATGCCCAGCTCACCTTGCACCTGCCAAGCTGTTGTACCTGGGATGGGCTCTGCATGTCATCTTGGACAAATTGCTTCCTCCTGCAGGTGGCCTTCTCTCGGTTATGAAAAATGGGAGGGGGCAATGATTGGGGGAGGATAAGGCTCATTTTATTTCTAAAGTCTCTAAAGCCCCAGTATTAAGGAGCCCTGAGTTCTCCAGCCCCACACGCTTAACCCTCTCCAGGCATCACCACACCCCAGCCAGTATGGGTGAACCCATCAATCACCGGCAGAGATCAATCCCTGATCCTCCTTGTGCTAATCAGAAAGAAGCTGGCTCTGAGGAGCTGGACCTCTTCCTCATTTCCTCGTCTCCCAGGGAGGACCGCAGCCAGATGCAGTCACCCTCCCAGCTCCGCTCTGCTCCCACAAACAGATGAGCTCCAACCAACTGACTGGCCGTGCAGAAATTTATCAATGGCTCCTTCTCTCCGGAAACAGCTTTCATTGATCAAATCTGTTTCAAGCCGGCTGTTCCTGAGAATCCCCACAGGGATCAAGATTCACTTGCCTTGTGGATAAAAATAAAAACACTACCCCCCACCCCGTGTCCACAAAACTTCACTATCCCCCTTTCCTTCCTTGCAACAAACTCCCCTCACCGCAGGGGAGAGGAAGCAACCCCCCACTCCACCTAAGCGGGGAGCAAGGGGGAGCTATTCTCTAGATCTTTCCATTCTCTAGAATTCAGCGATTTAAAGGTGTGTGTGCCCCAGGTCTTCAAACACGTGTGCACGTGGGCGAGGCCCCATGGGAACACGGGGACCGGCAGCAGCCGCTGGAGTGCTGTGCTACAAGGTGGAATTGTAGTGGAGGTCTTTTCTTCTTTAACCTCTCTCTGATGTCACAATAATACTGTTTTATGAGAAATAAAATTGGATAGGAAAAGTGGATGGGGAATCAAAGGGTGCAAGTTCCAAGAACAGACTGTCATGGTTGCTAGCAACACTATCTCATAAATCAACATCTTCAAATGAAGTTAGCAGCTTAAGGGAATGGAGGAGGAAGGCTCTATAAAGGGAGGCCTATCCGCCTCCCTCCACTAAACATGGCCTCCCCTGTTGGTCCAAGGCAAGACACATCTGGGCAGTGAATGCTGAGCAGGATCAGAGAAGGAAGACAGCTCAAGGTGTTTCAATCATAACTACTAACTACTACTATCTCCATTAGGCCTGAGTGTAAAGCCTAACTCACAGGCTGTGTGCCCAGGACAAAAATGCCATTCATGTACAGGTGTTCAAGTTGTACACTGCCCAAGATGCAATATCATAGGGAGAGGTGTTATTTACATTGTAAACATACACCAACTTATCTGACAGTGTGTGGGAGGGCACAGAGGTTCCAGGCCTTCTGGCTGAGTCCTATAGCAGCAGAGAAAAGAGTCCTACATAAATCCATCTGGCACACTCATTAGTACATGCCTGCCTGTCATGGCACCTTACCCCAACTATGCTCTGGGAGGGACCTGCAGTAACTTCTCTTTCTCGCCTGCTCCTTAGGAAGCCCAGTTCCTGCTCTCACCAAGAGAACAATTTGGAATAGTTGCCTCACCCTGGTGGTGGGGGGAAGCAGGCAAGGAAGTGAGGGGTGGATAGTGTGTGTTTCTACTGGCCTGTGTGCAGGTTCAGCATCTGTGGGGTTCCTGCCCAGCGGGACCTGAAAGCTGCCCAGGCTGAATCACCTCATGTAGGGGTGTAGGTGGTATTAACTTACTCAAGGAGTTACTCAAGGAAGGGCCCTTTCTCTTTTCTTTCTTTCTTTCTTTCTTTTTTTTTTTTTTTTTTTGAATGAACACTGTATATATTTAGGGCATAAGGGCCCCCTTTCCAATTCATGCAAAGACCCTCTAGGCTAGCTGAGGCCTGGTTTGGGGGTAGGTTCTGTATTCTCCTCTATAAAAGGGGAGTGCCAAAGCACGGCTTGAGGGGGTTGTAAAAGCAGATGGCCGCACCCAGGCGTTTTGCTGGGACAGTTGAGGGAGGAGGGCTCACAGGCCCAGGAAAGCTACAGGCCTTTCTTAGTACCAGCATGGAGGGAGGTTCTGCTTGCTTCCCCTCCACTGCAAAGCTTAGCTCCGCTGAGGGGTCTGGCCCATTGCCCCCAAATCCCATGTCCCAGGACAGCTCTGTCTGACAAATAACAACCCCTCATACTCACCCCTAGTCAGCTTCAACTTCCCCCAAATTGGCCCTGAAAGGCAACAGCACGAGTGGGGGTATCTTGGATTCACCTAGAACTTTCTAAAGTGACCTGCACGGCTTTACAGTTACCTTCCCAGGACCCGTCCCCACGGAAGGCCCAGGGATCCCACTGCACAGAGAGGAAAGTAAAGGCGAGGGCCGGAGAGGGCCTCTCTCGGGTCTCAGCCCCGGCTTGGGGACCACGGATCACAGTTCTGATCCCACCACCTCCTGGTGGAACCTTGCGTCCTTCACATCCGCCCTTCAGACACTGTGCTCCAGCCAGACCAGATTACAAACTGCATCAACCAGCACAACAGACTTCTTTGAAATCCCCCACCCTCTTCCTTGCTTATTGCTCTCTAGCCCTAGTCACTCTGCATACACTACTCACCGTGGGGAGTTCCCACTGCTCCGACCCTGTGTCCCCTACACCTGCCCCTCTCCATGCCCTGTACCCCACACAGCTCTCCTGCCCCGCCGACTTTGGGTCAGGCGGGAGCCGGAACCTTCCGCGGAGGTGAGTCCTCTGCTGCAAAGCTGGAGGCGTCCTCCACTCGCTCTCCTCAAACCCGGTAAAGGCAACACAGCCTGATCACTATTCCTAGGAGACCACAGCCTGCTTTTCATTTACGCGTTTACTGAGAGGTTCTTTTATTGACACTGTTGTGATTTACATTTCCCACAAGCTCCCGGGGCCCCAGTCCCTTCCATTCTCCTCGTTGTTCAACCACGGAGCTTCTCCCGAGTGCCAGGGGCTCATGAGGCTCTTCGGAGACCTGCGGAGTAAACAGCCCCTATGTCCGCGGGAAAACGGCTAAATAGCAGTCAGAAGTTTCTTTACAAATAACTGGGCTCTTGACACTTGGTTGAGAGACGTACAGCCACCCCCAAAGGCACTTGCAAGAGAAGCATTCTCGTAAAAACCCCGCCCGCTGCCAAACTCCAGCCTTCCTGTGTGTGACTCGCCCTGGCCGGCGCAGTTCACAGAAACAGCCCCATCAGTGCAACGAGTCAAATCTCTCTTGGTTTGAGACTTGAAGATGACTCATGCACTCTGTGACTCATTACCTCTCTTTAATGGAAAGGGGAGACATTAACCCCTTCCTCGTGTACCAGCAGCCCCGCTGTGTGTCTACCTTCCTGCCGCTCTCACCTTCCCAGGCTCCAGGCAGGTGATAGGCTGGGAGGATGGAGCTTTCTATGTCGCCCATCAGGCCTCTTGACTCAGCAGCCCTGGCCTCACCTCTCCCTGGCCAGGCTGGCTCAGGCCGTGCAGAGGAAGCCACTGGTGAGGGGGATCCACCACCTTGGTGCCCACCAGCCCACGTCTCCTCCTAGGCTGCCTGATGCCCACTCTCCTACTCTCTCCTTTCCCTGCCCGAGTCTTCCTGCTGCCCACACCCACACCTCTTCAATCCTGGAACAAAGAGCAACCACCCTACCTTCTGGGGGTACAGCTCAGGTCACACCACTGCTCCAAAGCCTTTCTTGGTGCCCCTGGTCCCAGCCTCCTCAGAAAAACACCTTTTTTTTAAGATTTTATTTTATTTTAGAGAGAGAGAGAGAGCATGCAAGAGCAGGGGGTAGGGGCAGAGGAAGAGGGAGAGAGAGAATCTCAAGCAGACTCTGCACTGGGCATGGAGCCCGATGCAGGGCTCGACCCCACCACCCCAAGATCATGACCTGATCCGCAAGAGTCGGCCGCTCAACCAACTGAGCCACCCAGGCGCCCGCTCAGAAAAACATTTTTCTGCTACTTTCCCCCACTTCCTACAACCTGTTTTCCACTGGAACCAAATAATAGACAATAATAATGTCAACTATCCTATATGGCAGGCCCCAATACTCTACCCCCCTGCTGTATTTGTCTTTATCCCACAGTCACTGTCTAACTCACTATATATTTTACTGATTTCTCATATTCTCCATCTCCCTCCAGTGTAAGCTCTCACATGACAATGTAAGTTCTACAAGGAAGGGATTTGTGTGTGTGTGTTGTTCAGTGCTGTGAAACACATGGGGCCTGGCACACAATAGGGGCTCAGACATCATGTGTTGAATGAACGGATGAGTGAGTGGACAGTGAGAAGTGACATCATGTGTCCCGCGTACTCCCTTCACACGTATCACCCTCGTTCATTTTTGTGATAGCACCAATAGGTAGGTGCTTTTATTCTCTTTACTTTACATGTGCAAGAAAACTCACTGAGTTCCGAAGGTCACAGAATCTGAATGAGGATAGAGCAGTAGGACATTGTAGTTCTGTCTGGCTCGACACTCCCCGTGCACGGTGGGGTGAAGAAGGACCCAGGCCCGACTGACCCCAGCGCCAAAGCTCTTAGATGTCACTCTCTGCTCCTGAGCCCCACACCCCCTATGCTGCCTCCCAAGCCTCTTTTCCCCAGTAATCCTCAGGCCTAACCTTGTTTGTCTGTCTATACCACTCTCCCATCTACACCACTTCCTCCATGAAGCTGTTCCTAATCCCTACTGTTGGGCCTTAGCTCTTTAATCACTTAAAAAACAATCTTTTATGATATGCACATCTATCTTCTACCACTAAATGGCGAGTTTTTGAAGGCACGATGCGTGGATCTGAATCACAGCCCAGAGCACATGTGGCATCTTACAAATAATGAACATGCAATAAACACTTGTTAAATGAATGAAGGGAAAGAAAATAGCTTTAAAATTGCCTTGTCTGAGCTGATTGAACCATAATGGAGGCAGTGCCTAGTAGATTTTGAAGACAGAAACAGATATAGATGAATGGATAAAATTATATAGAGAATTTTTCATAAATATTCCTAATAGTTTTTCAAGTTTTCATTTACTCAAATTTACTCCATTGTTGAAATGTTACTAAGTAAGCACTTAAAAATACTTATACTATTGTTTGTAAATACTGCCATGCATGATACTGTCCCCTTCATTATTTTAACCCTGACATGCCTTTTCAACATCTAGGTATTTCTCCCAAGCTTAATCTAGGTATTTCTCTTAATAGACTATATAGATAATGTTATCTATGTAGTATATATAATATATATTGGTATATAATGTACTAATGCATAGTGTATTAATAGAAAATTTGAGTCTCCAACAGACCGGAGACACCTGCCATTGAAAAGTGAGTTTGTTACTCACAGATTCCCAGTAGAAGGGGATAAGCCAGGCCTTGGAGGGCCACTCAGAGAAGCACTGGAGCCGGTCAGGAGGCAGAAAGAGACAGGGGAGCTGTGAGCAAGGGTTTTTATTGTGGTTTCTGCAGCAAAGAACAGCAAGCAGGATAAGCAGGCTTAGAATTGGCTAGCCTAAATAGTTTGGGTGGGCTCTAGGGCATAGGAATCGTCCCTAGTTGTCTGGTACCTGGCCTTGGGGTGATCAGCACAGGTGGATCGCGGTATGGAGTTTCAGGAGCCGATGAAGGAGGTGGTTATATCCAAAAAGTACCCTAGCAGGTAAGTTGTTTGCTACCTCTAGGAATTGCCTAGCTCTGGGAAGGGCAGTCCCTCCAAAGTCAGCAAGGCCCCAGATTTCCAAGCATGCAAATATAGACAATAAATGACATGGTTAATACAACCCAGCTGAGGGAGGACACGCTCTCTGACTCAACGAGCTGATTCATTGGACCTGGGCCTGCAGATTTCTTGTCATACCAGGCCTGGGCTCATTCCAGAGCTTCCATTTCAGGGCAAAACTGTCCTAGTTCACATACCTTCCCAGACAACCTCTGGGAAGAAAGAGGCTCAGGGAGGTGGATGGACTGACCCTGCATCACCCGGTGGATGGCAAGACTGGACCAACACAAGACTAGTGCTCCTAAAGATGACAAACTGGATGGCGTAGTCTAGGGTCCCTCTGTGGAATCTCAGACTGTCAGGTGGGAGGACCTGCTCCAATCCAGCCCAAGTCCCTTGTCTTTCAGAAGAGGAAAGGGCTGAGAATGATTCCCGGGGTCAGGATCAAAGTCTAGATCCCCTGTTAACTCATGCTGTGCTCTTCCCACCCCCACCTCCCTGAGTTATTCAATAAAAAATTACTATTTTATTAATAACAGTACGGTCATCACCGTCATCTTCCTCTTCATCATCATCTCCCTGGTTTTCATTTAAATGGAAAACCCGCACTCCTTTGTCCCCTAATGCCATAAGGAAGTACTGACTGGCCCAAACCCAGAGACTGGATTTTTTAAAACTCAGGTCAGGCAACCAAGATCCTTGGGGGTTCAACTGGCCTTAAGCTCTGATTAAAGCCTGCATCTGAATGAACAGAGCTTCACGTCTCCAGGGAAGGAAAGAAGTGAGCTCAAAGGCATGTGGAAACCCAGCCCTCCTGAGCAGAAACCACAGAAGCCCCTGGGGCCAGGCTGGGGCTAGACTGGATGGGGGGGAGGGGGTGGACAGAGATGGGGGGCATGGAAGCACAGATTCAGGTTTATACCCACTTAAGGCTCAGAACTGTTCTCTGAGCAGACCATGAACTTCCAGACTTCTCCGCCCTTGTGCTGGGGGCTCCCTCTACCTAGACTTCCCACACCTCCTCACCTGGGAAGTCCTTCACCAGCCCTCAGATCCAGTTAGGGAAGCCCTTCCGATCCCCATCCCCTCTGGAGGACAACCCACTGTGTCCCACGGTGTTCTGTTCATCTGCCCCAGATGGACTTCAGCAGAGGACACGGCGAGGGGTTATTGAAAATAGCCATTGCTAGCAACCACATTGTTCTTAATCAGCACAAGTTCCCTGCAAGGCTGGTGTTAGTGTCCCCACTTTACAGATGAGGAAAGTGAGGCCCAGAGAGCTGAACTAACCCTCCCAGAACGCTTCATCCAGCAAGGGAGACAGAGTCTGGACCCTACCAGTTTCCCACAAACTCCATGCCTAAGGTCTAGCCTCGTGGCCAAACTGCCTGGCTTTCTGGCTACACTGTGAGATCTGGGAAGGCAAGGACTCTGTCTAATTATGTTTGGCAAATCCTCAGAGCTGAAATCTTTCTGATGAATGAATACACAAACATGAATGGATGCGTGGACTGTGGTTGTTCCTTTTATTCTTATGACTGGTAAGAAGATTCGGTGGAATGATATGTTAGGGTGAGAGCTGACCTGCTGTATCAAAAACACCCCTAAAGGCAACGGCTCAAACAGAATATGATTTGGTTTCCCCTGCATGTGACAGTCCAGCTGTGTAGACGGCTCTGTTCAGAATATAAAATGGTGTGGTCTCTTTGGGAAACAGTCTGGCAACTTCTCAAAAAGTTAAGCCTCGAGTTGCATGTGACCCAGCAGCTTGCTCTGAGTTTTGTATCCAAAAGAACTGAAAACCCGTGTCCACACAAAAATGTGTACATGAATGTTGGGAACAGCATTATTCGTAATAGCCAGAAAGTGGAAACAACCCAGTGGATGAATTGATAAATAAAATCGTGTACACACACATAATGAAGTATTATTTGGCCATAAAAAGGAATGAAGGACTGACACATGCCACACCATGGAGATCATGCTCAGTGAAATTGGCCAGACATATACCAAATGTATGACCCTGGGCAATATGTAATGCTCTGTGTCTCAATTTCCCCATCTTTAAATAGGTATATTAATATGTCATAAAGTTTTAAAGTAATTAAATGAAATGATGTGCATGTAGAAATTAAATCAGGGCCTGGCACTATACAAACGCTAGCTATTAGTATTAATACCTGCAAGAATAAATAACCGAAGGAGAGGTGATTACTGTTGTGTAATTTACTGATTCTGATCTTGCCCAGCCCCCCCCCACCCCAGTCCATCCTTTTCTCGGCATACAGCTGCCCAGTTAGACCATATTTCCCAGCCCCTCTTGGGCATGATGTGGCCACATGACCAAGTCTCCCCTCGGAACAGGAGCAGCAGTGACACGTGCAACTGCCCCAAGTGGGGAAAACCTGTGGGCTCTCCACTTCTCCCCACGGGCTGGGGAAAGCAGTGCATGGACAGCGCCCTTGGAGACCACCGGTTGAGAAGGGCAAAATTGACCCATTAGCCTGTGTCCCGATCAGATGACTTCTTTTTTTAATTTATGTTTTAAATTTAAAAAGGTAAGTGTCCAATTTAGTGGGTTTTAATGCAAGCACAACGTTGTGCAGCCATCACCACCATCTAATTTAAGAATATTTTTATCCATCAGCAGTCATTCCCCGTGCCTCCCCTCCTGCCCTCCTGCCCCTGACCACCACTAATCTGCTTTCTATCTCTGTGGGATTTATCTGTTCTGGACATTTCATATAAATGGGATCGTGGAATACGTGGTCTTTTACATCTGGCATCTTCCAGTGAGCATTATGTTTGCAAGATATATCTCCATGGTGTAGCATGTGTCATTCCTTCATTAATGCTTTTGCTTTCCACGATGCTCTGTGGACACCTCCAGCTAGTATTTTCACTGGGTGAATCTAAGGCACAGGCACTTAAGCAAGAGTTAAGCTAAATCCTTCAATGAACGACAGCTATGGTGTTCTTGAACTTTGGTGGGTATCAGAACCATCTCTGGAGCCTATTGAAATGTTGAAGACGCATCCTTCTTCTAGCTCAGAATCTCGGGGCAGGGGGAAGGAGGGGACATGTCTCAAAGCTCCCACAGGCAGTCGAGTGTGGAGCAGAGTCTGAGAACGTTGACAAAGCCAATGATCGGTCAAAGTTTGCCCACATGCTCAGAGCACTCTGTGGTCAGGCTCCTTTGGCTACATTACCCCACTGGATCCTTCTCACACTCCTGTGAGGCCAGTACATCCCCATTTTACATTTGGTGAAGCAGAGGCCCAGAGAGGAAGTTGGAACCCCAACTTGCACCTTCTCCCTGGATGTCCACAGCTCTGGCCCATCTGTGACACTTTCCAGGGAGGTACACCATTCACTCTGTGACCCGCTTCAGGGGCTCACCACCCCAGGAATCAGCCTCATCCAACGATCATGAAGACAGATCACCCTCGCCAACAGTGTGATTATTCACCTCCTTTCTGCCATCTCCTCAGACCATGGAACCTCAAGCCTTAACCAGGGGTCACCTGAGGAGACTGCTAAAACAGAGCTCATCCCTGAAGATTCTGATGCAGTGGGTCTGAGACGTGGCCTGGGAATTTGTATTTCACTGGGCACTCCAGGGCCAGCCTAGTTTGGGAATTCCTTGTGGGTCCTCTAGTTCAGCCTTCTCATTTTATGCAGGTGGGAGCACAAACCCAGAAGGGGCCCTTCCTCACCCTGTGTGTTAAACTTTTAATAGCTCCCTACTGCTCTCAGGCAGACCCCAGCTCCTTCCGTCAGAGCTAATTCCTCCTCTTAAGGATCTTGTTTCAAATATTCAGAAAACTCTCTTACCTCCATCTGGAGCAATTCTTCCCTATCCTCCTCCCACTTTGCTTAATTGCTTGCTCATTCTGTCAGCCCCACAACACCTCCTCCAAGCAGCCTTCCTTGATCCATTAAATGGTCCAAGGGTTAGTGTTCTTTGGCCTCCCACAGCGTCAGTACTCCACACTGAACCACAATGACCTGTTGACTTGCTCTTCTCCCTTCAACGTCGTAAAGGCAGGGATCACCTGGTCCTTGCACATTATAGATCTTGGTTGAATGAGGAAGGAAGGAAGGAAGGAAGGAAGGAAGGAAGGAAGGAAGGAAGGAAGGAAGGAAGGAAGGAAGGAAGGAAGGAAGGATGAAATAAACAGAATGAGCACCCCAGGGCCCCATGGCTCATGCTTCCTTCTCTCCAGCCTCCAGATTGCAGGAGGAGGTGGGACGGTGTCCTTGGGGCCTCGGCACTGGGAGGCGCCACGGGCCCCGCGCCTCCGCACGTCGCCGCGGAGAGGGAGGGACCGGCGGGCGGGCAGCTGCGGAGCCATCTGCTGCGCAGGCGGAGGCTCCCGCCCCAGTGTTTGTTTACAAACCAGGCTCTGCGTGCGAGAGAAACACCGCTTCGCTTCCAGGCGCGCAGAGGCCGCTGCCAGCCGGGGAGGAGGGGCGCCGGGGCGGGGGACCGGGATGGGGACCGCGGAGGGGACCCGCGCAGAGGGCGCGCGGCCAGCACGTCTCCGGTCCGCAGGCCCTCCCGCACCTCCACTGCTGCCTTCACTCCAACCGCACCAGCGAAGGCCCGCGTTCCAGGTGGGCTCCGCCTCTAAAGACTAGCGGTCCCCCGGCCCCATGTGGCACACAGACCCCGGTAACAACAGTGTCTATGTTACAAGGGCGCGTTAAGGATTACATGAGGTAATGCGCACAGTGGCACTTAATACACATAAGCTACTGTAGCATCAATGTGGGTGACAGGATGGGTCTGAAGCATTTTACGAAACATCTCTCTCTAGTCCAATTTCTCACCCAACTCAGGAAACCCCTTTCAGACAGTCCCAGGTACAGACTATAAGGCCTAGATTAAAATTCATTTCAGGAAAAAAAAATTCAATTTGAAAACGAAAAACATTCTGATGTGAGTGCATTTCTGGCTTTACCATTTTTACTGCCGTTCAGCCCTGCAGCCACAAGCCCCAGGGCAGGCTCAGAGCTTGGGGAGAGTAGCAGGTGGAGACCAAGCTGAACGACCTCCTGCAAATGCCACCCCTGAGTGCAGGTCTCAAGGGAACTGGCTGCCATTGCCAAGGTGAAGGACCGTCACCCAGGCTCGCAAGAATGGGCGGTGATGGAGAGAGACGGAGCTGGTAGCCTACAGCCCTCCCCTTCACGGCACCTGTGTTGAGATCTCCTGCTTCTTCTGCAGGAGGAAGCCTGTGGAGCCTTGATGGTGCCAAAACTAGGCATGAGATGGGGCTGTTCCCCATACACTCTCCAAGGGATGGTGGTGCAAAGCGCTTGTCCTGGATTTGTTAGTGCCCAGGGCTTTGTTTCTATATGATTATTGGTTTGTTTGGGTTTGTTTTTTGTTTTGTTTTTTTTCCAGATCTAAGGATTGAAGAGGTTACAAAGTGATGACAAAGAGTCGGTCACAGTTTCTGCCCACAAAGGAACTCATGTTCTAGGAAAGGGAGACAAAAAGAGCAGGAAATACACCTAAACCTACTGTGTGCCAAGTACTAAGTTTGGTGTTTCTCTAGCAGTCTATTCTACAAATACGTTTTGCACCATGAACTGGGTGCTGAGGATGGAACAGAGAACAAGTCTTGTAGTCCAAGAGAAGCAATTAAAAATATAGGCAACCACTGAATAACACAGGGATTAAGGGCCTCAATCCCCCATGCAGTCAAAAATCCATGTATAACTTCTGACTCCCCAGAAACGTAACTACTAATAACCTACTGTTGACTGGAAGCCTTACTGATAACATACACCATCAATTCACAGATTTTTATATGTTACTATGTATTATATCCTGTAGTCTTACAATAAAGTAAGCAAAAGAACATAAAATATTATTAACAAAATCATAAGGAAGAGTGACAGTACTAACAGTACTATAATATATTTATTGAAAAAATCCACGAATAAGTGGACCCACGCAGTTCAAACTCATGTTGTTCAAGGGTCAACTGTAATCTCAATGACAACCCATGAACCATAAGGGAAACACCTCTTTCAATCTTGACACCAACCCTATTTGCAGCCCTGAATGGCAAATACGATTTTCTGCATTTTACAGATATGGAAATTACGGCTCAAAGAGAAGAAACAACTGGACCGAGATCTCTGAGCCAAGGTTTGGAGGCAGGACCAATGACTGTGTTCTGACTGCAAATGGCCACCTAGGGGAGGGGATTGGAAATGGCCCACCTCCCAGTTCCCAACTAAAACAGTGGGGCTGTAGCACCATGTTCCAACCATGGATGGTGAAGACTCTTTGCTGAGGCTAAAGCAGACTAGGACTACACTTGGAGAGCCCTGTTTTTAAAGTTCTGAGCTGGTAAAAATGTGAACAGACACTTTGACTCGGAGCCACCATCTGACCGTTCGCTTTGGTAGAAGCATGGGCCCATTGAGCACAGCCCCTCCCGAGTCTGGGTAGGTGAAAAGACGCCTCTTCCCATTCTCCCTCAATGCAAGTCCACTTATGCATTCACTCATTCAATACATGGTGAAAAACTGTCCTGCCTGGAGAACTCCAGACCCCAATCAGGGAGAAGGAAACACACATCCCACATAAGGTTAAAGCTGGAAGGGCCCTGTCCAGGGTGCTGGGGGAAGCACAGAGGAGGAAGGAGGGTTAAAAATCCAGGAGCAAGTGGCTGAGGGCAGGTTGAGCCCATTCAACTTCCTTGGTACATAGATGAAGGAGGAGGAGGAGGGAGCTTGGGCAGAAGAAGAGAGAAGGCAGAGGAGAGCTGCTGGCTGCGGGAGCAAGGGCTTAACTGGAGGCCATTAAAACGAGTCTGAGCCGGTGTGCTTGGGTCAGGCAAGGACACAGCCAGGATTAGATGTTGCTGCTCTTAGCTCCCCAGCCCTCATCCCTTGGCTACGCTCCCCCTTCCAAAGAGCAGGCAGGAATTGTAACGGGGTGAAACCAGGACAGCAGCAGGCTAACACATGCAGGGGAAAGCAATCTGAAAACCCAGAATTTCACGGGACAGACAGGCTGGGATAACCAGGAAGCTGAGAGAAAATAGCCCTGACAGTGGAGAGCAAGTTAGAGCCAGTCTGCAAGGGTGACAGGGCAGGAGGAGAAGGTGCTGACCCCTGGGCCATCCTGCGTTCTCAATGACTCATGCCCAGGCTCACCCAGGCAGGATCTTCCAGCTGGAAAGGCACACTGCCCAGGGTGTATGAGGTGCTTGCCATGGGCTGGGGTACGGGCTATGGGGAGAAATACTCACTCATGTACCCAGGAAATCTGCGGAGTCAAGGCCGAAGGGTGGGGAGAAGCTTCAGGGCTTCTCAGGAGACCCAGGGGAGGAACGTGCGATCTACAGCCAGATGATTACATGCAGAATCAGATCTCTAGCTAGGCGCATGCCTGGATTTGTACGTTCCTTCAGTTAGCCCCACTCTCCTCAGTCCCCCAGTCAGAACCTATAAATCAAATGTGCAGGCACTAAGACCTCTGGTTTTGTGAGGTCAAGAGTCACTTCATCATCCCTGCCTTTCCTCTAGGTACCTGGTATAGCATCAGACCCAAACAAAATGGGGACTGAAGACTGATTAAATGCACTAAAGGCAGAGAGATTCTATTTAAAGCAGTTTTGCTAAATCCTTCAAGATAGCAAAGAATTCCACAGTAATAAACAGAATTACCCTCTAATGAGATCTGGTCTTAAAGTTTGAGTTCCACTTATTTTATGGAACAAACCTTCTTTTAAATACTGTGACATCAACGACTATGTATTTACCTAAATGGTTCCTTCTTCCCTGCTGAGCACACAGCCACCATTTCCCAGCCTCCTTGCAATCAGTGTGACCAAGTTCTAGCCAATGGGAGGTGAACAGAAGTGAGCATCCCTTCCCGGCCTGGCCCGTAAAATCCTCCCACCGGTAACTGTCCATCGTCTTTCCCCATGCACTGGCTAGAGATAGAAGATGGAGTAGCCTAGGCTCTGAAATCACCTGGAAGGCTGCCCATGAATGACCTCACTGGTCGCCGCCAAAGGATGTGGGCTGGGGAGCTAAGAGCAGCAGTATCTAATCCTGGCTGTGTCCTTGCCTGACCCATGCACACCGACCCATGCACACCTGATCCATGCACTCCTACATGGACAGGAAATAAATTTAAGTACTGTTAAGCCATCAACATTCTGGCATTTATCTATCGTAGTGATCCAACACCAGCCTAAGTAAAGAAGCACTCACTATGCGCATAGCACATGGTAAGCCAGGCGGGGGTTGGTTATGTACAGGTAAGAGTAAGTAAGAATATGCAGGGAAGGGCCGGATGCTGGGAACATCCACAGAGACACTTGGCTCAGTGGGGATTTTTGTAACATTCCCCACCCCCCACCCATCCCCAGCTGCAACTTGGACCTGGCCATGACCGCTCACTAATCACTTCTCCTCAACTCTCCCCATTAGTGACCATTCTGCCAGACATTTGGACCTAACTGAGGCACCCCCTTTTTTTTCCAATTAGAGACTGAGTGAATGCATCTCTTTGTCTTCAAACTTTTTCCTTGAGCTAATAATTTTCCTTAAAATCTTCTGAACTTGCCGTCCGGTGTGACAAAAAGCTTACTGAATGCCTTGCTGCAACCTTCTATTTCACTCTATCTTCTAAAGTTGCCTTTTTATAGCAACGCGCGGCAACCCTTCCATTTATACTGTGTTTTTGTCTCTGTCCCTTTCACGCATCATTTCTCCACAGTGCCTCTTCAAGTCTTCCCATCTCATTCTCCCCTCTGCCCTGCCACTGTTTCTTTTCCAAGAAATGATTTCCCCTCACCTTCCGTGCATTTCCTCCCTTCCCAGCACCTCGATCACAACCCCACTTATTCTCCGGGACACATGTCCTCCTTTCAAACTAGAAAAGAGAATTAAAGCTTCCCTTTTGGTTCTTGTTCATTTCTGCCTTAGTTAAGTCGAGCCATGTGGCTAACTAATTAAAATTACTTGGTCATTACCATTCTTACTCGCCTGCCTCCTGTGGTGGTAGCCTGTTGTCTTCTGATCTCCCCTGACCTAATTTCTCATCATGCTAAGAGGGGGTGATAAAAACCCCACCATTTTTCAAGAAAAGAAGCATCAATACTTTGTAAAGGAAATAAATTGCTGAGTCAAAAGTATATTCCAAGAATTGTCATGATTTGTTCTCAAGTTTTACCTCCTTAAACATTCCGGGTTTTGCCATTGTAAGACATACACACCAACTTTTACCAAATCTCTTTATACATTTCAAATACTCCAGACTCCATCCTTTCCTTCCTATTTTTCCTCCGGGTATTTAGACTCCTGGCACTACCAGAAAAAACAAAAAAACAAAAACCAAAAACTGTAATATAAACGGAAGGCACAAAAATCCTAAAGTAACTTATGAAAGACTGTGAACCAATTAAGGAAGGGGCAAGATCTATGGATCTTGTGTATCCAAGACTAAGGATACTTGCTGTCATTGAGCGTTAAATTGATCCCTAAACTTCAATGCAAGCAGAGTTAATGACAAAGCAGAAAAAGAATTATGACAAAGATCCCAATGGTTAATATTAGAAAGCATACTGTACATGACTGGCTTCTTCGTTACTCTTGTAATAAAGTCGTGGAAACGCTTCTAAAATATTTCTTTACTTCCTGCCATTTGCTAAAAGGATATGTTATGCTGATAACATAAAAAAATCATTATCATAAAAATAAAGACAAGAGACATGCTAAATGGGGATATATGTGTGGAAGCAGAAATAATTATTTTTCTTTTAAAAGCTAGGCTCAAGAGAATGAACACAATTGAGTCCAGAACTTAGCTCTGAGCTTCCTAGCAACCACTGCAAAGATGGAAACAAGGGAATATTACTGAATTTTCCCTAACTGTAGTTGTAGAGATGATTGCCTCCTAACCATGAACAATGAGAGGAAGTTGTCCCATGGGTCTTATCATTTCCCTTAATCTTTAGAAAGAACTTTCCAAGGATTTTTATCACCTAATCCTCAAATTCCTGGCATGCTCCATGGGCCAATGGCTTCATCATATTACCAGCTCTCTGCCTCCAATGTGACTTTCCCTTACCCTTTGATTCAGTCATTTGGGTACCATGACCTTGATATGCATCCATATCAGCCATACCAACTGTAGTCTTGTCCACATATTTTTTTCTTTAGTCGCATTTTTAGTTAATAAATTTTTTGTCATTCTAGGAATCATAGCTTTGTCATGCTGGTTGCAGGATGTTTTCCCTAAGACACATTAAATAAATGTCTGTAAAGATGATACCATTCTTGAGACTCTGTTAGCGCAGTTCTGATGTCACCAGCTCCGCTCCCCACACAGTTCATAAGGGAACCTCTGTCAGAGAATGTTTCTCTCCAGCCTCTACTTGACCCTGCCCATTTTAGTCTCAGACTGTCATAGCCGACACACAACCTCCCTCGCTCTCTACGTCTAACAGGATTGTCTTTCTGGCTTGTGAAAAACCTCCTCCTTCCTCACGTTCCACCTGAATTCCATCTCCCCCCACCCGCCAAGACTAGTTCAAGTCCTACCTTTTCCATGGAGTCTTTCCTGATATCAGCCTTGAATCTGGACTTTCCTCCACTGACCTCCCAGAGCACTCATCTGGCTCCTAACGTGACACAGCAGATGTCCTTAAATATATAGTAAGTTCTTGTATAAGAACTAAGCACGTAGTAGGTGCCCAATAAACATGGCAACATGTCAGGGCTGAGCTCTGAATTTGGGGTCAGGAGACCTGGGTTTGTGGGTAAATGACTCTTCAAGTTTCAGTTTATCCAGCTATAAAACGGTGAAGAAGTGGGTAGAGCGGGGATCTCACATTCTCTGAGGTCTCTGCCATCTTGCCCCCCATGTTAAACTCCTGCTTTCTTTGGTACCCCACTGCCTTCTGTGTAGATTCCCCTTTGTGCACCCTGACTTTAGCTTTTTCTGCTGTAAAGGTGCCTTGTGATTTCTCTCCAGGGTGTCCTACCAGTGGATTCTTTAGCAGTCAGTAGCCCTTCTTGTCTGTAAGACAACTCCCTCTGCTCCTCACCTTCTGCTCATGGCAGACACATCCCAACATCCTGGACAGCCTTCTGTCCCTGATCCCTGTCCTGAAACTGGCCTTAGTGCCTGTCGGTTCTACTCGGCCTATTTTCAGCCTCCCTTTTCCTCTGCTCAGTATCTTTGCTTCCCACTTTTTCTTTCCTCGGAAATGCAGGACATTTTTGTCCTGTATAAACAAGACTTCTCTTGTTTTTGCACAGAAGCCACAGAGTACCGGACTGTGCAATGATAGAAGCATTCTGGTCCAGTCACAGCTCTACTACTGACTGGCTCTGTAACTTTGGGAACGCGGCTTAAACTTTCTGAGCCTCAGTTTCCACTTCTATTCAGTAGGGATGACACTGTCCAGGCTGTCTCATAGTCACCAGCTGAGACCATGGTGTTCAAAGTGTGGCTGTCAGCACCTCCTCCTTCTGTTCCTTGCTACTTCCTGGGCCCAGCTCAAGTCAGCCCCCTGTCCCACCATCTCCTCTACCAGCCAATGAGGCCGCTCCTGGGAAGAGCTCTTCCTCGGAAGCATGTGCACAGCGCTTTAGAGGTTACACAGCATTGTCTCATATACTACCCTTTGATCCTCAAAGGATCCCTTTGATCCTACCTGTTGTTAATCAGTCTTCAAAAAGACATCAATCCAGGGGCACCTGGGTGGCTCAGTCGGATGGGCCTCTGACCCTTGATTTCGGCTCAGGTCATGATCTGGGGGTCATGAGATAGAGCCCCGTGTCGGGCTCCGTGCCGGGCATGGAGCCTGCTTGGGATTCTCTCCCCTTCTCCTTCTGCCCCTCCCCTCTCCCTCTCTCTCTTTCTCTCTCTCTTTCTAAGGAAAAAAAAAAAGAAGGCGATCCAGATACAGGCTATAACATGGATGGGCCTTGAGGACATGAAGTGACATAAGCCAGTCACAAAAAGACAAATGCTGCATGATTCCACTTACACGAGGGATCAAAAGTAGTCAAAGTCATACAGACAGAAAGTGGAATGGTGGTTACTGGTGGCAGGGGCCAGGAGAGAAAGGAATGGGGAGTTGTAATATAATGGGAACAGAGTTCTGTTTTGCAGAACGAAAAAGTTCTGGAGATGTTGCATAACTATGTGACTATAAGTAACACTACTGAATGTACACTTAAAACTTAAAAATGTTTGAGATGGGGGAGCCTGGGTGGCTCAGTCATTAAGCGTCTGCCTTCGGCTCAGGTTATGATCGCAGGGTCCTGGGATCGAGTCCCGCATCAGGCTCCCCGCTCAGCGGGGAATCTGCTTCTCCCTCTCTCACTCCCCCTGCTTGTGCTCTCTCTCTCTGTATCTCTCTCTGTCAAACAAATAAATAAAATCTTTTTAAAAAAGGCTTGAGATGGTAAATTTTATGCCATGTATATTTTACTACAATTTAAAAATTTTTTAAAGATATCAAACTCTTACACTTTTTAAAGTGAAGTATTATAATCATTGTGGCCACTTTTCAGATGAGGAAGCTAGGGCTCGTAAAGGCTCACCTAGGACGTGCATCCAGGTCTTCAGACCCTGACCTCGCCTTCCCCCCTCTGGAAGCACTGGGGGAAAGCATGAGAGGCCCCCCCTGAGCCACAGGCATCAGCACACAACAGGCCCTCTGAGCCCAGGAAAGGACCCCCATGCCCTTTCACCACAGCTCAGGAAGCCTGTTGGCCCTGGCCCGAGAGACCTGCAGGCCTGTTGTCCTTTGTCCCCAAGACCAAGCTCAGCTCCCCTCCATCTGGCTCCCATCTGCATCTCTCACCTGCAGCATCCTCACACTCTGTGGATGTCTGGCCATTGCCACGTGGCCAGCCCCAGCCAGCAGCAGGCTGGGGTGAATACAGCAGTGGCCCCCACAAGCCATGTTTCTCTTGCTTCATGGTGTGTGAACAGGGGCTCCCTCTTCCTGCTCTGCTCTGTGTTCCTTCTACATGACTCAATTTAGCTGGCTCCTCTCAGGGAGTCTTCCCTGGTCTCCATGTGGAATTAAATTGCCCTCCTCTGGGTCCCATTGAGCCTGCTTCTTGTCTGAAGCTGATCACCCTGTTCTGCCATTGTCTCTTCCCTATAGACCCCTTCCCCTTAGACCCTAAGGTCTCAGAGGCAGGAGCCAAAAGTTCCCCGACCTTACCTCCTGCTGGTTGTAGCCTTGGGTCAGTGGAGCGGGATGGGGCTGCACAGGTGCATATAGAAGTCACAAAGAAAGGAAAAGATCCCAGGCCAGGATGAATTTGGGGACAGAGCTGCATGGTGCTGCCTCTTCTAGTGGAAGAGATGCCTCATGTGAGCCATGGATGGCTAGGGTACTGACAGAGGCTGGCGGGGGATAGGAGAAGCAGCTGTCTGTGTAGGAAGGATGATGCAGGCACCCAAGTCATTTGGCTGAGGAGGACATGGCTCTGACTCTCTCAGCACAGGCAAGAGCCAGAGAGAGCCTGAGGTGGTTGTCTGAGGTTCTGGAATAAACTTGCGATGTGGTTTGAACTTGCATCCTTCCCTGGATTCCCTCAAACTCCGGACACCTGGACCAGCCACTGTGGTGACCTGGGCAGAACTCCCCGACCTGGGTGATCTTGACCAATCATGTCCTCTCTGAGCATGAGCAACCCCTTCTAAAAATCCAAAGAGTTCAACTGAACGATCCCTGAGGTCCCTTTTAGTATTAACATTACATGATTATAAATGTTTACAATACTTTGTGGGGTTACTCACTATGTCCCATGCAGTGAAGGATTATTTATCTTAGATATGAACCAAGCAACAAGAGATGTTTCTTTGGGGCGCCTGGGTGGCTCTGTCGTTAAGCGTCTGCCTTCGGCTCAGGTCATGATCCCAGGGTCCTGGGACCGAGTCCCACATCGGGCTCCCTGCTTGGCGGGAAGCCTGCTTCTCCCTCTCCCACTCCCGCTGCTTGTGTTCCTGCTCTCACTGTGTCTCTCTCTGTCAAATAAATAAATAAAAATCTTTAAAAAAAAAAAGAGAGATGTTTCTTTAAAGGTAAAGTTTCCCAAGGTGAGAAAACCACCCTCCTCTGGGCTGCCTCACCCCCTGGCCTATGCTTATTGGGGTAGAGACAGCCTGTAGTTTGCCAACATTCCATTTCCCCTTATTCCTGGACCCCAATCCCCAGCTTTCCTTGTAGCCAGATGTGGCCACATGGCTAGATCTAGGGAATATGAGTCAAAGTGGTATATATCACTTCCAAGACAAGACTTAAGAAGTGGATGTGCCTCTCTATATATGTCACCTGGATGCAGGTGACAATGATGGCAGAGATGGAGCAGGCTTGGGTTATGGAGGAGGGCCACCAAGTAGGAATATTCACCTCCAACCACTCCATGAGGACGAAATGAACTTCTATAGGGTTAAGTCACCAGGCCAGGGTCTGTTTGTTACTGAAGCTGTGCCTATGCTAACAGATTCATTATTACCCTTCTAACCCTATATTTTGAGTGGGTGTCCTATATCTGCCATCTGTCTGCCTCCCCCACTGGACCCTGAGCTCTTAAAGCCCCAGAGTCAGGTTTTACTCCTCATCAAGCCTCCAGGGTCAGTGTCAGTGCCTGACTCAACAGCAGCTTGTTTATTTGAGAAGAAATGTCACAACTTGAACAGCCCCTTCTAGCACATCTTCTCTCTGTGGCCTTGTGGTTGTCCTCTGCTCCACCTGGAGGGTCACTTACAGCTCCATCAGCTCAAACTGTCGGTGATAACACGGGCCTTGGTGACCATTCTCACCCAGAGGCAGCATGGGGGGCATTGGAAGCTGAGCGGGGTGGCCTTGGTTGTCCTGCTGACTGGGTGTGAGGGGCATTCCTGGCATACAGTGGGTGCAGGCTGGGCAGGCTGCACATTCCTCAAGGAACAACAGTCCCTGCAATGAATTGTCCTGTCCTTATGCCATTAGTGGCCTGACATTGATGCTCATGACGCTGGCACTTCCTGTGACATTTCCCACGGTTTCTTGCCTCTTCGCCTTACCATCAGCTGAAAGCCTTCTTTCTTTTCCCTGTCTGCTCCCTGTCTGCACAGCAGATTCTTCCCCTCTCTCTCCAGTAGGCTCTGCAGGGAGCTGACTGCTTCCAGCAGCCCTGACTTGGTGGCTGGGCCGGGCTCCCACACGTATGGGCTTCCTGTCTGAACACAGACTGCCCACCATCCCTATCCCCCAGAGAAGGACCACAGAACAGCTCCCCATTCCTGGCAATGAGGTTGGCAGGAATCCCACAGGAACACGGGCTCCTACCAGGACTGTGGCTTAGCCCCAACCCAGCTGGGTGCTTGTGGTGCTAATACCCACACGGGCTCCCATCAGCAAACAACCCACACGAGCTGATGTGAAACCCTGCTCCCTTTGCCACCCCCACGCCCGCACAGACACACACACACACACACACACACACACACACACACACACACACACACACATTCATGAGCCAACAAGAAGCACGGTTATGTGCATTGGATCCCTGGCTGCCCACTCCACTGATAATAATTGATTTTTTCCTTCAAAAGGCATCTGCTAGGCAGTTAACTCCTACTTTTACCTTCACTCCCTTCCATGCCTATAATCTCTCATCCGTCACCCCACCCTAGGCTGCCACTTTTCAGTGGAGCAGCTAACTCACTGCTCCATGTTTAACCTAAACTTGATGTCCCTAACTGTGGCTAACTTCAAAGAGCAATCACCCAGCCTTTTGTGTTGGTCCCCTCCTCTCCTCCATCAGCAGGTCTGAAACCAACACCACAATCTCAGCCACTGGTTAGTTCCTGCACTGTAGTGGTTGTCACGTTCACCTCACAGTCGTCGCCACCAACTGTGGCACCTTGGAAATAAAAATGGCTCTCATTCATACACATGATTCTATTTCTTAATGGGATAAAGAGGAGAGGCCTCACTGTCTTTCATGAGGTGAGCTTGTTCTCCCCTGAAAGAACTGGCTGAGAAATCTATATTTGGAAGGACCCTGCTCAGCCCCTCCTTGACGGGTGCCCGGGGTTCCTTCTCTATCTAAAGCAGAATAAGCAAGCCCCACTAGCCCCAACTCCCATTGGAGGAAGCCAACTCTTCCATCTGTCCCAGACTCCACCTGCAGCATCTCTCGTGCAAGGCCCTCCCCGGAGCCTTGTCTGGAGCTGGTGTTGACAGACAGAAACTAAGGGTCACACAGGGCTCAGGTCAGATGGCTGAATTTATAATTCTTTCTCCTCACTTCTGCTGATGACTCCCTTGATGAGTACATGTACAAGCCAAAGCCCCAAATCCCAATCACCACCTTCCTTGGCCCTAATTCTGAATGTAAAGGCAAGTCATGCTAAAGTGCCATCAGCTCATTGACATTTCCCAAACAGCATTCCAGAGAGTATTAATAAGCAAACAAAATAAAGGCGACTGGGTAGAGTTCTGAGGTCAAGATTTCTTTACTACAGAACCTCCCACAGCTTTAACACGTCAATGTGCCCCACGAGTTTCCAAGAAGGGGAGAGAATATATTTCCTCAATGATTCTAAAGAAATGTGTTTGCTAGATTTTACATACGTATAATCAATAACTCTGAGGATTTAGGACCTATTTCTGAGTGGAGTGAGAGGATCAGAGAGGGGCACGTTGAGGTGCTGGTAGTGATTGTGGTTAAAAAAAAAAACAGTAATGAGTGAGCAGGCTAGTGACACAGCTAGTCCCTTCCCAAAACATGGGGGCACCCCACTACTAGACCCCAAAGGGAAGAAACAACAGGAACTCAAACAAGATAAAAATGTGAATATAAGCATTCCTCACATTTACATAGCACTTTCCAGTTTACAAAACACATTCATACACATGATTCTATTTGATCATCATAACATTCTTGCACAGTGGACAAGGAAGAAAGAGTAGCCCATTTTATGGATTGGCAATCAGTAATTAAGTGGCTTGCTTGAGATCTCCCAGGTTAGTGGCAAACCAAGAATCAAGATGAAAGCCTTCTGCCTTTCTGCCCATTGCCTCTCATTCCTCCTGCTGAACCCACTAGACCGAGCATCTGGAGGGCAAGGATGCCTAAAAAGTGAATGAATGAACTGACCCACCATTGGGGTGCCGTCCCAAGAAGCCCAGTAGTCACTGGCACACAGAGGCATGGCTGTGATAAGGAGCAAAGGACTAAGGCTTCGGTGACATGCTAGGGTGAGTATCTCTTCCTGGCAAGTTCACCCCATACACTGGAACAGGATCATGGTAAAAGCAGAAGTTTGTTGTGGAAACCATGTCCACATTCTCATAGCTGGGTCCTGGTTGGGACAACACAGAGAGACAGGTGCAAGTTTTCACAGCGTAGGTAGAGCTGCTTTCTAGGCATGTGTTCATGGTTCAGCAGTTAGGGCCACAGAGGTACTGAAAGAATATTAATAAAGACAAGGATGAGCCCTCTTATGGGCTAAACTGTGTCCCTACCCCCAAAATTTAAGTGGAAGTTCTAACCCCCAGACCTCAGAATGTAACTGTATTTGGACATAGAGCCTTTAAAGAGGTAATTAAGTTAAAATGAGTTCATTAGGATGCACCCTGATCCAATATGACTGGTGTCCTTATAAGAAGGGGACATTAAGACACAGACATGCAGAGGGAAGACCGTGTGAGGACACAGGGAGGGCCATCTACAAGCCAAAGAGAGAGAGGCCTCAGGAGAAACAACCTTGATCTTGGACTTCTAGACTCCAAAACCATAAGAAAATAAGCTTTTGTCATTGAAGCCACCCAATCTGTGGTACTTTGTTAAAAATGTTCTAATAAAAGGCCCAAGGTCAGGCTGGGACTCAAGAAATAAGTATAAGAGGGCCCAGCGCCCTCTCTCCAGGGGGGCAATAGTCCATGTACACGCTTCTCTGTTAACATCACAGGGCATTCACTCATGATTCCTCTCCTAATATTGTGTCTACTAAATATATGCATTATGCAAAGAAAATCAGACGAGACATAGCATCTGTTCCCTCTCTCTGAAAACCTTAAAAAGCAGTAGAAGAGTAAGATAAAAACACATTACGAATACAGAGAAAGCACTCAGTTTTTTAACACAGTGTGTCTGAAATCCAGTTTGTGAATTGTTTGAACCCAGAATGTTTCCCCAGAAGCAGGGAACTCTCTGCGGTGGCTCTGCCCCCACACAAATCTGCAACATCCAGCCAAGTGACATCAGTGACAATAAATCACCTTTACAGCCAACACGGTCCTTTCACCTACCCCACCTCTTTGCATTCTAGAAACACCCACCAGAGAGTCGGGAGGACAACTCTCAATAGCCACGTTCCACAAGGGGGTCTGGAGGCCCAGAGAGAGGTTCTGAGACTCGCCTAAGGTGGGTCCTGCACTGGTGGGGCCAAGAGTCAAATCAGAGTTTCTGTCCCCAGGTCTCACATGGAGTGGAAGAAAAAGGAAGAAACCCTGTGCTCCCTCCAACCCTCGCCCTGGGACTCTGGGCAGAGGGAGCGTGGGACATACCCACCAGGCAACAACATGTGAGGTCAGGGTGGGGGTGGGAAGACGTTGGTGAACGGAGGCCAGAATATTTAGATGGTGCCAGGAGCTGTCTGCTAAAGTTGTTGCCATAAGCTGAAGGAAACTATGATTAGCATATTCCAAAATTAGGGTCCTATCTGTATTTTCCTGAGAAGAGTAATCAATCAGTCAACATCTTGTATGATTAGTATCCAGTATGTTTCCCAGAATCTTAGTCCCTCTGGAATTCATACGTATGTGCACGATTTGAGCATTGGGATTCCCTTCTGATGAATAATAATTAAGGGCTGTTAGGAACTCTGGAGGCTGTGTTTAAACAAATGTGCTTAACAAATGTTGGCTGAGAGCCAACTACATATCAGGTACTCTACTGGGTCTGGGGGGGATTGGAGATGTAGCCTACCCACCAACACTTCACAGTCAAACATGGGGGTGGGGGCACACCAGTACCCAGAGGACAGTTGTCAGAGGCGCCCTGTGGTGACAGGGCTCCTGTAAGTGCACCGCAAACTTACACACTCGGTGATAACATTTTCTGCTCACCTGAAACAGCCCAGATTTAGTCTTTCACTCTAACACATGCACCAATCGATACCGAAGATGAATTAAACTGATGAAAATCAATCCTCAAACCAGTTTTTCTTTCCAGACCAAAATTTTTCATCAGTAATAGAGAATTAAAAGATGTTACTAAAGTCTGATGCCAGCATTGCACGTAGTTCAATCACAGGTTGTGAGAACAGATTAAGAAGTAGAAAGCCTTGCCAAGAGGCTGTTCTGCTGGCTATTGGCAGATGGAAAAGGACCAGCGTGGAGCCAGGAGTTCCCGGATCACCAAAGCTCCAGAGTAAAGCTGATGGCCCCAAGGGGAACTGTGCAATCTGGGTGGCCACTAGTGAGCTGCTCTGAGGCCGGTGACGTGGGGCTCTACTGCCCATTCCCTAGCCCAGGAGTCCAGGCAGTAGGTTCCAGAACGCCACCAGAAAACAAGCCAGATACACAGAAAACACACAGCGGTCTGTTTGGCTAGTTTGAAGAAGAGAGTTAGATTAAAAAAAAAAAAAAAATTGTTGAAACAGAGATACAGATGACATCACGGGAGGTTAGGAATTACAGACATTTAGTTGCCGAAGACATTTGAGCAGGAAGGTAGGTTTCCTTCCAAAACAAGCAGGTTTGCCTATTCTTGGGACAACAGGAGCCTGGATAGTTTTTCAAATGTCCTACCCCTGAGATACCCACATGGCCCCTGCAACAATGTGCTCTGGATCAATTCCAGCAGGAGCAGAAAGTCAGGAGCCAGGCAGGGAGGGTACCAGAGAGCTACGGCTAGCAGAAGCCATGCTTGAGGAGGCCCGTGCCTCCTATGGCCTTTCTCCTACCTCAGGTCCCCCACCTTAGCAGCAACCACACGGCCCCATGGCCCACAGTCACATACAACAGAGGAATTCTTGGGTCTAGTGACACTGATGATGTGACAGCAAGATCCACCCAGCGGCACTGCCCAGCCCTGCCCTGAGCTGACAGATCTTCCCGACTCAGGAGTCATTCATTTATTCAATCAATCATTTCCTGGACCCTGGCTTTGTGTCAGGCATTCTGCCAGATGTGGGAGATGGAGAAAGACATGAAGGTGATTATTGACTCATAGGCCCCGCCATGGAGAGTATAGTCGAGCAGGAGAGCCCTACATTCCATCAGCAAACATTCTCAGGGCACTTGCTATGTGTCAGAGTGACGCTAGGCACTGGGGACACCATCCCTGCCCCAGGAAGCTCACAGCCCAGTGTGAGAGATAGGCAGAAGTAGGGTAAAGTGATACGTGCTACACAGGGGGTGAGCCCACCTCGGGGCCCTGGCCGCCAAGGAGAACTTGTCAAGTAGAAGCTGCGTGCCAGGCCCCAGCAAGGAGATAAGGAACGGCTCCTGAATGAAGTTTAACCACCACAGCATCTGTAGGCAACAGTCTTCAGGAGCAGGATGAAGAACAAACCGTGCTGAGTCCCAGGATGAGGGAGGACAGGTGACAGAGGATTGGGAAAAACCACCGGAGGTTCAGTGGAAACCACAGTAGTGCTCCCGCAGGGCAGTAGGCCAGCCCTGGGCTCACAGCAGAGCCTGGGAACAGGAGAGGTTCCAAATGGTCCACAGGATATGGCCAGTCGTCCCATTCCGGGAAGCTGAGGTAAGGTGGAAAGGGGAGGGGAGGGTCACTTCAGTGCTGCCCCAGCCCCGCAAAGGGGTTCGCCCATGAGGTGGCCCATCATGTCTGGGAGTGGAAATGAGAGAAGCCAGCTAAGACTTGAGCTCTGGGAGGAAAATGGTGAGTCCATCCACCATCCATGGGTCTCTTGATTAGAAATTTCTAGCCAAGTTCTTCTTGTTTGACCCTACTTGGAAAGTAAATCGAGACTGGGCATAGACAAAGAACTTGGCCTTGAAGCTGCTCTCTAGGCCAGCCCTTTTAACTCAGGTCTAGGTCAGTTTCTTCTTCTGTCAAATGAAGTCCCTCCCAGGGTTGGGATTAAGAAAAATATTCCTAGTTTGTCTCTTCTTGGTGAAAGCTAACACTTCCCAGTCAAGTTTGAGGACAGGAAGGACTGTAATGACCCTGCCCCCACATTAGACAATGCCTCACACTTCACAAGGCATTGCACACACATCACACATCCACAGCTTTATGCTTGCGAAAATCCTGGGACGTAGCTAGAAAGGTATTGTTGTTCCCAGTGTGCCAATTAACAAAGTGACTGACATCCAAGAGATGTTTGCACATCCATGTTCATAGCAGCACCGTTCACAATAACTAAATGGTGGAAGCAACCCACCTGTCCATTGTCAGACAGATGGGTAAACAAAATGCTATATATCCATGCAGTGGAATATTATTCAGTCTTAAAAAGGGAGGTCATTCTGACACATGCTACAATGTGGATGAACCTGACTTAAAGGAACCAGTTACAAGAAGACAAGTACTGTATGATTCCACTTAATGCAGTACCTGGAGTAGTCAGATTCATAGAGACACAAAGTAGAATGGGAGTTGCCAGGGGCTGGGGAAGAGGCAATGGGGAGTTAGTGTTTAATGGGGACAGAGCTTCAGTTTTGCAAGAAGAAAGAGTTCTGGAGATGGATGGTGCTGATGATTGCACAGCAATGCAAATCTACTTAACACCACTGAACTGCACACTTAAAAATGATTACGATGGCAAATTTTATGTTATTTGTATTTCACCAAAAATTTTTTAAATGTTTAATTTCTTTGTAAAAAGTGACTTGAACCCAGACATCCTGACTGTCAGGTCACTGGCCTGACCTCTACACCATCACTACGGGACACTGGAGAGAACGCACAGGCTGGGGTTAGACAGGCGACTGGGTGAGTCTCACTAGTCATGTGACCTTGCTCCTTCACCTCTCTGAGATTCACTTCTAAGCTATAAAATGAAGCTCAGGGCAGGCACCCAGGGAGATCCAGAGGGGGTAGTAAGAAAGGGTTCAGCAAAGTCCAGCAGGACCCAGGGTCTCGGTCAGCACAGGTGTTCACTGCCCACGAGTGGATGGACAGAAGAATGTCCACTTACCCCCTGCAACCTTGACTCCTAGGCCAGAGGGACGAGAAGTCCACTCCTTTAGAAGTAATAGTCTGACTCACTTGTTCCTTCAAAAACCGGAAAGCTGTATCCTGCTGTCCGGAAACCTAAGCAGCACCATACAGTGGTCAGAGTAGAGTCTCAGGGTCTGACAGGCCTCAGGGTGGCCCCTTCTCCCTGTGTGACCCTAGGCACATCACTGCATTCCTTCAAGCACTACCTGGAAAGTGTGAGGCACCATGGCCCATCCTCAGGGTGGCTGAGATGGTTAGATGGAGTCCCGGACTTAGAGGGCCCGCATACAGGAGGTCTCAGAAAGACCACGGAGAACTTCCTAGAAGGTTCTGGGGGCGATGTCCAGGGCCCACAGCTGCAGGTACGAGTTTGGGGCCACACACTGCTGACCTTGTGCCCAAGCTGAGGAAAGGAAGAAGAGTGAGGAAGAGTCCTACCCAAAAGCAAACTTCCCTCATGCTAGCTGCGCAGAAAAAAAACCATGACTGCTAAGGATATGTTATGGATTGAACTGTGTCTCCCCCACCAAAATTTATTGAAGCCCTAACCCCCAATATGACTGTATTTGGAGGTAGGGCCTTTAAGAGATAATCAAGGTTAAATCAGGTGATAAGGGTGGGCCCTAATCCAGTATGGCCAGTGTCCTTAGAAGAGCCACCAGGGATGCATGCACACAGCAAAGGCCATGTGAGGACACAGCAAGAAGGAGACCATCTGCAAGCCAAGGAGAGGCATCAGAAGAAACTAAATCTGCTACTACCATGTTCTCGGACTTCTAGCCTCCAGAACCACAAGAAAACAAATTTCTATTGTGTAAGCCATTTAGTCTGTTATGGCAGCTCAAGCAGACGAAGGCAGGACATCATCAACCCCAAGTTTACGTCTCTGCTCAAAATCCTGAGTCTCTACCCCTCCCCTGCCCTCCCTCACTGCATCTCCCTGCACTGGCCTTCTCTCTATCCCTGACCACACCGGGTCTGCACCCAGCTTAGCAACCCACACCTAGAAAAGCACCATCCACTAACATATAATGCCAGCCACAAATGCGAGCCATCTCTGTAAGTGCATTTTCACATATATTATTGAAATTTATATTTCACATACATAAATTTAAACTTTCTAGTAGGCACAATAAAAAATGTCTTAAGAAAGTTAAATTAATTTCACTTTTTTAAGATTTTATTTATTTATTATTTATTTATTTATTTGAGAGAGAGAGAGAGAGAGGGTGGGGGAGAGGAGCAGAGGGAGAGGGACAAGCAGACTCCGTGCTGAGCATGGAGCCCAACACGGGGCTTGATCCCATGACCCTGAGATCACGACCTGAGACGAAATCAAGAGTCATATGTTTAACCAACTGAGCCACCCAGGCGCCCCAAGAAAGTTAATTTAATTTTTTAAAGATTTTATTTATTTATTTGAGAGAGAGAATGAGCAGGGCGAGGAGGAGTATAGGGAGAGGCAGAAGCAGACTCCCCGCTGAGCAGGGAGCCTGACGACGTGGGGCTCAGTCCCAGGACCCTGGGATCATGACCTGAGCTGAAGGCAGACACTTAACGACTGAGCCACCCAGGCGCCCCTACTTTTAATAATATATTTAACCAAATGTATCCAATTATCATTTCAACATGTAACCAGTAAAAAGTTATTTCTGAGATATTTTACATGTTTTGTCTTTCAGTCTCTTTGAAATGTATATTTTACACTCACAGTATATCTCAGTTTGGACCAGCCTCATTTCAAGTGCTCAAATAGCCACACGTGGCCAGTGGCTGCCGTGTTGGAAAACACCCCACCACCAACTTTAAATATCACTTTCTTGTGAGGCCCATGCTGACCACTCTATTGAATAAACCCCTTCTGTCTTAGTCCATTTGGGCTGCTATAACAAAATACCAGAGACTAGGTAGCTTATACATGACAGAAAATATTTCTCACAGTCCTAGAGTCTGTCAAGTCCAAGATCAAGGTGCTGGCAGATTCAGTGTCTGGTAAGGACCCCTTCCTAGTTCACAGTCTTCTCACCATGTCCTCACATAGTGGAAGGGGCCAGAGAGCTCTCTGGGGTCTCCTTCATAAGGGCACAAAGCCCATTAATGGGGGGCTCTACCCTCATGACCTAATCATCTCCTAATAACACCACCTTGGGGATTAGGATTTCAAAATATAAATCTGGGGGGACACAAACATTCAGTCCCTCCACACACACACATGCTCCTAGCACAGCTCCCTTGCTCCACATTCCTTAGCACCTACTACCTTATAATACACTGTGTAAGGTTCTTATCCACTGTTTGTTGTCCCTCTCCCCCCACTAGAGTGTAAGCTCCAAGAGGGCAGGAGAGCGGGATCATTGCCTGTATTTGTACACTGAGGCATCCTGGGGGCCAAGAACAGTACCTGGCACACACTGGGTGCTCAATATATATTGCTGCATCAGTGAATGGGCATGTGTGCACCATAAAATTCAACAGGCACTCCTGCTGTGTAACCACTGTGTTCCTTCAGGCCCAGAGAAGTGCAGCACACACAGGCCAGATAGCTAGAAAGAACCAGACCAAGAGTTTGATCCTAAGCCCAGGGTTCTTTTTGTTGGTTTGGTTTGTTTAGCTAAACTAATTTCATCCATTTTAATAGCCTGAATTTCCGGCCTAAGGTTTCCTAAGCTTAGTAAGTATTTTTTATTGTGGCAACAATATATACAGTTTCAGTGGCAGTAAGAACATTTGCATTGTTGTGCAACCATCACCACCATCTATCTCCAGAACTTTTTCATCTTCCAACACTGAAACTCTGTACCATTAGAAAACCACTCTCCATTCCCCCTCCCCCCAGACCCTGGCAGCTACCACTCTACTTTCTCTGTCTATGAATTTGACTGTTCTAGGTATCTCCTATAAAGTGGGGTCAAATAGCATTTGTCCTTTGTGACAGGCTTATTTCACCTGGCATAATGTCTTCGAGGATCATCCATGTTGTGGCCTGTGTCAGAGTGTCCTTCCTTTTTAATAATAGTCCATAGTATGGATAGAACACATGCTGTTTATCCATTCATTGTTGATGGACACATGGGTTACTTCCACCTTTTGGTGATTGTGCCAGTGTTCTTTTTAACACAACACAAATGGACAAGAGCTCCAGAAGCAGGAGCATTCCTTTTGGGAGATGTATTGACCTGGGTCTCAGAAGAAGTGCTTACACACAGGTTTGGGGAAAAGAAATTCAGGTTGTCTTAGTCTGCTCAGGATGCTATAACAAAAGCTCATACCTGGCTGGCTTAAAAACAAAAATTTGTGTTCTCATAGTTCTGGAAGCTGGAAAGTCCAAAATCAAGGTTATCGTAGAAGTCAGGCTCTGGTGCAGGCTCTTCTCCTGGCTTGCAGATGGCTGCCTTCTCCCCATGTCTTCACATGGCAGAGACAGTGGGATAGACCTCTGGTGTCTATTCCTCTCTTATGAGGACACCAGATCAAGGCTCCACCCTAATGACCTCATTTGACCTTAATCACCTCCTTAAAGGACTCATCTCCAACACAGGCACATGGGGGGTTAGGACCTCAACATGTGAATTTGGGAAGGACACAATTCAATCCACAGCATAGGGCAAGGGAAGAACATGAACACCAACTGAGAAGTTTGCTCTGGCAATTGCAAGGGAAAGGGAACATGGGGTAGGGAGGCCAGCAGGGGGCCCAGAGCACAGGGCCTACACCAAGTATTGTCCATGAGACTGGAGGGAAGCAAGAGATGGGAGAGGCAGGTGAGGCAACACTCAGGGCTCGCTAGGATCGGAGAGATAGAACTCAAGCGCCTCTTAGCTATGCCTCCTTCAAGTGGGTCACCCAACCCTCGACTCCAGGCTCCTTGTTTGGATATGAGGGGAGTATTTATCCTCACATTGATTTTATGCTTATGTCCACAATAGCCAAACTGTGGAAAGGCCCAAGATGTCCATCGACAGATGAATGGATAAAGAAGATGTGGTATATATATACAATGGAATATCATGCAGCCATCAAAAGGAATGAGATCTTGCCATTTGCAATGACGTGGTTGGAACTGGAGGGTGTTATGCTGAGCAAAATAAGTCAATCAGAGAAAGACGTATCCTATGACCTCACTGATATGAGGAATTCTTAATCTTAGGAAACAAACTGAGGGTTGCCGGAGTGGTTGTGGGTGGGAAGGATGGGGTGGCTGGGTGATAGACATTGGGGAGGGTATGTGCTATGGTGAGTGCTGTGAATTGTGTAAGACTGTTCAATCACAGACCTGTACCTCTGAAACAAATAATACATTATATGTTAAAAAAAAAAAAAAAAGAAGAAGAAGATAGCAGAAGGGGAAGAATGAAGGGGGGAAATCAGAGGAGGAGATGAAACATGAGGGACGATGGACTCTGAAAAACAAACTGAGGGTTCTGGGGGTTGGGGTGGGGGGATAGGTTAGCCTGGTGATGGGTATTAAAGAGGGCACGTTCTGCATGGAGCACTGGGTGTTATATGCAAACAATGAATCATGGAACACTACATCAAAAACTAATGATGTAATGTATGGTGATTAACATAACATAATAAAAAATAAATAAACAAAAATTTAAAAAATTAAAAAAAAAGATTTTGTGCTTGACTAACGCCAGCAGTGGGCTGGTGGGCTGGACCTAGGCTGGTGATGGGCTTCTGGGGACTCCCATGTGAAGGGTGGAGGAGACCATCCAGGATAAGCCTGATATTCTAGGGTAAGGACCAGTGCCCCATATAAAAATGGGGAAATGGATGGGTTTGTTCTCCACCCCCATCCTCATCTTGGTGGGACCTCCCTGCAGAGAAGCCTACATAGCCTAGCACAGATGCAGAGGGAGAGCTCAGGATGGGAAACTATCTCTGTGTGTCTTAACTCCGGCTGCGTGACAAAGTGCCACAGATTGGGCAGCTTAACCATGGGACCCTTACCGTCATGAATTCTTCTAGTCCTAATGACCTCCTGAAAGCTCCATCTCCAAATACAATTACATCGGAGGTTAGGGCTTCCACATACAGATTTTGGGGGCAGGAGGGTAGGCACAATTCAGTCCTTAGCACAGTGCTTTTTCAAAACCTCGAATCCAGGCTCGGGTACTTCTATAAGTCCAGCCAGAGAAGACACGGGCCCCATCCAGAGCAATGACACATGCCCCTCATGATGACCAGAAATTTCTGCTAGATTATGAGACACGATCTTTTCTCAAAAATCATTAGCCTCTGGCAGTCAACATAGGGTGAGGGTTGGGCCCAAAGTCTCTGGCATCACCCAGGCCCCAGTTCACCTCCCAGCCCTGCCATGTACCAGCTGTGTCCCTTAGGCAAGTCACAGCATCTGCACGCGCTGCATCATTATGTGTGACATGGGCCTGATCATGGTGTCCTGTAGTTGTGGGACTGCTTGAGGGCTTCACACGGATGCACTTAGCACAGCGCCCAGCTGGTCCTCAGCGCTCAGCAATGTCATTCCGGGATCCTTGTTGTCATCATCACCATTATTATTATTTGGAAGCAAACCACTTCTTTTCCAAATTCCGTAAAACCTGGTGTCATTGAAAGAAACTGGAATTTGGACTTATGCCTCCCAGGTTTGAGCCCCAACACCAGCACTTGCCTGCTGTCATCCTCAAAGTCCCTCATCCTGAGACCCACTTTTACCATCTGTTAAAGAGATGTAGTAATGCCCAGGGTTGCAGGAGAATAAAACAAGAGGACAAATGCAAAACTGCTAACAAAGTAGAAATAGCTGCGAGGTACAACCCTTTATCCACAACTCCCAAATCCAAAAAGCTCAAAATGCCAGAAGCTCTTTCATAATTCCTGGCAGTGAGATCTGCCCTGAACCAACAGGAGGTTATTTATAATCTTTATGTGTGTGCACATTCTTGTGCTTTGCCCCAGAAACATTCATGAGTTTGATTACGAGATGCTGCCCGGAATCCCACTGACGGTGTCACACAGTACACACATACGTGCCATATCCCCTTTCGGAATGCCCGAAATTCTGAATTCCAAAACACACCTGGCCCCAAGCATTCTGGATAAAGGACCATGGACCCCTCTGGGCAGTTCATCTTCCTCACCAAGCTCCATGAGGAGAGTGTAGGAGGAAGCTGGGCAGCGCTGGGCGATGGATGAGGGTCCCATACTTCCCGGTGCAGCAGGCAGGGCCCCAAGGCACAGAGCGAGGAATCCCCAGGAGGTGATGACCTTCCACACTCAGTTCCCCTTGGGTCACCTTTGGCTGAAGCAGTTATAACAGCCAAGGAAGAGGCTCGTGGCTCTCTTTTTTTCCTCCAGTTGCCTCTGTAAAGTAGAAACCCTCCACCCTCCCTGGAGAAGCCCCACTCTGCCTTCCCAGCTCCAGGGCGAAGCTGGGCACAGATTCTGGTCCCCATAGCAACCGCTCCAATCTGTGTCAGCATGAAGTCATCCGCTGCTGCTAAAATTAAAGGAGGGGGAACCCTCGCACACTTAGCCTTTTCTGCTCTTCGGAATCAGGACCCCAGGGAATTCAAAGACGAGAAGCTGAACTTGGGAACAGTCTCCCAGTGTTCAACCTCCCTGGTCACTCCACTGCCCTGGGAGGCAAGGGGCAGGTGTAAGGACAGCAGTTACTGTCTGGTGGAAGGGCCTCACCATCAACCTTGAACCTGACCCCAAGCCACTCCAGATGGCTTCATTGTTAAAACTCTCTGGGGAAACATATTCTGCAACCTCCCTTGATACCTTACTCTAGGATTTATTGAGTCTCACTGAGTCTACTGGGAAGACAGGCCTATTTTAAAAATTTCATTTGGAAGGATAAAGTAAGGGAAGGAATTCCAGAGGGAAAGGAGAACTGACACTTACTGAATTTCTTACTGTGAGCCCTGAGACTTTATTGACATCACCAACTTTAATCAGCATTGCAAGACTGTGGATTGTTGCCACCGTTTTACAGTTGAGGAAATGAGGCCCAGAGAGCTCTAGTTACTTCTCCAAGGCCACACAGCATTGGAATCCTGGTGTCAGAATCCAGACTAGGATTTGGTCTGCCTTTCTATCTGTGTCTTCTCCATTATGCCACCTTGCGGCCGGCCACATGTGAGGGGTGGCTACTTCCTGTCACCAGACACCTGAAGGTCACTTACAGTTCTAAGGAAGTGAAGGTTCGGGGGAGGAAGTGCATGTGTCTCAACCAGCGGGTGTGATGGGGCAGACTTCCCAGGACCAAAATATCACCACTCCCTTCCTGTGAGTCCTGGGATGATAGCGTGCCCAGCACAGACCATGGATCATGTTGCCAGTTCTTTTTGCTTCCACCTCTTTGCCCAGAGAGCCATTCTGTGGCTACAGGGAAGGCTGTGCTGGAGGCTTTACAGAGCATCCTCCCACCCCAGGTCCTCTGAGTGACTTTGGCCAGCAGGCTTCCCTTTGGCAGTCCCTACCAAGCCTCCACTCTGTGAGGGCCGGCCCTGGCTAGGCACTGAAGCTGGAGACCTCCCAGGCCTGTTTGTAGCTCTGGAGTCCTGGCTAGACTGCCACCCCTCTCAATCCTGATGGAGTGAAATAAGCTACCAAACAAGATGGCCACAAGCACACAAGGACAAGGCAAAGGCCTCTACTCCCTCCCAAACCAGTTCAGAAAAAAACAGCTTGCCCCACCCTCTTTCCTACAGGAACAAGTGCACATCTTGGCCTTCAAGCCTCCCTGCTCTTCCACCTTCACATGTCTCTGCTCCAAATGCCTCTCTTTGTTGTTCCCCACACCTGTCCCTGCTCCAAGCCTCCGAACATCAGTGCAGTACTCCCGCTGCCAGAAACCAGCCCCCGCCTAGTGTCTGCAAGGCCCAGTGCCTCCCTCCTGGCCCGTGCTGCCTGCCCTGTCCCCACAGCAGAGGTAATGCCATCCTTTGATGGCACTCTGACCAGTCTCACCACAGCACTTTTGCCTCAGAGTGAACACAACTAAGTTTTTCTGCGTCCGCCCCCAAGATCCCCCAAATGAGGTAGTTTTGTCCTAGGAGAAGTTCGATAACTGACAATCTGTTAAAGCATGGACATGCAACTGGGGCCCCAACAGTCTAGGCAGCATGTTGGCACTCCCCAGGGTGTGTCCAGCCCCCTTTGCAGCTCCTCTCCTGACGCTGTCCCCTCACTTACTGTCCATTGCTGCCCTGCTGCAGTTCCTAGAGCTGCTCCTTCTTCCTGGCCTAAGGATCTCCCCGCCTGAGGCCCTGTGTCACCATTCCTGGAACAGGCTTTGCTGAGCACATCTTGCGCTGGCTCCTTGTCTTCTTCCCTCAGCTGACATGTGCTTTCTCTGACCACTGCCTTATCTATCAGGGGTCCCCACCTCACTGTCTTCTGATATAACAGCTGTTTCTTTTCCTCCACCTCCTGACTGATGGGTGCAGAGCCACTCACACCCTCCCTCCCCAATTCCCTGTGCCTGACAGACACCAACCTCAGTGTAAGGGTAAAGGCTGGTCTCAATGGCAATCCAAGAAGGTCCTAGCAGTTGGCCACTAAGAGCCCATCTGCAAGTTCTTGGCATGCCAGGGATGGTGAGAGGGGAAGGGGATGCTCACCCAGCCAGCCCTGAAGGCCTCTAGTCTTACAGCTGTGGGATCATGGAGTGGACACCCAACCTTCCTATCCAGTTCCCAAGGCAAAGAGACCCCCCATCAGGGCCCTGTCCCCACGAGCAGTCTATTCCAACCAACTTAGGCTATTGGCCAAATACACCTTCTGATGGCCAAGGCAAAGGGGAATCGGGACCACACCAGGAGGACTGGAGAAGAGAGTGAATGAGGACAGGGAAACACAGCACCAAGGGACCTTAAAAGCACCAAACATTTTGCAGTCTGAGCTCTGCTCCTCTGGGGACAGGAAGCAGGACATGAAGGCCCAAGTCTGATTTCCAGCCACTTACTCACAGGGAGGAAATACCTCCTCCCCATCAGAAAAGTGACCTCTGCGCAGGTGACACCCAGTGCACACAGCCACGTGTGGGCATCTCCCTGCTGTTCTGCAACAACAAAAGGAAGTGCGTGCGTTGGAAGCAGGGGTGGGGTACGACCTAAATGTTTACCAGTAAATGAAGGAATCTTGGTGCATCACCAAAGGGTTTGATTATGGGCTATATCAAACAACAGAATAAATGCAACTATTAAAAATAATAAAATAGATCTATACTTCTGACTTGACAAATGTCCATGGTGCAAAATGCTGCAGAACAATATGTTATTTTTATTTTTGTAAAATAAAATTTTATTATGTCATTTTGGTTAAATAAAATCTGTGTATCTGCGTATGAGTTTGACTAAGCATACAGATAAAATAGTCTGGAAGTTGACACCACACCACTAGTCAACAGCCATCACCTCTGGGTTGGGAAGGGGATACTGGAGCCAAGAGAGGGGCAAGGAAGAATGAAGATAATATGATTTTACTTTATACACTTTGAATTTTGTTACAAAGGCCGCATAACATTTTGTCATAAAAACCAATAGGGGCGCCTGGGTGGCTCAGTTGTTAGGCGTCTGCCTTCAGCTCGGGTCATGATCCCGAGGTCCAGGGATCGAGCCCCGCGTTGGGCTCCCTACTTGGCAGGAAGCCTGCTTCTCCCTCTCCCATTCCCCCGGCTTGTGTTCCCTATCTTGCTGTCTCTCTCTCTGCCAACAAATAAATAAAAAATCTTTAAAAAAACAATAAAGGTAAGAAAAAATTCAGTAATCACCAAAGGTGCTCAAATACACCAAAAGAGTGCGTGCTTGAGATCAGCATCCATCCACGAATGGGCAATCTGCTGAAATGTTTGCAGAGACCCACCTCAAAAAGCAAGAAAAATGCCCACCTGCATATTTTAATTGACATATATTTTTTGTTCTTTGCCTAAATTAGAAGAGCTTGGGTCTCTCCAGTCATTTCAGTTCCCATAATAAGATAGCTTCCCAGCAAACTAACAAAAAGAGATATCTTCTCACGCAATTTGTCCAAGCTACAGTGTATGCCAAATCAGGGATTTGTCTCTTTATAAGAAAGGACAGATTTTAGGAGGAGTGTAAAGAGAGAGGAAAAAAGAAATCAGAACATGTCAAAAGAGATATCTTTTACATTTCCACTGACCTGATTATGGGGCTCATTTTAACAGTTTAACTATTTATCCATTTCTCTCAGCAGAATGTAATAATCAGAACTTCGAAGATGTCAAGTCAGTGGTCACCACTGGTTTGAGTCTGTCCGCAGCCCATCGTCCTGGTGACAAGGTAGGCCAGCGCCCCTGGCTGGTCTCCAGAACCATCTGTACAACCCACTTGCACTTCTGTCCAGCTAGTTGGTCAAGAAGCCCCTGCTGAGCGTTGGCTTGTGCCAGGAAATAGTTTGGGGAAGGAGACAGATAGCCTGTCTACAAAAAGCATATAACCTAGTCAGAAAAAGAAGACCCCAGAGAGAATGCCATAATACCAGAGATCGTGGCTATCTGGCAGTTCTTTGCGGTTTACACAAGCCTCTCCAGGCAACATTTGCATATTTGAGCTGCCAGCCTCTTTGGGAAGGAGAATGGAGCTGCTATGATCCTTGTCTTTCACGTGAGGAAACTGAGGGGTGTAGAATAAGAGATGTATAATAAAACAACAAAGTGAACATTTACTGCTGGTAAAGCAACACGAAGAAAAATCGGGAATCTGCAGTGATTCAGGACAAAGCCCTCCACAGCAAAACTCTGGGCAAGATTGAAACCATTCATTCTAGAGAACAGTGCCACAGGGAACTTCCAGGGGTAGGGAGGTAGGTAGCCCCCACTTTCTAGGGTGCCAACCTCAAAACTGGCATAGTTTCAATGAACAGAAGACCAAATTCTGGGAAAAGTAAAAATTACTGAGAAAAGCATGAAAATCACACTCTAAAAACCGCTGCTCCCAGGGAAACTGGAAGGTGCCAGAGAAATCCAGAAGGTGGACCTTAACTTCAGCATGACCTGAGCTTCCTAATGCACTAATCACACAGATGGAATAAATCTATTCCTGCAGGGGCAGAATTACGCAGTTCTCTGTGATCCAATGTCAAATAGGTTATCCCTTGATTAAGGTCTTAGTATGGATGAGAGTTTTATTGAAATGATTTTCCATTATCTGCACGGCAGTTCATCACAAATATATTTGGCCCAGTGTATTTCAAATATGATTTGCTCACACATCAAAATTGTGGGCATTTAACTCATTTTAATCAAGAAGTTAAATGCATCTTGCCTTGCCTCCTCTCCTGGGGCTGTCCCATACCAGGAGCTCCTGAGCCTGCAGGCTCCAAGGAGCCCTCAGTGGCAACTCTGCTCAGCCTGGCTTCTCTCTCCTCTCCCTACGGCTCCCCACCCTGAGCTCTGACCATCAAGTTGAAAGGGAACCTTACAATCAAAGAAGATGTAAACAAGAATAAGCCTAGTCGGCTTAATGGGGAGATAGAGAAGCTTTAATGTGCGTTAATTAGTAGGGGGCTTACTCTGCAATAGTTCATTAGGAGTCAATGTGAGTCCCACGGTTTCCCCCAGTGCTAGACCGGCTGCAGCCTCGCCGCCTCGGTCAAAGGCGGCAAAAGCACACGCTCCTTGTCCTCCGCAGCAGGATGAGGTGCCAGCCGGACAGAGGAGCAGGACAGTTCATTGAACCCAACTGAGGATGCTCCTGCCTGCTTGCCCTCTCTGCTAAGACCCAGGAGGTCCTACGGCCAGGGACCCCAGGTGGAGAGGAGCCAGAAGTCAGACCAGTGCCGTTTTTGGCTCTGCTACCTAGGACAGCTCCTTCCACAGCCAGACTATGCTGCTGTGTGCCCAGGAGCAGTGAGCTGTGCGTAGGAAATATAAAGAGATGGTTTCTTCTGAATTTAGAAAGGTGGTCTGCCCTTGCTTGTGGGAGGGTGTCTGTGAAGCCCAGCTTCACTCCTTGTAAGCTCTTGCTGACAACTGAGAGTCCGGAACATCTCACTTGGTCAGGGTGGGGCTCAAATACTAATGTGCAATTGCTTGGTACCGTCTTATAACAGCAGGAGCAAGAGTCTGGCAAAGTTAGAAGGGGCTCAGTTAAGACCTCTGGCAAACGTCAAATCTGAGCTGAAATAATGTGGGGTTCAACTTGCAACCTGGGAGAAGATCATGAAAAAGTGACCCCCAAAGCCTCCCTTCGGCCCTTGGCACCCAGCTTTCCCAAATTCCTCCAGATTAGGACACTCTGCAGAGACTTGACAAAGCCCACATCTTCAGTGGGCACACCAGGCTTTCCTGAACAAGGATTGGGCCATATTGTTACTCTGATAGCTCAGAGTTCAAGAAGCCAGAAAGGAGGGTTGCCTAGCTGGCTCAGTCAGTAGAGCCTGCAACTCTTTACCTCGGGGTTATGAGTTCAAGCCCCATGATAGGTGGGAACCTACTTAAAATAATATAAAAATAAAATTTAAAAGCCAGAAAGGGTCCCTGGTGGTGGCCTTTGGTCTGCTTCTAGCTTTCTTCTACAAAAGAGAGGCTGATCAAGGGGAGCAAGGCTTTCCCACTTCAGTTATTAAAGACGGCAGCATTCTCACTGGGGTCTGGGCTTTATTTTTATGACATCCCAGGGTGGGCTACCCCCAGCCAGGGTCAAAGCTTTCCCTAGCAACCTGCCTGGGCCAGAGCACAAAACACCAGTGCTGGGCTGGGTTTCCCCTTTCGGGCCTGGGAATGCCTTCCTGGGGGATGGGGCAAGGAACTAGTTCAACTTGGAAAAGTCACCTGCATGACGATGTTAATGCCAGCGTTGTATGTCAAAGTTAAAAATTTAAAATCGACCTAAGTGCCCAAAATGAAGGGTATGCTTAGTATCAACGAGAGCTCTGGTAAGCTGCCATAAAAGTAATTATGAAAAGCACATAACTATAAGGGGAAGCCATCTGAATATTATATTAATTAAGAAGGAGAACATGGAATTGAATACCATTAGGATTATAACTATGTATTTCAAATTTTGCAAGCGAATGCAGAAATATATATTTTAATATTTCTGTATTCCCTTGCAAATTTTAATTTATTTAAATACATTTAAATAATTTGATTAATTTAAATAAATCTAAATTTATTTGGTTTATTTAAAGCTCTTGAGGCAGGGAGTTATAGCTTTTTTTAAAACTCCTTTAATAATATATTATTTTTATAATAAATAAAATTGAAAAAAAACAAGAAGCCTGCTAAGAAAGGGGTCCTAGACGGAAGTCCCTAAGTCCTGGCTCCTAGTCCTGTCTCTGCTCCATTTCACCACGTAGCCTTGGACTCATCTCTTGGAGCCTCAGGTTCCACAATTATACACTAAGTAAATTACACAGTGAAACTCAGTTGGTGGAGCTGACTTCATACAGTTTTGTCCACCCACAAACAGTGTTAACTGACCTAATTAGACCATGACTTCGACCATCGATCTTTATCAAACCAAGGGAGTTGGAAATCTGGCCAGAACACCATTTGTGTATACTGTGCCCTCAAGAGCTCAGAGCAATTTGCCACATACGATTTTAGCCGTGCTTGACTCTCCTGTGCACAAACAGAAGCTACTAGATTGCTTCAAGGCTGGATCACTTAGCACTTCCCAGAATTTAGGTATGATGTATACTGTCATTTATAAATAAAACTCCTGTCTCTAAGAATCCCACTATTTACCACAGAACATATCCTAATTAGGGGGAGGGGGGACCTATTTACTCAGACAGCACTTCATATTTACATAGCACCTCACGCTAATGAAACATCTACCCGAACTTAATGATGAGATGAAGGTGTAAATTTAGATCTCCACCCACCAGCCTGGTGTGTTTCTGATTCAGTCCAAATCTGTTTGAAATAAGTTACGAGACTTCACCAGCTTTCCGAGTTAATGTGTGGGATCTATTTTTTCCCTTTTACAAAGAGGCACTTGCCAGTAACAGTTTTGCAATTTCTCAAGACTCAGAGAAGGTTCTGTGTTCTCTTCAGTGGCAGTAACTGGGACTGTTGCCAGCTTCAAAGGAAGGGGGAGGCGACTCACACACAAGAGGAGATGGAAGCGAACTCTAATGTCCTTTGTCTTCCTCACAAATTTGCACTCGGTCAGCTCCCAAGGAAACATTGGCTTATGTCTATGAAATAAAGTATTTTCTGGATAATGGAATCCAAGGGACGCTCATGATCTATCTGTGAAGGAAATCCCAGTCACCTCAAAAACAAACCTTTGAAATCTAAAGCCCCCCGTATACCAACTGCACCCCTACACTGTTTCTCAGCTCCCAGCCCTCCTCTCTGCCTGGGGTCACCTCCTTTTCTTTCTTCCAGGCTCTCCTTTCAGGCTTTCCTGACCCCTCCCCATCCTCCCCATCACCCCAGAATGGTCTGCATAAAGCTCTATCAGTATGAGCACTTATCTCATCCCATTACCCTTACAAATCTACATCAATGCTCCCCTGTATTGGATGGGGAGCTATTTTAGGGCAGGGCCATGTCTTCCTCATTTCTATGTCCCTGGCAATGGGCAAAGTTCCTTCTTTGAATTAGCGGGTATTCGTGGCATGCCAGTTCTGTGTGCCAGGGGCACTGTTCCTGATCTCAAGGAACCCACAGCCCTGGGCAAGGGAGCTGGCCTGGGGAGAGTCCTTAGGATATGTTCGATCGATGTGAAAAGGATGTGTGTGTGTGTGTGTGTGTGTGGTGACTGCATTGATCTTCACATCAATCTCATGCAAAAAAGCTAGTTTTCCTCATTTTATAGATGACAGCACCAAAATATCCAAAGGCATATTGGCCAAGGGTGGAAGAGTGGAGAGTGGACAATGATAGAAGGTCACCGTAAGGTGACCCCAGTGTGATACCAAAGAAAGACAGCCTACCAGAGATCAGACTGCTGGTAACCTTTGCTTTCTGGGCCAGGCTTGGTTGGCCATGGGCTCAGACTGCCACCCACCCACCTCTCCTCAAAGATTCTTATCCCTGGGCTGCCAGTGTGGACCTGGGAGCGGTTGTGGCCTCCATTCTACCATCTTTCCCCCACTTTCTTCACACATCCGCTCCAACGATCTCTTCCAGAGGAAGGCTCAATGGGAGCAAGTTGACTCAGCTCTGTTCCCTTTGCATCAGTATTCAACTTTCCAGAGCTCTTAGCCACCACTGTGTCCCAGGGCAGTTGTCGTGGCTTCCGTGGAGCCAGCATTCCGCACATCAGCAAGACTGCTGTTTCCCAAACTGGGGTCCACAGATGTTCCGCCTCAGAATCACTTGGGGAGCTGTGAGAATGCACAGAGCCTCACCCCAAATCTACGGAGTCAGAATGTCTGCAGGCAGCACCCAGAAATGTGTGCAGGTGAGGAGAGGGGCCAGGAGTGTCTGCAGGTGGGGACTGAGGAATCTCTTCAGGTGGGACCCAGGGTTCCACAAACCCCTCGGGGAATTCTTATGCTCACTGAAGTCTGAGCAGCACTGATAGAAGGAACTGCGGCTCCCCTTCAATGAGTGGGCCCAGCTTCCCTGGAGGACACTCTCCGTACATGCTCACAGTACTGCCAGTTCCCTCAGTTGAAGAATTAAGAATGAAACCAAATGTGTTTTTTTTTTTAAGATTTTATTTATTTGACAGAGGGAGACACAGCAAGAGAGGGAACACAAGCAGGGGGAGTGGGAGAGGGAGAAGAAGGCTTCCTGCCGAGTAGGGAGCCCGATGAGGGGGCTCAATCCCAGAACCCTGAGATCGTGACCTGAGCCGAAGGCAGACAACCGACAGAGCCACCCAGGCGCCCCCCCAAATGTGTCTTTAAAAAAACAAGTAGAATGCATATCCCTGACCCAGACTCTTGCTAAATGCACTCGCTCGGTAGTTTAATGAATGGGTGCTTAAATAGAAGTATTTTTTTTTTTTTTTGAGAAAGAAAATCACATGACAGGTAAACACAGAAGTTGAATTTGGCTGACCCAGGGAATGTTCTGGAAGTCTAAGAACTAATGAGCCAGGGCCCAAATCCCTGGCATACAGTAGGTGCCTAAGCAGTGCTAATTGTCGTTATCCATAAATGACAGGCTTCCGCAGAGGTGGGCATGAAATGCGGAGATGCTCATCAGAACTGTTTCTTGTCATTTTATTAGCACGGTCCCGGAAAAGGATCCTAGTGGGATGAAGACACAGCATCGCGCCCAGCCCACGGTAAGACAACCTTGGACTGAGACATCTAAAATGTCAGAAAGAGTAAAAAGCTGTCAACGGCATAAAGTCAAGTTGCCCACACTAGACAGCGGCATGGTGAGGTTAAGTGACTTACCTCAGCTACAAAGTAAATCCCCAGCGGAGGCAGGAATATAACCCAAGTCTCCAGTGCCCCACTCTGGTAGTGTCTCCTTTCTAGATCCTACTGCCTCCTCAGTGAAAGGGGAGACTTCAAATAAAAAGTCAGCACAGTAGTTTGGTCTGCTGTGAAGAGAGGCAGTGGTGTGGCTGCTGTCTGCATCCTATAAAAAAATTGAATGCTAGAAATATCTGAAAGCGAACAGAGACCTTGGAGGTCACCTGGCCAGACCCATCCTGCAGAGATCAGTCCTGTCCCTCGAGATCTTCGGGGCATGGTTCCGAGGCAGAGACAGCCTCTCACAGGGATCTGCCTACACTCTAGGGCTAGAGGTGTGAACAAGTGGAACCCATGAACCCCAAACTGCCCCTTGCCCCCCACAGCACCCTGCCCCCCATTCACTCATTCTCCTGTCTTGTCCTTACCTCACTCTGTTCTAAGGTCTGAAATCCGGTCCATGTTAGAAGTCTTTCTCTATAGCGTGCCTCCTTTCCTCCTACCAAATCCTGTAACATCATAGTGTGGGAACTCAGTGTTTAAATATTGCTAAATTTATCCTTCAAGGAGGCATTCAATTACGGTCTCAGTGAAGAATATTTTTGGATGCTATTACTGCTTAACCGCCCACATCCGTTCTCCCCCTTCTTCCTTGATAACAAAACTCTGAACTTGATGATTTTGTTCCCCTCAGGGAAAGTGATGGATCTCAAGTCCAGGGTAAATTCTAATTTGCCTCTGTCAATCCCAACAATGCCATTCCTCCTGCCAGGGATTTAATGTTAGGCACAGCAATATGAAGGATTCTGGCCAAGGAGACATGGTGGAAGCTCCTCGGGGGACGTTATGGAAAGGGTTCCTCCTCCTAAAAGAGAGATACATGGAAACCGTCTCTTCTTCTGCTGGACACTGTCATATCTCAAAATTACACTGGGGTCCGCGAAACCCATTTTGCAAAGGGAGGGATGTCTGGGGAAGATGGCCAAGTAGATGGACCCTAAGCAATCACAAAGGGAGCCAGGCTGACATTATGACAATGGCAGAGCAAAAAGATGGAAGGAACCTGGGTCTATGATGTCATCTTTGAGCTACTGAAATGACCAGTCCTAGGGTCACATTACCTAGTGGCTTCATGTTAAATGACACGATGCATTTTCCTTATTATATAGGCTACTTGGAAGTGTGTTCTCTGCACCTGTAGCCAAACACATTCTAACTGATTAGCAATCTCCCTTCTCTTAGCATTTAGTTGCTGAGACAGAATGTAACCAACACCAATTTCCAAACTACACATGGGACCAACATAGTACATATTAGTGTAAATGTTTAGCAGCTTCGAGATTCTTCTTATGTGATTGGAACGTAAATTAAACTCCCTCAATTTTCAAAAATCTAAATCCCTGGTGGAGCCTTTTACACTTAGACCACAATAAATGGCCCCCTGGTAAATGGGACATGCATGATGTTTAATGGCTCTGAGGGAAGGACAATCATGTAATACCACTGTATTTATCAGCATAAGTCAGCAGGCTCCCTGGGACAGGGAGAAGCTGCATATTAATCAAAGGCTATGCTCCTTTTCCTGTGGAATTGTTCAAAATTCAGGAGAATACAAATCAATTTTTCTTGACATTGGAGAGTCTGGAGGTCAAACCATGACTTCAAAACAAAATAAATACAAGTAATCAATGCTTCTGTCGGTTTCCAATGTAAGCAGGGATTCAGAGAAAGCTATGTGGATTCACGTGGAATTGTTATCCTTTTTTTGGACCTGGAACTTACTTTTGACCTCCTTATATCCAAGTTCCTGGTAATGGGGAGATGGAAATTGACTTGCCTTTCTACCCAAAGAAACTGTGACCCAGTACAAAGTCCCTCAAAACAGGAAAATGAAGCCCAGATTTGCAGGTTGCGGGAAGGAGGTGTCCATCCCAAAGCCACCCTTGGGGACTGCCACCAGGCTACTGAGAGGAAGTTGTTTCTGACAACCCCAGCCCGGAGAACTACATATTGTTTCTAAACTCCACAGCAGGGGCGCCTGGGTGGCTCAGTTGTTAAGCGTCTGAGCGTCTGCCTTTGGCTCAGGTCATGATCCCGGGGTCCTGGGATTGAGCCCTGCATCGGGCTCCCTGCTCCGCGGGAAGCCTGCTTCTCCCTCTCCCACTCCCCCTGCTTGTGTTCCCTCTCTCGCTGTCTCTCTCTCTGTCAAATAAATAAATAAAATCTTTAAAAAAAAAAAAAACTCCACAGCATCTATTACCTGGATCTCGCACAGTCTTCTTACCAAATATAGCTTGCACTGCACTTTTAAAACAGTCATACCTTCTCTTTCTTTCCAGATTCTGAGAGTTTGGGAAGCATGAGCCATAGCTTCTATTTCTTTGTATCCTCCATCCTATCTCAGGGAAGGCCTATATAAACAGACATAATAGTAAATAAATGACAACTGATCGATGTTATATTTATGAACTCTATGGAAGAAAGGGATGTATGTCACTAGTGAGTAGAATATGACCAACGTCCTTCTTGCCATAGGCGCCTATTCAAATATCAGTAACAAGTAATATCACTGGAGTATCGGGGCGCCTGGGTGGCTCAGATGGTTAAGCGTCTGCCTTTGGCTCAGGTCATGATCCCAGGGTCCTGGGATTGAGTCCCGCATCAGGCTCCCTGCTCCTTGGGAGCCTGCTTCTCCCTCTGCCTCTCTCTCTTTCTCTCTCTCTCATGAATAAATAAATAAAATCTTTTAAAAAATATCATTGGAGTATCTGGGTGAGTGAGGCCAATTTAATGATCTACCAATAGGAAGAGAGATCATGTGTGTTTAGACCATCCCTTCTATACAAAGAATCACACTGTGACTTTAGTCTACAGGTTTTTGGCATCAGGAATTTAGGTTGCAAGCATTAACTAGCGTAATCAGGATCTAGGAATATAGGGCCAATGACTAAGTCTGAGGTTTAATCTGAGCTCCCTGACCCTGAAAGAAATCAACAGATCCACTCTCAAGAGCAGAGGAGGCCAACCCAAGTGGTTCCACCATAAGCCTCTCTCCCTGGGCTTTTTGGAGCACCTGGATAGCAGAAACAGAGCATTTCCACCAGCTGTGCAAGTCATATGTGCTTTGAGGTGAGAAATGAAATAGTCGGTGACTCTGGCATATTGGAGAATGGATATTAGACCTGCTCCCATGAGCCAGGTGGTTAAAGTCTGGGTTCTACTTGGTGGGAGAAAGGCCCAGAAGACTGTCAGGTCTCCTAAGAGGGTTTTGCATGAAATTTCAAAAACCTAAGAGGTGGCCATTCTGCTGGAGGGATGAGATAGAGCTCAACGTGGGAAATTACCTGTAGACAGAGAGGGCTAGGCACAAGGAGGGGACAGGGACAGATTGTGGAGTCAGATGACCAGGGTTCAAATCTCATCTCTGCCACTTTCCAGCAGATGACCTTCTGCAAATCATTGTTACTGCTTCCCTCAGCCTTTCTCTTCTCACCTGTAAAGTGGGGAAACTGATGTATAATGATGGCTAACACTTGTGTTGTACCTTCCACAGGCCAGGCACTGTCCAAGTGCTTCACACGGATAAACTATGCTACTTCCCCCAGCTGTCTAGAGGCTCAATGGAGATGGCTGTGAGGGAGCTTGTGACTCCTTAGGCACGGAGCAAAAGTAAATTCATTACATTAGGGGCCAGCCTTCCAGTTTTCCTTCTCTAGAGGCTAGACTGTTTTCAGGGATCCCATGATTAGAAGTCTAGCCTGTTCTAATTGCAACAAAACCTCCCAGAAAGGGACTAGATCTTTATTTGGGCCCTTTGACTGTTTTTCTTGTCTTACTCAGGAATTTTTGTCTAAGGCTTCTTTTGTTCATTCATATATTGCACACACACATTATCGAGTCCCTTCTGTGTTACAGGCAGCTTCCAATGGAGAAATCAAAGCCCTGAGAGAGGGGCAAACAAGGACAATACAGAGAGTGCCAGGGAAGAATAATGGGCCCGAGGGCTGCTGAAACAGTAAGATGGGCCTGAGACCAAGGGGTGGGGCAATGAGCTGCAACTAAGTGAGCACTATTCTGGGAATCCTGAGAATCTCAGACTGGATTCCGGCCTCAGCTCTGCCCACACTGAGAGGAAACCACCCCCGTCTAGGGAACCACCTTGCACATTTGTTAAGATAATAGAGGCTTTAAATCTTGTTCCAGTTCAACATTCCCATTCTATTTTTCTCTCTTGCCCACATTCTCATTGGCTGTTCATTTGACAGATGCTATTACTGTGAGAGCTCACCTGATACTGGGCACTACAGATATACAGCAGGACATGAGATGTAGTTCCTCCCTTCTATATGCTAATAGTCCAGTGGGAGATGCATATAACCAAGGCAGTGGAAGGAGCAAACACCCAGGCTGGAGGGGACAGGAAAAGCCTCCTAGAGGAAGTCACACCCTGCTAAAGGGGACTGGGAATCGGACAGGGAAAAAAGGCACAGGTGGTCCAACCCTATCTGAAAGTGCTGAGATACAGGGGCACATCCACTGCATAAGAAGCTTGGAGGGCAATGTTGACAATGCAGAGCTAGGAGCCACACATGTGCCTGAAAATGACCAACCAAGAGAAGCCTTCTGTTTCTCTGTTGCTACAGATCGGGGCCAGAGGGCACCCAGCGGGGTGGCCTCTTCTGTCCTGTATCACAGAAGAAGGTGATCATTACAATCAGAGCAAATTGTTCTTCAGATCTGAACACTGGTCCCAGACAAGTTGTTAGGGGTCAGCTCACTAAGTCTCCGCACTGACCTGACAAGGACACTGAGGTCCCACAGCTACTGAGCAGAAGAGTGAGGACCACTTCTGACACCTCGTGCCTCCCAAGCCGCTGTCCTTTCCCCTCTTCAGTGGCACACAGGATCCTGTCACAAGGACCATCATATTTAGTTAGACAGAATGAAAGACACAAAGACAAAGACACTAGTTATGAAGGTCTTCCCTTGCATGAGAGTGGCACAAAAGCCACTTAATTATTTTATCATTAAAATGCTGCCAGATGCAGATGTTGGTGGTAACCTTTCCATCTTTAACACTTGAGTATGCATTTTATATGACACATTTGTTTTTTCAAATCAGATTGGTATGTATTTTACCTTTGCTTTGAAATTAGAGTGGTGTCTTCCTGAAATGAGGTCTTCTCTATCAAGACCTTAATCAGAAAAATAGGATCCATCCATAAATCTGAAAGTGTTGTCTGGTAGCTCTCCAAGCCCTGCCACTACCACATTTCCAAGTTCAGATGGAATTCCTGGAAGTGGAGGTGGAGGGAGAGGAGGTGGCAGCTGCAGCCTTCCATGCTGGGAGCTAGTATGGATCAGCCAACCTCTAGCCCCAGCGAGATCAAGTGTTTCCTCAAAATACTGTCCCTACAACACCCACTACCACCATGACAGCACATGTAATGGCTGAGGGAAGGGAAGACATGATAGTAAATATTACCATTCATTGATCTTCCACAGTCCTAGCATTTTGCTAGACAATTGCATATATCATCTCCATTAATCTTCCTGACTCTGTGAAACAAATGAATTCCATTTTTAAGATGAGGGAACTGAGACACAGAGAAGTTAACTTGCCTGAAATTACACAGATAGTAAATGGTAGAGCCAGGATTCAAAGCCAGTCTTGCCTTTCTTTCTTTCTTTCTTTCTTTCTTTCTTTCTTTCTTTCTTTCTTTCTTTCTTTCTTTCTTTCTTTCTTCCTTTCTTTCTTTCTTTCTTCCTTTCTTTCTTTCTTTCTTCCTTTCTTTCTTTCTTTCTTTCTCTTTCTTTCTTTTTCTTTTTCTTTCTTTCTTTTTTTGCATTTATAATTTCAAGAGTATGATTTATTGCTATTTTACATATATTTTGTAAGTGTTTACATATATGTTTGTTTTTTTATAATAAGTCAAGCAGAGAAAGTCAATTATCATATGGTTTCACTTATTTGTGGAACATAAGGAATAGCATGGAGGACATTAGGAGAAGGAAGGGAAAAATGAAGGGGGCAGAAATTGGAGGGGGAGACGAACTATGAGAAACAAACTGAGAGTTCTAGAGGGGAGGGCGGTGGGGAGATGGGTTCGCCCAGTGATGGGTATTAAGGAGGGCACGTGCTGCATGGAGCACTGGGTGTTATATGAAAACAATGAATCGTGGATCACTACATCAAAAACTAATGATGTATGGTGACTAACATAGCATAATAAAATAAAATAAAAGTAAAAAGAATAAAAAATACATATATATTTGTAATATTTACAAAACCACTTAACATAAAGCCATTGCTTCCCTAAAACCATGAGAGTATAAACTGTTTTGAAAGCTGACAGCTTGTTATGATAAATTGTGCAGTCTTGCCTTAAAAGGCCGTGCCTTCTCCAGGATATGACTGAAGTGGTTGGCACAGTGCCTGATGATTAACCTATGTCACCCTACTGGGTCCTCACAATGTCCCTAAAAGGGAAGTACTGTCAGGCCCACTTTACAGAGTAGACTAGTGGTTTACGAGATGTCCCACAGCCACTGTGTGGAGGAGGTGGGGTGGGTTCCCTTGCTCTCATTCTGGAGACTGTGTTCTCCTCAACTGAAACAAGAAGCCTCAGACTGGCATAAGAGAGAAGGTTCCTAATGTGTAGGTTGGTGATAGAATCCAACTATCATCTATCAACTATCACCTATCCCAAAAGAATAAGCAACCCACATTAAAAGAACAATCCCTGTTCCCCAAAAAAGAAGCACTGGAAATATACACTGCATCTCTGTCAGTTTTCATACTCCATGTTGGGCTGATACTGAGTATGAACCAATTTTCTCCTGCTTGGTAAACCACCACCCCAAGGGGTCCTCCTGTCCCTGCCATGAGTTCAGGAGCCCTCCAACTAGTCATGGTGCAGCCATGGAGCAGTTCTCCTGGTCTAGTAGCCACAGGGAGGATTCACTCTGATTCAGGGACATGTGCCTGACAAGTCTCCCAGTGGTCTGAATATTACTCCTGCCTATAAGATCCTCCCATTCAGTCAACTGCAGCTATTAATTATCCAGCAAGCAGCTTGCATTCATTCACTCAAGCTGGTTGTGAATCCATTACTTGCTTTCAGCTTTTAAGTCCCAGTTTGGTTGACAGTGGTGGCCTTTAAAAAACCATCATGAAAAGTACACCTTCTGTTTATGTTCACATTCCTTAGAGTCAAGACTGGGAAACTGGCTTTGAGAATCCAAGTCAGATAGCTAGGAGATCCAGAGCAGAAAGGAATACGTGGTCAGAAAGCACAGGAGCAAGGTGTGCAGAGAGGGGAAACCAAGGGAGAAAGTGTGCCAAGATGATGCAAGAGGGAGGTGTGCAGGCAGGGAGCCCAGGACAGGAATGGGCCTAGGCAAGTGGAGGGGGCTCCACAGCAGGCAGGGCCTGGTGTCCTGGGTCTCCAAGGCCTCCATCACACCACACATAACCCAAAGAGAGAGAAAACACACTTCTTAGTGTTCCAAAGAGCACATCAACACTTGAATCCCAACAAGGTTAACCATGCTTTGGGATTACTCAAGAAGAGAAGGACTGTGCTCTGCAAGTGAGAAGCAAGCCTACCTCATAGAGGAACTTGATTACCCTTTCTGACATACCTCCTTAGGCGAGCTCTAGCCTCCTCTTGGCAGACGGTCGCTGGACCCTATTAGGCAGAGCCAACCTGGCACGGGTTCTATTAGTAACTCACATTTACCTCCCCAGCCAATAAAACAGACATGCCAAAGCTTAAAGCAAAGAACCAGGAAGAGTAAATCGATTTATATACTTTTTCTTTTTCAGACAGTGTCATATTCCATATGGTGCATTCAGGACTTCCTCATCGTTTGTTACTGAAAAGGAATCCCTGCTGTTGTTTTGGCAGTCTAGCAGCCACCTACCCATCTGCTGGGCCCCACTACTGCTGCTGCCCACCCTGGAGGTAGAAAGCTCCATCCAGACCCTCCTCTACTGGGAACACACCTGTGGGGCTGGGGGTTGGGGGGACATGTGACTCCGTCTTAGCCAATCAGATGTGCTGTCTGACCCCCAGAGGTCTGGAGGTTCCAGGGTCACACCTGCAATATTGACCAGCCTGTTCCTGCTGAGGAGACTTTGTCAGGGCCCCTGCAGCCTCTCCCCGGTTATTTGGTCTCCTATCCAATCCGTATGTAGGTGCCCAAATTCTCTCTCTGCCTCTATGTTCATTCTTCCAGCCCCACCCCCAATCAGACAGCCAGAATTGGATTCCATTCCTTGCCCTTCCAGAGGACAGACAGTCATTTACAAAATCTTAGAGGAATACGACCAGCATTCTTAAAGCCAGGACTCCAGTAATGCCATAACTCAAAGGAAGCTTTGACGGATCCACTGTCTCAAAAGTTTGGGATCTGCCAGCATATCCTGAACCTTTGGAGGAGGACTTCCTGGAACTCCCTGTGGGCCCCACTGCTTCTCTGTGAGCCCAACCTTCCCACTATGTTCAGACAACCTGTGAGTCTCTAATTCCACAAGTAAAGGTTATTAACACTGAGAAACTGTGAGTTTCCCATCACTAGAAATATTCAAGTAGAGGCAGAAGGCAAAGAAGGGACTTCTGTCCAGGAAAGAGTGAAGTCCGTATGAAGAGTTCTTCCAACCAAAGTTTTCGAACAGCCTACCTGGATAAGGAATAACCATGAAAACAAGCAAACAGACTGGGACTGGTTGTTGGAAACAAAGTATAACTGTTGTCAGACTGAAAATTGTTTTCTAGGAGTAGACTGGAAAGGAAGGGGTGTGAGGAAGGCTAGTAGCTTTAAGAATTCACAGACACCTGTCTTGAAAAAGTGCAAAGAAAATTCCATTCAGCATCAGGTCAGAAAGATATGTCAGGCTCACACCTCTGAAATGGTGGTATCAGAAGACATCTTCAAATCCACACCTACATATCAGTTTACATATAATAGAGATGTTGTTAAGTATCTACTTGAGCCAAAAGGTGGGGAGGGGTGGGGGGAATTTACAGAAACCCAGTCTGACACAAAATGATAATTCTGACCCAGATCCCTTTGCAAAGGAATGAATCTCAGAACGAGTCTTACACAGCCAAGCATGAAACAAGCTGTTTCATTAAGGACAATTTCAGATCATGATGCCAACACCATTTATTTGACCCACACCTCATACTGTCTTGTCGTATTAACTAATTTATTGTGGCACTGTCTTCCTCTCTAACTAAATGCAAAGTCCCTAGAGAGGTGAGATCATGCCTGGTGCACTGGAGTCTGAGTTTTCAGAAAATGTGAAGGCAGAATGGCTGAGGTAGGACGTCCTCCCTTCCTTCAGGTGACAAAGATGGAAGGGAGTGCATGATACTCTTATGAAAATCAATGGGCTAAAGACACTAAATACTTAAATTCAAGTAATGAGGATTAAACCATAATCTTAACACTGATTTCAATGTTTTGGACATGTAATCTGAAACTCATTTATTTCCTCAACCAGTGCTGAATGAGTTCCTACAAGTGCAAGGCATTAAAAATGAAGAGAATGGTATCTGCCCTTCAGTGCCTAGTCTAGCAAGATAAAATAAAGTTTACTATGATAAATACCATATTAGAGCTATAAGGCATTTTGGAGGTTTTCTGAAAGTTATGACCATTTGTGAGAGAACAAATCAGGCTAGGCTACATGTGCCTTGCACATAGATGTTCAATAAATGGACGAATGGATGGGCGGATGGATGGAGGGATGGATGGGTGGGTGGATGGAGAAATGGATGAATGGATGGGCGGATGGATGGATGAAAAGAAGGTTGGGTTTGTTTAACCAGGAAAAAGGTGTAAGGGAATTTCAGCCAAGAAAACCACAAAAGCCAAGACAAAAGGGCGGGAAAGCATCAGGCATGACCAGAGACCCCACGGCTGAAAAATCAGGTCCATTGAGGAAAGTGCTAAAGCTTAAAGCTAGAAATAAACACGGGAGCCAGGGACTAGAGGATCAAGACTGCCTCACCAGGGAAGTTTAGACCTCATCTGATCTAGAAGGCCAGATGGAAGGAATGGTACTGAACTAGTCAGGGGAAAAGAAGACTTAGAAGCCTTCTGAATGGGGTGGGAGGTAAATTTATTACACCCTCACTGAGTGCCAGATTGGGGTTGAGTGCTTTTCAAAAATGAAATTCAAGCATATAAGTAAAGAGCATAATACAAGGAACAATAATATGCCCACTCAGCTCTGTCAAAATTTAACATTTTGCATTCATAGCTTCATTTTCTTTTTGAGAAATAAAACACTTAATAAGCAATTGAAACCCTCTCTGCCACCTTCTCCATTCCATTCCCCTTCCCAAGGTACGTACTGCACTGAATTTGTTGTTAATCATTCTCATGCACAGTTTAATATTTTTGCTCGATATACCCTTATTCATAAGCTAGGTATATATTCACCCATACATTTGCATACACATGCACCCACATAGGTCTAATATATATAAATAATATTGTTTGGCATATTTTAAATTTTTACATGTATGTTTTCATACCATAGATATTCTGTGGTTTGCTTTTTTCACTGAACATTGTTTTAAGATCAATCCATGATGACACAAATGTAGTTCTAACTTGTTAGCTTTCACTGCTATATGGTATTTCATTGAATGAATATCCAGACTCATTTTAATGGATGCTTTTATTATTTCTGATATTCTTGTCATTAAAAACAAAGCTGTAAAGGACATTCCGGAGAAAGAAATTGCTGACTGGTAGAAATATCTATCATCAACTTTATTAGATATTGCTAACTCGCTCTCTAAAGAGGGTGGAACAATTTACACATACACCAGCAATATGAATTATTATTGCTTGACATACTTGCCTACATTTCATGCTGTATTATAGATGCAAAACAGTATTTCATTGTTTTAACTTTTGCATTTCCTGGATTGCTAATGAGGTTGAACATCTTTTGTTTTATTTCCTCCTTAGAAATTGTCTGTTCACCACAGATATAGTGAAAAGAAGGGGCACAAACACCCCAATGTTCATAGCAGCAATGTCTGCAATAGCCAAACTGTGGAAAGAGCCGAGATGCCCTTCAACAGATGAATGGATAAAGAAGATGTGGTTCATATATACAATGGAATATTACTCAGCCCTCAGAAAGGATGAATGCCCAGCTTTTACATCAACATGGATGGGACTGGAGGAGATTATGTGATGGGTATTGAGGGCACGTATTGCATGGAGCACTGGGTGTTACGCGAAAACAATGAATCATGGAACACTACATCAAAAACTGATGATGTACTGTATGGTGACTAACATGATGTAATAAAATTAAATTAAATTAAAAAAAGAAATTGTTCACATCTTTTGCCCATTTTTTAAAAATTGGCCTTATTGCCCTTACTGGTTTGAAGGGGGTTCTTTATAAATTCTGAATACTAACCCCTTTATAGTTGCATGTCCTACAACTATCTGTACACAGTCTGTGGCTTATCTTATCTTTTAATATTGTTTTTGGTGTGTATATTCTTAACTACAACTCATAAAATATGTATCATCAACTCCGTTTCCTAGATGAGAAAACTGATCCTATGTGACTTGCCTAAGGTACCTTGGGCAGAATGGGGAAGAGATACAACTTGAGCCCAGGCGTTTATGATCCTAAGACCCTCTCTCTTCCCAACTACTCTTCCAGACCATCCTTTCAGGTTAGAAGTAGTAATTTTTATCTGTACCAAGAGGTGGCGCTGGGAATGGGAAGAGGGGAAAGCAGGCAAGGGCTATAGGTAGGAAAAAATCAACAGGAAGTGACCAATAACTGGCTGACAGGGTCAAGAACAAGTGTCCAAGTGAGGGCGACAGTGGTACTCCTAATGATATAGAAAAACAGGAGGAAGGAATTTGGAGTCTGTTTTTAAATGTGCTGAATTGAAGTGCCAGTATGAAGTTGTATTAGAAATGGATGGGACTGGAGGAGATGATGCTAAGTAAAATAAGTCAAGCAGAGAAAGTCAATTATCATATGGTTTCACTTATTTGTGGCACATAAGGAATAGCATGGAGGACATTAGGAGAAGGAAGGGAAAAATGAGGGGGGGATCGGAGGGAGAGATGAACCATGAGAGACTGTGGACTCTGAGAAACAAACTGAGGGTTTTAGAGGGGAGGGAGGTGGGGGAATGGGTTAGTCCGGTGATGGGTATTAAGGAGGGCACGTACTGCATGGAGCACTGGGTGTTATATGAAAACAATGAAGCGTGGATCACTACATCAAAAACTAATGATGTATTGTATAGTGACTAACATAACATAATAAAATAAAATAAATTAAAAAATGATTTAGGAGAACCAGAAGACATCAGCAGAGAAATCCTTGCAACCAAGGGCCTGGGTGAACTTACAGAGAGAAAGAATGTGAAAGGACAGTGCTAAAGTCCAGCTCTGGTGGCCCCGAATCTGTTCCACCCACAGGACTGTGAAATTCCCTAGGAATTCATCTCACACTAATTTTCTTCCTTCCATATCTGAGACCCAACACAATGCCCAGCTCATAGTAAGCATTCAATAAGTATTTGCTGAATGGATGAAAACTGTTATATCCCTTATGTAAGTCCCTGGTGTCTTGTGGAAAGTCCAATGGTTCAGAATTTTTTGGCCCTTAGGTAAGTAATTGAGTGCAATATGTCCACTGGGGTCAAACGTATGACTCCATTCTGAAGTTAAGTGTAAAAATATTCACAGTAAGTGAGATAGAGGAAGACCATAAATACCCTTAAATCACTATTTTGCTGCCAAACGAACTTGTGCCAAGCTTAAGAAAAAACCTTCATGTTTTGGAGTGTGGAGTTGCAGATAAAGGATTGGGAGTCCAGCGCAGTAGTTTTTAAACTTTTCTAACTATATTGCAGTGAGAAATACATTTTCCACTGACACTCATTACATGCTCACACACTTAAAAATGTAAAACTGAAATAAATGTTTTATTAAATAGCACTTAGCCTTACTATGTGTGAGATACTTTGATTTTTTTTTCTATTTGTTTTATTTTTGGAATTCTGGTTGGAGCCAATTAAATTGAGACTAAAGCCTGCTAATGGGCAGTGACATGCAATTTGAAAAATACTTTCCAAGAATCCAGCACAGTGCTTTGCACACAATAGATGCTGGCTAAGTATCTATTGAGCAAAATGATGAACATTTAATGTACAAACAGCACTATGGACTTTGAAGATTGATTGATTGATTGACTGATTGATTTATGAGACAGAAAGCAAGTGCACTCAAGAAGGGGGAGGGGCAGAGAGAGAGGGGGAAGGAGAGAAGCCGACTCCCTGTTGAGGGGAGCCAGACTCAAGATTCACTCCCATCACGCTGAGATCAAGACCTGAGCTGAAATCAAGAGTCAGATGCTTAACTGACTGAGCTACCCAGGCGCTCCAGCACTATGGACTTTGAACATGGAACTCTTTCAACTTGAGACCCCTCTAAATTTGGGGTGGTTAGGTGGAGACCCTGGCTGGAAAGATTTGTATCCTCTGGAAGCTGGGATATCAGGCATGCTGTGCTGAGGGGCAGGGAATATCAAAGGTGATAAAATATTAGGAAGAGAAATTGCTTAGTTCCCCCAAGAGCTGGCCATGGTGCTGCCCTGCAAAGATCAGCAAGAAGACTGGTAAGAGGTCCAAAGATAAACTCTTCCTCCTGTATGATGATCAAGAAGCTCATTTTGCTCTGCTTCTGGACAAACCTCAGCCAGAAAATAACTCACGATCCCTTCCAACCTCTTTTAATTTTTCTGGCCCGCAATAATCAATAAATTGGTTTTGCATCATGGAAAGTCAGACCTGAAATGAGCCTGAAGACCACACAATCCCTCCAGTCAGTTCCCTCATCTTATGTAGCCATAAGCTACAGGGAGACCTTGGGTGGCCAGCCCAGGGCTCACGGCACAGGGAGACCTGGTCGGGCTGCTTGCTGCTTGCCTGCACACTCCATAGCCCTGCAATGGTCACGGTGGCCAACCCCACCACACCATCGGCCACCCCAGCATTCTCATCCACTGTTTATCTCAAGTCACAACTTCAACCATGGCATAAAGATGCTTATGCAAGAAAAACTGGCCTGGCATAAAGTTTGGTGCATCCCAGGCCCCCTGTGCCCGACCGTGGACTGGGTTTCGCCCTGCCAGCACTTCAGCACCTCTCACATAGTCTCGGCCTCTTAGTTATGATAGATTTTTGGAAACATGACCTTTCTTCCTCCTCCTCCTTGAAATTACCTGAGATGCATCCACATCTGGTTCAAGCATTTTTTACATGAAAATGATATACATAAGAGTGTAGTAACTCTTCAGGCCACACCGGTATCTCCTGTTTTTGATTTCTTATAAATAATAAATGTATTAACTATAACACTAAATTTAGCCCTTTATACTTCAGTGTCTTTATACTTACCTACTTTTTGTTTGGGGCATATATAACTTCTCAAACTGATGAGGGGACCTCAAACACAGAAAGAGACCTCACCTTTGAACCCTCTGTCTCCTGCCCTTTACCCCCACACATCCTCCTTTAAATAAGCCAGTGCTGGGAACAGAGCGAGAGATGACAGGATCAACAGTAACAAAGTAGTTGCCAGCTTCCAGACACTAGACTCACCTTGCCACGCCTGCTCCCTGCATAGCCCCATGAAGTGGCATCCCCACCACCCACCACTGTCGTCACCATCATCATCACCACCACCGTCATTTCTGAGGCTCTGAGATGCTAAGTTCCTTGAGCAAAGCCAAGGCCCTTCCATGCTTTTCTCTCACCTCCTGCAGGCTGACTGGCTTCTCCTTGAAAAGCAAGATGCTGCCTATGGGGTGGACACTAAAAAAATCATAGGTCAATTCATAGGTGAATTTTTTAAGGTGAATTCCCTTAGAAAACCTTTTAATTGAGGCAGCTCCAGGCTAGAGAAATAGGAGTGTATTTTCAGTGTTAACTAATGAGCATAGATCACGTTTGTACAGAGATACCAAATTGGCCATTTGGGGTTTGACTTTCCTTTCCCAAGTTGCAAATACTAATTTGGAGGCTTACACTCCATTTCAAATGAGGTACTGCTGTATATCAAAGAATAATGAGTGCTGGATTTTAAGAAGTATATATACATTTTTAAGCAGAAGAAAGCCTAAAATAAAAGATTGAAAAATCTGGCTAGGTAAAAGCAGAACATTTTCTGAATGTCAGCAAATACTACAAACACAGTGAAAAAAACAAGTGAGGGAAAATATGTGTACAAGACAGAGCGTTCAAGGATCACTGAGAAACAACAACAAAACCAAACTCCAAAAGAAAAAGGAGCCAAGGACCTAAGAGGCATTTCACAAAAGAAAAGAAAGAAATGTAAGCGATTCAGTCTCTGGGAGATCAAATATATGCAAATTAAAACAAAGGGATATCATTTTAAACTGTCAGAGAGGCAGTTTAAGCACAACACCCTAAAACAGCCAGAGTGTACTGTCGGTTAAGGATATAAATTGGATCGGCTACTCTGGAACACGCCTCATTAGGATTTCTCAAAAGGCACGATTTATCCAACAACTATTTTACATATATCTTTAGAGTTGGTAATTCCATTTCTCCATATTTATCCTAAAAGAATAATCGGAGATGCACACACAGATTTAGTGTGAGGATTCTCTCTCACAGCATAACATATTACACAATAGGCAATAAACAAAATGTTCATCAATAAGGGAGAACTGGATAAACTACATCCATCTGATGGGATACCAACTAGCAAAACAAACCAGTAAGCCAACAAAAACCTCTTCAATAATATTTCAGATTTTGGGAAAGCATTTTAATACTCGAAAGAGTAGGTTACAAAACTTAAATAGTAAAAAAATCAAAACCTTAATAGTGTCATCATCTCAGCTTGGTAAAATATGTTCATGAATGATACTTACCACAACGATAACAATAGTTCTCACTGAATCGTAGGAGTATAGTGATTTTTTTCCTTTACACTTTCTATTCGTTTCCAAAATTTTTGGAGTGAACATGTATTACGTTTAAAACAGGACACTCCTAGAACACCAAAATCAAGGCGTTCATGTTTTTGAACTGAATAAAGACACCAAATTAATCCAATTGTTCTATACCATTGCATTGCTTAGCGGCAAATGCCCAAGATAGTTTGGAAAAGGAAGGAAGTCAGATCAACACTTATAAGAAATCAGCCTTCTTATAAAAAAAAAAAAAAGGTACTTGTGAAAGTGAAAGACCATAGGAGACTCACTTTGCCCCAGATCTCATCAACCCAGGACCAGCTGGGGCTCCTCTCCCCAGATGAGGTGCAGGATCCACAGTCACAAACACCGCCCTGGATTTCCATGCCCGTACCTTTCTCTGTGTTTGACAATATTTAGCTATTTCTCAGCTAAGAGTAAGCATAGTTGAGACCTCCCTGAAAGTTATCCCAAGATCACATTAAAATCTAGCTGGAATAAAGATGTTGTGTTTCCGGTTGGCAAATTCTGAGTGAGATTTAGCCCATTTGCATATGATTTGCACATCCTTTGTACCATCTGACAGGAATGACGCTCCATAAATCAAAGCCACCCAGCTCTCAAGTTCTAGCTCCATCCGGAAGATGGAAGACAGCCTACAATCAAGTTAAATCCCATTTTCCCAAAGACAGTCAGTTAAATTTGTCACCAGCAGGACACTCACCACCTGCTGTCTTCCTGTTGCCTAAAAATGGCAAGTATAAGAAGTCTCATGTGACTATCTCCCTAGTCCATTAGATCTGGCTCTAAGACCTCAGGAGACATCATAACAACAATAATAATAAAAGTGTGTATTGTCTCTACTGGCTTTCCTAAAATGTCACTGGAGCCATACTGCCCCACTCCCCAACCCCCTGTTCATGATGAAGCCACCAAAGCAGAACAACTGTAATGAAAATACTCCGTGGGGCATTAGAAAGCTTGGCTTCTAGGATCAAGCTCTGTTTCGGCATCCTGCCTCTTGAGACCTGTCTTGTTATGTGTAAAAGGAGGTGACACCAGCAGTGGTCAACTCACAGGGTAGTTATAAAGTTTCCACAAAAAAAAAAAAAAAAAAGCATGTGAAAGTTCTTGGTAGGCTAAGAGCCTTGCTATTCCGTGCAGTTTCTGCACCAGCTGGACTGGCTTCAGCAGCCAGCCTGTCAGAAGAGCAGAAGCACTCCCGGGTCCCTCTCCAGAAACAGGGAGTCTGAACCTGCAACCGAACTAGGTCCCCATGTTATTCTGTCTGTCTCTGTCTCTGTCTCTCTCTGTCTCTCTCTCTCACACACACACACACACATACACACACACACACACACACACACACACACACACTTTGAGAAAGACTGAGCCACAGGACCCAGGAGACAGGATGAAATGAAGTGAAATGAAAATGAGGTCCTATTCTGGCCAGTCTTCGGTTTTTCCTGACGCTCTTCATGCTATGTGTACGTCTCATCCTCAGGACATCTTGTGCCAGAAAGCACACCAGGAAACTGTATTTCAATAATTTCATGACTAGAGGACAAAAATTCTGTCTCCATGCAAGTCCCTGAGTTACTTACACAGTAGTTACCTGGTCATTTATGGCTTTATTATGTTCCTTTTCGGCTAAATGTTCCTTACAGAAAAGTTCAAGATATCTCTCCTTTTACAGAGTTTTGAAGGACTCATTGTTTATTTATTGCTTGCATAAGTGAGAAAAATCACCTAGAGTTCCTGTTTCCTTATATTTTAGTCTATTTGCATTGTTAGAGAAAGAGATTTCTTTGTTCTTTTTCTTTCTTTTGAATCTTCAGTGGGGGGAGAAAGACAAATTCATTATTTCAAAACTTTTCATTTTTTATTTTTTTTCAAAAGTTGTTTTAAATAGACTTTCTGGCTTTGGAGCTTTCTGGAACAGTCGCCCATGGAAATATTTAAAATTATTACTAGCTTCTGAATTTAGTCCACAGAAGTCTAACCAAAAAAAAAAAAAAAGTGTGGTAGTCATAAGAATTTTGTTTACCGATGTGGTCTAGTAGAAAACAAGAGTATGGAGAGCTTCCTCCTCTATCCTGAGCCCTGAGGGAGCCTAAGCCAAACTCTGAGGCAGGCATGTTGTCATTCTGCCATTTGTGTCCTCCTTCTGCCCAGAGACCATACACTATAGACCCACAGCCCGCTGCCTCTCCATCAATACCCAGCCCCACATTACTCAGCCCTCCTCGCCACTGAGAAAAGCTCCCACCCCCCTCGGGGCGCTTCTCTTAGCTCCATGGGTTGCAAGAGGGCCATCTTGTCCCACCAAACTCACACTCTGAAAAACTGTAAGCTCTGTGAGTGTCCTGTTGCCTTTTGTAACCTTGGCCTCCAGCATGGTGCCTGGCATCCTGGTTGCTGCTCGGTCAGTATCTATTGAATGTATTCATCCACTAAAATGCTTCTTAAAGGCTGTGCCTACTATTAGCACAAGTCACCCTCCAACGGGGGGAAGGTTACAAATGATGGCTTCAAGTGAACATGCAGGTAGAAAAGGAGCTGGAAGCAGAAATGGTGCTGCTGGTCAAAGATAGTCCCATGTGGAGATGGGGCCCTGAGATAATCGCTGCTTTTTTCCCAAGTCCTTGACTTCCTTCCAGTGTTGAAAAGCTCCCAGTTTCTTCACCAGTCCCTAGGTAGGAACAGTGGGGGATTCATTCACTTGTCAAACAGCATACATTTACTTGAGTTTCTAACATACGTCAGGTGTTGTTGTAGGTTTCGGAGGAACAGCCTAGAACAAAACAAAGTCCCTGCCCTCTCCAGGTTTATGGGTTAGTGGAGAAGACAAACTTTACTGTCAGCTTGGGGTGACTGCTATGAGGGAATAAGGAAGGCATGAATGGGATGCTATTTTACACAGGCGGGGCAGGGAAGACCTCTCGGATGAGGAGCCCTTTTAGCAGAGAGCTAACAGAAGCAAGGGAGGCAGCAATGCGGGTACCTGCGGAGGAGCATCCAAGGCCGAGGGGCCAGCCAGTGCAGAGGCGCCGAGAAAGGACAGCGAACACACTAATGGGCCTGGTGGGTGAGTACAAGAGTGATAGCACTACACTGTGTTAAGTAGCGCTCATTTCTAAGAAGAGAGAATAGAACTGACGACTTCAACCTATGCCAAGCCTTCTAGAATAACAGGACACTGAGTGTTTAACTCTGAGTTCTCCTCGTGGTGTTTGTTGCACAATGGTTTCAGCCAGGAACCATCCAGAGATCTTAGGGACAAAAAATGGCTGGGGAGGGGGGCATGGGCAGACGACCATCACTGAGGGATCCAATTAGACCACTTCCAGAAGGTACATTCCCCTGAAAGAACCGAAATGAGCACCACTCACACTTAACCCTTGTAAAGACTTCCTACATTGAAAAATAGAGCAGTTTGCCATATGATTTTCAGCATCTCCGAAAAACGTGCTGTCTCTTTGATCCGCCTAACTAAAATAGTGAAACTTGGAATCAAAGCAGTTTCGTGCGAGGAAGCTAGAAAGTTCCATTTTTAGTTTGGCCTCGTATATGCTCATCATCTTGTATTCCAGAAAGCTTCTGCTGGCATTGGCCTCGGAGTCGGTGTTCTGAAAGCGGACTGCAAAGGTGCTGTGAGCTGAAGGCACTCCCGATGTGACAGCAGTGCCAAGGAGAGACACGAGTCCCACCTCACCCACCCAAAGGAGACACCACCATCTCTAACCCCACCCCACCTCGCCATGTTTTATGCAGAGCTGGGGACATTAGTTGCTACTAAAGTGCTTTGAAAAGTGCACACACGGGCACACACACGCACACACCAAGTGCTCAGTGGTAATGTCTGTACCAAATTCTGCTATTGTGTATCCACCCATTCTAGGCATCCTGATTTTTTGAAGTGGCCATCATTTACACCAAGGAGATAATTGGGTAAGTGCAGATACTATACAGAAGGATATTCATTGGAAACCAAGTTTATAAGAGTGAAAAACGGGAAAGAAGGTGAATAATGAACATTGTAAGCCACGGAATTTTCAGCATTGGGAGTTAGTTGGTTGCATCCACACAGAGCCGCCGTTACAAAGGATGCTGTGAGCACGGATGAAGGGGAAGTCCAAACTGCTGATGATCAGAATATTAACAGTAGTGAGATAGTGAACTTTGCCCTTTTTTGTCTTTCTGCACTATTTGAATTTTTATAAGTCATATCCTTTTTATGAGAAAAAGTTATCTGCATTTTGGAAAAACAGGTATTGAGAGACAGAAGAGAGAGGAATGATTACCAACCACCTTCACTGTCTTCCCTCACTTGCCAGAGATTAGAAACTGCAAACCCACGGGAACCAACAATTCTGGCCCATGCCCAGCTGAAAGTCCCACATGGGAGAAGCCACAGAGAACAGCCCTGGTCCCCTCCCACCTGTAGAATGGAACCCCTACTCTTCAGCATGAACTTTGGGGGCCTCTATGATCTGTTGCATTTTAATCACCCTTACGTTTGACCTTGCTCGCCCTGGCCTGCTTTAGCTCCTGGTGCTACCTCTACCTGGCCTGTCCTCCTAAGACCCCCTTATGGAATAAACACAGCCTGCCTCCGAGGGCCCTCGCTGGTTTGTTTTTAAGTTGATTCATTACTTTTAGTAATCTCTACGCCCGACATGGAGCTCAAACTCATGACCCGAAGATCAAGTGTCGCATGCTCCACGGACTGAGCCAGCCAGGCGCCCCCGAGGACCCCCTTCTAAAAGCCCATCCTTCTTCCTCAGTGGGACCCCTGCGCTCCTGGAGTATCAAATCTGCCATACCGTCTAGCTGCATGTTATGATCACGCCTACCTCCCCAAATCATGTCCCTGAGAGGCCATGTGGGCCGGGCCCCGGAAAGAAAAATCGAGGCAGGAGAAATGACAGTAGCAAAAACAAGGAGGAATGTGCACGGCTGCGTTTGGATGCCGTGAGGGCTTCCCGTAAGGAGTGACTGGAAAAGTGGTAAACAATTGTTGGAAACCCTCCAGGATTCTGTTTTCTCGCTTCCTTAAGAGAAGCCTCCCGGTCAGCTCCAATCTAGACACACACCTTTTCTCAAATCTCACCTTCCCAACGAGGTCTACTCTGAGCTCCCTAAACACGCAGGCCTGCCCCGCCCACCCCCGCCGGCGTCCTGAGCGCATGCGCTCTGCTCTTTGCCGCGTGTTCTACGGGATGGTCTTGCACCGGATGGTCATTCACAGGCTGGGTCCGCGTAGCTGCGCTGCAGTGTGAACTCCGCGCTTTGTGTGTTGTTTCCCCAAAGAGCCGGGAACAGCGCCTGTCACTATGCTGCAGGAATGAATGATTGACTCCAATGGCCTGTGCAACAGGCTTCTCAAGTTCCCCTACCAAATTGCTTTTTGCGAAAATTATTTTGCTGCAGACTTTCGCACTGAAGAAAGGTGGGGAGAAGCAGGAAGCAAGGATGGCAAGTGGCAACTCCAAGTGTTGAGATATGTTGGCTTTCGAGTCAGCTGAGTCTAAGGACTGAGAGCCTCTGCCCACTCATAATTTGATGCCCGCGCAGGCACCGGTGCACCCGTGTGCTGAAACCTTTCGTTCTCGAGAATTCGGGCTTCCACCAAGAAGAAGAGAAGGATGCAAACAGGGCTGGAAGAGGCAAGAGTTAACGTGCAGAGCTCAAGCCTGGTCCGCTCAGTCATAAACACATGAGGATAAACCAACAGTACCGGGAGCCTGGCCCAGTGCGTGTCGCACTTTGGAGGATTTCTACCCTATCCCGGTGCCACTTCCCTGCTATCCCCGTTTTCGGACTCTTGCTCTGAATTTCAAACCTTTCAGGTGATAATCAGCTTCACTACCAGTGGGGGCCAGAGGATCTGAAGGGCAGGAGACTAGTGATGGGAAGGGGAGAGAAAAAGGTCTACACCTTTACACTCTTTCGCTTCACTCAAATGATCAAATTTATCATTTTTTTAAATCAGAATTTAAGCCTTACATAATAGTGAGTACGAGATGGAATTCCAGGTCCCCTGCTGCTGGCATTTTTCCCAAGGAAATGGCAGCTATGGAATTAACCTGACTTCTTAATTTAAACAGATAAAAATCTAAAAAATATAATCCAGAGGAAGGACGAAACTACAGTTTGCTACAGTGACTTCTTAGAAAGATGTTACATAAAAAGCAAGCAAACCGGAATTGCTTATGCTGGTAGATGTGAAAAGCAAGGCCTCCATCCAACACCTGCCTGACTTCCTAAAATCATCAAGAAGCTCCAGTGCTCACTGTGCCACTCAGCCCCCACACAGGAAGTATGCTGAATCAGACCCAACAAGAACAGCCGGAGGCAGACAGAGCAAGCCGTGAACCACACATTCGCCTTCGCTTGGCCTAGTACTTAAGGATAATTCTCATTTCTGAAAGTGGGAAACTATCTTACAGTGATGTGAATATTTTAGTATTTTCCAGAAGATCCCACAAATGGGGCTTTTAAAATTGCATAACTCATTCTGTGATGCAGCTTTCTTAGGTCAAAAGCCGTCCTGGAAAGGTCACTGAGAGCCACTCAGGAGCTAATGAAAATCCTAATTCCTAACGGAAAAGTTCTGAGGTATGATTTGACTAAAAATGTAACTTGGTTTGGAGCAAGACTGAAAGAAATATCAGCGAGAGAGAGAAACTAAATTTCCTGCTTGTAACGGTCATCAAAGATCCACAGTAAGTAATTTGTGTTTTTTCTTCCAAATACAAAATGGCAAGTCTCTAAATTTTGGTCATGTCATATTTTAGATGAAATGACTTAAATCAGTGTGTATCCATTTATAATCTTTTCTCTGCTACATAACTGAGAATGTTCAAAATACTTAACCCAAAATTTTCATGGCAAAGTGATGCCCTCCAGTACTGAGAAATTTACAAGCCCTTGCTAATTTTAGCCCTGGGTTTAGTAATTCAAAGTTGGGTCTGCTAGGAAAAACACTTAATGCAGAATATGGCAAGCTTTCCCTAATGAGCAATTTGGTAAGAAATCTGCAACATCCCCGACATTAAGGGAGGTACGTTGGGAGTACTGGAAACCATGACTAGAGGCCATGGACTTCCTCTGAACTTGCCTACAAGCATCCATTTAGGAAGGATACCAACCTTCATCTTTAGATGCCAAAGGAAGAAATCTCACTATCTTTCTTGAAAACTTACTCCTTGACACATTCCATAGATATAGATTGATAGATAGATGATAGATAGATAGATAGATAGATAGATAGATAGATAGATAGATAGATCACTTACTGCAGTAGCTAGCACATAGGTGGATGAGATATAAAAGAGTAGTCTAGTCACACAAGACGATGGTATATAGAGTCAGTCTTAAACTTGTTACTGGAGATAAGCAGAAATAACACAAGTTACAACCATTGCATTGTTTTTCGTCATTTATTAGTGTAGAATTTTTGCAGGTTGGTGACTATATCGCAGGTTGAAAAATTATCTGCAAAGTAGTATAAATGATTTCAAGAGTTTGTGTTGTAGTTGATCTTTGCATTATTCGAGGTTTCAGTTTATCTTCACATAAAACTATTGGAGATCTGTATGAGAGACTTCCAGAATGAGTTTTTGGTCAACAGTTGGTTGAAACAGGATGATACTAGCTGTCCTTTTAACTTTTTTTTTTTAATTAATCTCTACACCCAGCGTGGGGATGGAACTCACCACCCTAAGATCAAGAGCCACATGCTCTACCGACTGAGCCAGCCAGGCGCCCTTGAACTGCTACCTTAATTAGGCTTTTTAAGACAGTGACTCCCACTATACAGCAATGCTGAAGTAATTATCTAAACCTGCCCAGACTATTCTTTGGCACATTAATCAGTGTCCTGTGAACTATGCGTTGCAGGATAAACAACTGGGACCTTAGTATGTTAATCCTGCACATTTCCAAGAACCTGCAGCACACAGCCTTTTGATTTTACAGGCCGATAAATTTTTTTAAAATATCCTTAGAGAACTAATTTGACATGGCAAGCTTTTTATTTTACCAAGGGTATACCGTAGAGGGAATGACATAAACGTTTAAAAGGACAATTTCTTCAACTAAAAAAAAAAAAAAAAAAAAAAAAAAACAGAAAAACATAAGACTTTTGAGGCCCCTAGTCTGTCCTTGTTTTTGTCTATTTTGCCTCACCTGGCACCCATCCTCTGCTGGTCGTTCAGGAACTGTGGGGATAGACTTCTAGTACCAAGCTTCCTTGACCTTGGATTCAGGTCCACGGAGCACTCACACACACTGACCCCACCCCACCACTACTGATGCCACATGGGTGTCTTTCTCTTCTCTTCAAATGACACAGCCCGCCCCTACCCCATTCCCACCGACTCACTACCACTGCTACCTTCGACAGCAAAAGGTTGCAAACCACTAATTTAGACTCCCATTTATAGATCCTTTTGCTCATTTCTTCTCCTTTAACTTGCCCATATTTAATAAAAATTTAATTACTAAAAGCTCCTTCAGGGTACAAAGCTACTTTATTTGGACAAAGTTTGCTACATACACAGAAAAGCTCAATATGCATTTCCAGCCAGCCCAATCCCAAGCACTTGGTTCATTACAGCCGAAGCTTCAGAAACCCTTAGTGAAGACACAGACCCTGTTCACAGTAGTTTCACATGTGGAAAACAAACAAGTATTCTAAGAATACTTGCACATTACATGAAAAGTAAAAAAAATTACATACTTTAAAATTTTACTCAAAAAATATTTTCAAACTATTAGGTTTTAAATACTGAGACCACTTAAGTTTAATATTTATTAGAGCAAGAATCAGAAAATTGTTACACGCAGTGTATACTCTTTTACACAAAACATATTTGCACGTTTCTGAAAGCTACTTGTAAAAATTTTTTTGACTAATATCACATTTTGCACGTCACAGTAATATGATGTTTTTAAGGGATACTTTTTATTTTTTTTTAAAAGTAAGACACACCAGGATAGTCACTGTGGGTTCATGGTTAACTTGAAATTTGGCCTGTTTTTTTGACAAATCTTGTTTTCAAAATCCTATGGACATGATCTGCTTTGACTCGAGTCCAGTGGAGGACACCAGGATCTCTCTTCAACTACTACCTCATTAACTCATGACCCCAGGAACACAGAGGTCAGTTGCGGTTCTCCCCGTGCCTAAGGCACCATGAGGTCTATTCCTGGCCTCAACAGAATCCGGTGGTGCGGAGGAAGAGGGGACCGCCACACCCTGCAAAGTGCCCAGCACAGGGCGGAGACACAAAGGAGACTACTGTCAACACCGCAGCTAAAAGGGTGTATTTTAAATACAGTGCTGTGAGTTTATACAGGCAGACCTCACGCAGCCCGGCTCCCCCATTCTAGATCTGTTTTATTTCTATACCAGACCATGCAGGAAGGGAGAAGAAAATGAAAGGACACAGGTGGACTCTTACAGTAAGGCAACTGCCTTCCTCCCATCGCAGCCAGAACAAAACACGACAATGGGAAGGAAGAAGCCTGAAACAGTACCTTGACCTAACCAAGGGGCTAAAATTGGGCCACAGTTAGAAGAGCTGAAAGGGAAATGTGACATAATTACCTGGAAGGGATGAGCGGGACAGATTTAACAGGGTGCTGGAACCCTACACGCTCCATGTTTTCCTCCCATTTAAGTCAACGGTGCCGAGAAAGATGGACAGAGAACAAGCATTGGGGCACAGACAGCTCAGGCTCCTTTCTCAGGGGACATGAAAGGCACATGGGAGACAGATGTTGTAAAAGCCCCGAACACTATATTCCAAGAGGAAATTTATAAACACCTTCAAATCCAGAATACATGATGTCTTAACTTTCAGTCAAGCATGATGACCCGGGCTCCCTCCAGCAGTGTGGGTAGTCAAGAGCAGACTGTTCTGACAGAAATGTTTTTAGAGGCCAGAGTGTGTTTTCTTATATTAAAGATACATTTTATGAGGTGCTTTTCTCTCTATATAGGTCCAGTTCATAACACAAATTGGTTCATGTACAAAAGCGCTGCAGTCTAAGATGTTTCCAGAGTGTGCTGCGTTGTCAGTCTGACGATGCTCTTCCATCTTTACTCAGTCCCCAAATTAGTTTCTTCAGACTTCTTGATTTTTCAAGGATGATCTTCTCAGCGAAGCTGTATTTTGCAGGAAAGTCCCAATGAACAACATAACAAGCAGGGGATCTGAGATTCCAAAATGAAGATTAGAGCCACTCAAATAGAATTTTCTGTCAAAACACATTTCTAATAAGATAAATTAAATGTATCCATTCCGTGTCAAAATAAGAACTGAAGATAGTTTTGTCTAATCTTATAAATGGCTTAATAAAGTTCAGAAACAATCATACATTCAGAAACTTGAAAGGAGTTAAGAATGAATTATCTGGGAATCAACAATTTTCCTGAAAACGTGTTATAAATTTCAGAGTCACAAAGTAACAGAATCCCAAGTTCCCCAGTTACTAAGTTAATTTGAAGTGCACATTTTACACCATTAATGTGACATCCTAACACATGAGGAGAAAGCCACACTTCGGCAGAAAACCTTTAAAATGATTAGAGTTCTTAAAAGAAACATGCTCATTTTAAAAACAAAACATTCATATTCAACTTCCTATGGAATAAATGCCCCTCCACCAGCAGGAAGCAGGTACCAGCTCGGAGGCTGTGCCACACCTTCATGCCTCAGGCTCTATTTTTACTACTGTACTTGTGGGCCAGCTCTTTGTGGACAATGTTCACTCCATTTTATTACAAAGCTCTGGACTTGTGGCTTCAGTTCAATGTGTAAGGCAGTAAGTGTCCTTCAAGATTTGAGGCTCCCTTCAAAGGCGACAGAGAACCCCTGACAGAGAGTGACAATAAAGTCAGAGCAAGGTCAGAAGAAAAATGAAGATGATCTTTTAGATCAGGGCTTCCTGACCTGACAACCAAGGGCAGTCCCTCTACCCTCAGAAACTGCAGTCTTGTTGGAGAAAGGATCCATAGTTACCTTCAGATTTTCAAAAGGGGGTTGAAAAGTACCAAAATACAAAGAACCATTCATTGTGCTAGGCTCACCTTCTCTGTGGGTCCCTACGTACTTTACCCAAATTTACGAAGATCTGTGTTCCTCCCCAGGGTAAACGGAGTCAGATTTCTAAACTTTCACAGTGATGTGCCAGTCTGTGGAGCACGGTGACCTAAGAAGGTACACATTTTCCCACTAAAATTCTGTTACAGTACAACTAAGGACAACATTAAATGTAAGGATTTTCTTAGAAGTTTCTAGACAGCTTCTATCAAATACTGATTATATTCATGCCATCAATTCTCTATTATGCTCCGTATTCTACATTACTTTCTAAAGTTATACAATAGGGACATAAGATCCATTTTTTTATTATATTTTCTCTAAGATTGAAGATACTTATCTTGAATTACGTTCATCTTTGAGCTGCATACCTATTTATAACACACTAAAATAAAAACCAAACTCACTGTTAGGAAATACATTAATATTTCCCCCAGATCACCTGTCACTAGCCTTAAAATACTACCACCCACTAGTTGTGAACTACCCAACTGAATATCAGAATGCCTGCTGTCCCGGGATTTTATAAACTGCCTCCTCATCTCCAGGAACTTCACTTCCTTCCCTTATGACACTTAGGTTAGCTGTGTAAGAGTTTATCCCCCACCCCCACCAGCATTTTTTATTCTTGGGCTCTTACATTTTTCCCTCTCTTGGGTCTCTTTCCTTTGTACTCAAAGTGTTCAGAATCTAAGAAGGTTTTTAAAATATTCATTCCAGTAGAGACCAAGTTTTTTCCTGCCTGTCTAATTCCTTCTGGGTATATCAAATGCCGAGACCCAGTCGATACTGTGGCTAGAATTGGCTAAGAGGAAACACCTCTATTGACAAAAGTATCACAGAAGGAGAGTTTTTAAAAAGCCAATTGTAATGGGAAAGCAGCAAACAGGCAACACACATTGAAATTAAAATGTAACTTGATTTTTAAAAATCTAATGTTTTCATTGTGTCATCTATTAAATACCTATCAGTCAAATCCTCTTTAAAGCAAAGCAAAGGGGTGGGGGGGGGGGTGCTACAGTGTATCTTATTTAGCTTCTAGAAGCCTTCCCGTAGAAACATTATGAACACTTTGGTGGTACACAAACTTCCACATTATTGGATAATCTACCAATGATAAAACTTGCAATAAGCAAATACATGAACATTCTACTGAGCTACCACTAAGTCTCTATAGCCCTGAATTCTCCTCGGCCTTTCCCTATGATCCTTTTTCAAGTTGTTCTAAACACAGTCTTAAAAAGCAGCCCTTCCCCAGTTTTGGTCAAAGGGATAGGAAGGCTGTTGTATTTGACTATCAAGATAACTGCCCCACGATGCTCCTCAAACCTCTTCATCTGAGCAGACAACCATGGACTCACCCAAGCACTGACTCTCCTGTCAGAAAACAAGGTTTCCAGCTCTCCCTCTGGGCAAGTACTTAGTTCACTCACATTCTGGGTCTATGCGAAAGTGAGCCTATGGTTTTAAAATAGGGTGTTCAGGTACTTGGAATAGAGCTAACTTTCAAATTTTTAAGGGAAAGTATTCCTTCTTAGAGATTCAGGTTTTGTTTTTTCTCCTTTCCATTTATACTGTCTACCTCTTGGCCATCTTACTTTCCACTAATGAATGCACCCAACAATAGGGGGAGAGGGAGGAGTTGAAACGGAACAGCTCTTTTTCCTCCTCATTAGCTCTTCGGTCCTACATAGCAATATCCAATTCGAAAATCAGCAGCATCTGGTCACAAGTGTATTTGGATGTAATTTACATATTCTAATACAGACCATTCTGAGGTCATTTCCAGGCTGAAATTCTGTAATTACTATCTCTAGAATTGTCACTTGATCTCCTATCAATAATTACCTCTGATCTAAGTAAGCTACACGGCAAGGTAGATAGAAAGGAAAAGGAGCTGACCAAATTGGCATGGGAGGATTACATAAACTGCCTGGGAAAACATGGGGTCCATAAAAACCCCCAAATCTTCAAATTATTATATAACTGTCTCCAGGGAATGACACTGATACTGACAGATGAGAATTTGAGACATGCATGTCAACTTAGAAACACAAAATTATAAGGCCTATTCTTTTATATACTTTTTTATTAAATCTACTGATTCACCTAGTAAGTCATTATATACACCAAACAGTAATTTCCAGAGTTCCTAAATATTTCCAACATATTCAACTTAGGGATCCAAGATTCTGAACATGCCATCACCAAAAAAAATTGCAAACCTAAAAAACAAAAAGGAAAAAAATTAAACAATGTCAAAAGGAAAAAACTTTTTTAGAAAAGGTCAATATATAATTTTCAAAATGACATTTTTAAGTTAATGTTTCTTTCTCATCTTACAGTTATAAGCTCTTAAGTCTAACATTAAAATTTTGCTTAGAAACAAGGCAGTTTACTTATTAAAAAATATTAAACTATACTCACACATATCACCTATTTAATATTTACTGGGTCCAAATATCTTCACATTTACAATTTCAGGCTTTAAATTAAAGTGGCATTAACTTCTAGATTTTCTTTTAAAAGCTATCATTATGGTGACAGACATTCAGATGCATAAATGAAATTACTGATTTCATTCTTATATAACACATGCCTTTAGAAACCATATTTTTAGCCAATTAATAGTGGTTAAAGTCTCTGTACTTCTATCCCATTAACTTTTAGCACATGAAACGGAAAAGATGACCTTCAAAGTTCTTCTAACCTCAAAAATGGTCAATTTAGATAGGCTTTATTTGAAAAAAAAATTGGGGTAAACATAAGAAACGAGAATTTCAAAAAATAAAAACAACCAGTATTGTTTCTCATTAAAGCATTAATACACGAAAGTGAACTATATGAACACTTCTACTATAGGCTTAAAAAACGATGCTTTTTACATTAGCCTATTAAATTTTTCCATAGAAAAGCAAGAGTTCAAAGTTCACATTTCAGAAGAATAAAACAACACATCAGCAGATATAGAAAACAAAGAAACGACCTGTTGTGTACTGTTTCTCTTTAGGACAAAGCTAGACTGACTTATTTAAGTATAAACTGAGATCACAGACACAAAATCATTACACTCCAGTCAACCTAAATAGTGCCTGGATTTACATGGCATGTGAATAAGTCTATCATCACAGAAAGCCACGTATACAAGTAAAACTACATTTTAAAAATTTAAGTCTCTTGACAATGGAGAAAATACTGTTTGTAGAGAAATGAGGGAATGTAGAACTAGAGCAAAAACTGAGCCCCTGGAAGAAAACAGGAAAATAAGTGTGACTTTTAAAAATATATTAATGTTGTCAGAGTTCCGTAGAACCTGCCCTCTGTCTCATCCTCTGGGGTGGGATGACAATTTCATTTTCTTGGCATGCCACCAATTAAACAAATGTGTAATTGAGGCTAAATATAAGTAAATCTGTGATACTATTTTTGCTAGGAACATTGTTACATGTAGTACAAGAAAGATCAAATAATTTCTTACTCTGAAAAGATGGCTTAGTATAACATCTGAACTTGGGCAAAGAACCTACTGGACTTCTATTCCCAGGGGAATTAAGCCTAGTAACTGCTTTTCTAAGCTCTGCTACATCCTTATTTTAACAGGACATGGTCCACTGGAATAAACTTAATATTTAACAGCAGCACGCCCCGAAAAAAGTTTTACTGTAATAAAGACAAACAGTGCTCTTCTCCTCAACTATGAAACAGACTTTGAACTAAGTTATACCTGCAATAATTAAAGCAGAGTTAACTGACACCACTAACATTCTTCATAGGACTTTACATCTTAAAAAGAAAAACAAAAAAGCATCCATAAGGCATCAAAATTTTTTATGACAGCAAAAGAAAGCTGTGACAAGAACCCTTACTTTCTATTCTGAAAAACTTAAGTCTGCAGTCCCTTTCAAAAGCAAACCCTATTCGTTTTCAAAGGAAGACAATTATTTCAATCTGCAAATTCCTAATCGCTTAGGTGTTTCCATATAAATATTTTGTCACTAGTTAAGTAGCTCACTAGAGCTCACTAAAAAGTTTAAACTTTTAAAAGGCTTAATATGTCGATTTACACAACTCTACATTTGAACCAGTTTAGTTAGAATATATCAGCATGTTGTTTAATACTTTTTGTTCACAACTTAAGATTTTTTCTTAAGGAGGAAGGAATTGGGGTAAGAGAACAGACATGGAAAAACATGATGGCCTCTCTTTCTCTTAGGTTTTGCCATTACCATTCTGTTTGAAGTGGTTTCAGGACGAGGCGATCGCACACCTTCTAGTCAGAAATCAGATGGCCTCAAAACAACCTCATCTCAGTCTTAGGCCTCATGTCTTTCGCTTAGAGCTAAAAATAAAAATACATGTGAATGAACAAATGATCATGGAATGAAATCTCTAACATGACACTAAAATATATAAAATATCAGAAGCCATTTTTATCACAGAGAAATGAAAATGTACACATTTCTATCCAGAGCGTCACAATCCTATTTAGAATGAAAGGCTGCTCTTATCCCATCAGCTGCCGGGCAGGCGGGGGTAACAGTAACAATGAAAATTTAATACCAAGGCGGTTCTACAAAGCTACACTAGTATTGTATTTATCTCCTGAGATTCTGAAACGTTCCTTCCTTTTTTTTTATGAAGTTAAATATAAAAATATCATTAATGAAGCTAATGACACTAGATAGCAACTTAGCTCTCTTTATGCAAATAAACCAAGGCAAGCAAAGGAAGTGTAATGCTGAACCAGAACAATGGGCTGGCCCTAGAAATATATGTTTCTATATTTAGAAACTCCGAATTCCAACAGCCACTGCTGGAAGTACATGAAAAGTAACTTGTTTCTACAATCAAAACAGGCATTCATTCATTCCACAAGTACTGAATGTTTCTAAGTGCTGGAAGCCAAATGCTGAACAGGAGAGCCGGGTTCCAGACCTCAGCAAGTGGGATCCTCGCTTTCTGGGCTACCATTTCAAGTCTGGGCTATCATGCTAAGGAGACAGAAAATAAGGGTTGCTATGTTTCCATGAGAGGGAGGAGGGCGGTATATATTATATGACAAGAGAATGAGACTGCAGGATTTAAAACAAAATCCACTGGGAAGCCTAAATCTTACGCTGCAAGTGACGTCCAGCCATTATTTGGTCTCTGTAGTGTGAAGCTTATATTTCCAAAATCCTCATTAATCCTGAAAATTAATTCTCCTCCATTTGGAGAGCACTGGTAGTTTCAATCCCAAATATAAATGCCTCACACGATTTCTCGCAAGGTTAAATCAGCCAAGCACCTTCAAAAGTCACTTAATGTAAGAGTCCTTCATTCAACTGAAGCTGTAATTTAAAAGTCAGAAGTTCTGCTGCCAAAGTTTCACTTCAAGAATCGGCCCTATCTACAGTGTAATGAAGACAAATAGCTTATGAGATTTTTTACACCATTCATATACTTCCATTATATAGAATTACTAAATTATCACTAGAGTCTATACTAACAACATTACTGTTTAATGCTTTGCATTTCCCTGCTGGATCTATGTATACCAATGAAAGCCTTTAATTTTGTGGGAACATGGTACATTACCAAAAAACATCAAAATGAATCAATTTAAGCTTGATGTTCACCTTAAATCAAGAGCAGTAAACACACTTCCCGAGTTTGCTTATCTTCCGTAATTTTTCATGTGAAGTCCAACTACATTTAATATCTAGACAAATATAACAGAATTAAATGGTCTGACTCTGAAGTTAATAGGTTTCAGAGCCATTCTTTAAAGTAATAACTTGTCATTTACACTTAAATATTTAGAATAAAGAAGAAAAGAATTTTGAGCTTTACCTAGGTTTTAGATTATGGTTTGCATCAAGTGAAAATACCCTTTTTTAAATCAATGAGCTCTTGGAAGTTCATTTCCCACTGATGTTCATAAAATGATTCGAACAGTTTTACATTTGGATACATTCAAGTTTTAATCAAGGAAAACTGAATGCTGGTCTTATTTATAAGCAGTCACTCCTCCTTCACCACATGTGTCATAGGTCCCTGCTTTCAGTTTCAGTAAACTTCAGAGAAAACATAATTTATAGATACACTTTTTCTACCTGATGCCTCGAACATTCACTTATCTGTAAATCCCAAATGTGTCCCGCAGCAACACACAGAGAACCTGTCCTTTCGTGCACAACATCTCTCAACTCACGTTTGCTCCCATTCTTTGGCAAAAACGAAAAGTAACAAGAGGTTTCATCTGCGTCTCCAAAACTTGGATCTTTCCCTTAAGTAACTTTTATCTTCATTCCTTTTTGCTTCAATCATAGTCTGCTTTGTTTTACAAGTTACAGTCCTATCATTTCCCTGAACAAATGCGCGCAGGCAGAGAAATGCAAAAACACATACCGTGTGTCACTATCCTTTCCACAAGCTTCGCTACCCCGCTCTGATCAAGGGCTTTAATGATAAAGTAATGAGATTTTATGACTCAGAAGACATGTCTTATAGCTTACTAAGTATCCTTATACTCAGTCTTAAGTTAGACTAATCATAAAACTCCACTTGTCACATCAGGAATGTCACAGTGAGGTCTCTCCTTTAAGAAGATCAATAAATTCCAGTACATTAGTTATAAATGTCAACAAATCACAGAATCAAATTTCTATAAAAATGTCTATTATTTTAAGAACATCCAATTTTTAAAATACATTGTCATGAAAATAATTTCCTTAGTTTAGACTGTTTTTTTGTTTTTTAACAAAAAGGGTTATTACATGATACACTAGGAGTGAACCTGCAACCTTATTATGGTCTCTCCTTAGATTAGTTTTGATTCTAGTACTTTTACACATTCTAAGATCTCCCTTCTGACACATACACATCTCATCTCCTAACCTAAGCAAAAACCATAAGCATGTTATGCTTTTTTTCTTCTGATCATAAGCTATTCCTTGTACTGTTTAGTTGTAGGAGCAGCCTTAATTTACATGGGAATCCTGTAATAAATATTACATGCACAGCTTTCCCAACGCATCTCCATACTGTTTTACCTAAATGGTACTGTAAACACAAAACATTTATCAGAAAACCTCAAATCTCAAATTTAAGGATTCTATGGAAAGAAGAGAGAGTGCTCAAAAAGTGGTGTTTAGCCCACAGCTAGCCATTCGGAAAACTTAAGGCTGGCTCTTTCTCTACCTTCATTCCTTAAGCCAAAATAAATTCCAGATATACCACATTTAGAGGGACTATAAAAACACTTAAAGAAAATATGGATGAAATGTTTAAATTAATTTTGAAGTACAGGAAGCTCTTTATGACATAAAACCTAGCAGCCAAAACACCAACCAAACAAAACAAATCCACGATTTTTAAAAAAAACTAAAAACCAAATCAAACAAAAAAAAAAAAAAACAAGCGTAAGCAGAAAATAAACAATAAGCCAAGGAAAATATTTGCAACAAAAATTTAATATGCAGGGGCCCCTGGGTGGCTCAGTCATTAAGCGTCTGCCTTCAGCTCAGGTCATGGTCCCAGGGTCCTGGGATAGAGCCCCACATCAGGCTCCCTGCTCAGCGGGATCTCCCTCTCCCACTCCCCCTGCTTGTGTTCCCTCTCTCACTGTGTCTCTCTCTGTCAAATAAATAAATAAAATCTTGAAAAAAAAATTTAATATGCATAGAGTTTTTATAAATTGTTAAGAAAAAGATAGCCACTGAAAAATGGATGATGATTACAGACAATTCACTGGGAAATAAAACTAACCTGCAAATGTTAAGAGAATATCTTTAAACTCACTCAAATGTACGAAATGCAAATCAAAATGATATGCTAACAATGGGTAATGATTAAATTCAAGAGTGTGGGAAATAGGGCACTCAAATATACCACTGGGAGAGGTATAAGCTGGTATTAAATTTTTGAAGAACAATGACACTATCTACTAAAATTTAAAAACCCAGAAATTTGACTTCTAGGATTAGATCCTTCAGATTGCTTTTCACAGGTAAGCAAAAATATCTGTACAGAGACTATTTATATACAAAAAATGAAAGGAAAAAAAATCTGGAAAACAATCCCAGTGTCTGTCCAGTATCCTAATGTCCTAAAGGAAGCTGGTTAAAGAAGTTATCTCAGACAGCTGGGGAAAGGTGTCCTAGATATACTATTAAGTGCATAAATGACATTGTTGAATAGACATATGCCATTCTTTTCAAAAACAGTATTTTGTTTTCAAAAATAGTAGTTTTTCAAAGGAATGCTAAGACAAGTGAGTAAGAAAGGAAGAAATGAAGGGCACCTGGGTAGCTCAGTCAGTTAAGTGGCCAACCGGCCAACTCTTGATTTCGGCTCAGGTCATGATCTCGGGGTCCTGGGATGGAGCACACCACACTGTGGCCTACAGAGGACACTTTCACTCCTACTCGTAAACATGAGGGGCAGGTTACAAGGTTGAGTTTACCTTCATGGACTTAATGGGCTATCCAATAGCCCCCCCGTGCCACGAAGTTAGTCATCGATTGTTTATCCTATCTTCTGTCCTACAGAGATACTGCCAATCGAGTAAAACTGTGCTACTGTTACCGACTTCTTCAGTAATCTGACTCCAAATCCAACTCCTTCACAATGACAATCTTGCCATTTTCTGTGACATCCACTTTACAGACAGAACACATGTAACTGGTCAGGATTCCCGGTAAAACATCACTAAAGAAAACCAGTCTCTCAGGTAGAGAACAAAGCAAAATGTGCTAAAACTAGTATTTGTCCATTTAAAAAATGGTCTTAACTCTACAATTATTCTCACATTTGCCCCAAATCAGCACTAACCAGAGACAGAATTCCTCAATTTTTCAGCAGGATAAGTCATAATTACTCCAGCATGACCAGATTTTGGTGCTCGCAGGAACCCTCTACCTCCAAAAGGCACATACAGATCTACAGATCTAACTATGGCAGTGCATTGTTTGACTGTGAACCACAGAAGTTACTGGTATGTACACGATTTTAAACATTTTCTTTCTTCTTCCTTCCCCCACCACCCCCCACCGAGAGAGAGAGAGAGAGAGAGAGAGAGAGAGAGAGAGAGAGAATCTTAAGCAGGCTCCACGCCCAGCACAGAGCCTGACGAGGGGCTTTATTTCATGACCCTGAGATCATGACCCGAGCCGAAATCAAGAGTCAGACACTTAACCAACTAAGCCACCCAGGTGCCCCAAACATTTTCCATTAGCATTTTTCTTTAGCTATCAAGTCACTAAGTGTTGTGGCACTTATGAGTAGATTAATTCATATATCTAATTTTACTTGAGCCCTCACTAACAGATTATTTCTAAACAGTTTCTCTCTCCTATCTAAGGGTAAACAGGGATCTTTTTAAGGTTGATATTTTTTACCACATAACTCTGGTGGAGCCTTAATCCATTTACATCTTCAGTTTCTCCTGGTAATAGCTCCTTTTCTTTTGCCTATAGACACATTCAGGTTTCCTGATCCTAGACCAATCCACAATCCATTTCCTTGAGTACATGACTCATTTCAGCTAATATCCTTCCTCTTTTTCTATACTGCTGAATTGCCAAATTGGAAGAGTGATCTAGAGTTGGTTCATGCATTTAAAAATATTTCCTGAAAAGTGACTACGTGCCAGGGTCTAGGAATACAAACTGATATGGCGCCTCCCTCGGGGAGCTTATAGTTCCATTACACAGATAATCAGGTATCTAGGGGCTCAAGATGTTGTCATGACGGAATAACACTTGAGGCTATGAGAGAGCATCAACAGGGGACTTAATTTAGATTGGGCTGCCACTCTGCACAACCTCAGCAGGTGCTCTTCTCTTCCTGGGCTGGGTGTTCTGGGATGTGCAGCTTGTGTGGTCTTATACGGCAGCCCTGGTGTGGTCTCCTGGAGGAAGTGGCGTTTAAGCTGGTATCTAAAGGCTGAACAGGAATTGGCTAGGCAAAGAATAAGAGAAGTAGCATTCCAGGTAGAGGGAATTAACTATCCTCAGACAGGAAAGAATATGGTGACCTGGAGGATCAGAAAGAAGGGCAATGTGGGCAGAGAACATGGAAGAAGGGCAAACAGGTATGAGCCAGATCAACCAGTCTCCCATAGCACACTGAGGATTGGGGGCTTTAACCCAAGTGCAGTGGGGACTACGTTTACCACCCTTAATCATCTAGCTCTTTGCTGCATCATTTCTATTCATACTATTCTCTAAACAGCCAGCCGTAACACTTTTAACACACAGAATCTTCTCCATTCTCAGCAAGTGACTACACGTATACCCTAGACATACTGCGGGTTTGGTTCCAGACTTGTGCAATAAAGCAAGTCAAATGACTGTTTCGGTTTCCGTGCATATAAAAGTTATGTTTACTCTAGACTGTAGTCTGTTAAGTGTGTGGTAGCATTATGTCTAAAAAGGCAATGTATATTGTACCTTATTTTAAAAACACTTGATTGCTAAAAAATTCTAACCATCCTTTGAACTTTCAGGGAGTCATAATCACTGATTACGGATCATAATAAATATAGTAACAATGAAAAAGTTCGAAATATTAAGAGAATTATCAAAATGTGACACAGAAACACGAAGTGAGCAAATGCTGTTGGAAAAATGGCACCCAAAGACATGCTTGATGCAAGGGCTGCCACAAGCTTTCAATTAGTTAAAAAAAAAAAAAAAAAAGCAGTATCTGAGAGGCACAATAAAGTAAAAAGCATGATAAAACAAGGAAGGCCTGTATTCAGCATCTGAAATGGCTTCTATCCTGAGCTTGAAAACATAAGCTGTCACTAACTCTTCTAACTTCTACTTCTCTCAGTATTCAGCTTGACGTTTTATACATAGTAGGTGTTCAAAACCTGCACAAAGACAAATCAGTCTTGGAAGAAAAAAGATTGATGAAAAGTTAATCACAACAGTGTAAGAATGCAATCATATTTAATAAGATTCTCTATTAAAAGTATATTTGAAACTTAACTTAGGGACTTGCCTTATTTTCTCCTGTAGTGATAAAATATTTATGAAATCCAGAAATTTCTTTAAATATATGCACAATTACAATTTGATTAGTCCATGAACACAATGCTTAGATGGCACCGCCATTCTCTGCGCTCAGCACAGGGTATATGGCAGGGGTCTAGTTCTTCCATACTAGAATTATAAAAACTAGACAGCTGACATCCAGGTAAAATGTACATTCCACCGAAAAGTATGACTACTCTGTTATGAAGAATACAAGCCAATGACATCTCACATTAAACTAGCCATCAAATCCTGCAAGTTATTGTATGTATGCTTTACACAGACTATTCGTTTTGAAACTACTGAATGTGTTGAAACTACTGAATATGCTATTTCTTCCATTTTTGATAATCTTAGCAAATGTTAAAAGTCAATGGCCACCACACTTACAGATTTTAGCAGGAAATTACCATACTTATGTTCTCTTAAATGAAGATAAGTACCGACTATTTTCACCTTATTCTGGTAGGTAGGGCAAGATGTCAAAGTTTGCTGGGTTCAACATTTAATGGCTCTACCCACATTCCATTAGAACTATTGGTACAGACTTAGAAAGAAATGTAAGATTTGTTTATTTAAAAAATATATATACTTCCTCTAACATGAGCTGTAGATATTTCAGCTCTCTGCAGATCTTTTCTTTATGTCTACAGAATGATCTGTGTTGTGCCCAGAATCAGGCCATCATAGAATTAAGCTTAATTAGATATTTTCTATACAAAGCAAATAAAAATGTACTTCCATTATTCTTATATTAAAGTCCCCTACATTATGTGTCTTTATTTTTTTTTTAAGATTTTATTTATTTGACAGAGAGAGACACAGTGAGAGAGGGAACACAAGCAGGGGGAGTGGGAGAGGGAGAAGCAGGCTTTCCGCAGAGCAGGGAGCCCGATGTGGGGCTCAATCCCAGGACCCCGGGATCATGACCTGAGCTGAAGGCAAATGCTTAACGACTGAGCCACCCAGCGCCCCCATTATGTGTCTTTAAAACCAAGAGTAAAAACTCTAGAAAGTTTAAATGTTATTGAAAAAATTCTCACCTGCTTCATCCTTTGTTTTAAAATGGCTTAAAGACCAGATTTTGTACATTTTGAAATTTAATGTGTATACACGTCTGAATGTTTCTGCTTTCTGATGTCTAGTTTTCATAGCAGTAAATTAGGATGTTTATAGGCCTTTGATGTCTCAGTCGTGCTAATAGGACCGTGTTGTCTAGAAGAGATGATCAAACTAACAATTGAAACCTCTAATAATTGGGGGCACACTCTGACCATGACAGGAAAAAGGGTCCGTGTTTGGAACTGAAAAGGAAATTGAAAATTGCCCCAGTGTTGCAAAATAGAATCATGCTATCTTAATGTAAAAATGTCTACGATAAATTCATGCCCTATGAAGTACAGACCACGATATTTTTAATATTAACTTGACAGTGCTGAATAATTGTGTCATGTGTGGGTAGTTCCCGACCATACAGGCAACAAGTACAGCCCTATCTGGGCTCATGAGAAGAAAGGACATAGTAATTAAGAATACTGAAGCACAGTTAAAACTGTTAGTATTTTCCTGGTCCCAGTCAGTAACTGTGCTATAAAAGGCAGGCAATGAGAGGGACTCACAGACTTGAACTGCCTACATGACCTCTTACCCTCTCAAGTTCCACCCCTTTCAGCATCCTTTCTGTGAAAAGCAGCAGCATCCTTCCAGTCAGAAAGCTTCAGAATTTGTTCCGTTCCTCACTAGCCACACCCTGCTCTCTGCACTGGAAATGCTCACTAGTGATGGAGGGTTATAGCAGCCACTAGAAGCCCCTGGTGGAATAACTTTAGTCTTCTAAACTGAAATGACAAATAATCTTTTAAAAATGTGATTATGGAAAACTTCCAATGTATACAAAAGCAAAGAGACTAGTGCGATGAACCCTCAACTCCGTTTCAACAGCTAAACTGTCAACATCCTGCCTTTTCGTTTTATCGGGTATCTCCACCCACTCTTCACTTCCCAGCTAATGAGGATTATCAGTTTCCCTTCTTTTCCGGAGGTAAAATTTACAATTAAGTTTTTAAAAAAAAAAAAAAAAAACCATCTTAACCATTTTTCAAGTGTACAGTTTGGTGGTATTAAATATATCCACGCTGTTGTGCCACCGCCACCCATCTCCAGAAGCCACTGCCATCTTGCAAAACTGAAACTCTGCGGCCATTCAACTGCCCACGGCCCCTCCCCACTTGCCCCAGCAGCCACCTTCTCCCTTCTGTCTCTGGGAGTGTGACTACCCTCACACCAGTGGAATCAGACAGTCTGTGTCCTTCTGTGCCTAGCATAATGTCCTCCAGGGTCATGTGTTTGCTTTCTTAATACAGCCTTCCTTTTTAGGGCTGAAGAATACTCATTTGTACGTATGGGCCACATTTTATCTGCCAATGAATGCTTGGCTTGCTTCCACCTTTTGACACTGTGAATAACACTGCTATGAACATGAGTGTACAAACACTCTTTCAATTGTTTTCAATTCTTTTGAGTATATACCCAGAAGCAGGACTACTGGATCATATTGTAAGTCTATGTTTCAGTTTTTGAGGAACCTCCAGACTGTTTTCCATAGCACAGCTGTACTAGTCCACATTCCCACCAACAGTGTACAAGGATGATAAACCATCATTTCTTGACAAAAACTTTGGAGTTTACAAAGCACTTTCATATACATTTTATTACATAATCCTTTCAAATACAATTGACTAGTTGGGAGTCCTAATCTGTTGGCAAGTATTTGAGATCCTTAAAAATCTATCACCATCTTTCCCATATTTCTGAATAAATGTTTTCTTCTAATCAGACTGGTTTAAGCAAACTGTGTAGTTCACTAAATGCTAAAAATATTAACAGTACAGGAATCAAAAGACCCAAAAGAAAATATAAATATAATGGAATGATACTTATGGCTCCCAAAGAAAAACTAACCTTAAAACAGCTGTATCTTAACACACAGCCTTGACGGACACCAGGTACATAGTTATTAAATAACAGGTTTGTTATCATTTTTATCAAAGTCAGAAAAACACAAACTACTTCCAAATAACAAAAATGGAATTATCAGTAAGGAACTCAAAATTAAAATAACAATTTTTGGAAATTTTTCTGGAAACACCCCACAAGGCAGCAAGCAATCTACTCCCAAGTTTCCTCAAGTAAACAAATAGCCTCTTGGCACAATCTTGAAAAGTTTTAGCGTTGACAATGTCAGCTTCCCAGAGAAAAAGTAAGGCAGGAAAAAAAAACACCCAATTATAAGCATTATTCAGTAATAAACAAGTTCACTAACACTCTAAAATTTAAGTGATTAAAAGTACATGCCCCCACACAAATAAAAATATTTACAGTATTTTTCTTGACAATTTGCTTTCAGTTGCCGACAACCTTCTGATTGCAGAACTTATGCTGTTGTTATAAAGTTAAATTGGAAAAAATCCTAGTCATTATATTTTAAAAATAAAGTTTTTTAATGGGGGAATTCTATTTTAACAAATACTCTAATCTGCTTTTCTGCTTCATATTGGACAATCAACTAACGAGGACAAACTGCATGAAGATATATATGCCCCACCTTTAAGACCATCTGCTACAAGACAAAGCCTGATGAAGTTTCTTTGATACCATCACCAACCTCAAACTGGGCCTAAGAACAGAAATACTCACTGGCTGATACATATGTCGATCAAACATTCAAGTGCGTAAGAGTATGAGATCTCTGACCATCACAAGATATATATCCTCTTATTTTACATTTTCAAAGGAACTGAATCTCCTGAAGAAATCCGAACTTGTACTCTCTGCTCTGGGGCTGCTCTTCATAGTTGTCATGGCCCTCCTGCTTCATCTCAGTAAGGTGTCTGCTCAAATGCTAACTCCTCAGGGAGGCCACCCTGACTAATGTCTGAAAATCAAACAGCCGTTCCTACCACCCTATCCCAACCAACCCAGAGCCCTTCCTTGTCCTGCGTGACTTTTCTTCTTAGCATAATTTACTGTTAACATTACAACATATTTTAACTTATTTTCTATCTCCCCTACCAGAATTGATTCTAATTTCCTGGCATTTAGATCTGAAACTATGTTCTACAGTATAATCATTCAAGGAAGAAAAAAAAACTTTAATGCTATTCTGTTATCTAGAGGGTAGATCATCTAGTTTACTCATCTTACTCCATCTGCAAATTGCAGATGCTATTACTGCTACAGCTAAGTTTCTACCCTAACCTCTGATGGACTCCAGATCATCAGTAACTCACTCATCCTCCCGGGCGACTCAATATAAATGCAGTTACACCTCAATTAAACACAGAACCCAACTGACTAGAAACAAACACATATTTCCTATGTCTTCTGAGGTACAGCGGTCACAGGCAGAAGCTGGAGAAACAATTATTACAGGGGCTCACCAGAATTTGAGTAAAAGTTTTTGTCAAAGCTCAAGAATAGTACTGTAACCTACAATCAGCAAACTGATCAAGTAATTATAAAAGCCAAACCCTGTGGGTCCGAGAGAGCACATCAGGGTTAGTTGAAATGAAGAGAAGTTAGGAGGGGAAAAAAGGAGTTAAAAACATGACAGGGAGTGGCAGGGTGGGTAAAGTGGGGTGAGCAGAAACTGGTGAGCAATCAGGCAGCACCGGAAGCCTACAGGGAAAGCTGGAAGCAAATGGAAGAGAGAAAGCAGGCAACGAATAAAAGGTTACGCATAGAATGGCTACATAATTTCCAGGGTCTACCTTATAAGGGAAATGCAAAGGCCCTTGTAAAAAAAAATAATAAGACTTTCAAGGTAACAACAAGGTAAAGTAAAATATTAAAGCCAGCGTCGGACCCTGTGCACTGCCCATGAAACCTGCCCTGAGTATATGAGTTGAAGACCTGAGGCAAGACAACCACTACTGTTCGAAGCATCCAAAGGGGGGGAAGGCAAAAGCAAACCCCCCACCTCTAAGTACAGGAGGCACTCACAGAGTGAGTGTACCACACCCGTGGTACAATTTACAGGGCAGAGTAAGGCCAAAATAGGTCTTCGGGCACTTTTCAGGTTTGTTTTTTAAATAAAAGGGGGTGGGGGTAAGAGAGTGGTAACCTACCAACAGCTACTAACACAATTCCCTAGCTGAATAGGGAATTAATCACCACAAAACAGGAGGTTACTAGGAAGGAAATACAACTGATAAATTTTGAAGGGGCATCATGAAAAAGATCTGGAGATCAATATGGCTGCCTGAGAGCAATAAGACAAGAAACCCGTAAGTTATATCTGAAATATATAATATAAAGAGAAACAGGGAAGATCTAAGACAAATTTTCTCCTACTGACTAATACTCAGGGTTAGCCATGGTTTTAAAAAATATATATACTGATAGACAAGAAAATGGAGCAATCTGGAGCTGGACAGGAAAAAGTTTTAATACCAGAATGGGTCTTGGGAGAGTTATAAAAAAAAAAAAAAAAAAGAGTCTAAAACAAAAAAAAAGAACCTCACAAAACTACCAGTTACATTACCATTCCAGAAGACAAATTTGTTTACTTTGCAGTTCATCTTCCAATTTCTGTAATGTTGTGATAATGTGTAGGAGCAGACTGTCATTTTTTTTAAACCACGTATGTTAATTTATTTTCCTGATATCCTGATAGATTAAGCCAAACATGGTTCATGAGAAAAGAAAAACTAAAAAGAAAGAAAAAAAGAAGCTCCACAATAACATGTGGACAGTCCCTCTCTCTTTCTTTGCCACTTTTGGGTCTTGTTAGGAATTCAAATCTGAATTTAAATTTTTTTTGCCCTTATTTCTGATCTAAGACAACCCAATTAAACACTGTGAATGATTAAATCTGATGTTTCTGATAATGTTCACAATGCATAAAGGTAGACTCATTTGTATTTCATTTTTGTTTTTTAAATTATTTTAGCTTCTCATTATCATCTTGAAATTCAAAGCATAGAGAGACATCAGTTTAATAATGAACTACTTATTTTGACCTCAGATAACGTTATTTCCAACTTAGAAACTCAGATAGTACAAAATATTTCTAATAAATGCCTTCACTGCCATTACTTTCCAAAGTATTGTCATTTCAATATGTCTCCACAATATCCTCTATTAATAAGACTAGAATATTCGGTCCATCTTCCAAAAGGAAAAAAACTAAGCTAAAAAGATTAAGATTCTTTAAATTACTAGAGTCAAACAAAACTTCTGACATCTACTCTAAAACACTTTCTTCTCTCTGTAAATCAGTGCACCTAAACAACAAAAACGTCTTTTACACTAAAGCACAATTATGTCCTACCTCCTTCCCTCTGGAAACTATAAAGCAGCAGACAACATATTTGGAAAAAGGAGAAGGGGCTCTGTAAGGTGATGAGAAACAACGCTCCACATCCAACCCTTAAAGCAGTGATCCTAGGACAGCAAAGAAGGCACAAAATGGAGAAGCCTAAGTGGATCCCACCGTCTTCTGTTCCAACTGTGGATTGCTCCATTATTTTGTTTTTAGAATGGTTAAAGCCTGAATCTTTTAGTTAGAAAGAATCTAAGGTCATCTAGTCTAGACTTTCACCAATGCTGGAAATCCAAGTCTATTAAGTGTTTATTCAGCATTTGCTTAAACATTTTCAGAGGACAAAAAGGCTGCTTCTTTGGAAAATCTTTTCCATTTCAGAGCAGCTCTGTTGGAAATCATTTTGGTCCTATACAATTTAGGAAAAATAAAAAATGTTACATTAATTACTTCTAGTAAAGGCCAACTCATTTTTTTTTCATTGTTCAATAATAAGTTCCAAGGTCACAAATCTCCAGCAGGTTGTTATTCTGGTGGTTCAACATCAAAGGCCTAGGCTCCTTTACTTGTTTTCACTCTGCCATTAGCACACTGGTTTAGCTCTCTTTATGGTTTCAAGATGACTCCCATCATTCCAGGTTTCACATGCAGACATAATAATGTCCAGTGTAAAAAGATTACTTCTTTCCCTTCTGAATCTTTTTATCAGAGAGGAATATCTGTGTCTGAAGACCCCTAGCACACATCTTATTGGCCAGAATTATACCTGGCCAATCACTGGCAAGGAAATGAGTCCATCATGACTGACTGAGAACGATCATCATTTGTCCCCCTGGAGCTGGGGTTTGCCTCTCTTGACAAATACAGCTAGGCAGAAAGGGCAGATTACTTAAACAAAACCAAAATCCCCTTAGGAGGAAGGGAAGGGGAAAGGATAGAGAGATGTATAGGTGATCCAACATCTGCTGTGGGTACATGGCCTCAAAATCTTGTCTTTTAGCAATTTCTACCTACTGTCACTAGTTCTAACCTCTAGATCTAATTGGAAAAATCCCTGTGCCTTAACTGCACTACACATTCTATATGTGTAAACAACTACTTTGCTCCGCTCCCTCAATCCTAAATTCCTCTTCAGGTTAAGTAGTCCCATTTCAGTGTACTGCTCTACATATATGACTTTGTATCTACATGCTTTTACCGTCCTGATCACTCTTCAGTTTACCAATGTCCCTCACAAAATGCCCAGGACCCTCTTAAAATGTTTAGTACCAGTAATTAACTCCCATGTGTTATCAATGCCATCTGACACTCTGCTGCTTCTCTGGACTCTCCTCCTGACTTCCAATAAACTTGATGGAAACTATAAACATCTTTGTCTTCCATAACCGACACTTTGGTATTTGTAAAAAAATGATATAGTGTAAAACTCTACACTTAATTATGATATACTTCACCTTATTTTTGGCCTATCTTTCCAACCTAAGCAGGTGCTGAAATTTTTTTAATTCTAAAAACTAATGTTCGTCACTTTCCTAGTTTTCATTATAGAAATTCAAACTTAAGAAAAAAAAATCACTGATGTTTATTTCTCAGCTTTGCAGAAGCAGGGCTATGTAACTTGGGGAAAACATCTTAATTCTCACAAGGAGCCTTCTGGGATTGTATTAACTTGTTGAATTTCCAAGATTCCAGAGACTAATCCTTACAAGGTCAGCAAAATAATCTATTAGGTGTATTGAAAAGAGTCATTTCCCAGGGATGGATGGACTTTCAATGGACTAACTAAAACCAGAATGTCAATTCAAAAATGTTAAGTGAAAATTAGAACAGCCAAGGAACCAAGAGAAATTAGAGCCCTGTGGTCAAGGTATTCCCACCTACCCTATCCACAGACAAACCATGATAGAAATCAATATACAATCTAAAGAAACCAAACAATTGAATCATTTGCTCAATGAATTCTTTCATGTAGACATGCCACACAGGAAGCCAAATTATAATCAAATGTTTGTTTAATGAGCAAAGAAATCAAAGCAAAAGAATCAGTTTTCTAACATCTATTCAACAATATCAGAGTAATAGTCTCATATATCATCCTCTGCAACAGAGTTATTACTCTAAGTGTAACAGAGTACTAAATAGGTTACTGTGGCTGGTACTTGGATGTTAAAATCTGCCTTGGTTACTTGATGAAGAAACTTCTTTCCTGACAGTCCTACTTCTTAATTAGATGCAATACAATTCCACCAAGCTATGATAAAGTGCAGATGATCTGGAGGTTAGCCCATTTTAAGGCCTGGGAGTCATAATGGTTGAATTCAAAACCAACTCCTCCTTCTGGAAACTCTCAGGGGGAGAATCCCTTGCCTCTTCCAGTTTTAGAGATCACACGCACTCATGGGCTCAAGGCCCCTTCCTCCACCTTCAAAGTGAACATCATCGGCAGTGTAGTATCTTCACATCTCTCTGAGACTTCAGGCTCTGTCTTTCACTTAGGAGGCCCCCATGTGATTACATTAGGCCCACTTAGATAATCAGGATAATCACTGCATCTCCAAATCCTTAACTTAATCACATCTGCAAAGTCTCTTTTGGAATGTGAGGTAACATATTTATAGTTTCTGGGAATTAGGATGTGACATCATTGGAAGATCATGATTCTGTCCACCACAAAGCTGTTGTACTATAATTCTACCACTGATTTTATGTTAACCGGTTTACATTTGGTGAAGATATCCCATTTTATCTTGAAACTTCAATACTATTAACTAGGGAGGACACAGCTATTTCCATGCACAGTTCATACTAAAATTAGACTGCATTTCCTATTGCAGCTTTCACACACAAAATGGCAGGTGTTTGATTCATCAATGGAGAAGAAAAGAAAATATAAGAGTCGGCAATCATTAAAGCCCTCAAGGCTGTATCAATTAATATGAGACAGATTAAACTACTAAGAAATAAGCCAGAATGAAGGCAGTATGTAAATGCCAGCTCCAACAATTCCTCAACCTCAAGGGGTCCCTGAAATCAGGGATCCTACCACCTTTTCATTTTCCCTACCCCACTCTCATCTTCATACCCTAGCTTAGGTCTCATAGTCTGTTGTTAATAATCACTCTCCTCCCTCATCTCACGATCCTTGGCTAGCAAAAACCCAACACTCCTCTATACAACTTTCTGCACTTCATGCCAGCCCCAGGACAATTTAACATGGTAGGAGAAAACCTCCATCACTCATCTCAAGTGGGCTCTTTACAGCTGCCCTCTAATCAAACTACATTTCCTTAATCCATCCTCTCTGACACCCTGTACCTCCTTCTTCCCATCCTCACTCTCAGCTGCTTCCTATTTCACTCAGCACACAGAACTTCCATCAGATCTTACCTCATCATCTACCCACTGACTTACAGTGTACCCTTATACTCTGCTTTCCCTCCTGTCTGGATTGATTGACAATTGCTTCATTCTACCTCTGATCTCTTCCCTTCTCTTGCCAACTCAAGGCTGCAGTTCCGGCAGTCCTCACCTCTCTCCTGCTTCATCAAATTTTTCCTCTCTTGTGGATCATTTCTATAAGTATACAAACAGGCTGTGATTTTTCCCATTATACTCACCGCCTCCAACCACCTCCCTCCCACCTTCTCCTGAGCCCATACACCAAGTGCTCACACTCAACACAAAGCAAGAACTTCTCATCGAGGTCATCAAGAATCTTAACATGGCTAAATTTTAACGGTCAGTGCTTGGTCTACATAATACTTGACTTAGACCATCAATCTCTCTTCTATGAAACATTTTTCACATTTCACTTCCAAGACTACACACCTTTCCAGTTGTCCTTCCACCCACTGGCCAAGTCTTCTCACTCCCCTTTGCTAGATTCTTCTCAACTCCCTAACCTCTAAAAGTGTCCCAGGCCTCACTGTCTACATTCACTCTCTTGGGGAAGTTTTTAGTCTCAGGACTTTAATTACTACCTGTGCTGACAAATCCGAATTTTGTATTTTTTAGTCTGGATCAGATCCCTGGTCTCCAGCCTCCTCTGTCACAAGTAGGTCCCTCCACAGGTTCTCTTAGATATCAAACAGGCATCTCTGCATATCCCAAACCAAATTTCCTATCTTCCCTACAGACCTGCTCCTCGTAGTCTTTCTCAGCTCAGTATATGGGAACTCCATCCCATCAAAAACCTTAGTGTCATCCTTGAAAACGTTCTTTCCCTCACATCTACCACCATATCACATCAGCAGACCAAATTAGCTCTCCCTTCAAAATACATCCAGAATCTGACCACTTCTTACCAAATCCACTGTTAAACATCTTGAGCCAAGCCATCATCCTCTCTTACTTAGCTTGCTGCAACAATCTGCTTCCACTCTTGTTCCCCTTGCTTATTTAATACACGCTGGGGAGCGTGGGTGGCTCAGTCGGTTAAGCACCCAACTCTTGATTTCGGCTCAGCTCAGGATCTCAGGGTCCTGGGATCAAGCCCCTCATGAGGCTACCCGCTTAGCAGGAAGTCTGCTTGTCTCCCTATCCCTCTGCCCGCCCACCCCCCCCGCTAGCACTCTCTCACTAAAATAAATCTTTTAAAAAATAAAATAAAATAGTTAATACATGCTGTTTCTTTCTTTCTTTTTTTTTTTAGGTAGGCCCTTGGTGGGCCTTGAACTCATGACTTGAGATCAGGAATCACATGCTCTACCAACTGAGCCAGCCAGGCACCCCCATGCTACTTCTGAATGCTTGTGTCCCGCAGAATTCATTATGTTGTAACCCTAGCCCCCAAAGGTAACAGTATTATGTCAGGCCCTTGGAGGATGACAAGGTCAGGAGGATGGAACCTTCACGAATGCGACCGGTGCTCCTATAAAAGAGAGCCCGCGAAGCTCCCTCTCCCATTCTGCCATGTGAGCACATAGCAAAAAAGGGCCTACTATATTTTTGTAAATGTTTTATTTTTTAAAATTTTTTTAGAGAGAGAGGAGGTGAGCGATAGAGGGAGAGGGAGAGAAAGAATCTTAGGCAGGCTCTATGACCAGTGTAGAGCCCGACGTGGGACTCGACCTCACAACCCTGAGAGATCATGACCTGAGCTAAAATCAAGAGTCAGACAGAGGCTTAGCCAACTGAGCCACCCAGGCACCCCAGATTTTTTTTTTAAGTAATCTGTACATCCAACGTAGGGCTCGACCTACGTTGAGCATATCCCTTGCCCCGGGCTAATATACCCCCAGATCAATAGTTGCATGCTCCACTGACAGCCAGCCAGGCGCCCCAGGTGCCTGCTTTAAACCAGGAAGAGGGCCCTCACCAAATCATAACCATGCCAGCACCCTGATCTCGGGCTTCCAGCCTCCAGAACTATGAGAAATAAATTTCTGTTGTTTATAAGCCACCCAGTCTGTGGCATTTTCTTATAGCAGTGTGAATGGACAAAGACAATATAACAGCTAGAATTTTTTTTAAATTATGGTTCATGCTTTACTCTACTGTCCCCCTTTTAAAGGTAAAATTTACATACAGTGAAATCAAACAGATCTTAGGTTTCAATTCAATTACATACACCCATGTAATCAAGACCACAATCAAGATATAGAATTCTTCTAACTTTGGGCTATTATGAGTAAAGCAGTTATAAACATTCTTATACAAGTCTTTTTGTGGACATATGAGTTCCTTAGGTAAGAATCTAGGACAGAGTGCTGTGTAATAGGATGGAAACACGTACATGTATGTTCATAGTAGCACTATTCACAATAGCCAAAAGGTGGAAATCGCCAATATCCATCAACAGATAAATGGTTAAAGAAAACATGGTATATCTATACAATGGAATATTATTCATGTATAAAAAGGAACAAAGTTCTGAATCATGCTACAATGTGGATGAATCTAGAAAACATTATAAGTGAAAGAAATCCAACATTAAAGATCACATTTATATGAAATATTCAGAAGAGGTAAATCCACAGAGACAGAATATAAATGGGTGGATGCCAGGTGCTGGGGCGAAGGACATAAATAGGGAGGAATTGCTTAAAGGGTACCAGGTTTTCTTTCAGGGTGACAAAAATGTTTTGGAACTTGACAGAGCTGATGGTTGTTGCACAATACGGTGAATGTACCAGATCTCACTGAACTGTTCACTTTGAAATGGTTATGTTATGTACATTTCACCTCAGATAAATAAATAAAACCCACACAGAATTTTTTATTTTTTGAAAGAGAACAGCATTCAGACAATTTAGAATAACACAAAATCCAGTGTCAACACCACCATACATGTGAATTGGATTATTTCACTAAAGCATGCAGTCTGGAGTAAGTCTTTCCAACTCTAGAGACTTTGTGGTGCTTTTCATGTGTAAAATGAAGACACTTCAATGGACCGTGAGGATCAACTGAGATAATGATGATGAAAACACACTGTAAAATGCTGTGTATAAAAAATTAACTATCTTTATATTAGCCCAGGGTAAGGGATATGCTCAGACCGAGAGGGCCACAGACAAATACAGGCACCATTATTCTCAGGGAGGCAGCTAAAACTATGTTGAATAGCTAGTCTTGTAGGCACAGACAGAGGAGAATCCAAGTTAAGCCACATCTGCGAAGTGTCCATTGCTGGCTTCTATAATGTCCTAGCTTGTCAAGGGTCATAGTTAGATTATCCTCAGCCCCAGTGAGTGATTTAACACTGCACTCAAGCCTGGCTTGCAAGTGGTTGCTATAAAGTGAGAGGGGCTGAAGAAAGACTGCAAGAGATAAAAGAGGCTACTTTCCTGAAGCCGTAAGCTTAAGAAGCCCTAGTACTCAGGAATTAAAACAGGGAGCTAGTCAACTGTTATGCCATCTGAAAGTTTAGTCCCCATTAGCATAGCATAATAGAGTTTGACTACAGTAATTTGCTTATGTCAAACACTAACCAATATATAACTAGCCATGTAAAGGTAGCATTAACTAGATTTAACATGTCCAAATTTCAATGTTCTTAAAATGTAGTATGTAACAGTTATCAAATTTACAAATAGTGATGAAAATTACTACTACTTAACCAACCCCATGACAGACACTGTGCAACATAATTTACAAATATTATCTGCACCCCTTACACCAAGTAAGATGACTGCTTTAATCCCTATTCTGCCAAGCAACTGTGTTGAGCCAAAGTAATTAGAGGCAACTCCGGGACTTGACGTGGGGTGGGGTTGACTTTGAAGCCCATGATCCATCCACTATACTCTGCTGCCTCTCAGGGTCCTAACTCCTAAGGTTCTAATCCCTATTGAATACAACCTCAGGAGGTGTACGATTAACTAAAGGTCTTACTATTCAAGATAAATCAGATTCTAAACACTGGGGAGCACTAATTAGACAGAAGGGATTAATTCTAGAATGGAGTCATGCTGTTTGTAACTGTTTCAGGTACAGCTGTTGGTTCCGGGCTAGTCTGGACCCTCAGGTCACAATTAAAGCCTGTCCAAAGGGAAGCCTGGAAGGGTTAAATCACTTCAGAAGAATGCAATGACAGAGCCCACATCTAGAACAATTCTTTGCATCTCTGCAGACACCCAGGGGCCGCACACAAGTAAAGAAATAAATATACAGAAACACCGGAGTTCTCATCACTTTAAGATTTAGATAACGGGGCTCACAGGTCAATAATCTAATGTAGTGGCCATTTTGTCTCCCCCCGCCAATACATTACTGTCAATTCAAGAGAGAGGAAAAGACAGGCTACAGAGGCTTCTGCATGCCTGCAGAAAAAGCAAGCCCCTCAAGAGAGGAAAAGAAATCAAGCTGGCCTCAGACTTTCCCACAGCAACATTCCATGTGACAAATCAACGGAGCAAACCTCTATCTAGTTTTGAGAAAGAGAAAAGTGTGACCCAAGGATGTTACTACCTCCTTTTCAAGAGCTCATGTGAAGCTAAGGGCCACACACGGTCTGAAGCATGAAGGATCACAGGGAGTCCAACACCCATAAGTCTTTCTCTTGTGAACATTTCCTTCACCTTCCTGTGCTAAAACTGACACCTGTCACCTGACAACACAGCTTCTCCTGCAGTTCTCAGGAGTGAAGGCTGTGTTCCTCCCACATGCCACATACGTGAGCCCTTTGGGGGAATTTGTATCTTGATGATTTCAGCCACTTCTTTTCTTTCTACTGTCACACATCCCAGGCTCTCTAAAGGCCCTCTCATCAGACTTGACCACTATGAAGAAAATCTCAACATATTCCAAAAGTAAAACCAACACAAGCCGGGGACTGGAAATTAAGGCTAGTCAAAGATGGCTATTTACTTGGAAATGTAAGATGCCCCCTTTGAATTCAAGAGGATATAAAATGGAGTATTTTAAACTAGAAAGGAACTAGCATTTTTAATTAGAAATTAGAGATGAACTAGTATTTTTACTGAGAAATAAACACTGCAAAGATGACGACAGACCAAATACTGTGGAATGTAGCCACGTGTAAGTACCTTTTAGGAGTTCACACTACAGTGAACACATCAAGTGATTCAAAAATACTACTATTACCTAAAATTTCTATTCTTTCTAGCACTGCTCTTGATTTGTGAGGCAGGAATGCAGAGTGCCCAGGTGGACTGCGCAGAGGCAAACATCTGGGGGACTGTGGCTTCTGAGCACTGTACAGTGAGGAGCTACCACAAGGAAGGAGCTCGGGCTCCAAGGCTGGCTTTGCCACTACGCTAACTAGCCGAGCATTCCGCATCAGCTAGTTAACTGCTCCGAGTCTCAGCTTCCGAGGCTACAAAATTAGGAGGATAGGCTAAATTATTAGCTTATCTCTCAGGTCTCTTCTCCCTTTCAGAATTAAATCATTCTACCTGCAGAAACTTTTCCTGTTAACCTATTTTGAAGGCAAGCTTTTGTGTAGCACACCTTCCCTGCTCAACAACAGACTGCACACATTAACCTTTTCTTAATGGCTATCACCCTAATGAATATTTTCTATTGTACTGTGTGCTTTAAAACTGAAACCACAATTCAAAAGCAAGAATAAGATAAATTTCTGCCTTCAAAGAAGTTCCTTTTCATTTGCCGAGTGATTTCTCAATTTAGTGGGATGGATTGGAAAGAGGGGTGGCAGGGGGGCTGCATACTCTTCTTTCTGTGGAAAATACTCCTGGTGTTCAAAGCTAAAAGGTTTATCACTGCAGTCATGTTTTCAAATTCAAGTAAAAAGTGATTTTTCACTGTTCCACTGATGGAACTTTTACAAAACTCTCACCATCAAACATTTCTGGAGTGGTTCCTCCTTGTTTTTAAATGGTATCAAATGTACAGAGCTCCGCCCTTCCACGTCCACAGGAAAACCACTAGCTGTCCAAACCAGCTCTTCTGCAAGAGTGAATACCTGACTCTAGAATTTAATGAGCATACTCATGGGACAAGGCCAAACATAAAATACCAGTTTTCAAAGACTACACATATTTGGTGTCAAAGGCTATATAAGTAAGTCACAGTACTTTAATTCTACCTGAATTTTAATTTATCCTAAATCTTTTAGTTTGGGATTTTGCACTTGTGTCTAATTTTTTTAAATCGAGATGAAAAGGAGGACGGAAATAAGACAGAGGGGACTATTTTCTATCTAGGCAAGTCAACTTGGCTAAATGATCCTTCCCTTTTTTTCTGCCAGTTCACAACAAATATGAGAAAACAATTCAATTTTCACTTTTAAAAATCTCACCTATTTAATATACAACAGGAGAGAAGGGAGAAGGGAAAGGGAAATTAGAGGTAAAAAGCTCAAGCGTCCATCTGAATTCTCGGTTCTCAATTGCATGGGAAACCCCTGATCCTATTTCTTACCTAAAAGGTCTGACAATCAAGTAGCAAAATCAGTTCTTCAGAGCCACAGAAGCAGCAATGTCATTATATATTCAACACATAGGCTTTTAGAAAGACAAGTAAGTCCTTTTCAGTTCTAGAACCAGACTAGCATTTAACATTTAAGATAAAGGAAAGCTACTGAGTGGCTGGTTTCTTTACTTATTTTTGGATTGCTGTTAAACTGCTCACTCTCAGTTTACAGTTTAATTTTTTTAAATGCTTCCAAAATGATATATTTTTCAACAAGTAATTAAAACTCATTTCCTCTTCACTTTCTTATCAAGATCTGAGTTTGAAGTTTTCAAGTTTCCCAAAGAACAAGTATTTTACAATGGTATTTATACCACAGCAATGTAGTAGTATGGGAGGTCTTTAAAGGGAAATTCAGAGTTCCTCTCTTCTCTCCTCCTTGCACTCACCCACTCCCCTTGGACTCATCAAGATCTTGGGCAAGAACCAGGACATGTATGTTACAAAGGGACAGTGCCAGGGCACAGATATTAAAAAGGAAGGGCTCACTGAAAGTGGTGATGCACAAGTGGTGTGGTCTCTTTGGACTTCTTTAGGATAAGGGGCTAGGGGTTCCCAATTATGGCTAACACTTGGCTTTAAAAAAAAAAATCTTTCAGGGCACCTGGGTGGCTCAGTCGGTTAAGCATCTGCCTTCAGCTCAGATTGTGATGCCAGGGTCCTAGGATGGAGCCCTGGTCTCACGTACTCGCTCTATTTTTCTCAAATAAATAAAATCTTTAAAAAAATTTTTTTTTCATTGACTACTTTGCAATTGGTTTTCATTCCTACTCACTTGAGATCTGCTTCTGACTGAACTCTGCTCTGGGTACTCTACCTACAGGCTGGATCATTGAGAACCTTGTATGAAACACTATATCTATCTCCTTCAGACTAAGGTACAGATTGTGGACCTTCCATCCGAAGCCATGGGACATCCAGACAAAGTGAGGAGTAACCTGGAAGTAACGCAGAAATGAGAATTAAAGTTAGGGGGACCTTATAAAGTACACTGGATCCACATACGTGCATACCTACTAGAATCAAAATAACACCAAAACTTCAGTCCTTTTCTATATTCCGCTTTACTGTGGCAATGTTAACACAAATCTTGTGGAAAAAAATGTATTCCCAAATTGTAAATTCTGTAGTCAAAATACCGGAATTCTAACCAGAAGACCAAGAAATGAGGTCATGATTATCACACACAATATAAGTATCTCTCATTAAATAGGTATTTCCTGGTTCCCTAAATCCTCTACAATCACTTTGGTCCATTTATTTTCAAAAGCACACCCTCTTCTCCCGGCTTGTCTTCTTCAGCATGTTTCATTTCAAAGTGTCTTCCATCTTAACTACAAACAAAAACTAACTCTACAGTGAATTTTTATTTTGGTATCTCCCAAGCCCACAGGTATCTCCAAAGCTGGAGAGAAATTCCTCAAAAAATATTCAAAAACTATCAGTACTTCATGTGAAAGAAATACAACCAAATAAAAAGATCAATACTGTCCATAATTGAAACTACACTGAGAAAGTATTTTTCACCAACCAAACTGGCAAAAATTCAGTAACTTTTTGTTGGTGAGGCTGTGGAGAAAAAAGTAACTTTTAACATTGCTGATGGGAGTCCAAACTGCTCCAGCCATTATGGAGGGCAATTGGCCAGTATCTAACAAAAGCACACATGCACATACTCTTTGACACAACCAATAAACAGAAATTTATTCTATAGCTATACTAACACATGTGGGAAGATTAGATGTGTACGTGTACATGTATGTATGTGTGGCATCCATACACACAATATCATAGTAATGATGGCAAAAAATTTAAGAAATGTAATTGTCTATTATAAAAAGTATAGTAGTATGCGACTATTTGTAACATAAACGTGTGTATAAAAGGACAGGTAAACAACACTGGGTACCTCAGATGAAGGAAAACTTTTTACTATATATCCTTGTTTACTTTTAAATTTTATGCTATTAAACCATTCAAAACTAACTTTTAAATATCAGCTTTAGTTAGGTCAAGAAAGTTAACTATGTTTCTAAGGAATTTTCCCTTTACATAACATAAATTTAAAAGAAAAACTCAAGCGTTTTCCATCATGCCAGCTCTCTTATTTTTTAAATGCTAATTCAAAAACCTAGGTTAACATTTCCTAAAAGACTTCATATTTTCATTTCTTTTGTTTTGTTTTTTTCCCTTTTGACTCCCTGCACCGAGTTCTCCCTCCCACCCCCACCCCACCACCTCTAGCAAGCATGAATCTGTTATCTGTGAGTTGGTTGTAATTTTTGTATTTTTTTTAAGATTTCACATATAATAGAGATCATATGGTATCTTTGTGTAACTTATTTCACTTGGCATAATGCCCTCGAGATCCATCCATCTTGTCACAAATGGCAAGTTCCACATTTAACTTTTAGAGGAAAACACCTCCATACTGTTTTCCACAGTGGCTGCACCAACTTACATTCCTACCAATAGTGCACAAGGGTTCCCTTTTCTACACATCTGTGCCAGCATCAGTTACTCTCTTGACTTTTTAATAATAGCCATTCTAACAGGTGTAAGGTGGTATCTCATTGTGGTTTTGTTTTGCATTTCCCTGATGATTAGTGATGCTGAGCATCTTTTCAAGTATTTGTTGGCCATCTGTTTTCTTTGGAAAAATATCTATTCAGATCTTTTGTCCATTTTTAAAAATTGGATTGTTTTGCTACTGAGTTATAGTTCTTTATATGTTTGGGCATTAGCCCCTTATCAGATTATATGATTTGCAAATATTTCTTCCCATCCGGTAGGTTGCCTTTTCACTTTGTTGATGGTTTCCTTTGCTGTGCAGAAGGTTTTTAGTTTGATGTAGCCCCACTTGTTTATTTTTACTTTTACTTTTGGTGTCAAGATTGAAAAACTGATAGCCAAGACCCATCTCAAAGAGGTCTTGATAAGGAGCTAATTTTTAAATATTAGCTTTAGTTAGATCATAAAATCTATGTTTCTATGGAATTTTGCCTTTCCATATCATCAATTTAAAAGAAAACTCAATGTTTTCCATCATGCCTTTTATTCCAACTACCATTCTCTTCCTTCTATCTTATTTATATCTTTGAAGTAAATTTCAGTTCCTAAATCCACACACACTATTTCCACATAGAAATCTAAAGAGGTATAATCTGGATTAATAGCCTAAAAGAAACAGAAAGAGGGAATAGTTGTACTGTCTGTGTAACAAACATAGAGAAAAGCTGAGATCTTAAAGCTATAGAAAATGAAAGACACTGAGTAAAACAAGAGCACATAAACGCTCCATTCAACACAATGTGAAGTCCTTGGAATTTTTTTTTTCATTGAAATTATAGCTACCAACAAGGATTATGACAGCAAAAAAGAAGTCTCCGGGAGAAAGAATCCCCAAAACAGGGTACTCTGTTACATAACTAGCATTATTTCCTAGCACTGTTGATCTAGCAAGCCCTATCTTCTCTACGTTCTAACTAATACAGTGAACCTTGAAATTCAAAATTGCTGGGCCCCACCTCCAGAGATTCTGGTTCAGTAAGTCTGGGTTAAGGCCCAAGAATCTGCATTTCTAACAAGCACCCAAGGTGATGGGATGCTGCTAGTGCCAGGACCACACTTTGGAAAGCACTGATCTGAATATAACCAAGTAATCTACTATGGACACTAGATATTTTCAAAGTCAAAGTCAATGTATCATAGCCCAAGTGGTGGTTCCAGAGCTACTGTTGAAGCAACTCTTTCTACAGTCTATAATAATTTCCTCTCAACTAAACCTCTTATTCAAACCTCTCTGTCATACCTGCTCATCACCTGCCTTCAACTTTTTCTTCATGCTGTTTTCCTTTCCTATATATATTCTTGGTAGACTTTTATTAGTCTCTGCCACTTATACTTCTCTCTGTCATGTAATGTGTAAGGGGAAAAAAGCCTTCCAATGGAAATGCCATAAATAAATGCCCCAAGGACAAAAGCCTGCTTGAGTCAGATTAAAAAGATTCAAGAAGGGTTAGAAGTAAATTTACACATTTGAGATCAAAAACCTCTGTAAAGAAAATGAGGAGAAGAAATACATTTGACATCTAATGTTATAATAAAGGGAAATACTGAACTGCAAGTTATAACTGCAAACATAATTGGCTTTAAAAATAAGCACACAAGGGAGAGGGTGCAAACAAGTACCAGAAATTTAAATTTAAATGCATATTTATTAAAAGCTTTATTGCTTTTAGGCATCAGAGTAAAGTATTATCACTGCTATGTTTGTAACCAGCTAAGACCACATTCTGACAGATCTATAAAAATACGGTGCCAGCTTCATACACAGCACCTCTCTGCGAGGCAAGTTGGAGGTGGACTGCAGTAATAAATCATGATTCTGAACTCTGAACCTAAACTCAGATCCTTGGGCCAAATGTGAACATTATCCCCAAGATTCCCTTCCTGGAGAGACGGCAAAAACTGAGAATCCCAACTTTCTCTGGGAAAGTACAAGGCTGAGAACAGACCCTGAGCTGGAGGGAATGGAGCTTCCCTTAGAACTCTCCAGGGAGGTTTAAAGAGGAACAAATGCTAATATATCACAGGCTAAGATTCAGCGTAGGCCTGAGTCCTGGAAGAACTATGTGCATAAGAAAAGCCCAACCTTTAATGGGAAAAGCATTACCGGTAGGGCTACCGCTCTCCTTTGTAAATAGGGAGGGAACTGAGATACCCTTTGCCCAAAACCCTTCCAGTCCTCAGTAGTCTGATTCCTTTTAAAATAAAAGTTATTTCCTATGGAAATGTCAAGTCTCACAACCATCCTGCACCCAAACCATAGTTAACTCTATGCCTTACATCACATCATATACCTCATCAGATAATGTCAATCTTCCATTTTAAAATCTAGCAATGACTTCCCCTCATTTATGGAATAAAGTCTAATTACTTTGACTTTCCCTATGTGGCCATTCATGACCTGGCCTCCCACCTTTTTGTCCTGATCTTCTATCAAAAATCCTCATTCTCAAATCATCTGTACTTCCCGCAAAGCATCCTTTACGCTAATACCTCTGTACCTCTGCACAAGCTACTATTCTATATAAACGTCCTTCATCATCACTCCCCTAGTTCCTGAATGTAAGAATAAGAACTCTTACACTCAACACTTAAAATAGCCAAGCAGTTCTTCCTTTATGATGCCTTCTTTATCCATCACCCCTGAGGTGGCTCAAGTGTGTCCCCAAGCACCTTCCCCATGCCTCTTTTTTTTTTTAAATGGCTTAAGTATTTTGTTTGTAACTAAATTTGTTAACACTATCTAATGAAAATGTACAAAGAATAATGCTGCAGTTTTGGGTTAGATTTAAGTCAAAGACATATGAATATTCTAGAAATTTCTCTAAGCCATCTGATCAGAACACCTGTCTCTATTACCTTTCTTTGGAAGGTACTGGCATACATCTGAATTAAACTCAGAATATTTCAAAATAAGCTCCAAATAATAAAACTATTCTATATTCAAACTAAAACAATTTTCATAGAACTTTCCTTTCCAGAAACAATAATAAAGGAAATAAGGCATTCTGTAAAACGTAGTCCCGAACAGTATGTAAAAAACAAATATATACTTAACTTCTACCTCCTCAAAACAGGATGCGCAGAAAAGAAAGATACACTTGTGGCAACCAGAAAGTTTTAAGGTCTTTCAAATCATATAAAATGGACCTGCAGAAACATTTTACATGTTCTCAGGATACAAAGTTGGAGCTGAAATGTGGTGTCAGACCAGTTGCAGAAAGTGTACAGACAGGAGCCATATCTTGAGGTCAAACCTAGTACCCAGAAATGCAAGAAAGTTGCAGGACACCTAGCTTGTTGGCCTAATCCCATATTGTCACATACTCTGATCATGTGTGAATTTCACAAAAGATTCAGATTGTTCAGCCAGTTGGGTATTAAGGATTTGCTCATACTCCTCCCGAATTTTATCTTCAGAGATGCCCACATATTATTCCAACTTGTCGGAGGGTAAAGGGGGGCTGGTCCTTCTTCATCCAGGAGGAACCTGGAGAACTAGGTGCTGGGGATGCTGAGGAGTGAGGGTGACTTTCTGAAGTACCCCACACTTCTTTCACAGAGCTTACCACAATGTGTGTTATAGTCTTCCTGGATTACCCCTGTCCTGAACCTTCCCCACCCCCAATATCTTAAGGGCCCTGAAGAAAGGATTTTTGTCCTATCTTTGGCTAACATAAGCAAAAATTAAGCCATCTGCAACTATTAAATGTAAGTAAGGGTGAAGAAATGTGGGTAGCCTCAGACACTGTTAGACAATTTGGCAACAACTATTGTCAATGAAAAAAATGTACACCCTTTGACTCATTTCTGTATCCCAGGCACAAGAGCAGACATTAAGTGTGTGCTGTGCGTCTGTGTGAAATATCCTAGCTACTAATGTTTTCATTTGTCAGATTTTTATGGAACTAAAACATAAAGAATTTGCACCTGGGATATTTTTTTTTAAGATTTTATTTATTTGAGAGAGAGCATGAGGAACGGGAGCGCACAAGCACGCACAACAGAGAGCTTGTGAGCACAAGAGGGGGAGAAGGGCAGAGGGAGAGGGCCAAGCAGACTCCCCACTGATCAGGGAGCCCACCATGGAGCTCAATCCCAGGGTCCTGGGATCATGACCTGAGCCAAAGGCAGACAGCTTAACAGACTGAGTCACCCAGGCACCCTGCACCCGGCATATTTTTATATTTTTTGAAAAGAGGATTCCATGGTCCTTTTCACTGAGTGTGAATGTAAATTGGTACAATTTTTTAGGAAAGTTATTTGAACATATGGCTCCTTCCTCAGTTTACAATGGCATTATCTCCTGATAAACCCATTGTAAACTAAAAATATGGTTAAGTTGAAAATGCAAATTATCTGCACAAATAACACAAAAGAAGGAGCACTGTGAGGGGAGAAAAAACAGTCTAAACTAATCCTCACTCTAATAAGAGTTGGAAAAAACTAACTTCAGAGAAAAGTGAGCAACAGAAAATACTGAAATCAGGTCCCACACAAAGTTATTATAAGGAAAAGACGCTAAACAGCAAATATTCCACAGACAATGAAAGCACACATAATTAATTCATTAAAGCCAGATAAAAGATATTAAGATGAGACAAGGCATGAAAGAATGTAAGTCAGAAGTTTTTTTTACTTCAGGAAAGAGTTGGTAAAACTCAAGGAAAAATAACAAAAGAAAACACTAGTTTAGAAAAGAACACTATTGTGATGCCTGGCTTGGCTCAGCTGGAAGAGCATGAGACTCTCAATCTTGGAGTCATGAGTTCAAGCCCCCATGCTGGGTGTAGAGATTACTTTAAAATAAATACGTAAATAAATAATTTTTAAAAAAGAAATGATTATTTTAGAAGACCAGAGAAATAAACACAAACATGCTTTAAGAGAAACAAGAGGAGAAAATTTTTTAAATAAAAGGAAATGAAGAGATAAATAAAATGATACAATAGAAAATAACAAATATTAAAGATGGGCAAGGATATCTAAGCGAAAATAAGAGTCTCTGACTAAAAACAAAATGCAATTGAACTGAATACTGAAAATAAATGCAAAAACATTTTCTTGAAATAAAAAATGTGAAGCTACATACTGAAAGAACATACCATATATTTGAGACTGCCAACCCTGATAACCAATACCAGACACAGTCTTAAAAAAATTATTAGACCTAAAGAAAAAGTCCTTTGGACTTTGAGGCAAAAGAACACGTGATTTACAGAGTTAAAGTACCATTGAACATTGCCAGAAATATTTTATGCCAGAAGAAAACAAAGAAATGTATTTAAGATGCTTAAGGAAAGAAAATACGAATTTTATACCCAGCAAAAGTAACTTTAAAGTATCAAGGTGACACCATGCAATAACCCTAGAAAAGTTGTTCTCAACTTCTGAGGAATCCACTAGAGAATAAGTTCAGAAAACTAAAATGATTACAAAGTCATATATAAATACTGGTATAAGTTAACTATATTAACTATGTAATTACTTGAAGAACTAATATTAGTTAAAAGAGGGGGATTATAATATAAAATGGCTTTATAATATGTTGAACAATACAACTATTAGAAACAATTGGAGGAATGGGGAGAGTATATGCAAAAAAAAAAAAAAATGTTCTATTTTGATTCTACAAGAGAAATAAAAGTCCTTATCTCCAGAGCCCTTTCTTGTTCAGACACTAGAATACTGACAGCTAGGCTTCACATTAGGAAGATGGGGAGAAAGAAAAAAGAAAAAAAAAAAAAGTACCAGAAAAGTTTCCCAAAACTAAAGATGAGTTTCTTTGCTGAAAAGGCCATAAACCAGAACACAGGATGAAAAGATCCACATTAAGGTACATTGGTATGAAATTTGTAGAGGACAGATTATCTACAAAGAAACTCCCATAAAATCTACCCAAAAAGCTATTAAAACTAATATGTCAATATAAAATAATCAATTGTATTTCTGAACGATCAGAAATTAAAATTAGTAACAATACCATTAACAATAGTGTCAGAAAATATGAACCACTTCAGGATAAATCTGACAAGACACACAAGAAATTTACACTGAAAGCTACAAAATAATGCTGAGAGAAATTAAAGACCACTAAATAAATGGAGAGATGTACCATGTTCATGAATCAGAAGGTTCAATACTGTTAAGATTTCAATTCTTCCCAAACTGATCTAGAAATTCAATACAATCTCAATCGAAATCCTCACACAGTTTCATTGGGTATTTATCCAAAAGAAAAGCAAAAAGCATACATATGTTCATACAAAGATTTATACACAAATGTTTATAGCATATTTAGGCATAATAGCCCCAAAACTGGAAACAACCCAAGTATCCATCAACAGATGAATGGACAAACTAGTGTTTCCATATGATGGGCAATAAAAAGGAATGAAATATTGATACACATAACAACATAGGTGGATCTAAAAATAATTATGCTGAGTAAAATATACCAAACAGAAAAAAACCCATAGTGCATAAATTCATTAAAATAAAATTCTAGAAATGATAAACTATACTGAAAGACAGCAGATCAGGGGCTTCCTGAGGACAGGGAAGGAAAAGAATGAGGGGTTATAAAGATGCACAAGAAAACTTTGGGGGATGATGAATATTTGGGATTTTTTTTTAAATTTAGTTTCTTCCAAATTTTAATTAAATTCTAGTTAGTTAACATATAGTGTAATATAGGTTTCAGAAGCAGAATTTAGTGATTCATCACTTACGTATAATACCCAGTGCTCATCCTAACAAGTGCCCTCCTTAATCCCACTCACCCATTTAAGTCAACCCCCACCCACCTCCCTCCATCAACTCTCACTTTGTTTTCTATCATTAAGTCTCTTATGGTTTGCCTCCACCTCTCTCCTCTTTTTCCCCCTTCCCACACGTTCATCTGTTTGGTTTCCTAAATTCCACATGAGTCTTATGGTATTTGTCTTTTTCTGACTGACTTATTTTTGCTTAGCATAATACACTCTAGTTCTATCCATGTCACTGCAAATGGCAAGATTTCATTCTTTCTGATGGCTGAGTAATATTCCATAGTATGTATGTATATAATATGTATGTGTGTGTGTGTGTGTGTGTGTGTATATACACCATGTATACCTTGTATATCATATATGTATGTATGTGTGTATACCACATCTTCTTTATCCATTCATGAGTGGATGGACACGGGCTCTTCCCAAATATTTTGGTTTTCTTGATAGTGGATCTCATGAGTGGGGATAGATATTTCAGAACATTATCAAATTATACACTTCAAATGTTTGTAGTTTTCTGTAAGTCAACTGTATTTCACCAAAACTGTTAAAAAATTTAAATAGCACACATTTTAAATTACAAAGGAGAAAGTGACACAAAATCATCAGTCAAAAGAGGTTTCTAATAAACTTCTTTCAAGCCTTGACAGAGTAGGTAAAAAACTAAGAATACAGAGAATATTAAGTTGGAACACACAAGTGCATACTCACACATCTAACTCTACATCATGAAAAGAATTACACTCATTCAAGAATTCACAACGCTACACAAAAAGTGAACATACGTTAACTAGTAGGGAACATCTTAACAAAACATTCTAATCATGATGCAATAAAACTAGAGATTTATGACAACAAAATAGTTACAACAACCCAAAATTCACTAATCCATTAGAAGTTAAAATACTCTCATAAATGAATTATTAGGCCAAAGGGGAAATCAAAGATATAATTATAGATCATCTAGAAAATTACAGTTAAATGAAAATCATGTCAAAATCTGTGGGCCACTACTGAATCTATTAACATGAGAAAGCTCATAATTTAAATATCTAGTTATTAAGAATAAAAATAAATTAATAAGTATATAAAGTGAAGAAGCCAGAGAAAGAATAACATGAATCTAAGAAATCAGAGAAGAGGAATTAATAATATCAACTGAAATCCACACAAGAAAAGAACAAACACTATTATCTCTAATTAAAATTCAATTTAACCTGTCATGGTGCCTGGGTGGCCCAGTCAGTGAGACGTCTGCCTTCGGCTCAGGTCATGATACCAGGGTCCTGGGATCAAGTCCCAAGTTGGGCTCCCTGCTCAGCGCGGAGCCTGCTTCTCCCTCTCCTTCCCACTCACTATCTCTCTCTGTCTCTCTCTCTCTCTCTCTCAAATAAATAAGATCTTTAAAAAGAAATAAAACAAAATTCAATATAACCTATCAATCACTAATCGACCACTCAAAATTTAGAGAAAAACTTTAAATATCAAACTGAAATTAGGGGAAAAAACAAACAGGAAAGTAGAAAGAACTGTAGGAGACTATTTTCTTAACTCAATGCTCATAAATCTGAGAACAAAGTCCAATGAATAAACAGTTAGCAAAACTGATTCATGGAATAGTAAACTTACATAGGTAGTATTTTGTTCCTTGTATGGAACTGAGAAAGCAAAAAGCTACATTCCAAAAGTCAAGCCCAGCTATTTCATTTGTGATCTTATATATAGTCAAAGAGTAAGTTGTTCTGAAGCTATTCAAATTGTTCCTGCAATCAGATAAAAGAAAATTTACCAACTCCTTTTAGAAAGGAGAATAGTAATAATGAAATGCATAAACACCCACACACAAAAAGACATGTTAATCTCATATATGAAAACTGAGGAATACTCAAAATAATATCCAACAGAAAGAACACTGAAGAAAAAATATACTTTTATCAGGATTTTTACATCAATTAGAAGATTAAAAAGAAGAAAATATATTCACACTTTTACAAGCATAAAACAACGAAGTAAAAAACGTGGATGATCTATAAAAGAAACTGTATAACTCAACTAGGGGACGTAAAAAAAAATCTCAAATTTACTGGAAAATCATGTCTTATTCTGAATTGGAAGACTCACTACTACAAGTTGCCAATTCACATCAATGTAATTTATAAATCACTAAAATTATAAATTTTTAAAATTATAAGTTACAAAGCTTAAATAAAAAATCCCAACATAGTTATTTTGTAAACTTCAAAATGATCCTGAAGTTCACTGTAACAAATAAAGAAGCAAGACCGACCAGGAAATTCTGAAATAAAAAGTACCAGATTTCAAATCAAACATACAGGTTATATTAACATGGTAGGGAGTTTTACCCACCCAACTGAATGGGAAAAATAAAACAAGAGCAGGTATTAGCAAGGATGTGAAGCAAACGGCTACTGAGAGTGCAAACGGAAACAGCCACTTTATACAAAAGTTTGTCAGTACCTCCTAAAACCGATCATAAGACAATATGCAAAGAGAAGAAGAAAGAAAACATCAAATAAAAACAGTAGAGAATAACGTGACAGAGAGCTAAACCAAACATAAAAATATTAAAGTGGACCAAAGATATATTAAAACAAACAAAACTATAACATAGCAATTGTACTCCCAACAGAAGTGTATACACCTGTTTATCAAAAGACAAATGTAAACATGTTTTGTAGCAGCGTTATTCCTAATGTCTAAAAACCAGGACAACCCAAATGCCCATCAGCATTAGTACAGATAAGTAAACTGTATACTCAGACAATGGAACACCATACAGCCATGAGAAAGAACAGTCTACAACTAGTACACACAACATGGTTGAATCTCAAAAACAATGAAGTCAGACACCAGAGAATCTGTGTGATTCTGTGTGGTACTAATAAAATTCACACAGGTAAAACTCTTCTGTGGTTTCTTCTAAATCAAGATTAGTGTTCAACTTTGGGGTGGGGGTGGCAGACAGATAGGAAGAATAGTTTTACAGTCTAAAGAGTCACTGTGGACTCTTTAGAGTATTTCTGTGGACCTAGTTTCTTGATCCTGGTGCTGGTCACATGGAAGTATTCACTTTGTCAAAATTCACTGAGCTAAAACTAAAAAAGACACAAACTAAGGACTACAAATTAATAAACATGTTTTGGCTATCAGATTAAAACACTGACAAGAGTTTCTTAAAGGAAATACAAATTAGTACCCATTTTGAGTATTTTTTATGGTTTGTATTCTGAGATCCAGAAATATTTATCCTACTAAGTGCTAATACAAGTACAAAAGATAATTAATAACTATATATCACAAAGTTGACTGAAGAACTTTTTGCATTTCTACATATATTCTTTGTATTCATAAAAAATTGCAAATCAACTAAATATTTTCAATAAGAAACTGCTTTAACAAATTATGGCACAAAGGAATATACAACACAATGGAATTCTATGTATACATTTAACATTAGCGGAACTATACATACGGATTTAGAAAGGCATGCAAGATGTTAACTAAAAATACCAATTTGTAAAATAATATATATAATATACTCCCATTTTTATAAAAGTGATAAAAATAATGATTATTCAACAACTTTTAATAATGGTTATTTCCGTGAGGGTAAAATTATGGGGAATCTTTGCTCTCTACATTCACATTCCAAATGGTTTCTATGCTTGAAATAAGCATGTATCAGGCTTTTGTAATCTGAAAAAATAAAAAATTAATGAGATGGTAATATTTCAAGAATGTCTATGCTTTAAATCTTTTTAAAAACCTACTGCTGTTATTATCCTTTATGCAAAACCATTTGTAGAAAACACAAGGTGAAAGTAATCTGAATAGATCCTTCTCCACCCCCACCCTCCAGTTTGGGTTACTTTCTGATTCCCACCTCATTTCTTAAATTGCAGTATTATATATATGAAAAAAAAAGGGAGCTGAACAGAACAGAATGGTCACTTAAAATTCCTTCCAACCTTGAAATCCTTTATTTTTTTCCCCTTCCCTTTTCTTCTGTCTACCTCCTGTAGCCATAATAAGGATGTGTATTGTTTCACTATATTCACTGAATGGAGTTTTATTTTCTATTCTTTAATTTAAAATTATGTTAGAATTTCTCCCAAGGAAAAAAAGAAACCCAAACTAATTTGCTTCATATAAGATTCTTTGTGAGGAGCCCTGAAAAAGCACATTCCTTAATCTCTCTGGGATTTTCTTCCAATTCCTGTTTTTTCCCAAATGGTATAAATATTCATTGGATATTCAGAAAACAGTATTTTTGTCCCAAAAGTACCCAAGAAGCTGAAAGTTTCTACTTAATATTAAAAATAAGCAACAGGGGGTGCCTGACTGGCTCGGTCTCAGTAGAGCATGCGACTCTTAATCTCAGGGTCTGTGAGTTCAAGCCACACGTTGGGCATGGAGCCTACTTAAAATTAAAATAAATAAAAATAAAAGTAAGCAATGTTAAAATTGTCTTGATTTTCCTTTCCTCATTTTATTTTAAACCATGTCTACTGAACTTACATATCTAAGTGGACACGCTAATTTAAAAAAATCACACACTGACACATTTGACAAACATGTGTATATAATAAACCGCAATTCAAAACATTTATATTTATCTCAGAAAAGCATTTTGTAGGACTGTAGCAGGAACCACGTAAGAGCAAAGAACATGAACATAATTTACTATAGTTTTCTACTATTTAATCTATTCAGCATGGCACGACCAACTTTGTTCATGAACAGTAATGGAACAATGTCATATAATTCCACCCATGTAAACACGATGTGCCATTTCCTAAAATCCCATGTTAAAAACTACAGCATTAGTAGCAGAAACAACAGAGCAGTCTGGAACGCATCGTGAATTCAGATCAGCCAAACCTGAGTCCTACTTTCAGAAAACCTGTAGACCCAAGATCAATTTGATAATCTCTCAGCAAGTATTTTATTTTTATTTTTCTCAATCTTTTTCAACACATCAATTCACATTCCCTTTTGCATCACATTTTCTCCCACTTTAAAAATACCATTATAAATCTGTCTTTAGAAGTGCCTAACAGCTCCCATCAGCAAGGGAAATAATTATTAGTATGTCTGGACTAATGTTACCATTTTGGCTCTATAGAAGCAATGGCATCATTCTCATAACTGGTTGGGAAGAAAAGAACAGGTCCTGTTCAAGAGGATATTAAACTGAAGGTTGAATACCACTTAGAGACAAGAAAATCAGAAGAGAAAGGAAGATGATGGTAACCAAACTTATTAACAAATTACCATAAAAAAGAGACCTTTTTTTAATTCCCAATTTACTTTAAGAGCATACAGATAGACTTTTGCTAGAAGTCCACAGAATTCAAATGGTATCTTAAGAAAAATTTCCAAGCAAAGGGCAGTTAAACATTGGAAAAAATCAATGGTATCAGCAATGTGATTCTAGCGGTGGGGGAGTCTTTCTGAAAACATTAAATAACAGCATGCTTCCTTGCTGTCTACAGTGGTCCTCTCTGAAACAGTCTGGAGATGGTCCTTAGCTCTGTTGCCACAACATACCTAGGCATATTGCTGGCCTTACTTATCTACATCATTCAAGGTTTGACACATTTTTTTTAAGCTAGGTTAATATTATATTAATTTTTTTAAGCTTTGAATCTAGATATATAATAAATTGTGGGAAGGACAGAAGGACAAATGGCAGGAGGATGGGAGAGATGGAAGGAAGAAAGGAGAGAGGAAAAGTCAATGCACTCCACCACTTAGGAATGATTGGCCTGGTGATGGGTATTAAAAAGGGCATGTTCTGCATGGAGCAGATAACTGGGTGTTATATGCAAACAATGAATCATGGAACACTACATCAAAAACCAATGATGTAATGTACGGTGATGAACGTAACATAATAATTTAAAAAAAGAATGATTGGCCACTACCAGGATGAGATTTCTCATCCTTGAAGAACTTTAATTGAACTTTTTTTCCTAAGAAAAGTTTACATGTGACCAAAAGTTCTCATTCTCTATTCCAACATTAGTAACACCAGTTGTCCTATTTCACTAACCTGTTTGCTTTCCAAAACAAATGAATAGAATTAAGTTAGTGGCCCAGAGAACTAAGCCAGAGCAGAAAGCCAAGAAATAACAATTTGATCCTCAACTTGCTTGTAAACAGAATAGAGTTGACCCTTGAACAACACAGGTTTGAAATGCATGGATCCACCTGTGCAGGATTTTTTTTTTTTTATATAAATACACCACAGTACTGTAAATGTATTTTCTCTCCCTCATGATTTTCCTAATAACATTCTCTTTTTCTTTAGTTTACATTATTGTAAGAATACACTATACAATACATACAACATAAAAAATATGTGTTAATTAACTATGTTATCTGTAAGGCTTCTGGTCAGTAATAGGCTTAGTGCTTTAGTTTTGAGGTGTCAAAAGTCACACATAGATTTTCGACCACACGAAGGTTGGTACCCATAATCCCCACCATTGTCTAAGGGTCAATTCTATTTATTTTCTAGTTAATCCTTCCAACTGGTAAAACACATTTAAATGTAATTGGAACTGAATTCATCGAGTCACAATTCCCGAAGATGAGAACTTTCCTAAGCAGTCTTAAACAAACTTTTTACTTTCCATAATGCAGCAAAGATATTACTGGGTCACTGGGGCTTGAGACTAGCACAAACTTTAGCTGACAGATTTGTCACTAAGTTATGTACTGATACTGATGAATAGCCAAATGGTTTGGTATTATTCTGATCATAGCATCAACACAGAGTAATACTAACAAAATTTTGCTATTTGGAAGAATTTTTTAAGTACCAATTTTTAAATTAAAATTAGACTACAGTTAGATTATTCTCTATGTAATCCAGTGAATTATAACTCACTGCCAAAATTCACAGTAAAACTCAATGAAGAAACTGAACCTGTATAAAACTAACCATCATCAAAGCTGAGGAAAGATGCATGAAGATAATGAACAACTTAGTTCAATATTAATTTATTCCTTTAGATAAATGCTCTCAACTGACCCAAGTAAACCAATTTACCAGGTCAGCAGATAACATGAAGAAACTGTGAAATATGACATGACTCATGCATATAGCATGTATACATAACACAGAGAAAGAACTTCTGAAAGTGTGACCAGTTTCAATAAGCTGAATAATTTTAGGTCCAAAAATTCTACTACTGTTGCTATTCAGAAATAATTTAAAATATCAAAATATAGTTTAGATCACTTTGATAATATTATTAGAGAGGAATCAATAAGAGTATCAATATTATTTAAGTTGGTCTTTTGTTCCTTCAAAGTCCTTACAAGGGCATTATAAAATACAACAGACTTCTTTTTTCAGGTATCGGAAGCACAAGGAATGATTTGCTTTTAATAAGCCACAATATATCATCAGTATTGGACTAGTTTTTATGACTTCTTCTTAAATGATGGTGGTGTTGGGAGCCACCTAATTCTTATGATGGACAACTGCCTTTCTCAGTAATGGCATCTCCAACTTTAAGAGCTGTTCATGCCAAAAGCCTCAGGAGGTACCTTGGACTCCTTCTCATTCTCTCATACATATGTATATTCAATACATCAACAAATCCTATTGCCCCTTTCCTTCAAAATATTCCCAGACTGCAACCACTTCTTATTACTTTACCCCTACCACTATCACCTGGAGTCAAGCACATTCCCTCTGGACTACTGCAAATAGTCCTTCTAACGGGTCTCTCTGATTTCACCCTTGCTCCTACTCAAGACCAATCTCAACATAAAACTCAAGACAATCCTTTTAAAATGTTAAGTGTGCAGTAAAGTTGACCTTGCAAAAGAGATGTGGCCATTGCCTGGGCTTCTGGGAGGTAATCTGGTTCATATCTGATAGACGTGACCTTGTTTAGGGAAGGGGCTGGACACATCAGACCTTAAGGCAGGACTGGCCATACCCAACAGTCTTAGGATTAGCCATGCCAGAAAGAGCAATTAGTGTGGAGGCTTCAGGTCACACAGAATCAAGAGACCTGTAGACTAAGTTCAACTCCATGGACAATCAACCAATCATGCTTATGTAATGAAGACCCATTAAAAACTCTGATAACCAAAGCTTGAGTTGGGTTCCCTGGTTAGCAATACTCCATGCATAGGGTCAAACATCATGTACACACTGACACCAAGAGGGTAACTGTCCTGACTCCATGGGAGAAAAAAACAGAAGCTACACATACAGAATTCTCTTAAGACCCTGCTATAGGAGTCTTTTCCTTTGGCTAATTTTGATCTGTATCCTTTCCCTGTAATAAACCACAACTGTAAAAATAATAGCTTTCAATGAGTTCTGAGAGTCCTAACAAATTATCGAACCTCAGGGTGATTCTGGGAACTCCCTGAATGTGGGAGTTGGTGTCAGGAGTGAAGACAGTCTTGGGGCCTGCACCCACAAACCTCATAGTCTGGTTAACTCCAGGAAGGTATCAGTGTGTTTTTACAGTTTTCTTCCGAATTAATAGAGGTTCTAGAATACTCGTAATCTTTTCTCTTTTTTTTCTGTTGGTTCCTTGTCTGCCTATAAATATTGTCTACCATCCCATTCCTTCAAGAGAAAATAAAAGTATCCTGCTCTCCCTCCTCTTTTCTCTCCACTGACTGCTTCAGTCCTTTTCTTCAAATCTTCTCAGTAGTCCACCATTACTTTATGGACTCAAAAGTGAATTCTAAAATTTTCTCATCATATTCTCATAAATCTGCTATGTAAAGATTCTACTCCTCCTGGAAGAGAAAGACAAATAGAAAATACAAAAGATTTTCTATCAGCACAGCCTCCTCATATTTATTTGAGCTGCATTAGAGATGAAAACAGTAAGAATCTTCTGGTCAGGCCCATGGTTTCATCGTGAGGCCCCCAACCTGGCATCTGTTTGTCCAGTCTTGCTATGACATACTCTCCAGAATGGTACACATTTTACAAGCTTACTTTATTACTCAAAAAGAGTCCTCTCAGCTTGGCTATGGTCACCACTGCCTTGTCTTGCTTCAGGCTTCCAAATGTTAAACAGCATTACTTAGGGGCGCCTGGGTGGCTCGGTCGTTGAGCGTCTGCCTTCGGCTCAGGTCATGATCCCGGGGTCCTGGGATCGAGTCCCGCATCGGGCTCCCTGCTCGGCGGGAAGCCTGCTTCTCCCTCTCCCTCCCACTCCCCCTGCTTGTGTTCCTGCTCTCGCTGTGTCTCTCTCTGTCAAATAAATAAATAAAATCTTAAAAAAAAAAAAAACAGCATTACTTAACATTTGGGCAGACCAAATTCCCTGCCTTACTAGTTAATTAAGGGTCAAGTGTTCCAGAGCAGTAATTGAGTATGTTTAAAACTGAAAAGAAAAATCTGTTTTTATATCAGTATGACCAAAGACTTTATCATTTGAATATTAAAGTTTCATTTTATCAAATAAGCACAAGACACCCCACCAAGAAAAAAATTATTAAAGTTTTCACAATAGTTGTGCATTATCTTGAGGATATGGATCCTTAAATGAAATTTGAGAACTTTATGCATTATAAAGCTTTACACTTCTTAAAAGAGGCATATGCGGGGCGCCTGGGTGGCTCAGTCATTAAGCATCTGCCTTCAGCTCGGGGGTCATGGTCCTGGGGTCCTGGGATCCAGCCCCACATCAGGCTTCTGGCTCCCTGTTCAGTGGGAAGCCTGCTTCTCCCTCTCTCATTGCCCCTGCTTGTGTTCCCTCTCTCACTGTGTCTCTCTCTGTCAAATAAATAAATAATCTTAAAAAAAAGAGGCACATGCTGTTTAATATAGATAAGCAGTTTTCACCTGACTACTTCAGTGGTCTCTCAGAAAGCTCCCAACCTCAGCCCTTGCAGAGGGACTACTGAAGGCTAACTGGCCTCCCTACATTAGCTCAAACCTCCCATTCATTTTCCATTCCACCCTCAGGCCACTACAATCTACTGCAGAGTGATCTTACTCAAAATGCAAATCTGATCTCCCATCAATGGCTTTCTGGAGCCTTTGGGATAAAGTCAAAATCCTGACAAGACCCTCACACCATGTCCTGCTCTCCCTGCATGTGGACACTTCAGCCTGCTAGGTCATCTTGCACAGGACCCCCACCCTCCCCAAGCACACTCCCTCCCTCCCTCGTAACTTTTCCCTCTGCCCCATGCTCTGCCCCAGATTCTACTCATCCCTCAAGTTGCAGAAGTTCCACTCCCAAAGACATCTTTGCTGATGCCTTCCCACAAACAAGGCAAGCTCCCCCTCACAGGCTCACATCAGACACCCTACCTTTCGCAGCCCTAACCACTCCCATTCCATTTGTCTCCACTAGACTGGAAGCTTAAGAACAGGATCCGAGTCTTTCTTACTCACTGCTATATCCAACCATGCTTTTGCACATATTTGCTGAATGAATGAGTCCAGAAGCATAAAATATACTGACTTCAAAAGGTTTCAAAGTCAATTGTTAGTACAAATTATGTAATTTTATTAAAATTTATTTTCAAAAATCCATCACAAAAGGGAAATGCCTCTTTAAAGTGAAAGTGGTTTATTTACCATTATAATACTAGACAATTTTCAACAATAAAAGCAGTACACTTTTTGAGTATTTAGAATAAAGAGCATGTTTTCACTAAGGATTTAGAGCAGAAAGAATACAAATGCAAGATTACTGGCAGCCTAATGAAGTTTCACTTTAAATTAATTTCCAAAGTCAATTAATACCATGCCCAAAGGGCATTATAACCACAACCAAAAACCTCCTTTTGTTAAGCATAGGGTCAAATCTATGTTCAAACATGTGCTAAATTTTAATGCTTTATTTAGGAATAATTTCCTTCATGAGAGGTTCAATTCCTGTATAAATAGTATCTGTCAGATTAGAAACTAGCGATTAACATTGTGGCCTGAGTTAAAAGAAAGGGAAGAAAAGAGGTCACCATAAAAATTAGTCTTCTTCATAGCTCGGAGTTAAAATTATCTAAGAGGAAAAGCAAAATATCAAGCAAAGATGCTCTAAGTGCAGAACCAGCTGAATTCACTTCTAATTGAGAAACTATTTAGAACAAGATAAAACTACCACAGATCCTAACCTCATTTTCTCCAGCACCCTGAAAAACAAACAAGAAGAGAGAATGACTTCTCTGGCCAAAGGCTGAAGCCCAAAGCATGAGAAAGAATTGCAGAATTTCACATAATATATTTATCTTTGATCCTTTTCTATATCTGTCCTATATCCTAATTACCTCTACCAAGTTCACAAAGGGTATGGACTGTCTGATACTTTTTCCATCACCAGAACTTAGAAAAGACCTTAAGTATATTAATACAAGAAATTAAATAAGCGCATTGAATACAGTAACAGCAAGGTGGCTGAACTTATGTATAAGCCAAATGTTAAGTCTTATATATGTCTAATCGATCTAAATACAATATACAAAACTAATTATGTACAAATTTGATTATTTCCTAATGCAAACTATTCTGTGTTAGAGCAACCCTTCCTCCTTTTCAGGACCTTATTTCAATTACCCACTTTCCTTCTCTACTGGCTCCTTCCTTTCATTTAAGGAAGTCTCAAGTCTCTCCCAACTTAAAACTCCTATGGACCCTACAATCTCTTCTAGCTCAAGCCCCTTCATATCCAAGCTTCTTGAGAAAGAGGTCTGCATTTCTCCACCACCTAGTCACTTCTTAACTCATACATGCACAATGCAAGTGAAGTGAAGTACATTACTGAGCCATAAAACTAAAAATGAAAATAATCTGCTTACAAAATCATTATCTGGTCATTTAAACATTTCAAAATTTAGAAACTGAGAAACTTATCCAAGCCTCTTCCCACTTCATACCTTCTCCTACCTCTCCACCAATTTTATATCCAACCCACCTCCCACCTCATCTATACCATGGCAAGATGTAGCTCCTCAAGCATGCATTTTTGCACAGGTCTTCACTGGCTGTGTTCCCTCTGCTTAGAATGTTTTCCCAACCTTTTGATGATTTAACTCTTTCTCATTCTTCAATGCCAAATTCAAATGGTATCTCTTCTCTGTAGCTTTCCCCACACTCAAAGTAAAACTACTCCCTTAATTATTCCCATAGTACTTTACTCAGATTTCCTTGATAGCATGCAACACATCCTATTCAGTTTTTTTAACTTGCCTGTCTCTTCAGCTGTTCTAAATTACTGGAAGACAGAGTGTGTCTTAATTGAAGTTCTAACGAGTTTCAAAGATCTGTGAAACCCCTTAAATTAGAAGCAAAATTTTGTACATCTTATGTTTTTGGACAGAAAGGCTAGAGCAGCTATCAGTTTCTCAAAGAGGCATATGACCCCAAAAAAGTTAAAAATTACTGCCCCCCAAGTTAGCACAGTATCTGTCACATAGTAGAGATGCATTAAGTGGGTTTCTAAATTGTCATCAATATATCCATACTAAGTGACTAGCCAGGGATAAATCTATTTATTTGGGGGGAAGAGAAAAACACATCTCCTTTAGGGAATTCTAAATAATCTATACACACACTGCCCTCTCCAGGAGGTGGAGCTTAATGTCCTGCCCACCCACCACCCTCAAGTCCTTGAGGGTGGGGTACTTAGTGACTTGCTGCAAAAAAACTGAGTGGGAAATGAGGAAAAATAGTAATTTTACAGTGGAGAAACCTGAAAACACCACCTTAAGCAAGGAATTAACTACTTAGTTGAAGTCTGACCTCACCCATGATGTCATGCAGGTATCATGCATTCCTTGATTTGATGTATCAAGAAACCACTTCACCCCTGTAATATTCTTCCAAAAATTTATAACTTCTGTGTAATCATGGGGAAAAAAAAAAACACAAACTTCAGACCAACCCAAATTGAGGGACATTCTACAAAATGCCTGACCAGTACTTCCCAACTGCCAGGGAACCAAAAAATAAGGAAAGAGGAAAACTGTCACAGCCCAGAGGAAACTAAGGAGACAGAACGACACAATACAATCTGGTGTCTTGGACTGGATCCTGGAACAGAAAGAAGACACAAATGGAGACACTGGTAAAATCCAGAAACTCTGGAGTTTAGTTAATGGTAGTGTACCAATGTTGGTTTCTTCATTTGGACAAAGGTACCATGGTAATGTAAGATGGTTACAATGGGGGAAACCCAGTGGGAAGTATACAGGAACTCCCTTGTGCTGTCTTTACCATTCTTCTAGGAACCTACAATTATTCAAAAAATAAAAGGTTTCTTTTCTGAGTCTATTTTCATGTAGTCACAAAATTCTCAGATTCCCAGTTTCCAAACTTTCAATTAGTGGCAAACAGATCAGTTGTTCAATCTCAGTAAGTTACGTTAGACATGCTTTATAAAGGGTGCTATAATCAGACCAAAGCAAAAATCTGTCAAGTCAATTATAATTACAAAAATTATAAATTACAACTTAGACATTAGTGATTGGCATCTATTTCTTGATAATGAAGTTTCAAATGTGTAATTAGTGACTTTTATATCTGAACCACTCAACTCTCTACATCCAAGCATCCTATTGTGCTAGGCACTAGGACGCAATGTGGAATGGGGAAGGAAAAGCCAATAAGCAATAATAAATGGTACAGCAGTGGGATACAGGGTGCAAGGGGAGCAGAGAGCAGGAGCTCGCTGGACTCTCGGGACTGTCTAAGGGAGATTAAGATGGAAGGATCAGTAAAATTTTCTGAGGAGAATTTAGAATGAGACCTGAAAGGTAAGAAGCATTAGCCAAGAAAAGAGGATTGAGCACACCAGGCAAAGGCAAGAACCTGCACAAAGACCTACAAGTGAGAGACCATGGCCAGTGGTGGTTCAGTGTGGCTACAGATCAAGTGCTAAGCAGGGCATGGCAAGAAATGCAGCAGCCCAGTTTTACAGTCTGCTTTTGCGAGTCATGCCTAGAAGCTTGGCCTAGAGTTTCTTTACCCTTCCCAATAATTCTGGAACAACTAAAAACCTTTGTGTTAGTTTACCTGCCATAAAGACACACCCACACAATCCCTCTTACAAAAATAATTAGCCTTCACACCCTAACATTCAACAACAACAAAAACAAATGTTTAACCATAGTCTCTATGTTCAATCCTATCTACACAATTTTCTTTGCCCCTAGTCTGTGCAAAAAGACAGGGAAGGCAGGTTTATAAAATGTGTAAGATGGCGAAAAGCTGGCAGACATTGCTAACATAATGGTTTAAATTCTACACTTATGTTCAAATGTATCAATAACACTAAATATAAGTAGCGATGAACCAGGGAGGAAAGGAAGGGAGGGAGGGAGGGGGGAGTAATTACCAGAATGCTAATCCCACCATACATCTAAAATGAACCGCTCAGCTTTACCACTCCTGCAACAGAGGACCCACCTGACAGTAGACCATGTGCTTGAAAGTAGAGGTTGTGAGGCCAAACTGCACAGCTCTGAAACCCAACTCTACCATCTGCCGGCTGACCTACACCGAGCAAACTACTTCCCTTCTTTGGACCTGCTTCCTCCTTTGGAAAATATGGATATTATCAGTACCTATCTCACAGATATAAATTGATGTTTAAATGAGCTAATACATACCAGCTATCATTAATATCCACTCTGTACTCCCAAAGGTGCACATTTCCTGTACCCTCACTGAACAGCCACCCTTTTCTCTCCCCCTCAAGAAAGTATGTCAGAAAGTAACAAACATTATCTTAAATCTACCTGATCTATTCTGTATAAGTAAATCATTTTCAAAGCTTAGTTTATTACTAATAATATATTCTCTACAGCCCACAAAAACAATCATACTTTTCAGTGTGTTACAACACCTAGGAGTCTGATCTAGACTATAGCAGAAATGGACAGCTGCCTACCTCTCTCACTGCCCCACCTCATTTGATAACAAAATCCTGATTTTGTCTGGATATCAGTTGGCCACACATTTTAAGGGAGACTGAGCCCATCTCCATTCCCTGGATCAACAGCATCCGCATCACCCAGAAACTTGTGAGAAATCCAAAATCTCACTCCCCAATCTAAACTTGCCAAATCAGAAACTCTGGGAGTGGGGTCCAGAAAATCTGTGTTTTAACAAGTTCTCCAGGTCATTCTGGTGCACACAAGTCTGAGAACCACTGATCAAGAACCAATGAGCTCATAATGGTAATCCCTATCTCTTGTCAGTAACTGGTTTAGGAATAGGCACATGACAATTTTGACCAAGGAGGGTCACTTCTGGAAATTTTGCTTATGAAAAACGAACACAAAAAAGGGACCTTCCCTCTTCTGGCCTTTAGATGTTGTTGATAGGAGGTCTGATGCTTAGAGCTGTGGCAGCCATCTTGCAGTTGTAAGAGGGCAAGCCAAAAACTTATCTGCCACACTGGGTCACTGATATAATTCAGGCAAAAAAAAAAAAAAAAAATCATGGATCCACTCTATCCATGAGATCTCCTGATAATTGAGATAATATCACATTTCATCAAATATAAGACATTTCAGTGGTAAGATGCATCACTTATTTTATGAATCATCAAGAGGGGGGAATGCTGTCAACTAAATTGACATGCCAGTCACTTAAATGTTCAAAATATCTCGATTTCAGGAACATTCAATTATGAAGAAAACATAAACCTCTGAATTGAAAAGAGTAAACTTATTGTTTAAGCCAAATGAGAAGGGGTTTCCTGTTGCCTCCTGCTAAAAATATCCTGATTTTTTAAAAGGATACTATGTTCAATTCTGGGTCTTCAATAGGACCAGAATGCACAAAAGATGGGTAAGAATAATGGTGAAGAATCTTGAAATATAAAGTAAGAGAAAGTAAAGTATTTACACTGAGAAAAGGAAATTTAGAAGAGGGTATCATAAATGTCCTCAAGTATCTGGAAGGCCTGGAATACTGAAAAAAAAAGATTAGACTTTGTACAGCTCCAGAAAAGACTAGGAAAGGCATATTTCAACTTAAGGAATTAAATCTACCAATGGCAAGAGTTGTCTTAAAAAATGGTTCATGCATTCTAGCAGAAATACAAAAATTAAGGGTATAATCCCTGTACTGGTTGACAGGTGGATCAGATTACCTCCAAGAACCCTTCCAATTTTAAGACTCTAAAATATTATGAGTAGATTAGAGTACAACAAAGAGTTATTAAAACGTACAATCAAATCACAACTGCCAACAGGACCTGATCTAGGCAGAGTACCCAGGAGAAATTAAATTCTAGAAATCAAGGATACGGGATGGAATTCACAACCCTCACGGGGTTATAAGATGACTGTAGCAGCTCTAAGCAGCAAGTCAACAATCAATAACATCTAAAAGCTAGAAGACAGAAAGTTCTTTCTTCGTGGTCATATCTAAAAATTAACAAGTACTTCTAAGTATCTACCTAACTCTAAATTCCCCTGCCTGGGATTTAAAGTTCTCTCTCCACCACCACTACCTACCTTGATACACCTTCCACTTCTTAAGGATCTACTCAGTGTCTGTATCCCAAAGCTATCTATAACCCTCCTCTCTCCCCACCCTGGCCTAATTCCTGTCCAGTGCCTTTGCTCATAATGTTTCCTACACACCTGGCACATCATTAACCCTTTCTACCCACCTAGAATTTGTAAATCTTGAAAAGTACAACCAAATACCCAGCCCCATGATTAGGATGGATCCATGATTCTTTTCCTGGCAACTGACAATAACGACCATAATACACACATCATCCTCTATACTGGGATTATACTGACACAACAGACCAAGATTAAGCAACTGACTGTTCTTTCTTTCAGATACTTTTATTTTTCCAATTATAATATAAACATGTTCCTACAATTCTTTACAATGGTAGGAGCATTTTAAGCCCTTAATCTTACTGATTAATTGATCACTTTAGAAGCTATCGCAAGTCTTTCTCAGTCAGAAGTTAGTACTTAATATGTTTATATAATGGTAAAAAATTTTAAGATTTTATTTTTTTTCAAATATTTTCTTTATCTATTTGAGAGAGACAGAAAGAGCACGAGCCAGGGGAGGAGCGGAGGGAGAGGGAGAGGTACAAGCAGACTCCCAGCTAAGTAGAGAGCCTGATATGGGACTCGATCCCAGGAGCCTGGGATCATAACCTGAGCCAAAGTCACGTGCTTAACTGACTGAGCCACCCAGGCGCCCCAAAGATTTTATTTTTAAGTAATCCCTACACCCAAAGTGGGGCTTAAATTTACAATCCTGTTATCAAGAGTCCCATGCTCTGCCGACTGAGTGGGCCAGGCACCCCTATAATGATAAAATATTTATTAAGCTACATCATCAAGTTTGCAACTCGAAATTCTGGTTGGCTTAACTAACAAAGAAGAAACAAAAGAATAAAGGGTTAGTCTGCCTTTGTAAAAAGGAATTGCACTTAGTTGTCTGGGTCCTAGCAAATACATGGTGCTGAGTAAAACAACCAAGAAAATGAAAACAAGAGGAAGGTCTATGGAAGGATCAATCTCATCTTATCCTACTTCACAGAATGTCGTATCTGGAATAGTAATCCGACTCCATCATATTTTATATATAAAAACAGTGATCCAGAAAAATTGTAAGTGATATGCCCAAGATAAAGAAGTTCCCTTTTTATTTTCTGAGACAGGCAACTACTTAATTATGAAAAGAAGCTAAAAAAGAAAGCTTCCAGAAATTTTTGAAAGAATGACCAGAGAAATGAATCCAAGAGTTAGGAGTACAAAAAGCTGGAAGGGAAAAGAGGGAAAAGCAGACAGTGCACATGGCTGTATTAAATTAAATAGGAATGAATATGCCTACCACGTAGTAAACCCAGAAAAAAGTCTCCTTCTCTGTCACCTTCTCTTGGTCCACAGGAGCTATCCTCAGACATTCCCAACTCTGAAGCTTAATGGCCTTAATTTTCCAAATGGTGACTTAAGATTCACAAGGTCACAACTTTAGAGTGGTCCTGATCAACTGCAGAAAGGGGGGGGGGGAACCTAACTTTTTATTAGAATAGGTATTAAGTGGTTTTATTTCAAATTTCATTTAAAGGCAGCTAAGCTGGGGCGCCTGGGTGGCTCAGTTAGTTAAGCGACTGCCTTCGGCTCAGGTCATGGTCCCGGAATCCTGGGATCAAGTCCCACACCGGGCTCCCCCTTCTCTGTCGGGAGCCTGCTTCTCCCTCTGCCTCTGCCTGCCACTCCCCCTGCTTGTGCTCACTCTGTCTCTCCCTATGTCAAATAAATAAAAATAAAATCTTTAAAAAAATAAATAAATAAATAAATAAATAAATAAAGGCAGCTAAGCTGGAATTTTAAAATGGTTTCGTACTGACACTGTGACAGGAAAAAATTATAGCACATACTCTACTCTCCATAATTACAAAAGAGGAACCTCACTTTTTTGTTGTTGTTTTGGCTTATATAAAAAAGTATGACTTGACTTTACGAAAGCCCTAGTGGCTAACCCACTGAGGCCCTGAACCTCAAAGTTTTAAGATGGTCTTTCTGACCGACACTGGGGAGCCCGAAAAAGAACTCTGTAATGAGCCACCATGAGTTCAGCTCTTTAAATCCTTACACATTAACAGCAAAGACATAACCAAGGGCTGAGTCCTAGCCGAACTACCCAGTATAAGCGTTTCAGACCCCGCACTTTTATGCATTCATCACTTAATCTCATTCTCAGTCCAGCTAATCTGGATTGAATCATGAGCCTCCAAAAAGACCATTTTAGGAAAAAAAACAGCTCGTCCTTAAAGAGAAATAGTTTATCTTATCCAATTTGTTTCCCCCTCTTCATGAAAACAGGGATAACAGAACCCTTCACTAATATAACATACCAGAAACAAGTGATAACTTAAAATTATTTTCTAATAAAATCATGGCCACTTAAAGATGATCAAAAATCAACAAATTTAATAATAAAAAATCATTCAAAACATCAAACCGTACTCTGTGAGGGTCAGTCCTATTAATTACCATTTTTTTCAAACATGAGAAGGTTTTAAAAATACAGTTCTGTGTAAAGTATAAGCACCGCATGGCATTTATTACCCAGGATAATGTATTACCAACTCTATTTCCATATGCACTTAATTCTAATATACAATTACTATTGCAGGAAAAATGTGACCAGCACACCAGAGCCTTTGTCTTTTGTTGCCAGTGTCATTTCCCAGGTTCTGACACAGTATAAGAAGCTCACAAAATCCACTTAAATCTGCATGTACTGTGCCCCTTAAGTCACTTTTCTTGGTCACGTAACTGACTATGTCCTGCATCTGCTGGAGATAGACATCTGTGATAAAATTAAATCTTGTTAATAAAGCCTAAGGGCAAAAATACATACTGAATTTGGTAGAAGCACTTGTCCAGGTGGGACAGAATACATATCCATTTTGTTGTCTGCATGATCTGTGCCTCATTTTTTCAGTTCCTGACAACAATAACACTTACATAGCACTTACTTTGTGCTAGGCGCTGCCTCGGCACTTTAGATACATAAACTCACTTCTACTTCTTGGTACTTCATTTCACAGTTGAGGAAGTGAGGCAGAGAGAGCTCACTAATGTATCCATGGTAGCCAAGATCACAGAGCTGAATGCAGGGTTTTTGTTTTACTTCGTTCTAAAACTTCTCTGTAACTGGCCCAGCCCTTAGTGAAAAATTCAGGCAAAACAAAAAGATAAACAGACATCAAAAGGACAACCATTCCTCAATCCAACCGTCCCGGTAAGTTACAGACATGTGCTTCTGAGTGGTCATGTGAAAGTAAGTTTCTGGAAGAGTCACTCTTGTCTTAGCTTCGCCCTTACTTTCTCCCCTGTCTATAATGAGGAAAAATGAACGTGACCAAGCCAGCACTGCTTCCTACTTACCTCCCTCCTGAGTCAGCCTATTCATGGCCAGAAAGCCAATCCTCCTGCAGGCTTCTGCTTCAATTCAGGTAGAGTAGTGAGGTTTGAAAGTGCCTCAAGCAGAGCCAACAGTTCTCTGATCCTTTACAGTATCAAACTCTACAATTGTGTGTCCTAGCAGCCATGCTAGAATGAGGTCAATTACTGCAGGCACTCACTAGACTTTTCCCTTTTCTCTACCCCTGGTGTTCAGGCTCTTTTCCCAGCACTTGCTCAGAACTGTTGTTAGCCTTTTCCCCTTGGTTTTACTGCCCCTACGCTTATGTTAGTTATTCTAAGTCTTCTTCCCTATGGATTCTTAGGGGAAAATGAAAGGTCTGAAAGGAGAAAAGTAAAAAAAATTAAATTAAATTAAAAAATGAAATGAAATGAAAATTCAAGAGGTTCTTGTATTAAGCCATTATTTTTTTCAAGTTTTGAGAGAGAGTGAGCAAGCATGAGCAAGGGGTGTGGTGGTAGGAGAAGAGGCAGAGGGAGAAGCAGACTCCCTGCTGAGCAGGGAGTCCAACACAGGGCTCGACCCCAGGATCCTGAGATCGTGACCTGAGCCGAAGATAGATGCTTAACTGACTGAGCCACCCAGGTGCCCCTTAAGTCACTGTTTTAACAGATACAGGGTTCTGTTCATTTCAAAAAAAAAAAAAAAAAACTAAGCATTAAACTACAATGAATGTGGCCTCAATATAATAAATAAACACATACAACACACATATGCCATTAATAGTGAGGGTCTCCGATTCCTAGCATCCCCCCCTTTTCTTTTCCATCCACTAATTTCTAACTATACTGTTCTTCTCTAACCATGTAATCAACTGTTCCTCAAAATCCACTTGTCAGATGTGAAATATTAGAAAGAACTTAGACACCTGAGATCCAGCTACTAGAACACCACCATCCCTTACTTATGATGTCACTGAAGTTGTGTTTCTTAATCTGTAAAACAAAGGCAATCCCACCTCCTCTCACCTCCACAATTGAGGGTTCAAAGGTGATAATGTGTAAAGGCACCACAAAGAGCTAGAGGTACCAACAGGGTTAAGACACACCTTCATTCCAAAATATCCCCTGAAGCAACATGTCGGTACTATGTAATCCAACCTTTCCCTTCACAGTAACTATTTTAAGCAGAAAAGTGCAGATCTACTAACTCCTATGCCTTTATGGAGAATTTGAACCAAATTATGCCTTCACGGAGAATTTGAACCGGACAAGCAAGGTGAGGGGCAATAAGAGACACCTGGGAGAATGGCATTCAGTATAGGGTCACAGCAGCCTCGGGTTGACTGCATATAAACAATTTATTACCAACTGTTTTTCTATTTTTTCCCCAACTCAGTCTTCAGATTAAATGGGGTATGTTAGCTCCTAGGTTGAACTCTTGAAAAATTAACAGTGACCCCCATCCCATATCAAAATGATTGTTCAACAACAAAAGTAGCCAAAGAACACCAGAAAGACATCAGACATTCTTACAACCAAAAGTCTCAAATTCTTATTGAAGCGGTCATTTCTAGCTTGCGTACACAGTGCTAGAATTCGTCTCCTCCTGAATACACTCTGTCTTACACTATCTCACATGTGACAGAAGAGGGCAGTAAGGTCTCAAAAAGCCACATGCAGTGGTCGTTGTCTGATGTTCTGCCAAACGATGCCAACTTTCCATATTTGCAAACTGATTATAAATGCATACTATCCACCGAACAGAAGACCATTTTAGCGATACTTCAGTTTTGCCAGTAAATGCATAACTATAAAACTGTATATAAATCATATTTACCATTGCCTCAGGTTCTTTCAAAAGTGCATTTGCACAGGGGGAAAAATATCCAAAGACATGACCTCAAGATATAAAGATCATAAGGCACCAAACTTTTTAAAAATGTTTGTATTTAGGTATTTAATATTTATTTACTCTAACATTTAATCAGAAAAAAATATTAACACCACTACTCAGTCAACAACAATCCAGAAAAACAGTGTGACAGAAACTGTGGTGATTGCCAGGTATATATAAAAAGAGGCTCTAACAAGCAATGAAACACCTCTTATCTGCAGAATCTGTAGAGGGAAGAGAATAAAATGCTTTCTGTGCAAGCTGAGATGGACTGACTACCAGAAGGTGTCCAAGTCTGACAAGGTGAGGGTGATGGCAGCAAAATGGCAGAATAAACAGCTCCATGCTCCCACCCACAACCCCCTATAGTACTGTGGCATTGAAAAACACACACCAACTATGAGGACCAACTTTACTGAACTCTGGGAAACAAAGACTTACAGAAATCAACTGAACACTGAATGAAAGAAAAGTCAACAACTCTGTTATAACCTATCTGGGGGCCACCTGAAGGACTGACACAAGATATAGTCTTTGTTTCACTAACTCAAAGTCACCCCGGGCTGGAGAAGTGGCTGGCACTGCTCAAAACGTGGTAAGATGGAGGAACAATCCGCAGACACCTGAAGTCAAAGATTACAGTTGAAACATAAAATAGACTACCCAAGGTTTAGGAGGAAAATTCAAGGAGAGAGCCTCTTTGGGAAATTAGGGCAGTCAAAGCACCCCTCTACCTGTGGAAATTTAGAAAGCTGCAGGTATGCACAGGGTGGGAGGCATGCTCAGAGAAAACCTTAAGCTTTCACCTCATGCTGAATGATGGGCTAGTTCCAAGTCTGACTAACTTATGACACCAGCACAGAGCCAATCTGCAAAGAATCGGAGAGGTTTGCTTGTTTTTTAGCTTCTGGCATTCAAGGAAATCTCTGTGAAAACACTAGCTGAACACATGCTAAGAAATAGAGACTTCAGTGACGATATGGGGCAAGGAATACGGTCCCTGCAAAAATATTTGTTCAAAGTCACTAGACAGAAGAAATACTACTGCCTTCAACAATCAAAACACCGGGGAAGGGGTAGAATCTGATGTGCAGAGATACAACATTATAAACAACATCAAATTCAAATGTCCATTTTTCAATTAAAAAAATCACAAGACATGAAAAGAAACTAGAAGATATGGCCCATTCAAAGAAACAAAATAAACTGACAGAAAAAGTCCCTGAGAAAGCTTGATATTGGAAATACCCTGAGACAAATGAAAACAAAAACAAAAACAAAACATACCAGAACTTACAGGAAACAGCAAAAGCAGTGCTCAGAAGGAAATGTATAGCTGTGATGCCTGCAATTAAAAAAGATGAATGATCTCAAATCAATGACCTAACTTTATACCATAGGAGAAAAGACAACTAAAACAAAAGCTAGCAGAAGGAAAATAATAGTGAATATCACAGAAGAGATCAATGAAATAGAGAAAAACAATAAAGAAAACCAATGAAAACTAAAGTGGCTTCTTTGAAAAGATGAACAAAACTGACAAACCTGTAGCTCGACTTACAGAGAATAAAGAGAAAAGACACATTAACCTAAATCAAAAATGAAAATGGAGACATACTACTGGCTCTGCAGAAATAAAAAGACTTCTAAAAGAATTCTATGAACTACACATCAAATTAGTTAACAAATGAAAGGGACAAATTCCTGGAAAAACACAAATTACATAAACTGACTCAAGAAACAGAAAAATCTCAACAAACCTGTAACAAGTAAAAAGACTGGATTAGCAATCAAAAATCTCCCAAAGAAGTCCAGGACCAGATGGCTTCACTGGAGAATTCTACCACACTTTTAAAGAATTAACACCAATCGTTTTCAAACTCTTCCAAAGAATAGAAGACAAGGGAATGCTTCTCAACTTATTCTATGAGGCTGCAATATACACTGTTACCAAACCAGAAAAAGGCATCGCAAGAAAATTAAAAACTAACATGCCTTATGAACATATACACAAAACCCTCAACAAAATACTAATAAACCAAATCCAACAATATATTAAAAAAAATTTTATCCACCAGGACTTACTGGGATTTATTCTGGAATGCAAAGATCATTCAGTATACGAAGAAAGTGAAAGAACTACCTATAGAATGGGAGAAAATATTTCAAAATCATATATTCTTAAGGCATTGATATCAAAATATATAAAGAACTCCTACAACTAAACAACAAAAAGACAAGCCAGTGAAATGGGTAATGGATATGAATAGACATTTCCCACAAAGAAGGTATATAAGTGGCTAACAAGTGCATTAGATGTTCAACATCATCACTAGGGAAATGCAAGTAAAAATCACAATGGGATACCTTCATACCTACTAGGTTGACTCTAATGAAAAAAATGGAAAATAAGTTTTGGTAAGGATGTGGAAAAATCAGAAGACTTGTATACTGCTGGTGGGAATGTACCTAATGCCAATTAAAATAGTGCAACTGCTGAGGCAAACAGGTTGGCAGTTACTCAAAAAGTTAAAACAGAATCACCGTATGATCCAGCAATTCTACAACTAGGTATGTACCCAAAAGCTGTGAGAGCAAGAACCCAAACAGGTATTTGCACACCAGTGTCACAATAGCTTTATCCATAAAAGTCAAAAGGTAGGAACAACCCAAATGTCCATCATCTGATGAACAGATAAACACAAAGTAGTATATGTCTGTACAGTGGATTATTCTACAGCTTTAAGAAGGAATGCAATGCTGACACATGCTGTAAGACAGAAGAACCTTAAAAAATATGCTAGGTGAAATAAGCAAGACACAAAAGGACAAATGTATGATTTGACTTATACGAGGTGCCTAGAATAGACCAACACATAAAGACGAGAAGAAGAGGGGGCTGGGGAAAGGGAGGACCGGGGAATTATTGTTGAATAGATACAGAGGTTCTGTTTGGCACGATGAAAAAGTTCTGGAGATGGACAGTGGTGCTGATTACACAACACTGTGGATGTACTTAATGCCAATGAACTGTACACTTTAAAAATGGTTAAAATGGTAAAATTTGTTACACATATTTTACCACAATAAAAGAATATATACGGTTACAAAGGTAATTTATATTATGCATATTTACCACAATGATAAAAATCTTAAATGGTTAATATAGATGTCAATATATCTTACCACAATGCATTTTTTTAATGTAAAAGCAGAGCAAGAGAACAGAATCTATATGATTTCACAGATGTATACAGTAAGATTTCTCCTGTAGAGGCATGAAAATAGTCTGCAATTTCTAGTTGGATATGATGTTAGATCTGGGCTAGTGACTAGGATCCCAGGGTAGTCTTAAACAAGGGTGACTTAACCAAGCTCCTGGTCCTTAGATAATGTCTTGTCCTGAACAAAGAATGAATTATAGTGCTAGCACACTACTGTATGCAGTCCTTCAAGATGTTACACACAAAATTATCCTAAGTCCACTTATGATAATTATCGGCAAGTCCACTCCTAGGTATATGCCCAACAGAAATAAAAATACAACCCATACAAAAACTTACACTATTCGTAACAGTCAAATAGTGGAAACAACCCAAATGTCTATTAACTGATACATGGATAAACAAAATGTAATAAATCTACACAATGGACTATTATTCAGCCATAAATGGAATGGACTACTGATACAGGCTACACCACAGATGATCCTTGAAACACTATGTGGAAGTGAAAGAAGCCAGTCAGAAAAGACAATATGTTCTAAGTATTGTAGGATTCTATCCAGATGAAATGTCCAGAACTCTACAGAGACAGGCAGTAGGTTCACGATTCTCAGGGGCTGGGGAAAAAGGAGCATGGGAAATGACAGACAATGGGAACAGGGTTTCTTTTTGGAGGGATGAAAACATTCTAAAATTAGTGGTGATGGTTGCACAACTCTGTGAATATACTAAAAACATACACTTTAAGTGGGGAAATTTTATGGTTGCCAATTACATCTTAAGCTGCTAAAAATAAATGCTGCTCTTTGACATTCTGATCCTTGTATCTCAAGTGCTGAAGCAAAGTCTCAGTGGGAAAAACAATAGCATCTGTATACACAACACATTCTCAAAACCGTTGTTTGTATTTTAAGTCTCTGCAATGTGGGAAAATATTCTTAGATTTAAATAATTTACAGAGGAACATTACGTATTAACCTCTACTGTGACAACAGAATAATAATATTCTGTTCTGTTACCCTTCACAATGACTATTCCAACCTAAGAATTAGGTTAGCAACCTTGAATTCTTGACTCTTACTAGTTTAGAAATTATAAGGAAAAACTGAGAAAATACTGCATCCTCTTTATATGTTACTCTTGAGTTCCTGAAGTCTAAATTATTAAGATTTATTTATTTATTTGAGAGAAAGAGTGAGAGAGAGAGAGAGCACATGAGAGGGGGGAGAGTCAGAGGGAGAAGCAGACTCCCTGCTGAGCAGGGAGCCCGATGCGGGACTCGATCCCGGGACTCCGGGATCACGACCTGAGCCGAAGGCAGTCGCTTAACCAACTGAGCCACCCAGGCGCCCCTGAAGTCTAAATTATTATAAATGTCACATGCCTTGTGCACACAGAAAAGCATGAGGAAGAAAAGATTTGCTGGAATGTGGGCCATTGCAGAGATTAACTGTACACAGGGCACCTCAGAACAAAAACTGCCATTAAGAATTCCGCTGGTGCTAGAATTAAGGGTGCACGCATGTGCATGTGCACACACACACACACACACACACAAAGATGCACAGGTAGATACAGAGAGCTAATTCAAAAGATGGTTTTGGGGTGGGGGGGTTCAGTCTGGGACATTTTGCCTGTTTTCACTACAAATTAGCAGAAATTAAGAGCTGGGGCCCTCAAAATGCCATTCTTTCACTCCAGCACATAACTTTCGGTCGGTCTGGCCACCTTTATATGAGTTTCCTCCTCCACATTTTACTTTCACACAAATGCACTTTCTCAACAACAGAGCTTCTCATGGAAGTCACCTGATTATCAGAGTGGCATTCACCTCCTGTTCTGAGTGCTTTCTACACAGTCAGGCCTACTTCCCAAGTAAAATGGGTTTGGTTGACTCTAGCTGGGGGTGACGAGAGAGAAAGGACAGAAGGGGTTTCTTTTTCTTTTCTTTTTTTTTTTTTCTTTTGAACCACAGAAAAAGCTTCCACATAAATCAATTTTAAATTGCAAAGCTTTTCTTTTCCTTTACTCCATGGCTGTCTCTAGATATGTTTGCCTACTCAGCAGGAGCAAAAGCCAGAATGCAGGCAGGCTCCAAAGAAAAATAATCGGAATAAAACACTACAGAAGACTCATGGGGGGAAGCGTTTACTTTAACAAAGCAAAACCAGAAGGAGGATTCCTGCAAGCAGTCTGGCAACAGAACTGTTTCAAGTCATATATTTAATTAATTATACAGAATTTCTTCTCTGGTATTTAAGTTATTAACATATCTGTAATTCTCATTCACCTAATTCCTGGGCCAAAAGGTAGACTTTAAAAATATAACAGCTTACAGAGAACACAGGTGTGTTTCCAAAAGATGGCAAAACATTGTGAGAATGTGATTCTGGAGCCAGACCAGCTAAACTTGAATCTCTTACTAAGCTCTATGACACTGGGCAAGTTCCTCACTTCTCTAAAAGGCGGATGACAGTGCTTACCTCCCGGGCTGCTGTGAGGATTCAGTAAGTAGTACGCATGTAAAGCACTTAATGCCCTGCACTTAAGAGGCCCTCAATGTAAGTTAGTCATCGTGATGGTGGTTTTTCCAATTGTGAGTACGTACCAATTAAGGACAGGGACCGTTCCTGGCCACTTCCCTGATGAAGCAGGGTCTTCCTTTACTCAGCCAACCCCCATCAGTCCTTTAATGCCCCTGTGGCCTCCAGAGAACTAACACGTGATCGCCATTATGAACAGCAATCGATGTGGTTATGACGCAACCAGTTACTACTAGAAGACTTCTACTCATAAGTCACTCTGGTATCTAGTAAGTTGATTAACACATAGGGGGAAAAAGGGGGCATAGGGTATGAATGCAGCACCTTCCTGTTGATGATTTGGGATGAGGAGACTTTCACTTTTTTAAAATATATATCGGTATTTTTGTCTGATTTGTTTATAATATTTTTTTGTTTAAAAATGCTAGGTTTCAATAAACATGTATGAAAAACATTTGCTTTCAAATTAAAACAACTACTAACTGGGTACAGTTCAAAACACAGCTCTATAAATCCTACCCTACATGTAGTTCTTCCTAAGGATCTGATGGAACAAAATAATCACAGCTGTCAATTTTCCTCTCGGTGGATGAGAAATCAAGAGGGAACCTGAGCTTGCATTAGGAACACGTGCAGCGATTCCAATCACTTCCTCTCTAGCAGTAAGTCACTCCTCTCTCTACCAGATGGCAAGTGACACTCCAACAAAACCCACATATCTAAAACAAGTGTAGAAATGTTTATTGTACATCTCTCTCCAAAGCAGCTGCTCAAGAGAATGTACTCGTGCCGCAATACAGAAATCAAAGTGTATGTCCAACTAATGGAATCGTTTACGAGCTGCACACTGCACAGGCTCCAACACTGGTAGCTGCCAGATGCTGCCTAAATACTATTTTCCAACATCTTCTGAAGGCTAGTAGTTACTCAAATAGATTTTTAAAAGAAAATGAATGCAAAATATTGTAATTATTAGAAGATTATTATAATTAGACATTCTGTTCCTTCCTTTGAATCAAGGAACAAAGTGGCTGTAACTATAGCTGAGAACACAAAGTGCCTCCGTTTCGCTGCTTATTAATCCACTCAGAGGTTTCACTGACTTACACGGAAGAGACCCTGCCCTTAGCCTTCTTCCAATTGCCGCTCTCACCTACAGTCTCATGAGCAAGTCCCGCGGCTCGTTCCGTTAGTTCCCTTCCCACTCTCCAGTGAGGTGAAAGGGAAAGAACCACCAAAGGCTCTTTTCACCTCTCAAACACCCCGAAGCCACGTTTTAGACAGAATATTTAACCAAAGTTCTAAAGTAATTTACAAGTATTAGGATTCCCTTCCTCCTTTCTAAACTGAGTGGCAATTGATTTTACAAAAATATAGGAAGGGAAAAAGGAAATAGAATTTGTTTGCAAGGTCTAGTCCTCAGATCCTTCTTGTAGTAGATTCTCAAAAAAATCTTTTTGAACTTTTGACTATCTACTTGAAGATCATTATTTCACTTTGAAAGCAATATGGATTTTTAAAACCTTGTCCAGTATGTTTTCTTTGCCTACCAGAACAATGACACCTCAACATAATCACTGTACTTTCAGCAGTCTCTCAACAGTATCACTGGTGCTCGTCAGCATTTTTCATGATCTTTTTTGACTGCTAAAATTGCATCATGCCACTACAAAAATACAGGTTTGCAACTTTGTCCTCAAAAAATTAAACAGCTGTTTGCATTTAAAGCCTGACAAATTAATACTAATTTCTGACCCCCAAGAGATGGGCTGCATCATGCACTATTCCACGGGTGTAAAACGACCAACCTTGTAAAACTCATTTTACAAGGCTTCCAACTTGTGTGCCCAGTGTTTCCAAACTGACCTTATCACTGCTCTACATGCTTAACTTCTTTAAAGCCCTTTTACAAGCTATCTATTTCAAAACATTGAAGAATCTCATAACTGAAATAAACCTGAGAAATGATCTAAATCCAATTGACCAGCATGTCTAAATCCTGTTCTGATGCTTGTAACTGTCTTAAGATTAATAAAATAAGGGGTGCCTGGGTGGCTCAGTCAATTGGGCATCTGCCTTCAGCTCGGGTCATGATCCCAGGGTCCTGGGATCAAGCCCCACGTCAGGCTCCCTCTCCCTCTAACCCTCCTCCCAACTTGTGCCCTCTCTCTGTCTCAAATAAATAAAACCTTTACAATCATTTCCAATTTACAGAATCAGAAACTGAGGATGAGCTGAGTAAACTGGCATAACACAATAGATGATAAGCAAGCATCTGGCATATTTACTATGTCAAGAATAAATTCCCCCAAAAGAAAACTTAGGCATGATATTGATACTTTGAAGGGTAAGAAACGGTTTCAAATATGCTGGTAAACTAGTGATTTTACTATATTATCCCTTTATTGATTAAATAAACGTACATTCTTTTTAAAAAGTTAATGTCAAGCCAAATTTCTTATCAAAGTCTTTTCTGAAACGTTCAGGTACACAGAACTCCCTGCCATCCCCAAATCCAAGACTATTTAAAAACCTGGGTGAGAAGGCAGAGGAGGTCTACCGGTGGGCTACACAGGGTGTCATGGTGCCCCACAGCACTGCACCCACTGGGACCAAGATCCACAAGCAACCAGTGCATTTTGGTAAGGTGTGAGTATCTCTCTCAAAGAAAAACCCCCAAAAAGCCTCTAAATCGGAGCGCGAGACCTCCTCTGGCCATCTTCCTGGTTACTATTTTTAGGCAGTCCAACACTGGGCAAAGTCTGGCACCGCTGACAGCAAGATGTTACTGCTGGCAGCGCGACAGACCCCAGCTGCTCCTTTCAGCATGGCCAAGGCTAAGAGAAGATGGAGAGGAGAGGGCAACTCGCACAGAGCAAACACGCCATGTGTGCCAGATACGATGCCAACATCAGTTCATCCAAACCCTGAATAACCCTACCAGGGGGAGAGTGCTCGTTCCACCAGTGGGCAAAGTAAGGCTCTGAGAACCCAGGACTCTGTTCCAAAGCCTAAGCCTACGGCACGACGGCAATGGAGAGAAAGGCATTATCTGCAGGATTAAAGTAACGCCTAACGAAGCCCAACCGGATTTCCTCTCCTTACAGTATGAAGTTAGGCGGAGCGAGTTGTAGAACATCACACATGATAGCCCAGCCACAAAGACACCTAGTTATCACACAGCAAAGCTGCAGATCGACCCCCTTCATAACTTTCATTACAGCATATTGTCATGAACACCTAATTTCCTCACACGGCCTTCATTTTTCGTCAGACTGACAAGGAAAGAGAATTTTAAACCCTGCTATATGCTTAAGTCATGGGTGTCACAGGTTGAACTGCATACCTTCAAAAGATTATGTGAGAGGGGCGCCTGGGTGGCTCAGATGGTTAAGCATCTGCCTTTGGCTCAGGTCACGATCTCAGGGTCCTGGGATCGAGTCCCACATCGGGCTCCTTGCTTAGCAAAGAGTCTGCTTCTCCCTCTGCCTGCCACTCCCCCTGCTTGTACTCTCCCTCTCTGGCAAATAAATAAATAAAATCTTAAAAAAAAAAAAGATATGTGAGAGTCCTAACCACCATTATCTCAGAATATGACCTTTTTTGGAAACAGGGTAGCTGCAAATGTAGTATGTGAAGATGGGGTCATACTAGAGTAGGCTGGACCCTAACGCAATATGACTGATGTCCTTATAAGGAAAGGGAAATCTGGACCCAGACACAGAGGGAAGGATGCCATGTGACAATGGAAGCAGACAACAAAGTTATGCAGCTGCAGGCCAAGGACTGGCTTGCCACCACCAGGAGCTAGGAATGGACAAGGACCCATTCCAGCCAGTCGCAGGAGAATCACGGCCCCTCTGACACCTTGGTTTCAGACCTGTCTCCAGGAAGGTGAGAGAATAGATTCCTGTTGTTTTAAGCCACCCAGTTTGTGATACCTTGTCACAGCAGCCTTAGGAAGAAACTAAAACAATGGTCTAACGTGTATTCCAGCCTCTTTGACACAGAAAGCCTGAAGTCTGTGGTCCCTCTGCATGTGAGCTACACAGAACTGACCCCATCAATCTTTGTTTTATAACAGAGGCAAGAGATCAGGATACAGCACAGACGGCAGGGTACCAGGCCACAGAGGCTGGGTAGGAACCAGATGCTCCAACCAACAAGGAGCAGCAGGAAACCGTACTAAGAAGAAAGAAGTTAGCCTAACTGACACTATTACTGGCAAAATGACTGAAAACAGGCCACAGACATGTATTCTGGTCAAATCAATAATTTCACATGTTCAACAATGAACCAATCTACTCTGGTATAATCTTTTGAAAGTTTATCAGCTCTGGGAATGACCTGCAGCAACCTCAAGAATAATATTATGAACCCTGGAAAATTACAAATGGGCCAAAAAATTAATCTATTAAAGATGGATTACTTCATTCAGTAGTCTTACTTCTGTGACTTCATTTGGTCATCAGGCAGTTATGAAAGAGTACAACCGAAAAGAAACTTTTAGTACATACACATTAAACTTGGGGGAGGAAAAAAGGATACAAAATTTCCCAACCACAAAGAAATCACTAGAAAAAAAGAAACCTGAAATTTTTTTTTAAGGATTTTATTCATTTATTTGACAGAGGGAGGGAGAGAGAGAGAGAGAGAGAGAGAGAGTGCACACAAGCAGGGGAACAGCAGGGGGAGCTGCCGAGGGAGAGGGAGAAACAGGCTCCCCACTGAGCAGGGAGCCTGACATGGGGCTCCATCCCAGGACCCTGGGATCACGACCTGAGCCGAAGGCAGATGCTTAACGACTGAGCCACCCAGACTCCCCAAAAATGAATTTTTAAGTACAAACACCTGAAAGGTTAAAAAAAAATAAGAAATGAGAGAAGAGCTTGGATCAAATAGAAAACTTCTAGTTTTACTGTAATTTGAGCTATAAATAAAATTGAGACAAAGCCCTTAAAAGACAATTGCTAAAGTATAGATGGACACTTCCTTCTTTAATTCTCCATTTTCTGAGTAGCTTTGGTTCTGTCTGAGCCCACAAGAGTCCAGTGGCCCAAAGAACAGGCATCCAGCTGGAGAAAACCCAACCAAGGTCGACAGGACTACAAGTCGACAGATGCCTCCTTTATAAAAAGCAAGTAACTGATTATTAACTTACTAATTCCTACTGGACACCTAGACTTTAGCCACCAAACACACAAAACAGACTAAAATAAGCCACTACATACTTCCAGTTCATTTAAGATCTCAAAGGCAAGCGATTCAAACCACCACCTGAGCCAACCAGACCCTGGGGAACTGTCACAATCAAACCCAAGTTGGCAGCATCAGAATGAAAATATTTCGTGTGTGTGTGAGCGCGCGATTGTGTATTCAGACTTATATTTGCATTACCTGATGTTGAAGTCCTACCCCCGCCCTCACTAAAGCCCGACTCAGGCTGCATGTTCAGAGACTCCCCTTTACTCCCATCTTCTGATGTACTCAATATCTATCATTCAGTTGCATGTGGCTTAGTTGCCCTGTGTCAACACCACGCAATGCTTTAATGTCATGTTTGTTCATTCTTTCAAACAAGTAACACACCCTACTATATACAAATTTCTTTGCAAAAAAATGAGTATGAATCAGACATAGAACCTACTCTTTAAGGAGTCAGGGAGAGAAGAACAAATTATAAATAAGATAAAAAAAAATAAAATTCTAAGTACCAAAAGTACTTCCCCTAACAAAGTTCACAGTCAAGAGTGATTATTTGAATGGACAGCCGTGGATCCATTTTCGTGGAAGAAGTAACAATTAAAAGAGGTCATAAAAAATTGTTAGAATTTGAACAGAACAATACAAAGGGCTGACTAGGTGGGGGTTTCTCAACATTGGCACTCTGTTTAAGACTTGCATACAGAATTCTTTTGTTGCAAAGAACTGTCCTGTGCACTGCAGAATGTTTAGTAGCATCCCTTGCTTCAACCCACTAGATGCAGGCGGCACTCTCCAGCTGTGACAACCGAAAAGACTCCAAGACACCATTTAAAAGTTTGGGGTATGTTCTGTGAATGAAGAGGGGCCACTGAAGGTCTTTGATCAAGCAGCAGCAGGTTCAGAGAATTAAGATCTGTCAATAATGTTGTTTGGAAAGGTTGTAAAATGGCTGGTTAACATCCTTCCTTGCTGAGAGGATTTTAAAGGGTTGTTGCATAGTTAAACCATTTATGCCCAATATTCTCCTTATCAACTAAAGGGTGGTGAGCTCTTTTTCCATCAAAAGTTTATACATGCATGATAATATTTTGCAGTAACATTTTTTCTTTTTTTTTTTAAGACTTTATTTTTAAGTAATCTCTACACCCAGCATGGGGCTTGAACCTACAACCCCAAGATCAAGAATCACATGCTCCAGTGACTGAGCCAGCCAGGTGCTGCAACATTCTTTCTTTAAAAAACCTCACATTTTAGATTTTTTGGTGTGACATGTTTTTGACCTTTATATCAGAAGACATGCCTGCCTAATTTTATTCTTGAATATACAAAACCCAATTTTTATACCAGCATTTATCAAGGGTAAATAAATTACAAAGTGACTATAGTTTTCTCCTTGGTTTCATTTACAATAAGAATGGGCATTTAATACATACATATTTATAACTGCTTTACCATTATTACAGCTTTATTTGGGGAATTTACTTTGAACACCTAAGCAAGGTACTTAGATATGTATAGAAAGAGAGCTGGATAAAGGAGGAAAATTTGGCCAGGTAGAACCTTATCAATGCCAAGTACAATCCTCAATACTCTGGGCCAGGTGGAAAAAGCTGTGAATATCAAACACTTATCTAGTGAGCACTCACTATATATCAAGTGCTATTCTCAGATTTCACATATATTAACTACTAATTCTCAAACAACCACATAAGGTAGTAATATCCTCCTCCATGGAGCTGTTCCTGATCTTTGTACCCAAAATAAGCAGTATTTTACCTATGAGGGAACTGAGAAACAGAGAGGTTAAGTTAAATAATTTGCCCAAATTAACAACTGGTCTGAGGCAAGCCTGAGACCAATCACTCTGGCTCGAGAAGGCACACTCTGAAGGCCCAGGCTCTACTGGTTCCCTCGGCCCTCATTAGGCAGTGCTGAGCCTCATGACCACAGGTCATGCCATAGGAGGGAGAAGCTGGAAGAGCACTCTTTTGATTTAAAATACTATCCATTTTTTACTGGAGTAATTTCAGATATAATAACACTGGGTACTCTTTTTCAAATCTGACACTACAGGTGTCACTGTGGAAGATAACACCAGGACTAACTTTTTACCTAACAATGATCACACTGTGCTACGGAGTTGACCAATTTTTAAATATTTTTAGGTAAGACAAGTGAGAGTAGTCGCCAGCTGGACAGTCTGGCTAAAAGACTAATAAGAGGTATGCCATAAGGTGAATGGGTTGGCCAGGATGACAGTATTAGTACTGCTTTTGTTTTTTAAACTGGCAACAGTCCTGGGCAAGTCCTCGTTTATTCATTTGTTTGTATGTTTTAAGTTGTAAGCCTAGAAAGAAGTGAAAATATCTGAAAGGGCTTGATTTTATTTTATTTTTATTTTTTTAAAGATTTTATTTATTTATTTGAGAGAGAGAGAATGAGAGAGAGAGCACATGAGAAGGGTTAGGGTCAGAGGGAGAAGCAGACTCCCTGCCGAGCAGGGAGCCCGATGCGGGACTCGATCCAGGGACTCCACGATCATGACCTGAGCCAAAAGCAGTTGCTTAGCCAACTGAGCCACCCAGGCGCCCAGACTTGATTTTTTATAAACCATAGTAAAATATACCTAACGTAAAACTTACCATCTTACCCATTTTTAAGTGTACAGTGGTATGAAATATATTCACGGTGCTGGGCAACCACCACCAGCATCCATCCACAGAATTCTCTTCATCTTCCCAAACTGAAACTGTACCTAATCTCCTATTCCTCCCTCCCCACCAGCCCCTGGCAACCACCACTCTACATTCTGTCTCTACGAATTGTACTATTTTAGGTACCTCACAGAAGTGGAATCAGACAGTGTCTGTCCTTTTGCTCCTGGCTTATGTCACTTAGGATACAAATGTCCTCAAGGTTCATCCATGTTGTTGCAGGTGTCAGAATTCCCTTCGTTTGTCAGGCTGAGTAATATTCTATGTACACGCTACATTTTGTTTATCCAGTCTATCCATACGGGGACACTGGGACTGCTTCCATCTTTTGGCTATTATAAATAATGCTGCTATGAACACAGGTGTATAAATATCTCTTAAAGTCCCTGTTTTCAGTTCTTTTGGGTATATAATCAGAAACGGAATTGCTCGATCACATATAAATCTACATTTCATTTTCTAAGGAATCACCATACTGTTTTCCATACAGTTGCACTATTTTGCATTCCCAACAGCACACAAGGGTCCCAGTTTCTCCACATCCTCACCAATACCTGTCGTTTGGGTTGTTGTTGTTTTTATTGGTTTTGTTTTTTGTTTTGTTTTGTTTTTTACTGTAGCTGTTCTAATGGGGGTGTGAGGCGTTATTTGCTCAATTTTTAAAAAATTATTATTCAAGATTTTATCTGTGTCAATCAAGAGTATTATGTGAGATTAAACAATTCATTGTTTATTTGGCCTTGACAAGAGCTCCCTAAGATCTGTGTTACCATTACTATAATGACACTAAGTATAATTTTGCAGAGTCCACCCAAAAGTGAACTTATGAATTAAAAACTGAAAAGGCTTATGAATAAGCTTTTCAACACGGTGTAAGCATTATAACATCTGCAGCAGTATTACATTCTGGAATGCATGGATGTAACAGTACTTACTTTGATTAAGCTCAGACAGGGTCACCCAGTGGCTTTTATACAATATTGGGGAGTCTGGTTTGTTTGTAGTCTGGGTCATATCGCCTGGCTACAATAGATGGAATAGTGGGAGGAAGACTAAATCAACTCCAGATAATATAAATAAATATACTGAAAGTATTAAAATTATATTAATAAGGTCAACGGGACAAAAGTTTTATCTCACATAATGTGCAGTTGACCTATAACACCATATAGCTTCTGTTAAAGGCTTTAGTGTATAGTTTTTACTCTAATTCTAATTTGCAGTTTTATAACTCAAGTATAATAGTCTGAGAAGATATTAATTACTTATTAGCCATACAGGTCACAGATGCTGGCTTTGTAGAAAAAAACAAGGAACTTCACCTAGACTCCTCATACAGTCTCAACAGGTGGTGATATTATGTGGAGGAACTTTAATTATTAAATAGCCTCTAAATAAAACACAATGTTTTAATAACCTAATTTTTAAAAGCAGAATACCAGAGGGGCTTCTGGGTGGCTCAGTCGGTTGAGAGGACGACTACTGATTTTGCCTCAGGTCATGATATCAGGGTCCTGGGATCCCCCGTATCGGGCTCTGCACTCAGCATGGAGTCTGGGATCGTCTCTTTTGCCCCTCCCCCTGCTCGCTCGCTCTCTCTTCTCTAAAATAAATAAATCTTTAAAAAAAAGAAAGAATACCAGAAAATGTAACCTAAATAACATTTGGAATTAACCGAATAAGTATCTTAAAACAGATGACTGTTAGACCTTCAATACTAGAGTAATGGGTCCTATCTTTAAAATATTTTATGGCTTTCAATAAGAACTTATAAAACATAGTGACATGCTTCAATGAAAACATTTTAGTTTGAGTTTTACATTGAATCATATTTAGATGCCTCAACAACTTTGTAAGGAATTTTTAGATAATTTTAATCCATCCCCAGTGGTTAACAAATAGAACCTAGAATTTTACTAATATAAAGGCTTAACATAAAATTCCAAATTAAGTATTAATTTTACACATATATTTAGGTCTCTACAATTAACAGATGAAAGACAAGTGACTTTCAGGGGTACTTACAGGGGAACAGTGCCCAAAAAAGGTCCCCAAATTGGCGGGAAATGGATTTTTTCAAGTTATATCAGCTGTGCTCACGTATCAAGATCCCAAACTGTTCTAAATCAGATGAACTATTTTTTTTACATTACATTTTTATTTTTTTATGTTACATTTTTAAAATTTTATTATGTTATGTTAATCCCCATACAGATAAACTATTTTTTAAAACTTGAAACACTGACAAGGGTTAGATATAGGGCCACCACATTTTTTATTTAGTTTATGAGGGCCATTTTTGCCTCAATTAAATTTCACGTGAAAAAACATTATTTAAAACTCTCGTCATATTATTTCATTATATTTCAATTTAGTGTATTTAGTATGGATCACACTTAAAATGTCTGAACTTAGTTATTTTTAAAGATTAATTTAAATAGTTACTTATTTTACCTGACCAATTGAGTTGGCCTGTTTCTATATGACCCTCAGGCTAAGGATAGTTTTTACATTTTTAAAGGGTACAAAGAGACAGAGGCCTGATATGGCTCACAAATCCTAAAATATTGAATTAAAACATAAATCAAAGTTCTAAAAAGAAATTCTCTCTTCTATACTTTAATCAATAGTAATTTACATCACACACACACACACACACACACACACACACACACACCCCATTAATCTGAAGAATACCTGGTTTAAGCATAAAATTCTTTCTTTCTGAGTCTGTGCACCCAAATGTAAGCTGCTTCTTCTGAGGTACAAAGCTGTTGCCTGGGCAGGACTACATTTCCCAGCCTCCCCTGATCTGGTTACAGTCTCAGGGCTAGCTCTTCACAATGGACTGTCAGCACAAGTGCTGTGTGTCACTTCAAGGTAGAACTTCTGGGAAGGAATTATGCTGTCTCCATATTTTTTCTTTCACTGGCTGAATGCTGAGAGGGTTGAGTCCCTAAAGGATGTCAAAGCCACTATCAGTCAGGACCACCCACAGGAGACAATACATCTCTACTGGGTTAAGCCACTGAAATTTTTGTTACTACAGTTACTGAGGAAACAAGCTGTAACAGTCACTAACATAAATGTTGTATATTTGCTGCCTTTCACATTTAACTAACTTCTACTTAATTTGGAAATTCTCCCAATCATCCTTTAAAAAAAAAAAACAATCAACTCTGAAAACAGAATGTTTATACTGCGGAAAGCCGTCTGTTTACTCTAGCCATCAGTCTTTTCCTTGACAACTGGTCACTGTTGCTCCCTCTTCTGTTTACTGAATGCTCTGATGAATTTTAATTTAAGAGCCCACTATAACCACATCTCAAATGAACCAAAATTTAAAAACATTCCTGCTCCACATGTGTAGTTCAAATGATGCGGCATTGAGACATTACCAGATTCCATCCAATGACTATATTACAGAAGCAGGAATTTCAAAAGGGATTAAAATAGCCCCGCTTCACTTCTTTATTGTATGTAAGGGCCAACAAAGCATGAGAAGGGTAATAAATTTCACTTAACCTTGAAACACTGGTATCGAGAAATTTCCAAAACAGTAGAACCTTGGTATTTTCAAGAGCTGCATCTTGGCACCGTCAGATTCAAAAATATGTCAGTAATGGCAAAATGCCTGCTTCCGTAGCATGGATTCCGTCACACGTGACTGGCAAAATGGGAACGACAACAGTGTAATGGGAAAGTAGTGTTGGTTCATGAGTGATTCTTCCCAGCAGGTTAATGTTTTGAAGCTATCAAGGGCAAGATTTTTCACAAATAATGAGAAAAACGTGGAAGGAAAAACAAAATGAAGACCTTTAAGAAAACTGGTGAGACTCTTACCAAAGTCTTACCTTCCTTTGGAACCAACAGTGGTGGTTGCTTCAGCGGCTTCAGTACCCACCATGCTCACCACTACACCTTGTGATGCGGTGAACACACATGAAGGTTACATCTTCCATCAGAGCTTTAATTATGATGAAACTGGCCTCCAGCAGAAGCCAGTAGCTACAAGAAATCTACATATCCAAGAAAAACATGTCCCAAAACAAGGCCGAGAATCAACTTGGTGTGGAGTACAAATGTCACCCATACTACTGTGCTGGTGTTTTTTATCTGGGCTGCCATTGTTTTTGTTAGTGCTCTGGTTACAAAGTTCCATAGTTTTAAGTAGTCTAGCCTTAAGCCTATTTTCTCCACAGTTGCTAGTTTTAGTGTGTGAATTTTTGCAGAATGAGAGGTTTTTCAGTAACGTATATATCACGTTACATTAGATATGAGCGTATCACTAATTGAGAGAGTGAACTGCACATGCCAAGCAAACACGCAAAATGACACAATCCAACTTCATGGCACCCCCATTTGAAACCCTTTAACATGCCTGGCAAATACCATCTCATTAAAAAACTACCTAAAAATTCTGTGGGCCCTAACAGGGAAAAACCACAAATACAGTCCACAAATGCTATAAATATATTCCAACTCTCTATTTTTCCAAATTTACAATGTAATTGCTTTTAACTTCAGCTTTGTTTTAACAACTTTTGTTTAATCTGCAAACAGAGTAATAAATCCTTTGGTTAGCTTCTCTATTCTTCCAATCCAAAGGTACACCATCACCTACTAGGTCTAAGCAAAACCATCTGAAATTGTTTAAACTTTGAAAATATAATTTCCTTTTTAGAAGGCATAATCTTTTCTTTCAGAGTCAACTTTGATGAAAACTGCCTTAAAGGCAAAATGGCAGCATCCTACATAGACAAGGCTCTTTAAGAACTACTATATAGTTGACTACTATTTAGTTGACTACTCCCACTTGCAACAACTCCAACCAAGCAAAATGACAGATTTGGGAGTTTTGCTCATTTTGATCCAAAATCAGAGGATCTAGTCAGGTCTACACCATGCCTGCCCATATACTCTGTGTCCCATCTCTGTCAGCCATTGCCTCCCCTAGGACTTCTGACCCCAAACTTCCCAGTTACAAGGAGCCTGAGTTTTCTCACCACTGCCATAGTGCATTCCTAGATGGAGCCCGAAGGGATGTTATTTAGGTATGTGCAGATTTAGGTGTCCTTGTTCACTGTACTGATATCCTACCAACATGGGGTGACAGAGTAAAATACTATAGGACCCCTTCCTATCCCCTCCCCTAGTTATCCACCCTCTGCCCACAAATCTATCAAGCAAAATGTAGGTAAGTCATTTTTCTTCTCTGCTTCCTTCATTCCTGTCTCTAATGACACCCATTTAATACCTTTCAGGTCACTTCTACCCTTCGTTCACCAGTTTCTTTTTAGGAATCCTATCCTTGGTACTGATTTCAACAAACAGAACATTTCTGAGAATTTGAGACATGAAATTCACTCTGGACTGAATATCAGTCTCCCCAACACCACTCTCACCTCTCACTTCTGAAACACCAGCAGTGATAATTCACGTTAATAATGATCCAGAAGACTTCAAACCTCCAAAGAAGCTTCTGAATCAAAGGAATATTCAATTATATGCCATACAGTTTTAAAGTTAAATATATTTACAACATTCTATATCTTTAGTATATGGCAAATCCAGCTACTATTTGATTAATACACACTTTTACCAACCCATTCCAACTAAGAGTAAGGTCCAATCAGAGACTGTTTAAATACTGGTGTAATCCATTAAAATCATCATCACAGCTTCCTTTATACATTCTACCCCTCTAGTTCTAGTATGCCCGGTGCTTAAGTTTATAACAAGCTTCCCAAGTGATTCTAACAGAAACTCCTTTCCCTTGCAAACTACCACTGCAAACACTGGTAAAAAGCAGCCTATACAACGGCGGTTCTCGTCTCTGTGCACTGCTGGAGGAACCTTGTGAACACAGGGGTTTTTAAAATATAGAGATTCCAAGGCTCTCCCAGACCTACTGGATCATAATCTGTAATGGTGGTACCCAAATATCCAACTCCCAGGTGATTCCAATGCACATCCAAAGTTTAGAAACAACTGCTTTATAACCTTAGGGATCTTAAGAGCTGCTGCTCTCAGTGACCAACAGGTCACCAAGGAACCAACATACGGGTGCAGCATTAGGTGGCACCCGCAAGGATAAAGAGGGGCCAAGAGGGTGTGGCCAACCCTACCTACATAGTCCTCTCTGTAATGTGGAGATCACAGGGATGGAAGGTGCATCTTCCCTGAGAAAGAGATTAGGGGGAAGTACAGAAAATAATTTCCTAAGGAGAAAGACCTAAGGGTACTACTCAGCTGCTCGAATCCCATTAGCAGTTACAATCAACTACCTGCCCACCCCATTCTCTGCAGAGTTTAATACATTAGACTAGAAATCAGAGGTCTCAGAGGACCTTAGCTTTACATCAAGAAGCCCCAGTGGTTCAAGAATATCATTTCTCCATTTTCAATAAGCCAAACAGCAAAGTCCCAAAGTAAAGCGAAGTAATGAGCGAGAACAGACTTCTGATCATTACAAGAGAAGTCAGATGAAGAAAACTGCATATATTTTTGTCATCAGTGAGACCTGCCTTCAAAACCTTTCTCCAGTTAGTTACCAGTAATATCAGATTAACCTCTCCAAACCCATTTCTTCATCTGTAAAATGGGCCAAAAACTCATTAAAATTTAAATGAGACAGTATTTGTAAAACCAGAATTTTCAATAGAGTTTCCTTTCCTCCTTAGTAATTTCTATACCACTCCTCCACCCTCCATTAATTTTAGTCATACATACTAATAGTTTATACATACATCTGTTAGTCCTTACCTCAACTGATTGCTATTACACATGAGAAACACACGGGGCATGCTTTAATTTTGTTCCTCCAAAACTAGCATAATGCTTAAACTGTCTATTGAAAACCCATTGAAAACCCATCAGGGCCCAGATTCATACTAACTTCTTCAGGACGGATTTTTGTTTTCTTTACTCTCAAATACTGATTCCACTAGAGCGATGGCTCTCAAACTTTAAAGAAGATAAGAGGGTTGCCTGGGTGGCTCAGTGGATTAAGCATCTAACTTCAGCTCAGGTCATGATCTCAGAGTCCTGAGATGGAGCCCCGTGATGGCAGGCTCCCTACTCAGCAGGGAGTCTGCTTCTCCCTCTGCCCCTTCCCCTGCTGGTATTCTTGCTGTCACTCTCTCTCTCAAATAAATAAATAAAATCTTTTAGAAAATAAACAAATAAATAAAAATAAAGATGGTAAGAATTACTAGGGAGCTTGTTTAAAATACAAATCCCACCTCACACCAATAATTTCATAATTGATAACAGGCAAGGATTTTCAATGACTAATGCTAGTAGGTAAAGGGTTGCTAGGAGACAGAACACTAACACCTTGCCAAACTATTACCCCACGAATTACTGATTGCAAAGGGGAAAATGTACCTTTATAGGGAAAAATCTGGCAGTCAGGATCTTAACCAGAAGATAAAACTTAGCACCACTAATAGTGCGACAAACCAGGAACATGTGCCTACTGATAGAATGCAAATAAGAAATAGGAAGCAGTATTTGGGGCAAAAATACGTAGCCTGAATAAAACCAAGCACCTAGATGCACCTTCAAGTTTACCCAGACAACACACATAAGTCAGACAACACTTGAAAAAAAAACAATTAAGCAATCTAAAATATGGAACATACGAGAACTGGCCTAGACTCTGCAAAAGTCAATGTCATGAGGGGAAAAAAAAAAAAATTAAGAGAATTGTTCTAGAGTCACAGAAACAAAAGCAATGTGTGAATTTTTATTAAATCCCTGTTAGAGGGGAGAAAACCTATAAAAAAATTGTTTTGGGGACAAATAGGCAAATGTGAATATGAAGCAGCTATTACATGATTTTATAACATTATGGAATAATTACTGAATTATTGTTAATTTTCTTAGATGGCATAATGGCATTACAGCTATGTAAAATTATTCTAATTATTTAGTATTTGAAATATAGAGAGGTGCAATCTCATAACATGTTACATACACAAACACATGCCGACAAAAATATCTATGTTACTGAAACCAGGTAGATGGTAACAGGTGTTCAATACACTATCCTTTCTATTTCTCTGTATGCTTAAAAGTTTCCATAATGAAGACAAGAAAAAATACACATTCCCTGGCCCAACTCCCTAAGACTCTAATTCCTTAAACATGTAGTGTAGTAAGCCCACAAATCTGCATTTTAACTAGCCCTGGGCCTATCCTAAAATACAAGATGTTCTCTGACCACTCTAAGAAACACAGTTGAAGAACAAAGTAAGAGTCTGTCTGCTGTCTGGGAGGGCTTGGGTTAATTCTCTGCCAGCTCTATTTTATTGGCAGGCTTCCCAAGCCATGAATTTGGGATCTTCCTCACCTTTGCCATCTTTCTTCATGTGTCCAGTATATTTAAGGTGGACTGAAAAGGGGGCATAATGGTTAAAAGAGGAAGTTTCTATTTCATGTACCTATGATTCCTTGAGAGCATCTCCCCAAGGTAAACAATAATAATCAACTCTACTTCCCTTCCAGGAGTGCTGTAAAGAAAACTTGCTTATCTTTCTGTGAACTGAATATTCAAATTTCTTCCTAGAAATGGGTAATGAGCATATAGTCCATGCTCTATAAATTGATAACCAAAATAAAACAGAAATAGCATCCTCGCCATTAAAAAAAAAAAAATTGCACTCAAAAGTTTTGATTATAACAAACTAAAAAGCTTTTGTACAAAGAGGACTACATCAAACTAAAAGGCTTTTACATAGCAATGGAAACCACCAACAAAATGAAAAGGCAATAAGAGAAGATAGTCAGAAATGATATAGTCAATAAGGGGCTAACATCTAAAATATATAAAGAACTCCTACAACTTAATATTTAAAAAGATAAACAAACACTCCAATTAAAAAATAGAGGCCCTGAATAGACATTTTTCCAAAGACACACAGATGGCCAACAGGCACAGGAAAAGATGAGCAATTTCACTAATCATCAGGGAAATGCAAATTAAAACCACAATGAGATATCACCTCACGCCTGTTAGAATGGTTATTATCAAAAAGACAAGAAAAAACAAGTGTTGGTGAGGATGTGGAGAAAAGGGAACCCACATGCACTGTTGGTAGGAATGTAAATTGGTGCAGCTACTGTGGAAAACAGTATAGAGGTTCCCCCAAAGAATTAAAAACAGAAAAAAAAATTAAAAACAATTACCATATAATCCAGCAATTCCAGTTCTAGGTATGCATCCAAAGAAAACAAAAACACTACGAAACAAAAACATCTTGAAAAGACATATACATCCCTATGTTCATGAAAGGATTATTTATAATAGCCAAGATATGGAAGCAACCTAAGTATCCATCAATAGATGAATGGATAGACAAGATGTGGTGTACTACCCAGCCATAAAAAATGAAATCTTGCCATTTGTGACAACATGGATGGACCCTAAGGTATTATGCTAAGGAAATAAGTCAATGATTTCACTTATATATGTGGAAAGTAAAAAACAAAACAGAAAAAGGGTCAGATACAGAGAACAGAGATGGATAATATAGGTGAAGGGGATTAAGAGCACAATCTTACAGTTATAAATACATGTGACACAGAAATGTAATGTACAGCAGAGATATCAAATTATTCTGTTGTATACCTGAAATTAATGAAACATTATATGTCAATTATTCCTTGATAAAAAAGTTATTTTAAAAACTGGTATTTTGAAATAAAAGTGATATATACGAAACTTTGTTATCAATATGCAAAATACCTTAGGATATAGTGGTTTGTTTTAAGATGTGTTAAAATAATGTAATATGCCAAGATCTACCCACATTAAACACAAAGAAAAATCTAAAGTTGAATCTTAAGTAGAAATGTATCAATGTCATTGTAACAATATTCAGTGAGACCTCCAAGCAAAACCCAGAAATACATCTGGGGGGTGCCTGGGTGGCTCAGTCGGTTAAGTGACTGCCTTCAGCTCAGGTCATGATCCCAGGGTCCTGGGATTGAGCCCCACATCGGGTTCCCTGCTCAGTGGGAAGCCTGCTTCTCCCTCTCCCAGTCACCCTGCTTGTGTTCCCTCTCTCGCTGTCTCTCTCTCTCTCTCTATTAAATAAATAAAAATGTTTAAAAAAACAGAAAGATAGAAAGAAAGAAATACATCTGGAACCAAAAAAGTACCTATACCTTAATCTAAGAAAAACAAAAACAAAATTCACTTAGAATTATTTCCTAAAACAGCTCACAACTGACATGGAAGCGATCATCAAAAAAAAAAAAAAAAAAAAATTACAAACACTAGTTTTTCGAAGTTAGAGAATACATACCAAATAATAAATTGCAGATGGTGATTTTGAGGTTCCTCCCCAGTAAAGAAATTAATCTTAGTAAGCAATTCAGAATACCTCCAAAATATATAACTTAGATATATGCATTGCTTTAGCTTAATCTAACAGTAAAAAATTTAAAACAGATGATTACAAAGAATGAACATTTTAAAAAGACTAATTTTAGCTGAAATTGTAAATTCACAAAATCAGCTAATAAACCAGTACAACACATTTCTCAGAAAGTCTAAACTTCAATAAATTTTAACATTAACTACAGAAAGACATAAAATGCCTCTACAGGTAGCAAAGTTATTGAAAATAATGTGTTTAGTACATCAAAATAACACATGGTAAAATTTCAAAGCAGTTCCTGGGAAATCTATACATTTTAAAATATTTTATTTGTTCTAACTAGAGCATGAAATTTTTTCTTTAAAACTTCAGAGTGCTAATAGATATGCTATAGAGCATAATAAACTTTTCAAAATTGAAGAGACCTTAAAGATCACTACCTTCAACTCCTCATTTGATAAATATGAGAAAATTAAGGCCAAAGATTTTTTTTGTAACTTGCAGAATGATAAACTATGATTTCTTAACTCCAGTGTTCCCTTTATACCATGCTACATATGTCTTGTCCTTTAAAAAAAAAAATCTCCAATAACAATAAATAGTGGGTTGTCTTTAATCAAATGTCAAAAGTCACTGAACTTTTTAAAATGAGGCTACATATTCATGACCTTTTTTAAATTTTAACTTTTCGAGACAAATAAGAAATCCAGAATTCTAACTAGAAGAAAACAGGTAAATAGAATTCTAACTAGAAGAAAGTAGGTAAATAGAACATCAAGGGCAGTAAGTGTTAGCCATAAACTTGTTTGCAGAGAACACTGTAAAGCAACCAGCTCAGGGTGAAAATGGCAACGACATGTAAGACACAGTTTGCAATGGTCCAGAATTTATCAGTTACATAAGCCTAACTTTAGATAAAGTTTGGAAAATCAAAGCAAATAATGTTAAAAGACAGAAATGAACTGCTTGTAACTTCTGACATGTGCCTACCAGATTTCCAGAATGCTAGACTTCTCTCATACAGAGTCTGATGCTTTGTTTCTGGATCATTCTGGAAATCCTATCCTTCATCACTAGTTGTAATGTTACTCAAAGCCTGCCATTTTTTTCATCACCTTCCCTTGAAAACTCACCATAAATGTCAAGTATTACTGTTTCTAATCTCTCAAAAATGAGAAATACTCTTCAGAGATGGCTCTCTTCATAGTCACTCTCCTTTAGGAAGTGGTTCTTTATCTAAATATGTAACTCCTCCCCTCATCATGTATTTCTATGATTTTTCAGGTGGTGGTGGGAAGGGGAAAGGATGACTAGATGAGACAACTTTATGCTGTTATAGCTGTCCTTTTTTTTTTCTTTGATGGAATCAAAGGGGCTTGCCCACTGCAAAATTATAAAATTATTATTCTACATTTTCCTTTAGGTTTAATACCTTCTGTTTACATCTTTAATTCTTTTAGAAGTGTTGTTTATATAACGTAGAGATCAATTCTTCCCCCATGTGGGTAGTCGTTTGCCCCAGTATCATTTGTTAAGTAACCCCTCTTCCACTCATGGATTAGAAATGCTTTATTATCTATCTGCTTAATTCCCACAAACCTGTTTATTTACTTCAGTCTTTATTCTGCTTCACTACCTATATGCCTAATTCCTCTGCCAGCCACACATTGTTCTAATTACTGACACTACAGCACATTCATTTTCTGATTTTTTCTGGTCTCAACATTTTTCAACAAGTTTTTTTGATTACACGAAAACATTTACCTTTCTCAGATCAATTTTTCTTAAGTTTACCCTCAAAAAAACCCCACTGAGTTTCTTTTGAACCAGAATGCCATTACACTTACAGATAAAATTTTAAAAATTATTTTTAAAATATTGAGATGCCATCTAGTAATAAGCAGATATATAAAGCCACCTACACACACACACACACACACACACACACGCGCACAAATACATGTATACAATCTTCATCTTCACTGTGACTGGTACTCTGGCCCCAGACAAATGAAATTTCCTTACTTCTAAGATAACATTTCCATTCCTAAATCACAAAATCTTAGAGCTAGAAGATTATAGATCACTTAGTCCAACACCTCTTGTAAGCCCAGTTACGTTTACCTCAAGCCTACTCGAGAATCATTTCAAAATTAAAATGAATATACCTTTTACATGAAACATAATCATAAAGTACTACTTGGATCACACACAAGGCAAAGAAGTGGGCTACATTTACTGAAGACTGCTTTCAATTTAGGAATCCTTTTAGAATAAGATCCATACTCAGCTCAAGGAAAAAAACAGAGTATCACAAGTACATACACTTGCAACAGCTCCAAATACTGTTTCAGACACTCATGTTTCCAAAGTAAGTCTTTTTTGTTACAGTGTGTCCAGGAACCAAACTTAATAGTACATCATTCCATTCCCAATTGTTCCATCATATTTATTAGGAACACAAATTCAACAACAATCTCCAATGGAATAAACTGAAACAATTCTAAAAGTGTTTCTCAAGCCTGGCTGCCCATGTAATCACCTGTGGAGCTTCTAAAAATAAGCTTGCGTGGGTCCCACCCTGGGACCTTCAGTATGTTCTTTTTCTTTTTTAAAGCTATAGTAGGTTCTATTCTCAGCCAAAGTTAAGAACCACTATTCCAAAAGATTCAGCCCTTAATATGTCTAGTATCCCTATATATGGGGGGGGGGGGGAGGTGAAGAAGGAGTAATGATAAAGCATCTTCACCAGCCTAGCAACATTTGCTGCTGATTCACAGAGCTCTGTCCCTACATTATGCCAGTCTTAAAGCAGAAAAAATGGGGGGGGGGGGCTGGGTGGCACAGTCATTTAACCATCTGACTCTTGGTTTTGGCTCAAGTAATGATCTCAGGGTTGTGAGATCGGGCCCTGTGTAGGGCTCCATGCTCAGTGAGGAGTTTACTAAAGTTTCTCTCTCCCTCTCCCTCTGCCCCTCCTGGTGCTCCCTCCCTTCCCATTCCCCCCCAAAACAAACAAATAAATAAATCTTTTTTTTTTTAAAGATTTTATTTATTTATTTATTTGAGAGAGAGAGAATGAGAGATAGAGAGCACGAGAGGGAAGAGGGTCAGAGGGAGAAGCAGACTCCCTGCCGAGCAGGGAGCCCGATGCGGGACTCGATCCCGGGACTCCAGGATCATGACCTGAGCCGAAGGCAGTCGCTTAACCAACTGAGCCACCCAGGCGCCCCACAAATAAATAAATCTTGAAGAAAATAAAAAATTGGGAAAAACAAAGTTTTTGACTGTTCATAGATGTGATGGGGCCATTATGATATGTGAAATGCCTTTTTCTTTCTTCTCCCTTGAAGGCAACCCTCCACCCCACATCTCCCAAGAGAAAGGGTGGCAGATGTTCACTTTAAAAATAGCTAATACTATTAGAATTTTACATAAATTCCTCTTTCACTTTGTGAAATAGAAGGGTATAAACACACTCATAAAAATAAATAAGAGAGATTAATGATCTGGCTGGGACATCATGACATGAGATGAAATTTCGGTCAAAGAACTGTTGCTTCACGACTGCAGGGAAGTGCCAACACACTCACCACCCTCTGAAGGTAGCATAGAAGCAAAGAAAGGCCAGTACACTGAAGGAAAAAACTTAAAAACAGTGCAAATATACAAACCAAATCAAACTGTTTCTAAGGTCTAACCCTCCAAGAAAATGATCACACTTTCTAATAACAACACTTTCACTAAACTGAAGCCCAGTGTGACTCATATTCCTGTTATGAGTGACTCATATATATATATATACCTTCTAAACCTGGGAAAAGCACCTGAAAAATAGAGTACATAAAGCTACACCGTAAGCTACAGCTAAGTAATTAGTGAGGGTCAAGCATGCATTAAACAGACCTTAATCACACACTAATACGCTGCAAAAGGAGGGTCATGAAACCAAATCATCCTACAGACAACTATTCTTCCATGCTCCAATTCTGGCCTAGCCAAAAATATTTTCTTATATTCTGTAAACTCATTTGGTGAAACAGCTATCAAATATGCTCCATCCTGACAGGAAAGGCATCACACAGAGAAGTTTACCACCTTACTATCAAGAAAAACTAAATTCTCTTAGATGAGCACTGGGACTTGTCCAAGCAAGAGTCAGAAATTTTACGTTAAAAAAAAAAAAAGGCATGTGAAGAGACAGGTATTTGTGGTTTAGTGCAATCAGGTTTAACAAAATACAACTTTCCCAGTATCTTTTCTTAGAAATGTGGCCCAAATCAATGATATAATTCCTAGGCCTTAACCTTTCTTTCACATGACCACATAAAATAGCAAAATTTAAGTAGCAAATATAATTAAGGGAACTGTAACCCCCAAAAATCTGCAGTAAAAACTGAGATGATGTACAGTTATAAACACTGATAAGTAACTATTTGCCAAGAAATTCAAACAAAAACAAAGATAAAAATCTTTCTTTAAAGCACTTCATATGAATGATCTGCATGTAAGCCACATGCCTAGCAGGTAGTAAAGAGAAGACCCTGCTCCTGGAATATTTCAAGCAAAAGCAGCTTTCTGAAAAAAACTGACATAAATAATTCCTTCCTTAGCAAATATTTCTTTTGAAGTATAGCTATGTTGGAATAACTTAACTGAATTCAGATACCTCTGAATACTTCATACTTTCAAAACTTTATGAAATATTTAGACATATATTCTAATCTTGAAAAAAAAATTTAAACATAGTAAAATCACAGGCATCTTTTTAAAATATTTGTATGCCACTACAAATCTTGACAGTTCAATGAATATCTGGGAAACAAATATACTACCCTATTTTAAACAACTATAAAACCTAAATTTACACTTAAAATGTGCTTTTCAGTTTGTTCCAAAATCTGGACTTCTTACTTTGCCCAAATACAACTGAGATCAGCGGGGGGGAATTGTTCTGCCTACAAAATTTGTGAAACTGAACTCCATTTCATTATGTCCAAAAAGCTTACTGCTAATAAATATCTAGGATGGATTACATTAGAAACCATTCTCTCAGGAACTTTAACCTGACACCAAGATTCTGACTGCCTACACTTAGAGGAGTCGGAAGACAGGGAGAGATAGACTTTAGGTTGTTTAGAAGAAATGTAGTTACTAAATATATGCTGTTAAATTTTACTAGTATTTCAAAATCTTTCTCTTCCCCATTCTTCTTGTCCCTCTCCCCCTTCATTCTTTTGCATCTTACCAACCTGCAAGAGACCAAAAAAAGTATCCCCAGTATCAAACACACTACCTCTGATTCAATATGGATTTGGGTGTTAAGGGATGTTTTTAGATTTAAGATTTCAAATTCAAAACATGTTTCAAAATTTTACTTGACCCCAAGCTACACTCACAATTGCCAAAAGTTAATCTTTTTTTTTTCCTATTTTATCCCCTTACCCCCTTCTTATAAACTTATCAGCAGGAAACCAATTATTTGCAGACAAATAAGCTGGGGGGGGGGGGGGAGCTGCTTGGTTCAATCTAGGAAGACCAATAAACAAGCCTGGGAGCACCAGGAAAATCAAGAACCACTCACTCATCCCCCATCCTTAATCTGCATATAAATTCTACAGGACAAAGTTCTTGCACTCACTCTCATGATTTGACTTAATTCAACCGCCTGCTTTCTAAACGTTTTTATTTAAAACTGTGAAGAGAGATTTGGACAAACAATTCAAAAGACAATGAACTTTTACCTCAGTTAACCTAAGTACATCTCGGTTAACTGAAATACAGAGAACTAAAATCTCCTACCAGGTGCAGAACTCTGGGCAGTCCAGGCAAAATGTCTTCTCACAGAAGCGATGTACCTGAAGAGCTCTGTGTAATTTATCTTCAGTTAAGATTTGTTTCTCTTGCAAATGTTTACCTACAAACTCAGTTTCCAGAACACACTCAAGCTGATTTAAGTTGGAGGGCACAGATTTACCGAGATTTTAAGGGGATCATTTCCTTGGCTTAGCCAGTTAAGGTTAGTAGCCAAAAGAACATCTGCAAGTGGTTTTTGAGGGACTCACCAGGCACAGGGGAAATTTACAAAAGAGAAAAGGGCCGCAGGGCCAAGCTTGGGCTTGTGTAAACATAGATCACCTAGCGCTGGCCTGGCTACCGAAAACAATGTTCCTCCAGAATAGGTGTCCAGGTGGCTGACTTGCCGGAGGTGAGAGTTAAAAACAAACGCTTACACCCACCAGACCCTACATTATTTTACCTGTCACCAAGAAAAGGGCACGTCTAATCCAGAAAAAAAAGAGAAGGAAAAAAAAGTCGTTTTCCCTTCAAGAAGGGCAGCGGTTTGGAGTCATTTGCAGGGGATGGGATTGCAGGAAGGGGGGGAGGGGGCGTGGAATAAAGGAGCGCTCAAAGGAGAGGCAGGGCCCCACACAGGCCACTGCGGAGAGAAGACGGGGGAAGAGGGGAAGATGTCTCACCGGGGGACAAAACCGAGTGCAAACCCGGCTGGAAGAAGGAAGGTTCCCCCCAGGAGACGAGCTGGGGTGCAGATAAAAAGCGCTAACGGCTGGTTACCTTGGGACACAGGGGAAAGGGACAACGGGAATACAAAGGTCTACAGAGATGTGAGGAAAGGAAAGGATGAGGCAGGGTCTCGGGTAAGTGCGGACCCGGGAAGAAGACAGACAAACAGCGGGGCTGGGGCCTCCCAGGGCCAAAAGGCGTGGCCAGGGATCCAGATCAAAACGATGGTCTTTTTGAGACGCCAGGGGAAGTGCGCGGCAAACCCCTCCTTCAAGACCCCGGGCCAGACCCGTCCGAGGGGCCCAACTGCGAGGCACCTCGAGGCCGGAACGCGCTCGGAGGGCTCTGGTCTCGCCCGCGGGGCCCTCCGCAGGGCCGGCTGCCCAGACCCCCGCCCCCACCCCCGCAGTGCTCTTACCTCCACACCTGCCCCATCTGCAGCAGGTGGATGACCGACTGCCAGATCCACACGGAGAGGCGGCACAGGCGCTGCGCCCCCGGCGTGGCCGAGCCCCCCACGCCCGGGCCGCCGCGGGCCGCGCCGTGGCCATAGCCGGCCCCCATCATGGGGGGGCCCCGGCTGCTGAGCCCCTCCACGGCGCCCAGCCCGCCGCCCGTGTAGTCCTGCACGAACCAGCGGAAGCTCAGGCTCTGCACCAGCAGCGACGGCACCAGCACGAAGAAGAGGGTCAGCCCGAAGAAGCCGTAGTCCCCCTTGCGGTAGTAGTCGAGGGCCAGCCACAGGTCGGTGCCCACGTCCCCGAAGAAGACCAGCAGCGCCAGCACGATCCACAGGCAGTCGAGCCACGGCCGCTCCACCTGCGGCGGCGGCGGTTGCGGTCGAGTGGCAGGCGTCGGGTGGTCGTGGTCTGCGCCGGCGGCCGCGGGCGGCTGCAGCGGCTGGTCCCCCCCGTCGGCGGCGGCGGCGGCGGCGCTGCGGCGCGGCTTCTTGCCCAGGAGGGAGCGCAGGCAGGCGGAGCGGCAGCCCCAGTAGCACGAGGAGGTGTTGCAGCAGTGGCAGATGTGCAGCGAGCTGCTCTCGCCGGGCTCGCTGCCGTCGCCGCCGCCGCCGCAGCCGCCTCCCCCGGGCTCCCCGTCCTCCTCGCCGCCGCTGCCCACCGCCTCGTCCAGGTTGTGCAGCTGGGCGAAGCCCACCCCCACGCCACCGCCATCGGATTTCGCCGCCATCTTGACTCTCTTCCCAGCTCCGGAGGTTGGGGGGGGAGGGACGGGTGGGGGGGGGAAGAAGGCAGGGAACGGGGAGGGGGGGGAAACGAATGGAGAGGAAGGGGGGCGGGGAGGAAGCGGGGGAGCAAACGAACGAGGGGGGAGTGGGCCAGGGAACCCCCTCCGCTTCCGGGTAGTTGGCGTCACTTCCGGGCGAGCCCCCCAATCGCACGGCGCCCGCAGCTCCCCAGCCCTACCCTCCCGGCCAAGATGGCCGCCCTCCTGTGCCTCAGCTGCTGGGCGGGGGACCGGGGGGTTCTCCCCGCCAGGGCTCCCCTTCCCCTCTTCCGTTGACCCCGAAACCCATCAGGTTGACCCCTCGGCGTTTCTGAATCCCGCTGGGCCGAGTGATGCGGTCCAAAGTGATCCCTGGAGGGGGCAGTGCCAGACGTTTTGGGGTCCCCTTCCTCAGCGTCGCAGCTCACAGCTTTCCTCCTGGAGAAACGCCCCCTAACACCCTCCCGGCTGCTGGCGGAGGGGCGGGACCTCTGAGGGAAGGGGCGGAGCTAGTGCAAAGCAGGTGATTACGTGTCACTTCCGGGAGATAGGATGACCTCATTGAGTAGTTAGGCACCCCCCCAACATCAAAATGGCTGTGCCTCACCTCTTTGGTTGTTTTGGGTTTTTTTTTTTTTTCCCTTTCAAAATTCTTTTACTCTTTTCTTATTTGGGGGGTCTTGAGAAATTACATAAGTCAGTTTAGATTCCCACATACAATTTACTGATTCTCACTTGTATTTGGACACCTTCCCTCCTCTGTTGACCCCCTGATTTTCTGTTACTGACGACTTTACCATCTTTAGTAATAAAGTTTCCATCATTCCCTTAAGAAAACTCCAAAGTCCAGTTAAAAGTCAGCCTATGCATCTTGAACGTCGGAGAGAAGATTGAATTGGCATTAGTGACCTTGAATATTTTCTTCATCACTGGAATGTATTTCTACCAACTTTTTTTTTAAGTACATGATTTTAAGGTTATGTGACCTTAACTTGTAAAATTCAGAACTAGCCAGGGTTTAAGCTATATCAATTACTTGTTCAAGTTATTTGAATGTGTGAAGCCTGCCTTTTAGAATTTTTTTGGTCCTAAAGCTCTATCAGTAAACATGGCTTTAAATGAGTAAAAATGTTATCAATGTGCAGTATCATTAAAACAGGTGCAAGGTATACTACTTAATCTTAACAAATTACAAAAGCAAAGCACCACTGAGTGGATTTAAATTACAATGATCTTCTAGTGAAAGTATATTTGAAGTCAGGCAAAGCAAACTACATGGTTACAGTTGTTACTGATCAAGTGAAAGAAACATATTGAAGTTAAAAAAAGAAAAAAGAAAGTGTTTTAAATCCTGAATTCTCTCCTTAACCTCACCAGATTTTCATACTCATTTTTTCTGATTCTGTCTACTTCTCTCTTCAGTGAAACCTAAGAATACCATAATTTTCTTTGGAATGCTGAGGACAAATTAGGTAGTATTTGCACTGACGTTCTGTGGAAGAAAGGTGCCTTTGAAATTTTCAGTATTATTTTGAGGTATATGGTATTTAACACTATAGCACCTAGTTAATTGGGGTGGCAGGGCAAACAAGGATTCCATATTTTAGGACACAACTTTTCATGAGTATTTATGTCAAGGTAAATACTATAAAGACTTTATAGAAAGCACTCATAGAGGGGCACCTGGGTGGCTCAGTGGCTAAGCGTCTGCCTTCGGCTCAGGTCATGATCCCAGGGTCCCAGAATCGAGCCCTGCATCGAGCCCCGCATTGAGCCCTCTGCTCGGCGGGAAGCCTGCTTCTCCCTCTCCCACACCCTTGCCTGTGTTCCCTCTCTCACTGTGTCTCTCTCTCTGTCAGAGAAAGAAAGAACTCAGAGAATTTTTACCCCAGCCACTGGGGAGAGAGGTGAGGGGAAAAGGGGAGAAGTAGTTCCAAAATCTACTTTTGGAAACAAGTCACATAACTGTATCCTTTTATTTCATTTTATGATTTAAGCCTCTTTGTTCCTACGGTAGTAAAACTGATAGCCGGCAGGTAAGGATACTTCCTCATGTAGGTGGCATTCTATTTCTTTACGGAATTTGAATTAATAATATTTTAGAAAGACAGATTAAGTGTAGATTAGGACTGCCTAGGTCTGGATCCCAGTTCCACTAAAATAATAATGTGAATGGTAAAAAGGAAACCAAAGGCCCAAAATGGCATCACTCTGGCCAAGTCACCAAACCAAGGCTTAATATCTGACTGCAGTTTCAACCTCCCCCAGAAATGTGGTCTTAACTAGTCAGTCAGAAATTTTCTGAGCAATACCAATAGAGTAATTTGTCACATGGACCCTCTCCATCCCCCAAAGGAATATGAAGTAATCTACCTAATAAGAACCCCTGCCCTTGCAGCTAAGGCAAAGTGACCTTGCCTGGTACAACTCATTCTTTTCTTTTGCTAGTAACTTTCTTGCCCACCCTCCTTCTATAAAAACCTTCCATTCTGTAGAACTCCTTGGAGCTCCCCTCTACTTGCTAGATGAGATGCTGCGCAATTCATGAATCATTTAATAAAACTAATTAGATCTTTACATTTACATGGTTGAATTTTTGTTCTTTAACATGAATAATGTGAACAAGATAACCTCCTGAAACCTCAGTTTCCTCCATTGTATCATGGAAATAATAACGCGCCTTCTCTGAAAAGTTGTTGGGTGAATTTAAAGAGGTAATCCATTTGAAACTATCAACATGATACCTGGTAGGTAGTAAATACTAAATAAATGATAACTGCTATTTCTATTATTATTGCTATCATGATTATGTTTGAATAGTACCAACACACAGTTACTTAAATTCTGTCATTCAGTATATTTGGTAACTCTAATAAATGAAGGCATTTTTTAAAAACTTCTAGGAAACAGGTACAATGATTTTGTGTTTTCAAGTATATTTTCTCTGTTTAAGCCTGTGAGGCTATGAAATGAGATACAAAACAGGCAGCAATGACATATTTATGATTCCTATTTCTCTGTGCCCTGAAAGAACATAATATACTAGTGAAATTAGCTAAGTAAATTACACTCACTGTATAAAGCTGACAAATGAGACTGAATCAAAAGAGTTTATCACAATTGAAATTTCACGTAGATATAGAAGATTTGCAGACTATCAAGTGATTTCAACTTTACATTTGCTGTTTCAACAATTTTATCATTCTGACTTCCGTGGAAGGGATACATTGTGGAACCTAGAAGGTTCTAAAGTTAAAATTAGTTACAATGTTAATAAGGCTATCATGAAGACTCATTGAAAGGTTAACATAAATTTGGACTGTGCTATGAATAATTTTTTTTTTTTACCCAGAATTTTGGGGCAATTAGGCATGCCAAATAAGTCCAGAGCTTAGCAACATGCTGAACACATAGTGAGCACTCAATAAATTTTGGTCAAATAAGTGAATTGAATTAATTTTTGAGATAACTGAAATTTACCCTTTCAAATGCCCTCTCCAAAAAATTGTATTTTACATTTGATGATGTAAATCTTTATAAAACAATTGATGTATTACAGAGATACCTTGATTCTTTAGTAAACAGGGAAGAAATAAATAAAAAGAAATTCTTGATCACTGGTCTGCTTTCTTAAGAGCACACCAGTTAACCTTTTCTTAATGATTTGACCTTAAGGTAGCCTTATGCTAAGAGGCTCTGTCTATCCATGAGCCTACTAAGGAGCCACCCAGGCCTACTGGATACTTTTGTTCTTGTTGTTTCTAAATAACATCTTTTTAAAAAAAATCTCTGCTTTTTTGTAGTTCAGTCAGTTAACAACTTTGGCTCCTTTTACTTCCACTTTGACATAGGCTGGGAAGTCAAACCACAAAGCATGTTAGAATTACATGCAATATAATAGTAAATAGATTTTTAGAGCCTCTTCTATGAGTAAGGTAAGACAGATTTAACATATGGAAGTTGTGGCACACAGTTTCAGGTTGAGAGAGACCTTTGGGGTTTTTCTTCCCAATTCTCTGCTACTTTCAGAAAGGCAAAAGGGAAATTTAGTGTTAAATGCTATTATATATTAGACACTGTCCCAAACATCATTCCTGTTAATCTTACAACAGTCCAAAAAGACATGGATACAAGTATCCCCATTTTAATGGCCAGGAAACAGCCTCCAGTCTCCCAAATGACTTACCCAGAGTCACACCCATAGGAGGTAAGGCAGCTAATGGATTAGAATCTAAGCAGGTCTAATTCCAAAGCCTAAACCACTTACCCTTCCATTGTCCTGGGCCAGGCAGCTATTGGCCTCTTGAAATGAAGTCAGTCTTACTGTTCTAGTCATTAGAGGGGCCCCGTTTTGATGCTGATACATGTTAGGGAGACAGAATACTTGAATTACAGCATGGGGATTTGCCCCCAAAAAAGCATAATGAAGGGGCTTCCTCACACATTCTTCACCAGGTTTTCCTAATTTGAGCCTGGGTAAAGCCTCAAAGCCAGTAGGTGGGTATCATCCTTATCAATTTTATTACTTATGTCTATTGTTTTATAGAAATAAGACTTCTTTGAGCATGGAGTAAGCTCATGGAACCCATTATCCCTAAAAGCTCCATTTCTATATTTGATTTTAAGAATTGCAATTTGAGTGAGCACTTTCATACATTCATGCTAGTATTACAAAATGGTACAATATCTGTGGAAGGGAATATGGCACAATCTATCAAAATTACAAATGCAGTCATCCTCGGAGACAGCAGTCCCTCTTATGGGAATTTATCCTACAGATAAATATGCACATGTCAGAAATTACATGTGGACAAGGTTATACATGTAGCATTGTTTATTGTTTATAATAGGAAGAAAAATGAGGAGAAAAAAACCCAAGTGTCAGTCCAAAAGAATACTAGTTAAATTGTAGCACATCCACATGACAAAATACTATGCAGTGATATTGAAAATTTATGGGGTTTTTTTTAATGATATAGAAAGAGTTACAGAACACCTTGTTATATAAAAAGAGTAAGGTGCAAAACAATAAAGCATGTTATGTTTTCTGTAAAAGGGAAGGAGCAGAAGGTTATCTATTCCTATTTTCTTGTGTTTGCATAAAGCAATTCAAGAAAGATAGCAAAGAAACTAGTTCAAACGATTACCTACAGGGTGATGACAGCTGTGGGGAGAATGGTGTGAACAGGGACAGGAATGAGAGAAAGACAATAAGTGTTTACAGGAGTCTTTTTGGTGGGGTGAGGAATGTGCACACACAGGCAGGATTGCAGACATATGTGGGAGTGAAGGGGTAGGCACATCTGTATTTCTTCTGGACAGTAACACCACTGAGAAGTATTTTGTAAAGGTGTCTGTCTCTTAAGAATTCTGATATCTGTGAATTGATTTAAACCCTTCTTGAACTTTCTTATACTTTGATCCACTATGTTTCTAAGGAAGGATAATGAGATCCATGAGTTAATTCCCCAATGAGCAGAGTACAGCACAAGTTCATCATACATACACTTATGTGAAATCCACCATTCATGCTCAACCAAAAGAAAATGAGGAGCAAGCAATAACAAATCAAATCATATAGGCCACTTCAGAGAAAGGGTATATGCCTCCACATAGAGTGTGAGATGGGTAATGGAAATATGCAATTTCCACAGTAGAACTTGGTTCCTTAGTTTCTCACATGATTGTCTTACCAGGCCAAGCGTGATTTCAGAATTTAAAGATTTGTCCTTGTCCAGCGCGCCTGGGTGGCTCAGTCATTAAGCATCTGACTTCAGCTCAGGTCATGGTCCCAGGGTCCTGGGATGGAGCCCCACATCAGGCTCCCTGCTCGATGGGAAGCCTGCTTCTCCCTCACCCACTCCCCCTGCTTGTGTTCCCTCTCTCGCTGTGTCTCTCTCTGTCAAATAAATAAATAAAACCTTTAAAAAAATAAAAAAAATAAAGATTTGTCTTTGTCTTACAATATAGCCCCCAAATTCAAGCCAAGTCCTTTCTCCGATCTTCAAGCAAAGATATAAGATTTGGTCTGATGCTAGAGGAAAAGCTTGCTGAATTGGTCTTTTGGCAAACTGATATGATGTTTCCAAAACAAAGATGATTTTGAGCATACACAGCTCTTATGTTCAGTGCTGACCTCAGACCCTGACCATTACCACTGGTATCCCAAGTCATATGAAATCCCACAGTGGTATCTCCTTCACATTTTAGACATGTTTCCTGGTATAGTATTTCAGAATGTGACAGACACCAAATTAAATTAAGTCTAACTTAATTTAGCAAGTGTTTATTGAAAATCTAACTTCCTTTGTTGCAAAGAAATATAAAATATAATTTCTACAAACCACAGTCCCATTGAAGGCAGAAAATAGACACTTACAAATAGCAGTTAACAAAACAGCATTATAAATAAGTCCTGAAGTGATGCTAAAATTTAAAGAACAATTAGAGATTAGAGAATATAACATAGGATATTCATTCACCAACAAATATCTAAGTGCCTACTATATGTCAGGCACCCTACTAGGAACTAAGAATAAAAGAGACATGGTTGTAGCCCCCCTGAAGCTTACAGTTGAGTCAAAGTGACAGACAGTGAACAAGTAAACAATTGTAAAAATGAAAACAAGGAAGTATTTATAAAAGCTTTAAAAAATACCCAAGAGGTGTTTTGTTGGTTAGTTGGTTGGTTTTTAAGTAGGGAATCTACTGAAACATGAGAAATCAGGAAGCCAATGTGAAAGCGACATTTAAGTTGAGACCGAAAGTTGAGGAGGGACAGTTTTGGTTGACCATGGGGTGGGAGTGGGAGTAATAACAGAAAATGCTTTCCGGATGGAGAAAATTACCTGTGTCAAGGCCTGAGCTATGAACTGCTTAGCCTGTTGGAGAACCTGACAACAGGGCAGCGTGTAAGCACCTACTGGACAACAGGAGAGTGGATCAAGAAGACTATGATATAGAGTTTTAGTTTTTGCAAGATGAATCCTGGAGCTGAATGGTGGCGATGGTTGCACAAAAATATGAGTGTACTTTATACCATTGAACTTAAAAATGGCTAAGATGGTACATTTTATGTTATGTGTATTCTACCACAATAAAAAAATCAAAGGAAAAAAATTAACCATGAGATTGAAGAAAGAAGCATGTGCACCATGCTGAGGTATTTTTATTTGATTTGAAGTGTAAATTACATGGGTACAGGCAATAATAAAAAAAAAGGATTAGAGAAAATGGGAGAGAAGAGTAAAAGAAGACATTGTGGGGGAGGAGAGAACTAATCAAAAGCATTGGCACAGGGATTCCTGGGTGGTTCAGTTGTTAAGCCTCTGCCTTCGGCTCAGGTCATCATCCCAAGGTCCTGGGATCAAGCTCCGCATGGGGCTCCCTGCTCAGTGGGAAGCCTGCTTCTCCCTCTCCTACTCCCCCTGCTTGTGTTCCCTCTCTCGCTGTGTCTCTCTCTGTCAAATAAGTAAATAAAAATCCTAAAAAAAGAAAAAGCATTGGCACAATGACCAAGAAGGACCTATATAAGAGGGAGTGGTTGGTGTGAGACAGGGATTCCATGGCTCCAGGCATGGGATCAGGCCAACCCAACACAAGGGTGTGCATGGACAAGTGGTAAGGCTGGAGAGGAAAGATGAGAGAGAGAGGTGGAAACCAGAAATTTAGGTTTAATGCTGAAGGCAGTGGCAGCCCTTGCCATCAATGCAGGAGGACAAAGTAAAATGCAAAACTGAGTGATCAAGTACCAACGTGCTTGGGGCTAATACATACACTAGGGGCAGTTAGGAAGAAGAAAGAGGAAATTAGTGATGGTTGGAGCCATGGGGGGAAATCTTTAAGAGGGAAGGGGGTACCGTGTTACATTTGGGTCCCATCAGATCTCTACCTTCATCCTTCCAGACAGAGGGGTTCCAGACTTCTTAGTTAACCTTATACAGAAGTCCCTCTAGCCCACTGACTGATTTCTTTTAATGAGTATACATTGAGTGCTTATAATATACTCAAGACTGTTCTAAGAACCCTGGAGAACAAACAATTCTATAAACGTCTGTGACCTCAAGCCAATTACAATATATATATTTTTAAGTGATGATGAAATCATGACCTTCTCTGGATCTTCCTCTTTTTAAAAAAAAGTATAAAAGTTTTCATTTTTGTATTCGCAGGAATTAAGCTTTGTAGTTAAATCTCAGCTTTGTCATTAGCTAGCTATATTATTTGGGGCAATGTTCTTTCTTATTTTTGCCTCAGTTCCTCAACCATAAGAATAGGGAGAATAAAATTTATTTCATGGTGTGATTTGTGGTGGTTTGATGAAATGATGTGTATAAAAAGTACCTGCTTCTGAATAGATGGTTCAATGCTGGCCCTTCCCTGCCTCATGTTGCCAGATCCTTACGAAGGTCTTCCCAGTTCCCAAGACTCTGGTTCATTGATTTATATCACATTTTTTTCCTAATTTTCCAGCACTATGAGGTTAAGTAACTGTGTAGGCTTTGTGCGCACTTTGCCTTTCATACCAGAAGTTGTATGATGAAACAAGCAGTCACACAGCCCTGAGTCTGAATTCTCAGCTCAGCTCCTTCCCTGGGCAAGTTACTTCAATTCTCAGATTTATTTTCCTGTTGTGTAAAATAGCATACTGTTTCCCCAACAAGCTTATTGTGATATCAATGCCCAATATACAAAAGGTGCTAAATAAATATTTGTCATCCCTCCCTAATGACTTCCCATACTTGTTTCCTATTGTTGCTATAACAAATTACCACAAATCTAGTGGCTTAAAGCAACACAAACTTATTATCTTACAATTCTGGAGGTCAGAAGTCCAAAATGGGTCTCAGTGGTGTCAGGGTATCAGCAAGGCGGTGTTCCTTCGGGAAGCTCTAGGAGAGAGTCATTTCCCTGCCTTTTCTAGATCTGGAAAGATCTTGGCTCTTGTCCCTCTTCCATCTTCAAAGCCAGCAATTGCCTCACCTCTGCTTTTGTGACCACATCTTTTCTGACTCTTCTTCCTTCTTCCTTCCCTTATAAGGACCCACCCACATAATCCAGGATAATCCCTATGTCAACATGTTTATTTTAATTATATCTGCAATTTCTTTTGCCATGTAAAGGGACATTCACAGGTTCCAGGGATTAAGATGTGGCCACATTGAGGGAGCTGTTATTCTGCCTACCACTCCCTTTAACTTTTTTCTGATGTATGAACCTGAGCTCATCATCCCTGACCCTCAAATTGACTCTGTTTGCCAATTTTCTTTATCGCTATGTTACCAACTTCACTTGGTCATCCAGATGGCTAACTGATGATTCACTCACAAACTTTAAGACCAGTGAGCCAGAATGAATTTAAAGAGGATTTTGTGTACAAACCCCATGTTACAGATTGGGAAGAAGGAGCTGACAATAGAAAGCATTTATTTAAGGTCACACTGGATCACATTAACTCAAGGATTAGGATTTACATTTCTTGATATTCAGGCCAGCATTTCTACTACGATGTAATGTGAATTATGCTGATTCATATACCTCATAAAGTTGCATAGATTATTCATTTTCAGTATTTGAAATCTCCCCTTTCATCTCTATTTCTTAATGACAGGAATGCTGGGCTTAGAGATTAAGAAGGCAAAAAGTAGGTCTGAGTTCCAACAACAGCATTTACCAACTTTATGACTCTGGACAAATCTAGATGGAATCTCAGTTCTCATGTAGAATAAAAATATTAATATCTGCCCTACCTTCCTCCAAGTCTTGTTGTGAGTACCTTTTTTGTGGGTTTATTGGATATTTTCTAAATCATAATGAGATGTAAAAATATGTGAAACTGTTTTTATCCAAGTTGAGGCCTCCTGCCTAATCTCCATGACTTTATTCTCTTCTTTTTCCTCCCCAGCCTACTTAGCACCATCAGACTAATAAACCTCAAATACTATTGTAGGAACATGTAAGACCTTGCCATTACCTACCGTACCAAATCCAAACTACATTCCTTCGTTTTCAGATCTTCCATAATCTTTTTCCAACCTACACAATCAAAAGTAATTTTTACTGTTGGCCAGAACACAGTGAAAATGTCCACATTGTCCATACCTATCCAGTTCATTCTTGTGTTGGCGCTTCTGATCTTCCTTTTTATTCATTCACAAAGTCATTTCTCCTCCTCTTTGCCCATCTTTCAATTCAAAAATTCAAAGCAGGGGTGCCTGGGTGGCTCAGTCGTTAAGCATCTGCCTTCGGCTCAGGTCATGATCCCGGGGTCCTGGGATCGAGCCCCACATCGGGCTCCCTGCTCAGCGGGAAGCCTGCTTCTCCCTCTCCCACTCCCCCTGCTTGTGTTCCTCTCTCTCTGTCTCTCTCTGTGTCAAATAAATAAATTCTTTAAAAAAAAACCAACCAAACAAGCAAACAAACAAAAACAGAAATTCAAAGCAATAAGCTTTTAAGAAGGTGTCATGCTAGCTATGGCCCAAAATCACTCCCATTTTTAATACCTGTTTCAAATCCCACCTTCTTCAGCAAAAATGTCCTTGACTATGCCTATACAGAACAATACCTTCTTGCTCTGAAATCTTGTAGCATTTAGAATTTCTACTACACATTTGAATTTATTTATATGCAGTCTTCCATTCTCTTAGTTGTTGTAATGATTTAAAAAAAAAAGAACCAAAAGAAACCATTATTTCTTTTTTTTTTGTTAAAGATTTTATTTATTTATTTGAGAGACAGAGAATGAGAGATAGAGAGCACAAGAGGGAAGAGGGTCAGAGGGAGAAGCAGACTCCCCACGGAGCAGGGAGCCCGATGCGGGACTCGATCCTGGGACTCCAGGATCATGACCTGAGCTGAAGGCAGTCGCCCAACCAACTGAGCCACCCAGGCGCCCCAAGAAACCATTATTTCATCTAGCCTTTCATTTTAAATGGTTTATTTTTCAAAGATTTATTTATTTATTTATTTGAGAGAGACAGAGGCAAAGGGAGAGGGAAAGAGAGAGAATCCCAAGCAGACTCCCTGCTGAGTGTGGATCATGACCCTGAGCTGAAACCAAGAGTTGGATGCTCAACCAATTGAGCCACCCAGATGCCCCTAAAATTTTTTTTTTTATTTTGAGTATGGTTGACACACAGTATTACACTAGTTTCAGGTATACAACATAGTGATTCAACTTCTCTATATGTGATGCTATGCTCACCTCAGTGTACTCCTTAATTATTAATCTATTTCTATTACCTACCAGAAAAGGATTGTGCTATTTGAAGGAATGGAGTATCTGTTAAACAAACTCTGCTAACCAGAATATCATACTTCTTAAAGATATAATTCATTGAGATTGTTTTTATCTCAATCTTTCGTAGCACAGGTATAATGAGAAAAAGGAAAAAGTGAGATGCAAAACAAACTGGGATAAGAGGGCAGAGAAGGAAAAACCAGCTGAGAAAGTCCCTTTTATATTACTAAGGAAGGGAAGACAAAGATCTGGGATGAAGAAAGGCCATGCTTGGTGAGAGGAACAGGCAGAAGAGAGAGAACAAACATTATGCAGAACAGAGACAGAAATAATTTACGCACCACATGTAAATTAGGTACTGTGAGGCTGAGTCAAGCACAGAGTGGGCTTTTGGGCCCACTCGAGAGCTCTTTTAGACATGCAACTTGGGACACAGCAGCCACTGAGTAACAGGCCCAGCAATTGCCAGCAGCATTTTCTGCTCCATGCAGCACGGAGCTCCTTCTTTGTTGCAACATTTTCAGGCAGTCTTTATGGGATGAAGTATTCTGCGGGATGCCAGGCAGGACGCAAGATTGAGTAATACACCGCTCTATCCTCCAGGGACCCTCAGATTAGGGAGGAATTGGAAGACAGGCACAAAACAAAACTTTCTAAGTCAGGGATCCACACTGGTGACCAAAGAGCTGAATTAGGCAGGCAGATGTGTTCCGTGGGATCGCTACAGTGTATGTGTGTGTGAATCTAGAAGCCTTTAAGCACCCTCCCTTCTGACCTAGTTCCCACCATTCCCAAAAGTCTTAACTATAACAGCTCACACATTTACCTACCTGCTTGGTCCTTGAAGGCATTTGAGTTTGCATCCCTCTTGGATAAGTGGATACTTTTGATTCCTGGGTTCTTATCATTTTTCTATCACCTTGTTGCATCACAATGGTTAACACGATGATATTCCTCACTAGATCAAACAAGTCCTTTTCAAGCTAACAAGTGCAACTCCAGTTTCTGTGCTTTCTCTTTGCTAACAGAGTGCTTGCTTTTGTTCCCAGAACTCTGCACTAGACTGATAGTTCTAATGATTTTTCAAGAATAATCCCCAAGTCCTTTTCTTGATCTCTGTGTTAGAAGATTATTTTCTGCCTAGACATATCGCTGGGCTGGCCTCCTTGCTCCCTGATTATTAGTTTGTCTACATTAAATTACACTTTCCATCTGCTGATAAAAATCACAAAAGTTTTTTCATTGTTCTTGCTGGTTAGTTCTTCCTCCCAGCAGCTGAATCAGCTGCAAACTGGGGGATTGGGTTTCTAATTCCTCCTCCTGACTTTCTTCTCTATAGTGGAACTTTGAACAACTAACAAAAAACCAGGATAACCAAGCTTCCTAGAAAGAATAAAGAAGTGAAAAAGGTACTAGGTGATTTCAAACAACTTCACAATGTGTCATAAAATAATGAGTTCTAAGAGAGATACATTAAAAAAGAATGAATAACAAACAGAACTCTCAGAATATAATGCAGCAAAATCAACATGAAACAAAACAGCATGGGTAGTAACTTTGAATCATAGAGTTCAAATTTGGGTGTGGAAGAAATAAGGCATTGTTTTATTTTCCATTAAACAGTTGAATTTCTATTTCAAGCTCTAATCTAAATTGACAACCTTTCAGCCTCAGTCATCTTGGAGTGGTCCTCTCTGGGACGTGATTAGGTTCTGAGGTCTCACCTAGGGGCAATGCGTATGTATGAGTTTGCTTGGGCTGTCACAACCAAATGCCACAGACTCTGGCTTCAACAGCAAAAAAAATTATTTTTCACAGTTCTGGAGGATAGAAGTCTGAGATTCAGGTGCCAGAAGGTTGGTTTCTTTGGAGGATCTCTCTCCTTGATTTTTAGATGGCCATCTCCCTACCACCCCGCCTTTGTCTTCCCAGGATTTCCCTCTTTTTTGTGTCTGTGTCCTAATCTCTTCTTCTTTTTTTTTAAAGATTTTATTTATTTATTTGAGAGAGAGAGAATGAGAGAGAGAGAGCATGAGAGGGAAGAGGGTCAGAGGGAGAAGCAGACTCCCTGCTGAGCAGGGAGCCTGATGTGGGGCTCGATCCCGGGACTCCAACTGAGCCACCCAGGCGCCCCATCAAGTTTTATTTTTTTAAGATTTTATTTATTTATTTGACAGAGAGAGAGACAGCGAGAGAGGGAACACAAGCAGGAGGAGCGGGAGAGGGAGAAGCAGGCTTCCCGCCGAGCAGGGAGCCCGATGTGGGGCTCGATCCCAGGACCCTGGGATCATGACCTGAGCCGAAGGCAGACGCTTAACAACTGAGCCACCCAGGCACCCTGTCCTAATCTCTTCTTATAGGGACGTCAGTAGGATTGGATTAAGGCACTCATATGACCTCATTTTATCTTAATTACCTTTTCAAAGACCTTCTCTCCAAATACAGTTATAGACTGAGACACTTTGGGTTAGGTTTCAATATACGAATTTGTCGGGGCTGGGGGGGGAGTACAACTCAGCTCATAATAGCCTAGAATGAGGTAACTCCTTCTGGCCATCAGCCAGTCTTTCACACAAAGATAAGAGCCTTATCTCTGGCCACGAGGTGCCAGGTCCGTTCACGCCAATTGCTTTCTGCTGCTTTCAAGCAGGGCTGGGGTGTAAGAGTGGGTCCATAGGGTAGGATCCTGAAGCACATTTTGTACCATGAGAGAGCCCCACCACTATCACCCTGCACCCCAGGATAATGACAGAGAGGCTTCTGTTATTCCAACACCACCCAGTGTTTGCCTCTGCCATTCAAATGAGAAATTTTTCTTTTTGGTTTTGGGAAGACATTCTCTACCTCAGACCCTATCATCCTTGTTGAATTTGATTTTTTGAAACAAAAGCCTAGAGATCCGGGGGACTCTTTCTACTTCCTGCCTGCCACTGCTTTCCCTAAGGTGATGAAGCATCTGCTTGAATTGAAAGAAACAAAAAAAAAAAATGTAGGGATTTCAAAGTACTATTTAGTTACAATGTGATTCATATGTATCCATGAGTATTTGTACTTTTTCTAATCCCAGTGTTTCGAGCTCTATTTTATGTGTATGGTTTTTATTGTTTCAGTTAAGAAAGACAGGATCTTACAGAAATGGAATGTATTATTAACAAATATCATGACAAGTATTTGCTGAGTACCTACATTAAACTTTATACTGAGGACCCATGAAATAGTTCTTGACTTTGGGGCATAAAACACAAAAATGAAACAAAACCCAACACATTATAATTACTGCACCTAAATATCTCTCTTTTAAAGCAAACCTTTTTTTTCTGATTTAAAAAATGGGTACATGTTCTTGGCTAAAAACTTGGAGTGCCTCGCCATTACCTACCGTACCAAATCCAAACTACATTCCTTCGTTTTCAGATCTTCCATAATCTTTTTCCAACCTACACAATCAAAAGTAATTTTTACTGTTGGCCAGAACACAGTGAAAATGTCCACATTGTCCATACCTATCCAGTTCATTCTTGTGTTGGCGCTTCTGATCTTCCTTTTTATTCATTCACAAAGTCATTTCTCCTCCTCTTTGCCCATCTTTCAATTCAAAAATTCAAAGCAGGGGTGCCTGGGTGGCTCAGTCGTTAAGCATCTGCCTTCGGCTCAGGTCATGATCCCGGGGTCCTGGGATCGAGCCCCACATCGGACTCCCTGCTCAGCGGGAAGCCTGCTTCTCCCTCTCCCACTCCCCCTGCTTGTGTTCCTCTCTCTCTGTCTCTCTCTGTGTCAAATAAATAAATTCTTAAAAAAAAAAAACAACCAAACAAACAAACAAACAAAAACAGAAATTCAAAGCAATAAGCTTTTAAGAAGGTGTCATGCTAGCTATGGCCCAAAATCACTCCCATTTTTAATACCTGTTTCAAATCCCACCTTCTTCAGCAAAAATGTCCTTGACTATGCCTATACAGAACAATACTTTCTTGCTCTGAAATCTTGTAGCATTTAGAATTTCTACTACACATTTGAATTTATTTATATGCAGTCTTCCATTCTCTTAGTTGTTGTAATGATTTAAAAAAAAAAAGAACCAAAAGAAACCATTATTTCATCTAGCCTTTCATTTTAAATGGTTTATTTTTCAAAGATTTATTTATTTATTTATTTGAGAGAGACAGAGGCAAAGGGAGAGGGAAAGAGAGAGAATCCCAAGCAGACTCCCTGCTGAGTGTGGATCATGACCCTGAGCTGAAATCAAGAGTTGGATGCTCAACCAATTGAGCCACACAGATGCCCCTAAATTTTTTTTTATTTTGAGTATAGTTGACACACAGTATTACACTAGTCTCAGGTATACAACATAGTGATTCAACTTCTCTATATGTGATGCTAAGCTCTTACTTAACATTTTAGAAATAGAAGTACAAAGCATATGGAACTTAATAGTCCCAGGCTTAATTAGAACTTTTTAAGGGTTTGTAATTATAAAAGGGTTTTAAGGAAAATTATTTATTAAAACATGTTTTTATGTTAACCATTTAGACATTTTAATAAAACATTTAATAATGTTTAACATTTTTAAACATTCTGTTCTTTCTCTAACAGGCAATAGTTAAGGATGAAATATTTCATTATTTTTTTTTAATTTATTTAGTTAACATACAGTGCAATATTGGTTTCTGGAGTAGAATTCAGTGATTCATCACTTACGTACAACACCCAGTGCTCATCACAACAAGTGCCCTCCTTAATACACATCACCCATCTAGCCCATTCCCCCACCAACCTCCCTCCATCAACCCTCAGTTTGTTCTCTATCATTAAGAGTCACTTATGGCTTGTTTCCTCTCTCTCTTTTTTTTCTTTTCCACCTTCCCATATGTCCATCTGTTTTTTTTTTCTTAAATTCCACATATGAGTGAGATCATATGGTACTTGTCTTTTTCTGACTGACTTATTTCAGTTAGCATAAAACACTGTAACTCCATCCACATCTCTGCAAAGGGCAAGAATTCATTGTTTTTTGATGGCTGAATAATATTTCATTTTGTGTATGTATATATACATTCATCAGTTGATGGACATTTGGGCTCTCTCCATAGTTTGGCTATTGTTGATAATGCTGCTATAAACATCGATGTGCATGTACGCCTTTGAACCTGTATTTTTGTATTCTTTGGGGTAAATATCCAGTAGTTCAATTGCTGGATCATAGGGTAGTTTTATTTTTAACTTTCTGAGGAAACTCCATGCTGTTTTCTGGAGTGGCTGCACCAGTTTGCATTCCCACCAACAGTGCAAGAGGGTTCCCCTTTCTCCACATCCTCACCAACACCTGTTGTTTCCTGTGTTGTTAATTTTAGCCATTCTGACAGGTGTGAGGTGATATCTCATTGTGGTTTTGATTTGTACTTCCCTGGTGATGAGTGATGTTGAGCATCTTTTCATGTGTCTGTTAGCCATTTGATTGTCTTCTTTGGAAAACTGTCTATTCATGTCTTCTGCCCATTTTTTAACTGGACAACTTGTTTTTTGGGTGTTGAGTTTGGTAAGTTCTTTATAGGTTTTTGGATACTAGCCCTTTATCAGGTATGTCATTTGCAAATATCTTTTCCCATTCGGTAGGCTGCCTTTTAGTTTTGATTGTTTTCTTCACTGTGTAGAAGTGTTTGTCTTGATAAAGTCCCAATAATTCATTTTTGCTTTTGTTTCTCTTGCCTCTGGCAACATCTAGTAAAAAGGTGCTACGGCCCAGGTCAAACATGTTGCTGCCTGTGCTCTCTTCTAGGATTTTGATGGTTTCCTGTCTCACATTAATTCTTTCAATAGATGAAGTATTTCATTCTATATGTTAAATAACTGCTTTACCAGGTTCTATCATTTCTTCAGTCCATGTTTAAAATCTCAAAACAATAGTATGTAATAGAAATGTCAAATTTTCCATTATGGTAACATAAATTATCAGTTGCCACCATCTCCTTAGTAACGCGGGTACTATTAAAACATGTCATATATAATGTGAGGATTTGATTTGGGCACCACTCCAAGGATAGAATCACTGGATCCATGCCCTTAACCCTTCTGGGCCCCAGTTTCATTGGGTAAAAATAATCTTGCCCCCTACATATATCTTAAAATTTTTAGGAAGAGGAGGTGAGATCAAGGACCACCTTATTCATCTCTGCATCCTCCCCCGTAAGGGGCCTGGCCTACACTGACTATTCCATGGGTGTTCAGTGAGTGCTTGAAGGGTGTGTTGAAGAAGGAAATCCATCCGTCTAAAGATAAAATCAAACATCTGTAAACCTCAAGTCCTCAGCATTCTTACCCATCATTAAGCTTTTGTTACCATCTGGAAACCGTGTTCATGTTGTTGTACTTTGTATTAGGGCTATGGATTCACAAAGGAGAAAAAAAACGTACAATCCAAGAACATATCTGTAAAAATCAACTTAATTTGAAGGTTTTAAAAGGGGTGAAATGTGAACTTTTCTTTATCCATCTTTTAATTTCAAAACAGAAGTAAAATTATTCAGTAAAAGCAATGAACAATTAAACTTCAGTTTAATATTACGGCCACTTAAAGAAGACAGGGAAGGAAGGAGACAGGACAAAGAAAAGGAAGGATACAAAGCCCTGAGGTAGTGCTCTCATCCCCCAAGAAGCAAAGAGGGAACTCAATGTCTAAAATTGCTTTTTAAAATGCCTGCCTTTCAAATGTATAAGATACGTACGCATCGGGTGAAATTGTTACAGAGTTGGGGCAGGGAGTTGAAGTTCCTAACTTGGAAGCAGAACTGATCTTGAAATCACTTCTGATAATTTTCAATGGGGGGGGGGAAGGGAAACAACTTCACATGTCAGAAGGGAAATATATATATTTCATGGAGAATTAAGACAATCATCTTTGTGGCTATCAAGCATGTTACTTTCAAAGACTCACTGACCATTGCTTTATGGCAACTACAGGCAAAAGAAATTGAACCAAAGGTTGGATAGCCTTACATCTCTTTTTATCCATCCTCAGCCTCCAGAATTATTGCAAAACATAGGTCTCTGTTTTCAGGCTTCTAAAAAAACCTGCCCTAATGCTTTCAGGGTGATCCCCTCCTCTCTTCCCCCTTCCCCTGGAACCTGTCATTCTGCTCCCCTCCCCCTCCCTTCCCCTTCCTCCTCCCCCTCTCCTCCTTCGCCTTCTCCTCCTCCAGCCCCTTTCCTCTTCTCCTTCTTCTTCCTCTTCTTCCTTCCACCCCCGTATCTTCCCCTCATTCTCCTCTTCCTCTTCACCATTACCTTCATCGTCACAATGCAACCCCAGATTACCTCTCCAGGGTCTCCTCCTCAGTTCCAAAGTCCTAGCCACCCTAGACTCTTCCCCAGTCTCCAAACATGCTACTTACATGTCTCTGTGCCTTTGTCAGTTCCATTCTTCTTTTTGTCTAGAAAACGTCTATGCCTTCTTCAAAAGCTGGGATATCTTCAATCTTGAACAGCTATTCTCAACCCTAGAACCATCTGAAGAGATTTTTAAAAAATAATGCCTGGGACCCACCCCCACAGAGACCCTGATTTAATTGGCTGTTTGAAATGTGCAACCGGGGATGAGAACAACTCATTTCTACCTTTTTGTAACCCTCTTCTCATGTAGTGAATCATGCCTTCACATGAGTTTCCAGAGCTTTCTCTACATATCTCTACCGTACCACATAGCACAACGTGTTGCAGTTCTGGTTTGTTATTTTATTCACACATTAGACTTGAGCTTTACTGGGACTGGGGTCATTTTTCATCCTTGGTATGCCATGTCAGAATCAGCGGGAGAGGTTTTCCCAATACACACCCAACCCCTAGAAAATCTGTCTGAAATCTTGAGAAGTCGGTATGAGAGCAGGGTGGATGTGGAGGATGAGGTTTTTGTCGTTTCCATGAGTTTTTCAGTGACTCTGAATTTCAGCCTCCAACACACTTTCCCCCACCCCAGCTACCGCTCTAAAAAAAGTGCGACTCCTTTCTGTCTTCCTTGGAGTTTCTTCTGCCAAGAAGTCCTGTCCTTTCTCCAGAATGGCTCCCAACAGCACATAATTCACCTATTTGCAGGGCTTGGTGCACCATAAGAATCGTCTCTCTCAAGTGTTTGTTCCTGTCACACCCCTTCTCAGAAACTTGCACAGGCTTCTAATTGCTTCTTGAGTCAAATTTAAACTAATCATGGGCTTTGACATTTTTCACTAACTTATCCAAGTCCTCTCTCTTTCCACCACCCGTGGCTTATTGTACCCTCAAATTAGCAAAATACCATTCTCCCTTCTGCCCCTACAGCTCTCCATATTCCACTCTTCCACTGAAAACAAAGGTTGCTTTCCTTTCCCATCCACCAAGCCACACCACAGGTTTTTTAAGCAACCACTTCTAACATTGCTGTGGGTTTGTTTGTTTTGTTTTTTTTTGTAATCACTGAGTATGCATCTTATTATTTTTCTTAGTGTATTTTGCATTTTATTTTGGTTTTTTTGTTGTTGTTGTTCAGTGGAACAAATAGAGATATGAAGCCAGGAGACTTTCCTCGCTATTTTTCTCAGAACTTTCATGTGGCGGGGAGCCTCATTGCTCCTACCTATGAAATGGAGACAATCACTGTAACTTTATCCTGCTTAGCTGAACTCAGTGCTGGAGGACCACAGAAGATAAAGCCCATGGAATGTGCTCTGTGGGTTCTACACTGGCTTCCAAATGAAAGACAGTTAATGCCATTATTATTTTCTGCCAACTAACTTCACTGCAGTAGTTCTGCACACAGCTCTATACCAACGAAAACCTTACTTGGAAGCATGTTAGGCTATTTTGCAGGAAAGAGGATACAAAATGTTTATGCTCTACCTTCGTATCATTATCATCCTGGATGATACACCTGGATGGTGTTTATTTAGTTCCATGTTTCCAACAGGCTTTAAGTTATTTGTGGGTCCTTGATGTGTCCTTCTGAAACTAAGCTTAAAAGTTAGCAGCGGAAGCCACATGAAGCCACAGCAAGGCACCGGACGTAGGGCAGGGTCCCTCAGAAAGGCAAGTGCATTGTGGGAATAAGAATCCAGAATATGTGCTCCATTCTCCATTGGTCTCTTTCTCAGAAGCAGTTCTGCTTCTGAAGCAACTTAGGAGCCCCAAAAGAAAAACACCACATGCAGTAGCCAGCCTCCCACCCCCATCATTCCTCCAGCTCTGCCTTAAGCAAGTCACAATAATATTTGGAATTGGCAAAGCAACTTCTTTCCAGGGCGTTCACAGCACTAATACATTCCCTCATTAATGCACACAACACTCCTGTGGAGGAGGTGGGTGGCAAGCAATTTCAAATCCTTTTCTTCTATACCTACCAAAAAGTCTTGGCTTTCAATAGCTGACACAAATGAGTGAACCATTTTGGTTATAAGATTATGATTAGCCCATCACCCCCCATTAACACTATTAAAACAATCTTTGTCCTTGTTAAAATCTGTGCAGCCAAGTGTGTGCAGAGTTTAAAAAGAACATAAAGACGGTCCCAGACATCTGTGTTTGAGACCAGGCATTAGATACGATGTCCTTTGTCTGGCTTTGGAAAACTCCCACAGGACAAATAGGATTAAACGTGATGCTTCTCTGGCTGCCTCCTAAGCCTCGCCCCCTTACACAACTTTGATCCTCACACACAGCTTTCTAGATCTCTGCCTTCACCATCATCGTGGACGTCTAGAAACTCCTCTCTCTCCTTCAACCTCCTGTCCCACCCGGGCAAGGATAAATTGCTTCCATAATATAAGGGAGGGCAAACAAGCCAGAAGTCCAAGTACCAAACTTGGGGCATTCCTAGGCTCCCCATTCCTGCATCCATGCTGGAGGCCCAGAGCCTTCACATTGCTCCTCCCAGAATTTCCTCCATGACAACTCATCTGGGCCACACTTAGAGCAAGTGCAATCCACATGTTCTAGGCTTTTTCTGAATCCTCCATCACAACATCTACTCTGCTAAATAAATGGATTTACTAGTGGACAGTTTAAAGCTCACCACATGGCAGAATAGAAGGGGAGACTAGGAACTAGCATTTCCAAGTACCTACCATATGCCAAGCACTGTGTCAGGTAATATAATATCCTTTCATTGTCACAATAGCCCAGAAAGGAGATGTTCATATCCCTGTTTTGCATTTCATTCACCAAAATTGCAGTGGCTTAACACAACAAGGGCTTAGTTCTCACTTTCAAAGCATATCAATCACACCTCTTCTCCATATGGTCATTCAGGCACCCAGCTGATGGAGGCATTACCATTTTGTGGCTGCACCATCTGGATGCTAGGGTCCTCTTGACCACCACAACAGAAGAAAGCCTGGAGAGTTATGTACGGCTCTTCATTGCTTTAGTAGAATCACTTGTGGTCATGTTCACCAGCTATATACTCACATGGCCACATCTAACTCACTGCAATGGGACAGGGAGATGCGTGAAAACAGAATGTACCATAAGTAGCTATGGTCATGTCAGGATAATAGAAATGTAAATGTCAATAGCTATACTTCTGTGTCCTATAAATACGCATATTATATTATTAATAGTTGCATAAAACCCCACCGCATGACTATACCATACCTTATCCGTTGAGGCCTCTGTTTGGGGACATCTAACTTGTTTTTCATCAATTAATATCCTTTGAACACTTATCATGTGCAGGGCACTGTAGGTGGGGGACCAAGAGGGTATTTACAGATTCAGAGGGGAAGTCAGACACATTCAGAAATAAATGTCATTGGGAAAAAAGGCAGATTCAGACGGATGGAACAAGGAAACCACCAAGCACTTTGGGACTACAGAGAAAGCAATCATTTTCTGTCAAGGCACTGGGGACGGACTCGGAGGGGATTTATCCATTTCATTTAAAGACTAAAGATTTAACATGATAGGGTTGTGAGATTGAGCCCCGCATTGGGCTTCAAGCTGGGCATGGAGCCTGCTTCAGATTCTCTCTCTCCCTCTGACCCTTACCCTCATGCTCTCTCTCTCGCTTTCTCAAATAAATAATATCTTTAAAAAGAAATAAAGACTAAAGACTTCAATTAAAGAATTTAAAGATTGATAAGTATTTCCTAAGAGGTAAAGAATGGGGAGGGAAGGTGTTGTGTGTCGGGGGTAAAGCACCGCAACCAATAGAGCTCAGAAGGCGTTCAGGGCACCATAAGCCCTCTATTGTGTGGTTTAGGCAAAGGTGCAGGAGAGGAAGCCTGAAGAGATGACACCAGAAAATGTGTTGGATTCAGACATTACAGGAGGGTCATGAGCACCATGTTTGGAAGTGTGGGTATTCTGGGGAGATGGGGAGCCGCCCACAGAGGGTCTCTGAGCACAGGGATGCTGTGGGAGATCTATCTAGACTCTCCTAGAGACAGCCCCCAATAGAGTATTAACTAATCATTTTTTTCTTTTCCTCCCTTTGGGAATTCCTAGTCTTCGTGAACATGTTTATTTTGCTTCTATCCTGGGGTTTGTAATCAAACATGAATTTAATCTGCCTAAACACACATACCACAGAAGCAAACTTTCTATTTTATCCAAAGAAGTCTGTAATCAGGCATTCACACTCCTTCAGCCTTTATGGGTGTTTCTTGTTATCCTCTTTGAAATAAACATTCTTGTAAAATATTGCAACTTCAGAATAAAGATGAAGGAATAGAACCCCATACTGTAGTTTAGTTCTATCATATTGACTTTAGTTGTGCTGAATTTGGACCCCCCCCCCCACCGCCTTATGGCTAAAGGCCAGTTTACCATCTACTTGCTGTGTGCTTTTGCCAAGTTACTCAGCCTCTCTGTGCTTTCATTTCTTGATTTAGTAAGAAACAATATGTATTGAACTATTTTTTCCTTCCTCATACAGGCTAGGAAATGTACCAATCATAGGTGAAATACCTCACACAGGCTAAGAAATGTACCAATCATAGGTGACCTTAGTAAGTGTTTTACCCTCTTCCAAAGAAAGGAGGCAGGGAAGGAAATGAACGAATATAAATTGCATACCTATTGTGTGCCAGCACATCTGCTTGAGGTTGCACCTGTGCTGTGTCAATTCTGACAGGACTCCCACAACGCAGGTGTTCTCCCTTCCACAGTGAACACTCCCAGGATCACCACAGTCACTTGCACAGTGACATTCAGCTGGTGAGTGGCAGACTCAAGTTGGAAGGGTGCAGACTGTTGGACCCCAAAGCCCAAGCCAGTTCTATTCCACACAGCACGAGGCGCTGGGAGCAGAAGCTCGTGTTTCCTACATGGTGTTCTTCTCTGCAAAGCCGTGGCTGGGCCTCTTGGTATCCATCTGTGGTAAGAATGAGTAATCTCTTGGCTCTCCTGACATACTTTTCTGGATCACATTCAGCTGTGATGGATCAGTCCCACAGTTTGGGGTTCCAGGATACCTCCCCAGCCTCCAGATGCCCCTCGCCCACCAGGCCAGACTTGCTGCTTACACTGACGTCATTGCCTCTGGAGGATTCCTCTGAATCACCGTTTGGTCACTCCCTCTTAATTGCTGACAATTACCGAAGTTCCCAGTCCTACAATAAGCAAGGAAAAGGGTACCATTTTCTAAGACATTTGTGTTTAGTGTTGCTGGCAGTTTGGTAAACTTATTAGCGCTCTGCCTACCATATAATTAAGATCGAATTATCTGAGAGTTTAAAATAGTGCCTGCTGCTATTGTGCTGCTGAAAATGCCAAGAAAAAAATATTTGCCTTTTTTTTTTTAAATATGCAGCTCGCCTCTCTCCCCTTCTTCTCTGAAATTCTCATTCTCAAAAGGGGCCACAGGACTGAGGTCACCTGGAAGGATGGAGAGGGCTCACAAGGCTCAAACACTCTGCTTTAGAATGTTGCCACATCAGAAGCACGAGGGCACATTCTAAGACATCTGCCACGGCACCTTCTAGAAGGGACCCGCAGTGCGAGGCAGAGAAGAATAAACAGGAGTCTGGAAGGGGAACTCACACAAAGGCCGGGGCTCAGACACTAGGCCTGTGCCATGGTGAGACTGGACTAAAAATGGCTCCAGGCTGAAACTTCAGGAGGAGAGTACCCAGCTGTATAAGTTATCAACACCTGGTGCCATGAATAAACAGATAAACCCAAGAATACACGCAGTGCGGGAGCCTAGAGAGAAAAATGGGACAGAGAAGGGGTAATCCAGGCACATGCATGAAGCGCTCACTCCAAGACATGGTTCTGGGCTCCTCCCTGTCCTTACTGGGCTGAAAGTCTAGTGTGGGGAAGACAGAACAGAAAGGCAAGGAAGATGTGCCAGTGCAGCAAGCAATAAACACCTACAGGCAGTGGGTGCCCAGGGTGAGGGGGAGAGTAGGAAGGATCACCAGGGATGTGGAGCCAACGGGGATCCTGAAGACTACTGGGAGTTAGCCAGACAGAGGGGAAATGGCATCCTAGGGAGAAACAACAGCATGATCAAAGCCTAAGAGGCAGCAGAGACCAGATCGGCGAGTAGTGCTGCTAAATGTGAGGACTTAAATGGCCCCAAAAGCAAAGGTAAAAATTCTGATTTTAAGCAGGAGAGAAATATGAGATTTCTATTAAAAAACAACAACTCATACTGGTTGTAATAGAATGACTTGGAAGGTGAGAGCAAAGATCAACAAGAATAGTGATTCTCTAAGTGTGGTGCTTGGGCCAGCAGGGTCACCTAGGGCTCGCTAGAAATGCCACTTCTCAGACCTGGTGAATCAGAAACTCTGGGGGGTGGGACCCAGCCCTGCAAATTCTAGTGAGCCTTTTAGGTAAGACCGATGCATGCTCAAGATCTAAAGGAGGCCACTGCAGTAAACCAGGTGAATAGAGATCACCAGCAATGGTGGTAAGAAAGCAGAAAAGGCAACAGATTCAGAAGATATGTGGGTGGAATCCCTGTGTACCTCTCTCATTACATTTTTCTACTTTCCACTATGTCTTATCCCCTCCCTCTGTGCTTTGTGTCCTTAAGTGCCTTGGGCAGAGACCCCATGTCCTCCCAGACTCTTATAGCCCCCTGCATGGTCCCTTGAACACTCAGGTGGAGCTCAGGTGAGGGTTAGCCAAGCAATATTGTATTGCCTTCTGTCATGATTGGTCCTGGGACCCAGGGGTGGACTGACCCCATGAAAGGTCTACAGAGCCCTCACGGGGGTGGGGAAGCCTCAGGGAGATGCAGCTATGTTCACAGCAACCCAGACCTCCCAGGGCAGCTAGCAAAAGAGGCAGAGAAGAGAAAACCAAGGGAGAAGTGGGAAAGAGAAGGGTCGTTGAAGAAGGAAGAAGAAAGATGAAATGGAGGGAGGCAGGGAGGCGTCAGGAAGGAGGAAGAGAAGAAGGAAAAGAAAGAGGAGTTTGGGGAAGGTCAATGGATTTGAACGTTAGCTCCCTCCCTCTTCCAGTCTCAGCACTTCCAACTCTGGCCGGAGTTGTTCCTGCCACTCCAGGTGTGGCCCATGCTGTCCTCCATAGGAGTGGCCCTTCCTCATGCCTCCACACCTTCAGGATGCCGCTGTAGGTCAACAGGCCCCATGTGCGTGCTCTGGGAGCCAGGCACCAGCCCAGCGTGATGGGGCTTCCTCCTTCCTGTGTCCTCTCTGCCTACTCTACAACCTCCATAATCTATGATGCTGTCTCAACAATATTTTGGGAAGACATTATGTCATTGTGATGAAGAACATGGCCTCAAATTCATGAGTTCATACCCTTGTTCTGTTGCCTATTGGCACCTAGAATAGTGCCTAGCATATGGTGGTGTGTTAATGATTAAGTAAATTCATGCCTGAGTACTAGTTGTGAAAACTGGAGCAAGTGAATCATTCTGAGCCACAGTTTCCTCACCTGTGAAATGGGGATAATAATAGTACATATCACATAAGGTTGTTGGGAGGATGAAGTATATCAAGTGTGTATCGGGGGCCAGTTACTCACAGGTGGTGGAAGGGACTTGCTGCCCTGGGGGTGGAATGGAATAGCATTTCTATCGCCCACTACAGCATTGCTTCTCAGTGTGAGGTCAGAACCACCTTCCTCCAAACCATCTGGGACAGGGCTGAGTATTTAAAGGCATCAGAAAGGGAGATTTCTTGGCCCTACTCTAAACCTACTAAAAAGGAATCTTCAGGCGTGAGGCCTAGAACCCTGAATTTCTATAAGCTCCTACAGTGATTGTCGACCCACGCTAATGTTTAAGAGCTCTATATTAAGGTTTCAGTTTACAAATTAAAATTCAGAGTCAATACATGAGCAGTTCATAGTTGAGGACATCGACTTTAGGGTGAACCTTTCTAGAGACGAATTTATGAAGTAATGAAAGACCATACATCCTATAATGGAGTAACTCATGTGTTATCTTAATACCTGCATGAATTCCTCTTGGAGAGGGGACTGTCATTGATAAGTCTGTTGATAAGTCTGTTGGCACTAGACCCTGATGGCATGGGTTAGCCTTGCTAAGGCCAGAAAAAGAAATTCCTGAACTTTTCTGAATTTAAAATGAGTAAGAGAAAAAGAAAATAAGAAGAGTGGGCTGAGCTACAGAGAAACAGAGAGGGAGGCTGCAACCATGGTTTGGAAATAACTTAGGGACTTTTGGGGAACTGGACGACATAAACTTGGATTTCAACGTATTTGCATTCTTCTAACTTAAAAGCCCAGTCTTTCCAAGCCTACGGCAAGGGGTTCTATGTCTGCAATGTTAAGTGCAAGTATATTTGCATCTTTCCCCCAACAAAGACCTGTGTAGGAAAATGGTATGAACTTCATGCAGGGTTTGTTCATTGACTTCCCTTTCTTCCCCCTCCTCTCATCCAACTCTCAGTTGGTGGATTGCCAAGTCCACTTGACTTCTTAGTTCGGTGATGTTGGTCAAACCCATCCCTTCTTCTCCCTTCCCATTGCTGTCCCTTTGTTTCAGAACCTTTCCCACTGATCGCTTCCAAGCTCGTCTTCTGTCTAAAATTTCTCCCATCCCAGATAGGATCAAGCCAGCCCTCCTACTGCTGCTAACTTTCTAATGAAACATTAATGGTGAGAAACAGCATAACATGGAAACTAAAAGTATATACATATATATACTCTAAAGCCAGACTTCCTGGGAGCAAATTCTTTTTTTTTTTATTTCATTATTTTTTATTTCTAAAGTTTTAATTTAAATTCTAGTTAATTAACATACAGTATAATATTAGTTTCAGGTGTACAATATAGTGAATCAACACTTCCATACATCACCCAGAGCTCATCACAGCAAGTGAGCTCCTTATTCCCATCCCACCCACCGCCCCTCTGGTAACCAGCAGTTTGTTTTCTATAGTTAAGCATCTGTTTCTTGATTTTTCTCTCTCTCTCTCTTTCTTCCCTTTGCTCGTTGGTTTTATTTCTTAAATTCCACATGAGTGAGATCATATGATATTTGTCTTTCTCTGACTGACTTATTTCGCTTAGCATAATACACTCTAGCTCTGTCCACATTGTTGCAAATGGCAAGATTTCATTCTTTTTGATGGCCGAGTAATATTCCATATATATATTATATATACCACATCTTCTTTATCCATTCATCAATCAATGGACACTTGAGCTGTTTCCATAGTGTAACTATTGTAGATAATGCTGCTGTAAATATTGGGGTGCATATATCCCTTTGAATTAGTATTTTTGTATTCTTTGGGTAAATACCTAGTAGTGCAGTTACTGGATGGGGGGGTTGTTCTATTTTTACCTCTTTGAGGAATCTCCATACTGTTTTCCACAGTGGCTGCACAAGTTCGCATTCCCACCAGCAGTGCAAAAGAGTCCGGGGAGAAAATTCTCAGTCTCCCTTTCTATGGGCTGTGTCTTTGGGTTAGGTAAGTTATTTAACCTCTCTTGCCTTAGATTCTCCATCTGTTAAATGTGAATAATAATAGTGCCTACTTTTGGGGATTGTCGTGAGGATTATGAATTTCCATGTGCAAAGCATCCTATTTGGTTGCTTAAAAAGAGCGTGTAGGCAATTTATGGAATTAGATAAAGCTCATACTTTAATTAGAATTTTTCATGACATTCAAGCCCTTAGCATTTAGGCTGTCAATGTACATTTCCTACCTCATTTCTCATTCTACTGTCCTCAACCTAAGCTTCAACCACCTCAAGTTATTTAAGTTCCTTGAATATACCATGTACCTTCTAACCTTCATGATATTATGTCAACTCTTTCCTTTCTACGGAATGTTCTCCAATGCCAGCTCTTTTCTTTCCTTTTTTGCTCTCCCATTTTCCTATCCACTGCTCAGAGAGCTTCCTGAATGACTCAAACACACACACACACACACACACACACACACACACACACACACACACACCCTTCTGCTTCAAGATTGCCCTATTTTTGGCCTTTTGCATTTTAATATAAATTTAAAAATCTGTTTATTAAGTTCTACACACACACACACACACACACACACACATCTCGCTGGACTTTTAATTGGTACTACATTAAATGTTAAATCTTTCCAACAATATAGTGCATCCTTCCATTTATTTAGGTATTTTTAAATTTCTCAAAAAATTTCTGTAGTTTTTTGGTGTAGAGACTCTGTTCATTTGTTGATAGTTTTTGATACCACTAGTGGTAATATTTAGAAATTTTGATTTTCTTGTTTGTTGCTAACATATAGAAATACAGTTGATTTTCATATATTAATCCTATATTCAGTAGCCTTGTTAAATTTATTTATAGTGAAATCATTTGCAGACATGTTGTCCGCAAATAAGGACAGTTTTCTTTCTTTTTTTTTGAAGATTTTTTTAAAGATTTTATTTATTTATTTGAGAGAGAGAGCACATGCATGAGCGGGGCAGAAGGACAGAGGGAGAGGGAGAAGCAGACTCCCCACTGAGCAGGGAGCTGAGGCAGGGCTTAATCCCAGGACCCTGAGATCATGACCTGAGCCAAAAGCAGACACTTAACCAACTGAGCCACCCAGGCACCCCTAAAGATTTTTAAAAATAATCTCTACATCCAATGTGGGGCTCAAGCTCACAACGCCAAGATCAAAAGTTCCATGCTTTATCAACTGAGCCAGCTAGGCACCCTGACAGTTTTCTTTCTTCCTTTCCAATTCTTATGCCTTTTCCCCCCTTGCCATATTAAATAACTTAGGACTGCCAGGACAATGTTGAGTGGAAGCAATGATAGTGGATAATCTCAACTTGTTCCTCATCTGGTGGGGGAAAGTTTTATAAAAAGCTGGAGGACATACAGTACCAGTATTAACACCTGTTGAAATCAGTAATCGTTAAGACAATGTGATACTGGTGCAAGGATAGAGAAGGAAACCACTAGAACAAAATAGTGAATCCAAAAATAGGCTCATATATATAGTCACCTGAAATACAACAAAGGTGACATTGAAGAAGAGTGGGGAAGGGTGATCTTTTCATCAGACAGTGCTAGATTGATTGGATCTCCATATCAGGAAAACTTCATGATTCCTACCTCACACCAAACAAAACAACCATTCCTAATAGTTTATATGTCTAAGCAGGAAAAGTAAGGCAACACAGATTTTAGGGGAAAAATGAGAATATTTTCATGACCTTGGAGTAGATAAAGGTTTTTTTTTAAAACAGAGTGCAAAAAGTAATAACCACAAAGTGGAAGAATGGATAAATTGGATTACATTAAAATTAAGCTTTCTTTTGGTCATCAAACACGACCATTAAGAGAGTTGAAGGTGGCTCTCTTTTCTCCCTCTCAGGACCTTCCTGCCTCTGCGTTCGGACCTCGCTGCTCCAGCCTCTGGGACACGTCCCATCCTTCCAGCCTGTGGTTAGCAGTATAGAAAAAAAATTCCATATCATTTTCTTGCCCCGTACACACCTTGAGGCGAGCAAAAGAATTAAAAATAAATTTTAACAATGAGGGAAATCGTGCATATCCAGACCGGTCAGTGTGGCAACCAGATCGGTGCCAAGTTCTGGGAGGTAATCAGTGATGAACACGGCGTCGATCCCACCGGAACATACCACGGTGACAGCAACCTGCAGCTGGATCGCATCTCTGTGTACTACAATGAAGCTATCAGGTGGCAAATATGTTCTTCATGCTATCTTGGTGGATCTAGAACCCGGGACCATGGACTCTGTTCGCGCAGGTCCTTTTGGGCAGATATTCAGACCAGACAACTTTGTTTTCAGTCAGTCTGGGGCAGGCAACAACAAAGGGCCACTATACAGAGGGGGCTGAGCTGGTTGACTCAGTCCTGGATGTGGTGAGGAAGGAGGCTGAGAGCTGTGACTGCCTGCAGGGCTTCCAGCTGACCCACTCGCTGGGTGGGGGCACAGGCTCTGGAATGGGCACCTTGCTCATCAGCAAAATCCGAGAAGAGTATCCTGACCGTATCATGAACACCTTCAGTGTGGTACCCTCACCCAAAGTGTCTGACACGGTGGTCGAGCCCTACAACGCCACCCTCTCCGTCCATCAGCTGGTAGAGAACACGGATGAGACCTACTGCATTGACAATGAGGCCCTGTATGACATCTGCTTCCATACTCTCAAGCTGACCACGCCAACCTACGGGGACCTGAACCACCTCATCTCAGCCACCATGAGCGGTGTCACCACCTGCCTCCGCTTCCCTGGTCAGCTCAATGCTGACCTCCTCAAGCTAGTCGTCAACATGGTGCCCTTCCCACATCTCCACTTCTTCATGCCCGGCTTTGCACCTCTGACCAGCCATGGAAGCCAGCAGTATCGGGCCCTCACTGTGCCCGAACTCACTCAGCAGGTCTTTGATGCCAAGAACATGATGGCCGCCTGTGACCCCCGCCATGGCCGTTACCTCACCGTGGCTGCTGTCTTCCGTGGGCAGATGTCCATGAAGGAGGTAGATGAGCAGATGCTTAACGTGCAAAACAAGAATAGCAGCTACTTCGTGGAATGGATCCCCAACAACGTCGAGACAGCGCTCTGCGATATCCCACCTCGTGGCCTCAAGGTGGCAGTCACCTTCATCGGCAACAGCATGGCCATCCAGGAGCTCTTCAAGCGCATCTCAGAGCAGTTCACGGCCATGTTCCGGCACAAGGCCTTCCTCCACTGGTACACAGGTGAGGGCATGGACGAGACGGAGTTCACTGAAGCTGAGAGCAACATGAACGACCTTGTCTCCGAGTACCGGCAGTACCAGGATGCCACCTCAGAAGAAGAAGAGGATTTTGGTGAGGAGGCCGAAGAGGAGGCCTAAGGCAGAGCACCATCACCTCAGGCTTCTCCGTTCCCTCAGCCTTCTTCCTCAGCTGCCCCTGTCCTCTCCCTCAGAACTGCATTTTCCGCCTCTGTCTCATTTTATTTTGTTTTGTTTTCCTTTTTTGGAGGGGGGATCCTAGAACAGTGCCTGGCGCATAATAGGCACTCAATAAATATTTGTTGTTTGTTGAATGTCTCCTCTCTTCCACTCTGGGAAACCTAGATTTCTGCCATTCTGGGTAGCCCTGTATTTCCTTTTGGTGTCCACTTCTCCCATCTGTCCAGTTGATATTTCCCTTTGTTTTTTAAGATAATTCTCCAAGAAGCTGGGTCTCATCAGATCCCATTTAGAACCATGTGCTGAAAACCCAGTAGATGGCCACCATCCTAAGCCCATGTGGTAGCCCAGGGGAAAGGAAACCAAGTTACCTCATAGCAGTAGAGGTACCTATAAAGAAGGGGTAGGGTTTTCTATACCTAGAGCAGTTTTGGAGAGGGATATTCAGGCTATTGAGTCCTAATTTCCAGGAATTTCCCTGCTCCTCTCAGCTTCAGGAGAGGTGTTGACAGTATTATCTCTATTTTTCGTCTTCTTCCAAGCTCTGTTCTGAGCTTTTTTTTGCAGGGGTCTGCCCCACTCTGTTAAACAGGATCCTCCCTCCCCTACATAACCTCCTTCATATGTTGGATTCCTTCCTTTTCCCCTGGTTGGAGAAGGGGGCCAAGAGGGGGAAAAAGGACTAGCCTCCAGAAAGGCCCTCCCCCTCCCCACCTTTTCTTAGCAAACACGCAGCTCTGCTGTGTATGTATGGAAAGGTGTGTATTGCCACCTAAATCTTCTGAATCATTCTTCCAGAGAGGGGACAAGGAGACCCTCCATCTTGGGCAACATCTCATTTCTTCCTTTTGCTATTCCCTGCCCCCGCCCTTGGCTTCATCCTGTCCTGCACTTCAAATTGCTATTTTGTGTTGAACTTGCTTTTTTTCATATTGAAAAGATAACATTGCCCCAAGAGCCAAAAATAAATGACAACTGAACAAAAAAAAAAAGAAAGAAAGAAAGAGTTGAAGGTGATAGAATGGGAGGACATTTGTAATATGTATATCTAATAAAAATTCTTATCAAGAATGTGTAAAAAAAAAAACAACCTAAAAGCTTGAAATGTGAAAAAAAAATAAACTCCTGCAAATCTCTAAGAAAGAGGAATATCTCTCAATAGGAAAATGGACAAAAGGCATAAAAAATCACTTCAAAGAAGGACATCCAAATGGCCAAGAAACCTAAGAAAAGGTGAAAAATGCATTTGTCATTAGGGAAATGCAAATTAAGACCAAAATGAGATACCACCTCATGCCAACCAGAATGGCTCAGATGAAAAAGACAGAACATACCGACTACTGGAGAAGACATAGAACTTGAATTCTCATAGATTGTTGACAGAAGTGTGTTTCCCAGCCTTTATGAAGTTAAACATATGCTAACTCTATGACCCACCATTTCCACCCCTCAGTGTATACCCCACATAAAAATGTACGTATGATCACCAGAAGACATTTACAAGAATGTTCACAGCAGCACTATTCATAGTAGCCAAACACAGGAACACAGTTGAGTAGCTATTTTACTCTAGGGACTACTATATAGCAACGGGAATGAACAAATACAGCCATATAACAACATGCATAATTCTCATGAGCATAAGGTTTAGTAAAAGGAAGCCAGATGTGAATGAGTACATACTATATGATTCCATTTATGCAAAGTTTAAAGATAGGTCAAACTATGCTCTGTTGTTAAAAGTCATAAGAGTTTTAGTGATGGGAGAGAGCATAATGGGGGTTTCTGGGGTGCCAGTAATATTGTTTCTTGATCCAGGTATAGGTTACATGAGTGTGCACTTTCATGAAAATTTATTCAGCTGAACACCCATGATTTGTGTATGATTTAGGTATGTTTCAATAAAAAGTTAAAAAGTCAACAAGATAATAAAAAGAAAAAGCAAAAAAATAAACAAACCCCCCAAAACAGAACCCAGGGTCCTACTTGAGCATATTAAATTAAACCTTTTGGGGTGGTAGGGTCGTGTTGTAACCAGCCCCCAAAATGGCTCCTTGCAATTCTCATTTCCTGATATTCACAATGGTGTGTGGTCATCTCACACACTGAACAGACCTGCCCTGGGTAACCAGTAGGATGTTGTGGAATAATGCAGTGTGACTTCTCTTGAATCTAGACCATCTGTGACATTTCAGCTTGTACCTTGCTCTCTCTCCTGGATCTCTCTGGGGAAAGCGACCACTTTGTGAGGATACTTGGCTTGTTTGTGGAGAGGTCCAGGCGGTGAGTCACTGAGGCCTCCTGCCAGTAGCAGCACCAACATGCCACCATGTGAATGAACCATCTTGGAAATGGATCCTTTAGCCTGGGTCAGGCCTTCAGATGATTACAGCTCTGGCCAACATCTTGTCTGCAATCACATGAGAGACTCCAAAACCACTACCACCTCAGTAAGCTCCTCCCCAATTCCAGCCCCACCCAGAGTGGTTTGATGTAATGAAGGTTTATTTGTTCGAAGCTGCAAAGTTTTGGAGTAATTTGCTAAGCAACAATAGATAATCAATACAGGCCAAGGCAAACATATTTTTTCATACGGAAAAATAATATACTTGTTTATAAATTACCTGACACAGCTCAATAGATTTTTCTATCTTGTTTGGCTGCACTATTTTTTTTCTTTTTTCTTTTTTTTTTTTTGGTAAGAACACTTAACATGAGATCCATCCTCAACAGATTTTTAAGTGTGCTGTACTAAATGTATTGTTATCTATAGGCATAATGTTGTACATTGTATCTCTAGAACTAATTCAACTTGCAAAATGAAAATTTTATATATGTTGATTAGCAACTCCTCATTTTCCCCTCTCCCTAATCCCTGGCAACCACCTTTATATTCTTTGCTTCTATGGGTTGGAGTATTTTAGATACTTCATATAAGTGGAAACATACATATTTTTAAAAAGTCCTCACATTTGATGATATAGCCATGGTTGAAAACCTCTCACACATTTTCCCTACCCCTAGTCTAGTACCTATCATTTTGTATTAGTGATATTCCTTGCTGGTCTTCACTGATCAACTGTGAACTCGTTAATTGAAGGAACGATGCTTTGCTCATTTGGGTTACAATGAACTCAAAAGAGTACCTGGCACACAGTAAATAGTCCATGAATATTTGTTGAACTGGAGTGACATTTCCAATAATCATAGAGGGTTGGACCTACCATTGCCATCAGCTAGCCAAACCTCTTCAACATAGACTTTCAATTCAACATACATGTCTAAAGAGTCTACTTTGAGTCAAACACTGAACTGATTCTAGAGGTGCAAAGAAGAGGAAGATCAGTCCTGGTAATCAGTATTCAGTCAGGCAGAGACAACATTGGAAATTCCCGTACTTGGGGAAGGAAACTCAGATGAGGTGATCAGTTCTGCTTGGGTGGGCCTGAGACACTTCCAGGTAGGCTTGAGCTACCCAAAGAGCGACTTAGGAGTTAGCCAGGTAAACAGGGAGGGAAAAAACACTTTGGGAAGATAGAAGAGCCACGTACATGAGTAGAATGACTTGAAATCACATGGAATGTTGGAGGAGAAGGGCAGAGGATGAGAGATGATTGGCTTGGTAAGGAGGTTGAATGTATCCTGTAACTAACGGGAAATCACCAAAGAATGAAACGAGAGTAACAGGACTCACTTTGCAGTTCTGGAGAAATCACTCCGGTTGCAGTGTGGACAAGGGACTATAGGGCAAAAGCAAAAATCACAGGACCACTTGGAGAGGAGGTATCGTGAAGATCCAAGTGTGGGGAAGCAAGGGCTTGACTAAAGCAAAGGCACTGGGGATGGGGAGGTGGGGACAGGTATGAGGGAATTTCTCCTCCTAAGAAAAATAGGACTGGAGTTGGAAGATTCTCCACCTCCTCCTGTAAAAAGGTTGGGGAAAGGGAGATGAGAAAGAGGTATAATATGCAGGTAATGCTTTCTTTTCAGATTTTCTTCTTCGGAACCAGAAAAAGACAGAAAAGCAGAAAGAAGACAGGGGGTGGGATTTAGGAAAACATGTGGCACATATGCTAATGTCACTTGGGAAATGTAACCGGCTCACAACTTCCATCTATTATCTTAGGTGAAAATACATTTTCAGCCAAAAAGAATTATTTTAAAACACGGGTGTGAAATAAATGAGCACATAAAACCATATTGTCCAGAATGTTTTCTTTAGATAGCAGCCTCAGGGTAACACTGCCAGGAATGCATAGTCCCAGCAAGAATCTGCTTTTGTCACTCGTGAATTGCAATGGGGCTGGAGGGTGGGCTGGTGGGACGACACAGGACACAAACGTCACTTATCTAAGAAATGCATCTGAAACTCCATGACTGGCAGGTGCTTAAGAGCATTGAACGACATCTGATGCACCGAAATCATGTATATACACTGGAAAGCACAAGTGTGCCAGGTCCCTGCTACTATCTGGAGAAATACACCAGACATGCATCCAATGGTTCTTTGCCTTTCCTTCCTGACTTCTCTCCTGCAGGATATGGAGCCCGTGTCAGTGTCTACTCAGAGCCCTCTGTTCACTGGCATTTGAAAGGGTCTTAACTGACTCCAGCTACTCCGTTGCCTCTGAGCAAGGCTCAATCCAGTTAACGAAGGATATCTGCTGGGCTTCTGTGGTCTCTTTCGGTCTTGTAAGCCTCCCCTTTCCCCGGGGCTAACCCTGCAACCTGGTGCCTGTCTCCCCTGTCTCTCTCACACAGGTTCTGGGGCAGTTACCTGTCACCTCTTGGGCTCCCTGTTTACCTAGTCCTGGTCACAGTGATGGGGCGAGATGGCTCTTTGCAGCTGTGTAGCAGTCCTTAGGTTCATTCTCAAGTTGATTCCCACCCACTTACCCTTTTAGCCAATAGACGCCGCCTGCCCCCTCCAGGGGAAGAGGAAGAGAATGCACAGTTATGGAGCCTGCTTTGCACCACGTGGTACTCCCTGGTGCTTTGGGGGGGAGCACAGGGCTGGGAATCAAGAAAACGTGGGTCGCTATCAGAGCCCTATCTCTCCACATATGGGGGATCTTGGGCATGTCACACATCCTCTCTACCCTTCTGTTCCTTCCTGAAGAAAATGAGGGCAAAATCCTCTTAAAGCAGACAGTCCTTTCTAAGTATCCAGCTGCAGAGCGCACAAGGCAAACATGCAGTAAACGTGGGTTCCCTTCTGGGGGACACTTCACATGCACAATGATCCCACCGAGGGGCATCACTATCGGTATTTTGCAAGAAAGCTGATCTGGGGAGATGACATGAATTGCTCAAAATCATGCAAGTGGAAAAGCCAGAATTGGAACCCAGGCCTGCTAGGCTCTAAACCAGACCTTCCCTTTACTCTGTCCAGCCTTCCTCCATGACTTTCATCCTTCTGCTCTTCTTTTAAAAAAAAAAAAAAATATATTTTATTTATTTATTTGCTAGAGAGAGAGCGCATAGGTGAGAGACAGTGAGTGAGAGCACAAGCAGGGGGAGTGGGAGAGGGAGAAGCAGGCTCCCCGCCGAGCAGGGAGCCCAATGTGGGACTTGAGCCCAGGACCCCGGAATCATGACCTGAGCTGAAGGCAGACGCTTAACGACTGAGCCACCCAGGCGCCCCATCCTTCTGCTCTTCTACTTTTCTTTACCGTTTTCTTTCCCTCTGCCTGTGACATATTCAGGGCTGTGCCACTATTAGAAATAAAGTCCCCACGGTCTAAAAAAGAAAGGACATTCTGGGTGCCTGGGTGGCTCAGTCAGTTAAGTGTCTGCCTTTGGCTCAGGCCATGATCTCAGGGTCCTGGGATCGAGTCCCATGTTGGGCTCCCTGCTCAGCGGGAATCTGATTCTCCCTCTGCTCCCTCCACCCCCTCCAGCCACCCCCTCCCCCCGGCTCGTGTGCTCACTCACGCTCTCTCTCTCTCTCTCTCTCTCTCAGAAATAAATAAATAAAATGTTTTAAAAAAGAAAAGACATTCTAGTAGACATTACAATGTAAACAAACTTTGAGAGCATTATGCCAAGTGAAAGAAGCTAGTTTCCAAAAGGACAACTACTTACATGAGGTTCCCGGAGTGGTCAGGTTCAGAGACACAGAAGGTAGAATGGGGGTCGCCAGGAGTTAGATAGAGCGGAGAATGGGAACTTAGTTTTAATGGGGATGGAGTTTCAGTTTGGAAAGATAAAGAGTTCTGTGATGGACAATGATGACAGTCACACAACAATGTGAATGTGCTTAGTGACAGTGAACTGTACAGTTAAAAATGATTTAAATGGTAAATTTTATCTTGTGTATATTTAACCACAGTAAATAAATAAAATAAAAACAAATACAGTAAAATTCCTATGGCCTGATTTACCATTTCTCTCCTTTTCTCCAAACTCCTAAAAGGAGTACCTGAAACTTACATTTCCTATCCTCAAGTCCTTGCTACTTCACGCCTTGGCAATCAGGTTTTTACCCACCCCTCTGCCGAGACCCCTTCCCTTTCAGAAGGTGGTCCACGAACCCTCATCCTCCCGCCACTGCTGGCAGGCCAGGCCCTGGGCATCAGCACCCTGTTGCTGGCCTCTGGGACACTGTCCTCCACGTTTCTGACCAGCCCTTCACCCCCTGGCTTCTGTGGGCTTCCTCTGAGCCTGCCTCCTGGCCCTCGACCCCTGCATCCTCCCTCCCAACGTGATCTCAGGCACCCCCCTTCCCACATCTGTAGCTCCCTCCCACAAACCTCTTGGCTTCAGATCAGGCTTTAATGCCATGTGAAGGCCAACTCTGTGGAGACATCCTGCCAGGAGCTACAGCTCGCGACCCGAGCAAAAGTCATTGTCTTAGTGCCGAATATCACCTGCTTCCTGCTTCTGTGAGTGGCTCCACCACGTCCCCGCCATCGGACTTACAGCCTCGGGTCCTCCTGGACCTCCTCAGCTCCGGTACTCTCGTCCAAGCAGACATCGTCCTTGGCCAGCCTTCCCAGAGGGTGTCTCCTTCTCATTTTCTTTCCTGGACTGTGTTGGTTTCCTTCCTTCCTTCCTTCCTTCCTTCCTTCCTTCCTTCCTTCCTTTCTTTTTTCTTTCAAGATTTTATTTATTTATTTGGCAGAGAGACACAGAGAGAGAGAGGGAACACAAGCAGGAGGAGTGGGAGAGGAAGAAGCAGTCTTCCCGCGGATCAGGGACCCTGATGGGGGGGCTCGATCCCAGGACCCTAGGATCATGACTGGAGCCAAAGGCAGACGCTCAACCACTGAGCCACCCACTGTTGACTTTCTAAGTCTGCTGCAACGACGTCCCACAGACTGGGTGGCTTAAACAACAGAAATCTTTTCCCTCAGAGTTCTGGAGGCTGGAAGTCTGAGATCAAGGTGTCCATGGCTGGTTCCTTTTGACGCCAATCTCCTTGGCTTGTGGATGACCACCTTCTCCCTATGTCCTCACATGGCCTTCCATCTGTATGTGTCTGTGTCCTAATGTCCTCTCCTTACAAGACACCAGTCAGATTGGATAGAGTCCACCCACATGACCTCATTTTAACTTAATGACCCCATAAAGACCCTATCTCCAAATATAGTCACACTCTGAGGCATGGGGGTTAGGACTTCAACATAGGAATTGGTGTCACAATTCGGGCCATAACACACACTCCTCTGGTGGCCTCCTGCCTTCTTTCCCCACCACCTTCCTCAAAGGCACCGGCCATGTCATGCTGCCTCTGCTATAGTCTTCCTGAAGCACCGTGGTGAGCACACTGCCCTGCCACTCAGCACCTCACAGAAATATTTCTGACCCCTTGGCTTGGCACTCAAGGCCCTCCTCACTGTGGCTCAAACAGCCTGTCTCTGTAGCTCCACCGCCACCAGCTCTGCTCTCCGAACAAGCCAGCGGCCATCATGGCACGCACCGCCCTCCGGCCAAGCCAGCGGCCATCATGGCGTGGGCACGCTTGTGCTTCCCCGCCACTCGCCTTCCCACAGCTGTGTTCTCCGTCAGGAATGCTCTCCCCTCATCTCTGCCTTCTCAAAACCTACCCAGTTTTCTGGGCCTGGCACAAATGCCACTGCCTTCCCCGAAACTCCATAATCCTTTATCTGTGCCACAAATAGCCCTTCTCCTCTTCTAACTTTTCACTGGGGACACATTTTGTCCTAGGGGTCTCCTGGGGGCCCCGAGCCAGGTGGGAAAGGTCACAGTATTCTTTCCTCACTTCCCCCTTGCAGGGTCACTGCAGGCTGGCTGAGTCCTTCAACCAGAAGCCCCCAGCTCTTGTCAGGCAGCCCTCTCCACACACTCCTGTCTGCCTCCAGGTTCTGGTAACCATTTCCTGCCCTGGCCCCTTCCAACTCAACAGACGGCAAGCAGACCAGCTGGTACCAGACCCTGGGTCCCTCCTGGGGCCATATCTTTGCAAATAGTCCCTCCTTTAAACCCTCCTCAATTAGTCGAACCTGACTGTGCCATCTGTTTCCCCCTGGGATGTGGACTGATATGCCATATTCACCCAGGCTTAACAATTGCAAATCAACCTGCTTCTTTTCAAAAATCCACATTGAAATACTGACATGTCTTAAGGGGCCGAACATACCAGGAAAACACAGCATGGCCTCCATGAGGGCCACAGGCTGGTAGGGGAGGCTGGCGGTCATGTCCCCGGGGCAATGAGGTCTGTGTGGGATGACAATTATAGGGCGCAGTGGTGAAGGACCAAGTGCTGGATCAGAGTGACCAAATTTGACCCCTGACACTGCCACCTACCCACGGATGGGTCTTTGGCAAGTTTCTTAAGCCTCAGTTTCCTTGTCTGCAAAGTGGAGGTAATAATAGTAGTTACTTCATGGGATATAATGAGAATTATACCATAATTTCTCAGCACATCTTGGCACATAGCAAACACAACATAACTACTAACTGTTAGGTAAGCACGGGGTGCTATGGAACCAACGGGGAAGATGAGCTATTCTAGCAGATGAGGTTAGGATCCTGAGCCTCATTTCTTACCTGTCCTTTTTGCCTTATCTGCAGGACTAGGTACCTTGAAACTGTCAGCTCTGGCTTCTCCAGAAGAGGAACCCCACTGAAGAGAAGGACTTCACTGAGCATACCAGGACAGATTTTTCTCTTGCACTTTTCCAGAGCATCAAGTCTAGAAAGGATGATGTCTTTTATATAGGTGAGTCTCTTAAAAATTATTTACTCCATTTTATTAAGGGATTGTATTTTTTTAGAGCAGTTTTAGGTTCACACAGCAAAATTAGTTAAAAGGTACAGAGATTTCCCATATACCCCCTGTCCTCACACATCCTCGTTATCAACATCCCCACCAGAGTGGTACATTTGTTGCAGTTGATGAACCTGCATCGACATGCCATTATCACCCAAAGTCCATAGTTTACATCAGGGTTCACTTTTGGTCTATGGGTTTAGACAAATTTGTAATGACACGTATCTATCCTGAGAGTGTCATACAGAATACTTTCACTGCCCTAAAAATCCTCTGTGCTCCACCTATTCATCCTTCCTTTCCCTCTAAGCTCTGGCAATCACTGATCTTAATATCTCTTTAGTTTTGCCTTTTCCAGGATGTCATACAGTTGGTATCATCCAGTATGTAGCCTTTTCAGATTGGCTTCTCCTACTCAGTATATGCATTTAAGTTCCTCCATGTCCTCTCATGGCTCGACAGCTCATTTCTTTTTAGCACTGAATAATATTCCATCATACAGACAAACCACAGTTTATCCATTAACCTACTGAAGGACAACTTGGTTGCTTCTAAGTTTTGGCAATTATGAATAAAGCTGCTGCTCGAGGTAAATCCTGGTGGAATTAGCCAAGTGAAGAAGGGGGCCAGGGTGAGCAGGCAGGGGGAAGAGGCTGAGCAAAGGAGAGAGCATAGTCAGGGGGGACTGCCGAAGTCTGGGTGGTTGAGGCATCACCCAGAGCAGATCAGAGAGGAGAGTGGGTGCGCTTGGAGCCAGTGTGATGGCTGCTGTGCTGTCCTACCACGTCTTGGCAGGGCCAGAGCTCCCAGGGCCCTGAGAGCTTCCTGCGCATCGGTCAGCTCCTCTGTGTGCCTCCTCCACACTATGCTGTAGTTGAATTCCGACGGCCTGCTCTGCCCCACACTTCCTCCAAGGTGCAAAGTGGGCCGTGGCTTTCTACAAAGGGACAGCACAGCAGGAGATGATGACTTGACCAGACAAAAAATGTGGAGAAAATTGCAGGAGACCCAACTTGGAAGCCAGAGGGCTACTGGCACTTTCTAGGTCCTTCTCTCCATTTGTCTTCCTGACGAGTTATCTTTTGTTCCTCCTCCTCCCGGTAGATGGTTTAGGATGTTTTTTCATGTTTTTAAGTTGATGGTGAATGTGGCTGAACTACCTCACAAGTGTTTGGAGGCTGTTATGGACTGAATTGTGTCCTCCCCCACCCACCCCCACCAAATTCATAGGTCAAAGCCTTCACCCACAATGTAACTGTATTTGGTGTGGGACCATTAGGGAGGTAATAAAGGTTAAGCTCTCTCTCTTCAGGCAGACACAGAGGAAAGGCCATATGAGGACAGAGCCAGAAGGAGCCGTATCTGTAAGCCAGGAAGAGCTCCCTCATCAGGAACAGAATCATCCAGCATCTTGATCTGGGACTTTCAGTCTCCGGAACCGAGAACATGAATGTCTGCTGTTGAAGCCACCTCATCTGTGGTACTTCGCTATGGCAGCCTAAGCAGACTAATATAGGGGCTTTCCTAAAAAGAGTTCCTTGACACCTAGCTTTGTGGTGGTGTGGCCTCCGTGGCCCAGCCATCAGTGACTCTTCTTTGGGTCAACACTGGCAGCCTGGCTGTGACTCCCCCTGATACCTGTCCCTCCAGAGGCAGACATAGAGCAATTCCTAAGGAGACCATCCTCACTGGCCAGTGACAGAGGGAGGAGCAGAACCCTTTCCCCCTGACCCAGGAGGCTGGTGTTGGTTGGGGAGTGCCAACAACTGTGAAGGGTGTGAGACCGCACCCTACTCACAAGGCTAACAAGTTAGCCGGCACAGTTTCATGTTTGCAGGCAGAGGATGCAAGACTTCGGGGTCAGAGACAAAGGATCGGATCCTGGTACTCACATCCACAGCAGTACCCAGAGTTTAAGCGTCTGTGCTCAGCTCCCCAGGCCCAGTTCCCACAGGTCCACGTGAGGAGGGCCAGGTGCTGCCTGCCCGGGCAGAGGGTGGCTTTAGTGGGAGGAACCCAGGCTTCATGAGCCTGTCTTCTATCATAGGCAATAAGCTTGTCTGAACATTGCTCTAGGGGAAGCACTGTCTTTCTCACATTAGACAGTAAACAGACCTGCCCTTCCCTGCAGAGGACTATACCCTGCTCTCTGCCAAGGCTGTTTGCCGTGCCAGCACCCCGGTGGCATATATAGTGAGGTACGGATTCTAGCAGCTTTGTTGCTCTGAGTGACCCCTGACAGGGATGAACCCCAAACCATTTTAATAAGTTGCACCACTTATTCCCCACTGTAAATGTTCCTCCCAGGTAACCAAAATTGTCTTGAAATCTACACTCGACTATAAATAGGTCTGATATCTTGCAATTTACCATATGTCTGTTTTAAAACTGTAGGTTTTATTATTGTTCAGGTATGGTAAAGCTAACAGATCAGAGAAGATTGCCATTGAAATGATCTTTTTTTTTTTAACAATTCACATTTTTAAAAAGTTTGTTTGTTTTCAGTAATCTCTACACCCAACACAGGGTTCGAACTCACTGCCCGAAGTCAAGAGTCGCATGCTCTTCTGACTGAGCCAGGCAGGCGCCCCTGAAAGGATCTTTTGTTACTCACAGATCTGAAGAGGCGGGGGGGGGGGGGGGGGGGGCCTGGGGGGATCACCTGGAGAAGCATCAGGGTCAGTCAGGAGGCAGAAGGAATGGAGGAAAACGTGGTCAAAAGTCTTTATTGTGGTTTCCATGGGAAAGAGTGGGTAAAACAGGGGAAGCAGGCATAGGACTGGCTCGTCTGAATAATTTCAGTGGACTCTGGGGCAGAAGGGCTGTCCCTAGTTGTCTGGTACCTGTCCATGCGATGATCAGGGCGGGTGGGTAGTGGTCTAGAGAGTGAGAGCCTCATAAAGAAGGTCGTTGCGGGTGTGGGCTCTAGATTGGCTGGTTTGCATACGGAAGGCATGATTGTAGCCGAGCGGACTCCTTTACCACGTCTAACAACTGGCTAGCCCTGGGCGGGGTAGCTGCTCCAAGGTCAGCAAGGCCCAGAGGTCAAGGCCTCAGAATTAAAAGACACACTTAATACAGAGTCAAATAAAAACAATACTTCCTTGTGAAGGCCTAACTCCTGAAGAACGTGGAAACTAGGAGGTATATCAGTGAAAGGCACCTCTGGAATTAACAAGCGTATCATTATCTATCATTATCTATCTAGTCAATTCCACGTGTCAACACTTGTACATTGAGTAGCTGCCATGAGTGAGGCACTGTGTTGGATGCTGGGGAGACAGGGATGAACCCAAAAGCCCTGGCCTTGCCTTGTGGAGCCCGGGGTGGAGCTGCCGAACCCACACAGGGACCAGCTAGGTGAGGTCTTGAGCAGTTGTCTGTGGAGCCTAATGGCCCCCTGAGAACATTCACTTGTCATCTGAAAATTGAAGGTGCATTTCCTCCAGGACACATTTGAGCCTGAAGGCATAGTATACCCCTAACCACTGTGGCATGCCAGGCAGGAAAAATGACCCTGCCTTTTGGAACTCCTTTTCCCCCCAGAGGCATTTCCAGAATTTCCTTGGCAGCCCAGATGACCCGTCTGAATCTTCCCATCTGGGCCTCTGTGTTATTTCTTTGTCAGAGTTGATGAACTATGTCTGCAGTTGGCACAGTCCATCACTGTGGTTCTCTGGTGTGCTCTTTTGGGGGAAAAAAAAATTTTTTTTTTAAGTGTTTCTGTAGCTCAGAAGTTCATTTGTCTTAAATGTGTTTGGGCTGCTATAACAAAATACCACAGACTGGGTGGTTTATAAACAACAAAGATTTATTTCTCGCCATTCTGGAGGCTGGAAGTCCAAGCTCAGGGGGCCGGCAGATTCGGTGTCTGGTGAGAGCTGCTCTGTGGTTTATAGACAGCTGTCTTCTCACTGTTTCCTCACATGGTGGAAGGGGAGAGAAAGCTCTTGGGGTCTCTTCTAGAAGGGCACTAATCCCGTTCATGACCTAATCACCTCCTAGAGGCCCTACTTCCAGACACCATCACATTGGGGGTTAGGATTTCAACATATGAATGCTGAGGGGACACAAACGTTCAGCATAGATAGCAGCATCTTAATTTGGGGTTCTCCCCTCCACTGTTCATCTCCCTCCCACCCTCTTCCCCCTTCTCTGGTGGGAGGAATAGACTGTTTAAAGCAGGCCACTCATCATCATGCAAATATAAACTTCTGGTAAAATATACACCAGTACCCTAGTTTTAAACTTTCTAATGCAGTGAAATGTTTCATTTTGGATTTCTGGCAACTACTATCTTCATCTTAAGAGATGTATAAATACATGTAAATAAGATATTAACACCACAAGATTGTTTTAGACCATTTCCCCATCTGGTTTGGTCCTGTAGTTGTGTGGGAAGGAACAGTTCTTGGAATCTGGCCTGAGCATGAAAATACAGAACAGAACGATCACTTAAGGTTTGCAGTAGCCTGCAAGATGCTTACCTCTGAAAGCCAATTGCAAATTAAGTTATAACATCCTTGTAGTACTCATAACCATTAGGTCAACATTGCACTGCTGCTGGGGAGAAGGATTTCCAAACCTGGTTAATTATCAGAGCTTTCTGGAGAGCTTCTAAAAATTCACATCCTGGGCTCTGCTTATAGAGATTATGATAGTATAGGTATGCGGTGGGGGCTGGGAAGCTGTATTTTTCAGAAATTGCTCAGATAGTTATCTGTGATGATAAGCTGATTTGAGACCCACAGCTTTATTCTGAGAGTTTTGCCCTCCTAAGTATGCTCCCTGACTGGCAGCTGCAGCATCCCCTAGGGGCTTGTTAGAAACACCCACTGCATTTTCACAGGAGGCAATTTACATAAAACTAAAGAAGCAATGGTGGAGGGGATCCCCAGGCGGGGAAGTCTTTGGGATACAAGGATGATTTCACGGTTAGTAAGTCAGGAAAGACGTTATGGGGAGGTTGGGCTGATAGGAGGTTAAAGAAGGCAGGGCAAACTTGCTTCTATTTGACCAACACAGAAGCGGAGGAAGTAGCAGAAAAGCAGAAAGGATGCCGGGGATGGGCGACCTAAGTTCTGTCCCCAGTCTTACGCAAAGATGAAATACAAACTTGATTTTGTTGGCAATTTTTTGCTGTGATATATTCTATAATACGAATTATTATTTACGTAGCGTGCTATCATAGGTACTCTTTGAGGATATTTGTGGAGCACAATAATACTTTTTTTTTTTTTTTGGAGTTCTTACTCAGCTGAGGCTGCTTGATGCCAAAGAAAGCCTTGCAGAGATTGGACTGGAATGAGCACAGGGTCCAACCCTTTCGCTAACCCATTGTGCATCCTAGGAGAGTCACATGGTTTCCCCAGGTCCTGGGTTCCTCATCTGTAAAACATCTATAACTCCCAATCTCATCTGAGCCTGTTTGCTCCATTTTGAAATAAACTTTTGTAACATCCTCTTTGCAATTCTAAAATGAAAATCATAGGTATATAGATATATAACTAGTTACAGACATAATTTTAAAAAATACTTTGATGCTCTAAAAGTAATTCAAATGGGAAATTCAAGTGAACGGGTTATAACAAAATAATACATAATTTAGTACACAAAGGCTTGGGCAGTGTATTAACCATGTCTTTTATGGTCTGTATTATGATGCTTTGACACCTAGGGCCTTGCTGACCCTGGAGGGACTGCCTCTCTCAGGGCTAGTGAATTTCTAGAGCTTGTAAACAACCTGCCCAAGAGCAAGCTTCTAAAATGCAAACCAACCAGTCCAGAGCTTATAACCCGATCACCTCCTTTATGAGGCTCGCACACTCTGGGCCACTATCCACTTACCCTCATTACCTCAGGGCCAAGTACCAACAACTAGGGACAGCCCTTATGCCCCAGGGCCTACTGAAATTTTTCAGACTAGCCAATCCAAAGCCTGCTTCCCCTTCCTCACCTGTTCCTTCCCATGGAGACCACAATAAAGACCCTTATGCATATTTTCTCCTTGCTCCCCCTGCCTCCTGACCCACCCAGGGTGCTTCCCTGAGTGGGCCCCCATAGCACAATGTGCCCTCTCCTCTTGGGATCTGTGAGTAACAAACGATCATTTCAATAGTAGTCATCTCCTGGTCTGTCCGCTTCCTATACCTTGAATTTTCTATGAATACAAATACGTGGAAAACAGAACTCTACTGTGAGACGTTTGAAAATGGTTTATTGCTCCTCCTCATAATGACTAACCTTAGGTTTAACAAAAGTCAGAAGATCAGGAGCCATTTCCCAGAAAGACAGAGAAAAAGAAAGCAGAAGAATGGCTAGACAGAGAGAGAAAATTCCATGTTAAGTATTAACAGAGCTGAGTGATTTGGATATGATAGGAGAAAAAGGAAAAACCTTAACTAGGGATAAGATGCCAAGAGAAGTTATAGACTGTAAAGGAAAATAAGGAAGTAGCATATTTTTGCAAACCATCCAGGCTTCATTCATAAGTGCAGTGTCAAAACAATTCCTTGTGATGACACAGGATCTGGGAGTGACGAACTCTCACAGAAAAGACCTCCCAGAGCTTGAAATCTCATCACAGATCGGAGCATACATTCTATCCCAGAATGGCTGGCAGGATATTGGGAAGTCTTACGGGACCTGGATAAATTCTTCTTGGCATCACCTGTCCTGGCGTGCCAGGACATCCAGAGTCCCTGCTACTGTATACTAGTAGCACCATCCAATCATTGTAACAACCCAAAGTTCCTCCATGGAAATTTTCACACTTATTGTGAAACTGCTAACTTGAATAACCCCCAAGTTCCTTCCAGAAGTAGCTCACTTCAATTGCATGGTTCTAAGGTTGCTGGGGCTTCACGGATGAAGTACGTTGCTAATGTCCTTTAAAGTTTGAGAGTTACCGTTGCTAGACACCATCAGCCATCGCCATGAACTGGCCAGGACATGTTAAGACACAAAAGGAACAAAAACATAAGGAGAAAATAACAAAAAAAAAGCCACAATGGACTACTTTTGAGAGCAAAGTCCCAACCTTTAAATGAACATCAAAAAACTACTTTTAAATCTTACCACCACAGTTGTGCAAGTAACTAGAGTTCTGGAAGCACAGTTTGGGTGGGCACTCCTCCAGCCCCCAGGCTCTAAGATGCAGAGCTGTATTGTGTCCATAGTGCTTAAGAGCTTGGCTCCAGAGTGAGACAAAACTAGGTTCAAATCTGAGCTTTACCACTTGCTAGTTGTGTGGCTGTAGTCAATTTACTGGATGTCTTTGAGTTAGTTCTATAATCAGAAAAATTGGAATCAGGTGCCTAATTTACAGACAGTTGTACACACAAAGGGCTTAGCTCAAAGCATGGCACTTAATGAACAACCTAAGCTATCATTAATTTACTGTGAATGTGACTGTATTTCTATTTCAAACTTTCTGTCCACCAGAGGGCGTCAAACACCGTTCTGGAATTTGGAAAAGCTGTTGCCCAATCCCCCACCCCAAATTCTGTGTTGTGAAACATGCTCTAAAAATCCTGATCATTGATGTATGACAAAAAGAATTTAGCAACTTGCCATTTGCTTGCCCCTTCACCCTTGAGAGATCCTATACCTAAAATAAAACGCTCAACTTCAAGACTTGGTTTAAACGAAGACAGATGCATAACCTTGTGGCTTTGAGGCCACTTCTTAAACTAGTGGCAAACCAAGGACAGCACTGTGCGAGAAGTGTGCCTCTTGGGCAGGCAGTAAGGAAGGCATCGTTTGTAGAGAATCTAAAAACAAAAATACAACTGACTAAAAGTCAGTTAGTTTTTAGATCACTATGTACCAGAAATTTTGAATAATGTCAGTGATAAAATTCTCCACAAAAATATCTTTTGTTATTGGAAGTTCTAAACAATTTCTTTCTTTCTTTCTTTCTTTCTTTCTTTCTTTCTTTCTTTCTTTCTTTCTTTCTTTCTTTCTTTCTTTCTTTCTTTCTCTTTCTTTTTCTTTCTTTCTTTCTTTCTTTCTTTCTTTCTTTCTTTCTTTCTTTCTTTCTTTTTCTTTCTTTCTTCTTTCTTCCTTTCAAGATTTTATTTATTTGTTTGAGAGAGAGAGAGAGAGAACGTGAGTGCGAAGGGGAATGGGAGGAGCAGAGGGGAGGGAGTGGGAGGGGGAAAGAATCCCAAGCAGATTCTCCACTGAGCACAGAGCCCCACGTGGGGCTCAATCTCAGCACCCTGAGATCATGACTCCAGCCGAAACCAAGAGTCAGATGCTCAACCGATTGAGCTACCCAGCACCCCACTTTCCTTAAGATTTTATCTTCAAAGTTCTAAACAATTTCTGCAGACATGATTGCATTTTAGTAATATATACATAGGTTCAATTTGGCACATTTTCCTTTTTTTTCCCCAAGGTACAGGCATCTCTCTTGAGGTGAACCTATATCACGGTGCCCTGCCCTTCACAAAGAAATGAGAAAGATCTCAGAGCACCTGAAAAATACGAGCAAAGGTGGGCTGTGAGATAGAGGAAGTCCCATGTGTGCATCCCAGATGGAGGGACAAGCTCAGGGAGGGGACCATTCATTGAAAGATGGGCAGTGAGTGTGTTCTGGCTAACAACTGCTCGGGGACATACGTACAATTGTTAAATCTAGACACCTGCTACAAGGATGCTAGAATTCACCCCCTCATCACCCCACCACCGCATGGAACTTGGTGAGTTTTCAGCTGCAGAGAGAAACTCATAAGGTTCCTGTCCCTTCTCTTTTGCATTGTGGCAGTGTGTCTGCCCCCCAGGTTTGCTCTGTAACAAAGTTCCCCCTACCAGTTAGAAGGTGTCTGGGAAAAGGACCCTCCTTCAGGTCTGCAAAGCAGGTTATTAACAGACTAGTCAGCTTCATTCCCCAGAGGTTTCCAAGCTAATACCAGCTATTACTGTTCATTAAGGATAGGACTACATGTCCAACAATTGAATCTGCTTTCTTTCTAATTCTTGCCATAACTTCAGTTTATGGGTAAGGGGAGTGAAGCCCAGAGGAGTCAAGCAAAGTGTCTCAATGTCACCCAGCTAATGACAAGAAGAGCAAGCCCTCATGGAAGGTTCATGGAGTGCCAGGCACAGTATAGAATGAGCTCAGTAGGGGCGCTGGGGTGGCTCAGTCTGTTAAGCATCTGCCTTTGGCTCAGGTCATGATCTTGGGGTCCTGGGATCAAGCCTCAGGTCATGATCTCAGGGTCCTGGAATGGAGCCTCAGTTCCTGATCTTGGGTCCTGTGATCAAGCCCCAGGTAGGGTTCTCTGCTCCACAGGGAGTCTGCTTCTCCCTCTTCCTCTGCCCCTCCCTCCCACTCATGCTCTCTCTCTCAAATAAATAAATAATATCTTTAAAAAAAAGAAAGAAATGAGCTCAGTATTCCTCCCCCAGATTTTTTTTAATTTTTTATAACTTCTTTTCATTTTATTTTTCATCATGATAAGTGTACTCTTTAATCCCCTTCCCCCATTTCCCCCACTCCCCACCCACCGCCCCTCTGGCAACCCTCAGTTTGTTCTCTGTAGTTAAGAGTCTGTTTCGTGGTTTGTCTCTCTCTCTTTTTTCCCCTTTGCTCATTTGTTTTGTTTCTTAAATTACACATATAAGTGAAATCATATGGTATTTGTCTTTCTCTGACTGCGTTTGCTTAGCATTTCACTCTCTAGCTCTATCTAAGTTTTTATAAATTATTTTTAATTGTGGTAAAATACACTAACATAAAATTTATCATCTTAGCCATTTTTAAGTGTACAGTTCTGCAGCATTAAGTACATCCCCATTGTTGTGCAACCAGCAGCACCATCCGTCTCCAGAACATTTTCATCTTGCCAAACTGGAACTCTGTCCCCATTAAACTCTAACTTCCCATTCTCCCCTCCCCTCCTCCACCAAATCTTGTAAGGCAGATACAATTATTATCACCATCCCCATTTTACAGATAAGAAAATTGAAGCCTGGAGAGATTCTGTAACTTTCCCAGATCACAGCTAGTAGGTGGCAGAGCTGTGATTCAAAGTCAGACAATCTGGCTCCAGAGGCAAGAGCTTAACAACTCTGGCTTCAGAGACATCGAACCAGGACTACGCTTTTCTTTCTTTCCGATATTGACGCTATCCACAAGACCAAGAAACGGAGCCTAGAAAGTTGGAACAAGTTGCAGGTAAGTCCTTGTAAATACAGAAGGTGGATTTGTGTTCAGACCCCTTGGATCCCAGGCTGGCTGGACCTCTGGCTTCCTGCACAGCCACTCATGAGAGTAGTGAGCCTATTGCCTTTGAGTTCCACTCTCTGCTTCCATCCATGTCCCAAGGGAGTTCTGAGGGTTGTCTCCCCTCCGTCCTGTGTGCAGTCATAGGCTCCAGTTTGCCTGTGATGAGGGAAGCGGACACCGGGCTTTGGACAACAAGTGGCAAGCTGGGCCCCAAATGGGATGTCCTGTCTTGACACCTTCTGTAGCTCAGGGGGATGCTGTCTATGCTGGAACAGCCTATGCTCCCCATCACTGCCGAGGAAACCCCTCTTCACCTGTCCAGGCCAGCACTGCTAAGGCAGGAAACTTACCTCCCTCCCCACTCTGGCACCTGTTTAATGCTGAATGGAAGATGCACTGGACCCTTACCTAGCATCTGCATTCGAGATGGTGGCATGACAGAGGTGGCATAATCCTGCACACACACTTCACGGTTTCATCCCTATTTATTTTTATTAGCTTTTTCTTCCTATTTCCAGCCCTTAAAAAGACCAACCTTGAGGAAGAGCAGCTTTTCTACAAGACAAGTTGATAGGAGATTTCTCCAGTTGGACAATGTAAGTTTTATATTCTCCCTTAGAGAGGTAGAACTTTAAAACTCTGCATCTAATTCATCAGCACACTCTGAGCTTTACCTAGAATAAATCCCACCACTGACCTCTGCTTACTCCTCTATCAACACCACCCTAATGAAAGCCTCATGTCCCTTGCCTGAGTGAGCACTGAGACCCTGACACCTCCCAGACGCAAGCCACCAGAGTCAGCCTTTTAAAAGTCAATTAGATCCCCTAAGATCAGGAATAAAACCAGGATGCCTGCTTTCACCACTTCCATTCAAAATAGTACTGGAGTCCTAGCCAGAGCAATTAAGCAAAAACAAACAAACAAACAAATAAATTGGCATCCAAATCAGAAAGGAAAGAGAAAACTGTTTACCGATGACATGATCTTATATGCAGAAAATTTTAAAGATTCCACAAAAATCTTTTAGAACTAATAAACTAATTAAGTAAAATTGCAGTATACAGAATCAACATGCAAAAATCAGTTGCATTTCTGTATACTAACAATGAACAATCTGAAAAAGAAATTAATCAAAGGATACCATTTATAGTAGCATAAAAAGAATAAGTTACTTAAGAATAAACTTAGCCAAGGAGGTGAAAGACTTGCACACTGAAAACTATAAAACATTGCTGAAGGAACTTAAGACACAAATAAATGCATGCGTTCATGGATTGGAAGGCTAAATATTATTAAAATGTCCATACTACCCAAAGCCATCTGCAAACACTATGCAACCTTTATCAAAATCCCAACAGTGATTTTTGCAGAAATAGAAAAATCCATCCTAAAACTCATGTGGAATCTTAAGGGGCTCTGAATAGCCGGAAGGGAATTTTGAGAAAGAAGAACAAAGCTGGAGGACTTTTACTTCCTGATTTCAAAACTTACTACAAAGCCACAGTAATCAAAATAGTGTGGTCCTGGCATATAGACTGAAGGAATAGAATAGAGAGTCCAGAAATGCCAAATGATCTGTGACAAAGGGCCAAGACCCCTCAATGGGGAAAGGACAGTCTTTTCGACAAATGATGAAGGGAAAACTGGATATTGACATGCAAAGCATGAAGTTGAGCCCTTTACACCACATATAAAATCAAAAAACAATTTAAAATGAATCAAAGACCTAAACACAAGAACTAAAACTATACAACTCTTAGAAGAAAACAGGGTGAAAGCTTCACGACATTAGATTTGGCACTGGTTTCTTGGGTATCATACCAAAAGCACAGGCAAGAAAAGAAAAAAATAGATAAATTGGGCTGTGTCAAAATTTAGACCTTCCATGCATTGAAGTATACAATCAACAAAATAGACAACCACAAAACGGGAGAAAGTATGTGCAAATCACATAGATATATAGATAAGGGGTTAATATCCAGAATATATAAAAAACTCCTACCACTCAATAACAACAAAACAAACAACCCAATTAAAAATGAGCAGAGGACTTGAACAGACATTTCTCCAAAGAAGACATACACATGACCAATAAGCACGTGAAAAGATACTCAACATCACTAATCATTAGGGAAATGCAAATCAAAACCATAATGAGATATCACCTTACACCCATTAGGATGCTACTGTTAAAAAACACAGAAAATAACAGATGTTGAGGAGGATGTGAAGAAATTAGAATCCTTGTGTAGTACTATTGGGAATGTAAAATGGTGCAATAGGGAAGTTCCTCAAGTAATTAAACGTGGAATTACCACATGATCCCACGTTCCCACTTCTGGGTATATATCCAAAAAAATTGAAAGCAGGACTCAAAAGATATTTGTACTCCTCTGTTCACAGCGGTGTTATTTACAGTAGCCAAAAAATGAAAGCAACCCAAGTGTCCATCAGGGATGAAGGGATAAAATGTGTTCTAGCGATACAATCGAACATTACACAGCTTTAAAAAGGCAAGAAATTCTGACACAGGCTACAATATGGGTGAACCTTGACGACATTATGGTAAGTGAAATAAGCAGGTCACAAAAGGAAATATACCATAGATTGCATTTATATGGGGTACCTAGGGTAGTGAAATTCATAGAGATGGAAAGTAGAATGGTGACTGCCAGGGACATGCAGAGGAGAGAAAGGGGGATTATTGTTGAATGGGGATGGAGTTTTCATCTTTGGGAAGATGAAAAAGTTCTGAAGATGGATGGTGCTGATGGTAGACAACAATGTGAATGTGCTGAACTGTATATTTTAAAAAGGCTAAGATGCTAAGTTTTATGTGTATTTTACACACACACACACACGCATGCGCATGCACACACACACACACACACACACACACACACACACACACATTGATCAGACAATGCTGCATGTCTTCTCTGAGACCCCTTGGTTTTCCACCTCACTCAGAATAAAATCCAAGTCTAAGAGTCCCACACTCCAGCCTTCAGACTCCACACGGACCCCTGCCTTCCCTGCACATGACCAGCACATTCTGTCTCTGGAACCTTGTACTTGCTCTTTGTTCTATCTGCATAGAAGGCTCTTCTCTCAGATAACTGCATGGCTCATTCCTTTACTTCATTCAGGACTCTGCACAAACATCACTTCCTCTCACCACATTTAGAAGAGCACGTCCCTCAAGCTCCATGTCTTAAAAATACTTTTTTTCCTTCTTATCTTACATCAGTACCTGGCATTATCTCAGCCATTAAAAAAAAGTGTTTATTTATTTAGAGAGACAGCATGCACACACACATGAGGGGGGCGGGGCAGGGGAAGAAAGAGAGAGAGAATCCTCAAGCAGACTCCCCGTTGAGCACTGAGCCCGATGCAGGGCTGGGTCCCAGGACCCTGAGATCATGACCTGAGCCGAAATCAAGAGCTGGACGCTTAACCGACTGAGCCACCCAAGAGCCCCTATCTTAGCCATTTATTAATCTCTTTATTGTTTGTCTCCATCACTAGGATGTGAACTCTACAAGGCCAGGGCCTTTGCCTGGCTCATTTCTGTGTCCCCACTACCTAGGGTATTGCTGACCTACAATAGATACTCAGTAAATATGAGCTGAATGAATTAATGAAGGAGGAATACCACATAACAGACATGTTGGTGAAACCAGTGGATGATGTAGAGCTGGGAGAGTGCTTTTCTGTTAGGTTGTTCTGTTGGGTTGTGTGTCTTTTCTGTTAAGTTATTCATAAACAGTTCTGTTCTGGACAGTCTTGGCCCATCGATTGTGGTAGATCCTATGCGTGTATCTTGATAGGATTCATCTTGAAGAGCTTCAGTTTTAAATAACCTGTCAGTTGTGCCATTCAAAAGTCTTATATTTGGGGGACACCCGGGTGGCTTAGTTGGTTAAGCGTCTGCCTTTGACTCAGGTCATGATCCCAGGGTCCTGGGATTGAGCCCCGCATCGGGCTCCCTGCTCAGCGGGGAGCCTGCTTCTCCCCTGCCTGCCATTCCCCCGCTTGTGCTCTCTCTCTCTGACAAATAAATAATTAAAATCTTAAAAAAAAAAAAAGGTCTTGTATTTGGGACACAGAATTCATTTGCTCTCTGGTGAGGACTCAAAGGTCTACTCCCCGTGGAGTTACTGCAGTATCTGGGAGTAGACTCAACAAGAGTCCTTCCACTGGGATGTGAATGCTGTTTTTCTTTGGTGTCACCTCGTCTCTGGTTATGAAAAACTATGTCAGGTTGGTGGGGGCGGGGTAGAAGGAGTAGGTGGGAATTCTGTAAACCTAAAACTGCTGTAAAAAAATAAAGTCTTTTCATTAAAAAAGCAAACAGAAGAGAATAGTTAATTTATTAAGATAAAAGCAAGTTTTTTTGAAATATCCATTGTTGTGGCTGTGTTATTAACTAGCCTAATATATCTCATAATAACTACAACAGAATGTGCTATTACAAACATTAGGAATTTGTGTAAAGTCAGGAAGTATCCAAAAGCTGAACCCAAGTGTGTACAAACGTGAGCAGACTTTTCCAGAAGCCAGAGCACACCTCAGGGTTAGGCCACCTCTAGAGGCTCTGCGGCCGGCACAGAAGACAAGTCACTTGTCACCTGGGAGACCAAAGTACAAACTCGCAGCTGGGAGCTCACAGCCCTCTGGAGTATCACCCAGACGCCTATCATTCCTTCATTGTGATGAAGCTCCCAAGGATGTACCAGGCTTGTCATGGGCCCCGTCCGATCCTGCAAGGCCGCATGGCTAATCCAGTACAGGTGTAGACCCGATGGCCCATCACCTCTTACTTCCCAGAGCTTCTCCTTGCCTTGCCTGGAATGGCTTTGTGCACAAATAATGTTTAAATGCCAATGCTATTTAACCCTTTGAAGCTCTAATTTTATATACATAATTCATCTTATCAAGCATGTTATTAAGCAATGTTTATAATAGATCAGTTTTTACTATCTTCATCGAGTGTCATAAAGATATATGTGTTTACATGGACAAGAATACATAGGCCAAAACTACATGAGCGTGTACCTTATTTTCTCTTTATAAAATTGAAATTATTTCTTTGAAAAATTTCCAGATGCATAAAGATTACTCCCTAATTACCTCAGGTAGTAATTTAAAGGTCTGAGGCTAATTAAGAATCTTAGGGTTAGATTTAAAGAAAATATAATCACTGTTTTTATTAAAAATTTGTAAGAGAGACTGTCCTTTTTCCATTGGACATTCTTTCCTGCTTTGACGAAAATTAGTTGACCATGGAGTTGAGGGTCCATTTCTGGGCTCTCTATTCTGTTCCATGATCTATGTGTCTGTTTTTATGCCAGTACCATACTGTCTTGATAATGACAGCTTTGTAATAGAGTTTGAAATCCGGAATTGTGATGCCTCCAGCTTTGGTTTTCTTTTTCAATGTTCCTCTGGGAAAAAAAAAAAAAAACTGTAAGAGGAATACAACACTTAAAACCTTATCCAGGCAGTAAAGATGGAGTGACTCCATAGGCTCACGTAATTGGCAGTTCGTTCATGCCGCCATTAGCTGTTGTAACTCTTGTTAAATACACAAGCTTACGTTTATAGTCCTTTTCATTTATTTATTTTTTATTTATTATTGTTTTTATGTTAGATAAAGAGAGCATGTGTGCACGCACAAGTGGAGAGTAGAACGGCAAGGGGAGAGGGAGAGAGAGAACCTCAAGCAGGCTCCATGCCCAGCTTGGAGCCCGACTCGGGGCTCGATCTCACAACCCTGAGATCCTGACCTGAGCTGAAATCAAGAGTCGGACGCTCAACCGACTGAGCCACCCAGGCAACCCCCCCTTACATTTACAGTTTAAAATATTTCATGTAAGTAATAATAACCTGTCTGACAAGCATAAGGAATTTAGAATATTCTATTTGGTTAAGCTTGTGGTAAGATACCCAAAGTCTTGCATAAACTAAAATGTTATATTTAAATTATATTGCACACTGTCATTAAATCAGAGAGAAGATACATAACTCTTAAACCAAAATTCATAATTAAGGGTATTAAGCGAACTTGAAACATGGATCTTTATATTATTTTCATGTATTTATTTTTACTAAGTAATATTAAAACTCTTAAAATTTTACTTAAAATTTTAACACAGAATGGTTTTTGTAGATTCATTATTTGACTTTCAATTGTTGACATAATACTGATTGCCATTTCTTTATTCCTTGTATTTATTGACAGAAACCTCTTTGTTATTAAACTAAAGCTGCATTTTTCCTTTTTCTGATCCAGAACTTTTTAAAGAAAGAAATGGCTTAATATTAGAAAGCAAATATACTTTTTACATTTCTATTAATGACTTATTTATACATCGTTTTAATTTTTAAAATTGTATACTAATTAGGGTAATATATAGCATTTGAAAGCTATCTTCATCACTTTAAGTGTACAGTTAGAGATACTAAATGTATTCAAATTGTTTTGAAAATATATACTTTCGGGGCACCTGGGTGGCTCAGTTGGTTAAACAACTGCCTTCGGCTCAGGTCATGATCTCAGGGTCCTGGGATCGAGCCCCGCGTCGGGCTCCCTGCTCCGCGGGAAGCCTGCTTCTCCCTCTCCCACTCCCCCTGCTTGTGTTCCCTCTCTCGCTGTCTCTCTCTCTCTGTCAAATAAATAAATAAAATCTTTAAAGAAAAAAAAGAAAATATATACTTTCAACCGATGTTTTAATAACCAAATCAACTTTTTAAAAGTCTTTTTTGGGTGGGGGAATCTTTCCCAACAAGGAAATTACTGGATGCTTCTAGAAGAATGATTTCTTTAAAGTATTTAAAATACAAGTACAGATGGTTACAGTATATAATTTACAGCTTGACTCTCTCAGGCAAACTGTACATTTTATTTCTTTCAGCTGGAGAGTTTTTCCTAAAGGGCCAACACATTTAAAGCATCAGGTCCTTGGCATTATTTCTAAAACTGCTTTGCACTCTGGGGCATCTTTGAGATTCTTTATCTTTGTAACTTCTAGAAACCATCAAAATCAGAACTGTATTGAATTTGAAAGATTTTCCAATTGCGTTTGCTGACTCTCTGGAGAGACAGGCTATCCTGGTGATTCTGTGTGCATTTCTGTCCATTCCGGAAGCTGTATTAAAGATGTAATTAACCTACACATCTGGTACAGCATGGGTTGGCTAGTATTGTAGGTGTTACAAATTAATAGAAACTTTTTTTAAAGACTCCTAATTAGGTTTAAAAATATCTCCCAACTTTGCTCATGACCAGGGCTTATATATTATAACTTGTTCTTTCACTAAAGCTGGGCTTCAGATGGGGAAGTGCAGATTGGGTGGGGAGAATTTCCTTCAGGTGGTGTCTTAGTCCTTTCGGGCTGCTATAACAAAATAGCACCATGGGGTGTCTTATAAACAACAGATGTTTACTGTTCACAGTTCTGGAAGCTGGAAGTCCAAGATTAGGGCGCCAGCTTGGTTGGGTGAAAGCGCTCTTCCTAGTTCACAGCTGGTGACTTTTCACTGTGTCCTCACATGGTGGAAGGAACTTGGGAGCTCTCTGGGGTCTCTCTTTCTTTTTTTTTAAGATTTTATCTATTTATTCATGAGAGACAGAGAGAGATTGAGAGAGAGGCAGAGGCAGGCTCCCCGCAGACCAGGGAGCCTGACGCAGGACTCAATCCCAGGACCCCAGGATCACGACCTGAGCCAAAGGTAGACATGTAATGGACTGAGCCACCCAGGTGCCCCTGGGGTCTCTTTTATAAGAGCACTAGTCTCATTCTTAATGGCTCCACCCTCATGACCTAATCACCTTCCAAAAGGCCCCACCTTCAAACACCATTGGGCTTTAGGATGCAACATGTGAATTTTGGGGAGCACATTCAGACCATTGCAGGTGACATGAAAAAGGAGAAACGGAGTAGGAGAAATTCCTAATGTGACTTAAGGTAACCACCGGACTTTTGAGCATTTAGATTTGAAAGCCTCTTGAAAATGAATCACTTTGGTTTTAATCAAATGATTCCTATGAAAGTCATAGCAAATGTGGGTTAATTAGTATACTAGTTCCATTTTTCTAGTTAGTTGTAAGAATCTTTCCCCTAAGGCATGAACTTATAAAATCAGGAGTTTCTTTGGTGAGAGATGTGTATCAGAACAGAACACCCCATAATTCAAACACACACAAACAGATTTAAAAATTCCATGGTCCCCTAGACATACGTTAATTGCTCAGTAGTTACATGTGGCTAGTGGTTACCCTATTGGGCAGCATAGAATATTGCCATCCTCACTGAAATTTCTACTGTACAGTGCTGATTTAGAGCATGTTCTCTGAAACATAGCTTAATACAGGGTAAGGGTTAACCCTACATTAATTTGTATGTCTGGTCTTAGAGTTTCCCCCCTCCTTTTTTTTTTAAAGATTTATTTATTTATTTGAGAGAAAGAGTTGGGGGGGTAGAGGGAGAGAATCTTCAAGCTGACTCCCCACTGAGCACAGAGCCTAATACAGGACTCAATCCCAGCACCCTGAGATCATGACCTGAGCTGAAATTAAGAGTCAGATGCTTAACTGACTGAAACACCCAGGCTCCCCTCCCCTCTCCTTATCACAGTTTTGTTGAGATACAATTCACAGGCCATACACTTGGCCTATTTAAACTGTACAATTCAATGGTTTTTAGTATATTTACAGAGCTATGCAACCATCACCACAGTAAATTTTAGAACATTTTTATCACCTCAAAAAGAAATTCCATATCCTTTAGCTATCATTCCTTTATGCCCCCCATACCCTCCATCTCTGAGCAAACACCAACTTATTTCCTGTCTCTATATGTAGATTTGCCTATTCTAGACATTTCACGTAAATGGAATCATGTATGTGGTTTTTGTGATTGGCTTCTCTCATTTAGTATAATGTGTTCAAGGTCCATCCATGCTGTAGCATGTATCAGGAGTTCACTGTTTTTGCGGCTGAATAATACCCTATTGTATGGATATACCACATTTTGTTTATCCATTAATCACTTGATGGACATTTGGGTTTCCACCTTTTGGTTATTATGAATAATGCTGCTACAAACATTCTTGTGTAAGTTTTTGTGTAGAAATATTTTCATTTCTTTAGAAGTGGATTGTTGGGTCAAATGGTAAAACTATGTTTAGCTTTTTGAGGAACTGCCAGAATGTTTTCCAAGGTGACACACCATTTTACATCCTAACCAGAAATTTATAAAGATTCTAATTTTTCTACATCTTCACATTTATTACCTGCCTTTTTTTTCAGAGAGGGAGAAAAAGAGAGAGCATGAGCACAAGCAGGCAGGGAGGGGCAGAAAGAGAGGGAGAGAGAGAGTCTTAAGCAGGCTCCACATCCAGCATGGAGCCTGTCTCAGGACTCGATCTCACAACCCTGAGATCATGACCTGAGCCAAAATCAAGAATTGGACACAACCGACTGAGCCATCCACATGCCCTTACCTGACTTTTTGATTTTACTCATCTTAAGGGGTATCTCCTTGTGGTTTTGATTTACACTTTTCTGATTTCAGGCATCTTTCATGTGCTTATTGGCCATTTCTATATCTTTTCTGGAGGTATGTCTATTCAGACCTCACTCATTTTTAAATTGGATTATTTGTCTTTTTATTCTTAGTCATAAGAGTTTTTAAAAAATATATTCTAGATACAAGTCCCTTATCAAATATATATTTTGCAATATTTTCATCCATTCTGCAGGTTGTTTTTTAAATTTCTTGATAGTGTCCCCCTGAACCACAAAGTTTTCAATTTTGAGGAGGTCCAATTTATCCATTTTTTTCTTTTTTGCTCATTTTTTGATGAAATATCTAAGAATCTCTTTGCAAATCCAACATCATGAGGATTTGCCCCAATATTTTCTTCTAACAATGTTAGAGTTTTAATTCTTACATTCAGGTCTGATTCATTTTGAGTTAACTTTTGGTATATGGTGTGAGGTATGTGTCCAACTTCATTCTTTAACATTTGGCTATACAATTGTTCTGGCACCATTTGCTTAAAAGAATATTCTTCCCCATTGAATGGTCTTGGAACCCTTTTTGAAAATCAACTCACTGTAGACACATGGGTTTATTTCAGGACACTCTACTCCATTGATCTATGTGTCTATTCTTATGCCAACATCACACTATCTTGATTACCACTGCATTAACCTGAATTCAGGAAGTGTGAGTCTTCTGACTTTTTCTTTTTCAAGATTGTTTTTGTTATTTGGGGTCTCTTGCATTTCCATATGAATTTTATAAGCAATTTTATCAATTTCTACAAAGAAGGTAGCTGGGATTCTAATAAAGATTTTGTTGAATGTGTAGATCACTTTGGGGGAGTATCACCTTTTTAAAAATGTTAAGGTTCTCAATCCATGAACATGGGATACCTCTCCAAAATTTCACTAAGCAGTATTATGTAGCTTTCTGAATATAAATTTTGTACTTCTTTTGTTAAATTTATTCCTAAGTATTTTATTCTTTTTGATGTTATTGTAAATGGAATTGTTTACCAGATTGGTCATTGCAAGCATATAGAAATACAATAGATTTTTGTGTTGATCTTGCATTCTGCCACCCTGCTGAACTTGTTTATTAGTTCTAATAATTTCTTTTTAAGTGAATTCTGTAGGATTTCCTACATACAAGATTATGTTGACTGTGAATAGAGATAATTTTATTTCTTCCTTTCTAATGTGGATGCCTTTTATTTCATTTTATTGCCCAACTGCTTTACTAGAACCTTCAATATAATACTGAATAGAAGTGGCAAGACAACTTTGTCTCATTCCTGATCTTAGGGAACCGTTAAGTATAATGTTAATTGTGGGTTTCTCATAGATGTCTTTTATCAGGTTGAGGAAGTCACTTCGTATAGTTTGTTGAGTGTTTTTTTTTTTTCATCACAATAAGTGCCCTCTTTAATACCTATCACCCATCTGGCACATCCCCTGCCCCCTCCCTCCAACCACCCTCCATTTGTTTTCTATCATTCAGAGTCACTTATGGCTTGTTTCCTCTCTCCTTTTTTTCTTTTCCCCCTTCCCATGTGTTCATCTGTTTTCTTTCTTAAATTCCACATATGAGTGAGATCATATGGTGTTTGTCTTTCTTTGACTGACTTATTTCACTTAGCATAACACACTCCAGCTCCATCCATGTTGTTGAAAATGACAAGATTTTTTTTGTGTTTTTTTTTTTTTTTGATGGCTGAGTAATAGTACGTTATATATATATCACATCTTCTTTATCCATTCACCAATCGATGGACATTTGGCTCTCTCCACAGTTTGGTTACTGTTGATAATGCTACTATAAACATCGGGGTGCATGTACCCCTTCAAATCTGTATTTTTGTATCCTTTGGATAAATACCTAGTAGTGCAATTGCCGGATCATAGGGTAGTTCTATTTTTAACTTTTTGAGGAAACTCCATACTGTTTTCTGGAGTGGTTACACCAGTTTGCATTCCCACCAACAGCGCAAGAGGGTTACCCTTTCTCCACATCCTCACCAACCTGTTGTTTCTTGTGTTGTTAATTTTAGCCGTTCTGACAGGTGTGAGGTGATATCTCATTGTGATTTTGATTTGTATTTCCCTGGTGATGAGTGATGCTGAGCATCTTTTCATGTGTCTGTTAGCCATCTGATTGTCTTCTTTGGAAAAGTGTCTATTTGTGTCTTCTGCCCATTTCTTAACTGGATGATTTGTTTTTTGTGTGTTGAATTTGGTAAGTTCTTTATAGATTTTTGGATACTAACCTTTTATCAGATATGTTATTTGCAAATATCTTCTCGCATTCTGTAGGCTGCCTTTTAGTTTTGTTGATTGCTTTCTTCACTGTGCAGAAGTTTTTGTCTTGATAAAGTCCCAATAATCCATTTTTGCTTTTGTATCCCTTGCCTCCAGCAATGTGTCTAGTAAAAAGATGCTATGGCCCGGGTCAAAGACATTGTTGCCTGTGCTCTCCTCTAGGATTTTGATGGTTTCCTGTCTCACATTTGGGTCTTTCATCCATTTTCAATTTATTTTTGTATATGGTATAAGAAAGTGGTCCAGTTTAATTCTTCTGCTTCTTGCTGTCCAGTTTTCCCAACAGCATATTTGTCTTTTTTCCATTGGATATTCTTTCCTGCTTTGTCAAAGATTAATTGACCATACAGTTGTGAACCCATTTCTGGGTTCTCTATTCCATTCCATTGATCCATGTGTCTGTTTTTTGTGCCAATACCATACTGTGTTGATGATTACAGCTTTGTAATATGGCTTAAAATCTGGAATCATGATGCCTCCAGTTTTGTTTTTCCTTTTCAGAATTGCTTTGGCTCTCTGGAAAACAGAATGGAGGTTCCTCAAACAGTTGAAAATAGAGCTACCATATGATCCAGCAATTGCATTACTGGGTATTTACCACAAAGATACAAATGTAGGGATCCAAAGGGGTACGTGCACCCCGATGTTTATAGCAGCAATGTCCACAATAGCCAAACTGTGGAAAGAGCCAAGATGTCCATCGACAGATGAATGGATAAAGAAGAAGTGGTATATATACACAATGGAATATTATGCAGCCATAAAAAGGAATGAGATCTTGCCTTTTGCAACAACGTGGATGGAACTGGAGGGTGTTATGCTGAGTGAAATAAGTCAATCAGAGAAAGACATGTATCATATGACCTCACTGATATGAGGAATTCTTAATCTCAGGAAACAAACTGAGGGTTGCTGGAGTGGTGGGGGGTGGGAAGGATTGGGTGGCTGGGTGATAGAAATTGGGGAGGGTGTGTGCTATGGTGAGCGCTGTGAATTGTACAAGACTGATGAATCACAGATCTGTACTTCTGAAACAAATAATGCAATATATGTTAAAAAAAAAAAAAGAAGAAGAAGATAGCAGGAGGGGAAGAATGAAGGGGAGTAAGTCGGAGGGGGAGATGAACCATGAGAGATGATGGACTCTGAAAAACAGAGGGTTCTAGAGGGGAGGGGTGGGGGGATGGGTTAGCCTGGTGATGGGTATTAAAGAGGGCACGTACTGCATGGAGCACTGGGTGTTATGCACAAACAATGAATCATGGAACACTACATCAAAAACTAATGATGTAATGTATGGTGATTAACATAACAATTAAAAAATTATAAAAAAAATAATTGCTTTGGCTATTTGAGGTTCTTTGTGGTTCCATACAAATTTTAGGATTGTTTGCTCTAGCTCTGTGAAAAAGGCTGGTGGTATTTTGATAGGTATTACTAGTATTTTGTTTCTTTTTTAATCAAGAAAGGGTATTGGATTTTGTCAAAGGCTTTTCCTGTGTCTATTGAGATAATTATGTGCATTTTGTTTTTGATTCTATTGATACAGTGTGTTACATTAATTGATTTTCAGACATTAAACTAACCTGTATTCCTGGGATAATACCCACTTGGTCATGTGTGTAATCCTTTTTATACAATACTAGATTTGGTTTGCTAGACTTTTGTTAAGGATTTTTGCATCCATATTCATGAGAGATATTGGTCTATAGTTGTCTTGTGATGTCTTTGTCTGGTTTGGGTATCAGGTAATACTGGCCTCACAGAATGAGTTGAGAAGTATCTTCTCTATTTTTTGAAAGTTTGTAAAGAATTGGTATTAATTCTTCCTTAAATGTTTGGTAGAATTGGCCAGTGAATCCATCTGGGCTCGAGCTTTTTTGTAAGTTGTGTTTTTTTTCTTACTACCAATTTAATGTCTTTATTTGATTTGGTCTATTTAAATTTTCTATTTCACTTTGAGTTGTTTTCAATAGTTTGTGTCTTTCTAGGAACTTGTCCATTTCATGTAAGTTATCTATATATTGGCATACAATTGTGCATAGTATTGCTTTATAATCCTTTTTGTTTGTGTAAGGTTGGTAGTAATGGCCCCTCTTTCAGTCTGGTTCTAGTAATTTGAGTCTTCTTTCCTTTATTCTTGGTCAGTTTTTGTTGATCTTTTAAAATGACCTACTTTTGGTTTCATTGGTTTTCTCTATTTTGTATTCTCTATTTCATTAATTTCTGTTCTAAATCTATTATTTCCTTCCTTCTGTTTGCCTTAGGTTTAGTTTCTCTTTCTCCAGTGTCTTAGGATGGAAGGTTCGGTTATTGATTTGAAATCTTTTCTTTTTTCATGTAGACATTTACAGCTATGTTTTCCTCCAGGCACTGCCTTAGCTGTGTAAGTTTTGGTATATTGTATCTTCATTTTCATTCATCTTGAAATATTTTTTGATTTCCATTTTTATTTATACTTTGATCTATTGGTTATTTAGGATTGTGTTGTTTAGTTTTCAAATATTTATGAGTTTTCCAAATTACTTTCTGCTATTGATTTCTAATGTAATTCCACTGTGGTCAGAGAACATACTTGTATTATTTCAATAATTTTAAATTTATTAATGTTTGTTTTATGGTCTGACATATAGTCTATCTGGAGAATACTCCATGTGCATTTGAGAAGAATGTACGTTTTGATGTTGTTGAGAGGAGTGTTCTACAGCAGATTCTATTTTTAAAGTCATTATGGAAAATTTCAAATGAATACAAAAGTAAAGACAGCTTATGATGAGCTCTTCATGTACTCACCACTCAGTTTCAACAATCTCATGGCAACTTTTAGGAGTTTTGACAGATAATACCTCAGTGGTTCCCAATCACTGCAACAACTTGGATTCTCTGGTCAGTGATGGCTTCTCAAAATGAGGTCAAGAGGTACACAGACCTTTTGGCATACTGCCAAAATGTCCCCTGCCCAAAAGTTGAGGGGCAAGTTCTGAGTAGTAGGTGATCTGTTGGACCTCCAAAAATGTTAAAGACAAAGGGAAAACAGAATTGAGCCTTGTCAAAATTTTATGGTATGTATAGTAGACAGTCAAATAACAGATTCCCTGAGGATCTTGGAGGAAATATTTTTAATGCAAAGCTAGGTTTTACATCAGGCTGTTTGCTAAAGTAATTGCTTGTAAAGTGTTAGCTTGTCTAAACATTTGTTAAAACTTTATGGCCATATATTAGCATATCTTTGTAGAGTGTTGAGCAGATACTTTGTGGTTTTTGTTTGGGTACTATCGGTTAAGTACAGATCATGGCAGGTCTCAGTTACTACTTGTTCTTATTTGTTCCAAGGTCATACTTCTAACACCTCTTTTATTTCAGTAAACATATTAAAATATTTATTTTGCTTTATTTTCTAACATCTTCAGTCTTTTGTGAATGTTTCTATAGCTTCTTTTTTCTCCTGACTTCTGCTCAAGTGACTTGTTTCCTCGTGTGTCTTATAATTTATCGTGAGATTGTATTCCACAGACCCTATCTGTAATAGTTCTTTGACTTGGGTTTAAGATATAATCCTCAAGTGAATATGTACATTTGCTTTTACAGGCACCTGATATATTAGCAATGCAGGATGTCCTTAAAGTAAATTATTAGTTTTGTGCTTCCAGGATTCTCAGATGGTGTACCTTCTGATTCTAAACCTGTGTGAGGGTCAAATGCAAATTCTTAAACATATTTTTCTCCTCTTCACTCAGAGGAAAGGTCAAGAGAGACAAGTTCCCTTAATAACTCAAGAGAGAAAGGATGTTTTTCCCCTGGATTACCCAATTAGCTGTGGCTTTCAGGATCTCAGCCTTCTAAACAAAGGTCTCCAGGTAGACTTCTCACCTGTGTGGTTGCTAGACTTTGCCTCCCTTTCCCCTCAACCAAACTACTTAAATGGAAACTCTGGCCCCCGGATAGGGGTTTATATTTTGTCATATTGCTAAGAATGGGAAACAATAGTCTTGGTTTTTTTACATTTAGAATTTTATTTCAGCTATGGGATGCCTGGGTGGCTCAGTTGGTTAAGCGTCTGCCTTTGGCTCAGGTCATGATCCCAGGGTCCTGGGATTGAGTCCCATATTGGGCTCCTTACTCAGTGGGGAGTCTGCTTCATCCTCTGCCTACCACACCCCCTGCTTGTGCACTCTCTCTCTCTCTCTGAAGAATAAATAAATAAATAACATCTTTAAATAAGTGAATTTTATTTCAACTAGAACTTATTTCTGTGATTAGTTTGAGGTAGGGCTAAATTGCACTTTTGTAGACTTAAACAGCATAAAAGGAAAGGTACAATAGAAAATTGGCACTGAATGAGGATTTGTTAGGAACTTTGATGAGCTCACCTTTAGGGACAAATGATACAGCAAATATCAGGTAATACACAGATTGCCTTCATTCCTTTGACTACTGTCTGCTACCCACCCTAGTCCTCGTTCCTTTTGATGCAAAAGGTTGAAATGACAGTTATTCTTTTTTTGTAGTGCTTTGCTCACTGCATTTCCTGTTCTCATACCCTAGCTTTTTCCTGATGAGCTGTCCTTTAAGAAAAGCTTCTATTTGCTCTTCATTGTTTTACACCCCTAATTCCTCCAGGAAGGTGGGACCTGAATAAAAATGGGCAATTAGGATGGTGGAGAGATCCAAAAATTTTAGACTGAGTTTGGGTCCATGTAAAACTAATATGAGGCTGCTGATAAAAGAGTAAGTATTGAATATTCAAGCCCATCTAAATACAGAAACTTAGAACCCAAGATAAATCCCATTACAATTAACTTTGAAGAACCATTCTAATTGTTTAATATATCAAATATGTAATAAATAAATAAGCCATTGACTAGAGTGTAAAGGTGGTTTTGTTCTAGAGAGATTTCAGTTACAATGCACAGCCTTTTGGAACCAAGAGAACACGAAAATGGAGACTATCTTCTGTTTAAAGATTAAAATACCCAACTTTGGTTCCCTTCCTACTCTTTGATTGGAATAGAAAAGTTTGCTCTCTTTCCTTTTTGAAGACACTGAATTTTATTACAACCTAAATATTATAATTAAATCGCATCTTTGTGATGGAAGTTCTAATATTCTATTTTTACCTTTTCCTGCAGTGAAGTCTAGATATCCCTTTTCTTATATTCTGCCTCTCTACTCAGAATGTTCCCTGTTTACTTATCTCCACCTGGCTGGTCATCAGATAGCATTTGTCATTGTGTTTTCATAGTCCTAACTTAAGACATTCCAAGAACTACATACTCCTGATAGTTCTTACAGTCACTATTACAATAATTCTTCACTCTCCCTCCATGTCCCATATATGTGCTTGGCTGAGCACTCCAGAATCATAGCAACTTCAGAGACGTTATCTAATAAGAAGTTGGCTTTCCTACCCCAGCTTTACGGAGTCATCAATGACATATAACATACGTAAGTTTAAGGTGTACAATGCAATGACCTGATACAAGTATATATTGTAAAATGAGGACTGTAGTAAGGTTAGTTAACCCCTCCCGGGTATGCCTTTTTAAGTTTGTCTTTGAGATCTAACCTAGATGTTTTTCCTACATAATCTTTTTTACATAAATTGTGCAGAACTACAGTGAAGCCTCTAAAAACAAGTGGCTGCTCTCATCTCAAGAATCGGCCTAGAGGGATGTTTGGCAATCATCTATGTCTTCTCAAGGTGTTCCAAGAATTTGGAAAGAACCCGACTTACCTCTGTCTATAACCTGTCTTCCAATAACCCACTCAAATTCAGAAGCTGGACTTCTCACCTGCATCTGGGAAAGAAACTGAGAATGGCATCATGTTGGGACATTTTAAAGGCCATCTCAGACATCTGAAAGACTGATAGGCTGTCACTGGTAGGATTCCTTTGGCAGGCCTTATAGTTCAATCTGATGCAGAGCAAGGATCACAGGTCTTAAAACCAGATGGTCTTGGGTGCAAATCCTAATCCCTCTACCAGCTGTGTCGTTTGCTACAAGTCATTTTAACCTTTTTGAATCTCAATTCCCTCTTCTGAAAAAAATGGAGTTAATGCTACCTGCCTCATAATATTGTTTTGAGGATTAAAAAATAATGTTTGTGAATGATGACCCCCAAAGTATCCAGGTCCTAATCCCTGGAACCTGTGAATGTTACCTTATATGGCAAAATAAAGACTTGGCACATGTGATTATTGGAGGAAGTCCTTGGGAGGATGTGACCTCATCAGCTGGACCCAGACAATCAGAGGCTCCTCACTCTCCCCTGTGCTCAGAATATACATTCTGCCCCCATTTCCACAGAGGGAGCCATTTTCAAGGATGCAGCCTTGAGAGAATAATGTGTTTTTGAGGCCGTCTGGATAGTGTATGTGATCAAACCCAGTTAAGGCCTCTGTATAAACCTTTTTTTTAAGATTCTGCTAGGCAAGTATGGAGATCTACTCAGCTTGCAGCTGCCTGAGACAAGTCTTGTAGGAAGTTCCCTTGTTTATTACAACTGTCATCTACCAATCTGGAGCAGTCTGCCTCTTTCTTTGGTCTCTCCTTGCCCTCCACATATGGGGACCAATTTGCAAACCAATAGTAATTAAGTCAAAGATCTTAAAATGGGGAGATTGTCCTGGATTATGTGGGTGGGCCCTAAATTCAATCATAAGTATCCTTATAAGAGGGAGGCCAAGAGAGAGTTGACTACAGAGGAAGACAATGTGCCTACTGAAGCAAGATGCTTTGCAGATGGAGGCAGGAGCCACAAGCCAGGGAATGGAGCTCTAGAAGTTTAAAAAAGGCAAGGAAACTATTCTCCTCTAGAACCTTTGGGAGAGTGTGGCTTTGCCCATAAATACCTTGATTTTAGCTTAGTGAAAAGGATTTCAGACTTCTGACTTCCAGACTCTTAGAGAATAAATGTATGTTGTTTTAAGCCACTATGTTTGTGGCAATATGTTACAGCATCTGTAGGAAACATATACAGCATATTACGTCCTGGGACATAGTAAATGTTTAATAACTATTGTTGCCTCCTCACCTTCCCTGTTACATTCATATGCTAGCCACCATTAGTTGAACACTCACTGCATCAAGGTGACAGCACCTGCAGCTTCAGAATCACCTGAGGAGCTTCTGGAACAAGCGTAAGTTCCCAGAGGTTCTGATTCTGTAGGTTTGGGGAAGAGCCTGGGAATCTGCATGTTCCCCTATGATGCCCCCCTCCTCTGAAATTCTGATGCAAATGTTTTGTACCCCACAGTTTAAGAAACATTGCCTATGGCCAAAAATGATCTGCAGTCACTGCCAAGGTTACCCCAAGGCCATGAAGACAAGCAGGAGGAGGCTCTCACACAAAGGCAGGTTAAGAGAAAAGCTGTAGAAATCTGTCCTCATTAGGGGCATCCTCCTATATACCAGACCTGCCTTTCTAGAGGATCTGTACAGGACCCTCCTAGGAGTGAGGCAGACTATCAAAATGTCTTTTCCTGGAATCTATAAAAATGGTCACTGGCAAAGCGTTGGCAATCCTCCTAAGAACAGATGGAATTCTACATTTCTTTCAATCACAAACAGTTCAAATATACACGAACAGTCTTGGAGTCAAAGAGAAGGTGCCTAACTGAACTGCAAACAACAATGCCCTGTTTTCAACTTTATGACTTTATTCCTACTTGAGATTAGTTATACGGGGTGCTAAGGACATAGCCTGTACTGGGCACTTTATGTACTTTAAATAATTATATAATTTCATTTAATCTTCTTGACAGCTGGGAGGTTGGTTATTTTTCATTTTATAGGTAGGAAAACTGAAGCTCAGAGAGGTTCAGCAAATTGCTTGAGGTCACACAGTTGATAAGTGCTGAGGGAGGGCTCCACATTCTATGAATGGAAGAATTCTGGATCACCACAGGGTACAACCTGACCCACACAGCAGCATTGCTCTGCCAGGGTCAACTGGTGTCCCTGTAGGAGTGAGGGACACCAGAGCCATCTGTGTTTGTCAATTATTTCATAATCTTTGGTGTTATATAGTTTCTGTTTTCAAATAAAAAGATGACCATCTGTATTAGTTTGCTAGGGCTGCCATAACGAAATACCAGAGTGGGGGACTTAAGTTTATTTTCTCATAGTTCTGGAGGCTGGAAGTCCAAGATCAAGGGGTTAGCAGAGTTGGTTTCTGCTAAGACCTCTCTCTTTGGCTTGTAGATGGCCACCTTCTTCCTGTGTCCTCACATGGTCTTCCTTCTGAGTGTGTCTGTGTCCTAACGGCCTTTTCCTATAAAGACATTAGTTATATGGGATTAGAGCCCACCTAATGACCTCACTTAACTTTAATTACCTCTTAAAAGACCCTATGTCCAAATACAGTCATATGCTGAGGCACTGGGGTTAGAAATTCAACATACGAATTTGGGGAGGACACAATTCAGCTTTTACCTGCCTTTGGTCCTATTCAAGCTTCCTCCCTCCCCCACCAGCCATTTCTCCTCCTTATTCCCCCATTCTCCCTTTGAAATGCCCAGTCACCTCTGAACGAACTGAACTTGAACTCCATTCACTGTGGACCCTTCCCTACTGCAATAGTGTATTGTTGATTACAATCTGTCCTGACCGTTTTAATTCACGTCTGGCTTTTTTAATCTTTGACACTGATGATGACAAAATGTCCTCTTAAGTCTTAGGGTAGGGGATGTTCTCAAATTGAAAGTCGTGAAAGATAGGTTTTCATTGCTCCTTAGAAACAAAATTCTGAGGGATACATACACAGACACACACAGACACACACAGACACAGATACACACACACACACACACACACACACAGAAACCAAGGAGAAAAAGTGAAAGTGAATCAAGGGACCAGAGACTTTCCACTAGGGAGGAACTGATTAAAAATGCAGCAGAAAACCAGCAGAGGAGGGAACTACCCCATCTTTCCTGGTGTCTAGTCACATCTACCTCCATGCCCCCGGGGATGAGCAGGTGGAGGAAGTGGAGAGCAGAGGCCAGACCAAGAGACATGCCCTGGGCCATTAGCTGGTATTTGTAGACAAACTGGCTTTTTATTCTTTCCCTGTTCCCCATCCATCCTATCTCAAAAATTAAAAACTAAACTAGACTTAACAAATGATGGGGAAGGAAGCATTGGCAGTAGAAAGATCTCTGATCAGAAAGTGACAAGGAAATGGGTTTTCCTTCCCGGTCTGCCACTCACCAGCCATGTGATTTTAGGTAAGTTGTTTTGCATCTGAGCCTCAGTTTCCTCATCTGTAAAATGAGAGGGTTGGATTAGATGATTCCATTTCATTCAGATGTATTTATCAAATATTTATTATGTACCCATCACAGTGCTCAACTCTGGGGCTACAAAGATCAGTAGAACCCAGTTCTTGCCTTCATGCAGGTGAGGGAGTGAGTGCTAGAGAGTGTCATGGAAGCTACTGATCAGTGCATGGGGCCTGAGCACAGAGGAATATGAGTTAAAGAAGGCTAGAAGGGACTCAGAGTCTACCTAAGCAGGGCAGGGTTAGCGTACATGAAGGTCAGGTAAAGGATATTGGTCAGAAGGGGGAATTTGGGGATTTGCAAATTTCAGGTGTAGAGAAATTCTGGCTGGTGACAAGATTACATTGCATGGACTTTAAATTTTGAATGTATGATTTAGCTACTCATATTTGAGCTCCTACCAGTAACCCCTTATGATAAAACAAAGTTCACAGCAGTAGTCACTGGTGGCCAGTCTTTCGGTGGTCTTTGATGATCTGTCAGAATCTAGACTCTCTCAGAAGGGTCTGCAGTTTTGCTTCTCTGTGTCAGGGCTGTATTAACATTGAATTGCCCATCTAGGCCACTCTAGACTACATATGATGCTAAGCCACAGCTCCATGTCTGCTGTTGTGTTTAGCTGCCAAAACTTGCATCGATGACCATCATACTGTTGCAGGTCTTTTTTATTTTGATTCTTTCAATCCCAATTTTGAAAAAATATTCAAATATAGAAAAGCTGGATGATTGGTGCACTACATATCCTTAAACACTTCACCCAAATTAACCAATTATCAATAATTTGCCACTTTCATGATGTTTGTGTGTATTGTCTATGTATATGTGTATTCAATGTGTGTACATATATATGTGTGTGTGTATATACACACATATATAATCAGTATATATTTTTCTGAAACATTTGAAAGCTGCAGACATTGTGACACTTCATCTTTAAATCTTTCAGCATGCATCTCTTGAGAAAAAACATTTCCTCCTACACAACCACATTATTATCCCATCTGAAAAAATTAACATTAACTCAATAATGTCATCTAGTATGCAATCCATGTTCACACCTCCCCCAAAATGTCTTTCATAGCATTTTTTTTTCCTGATCAAGGATTTAATCAAGTTTCTTGACTCGCGTTTGGTTATTACATCACTTTAGTTTCTTCGAATCTGGAATGGTCCTCTTGCCTTTTGCTTCTGTTTTGGTTTTCCATGGCACTGACTTTGTAAGGGAGTCCAAGCCAATTGCCTTGTAGAATATCCCATTCTGTGGATGTGTCTGATGGATTCCTTATGTTAAGCATGTCTGGCTAGTGCACACCCCAGGTGATGTTGCATATCTGTTATTGACTCACATCAGGAAGCACAGAATATCTGGATGTTACTCTGATGATCACTTGGTTATAGGGATGATCACCAAATCTCATCCATTGTAAAGATATGCTTTTCTTTCTGTAATTGCTCAGTCATCTGCAGGGTGACACTTGTGGATCTGTCTTTTCAGGTGGTCGTCTCTGAGAGAAACGGATGGGGAGTGAGAAGAGCAGAATAGGATGGGAAAGGAAAGGATGGTGGAGGAAAGCCAAAGGAAGAAAACCAAGGGGAGACACAGGAGGGGAAATTGGAACAGTTTTCATAGTCTTGAGCAAATTAAAGGATTGAAAACAAAACTATTATGTCACGTTTAAAATTATATGTAAAGCTTCCTGTAAATAGTGTGGGGAAAGAAAAAAATGGAAGCTGTGAATAAAAGAGCTGAGGGCAGACTGAGGTTGCTTCCCTACTTTATTGGACACTGACCCTGACTTAGGTTCAGTGACGATAAAATAAACTGCAACAGTAATCACTGAATTAGCATTGTTGACATTCCCACCTAGTAAATTTTCCTACTTCTTAATTATGCCTTTATTTTAGATGTGACTCTTTATTTTAATTATATCCAATTATATGTAATTGCATATTCTTAGCTCATTTCATTATGGCTATGAGCAGAGAAGCACTTTGCCAAAAAGAATGTGTTGACTTTCTGAATATTCTCTTTATTCCTCTTTCCAGCTGCCAGTGTGTGCAGAGGTGGTTGAGTTCATACATATATATGTTTCCCACTATCAAATGCATCACTGTGGCATATATTCTTTGACATTGCTCCTATTGAGAGGTGGGGGTCTATGTCCTCTCCCCTTGAAACTGAGTAGGTTTAAAATCAAGAGAGTGCAGTGGAAGTGACATTATGTGACATCCAAGTATAGGTCATAAAAGTTGATGCAGCTTCTGCTTTGCCCTTGGGAATATTCACTCTTGACACCTCCAGCTGCTTTGTATGCAGCCTGACAACCCTGAGGCCACCATACTAGCAGGAATATCAAATCAACTCCCGAGGAGACCATGGGAGAGGCCCTGAGATTGCCGAGAGGGGTGCCTAGGTGCCTAGGTGCCTTTGATGATCACTTGGTTATAGGGATGATCACCAAATCTCATCCATTGTAAAGATATGCTTTTCTTTCTGTAATTGCTCAGTCATCTGCAGGGTGACACTTGTGCATCTGTCCTTTTCAGGTGGTCGTCTCTGAGAGAAACGGATGGGGAGTGAGAAGAGCAGAATAGGATGGGAAAGGAAAGGATGGTGGAGGAAATGCCTCAGATGCTTCAGCCTCTCCCCTCCTACTACTCCAGCTCTAGCTACCAACTGCTGGATGTTGCTTTAAGCAATTATGCTTGGGCTGATTTATTGTATGTGCAATAGCAACAGTCCCTTGTCTTTCCAGTTTGTCACCTTCTAAAGTGCTAGATTGCTGTTCTGATTGGTTTCAAAAGCTAAAGTGACCTAGTGAACCAGACCTAGGGAATGTGGCTATTAGGATGTATCCTAATACAGGTCCATTGATCAAATCATTGTCCCCAGAGCTCTCCTTTTGTTGTGGTTGTGTCTTGAAACTTTGGCCCCCCTTTGCTTACTTAGCAGTGACTGTCTTCTCCTAACACCCACAGGTCAGAATCTGAACAGACAAGAACAATGCAGAGTAAGTCTAATTTAAATTAGCGTGATGGCAAGGGCCTGAATTTTGGACTCAGAAGTGTTGCCTTTGGGGTCTCTGCCTCTCTGCTTGGTTTTGCCATTGGAAGGACATCACCATCCCTTGAGCCTCAGTTCTTCCTCTCTGAGCTGGGAACAATACCTCTCCTACCTATTTCACCAGGTCATTGAGAAAGGCATATGTGATAACGTATTTGAAAATATTTTGTGAATTGTAACATAGTGACTAAATGTAAGAGATGATCATCATTGCTGACAAGTTATTCATCAGCTTTAATTTCTTCAGCTGCAAGGTGGGAAAAACAGCACCACATTCCTCCTACTCTCATCAGAACGCTGCTACAAACAAACATCTGCAATAAAGAAGATGTAGTTCGGGGCTCCTGGGTGGCTCAGTTGGTTAGTTATCTGCCCTCGGCTCGGGTCATGATCTCAGGGTCCTGGGATCAAGACCCCCATCGGAGTACCTGCTCAGCGGGGAGTCTGCTTCTCCCTCTCCTCCCTGCTTGTGCTCTCTCTCCCTATCTCTGTCTTTCTCCCAAATAAACAAATAAAAAATCTTTTAAAAAAAAAAAGATGTGGTTCATATATACAATGGAATATTACTCAGCCATCAGAAAGGATGAATACCCACTATTTGCATTGACATGGATGGAACTGGAGGGGATTACGCTAAGTGAAATAGGTCAATCAGAGAAAGACAATTATATGGTTTCATTCATATGTGGATGGAGGACATTAGGGGAAGGAAGGGAAAACCAGAGGGGGAGACGAACCATGAGAGACTATGGACTCTGGGAAACAATCTGAGGGTTTCAGAGGGGAGGGGGTGGGAGGATAGGGTAAGCCTGGTGATGGGTACTAAGGAGGGCATGTGTTGTAATGAGCACTGGGTGTTATATGCAAATAAGGAACCATAGAACACTACATCAAAAATTAATGATGTACTGTATGCTGGCTAACTGAACATAATAAAAAAATACCTAAAGTCAGTTGTGATTGGGGTGGTGGGAGGAGAGGCCAGGGTGAAATGTGTTCAGTAAAATACAGGGTGTCTTTCAACAAATGTACATTGAGTAGCTACTATGTCTAGGCACTAAGCTGGATTCTGAGCATACAATCAAGAAATGGTCCTTACTCTCAAGGAGGTTATTGTCTAGTGGAATGTTATGACACATAAGGAGTCTATTTCAATATAGTTTATTAAGAGGTAAGATTAGAGAGAGCAACCAAGGTGGGCTCAGTTCTCATGGGTGGCAATGTAGCATGGTGGTGAAGAGCTCAGAGTCTGCACCCAACTGTTTGGGTCTGAATCCTGCTTCTACCACTTATTGCTCTCTGACCTTGGAAAAGCTATTAAGATCCCTGTGCCTCAGTTTTCTCATTGGTAAAAGGAGAATACTAACTAATCTCAGAGAATTGCGCAAGAGCTACATGGGCCAATGCATGAAAAGCATTTAGCACAATGTCCGGAACACAGAATAAACACTCAAAAGTGTGATGTATTATTATTTTTTAAAGATTTTATTTACTTGAGAGAGAGAGCAGGAGGAGGAGCAGAGGCAGAGGGACAAGCAGACTCTGTGCTGAGCTCGGAGCATGACATGGGGCCCCATCCTAGGACCCTGAGATCATGACCTGAGCTGAAATCAAGAGTTGGTCGCTTAACTGACAGAGCACCCAGGCATCCCAAAACTATTATTATTATTACATAGTGCTGTGGAGCCTATACAATGTGGAGCCCATGAGGTGTGGAATCAGGAGAGGCTTCCTAGAGGCAGTGACATCTCAGAGGAGATCTGAAGGATGATAGGAATTAGCAGGTCAAGGGGCAAGGTATTGGGAGTGAGGGAGAGGCAGAAAGAACAACCAGATTCTTTAAAACACTGCTTTCTCAAACTTTCATGTGCAGAAAAGTCTTCTAGGAATCTTGTTTAAGTGCAGACTCTGATTCAGTTGCTCTGGAGTGAAACATTTCTAACAAAGTTCCCAGGGAATGCTAATGATGCTGGTCCCTGTTCTATGCTTCCACTCAGTAGCAAGGTTCTAACTGGGTGAAAAATCTTAAAAGGAAACTGTAAGCTATTTAGGGAGAGCTGGTGTGCAAACTGCTGGAAATGGGGGTTGGGAGCTGTGGTGCCAGGTAGAGAGAGAGAGATCAGGAGAGATATCTGTATTACTGATCACCGCCTAAGGGGCTAGATCACAAAGGGACTTACAAGAAAAGAAAAACGAAATTTAGAACAGTATAAAGGGCTTTAGCTGCCAAATGGAAAAAAGAGTCTGGAGGGAAACTCCACTGGAAGAAATGAGACCAACTGAGGCTTTCCCCCTTAAGTACAGTGAGAGATGGTGGTGGCCTGAACTATGGCAATGGCCTTGGGGATGGGGAAGAGTGGGGGATTCAAGAACTATCAGAAGATCAGATCAACAACTTGGTGATTGATTTGATTGGAGGGTAAAGGGATGGAGAACACAAGGAAGACAGGCATGAGGTTATTAAGTTCGATGCAGCCACTAACAGTCAAGCCCATGGAGAACAACTGCTCACTAGTGGCACATATGGGCAATGTGTTCTCCATCTTAGATGCTCTTGCTACTTTTGGCAATTGTTGACCTGCTGTCTTCAAACTACCTTAAACTCTCAATTTCTACTAACTACTAGTAGAGAAACACAGAGCCAGGGAAGTAAATCTGTACTTCAAAATTTAGCACTTACTCTCTTATTTTTTGTTCATTAGTTGTGTAGGGTGTGTTGGCCTTCCCAAAGTAGCTATTACTTTTTGAGGGCAAGGGCTGTGTCAGATCTATTGTTTCTCTTCTCCAGAGTGCTGATGACCAAGTAGGCACTTAATACATGCTAGGTGACTATTTGATAGAATAAGATGATTACACATTAATACCATTTATTATCTCATAAAATTATTAAAATAATAATGCCTGTAAGGTGTTGAGTGTTTTACTTGCATTATAAATGCCATCATTGGGACACCTGGGTAGCTCAGTCGGTTGGGTGGGCAGCTCGTGATTTTGGCTCAGGTCATGATCTCAGGGGTCCTGGGATCGAGCCTTGGGCCTCACAATGGGCCCCACGCTCAGTGGGGAGTCTACTTGAGGATTCTCTCTCTTCCCCTCCCTCCTGTTTGCGCTCTCTAAAATAAATAAATACATCTTTATAAAGAAATAAATGCCATCATCTTCTTTTATTTATCTGAATCATCTGAGACCCTTGCATCCAGGCAGTTTGGATAATAAACTTGTTTGACTTGGGCTGCCTGGGTGGCTCAGTTGGTTAAACGACTGCCTTCGGCTCAGATCATGATCCTGGAGTCTCCGGATCCAGTCCCACATCGGGCTCCCTGCTCGGCCGGGCGTCTGCTTCTCCCTCTGACCCTCCACGCTCTCATGCTCTCTCTCTCTCTAATAAATAAATAAAAATCTTAAAAAAAACAAAACTTGTTTGACTACAGCCTCATTGAATTAATGTTAATAGAATGGAAGCCTACCCTATTACTGTCGATCTCTACTGCCATCTATTGTTCATGTACTTACCAAGTTCACATAATCGGCATCCCCTCTATTCTTTGCTATTGTATATTTGTTTTCTGCGGATCTCAGGGGCTTTCTTTGCTTTGAGCTTAAACCCAGAGTAGATGCAATTTTCTAAGAGTTTCCAGTGTTTCCTTATAGCAATCCAGCATGATACTGACAACTTTCTCTTGTGGGCAAAAAGTTTACGCCTTTATGGAATATTAAACACTTTTAAATGTAATGACACAATGGTTTTTTCATAGGCTTTTTTGTTTTTTGTTTTCAGTTAAACTAAAAGAAAAGGTCATGGAATTTTTGGAGAATTTTTCCCTACCTCTAGTAGACATCATTAAATTAAGACAAGACATATTGGCTACATTCCATTCAGGGTGTAAATCTTACTCATCCTTCAAGGTCATTGTTTCAAATGATACCTTCTCCATAAAACTTTCCCTGATTGTTTATTCTGGAAGTAAATTCTTAATTGGTAATTGTTATAATGAGCCACAAAGTGGAAGGACAACAAAAATCCCAATTAAAAAAATAGCTTTATAAACCAATTCCCTCATTCTCCCTTTTCTGTTGGTTCCTTTTTTCTTTTGCAGACAAATAAAGCTGGCCTCTCAGCTGTAACAATTTTATAAAGTGTTTTTGTTTTAATAAGATTTTAGGAAGGGCAAGGGCACATGCAAGGACACTGTTGGTGGTTGATCTGGTGAGATTTTAGGCAATTAACTTTGTCTTTGATTGCTGTGCGACTTTAGCCTACTAGCTGTCCTTAGGTACTAGATGGTGGGGATTTCAAAGGTTAATGGACTGACAGCAGACCAGGACTCAAACCCTTGCATATTTCCCCTCTAATTCTCTATTTTATAATGAAAATAGTTTGGGGGAGGGCCTAAACAAAGAGAACTTATTTAAGTAAATTTCCGGCGTAATTTAGGTATCTGGGAGTAGTTCGGTGGCACTGTATCTAACGGGGAGGCTGTGTGGTGGTGTCAAAGCCCCAGTACCTTGATTTCATAGATCTAGACCGAAGTCCAGTCTCTGCTACAGATTAACTGTTTTAGCAAGTCACTTGAGTTTCCTCACTGGATAGGATTAATCTTTTCCTCTTCTGTGCATTGTATGTTATTTCTACCAAGGTCGCTCTCATAGGTGTTTGCATGCTTTTCCTTTTCCTTGCTCAAGGTCACAGAACCTTGGCGCGGCGCTCTCTGGGAGTCGGCCGCGCCCGGCGCTGGGTTTCTCCCTTACACCTGGAGGATTCTCTACCGTCACAATCACTCATTCGATCCCACACTTGTCATCTCACGGCGAATGGACGAAAATCATCACAATTAACGACAGCCCCACGCTATGAAGAGCGCTTGGAGGAGGGATTACTACTCAAGTGCAGGGAGGCAGACAAGGACCTCTTCTCGTCGTTCCATCTTCCCCGGCCTTTTCTGATATGGAATATCTAGAGGGATGCGAGGTACCGCGGTAGACATGAACGTAAAGAGCTTTTTCCTGGTAGGAACACAAATCTTGGAGGTCTGTGTTCCCGGAAGCACCCTGTTGGGGAGGGGACTGACTTCCGGCTCTGACTTCCCTGTCTTCCGAGTTTCGAGCTCCACCGCTTCCGCCCGGAGTTACCCTAGGCTCCGGCTCCCAGCAGCTACTTCCGCCAGGAGTCCCTAGCAGCTCGGTGTTGAAAACTCGCTCCAAAGCGGCCTCCTCTTTCTCCCTTCAGCCTGCCCCGCAGAGGCCGGGTCCCCAGGTGGCGGCGGCGGCTGCTGGGCCTGTCGCGGAGCGTTCTCTTCGCCCGAGACCTGGGCCGGCGGGCACCAGGAGTGCGAGAGGGACGCCCGGGCCTGGCCCAGCCCCAGCCCTCGTCTTCCCGCGGCCAGTGACGGTGACCGCAGGCCTCGCCGCGCCCACCCGAGCCTGGGGCGGGGCCCGGCCTCCCCGCCCCGTCCCCGCCCCTCGGGCCTGCCCCGAGCCGGGTCATTCTCCTCCCCAGCCCTGCGGCGGTGTCTGCACCTCGGACCTCCGGGCCTCGGCAGTCCCGTGGCCCCGGCCGCGGGGGAACATGGAGTTTGCGGAGCTGATTAAGACCCCACGGGTGGACAATGTGGTGCTGCACCGGCCTTTCTATCCCGCCGTCGAAGGGACCTTGTGTCTGACTGGTCACCACCTGATCCTGTCCTCCCGGCAGGACAACACGGAGGAGCTGTGGCTCCTCCATTCAAACATCGACGCCATCGACAAGCGGTGAGTGCCTCTTCCACCCCCTTTACGTAGGGAGCCTGGTGGATGTCTGCGGCCACGCGTCCCAGTGTTTTCCTTGCGCCCCCTCGCCTAACCCGCCAGCAAAATGAGCCTTCTCCGGCCTAGATTGAGGATATGAATTTTAGAAAGCAGAAAACCATCCCAGTGAGATGCCTGATTTCCATTACATCTGAATGGAATTCCCAGGGTTATCATATGGTTGTTATCAGCTTGATGATCACTTTTGGTACATAACATCATTTGGGTGGATTTTTAACCTTTTTTAAAAAACATTTCTTCTTGCAGCATCATATTCCTTGGATTATTAACTGTCCGCCACAGTTCCATGAAGTGGTTGAATGTGATTTAGGTAAAGTCTTTACTTGCCTCTTTTGAGGACAACTCAAAGAACTTAGTATGTAGTGTCTAAATTCCACAAAACTTTTTTTTCTTTCCTTCAAAAATGGTTAGTTTATCATATTTCTCACCTTCCTTGTCATCAATTGAATACTTCCTACTATGGGAGATTATAATATCTTTTATTTATCCTTACTAAGTTCTGCTTTTGGGAAAAAAACAAAACAAAACAGAATTGGCTCTTAAGTAAAGGTATTAATTAGTTAACCTCTTTTTTTTTTGCACCCCAGACTCTGTCTTTCCAATGGGGTAGTGTCTCAGAGTCGTAAAGTTATACTTCTGTCTGTAGTCAAAATTCTTATTTTCCCAATGGCTCTGTGTACTTAACTCTAGCTAGGAGAAGGTGAATTGATTATCCAGTTTACACTAAAGTATAAATGAATGACAACAGCTTTTTTAATTATCTCTCAAGAGAATTTGGATATTAAGTAGATTCCTAGAGAGGTTATGCCTTAAAAGATGGTAATTTCCAGTGATAGAATTGAAAACGGTAGGGATGAATTGTTGACAGATATATTTATTTTTTCACGCAGAGGACTCCTACTAGACTCCTCAGATCACCTTCTCCCGTGTAAAAGTTTTCAATGGTCTCTCCTGGCCTGCAGAATATAAACCTTCTACTCTGTCATTTGTGGTAGTCCATGTCTGGCCCTAACTTACTTTTCCCACCTCATGAACCCTTTTTTTTTTTTTAAGATTTTATTTTATTTATTTTAAAGAGAGCACAAGTGGGGTGGGGGGGCAAAGGGAGAGGCAGTCTCCCTGCTGAGCAAGGACCCTGATGCTGGGCTCCTTCCCAGGACCCTGGGATCATGACCTGAGCCCAAGGCAGCTACTTAACTGACTGAGCCCCCCAGGCGCCCCTCATGAACCCTTTCTATTAGCCAGTCCTCACTCTTATTTTTGCTCACTGTGTCCTGCATTCTCATGTCTGTATCTTACTGCTGCTCCTCCTTCTGCCTGGAATGCCTTGTTCCTCCCAAGTTTGTTAAAGATTTATTTAATGTCTTTATGTTCTCGGCATTTTGTGAGGCATGAAGAACACCAAGATGAATAAAGTATAGTTCTTATCTTTCAGGAGTTCATAGTCTATCATCCAATCAGTACTCATTTAATCAATGTGTAGTATAACCCTTTTAACTGCCCCCTCTTTTTTAGTTTCTTCTGTTAATTTCCGCAACTAGAAGTAATTCTCCTCACCTTGAAATCTTTTAACTCTTTAATTATGCCTCTTTAATAAGTATGTATTAAAATTTGTATTTTGGTATTTACACATATGTTAGATCCTTGAAGCCAGGACTTATATTTGGTTAATTTTTCTCTCTTTCAAAACTCCTAACTTGGGCAGATAGGCACACAGGGAGTATGATCGGTGATGCCACAGAATACAAATTAGAATTTCTCCTTACCACCAGCTCCCTTTTCTTTTTTTCTTATTTTATGGTTGCTTTTCAGGCTTTCATTTCATATTTACCCAGCATCTACTACATGCTAGGCCTGGTAGAGCTTAAAAAATATATGTAAGACATGACCTTTTAATCTGTTAGGGGAGAAATGACAAACTGTATATACATTTATCTTTTTCCCAGAAGCAGCCTTTTGTGATGGAAAGAGCATGAGCTAGGCGGTCAGATTAGAGTTTAATTATTGCTCTCAAGAAATACTTCCATGTGTCTTCTGTGTGCTGGGCACCATCTGGGCTCTGCAGGTACAGTGGTGACTAAGAGGGTTGAAGAGCTTGTGTAGTAGTAGAGGAGATAGACATTCAAATAAATCGGAAAATAAGTAAATAACAGTGTCAGGTAATAAGTGCCAGGAGGGAAAATAGAGGAAGATGGAGGATAGAGAATGCCAGGAGGCAGTGTTCTTTGAAGGAATTTCAGAAAAGACAACTGACATTTAAATGAATGACATCGCCTGGGTGGCTGAGTCGGTTAAGTGTCTGCCTTCTGCTCAGGTCATGATCCCAGAGTCCTGGGATAGGGCCCCTGCTTGGCGGGGAGCCTGCTTCGCCCTCTGCCTGCCTCTCCCCCTGCTTGTGCTCTCTCTTGTTCACTGTCTGTCAAATAAATAAACACTTTAAAAATAAATGAATGAATGACATCTGATGGAAGAGAGGAAGCTAGCAATGTGACTATCAGAAGAAAGAGCATTCCAGCCAGAGGGAACAGCCAATGCAAAGACAGGAACTGGCCTGGCATGTAGTGGGAAGAACAAAGAGGCCAGTGTGGCTGGAGGGCAGTGAGCAAGGGTAGAGGCTAGGGGTGTAGCAGAAACTGGTCCGAGAGATAAGCAGGGGGCAGGTGGTGTAGGGCTTTATTTACCATTGTGATGGTTTTCAAAGGAAGCCCTTTGGAGAGTTGAAAGCAAGGAAGTAAGAGCCGATAGACTTTAAGAAGCTGGTTCTGGCCACTGGCAGAAGACAGATTGCCGAGGGGCACCAGTGGAAACAGCAGGCCCTGTTAAGAGACTGTTGAGCAGTTCAGGGAGAGGGCGACGGTGACTTAAGAGTGGAAACGGTAGAAGTCAGCTCAGAAGCGGTCAGGTTTGGGATGTATTTTGAAGGCTGAGCTGCCATGCTTTGTTAATGAATCGTAAGTGAGATGTGAGAGGAAGCACAGTATTGAGGATGACTCCTTTAGTGCTACCTCTTCCTGCACAGGTGTCCTTGGGCAAGCCACTTAACCTCTCTAAACGTCTCAGTTCTATCATGTAGAGGACAACAGCCCTTCTCATATCTAGTCGTAACTTATATTTGAGTGATGCTTTAGAAGCTCATCAAATGCTGTTACGTGCACTGCATATACAATTTTATTAGATCTTTCCGCACACAAGGTTTTACATAAGTTTTACAATTATATATTTTTCTTTTCATGGACCCCAGATGTAGAAAGTTGAGTTGATCCTACTCAATTGAGAACTGGTCATTTTCATGATTGATTCATTGCAAGGTTTTCTTGGTTTTTTACATTTTATTCTTCTTCAAGCCCTAATTTTCACCCCTATTTACCACCTCATCCTCAATCCCTGCAGGCAAGTATGTTAAGTGTTGCTATTTGTCCTTTGATATATGTATATCCCTATAAAATATACAGTACCATCATGTGTGAGTTTAATTTCCCCTGGTAGGATTATGTTGCAGATCTTATTCTGTTTCTCAACATATTAACTCAGTACTCTTCATACTGCTGTGTGTACATCCATTTCACTGCTTCTGACTGCAGCATAGAATTCCAAATTGTCTACAACATTTTTCTTACCTGACCCTCTAGATAGCTTCCAACTCCCTGCTATCACAACATACTGAAAAACACACTTGTTTGGGTCCACTTACCTTTTACAAGAATTTCTCTGAGATTGTGTCCAGGGTGGGATGGAGGCAGAAAGCAGATAGATAAAATTAATTCACTTCACCAAGTAATGCTAAGAACTCTCCAAAATGATTAGTCCCTTTGCCCTTCCCACCATGGTCCCTATTTCCACCACGTTATTACCAACGTTTGTTATTTTTTTTAAGTTTTGCTCGTCTGATGACTATGAATAGTATCTCTTTATTTTAATTTGTATTTCTCTGATTACTGAGGAGTCTGAGTATCTCTGTATAGACTTATTAGCAATTCAATTAATTTTTTTTCCTTTCTATGAATTTCTTGACCCACTTTTAAAAATTGGGTTTTGTTGTCTTTCTAGCATTGATTTGCACCAGTTTCTTGTATACTCTCTAGGTTTTAATTCTTTACTTAGACATTGCAGATGTCTTCTCTTAGTCTCTCACCCATTTGTTGACTTTTCTGTGGTGGTCTTTGTTGAACAGAAGGCCTTAATTTTAATTCAGAATTCATCAGTTTTTTACTTTATTGTTTGTGCCTTTTTTACTTTATTGTTTGTCCTTCCTTATCCCAAGATCATTAGGATGAATTCTACATTTTTTCCATATTAGCTTTATAGTTTTACCCTTCACTTTTAGGTCTTTAATTCATTTGGATTCTACCTTTGTTTCAGGTGTTTTTCTCCAGGTAGCAAGCCAGTTTTCCCAATACCATTATTTAGTAACCCATTCTTGACTGATCCATCATATATCAATTGGTTTCGTATATGTATAGCTTTCTCTCTGTCCCATAGGTTTTGTAATGTGTTTGTTTCCATTTGTCTCAGTTTTCTAATTTACCATGTGATTTCTTCTTTGATCACTTGGTTGTTTAAAAGTGCATTGTTAATTTCCATAATTTTGTGAATTTTTCAGTTTTCCTTTTGTTGTAGATTTCTAACTTCATCCCATTGGGTTCAGAGAAGATACTTTGTAAGATAGCTGTCTTTTTAAATCTACTTTTTAAATCTACTGAGACTTTGATTGTGGCCTAACATACAGTCTGTCCTGGAGCACTTGAGAAGAATGTATATTCTGTTGTTGGGTTGCTAGTGTGTATGTCTGTTATATCTAGTTAGTTTATTGTGTTAAGTGTTTCCTTAATTATCTTCAGTCTGATTGTTCTAGCCATTATCATGAATGGGGTATTAAAATCTCCAACTGTTATTGTAGAACTATTTTTTCCTTCAGTTCTGTCAGTTTTTGCTTCATATATTTTGATTTCCTGTAGTTAAGTGTGTAATTATCTGTAATTGTTATATCTGCTTGCTGTGTTGAATCTATATAATGTCCTTCCTTGTCTCTTGTAACCATTTTTGTTGTAAAGTCTATTTTGTCTGATATTAGTATAACCTCACCTGCTGTCTTTTGGTTACTGTTTGCATGGAATTTTTTTTTTCTGTCTTTTCACTTTTAACTCATTTGTGTCTTTGGATCTTGAGTCTCTTGTAAAACAGCATATAGTTGGATCGTATGTTTTTATTCATTCTGCCGATCTCTGTCTTTTGATTGGACAGTTTTTTTAATCCATTTGCATTTAAAGTAATTATTGTTAAGGAGGGACTTCTGTTACTGTGCTATTTGTTTTCTCTATGCCTTATAGCTTTTTTGTCCTTTAATGTTCTGTTTTGTATGTAGTTGATTTTTTTTGTAGTGAAATGTCTAAATTCCTTTCTCATTTACCTTTATGTATATCCTATATCTATTTTCTTTGTGATTTACCGTGGGGATTACATTTAACATCCTAAAGTTATAACACTCTAATTTGAATTTATACCAGTTTAACTTCAATAACATACAAAAAGTTTGCTCCTTTATAGCTCTGTCCCTACTGCTTTTCATTGTTAATGTCACAAAATTATATCTTAATACATTGTATGCCCCCAAACATAAACGAATAATTCTTGTAAATGCATTAGTCTCTTAAATTATGTAGTAAACAAAATTTGGAGTTATAAACAAAAGCTACAGTAATAATAGCTTTAATACTAATAATATTTTTTCTTTGAATATATTTGTTAAATCATGTAGAAAACAAAAAGTACAGTTACAAACCATTGTTACAATATTAGCTTTTATAACCACCCATGTATTTACCTTTATTGAGATCTTTATTTCTTAACATAGCTTCAAATTACTGCCTAGTGTCTTTTCATTTAACGTTGTGGGACTCCCTTGAGCATTTCTTATAGGGCAGTTTTAGTGGTCATAAGTCCCTCAACTTTTGTTTATCTAGGAATGTCTTAATTTCTCCCTTACTTTTGAAGGACACTTTTGCTGGATATAGGATTCTTAGTTGACAGCTTTTTCTTTTAGCACTTTGAATGTATCAGCGCACTGTTTTCTGGCCTCTAAAGTTTCTGATGTGAAATCTGTTCATTATTTTATTGTGGTTTCCTTGTTGTATGTGACAATTCGCTTCCCTCTTGCTGCTTTCAAGATTTTCTCTTTGTCTTTCGAAAGTTTGATTAAAATGTGTTTTGGTGTGGTTCTCTGAGTTTATCTTACCTGGAGTTTGTTGAGCTTCTTGGATGTTTATATTCATGTCTTTCATCAAATTGGGGAATTTTTCCACCATTATTTCTTCAAATATTCTCTCTGTCCCTTTTTCTTCTCTTTCTGGGACTCCTTGCAATGTGTATGTTGGTTCTCTTGTTGGTATCCCATAGGTCCTTAGGTTCTATTCACTTTTTTTCAATCTTTTCTCTTTCTGTTCCTCAGACCCAATAATGTCCATTTTATCTTCAAGTTCACTGATTTTTCTTCTGCCTGCTCTCTTCTGCCTGCTCACATCTGCCTTTGAATCCCTCTAGTGAATTTTTCATTTCAGTTATTGTACTTTTCAGCCCCCGCATTTTTTTTTCTTTGAGGTTTTCTCTCTTTATTGATATTTCTATTCTGTTCACACATCACATCCTTGACTTTCTCCACATCTTCCTTTAGTTCTTTGAGCATCTTTAAGACCATTGTTTTAAAATCATTGTTGAGTATATCTGCCATCAGGTCTTTTTCAGGGAAAGTTTCTGTTGATGTATTTTTTTCCTTTGAATGGCCCATACTTTCCTGTTTGTTTGTATGCCTTGTGATTTGTTGTTGTTGAACACTGGACATTTGATCTGATAATGTGGTGACTGACTCTGGAAATCAGATGCTTCCCCTTCCCCAGGGTTTGCTGTTTTAGTTTTTTTTTTTTAATAATTGTTATTTGCTTATTATAATAATTATTATTTTTGTTATTGTTGTAAGTTTTCTGTATTCCGGAGATTAGCTTGAAGTGTAAATTTAAGGTCATATAATAGCTCTTTTCTGAACTTTTCCTGGGCATTTGCAGTCCTAATTTTCCTCATATATGTAATTGTTTTGAATGTCCTAGTCTTTAATGTCTGTCTCCTGAAAGGAGAAAAGTGAAAAATGAAATGAGGATAGGGAGGGATAAGGGGACTGGCCTTTAAATTCCCTGGATATCACTTGTGGGAGAGGGACTTGCAACAATGGGGAGAGCTGCAACAACAGTGGCTGCTGGCCTTCACACTTCTGTGATCAGAAGCAGCAGGCAGTGATCAGAGCACAGATCCTTGATATTTGGAAGACAGGATCTTTTTTCTGATACTTGGAGGACAGTGCCTTTGCCTAACTTGGGTTGTGCATAAGCTCCAGGAACATGTGCATAGCTGCCCATCACATGGCTAGGATATGTAGCTGCTATTTTGCTAAGAGCTGAATTTATCCAACATTTATCATTCAAGTCTTCCCCCTGGAAGTTGCAAGCCTTAATAGTCTCTAGAGTTACAAAATTATCACATCAAACAGATCATGCCAGTGAAATTGTTGTCTAGGTGGGGAGAAAGATTCCTGGTGCTTCCTACTCCACCATCTTCCAAGATCCTTTCCTTTATGGAGTTTTGAGCATTTTTTAAAAAAATATATTCTAGATACAAGTCTTTTATTAAATAAGATGTGCAAATAGTTTCTCTCAGTCTATGGTTTGTCCTTTCATCCTCTTTAACAGTGTCTTTCAAAGACCAAATGATTTAAATTTTGAAGAAGCCCAGTTTATCTGTTCTTTTATAGATTGAGGTTTTGGTGTCTTATCTCAGAAATCTTTGCCTAACCCAAGGTCACAAGGATTTTTACTCATGTTTTCTTCTGGGAGTTTTATAGCTCTAGGTTTTATTTTCAGGTATATGATCCATTTTGAGTTAGTTTTTATATATGGTTTATGGTGTACATATATGTGTGTATATTGCATATGGATATCTGATTGTTTTGCTCCTTCTTCAATGAATTGTCTTTGCACCTTTGTCCATATATAAGTAGAACTATTTCTAGACTCTCTTTTCTGTCCCAGTGATCTGTTTATCTTGATGCTGTTACCTTACCACAGTCTTAATTACAGTAGCTTTTTAAAAAAAGATTTATTTATTTTAAAGAAAGAGAGAGAGCATGTGAATGCGGGGTGGCGGGGGGGGCGGCAGGGAGAGGGAGAGGGAGAGAAGCAGACTCCCGCTGAGCACAGAGCCTGACTTGGGGTTTGATTTCACAAACCTGAGATCATGACCTGAGCTGAAATTAAGAGTCAGGCGCTTAACTAACTGAGCCACCAGGTACCCTTACAGTAGCTTCATATTAAGTTGAAATTATGTAGTGTTAGCTATGCAGGTTTGTTCTTATTGAAAGTTGTTCTGTCTACTTAAGGTCATTTGCATTTCCATATGAATTTTAGAATCAGCTTGTTATTTTCTAAAAAAAAAAAAAGCCTGTGTGATTTTGATTGGAATTGTGTTGAATCTGTTGATAAATGAATTTGGTGAGAGTTGATATCTGATATCTTAATATTAAATCTTCTGTCCCATGAACAAAGTATATCTCTCCATTCATTTTATTTAGGTCTTTAATTTCTTTCAATAATGTGTTATAGTTTTCACTTATAGATCTCAGACATCTTTTGCAGGTTTCCCCCATTTATTACACATTTTTGGATGCTCTTTTCAAATGGTATTTTTAAAATTTCAATTTCTCATTGCTTTTGTCTTAGTCATGTTTTTTACTTTCTATATTTTTGATACATTGATGTCTTCAGGCCTTGCAGACCTGGAGAAGGGACTGCCCCCTCTCAGGGTTAGCTATTTACTAGAAATAGTGGGGAAACTTGCCTGCAAGCACACCTTTGATATGCACATCAACCAATCTTAAGTCCATACCCTTATCTGCTTCCTCTCCTCAGGCTTCTGCAGTCAGGACTACTCTTCTCCTCTCCTAAATTATTCCAGGGCCAGGTATAGACAAGTAGGAATCACCTGTATAACCCAGAGCCTGACAAAATTATTCAAACAATCTAATCCTAAACTTGCTCAGCTCACCTACCCTGTCTTTCCCATTCCTTTCTGTGAAACCTCACAGTAAAAATTCTGGCCCATGCTTTCCTCTTGCACTATCTGCCTCCTGACTGACCTGATCCTTCCCCATGTGGCCCTGCATGACATAGTGTGCACCCCCCCCTTTTGAGAACTGTGAGTCACAAACTGTCTTTTCAATGACAGTCATCTCCTGATCTATCAGCCTTACCATCCTGAATAAAAACGAAGTCCTGAGTATTTTAAACAATTGTTGCAATAGTATATAGACTACTATTGATTTTTGTGTATTGAATTTATATCCAGTCTTACTAACCTCACTTTTTAATTCTAATAGTTTCTTTGTATTTTTCATTAGCTTTTCTAAATAGGCAATCATGTCATCTGCCACTAAAGACAGTTTTATTTCTTCTTTTCCAATCTGGATGCCATTTATCTTTTGACTCATTGCCCTGGCTATTAACTGTCAGTACAGTGGTGAATAGAAGGGGTGAAAGCGGACATCTCTGTTATTCCTAATATTAGTGAAAAAGTATTTAGTCTTTCACCATTAAGTCTGTGATTAGTGGTAGGTTTGTTTTGTTGGTTTTGGTTTTGCTTTCTTTTGGTAAATGCTGTTATCAGGTTGAAGATGTTTCCTTCTGTTCCTGGTTTGTTGAGAGTGGGGTTTTCTTTGTTTTTGTTTTTTAAGATCAGGAATAGGTGTTGAATTTTGCCAAATGTTTTTTCTGTATCTATTGCGATGATCATATATATGGTTTTACTTTTTCAGTTTGGCAATATGATGAATTGCTTTGATTTTCAAGTGATAAACCCTAACTGTTCATGATATATTATCCTTTTTATAAATTGTTGGATTTAATTTGCTAATATTTTGTTTAGAAATTTTGCACCTGGGTTCATGAGGGATATTGGTCTATAGTTTTCTTATCATGTCTTTGGTTTTTGCATTAGGGTGATGCTGGCCCCATGGAATGAGTTGATAAATGCCTCTTCAACTTTCTGGGTTTGTCTTGAATTGATAGTATATTTTCCTTAAATGCTTAATGGAATTCATCAGTGAAGCCACCTAGGCCTGGAGGGTTTTTTGGTGGGGAAGATTTTCATGAAAATTTCGGTTTATTTAATAGCTGTAGAACTAATAATGTTCTTCTTGAGTTTGTGTCTTCTGAGGAATTGGTCTGTATCATTTACCCTGTTGAATTTATTGGCATAAAGTTATTCGTAGTACTTCCTTATCTTTTTTTTTTTTAAAGATTTTATTTATTTATTTATTTGACAGAGAGACACAATGAGAGAGGGAACACAAGCAGGCGGAGTGGGAGAGGGAGGAGCAGGCTTCCCACCGAGCAGGGAGCCTGATGCAGGGCTGGATCCCAGGACCCTGGATTCATGACCTGAGCTGAAGTCAGACACTTAACGACTGAGCCACCCAGGCGCCCCTTCTTATTTTTTTAATGCCATGTGATTCTCATTTCCCTCATTTCTGATATTGGTAAATTGAGACTGACTTTCTTTTTTCCTGATCACTTTGGCTAGTGCTTTATTGCTTTTATTATTTTCAAGCAATCATCATTGCTTTTATTATTCCTTATTATTTCCTTTTTTCTATTTCATTCATTTTGGTTCTGATCTTTATTTAATTTCTTCTGCTTTGAATTTGACTTGCTCTTCTTTTTTCAGCATAGAAGTCACTAATATGAAACTTCCTTTTTTAATATAGATGCTCTCCTCAGACTATAAGCCCCACCCAAGTTCCCTCTCCTGAAGCCTGTAAACTCTCAAAACTATAAACTGGGGTAATTGTAAGATTCACCTGTTTCCCATCTCCCAGATATCTCTGTTCTTTGTTGCTTGATGTCCAGTGTCTTGAAAACAGTTCTTTCTTATATTTTGTCCAGTTATTTTGGTTGTTTCAGGTGGGAGGGTAAATATGGTCCCTGTTATTCTACCTTTGCCAGAAGTAGAAGTGCCAAGAGTGTGAGTTTTCCAAATAAATTTTATAAGAGACATTCCAGTGTGTTGATAGGTTGTGGATGTCTGGTAGAATTATCTTTTGTAGGATTTGGCCCGTGCTGATAATGTTTGCCTGTCCACATTAACAGTGCAGTGATGTGAGGCATAGGGATGCTTAACAATTGAGATGGAGCTCAGGAAGAGTAGCTGTAGGAGTTGTCTTTCTAAACTGGGCAAAGTGTAAGTAAAATGAATAGCATTTGGTCAGTCTAAGAATTCCTAGTTTGGGGAATACTCAGAAGTCTTAATGGAAAAGAAAGGAGCCAACCAGTGGCAAAGCAAAAGAAAACTCAGAGCTGTCAGCAAGTATAGACAAAACAGTAATAAAAGGAAGACAAAGTTCCAATTAAGGTAAAATTACATTTGTACAAAATTTACCGATACAAAACTTTGTTATGAGTAGTTATGGCATTGATTTAGAATCGATATTGTAAGTTAATAGTTTTTAAAGACTGAAAAAGAGATATTTATATTTAAAATCAACCACTACAAGCTTAGAAGTAAGTAAAATCTGAAATGAAGTATTTTCCTATGCTATATAAACACTGAACACATTAATTACAGATTTTTTTTCTCTATTCTTTGAAGTAAGGCCCCAGATAATCTTCATTAAAAGAGTTGGCCTAGTACGAATTACTTTATGAATTTGAAAAATTTTAAGTATATGTATTTAATATAATTTATGGCTCACATTTTAATAACACAGTCTTGAGTCTTCCTTAATTAGACTAATTTGGGAGAAGAAAGTTGAATATAGATGGTAATTACAATTACATTCTCTTTTCATGGAAATAATCGTATGTTTAAAGATAGAAATATATATGTTCCTAAGCATAATTTATAATTTTTTACAGGTTTGTGGGACCACTGGGTACCATCATCATAAAATGTAAAGATTTTCGAATAATTCAGTTGGATATTCCTGGAATGGAAGAATGTTTGAATATAGCCAGTTCCATTGAGGTAAATATTTCAGAAGCAAAATCTGATGAAAATAAATAGTAATAAGGAAGAACCTTATATTCTGACTCAGTATAGCTCATATGTTTTTCTAGTAGATAGTTGGTCATGTTCTGTGACTCACATATTGAAAATTGACAGGAAAAGCCTCACCCTGGTTCACTGTTATAGGAATGTAATAGGATTTTGTTGACTTATAACAGTTTTTAGTGTTACTTATTCCTCCAGCCTCACTTGTTGTAGCATTTGACAGGATTTCCTTCTCTTTTAAGACTCAATAATAGTCCATTGTATGTATATATGGTAAGGCTTTTCTAAAAAGTTATTTCTTTTATAAAAGTCAGTGATTATTACCAATGATTATGGTCTTTTGTTTGCCTTTAGTAAGTCTGAATTTTCCATACATCAGGTTTGATTAAGACAGGGTGTGTTTGTTTTATATCTGTATCAACAATATTGAGTATCTGTTCAGATTCCAAATAATAGACATTTTACTTGGATAATTTAATATTTAAATGGAGGTGCTCACACCATTTTCTTCCCCATTCAAACCAACTATTTTGGTTTACACTCAAATTTTAAATTGCGTTGTTTTAAATCATTGCCACTAAATTAGAGCAATTAACTTTATGTTTATAGTATTTTCTAGATAATTACAAATACATTGATTTTTTTTTTTCTTTGGTCTTGGAGTGACTAATCTGGTCTTTGTATCCAAAACAAATGCTATTGGCTTAACTATTAAAAGGAGGCAGAAAGGTTTAAAAATCTTAATTAGGATCTTGTTTGGTTTTTAAACAAGAATAGAGAAATAAAACAACTGTTGTGCTGAGAAAAATGGCATGGAAGTGGTTTACTTTCTGCCTTTGCTAAATTTTACTTAGAGGAAATGAGAAGATTAGCTGAACTATTTGTTTTACGTACTTGTCATTCGGAAGTGATGTAGTAATGTTGATTTGGCCAAATTTGTTAACATGGGTAAGAAACGCACTGTGGTTTCTTGGCTGTTAAATTGAAACACTGTCCTGCTGTTTGGGCAGGGGAAGGCTACTGACCCATTTCATTTGAGCATGTTTTTGTTTTTGTTTTTTTCACTTGTGGGTTTGGATTTTCACTGACCAGTCTACATGTTTCTTCTTATTCCTTTTATAATTTACGAGATAGCTGGTTGGTGGGTGTTAGTGAAGTTGCATACGGTAAAGGATAACGGTAAAGGAAATATAGGGCAAAGCCTGTTACCCACTTTCTGGTTGCATTTACTTAGTTTCATTAACATCTGACACTAATCAGTTGTTTAATTGGCTGTATATAGTACCTAAAGTACTTTAGAAACTGAATATATAGAAACCCTTGACCTCAGGAAGTGAATGTTCTATTGATTGTTTTACAACATAGTCAGTATACATCGTGAACTTGGTCTCTTGCCTTTTCCTGGTATCCAATTCCTTCCCCACCTCCCCTATACATCTTGACATGACTTGGGAGTAATAGTGAATTTCTTATATAAAAGAGCTATTCTTTCTAATCAAGAATCCATGTACCCTAATATAGTCTGCTGCCACAAATAGAATCCCATTGGAAGAATAACTGGCAATTGCTCAGTTTTCTAAAATGTAGCAGGAAGTCTGATGAAGCTTCTATGTAGTTTCCACTGTCTTTTGGAATTGAAATGTTTTCAGTTCTTTCAGCATTAATGTGTTTAAAGGAAAAGTCCTGTCTCTGATGACATAGTATGGGATCACAAGTCAGAATATGAATGCTTAGTGCCTGCTAAAGTGCCTGCTGACTTGCATTTAAAATTGTGGTTGTGGGTGCCTGGGTGGCTCAGTCGCCAGGCATCTGCCTTCGGCCTCAGGTCATGATCCCAGGGTCCTGGGATGGAGTCCCGCATTGGGCTCCCTGCTCTGCGGGAAGCCTGCTTCTCCCTCTCCCCCTCCCTCTGCTTGTGTTCCTTCTCTCGCTGTGTCTCTCTCTGTCAAATAAATAACTAAAATCTTTAAAAAATAAAAATAAAATCATGGTTGTACCAGCCACTATGGAAAACAGTATGGAGGTTCCTCAAGAAATTAAAAATGGATCTACCATGTGACCCGGCAGTCCCACTTCTGGATATATGTCCAAAGAAAACAAAATAATCTCAAAGAGCTGTCTTTACTTCCATGATCACTGCAGCATTATTCATAATAGCCAAAATATGGAAATAGCCTCAGTATCTGTCAACAGATGAATGGATAAAGAAAATGTGATGTTTATCTGTACATACGATGGAATATTATTCAGCCTTAAAAAAATAGTAATCCTGATATTTGTGACAACAGGGGTGAAACTGGAGGGCATTATGCTAAGTGAAATAAACCAGACAGAGAGACAGATATTGCATGTTACTACTTATATATGGAATCCTAAAAACCAGAAACAAAACTTAGAGAAACCGAGAGTGGAAAAGTGGTTGGTAGGGTCTAAGGGAGATAGGGAAGAGGTTGGTAAAAGTTACAAACTTGCAGTTATAAGATGAATAAAGTCTTAGGATCTAATGTAAAACATGGTAACTATAGTTGATAACACTGTATTACTGTATAATAGAAATTTTCTAAGAGAGTAGAACTTAAATGTTTTTAACAAAAGGTAAATATGGGAGGTGATGGATGTGTTAAGTAACTCCATGGGGGAGTCCTTTCACAGTGTATCAAATTATCACTTTAAATATCTTAGTTTTGTCGGTTTTACCTCAGTAAAGATGAGAAAAAAATGTTTAAATATTGCAAAGAATATCTTAAAAATAAACCAATTTAAAAAAGTGAACCAGTTAAGTAAAATAATGTTTGTACTGAACGATGACAGCTCAGGCCTAGGTTGGTTGTGGACATTGGCCATTCTGCTTCTGTTTAGTGTGATTGGCAGCCAAAGACTAGATAGAAGTGGATAATGGATTATACAGCCATGTTTCTCCATATTTTCTGTTTCATGAGCTCTGGGGGGAAGGTGTCATGATTTATGGACAGACAGAAGAATAACTTTGGATGAAGATGTTTTTGTTAAACTGCTGAACTGCATGTCTAATCTGTTTTTTAATAAGTCTTGGGCCCATTCTTTTGTAAGCCTGGTCCTTCTGTGACCTAGAGGGAGGTAGCTTTATTCTGAGAGTTTTGGGGAACAAGCATGATGTTGGGCTCCTGCCCTCCTCCAGGTGAGTGTCTCCATAATTACTGGAATTTGAATTATGCTAATTGATTTTGGTACCTTTTCTCCTAGTCATAGAAGTGCTTTTTATAACTCCCCTGTCAGAAGGTGATGGAGGATGTTCCATCGGTCTGTTCCTCCCATTTAGTCAGGTTTTCCTGGTGGTGTTATCCAGAATTCAAGTGTTCCAGATGATTTGGGGACCACAGAGTTATTGTCCCAGCTTGAGAATGGGTCATGGTAGCATAGAGGTAATATGATACATGGCCACCAAGCTGTAACCTTATTTATGGTTACTAATAGACACTGATTTTAAATAATGTACATATGTTGATATAGTCAATAACTGAATTTTGAGCCAAGGCCTTGCTTTCTAACCAAAACCTGTTTGTTTTCTGATTTCCAGAAATATTTGGACCTTTATATTAGGCTTTTGTTAAGTGGTGTCAAAGGAGTTAATTTTTCTTCTAGAATAGGTGTGCACACTTTTTTTGTTCTTTTGTTCATTCAGCAAGGGTTAACTGAGTGTATGCTATGTGCCAGGTACCTTGTTAGATGCTAAAAGCATGGAAATTAGCTTCAGTAAGCTATAATTGTATCTAGTGGTAAATACAACGTTAGAAAAATATATTGGGTGTGCATCATTATTAGACCATATTTGTTTAATACCAATTTGGTAATTAGAAAGTGTTTCAAATTGCAGTATGTTCCTTTTTCTTTCTTTTGTTTCCTTCTTTATGCCCTAGGCATTGTCTACCCTGGACTCTATCACTCTGATGTACCCTTTCTTTTACCGGCCCATGTTTGAAGTGATAGAAGATGGTTGGCATTCTTTCCTTCCTGAGCAAGAGTTTGAACTCTACTCTTCAGCTGTGAGTAACGTTTGAGACAACTATGTGTAATGAGAAATAATCCAATACCTTACTTGTGAAATGATCCCTTCCTTTTGATGACTAATAAAGTGTTGTTGGCTTACCCATGCCTGAAAGAAATTTTGTTAGCGGTTAGTACTGCAGCTTCTGCCATTCAGAGATTTGTACAATTTGTTTTCAGTGCTGCAGCTCAAGGGATTTTTCTTCTAGTGGATTTCAGATGTTACTTTTTTCTTCAGTGTATTCCAGATGTTACTTTTTTTAATTTTGAAAATGACATTGGTAAAACATTAAGATCTTCATAAAGATAGTCCTGACATGTTTTGAGTTCATTGTTGATTGTTTTAAAAGCGTCTCCATAGAAACAACTTTATGTGTAGTAATTAGGTTCTGAGCCATCCCAAAAAAGTCTGTTGAACCTGCTGTGTGCTTAAGATAGCATTAGAGAAACATAGACCATATTTGTTTCTGAGGGATAATTTTTGTGTTTTTATAATTTGGGTTATTAAGACCCAAGTCACTAGAACCAGATTTTCTTATTCTTCACAATTTTACTTCTTTATTCTTCCATCACACCTATGTAAATGGGCCCTGGTTGGGGGGGTTGTCAAGAAGTAGGGACCAGGGTCTGTGTAATTTAAAGAATAATGATGTCCATGTCAGCAAAGTGATATAGGAACAGGAAGTTCACATTCTTATTGTATGGGGCATTTTTATATAGTTCGTGGATAACTACCTGTATTTACACTTAAATTTAGTGTTTTTATTGCATTAAAAACTGCATAGTAAACATTCTTAAATGCATGATACTTTATGCAGTTAAGTACTATTATCAGTACTGTTATAAGCTACCACCAATGGTTACCTTAGAGGAATTATTTCCTAGGTGGAAAATGGCAGTCATGTGGTGATCAGGAAGGGAGATGTCTGGGTGATTTGTTTGGGTACCCAAAACTGTCTGTATAAATGACCTGCCCATGATTTATCTTGGAGTTAGGTGCCATTAGTGAACCAGTCTAAGTCTGCATTCTACAGGTCAACATTCAAATCAGTCTCCTATTCTGTGCAGAAATCCCCTGTGCTAAAAACATCCATGATCATGATGTGGTCGTTTAGCCTCTGCTTGAAATCTTAGTGTGGGAGAATTTGCAAAAACACAACGGTGTGCCATTGGGGGCAGCTCTAATTCTGAGCTGACCTCTGTTTCCCTGTACATAGAGCCAATGTTTCTGATGTTACCTTGTGTTATTCAACTTATCTTATTCCTCTACCATGAAGTCTTCTTCAAATTAGGAACTCTTATGTCCCCATTAAGTTTTCATTTCTGCAGATTAAATATCAGTATTTACTTCAACTTTTTCTAATAACGATGACCTCAGGGCCACACACTGTCCTAGTTGCTCTTCCCAGCAGGGCCTTTAGTTTGTCATTTATTCTCTTAAAATATGGTACCCATACCACTTGGCATAGATTGGAACTTATTACTGAGATTTTAAGGCAGCTTAAAGGTGCATTAGCTTTTTTGAGAATTAAGTTACTAATGAAATAAACTAAAATTTATACATCTCATATGTGTTACCAAGGGCTCTGCCCTGTGTTTTTGTTATTGTATTTACTTACTAATTTTTATTTAGATTCAATACTTTTCCTAGTAGGCATTTTCTTTTTGGTTTAGCTAATTATTTAAGCAGTTTGTATGTTTGAAGTTCTAGTATTTTCCTGCAAATTTTGTAATCCACAGATTTAATGAGAAATCTTTAATGCCTTGTTTGAGGTATTTAGGTACTATTACTAGATGATGGAAATTTAAGATGAGCAAAGCATGGTTCCTTCCTTCCACTTGTTCTCACAGTTCTAACTAAGTCTAACAGTTATTTAAGTAATCAAGTACAGTGAAATAAGTGCTGACGAAAGTACCCACAAGGCACAGGGAAAATGACATTATTAGATTTGTGTTATAGAAAATCAATTCTGATGCAAAATGCTAAGAAACTGCTTGAAGAAACTACTGGAATAATATAAAGAAGATGGTTGGATATAGTGCAGAAAGATTCAGAAAGTAGAATTGGCATTGGTGACCCACTCACTGGATGTGAAGGGTAAAACAGGCAGTGGTATCTAGGATGATACCATTGAGATGGGAAAAATAGAAAGAGAAAGGTGTTTAAAGGGAATGAGTTAAGTTCAGTTTGGGGGATGGCAATTCAAAGGGCCTGTATGGTACATGTCATTGAATATCTACAAGAGATAGTCTAGAGCTTATTTGAGAAGTCTGTGTTAAAAATGAAAAAACTGAGGATATATACTGTGGAAACCATGAGGAGAGACCGAGATTGCCTAAAGAAAGCATCTGAAGTAAAAAGGATGCCAAGGATTGAACTGTTTAAGAGGTGAATGGAGGAAAAATCCAAGAGTGAGTTTCAAGTAGGAGGGAGTCAACAGTGTGCAAAACTTCTTATTCATTGTTTGTTGTCTCTTTCCTGGGCTAGAATGTAAGCTGCTAGATACAAACTTTACAAGGGCGGGAACCATGTCATTCTTGTTTCCTGCTGTATTTCTAACACATGATAGGCAAACGGTAAGTATTTGTTGAGTGAATGAATGTAGGCGTGTATTTACTCAGGACAGGGCAAAAGGGTGGTAAGGTCTTCTATATATGATTAGAAATCCTCTGCCAGGTTACACCTCTGTCACTTAATCAGTATTCTTTGAGTAAGGTGTGTTTTTTTTTTTTTTTACCATCTGAAAAACTTTTTAATTATAATATTAGCCAGTCCCCACTTCATTATTATGTCCAAAAGAGATGTGTGGTATTGAAAGGACAGAACTAAAACTAGCTATCAAGATATCTTGTGTTGCATCCCTGATGCGTTATTGACTGCTTGACTTTTTGGGACTCAAGTTTCCATGTCTACAAAATGAAAGTGTTGAACAAAACTGATCTTTAGAGTTTCTCCTACTTTAAGCATGCTTTTATTCTAGGATATCATGAAAGATTATTTCAGGTACCTTGTTGAAATAGTTATATATATATATATATATATATATATATATATATATCTGCACTCCCTCAATCTACCACTTTTGAAATTATATATAAAAAAGGTGATAAGGTTCTGCTTATGATTGAGTAGCTCCTATCTGAGAAGACCTCCTGCAGAGATTAGTGACAAACTATAAATAAAACACAAAAAAACTACCACTTGAAAGCCTTGGTAATTGAACAGAAAACAGCATATTTTGGAGGGTGTCAAAATGTAGAGAAAGTTAATGGCAGAATGAAATTCCTATTTGGGGGGCTTTGTCCTGAGGTCATCATAGTTGTGGCATTGATAATGTGGAAACGCTAACATTCCAACTGAAAGCTCACTTTCTGTCTGGTGGGAGGAACCAGGTGAAAGTTTTGGGGCAACCAGAGAGCTAGAGAAGGGGAACCTTGATTTTGTGGTATACAACCTTGAACCTCTAGCTGATCGTGAGTGGTGCTTGCATGAAGCCGACTGAGATCAGTCAGAATCAAGAGCTGAGCTGTGTTGCACCACATGTGTTAACAGAGTTTGCAATCTAAATCTAACAAAGTTAATTGTCTACTAAAACAAAAAACATTAACTCTCTTCAAAGGAGTATAATGGAATGTAGAGCTTCCACAGCATAACATTTGCAATGTCCAGGATACAGTCTAAAATTGAGCTAAGATATTGTGACCCATTCTGAAGGAAAAAGTTGGCAAGTACTGACCCCAGGGTGACTCAGATGTTTAAATTATCACACAAGGATTTTTTTTTTAATATTTTATTTATTTGAGATAGCATGTGCAAGGGAGTGTGGGGTGGGGCTGGGCAGGGGGAGCAGAGGGAGAGGGAGAAACAGAAGCAGACTCCCCGCTGAGCAGGGAGCCTGACATCAGGGCTCAATCCCAGGACCCTAGGATCATGACCTGAGCCAAAGGCAGACACCCAACCGACTGAGCCACCCAGGCACCCATCACACAAGGACTTTAACCAAAGAAAAGATAGGAAATACCAACAGAGAAATAGAAAATCAGAAAGAACCAAATAGAACTCTTAGAACTTTTTGAAAATTATATCTGAAATTAAAAATTCACTGCATGAGTTAAAAAGCAGAAGAGGTGACAGAAAACAGAACCAATAAACTTGACATTAGAGCAATAGAAATTATTTTGTAGAAAGAAGGGGGAGGGGATAAGTTATAGTAAAATAAGCAGAGCCTCAGGGACCTGTGGAACATACCAGAATGTCTAGCATATGTGTAATTGGAGAACGAGAAGGAGAGACTAGAGAGAATAAGGTAGAAAGTATATTTTAAAAAAGAATGTTCAAAAACTTTCCAAATTTGAGGAATGATACAAATTCAAAAAGTTCAACAAGCCCCAGACAGGATAAATGTGAAGAAAACCCTGCATAGGCACATCATAGTTAAACTGTCAAAGAGCAACAGTAAAGAGATCTTGAAAGCTGCCAGGTAAAAACCAAACATTACATACACAGAGACAACAATCAAATGAGTGCGGACTGTTCATCAGAAATCCTGGCAACCAGAAGAGAAAACTATAAAGTGCTGAAAGGAACAAAAGCTGCCAACCTTGAGTTTTTTATGTGGTGAAAATATCTTTCAAGAAGGAAGGTGAGACAGCGTTTTCAGATAAAAGGAAACTAAGAATTTATTGCCAAGAGGACTTTACTATAAGAAATGTTAAAGGAAGCTTTTCAGACTGAAGGGAAATAATAGCAGAGGGAAACTTGAATATTTAGAATTATTGAAGAATATTGGCAATGCTAAATACCTAGGTAAATATAACAGGCTATTTTTTTTCCTTTTTAATATCTTTAAAATATACATGGCAATTTAAAGACTACAGCATTGCCTTTGTGGTGTTTATAGTGTATGTGTACATATTAAATATGGAAACTATAATGTTAAAGGTGACTGGGTGTGGGGGGGGCTGACTGGATAAATATACTTGTACAGTTACATTCTTTGTTGAGAAAATCTGCCCTGTGCATTGTGGGACATTTGAAAGCAGCATCTTTCGCACCACTAGATGCCAGTAGAATTCTCCTCCCCCCCACCTATGGTTGTCTCCACACGTTGACAGATGTTACCGCTATGCAAAATCATCCCTGGTTGAGAACCACTGTCCTAGAGCAATCCCTTTTTTAAAAATGGGAAGAGGTATAATTTAAAAAGTTAATACGTACATTAAAATGCAATTCTAAAAAGTATTTAAATAATCTAACAGAAGGTGGGAAAGAAAAAATAGCAATAAAAACTGAAGGGATAAACAGAAAATAAATGTTAAACTCTATTTCAGCAATATCAACAACTATTTTAGTATCAATGAGCTAAACACTCCTGTTGAAAGACAAAGATTGTCAGACTGATATAAAGAAAAAAAAAAGGCAAGATCCAAATACAAACTGTGTACAAGAGATGCATTTTGAATATGAAGACATAGGTTGAAAATAAATAAATAAATAAATGGGAAAATACGCCGTGGATAAAAAAAACAGAAGTAACTGCATTAATTCAAGATTTAAAAAAAAAAGATTTCAAGACACAAAATATCAAATAAAAAGGGTCATTTCATAATAACAAAATTTTAGGAAGATATAACTGTGTATATATATATATATGCCTAATAACAAAAATTGATAGAAAGTAGGAAGAAATAAGTAATTCTTGATCGTGGTATGAGGTTGTTAACACAGCAATTAATAGAACAACCAGACTAAAAACAACAACTAGACAACAACAAAACAAGACATGGAAGATTTGAACAACACTGGTATTTATAGAAGCTAGTCACAACTTCTGTATAATATATAGTATTCAAGAGCACATGGTGTGTTCCCCAGGAGAGACTGAATGCAAGGCTATTAAATAAATTTCAATATTAAAAAGATTGAAAGCATACAAAGTATAATCTGTAGGCACAAAGAAGTTAAATTAGAAATCAATAAACTAAGGTAATTAGTTTTTTTAGTAGAATATTCTAAATTAAACAAAATACTTGTAAATAATCTAGGAGTCAAAAATGAAATCATAAAGGAGATGAGAAAATATTTTGAACTGAATAATAAAAACGCAACATCAAAATATGTGGGATACAGCTAAAGCAATGTTTAAAGAGAAACCTACAGCTTTAAAATGCTTAGATTAAAAAAGGAGGAAAGGTCCAAAATCACCAACTTAAGCTATGAAAAAAAAGAACAAAGTAACTGGAAAGAATGAAATAGTAAAAATAAGAGTAGAAATCAATAAAATACTTACAACTCATAAGCAAGTTTAGCAAGGTTGTTCGATATAAATATACCAAAACTAATTGTATTGGCAACAAGCAGTCTGAAAATGAATAAAATACTTGGGAATAAATTTAACAAAAGAAGTGCAGATTCTGTGCACTGGAAAATACAAAACATTGCAGAGAGAAGTTAAAGATATCCAAATAAATGGAGAGATATACCATGTTTGTGGATTAGAAGACGGTATGGTTAAGATCAGTAGTGGGCTGACTTATGTAGTGGACAACAAAGTAAATATTTTAGGCTTTGTGAGTCATGCAGTCTCTGTTACAACTATACCACGCTGCTGTTGTAGCATGAAAACAGCAATAGGTAACACATCAATGAATTGGTAGTGCTATGTTATACCAGTAAAACTTTATTTATAGAAATGGGCAGTAGGCTGGATTTGGCTTGCAGATTATTGTTTGCTGACTTCTCATTAAAATGACAATTGTCTCTGGAGCGCCCGTGTGGCTCAGTCAGTTAAGCGTCTGCCTTCGGCTCAGGTCATGATCCCTGGGGTCCTGGGATCGAGTCCCATGTTGCACTCTGCTCAGCGGGGAGCCTGCTTCTCCCTCTTCCTCTGCCACTCCTCTCCCCCCCACCGCTTGTGCTCTCTCTCTCTTTCAAATAAATAAATAAAATTTTTTTAAAAAGATGACAGTTGTCTCCAAATTGATTTATAGATTCAATGCAGATCCTCTCAAAATTCCAATAGCTGTTTTTTTAAATGGACAAAGCTATCCTAAAGTGTATGTGAATATGCAAAGTTACTAGAATAGCCAAAACAACTTCAAAAAAATAAATGATTTACTTGCGTTGATTTTAAAACTTAATATAAAGCTACAATAATCAAGAGACTGTGGTATTGGTATAAGGAAGACCTATACATGGATGAAATAAGAGCTAATACCCTATTGGATGAAATAAGAGCTATACCCTATTGGTATAAGCGTAGACCTATATATGGATGAAATAAGAGCTAAAACTGTAAAACTTCTTGAAGACAACCCAGGAGAAACCTTTATGACCTTGGATTAGGCAAAGGTTTTTTAGATAAACACCAAAAGTGACTGAAAGCAGATTAATTATATCCTAGTTTGGGATGTGGAGGGGAAGATATAGATTACAAAAATACACGTGGGATTTTGTGGGAGATGACTGAAATGTTTGTTATTTTGATTGTGGTGGGGTGGTTTCATGGTGTATACAACTGTCAAAGACTCAGGAAATCATGTACTCTAAATGGATCTAGTTTATTTTTCATACAAATAATAAAATCTCAAAGTTGATTAAAAAGAAGAGAAAAAACTTAATGTAAAGTTAAGTAGCTGATTAGAAACAAAGAGAATCAATGATCTGGAATATAGATTTGAAGTAATTGCTCAGAGTACAGAGCAGAGAAACGAGGAAGATGGGGAAAATGATAGAGAATTTAGATACATGCATGGATGGATGATAAAGGGAGGAGATCCAACAATGTTTATTAAATGGGAGTTCAGGAAGAAGATAATAGAGAAAATGGAAGAGAGGCACTATTCAATCAAATAGGTAATGGTCTAGAGTTCTCCAGAATCCATGAAAGTCACAAGCTCTTAGATTAAAGTGTCTCGGCAAACACCATGCAAGACAATAAAAAAGAAATCTTTACTTAATGTGTTGTAGTACAGCTATTAAATAGTAAGACAAAGAGAATATCACAATGTGTTGTAGTACAGCTATTAAATAGTAAGGCAAAGAGAATATCACAGAATTAGAGAGGAGAGACAAATTACATAAATGGTTTAATAAAATTAAAATAGAAAAAAACACAATAGGATAGAACTAAACATCTATTCTTGATAAAAGCTCTTGGCAGAATTGGATTTGAAGTGAATTTATGTAATCTGAGAAGTGCTACCTGGTAAATCTGATAAAGCTACCCAAAACAAAAACATACAAAACATATTATTCCCTTAAGTTCAAGAGTGAGACAAGATGCCCACCAACCATTACTCCTTGCTTGTTCAGTAAGACAAGAAGGAAAAATAAGTTTAAGGGTTGGAATGAAAGAAGCAAGACTGTCATTGTTGCTTATATGTTTGTGTATGCAGGAAGCTGAAAGAATCTTGAGATTGTAAGCATCTCTCTACACCAACCACAATTTTGAAAACAACTAAAATGCAACAAAAATATAAGGTTTCTATGAATATATCAAAGAAAAGATAGGCAAGGCTTTTACTGAGAGAATTATACAACTTTATTGAAAAAATTAAGAAAGCTTTAAAAAGGTAGGAGACGCTGTGCTCAGGGACAAGGAGACTGAATATTTTAAAGATGTAATTGTCTTCAAATGAATCTGTAGAGTCAGTGCGGTCTTGTTAAAACTGCTGTGGGTTTTTACATGAAATTTGACAAAAGTTGCACAGAGGAGCAAAGGACTGAGTGGAGCCCAGGTACTCTTGAAGAGCAAAAAAAAGGGGGGGGGGAGGAGGATTCTTAGCCTACTAAATATCAAGTCTATGCTAAAAGCTATGGGACTTACTACAAATAAACCAGTGGGGACAGAATAGAGAGCCCTCTGTGTATGGAAACTTATTATATGCCAGAAAGTGGTATTGCAGGTCAGTGGACGATCATACCATTCTCCAGAGTAGGAAATCAGTAAGTAATGCCTAATCGTGAAATTCAAGAACTAATAGTATAGTCATATTATTTAGAAATTTGGAGGTAAACGCCAGAGTTAAAGCTAAAAGAGTTGAAAATGGTTGCCGCTGGGGAAAGGGAATTATGAGATGGAGGTGAGCAGGAAACAGGTAAATTCCTTTTTTTAAATAATAAATCTTTTAGAAACTCTCTTTAAAATTGGTAAAGAGAAGAACTGAAAAGTGAAAATGGTTTAATATAAAAATATATGGTATCATGTAAAAGGGTGTTTTTAAAAAAAATCTTCTTTTTCTACAGTATGCTGGACATACTTCGATTTTATCTTCTTGGTACTGCAACCCATGACCAGCATGTTAGGCCAACTCTGATTTATTGGAATGTATCAAAATGTGCATATACATAATTTTATTTTTTTAACTGTAAAAAGCTTTTACAGTCTTCAAGTGGTTTTTATTTTTGATGTTTGAAGTAAGTTGTCATTGGATAATTTTATGTTGTATACTTTTAGTCCTTACTGAGTGAGTTAGAAATTATTTCATTGATTCCTAAATATAACTTTTTTTTAGTATTAAGTCGTTATTATTTTAAGAAAGATATTACCAGTCTTTCTACATTTCCTTTTTTTCAAATAACAGAAGAGAACAAGGGATTTAATGTATGTAGTAGCTCTATTCTCATCTGTTCCGGTTAAGCATTATCTAGAGTATTATACTCTTCCTGTTGCTATACTGAGGAGTACCAAAACAAAAAAAAAAAAAAAAAAAAGTAAATGATACCCAAAAAGATGAATGGGATGATGTCAGCTAATAGGATGCCATGTGAAATAGGAATTTGTGCTGAAATCACAGTAAAAACAATAGAGGAAGTTACAGTAGCCACATTTTGCTTAATATCAGGAAGCACTTTCTAGGAACAGAGGATTCCTAGCATAGCAAGAAGCTGATTCTGAAGAACAGAACTCTGTCAAGTATGGGTTAGGTATCCTTATATTAAATTCCTGAGAGATGGCTTCTTCATTGTATGAAAGTTGATCTCTAAGGTCCTTTTAAAATTTTCAAATTATTTCGTGACATTGAGATACTTGCTTAGCTTTGAAGTATTTTGTGTTTTTCAGACCAGTGAATGGAGGTTAAGCTATGTCAATAAGGAATTTGCTGTCTGCCCTTCTTACCCGCCAATTGTCATAGTTCCCAAATACATTGATGATGAAGCTCTTCGAAAGGTAGCTATGTTTCGACATGGAGGACGCTTCCCAGTACTCAGTTATTATCATAAAAAAAATGGAATGGTAAGTAAGTGTATGGTACTGCTGCTTGATCCACTGAAAGTCTTAGTTTACGGATCTTTTCTTAGAAATACTCCCTTTTCTGTGTACTTGTTCATGGATGTGATTAGTCTCTCCCGCTACGACTTCCTTCTTTTAAACTTTAGGGAATCAGGAGTAGTATGTTTTGTGATTAGGATAGGATTTTGAATTCTTTACATGATGCTACTCAAAATTAGAAAGGCCAGATAGGCTTATCTTCAGGACTCAGTACAAAGGAAACTAATGTTCATTTGACACTTTAAATAATACTGTTAGGTAGAAAAATAAATTTCTCCAACCAGAATAATGGTAAGATACTTTGTTTTAATTATCTTTACTAAATTTCCCTGTAAAAGGTAAATTGAGCAGACATTTTTATTTTCAAAATGGAGAAGAGTGACACATGTTATTGTTACAACTTTAGTACAGGAGTCAGTAATTGAATAGGCAAGCACTTGCTGTGTGTTTCCAAAATATTTTCTTTCTTTTTCTTTTTCATTTTGAGAGAGAGTGCACGAGTTGAGGGTGAGGGTAGGGTAGAGCAGAGGGAGAGAGAATCCTAAGCAGGAGCATGGAGCCTGACGTGGGGCTCGATCCTGTGACCCTAAGATCATGACCTGAGCTGAAATCAAGAGTTGGAGGCCTAACTGACTGAGCCACCCAGCCGTCCCCTAAATATTTTCTAAATCTATTTCTGTTCTCTTATTTTCTCTCAGTCAATAACTCTGTTTCTCATTTTGAAACCAGTTGTAAATTAGTGGATAAGTTATAGTCATATTCCATTTCCCTTTTTTCCCTGGATAGTAAGTATGGATATTTAGAATAAAAAGATTTCTAAAAATTTGCTATTTTGACATCAGGTCTTCTATCCTGTTTGCTCAGTAGTATTTCTGTTAATCAGTGTTCATTACAAAGCATTTTAAAAAATACTAAATATACTATGTGTCTATTTACATGGTTAGCGCAGACTGGGAGTTAACTGTTGTCATCTTCTGGATGACCTTTCTTCATCATGTTAAATTTCAAGGCAGTTAAGATAACAGCATATATATTATGGGATGAAATGGAAATAACTCTAAACTATTCACCAGGGAAGAGACCAGTATAATACTGATTTCTTGAGAAAAGTTTCAAAATCAGACTTTCAAAATATATAGTTGATAGTCTTTGGAAACAAGTTTCTAGGTCTTGAAATACTGAAAAGGATGAAAGAGGGCCATAGGATAATAGATAGTAGACAGCTTTCAGGATATTAAAAATTATTCCCACAAGAAGAATAGTACATAAGCTTTTTTATCTTGGCATTGGTGCCTTTTCTCTTTATAATTCTTTTCCTTTTTAAAAAGATTTATTTATTTGAGGGGGGCAGAGGGAGAGAATTTCAAGCAGACTCCCCACTGAGTGCAGAGCCTGACATGAGCCTCGATCTCAAGACCCTGAGATCATGACCTGAGCTGAAACCAAAAGTTGGACGCTTAACCGACTGAACCACCCAGGCGGCCCTTTACAATTCTTTTAAAGATATTTATTTATTTGTCAGAGAGAGAGAGCACAAGCAGAGGGAGAAACAGTCTCCCCAATGAGCAAGGAGCCCAATGTGGGACTCGATTCCAGGACCATCATGACCTGAGCCGAAGGCGGACGCTTAACCAACTGAACCACCCAGGCATCCCTATAATTCTTGATAAAACCTGCCAACCCTGTTTATATAGTTGAAACAGAAGTTTACCAGCACGTAGGCCATTATTCTTGTATTACAAAGCTGTGTCCAGTAAAGAATTTACTGACTAAATGAATTATAATGTTTGATCTCTTTAGCAATTATAATGTATTATTTGGAAATATTTTGAGATATTAGGAAGAAAAACTGTTAAAAGTGCAGGGCTTATTTTTGTTTTACAGTTATTAATTATTGCAAATATATAGAACTATTTCTTTGTTTCAGGATCAAATTCATTTCAAAGTGTCACACAGTTGTTTTTGAGATACTCTTAATCTAGGTAATTCATTTCTGTTTTCAGAAACTTTCAAAGCAACTAGTCTTCAATTTTAAACTGCATTGTGCTTCTAGGTAATCATGCGAAGTGGTCAGCCACTCACTGGCACAAATGGGAGAAGGTGCAAAGAAGATGAAAAGCTGATAAATGCTACCCTCAGGGCAGGAAAACGAGGCTACATCATTGACACCCGATCTTTAAATGTAGCTCAGCAAGCTAGAGCCAAAGGTGGCGGATTTGAACAAGAAGCTCATTATCCCCAGTGGAGGCGGATTCATAAGTCCATTGAGAGGTAAAAGACTCTGGAGACAGTAATGGACTTTTATTAGAAGCAAATTAGAGTGAGTGAGCCCTTAGCTGTTCAAAGGTCACAAGTTCTCAAACGAACCTACCCATTAACTTAAAGTCAGAAATTGGCTGGATATCCTGTCGTGTTTTATAAGATGAGCGGGAAACTTAATCTTGGACTTGCCCAAAAGCATGCTTTCTCTAAGTGAACTCTTCAGTTTCATCACTGCAAGGTCTGTTCCTCTATTAGTAGATCACTGGTCACCACACTTAGTGAACAGATATGCTACAGATAAGTATATTTTTCTAAGTCAGAATTCTGACTAGAGACTTCGCTTCCCCCACACCCACCTAATCTCACATGGTATTTCCTCCACCAGTATCTTTTATGTTTGCAGTTAGAGGTTTATAAGGGCTTCTGGAATGGGTGGGTGGGGGTTGGAGCTAATAAAACGATGGGGTCTGAGCTGGCCTCGGCCATCCCTGCTGAAGGAACCAGGTGTCTAGCGTTGGATTTGTGGGAACAGGATGGCAGATGTCAGTGGTGTGGCCTCGTGACTTGTCACAAAATGCAGTGTTCTGTCCTGTTCCCTAGTCAGATAATTCCGCTGTGTGAACTGGTTTAATCTGTTCATCTGAGGAATGACAGGTGTGTTAAGCTTCCTTGCAACCATGTTTAAATATTAGTTTTTCAGTGTTTAATTATCAAGTTATTGTATAGCAAGGTAAATATTTTTATACTATTTTGAGCTACTTTGCCTCTTGGGTTATAGTGGAGGTTGGGGTTTTGGTTTGGTTTCCCCTTCATCATTGTATTTTCTATTTTCTTTTTTACTTTTTCTTGTTTTTTAAAGGTATCACATTCTTCAGGAGAGCTTAATCAAACTCGTGGAAGCTTGTAATGACCAAACACATAACATGGACCGATGGCTCGGTAGATTGGAGGCTTCGAACTGGCTGACTCACATCAAAGAGATTCTTACAACTGCTTGTCTAGCAGCTCAGTGCATCGACAGGTAAAGTGTATTTCAGTGTTCCAGAATGGACACGTACTGCTAACTAGACCTTGCTTTTATCCAGACTACGTTTATATATTGTGTTAAAGTTTGCACCTGTCTATACCTTATGTTCAGATCATTGTATAAATTACTACATAAGATAGTCATTGCCATTCAGTTATCGATGAGGTATGTGCATAGAGTCTGGTATGTAATTGATGATTAATGAACCACATACATACACACATCTTCAATGATAAAACTTTTTTTTTAAGTACTAAAGGAACTATTTTTTTTCTATAAAATCCTTGAATTGTGAATCTACCATTTTTCCTTTTCTTAAACCATGAAAAAGAATGAAAAGAAGTTTCCTTATTTGCTCTCAGAGGGCCAAACCTGCCTTCTTACTTTTGAAATATCAGTGAAAAAAAACATGTAATTCTGTTACACGGTAAAATGACTCTGATTTCTCAGGTACCTTATTAACAAACTACTTGATATGTGTAGTTATATCAGGATCTCAAGTTGAGCAAACCTGAGGGCAGTGATGTGAAGTATATGAAGTAATTTTATTCACTCAGTTGAAGGTTGCTAATCCGTGAGACTTGAGGCAGAAGACTTGAACACAGAGGCAGAAGGATTGGTATAAGTTGTTGCAGAAGCTTAGAATGCCCTTTTTAAGAAGGGGATTCCTCTGAAACAATAGGTAGGTATAAGAATCACCACCACATAGTTGGATGGCACTTTTCCTTGAGACTGTAATTTGTTTTATTGATGCTTCCAAACTAAGGAAATACACATGTAATATTTTTACGGTTAGTGAGAAATTGATCATAGAACAGGTTGCTTAAGATTATGTGGTGAGTTAATGACAAAACCAGTAATGGGTAGAGATTCTTGGTGTTGGGATTCGCAGGCTGTCATTGTTCTTTGTCTTAGGCTTTACGGGTTAAAGAAGAGGTTCTGAGGCAGAGAAATCAATATTACGGAATGATGAGACATTAATTTGAAGGGTTTCGTTTCTTTTTAACCTAAGTTAAAAAGATATCCCCTTGCATGGTGAATACAGAGGCTTCCGGTTTCTTATGAACTGTAAATGACAATGAACATTTATCACCATGTTGTCTGAGATTGCAGCCATGATAATGGGATGCTACAGGTCAAGGCAACCCGAGGTGCAGAACAGTAATTTAACTCCACCTTTGTTTAGACTCAGCTGGCCGCCAGAAACAAACAGGGACTTCCACGTTCTCATAAGCATTGAAGGTTTTGGTTTATTTTGCCATGTTTGGGTTCCCTGTTCTGATATATACTAGCTTATTACTTATACCTCCATAAAAATCTGCCTTTGTAATTAATTGCTCAAAATGTAAGAATAGACCTTGAATGAATTGAGTTAAATTGAGAATATACCACAGATAACTAAGATATAGCGATTCAATGTATACATCAGAAGCTTTAAAATACTTGCTCATACCCTGCTCCTAGTCACAAGATTTCATCCTAAGAATGAGGTTGTTAACCTAACCTTGGGTGAATGACAGGGAGTCTTATTTTCAAATTAAGAACTCTCAAATAATTTCACAGAAGACAAAAAGCTAAGTACAGTGTAACAAAAATTAGCAATGACCTAAATAACTCCTAAGACATTTAAGTAAATTTTAGTTGATCAACTAAGAATATTATATAACCATTGATACAGTACTTCTAAAGGTGATATGAAAACATGGGAAAATGTTTATAATAAAAGTGGAAATAATAAGCAATTACCTTTTGTTATAGCTACATAAAGGATATAAGTACAAGAATTAATAGCAGTAACCAAACTTGAAATTCTTGTGGGAAAGTGGTGAGGTTATTTTCCTTTTTCTTAATATTTTCTTCACTGTCATTTCAATATGAGAGTTGGAAGACGGGGAGGGGAGATGTACTTAATTTAGTTTTTGGTGTTTTCTCCTACTGTCCTTAGAATAATGGGGTCCCAGACTCCTTCTAAGTATTGTGGTATGGTAATATCATTGCCACTGACTTTCTAGATTGACAGTTTTATGCTTGTTTGTTTTTTTGTTAGTTCTTTGTTTGTTTGTTTTTTAACTGTTTCTTCTTGGGGTGCCTGGATGGCTCAGTCGATAGGCATCTGTCTTCAGGTCAGGTCGTGATCCCAGCGTCCTGGGATCGGGCCCCGCATCAGGCTCTCCACTCTGCGGGAGGCCGGCTTCTCCCTCTCCCACTCCCCCTGCTTGTGTTCTCTCTCTCGCTGTGTCTCTCTCTGTCAAATAGGTAAATAAAATCTTAAAAAAATAAAATAAATGTTTCTTCTTGTTTTCATGTTTCTGAAAGTGTGGTTCGGGTCTTGTTTCCTAGATCCATTAGATTACAGTTTATGAAGGCGTCCTTATAGTCAGCTGATGGTGAAAAGGTAGAATCAGGGTCAGAGAGATACAGAAAAATAATTTCAAGTGTATGTTTCTAGGTTTGATGAGAAGGGCTTTAATCAACTATTAAGGCAGAAAACATAAGCACCTATTGTGGTGATAAGGACTGCTTTGGGGTTTTGTTAAAGGAGAAAAAATTCAACTAAAATGTTTTGTGAAGGTTGTTATAACTTAAAGAGGTTCTTGCCATGTGAAATTTGGAACCCATAGTTTTTCTTTCCTAAGAGAAGCTCTCTTCCTGTGCCTTAGTTCAACTCTAAACCCTACTGGACAGAGCAGAATGCATGAGTTGGAAATACTGTACTCAATAAATGTTTGTTATTAACAGAGTTGATTGACCGTGTTGGGAGTATCCCATTTGTACTCTGGATTTTCCTATCAGGGAAGGGGCATCCATATTGATTCATGGAACAGAAGGAACTGATTCCACACTTCAGGTTACCTCCCTGGCCCAGATCATCTTGGAACCAAGAAGCAGGACCATCCGTGGTTTTGAGGCCCTGATAGAAAGAGAGTGGCTGCAGGTGAGAAAAGCTGCTTGGTGTGCACAGGAACTGCTAATAATTGATGGGATCCCAGTTTGCAGGAGTGGAGAGAATGTATGACATTTTGATTGATTAAAATGCTTAAATTGTATGTTTACTTTTCTGGGAGCAGTTAATCTCTCTTCCTCTCAGTAAACGTTTATAATCTTTACTGCCTTTCAATTTTTGTGCCTCTCTCTGCTTATTTTGCTCATTTAGCGTTTCATTCCCTCAACAAACTCTCACTAATTGTACTTTGTTACCTACAGGGGAAATAACAAAGAATGTAAAATAGTCTAAAGATAAAAAACATAAACAAGGCAGGAAGCGGGTGTGAGAACTTGTACCTATAAGGAACGGGCTCTAGCACTTTCTGCCTTTTGCTTTTGGGGTTCCACTCTGTCCTCTTGCCCCGCCAGGTGAAATCCTTCTCATGCTTTAGGATCCAGCTACATGTCGCTACTCCCATGAAGTCTTTGGGACCTTAACCTTCTTTACAGCTAAAAATCGATCCATTGTCTTCATGACTTGTTCCCTAAACTAGACCCAAATAAAGTGACTTCTCTGAGGTCAGGGAACCATGCCATTTCTCTTTTATCCCTAGGATATAACGCAGTGTTATTACATATGCTGAATGACAACTGAAATAAAGGCCTCATAAAATAGATTGAAATCCTCCCAAGTCAGAGGTTAACTTATAAATGTATATACACTGTGTAACTTAGTAAATAATCTGTGATTAAGAAAAGTGTTTAGATATATTTTGAAAGTAGAATTATCTCTGGAGAAAAATCATTTCTGGCCCTTCTAGTTAAAATTCAGATTTATTATGTGTTAATGCTGTTATGTATGCCATGTCTGTCTACCCTGCCTGACGACTAATGTGTATCTCTGTTCAAGTCAGACCATCCCAAATATTTGGTAAAAATCTCTTCAGCAACATTCCTCATGATGCATAGCAAACAAATAAATGAATGTGATTTACTTACTTAAATATTATCATATTAATGGGTATCAAAATACCATTAGCCACTGGAAAATGTTCATAACATTTTCTTTGTCAGATGAGGTAGTATAAGGACTAAAGGTAAAGCAAGTGTGTGAAATACCTAGAAGGGTGTGATTTGGGATAAGATCAGTAATCAGTTTCTGGGTGGGCCAGAGATCCAAATGATTCTTAATTTCCTTTAGTCAGTAGAGGTCAGACTCTTCCAGTTCTTTTCAAGAGAAGAGGGGAACTAGGGACAATTTTATCTCTAATACAAAAGTATTCATAAAGATTTCTTCAATATAATAACTTTTTTCCACATGTAATTAAAAATTTAATATCAGGAGTGACCTTATAAAATTTGTGTGTGAGAGCTCCATATTTATTTCCATTTAGTGGTGAGGCTTATGTAGTTTACAATAATCTGTAACGCTTTGGAGAGAGAAAAGGTGATAGCTGTCTTTTGTTTGGTACCTAAAGACCTTATATTCTTTGACTTTGCTACAAATTATAGAGACCTAGAAAATTTTACTTTATAGAGTTCACCAAGGATAATTGCAGTTCTTAGGGTTATGCCTTAACTGCACAGCCTTGTTAAATATTTGGAAGTCGTGTTTTTTTCCTCAGCTGCTGAAAATTGTTTTAAACCAAGAAATCATTAATCTAAATAGCAGCCATCCAAATTATATGGTGTTCCATTTAATAAGAGTTTCGTTGCAACTGTGTGAAATAATGTTAATGGAATGTGCTGTAAATAATAAATGTGCTCTCACTAGGCTATGACTGTCACATTTCCATCTTCTGTCTTAGGCTGGCCACCCATTCCAACAGCGCTGTGCACAGTCAGCCTATTGTAATAGTAAGCAGAAGTGGGAGTCACCTGTATTTCTCCTCTTCTTGGACTGTGTGTGGCAGATACTTCGTCAGTTTCCTTGTTCTTTTGAATTTAATGAGAATTTCCTCATCATGCTCTTTGAGCATGCATATGCCTCACAGTTTGGAACATTCCTGGGCAACAATGAAAGTGAAAGGTAGGTATACTGCTTACATGGGATGGGGGCCATTTTGTTTGTAGCTGTTTTGGTCACTTCCTAGAAGAGACCAGGATTTGGTTCTACATTACTGTTATTTATCAGATGGTAGAGGTTACAGTTAGTATAAATTAAATTACATGAAGTGTGTTCTTATGAGCCTATCACATCCTAGGTGAGAGCATGTCCTAGACTTTGTTCTTCTAGATTAAAATTAGTCCATACACTGATTTAAAACCTTTGAGTAAATTGGGCAACCATTTTAAATGTTAATTTCCTTATATAAGATCATAGTAATCTTACATCTGGAAGAAGCCTTAACATATACTCCAACTCTACCCTCCATCCAGTTTTACAGATTGGGAGGGGAATACCCAGAAAGTTAAATGACTTGACCAGGGACACACAGCCGGTTGGTCACCAGTAGTAGGGCTATAATACAGGTCTTCCTACTCCTGCTCCAGACTTTGTCTATTACCCCTGGAAACTGTCCTCAGGCCTCCTTTCACAGTCCAGACGCCATCAAGTTTATAGGTTTATTTAGAAGATTCCTATCAAAATGATCTTTAAAGGTGCTTAACTGGTAATCTCAATTGGGTACAGTCAAAAGGCTTCCTCTTCTCTTTTTTCCTTTGTCATCCTAGCTAAAGGACAGTTTTGTTGGTCTTTTCAGAGAACCAACTTTTGGTTTCACTGATGCTCTCTGTTGTCTATTTTCTATTTCATCTATCTCCTCTCTCCTCATTTTTTCCTTCTTTCTGCTAGTACTGGTTTACTTTGCCCTTCTTTTTCCAGTTCCTTAAGGTATAAAGTTACTGATTTAAAAGTTATTGATGTGAGATCTTTGTTCTTTTTTTTTTTTTTAAGATTTTATTTATTTGAGAGAGAGAGACAGTGAGAGAGAGCACAAGCGGGGTGGGGCAGGGGGGTTGAGGGCCAGAGGCAGAGGGAGAAGCAGACCCACATCTGATCAGGGAGCCCGATGCAGGGCTTGATCCCAGGACCCTGGGATCATGACCTGACCCAAAGGCAAACACTTAATCGACTGAGCCACTGAGGCTCCCCGATCTTTCTTCTTTTTTTAATGTAGGTTTTTACTGCTATAAATTTCCATCTGAGCACTGTTTTCACTGAATCCCCATATGTTATATTAGCATGTTGTGTTTTTGTTTTCATTCATCTGTGTTTTTTCTTCTGTTACTGATTTCTAACTGTATGTTGTTGTAGTTGGAGAAGATATTTGTGTGACTTCAGTCTTTTAAAATGTATTGAGATTTGTTTTGTGGCCTAACCTGTGATATATCCTGAAGAATGTTTCATGTACACTTGAGAAGAATGTGTACTCTGATGTCATTGAGCAGAGTATTCTAGATTTGTCTTACATTTGTTCAAGTCATGTATTTCTTTACTGGTCTTCTGTCTAGTTCAATACATTATCAAAAGTGGGATATTGCAGTCCTCAACTATATTGGAGAATTGTCTATTTCTCTATTTCGTTATGTTGATTTTTGCTTCCTGCATTTTGTGGCTCTGCTGCAAGGTACATATATGTTTATAATTATTATATCTTCTTGATGGATTGACTCTTTTTCAGTTTAAAATATCCTTCTTTGTCTCTTGTAAGAGTTTTTGTCCTAAAGTTTATTTCATCTGATGTAATATATCCATTCCAGCTCTCTCTTGGTGTGGAATGAATATTTGTGTGGAAAATCTTTTTTCATCCTTTTATTTTCAATCTGTTTGCATCTTTGAATCAGAAGTGAATCTTTTGTAGACAGTATATAGTTGGATCATATTTTAGTCCATTCTGCCAATCTCTGCATTTTGTTTGGAGAGTTTACTTCATTTATATTTATAGTGATTACTGAAAAGGAATGGCTTATTTCTGCCAGTTTGAGATTTATGTTGTTTGTCTTATACCTCTTTTGTTCTTCATCTCCTCCATTACTTGCCTTCCTATATGTTTGATACTTTATATCATGTGTACTATCATGATTCCCTTCTTATTTTGTGTATATTAATTTTTTTTTTTTTTACTGGTTACCAGGTGGATTTCAACTAATATCCTGGATGTAGAGTTCTTGGTAGGTAGTTTTTTGGTTTTGGTTTTGTTTTTTTTCCTTTTAGCACTTGAGAAATGTCATTGCTGTCCCTTCTGGCCTCCATAGTTTCTGATAAGAAATCTGTTGTAGAAGGATCATGTAGGATCCCTCTACATGAGGAGTTGCTTCTCTCCTGCTGCTTTCAAGATTCTCTCTCTCTCTGGCTTTTGTCAATTTGATTATAATGTGTCTTAGTTTGGGTCTCTTTGCCTTTATCCTTCTTGGAGCCTGTTGAACTTTTAAATGTGTAGATTCATGTCTTTTATCAAGTTTGGGGAGTTTTCAGCCCTTAATAATTTTGTGTGTGTGGTTCTTTTTGTGTTCAGTTTTTTCTATTTGTATTGAGGTATAATTGACCAATTGGCCATTAATTCTTTATATATTCTTTTGTTCCTTTGCTTTCTCTCTTCTCTTTCTGGGATTCCTATTATGCATATGTTGGTGCCCACAAGCTGCTTAGGCTCTGTTCATTTTTCTTTATTCTTTTTTTGTTCCTCTCAGAATGGGGAAGTTAAGTTGACCCATCTTCAGATTTGCTTACTCTTGTGCCTGCTCAGATCTGTTATTAAAACCATCTAGTTAGTTGTTTTGTTTTGTTTTGTTTTTTTCAGATATTGTACTTTTCAGTTCCAAAATTTCTGTTTGGTACTGTTTTATAATTTTGTCTGTTTATTGATATAGTCTAGGTTTTGAGACTTGTTCTCCTGGTTTCCTTTAGTTCTTTGTCCTTAGTTTTTGGCTTTTTTTGTTTTGTTTTGTTTTGTTGGTTTTTTTTTTTTAGCTCTTTGAGCATATTTAAGACTGTTGATTTAAAGTCTTCATCTCATAAAAGCAAAGTCAGTGCTTTCTTAGGGACAATTTCTGTTAATTTTTTTTCTATGACTGGGCTATACTTTCTAGGGGTCTTTTTTGCATTTGTAATTTTAAATCTGGACATTTAAAATATTACAACATAGCTCTCTGGAAATTAGATTCTTCCCACTCCTTGGAGTTTGTATTTATTGCTTGCCATAAGCTGTAACTATTTATTTAGACCTTTGCTAAACTGTTTTGTGAGGTGTATTTTTTTCTCATGTGTAGTTTCTGAAGTATCTGTTCTTTAGTTTGTGTTCAGCTATTGTTTGACAGTGATTTCCTTGTTTTTTTTTTTAAGTTTTTTTTTAAAGATTTTTTATTTATTTATTTGAGAGGGAGAGAGAATGAGAGATAGAAAGCACGAGAGGGAAGAGGGTCAGAGGGAGAAGCAGACTCCCCGCTGAGCAGGAAGCCCGATGCGGGACACATTGAATACCTGGAGCCAAAAGAGAGAGAGAGGAAAAGGGGGAGGGAAAAGTGAAAGGAAAACCCACTCCAGACAAAGGAAAAAAATCCTTTTGCAGTCTTTACAGATGGGCTTTATGCTGGAATATTCCTTCAGTGCTTTGTCAGGCCTCAGCCTTCACTTCTGGCCCTCACTGAGCCTAGAGATCTGTCAAAACCAAAATCTTGGGACCTTCTTGGGCCTTTTTGGAGCATGTTTCCTGCCTTAGGCATGCATATGGCTTTCTTAATTCCTTACTATACATGGGCAACTGTGAATACACTGCTTTTCCAAATAATCTTTTTCCTTGGGCTTTTGGTGCTCTGTTGTACCCCTCAACCATAATCTTTTCCCCCAGATGGCTGCAGGTTGTCCGTTCACCTTATGTTTTCTAGGAATGCCCACCGCTTTTCTGCCCATGGTGATTTCCAAGTTAGGTATAACAAAGACAGGTGCTTCAGGTAGCCCTTGGACAAGTTAGAACAGAGAGACACAATTCTTTGTGAATAAGGACTGCTTTATTCCCTCTGAAGCCAGGGACCAGGGTCCCATGCTAAGAGCATGGGCTGCCATCTTCAAGACCTCCATGAGCTAGGGTAAGGGTAGGGCAAGAGCAAATAAAAATATCATTAAGCTTTTTTATTGTTTTTCAAGTTTCCTTTTCCTTGATTCTTCATTTGCTTGTGTGCTGTAAACTTCTCTTTCCCAGAAATCTGACAAAGTAGGTGCTAACAGTGTCTACTTGTGTCTTCAATGTTTCTCTGGAGGGATGGGCATTTGGAACTGCCTACTCTGCCATTTTTGGTGACATCAGTCTTTTTCATTTTTGAAGCATAGTTTTGCTGGTATAGACATCTTGGTCGGTAGTCTTTTTTTTTTTTTTTTTAAGATTATTTATCTTAGAGAGAGAGTGTGTGGAGGGTTAAGGGCAGAGGCATAGGGAAAGAGAGAATCTTAAGCAGACTCGCACTGAGCACAGAGCCCAAAGCAGGGCTCAATCTCATGACCTGGAGATCACTACCTGAGATGAACCAAGAGTTGGACCACAACCAACTGTGTCACCCAGGTGCCCTGAATATGTCATACCACTGCTTTCTGGCCTCACGGTTTCTGATAAGTGAGCCATTACTTTCATTGAGGGTCCTCTGTATGTAATGGGTCATTTTTCTCTTACTGGTTTTACAATTCTCTTTTTCTTTGGCTTTTGACACTGATGTGTCTTAGTGTGGACGCTTTGAATTTATCCTCCTTGGAGTTCCTTGATCTTCCAGGGTGTGTAGAATCACATTTGAGAAGTTTTCAGACATTATTTTTCAGACATTTGTTCTGCCCTTTTTTCTTCTCCTTCTGGAACTCCCATTGTGCATGTTGGTATTCCATAGGTTTGGAGGTATTCCATAAGTTTGGAGATTCTTTTCAATTTTCTTCAACTTTTCTTTCTTTTCTTCAGAAATTAATCTCAATTGACCTATCTTCAAATTCACTGATTCTTCTGCCAGCTTATGTCTACTGTTGAGCTCCTGTGGTCATTTTTTCATTTCAGTTATACTTTCAAATCAGGATTTCTCTTTGGTTCTTTTTAAAATTTTTACCTCTTTACTGACATTGTCCATTTGGTATAGCATTGTTATCATACTTTCCTTTAATTTTTCAGGCATTTTTCTTTAGCTCTTCGAACTCATTTATGAAAGCTAATTTAAAGTCTTTGTCTAGTGGGGTGCCTGGGTGGCTTAGTCGGTTAAGCATCTGCCTTCAGCTCAGGTCATGATCCCAGGTCCTGGGTTCGACCCCTAGGGGTGCTCCCTGCTCAGCGGGGAGTCTGCTTCTCCCTCTCCTTCTGCTCCTCCCCCTACTCATGCTCACCCTCTCTCTTGCTCGCTCCCAAATAAATAAATAAAAATCTTAAATAAAATAAAGTCTTTGTCTAGTAAGTTCAATATGTCCTCCCTCTCCAAGGGACAATTTCTTTTGACTGCTTTTTTTTCCCCGAGTATGGACCACACATTCCTGTTGCTTTGTATGTGTTGTAATTTGCTTTTTTTGAAAATTGATGTTTTAGATAATATGGCAAATCTGGAAATTAGATCCTCTACCTTCTGAATGAATAACTTTTTCCTCCTTTGCTCAGGGACCTTATGTGTGTTATTAGGCATGACTTCAACACTCAGGTAGTTCACAGCTCTGTTTTAGCCTTCAGCTTATACAGGGCCTCAGGTTCAGCCAGAGGAGAAAGAATTGGGGCTATCTCAAGCATTTCCTAGGCATGTGCATACCCTTTTGAATTTGCAGGAATATGTCAGAGCTTTACAAAGCCCCCATCTCACCCCCTGCTCCCCAGGGACATCTCATTCCCCACATCTTTTATTTTTCCTAGGCTCTTATTTGCCTCAACTGGCATGACAGCCTCAGGCAACTGTGCTGTTAGATAGTTTCCTCTCATTGTTTTTGACAAATACCCTGGGGAATAGGGCTTTTCCCTCTGAGAACCTCAAACTGTGAGTCCTGTCAAATAACTACAAGACTCTACCAAGGAGGCTTTATGAGGAAGCTGCAAGAAACATCAAATCGTGACAGTGCTCTGGGGGTGGTACTTTTTGAGGAGCTCCAAAGCTGGTCTGCCCCTCCAGTGGCGACAAGGCTGCTGGTTTGCAGTGATAGTGCGGAGCCAGGGAAAGGGTGTTGGCATTGGCCAAGTTAAAATGCTCTGAATCCTGTTCTTTCAGAGGTTCATTAGTTTTTCTTGAATGAGTGTTCCTCAGATTGTCACAAGCCTTTTGTTAATTTTGAGCCGTGAAAGTATTTATTTTGACTGTTTTTGCCACTGTTTTCATTACTTTTTGGAGAAGATACACAGAGGTCCTTACCCTACCATTCCAGAAGTCCCACACCTACGTGGAACATTTTAAACTATGCTCTGAGAAACTTGGGCTACCTTCCTTTTTACTGTCATCAGCTCCTTCCTCATTCTCTCCAATGTACTTTCATGGAAAATATTCAAGACTTGAAATTAGAAGATTTGAGTTTGAATCTCTACTATTGCCACTTACTAGCCATACGACTTCTCTGAATCTAGTTCTGCTCATGTTAAAGGCAAAAATAATCTCTGCCACACTGGGTTATAGTGAGGATCAAATGACGCACATGTGAAAACTAGCATAATACCTGTCACATAATAGGCATTTTAAAAATGTCAGTTCATTCATTCATTCTTCCTTGAATCTTCTATCACCTGCTTAGCCACAAGCCTGGAACTTAACCACTGATGGCATTTTGACACAGAACCCCACGGTATTACTCTGGCTGGCACATTGATTCTACTGAATGTGACAGCAAGTCCTTGATGTTCTATGTCATCTGATGCTTTAAAAAAGGAAAGATAATTGGTAACCTTTAGCAGTTGGGAGTCAGCATGTGAAATGAAGCGTATTTACAGTTTCTTTGATAGAGACTAATACCAAGCAGTGTTAAAAGGTATTACACCAATGGTTAGATATGCTTTTAAAATGCTGAACAAAAAACAAAGTTGTATATGTCAACAAGGCTTTGCTGTTATATTTTGGTTTTGGGTTTTTTTGTTTTTTAGAAGATTAAAGATTATATATGGTGATATGAGCACTGGGGATTATATGCAACTGATGAATTATTGAACACTACATCTGAAACTAATGATACACTATATGTTGGCTAATTGAATCTAAATTTAAAAAAAGATCACATACAAATAATCATCACAAAGGCAATGCTTCGTGGCACTTAAATGTGTTAGAAATCTAGTTCTTGTCCTGCCATTTCTTTTCTTTCTTTCTTTTTTTTTTTTTTAGAGAAAATTGGGGGTCGTGCATGCGCGCGCGCGCACACACACACACACAGACACACACACACACACACACACACACACACGGGAGCTGGGGGGGAGAGGCAGAGGGAGAGGAGGAGAGAGAAACTTAAGCAGGCTCTGCACCTAGCATAGAGCCTGATGTGGATTTTGATCTCATGACCCTGAGATCATACCTGAGCTGAAATCGAAAGTTGGATGCTTAACCGACTGAGCCACCCAAGCACCCCGAATCCTGCCATTTCTTAAAGCATGTTCAACTTAACCCCTAGACTATACTCTTATGGGGGAGGGGGAGAATTGGTGATTTACCTTGGTTAAATTTGGGTAATGTGGTATAATGTAGCCCTCCCTCAAAAAGTCACAAAGTAATTGTTAAGGACCTTAAGACACTCTTCAATAAAGCAACATATATAACTTTAATTCGGCATTTAAATAATACGTTTGACTATGGACTTCTTACTAATATCTCCCAGAACTAGCCTTAATAAAGGGATCACAAATGCATTTTATCTCCCATTCTGATTGCCATTTGGTAGATCCTATGAGTAGGGCTGATTGAGAAGGATTCTGAAGCTGTATGGGTTGGGCTCCAGTAGAAAAAAGTTCAGTGACTGGCTAGCCATAGGTTTGGGGGGCAGGGCCAAACCACTTACTGCAGGAGCGGTGGGTACAGTGGTTTCCTATCCTCGCCATGCCTGGTTCCTGGGGACATAGTATAGGACTTGCTATCCTAGCAATTAAATTGCAGTACTACATGGGAGTTCTGTGATTATGTGGATTCTTTTTATTGCTAGCATAAAAAAGATGCTGTACATAATTGACTAATAAGTAGTTTCAGAGACAAAACCAATTTTATAGCAAAACTTCAACTTGAGTAGAAGCCTATGAAAATTGAATATATTATCTCTTTGGTTAATGTAAGGCCTACCACAAATTATCTTTAAGTTCTTGTTAAAATTTATTTTTTCCAAAATGTATCAGTTCACGTTCTATCCCTGTGAGTTTATTCTATGATAAAAGAGTGTTACAGAATTTCAGGGTTATTGTGAAGGCTGCTCATTGTATATAAATGTAGATTGAATCTGTATTTACATCAAGATATTCATTTTTAATCTTTGACAGCCCATCTGCATTTTATGTACATGTAATTTATTTGTCCTAAAAGCTAAATCTCTAAAAAATTTTAGGCTTTGCTATTTGACTCAACCTCTATTTTTAATATGTCTGTAATCTTTGTTCTTTGCATTCTAGACTTTTCCAAAACAAAAAAGAAAGTTATTTTTATATTTAGCTATTTTAAATTAAAATACAGTGCTGGGGCACCTGGGTGGCTCAGTCAGTTAAGTGTCTGCCTTCAGCTCAGGTCGTGATCCCAGGGTCCTGGGATCCAGACCCACGTCAAGCTCCCTGCTCAGCAGGGAATCTGCTTCTCCCTCTTCCTCTGCCACTCCCCATGCTTGTGTTCACACGCTCTCTCTCTCTCTATCAAATAAATAAATAAAATCTTTAAAAAATAAGATAAAATACAATGCCAGATACAGTAAAGGATTTCGCGTGTAGTAATGTTCTGTTCTCTGGGTTAATGTTTAACACCATACCTAATATGACCAGATTCTGATTTTATTCTTCTGGTTGGCCTTGAAAACCTATGAAATAGTTTTGCTGTTATTGAGTTACAATGCTGGTTGAATTTTCTGACGAATATTTTTATTTTACACTATTTTATTTGTCTGTTAAAAGTTTTGTGTTCTGCCTTCTAACATACAGAGAAAAGAGACTGTCCCCTTGGGAGGAGCATTTAATAGTAGTTGTTATCATTTAATTGCTTTAATGGCAGTTTTCTTCCTTAATCAGATGTAAGTTGAAGTTGCAGCAGAAAACGATGTCTCTGTGGTCCTGGGTCAATCGGCCCAGTGAACTGAGGAAGTTCACCAATCCTCTCTTTGAAGCCAACAATCTCGTCATCTGGCCTTCAGTTGCTCCACAGAGTCTTCAGCTATGGGAAGGTAAGCTCTGCATCCTTTGCAGACTTTTTATCAGTAGTCAAGGACCCTCTCTGAACTGCCTCTTGAGTACTTGCTGTTGTTGGTATTTGAAGCTGGTGAGTGGACCTGACCCTCAGACCTGTGTGTAACTGCTGCTTTTTTCGCAGCGCGGGCATGGTTCTCTCCTTCACATCCATTATCTAGTCGCATTTCTTTTGTTCAGTCCCCATTTCAGAAATGAACAGTGATTATTCAGTGGATACTGCTGTTTATATTGGATATTTTCGCTCAGTGGGAAGATACATTACTATTTTTAATCGTGATTACAACTTTACCAACTTAACCAAATGTTTAGGTATACAGTTCATTCTTGTCGAGTATATTCCTATTGTTGCAAAACAGGTCTCCAGAACTTTTCTTCTTGCAAATCTGACTGTATACTTAACTAAACAACTTCCCATTGCCCCTGGTAACTACCATTCTGCTTTCTGTGTCTATGAGTTCGACAACTCTAGATACCTCATGTGAGTGGGATCATACAGTATTTGTCTTTTTGTGAATGACTTCTTTCACTTAACATAATGTCCTCAAGATTCATCCATATCGTAGCCTGTGTCAGAATGTCTGAGGTTGAATAGTTTTCCATCGTATGTGCTTACCACATTTTGTTTACCCTTTCATACACTGATGGCCACTTGGGTTGCTTCCACCTTTTGGCACACAGATGCACAGATATCTCTTCAAGACACTGCTTTTGATTCTTTTGGGTATATACCCAGAAGTGGAATAGCTGGATCATATGATAATTCTGTTTAATTTTTGAGGAAGTACCATACCATTTTCCGTAACAGTTGCACCATTTTACAGTTCCACCAACAGTGCACAAGGGTTCCAATTTCTCCACATCCTTGCTAACACTTGTTATTTTCGGATTTTTCCCCCCTTTGGTAGTGGCCATTCTAATGGGTATGAGGGAAAGTACATTACTTTTTGTGTAAGAAAGTTGGTAGGTAGTTGGGACAGGAATAAATCGTAAGCTCCAAGGAAATGGTTTCTGTTTCCTTTATTAAGCAGCCGTTGGGGAAGGTTCCTCTGTTAAATGCTATTGAAGGGTTAATGAACTAGTCATTCTAGTAAGGTTCTACAAACATACATAATGCTATCAGTGCAGTGAGGCACATATCTCATTGTTCATGTGGAACAATAATCCATACTTAATTTTCCAATTCATTCTAAAGAAGGTATTTAACCTACATAAATTTTTCAGACTCCTGAAATTTATCTCCATAAATACCAAAGCTTGTCTTTAAAAAGCTGACCAAAACCTATCTAAACTATATTAGCCATCCCTTAAACAAAGACTACAAAATGCCATTCCTTTTTAATCATTTTGAAGGTATTAAGTACATCTTTATTCATTTTTGTATTTTTTTAAATATTTATTTATTTGAGAGAGAGAGAGCATGGGGGGTGGCAGAGGGAGAGGGAGAGAGAGAATCTCAAGCCAACTTTTGCATTGAGCCCAATGAGGCTCTTGATCTCATGACCCCAAGATCATGATCTGAGCCTAAACCAAGAGTCGGACACTTAACTGACTGAGCCACCCAGGCGCCCCTCATCTTTCTGTGAGGCGGCACAAAGCCTACAAGGTGCTAGCTGTTTGGTAATTGAACTGAATTACCATAAATGTCAGTTGTTACACCACATTTTAATATGTTATGCCCACAAGGGCAGTTCATGTGTGGGAAACTGTTTGCCCTTTATCTGTAAAAGGGCCTCAGATTGCTTTGCTCTCTCAGTTTGAGACTAAGTCTGTTTCTGTCACTTCTCTGGATGTCAGCTCTCACGTCTCATTCCTCTTGGCATATCTGTCATTAGCTGCTTCCTTCCTCCTCAGTTTATGCTTCTAATCTTATCTGTTTAGGTGTCCCCAGGTTAGAATTGTGGGAAAGTGGCCTCAGATAGTCTCCAGGTTCTCGGGGTCTGAGCTTTAGTGCTTTGGGAATTTTTGGCTGCTCAGAACTTCTCTTTGCTTACTTTCTTCATTGTTGTAGTCACTGGTACAGGATAAGTGATCTCTTAAATGAGAGATTACAGCCAAACTTTTTGTTAAAGATTTCTGGGACAGTTTACCTAGAAGCCACTGTCATGTTGCTTGGGAGAAAAGCCAGATTTGGAGTTGGATGGCCTGAGGGACGATTTAACTAGTTTTTTACCAAACCTCATTGAGAGTTTAGAGATGAACTGATTGGAGGAGATCTTCTTGTTACATGAATGAATTCCTACCATTCCATTAAGAACAGAGTTTCCATATGTGGTTAGTGCCCCAACTTAGAAATGGAAGAAATTCTGTGTGAGGTAAAATCTTCTCATAGTGGGTATATGGGTTGTATAATGAGCTTAAAATGTCTCTCTTCTTGTTATATTTACATCATAGTTAGCCATTAGTATTAGGTAATTCCTGAATTGAAGAACAGGATTTTAAATACAAGCTCATATAATGGAAAAATCAACAAAGTCCAGTCTTTAAGCTATGTTTCTGTTTTCCCTTTCTGATAGAGAGTAGCTTTAGGGTTCTGGAAGTTTGGTTTATAGAAAGTGTTTTAAAGAATTATAAAACCTTTGTGAACTTATCAGCTACTGACAATATTGCTGCCTGGAAAGTTTTTGTAGCTCTTTATTTGAATGTCTTTAAGCCATGATGTTGGGATGATATAGCTAATGTAGATCTATGCAGATGAGGAAATGTTTCCTGTTAGTCTATAATAAAAGGATAATTATTAGGAAAAGAAGGACATGCCTGTAGAATTGTAAGACCACCTCTTAAGAGACAGGGAGAGAGCGCACTGAAGTTTAGGCTTTCTGTTATTTTCCTTAATTGAAGTGTAGTTGACATATATTAGTTTCAGGTGTACAGCATAGTGATTCAACATTTGCATACATTACAAAGTGATCACCATGGTAAGTCTAGCTACAGCCTGTCACCGTACAAAGTTGTTACACTGTTATTAACTATGTTCCCTAAGCTATACGTTGCATCCCCATGTCTTATTTATAAGTAGAAGTTTGTGCCTTTTAATCCCCTTCCCCTCTTTTGTCCCATCACCCCATCTCCCTCCCCTGTAGCAACCATCAGATTGTTCTCTGTATCTGTTTCTGTTTTCTTTTGTTTGTTTTGTTTTGCTTTTGTTTTTTAGATTCCACATCTAAGTGAAATTATGTGGTATTTATCATTCTCCACCTGACTTATTTCACTTGGCATAATACCCTCTGGGCCCATCTATATTGTTGCAAATAGGAAGATGTCATTCTTTTTTATGGCTGGGTAGTATTCCACTGTGGTGTATCTATACCACATCTTCTTTATCCATTCATCTTTTGATGGACACTTAGGTTGCTTCCATACCTTGGCTATCATAAATAATGCTGCAGTTAACATAGGGATGTATATGTCTTTTTGAATTTGTGTGTTCATTTTCTTTGGATAAATACAAGAGAGTGGAAATGCTAGATCATATAGTAGTCTATTTTTAATATTCTGAGGAACCTCCATACTGTTTTCTGTAGTGGCTACGCAATTTTGCATTCCCACCTACAATGCATGAGGGTTCCCTTTTCTCTGCATCCTTGCCAATGGCTGTTATTTCTTGTCTTTTTGATAACTAGTCATTCTGACAGGTGTGAGCTAATACCTCATTGTGGTTTTGATTTGCATTTTACCCTGATGATTTGTGATGTTGAGCATCTTTTTATGTGTCTCTTGGCCAGCTATATGTCTTCTTTGGAGAAATGTCATTTTTTAATTGGATTGGTTTTTTTTGATAGTGAGTTATGTGATTCTTTTATATTTTTTATATTAACCCTTTATCAGTTATATCATTTCAAAATATCTTCTCCCATTCAGTAGGTTGCCTTTTGTTGATGGTTTCCTTCATTGTGCAAAAGCTTTCTAGTCTGATGTGGCCCCATTTGTTCATTTTTGCTTTTGTTAGCCTTTGCCTGACAAGACATATCCAAAAAATTACTGCTAAAACTGATGTCAAAGAGCTACTGCCTATGCTTTCTTCTAGGTGTTTTATCGTTTCTGTTCTTGCATTTAAATCTTTAATCCATTTTGAGTTTACTTTTGTATATGATGTAAGAAAGTGGTCCAGTACATTGTTTTGCATGTAGCTGTCCAGTTTTCCCAGCATCCTTTATTGAAGAGACTATCTTTTCCCCACTATATATTCTTGCCTTCTTTGTTGAAGATTAATTGACTGTCTTAAGTGTGGGTTTATTTCTGGACTCTATTCTGTTTTGTTGGTCTGTGTGTCTGTTTTTGTGCTGTTAACATAGTGTTTTGGTCACTGTAGCTTTGTAGTATATCTTGAAATCAGGGAAGGTGATACCTCCAGCTTTGTTCTTTTCTCAAGATTACTTTAGCTATTTGGGGTCTTTTGTGGTTTCATACAGATTTTAGGATTATTTGTTCTATTTCTGTGAAAAATGTCTTTTGATAGGGATTGCATTGAATCTGTAGATGCTTTGGGTAGTATGGGCATTTTACAGTATTCTTCCAGTCCATGAGCGTGGTATATCTTCCCATTTATTTGTGCTGTTTCAGTTTCTTTTATCAATGTCTTATAGTTTTCAGAGTACAGGTCTTATACTTCTTTAGTGAAAGATCTTCCTCCTATCCCTGGGTATTTTTTATGCAGTTATAAATGGAATTGTTTTTCTTAATTTCTCTGATAGTTCATTATTAGTATATACAAATGTGAATATATGTGTATTAATTTTGTATTCTTCAAACCTTACTGAATTTATTAGTTTCAATAGTTTTTTGGTGGAGTCTTCAGGATTTCTTGTATATAGTATTATGTCATCTGCAGATAGTGGCAGTGTTGCTTCTTTTCCTATTTGGGAGCCTTTTATTTCTTTTTCTTGTCTGATTTCTGGGCTAGGATCTCTGATACTGTGTTGAGTAAAAGTAGTAGTAAGAGTAGGCCTCCTTGTCTTGTTTGTGATCTAGAGGAAAAGCTTTCAGCTTTTCACCGTTGTGTATGTTAGCTGTTGGTTTGTCATATATGGCCTCTATACTTAGTTTGTTGTGAGTTTTTAATCATAAGTGAGTGTTGAATTTTATCATATGCTTTGTCTGCATCTGTTGAGACGATCACATGAGTTTATCCTTCTTTTTGTTAATGTGGCATGTTGTGTTGATTGACTTGTGGGTATTGAACCATCCTGGCATCCCTAGAATGAATCCTGCTTGATCATGGTATGTGATGCTTTTCATGTATTGTTGAATTCACTTTGCTGATATTTTACTCAGGATTTTTGCATCTGTGTTTATCAGGGCTGTTAGCCTATAATTTTCTTGCTTTGTGTGTGTGTGTTTGGTTTTGGTATCAGGGTAATGCTGGCATCATGGAATGAGTTTGGAAACATTCCTTCCTCTTCACCTTTTTTGGAATAGTTTGAGAAGAATAAGTATTAACTCTTCTCTAAATGTTCGGTAGAATTCACCTGTGAAGCCATCGGGTCCTAAGCTTTTGTTTGTTGGGAAGTTTAGGGTTTTAAATAACAATATGTATGGTTCAGCAGTTGCTCTAACTCTCACTTTTCTAGTGAAAGTGATTTTACACATGTATGAGGTCCTACGGGTCTGAGGAAAGTTCTGTAATTGAAATTCTGTAATTCACTGTATTGTGAAACTGGAAAATTTATGGCGTTTTAAGTTACCAGCTTATTTATAATCCTGGATATATCAGAGAATAGTGTTCTAATCCATTTCATAATTTTGTGGGGGGAAGGTTGAAGAATGAATGATTATGTACATAGAAATAGTGATGTTTTTAGTGTATTTTGTTACACTTTCAGTACTTCAGGATTCCTGCTTCTTCCAGAGTATAATAAAACATAGGTGTGAATTGTAGGAAAAAGAAAAAAGAATGTATAATGATGGAATAATGTTAATCCATTGTATGTATCTTTTTGCCTTCTGTCTTCCTTTCCTGGATTCAATAGGTATTTTCCTACGTTGGAACAGATCCTCCAAGTATTTGGATGAAGCCTATGAAGAAATGGTTAACATCATTGAATATAACAAGGAATTACAAGCAAAAGTAAATGTACTCAGGAGGCAGTTGGCGGAACTGGAAACTGAGGATGGGACGCAGGAGAGTCCCTGAAAAATCTCCCACAACCGACATAAATAAGGACCTTCCTGGACCTGAGTCCCATCCCTCTCTCCTTTGGCCCTTCAGTTCACTTTTACACAGTAGCCTTGAACCTAAGGCTTTAGATGTGAGAACCCTCTAATGTAGTGGATTTCTCAGTACTTTATGAATGAAAGTTACTGTAATTACTCATGTTTCATGTGGCCTGTTAGGCCTCTTTACTTTGGGAGCAGAAAGGAGGTGCTAGTCATTTTATTTTATGTGAAACAGGTGACCTATTTAATGCCATTTGTGTTATATGCCATTTAATCTAAATTTTTTTCTGTGTCTACTTTCCAAAACAGTGCTCCAGACCAGTCAAGGATATGATTAATCTCTTTAGGGAATATGTGTTAGTTTTAAAAAAGATCAGACATAAACACTCCAAATACAGAAATATTTTTCAAAACTGAAATGGTTGTTAAACCAAGAATTTTGTGATTAACATGCTGTTTCCAATACCTTTGCCCTTCTCTTTAAAGTAGCTTTGGATTAACAGAGCTGAATTCATTCTCATTCTGGTTTGTTAAGAAAGGAAAATCTGAATATTTATTCAAGGTAAATATTTTTACAAAGGTTATAGGTATAATCCTTTGATATTTAGATTAAGAAGTAAATTTTAACAGTAGACAGTAAAAGTATGTGCAATATAGAAATAAAGTAGGAATTTGTTACTGATACGGTATTGTTACTGTTGAATTGGTTTTTCAGGTTTTTTGACCATACATATTAAATGCATATCAAATGCTGGATATCCCATTAAACCATCATTTAGGATAGATGTTTGTTATAATTAAGCTACAAATATGGTTTCCTTAAACCAGAAATGCACTGCCCTTGTCTGAAGTTCTTACTGCACTGTTTCATGTATGTATGTGTGTTCAGTTTTATTATGTTTTGTTTTATTTTTAAGTATTCTGAGAGTTTACTAATCCTAAGCTTAAACCTTTCACGTTGGCTTGAACCTTTTGAAAATTTATCCTGACTGCTGATTTGTTCATTATATGTTGGGCAAATCTAATTGAAGTGGAGATGAAAGTTGATGAACATGACACAGCTATGTTTTAAACTGCAGAAACAGATTGAAATGTGTCAATGTTATGCCTGTATTTATGCTATGCTTGTTTAGTCCTGCAACTCTACAAGTTTGTGGTTCAGTGCTTTCTATATACATTTCTGTTTTGTGGCACTGTTCATTTTAATAAATACTGTCAATTCTAGTTTTCCATTAAAAGGATAGTGGAAGAGTAAATGATTAATAACCATTTCCACCCCCTCTGTATATAACCATTTCAGTGTAAAGCACACCAAAACTGAACCCTGCTTTAGAGCTATGTATTGAGCTAAAAATAAAATTTAAAAAATATCTAGTCTAGCATAATCAATGGCCACATTCAGACACCTTAGAAAACAGCAAATACTTTCTATCTCCAGTTTCCCAAACTTTATCTTTTTTCTGTTTCCTTGAACTGGTAGCAAAAGGCTTGGAGAACAGCAACACATATCAGAACTCTCCTTTGGTATATTTGCCTGCCTTCTTCTCTAAGCTCAGATTTATTCTCGACTTATTTTCTTGGCTATAGTCATGAGTCTTCAGGCATTAGAGCCATCACAAAGGGGCGCCTGGGTGGCTCAGTCATTAAGCGTCTGCCTTTGGCTCAGGTCATGATCCCAGGGTCCTGGGATCAAGCCCCACATCGGGATCCCTGCTCGTCAGGAAGCCTGCTTCTCCCTCTCCCACTGCCCCTGCTTGTGTTCCCTCTCTCGCTGTGTCTCTCTCTGTCAAATACATAAGTAAAATCTTTAAAGAAAAAAAAAAAGCCATCACAAAAAGGCTACAGCAAGGAGCAAAGGAGATCTTGCTGTCGATACCTCCATGTTGTGTGAAATGTTTATATTAATCTTTTAAAAGAGGAAATACTCCAGCTTTTTTATTACCCCTTAAAATTACTTGCTGTATTTGTTCATGCAACTGATCTTTTTATTTGCTCCTATTTTTGTCTCAAGAGTAGATCTGAAGGAGCTCTTTTCTTCTCACTTAACGGACCCATAAGGAAAACCATTTGGAGTTTTGTTTTGTTTTTGTTTTTAGTGATTCTTTAAAAGTGACTCCCACTGGTGACACTGATTAGCCATAGGGCTTCTGTGGGTGGGAGCTTCTATTAGGCTCGGTCATGGAGAAAGTGTATGCCATCAATTTATACCTGTCTTCCTGATGAACGTTTTTATGTGTGAGACATAGTCCAATAATAGCATAGTGTTTCTTTTTCTTTCTTTTTTTATTGTTATGTTAATCACCATCTTTTTCTTTCTTTTATCGAGGCAGCGATCTTAAGCTATTTGGACAAGTTTGCATTTTAGTATTAATTTATAATTAGGGATTGTGCAAACCTCAGTTCTGTTTAAAGGTCATAAAAACAAACTTTGATATCAGTGTATTTTCAAAGGGAACATCAAATAATGCAAATATCAGGGTTTTTCCCAAACTCAAGAACTGTGTCAGACGTGCATTATCAATGTAACTTAAAGAGGGATTTTAGTAATATTATGAAGTTACCCATTCCTTGGATAAGAAGAATACATACAGTGGATATACTCATGAGAAGATACTTGTTAAACATTAAGTTTGGAGAATTAGCTTTGATAAATGTGGCTTTAAAAACTTGAATGAAGGGAGTGGTGGCAGAATTAGTGAGCAAGCGAATTACCCCATAGGAGCCAATAATAACCAAGTGAGAGAAAATCAAGTTTATATATATTAAGCATCGTATGTATTCATTTATAGTAAAGGCTGGTTTATATTTTGGGGATGCAAAAGTAGGTCCTACAGAGAATAATCTAAAAATACAAAAGATTGCTACAGTCTTCTATCAGCAGTACAAGGATCCTTAGATTTTAAATTAACAATTTTTTTTTTTTTTAGAAACCACAAGAACATAGTTGGTTGATTATATTAAGATTTTGGGGAAACTTTTTGGGTGGTTAAGACTTTTTCAGTAATTGGTCAAAATTTTTCATTCTGGTTTTATTAAATGGGAAGAAAACAGCAGAAAGTTAATAAAATCTAATAGAATTAAAACAACCTATAAATATATTTTGTTTCTGAGAAAAATTAGGCCTTTGAAACAAGATTTTAAAGTGATTTTTGGGAAACTTTGGAAGACAATAGTCATTTCAGATCCCATATGGGTAATTTAAAAGCTTTTCTTTGAACTCTGAGGCCTGACTTACAGAGGTGATATGTCATTACTTTTCATTTTAAAGGATGAAATTTAGTGATATTTTAGCTTTTGAGTTTTTATATTAACTTAAAAAATCAGTATCATGGGAAAGATCTGATCAGTAGTTTGTCTCTTGAAGTGAAAAATAGAAGGAATGTTTTGCTGTACTTAAAAAAAAAAAATCTGCAGGGTGCCTGGGTGGCTCAGGTCATGATCTCAGGCTCCTGGGATCGAGCCCCATGTCGGGCTCCCTGCTCAGCGGGGAGCCTGCTTTTCCCTCTCCCTGCTGCTCATGCTCTCTCTCTCTCCCATAAATAAATAAATAAATAAATAAATAAATAAATAAATAAATAAATAAAAGTAAATAATTTTAAAAAATTTAAAATCTGCTTAGTAGAGATGTAACTCTTGTGGTTAATCTGGTTTCGGAATTAGCTATTTTGTCAGTCTTAACCAGTTCATCAGGTTCACTTACTGTCAGACCCCAACCTGAGGCAAAATTTTGGTAACTACAAGAGGTTATCATGAGCACCTTTTATCAGAAGGTTATTTCCTGGACCAAAAAAAGGGCAAATTTTAGAATTTGCCCCTGTTCTGGCAGCTTTGAAATTTCCCAGAGAATGAAATCATTCAGTACATCTGGTACAGGTTTATTATACCTCAAGACAACATAGATTACTTATTATTCTTTAATGTGGGTTAGATCTTTTCCCCCTCCAGCGCTGATATCCTAAGTTATTACCAGATAGTATTTTTATGTAATTCACCATCTTAACAAAAAACATTTAAAGACTGATTTCTCCATTAATATTTATTCTCAGATGATACGAAGTGCTAATTTTCTTATCGTATCAGTTTTCTGATTTTTTGTCTTAAGTAAACTATTTCTCCCATCACTCAGTCTTTATATCGTGTCCACAGCATCTTCTTCCTTTAAACCAGTAGCTCAGATGAGACCCTATGAAACTGTAGGATGAGGTTTTGGAAGGTGTGAACTTCTTATCTAAATTCCCCTTAAGAAAGTCCTATTTTTGAACTCGTTGTGGAACTGTAGTTTGTGCTTAATTCAGTGAAAGATAGTGGGGCTCACTGTAGACACTACATTGTCCTAAAAAATAATTCCTGATGAGAGCTTCCTGATGCTTAGAACCATTCTGTTTTAACTACCTGTGAGTATACAGATTAAGTGTATTGGTAATTTGTAATAAAAACAACTTGTGCAACACTGCCCGTGTCTCTGCCCAAGACATTTTCCATTTTCTTCACTTTTAAAATGCACATATCTTTGGAGACGTGGATTATTCTACACAAGTACACTGAGTTGTGTTGCTTAGAATCCTTATAGATTATTACCATCTACACTAAAAATGTACTTGCACAATGTAGTTATATAAAAAAAAGAATATGTATTTCTTCAGTAGCCGGGTATTTGGATTGTATTCTTGATATATTTGAATGTGACTCTTGGATTTAAGTGCACTATTATTCATGTCTTACACAATAAAATTGCACTGTATGGCAAATATGTCTATAACGTATGCTTTGCTAAAACCTCAGAGTGCTGTAATGGACAGGTTTCTGTTATGTGAACCTGCCTATATAAAGTCTTAGGGAAGAATTCTAAACTTTTTTAAAGTCTTTGTAACATTTTAATATTATTTTAATGTTCCCTATGTGATCAGTTCACTTATGTACTAAAACTGGAATCATTCACCATGAGTCAGCTGCTTTGTCAAGCTTGGTTTACTTAATCATGAAACAGTCTTGTCGAACATGGTACTGTTATCTTGGTATGTAAGATATGTGTGTGTGTGCTCTTTGCCTCAGAGGACTGTTGCACAGATGCTAGTGTTAAATGTCTACAGACAGTGGTAATAAAATTTGAATATATTCAAATGCTGGTAAATTTAAAACTATAGGCTGACTTTAATTTTTTTTCAAATATCTGTGAAAGTTTTGGCAGTGTGTCTCAAAACTGCTGTATATAGGCCTTATATTTTGAAAGAAGCCAGATCCACAAAAAAGTTGCAAAACAGTACAATGATCTTCCATATACTGTTCAGTTAGATTGAATAATTAACATTTGTCACATTTGACTTGACACTCCTGATTGTGTGTGTATTATTGCTGTTATTTTGCTGAAGCATTCGAGGATAAGCTACAGACATCATAACCTTTCTACATAAATATTTCAAAGATATCTCTCAAGATTTAGGCGTATGTAGGGCGCCTGGGTGGCTCAGATGGTTAAGCATCTGCCTTCGGCTCAGGTCATGATCCCAGAGTCCTGGGATTGAGTCCCGCATCAGGCTCCTTGCTCCTTGGGAGCCTGCTTCTCCCTCTGCCTCTCTCTCTCTCTCTCTCTGTCTCTCATGAATAAATAAAATCTTAAAAAAAAAAGATTTAGGCGTATGTATTATACATTCTGTGTACTCAGTTTGTATCACCATGAATAAATCCATGGAGGAAAAGGGAAGGCTCTCTGTTAGAATAATAGCGACCTATGAAACAGGAAGAATGACAAAATTAGAAAGTCACTATTTGGCAGACACTGCAGTAATAATTGATCTAGGCAGTTATCATCTGTGGGTGCTAAAACTGGCAGGTGAGTTTGTAAGGGAAAGCGTATAATCTCAAAGTATCTTTACATAAAATAAAATACTAGTTAGAAAGGAGGAAAACAGTAACTTTACAGTGAAGGAACCAGGTAGGTATCACCTTATCCACGCACAATTAGCATTACTAGTAATGGGACATACCACTATCATGGATCATAACTACTAAGAGCAAAGCATCACCTTTGTGGCATTCTTGGATTTTTTTTTTTTAAGATGATTCATTTTTTAGAGCGAGCAGGGGTGGGGAGAGGAGGGAGGTAAGCAGACTCCACGCTGAGCACACAGCCCGACGTGGGCTTGATCCCAGAACCCTGAGACCACAACCTGAGCTGAAATCAAGAGTCAAATACTCAACCGACTGAGCCACCTTCAGTGGCCCCCCTTTTGTGCCATTTTTGTAAAAACAAACTCAAAAAGCACAACCTGGATCTAATTATAAGGAAGCATCAGGCCAATTTAAATTGAGGGACCTTCTACAACATAACTGGTCGTATGAAGTTTATGGAAGAAAAGGAAAGACAAACCTTTTGTAAGTTTGAACTTCAAAAGTTTTAAGAATTCAAAGTGAACAGAAAACAGTTGACATTCATAAAAGCTATAAAATTAAAAAGAAAACATTTCGGCTGATGAAAATTAATACCCAAAATGAAACTGAACAAAAGAAAACTGACACTTTCCAAAAGGAATAAATACCTTTGGGAAACTTGGCAGATGTGAGAAAACACCTCAGTGATAAACTACAAAACCTAGAACAGAAGTAGACCGAAAACAAGAGTTGAATCAACTCAGAATCTGAGGAATAAAGATAAAGTCATCTTGGAGATTACAAGGTCCTTGAGGGAGAACAAGTTCAACTGAAAGTGTATGAAAAATAAAGGTATGAAAGGCCAGAGTGAAAATTTTTAAAATGAGTGAAAAGGATCACAGAGAAAGAGTTCAACGTAGAGGCCACACAAAGAAGAGCCAATGTATGAATAATTGGAAGTCCCTGAAGAAGAAAAATAATGGAACAGAACTAATATTTAAACCTATAATTCAAGAAGAGTTTCCAGAAATGAAGAATGTCTGAGTGGAAGTGGATCTAGATTTGTCAATTCCACGACATATCTTAGTAAAAGCATTAGGCTTTAAATATAAAGAGGAAAACAAAATCCCCCAGGGCATCTAGACAAAAAGAGTCAAATCAGGTTGTTGGAATTCTCAACAACATGCTAAGATAAATGAGAATATTTTCAAGATATGCAAAAGTATGAGCCAGGATTTTATATTCAGCCAGCCTGTACTTTTACTTTAGGAGTCAAAGCAAAGTTCTTAAGTATGCAGGAACCCTAGATAATGCTATAATCAAGAGTGCTTCCTGAGAAATCTGTGAATGAATCCATCCAATTAAGCGATGACTGGGAAAACTGTAAATTAGAGTGCTAAATATACTGTAACTTGTAGATCCAAGAATAATACAAGGGGTAGAAGAATATTGGGTAGAAATGATATGTTTTGACAGAAATAATGAAATTTTTAAAATAAGAGGAAAAAAGGGACAAAGTAAAAGAAACTCCTTGACTGTCTTTTAAGTAATAGGAGTTAAAGGTATCATTTAAACCTGGCAAATCAAACTGTAGAATGTAAAGTTAGGACAAAGGTGTCTATGGCCAGCTTTATATATAGTATTATAAATGTACCTCTAGAAAAACTTCATTTTTTTCTATCCAAGGAAATAAAAACTACAAAGGAACAACAAAGAAATACAGTAAACATATGATATACACAGTAAAAATAAGAAAACAAATGACAATTGAACCCAAACATCAGACTTAACCAAAGAATGTGAATGGCCTTGATTCATCTATTTAAAGAAAAAGATCTCCAGATTGGCTTATAAAGTAAAATGCAACTCTGTGCCATATAACCAGACAGAATTAAAGTGACTCAAAAGCTTAAAATCATGTACTAGTCATGGCTTAATGTATTACAGAGCTACAATAATCAAAACAGCATTGTACTTGCATAAACACAAAGATCAGTGGAATAGAATGGAGAGCCAAGAAATAAACCCTCATGTATGTGGGCAGATGATCTTCAATAAGGGTGCCACGACTATATGATAGGGAAAGGACAATCTCTTCAAAAAACGTTGCCAGGAAAACAATACCCACATGCAAAAGAATTTTTTTAGTTACTTTATACCATATACAAAAATTAACTCAATGGATTAAAGATGTAAACATAATACTTAAAACTAGAAGAAAATATAGGGGAAAAGCTTCATGACATTGGATTTGGCAATGACTTCTTAGATATGACACCAAAAGCACAGGCAACAAAAGCAGAAATAGACTACATTAAACTTAAAAACTTTTGCACATCAAAGGAAACAACAGAATGAGATGTCAATGTACATAATGGGAAAAAATACTTGCCAGTCATGTCTGATGAGGGCTTAATACCCAGAATTTATAGAGAATTCCCACAACTCAACAAAATAATCAGATTTAAAAATGGACAAAGGACTTAAGTAGACATTTCACCAAAGAAGATGTACAAATGGCTAACAAGCCTATGAAAGACATTCAACATCACTAATCGTTGGAGAAATGCAAATCAAAACCGCAGTAAGATATCTCACATCCATTAGGATGACCACCATCAGAAAAACAATACATAACAAGTGTTGAGTATGTGGAGAACCTGTAATCCTTGTGTACTATTTGGTGGGAAGGTCAAATGGCGCAGCCACTATGGAAAACAGGATAGCAGTTCCTCAAAAAAAATGAAAAATAGAACTAATATGATACAACAATCCTACTTCTGTTATATATCCAAAAGAATCTAAAGAAGTATTTGGACACCCATGATCATTGTAGCAATATTCACAATAGCTAAATAACTCAAATATTCATCAATGGATAAAGAAAATGTGGTATATACAAAAGTGGAATATTATTCAGTATTTATTTTTTTAAAAGATTTATTTACTTGAGAGAGAGAGCATGAGCAGAGGGAAGGGGAAGAGGCATAGGAAGAGAGAGAAGCAGGCTCCCCACTGAGTAGGGAGCCCGATGCAGGGCTCCATCCCAGGACCCTGCGATCATGACCTGAGCCAAAGGCAGTATTAGTATTGTTAAGTATATTCTGGGAAATACTTAAAATATATTCACAATATACTTAACAATACTGAACTGTACATTAAAATGGTTAAGATGGTAAATTATGTTTTTCATTGTTATTTAAAAAATTTATAATGAAATAACATGAGCTTAATATACCTACTTTCCAATTTACAAATATTTAATTAGTGCAACTTCAGAATAAAGTAAGTCCTTTAAAACACATATACCGTGATATTAAGAAATTGATGGAGTATTCTAGAGGGGAGGGGGGTGGGAGGATGGGTTAGCCTGGTGATGGGTATTAAAGAGGGCACGTTCTGCATGGAGCACTGGGTGTTATGCACAAACAATGAATCATGGAACACTACATCAAAAACTAATGATGTAATGTGTGCTGATTAACATAACAATAAAAAATTTTTAAAAAAATTGATGGAGTAGGCAGATCTAACCTTGTATTCCCACACAGAAATGTCAAAAAACAAATTTCAGATCCAAGTTTGTCAGAACTCTGGAAGAGTCCAAGTTTTTCAGTAACAAAGCAAATGCTGAATGAATTCAAAGGTGACTTGAAAATTGTAGGAAAAATTTGTGGCATTTTTTTTTTTAACCTGCCATTGTCCCATCCCTGCCCAGCACAGTCTTGAAACAGTGCCAGCCTGTGTTATCATTATGGGCTCCTGTTGTCTCGTTGTGAAAAGAGAAGAGCAGACTTTGACCAAATACACTGCTTAAATCTGTCATAACCTGTCTAGAGGATACCTGAAGGACTGACAGAACATGTTCATCTCTCTTCTACCTAACTCAGGACTCAGACTGGAAGGCAGTGGGGCTTTGACCCAAAATACTGTAAGGAGAACTAACAACCTGCAAACACCTGGGCAAAATATAGTCAAGATATATAACAGTCAAGATACTTAAGGCCTGGGAGGAAAATTTGGGGAAGATTCTTTGGGAAATCAAGACATTCAAAGGAACTCGTATGTATGGAGCAATTTAGAAGTACACATACATGCCTGAATTAAGATGCATGTTGAGAAAAGTGTTAAGAAGATCCTAAGTTTTCACTCACAAGTGATCCCTAGGCTCAGTGCAAGACTAGTGTTGAAGGAAGGCCACAACACAGAACCAATCTGCAAAGATTGAAAGAAGTAATTTTTGTTTGCTTGCTTTTGAGGGGTTTTTTTTTTACAATTTTATTTATTTATTTGAGAGAGAGAGAGCATGTGAGTGACGGGAAGGGGCAGAGGGAGAGGGAGAAGCAGACTTCCTGCTAAGTAGGGAGCCCAATGTGGGCTCCATCCCAGGACCCCGAGATCATGATCTGAGCTGAAGGCAGACACTTAACTGACTGAGCCCCCTAAGCGCCTTTGTTTTCAGTTATTTTTTTAAGCTCCTGGCATTCCAAGAAAACTCTGAAACATTAAGTTAATAAGAGCTAAAGGAACAGAGATCTCCGTGACCATACATGAAAAGGAATACAGTCTTTGCAAAACTAGTTCAGAAAAGCAACTAAACTAGTAGACTATTACAACCTTAAATAATAATAAAACAAAAAGTCCCCAGCAAACCCTGTGAAAGGATAAGAATTTAATGTCCAGTGTTACCACATTATAATAGTCAAATGTCTAATTTTTAAAAACAAAAAAATCACAAGCACAAAACAAAAACAAAACCCAAAAACCCAGTAAAGTATGACCCATTCAAAATAACAAATTTTACAAAATTTAACAAAATAAATAGAAAGTATCCTTGAGAAATTTTAGACATTGGAGTAACTAGAAAAAGACTTTAAAATAACTGCCTTAAATAGATGTAAAGAGCTAATGGAAAGCATAGACAAAGAACTAAAGGAAATCAGGAAAGTGTACAAACATAATGCAAATATCAATAAAAAGATAGAAATTGTAAAAAGGAACCAAATTCTTGAGCTGAAAGTACAAGTGAGATGAAAAGTCCACTAGAAGGGTTCAACGAATTATTTGATCAGGCAGAAGAAAGAATCAGCAAACTTGAAAATCAGTAAACTGAAATGATCAAGTCTGAGGAGCAGGAAGAAAACGAATGAAGAAAGGGGATAGGCCTAAGAGACCAATGGGACACCATCAAATGGAGCAACATATAGGAGCTGGAGAAAGAGAAAAGAGATAAAAGAGCAGAAAAATTATTTGAAGAATTAAGGGATGAAAACTTTCAAATTTGAAAAAAATGTGAATTTACAAATACAAGGAACTCAATGACTTCCAAGTTGTGTAAATTCAAAGAGACCCACACTAAAACACATAATCAAACTACTAAGTCACAGAGGAAATCTTGAAAGCAGTGAAAGAATCAGAACATATAAAGGATCTTCAATGATATTATCAAATGATCTTTCATCAGAATCCATGGAGGCTGGAAGACAGCTAGATGATACCTTTAAAATATTAAAAGAAAAAAAATCTTGTCAACTGAGAACTCTATACCCAGAAAAATGTTCAAAAACAATGGAGAAATTGAGATATTCCCAGATTAACAAAAGCTCAGGGAGCTTATTACCACTAGACCTGGGCTACGAGAACTAGTAACAGAGGTCATTCAAGGTGAAATGAAAGAACACTAGTCAATAACAGACACCCATATCAAGAAATAAATATCTCCAGCAAATGTAAAATGTAGGCAAATATAAAAACCAATATTATTGTAATTTTGGATGGTATCTCCACTTTAATTCTCTACAGGATTTAAAAGACAAAGACATAGAAAGTAATTATAAATCTATGTTAATTCGGCACACAATATATAATGATGTAATTTGTGATATTAATAACAAAGAATGGGAGACAGAGCTATATAAGAGCAGAGGTTTTGTCAGCTATTAATGTTAAGTTGATAGGGGCCTCTGGGTGGTTCAGTCAGCTAAATGTCCGACTCTTGATTTTGACTCAGGTCATGATCTCAAGGTCATGAGATCAAGCCCTATGTCAGGCTCTGTGTTCAGCATGGAGTCTGCTTAAGATTCTTTCTACCCCACCCTCTGCCCCAGCTCACACTCTCACTCTCTAAAAAAAAAAATGATAAAATAAAAATAAAAAGGCCTCTTTCCCTTTAAAATAAAGTTGTTATCAGTTCAAATTAGATTGTTATAACTTTAGGTTGCTATATGTGATGCTCATAGTAACCATAAAGATAATATCTATGGAGGAGGAAATGAGGAAAAATGAGAAAATCTAAAGTCACTACAAATAATAAACACAAAAGATAGCAGTAATGGAGGAAATGAGGGACAAAAGAGCTATAAGACATACAGAAAACAAAGAGCAAAATGGCAGAAGTAAATTCTTCTTTATCAGTAATTATTTTAAATGTAAGTAGAATACAAATTATAATAAAAGGCAGAAAAGGGAAGAATAAATTTGAAAAACACCATGATCTCCTGGGTGTGCAAGTTTGGTTCAACATTCAAAAATTAATTGATGTAATCCATCACATCACAGGCAAAACAAGAAAAAAATCACATGATCCAATTAATAGATTTAGAAAAAGTATTTGACCAATAGCAACTCCAATTCATTATAAAAACTCAAAGCAGACTAAGAATAGAGAAGAACTTCCTCAGCTTGATAAAGAACATCTACAAAAAGCCTACAGCTAACATCATACTTATTGGTAAAAAAAAAAAAAAAAAAAAACTTTCCCACTAAGATCAGGAACAAAGCAAGGGTATCGCCTCTCATCACTACTTTTTTAACATGGTACTGGAAATCCCAGCTAATGCAATAAGAAAGAAAATGAAATTAAATGTATACATATTGAAAAGGAAGATATAAAACTGTCTTTGCAGCTGAGATAATTATGCAGAAAATCGGGAAGAATAGGCCAAAAAAATTTGGAACTTATAAGTGATAATAGCCAGGTTGCGGGTTACAAGGTTAAAATATAAAAGTCAATCATTTTCTTATATACCAGCAATGAACAAGTAGAATATGAAATTCAAAACACAAAACCATTTACGTTAGCAAAAATGAAATACATAGGTATAAATCTAACAAAATATGTAAAAGATCTCTAGGAATAAACTAAAAGATCTGACTAAAGAAATCAAAGAAGAGGGGCACCTGGGTGGCTCAGTCGTTAAGCATCTGCCTTCGGCTCAGGTCATGATCCCAGGCTCCTGGGATGGAGCCCTGCATCGGGCTCCCTGCTTGGCGGGGAGCCTTCTTCTCCCTCTCCCACTCCCCCTGCTTGTGTTCCCTCTCTTGTTGTATCTCTCTCTGTCAAATAAATAAAATCTTAAAAAAAAAAAATCAAAGAAGAACTAGATCGAATCCATGTTAATGATAAGAAGATTCAATATTGTCAGGATGTCAGTTCTTCCCAAAATGATCTATAGATTCACTGCAATCCGAAGGAAAATCCCAGCAAGTTATCTTGTAGTTATCGACAAAATGATTCTAAAGTTTATATGGAGAGGCCAAAGAAGCAGAATACCCAACATAATATTGAAGGAGAAGACCAAAATCAGAAGACTGATGCTACCCAACTTCAATACTTACTATAAAGCTACAGTAATCAGGATGGTGTAGTACTGGTAAAAACAAAACAAAACAAAACAAAACAAAACAAAACAAAAAAAACAGACAAGTAAATCAATGGAACAGAATACAGACCCCAGAAATAGACTTACACAAATATAGGCAAGTAATCTTTGATAAAGGAGCACATGGTTATTTACTGCTGTTTTATTCATAACTGAGAAAGCTTGGAAGCAACCAAGATGTCCTTCAGTAGGTGAATGGTTAAATAAATTGTGGTATATCCAGATAATGGAATATTATTTAGAGTTATGAAAACACATGGAGGAAATTTTAAATGCATATTACTATCTAAAAGACATCAACGTGAAAAGGCTACACACTATGATTTCAGCTATATGGCATTTTGGAAAAGGCAAAACTATGGAGACTATGATGGTTAATGTTCTATGTCAGCTTGGTGGGGCCATAGGGTGCCATGATTAAATATGATTTTGGGGTGTCTTTGAGGATGTTTCTGGATGAGATTAGCATTTGAATCAGTGGATGCAGTAGACTGCCCTACTAAGGCTAATACTAAGTTGGTATCATCCAATACATTGAGGGACTGAATAGAACAAAATGCAGAGGGGCACCTGAGTGGCTCAGTCGGTTAAATGCCTGCCTTCCACTTGGGTCATGATCTCAGGGTCCTGGGATCAAGCCCTGCCTGGGGCTCCCTGCTCAGCGGGGAGTCTGCTTCTCCCTCTCCCTCTGCCCCCCCACCCTACTCCTGCTCCCTCTCTCTCTCTCAAATAAAATCTTTAAAAATAAATAAACAAAAAGAACAAAATGCAGAGGAAGGGAGAATGTGTTCCCTGCAGCAATTATTGCTGTGGTGTTCTTATGGGGGATTTCTTTGTCCCTCATTTCTTCCACATTTACTACCTGGAATTCTTCTGTAAGAAAGAGTTGTCCTTTCCACCTCATTTATATTCATTTTTTATATCAATATAGACTAGAGGATATTTATATTATTTTTTACTATTTGGGTTTGTGATCTGAGAGCCAAAATCTCAACCCTGAAAATGGAGGGAAAGTCTGAATATTATCAGAATCTAAGTTAGGGTAACAGAAACCTACTTTGATGACTTAATCCAAAGGGTAGGAGGAAGACACAGACTTGGCAAAGCTGAAGGACTAGCCTGGAAAGGGGCAGGAACCCAAGGCAGTCCCGGAGTCAGGAAACCCGCAGGCAGTGGGCCCCCAAAAAGGTCCTAGGCTGGTGGGGACCAGTCCTGCTGTTTTCAGCCTCTCCCTCACTCTGCCCGGGATTCAAATCCAGTGGAAGTGCCTGTCCCTTGACTGGAAGAGGAAGGGGGCTGATGATATTAATACCAAACTTCTTCCCTGAGAAAGAGAGGAAATGGATCGTAAGTAGCCAGAAACCACTCACCTTAAAATCCCTTGTAAATCAACCCTTCTTCATGCTGGGTCCCCAGAAACAAAGGTTTAGGCCACGCCTCTCTCCCCCCCAAGTCCCCTCCCCTATCCAGACCAGCAGCAATGCCAGTGGGTTGCTCCACTCAGCCACAGCCCTCCCTGCAAGCTCAGGATCTCTGACGTCATCACAAGTTCTGGGGAAAACAACAACAACAACAACAACAAAAGTAACTCTTCATGCTTTGATGTAGTGTATTAGAAAGGGCAGTGCCCCAGTGCCTGGGTCAGCATTCTGGTCCCTTGGCTTTGAGCTAATGTCTTCACTTCTCTGGAAGGGGCATCGCCTCTTCCACTGTGAAGCGGGTATAATCTCTAAGGTTTCCTGAGAGGCTAAGAAGTCTGTAAGATTTTAGAGTTCAAGTGCACTAGAGAAAGACCCATAATGAGGATCATGTCGTATGAGAAAATGTTGAAGAAATGGGCCTTCTAAGGGCCTGTAAAACAGAAAATTCGACGTATTGTATAGCATCATAGATTCTTAATGTTGGAAGAGACCTTTCTTAGAGCCGTTTTCCAAAATCCTGATGTGCTTGAGAATCGCTTGGGGATCTTTTAAAATGCGGACTGTGATTCAGTAGATGGGGTGGGGACTGCTTTGTACCAAGCTTTGACAGCACATTGGGATCACTTGGGCTTTAAGCTAATACTTAAGGCTGGGCTCCTCCCCCTCCAAACCCCGCCAAACGAGATTCTGATTCATTCGGCCCTGAAACTCCCAGGTGAGTCTAACAGGCCGCGAAGTCTGAGAACCCCGGCCTTAGACCCGCGCTTCTCCAACTTCAGCGCGCATGAGCATCACCTGGAGGGCTTGTTAAGACACAGCTCGCGGGGCCCCGCCCCCAGAGAGCCTGACTCTGCAGGTCCGGGATGCTCGGGCCCCAGATTTTCACGTCTAACAGGTTCTCAGGTGATGCTGACTCTGCTGGTCGTGGCCTTGGGGGTTATCTCATTTGATGCTAATGTTTCCCATGTGGGAAGCCAAGAAGAAATGACTCTACCAGATCTCCTGACTCGGGGTCCCGGGCGATTTCCTCAGCCAACCCTTCCAACTTCCTCTCCTGCGTCCCCAGGTCCCCGCGGAGCCCCTCAACGCCAGCCCGAGCCGGTTCTCGGGGGGCTACAGAGGGGCCGCTTTCCGAGTAAGGGAAGGCCCTTGCGGAGCGGCGCGCACCTGGACGCGGCCCACGCGAAGACGCGGAGGCTGGCCCCGCCACTGCGGTAGACGCTGCGCTCGCGGGACTCTCACGCGCCCCTGGCCGTTCCTTAACTCTCCACTTTGTCGGTCAGAGGAGGAGGCCTAGACCTGCGGGGAAAGGGTTGCCGAGGCAACCGGGGCCCTCCCTCCCCGGACCCCTCCCGCACCCGGCCCCCTAGTGACCCGGAGCCTCCGGCGGGGCCCCGGCCGAAGGAAGGGATTGGTGCGCGGAGGGGCGGGTTCGGGTGCAGAGAGGATAAAGGCGCCGCTCACCGGGCGCTGGGGCTCAGGTTTCCACTGGCGGCGCTGGGATCCCGGGCCGCCTGCTGCTCCAGCTCTCGTTCCCGCGCCGTAGCGCAGCATGTCTGCGCGCCTCAGTCGGAAGGTCAGTGCGAAGCCGGCGGGACGTTACCCCGGCTGCTGTCCCCGGGAGCACATCCCCCTTTCGGAGCGGAGGCCGATGTCGCGGGCCCCCCTGACCCCGGCTGGCCCGATCGGTGTGGTCCCGGCGTGAGCGCCGTCTCCAGCGGTCGCCGCAGAGCTGGGGAGGCTGGGGGCGCGGGGCCGGGAGCGCTGCTGGGGTCGACAGGGCGCGACACCCGGCCCCTTCCACTTTGCTGGGACACCCTCCGCCAAGGAATAAGGAGAGGCGCGGCCGTTCTCATAAAACTGGTTTATCCAGTCATCTCCCGGGGAGGATGGGACCCCCACACCCTTTCCACCGAGAGCCGGCCTGACGCCCGGCGTCTTCTTGGGTTCCCTCTCCCGGGCGTCCTCCTCCCGCTCTGCAGAGCCAGACCTCTGCGACCCTCTGTACCTCCAGCTTAGAGCTCTGGAGTTTTTTCTAGACTGTTTCTAAGTCCAGACTTTACCAGCTCGTTGGTGGAGTCTTCACATTGAGCAGTTTGCTAAGTGCTCTTCATAGATTGCTCTATTCAATGTTCTCAACAATCTAGTGTGGCGGTCCTATCATTGTCCCCTAAGATTGAAACTTGAGGTTTGGTAAAGGAGTGTACGCAGGCTCACGCGGCGAGAGAGTGGCGGCGTCCTGAACCCCTCGGCTGGTCGGGTGCCCTCATGGGAGAGGCCGGGAGGAACCGCTCTGGAAGGGGGTGTGGGGACGGGCCCATCAGCGCGACCACCGGGATGCTTCCGGTTTGTCTTCTTGGGTACCTGATCGCATCTTTTGGGGGAGAAGTGTGGGGGTTGTGGAAGGAGGATTTGAGACTCAACGAATCGGATTTCCTATCCCCTCTTGGTGATTTATTCGCCTGACCTTGGGCAAGTCAGTTCACCCCGCAAAGTGGAGAAAAGATCTCAGCTTCAGGGATACGGTGAGGGTTAAGTAAGAGTTCAGGAAAGCAGGCGTTTCATCCGTGCTCTGATTTAGGAGGTGCCTGAGTTTTCCTTGGGTCAGTTCTGTTAAGAGTACACATTTATTATTATTTAATGGACCGGAAGATGTAAAGGAGAGACTGCCTTGCAAATGTGTTTTATAAGCCTGATTGGTCCTTAAAGCCGACTAAGAGGTGGGAGAACCCGCCGGGGCGGGGGTGGTACTGGAATGAAGGTGGGCGTGGTCGGCAGCTAAGTGCCGGAGGGTTTGACGCAAGGAAATCGTCAACTAGGCAAATGGCACCTCTTGTGAAATAAGTTTCAGAGTGCGGGGTAGGGAGTGAAGGTTGGGAGCAACCGACCACTCCTGAGACTCCTGAGACCGGGAGAAAAGATGAACAAGAATAGGTTTCAGCAGGTTTGTAAGGGTGGGGGGAGAACAGGTGGGGGAGTTAAGTGGGACAAGGGCTTGGGATTTTGAATGAGACTGGGGTTTAGTAGGCATCAACTGAACTGTTAGGTCTCTGGAGGCAGTACTGATCTCTACTGGGTGAATTTTCTAGCTCCTCAGCAATATATGGATGTGCAGACCATTCGCGGGGGCTGGAGACTTTAAAAAAAAAAAAGAATTTTAAATGTTTTATTTTAAATTGTAGTTGCAATCACATAATGTAAAATTTCCATGTTCACCACTTTTAAGTGTACCCTTCAGGAGTGTTCAGTATGTTCATGTTACTGTGCAATAGATCTGTAGATCTGTAGAACCGAAGCTATATGTCAATGAATGAAACACTAATATTCCTTCCTTCCTTATCCCCCACCTCTTGGCAACTACCTTTCTACTTCCTTTTTCTATGATTTTCATTACTTTAGATACCTTGTATAATTCATAAGAGTGGAGTCATATGGTGTTTGGCCTTTGGTTACTGGCTTATTTCACTTGGCATAATGTTCTGGAGGCTTATCCATGTTGTAGCCTGTAGCAGGATCTCCTTCAAGGTTGAATAATATACTGTTGTGTGTATATACCACATTTTTTTTAAAGATTTTATCTATTTATTCATGAGAGACAGAGAGAGAGAGAGAGAGAGAGAGAGGCAGAGGGAGAAGCAGGCTCCGAAGGAGCAGGGAGCCCGATGCGGGACTCGATCCCAGGACCCTGGGATCATGACCTGAGCCGAAGGCAGACGCTTAACCATCGGAGCCACCCAGGCGCCCTATACCACATTTTTTTAGCCATTTATCTGTGAATGGCTGGAAACTTTTACTTTCATGCTTTAATGCCGGAGATATTACTTATTTACTATCTTCGTGACGAAGAATAAATAGAGCTGGAATTTGGGGAGATAACAAGACAGTGAGAACATTAAGGGAAATTGATGGTGCACCTTCAAGGAAAGGCCTATTTTGTTGGTCTTAAATATTTCAAATTGGAGTTTCTTTTAATATTCCTGAAACAGAATTATCTATCTTCAGAGCAATCACAGCTGAAATAAGTTTTTCCCCTGAGAAAACAAAGTTAATTTTTTTCTGCGAACAGAGGCATTCTATTTTTTTTTTTGAAGATTTTATTTATTTATTTGACAGAGACAGAGCAGAAACACAAGCAGGGGGAGTGGGAGAGGGAGAAGCAGGCTTCCCGCTGAGCAGGGAGCCCGATGTGGGACTCGATCCCAGGACCCTGGGATCGTGACCTGAGCCAAAGGCAGACGCTTAACGACTGAGCCACCCAGGCGCCCGGCATTCTATTTTTTATTTTTATTTATTTATTTTTTGTGTGTGGTGTAGACAAACCCTTGATATTTCCTGTTTTCTCCTTCTGGTCTGTCTGTTCCACACCGTGTTTGGTGAGTACTGACATGTATCACGTACTGCTAGGAATTGCTCATTAGAGCTCACAACTTCATGAGAGAGACAGCCATATTGTCTCCTGGCACCTAAGACCAAGTGTCCAAAACCAAACTCTTGTCTTCTCATCTGACCTGCTTCCCCAGGGAACCCATTCTTAACAGCAGCACACATTAGAGACCTCAGTATTCTCCTTGATTCCTTATCTAGCCCCATCATATCCATACAATGACCAAATCCACTTGAGCTCTGAATCTTCCTCTCCATCAGCCCCACCCTCTTCACAATGTCACTGCTGTCTCAGAGTTCTGTGGTTCACACAGAGAGGGTAAATGCCAGGAGATGGGAGAATTGGTATAATAACCACCCTGGAGAGGCCTGGGTTGGAGGAGGCACTCCATTATTTCTGGAGTCTGTTGACCTGTTTCTTTTTCATCCCTTTGCAGTTAAAGTAAACAAGGTGCTTGGGAGAGGAAGTCTGTGGACTATAATCTTTAAAGAGGGACTGAGAATCTTTGATGATTTCCCTATATATAAATTTAATAACTAGGTTGGCAAAGCAAATTTTACTTTAGAACAGCTCTTCTCAAAGTTTGATCTGGGGAATCCTGGGCTTCCCTGAGACATTTTGTAGGGTCCATGAGGTCAAACTATTTTAAAAATAAGACTAAGATGTCATTTGCCTTTTTCATTCTTTCTCTTATAAGTGTACAGTGGCTTTTTCCAGGGTCTCCGTGACTTGGGATGAACTTTTCTTCTGATGGTTAATGAAATGTGTGCTCGTGTATTCTAGCAGCTTGTGTTTCTAGAACCTTCTAAGGGTAAGCTTGGAGTATAAATATGGGTTTTCAGAGATGAATTCAATTCTTAGTACTTCTATTGCACACTTACTAGCTATCTTTAGTTATACCTGTTATTTCTGTGACTTCGTTTCCTTTTATAAGTCATCACTTTGAAATCCCTAAGTTTTCCTTGTGCCTATATGGAAAAAACAACAACAAAAAGTAAGTTATACTTCGTAGTCTTGATTAGAAAACTTTTCTAAATTTTTAAATGATATAAAATTATTCTAAAATGAAAGGATATTTATATATTTTTATATTTAAGGATAGATTGTTGGCTAAACGGGGATACTAGAAAACTTGATTCATCTACTCAGAGCTATACCATCCATGTCTATAAATGCTGAAAAAAATGAAATGATCTATCGAAGTTCCCTCAATAATGGAAGGGAGGAATTTACTCCAGAGAAGTGGACAGAACTAAATAAAACCTAAAAATGTGACAGATTTCATCAGTTTTACAGTGGCTAGAAATTTACATTATGTGTCTTATGCTGTAGAACCTTTTTGAATAATATTACGGTGCCAGTAGCATTCTGAGATGAACCATTCAGAGTCCTCTAAAGAAAAATGAATTGAATGACTTAAATGTAGATATAATGAGCTCTTAAAAAGCCAAAAATTGTTTGTTACAGCTTTCCAAACTAGCAATGAAAAAGCTATTGAAGCATCTAGCAGGATAGGTTATCAAATTGCAGTGGCTGGAGAAACACAGTAAAACCTTGTTTGGATGAAAAAGCATTGAAAGAAATCCTAGCACTGTCACTTTCTAATAATAGAGAAAGTTGTCAAATTAAAGATTTAACTGCAAACATAAAGACTAAGTATCTTTTTTTTTTTAAGATTTCATTTATTTGTGAGAGAGAGAGAGAGTATGCAGCAGGTAGAGGGAGAAGCAGACTCCCCGCTGAGCAAGGTGCCTGATGTAGGACTCGATTCCAGGACCCTGGGATCATGACCTGAGCTGAAGGCAGATGCTTAACCAACTGAGCCATCCAGGCGTCCCTGAGTTAGTATCTTAACAGAAGAGTATTCTGCCTTACAAATGGAAGAATTTGCATTCATGGCTGGATTTGTCATTTTGTTTGTATTCATCTGGTATCAGCACCAAACCAACCATCAGAGAGTATCTTTTTGGTGAATGCTTGGCAGCAAACGCAAGTAGTGCAAAGTATTTGGTGTAGGATAGCTTTTTTGAAAATTTTGCCAGACTTACTTAAAAATGCCTTTTATATGACAGTAAAAATGTTAAGTTTTATTAAATCTTGACCCTTGAGGACCTATCTTTTTAGTATGCCATGTATTAAAGGGATGCACTTGTTCTGTGTTGAGGTGTGATGGCTCTCCTGAGGTAAAGCACTTGTATGATTGAATGGTGAGCTGAACTGGCCACTTTTTTTTTTTTTCATAAAAAATCATTTTTGCTTCAAGGAATGACTGAAAAACTAGGGTTATTTATACTTGGATGATTGGAATACATTTTCTAAAAAATTGAACCAAGTGAGTTTGTCATTTCAAGGAAAGAACAAATGGCATTGTTGCCAATTAACTTGTCCCTGCCACTGTGAGTTTGATAGCTTCTTAGTATTTAGAAACTTCCCGAAGAGATCAGTATGACCTTTTGATATTCTCTAGTGAGGTGTGTTAACATCTGGAAGCCCTACATAACTTGCTGAACCAACATTTTCCAAAAGACCAGTGCATGAAGTTACAAAATCATTCAGGGGTAAAAGATCCATTCAAAGCACTAGATAGACCAGTGGCTTTTAAGGTACAGAATCCAAAAGGTTCACTGATGATGGCTTCAGATTCTACCTTGCAACTAACCTTTAAGAAACTACCATGTGGGGCGCTTGGGTGGCTCAATCAGTTAAGCATCTGCCTTTGGCTCAGGTCATGGTCCCAGGGTCCTGGGACTGAGTGCTGCATTGAGCTCCCTGCTCAGCAGGGAGTCTGCTTTTTTCTACCCCGCCCCTGAGCGTGATATCTCTCTCTCTCAAAAAAAAAAAAAAAAAAAAACCCTACCACGTGTTGAGTTTTGGATAGTGAAGATGAGTATCCAGAATTACCGGAAAAGACTTTTTTTAAATTTTTTTAAAGATTTTGTTTATTTATTTAACAGCAAGAGAGACAGCGGGAGAGGGAACACAAGCAGGGGGAGTGGGAGAGGGAGAAGCAAGCTTCCCATGGAGCAGGGAGCCTGATGTGGAGCTCAATCCCAGGACCCTGGGACCATGACCTGAGCCGAAGGCAGACGCTTAACCAACTGAGCCACCCAGGCGCCCCTGAAAAGACTTTTAAAATACTGCTCCCTTTCCCCACTATTTCACTGAGTCTGGATTTTTTCTACATTCTTCAATTTAAGTAACAGATTGGGTACAACACAGATGTGAGAATCCAGCTGTTTGCCTTTAAGGCAGACAACAAAGATGTACAAACAGCACTCTTCTCATTTTTTAAAAAATAGTTCTTTTCATAAAAATATGTTTATTGGCTTTAAATGAATTAATATATTAAACATTTCTCAGTTTTGCTTTCTAACACAACAAACGTTCGACGTAAACCACATACAAAGAAGCTCTTTGTAGTCCTCAATATTTAAGAATGGGAAGGAGTCCTGGGACCAGAAGACTTGAGAACTGCTGCCTTAAGACCATTCCATTGAACTTGGTGGTAGCAAAGTGATAATCTTGACTTGGAAAAGCTATTTGCTACAGATGGTTGGCAGTTCTTTTGTTGTTGTTTTTAATGTCCATGCCTTGTTAATCAGAGCAATCCTATGATGAGGACAGTAGTGCTGCTTGGTAGTGAAGAGCTGCTTCACTCACTGACCTGGGTGTATAGTGAGAGAGTGAGCATCAAATGTTAGTTATTAATAGTAGTGAAATAAGAAGAACCAACTCAATTAAGAATTGTCCACATTGTTGACCTAAAATGCTTTATATTCATTTAAGAATGTGAGTCTCGGGGTGCCTGGGTGGCTCAGGCAGTTGAGTGTGAGACTCTTGATTTTGGCTCAGGTCACAATCTCAGGTCGTGGGATCCAGCCCCTCATCCGTCTCTGCTCAGAGTATGGAGCCTGCTTGGGATTCTCTCTCTCCCTCTTCCCCCTCACCACTCTCTCTCTAAAACAAAACCAAAACAAGCAATGGGAACTGTAACGAGGTCTCTCTGGACAGAACCTCACAGAAGCAGGGTTACGGACACGATCAATGGAGTGAATGCTGATGGTCACTGCCCAGTTGACGGCCCGGAATTTCTGACAACGATGGCAAGAGAAATGAAAGGCACAGTGAGGAGGAAATTGGAGAGCAGTCCGTGTGTTTGATAAAGAGGCAACAGCTGTATGAGTGCAGGGCTTCACCGTGTGATGACAAACCTGGGAGAGAAGTGAGCAGATGCTGAGGTTGAAATGGACAGGGAAGAAGATATTTATGGTAATGGGCATGTGAACTATGAAGAGTTTGTACTCACGATGACAGCGATGTGCAGACATTGTACAGAATGTGTTCAATTTCTTGTACCAAATTATGTATCTGCCTCTTCCTTATAACTTATCTGTAAAAGGTTTCCCCCTGCTGTCCAAAAACACGCACATATGGTGATTAGGACCTCATTCCTCCCTGTTTTCTTCCCTTACTGTCATTGTCCTGAAAACTTCCTTGAGAAAATCGATCCAGTCACATTGTGCACGTGGCTTCCTCTGGATAAATCTAAGACCTTCTGCACACCTCGACATAGATGGAGTTGGTCAAATGAGGGAAGATCTGGGTTGTGCCTTTTTTTTTTTTTAAGCAGTTTTTGTTAGGAAGCGTCAGCTTGTAGAAGCTGGAGCCATAACTCTTATGTGGAGTATGGACAGTCAGCAATATGTAGTTCAGAGTTGCACTATTGCAAAATGGGTGTATGATCCACATACTCACACATTATTTTTTTTGTACTGCTGGTTCTGTACTAGAAACATTTTCTTTTATTGTTACTTGCTTTTTAAACTGTGTTTAGCCATTTAAAGAAAATTTGCTTATGGCACAATTGTCCTCAGATCCATTCCAAGTTATGCATGTTTTCCAATAAAAAATTACAATTTATTCTATCCCCCCACCCCACCCCCAAAAGAGTCAGAATTCTTACCTGGTCTTGGGTGACAACAATGACTAAAAGGATGATTTCTCCAAAGGTCTTCTGAGGGACACTTGGGCCTTTCCTATAATGTGGTCCAGAGTGGGGGCCCCTGGTCCAGTCCTGATCCCCCATAGCAAGCCAGAGATGGTCCAGCAGAAGGCTCTCTTCTGCTTGTTTGGCAAAGTTAGCTGGGATGAAGGGTCCCAAGGGCTTTGAAGGGCTGTGTATTAGTGTTCTATCCTCAAGGCATGGAGTTGAATGTGGGAGCAGGCTAAGTTCAGATCTTAAAGGGTCTCATCTGTAGTTGACAAACATAAGATGATTAGATCTGGTGAGCTCGTTGGAAGGGGGTCAATCCCCAGAGTCGGCTCTGAAGGTTCACCTGCCATCTCTGTTGGAAATTTTTTTTTAAGATTTTATTTATTTATTTGACAGAGAGAGACACAGCGAGAGAGGGAACACAAGCAGAGGAAGTGGGAGAGGGAGAAGCAGGCTTCCCGCATAGCAGGGAGCCCGGTGCGGGGCTCGATCCCAGGACCCTGGGATGATGACCCTAGCCGAAGGCAGATACCGAGCGACTGAGCCACCCAGGCGCCCCACTCTGTTGGAAATCTTACTGTGGAAGCCACAGGGCCGTGTGCAGAGTGCAGGAGGCCTGACTTTAGAGCAGGGGAAGCTGCAGAGCTTGATGTGTGGCTCTGATTTACTCTTGGGACACGCTTGCTGGGGGGTGAGGGTGGGGTGAAAGGCCTGCATGTACCTCCAGTCACAAGCCTTGTGTGATTGGACCGTCTTGACCTCTTAAGGCCAGAACTGATTTCATGGTCAGTAAGTAATAAAACTGGTGAGGAAGAGGAGGAAGACTAAAATGTTTGTGATCTGGAGGGAAAGGAGAACCAGTTGATCCTTTCGAAAGGAGAGGGCAGTAAAACAAAGTAGTCACAGCTTACCGAATATCACTGAGGGCCTTTTTATCTTAACCATCTGCTTTTCTGGTCTGCTTCATTCTAAGGATAACGACTGAGTACACAAGATTTACAGGGCACTAGGTTATTTAATCTGGGATCCGTGTGTGCCTTGCGATGGTGCGTGGACAGACGGCTAGCAGCTGTGAGGATTTGAAGGCTTCGCTAGGAAGCACTGACTTGATGTTTCCAGCTCTATGCATGGTCCCCTCCACCGTGATCATTAGATGTAGTCAATGTCAGCATTGTGTGGTGTCAGTTCTAAATCTCTGCCCGGCTTTTGTCTGCCTGCCGGATTTGATCCCCTTTTCACAGAGCCCAGCTCGCGGTAGGCTCTTGACGGGCTTCCTGTTGGCCCACTCAGCAGTCTCCTTAGTTCAGTTTGGGAGTCCAGTTCTCTTTTTGCCTGTGAGCTGACGATCTTAGCGAGTTTGTGTTTGGAGGTGTCAGGAGCATAAAAGGTTGTGTAATGAACTCTGCTCCTTTTTTATGGCAGGGTACTTGCGGAGAAATGCCGGTTGCTAGGCTGCTGTGGCAGGTTGCGGGCCAGATGCTGGGGAGCCCAGCCTGTAGCTGCTGGATAGCTACCCCGCCACTCCGGTTTCTGGGCACCTCCCCTCGGCAGATTCCAGCAGACGCCAGCTTCCACTCTGCCCTTTTCTCTGAAACAGACCAGCCACGCGTCCTAATTACAGGTTGGGTTTTTGTTTTTGTTTTTGTTTTCTTTTTCTTTTTCCACATTTGCAACTTGATTCTTCATCGTCGTCGTCTTTTTTTTTTTTTTCTATGCTGTTTCTGGATGGTTTTGGAACGGCTACCATGCCACCAGCAAACATATATTCAGAAATGACCTTTTCCACGATTGGCTTCCTCCAGAATATGGCAAGCCTGAAATCCTCATTGTGTCACTGTTGCCAGTGCTTTGTTTGCATGTTGTAATTTTTTATTGTCTGAAGGTTGGATATAGGAAACAGGGCGGGGTGGGGGTTGTGAAGGAAGCTGCCGAGGAGCTGCAATCGCCTGGAGGTGAGGACTTATGGGAGCGATTGTGCAGGGACTAGGGCAGTGCATCAGTTCCATCTTTTCTTGGCCGAACTCCTCAACCCAAACTGCACATCATCCATGCCCAGCAGCTGTTGCACGTTTGTGTGTGGGAGACAGAGGAGATACGTCAGGGCCTGCCCGAGGAACCTGTCCCCACCGTCTTAGAATGTCGTTGATCTCAGTGTCCCCAGACTTGCCCCCTGTGCTCCTTACCTCCTGTCCACCCAGCCCCTGAGGCCGTACCCTCCTCGCTCTGAGCCTCTCCGGGCACTCCAAGTCCTTCCAGCCAACCCAAGCCCACCTCTGATGTGATGGACACACTTTATTTCCTTCTTCCCACCAGATTGTCTTCCCCTTGGCTTCTTATGTGCCTCGCAGTGTGTGTGTGTGTGTGTGTGTGTGTTTCTTTGACTGCCTCCTCGTCTCTGACTGGAAATGGACTTGAGGTGGAGTCATTTCCCCTCGCACCGTTCCTCCCTGGTTCACCCCACTTGTCTGGTGGTGGTTTACTCCCTCCTGCCTCCACCAACAGAGCATCTTCTAGGACCCAGTGGTAGTGTCAGTGGGCCCCGGTTCTAGTCCCATGGTAACAAGCACTTACAGGAAATCCCACTTTCTGGATCTCCCACCTCATTTACTTCTCCCAGATGAAACTGGCAGTTGCATTCCCCCAGCTGTACTCACAGCCCCCAGCTTACCCACTTGAATCAGTGGCATTTTTAAAAAATTTACTTATTTGTCAGAGCGAGATCATGCAAGCAGGGGGAGGGACAGACGGAGAGGGAGAAGCAGACTCCCCGCTGAGCCGGAAGCCCCGGCCTTGATCCCAGGACCCCAGAATCATCACCTGAGCCAAAGGCAGACACTTAACCGAATGAGCCACCTGGACGTCCCTCTTCTCAGCGGCATTTTTAAGCCTCTAAATTAGGAATCTCTAATCCTCGTTTTTAATTTTCTTCATGGCTCCTTGTTGATTCAGTTGTCTGCCCTTTTCTCAGCTGACTTCCTGGTTTGTCCCCTCTTTCCCCTCTCGCACCCCAGCCCAGTTTTAATGGGTAATGGGCTTCTGGATAATCCTACCAGAGGCTAGTCTCAGACTGTTCTATTTGGCTTTGACTGTTCCGGCACCTGTTGCATTCAAGCTTCAGAGCCCATCAAATAATGAGGGCAGGTCTGAGAGGGAATTCCTGGCTCAAGGAGCTAGGAGGTTCTCCAACTTTCTTGTGATTTTTCCTCCTCCTGCACCCTTGCTTCCTGTCAGCCACTGCATGCTAGAAAGAGTTTTGTCTCTGCAGCTAATGTTACCTGCATTGATCTCTGTCCTAGCTTGGAGGACGTAACTTAGTTCTTTCAGGTCAGACTGGGGCTTTCCCTCATTAGCTAAGATTGCTATTATATATGTCTTATTCTGCTACTATGTTCTGGGAATAATTGAATTGGTTAGATTTGGATTAAAGTTCTACTTTTTTCTTCATCTAGGGGGTCTTGGCCAGCTTGGAGTGGGGCTTGCTAACCTTTTGAGGTAAGAGCCCAAAAAGCTGAAATTGAAAATCTGAGTTCTTCAGTATGTGTGGTTTGTCTTTGGCAACATGTAATCATTTTATTTTGCTCTTAATATCATAGACTTATAGCAGGTCCATGGGTCATCATCTCCCACACTGGTCCTTTGCCCTATTTAAAAGAGCATTTTCATTGGACCAGTTATATCCTAGATGTACCAACTCACGTGTTTTGATTTTCCCTTCAGGAAACGATTTGGGAAGGACAATGTGATTTTGTCTGACATAAGGAAACCCCCTGATCACATCTTCCACAGCGGTAAGAGATCAAGATGCCTTGCTTTTGTTTTACCTTTGATTTTCAAAATGCAGTTAGAGAGGCGGCTCATGCAGTCAGTGTGTGCAACAGCTCATAACCAGGCTTATGATGAAAAGAAAGGCATTATTGAGGCCCAGCTGTGCGATTTTTTAAAAATGTCCTATTTTGGGGTGCCGGATTTCAGCTCAGGTCACGATCTCAGGGTTGTGAGATTGAGCCCCGCGTCTGGCTCCATCCTGGGTGTGGAGCCCACTTGGGATTCTCTCTCTCCCTCTCCTTCTATACCCCACACCCCCATTCACTCTCTCTCAAAAAAAATCTCCTATTTTGTCCCTCATAATTCTGTGAAATGTCTACAGTAATGCTGCTGGTTGTTCAAGAGTTATAAGAACAGGAGAACTCTCTGAACTTGAAGTAAAGTTTGGGAATGATATCTTTGGATGTTATTTGGGATAGGATTTTTGGAATAAAAACTTTGATTCCTGCCTTTCTGAGTTTTTAGTTAACTTCTTCGCTCAGAGGGAAAAGAAAAATCAAGTCCTATTAATGAGGAAAAGGAACTTTAAAAATTTGAAGAAATTAATCCTATTTCAACATAGACTTGCTTTTTTAAAAAAAGAAAAGATTTATTTATTTTAGTGAGAGGGAGAGAGAGAGAATCCCAACAGAGTCAGACTGCTAAATGCGGAGCCCGACACGGGGCTCGATCTCATGACCCTGAGATCACGACCTGAGGTGAAATCAAGAGTCAGGTGCTTAACCAACGGAGCCATCCTGGCACCCCAACATAGACTTGCTCTTAAACTGCTGTGCACACACACACACACACTTCAAACTCCCCAAGTTTTCTCCTACCTTAGAAACATGTTTATAACATCTTCTGGTCCATCCTGGTCCCATGTCAGCCTTTGGCTTACCGGTACTTTGCTGTAAGTGGGGGAAGTTGCCCCTGAAACAGACTGACTCTCCCTAGGTCATGCCTGTGGTTCTTCTATACCAAGCTGTATGTTCTTTTAAAAATCCACCTCTAGGGATGCCTGCGTAGGTTAGTCAGTTGGGCATCTGCCTTCGGGTCAGGTCATGATCCCAGAGTGCTGGGATCAAGTCCCGCATCGTGCTTCTCCCTCTCCCTCTCCCTGCCGCTTCCCCTGCTTGTGCTCACTTGCACTCTCTCTTCTCTCTCTCTCTCTGACAAATAAATAAATAAAATCTTAAAAATAAAAATCCACCTCTATATCCTTTTTAAAATACTTAACTTTTCAGCAGAGTGAAATCACCGTGTGCATGTAGGGGTGGTATTAACAGCGCCAACTCTGGAGCCAGCTGCCTGGTTGTGACCCCCGTTCTCCAACTTTCTCTCCAATCCTGGCTTCTCTGTGCCTGTTTCCTTCCTGGTAAAATATATCTCCCTCAAAGTCTGTAGGAGAGCTAAATATACAGAAAGCCCTTAGGACAATGCCTGGCAAGTGTAAGTCCTTTATAAGCGCTAGCTATTATTACCTGGGGGGTGGTTTGGGTTTGTTCATAAGCAAAATGCTACATAAGGTCCAAGTGGTTTAGTCACCAAGTTGATCCTAATGGAATTCACGAGTCAACAGAGGTGGGGGAGAAGGTCCACTTAGCTTTTTAAACCCCAAACTTGCAAAAAGAAAAAAAAAAAACCAAACTTGCACATTTGTGGTTTTGCTGTGTTCCTCATAGGCCCGTTTATTTATTCCGACATTCTGGATTACAAAAATCTTCGGGAGATCGTGGTAAACAACCGCATCACCTGGTTGTTTCATTATAGCGCTTTGCTCAGTGCGGTTGGGGAAGCAAACGTATCCTTGGCCAGAGCCGTAAATATCACCGGTAAGTTTCTGGGTCTTGCCCAAAACGGTTGATTTGCCAGTTTTTCCAATTCTTCGGTAGGACATTTTTCAGACAGTGGTTATGTCCGTTTGTTTCAGGATTACATAACATCCTAGATGTTGCAACAGAGCACAATTTGCGATTGTTTGTGCCTAGCACAATCGGAGCTTTTGGACCTACTTCTCCCCGGAATCCAACTCCCGATCTCTGTGTTCAGAGGCCCAGGACCATCTACGGGGTGTCCAAGGTCCACGCCGAGCTCATGGGAGAAGTAAGCCTTGCTTGGCAAGATGACTCAGCGTTGCCTTTTCTATTCTTTCTGCCTCGTACACTTGCTGATTCATCCTTGGAGAGGACATTTCTCTCCACCCCCAGCCCAGCCCCCAGAAGTGCTCCCAGGCTGATTGTGTTTGCTAAGTGGCAGATACGGATAGCTCCGGATAGCTCCGGAAGAACTCCTTAGCCCTTGGCCTTGTGATAACACGCAGCCCTTCCCAGAGGCCCCTCGATGACATTCTCTTCTTCATTTGCTGCTTGTCTTACGGGTTCTGCTCCATGCTGTCAGGCTTCCACTATTGGCAGTAATGGGAGGTGATTTTCAAACTTTGTGTTTATGGAGAACGTCAAATGACTTTTGGTTCTATTTTTTTAAATACTCTTTGTCTTTAAAACTCTATGCTAAGGGGCGCCTAGGTGGCTCAGTCAGTTAAACATCTGCTTTTGGATCAGGTCATGATCCCAGGGTCCTGGGATTGAGTCCCACATCAGGATCCCTGCTCAGCAGGGAGTTGGCTTCTCCCTCTGCCCCTCCCCCTGCTCATGCTCTCTCTCCCTCTCATTTTCTCTCTCTCTCTCTCAAATAAATAAAGTAAAAAATCTTAAAAAAAATAAACAACTCTACAGCAAATGTGAGTTGGTGTCTGCTCCTTTACCTGACATATCAGGCATTGCCCTCCTCCTGTGCGGTCCTCCCCAGGGCTCTGTGCAATGCCACACTGCAGGAACACGCTTCTGGAGGATTGTGAGCTCCTGGAGGATTGCTTGGGGTCTTCCAAAGAAAGGTTGGAAACCAGCACAGGCTAATTTATTATTGACCGTGTTGGTATGTCACCGGAGTGATTTTTTGAAGATAAAAACTTAAGGGCTATTTATTAAAGTGAGTGGCTCTTAGAAATTCTACAGTCTCGTTTCCTTTAGGAATATTTTAATAGAACTGCATGGAAAGATACTCCTCTCTGCCCTCCCCCCACCCCCAAAAAGAGCTGTTCTTTGCATTGCTCTGTCCAGTTTAAAGGATGTGTTTTAAAGTCATTTTTCTCTTTCATGTAGTATTATCATCACCGGTACGGGTTAGATTTCCGGTGCTTGAGATATCCTGGAATCATTTCAGCAGACTCACAGCCTGGAGGAGGAACAACTGGTAAGTGCTGTTCTCTGTCTCTGCCCTACGGAAGACGGGCTTGCTCAGTGCCCTGAAGAGTGGCAAGGGACCAGCAGTCTATTCAGCTGTGTACTGACCCAAGTTTTGGCACCCCCTCTGGCAAGTGCATCTGAGAAGCTCATGGAATCCCATTGGCTTGAACTTGTGAAGGGCAGCTCATGCTGGTGTTGCAAATCCAGGTCGGGACTGGCCATCCTCAGTGCTGGAATCAGAGAATATTCAAGAACAAGTTTGTCATCCGCAATGTAGGAAGACACCAAATGGGAAATAGCCTCTTTCTTTGAATCCAGCCTTTGTTTCTTAATGCAGAGAGCTTTGTGAAAATGGACTATATGTATGCATTGCATGTTTTTAAGGGAGCATGAGTGGTGATGGTGGTGGTGGTATTATTATTAATTTGGACTCAAGCATGCATTATATTCAATAACTCCCATATTAGAAATCCTTCCCGTATGAGGGGTCCTGAGATACAATATAAAAGCTAAGTCTTGACAATCTGAGAGATATTAAATTTTTTTAAATTTTATTTATTTACTTATTATTTATTAGAGCACAAGCAGGGGGAGCGGCAGGCAGAGGGAGAAGCAGGCTCTCCTGAGCAAGGAACCCGATGCAGGGCTCGATCCCAGGACCCTGGGATCATGACCTGAGCCAAAGGTAGACACGCTTAACTGACTGAGCCACCCAGGCACCCCCAAATCTGAGGGATTTTAAAGGAGATTTTTGTTTGGGTTACTTTTTAAAAAGCTTTTTGCCTTAATACAAGGCCTCTTCAAGTATTCACTCGGAATCCCTCAGGATCCTTCGTTTTTTTCAAGGGGTCCAAGAGGTCAAAACTCTTTCCATATCAGGATTAAGATATTACTTGCTTTCTTTTCACTCTCCTTACGAATGCACTGTGGAGTTTTCCAGAGGCCGTGTGATGTGTGGCAGTGCAGTGGGCTGAACACACCAGCACACAGGAGACTCCAGCTGTCTGCTACTAAGCCAGGCAGACAAGAGATGGTCAAAACGTAAAACACGCCGTTCTTCTCACTAAATGTTCCTTGGCTTGAAAAATACGTTCTTCATATACAATATCATACACATGACTGTGTGATGGGTTTATTATGATCATTTTAAGATGTAGTAGTATTTTTTTAAATGCTCTGTTAATTTCTGGTCTAGTAGATATTGATGTAACCCACACTCCTAAGACCTCCTTGGAGGTCCTCGGTGGTGGTGAGGAGCATAAAGAGGTTTGGAGCCTAAGGCGTTTGAGAACCACTACCCTAACACAAGAGGCTCATTCATCATTTTGTTATAAGATGACCCACAGACAGGATTCTCTTTCAGACTATGCGGTCCAGATCTTCCACAACGCCCTGAAGAATGGCAAATTTGAGTGCAACCTGAAACCCAGCACGAGGCTCCCAATGATGTATATTGATGACTGTCTCAGGGCCACCCTGGAAGTCATGGAGGCCCTGCCAGAGTCCCTCTCCATGAGGACCTACAACATCAATGCCATGAGCTTCACCCCTGAGGACCTGGCCCAGGAGGTTCTCAAGCATGTACCAGAATTCCAGATCACGTACAACGTGGATTCTGTTAGACAGGCCATAGGTGGGTACATCATTGCAAACCCCCCTCAAAACCCAAGTGAAGCTCCAGTCTATACTGTGAGTTCCATGAGGACACAAAGCATGGCGGATAAGGAGGGTCTGGACACATTCTGGAGAAAGAGTTGTTGAGCCAACAGATGCTGCAGTTTGGGGCACTGATATCTAAAGGGGGTGGAGGGACGCCTGGGTGGCTCAGTCGTTAGGCATCTGCCTTGGGCTCAGGTCATGATCCCAGGGTCCTGGGATCGAGCCCCACGTCGGGCTCCCTGCTCCGCGGAGGCCTGCTTCTCCCTCTCCCACTCCCCCTGCTTGTGTTCCCTCTCTTGCTGTGTCTCTGTCAAGTAAATAAATAAAATCTTAAAAAGAAAAAGATAAACAAATGCTTTTAAAAAAAATAAAGGGGGTGGAATTGTTCTATTCCAAATAAATAGCTTGTCAGCATTTTACTGTTTTATCGTTGAAACATAAAACCAGCCAACAGCGTAAGAAAACGTCCCTGGGTTTTCTGATGCCACTGTGGCCTTGAGTACTGTCGGAGTAGAAGAGTCCTGCCCTACAACTCTGTGGGATATTTTAATAGTGCGTCACAATTCCCAGGGCCTGACCATGGATGTGTAATAGAATCTTCTAATCTAGGAGGGTGGCTACGTGTGCACATAATGGCCACTCCGGTCTGCTCAGAGGAGGAATTTCAGAGAGTGAATTTCTTTTGTGGTATCTTGGATGATAGACCTGTATATAAAGTGTTCTGGACCTTTTTGCAAATCTAGAGCCTGAGTAACTTAAGCTTCTATTCCGTGTCTTTTCCTAGCGGATAGTTGGCCAATGAACTTTGATGACAGCAATGCTCGGAAGGACTGGGGGTGGAAACACAACTTTGATCTTCCAGAGTTGGTGACGACGATGTTGAACTTCCATGGTTCTGATACTAGAGTTGCCCAGGCTAACTGAGGGAATCGGAAGGGAGAGCTCATGTGTCCTGGACCACTGTCAAGGGAAAAGCGTAACGACCCTGAGGAACCTCAATTATCTGGAATGGAAGGATGAATTGGATGAAATTTTGGCAGCTCATACTGAACTGCCAGGTTGGAGAATCATGTTGGCTTTTGCATTTTCAAAATGCTGTAGGTTTGGTGGTAGGACTTCTAAACCTTTGCTGTTTGCCTAAACTTGCCCAAACACACATATCACAGAATGAAGACTTCAGTCAGAAAAGTTGCCATTTCCTTAATTCAGATGAATTAACCATTTTGGGGAAGGTGGACGTATGTGTTGTTTGTTGTGAATTAAATTTAATTTAAATATCACTCGTAAGACTCCATATTCTCTTGCCTAGAGACCAAAGATTACATTTTAAAGACTATCAAAGATTATCTCCTAATTTAAACACTATCCCATCAGGACATAAATGTTTGCTATATAATCTTCAAGAAATCTTAACACTCCCTCAAAAATTATCACCTCTAATTTACTTTTCTGTAAAAAGATGTATCTGTAGGAAATGAAGAATATCAAAGATGATATAACTAGTAATGGGGAGCACCTCCAATTTTGATTAACTTCCTGAGTATTGATTATCAGGATTGTAATTCTCTTACCTGGCCATGTCAGTCTCCCGGTGTAAATATACAGGTGTCTGGGCTCCTCCCTTTCAGGTTGACTCAACAAATGGGGATGAGAATCTCCAAGTGCCACCTGGTTATTCTGTTCCTCCTACGGCCCACAGGACCAGATCCACACAGTTTTCTAAAGAGAACTTTTCTTGTGACAGCCTTTTTTTTATATACTCTTAGATTGAGCTTTCAGGAGAGCTGCTCTAAACCCTTCTGGAGCAATTCCTATATAAATATATATGGATTTACTTTCTTCTAGCCACCTCCGGATACCTGTGAAATCACCAGAGAGTAGAACTGCTCACGGGCATATTGGACAAAGCTGTCATGGACTAAAGGGCATTTCTATTACATGCTTAATGACAGGGTTCTGTATTTGGAATTTTTAACTGCAGGGTAGAAACGCTAACTTTTTTGGAGGCATAACTGGATTTAAAATCTATTTAACTTTTGGGGCACCTGGGTGGCTCAGTCGGTTAAGAGTCCAAGTCTTAATTTCAGGATTGTTATAAGTTCAAACCCCACATCGGGCTCCATGCTGGGTGTGGTGCCTAAGTTAAAAAAAATAATATTGAACTTTTAACTGGAGAACTTCTAAATTATTGAATGATTTAATTGTTTTTTTTTTTCCTACTTAATGAAGCATACATTTGTGTATGTTATTTTCTAAAACCAAACAGTAATGAGGTTTTTGGGGTTTTTTTTACAACTTCACTGAGATTTATTTCACATACTGTTCACTCAGTTTTGTTTGTTTTAGGTTTTTTTTTCCCCAGTTTTATTGAGAAATCATTGATGGACATCACTGCAAAAGTTCAAGGTGTATTGCATGATGGTTGTGAAATGATAGGCACAGTAGGTTTAGCTAATATCCCTCATTTCCTAGAGATACAATAAAAAGAAAAGAAAGAAAAAAAGAATAAAGGAAAAAATATGTTCTCTTTGTGATGAGAGCTCTTAAGATTTACTCACCTAACAGTTGTCCTGTAGATCATCCAGCAGTGGTAACTAGTCATCATGCTGGACATCACGTCCCTAGTACTTATGTATCTTATCACTGGAAGTTTGTACCTTTTGACCACTTTCCTCCAATACCTCCTTTCCCCATCCTCCACCTCCTCAAAGAAATTCTGACTGATCTCTTTTCTATGAGGTTGGGCTTTCTGTTTTTTTTTTCCCCCTCATGTCAGTGAAATCAGACAGTATTTGTCTCTCTTGGTCTGACTTATTTCACTTAGCATAATGCCTTCAAGGTCCATCCATGTTGTTGCAAATGGTAGGATTCTTCATCTTTTCGTGGCTTAGTAATATTCCATTGTGAATATATACCATAACTTTATTCATTTGTCCTTTAGTGGACACTTAAATTGTTTCCATGTCTTGCCTCTTATAAATAATGCTGTGAACACGGGGGTGCAAATGTCTTTTCAAGTTAGTGTTTTTGGTTTTCTTGAATACACTCCCAGAAGTGGAATTGCCGGATCATAGGGTAGTTGCATTTTTAATTTTGTGAGGATCCTCCATACTGTTTTCCACAGTGGCTGTACCAGTTTACTATCTCGCCAACAGTGTACGAGGGCTCTGTACCCTCCACACCCTTGCCAGCATTTATTCTCTCTTGTCTTTCTTTTTAAAGAGGCATCTATTTATTTTAGAGTGAGAGACAGTGCACAAACTGGTGGGGGGTGCAGAGGGGAAGTGGACTCCCCGCTGAGCATGGAGCCTGATGTGGGGCTCCATCTCACAGCCCTGAGATCATGACCTGAGCTGAAACCAAGAGTCAAGTTGCTTAACTGACAGTCATCCCCTCTCTTGTCTTTTTGATGATGGCCATTCTAACAGGTATGAGGTAATACTTCATTGTGGGTTTAATTTGCATTTCCCTAATGATTAGTGATTGAGCATCTTTTCTAGTATGTATTGGCCATCTATAGGTCTTTGGAGAGTTGTCTGCTTAGGTCTTCTGCCCATTTTTGATTTGGGTTATTTAGTTTTTTGCTATTGAGTTGTATGAGTTCCTTATATATTTTTTTAGACATTAACCCCTCATCAGATGTGTGGTTTGCAAATATTTTTTCCCAGCCTGTAGGTTGTCTTTTCACTTTGTTGATGATTTCTTTTGCTGTACAGAAGCTTTTAGTTTGATGTTTTTTATCTTGTTGCTTGAGCTTGATGTGTCATATCAAAGAAAAAATCATTATCAAGATACAAGTCAAGGCTCTTCAGTTGGGAGGGGCCATGAGCAATCCTCAGACTTGGCCTTGAACTAATCCCCCTGCCTGTGTGTAGCATAGGAACTCTCCCTGACTGGCACTGACTTTGCTCTGAGGGCAATGAGCTCTGTCCACCTGCCTCTCGCTTCAGTGGCCACACAGCTTCCAGAAGTTGTGGCCAGCTCTTCTGGTCCGATAGGACTGCAAGACACTCTCCACAGTGGGTGGGGCTGTGATTCAATTCCTTGCCCAGGTCTGGGCAAGCCAGGCTCTAAGGCTGGCAAAATTTCTTGTTTGAGGATCTAGATCAGGCAGATCTATACCCTGGCAAGGTCCTTAGAGAGCATCCTCAACTTGGGTCTGCAGGTGAGTAGTGCCGCTGCTTGAGATTACTAATTGGGTACTACAGGTATGCACTCGGGCTGCCAAGATCTGTGTGGTGTGCCCGTGTGTTACCCCTTCAGCGTTCTGTCACAAACAGATTCCCAGTGGCTGAGCCCTGCAGATTCCCCTGCAATCCCTGTGGTGCAGGATCAGAGCAGAGGTTCCTGCGACGTGACCCACAGTGGTCGTCGCCCTTCGGTTCTCTTCCTGCTGCAAGAATTGGAGGCTCAGGAGAGGCCTCTCCGTGTGGTGCTGCACTGGCCTAGGGGAGCGACAGCACATGCAACGTGTTGCTGTTCCTCTTACCTTCTAACGCAGCGTGTCTTGGTCTCTATGGCGTGGGGTAGAGGGGAGGTGTGCTTCAGCCTCACCCCTGTGTTCTAGGGTTCTCTCTATGACGTCTTGTTCTAGAATCGTTGTTAGTCATTGTAATGAGGGAGAGCAAAGTCAGGAAGAACCTATGTTGGCATCTTGGTGACCTCATCCATTTAAGTTTCTAGTTAAGTGATTTTTTTTTTCAGTATGTTCGCAGAGTTGTGCAACCGTCACTGTAATTGTAGGCCGTTTCAACATCCCACAAAGAAATGGTCTGTAAGCCCTCTCCACCTTGGGCAAAAACTAATTTACTCTCTTAATTTAGCATAAAATTTTTTAAAGTTCATGCCATAGCATGTATCACTACATTCCTTTCATCGCTAATATACCACATTTTGTTTCCATCAGTTGGGAGACATTTAGCTTGTTTGCACTTTTTAGTTATTTGGAGCTCATTTATTGTTCACAGTTCGAAAAACAATTCTTAAGCTCTCTTCATTTATTCCCCATTATCGTAAAGGAACAGACATTAACTCTTTCCATGAGAAGGGAAGAAGCAACTGACCTGACTGGCCCTCTGGCCCTTAGACCTTAGTCTTTCAGTGTTTCGACCAGATTCCTTGGATGACCTCATCACTAGGGCCCTTTGGAGGGATTTATTCAAGAAAATGCCTTCCTTAATAAATCTTTCTAAAGCTATACACCCATCTCCAGGAGAAACCTGAAAGAAGTGTAAAAGAACAATGAATACTTCAAAATATATGAATTCTTATTCACTGGCATTTTTGCACTTCAATTAGGACTAAAATTAAGAGTTGCCCTTTCACTTACACACTCAATATTTGGGGCACATCTTGGGGTCCCAGGAGATGACTCAATGTCGTGCTATAAAAAGCTTTCCTTTCTGTTGGGAGAAGAGGTTTTTTTTATGGTTAATTTGGAAATGATCTCAATAGTTGCTTAGAAGACAAAAGTGGGGGTTTAACAATAAAAATAGGTTTTAATTTTAAATGAGAAAAGACTATAAAGGTTGACTTTGCTCAGATGTCTTACATCTTAAAGATTTCCACAGACTACTGATGTGGCTGCCATCGGGAAAACTGTTCAAAATTGAGAAACAGGCTCTGGGCAAATGAATATTATTGCACTGTTTTGGATATTTCCTGTAAAAGGGGTTGGATGCTAATATTATTTTTTAACTCATGTAGGCCAGGTTTGCCAATTTGTTACTGTATTTCATGGCAAGGGCATGAGTCGTCAAAAGGCCTTTTAAATCTTTTCACTTAAAAATATTAAGGATTCAGGGGAGCCTGGGTGTCTCAGGTGGCTAAGGGTCTGCCTTTAGTTCAAGTCATGATCTCAGGGTCCTGGGATCGAGTCCTGAGTCCGGCTCCCTACTCAGTAGGGAGTCAGCTTCTCCCTCTCCTTCTGCCCATCCCCGCTGCTCATGCTCTCTTTCTCTTCTCTCAAGTGAATGAATAAAATCTTTTAAAAATAAAATTAAGAATTCAGGGACACCTGGGTGGCTCAGTTGGTTAAGTGTCTGCCTTTGGCTCAGGTCATGATCCCAGGGTCCTGTGATCGAGCCCCACGTCAAGCTCCCTGCTCAGAGGGAAGCCTGCTTCTCCCTCTCCCTCTGGTGCTCCCCCCCACTCATGCTCTCTCTCACTGTCTCTCCCTCTCTCCAATAAATAAAATCTTTAAAAAAAATCAATAATTTAAACAAGATATGAAAAAAAGTTGTCTTCTCTTCTAAACCGAATCAGTAAGTGATGTTAACAGTATAATGCATGTCTATGTTTTCCCTCATGCTTATATGGTATAGTATCAGATGGTCAAACATTTTTTTCCTTTTCAACTGTAAAAGTAGTGCTAAGACAACATTGCCAAAAGTTTTGGAAAAGAATCACTGGCAGTTTTCGCCACCTAATACACTAGCTGATATTTAACATTTCCATCCACTCTTTTCATAATGCGTTACAAGTAACTTAAATATAGTTTTAATATTTACCATTTAAAAATAGCTGCATAATAATTCATTGAATAGAATATCATAATTATGTAACAATTCCACATTTTAATTGCTTTTCTTAGAAACCTGAAAGTACCAAAAAAAAAAAAACCTGAAAATACAGTTACTAGGCCAAAGTATATAAACCACTTTATTTACCTCTTAATTTTATGTAGTCAAATTGCTAATTGAGAAAGAGTTGAATTAACTTATGAAATTAGTCAGAAATTCTGCTCTACCATCAACATCACTTCTCTTGGTACATATTATTTACCAAGATATGGTTTGCATTTCTTTAAACATTTTATTTTTTAAAAGGTTTGGGTAATATAAACAATTTTTTGCTGGAGAATCATCCTAATTGAAAGATTTGAACTAATGTGATAAAAATACTAGGTCTTGGTAGAAGAAATATTTCCCCTATGTTGAGACACATGTAATATATTCTCTATTGAGGGGGGCGAAGCAAGATGGCAGAGGAGTAGGAGACCTGGATTTCATCTGGTCCCAGGAATTAAGCTGGATAGGGATCAAACCATTCTGAACACTTACGAACGCAACAGGAGATCGAAGAAAAGAATAGCAACAACTCTCTGAACAGAAAAGCGACCACTTTCTGGAAGGTAGGACGTGCAGGGAAGTGAATCCGAGGCGAGATTCGGGAAGATAGATGGTGGGGAAGGGGGCTTCTGGCAAGTGATAGAGCCACGGAGCACAAAATCGGAACTTTTAGAAGTCGGCTTCACTGAGGGTCCTAGCTCCAGTGGCTAAGCGGGGGGTGGAAACCTCACGGGACAGTGTGGACTCAGGACCCTCGGGGTCACAGAAAGACCGGGGGTGCCTGAGTGCGGCAGAGCTCCCAGGTACCGGAGCGGGGAAGCCGGCTGCAGAGACGGAGCTGAGGCGCGGGCTCTCAGCTCGGGGTTGCCATAGACCGCGATCCATGGACCAGTCGGGCCACTGCCCCTCCAGCAGGGACCCAACAAGCAACAGATCTGGGGAGACTCCCCTTCCTCCCCCGGGAGTAGCGGCGCGGGAGCACACCACAGGGATCTACTGGGTTTGGAGACTCCACACGGGGTCGGATGCCAGAGATAGAAACGCACGGTCACAGGCCGGGTGAGCACGGAGTGCGGCTGGAGACTGGGGAGATGGGAGTGATCCACTGCTTTTCTCTGGGAGCCCACCGAGGACTGGGGCCCCAAGTTCGCGGCTCCTCTGGGGCGGAGATTGGGAGGCTGCCATTTTCACTCTCCTCCTCCAAAGCTGCACGGAAAGCTTGCAGGGAACAAAAGCTCCCGAGAGCAAACCCGAGCAGATTACTTAGCCAGGACCCGGCAAGGGCGGGGCAATTCCACTTCCGGCAAAGACATTTGGGAACCGCGGCAACAGGCCCCTCCCCCAGAAGATCAGCAAGAACAGCCAGCCAAGACCAAGTTCATCGATCAATGAGAATGGCAGAACTACAGAGCTAGGGGAATACTGCACATAGAATCCATGGCTTTTTTACCAAGATTCCTTAGTCTTTCAAGGTTTTTTTTTTTAACTGTCTTTTTTTGTGTGTGAACTTTTCTTTTTCCCTTTTTCAACCAACATCTTATCAATCCCTTTATTAAAAAACATTTTTATTTTTCATTTTTAGAGTCATATTCTATTCCTTCATAGTAGTTACCCTTATTTTTGGCATGTATATATATAAGTTATTCTCTCTTTAAAATTCTGAGATACAGTTTCTTCTAACAGGTCAAAATATGCCCTAAATCTCTAGTGTATGGCTTTGTTCTAGTCTCCTGCCTGATCACATTCCCCCCCCCCTTTTTTTTTTAAATCCTCCTCTTTCTTTTTTCAAACAACTTCGTATCTTATCAATTCCTTTTATACGATTTTGTATAATTTTCATCTTCACAGTCGTATTCCATCCGTATCAACCCTTATTTTTGTACATATATAAGTTTTTCTTTCTTTAAAATTTTGGGAGGCACTTTCTTCTAACAGACCAAAATACACCCAAAATCTAGTGTGTGGCACTGATCTGTGCACCAGCCTGATCATATTTGATCATATACTGTTGTTTTGTTCTGTTTTTGCTTGTTTTTATCTTTTTCTTTTTTCTTTCTTTCCCTTTCTTTCCCCCCGGTTTCAGGTCTTTTCTGATTTGTTTAGAGTATATTTTCTGGGGACGTTCTTACCCTGTTAGCATTTTGTTCTCTCATTCATGTATTCTCCTCTGCACAAAATGACAAAATGGAAAAAAATCACCTCAACAAAAAGAACAAGAGGTAGTACCGACTGCCAGGGACCTACTCAATACGGATATTAGTACGATGTCGAACCTAGAGTTCAGAATCAGGATTTTAAAGATACTAGCTGGGCTTGAAAAAAGCATGGAAGTTATTAGAGAAACCCTTTCTGGAGAAATGAACTAAAATCTAACCAAGTCGAAATCAGAAAGGCTATTAATGAGCTGCAATAAAAAATGAGGGCGCTAACTGCCAGGATAAATGAGGCAGAAGAGAGAATCAGTGATATAGAAGACCAAATGATGGAAAATAAAGAAGCTGAGAAAAAGAGAGATAAACAACTACTGGATCACGAGGGCAGAATTCGAGAGATAAGTGATACCATAAGACAAAACAACATTAGAATAATTGGGATCCCAGAAGAAGAAGAAAGAGAGAGAGGGGCAGAAGGTATATTGGAGCAAATTATAGCAGAGAACTTCCCTAATTTGGGGAAGGAAACAGGCATCAAAATCCAGGAGGCACAGAGAACCCGTCTCAAAATCAATAAAAATGGGTCAAAACCCTGACATCTAATAGTAAAACTTAGGAGTCTCAGAGACAAAGAGAAAATCCTGAAAGCTGCTCGGGAGAAAAGATATGTAACCTACAATGGTAGAAACATTAGATTGGCAACAGACCTATCCACAGAGACCTGGCAGGCCAGAAAGGACTGGCATGATATATTCAGAGCACTAAACGAGAAAAATATGCAGCCAAGAATACTATATCCAGCTACGCTGTCATTGAAAATAGAAGGAGAGATCAAAACCTTCCAGGACAAACAAAAACTAAAGGAATTTGCAAACACGAAACCAGCCCTCCAAGAAATATTGAAAGGGGTCCTCTAAGCAAAGAGAGAGCCTAAAAGCAACATAGATCAGAAAGGAACAGAGACAATATACAGTAACAGTCACCTTACAGGCAGTACAATGGCACTAAATTCATACCTTTCAATAGTTACCCTGAATGTAAATGGGCTAAATGCCCCAATCAAAAGACACAGGCTATCAGATTGGATTAAAGAACAAGACCGATCGATATGCTGTCTGCAAGAGACTCATTTTAGACCCAAAGACACCCCCAGATTGAAAGTGAAGGGGTGGAAAACCATTTACCATGCTAATGGACACCAAAAGAAAGCTGGGGTGGCAATCCTTATATCAGACAAATTAGATTTTAAAACAAAGACTGTAATAAGAGATGAGGAAGGACACTCTATCCTACTTAAAGGGTCTATCCAACAAGAAGATCTAACAATTGTAAATATCTATGCCCCTAACATGGGAGCAGCCAATTATATAAGGCAATTAATAACAAAAGCGAAGAAACACATTGACAACAAAGCAATAATAGTGGGGGACTTTAACACCCCCCTCACTGAAACGGACAGATCATCTAAGCAAAAGATTAACAAAGAAATAAAGACTTTAAACGAGAAAAAGAGAGATAAACAACTACTGGATCACGAGGGCAGAATTTGAGAGATAAGTGATACCATAAGACAAAACAACATTAGAATAATTGGGATCCCAGAAGAAGAAGAAGGAGACCTGGACCAAATGGACTTCACAGACATATTCAGAACATTCATTCCCAAAGCAACGGAATACACATTCTTCTCTAGTGCCCATGGGACAGTCTCCAGAATAGATCACATCCTAGGTCACAAATCAGGTCTCAACCGGTACCAAAAGATTGGGATTATTCCCTGCATACTTTCAGACCACAATGCTTTGAAACTAGAACTCAATCACAAGAGCAAAGTCGGAAAGAACTCAAATACATGGAAGCTAAAGAGCATCCTACTAATCGAGTCCCACATCGGGCTCCCTGCTCAGCAGGGAGTCTGCTTCTCCCTCTGACCCTCTTCCCTCTCATGCTCTCTATCTCTCATTCTCTCTCTCAAATAAATAAATAAAATCTTAAAAAAAAAGAGCATCCTACTAAAGAATGAATGAGTGAACCAGGAAATTAAAGAAGAGTTTAAAAAATTCATTGAAACCAATGAAAACGAAAACACAACTGTTCAAAATCTTTGGGATGCAGTAAAGGCGGTCCTAAGAGGAAAGTATATAGCAATACAAGCCTTTCTAAAGAAACAAGAAAGGTCTCAAATACACAACCTAACCCTACACTTAAAGGAGCTAGAGAAAAAACAGCAAAAAGCCTAAACCCAGCAGGAGAAGAGAAATAATAAAGATCAGAGCAGAAATCAATGAAATTGAAACCAAAAGAACAGTAGAACAGATCAAGGAAACTAGGAGCTGGTTCTTTGAAAGAATTAACAAGATTGATAAACCCCTGGCCAGACTTATCAAAAAGAAAAGAGAAATGACCCAAATCCACAAAATCATGAATGAAAGAGGAGAGATCACAACCAACACCAAAGAAATACAAATACTTATAAGAACATATTATGAGCAACTATATACCAGTAAATTAGATAACCTGGAAGAAATGGATGGATTCCTAGAGATGTATCAACTACCAAAACTGAACCAGGAAGAAATAGAAAACCTGAACAGACCTAGAACCACTAAGGAAATTGAAGCAGTCATCAAAAATCTCCCAACAAACAAAAGCCCAGGGCCAGATGGCTTCCCAGGGGAATTCTACCAAACATTTAAAGAAGAATGAATACCTATTCTTCTGAAACTGTTCCAAAAAACAGAAATGGAAGGAAAACTTCCAAACTCGTTTTATGAGGCCACCATTACCTTGATCCCCAAACCAGACAAAGACCCTATCAAAAAGAATTACAGACCAATATCCTTGATGAACATGGATGCAAAAATTCTCACCAAAATACTAGCCAATAGGATCCAACAGTACATTAAAAGGATTATTCACCACGACCAAGTGGGATTTATCCCTGGGCTGCAAGTTTGGTTCAACATCCACAAATCAATCAACATGATACAATACATTAACAAAAGAAAGAACAAGAATCATATGATCCTCTCAATAGATGCAGAAAAAGCATTTGACAAAGTACAGCATCCTTTCTTGATCAAAACTCTTCAGAGTATAGGGATAGAGGGTACATACCTCAATATCCTAAAAGCCATCTATGAAAAACCTACAGCGAATATCATTCTCAATGGGGACAAAATAAGAGCTTTCCCCCGGAGGTCAGGAACGCGGCAGGGATGTCCACTATCACCACAGCTATTCAACATAGTATTAGAAGTCCTAGCCACAGCAATCAGACAACAAAAAGAAATCAAAGGCATCCAAATCGGCAAAGAAGAAGTCAAACTCTCACTGTTTGCAGATGATATGATACTCTACGTGGAAAACCCAAAAGACTCCACCCCAAAACTGCTAGAACTCATACAGGAATTCAGTAAAGTGGCAGGGTATAAAATCAATGCACAGAAATCAGTGGCATTCCTATACACCAACAACAAGACAGAAGAGAGAGAAATTAAGGAGTCGATCCCATTTACAATTGCACCTAAAACCATAAGATAACTAGGAATAAACCTAACCAAAGAGGCAAAGGATCTGTACTCAGAAAAGTATAAAATACTCATGAAAGAAATTGAGGAAGACACAAAGAAATGGAAAAACATTCCATGCTCATGGATTGGAAGAACAAATATTGTGAAGATGTCAACGCTACCTAGAGCAATCTACACATTCAATGCAATTCCCTTCAAAATACCATCCACTTTTTTCAAAGAAATGGAACAAATAATCCTAAAATTTTTATGGAACCAGAAAAGACCCTGAATAGCCAGAGGAATGTTGAAAAAGAAAAGCAAAGCTGGCGGCATCACAATTCCAGACTTCCAGCTCTATTACAAAGCTGTCATCATCAAAACAGTATGGTACTGGCACAAAAACAGACACATAGATCAATGGAACAGAATCAATGGTCCAGAAATGGACCCTCAACTCTATGGTCAACTTATCTTTGACAAAGCAGGAAAGAATGTCCAATGGCAAAAAGACAGTCTCTTCAACAAATGGTGTTGGGAAAATTGGACAGCCACATGCAGAATGAAACTGGACCATTTCCTTACACCACACACAAAAATAGACTCAAAATGGTTGAGAGACCTAAATGTGAGACAAGAGTCCATCAACATCCTAAAGGAGAACACAGGCAGCAACCTCTTTGACCTCAGCTGCAGCAACTTCTTCCTAGAAACTTCGCCAAAGGCAAGGAAAGCAAGGGCAAAAATGAACTATTGGGACTTCATCAAGATAAAAAGCTTTTGCACAGCAAAAGAAACAGTCCACAAAACCAAAAGACAACCGACAGAATGGGAGAAGATATTTGCAAATGACATATCAGATAAAGGGCTAGCATCCAAAATCTATAAAGAACTTATCAAACTCAACACCCAAAGAACAAATAATCCAATGAAGAAATGGGCAGAAGACATGAACAGACATTTTTCCAAAGACATCCAAATGGCCAACAGACACATAAAAAAGTGCTCCACATTGCTTGGCATCAGGGAAATCCAAATCAAAACCTCAATGAGATACCACCGTACACCAGTCAGAATGGCGAAAATTAACAAGTCAGGAATACGACAGATGTTGGCGGGGATGTGGAGAAAGGGGAACCCTCCTACACTGTTGGTGGGAATGCAAGCTGGTGCAACCACTCTGGAAAACAGTATGGAGGTTCCTCAAAAAGTTGAAAATAGAGTTACCATACAATCCAGCAATTGCACTACTGGGTATTTACCACAAAGATACAAATGTAGGGATCCGAAGGGGTACATGCACCCCGATGTTTATAGCAGCAATGTCCACAATAACCAAACTGTGGAAAGAGCCTAGATGTCCATCGACAGATGAATGGATAAAGAAGATCTGGTATATATACATAATGGAATATTATGCAGCCATTGAAAGGAATGAGATCTTGCCATTTGCAACGATGTGGATGGCACTGGAGGGTGTTATGCTGAGTGAAATAAGTCAATCAGAGAAAGACATGTATCATATGACCTCACTGATATGAGGAATTCTTAATCTCAGGAAACAAACTGAGGGTTGCTGGAGTGGTGGGGGGTGGGAGGGTTGAGGTGGCTGCATGATAGACACTGGGGAGGGTATGTGCTATGGTGAGCTCTGTGAATTGTGCAAGACTGTTGAATCACAGATCTGTACCTCTGAAACAAATAATGCAATATATGTTAAGGAAAAAAAAAAGAAGATAGCAGGAGGAGAAGAGTGAAGGGGGGGAAATCGGACGGGGAGATGAGCCATGAGAGATGATGGACTCTGAAAAACAAACTGAGGGCTCTAGAGGGGAGGAGGGTGGGGGGATGGGTTAGCCTGGTAATGGGTATTAAAGAGGGCACATTCTGCGTGGAGCACTGGGTGTTATGCACAACAATGAATCATGGAACACTACATGAAAAACTAATGATGTAATGTATGGTGATTAACATAACAATAAAAATTTAAAAAATATATATTCTCTATTGATATATTTGTTTGAAGTCCTTAAGGAAAAAAGATTTAAGGAACTAATTAACAAGAGACAATTAAAAATTTTTATTTTGACCAGTTCTTTTAAATTCTCATTTGACTTCAGGAATCTAAAATATATAGATTATTGAGAAAAGTTTAAAGATAATTTCTAGTGTGCAAGAATTGACCAGAGTAAGCCCCTCTCCCACAAGGATTGTGCTTTCCCAATTTTTTCACACTCAAGGCACTGATAAACTACATCATTAAAAGCGTAATTTTAAAATGTCATAAAACATGTCATTTTTTGTAACACACCATTTTCATGTTCCATTAAGAAAGAAAAAGTTTTTCCATTTAAGCAGGCTTTTACATACTTGGAATTAATATTTTATATCTTACTAGAGAACTCCTTTCAACTTTACCAGACATAGATTTTTTATCACTCGTTCATACATAAAAGGAGAAATAGTTAAATGAATATTTGGTATACCTAAGATTTCGGGTCTGACTTTTCTGAATCACTGTTGACTTGAATGTCTGCTTTTTTATCCCCAGTGTTATTCTCTGTGCCAATAAGAGGGCACTTCTTAAAAGAATTCATAAACACCAAAAATTGTCGGTGCTGTAAATCAGCTTTATAATATCAAGCTAGTGTCCTTGTGACGCTTCTTCAGGGTTGTAGCTACGTGTATCTGATTCACCTACAACTGGCGCCCAAGAGCTTGAAAACTGGCACCCATCCTGCAGGTTTCTCTGCCGAGCTTTTCAAGGTGCCTGTGGAGGCCATGCCAACACTATGAAAATTGCCACCCGCTCAACAGCAGTTATAAGATACAGTCTGGGGTGCCTGGGTGGCTCAGTCGTTAAGCATCTGCCTTCGGCTTAGAATGATCCCAGGGTCCTGGGATCAAGCCCCGCATCGGGCTCTCTGCTCCGCGGGAAGCCTGCTTCTCCCTCTCCCTCTCCCGCTCCCAGTTGTGCTCTCTTTCTCTCTGGCAAATAAAGAAATAGAACCTTAAAAAAAAAAGATACAGCCTGATTTCAAAGACATTAAAGCATGGAAGAAAATGTGAGTCTCAGCCATAAAAAAAAAAAAGGAAAAGAAAAAGAAATCTTGCCATTTGCAACGACGTGGATGGAACTAGAGGGTATAATGCTAAGCTATATATGTCAGTCAGAGAAGCACAAATACCATGTGATTTCACTCATATGTGGAATTTAAGAAAATAAACAGGACCATAGGGGAAGGGAAGGAAAAATAAATTAAGATGAAATCAGAGAGGGAGACAACAATGAGAGACTCTTAATCATAGGAAACACACTGAGGGTTGCTGGGGCTGGAGGGGAAGGGGGTGGGTGAACAGGGAACTGTGTGAGGGGCACTAAGGAGGGCATGTGATGTAATGAGCACTGGGTGTCATATGCAACTGATGAATCATTGAACTCTACCTCTGAAACTAATAATACACTATACGTTAATTGAATTTAAATAAAATTAAATTTTTTTAAAAAATGTTAGTCTAAGCACAGATAGCTATGATGGATAGATACGTAATGCATTTATACCCGTGGAGTCCAAGAGCAGCCCCTGCCCTGCTCTGGCTGCCATTCTTGGGCCAACTACCTACCTTTTACATTGCTGGGGTCGGGGGATTGATGAGTAAGGTGGGCACCAGACTCGTTGCTAAGGATGACACTTCACAGGGGAGGCAGTAAGGTTCTAGTGAAGATGAGTCAATATTTCCATTCCTGTTTTTCCCTTAAATAAACTAGTGTCAAAACAGCTTATTTTTAAAAATAGTTTTCTTAAAATTATTTAGCACATTCATATTAAAGCAAAAGTATTTGGTTGGGGAATAGATAATTGCTAAATAACCGTTTCCACTCAGTGAAATAGGTAGAATGTCTATATTGCAACAGTTGGAAAATTTCTAGTTTTCTCCTGAAGTCCAGGAGTTGTCTGGGGAAAGAAGATTCGTGAAATATCTGCCATATGCCTTGAAATTAATTTTGCAATGTTTACTAAATTCTGGAAATGAACTGCTGTGCTTACATATTTTGTCAGTCTCGAAACAGATGGGATTCTGTTTGAAAGGGAGAAATGAATAATTTTTAAGAATCTGGCTTAATAAAAGACTTAAAAACTGTCCTTGTTAATGTTGAATTCTGGTCACGAGGTAGTAGTTTAGGTAATTGTACAGAAACTGTTTTTTCAACATTTCCCTTCAGTAAAGACAATTTACAATTCCCTAGAAAGACTCCTTTCCACCAAAAAAACAATGCTCTCTATTTTATGTTTTAATACTCAGTAAATGCTTCTGTTTTGTTATCATTTTTCACAGTAAGTATCAGGAAACCCAGAATGACTTCATAATTTAAATAAATCTATCCCAGAACGCCTGGGCGACTAAGTCGGTTAAGCGGCTGCCTTCAGCTCAGGTTCTGATCCTAAGGTCCTGGGATCGAGTCCTGCATCGGGCTCCCTGCTCAGCAAGGAGCCTGTTCTCCCTCTGCCGCTCCCCTTGCTTGTGCTTGCTCTCTGTGTCAAATAAATAAATAAAGTCTAAAAAAAAAAAATCTATCACTTCTACTTCTCCTATTCCCATAGAAACTTAAAAATATTGTTTGGTATTTTCCCCCTTTCTACTTAAAAGATGTGTGCATATTTACAATCTGGTTTCCCTTTATTTATTCACTTGTGTGTCACATATTGCCATTGACTCTAGTGAGTGTAAATGCATGTGTAATCCTATTAGATCCCAAAATTCTTAAACATTTCTTGCTGAAGTATAACATAACGTGGTATCCAAATCTTATGTGTACCGATGGATGCATTTTTAGAGATATGTAAATCTATGCAACCACTACCTAGAATCAGGATATAAAATATGTGAGTTCCCAGAACCCCTCTCATACCCCTTCATTGTCACTACCAATCTTATCCCAAAGGCAACAACACCCTGAATTCTAACACTATAGATAAGTTTTGCTGTCTTGGAATTACATAAATAAAATCACAGAGTCCTTTTTTTGGCTTCTTTTGTTCAACATGATATTCATGAGATCCATACATGCCATTGTGTGTAGACATAGTTTGTTTCACTGCTGTATAGTATTCCAATGCATGTTAAAATCAGCATTAAAAAAAAAAAACCAATTTTCCCCAAAGATAACAGGCTTTTGAAGAATATAGTGATTTGCAGCACCCCCCCCCCGCCCACTTTGGATTTGGTCCTTGGATCCTAGTAGAGTGGGTCCTCCATTCCTCCTTTCTGAGCCCAACAGGAATTATACTTCTGCTGCAGACCCGAGAGTGGGTCTGGGGGTGGGAGAAAGGACTTTCCTAGGCCTGCTAGACCTAGAGACATTTCCCCCCTCAACCCTGGCGGGCCTGGCCCTGCCCCTGCCCCTGCACCACCCCCTAGGCTCCCTGGCACTCGAGCATGCCCCCCCACCCCATGGTGCCTTGCACTTCGTTTCTTTTTTCCTCCAGAAATCCAGAGACAGGGGTGATGGGGATGAGTCCAGTCAAGGGGGTCCCAAGGGCGAGGAGAGGACAGGCTCTCAGGAATCCTTTATTTTTACAGCAATAATAATGACAGTGGGGAAGCATGAGGGAGAAAACTAGACCATTAAAACTGCTGGTGGTTTAATACCCCCCACGAAAAAAAATCAACTTTAATTCTGATGGACATTTGGGTTATTTCCAGTTTGGGGCTATTATGAATAAGGGTGCCATGAGCTTTCTTTTCTGTGCCTGTTGGTGAATGTAAGTTTGCATTTCTATTGAGTGTAGACCTAGGGTCTGTAGCATATGCTGGGTCATAGTGTAAGTTCACCTTTGGTATTCCCTACATAACAATGCCGCAAACAGTACACGGGTTCTGCACATCCTTGCTAACATTTAGTGTTGGCAGGGTCTTCAATTTCAGTTATTCTGGTAAATGACTAGTAAGATCTCATTATGGTTTTTATTTCTTTGTCTAATTTCTATTGAGATATATATGCACAAGAATGCACAAATTCTACAGGCAGAGGAGCTTAGTTATTTTTTTTCAGAGCTTAATAACATTGTTTTAATCACTTTAATAGAATTTATTATTTAGAGCAGTTTAGATTCACAACAAAGTAGAGTGGAAAGTACAGAGTTCCCATAGATGCCCTGGCCCCCAACATGCACAACCTCTACCATTATCAACTCCCCCCACCAGAGTGGGACATTTGGTACAATTAATGAACCTACTACACTGACACATCATAAAGACCCAAAATCCATAGTTTACGTTCGTGTTCCCTCTTGGCATTGTACATTCTATGGGTTTGTACAAATATATAATGACAGGCATACAGCATTATGGTGCCGTACAGAATAGGTTCGCTGTCCTAAAAACCCTGTGTTCCACTGAATCATCCCACACTCCTAGCAACCACTGATTCTTTTTTATTTTATTTTTTTAATTTTTGCGTCCCTGGGTGGGCCCAAACACCACTGATTTTCTATTGTCTCCGTAGTTTGGCCTTTCCTAGAATGTCATATAGTTAGAATCATATAGTGTGTAGCCTTTGCAGACTGGCTTCTTTCACTCAGTAATATGTGCTTACGTTTCTTTCATGTCTTTTCACAGCTTGATAGCTCATTTGTTTTTCATCTTAAATAATATTCCATTGTCTAGATGTACCACAGTTCAATCACCTATTGAAGGACATCTTGTTTGCTTTCAAGCTTTGGCAATTATGAATACAGGTGCTATAAACATCCTTGGAGAGGTTTTTGTGTGGATGTTAAGTTTTCAATGCCTTTGGGTAAATACCAAGGCATGAGATTGCTGGATCACTTGGTAAGAATATGTTTAGTTTTGTAAGACACTTCCAGACTGTCTTCCCAAATGGCTGTACTATTCTGAGTTCCCACCAGCAATGAATGAGGGTACCTGTCGTTCCACATCTTTGGCAGCATTTGGTGTTGCTAGTGTTTAGAAATTTGGCCATTCTAATAGGTGTGTAGTGGTACTGTCATTTTGCTTTGCAATTCCCTAATGACATATGGTGTTAAACATCTTTTGCATATGCTTATTTGCCATCTGTAGATCTTCAGTAAGGTGACTGTTCAGGTCTTTATCTATTTTCAAATTAGGTTTTTCATTTTCTTATTGTTGAGTTTTAAGTGTCCTTTGTGTATTTTAGATAACGATCTTCTTCCAGATACGTCTTTTACAAATCCTTTCTCTTCTCTTCTCTTCTCTTCTTTCTCTTCTCTTCTCTTCTTCTTTCTCTTCTCTTCTTTTCTAGAGAGAGAGAGAGAGAGAGCACATGTGTGAGTGGAGGGAGGAGGGGCAGAAGGAGAGGGAGAGAGACTCTCAAGCAGACTCCACGCTCAGTGCAGAGTCAGACATGGGGCTCAGGCTCACAGCCCTGAGATCATGACCAGAGCCAAAATCAAGAGTCAGGGGCTTAACCGACTGAGCCACCCAGATGCCCTGCAAATATTTTTTCCTAGTCTGTGGCTTGTTATCTCATTCCCCTGATGATGTCTTTTACAGAGCAGAAGCTTTTAATTTTAAAGAACTCTTGCTAAGTTTCTTAGAGCTTAATACATTTTTACACACACATATCCTATGGAACCACCACCCAAATCAAGGTATAGAATATTTCCAGCACCCCAGAAGAGTCCCTTCTGGCCCCACCCCTAAAGGTAAACCACTGTTCTAAGATTTTCATAGGTTAGTTTTGCCTGTTTTTTAGCTTCACATAAACAAAATCATGCAATATGTTCAAGTTTGTGTCCAGCTACTTTTGCTCAACATAAAGTTCTTTTTAAAATTATTGCTGCATTATAAGAATATACCATAATCTGTTTGCCTTTAGGTGGACATTTGGGTTTTTCCAATTTGGGGCCATTATGAATAATGCTATGAACATGTTTGCATGTGTTTTTTAATACACATATGCATGCATTTATATGGGTTTATGCTTATGTGTGAAATTGCTGGGACATCAGGAGTGCATATGAAAAACCAATTCAAATGTGGGGGGGGCAGTGTTTTCTACACCAACAGTGTTTATATGAACTCACATTCCTGTCAGCAGAGCTGGAGAATTCCAAGTGCTCCATATTTTTGTCAGTACTTGGTGTTTTCTTCTCATCACATTTTAGCCACTTTGGTGGTTATGTACTGCAGTTGCATTGTGATTTTAACTTTTATATCCCTGATGCAGTAGCATACTTTTTCATATGCTTTTTGGCCTTTTGGGATATCTCTTTTGTGAAATGTCTGCTCAAGGGATTTGCTCACTCTTTTCTTATTGAGTTGTCTTTGTCTTTCATATAATCGTCAGGAGCTATTTAGATATTAGATATTCTAAATGTAAGACTTTTGTTAGACATATGTATTAAAAATGTCCTCTCCTCCTCTATGGGTTGACTTTTCACTCTTGATGAAATCTTTTGATTAGCAGAGGTTCTTAGTTTGATGAAGTCCTGTTCATCAAACATGCCCTTTGTGGCCAGGACTTTTGTGTCTTCCTTGAGAAATTCATTACCTACCATAGAGTTATGAAGATAATCTCTGTTATCTATTAAAAGCTTTAGTGTTTCACCTTTCACATTTAGATTTACAATCTACCTGGAATTAATGTGTGTACGATGAGAGGTAGAGCTCAAGAGACACTGTTCTGTGTGGATATCCACTTGACCCAACACCATGTTCCAGAAAGTCCTCTCTTGCCCTACTATGCAATAGTGCCACTACGCATATCAATCACATGACTGTCCATGTGTGGATCTGTTCCTGGACTCTGCATTTTGTTTCATTAGTCTGTTTGTCTATTCTTACACTAATGCCACACTATCTGAATTACTCTAGCTTTATAAAGTCTTGAGAAAGAATATCTGATAGACAAAGCCTCTTTCACCTTAACATTTCTTCTTCAAAAGTGCCTTGGCCAGGGGTTCCTGACTGGCTCAGTCCAAAGAGCATGTGACTCTTGATCTCAGGGTCATGAGTTTGAGCCCCACGTTGGGTATAGAGATTACTAAAGAAAAAATAAATAAATTAAATAAATAAACAAGCAAATAAATAAATAAATAAACCAAAAGTGCCTTGGCTATTCTTGGCCCTTTGAATTTATATAGGATTTTTAAAAATCATCTCCTTCGTTTCCTCAAAATCTCTGCTGGGATTTTTATTGGGACTACATTGCATCTATAGATTAATTTCAGGGAGAGCTGACATCTTTATAATTGAGTCTTTAAATCCACAAACAAGGCCCATCTCCCAGCTTCTTTACATTTTCTACAATTTTTCTCAATATCTGCTTTTCTTACACACAGAGAAGACTTACATATCATTTGTTAGATTTATTCCTAGGTACTTCATTTTTTTCAATGCTATTTAAATAGTATCTCTAAAATATTTGGTTTTTTTTTCTTCTTTTGTACATTGGCCTGTCTAAATTCCTTATTAATTTTTATAGTTTATAGATTTTTTTGGATTTCCTATTTTAAAAAAATCACGTCTCCTGTGAATCTTGACAATTTTGTTTCCTCCTTTCCAATCTCCATGCATTTCTTTATCTTGCATTTTAGCACGGGGTATGACTTTGAGCATGAGGTTGAATGGAAGTGATACCTGTAACCACATTTGTGTTCTCCCATCTCAGCAGGAAGGCTTTCAAGATATCACCATTCAGTATAATATTTGCTGTAGGCTTTTTATAGATATCCTTTCTTAGATTAAAGAAAATCCCTTTCATTTCTGGTTTGCTGTAAGTGTTCTTACCATGAATTTTATCAAATGCTTTTTCTGCATCTATTAAAACAATCACATGATTTTTTTCCTTTATTCTGTTGATATGTCAGATTCCATAGATTAATTTTTGGAAGTTAACTCAACTTGCATTCCTAGAGATACTAGTTTTTTTCTACATTGCTGGAGTTGATTTGCTAATATTTTGTTTAGGATATTTGCATCTATGTTGATGAGAGACATTAGTCTATAATTTTCCTTCTTTGTATGTCCTCATTAGGTTTTGTTATCAAAATTATGTTGGCCTCATAAGATGAACTGAGGGCTGTTTGATATTCTCCTATTCTCTGAAACGGTTTGTATAATGTTGGTGTTATTTTTTTTTCCTTAAATATTAGAAGAATTCACCAGTGAAGCCATCTGGGACTGCCTTTGTGTGTGTGTGGGTGGGGGTTGGGGGGCAAAATTCTTCTGATAAGTTCTTTTCAGCTAAAATAAGCCAAAATTGATTTCTGGTGCTTAGAACTGAGGTAGTATTATAAAATATTATAGATCATAATGAAAGAAGGGAATCACAAATGGGCTTAGATTTGAGGAAGGTTAAGTCATAAATTTTGGTTTGAAATTTATTAAAATTAATGCAATGTCAAAAAGGAAATTTTAAGAAAGCAAGTCAATATTCTTCTAATCAGTCAACCAAAGAATGTTCTCTTTCTCCTTTAAATATGTGTCATGAGGTTTTGTGTGAGAAAGTTGATTTTTTTCCTATTAAAGCTCAAAAGGCTAAATTTATTAGAGAAGTTCAGATAATGGAATTAAAGGAGAATTCTGAACCTCATAGATTTTGTGGTTGTAGGAAAATAGTGAATTCAATTTATCAAATGATGTGGGACACAAAGGCGGAAGAAAAATTATTGAATTTCCTTACTACTTAGAGCCCACTGACAAGTCCTTGAAACAGGCAGAGTGACATTCCTCTAGGGACTCAACTGCCTGGATGTTGGTACTATGCTAAGGGCAAAAGGCAATCTTAGCCTTACCCCTAGGATCCTGTAAGTCTACTTTAACATATAGAAATTCCTTTGGAAACTTCCTTTATCTCCATCCCCCAAGATACCTGTTGGCAATCATCCCCCAAGTATATGACCCACTGATATACATCTGAAGGGTCTCATGACTCAGGTTTTACTAGACAGTAATAAATGACCTTTTCCCAACAATAGCTAGCCCCCTCAAGGTCCTGGAAAACTTGTTTCTAAAATTCCTCAGAGACTTCTGCTATCCCTAAACCCCTCCCAACTTAAAAGTATAGGGGCGCCTGGTAGCTCAGTTGGTTAAGCTTCTGACTTCGGCGCAGGTCATGATCTCAGGGTCCTGGAACTGAGTCCTGCGTAGGGCTCCACACTCAGTGGGATGTCTGCTTCCCCCACTCCCCCTGCCCCTCCCCCCACTCATGTTTTCTCTCTCTCTCTTTCTCAGATAAATAAATAAAATCTTAAAAAAAAAAGTATATAATGGGCCACTCCTCATGATCCCGGTGCAGCTCTTTCTGCCCACGGGTCCTGTCCCCATGTTTTAATAAAACCACCTTTTTGCACCAAAGACGTCTCAAGAAGTCTTTCTTGGCTATCAGCTTCGAAACCTAATGTCTTTCCTACATTGATACTAGTTTAACACAATGGGTAAAAATGACTACTGAAACATTCCAATGCCATATATAAAGTGCTGTCATATGACTTTCTGTTTTGTTTGCCCACCAGTTTTCATGAAAGAATTCTCTTGACTTAACTGCTCTATTGAAGGCTTTCAGTCACCTCCATTAATATAGATCCAAAAGATCAACTGTGTAATATTATAATAGGTACATTTTCTTTATGACAATTCACATCTACTACTAGAAACACTACCTGTTGAAGATGTCTCTGCTGGATGTCCGATCCCATGAAATCAGGGATTACTTTCTGCCAACACATACTTTATCGTTTTCTTTCCATAGGAGGCACAAAATAAATATTTGATGATGTAGGAAAGATCCTTGGGGGATGATTGCCAACAGGTATCTTGGGGGGTGGAGATAAAGGAAGTTTCCAAAGGAATTTCTATATGTTAAAGTAGACTTACAGGATCCTAGGGGTAAGGCTAAGAATGTCTTTTGCCCTTAGCATAGTATCAACATCCAGGCAGTTGAGTCCCTAGAGGAATGTCACTCTGCCTGTTTCAAGGACTTGTCAGTGAGCTCTAAGTAGTAAGGAAAATCAATAATTTTTCTTCTGCCTATGTTTCTCACAACAGCATTAAAACATATAAAGACTTCTATTTTCCAGGAGATGGAACAGATGCACTTTTCCCTATACTTTTTGCTAGTGCAACTGAGATCCCTGAACATGGTATCTAAAATAAACATAAGATGGCTCTGAAGGATGTAGAGAAGAAGGAAGACTGACTTGGGAACTTGAGATGTGAGCAATGACATACTGGTGAGTTCCCTGGGTTTGCTTTTTGCCTTGTATTTCTTAGACTGGGTGCTAGAAAAGCTGGCAACCTGGAAATGCCAATGGGTGTAGACAAAATAGGCCCAAGAAAAGGCTGTTCTCTCTGGCCAAAGAGCCAGGAAAGAGGCAACCTAGCAAGACAGAAAAGTTTTGGAAACTAATCACTCTATTGAAGGCAAAGTCCACAGAAAAATCTGTGGCCCATCCCCCACCCACACCAGCAAATGTCAAGTGGGAACCCTAGACTTCCACCCGTGTCAGGCTACAAGAGGATCAAAAACAGCACCAACTGGGGAGCCTGGGTGGCTCAGTCAGTTAAGCGACTGACTCTTGGTTTCAGCTCAGGTCATGTTCAGGGTCATGATATCAAGCCCTGCATCAGGCTCCATGCTTAGCACAGAGGGCAGAGTCTGCTTGGGTCTCTCTTTCGCTCTCCCTCTGCCTCTCCCCCCCCCACTCTCACCCTCTCTCTCTTAAATAAATAAATCTTAAAAACAAAAACACAACCAGCATCAACCAACAGGACATAATGAAATTTCATTGAACATTTCACCCAACAACGGCAAAATACACATTCTTTTCAAGTGCGCATGGAACCTCTGGCAAGACAGACCATATCCCAGACGTAGAGAGCAAAATGGAGTCTCTTATGTCAAGCGGGAGCCTGGGTCAAGCCATGACTACGCAGGTAAGGTACTGCAGCTAGGAGATATTGCTGGGACCAGCGTCAGCTGACACCCCAAAACTGATAACGAGCGGCAGAGGAGGTCTGCAAAGACCCCAAACTGATTCAATCCCCTTAAAAAGGGAAGGATTTTGGTAGCAAACTGTCAGACTCTTCAGACCTGACTCCTCTACGTCTGACTACTTAAAAAAGGCAACTGCGGCTGAAGGTTCTGCCCGATGGATCTCCGAACAGAACCGAGAGTCTTCCTGCTTGCACATCAGAAACAGTAGGTGCCGAGAGCTTACCTGGACCGAGGCCTGATCTCAGCTGCGCGCCCACAGACTGACTTCTTGTGTGATTCGTTCACTTCCTGCACTCTTCTTCTTTTTTTTTTTTAAGATTTTATGTATTTATTTGAGAGAGAGAGAATGAGAGATCGAGAGCACGAGAGGGAAGAGAGTCAGAGGGAGAAGCAGACTCCCCGCTGAGCAGGGAGCCTGACACAGGACTCGATCCTGGGACTCCAGAATCATGACCCGAGTCGAAGGCAGTCGCCCAACCGAGCCACCCAGGCGCCCACTTCCTGCACTCTTCTGTTATCTTGTCATGTGGCTTGTCTTTTGTCCTTTCTGGGTGCTGTGTAAGACGCTAAGTTGAATCACATGGTGAATTATCATTGAGTTTGGAATCCTGAACCTGCTTTATAATTGTGATTCAACTTTGCTTTATGAGTGAATAAAGCTGACATTGCAGAAAGACACACCTCATGTGTGCACCTTCACAGTGTCCTCGTGACACTGGGCCATAAAGCAAACCTCAACGTATTCAAATGGACTGAAATCATATAGAACGTGTTCTTCAACCACAGTGGAGGCAAAGTAGAAATCCGTAACAGAATGATAACAGGAAAATATCTGAACACTTTGAAACTAAACAGCATGCTTATAAATAATCCAGGGATCAGAGGGAGGTATTAAAGAAATAGCGGATGGGGATAAAGGAGGGCACTTGTAGTCATGAGCACCCGGTGTTGTAGGGAAGTGTTGAATCCCTATATGGCACACCTGAAACTAATATCACATTAACTCACTGAAATTGAAATAAAAACTTTAAAAATTTTTAAATTAAAAAAAAGTGTGTCTAAAAACAAATTTAAAGAAATTTAAAAAATACATTTAACTGATTTCTTTCTTTCTTTCTTTTTTTTTTTTGAGAGCTGGAAATCATCACTCTGTCCTAACAAAAACTAAAAAGCTGAGCAAACTGGGGCATCTGGGTGGCTCAGTCGGTTAAGCGTCCAACTCTTGATCTCAGCTCAGGTCTCCATCTCAGAGTCCTGAGAGCCTACTTAAAAAAAAAAAAAAAAAAGCTGGGCAAACTGAAAAATCAACAACTCTCAGGGTCTGTCAAAGAAGTGAGGTCACAGGGCACGCTGCCGCCTCCAAAACTGGAGAAACCCTGCATGGGGACTGATGAGTCCATGCTGGACGGATCAGCATGGACGTGCCGGAGATGGGAAACACCAGGGAGACTTCGTCATCAAGGGGGCCCCACACTTCAGTGAATTTTAATTTTACTCAGGAGCTTGATTGGGGTTCTCACATGAACATTGGGAAAACAATCCCCTTGTGGTCTGCCAGGAAGAGGGGAGAAAGGACCAAGTTGACATATGCCAGAGGGTTCTATTCTTCTTAACAAGGAGAAACCGATTGGTCAGAGCCTAACCTGCTCGGGTTCTGTCAACTCAGTGCCCTGGCTCTAGCCTTTCACAGAGAAAGGAAACACCCAGCTCCAGCCCACTCGAGCCATCCTGGCCCACCCAAGGGGCCGGGGGCATGGTGATGAGGGAGCAGAAGGCCAGCTGAGGACAAGGCACAAGCCTACACCCAGCCATGCCTCCCTGCCCCCTACACTCCCAGGTGGGGTCTGTGTGACATTCCACAGGCACTCCTGGCTGCCCTAAAGTGAAGGGAAGGAAAAGCAAATGGTTAACTTATAGAGATTATAGTCCTGCAAGACGGGAGTCTCCCTCAGTCTACAAATGTCTTAGTGATTTACTAGGAAAAAGCATTCTTAGCAATAACCAAACTTCCAGAAGGCAGTGTAGATACAATTAAATGTCCTTATAATCTGCAGCCCATTGGCGGATACTTGAAGCGGGCAGAGTATAATGTTCCTCCAGGAAGCTCCCAACTGTCTTAATGTTAATGCCCTGCTAGAGGGAAAAACAACCTTAGCTCCACAATGGCAAGACCTCTAGTGTCCTCTTTAGCATTTGAAAGTTCTTTTGAACACCTTCCTTTTCCCTTACCTCCTCCAACTCCAAGTATATAATCAGTCACCCCTTACAACCCTGGTGCAGCAGCTCTTTCTACCCAGGGGTCCTCTCCTCGCGCTTTAATAAAACCACCTTTTTGCACCAAAGACGTATCAAGAATTCTTTCTTGGCCATCAGCTCTAGACCTCACCCCACCAAACCTCACCTATATTCCAAAACAACATCAGTAGGACGAAGAAGCTTCTGCGAAGTTGACAGGCATAGGTATGGACTCATGATAAACCTGAGACCTACTCACGGGACTACAGAACACTCCCCCTCCCCCACACCTTTCCAGCACATTCCTAAAGGCCTATTTACAGCAGTTCCTTTTACCCAGTACTTCATGTTCAATTATCAAAAAATTAAGAGACATACTAATAGGTATAAAACACAGTTTAAAAGAGGTGGAGAGAGCATCAGATCCAGATTCAGTTATGACGAGGATGTTGGAATTATCAGACTGGGAATTTAAAAGAACTATGATTAATATGCTAAGGGCTCACATGGGTAAAAGAGACAGCACACAAGAACGGATGGGCAATGTAAGCAGAGAGAGAGAAATTCTAAGAAAGCATGAAAGAGAAATGCTACAAATCAAAAACATTGGAACAGAGATGAAGAGGGCCTTTAATGGGCATATTAGTGGACTGGACATGGTTGAGGAAAATCAACAATCTAAACTTGAGGCTATTTGAATGGAAACCTCCAAACCTGAAAATCAAAGAGACTGAAAAAAACCCTTAGACCAGAATATCCAAGAATCGTGGAACAACCATGAAAGGTCTAGTGTACACATAATGGGAATTCCAGAAGGAAAAGTGAGAAAGGAACAAAAATATTTTAAACAATAACGACTGAAAATTTCCCCAAATTAATGTCACACACCCAACCACAGGGAGCTCAGAGAATAAAAAGCAGAATAAAAACTCCCATAAAGGAAATCTTCCGCCCCAGATGGATTCACTGGAGAATTGTACCAAATGTCCAAAGAAGAATGAACACTAATTCTACACAATCTCTTCCGGAGAATAGAAGAGGAGGGAATACTTTGCAATTAATTTGATGATGTTAGTAGTATACGGATACCAAAATCAGACAAAGCCAGTGCAGAGAAAGAAAACTGCAGAACAGTATTTCTTGTGACTGTAGATATAAAGATCCCTAACAAAATATTAGCAAATAGAATTAAGCAGTATATAAAAAGAATCATACACCATTACAAGTGTTTACCCCAAGGGGACAAGGTTGTTCCAATATTCAAGTCAATATAATCCATACTAGTAACAGCCTAAAAATAAAAACTACATGATCATATCAATCCATGCAAAAAGGAAAACAAAAAACCCTTTAACAAAATTCAACACCCATTCATGATAAAATCTCTCCAAAAGAGAAAAAAGAAATGGAGAGTGATGTAGTTTGGGGAGTTGTGTTGTTGGGCTCCAGAGCTGACAGCCAAGAAAGAAGTCTTTGGTGCAAAAAGGTGGTTCTATTAAAGCCCAGGGATAAGACCCGTGGGCAGAAAGAGGGGCTATCTGGGGATTGCAAGGAGCAACTGATTATACACTTTGGGGCGAGGGGAAGAAAAGGGAAGTTCCAAAAGGACTTTCATGTGCTAAAGAAGACTCACAGGATCCTGGAGGCCCAACTATTGTCAAGCTAAGGTTGTTTTTCCCTCTAGCAGGACATTAACATTAAGAAGGTTGGGAGCTTCCTGGAGGAATGTTCTACTCTGCCTATCTCAAGTATTTGTCAATATGGGCTGAAGGTTATAAAGACATTTAATTTTATCTATGTTTCCTCTGCCTTTGTTTCCCACATCAGAGGGGAACTTCCTCAATGTTACAAAGAATTTTTATAAAAGTCCTACAGCTGGGGCGCCTGGGTGCCTCAGTTGGTTAAGCATCTGCCTTCCACTCAGGTCATGGTGCCAGGGTCCTAGGATCAAGCCCCACATCGGGCTCCATGCTCAACAGGGAGTCTGCTTCTCCCTCTTCCTCTGCTCCCGCTTTCTCTCTCTTTCAAATAACAAATAAAATCTTTATAAAAGAAAGCCTACAGCTAATATTATACTTAATGGTGGAAAACTGGATGCTTTCCCCCTAAAATCAGGACTAAGACAAGGAGGACTGCTCTCACCAGTACTATTCCACACGGTACTGGAGGTTCTAGCCAGCACAAAATAAAGTAGAGAGAAAGACGTAACATTGTCTTCGTCGGCAGATCACATGATAAGCTATATAAAAATTGTACAGAATGCAGAAAACAGCTACTAGAACTAAGAAGTGACTTTGGGAAGGAGGTGGGGTTTGAGACTAATCAAGCTGCCTCGGTCCCTCCGCTCTGAGTTTCACCTTCCTCTAATCAAAGCTCGGCACTGATAAGCATAAGAAGTCTGTGTGCCACACCCCTGACCATAATTCTTCAATTAACTGCTTACTGCCTGCAGTGTAAAATGTAACGTCTCGCGCAGGGCTTATGGGCCCCTCCAGGCTTCTGCTCCTGTCTACTAGCCAGCCTGATTTCTTCCCACCTGCTCCCTGGCCTTCACCTCAAGTAATGCTGACCAATTTGAAGTTCCTCAAACATTTCCTGTGCTTTTGCTTCAGAACCTCTTTACTCACTTTCTCTTTTTCCTGAGGCATCTTTTCCTGCATTACTCATTCCTGCTTCTGTGAGCTTAGTCTTCTCAGTCAATGCTTCACTGATTTTCCAAGTAACTAATTAGTTAATTAGTTACTAATCTATTATTCATGACTGGAGTGGATCCAGTTCATTACATTCTTGGATCACTCTGATGTGGTTTTGGAATATAGGTGAGGTTTGGTGGGGTGTCAGCTGCAGCCAACAGCCAAGAAGAAATTGAGACATTTTTGGTGCAAGAAGATGGTTTTATTTAAAAAAAAAGATTTTATTTATTTATTTGATAGAAAGAAAGAGAGAAGCAGAGGGAGAAGGAGAAGCAGCCTCCCTGCTGAGCAGGGAGCCTGATGTTGGACTCAATCCCAGGGCCCCAGAATCATGACCTGAGCTGAAAGCAGATGCTTAACCGACTGAGCCACCCAGGTGCCCCAAGAAGATGGTTTTACTAAAGCACGGTACAGGATCCATGGGCAGAAAGAGCTGCTGCCCTGGGGTTGTGAGGGGTGGGTGATTATATACTTGGGAGTTGGGGAGGTAAGGAAAAGGGAGTTTCAGTAGGTTTTTCATATGTTAAAGACTCACAAGATACTGGAGGCCTTGCCATTTTCAAGTTAAGGTTGTTTTTCCCTCTAGCAAGGCATTAACATGAAGAAAGTTGAGAGCGGGGCGCCTGGGTGGCTCAGTCATTGAGCGTTGAGCATCTGCCTTTGGCTCCGGTCATGATCTCAGGGTCCTGGGATGGAGTCCCACATCGGGCTCCCTGCTCAGTGGGAAGCCTGCTTCTCCCTCTCCCACTCCCCCTGCTTGTGTTCCCTCTCTCGCTGTGTCTCTCTCTGTCAAATAAATAAAAAAGATCTTAAAAAAGAGAGAGTTGGGGGCTTCCTGGATGAATATCACACAAGTCCCACCCAGGAGGGGTGGGAGGGTTCCCAGCAGGAACAAGTCCATCTGGTTACTACCTCCCCAAGGGCTTTCATCCTTGGCCATGTGCTGATACTCTATTTCTCTCCACTGCTTGGCAATGGCTGGCTTGTACTTAACTGCTGCTGGAGTCAAGAGACCAGGATCCCTTTAGAGAGGTGGAGAAACCTGCTCCCACCTCCCATAGCAGCCAGCATGGTGCTGAGCCTGGGCTGCAGATGCAGCTAAGGTGGCTCCCTCAGTCTAGCCTAGAGTGTCTGCACAGGAGACAGCCCTGGGGCAGGTGGGGGTGGGTCAGGGACAGGTGATGAAGGGCTGGCATCAGGTTACACAGGCAGGAGGATGGTCAGGAAAAGGAGAGAGTCCCCAGGTGAAGTCCTACAGATCTGTCCCCAGAATCTGGGACCTGTGCAAAGGAGACATCCAGAAGGGAGCGGGGCTCAGGCAATAGTCTGATGAACAGCTTAAGGAGAGCAGCTCCAAAAAGGATGTTGTCCTTGCCAGCACAGTGCTCAGGGAGGAAAGAGAAGAGAGAGTGCTCCGGAGTGGGAATCAGAACCAGGAGGTGCAGGCGATGGATACGGAGGAGCTGGAGGCCAGGCAGGGGGAGCAGCCTGCGCAGATAGAGGAAAGGAGACTCAGGAGGATTTGTGGGAGCTCAGGGAGCAGGGAAGGGAGAAGTAGCCCTGGGGGCTCAACCCCAAACAACTTCCCAGGGTCCCCTGCCACTGTCGTGGATGGATTCCCCAGGGACTGAGCTCTAGGAGAGCAAGCTGGGCCTGGCTGGGGTAGTGATGGTGGAGGAATGTCTGCCTCCAAGAAAAAACCTCCAACAAGGGAAAATCTTGTTTCCTCTACTCTCAACACTTCTGACACCAAACGCTTTTGCAGTTCTCTGTGGACACCAACCGGGCATCCTATGATTTAAATCAGTTCTGACACTACCCAGAGTTAGGGAAGACCCCACAGGTTAAGGGCCCACTCCCTCAGTCCTGCCCTCACTTCTGAAGTCAAGTGCAAGTCCAGACCTCAAGGATTTCCCCCAACCTCATCTTTGGATTTGATAATTTGCTAGAATAGCTCACAAAACTCAGGAAACTGCTTTACTGACTATTACTGGTTTATTATAAAGGATACGACTCAGGAACAGCTAAATGGAAGAGATGCATGGGGCAAAATGTGGGAAAGGGGCACAGAGCTTCCGTGCCCTCTCCAGCCACACCACCCTCCCGGGACCTCCATGTGCTCACTAACCAGGAAGCTGTCCGAACTCCACCAGGTAGGGTTTTTTTGTTTTGTTTTGTTTTTTATGCAAGCTTCATTATGCAGGCATGGTTGATTAAATCATTGACTACTGGGTGATTAATTCAATCTCCAGACCCCCCCCCCCAACCCCGTCCCCTTCCCGGAAGTTGGGGTGGGGCTGAAGATTCCAACCCTCTGAACACAGGCTGGTTCCCTTGGCCACCAGTCCCATCTTGAGGGCCTTTCCAAAAGTTACCTAATTCACATAAATTCAGGTGGTATTGAAAGGGGCGTGTTATGAATAACAAAAGTTGTGCCTTTCATCTATCAGTCTAGAGCCAACTCAGGAGCTAGGGACAAAAATCAAATATTAGGGGTGCCTGGGTGGCTCAGTCGTTAAGCGTCTGCCTTCGGCTCAGGTCATGAAACTGGGATCAAACCCCGCATCGGGCTCCCTGCTCAGCGGGAAGCCTGATTCTCCCTCTCCACTCCCCCTGCTTGTGTTCCCTCTCTCTCTGTGTCTCTCTTTGTCAAATAAATAAATAAAGTCTTTTAAAAAATAAAAGAATAAAAATAAATCAAATATTATCACCAAAAAGATGCTCCTATCCCTCTCATTACTTAGGAAATTATAAGGGTATTAGAAACTTTGGCCAGGGGATGGGGATGAAGGCCGAAATATAGATTCGTCATATCACCATATTATACTGCCCTCCCCCAATGCCCGGCGCAGAGTCCTAGTTCTCGTTGGCTGGCTCTTGTATAAACCAAGTCAACCACAGGGTCTTTGCTTTCAGGAACTTGTCATGGAAGATTTGATCTTAATCAACAGAGCTTGAGGGCATCCAAGGATGGGGTCTTCCATCCCTACATGTAGCCCTGAAAGCCTGACAGGGTATGTGTAGGGACACAAGCCCCATTTGCCATCTGCAGAGCCTCTTGAAAGCCTTGATCTGGGCGCCTGGGTGGCTCAGTCGGTTGAGCATCTGCCTTCGGCTCAAGTCATGATCCCAGGGTCCTGGGATCGAGTCCCTCATTGGGCTCCCTGCTCAGCCGGAAGCCTGCTTCTCCCTCTGACCCTCCCCCCCACCCCGTGCGCTTTCTCTCTCTGAAATAAATAAATAAAATCTTAAAAAAAAAAAGAAAGAAAGAAAGTCTTGATCTTGAGACTTAAGAGGTTCCTTAGGTGGTCCTTTCAGCCCAGGATTTATCTCTGAGACTGTGATGGTAGGTGTTCATTGATTGTCTATTAGATTGAATTGAATGGGAGCAAGAAGGGATGTTCTTTGAAAGATTAAAGGCAGCCTTGAAAGAAAGGGTTTGGGGACATTCCTGCAATATCACATTATGACCCAAACATTCTGCAGCCAGAATCCTGGATTCCAGCCTCAGCCCCATCACTTGTGACCTATATGAACGAGCAAGTCCCATAAGCAGCCTGGGCCACTTTTCATCATCTGTCAGCCCTCATGGTCCTTGGTATCACAGTTGGCACCTGATACATGCTAGTTGAGTAGAAGAGAATAAAATTTTTCATTGAGTATTACACAAATGTTAGCATTGTGTAACAATTAACCACATGAATCAAAAGTTAAGTGGAAACCGGCCAAATCAGAGAGATTTGGTAACCAGAATTCAGGTTGACACAAGTAATCCAAAAGCTATATAAAAGCTCTCCAAATGAGTAGGGTCACTCAATCTAGACAACTCAGACTTCACTGAAGTCTGGACTGGTTTTGCCAGCTATGCTTTTGCAACCATCAGTAAGAACTGCACATCTCTTGTCTCTATCTTGGGTTCTTTCTCAATTCTTCATCGCAAGATGAAGCAAATCCGGGTCCTTTTTTTTTTTTTTAAGATTTTATTTATTTGTCAGAGAAAGCGAGAGCAAGAGAGCACAAGCAGGGGGAGCAGCAAGCAGAGGGAGAGGGTAAAGCAGGCTCTCCACCGAGCAGGGAGCCCAATGAGGGGCTCGATCCCAAGACCCTGGGATCGTGACCTAAGCCAAAGGCAGATGCTTAACCGACTGAGCCACCCAGGTGCCCCTGCAAATCCAGGTCTTTGAAGTCTAGAGGGTGGTTCACAGTGACAGTATTCAGGGATAAGGTTTAGGTATAGAACGGATTCATAGAATAAAAGGAATTCTCTTCCAGCATAATGTCCAAGACTTGATAAATGCTAAACTCAAAGCAAACACAGGGACTCATGAGACACAATGAGAGACCATTTATCTATGTCCTGGAACCTCTCTGCTTTTGTCCACCAACAGGGACACTTCTAGTCACCACCACCCAGGGACAGGTAGCCATTTAGCTACTTTTTCGGTCCATGGCCATACTAGTTATCTATTGCTGTGTAACAAACCTAGTGGCTTGAAACAATGCATAGTTATTATCCCATAGTTTCTGTGGATCAGGAGTCCAGGTAGACATCCCAAGAGATACTACGCAGTTCTCTGCTTTGGGTCACACAAGGCTACAAACAAAGTGTTGTCCAGGGCCGGGTTCTAATCTGGAAACCTGACTGGGAATGAATCTGCTTTTAAACTCACTCAGGTCGCTGGCAGATTTCCTTGAGAGTATCTCACCAAGCGCCCTCCCTGGCTTTTTGCACAGTATTGCCAGAAGTCACCCTCAGCTCCCAGAAACTACTCCCAGCTCCTAGAGGCTTCTGGAAGTTTCTTGCCATTATAGGCTTTCCCAACATAATCCAGCCAGCAAGGACAGTCTCTAGAGTAGGTCACCTAACAAGCTGGAGTAGTACAAAATGTAACCTAATTAAGGAAGTGACATTCCATCACCTTTGCCCCACTTTGCTTGCTTTCTGTTGGCTAGAAGCAAGGTCTTGCTTACGTTGTCCAAGGGAAGAGGGTTCCCCCCAGGAGGCACGGATTGTGGGGGCCACCTTAGAGTTTGTCTATTACAATGGCCAAGTTTGAAATTTGTCTGGCAACCTGAAAGCCACACACAGAATTCAACATGATTGTGTTAAATTATTTACTAAGACCCAAAGACAAAAGGAAGGAAGGAGATACTTCCATGTTGCTCCCAAAGCCTTCCATGAATTATGTTCTTCTTGGTCTCCTGCTGGGTTCTTCCCTGGCCGGGTGATCAGGTCAGGACCATCTGAAAATGCTTCGCTAACACCTAACCCCACCAGGTTAGGATATGGCGTCCTTTCTTTATTTCAACAGCCATCCTGGAGAGAGAGAGTGCTTCCCATTGCTAAAAAGACTTCATAGCTTACCTAACTGCAATTTTAGCCTCTCCCAGTAGTGGAATTTTAGACCGAAGGATCCAGAATTTCCTGATCAGCACAGTGAGGTCATCTGCTCGATAAGACCTTCTGCCCTTCCCCCTAAAGGAAGGTGACCTGCCCGAAACAATCCTTTCTTTCCTCTTGCTCCTTCACTTGCTTATCTTCCTCCTTTCTGCCCATACAAGGTTTCCATTTTGAACTCCTCAGAGCACCCTTCTGTTGTGAGGTGGGATGCTGCCCACTTGAGGAATGGTTGAATAAAGCCAGCGAGCTCTTTAAATTCACTCGGATCTTTACCGCCATCTTTCCTCTCACCTCGGTGTTTAACCTTGTTAACACTTCTCCCAGTTCTGCTCCCCCCTCTCCAGGCTCTCAGAGACCTTCGCCGGCTTCTCGCCCCACCCTCCAAGTAGCCTTCCCATCCTCTGATCCTGTCTGTGCATCAACCAGGTCTCAGAGGGGCCAGAAACCAAACGCAGCAGCGCATTGGATGCAACATTTTTCAGGCAGAAGGTGTTGGTTTTGATCAGTTCCTCAAAGGTCCCCTTCTACCCCAGACGGGGAAGAACCATGAGTTAGGACATTTGGAAGAAAATTCAGACAGCTCATGTTTGGGGGCACGGCGGGCCACCTTCTCCCACCCTCTGCCCAGGGTCTCAGGCCTGAGCTGGGCAATCCTCCATAGCCCCAGCTGCTGGCTGGGGAAAAGCAAGGTGGTGGAACGTGTGTCTCTGCCTGGAGCATTTCCCAAAGCCCACTTAGCTTATCGGCCACTCTGCCCTTGCCTTGAGCCTCAGACCTTGTGTGCTGATAGCACCCTCCCCTATCACCAGAGTCAACACCTCGGGGGCTGGGAAGCTGCTGGCAGCTTCTAGGGAGGGGGTTGAAGGTCGCAGTGTGGCTAAGGCTGCAGGTGTGCCTGGCCTTCATCTTGAAATGTCCTTTGGCTTCTCTCCCTCATTTTTTCTCTGCCCAGGCCCTACAGCGGATCCAAGGGCAGCATCTCTTCCCTGCTGAGGGCTCTCCCAGATCGGTTGTCAAGTAAGATCCCTGCTCTTTGACTCTTGGCTCCAGGGACGTTCCTCCTTCCCTGTGGGAACTCTGGCAGGCCCTGCGCTCCCAACACCCGAGCCCCGAGCCGGGATGCGGCCTGGGCCCCCAGGCAGGCGCTTTGAACCTGCGGTTGACAGACATCCCTGGATTATGACGGGGGCAGGCCGCGGGTGCAGAAGAGATGGCAACTAGCTGAGCATTTGCAGGCTCGGGGGTGCTCTGTGGGGCCGGCGTGGCAGAGGCCTTCAGCTGGGTGCAGGTTCCTGGGGGCGCTAGGAGAGTAGCAAGGATTCCCCGCCAGGGCTCCTGCCTCACGGGGCCAGAAGAAAGAAGCAAGCTGTGGCTAGAAAGGCATCTGGAAGCAATGTAGACCTCGCATCCTGGAAAGCACATCAGGCTGGATGGGCGAGTTACCACAGGAGTGACTTAGGGCAAAATCATAGCTCTGGAGCTTAGAGAGCTGAGAGGGCCCCGACTTCTCCTTCTTTGTGAAACTAAGTTCGTAAGAGGGAGATAGGGAGGCCACGCTGGTTGTGGTTGGGAAATGAGGCCAAACCACCAGTTTGCAATGGGGGGCAGCGGCTCAGACTGGCTGGGGGAGGTGCAAGGGGTGGCACTCAGCTTGCAGGATCAGATGGAGGGAGCGGGGGACTGATCTGAAGGCAACCCGGACCCTGAGCCAGTCTGCTGCTTTTGTGGACGACTGTGCCCGCAAATGTGCTTGTGAGCAGCAGATTCACCCTGTGGCCTTGAGCAGGCCCTGGACCATGTGGGGCGGGGTTAGAAACAGGGGCTGCCTCGATTCAGAGGCAGACACTCCCGCCCATTGCTGTATGGCATGTCAGAGCAGGTGCAGAGAACATTCTCCAGGGCGTCAGGTCAGGGGCCACGGGAGGGAACAGAGTGATGAACAATTCTGGTTGGGGAGGGTGCGGAGAGAGAAAAAGAGAGAAGGAGAGAGAAAGGGAGAGAGTGCTTGCTCACCATTCCCTGTCAGAGGCCACGACCCTGGAGGGGGTACAAAAGCAGGCAGAGTACCCTCTCAGTGACACGGGGCGGGCTTGTGTTCTGAGGACGGAGCTCACAATGTGAGCTATAGCCACTTACAAGGACAGAAGCCATCAGTAGAATGTGTGGGAAACCAGTGTCCTCAAAGGGGGAGGGGGGAGAATCTCCATCCAGAGCTTCTCAACCGGGGTGCTGTGAATGCGACACAGATGTGCAGAGATACGGATACCCTTGGACCCTGGGGACCCTGGGGGACACTCAGGGACTCTTGGGGACCCTCGGGGGCTGTCAGGGCCAGCACCCTGTCTCAGCTGCCTGGGCTCCAGCCTGTGGCGTGCGTACTCTCCTCTTCCTCGTGTGCCACAAGGTGGAAAGAGTGGGGAGACACTGATCCTAGGCTGAACTGGGAAGCCACACCCCAAAAGGTGCTTCAAAGAAGAGCCCCACCCAATTCCTTAGGAGTAGGGCAATTAGTTGTAGAAAGCCTGGGAGTGACAAGTACATATTGTGTTTGGTCTCCTTCTCCGGCAAGTAGAGAGAGAATTTACATTAAAAAGCAGCAATAAGAACAGGCATTTACAAAGGGTGGTCAGTATTTTTCTTTGAGGAAGAGATAATGTGCTGAAGAGCATTTATTCCCTGGGACACCAGAGACCTAGTTGGGGCAGGTGCTCCCTGAGAGAGAAACTTCTGGAGCAAGGACTTGACCACGCCTCCCAGGGGACCTTGTGTCTCAAGCGTGGCCTTCTGGGATGACAGCAGAGCTGAGGGAGAAGTTGGTTTGTGGCCTGAGATGAGCTTGCTCCCTGTCACCTCTCACATCTGTAGTGACGTTTCCATGGTCTCAAGTCTTCGTGGAGAGCGGGCAGAGGGCTGGGCTTTGTGTGGGACTGATGCACGGAGGCAGCGTGGCGAGGGCACCCCCAGGCTGAGGGGTCATCTAGTTTCCCTTACGTCTTAGTCTTATTGGGTTGCTATGACAGAATACCATAGAATGGCTGGCTTAAATGGCAGACATTTATTTCTCACAGTTCTAGAGGCTGTACATCCAAGATCAAGGTGCCGGCAAATTCCATGTCTGGTGAGAGCCCGCTTCCTGGTTCACGGATGGTCATCTTGCTGTGCTCTGACACGGCAGATGGGGAGAGGGAGCTCTCTAGGGTCTCTTTATAAGGGCTTTAATCCCATTCATGTGGACCCACCCTCCTGACCTAATTGCCTCCCAGAGGCCCCATCTCCTCATACTGTCACGTTCTGGGTTAGGATTTCAACAGATGAATTTTGGGGGGACACATTCAGTCCATAGCACCTTAAGCTTACCCACCCTTAAAATGGAAATTCCCATGATGGCCTGGGTCCCAGTAATGTGCACTTTAGCCTCTTTTCCTGTGTTGCTGCTCATAGCAAGTTGTACTGAACATGATCGCCTGAGAGCTTGTTAGAAATTCAGACTCTCGGGCCTGACCCCACACTTGCCAAGTCAGAAGTAGCACGTTCCCAGGTGATTTGAGTACATGTGAATGTTTTTGAGAAACCCTGCTCTACCAGATATTAAAATTAGTGATATGGAAAAGCATGGTCTCTGAGGGGAAAAGCATGGCCCAGGAAGGCACACCGTCATGGTTTCAAATTCTGACTCCACTGTTCCCGCCCATGTGACCCACTCTGAGCTTCAGTTTCTCACTTGCAGAATGAGGACAATCATGGCACTAACTTCATGGGACTGGGGTAAGAATTAAATAGGCTGATGGATGGAGGCACCTGGTACATGGTAGGTGCCTGGTGGATAAGAATTTTCTGGAATTTCCTTCTTTGCAGTTTCTTCACTAGTGGGGCTGAGGAATGGGTGTCTTTAAAAGCACCTGGGTAATTCTGATGAAGGGCAGGTGATACTGCTTCGTATCACTTAAAGAACCAAACACCTGGAATGGTGCCGGGAGAGCACCCTAGAGAGCCTCTGGATGAGGCTGACCAGTGTTGGAAGGTGAGACACCCTGCAGTGGGAAAAAGAGACACTCTCCCGATGGCCATGGCCGTTTGCAGTGGTCCAGCTCCTCAGAAATGTGGTGGGGAATAGATTTGTCAAGGCATTGCCTGACACCCATGATGGCTTATCAAAAAGACAGGGGAGAGACAAGTGCAAGTGGCAGGTCTGGATTAGCTATTTTAGGAGCTTAGCTGGGAAAAGGAAAAGATTTGCAATAGTAGAGAATCCAAGGGATTTAAAAAAAATATTTTATTTCTTTATGACAGAGACAACGAGAGAGTGAGAGAGTGGGGGTGGGGGTGAGGAGGAGCAGAGGGAGAGGGACAAGCCGACTGACTCTGCGCTGCATGTGAACCCGACGCAGGGCTTGACGATTTCATGATTTCGGGTCAATCTCATGACCCTGAAATCATGATCTGAGCAGAAACCAACAGTCAGATGCTTAACTGACTGAGCCACCCAGGTCCTCCAAGAATCAAAGGGATTTTTAAGAAAGACAAGAACTGAGCTGGGATGGGGTGTGTGGGGGGGTGACTAAACTCGTACTTATTCAGTATGTAACATTTTCTTCTGTAGGTTTTGTGGGGTCTCTCCCGATCAGATGCAGGCCAAATGTGGGGTGACCCGATCAAGTGGAAGCCAGTGGCATGGGAGGTCAAGGGATTCACCTGAGGCGGAACAAAGGAGGGGAGCAGTGGGCCAGACAGCAGGGGAGGGACTCCTGCAAGGAGGCTGTGGGTGGGGGCTGTTCTTAAAGCCGGAAGGTGAGGATGTAGGGAGACATACGGAATTTTCCCTTTTTTGGTATCTGTGCTCATTTATAAGTAGCCCACTGGTCAGTTAGAGCCTATGGATGTTATGAGGTGGGGCAACCACCCTCAGCCAGGTGGGGGCTCTGGGCCCTTTCTACATTCCATCACTCAAGCCTGTTGCCTAAAAGCAGCCTCTACATGTTTGCCTTTTTTAAAATTACTTAAAAAAAACAAACTGTACAATACAACACACATATAGAAAAGTGCCTAAAACAAAAATGTAGCTTATTTTTTTTTGAAGATTTTATTTATTTGACAGAGAGAGCAGCAGAGGAAGAAGGTGAGCAGGGAGCCCGATGCGGGACTTGATCCTAAGAGCATGGACCCTAAGAGCATGACCTGAGCCGAAGGCAGCTGCTTAACCAACTAAGCCACCTAGGGGTCCCTATATTTCTCTCTCTTTGTGGTATTTCTCATCATTCATTTATTTTTTTATTCAGCACACATTTTTTTTGAGCTCTGTGTCAGGGGCCCTGGGGGTGTCCATCCTCACCTTCTCATTGCTCCCTGACAGTTCCATGTGTGGGCAACCTTCAGTAAAACTTGAGACGGAAGACCCTTGAATTTTCCTCATAGATAAAGGGGAGCTTGGCAAGCAGGTCTGGGAACTGGCCAGTGCATGATCACCGAATGTAAGAATGTCCATGGAGAGGACAGAAAGTCAAGGAGAAAGATGGAACTGACCCCGAAGGGAAGCTTCCCAGCTGAGCTGGCGCACTGTCCCCTGGCCCCGCTGCTCTCAAGGGAGTGGGACTCTTTCCAGAGGAAAGTGCTCTGCTGGCTTGGCCTGAGGGTTCATTCTGGGTTTCAAGGGAGATAAGACAGAAAACAAGGCAGTGGTCAATAGCAGGTCAAGGTAAACCCCTGCCAGAAAAGGTTGCCATTCTGAGGTCTCATGACCATTATATAACCCTCCAATTGGGATATTTCTGCTTTTCCATAAGCAGCCGGGAATTTCTGAGACCTGTTTGCATAGAATTAGAACTTCTTATAAAGGATACTGTGACACGTGTCGTATCTACCCTGGCTCTCCAGCTGCCCAGTTCCCACACCTCCCTAGGTAAACTTTATTCTATCTTTCCAGAGCTTGAAAAATGCAAATCCAAGCAAATCAAATACTCGATTTTTACCCACTACACATTTTTTTCCCCTTAAACGTAAAAGTAACCTATTAACACAAACTGGTTTGCACCTCTCTCTTATTCCTCAATTTAGAAAAATTTGTGGGAAACCAGTGTCCTCAAAGGGAGGGTAAGAATCTCCATCCAAGACTTCTCAACTGGGATGCTGGGAATATGACACAAATGTGCAGATACCCTTGGCCCTTGGGGGCCCTTGGGGACACTTGGGGACACTTGGGGCCAGCACGCTGTCTCGGCTGCAGCACTGCCCCCTGGGCTCCTGCATGTGGTGTGTGTATTCTCATCTTCGTGGTGTGCCACAAGGTAGAAAAAGTGGAGAGACACTGATCCTAGGCTGAGCTGGGAAGCCACACTCCAAAAGATTTTATTTATTTATTTGACAGAGAGAGAGAGAGAGTGTGCGCAAGTAGGCAGAGCAGCCAAGAGAGGCAGAGGGAGAAGCAGGCTCCCTGATGAGCTGGAAGCCCGGATGGATGGGGGCTCAATCCCAGGACCCTGGGATCATGACCTGAGCTGAAGGCAGATGCTTAACCACTGAACCACCCAGGCGACCCTCCTGCAGCCATTTGTAATGGGCCACTTCTTGTAAGCCCACTCTCTCCTTGGCACCTTTTATCTTGTCTCAAAGACTTCCCTGAAGCTGGTCCATCACTCAGCATTCCAAATCCACCAACAGCCACACTCCATCTCCCCACCCCAACCCCACACCAGGTCCTCATCTCCCAGCCACTTTATTTGGGGGTGGAAGGTTACCAGCAACCACGGGCCATGCTCATGTTGGGGAGAAGCATCATTCTACTAATAAGAAAACCAGAAAACTGTCTACATTTGCCTGACAAGAGTTCCAGAGCAGGCCTGGGATTAGGGTGAGGCAAACGAGGTACTCTTCACAGGCGCACAACTTAAGGAGGAGCCGAAAGACCTCAGTAATCAAGACAAATAATATTTTAAGGTAGTATTTAAGAAATTGTGGTAAAATATATATAATGTAAAATTTACCATTTTAACCAATTTTAAATGTATAATTCGGTAGCTTTAAGTACCTTTCTCAGTGTTGTGCAACCAACACCAGCACCCAGCTGCAGAACATTGTCATCTTCCCAAACTGAAACCCTGTCCCCATTAAACACTAACACCCCACTTCCTCTTCCCCCAACCCCTGAAAACCACCATTCTAATTTATATCTTTATGAATTTGACTATTCTAGGAACCTTATATACATGGAATCAAACAGTATTTGTGTTTTCGTGACTGGCTTATGTGCTCAAGTTTCTTCCATGTTGTAGCCTGTGTCAGAGTGTTCTTCCTATTTAAGGCTGAATAATATGCATTGTATAGATAGACTATATTTTGTGTATCTCTACATCTGTCAGTGGATACTTGGGTTGCTTCCACATTTTGGCTATTGTGAATAATGCTAAACCCTATGAACATGGGTGTACGAATATCTGTTTGAGTCCCTGCTTTCAATTATTTTGGCTATAGACCCAGAAGTGGAGTTAAAAAGTTCTATTTTTATTTTTATTTTTTTGTTTTTTTCTTAGAGAGAGAGAGAGTGTGTGTGAGTGGAGAGAGTGAGGGGCAGAGGGAGAATAAGAAAGAATCTTAAGTAGGCTCCATGCTCAACACAGAGCCCGACGCAGGGCTTGACTCACAACCCTGAGATCATGACCTGAGCTGAAATTAAGAGTTGGATACATAACCGACTGAGCCACCCAGGTGCCCCTATTTTTAATTTTTTGAGGAACCTCCGTACTGTTTTCCACAACAGCTACACCATATTGCATTCCCATCAGCAATGCATGAGTTCCAATTTCTCCACCCCTCCAAAACTTGTTTTTTTTCTTTTTTTTTAATTTCTTTATTAATAATAATCATCCCAATCAATGGGTGTGAGGTGGTATCTAATCATCATTTTGATTCACATTCCTCTAATGATTAGTGATACTGAGTATCTTTTCATGTGTTTATTTGGCCATTTGTATAGCTTCTTTGGAGAAAAGTCTATGCAAGTCTTTTGCTCATTTTTTAAATTGGCTTGTTTGTTGTTGAGTTTTAGGAGCTCTTTATATATTATGGATATTAATTCCTTATCAGGTATGTAACTTGCAAGTATTTTCTCCCATTCTGCATGTGTTTTTAATCTCGTTAATAGAGTACTTGGATGCACAAAAGTTTTCAATTTTGATGAGCTCTAATTCATCTATTTTTTGTTTGTTGACTGTGTTTTTGGTGTCATAGCCAAGAAATCATTGCCAAATGCAATTTAAAAAAATCCAAATTAATGCAAAAACCCCCATATGAACAAAGTATCAAAATCTAACCGGGGGGTGCCTAGGTGGCTCAGTCGTTAAGCATCTGCCTTCGGCTCAGATCATGATCCCAGGTCCTAGGATCGAGCCCTGCATTGGGCTCCCTACTCCGCGGGAAGCCTGCTTCTCCCTCTCCCACTCCCCCTGCTGTGTTCCCTCTCTCGCTGTGTCTCTCTCTGTCAAATAAATAAAATCTTTAAAAAAAATTTATAAAAAAAAATCTAATCGACACGGAATCCTACCTGGACTTGCATCATTCACCGTACTCACCTCAGCCCTGTCCAATCCTGTTTTTACTTAAAAATGTGACATTTTGTTTACCATGGGTTTGGGGGCATTAATTTTGACCTTTGAGAATATTGCATTAAAATACCAGTCATCTTGGTTACTGGGTTTTTGGATGCCTTCTAAAATTTTGTGCTGGAGGCAAATTCCTATCTTATCTCACCGTAGTGCCACCCCTGCTCCAGAGACAGTGGTTAGCCATGGCTCCCTAGGGCAGTACAGTGGTCTTCATACTGGGCCTGTTCTCTTTAAAGACTAGGTGGGACAAGCTGAAAACTGACCTCCACAGGGAAGCCCTGTCCCTAGTTAAAGGGCCAAATGTCTGTTACACTACTCATCCAGAGCTCAACTAGTAGTGTGTTGGTAAATGGTCAACAACTGGCTCTTGGTGGAGTGGGGGGTGGGCAGGGTGGGCCTGGTGTATAGCATTGGCAGGTTTCCATGGTGTCAATGCTCCCTTCATGGGCAATTTCCAACCACAAACAGGATGTTGCTGAAAGCAGAATTGGAAAGAAATGGCAAATGGGCAGACTCAAGCCCCGTGGGAGGCATTGAAGGGAGACCATGAGGCCAGTGAGGGAGAGGGGCAGAGCCTCCTCGTGGGATGTTATTATTTGACTCTGAAATCACAACACATCAGCCAAAGATTCACCAAGAAAACCTATGTATAGTAAAGGAGATTTAATGCAGAGAATTGGTTATCCAGATGATGGAGGAGCTCAAAACCAAACAGGGACAATGCAAGAGTAGGAGCAGCAGGAAGGCATTCCATCTCTAGGCTGAGAGACAGAGGGAAGAGGCGATGAGGGTCATCAGGCCAGGGGCTCGGGTCCCCTGGCAGAACCTGAGCCCCACAGGGCCTGAGACTGCTGGCGGCATGTAGATGCTGCTGGAGATGCAACCAGGGTCAGACAGGGAGGGAAAGAAATATTCTGGCTTCTCTTCTCCTCCCACCAGTGCCTCCCATTGGGCTAAACCCAGCTGATGGGGGCTTGCAGGCTGCAGGCTGCCCCCTTAATATACAGCAGAGCAGGACAAGAGTGAGGAATGAATCTGAGCACAGCCAGGCCCAGGACTGGTACATCCAGGCACAGGGTACCTAGCATTGGCCCATTACCACCGTGCCTATTGCAAGGCCAAAGGGTAGAGGTGGCCTGGCCCCATGTTTTTGAGTATTGCTTAATGATCAGGCAATTTACAGAGGGAAAGACCTCTTTGGCTTACATAGTTGAGGACTCTACATCCAAATGTGAAACTTACACAGTTCCTACAGAGCAGAAAACTTTTTCAATGTGTGGATCTACAGATAACGTGCTTAGATTTCCTAACAAGAGGAAGGGATATTTGAAATGTTCAATAACCTTAAGTGATAACCTGAATTGCTAGCAAATAGTTGCAAAGCAGGTTGGAAATCACATTAAGACGACAAATAGTTGGGGTGCCTGGGGGGCCCCATCAGTTAAGCATCTGACTTGATTTCGGCTCAGGTCATGATCTCAGGGTTATGAGATCAAGCCCACATCGGTTCTGCACTGGACATGGAGCCTGCTTGAGACTCCCTCTGGCCCTCTCCCACCTCTCAAAAAAAAAAAAAAAAGATGTACAAATAGTCACTTACATAGAAACTGTAAAATAGGAGTGGTTACATGTTTGGGAAAAAAAATTTTTGATCAGTGATTTGGTTTAAGCAAATAATATTCTTACAAACCTCAAAACTTTGTTTAGCTATATAAGAAACGTATTTCCAGTATCAAAGCTGATAGATTATTTTGATGACTGATAAAATCACTAACCTGTCAGTCTAGACAGAGAAAATAAGAAAGGAAGAAGATATAATAAATGAGGAAATACTGAAGAAATATGTCATTTTAAAATAAAAGAAAATATCAATTATAAGACAAATATTATTAATCTTAAATTATATGTAAAAGCATTTTTTATGACAAAAGTCATAATGAATTTTAAGTCCTTTCAGTGTGGCTGACTCATGTTCGCAAAGCTCTGTGAGCTGCTGATGAACCTAAGTTGATAAAATTAAACCAAATCTTTTTTAAAAAAAGATTTTATTTATTTATTTGCCAGAGAGACACAGCAAGAGAGGGAACACAAGCAGGGGGAGTGGGAGAGGGAGAAGCAGGCTTCCTGCAGAGCAGGGAGCTCAATGCGGGGCTCGATCCCAGGGCCCTGGGATCATGACCTGAGCCGAAGGCAGACACTTAACAACTGAGCCATCCAGGCAGCCATAAACCAGTTCTTGAATATGACATTTCACTAAAATTTTTATGGCCTAGTTGATAACAGAAATATTGAATAAGTAGAAATATCAAACAGTATGATAAGGGCTAAGAAGTTCTTTAGTGAAATTCCCAGGAGTTCAGTAGAAGCCAAGAAGACTCAGCACCAAAAACTAAATTGTTGGTGCTAAGAGAAATGGACTGATTAAGACAAAAAGCCACCACCAAATAACCTAATGTGGAAGTTGTTGGAAGAGTTTCATCTGATTCCCGAAGTTGAATTACAGCTCAGGCAAAGGTATCATGTGGAAGGTAGCCATTAAAAAAAAAAGAAATTACTGCAAAAACTTCTTTTTTTTAAAAGATTTTATTTACTTATTTATTTGGCAGAGAGAGACACAGTGAGAGAGGGAACACAGGCAGGGAGAGTGGGAGAGAGAAGCATGCTTCCCACTGAGCAGGAAGCCCCACGCGGGGCTCGATCCCAGGACCCTGGGATCAGAATCTGAGCGGAAGGCAGACGCTTAACAACTGAGCCACCCCAGGGCCCCTGCAAAGGCTTCTAAAAATGAATACATGATTTGGAAACTACTAGAATGATTTGATGATTTATTTTCATAATAATTTCTATCTCTTGATAAGCCATTGTGGTATCCATATAATTCAGTTTATCTAGATATGAAATAGAATGGTATATTTGCTGATTTGATTTGCATATGATTTACATGATCATTTTTGCTGTTAATATTTTCAGACTGCAGCAGCATAGGAAGCTCATTTTATTGAGGAGAGGCTGGGGCTGAGTTTCAAATGAGAAGTTGGGAGAGGGGCTTCAGCTACACACTGTGCACGAATACCAGCAAAAACACATGAAAGGGCCTGGTACAGCAGGCTCACTGGACAGCCAGGTGTGGGCAGAACTTCCTCATTGATTCATGCCGCGAATACTTACAGGACACCTATGTGTGCCAGACGCTGTTTTAACTGCGAGGGGATACTTCAGGGAGCTAAGGAGAGTCTGTCTTTCACGAACCTTACATCAAGGCGGAAGAGCATAATCAAATACGGTGCGACTTTTTAAAAATTGAAGTTTTGGGGCGCCTGGGTGGCTCAGTCATTAAACATCTGCCTTCGGCTCAGGTCATAATACCGGGATCCTGGGATCGAGCGCCGCATTGGACTCCCTGCTCAGCGGGAAGCCTGATTCTCCCTCTCCCACTCCCCCTGCTTGTGTTCCCTCTCTCGCTGTGTCTCTCTCTCTGTGTCAAATAAATAAAATCTTAAAAAAAAATTAAAAAAAAATTGAAGTTTTGGTGTTTGAAAGTTATACGAGCCTCTGCCACCAGGGGGCACCCCAGTGTTGACCGGGCGGACCCTGCCGGAGAAAGGATTTAATGGGTTGCTGCGTGCTGAGCTTGGTTGTGAGAAGACAGGCAGAGGTTATGTTGTGGGTCATGAGCAAGGAGCCACTTGTGTAGGAACCGTGTGTGTCTGAGGAAGCCAAAACTTAGGTTTGTGTCATGCTCTCTGCTCCATACGTGCCTCGTGTGAAAAAAAATGCACCCAAAGTTATTAATTTTACATGTTATTTTCTAAAGATTTTATTTATTTATTTGTCAGAGAGAGAAAGAGTGCACAAGCAGGGTGAGCAGGAGACAGAGGGAGAGAGAGAAGCAAACTCCCTGCCGAGCAGGGGCTCCATCCTGGGACCCCAGGATCATGACCTGAGCTGAAGGCAGACACCCAACCAACTGAGCCACCCAAGAGCCCCTATTTTACATGTTATGATGTAATAAAAGTTAGGTGTAGTTCACTTTAATTTTTCAAATAAATGTGCGTGATGTAGCATTAGAGAAAGAAAGATGAATATGTCAAAATGTTAAAAAGGATTGAGACCCACAAAACCAAGGTGTGTCCATTCTGTCATGTTACTACCTCTTGGTGTCTGAGCTTCTCATTCCTGGAAAACAGGAATGATAACTTCTGCTTTCCTTCTCTGCCTTCAAAAGCCTGGGCAGAAATAAAAGGAATGGTGCTTATCATTAAAGTGTCTCACCACCTCCTTTCCCGGAGAAATGTTTGTGATTCGAGGTATATGTGATCATACGTAAAAGAGGTGTTTTAAAATTTGTAGGGGAAGACATAAGGAGACCCGTGGACTGTTTCCTTGACGTATCAGATTTGGCAGTTATGTAGACAAACCACCCCAAATGTAACGTTAGCAATTCTCAAGTAGCTTGAGGATGTCGGGCTCAAGGCTTACAGCCCCGTACAGAGCAGCACTCTGTTCTGGATTCTGCATGCTCTGTCTGATTTAAATTACTCTTTCCTTTGTGACCACCACTGCTCTTTTACTTGTCAGATCCTGCCTCCATTTGGTTTTGGAAAACACCATGGTACTTCTTGGAAAACAGAAAATCTGGACACGGATCCTTATCTTCCCCATTCTGTGAGTCACTGGGAGTGAGCTCATGGGATTTCAGTAGGAAGTAATAGTTGGTGTTAGGACCACACACAGGAGAAAACAGGCCTAAGCTGCTCAGGAGGGTCTAGTACTGACTGGTGAGATCCTGGGAGGCAAAGACCGTGTCTTATTCCTTGCCGTTGCCGAATGCCCAGCTTCTAATGATGCCTCACCCACAGAATATTTGTTGAGTTGAACTACTAAGTAAAGCAAGCAAAATGATAGTCACTCCCTTCTTTGAGAAATACATGTGGAATCGCCTGAGCAAGAAAGTGAATGTTATATCACAGTGTACTTCGTAGATCTGTTATCAGTCTGTGATTGCTATGTTATTGTTGCTGGTGAGTCTAACTAATTACGTGACAACCAAGTTACTTTTCCCAGGGACACAAAGATGGGGGCGTGAGAGAATACGGAAAACCAAGTTCCTTGGCACTTGGACTTGAATCCGGGGTCTGTTGTTTTCTGTGTGATCTTGGGAAAGTCATTCAGTTCTCTGAGCCTCCCTCAGTCTCCTTTTCTGTAGTAACAGAGATGACCCTGTAGTATCTAAGTCAAGAGCGGATGTGAGGGTCGAATAAGAAGCGTATGGGAAGATGTCTGGTCATGGACCATCAGATCCAATGCGGCTACGGAAGGCTCCCAGTGTTGGTGATTGTAATTGTGTGTGGGCTCGGCCGGCAACTGCTACAGGATATTCCTATTACCCCCCAAATACCCTGTGTCTCATCCCCAGTTAATCCCTGCCTCTGCCCCAGGTAACCACTGATCTGCTTTCTGTCACCATAAATTGAATTTCTCTTTTGTAAATGGAATTATACAGCATGTATTCTTTTGTGTTTCACTTCTTTTGCTCAGCATAATGTTTTTCGAGATTCATCTATGTTATTGTATCAGTGGTTTATTCCTTTTATTGCTAAGTAGTATTCTATGGTATACCACTTTTTTTTTGAGAGAGAGAGAGAGAGAGAGAGCAGGCTTGAGCAGAGGATGGAGGGGCAGAGGGAGAGTGAGAGAGAGAATCCCAAGCAGGCTCCCCAGTGTGGGGCTCAATCTCAGGACCCTGAGATCCTGACCTGAGCCGAAACCAGGAGCCAAACGCTTAACCAACTGAGCCACCCAGGTGCCCACCACAATTTTTTATCCATTCATTTACTAAAGGACATTTTAGATTGTTTCCACTTGTTTTTTTACTATTATGAATAAAGATGCTATGAGCATTCACGTACAAGTCTGTGTGGACATCTGTTTTCATATCTCTTGGGCACATACTTAGGAGTAGAATTGCTGAGTCATGTGGTTAAGTATATGTTCAACCACATAAGGAATTCCTAAAATGTTTTCTAAAGTGGAAGTGCCATTTACAGTTCCACCTGTGGCATATGAGAGTTTGTTCCACATCATTGATACTTGGTATTGTCTTGGTATTGGTCTTTTTAATTTCAGTCATTCTCATTTTTATGTATGTTGTGAAGGCTAGTGTTCACCTTTCTTTCTATATGAATAATATAAGTGTCCAGTTGTTCCAGTACAATTTATTGAAAAGGTTATACTTTCCCCCACTGAATTGCCTTGGCAAGTTGTTGAAAATCAATTAATCCTATACATGGGGGTCTATTTCTGTACTTCGTCTTCCATCCATTGGTCTATATGTCTATCCTTACACTGATATTACACTGTCTTAATTAGTGTCACTACACAATGTCTTGAAATCAGATAGCGAGAGCCTCTAACTTTGTACTTCTTTCCAAGTTTATTTTAGCAGTTGTAGGTCCTTTGTATTTCCATGTAAATTTTAGAATCAACTTGTCAATTTCCACTAGAAAGCCTTGCTGGAATTTTGTTTGGAGTTGTATCACATCTACAGATTAGTTAGGGAGATTAAGTTTTCTAATCCATTAAAATGGTATATGTCTCCATTTATTTTGGGCCTCTTTGGTTTCTCTCAGCAATGTTTTATATGTCTCAGTTATAAGTCTTAGCCATATTTTGTTAAATTTATCTTTAATTATTCATGTTTTGGGATGCTAATTTAAAAAGGTGCAAGTTCTAGTTGCTAATGTATAGAAACACAATTGATTTTTTATATTGACTTTGTAACTTGAGACATTGTTTATCTCATTTATTAGATCTAGTAGTTTTTTTGTAGGTTTCTTAGGGTTCTCTGTATACATGACCATGTAGTCTGTGCAAAAGATAATTTTACTTTCTATTTTCCACTCTTTCTGCTTTTTACTCTTTTTTCTTGCCTGATTACATAGGCTGAAATTCCCAGTTTACTGATGAAGAGATGCCATGAGAGCAAGCATTTTTTGCCTGTTCGCAAACAGAGGATGAAAGCCATTCCAGTCTTTTGCCATTAAGTAGGAGGTTAGCTCGTAGTGATCTGAAGAGGTATATGCACCCCAATGTTTATAGTAGCAATGTCCACAACAGCCAAACTATGGAAAGAGCCAAGATGTCCATCAACAGATGAATGGATAAAGAAGATGTGGTATATATACACAATGGAATATTATGCAGCCATCAAAAGGAACGGAATCTTGCCATTTGCAACAACGTGGATAGAACTAAAGAGTATTATGCTAAGCAAAATAAGTCAATCAGAGAAAGACATGTATCATATGATCTCACTGATATGAGGAATTCTTAATCTCAGGAAACAAACTGAGGTTTGCTGGAGTGGTGGGGGGTGGGAGGGATGGGGTGTCTGGGTGATGGACATTGAGGAGGGTATGTGCTATGGTGAGTGCTGTGAATTGTGTAGGACTGTTGAATCACAGACCGGTACCTCTGAAACAAATAACACATTACATGTTAAAAAAAAAAAAAAGAGAGAGAAGGTAGCAGGAAGGGAAGAATGAAGGGGGGGAAATCAGAGGGGAAGACAAACCATGAGAGACTATGGACTCTGAGAAACAAACTGAGGGTTCTAGAGGGAAGGGGGGTAGGGGGGATGGGTTAACCTGGTGATGGGTATTAAAGAGGGCACGTATTGAATGGAGCACTGGGTGTTATACCCAAACAATGAATCATGGAACACGACATCAAAAACTAATTATGCAATGTATGGTGATTAACATAACATAATAAAATAAAATTTAAAAAAAAGTATGAGGTTAACTCTAGGTTTTTTGTATTTCTTTATCCGTTTGAAGAAGTCTTCTGTTCTTAATTCGCTAAGAGTTTTTTACATCAATGAAAACAGAATCTTTTCAATTTTTTTCCCTACATCTATGAAGATAATCTCTAAAACAAAGTTTATCCTGTTATGGTGAACTGTGATTTTTGAATCTTAACCAATCTTAAATAGCTGGGATAAATCTTATTTCCTGTGTATTGCTATATTGAATTTGCTAGTATTTTTTTTCTCATGAGAGACATTAATCTGTACTTTTTTCTTTGTTTGGAATGTCTTTGTCTGGTTTTGATATTAAAATAATGAGGATCTCATACAATGAGTGGGAAAGTGTGTCCTCCTTTATTTTCTGAAAGAGTTTCCATAGGATGGGGGAGGGGTCTTCTTTTTCTAAGTATTTTTTTTTAAAGATTTTATTTATTTGACAGAAACACAGCAAGAGAGGGAACACAAGCAGGGGAAGTGAGAGAGGGAGAAGCAGGCCTCCCGTGGAGCAGGGGGCCTGATGTGGGACTCGATCCCAGAACCCTGGGATCATGACCTGAGCCGAAGGCAGGCACTTAATGACTGAGCCACCCAGGTGACCCTTTTTCTAAGTATTTGATAGCATTCACTGATAAGACCAATTAGGCCTGGAGTTTTCTTTGTGGGACGACTTTTCATTATGAATTCAATTTCTGTAGTGGCCATGGAGTTATTTAGATTTTCTGTTTTTACTGTAGTTAGTGTTAATAATCTGTGTGTTTCAAGGAGTTTTTCCATTCGTCTAAGTTGTCAGATTTAGGTAGAAGTCTTTTCATGATGTCCCCTTCTTATCACTTCCATAGGAATCTATGGTACTATTCCCTTTCACTCCTGCTATTGGTAATATGTGTGTATTCTCCCCCTTTTTCTTTAGTTGATCAGTTTAGCTAGAGGTTTATCAATTTTATTGATCTTTCCAATTAACTTACTTTCAATATCATTGATTTTTTCTCTATTGTTTTTCCATTTCTATTTAATTGATTTTTGTATTAATGTTTATTGTTTTCTTTCTACTTATATCACATTTAATTTGCTCTTTTTTTCTCAGTTCTTAAGGTAGACAATTCGAAAATGTATTTAGGAATTTTATTTCTTTCCAATAAAAATATTTAAAGCAAATTTCCCTCTAATGATTGCATTAACTGGAATATCATGAAGTTTGATATATCATGTATCCGTTTTGCTTGACTTAAAATATATTTTCTCTTTTTTTGGCTTAGTATATTTTCTGATTTCATCTTTGATTTCTTCTTGGACTCATGGGCTATTCAGTAGTATGTTTCTTAATTTTCCAATTATTTGGGGATTTTTCTCAAATAGATAGGTCTAGGGAAGGACAAATTTGCACAGGTTCATTTGGTTTACCTCTCACACCTTCTGGCTCCTCTAAGACATGGTACGCTCAAGACTTTTCTTTTTATCAGTTATCTCTAATATGTTCTAAAATGATGTAGATGTCTAATGTTTTCTAAGCCTGATTTTCTTCCGAGAGCCAGGTGTGATGTCTTCATACCAAGGATATTTTGAGGTTGGCCATGGCTGGAAGGCCATCTTGGTTTGCCTTATTCATGGACAATTGGAAGGAGCACCAGCAGAGGGGGCCAGAGACTCAGGCCAGGGGAAGTGATCATCCAGCCTGCTTCTGGCTCAGCTCAATCATAACCATTGGACAATGCTATTCTTTTTCAGGATCCAGATAGCCGCATTCTGCAAACACTTGAGGTAGATGAGACTCATAAAATAATTCTGAACCTATTAATTTTCCTCACGTTTATTCAGGACCCTGAACATTCTGGGTATTGAGTTAGGCACTAGGAGTTTAAAGGGGAAACTTCAGTCTTATTGTGGAGTCAGGATAAGCCCAGGAAAAGAGGATCAAATGCGCAAAGGGGCAGAGATAAAATCACACACACACATATTAATATACATTAATCACTGATCTAGGGAGTAGGTCAGAAATATTCTGATATTAAGAGTTATTGTACAGTTTTGTTGCTTAGAGTCAAGATGTTCACACTTAACAATTTAACATTTGGTGGCAAACATCAATCTGGAATTTGGGCTGGTCTAGAAAGAGACAACCACACATCTAACACCTGAGGTTATAGAGGTTGTTTGGATGGTTTGGGTTGTTTAAACCTCCCTTTCAATCATTTTTGCATTCAGGTTTTGAGAAAAAAATGATAGGTATAAATTGCCTTATTTCTTGAACTCGGGTTCAGAGTAAGTTCCAGAAAGCCCCTCCCCCACTCTTGGTTTTAACGAACTCTGTTAGTAATGTATCACGTGGACTTCGCTGTGGTGCTAATTTAGATCTTGGTCGGCTGCCAGGGCCAATTAAGGTGAAAATATGCTGTTTGTTGGAATGGAAAGTGGCCATCTGGAGCAAGGGGTGCAAATCTGAGAGGCCTCTTCTCCTAAAGGTTAAAAAAAAACAAAATAAAGCAAGCAAGACTGTAAAATCAAAATGAATTGAGACACATCCAATGGAGCACAATTAGTCACGAGGAAACACACAATAAGGAAGGAAAAGGGCTTGAGAATGTAATCATTTTTTTTTCTAACTCATGGGAAGAAAGACGGAGCGGGGTGGGGGGCGAGGGGACAGTAGAAAGATGGAAGGGGCAAATTGAATTGCTTGAGTCATTGTCTTAGAAAGTTGTCTCTCTGGGGGAGAAAGCCAGGCTGTAGCTGCAGGCCGAGGAAGACTGCTAGAGCTTTGAAACCGAGTGAAGCCAGTGAGGGGGAAAAACCTGGAGGAGTTCGGGCGTTTTGAGAGAACAAGTGACCGAAAGATGGAAAGCTTTCTCCCTTCTCATCTGTAATCTGGAAAATGGCCCCAATAACTAGAAACTGTAGCTTGGAAAAGTGAGAAGGAAAGCCCCAAATGAAACAATAGATTTAGAAACTTCACATACTGTTTTCAGGTTAGTGGCTAGTTTATTTTCTTTATGAAGGATTGCATTCTGGAACAGAGATAAAACATGAGTTTCACTTTATTTATTTTTAACGATTTTATTTATTTGTCAGAGAGAGGGAGAGAGAGCACAAGCAGGGTGAGAGGCAGGCAGAGGGAGAAGCAGGCTCCCTGATGAGCAAGAAGCCTGAGGCGGGACTCGATCCCAGAACCCTGGGATCGTGACCTGAGCCGAAGGCAGACGACGCTTCACCGACCGAGCCATCCAGGAGTCCTGAGTTTCACTTTAGATAGAATGAAAGAAACCAAAGTGTTTGGAATTGGCGCAGTGCTTGGAACAAACTAGATATTAAAAAATATTAGCAGGTTGAGTACATGGTGACAGAGTGCTCCAACTAGAGATTTTGGGTTTTGAGTGGCGGAAATAGTGTCTGAACTTTGAATTTTTAGCAAACATGGACAGTGATGACGGTCGCACACACCAAGAAAGTCAGCAACTATCAAGGTGTAAGTGCCTGGTGTTGCAGAAGCTCGGGGGTGGGGGTGGGGGGCAGAATCCACGTGTGACTTGATTCCTCAGCTTCTCCAGCAGAGGGCACTTTAGGGTTTCTGTAACACAGTGGGTCGCCAGGGCAAAGTGAAAAAATCGTTTGTTTCCAGAACTTCACAGATTTGTTTTCTCAGACTTCTGCGAGGTTCTGGCAAGGGGAAGAGGTTCTGACAAGCGATGGGGAGGTGGACAAAGGCTGCAGGGAAGAGAGGGTATTAGGAAGCGCCAGGATCAGGAAGCATTTCCAGCTCTGTACCAACTGGCCAGTGACCTTGGCCAGCCCCTTCAGCTCCTGGACCTGCTTCTTTGTTTGCACTAGGAAAAGATCGTGCTCTGATCCCGAAAGCCCTCTGCCCTGACCGCATGTGATGTATCCCACCTCAGCAGCTTGGGGTCGGTATGAGGCCCCTTTTATATTTTGGAGGATTGAATTCTGAGCTCCATTTCATCATGGCAAGTCTGTGTCTCTCCTCTCCATTCTTTCCTTAGACTCATCCCTCCCCGCAAAGATGTCTTGCAGTTCTGCAGTCTGCGACTGATGACATCCAGCCTCCCCACCCCCGCGCCAGAGGAGTCAGGCATTCGGTATTAGAGGTATCAGAGAGGCTTCCATACTTTAGAATCTGTAAAGGTGTCGAGGCCTCTTTCTTTGGAAGGCTTCTAGACCCCGACACAATTTGCCCACTCCTTCCTGGCCGTCACAGCGGGAGCTGGGGAGGATGGTCTTTGTCAGTGCCAAGAGTCCTGGCTCACCCTCCCCGAGAGGAGTGCTTGCTGACTTGCCTTTCATCTACTTCCTGAAAGGCACCATTCCGGAGGTTTTTCTAAGGGAGACTCACTGTCTCTTGCTAGAAATAGAAGTGGCTGGAAACTTCTAACAGAAACTTGCTCTTAGAAAATCTAGTTCCATCTCCTGGGGCACCCTGAGGCATTTTTATGATGGTTCCTTCAGTCTTGTCTTTCCTTAGAGTTAGCAGAGCTCACTCCAGCTTTAGGCTGCGGTGTGGGCGGGGGAGGGGGATTCAGCAGATGACATTTTGTGTCCCTCTGTCTCCTGCAGGAAGCAGCAGTGGGGACCTCCTCCCTCCCTGTGGCCGGCCCCCAGGCTCTCTGGAGTTTCCAGGTGCCCCTCCCTCTGTTGAGCTGAGCTCTGGTCATTGCAGCAGGGCCCTGGGGACAGCTGTGCAGGAGGTGGCCTGTCAAAGGCCTGGCAGACAAGAAGAGCAAGCCCTGAGATCAGCCACTTTGCTGCAGCTGGGGTGTGGACTCCGAGAGGCTGTGGGGTGCCTGGCAATTCCTCTGGCTGCTGGGCCTTGGATCCACGCCTGCCCCCCAGGACTCAGTCTCCGAAACTGTGATTTCTGGGCCCTGTTCTAAGAATCGACCAGGACCTTATTAAAAAGGTGGGGGATTCAGCACAAGAAGGGGAGGGGATTTCATGTTCTCTGACTGGTGCCAACTCTACGCTTTAGAAAATCCTCCCCTCTTTCGCTTTCTCTTGTGTCTTCTTTCTTGGCCTTCTCCCCCTTTCCCCCATCTCTTCCTCCTTCTTCTTCCTCTCCCACCTCTGTTTTCTGCTCTGTGGTCAAGGGGCGCAGAGCCCAGAACTAACTGGAAGGAATGCTGTATCATTTACCAAAGGACTCAAGTGCAATGACCAGCTGCTGGTGAGGGACCTCTGTCACAGGACATCCCTGTGCGGCCTCTCAGGAGAAAAGCACTAATCCCTGAGTCCCGTGTGGCCCAGCCTAGTGTTGGGCAGCAGGGTAAGATCCAGGACCAGTGTCTGCAGGCTACGGCCCACATGTTTGATGTTGCGCTCCACTGGTAAGAAGTTTTGTGTATATCCCCTCACCCCCGACAGATTCACGCTTCACAAAATGTGTTACTGTACCAATGCATTATGCCCGTTTAAAACATACTGAATATAGAAAGAAAGAGATGAAAAATATTCACAGAAGTCCTCATCTTTTCTTCTCGCCCCCCACCGCACCGTCTTGCACACTCCCAGGTGCCTGTCCCACTGCTTCGAGTCTGCTGGCCAAGGTGTCCTTAGTGCTACAGGCCGATGGGGTTTTGCAGGTGGCTCAGGGTGAGGTGGGGAAGAATGGTGGGTGTGGCCGTTCCTACCCTGGTCCAGAACATTCCAGGTCTCCTCCGCACTGGGCATGTGGTAAGCTTGCGCTTCCTCCCCCACTGGAGGATTGGTGGGGCCATGTGACTTGTTCTGGCCAAAGAAATGTGGGCAGGAGTGATGTCAATCACTTCCAGGTGCAAGCTGCAAGGGCCAGGGCTAGAGGAAGAGGGAGAGAAAGAGGAACAGCAAGGGTCTTAGTCTGCTGGAGCCATAGCATGTTCCCCAGACCTGTGGCCTCAGTTACAGCCATGTGCTGTCTCATAGTGCTGGAGGCAGCAAGTCTGGGACCAGGGTGTCTGCAGGGGTGGGGTCTACTGAGGCCTCTCTCCTCGGCTTGCAGACAGCCGCCTTCTCCCTGTGTTCTCACACGGTCTTCCCTCTGCGTGTGTCTGTGTCCCGATGTCCTCTTCCCGTAAGGACACCAGTCCTTTTGGATTGGGCCCCAGGCTAGTGACCTCACTTTACCTAAATTACCTCTTTCAAGGCCCTATGTCTAAATACAGTCAAATTCTGAGCTATGGGGCACCGGGACTTCAACATTTGAATTTTGAGGGGACACAGCCAAGCCCATGACGGCGTGTGAGGAGGCCATTATTTCCCGGCCGAGGGCACCTGCCGAGCCTGCTGAAATCTAGCACACTTTCAGGATGACCTCTCCTAGCCACCACTTCCCAGACCCTTCCGATGATTCTGTAGCCCCCAATTCGCTGTGTCAGGTCCTTCCCCTCCTGGAATGCTGGCCGCCGCTTCCTCCTTCCTGCTCCAACCCTGACTGGTACAGGTGTGACAGGATGGACAGTGTTGTTTGGCCCCCGCCCCATGCCACCCTTCCAGGTGAGGCTCACCGTGCGGCGGGCGGACCCTTCCCTGGGTGCCCAGGCCGGCAGCCTGGGGAGGCGAGGCTCCCCCAAGGGGAGTGGAGGAGGCTGGCTTGTCATTCCCTCACTCAGGTTTGCCTTGGGACCCTGGATGCTCTCTGGCAAGTCATCCTTTCTTAGCATTTTAGCCATCGCTGTGTGGAGAAGCGGGGAGGCAGGGGAGTGATGGAGGGGGGGTGCCCTCCGTGAAGCTGGCCCGGGGAGTTTGCCCGCGCTGCCGGTGCCCATCTGGGTTGCCGGAGAGTCAGGAGGGGGGACAGGCTTCTGCTCCCGCTGAGAAGCCAAAGGGAATGTTGTCAACAGGGTTCAAAACCCCCTTTCTAAATAAGCTAGATAAGATCTGCAGGAGGTTCTGGAAGCCACTGTGGCGACCGACGTGACCAGTCCCAGAGGAATACCCTTGGCTAGGGCCACCGGGCAGCTAGCGTAGCGTCAGGCTGTGTCCCTGAATGGAGAAGCCGCACCAGCCCTGAAAGGTCACTTCTGCTCCCCTCATAGTCTGCTCATCACCTTCCGTTCAGTCTCCAGACCTTTAGACGTCAGAGTCTCAGGATATGGTACTTTGCACCTTTCTCTTATGTCCTCTCTCTCTTCCTTGAGGAATTTATACAGGCATGGCGCTTTTACTATAATCCAAATACCCAAATCCGGAATCCCAAACTTATGTCTCCAACACTGGCCTTTTCCTGAAGTCCGGGTCCCTATAGCCAAGCACTTACTCATTGCCCACTGGGATGTCTAATAGACATTTAAATGTATCATGCTTGAGACACAGCTACTGGTCTTGCCCCTCTGCCCCAACCATGCTCCCCTCAAAGCATCTTCATCTCAGTAAATGGCAGCCCCTCCAGTCAGCTGCCAGCCAGAGGGTGGTTCTTCATTCCTCCATTTCCTTCACACTCCACATCCAAGCTGTTGGTGTATCTTGTTGGCTTTACCTCCAAAGTCTGTCCCAAAACATGTCCCAAAGTAAATCCCAAACCCATCTTTCCTCCCTTCCTCCCTCTCTTCTCCCTCTCTCTCTGTCTTTCTCTGTGTGCTATAATAGGAATGAGGTAAAAGAAAACAAATTTCTCCCCCTTATATAGTATCTTCTTTTGAAATATTTTTATTTCACTTCTTCTAACAGCAATATAGAAACAAAGAACCATAAAAAATAAGATTATAAATTGTCCATCATGTAATAGCACTTGATATTGCTACAGGGAGGAGGCCCTGGGGCTGGCCCAGGCCCTCTCAAGCCTCCCCAGGCTCCCCGGGCCTCTGTGATCTCTGCTGAGTCCATGAAGGCACCACACATTGCCGTGCATGGCGGTGTCTATGGAGACCTCGTGGTTTATACCCGCGGTCCTTGGGGGTGACACAGAGATGGGCAGATGATGATTTAAACTACAAACAGTATTGTGTACACGTGGTGAGCCAGAAGGTGGCCCCAGGATGCTGGCAACACAGGTTAGGTTGCAGGGGACCCATAGACATCGCTTGAGCCCCCATAAGGCAGGGGCTTTACAACAGGGAGCTGACCTGCGGAGTTATTCGTGTTCCCTGTGGGAATAAGGGAGCTAACAGACACTGGATGATGAGTAAGGAGACACACCCAGTCTACCCCCCTCCACTCTCATCTCTGGTCCCTTCCCCTTTCTCCTCCATCCTCATCCCCAAATTAAATTCTCTTGGGGGTGAACTAAGCAAAAGAGCTGAGATGTCTAACCTATTCCAAAAAGTGTGCCTCGATCTCGGTTTGCTCTCAGAGAACAAAGAAAGGAAGGGGACATTAGGTGAGCTGGACAACTAAATTGCCAAAGTTGACACCAATTCAATTGGATCGACAAAATCAACTAAAGCCACTTCAGTTGAATCCAATTTTTTCAATTCCTGTAATGACTGATTTCTAGAAAGGAAAAAAAAAAAGCCAGTTTGGCATCATTTTCAGAAGATGGAATGGGCTTTCCTGTGTGGGTGTATGTGTACCTGTGTGCCTCTCCAGAGCGGGTGGCGTGTGTAGGCCACCCTGACCCCTGCCATCTCAAGGACGTATCTCAGAGAAGACTGGCGAGAATACCTCGGTAGGACTTGGCAGTGCTCGTGCAGAATCCCTGAGGAGAGACAGCGCGGGGTCGAGAAAATCCCCCTCCCTTCCTGCCTCAGGGGGAGCAGGTCTAAAAGGTCTGGCGTCCCACCCAGGTCTCTTCTGTGGACCAGTCCTCTGGGCCTCGGACTTCAGTCCACTGCTCAGAGTCAGACAGAAAACACCTCTTATCTACGTTGTTATACCTTTTGCGAAGGAAGCATAAAGCCTCTGGCTCTTTGAAATCACAAGAAAGAGACCAAGTTCTTTTCTAACTAGGGACCATTCATTCACGTCTTCGCACTGCCAGCCCACAAAAGAAAAACAACCTTCCCAGTGTGGGTCAGTGTGTGTGTGTGTGTGTGTGTGTGTGTGTGAAGTGTGCGCGGGCCCCAGTGAGACTATACGAGAGGATGAAACATGAAAGAACATCAGGACACCTTACTCCGACCATGGAAATGTGACTGGTAATACGTGTTCTGTGGGTCCACTTTCCAGGCATTGCTCTGAGTTGGACCCAAATATTCTGAATTGCAAAGTGAGAGGTACGTGTTGGGGCTGCGTGAGGTGGAGAGTAGAGGGCTTGGCAGTTTGTGGGTTTGGCAAAACATTAGGACCATCTTTGGGGTTCAAGTTCATTGATACGTGATCTGTCTAGGCATTCTTAGTAATGATTTAACCTGTTGATAGTAGCCACTAAGGAGCCGTGTAATCTGAGGGAAGTCATCCTCTTTCCCTGGTTTCACTTTACTCCTTTCTGAACAAGAAGGCTTGAACTAGATGACGTCAAAAGGCACCCCCAGCTGGGCGGAGAACCTGCGCCACGTGGCATTCCACGAGGCTAACTTTCCTCACTGTTGAGGTCTCAGTCTTCACCTTGCTGAGCCTCATGCTTGTTGGTAGGGAGAACCTTTTCAAATCAAATCCTAAACTACTGAACTTGACCTACCCAACTGGCATCACCATGTGGACAAAAATCAAACAGTTGTGAACAAGTTAGCAACAGATTAGTAACCGTCTGATTCAATTAAAATTAGTGATTTAAATCAGGCACAGAATGTCAGAGGAGGCTCAGGGTGAGCTCCTGAGCTCCCTCGAGTCTTTCTGGGGGTGGGGGGGCGGGGCAAGAGGGGGACAAAGGTGATACCACCAGGAGAATTCGGTGATGGGAAATCCACGGACAGATTTGCCTAGTTCACTCGGGCACTCCCCTGGAGGTGCAGGGTGGCACAGGGTGGCCACAAAGGGGCTCTTTGGAGATTTGGATTGGGGTGTGCGGCCAGGGCAGGCAACAGAGAGGGTATCTGTGTTTGCCCCACCCACGCTGCCCGGGTGTATCCTGGCTCGCGCTGAAAACAATCGATATAGCACCAGTAGTGCCAAGGTCTAAGAGTGGCCACAGCCTGGACCGGCCGCCCAGCAGAGGCACTCCCAGCAGCTGTAGGGCCTGCGGTCCCGAGATCCACTTTGTCGTTCCTCCTGGTTTTCCTTTCCTGGTGGGTCCCTGTCAGGGCTGCTGAGTCACCTGTCTATGGTGAATTTGAGCCCGTACTTAGAGGACAGCAACAGCAGATGGGTTCACCTGACATACCTAATCACCTGCTCCCTGGATGCTCAGTGCCCTTGGGGAAGCTTTCTGCAAGAATCACAGCGTTTGGGGGCCCCCCTTTGGGATCCCAGATCATAGCACCAGTGATTCCGGGAAACAGGAATGGGGGGTCCATGAGGGGAGGATGGAGACGTGTCATGCTGGGAGCCAGGTCTCATTGAAGATCTGGATGGAGCGGCCCTTCTGCAGAACACTTTGGGTCACGGACAGTCAGAGGGTCGTGGGGCTCCACAGTTGGGGCCCCCTGAGAGAGCACCTGCCGTGGGTCTGAGGGCCCACGGTTCACCAGCCACAGGGAAGCCCTGCCTCTGGGGAGACCCATTCAGGGTAACGCAGCCTCAACACCCTTCCCATGCCCCCTCCCTGCCTCCCAGACACTCTGCTCTGGCCCCTCCGTCCCCTTCTAGGGCTTCTCAGCACAGAGAGAACCTCCGGGAGTTGATGTTCATCTTGGTGACTCCAATGAGCTTGAGTGGGGTGGAGAGACTGAAGGAGGAGGCGAGTGGGGAGTCACAGAAGAGATCAGACAGCTCGTCCCGTTCCTCCAGCTCGTAGGTGGCATCGTTGAGCATCCTCCTATGCAGGTCACAGGTCTGCTCGATCTTCAGCTTGTTGATGTCACTGCGCAGGCGCATGAGCTGTCTGGCCAGCTGCTGGTCCTGCAGCCGCATCTCCATCTGGAAGGGAGGAGGGGAGGCATCAGCAAAGAGCTGGGCTGGGGGTTGCAGTTCCATAGTCTCTGACAAACACAGACCCGCTGATAAGAGATCCAATTAATGGCTTGCATCATCAGTTGGTCCACCTGGAGATATTGGCACATTCCCTGCTCAGGAAGGTGAAAAGACACACACAGCAAGATGACGAATGGGGACAGATGGGTTTCCCAAACAATACTTTGTGCTAGGCTAGATACTATGTCTAAACCCTTCTGGAAGAGGCACATGTCAGTCCTGGCTTACAGGTTCAGTCTCATTGTTTACAGATGCATACGGGTGGAGTAAGAGTATAAAGGAATGCACGGGAGTGGTAAGTGCCAAGTTCAGGAGCATGATTACCGCTGGGTGGGAAGGAAAGAAGGTGGTTGGGGAAGGTTTAGGGGGGCTTCAGCTGTATGGGTAATGTTTTATACCTTATGTTGGGTGGTGGGTATACTGTTAGATCATTCTTTAAGCCTTTAAACATTTTAGAATGCCTGCAATATATTTTTTAAAGATTTTATTTATTTGAGAGAGAGAGAGCAAGCAGGAGTAGGGGCAGAGGGAGAGAGAGAGAATCCTCAAGCCGACTCCCTGCTAAGCCCTACTTAGAGCTCATGACAATGAGATCATGATTTGAGCCAAAGCCAAGAGTTGGACACTGAACACACTGAGCCACCCAGGCGCCCCTGCCTGTAATATTTCTTAATAAAGTTTCAAAAAAGCCAAATAAATATGTAAATATATGCTAATATTTACTGAATGTTTTACTATGAACCAGGCACTGTTCTAAGCTCTTCAGGTATGTATTAGTCTTCTCAAGCTGCCATATAAAACACCACAGACTGGGAAGCTTAACCAATAGACATTTATTTTTCATAGTTCTTGTGGTCAAGAAGTTCAAGATCAAGGGGTGGGCTGATTCTATTCTTACTGAGGACCTTCTCCTGGCTTGCAAATGGCCACCTTCTTGCTGTATCCCCACATGATGGAGAGAGAAAGGTCAGCTTTCTTTTCTTTTCATAGGAACATTAATCTCATGATGCGGGCCCCACTCTTATGACCTCAAAATCTAATTACTTCCTAAAGGCCCACCTCCAAATACCATCACACTGGGGGTAAGGGCTTCAACATATGAATTTGGAGAGTGGGGCACAAAGATTTGATCTCTAATGGGTATATCAACATGCTACAGTTACTCTTCACTGCAACTCTGTTAAGTAATATCACCATCATCATCCACAAGTTAGAGATGAAGAGGCAGAAGCTCACGAAATCAGTCACTGTGTCAAATCACAAAGCATATAAATGGCAGAGCTGAGATGAGAAACCCAGACAATCAGACTCCGGAGCCCAAGCCACCGACAAGGAAGTCCTGCCTCTTCAGGTACTGTTGAGTAGGGGGGATATGGAGCTAGTCCCTGCTCAGTGAACTAACAAAAGGCTCATGATCTTTTTGGTGCCTCAGGGTTTTTTGTTTTTTTTTTTTCTATTGAGGAAGGGAAGTGATAATAACCCCACACCTGGTAACATCTTTACAGTTTCCAAAATTCATCTGTGTGCTAATTTTGTTAGTACTGTACAGCCAGCCCTGAAGGATTAGCAGGGCAGCTTGGCTGAGTAGTTTACAAGTCTGGAAGAGTGTCAGTGAATTCTCAGTTTCACAGTTGTGCAATGACAGAGATGGGGATTGGAGCTCACAGGATCTCAGGCTCCCAGCACAGAGCCCTTTCCATTAACAACATTTTGTCACTAAGACAGGTCCTCAGCTCCTCCTACTTGACACAATATTTAATTCCTTCTCACTGTTTACTCTTTCTGTCATTGCAAAGGGTTATTGTTTTCGCAGTTTTGTGTCTTCAAGCTCAGCCATGTCCTTCACCTGGTGCTCGGAACCAAACTGACATGGAGAAATTAACCATGAGATCCCAGAGGGACCCTTTCTATTGTTATGCAACTGAACACAAACGGTCTCGGTGTCACTTTTCCCCTGTTAAGATTTGGGATTCAGTGCATTGCCTGGTAGAAAAATAAGCGACTTCACCGGTAAGCATTTTATTGTTTTTTTTTCTCTTTCATTTTTTAAATGTATTTCTACAAGTCCCTTTTCTTTCCAATTTTGTAGATGAGAAAAATCATGATAAAATATCTTGCATAGGGATCAGCAAAGTATTTAATGGCAAAATTGGGATTAAAGTTCATAGCCCCCAGTTTCTTAGTTTCTTCTCAATCCTTGGGCATAAAAACCCAAATTTATTGCCAATCAGAAATTCTATTGGAGCGCCTGGGTGGCGTAGTCTGTTAAGCATCTATCTGACTTTGATTTTGGCTCCAGTCATGGTCTTGGGGTCCTGGAATCCACGCTCAATGGGGAGTCTGCTTGAAATTCTCTCCCTCTCCCTCTGCCCCCACCCCTGCTCTCTCTCTCTCTCTCTAAAATAAATAAATCTTTAAGAATATTCTATTGATTTAGAGTAGCACCAAATTAATGATGGCAGGCTCATCACAGGGCAGTTGGTCATTCATTCGTTATGGAGCCCTTAGTCATGCCTGGAAGTGGGCTAGGTGTTATCTAAGGTTCTTCTGAAGGAGATGGTAGTCAAATTTGTCTGAAAGACAATGCCAACTCACACCCATTGCTTTATCTAATAGGGTCTTCGAGGAGTCTTGATTGAACCATTTCTCTGGGGGTATTTTATAATTTGAAGATAGAGTTCTTTGAAAAGATAGGAACTTCATGGTTTAGGTTTGAATTTTGGTCCGAAGAATTGGGTCTTAGGTCTGAAAAGATCCTTTAAAGCTGAAGAATTTCAGGTTTGAGCAGGTGTCTGGGAGTATCTGTGAGATATGGCCTGCAGGAGTACCTGGTAGGGGGAAAGGTCTATTTTTCTATGGCCAACAGATCCAGTCAGAGGTCAGAGAACAATTTAGGGTTGAAATTCCATCAGAGTTAGCTGGAAAGAGGGGTGAGTGTAATGCATGTGTCCAGTTCTCTTTGACTGGACAAAGGCCACCTTGGTAGGGTCACTTCACATACTCATTCAGCTTGGATTCATTCAACTCTGCACGAGGGAAAGAAGAGAAATAAGAACACACTTTCAACAGGGCTGAGGATTCTGGCCATTCTGCTTGTTGGTGCCCCAAAGCACCAGGAGGGAGACTGGGAACACGCTGTTTTCCCAGCAGACCCTGGTTCTGAGAGTACCTCAGTGTGAATAGCTGCCCTAGGAGTCACTCAGATCATATCTTTTGTTATGATACCAGAATGTAAATCAGCCACTGCATCTGATGCTCAGAGAAACAGTGTTCCAACACCAGAGGGAAAACCTGCCGTGTTGGCCCTATTCTCACTCACTAAGGGATTTTCCAAAGGTGATTCTGTGCCTTAAACATTAATTTGAGCCCTCCACCTCTTAAAATGTAACTCTGCTGAAATCAGACCAAATCCATACAGAAATGAGCTCCCACAGCTAAAAAAAACAAAAAACAAACAAACAAACAAACAAAAAAAACAAACCTAAGCAAAATGTGCAGGTCCCCCCACCCAGAATTTTTTTTCATTGTGGTAAAATACACAGAACATAAAATTGTTACCATCTTCATTACTGTTAAGTGTGCAGTTCAGTGTCATTAAGCGCATTCTCATTGATATGCAACCACCCCCACCATCCACCTGCAGACCTCTTCATCTTGTCAAACTGAAACTCTGTCCCCATTAAACACCTCCCCCTCCCTCCTCCCCCCAAAACCACCACCATTTCACTTTCTGTCTCTATGAATTTGCTCGATGTGCCTTATATAAGTGGAACCATACAGCATCTGTTCTTTTGTGACTGGCTTATTGCACTTAGCATCATGTCCACAAGGTTCATAGAGCTAAGAGGCTTTTTAGATTTTAACCTTTTCAGAAATGTTCAGTGAACATAAGTCTTTGCTGCTCCTGTTTGCCATGAATTGGAAAAATGGCAGCTCCCAAGGAAGGTGGGAGAGCTGGGACGGGGCCTGGGCTGGGGATGGAAGCCCTCCTGCCTTTTTCTTCTCTGCCAAGGAGGCAGGCAGTGATGACCTCACACCCCATCTTCCGCCACCTACCGTCAGGTGCATTTGTCACGTATTACTTCACCGCATCTGCTCACAGCTCTAGATGAGAGGTATTTCAATCTGTGTTCCAGGTGAGGAAACCAACTCAGAGAAGTTTAAGGGACTGTCCAGGATTGGCCAGCCGGGGTGTGGTGCCCTCAGAACGTATCAGAGCCCAGAGCTGGGGGCCTCTCCATGTCTTCCGCTGATCTGGAGGTGGGCTGGGTCCCAGAAGAAGTAAAAGTGGGAAACCCATTGCCCTGGGGTTAGACTCTGGGTTCCCCTCCTCACTAGCTGTGTGACTTTGGGTGAGTCACTAACACTGCCTGAACTTGTGTCTTCATCTAGAGAGAAGAGATGCTGTCTATTCCAAGGACTATGAGAAGCATAGTAGATAATAAGTGGTAGCCACATGAGCTGATCACTGCCAGTCAAACAGAGGTAAGAGGTTCACCCCTCAAGCTCTTTCTCTCTGGGCCAAGGTGCAGACCATGGAAACTGGCCAGAACCTCCCACTTTCAAGACTTTATTAAAGCAACTGAGACGCTGGCCCTAAAGCCTGGTCCCGGTGACTCAACTATCAGTGTGGGTTAATGCTCTCCCTGGCAGACTCTACTGTAGGACGTGCTGATTTCTAACCCCCCTTCCTAGGGTGGCCTGTTGTTCCTGCGGAATAAAGGCGCCTGCTGGATCCTTGGAAGAGTGCCTACAATTGCATTAATCCTGTAATTAGGGCACAGTACTTGGTGAAAGGGGGAGAAATGTCAGTGTGTGGCGGTGACAGGATGCGTTCTACCGGCTGAGGAAGCACACGAAGGAGAAGGTGGCCGATCGGTGGTCTCGTAGCAACAGGGGTGGTCGGCTGGAGCCAACGCCGGTAGGATGGCCAGCCAAGGAAATTCATGGAAGGACCTCATGGGAGAGCGCTCTGCTGGGAGGTCTCTGTGGCCAAGTCTCAGGGGGAGTTCGAAGATGGGCTGACTGCTACCTCTGGGCGGTGTGGGGTCAAAGCCAATGTTGCAGTAAACTGATGTGGAGGCAGTTCCTCAAAAAATGAAACATAGGATTGCCACATGATCCAGCAATGCCTCTTCTGGGTATATCCCTGCAAGAATTGAAAGCTGGGGCTTGAATATTGACTTGTATACTCGTGTCCATGGCAGCATTAGTCACAAGAGATGAAAGGTGAGAGCAACCCGTTTGTCCATCGATGGATGTACAGATAGACAAAATATGGTCTGTCTGTACAAAGGCGTATCATTCTGCCATCTTGACATATGGGGGACCTTGAGGATGATATATCAGTGAGAGAAGCCTGCCACAAAAGGCACAAGTACTTTACAATTCCACTTACATGACGTACATAAGTAGTCAAACTCACAGAGACAGAAAATCGAATGGGGGTTGCCAGGGGCTGGGGGGATAGGAGAATGGGCACTGAGTGTTTACTGGGGACAAAGTTGCAGGTGGGGAAGAAGAAAGCCCTTCTGAAGATGGACGGTAACGGCTGTGAATGTACCTAACGAATTGTACACTTAAAAGTGGTTGAAATGGTAATTTTATACAATATACATACATTTAACCACCATTAAAGAAACAACAAAAGCTACATATTTGGGGTGGTTACTCTGACCTGGTTTGCCCAGGACCTTCCTGGTTTTAGCACCCCCAAGTCCCATGTCCTAGAAGCCTCCTGGTCCCAGGCAAATCCCCTCCCTGAGGCACATGTGGATGCTGCAGGCATTGGTGAGGAGGACCCCTCTTGGCCAGGGGCCCGTCTGTCTGTGAGACACATTCTTTAACTTGGGTGGCACTGGGGACCCACCAGACCCTGAAGGAGGCGGAGTGGTCTGGGAGGTTGAAGGCTTCTCTGAGGTACGTTGGAGGAGCAGGGACCACAGAAGGAGGGGCTCAGACCAACCCGCAAGGGGAAGAGAGTGTTTCGTTCTTTGGCAACGGCCCCTGCAGCATTTGGAGAAGTGGCATTTTTGTGGCAATCTGGATCATTTGCTTCCTTCCCCAGCGCTCCTTGCCCACTTGCCCTGTGTTCACTTGCTCAGTCTAAAACCCTGAATGATGTCTTGGTGTTCCAGGGAAGCCCGCAGGTCCATTTTCTTGAATAAAGTCTTAAAAGCACGAGGTTCTGGCTAATACCTTTATTCCTAGTTGCCCATGGGATGTGCTAGAACACTTTCTTGGGTCTGCTCTCTGCAGGTCTAAAATGCCCTGAAGATTTAAGGAGTTTGGAAAAAATACAAAAGACCGGTGACTAGCTGACCTTCAGGAGCACAAGGAGCAATTCTTGTGAACATGCCGCCTTTGCCCGCCCCAAACCTATCTCTAAAGCTCACCCCAGAGAATGCCCTATGCTTAGGGCAAACCAGAGGGGCTATGAGTGGATTGAGGCACATTGGGATTAGCACAGATCTGGGAAGACAGAAAGAATCCCGAGCTGTTCAAGTGCATTTAGTTTAATCCCTATTTCTGAGGCTCGGATCTAAGCCACCCCAGCCCCACAGTCACGATCAGGCTCTGACTGATGTTGAAGGGAGATGGAGTAGAAAAATCCAGGCCATTTTCTCAGCCACCCATGAAAGGACAGAATGCACTGTATTCTCTATGAGACTTCATTCTTGAACCTTAGAAATAGTTTTTGTAAGCTGTCTGGTGATTTATATAATTTAACCAAAAGGTCCAGCTTATTGTTTTCATCAGTGCTGTGTAGGAACACACTTAGAAGCCCGGAGAAAATATTATTCATTATTTGATCTTGGGTTTGGCCTCTGAGAAAGAGCCAAAATAAGCTGTTAGGAAAGCAAGCAAGTGGTGTCACTGAACTGTGCTGCTAGAGGCAACTTTAGGGTCTGGGAAAATTTTTAAAACATTTTTTTCAAACACCCCTAGAAACCAAACTGCTCAGGGGCTGATTTTCCAGCAAAGCTGTTGACTTGAGGGAAGGCTGGAACATGCTTCTCAAAGGGCTCTACTCCGGTGGCAGCAGAAAACTCTTCCTGGAGCAGCTCATGGCTGCCACTCTGATGCTGCTAGTCTTGGGCCAGTGCCACGCTGTCCCTGGCCCGGGGCGTGGGTGGGCCGAAGGGCACCATGGCTCCCATTACTGGACAGAAGATGACTCATCTGTCTTCCCCTCCTCCGAGGGGCTCTTGTGCTCCCCTTGGAGCCATTGTATGCTGGGAGGGAAAGTTTGAGCAGAGCCCAGAGCCAGGACCCTGCCAGGAATGGTCCATCCTCTGTGGCAAGAGTCAAGCTCTACGTATATGACCAGGTCTTTGATTTTCAAACTTGGAAGGTCCAAGGCCAAACTGCATTTTCACCCACGAGGCTGGCCTTTCAGAAGGACAGAGCGATGCATCCTGAATAGCCCCCAGATCCATCCCCAGAGGCTCTGGGTTCCAGTTTGCTTTGGTCTGAATGTTTGTGTGACCCCAAAATTCACATGTTGAAACCTTAATGCCCAATGTGATGGTATTTGGTGGTGGGGCCTTTGGGATGCGCTTAAGTCATGAATGGGATTAATGCTCTTATAAGAAACTCCAGAGAGATCCCTCCACCTCTTCTTCCACCATGTGAGGACTCAGTGAGAAGTCTGTGACCTGGAAGTAGGCCCTCTCCTGACCGTGCTGGTCCCCTGATCCTGGCCTTGCAGCCTCCAGACTGTGAGAATTAGATAATCTGTGGTTGAGAAGCTACCCAGGCTGGGGTATTTTGTTGCAGTAGCATCAAGAGACTAAGACACAGTCCTAGATCAGCCCCTAGTGAGATGAGTGGCTCTGGGTCGTGATGTGACCCCTTAATGGAAAGGGGATGCAGATCATCTTCCCCTACCTGATAAGACTGCATCCTGGACATGAGGTGGGCCTCGAAGCTGCACACCCAAGAAAGGAATCCTGTGTTCTCTGAGTGAGGGCAGAAGAGATAGGCTCTGTGGCCAGGCTGGGAAGGACAAGCCCAGACTGGCATGCCCACAGTCACCCCTCACCCCACACTCCACACTGTGGGTTCCTTCCTGCTCCCCCTCCCACTGTCTGCACTGGGCCCTACACTCAAGAGGCTGATGGACAGGTCTCCCCCTTCTTCAAACTTTTCAAAGGTACCACCAGCCCTCCTGGCTCTCTTGCTCTCTCCAGCCTCAGCTCTCCCATTCTGAGCCTCTTACCCTTTATGGCAGTCACAATGGGTCCTTATTCCCTCCCCTAGAACCACTCCTTCCCATCCCATCATCCTTCAGGCCCAGCCCTAGCCCCCAAGCCCTGCAGGTTGGGTGACACTCCCCACCATGGGTGCCTCCTACCACAGCACTTACACAAGGCCTTTGTTGACTCATCTGTCCCCCCACCAGGTGGCAAAACACCAAGGAGAAATGACTACCGTGTATTCACCAGGCCCATCCCAGTGTCTGGTGCATAGCTCTGGTGCTCAAAAGCCATTTGTTGAATGAATGAATGAATGAATGAATGAATGAATCAGTGGACAATACCTCCCCAGGGCCAGGTTTTGATTTTCTCCAGCTGGGACAATCCTAGGGGACCTTTCCTGACTTTCTCGCCCAGGCTGCCCTCCAGGCCTGCGGAGAGGCAGTGAGTAGAGTGAACAGAGCACTGGCTTGTGGGTTCAAAGTCCTCTATTTACCACTCACTTGGTGGTGCAACTCTGGGCAAGTTGCTCAAGCTGTCTGAGCTTCAGTTCCCTTATCTGCGTAATGGGCATAATCATAATATCTGCTCTCGAGAACGACATGAATAACACATATATAAGATACTCTGTATAGGACATGAGGTTCCATAAGTATTAGTCCCACTTTATCCCCCAGAACTGCAGAGCTAAACATTTAGTTATTTCCTATATGCCACTCTCATCTTTCCTACTAAGTTACAGGAGTACTTGAGTGCTGAGGCCCCGTATGATTCTTCTTTGCTCACCAACAGGGCCCGGAGCAGAGCTGGTTGCCAAATCATGCTTCCCACACACTTTGCAGATGATTACTTACACCTGACACCTGTGTCGCTCCTCACACTTAAGCACAGCCCTGTGGGGTTGGCAGGGTGGCGTTAGCACCCCCTTTATCACGTGGCTTATCTGGGTTCATGGAGCTGGTAATGCTAAAGCACTTCAGGATTTGAAATGGAGGCAGGGGACCCTCCCAGGCAGGGTGTCCTTAGTTTGGCCAGTGTGGGGCCTTCCCCAACTTCCCGGCCACTGCCCTGGACAGCCAGCGGGGCGCCTCGTGGGGGCCGACAGCCACTCAAGGCAGGCTGTTGGAGCGAGGCTTCCAGCCAGATTGCAGGGAGGGCTGGCTCCGGGACTGTGTTCCTGCTCCCCCATGAGCTCTTCACACTGCCTTCACATTGTACCTACAGGGAGCGCTACCAGTCCCAGGCGGGCATTGCGCTTCCTTAAGACATTGTCTGGAGATCAATCAGCCGTGGCCAGGGCAGCTGTCAATTGAATGAAGGATGCTGAGGTGCCCTGACTTCCATAGAGAGTCCCTAGAAGACCCCTTGAGCACCCGTGTTGGGACTTCTAGACTTCTCCTGGGTTCTGGGCTTCCCAGCTTGGACACGGACGGAGTGGGAGTTTCACACCGGATGCTGAGCAAGCCCACGAACCAGCCAGAAACACTGACCATGAGTGAGGATTGCTGCTTGTGGGACGAGAGTTCTCTGGAGCTGGGGCTTGTATGAGTAATCAAGGCTCCCATACACCTGTAGTTTCTATATATAGATTCTCCCGGTGCCTTCAAGAGGAAGTGAAGCGAAAATCTATTCTCTGCCCCACCTTCCAGGCATGATGGAGGCCATTTCGCTCTCCAAAGTCATTTCACACTCCATTAACCCAGAGCCTGCCTCCTTGGAAAGAACAGATGGTTTGGGCCTCATCTGCCCGAGGGAACTCGCAGCAACTTAGGGCACCAGGGTGAACGCAAAACCCACCTCAGGAGAGTATTTGCTTGCCTGGGAAGCGGCCATGACCCAGCGCCAGCCCCCCCCCCCAACCCCATAGTCCAGAGTTAGGGCATGAGTCAGGGCTGCCCCTCCCCCACACGCCCCAGGTGCTTAGTAAGGTCACCAACTGGTGAGTGCTGTGGAATGTGGCCAGCAGAGACCCTGTGGGCTGTTGGCAGAGTGTGAGCTGGGGATGGGGGGGTGGGATGAAAAGGGTTGGGCCCAAGCCTGTGGCAGCTGACTGAAGGGCACCCATGGAATCTCTCCGCGTATCTCCTACCCTCAGTGAAAAACCGGGGTGATCAGCCCTTTGGCTCCTTCCTGCTCTAGCATTTGGGGGCTCTGTGCATCCTTCTAGCTAGCACTGTTAGAACTAGCTCTATCAGAGGGGTCCTCCTCAGACACTGGTGCTGGTGGGCGTGCCTGCCCTGCAGTAGGGGTGGTATGGGAGGCGAGGACTTCCCACTGGCTTGGGACTTTCCTTCTCCCCGGGTTGCTGTGGCTCCTGAGGGCCAGGCACTCAGGGGCAGACCTGGAAACCATTTCCCCTGCCGAGGGCTCAGCTGCCTTGAGTGAGCCTTTCTATCACCTTTCCCTGGCTCTTGACTGCTCCCTGGCTGTGTCTGGCTCAGGCCTGTGCCCAGGGACATGACCAACAACAGCCTCTGGGCAGTGCTCAGATTTTTTTGTGAGGGGGGCCTGGTGGCAGCTTGGGAACAGGGGTGGGTCCTGAAGCTTATAAAATAATACATCCTTCAGAAAGGGGAAGTTCAGCCCAGGGGGATGTCTCAGGCTTGAACAGTCCCTTCTGCACCTGTGTGTGACCAGACCCAGCCTTTGTATTAGAATAATGAAGACTTCTCAGAGGGAGAGGGGAATTCTTGGAAAAAGTGCAAAATCAAGTGAATTTTGGAGAATAACAGCCTAGAGTTCCAGGAGTTGAGAGGATGTGCTGAATGAGCCTAAAACTTCATGAGATATAAAGTGGATTCATGCTCATTCGATTCCAAGAGCAATTGATTGTATAGCAGCCTTTCAAAGCAGGGGTTCTGAGGTCGGGCAGCTCTGGGTTCAAACCCCCGCTCTGCTGGTTGATCTTGGCCAAATTACTTTACCTCAGTTTTCCCATCTGCAAAATGGAGATGGAGCCTACCTTAAAAGAGCGCTGTATTAAATGATGTGATGAATATAAATGTACACAGGACATTTAGTATAGAGTCCCTGACTATCTCGGTAGTCAGGGATTATATACACTCTGCCAGGTAGGTATTTATTAGATCCATTTTACAATAACAAAACCTGGGGCTAGGTTAATTGGTTTTCCTAAAGTCACACAGCTAGGGTATAGTAAAACCTGACCGGAAGTCTAGTTTAGTTACAAATTTTATGCTTTTCCCACTCCACCTGTGACTGGTTAGTAATCCAGTTGCATTAGAATCACCCACAGGCACTTGTTAAGTTCCAGACACCGCCCCAGATGTATGGAATCTGAATTTCCACAGAGGGTTGAGAGGGATCTGTATCTTTTTTTTTTAGAGATTTTATTTATTTGTCAGAGAGAGAGCACAAGCAGGGAGAGCAGCAGGCAGAGGGAGAAGCAGGCTTCCCGCTGAGCAAGGAGCCCAATGGGGACTGGATACCAGGACCCTGGGATCATGACCTGAGCCGAAGGCAGAGGCTTAACCGACTGAGCCACCCAGGTGTCCCTGGATCTGTATTTCTAACAAATGCCCTGGGTACCTCTTCCAATAGTTACTACACACTAACATATTGTGTAGTTATTATAACCTAGAGGGTGCCCATCAGAGGAATTGGGTTTTCCTTCTTATCGGAAAAATGTGGGAAATGAGGAGCAGCCTAATGTCAACCACACTTAAAGACATGGATCTGGTTGCTGAAGGCAGGGATTTGTGTATTTCCCTTTGGTTAATTTCATTGTCCGCTGTGCCTGGCACACAAGTGACCACTCGGCGTGCACCTGAGCTCCCCAAAGCATTTTCGAACTGTACTTATCATACTTCTAGTATGGCTCTTGTCACATCGTGTCATTGTGTTTTGTGTCCGTCTCCTCCACAAAAGGGAGAACCCCATAAAGATAGGAACCCTGTCCCATTCACCCTGGCCCCCACCTGCACCCAGGTCCTAAACTCAGGCACTCGGTGAACTCTGGCTATACTGATTGAACGGAGGATTGGATCAAAGGTCTCCCCCGCCTGTCTCTTACAGCTCCAGGGCTGCCTTCTCCTGATATTCTCGGTGGCTACCCCCATCAGGCCTCTGTCTTCCACCTCCAACTCCTTTCAACTGCAAGACAGTCAAGGGAAGGAAAGAGGCAGGACCTGATTCTTGGAGTCGGCTTCATCTCCCTGGCCAACAGTCCCCACCTCATCAGCTCTCGCTGTGAGGGGGGGAATTTCTGGGGATCCAGGCCTCAATTTTCTTATCTTAGTCTAGGAGAGTCTATGCCTTTTTTAAAACCTGTAGATTACAAGGTAAGGAATGTGTACCAATTACACTGGCAAGACAGAGAGGAGCTTGGAACTCTTCTTTTTTCTTTTTGCCTTTCATTTTTAAATCTTTTCCCTTCCTAAGGATATATAATGTATTCCTATTTTAGAAACCTCAGAAGCTATAGAAAAGTCCAAAGAATAATACTGGCACTCAGAAATAAAGGTGATTGATGTTTTGTCCTATTGCCTTTGCTTATAAATACTTTAGTAATGACTGAAGGGTTACTAAAGTGTGTGGCCAGGAGCCTTCCTCCCGCAGGTTGCTCATGCCAGGCAGGCTGAAAGCTCCCAGCTGCACTGAGAAGACTCAGAGTCGGGCAAAAGAACAGCTGGACTAGAAACTCTGGGGACTCGAATCCCAGCTCAGCCAGTACCTCCCTGGACGGCTCTGAGCATATCCTTATCATAAAATGGCCACAGCTGTCCCAGGCCCTGCTACAGGGTGGTTATGAGGCATCGCTCACCCTTTACACGTGTCCTGATCTGTAGTTAGCAGGGTTTTATTTATTTATTTCCTTTAAAGATGTTATTTATTTATTTGATAGAGAAAGAGAGGGCAAGCGAACACGAGCGGTGGTAGGGGCAGTGGGAGAGAGAGAAGCCCGATGCGGGACCTGATCCCAAGATCCTGGGATTATGACCTGAGCCCAAGGCAGACACCCAACCAACTGACCACCCAGGCACCCAGCAGGGTTTTAAATACAGGCTTTTTGACAACTCCTGGCCCCACTGACTAGAACACTGAGTATTAGTACCTATACCTAGTACAAAAGGTAAGTGATCTGGATCCAGGGCTAGGAGATGTGGGTCTATGTCCTGGTTTGGCCATAACCTTGCATATGGCCTTGGGCAAGTCACTTAACCTGTCTGCTCTTAGGCTTAGCATCTTTCTGAGCCTCAGTCTTCTCCTCTGTAAAATGGGAGTGGCAAGTACCTCCAAGCCTTCTCCCAGGATACTGTATGTAAAAGTGCTTTGGGGACCATACCATGCTCCCCAGATGGGAGCATTGTGGCTGTCATCAGACGATGCTCGGTGCATTTGAACTGCCATTTGGCTGTATCATTCAGTGGAAATAGGGAACACTGGCCTTGTTGGCCGTGCCTGGGACACACCAGTCACGTGCTTGCCAACCAGGCAGCGCAGGCAAGAGAGGCTTAATCAGGAGAGGCTGAAATCAAGCCGTGGCCACAGAAGGGCCAGCTGAGTTCAGGTCCATGACCTCCTGCCACGGCAGGCCCTAGAATTATTAAAACTTGTCAGGTTCCTCTTCCCCTTTTCTAACAAGCATAAACACCTTTTTGGGGGCTTTCTGTGGGTATCAAACACCTGCACGAAACTAAAAGAAACATATCTGCTCACGCCCGAGGATTCTTGCCCCAAAGACAACCCCTTAGGAAGCTGGACTGTTCTGTTTTGTTTTTAGTTTTGGCACCATGCAGGCCAAGTGGAAGATTTTTCCCCTTTCTTTATCTTTTGGATCGGCAAGGGGAACATTTTAGCAGGGTTGAAGAGAGGAGACAAGGGAGCGTCCCTTTCCCCCTTGTGCTGCAAGCTCTGGGACCAAGCACAGAGGTTTGTGAAATGTTCTGAATTCCAGACTCAGCTAGAGAACTGAGTCCCACAGCATCTGGGGCGTGCCCTTTCTAGCTCACTCTTTCCTGAAGGACTGCCCCCACCCCTTGGCCACCTAGTAAGGCCGCCCCAAAGGCAAGTTGCTGGAGGCTGGGACTTTCTGCCAACATAAGCAGTCTGGAACAAGCAGAGATGCACCACGGCCACTGGACTGAGCTCCAAGTCTGTCCCCTGCACACAGAGGCCATAAGCCCTGCCTGCCATAGTCAGATGGAGACAGGGGCCTGGGATACTTGGGGACGCCAAAGTTCAGGCCTTCCTAGCTTGGAGGAGCAATGCCAACAGGGTTTGAGGATCTCCACCTTCCTCGTATCCTCCAACACATGAGACTGGAGGAAATATCTGCCCTACTTATAAGTCCCTGGAGCATGTCAGGAGTGACTTGTCATTTTCCCTGTGGTGAGAGCAGAGAGGGAGAGTGAACCCCCAAGGGAGCTCTTAGGATCCTTTCTTGCCTTGGAAATAAGATTCAGGCAGTCACTCTCTGCCTTTGAGCTGGCCTGGTAGGAGACGGACGGGATGGACTAGCCTGTCTGTCCAGACCCAGCCTGGCCTGCCTCTGAAAGGGCCAACAATGATAACCAAGGCCTCACTGGTTTTATCAACGACTCCGGGGACAGCCCTGTGATAATCACAGAGCTGTTCAGGGCCTGCCCACTACTGAGCACAACCTACTCCGGAGCCAAAACTTCCAACAAATTGAGGGTTTGACCTCCTGGAGGGAAAGCAGCCACCTGATTGTCTGAATTACAGATTTTTAATCTGCTACCTTAGCCACATGAGGAGAAAAGACAAATTTGCCTATGAGCCTACCCAGCTACAGAGACAACTTAACTCTGGGCTTAAAATAAAACAAAGGTTATTTGAAACTACTTTCACTGGGTTCTTTAAACAGGTTAATTTTTTTTTAAAGATTTATTTATTTGAGAGAGAGAGAGGGAGAAGTAGACTCCCCGCTGAGCAGGGAGCCCAACATGGGGCTCCATCCCAGGACCCCGGGATCACGACCTGAGCCGAAGGCAGACGCTTAACTGACTGAGCCACCCAGGCACCCAAAAACAGGTTAATTTTCAGTGACACCTGCAGTGAGTTGACAGATGACAAATTAGGAAAACAAATGACATGAAGTTAAGTGTTTTGATTGAAATTCTAAAAATGTGAGAATGCGTTTGCTGTGCAGATGTTGAACTCCGTGTTTTCCATCCAGTCCAAGGATTTTACGAGTTGCCTTTGTTGCTATTTAATCCGGAAGCGAAGTGGGCAGAACTGCATGTTCAAGTTGGCCTGCCTGCCAGTCGGCATTTGAGCTGCTTTTGACCGCAGACATACAATCTCTGATGGAATCTGGTTCTTGGACAACTCGGTGTGGGATGCTGGGACTTCCTTCCCACAGGCCTGTGTACTTACTGAGCCCTGAGCCAAAAGGGCAGCTATGGCAGCAGCTCAGCTCAGGGTGCAGGCCTGGGGATCCCTGGGGCTTCCCTCTGAGGTCCCTTGTTGGTTCCCTGGCCCCAGTCCTGCCTGCCTTTCAGTCCTTGCTTCTCAAAGTGTGGTCCGTGGACCAGCAGTATATAGCATTACCTTGGAGCTTGTTGGAAATTTGGAATCGTGGACCCCGTCCCAGACCAACAGGATCAGAATCTTCATTTTACCAGGAGAGCCAGGTGAACTGTATGCACATTAGTTTGGGAGTCACTGCTCTAAGAAGTGCTCCAGAGGGATTTCTGGAGCACAAATCCACCCCTGTCGTTGCTCATTCAGCATGCCCAACTGGGCCCTTCGCGGGAGGACCAGCTCTCCTGCTTCTTCTCCCCATAGCTCTCCACCCTCACTGGTGAAGTCTGAGTTCAAGCTCTGGCTCTGGCACTTCCTGGTCATACAACCCTACGCAGGGCATCTGACTTCTATGAGCCTCACTTTACTCATCTGTAAAATGGAGACAATGACAGCAATCACATGGGTCTGACGTAAGACAAGGAAATAACGGTGTGAGGACTGGGACTCTTCGGTCTTATTTCTTCCTTGGCCCCCACTCCCATGCATTCTGTTCACTGCTGGCATCTTTGTGAATGTACATTTTTAGGAATCACCCAGCAAGATCCATTGCCTTTGGAAGATACTATGTAGCACGGTGGCTAAGTAAGAGCGTGGGCAACGCAACCAGATGGGCCAGAGTTCAAATTTCGACTCTCTCTCTCTGAGCCTTGCTTTTCTCCTCTGTAAAATGGGGTTGACAGGAAAGTGATATGACAATCAAAAGAAGTAAGTAATGCCTGTGAAGTGTGTGGCACACAACACACAATCAGTGACAAATCTCGGTATTATTATTATTATTGTTACTACTATTACCCATCCCCGGTAGCACAGAGAAATGGTGGGAAGGGGTAAATGCGTAAATACCATGCAAATAAACTGGCACAGCCCCCACTCCGGAAAACAGTACGGGGTGTCCTCAAAAAGTTAAAAATAGAGGGGCTCCTGGGTGTCTCAGTCAGTTAAAGCCTCTGACTCTTGGTTGCAGCTCAGGTCATGATCTCAGGGTCGGGAGATTGAGCCCCACACGGGGCTCTGTGCTCAACAAGGAGTCTGCTTGTCCCTCTTCCCCTACTCCCCTCCATCCCCTGCTCTCCCTTTCTTATAAATAAATACAATCCTAAAAGAAAAGTTAAAAATAGAACTGCCCTACGATCCAGCAATTGCACCACTAGGTATTTGCCCAAAGACGACAAAAACACTAATTCGAAGGGATACATGCACCCCGACGTTCACAGCAGCATTGTGTACAATAGCCACATTATGGAAGCAGCCCAAGTGTCCATTGACTGATGAATGGATACACACAATGGAATATTATTCAGCCATAAAAAGAATGTAATCTTGCCATTTGCAATGACATGAATAGAACTAGAGAGTATACTACTAAGTGAAGTAAGTCAGCCAGAGAAAGACAAACACTATATGATTTCACTCGTACGTGGGATTTAGGAAACAAAACAAACCAGCTAAGGGAAAAAAGGAGAGAGAGAGGCAAACCAAGAAACAGACTCTCAACTATAGAGAACACACTGATGGTTACCAGAGGGGAGGAGTTAGGGGGATGGGCGAAATAGGTGATGGGGATTAAGGAGGGCACTTGTGATGGGCACCAGCTGATGCATGGAAGTATTGAATCACTGTTATAGACCTGAAACTAATATTACACTGTGTTAACTGGAATTTAAATAAAAACATAGGAAAAAAACCTACTACACCGTATATGAAAAAAATATCCTGCAAATATAAAGCATTATTAATGCTGACATTCCGTGTACTTATTTCAGACAGCCTTTGGCAGTCGAGTTAGTCCTGACAATTAGTGCTTCTCTCTCTGCCTACAGAGCATTGCTCTCTACATTACCCATGGTTGTCCTTGACCTGGCCCACCTGCTTTCTCTCAGCATATAGTCTGGCCCGGTCACTCACGCGGCTTAGCTTGCAATGGATGGTCGAGGAAAAGGGGCACAGCCTGCAGATCTACAGCAATGCTTTTCAATCTAGGCTGTGTTTGGAAGTGCCAGGGGTAGAGAGGGGGTGGGGGGAAGGACTTTAAAATCTACTGATGTCTGGGGCCCACCCACTGACATTCATTTGATTGATCTGAGGTGTGTCTAGGTTCTGGGACCCTTTAAGTCTTCCCAGGTGACTCTAATATGCAGCGGGAGTTGAGAGACACCTCTCTCATCTACAGGATGAGGAGGACAAGCTCTAGAAAACTCCCTCCTGGCTCACACACGGGGAATACCTTCTCTACTCTCTACCCCAAAAGGGGGCCCACGAGGAACGCTAATTTATTTCAAAAGCAAAGGCCTCCCCTCCCAGAAGCAATAAAACCTCAAATGGGCCCAGAGCCCAGTAATTGAATCCTTGATTGATGGGGATATTTTTGTTCTTTGTGAAAACCAACTAAAGCAGTTCAGCCTCAGGAGTTTAAGGAGCAGCTTTAAAGAGCCAGGCCCACCGCGTGTCCCTCTCGACTCACCTCTTAAACCCCCCAAGAGCACCCCGTGGCAGTGAAGTGTCCAGAGACCCAGCCTGAATCCACAGGTGCCCCATTTGCTGTGCAATCCAACTGACACTTCAGTTACTAAAGACAGACATCGTGGAGTGGTGTGTTTTGGGAAGTAGTTTCAACATTAAGGACTAAACATGAAAACCAAAAAAGATTTCCAATGGATCAGAACACCTGAGTCCCTGAGCCTCCCCTCCCCCCTGCCCCAATGATTTATTTCAACCCATGAGGAATTCTAGGCCCCAAAGGGGATCTATTTTTCAGGCTTTTGCAAAACGAACCGGGGAGCCCTCTGCCTACCCTGTTGACACAGGAGTTATGAGTGGCTCTCGAAGGCAGTTGGCCGTTGGTTGCTGGCTCACCTGTGGCTAGAGTGGCCTGACTGGGCAGGTGTGACCTGGGCCACAGGTGATGAGGAGGGGCAGGAGTTGAGATCATGGGGAGCGTTAGCATCGTGCCCAACTTTGCCAAGGAGCCCTATGCCTGGGACCAGTGATTCTCCCCTGGGCTATGGGCACAAAGCTCTGAACACCCATTCCCTTTCCCACATGCTAGAGATGTCCCTGCTGGGAATCTGCTGGGAGCCTGCTGGGCCCCTGGGCAGAGAAAAGGTCAAGCTGCTGCCCCCCCCCCATCCCCAAGCGTACCTATTGCTCATGCTCATTCCCTCGGATGCCCCCCCAGCTCCTGACTTCTGGGCAGACTCCCACTCAGCCTCCGAGACCCAGCCCAAAGCTTTCAGGCCCCATCAACCACGCCAACCTCTGGGCAGCTCCTTAAATACAGTTCCTCCATAAGTACCTGTGACTAGGGGCTGACTGGCATGTTGATCTCCTGTAACCACACAGTAATGAGGTCCACCCTTGATTTAATAGGACAATGACAGACATGCAGTTGGGAAGGACAGAGATGGGGGAGAGACAGAGAGATAAAGAGATAAAGAGAGACACAGACAGGAGACAGGGAGAGACAGATATATATATATATATATATAGAGAGAGAGAGAGAGAGAGAGAGACATCTTTTCCAGGGATTCTTACCAGTTCCTTCCTGAGCCAGGCTATAGCTTCGTCAATACTTTCAAAGCCTTCCAGCTTGCCGGTGGGCTGGGGCCCAGCGTCCTGGCTGGCACTCCCGTTGGGTGGGGGATGCTGCCTGGGCTCTCTCCTCGGGGATGAGGGCTCCTCCTCCCCATGCTCCCCCTGCTCAGCAGCTGGCCTCGGAAAGGGCCATGTCGGCTCCTCCAGCCTGGCCTGCCATTCCAAGTAGGAGGGCCTTCGGGTCTCCAGCCTCAGTTTCTCAGTGAGAGCCTTCAGGCTCCGGAGGTGGTCGTCGGGAGGCAGGGCTTCTCCTGCCGTCTCTTCTTGCCCACCTGCCACTTCTTCTACTTGGATCTGAGGCACAGACATTCTAGAGTCTGCTGGGGCAGCCGGGCATGGGAGGTGGTGGGGGGCAGTGTGCGAATCTTGGTGGGTGGCAAGGTTGGGTCCCACTCAGGAATGGTCTCATCCAGCTGGGGTCGGGGCTCCTGAGGGCATTGCTGGGATGTGAGCAGCTCCCGGAGCTGACGGGGACGGTGGATGAGCCACACGGAGTGCCCTCCAGAGCCGCTGTGGAGGCTCAGGATTTAAGATTCTTCTCGGAGTCCTGTGGGTGCCATGTTTCACAAAAGGGCAGGAACAGACAAGCGTCAGCAGGAATCTTTGGGGGCAGATTTGCCAAGAAGAGCTCTCAGTCCTGGAGGTGCGGGCGGATGGGGGGGGAAGCAGGACTCAGCTCCCTCCTCACGGGCAAGGGCAGGCGGGGAGAGGCTGCCAGCTGGTTGGAGGAGGCCCTGCAGGAAGGATGCAAATGATGTCAGTCCTAATCCCTCCCCTGGCAGGAGGCCTGCCACATTCCTGAGCTCCTCAGGAGGGGAAACTGAGGCTCAGAGAGGTTAGGTGACAGGGCTGCCTACTGCTCACTCAGGACGAGAAGTGAGGCGATTTCAAGTCTTAACGCAGAGAAGTTAATAATAAATCAATGCTCTGTACGGTGTTTCACCGTCTAACAAAATGAATTATCACATTCAGTCCCCAAGGCAAGTCTGTAAGTTACTTCTTTCTGTCCCCATTTTACATGCAAGGAACCTGAGGCTCTGCGAGTTTGAATGACTCACCAGAGAGCTCCTGGCAATTAGTGAGGACAAGGCTGAGTTGTCTGATTCTGAAGGGTCAGGTCTCTCCTCTGAGCGACAGCCAGCGAGCGACCTGTGGGTCCCCAGGCCGACACAGCTGGCCCCGCCCCACCCCGCCCCCCACAGCCCCTGTCCTCAGGCGCTGGCTCTTCCACTCTCAGCTTCTTCCTCCAAGAACACCACCTTACCTCACCTCTTCTGAGGAGGAAGCAAATAAACCTGCAACAGCTGAGGGAAGAGCTGACCTCCCTCAAGGAGGACTGTTAAACCGAGCAAGGATTGTGACTCACCGTTCTAGAAAGATGGTTCCCACATTTACCTAAAATGCCCGCACTGCAGCGCCTCATGGACAAGGGCGCGGCTCTCATCAGATTTGGCCTTCCCAACTCTGGGGAGGTGGTCTGAGCACAGGGTAAAGAAGGAACTCCGGGTCCGAGTGAGAGACCCCAACCTCCCAGCCACTTCCCTGCACCCACGGGGTCCAGGCAAGTGGAGATGGGCACATCAGAGTAAGGGACATTTGACTTGAACCAAGGAGAGAAGTCCTTGGTTCTCAGGGTGATCTTTAAAAACATGTGCTGAGGGCATGCAGAAAAAGAATAAATTCATGTGGAATAATGTCCAAGATAAAGCTAACACGAAGAAAACAAACAAGACATTCATAGTCTGGAGAGTGTGCTGTTGGTGTGGAAAGGGAGGAGAAGGGACAGATTTTTATTGACTTCCGTGAGCCTAAAAAGATCTCTGCAAGGAGAAAAACTAAAACTAAGAGTTCTGATTACTTGTTTGGGTGATGGGAACTGGGCACAGGGTGTTGGTGGACAGACATAGGAAGAGGCAGAGAGTTGGGCAGGGGCAAAATAAAAACATAGTCTCAGCGCCCCACGGAAGCTCTGGGGCTTTTCTCCCACCCAGCAATGGAGATGTTCAAGAAGAACAGACTGGGTGGCTCAGTCGGTTAAGCGTCCACCTTCGGTTCAGGTCCTGATCCCAGGATCCTGGGATTGAGTCCAGCATCAGGCTCCCTGCTCAGCGGGGAGTCTACTCCTCTCTCTCTCTCTCTCTCTGCCCCTGCTCACGCTCTCTTCCTCTCCTTTGTCTGTCTTTCAAATAAATAAAATTTGGGGGCACCTGGGTGGCTCCATCATTTAGGTGTCTTCCTTCAGGTCAGGGTATCCTGAGATCGAGCCCCATGTTGGGCTCCCTGCTCAGCAGGGAGTCTGCTTCTCCCTCTGCCCCTCTCACCCCATTTGTGCTTGCTCTCTCTCTCTCAAATAAATAAAATCTTAAAAAAGAAGAAGAAGAAGAAGAAGAAGAAGAAGAAGAAGAAGAAGAACAGAGCTTGCTGTTTTTTTGGACTGTTTCTATAATCCCTGCCTGCAACTCGATCTGACCAAAGGAAGTCTGGCTGTCTTCCCCATGCTCTGAGCCTGGCCCATTTGGGGGCATCCCTGAGGAATGAGGAGGAATATTCTATCCCAACCAATGGCAGAGAAACCTAGTTCTCACCTCTAGCCACCCAGATGGGAATCCTCAGAGGAACTTCCACAAAAATGAATTTTCAGGCTCCACTCCCAGGGGTTCTGATTCAATTAATGTGGGGCAGCACTCGGCCATCAGGGTGTTTTTAAAGCCCCCCAGGGGATGTGAGTGAGCGGCCAGGACTGGGAACCACTGGTCTTGAGCTAGAAACCCTAGACTAGGGATCAGATGGCCAAACTGTAGGTGCTGTCAGGCTTGCTGAGCCTCAGTTTCCTTGTCTATAAAATGGGGGTGATAATACCAACCTCCTAGGTTTGGGGGATTGGCAGAACTAAGGTTCGTACACACTTTCTGCAGGTTTAGGATGCTTTGCAAATGCTGGGTGTTCTCAGGAGGGGCTTCCTGCGCAGTTCCAAGGTCCCACAGGCTTCTTTAGAATCTCTCAGAATCTAGAGACCTATTAGCAGCCCCTCCCAGGCGCTGGAGGCCTCTTTGCAGAATGTTTTGAGTGTGCCTCAGGGTGGCTCTACCTTACAGGATTCTTTCCCCCCCAGACAAGGGAGCTCTGATGGTTTCCAGTGAAGCTTTGTGGAGAGGATCTAATCGCAGACAAACCGTAAGTAATGCTCCCTTCACACCGCAGTTGTGTGAGCAGATGACACGGACTGTTCTCTCCCTGAGCTGCACACTTCACTGCAGAAGGCAGGGGCAGCTGTGGCTGGAGGGAGAACCTGTTAGGGAAGGGTCTTCCCTTTGGAGTGGGAAAGAGCTATGACTCCAGGACTTTATGAGGCTGCCTCCAAGGGTAGGGGGAGTTTATTTTAATTGGCGGTTTCTAAAGCAATCCAGAGAAGGCCTGTGAAGACGGTGTCAGAAGGACTTGGAGGCATTAACAGGAGCGCCAATGCACTGTGAGTCAGCTAATGATGATCCTTTGATCTGCTAAGCTTAGGGAGTGTGTGAAAGAACCCGTGTACACATCCTCTCTCTCAAGCCTCCCAGTGGCCCCGAGGAGCAGGTGGGATCACCCCATTTCACAAATGAGAAAATCAAGGTTGGGAGGGGTGAAGTGAGTCACCCCTGACCACAGACAGGTGCCGGCAGCCGGATCTGGGTACAGTCTTTGGACTCTGGCTGGCCTCTGTCTACTCCAGAGGTTAGACCCCCTGCCAAGGGCGCCCCGTTCTGTGATCTCGGACATGTCGCTTCTCGACCACTCTGTGCCTCTGTGTCCTCTTCTAAGGAGAGGAGATAACCAGGATTGTCTACAGAATTTGCTGGGCTCGGCGCAAAATGAAATTGCAGAGCTCCTTGTGGAAAAGTATTAAGAATTTCAAGATGGCAACTGCAGAGCATTTCTGCAGGCACGGGGCCCAGTGGGGCTGCCCAGGCCCCTCGCTCATGAAGCCGGCCCTGATGGTAATAATATCAGCTTCATGAGCCATTTCAAGGATTGAAGTAACAAATATCGAGCCCTTCCCATGGTGCCTGCTCTATGGTAAGCCCTAGACAAAGTTATACTTTAAAACTATTATTCTTAAGATGATGAAACCTATCAGTGCTACATCAGTCATGTGACCAGATAAACTACTCTGTGCTGCACTGAGCAGTCACCCCGTTCATCCCAGACCTGCTGGGTGGCCTGAGCCACTACCTGCACCCTGCATCCTTCCCTCAAAGCTGACTGAGATGACGTCGATTGGCCCCAACTCCCCCCAGATGTTCAAGTCTCCCCCTCAGAGTCTCATCATGCAGCGGTGACTAGCAGGTCTGCCACAGGAAGGAGAAGAAAAGCCCAGCTTGGAAAACACCACTCTCCATAGCCCCACTCCCTTCGCTCCCTGCTCCTATTCTAAACACCCCTGTCCACAGCTCAGGGCCCCAGGAGTGACCATCTTTGACAGTGTGTTATCCACATGGTAAGAGCAAAGGCAGGGGGCTGAATGCCTCAGCTCTGGCCCCAGATGTGCTCCCCAGAAACCCAGTGCTGGGGCTCAGCTCTCTCCTCTCAGCCTCCGTTTCCTCCTCTGTACAAAGGGGCTTCCTACCCCAACCCGCCTCATGAGGATGCTGGGAGGATCAGCTGGAAATCTGGTGCATGAAAGCTCTCTGCAACCTTTGAAGATCTGTACCCACCTGAGGATTATTATTAGCATCAAGGCATGTGTCGGGTGTGGAGCACCCTGAGTCAGGGACTCTCCCCTTGAGGTGTGTGGTCACCTGTAGCAGGCAGGGACGGAGTCCTAGACTGCTTCCCACGGCCCCCAGCACATGCAGGTGGTGTGGATTTGCTGAAACAGGACCCGTTCTCCATTCTCCTGGTCCTCAGATGGTGTCCCGGGGATCGCTGCCCCTCTGGATGCCCTGGTGCTCAAGAGCCCCTGTGGAGTTGCTCCCCCTCCCCTCCAGCTAGGCTGCCAGGAGCTGAGCTGGAATGTCACGACTCAGGTCACCACAGGGATGTGGGCACTTAGTGGGCACTCAGCTGGGTGCAGGGAGCAGAAGCCAGCCCTGGACGGCTCCCTGGTCTGAAAGAGCAGTAGAGACTTCCCTTTCCTCTGCACAAACCGGGGATTTGGGAGCACAGGCGCTGGGAGGAAGAGCCCTCCAACACCTGGGCAAAGGGGCTTGCTTTATATCTAACCTAAGTCCTTCCTGCTGCTGGGGAACACATTTTCTCTCCCTCTGAGCCTTGCAAAGGTGGACAGCCTGGGGAGGAAAGCTAAAGGATGCTGGTAGAACCAGGCACCCAGAAAAACAAGGTCAGACCCTAATCCCACCAGGCCCAGGCATGCTCTGCCAGGCGGGCCACCCGGCTGCCGGGGGACGTGAAATTTCCCGCAACAGAAGACAAGCCTCAGGGGCGCATCCACCTCATTGTGGTAGAGACAAGCCAGCGCCCGGGGACCTGCGCTGCCTGGGAGGACTGCTGCTCGAACACGTTCCTGGCTCACTCCAGCCCACGGTTGCTTCAGGGAAGGCAGCTGTGCCAGCCATGAGCTAACTCCCGGGCTGCTGGAGGAGCCAGGTGGGTGCAGCTCAGTCATCCGGCCAATTATGCCCTGTGTCATCATAACCTAGTCTGTTCACTTGGACCACTTTCAAACCCACTTCCATGGGTTTGGGCTCCACGGAGGGCAGGGGAGCCCTGCAGCGGCTGCTAACCCAGTCTCTCTGTCTCTCCCTGTCTCTGTCTCTCTCAAGGGTGAAGGTAGCATGAAGATGAGCCCGTTCCCTGACTGCACTCACTCCCTATTGCTCTACATTCTAAGACACTCGAAAGCCACCCTCGCCCTGTTTGGATCCCCAGGCTCGTGCCTGCTCCCTGCCGTCTGGGGTTCCTTGCTAGAACTGTTTCATTTCTTCTCCACAGTATGCAATTTCCCCACCGCTCCTGTCCCATGGAGCAGCACGCTCTCTCACCCCCTCGGGGCTTTGCACAAACTGTTCCCTCTGCCTGGAACACCCTTCCCTCCCTCTACCCCTCATTTCCCAGGGGGTTCCTTTTTCAGGAAGTGTTCCTTGACTCGCCCTAGCTGCGTGTGCCTGGGATGCAAGGAGAGCACATCAGAGAAACAATTATCTCATCACAACAACATTAGCTGATTCTTACTCAGAGCGGACCACGCCAGGCATTGTTCGAGCAGCGTTGCATGTACCAACACATAAGTCCTCACAACAACCCTACAAGGCAAGTAGTGCTGTATCCATTGCACAGATGAGGAGACTGAGAGACACAGAGAGGCTGAGTAGCAGAACTAATGAATGGGAAAGCGGGGATCTCACCTCTGCTGTCCCGCTCCGGGCTGGCTTGTCAACCCCTGGGCTTACCGGCCCTCTCAAGCCATAGCACTGCTACAAGGAACTTTCCTGATGCTTCCTTTACCAGACTCTGAGCTTCATGAGGGTGAGAACACGCAGCACTTAGCACCGTGCTGCTCTCTCTAAACGTCTGTAGAATGAACGAGCAAATAGAACAGATTCCCCCCTGGGCCTCCTCCCCGTGCACTGTGGCCTGTGCTCGCTCCAGTCTGAGCCGGTCCGGACAGGCTCACAGAAGCCGAGGCGACCTGGTCCCCTCACCACCTGTCCTCATGAGACCTGCCCTGACCTCAGAGTCCCAAACACAGGCTGTCAGGCCCTAGGAAGACAGGAATAGCCCCGTCCTGCTTCAAGTGCCAGGACTGGGAGCTGGTGCACCGGGCCATCCAGCATCACCGCTACAGCTGGAGAACCTCCTCTATGTCCAGCATCGTGAGGTACTTTCCACCCCGTGTCCTTTCTCTCTTCTGGAAAGAGCATTTGTCTGTGTGCTTCCTGTTGAGTAAGGGACAGGTGGGGCTAGGTAGGGAGAGATAGGTAGGGGGCTAGGTGATCAGGCTCACCAAAAATCCCAGAAATGCTGAGGAGTAACAGAACCAGAGATAAGGGAACAGAACCACACCACCTCGTCTGTCTTAACCAGCAGAGCCGAGAGAGTCAAAGGAGAAGTAATCATGGCGCTATCAGGGGTGACATCAAGAAGATTCAAGTGCCTGGCCAGTGTTCTATAAGAGACAGACCGTAAAAGCCCTCAGGGGTCCCTATTCAGGTCCCCTCTCACTCTTAGGGAGCTTTTTTCTTTCCTTTCTGTTCTCACCTTCACTGAATAAACTTTCCCTTCACTTCACCCTTTTGTGTCTGTGAGACTCATTCTTCGACTCGGTGAGACAAGAACCCTGAAACCCTTTCAAGACGGGCATGCCTTCTCGGTCCCGAGTAGATGGTCACATGACCCCAGCTGGGCCAATCAGAGTCCTCCTAGGTTTCTGTACCAGAATTATCCAGAAACCAGCCATGTTCCATGCAGACCTGGGGCTCCTGGGGGCCATCTTGGTCACCGCAGGGAGAAACTGTGTTTCTGATGTTTATAACCAACATAAGCATGTGTTGGACAGAGAATATAAAATAACACAGTGGATATTTGTTGCCATTTGTCTTGTTTGTTTACCATACACTGCTTTCAGGGGGCTCTTCATCTTGTGCTGGACAGCAGGCTGGGTACCTCTCCTCTGAGCAGAGAGGATCAGATCCTCCCTCCTTCCTGTCCCACGCCCTGACACCCAGGTGAGAGCATGCGACTTGAGCTTGGCCAGTCAGACGCTCAGGCCCAGGCCTCAGAATGTGGGGTGTGAGGCGCCTGCGTGGCTCAGTCGTTTAAGCGTCTGCCTCCAGCTCAGGTCATGATCCCGGGGTCCTGGGATCGAGCCCCTGTTTTTCCCTCTCCCTCTGCCTGCTGCTCCCCCTGCTTGTGATCTCTCTGTCAAATAAATAAATAAAATCTTGAAGAAAAAAAAAAGAATGTGGTGTGCATGAGGCCCAGAAGCAGAAATGGTTAGGATTCATTTGTGGCCACATGAGCCTTGGAGGCAGATGTGAAGTGCAGGGGAGGTGGCATTATCTTAGCCAGATCATCCCTGCTAAAGGGCTGTTGGAGGACGTGATATATAATAAGAAATATAGATTTGGTTTCCAACCCCAGTTTCTGAGACAGAACTCCTGTAACCCTTGGAATGTCCTAAGTGATGAGAGCAGTAAGAATATTTCTTGTTGCAATGTCTGGGTTTTGTCTCTAGTTCTTGAAATAGCTCTAGAGCCAGAGAGGTGAAAGGAGTGTCTTACTATTCATAACAAGCCCCTTTCAACCGCACCTGAGTTTATGTTAATGAGGGGACTCACTTGAAAGCCCACTCTGTGATGAGAAGGTTGGAACTTGCAGCCGCGCCCCTGCCCTAGGAGGCAGCGGGGGGAGAGGGGCTGGAGATTGAGTGGATCGCAAATAGCTAATGATTTGATCAATCGTGCCTATGTAATGAGCCTCCATGAAAACCCTACCCAAAGGGGTTCAGAGAGCTTCTGTGTTGGTGCACACATGGAAATTCTGGGAGGGTGGCGCACCTGGAGAGGGCATGTGAGTTCTGCACCCCTTCCTCCCACCTTGCCCTATGTACCCCTTCATTGGCAGGTGAATGAAAGTAAATGCTTCCTGAGTTTTGTGAGCCATTCTAGCAAACTGGTGAATCAGAGGAGGGGGTTGGGGTCAATTCCCAATGTATTAGCCAGTAGATCAGAGGTACCAGTGACAAGCTGGGACCTGTAGTTGGCGTGGGAAGCGGGGACAGTCTGCGGGACTGACCACTTGCGCGATCTGACACTGACTTTAGCTCGATGGTGTCAAAATTGAGGGAGCTCATGGGACACGCAGTTGGCATCTGCAGAGAGCCAGAGGGCTGTTTGGTGTGGAAAAATCACACATCTGGTGTCAGAAGTGTTTTGGGGAGTACTGTGTGAGTAAAAACCTAGCACCCCACGGAGTCGGTCTCAGACAAACCATTTAATTCACAGGGCCTTGCCTCCCACTCTTTGTTTTCTGGAGCTGCCTTGGTTCTGCCTGTTTTCTCCTTTGGGTCTCTACCTCCCGCCAATTCTGTGAACTCCTTACAGCAACACTGTTTTCTGATGGTTAGACCAAGAGCCCCAGCTGAAAGGAGAGGGGGATGTATAATTCATCTGGGGAGACAGAATCCATCCCTGAGGGCTCAGCAGTATCCTAAAACAGCATGCCATCCAAAACACTCTCCCCTCCCCACATTTCCACGTGCCCCTGAGAGGCGGGTGGGGCCCCCTCCAGCTGAGAATCACAGGGCCCCCCCCTTTTGAAAGTGGGGTTGTTGCAGTGTCCACCCTGCAGAGGTAGAGGAGGATGAGAAGAGAGAGTGAGGGGAAAGGGCTTGGCGGACTATCATGCATCTTATAAACTTTAATTCAGGGCAGCTCAAGCCACAACTCACACCTGAATTTTTTTCTTTCCTTTTCTAAAGCAACTAATTTTTTTTTCCCCAGGAGGTCTGGGGCGTGGAGGCAGAGCTTTGACAAGGCGGCTTTTCCAACCAGGTTTAATCATAAACCCACAATGCTTATCTTAAATGGGGCGGGGGGGGGGGAGGGTAGGGAGGAGAGACTCAGGCCTGACCTCCGGTGGTGGCCGATACAGGCTGTGAATTTCTAGTGCGTGCTCTGCACACTGGCTCGAGTCCTCATGACCCGGGCTGAGAGGCCGGGGGACACAGCCCTGCGCCTTACAGGGCTGCCCAAAGGAGCCAGGGAGCTTGGAGGAGCTGCCAGAAAGTGGGTTTTCTCTCCTGTCAGAGGTTGCCATGGTGACTGAAGCAGGAGGGGACACCCGCTGGTCTGGCCCTACATAGCTCATCTTTATTCCACGTCTTGGTCTGAGCCGGTGTCGGGAGGGAGCTCCTGAGATGGGGGAATGACATCTTGCAGAGACTGGACCCTAGTGGGGGTGAACTGCACTGGGACAGTGTGTGTGTGTGTGTGTGTGTGTGTGTGTGTGTGTGTGTGTGTGTGTGTGTGTGTGTGTGTGGTGGGTTACACTGTTGCATGTGTGCTCTAGGTGTGTGGTGGGGGATAATAGTAAGGGAAGGGGGATGGTACCAGGGTTGTGCATGTCGGTGGGATCTTCCTCAAATGCCCCCCCAAGATCTACAGACCTCAGGGGACAGCCCACCTGCAACGGCCGCATGCTGCCCCCCTAGAAGAACCCTTCATTTCCCACTTCCTGGAAATCATCTCTGCTGCCTGGATGACTCCTCCTGGCAGCAAGTCACTGTGAGAATCCAGCCATTTCGTCTAAGGGTCCGAGACGCTGCTGCCTGCCCTCAAGCCTCGGCTCGGTCGGCTGACTGATTGCAGGCACCCACTTCACGCATTTCTGCTCAGATGTCCCTTCCACACGGAGACCGGCTCTGACCATCGTGCCGAGATATCCTCCCTCGTTTTACTCTGTAGCTGCTATCACTCACCATACAACTATGATATTATATGTTATTTGTTTACTTGTTTATGGTGTGTTTCACCCCCTAGAACGTAAGCTCCGCGAGGGCAGTGATGTTCTCTTGCTCATTCCTGTGACCCTAGCACTCAGAACACAGTAGGTTCTCAGTAACCTTGTTGAATGGATGAATGGCCTGTCTGGGACCTCCCTGCTCCTTACAAAGACTAAAGCTCTGCTTTCAAGCTCAGCTAAGGGGTTGCTTCCACTCAAAAGGCCTCAAGGATGCCTCGCCCGCCAGGTCATTCTTTGAATTCCCCCCGGGACTGGCCTCCATCATGCTCACCACACATTTGCCTGTTCGACACTCCTCAGGGAGTGTTCTGCCTCCCTGACCAGACGTCTAGCTCCTCAATAGGAAGAGCATTGCTTTCTCTTGCGTCCCGAACACAAGGCTCTACAAACAGTAGATGCTCAATAAATGCTGACACGGCAATGCCGTGAATTAGTGAACACATTCCAGCTGGAGTAGTTCTACCTCTGAATCTGCCCGGCAGAAGACCTCCTGCAAGTTCATAGGTAAGACTTTCAAGGTCAGAATGAGTCTGAGTTGGGAAGTGGGGTGGCTTGGGGGGGGCTGGCCTCAACTTGATGTTTTATCCTTCCTCCATAACCTCATGTTTGAATATGACCAAATCTTGGAGCATACTTCAAACACCACCTCATTCTACAGCCTTCTGTGTTCTTTCCAAATAGAACCGATTGCTTCTTCCCCTAACAAATTTTTTTTAGGGCTTTTCTGCACCAACTAGTCTAGGTATTGGCCACTTCTCTCCTTGGATCACATTAGTTAGTTACATTTGTGATGTACCCGTTAGGTGGACAGATACCTTCAGCATCCCTTCTGTGAGGCCTATCCCAGTGTCATTTCAGTGTTCAGAAGGGACTGTGAGTCCTAGCTCCCTGCCCATCACCCCCACCCCCAGGGACGTTCACGTGACCCAGACTTAAACATTTGTTTTAGCCCTTACTCTGGCAAGAGTAACTGGTCCAGTGGATGTGTGCACAGCCAGGCAAGTCCAGTCTGAATATTTTCATGGGATTTAAATATAGGCATCTGAAGAAACAAGGTAGCTTTTCAGCCTGGAATTTCCAGGATGCATCTTTCTCAGCCTCATGGAGAAAACTCATTTACATTGAGAAGGAATAAGCCTTTAGGAAGGAGAACCAAAAGAGAGGCAGAGATAGAGACAGGTCAACATATTCAGAGCCATTGGATCCAACAGTGCCCAAAGACAGAAACTCCCCACTTCTGTGCACTAATACATTCTCTCCTTTGCTTGGACTAATTTAAGCTGGACTTCTGTCCCCTGTCATCAAGAGGGGCCCAAGTCACCTCCCTGTACTAACTGTGGGATCTGTCTAGGAACAGTCTGATTCCAATTCTTCCCCATACTTCTTATAGCTACTTGTTTGGTAACACCAGTTCAATTTTAACACATATTTTTGGTATAAATAAAGGAATATATAAATGGCCATTTCCTCTCTGACTGAGTACATCACCAGTTCAATTTCAACACATATTTTCGGTAAAAATAAAAGAAATATATAAATGGCCATTTCCTCTGATTGAATACAGGAATAAAAATACAAAATCCTAGAATCAAGAGGAAGAGGGGAAGAGAAGCATTTTCTAGTGGCTACCGTGGGCCAAGCACAGTGCAAACGTCTAGTTGAACCCTCGAAATGGCCCTGAGATACGAATTGTATTCTCCCTGCCTGACAGGTCATATACAGGTGAGTGAAGAAACCACCATTTGAGCCCAAGTTTTCCCAACTCCACCATTGTGACCACGCCCCCAAATAGCTTCATTTGTAGAAAATAACAGGACACACGCTTTAGAGTATTTCAGTGTTTTAAAGCCCAGGTTCTTAGGAATCCCAGGGGCAAATAATGCCATTTAAATAGTCTTATGGCAATGCTTCATTTTCCTTTTAAACTGATCTGGGCAGTCGAGGAGGATGAGACCCAAGCAGCTAGACTCAAGTGCACCCCCCCGCCCCCCGCCGCCACCCCTTGACACTGGGAAGCCAAACTGCTGCAGCATGAGGGTCTCTCTCATGGGCTAGAGCCCGCCTTCCAGGGCAGGGCCTGGCAAGTGAGGGGACCCGAGCCTCACTCAGGACAGTTCTGCCGTTCCTGACTGCGATACCCTCCTGGACAAGTCACATGACTTCCTGGAATGTGAGTGATGCGCCTGGCATGGGAGACAGAGCTCATTTCTTTTGACCATGGTGTTGCTGTTGGGGGCCTGGTGGCTCCCAGGCCCGTCCCAGGGGCAGCTGGGATGCCCAGACCTGAGACTGCCGACGTGGGGGGATGAGCTGTTGGAGGTGAGGCCCGGTCTGGGATCCCGGGAGGTGCAGGGAGGCTCAGTGGGCTGAGTTCCTTACTCCCCTGGACTTTCCTGCTCCAGGCAACCCCAGACAGCCTCCCAGCCAGGGTCCCAGCCCTGCTGCTGGTAGATGGGAATGAGACAGCCATTTGCAGCAGACCCAGTGCAGGGTGGGAGACAAAAGAGCCCCTCGCCTGAGAGTCAGCTTCAGGGACCCTGTCCCAACCCGAGCGACTGAGGCGACTTACTTCCCCTCTCAGGGCTTCTGCTTCTCCCCTGCAAAATGTGCAATGTGGGTGCAGTGGCCTCTGCACTTCCTTCCACCTTGACACTCGCAGAGTCTAGACCACAGCAGCCGGTGGGTGGTCACCATGTCCCCGAGCTGCACCCATGAGAGTAGGGGGGCAGAGGAACCCACTTACCCACACTGCCCCGGGGGGTGTCTCCCGGTGAAGCTCGGTTTCCAGCGTCCACTGCTAATGGTTGTTACCTTCACTTATCATTCAGAGCTTCTGTTTCCACACCTGGAATAGCAAGAAATATCATAATGATTTCGAAATCACCCTGTACACAAAAGTTCACAAGTTTTTCCCCATGCACTATGGTCTGGGCTGGAGAGGCCTTCCTGAGATTTCAACCACAGACAAACTGCATACCAGAGACGTCTCGAGACTCGCCTGGGGTCACACAGCTTCATTAGTGGGGTTGTCTGGGCTCGGATTCCTCTTCTGACTCCAAGTTGAGCTTTTGCTGTCTAGAATACCTGGAAACCTTGCTTCATTCCACTGGGATGTTGTGAGACAAGATTCTATAAAAAACCCTTGTTCAGACCTTTGCACATTCAAAGTGCTCGGCCCGTGCTGAATAATTGATGGGCTCTGCTCTGGGGTGCTCAGTGCAGACGCACAGGCCTCCTGCCACACAGGAGGGCTGGGAACGTGGAAACCTTTCCTATCGTTTTGCCCAGTGAAAGAAGTTGCTCAGAAAATCACCAAGAAAGAGTTGTGCTCCCTGTTGCTGCGGGGAGAGGCTCCGGCTCCTCGGCCCTGCAGATCTAATTTACTGCCTCACTGAAAGGAGAGGAGAAAGCACAGGGCTGCTGCAGGGAGGGGGCTGCTGGGCCGCCCAGGGTCAAGGCTACAGTGTCCCCTCCAAGGCTGCGAGGCCCTGGGAAAGGGCTGCTCTGCTCTGACAGGCAGGGAGAAAGGTGCCTGAGAATCCTCAAGTCCGGTGAGGGAGGAGGGGTGCGGGAGGAAGGGGGGAAGGGGCCATGGGAAATGCAGAGTCTGAAGCAGGGGCCCTCCTCCAGGGAAAGCCAGAGGAGGCAGAGACGCCCAGGCGGGGACTCAGGTAGCCCGTTGCCGCCCCAGCCCACTGCTGCATGTGACCACAGCACTTTTCTGGCCAAAGGCCATGGCATTGGGGATTACGGGGTAGAAAGCGGACACAGAGTGGCCTTTAAAGCAATTTGCAGAGATCAAAGTAGAACGCAGTTCAAGCGGGTGTTCTGGCTGTAAAAGTAGGGAACACTTCACAGCTGACTGAAAATCAGGGTGCCATTTCACAGCTAAGGGCGCTGGGGTGTACATCGTCCCCCTGTGGGGTTCGGTCCACCAAAGCGTCTCCCAACGAGGATGTGTCTCAGCCCCTACACAAGGCAGATCTAGAACTATCCAAATCCACAGGATAATTGGCTTCAACTTCAAATAAGCTGAATCAACGAAGTCCAGCTCAAATGGGAATTTGTTTTGATGATGGGCTTTCTATTTTGCTCTGCATTACAAGTTCCAAAGCCTAATGGTTTAGCAAGGACTTCCTAAGAAGTTTCATGGTGTGCTCTGTGCTTAGGCAAGTCACTTCACTTTCATACTCTGTCTGGGTGTGCTGACCTCTCCAGGGATTGAAGGGCCCTTAGAGTTTCCCTGTGTTTGGGCAGGGCCTGTCCGTCCTCAGGAGCTGGGGATGGAGGGCGGGGGTGGTTCAAGCCTGAACTCAGCCTGCCTAGCAATGTCCAGCGCTGCCTGCAGCTAACCCGAGGGGTAGGACTGTGCCCACACTGGGGTTTGGAGGGAACAGTTGGCTCAGGCAGAACAGAAAGTGGGATGTGTGACCTTTCTCCCCATTCATGTCAACTTGAGCTGTGCGTAGCTGAGGGTAGGAATCAGTAGCAGAAGAAAGAGATAGAGCAGGTTAGGGATGGTGCAGGGCTGAGTGTTGGAGGACAGGGGTTGATAGCCCAGTCCCACCACTTACTAATTCTACCACCTTGGGTAATTGATTTAACCCTCTAGGCCTCAAGTTCCTCATCCATGAAATGGGGTTCATACTACCTCAAAGCTTTGGAAGGTCCCAATGAGACAGAGTGTACGTGAATTCTTAGTCACGCCTCTAGAAGGACTATCCCCTCTCATCCATGACAACGCTTGGCTGGGCCTCTCCTTGGCCTATCAAAGGGCGGAACGGCTGCCAAACCGTTCAAGTTAGCTCATGTATGTCTGTATGCTCCAGAATGCTCAGAACATCACTTTCCTGTCAGCTCAGTACTCTGGGTTGCTCCAATGGTCTTTTCTAACCTGCAACCCTGATCAGACTGCACACTTCTTGAGGGCAAGACCATTGTCTTATCTGTGATACAATGTCTACGAATGATCTTAAAACCCTTCTGTGTGGTTTCATTAGGCTAGCTGCAACAAGGGTGCATTCAAATCGGGACTCCCACTTCTGGCCAGCAGCCTCAGGCAGAGGGTCTGCGCTCCAGAGGGGGCTATGGCAGGTGCTTTGGTTGTCTTTCTCTCTGCTCAACACCAGGCATTTGATAATTTACAGAGTAAGTGTTAGAAATGCATTCTCCTTGGTGAAAACAGAGGTATTCAAGATATGTGGGTTGGCCAGAATTACCTGAGGCATTCTTGACCTGGAAAGGCAGGGTGAAAGAATCTAGTGAGCCCTCAGGGGAGGGGTGGTCAGGACACCTAGAGAGACAGATGGCTGCGACCTCACCGAGTCCACAGAACAAGCTGTATAAATTCTGCCGGGCCTGTCTGCAAATAGTTGTTCAAAAATTGTCTACATAGGGGCGCCGGGGTGGCTCAGTCGATTAAGTGTCTGCCTTCGGCTCAGGTCATGATCCCAGGGTCCTGGGATGAAGCCCCATGTCAGGCTCTGAGCTCAGTGGGTGTCTGCTTCTCCCTCTCCCTCTGCCTCTCCCCCTGCTTGTGCTCTCTCTCAAATGAATAAATAAAATCTTTAAAAAAAATGTCTACATATGTGGCAGAATGTGGTCTGAGGCTTGCTTTCATCCAACCTGCTAACGAGGTTCACCTTCACCTTCCTCAGTGTTTGCAGTGGTTGCCCTCCAGCAAATAAATGGACAACAACCCAGCCAAACCCTAGAATCATGACCGAACGGTGTCAGTGCTCAAAGGACTGAGGACGTAGTGTCACTTTTCACTTTATGGGGGTGAGGGGAGGGGGACAGTCAGGGCTCCGAGAGTCCTCCCAGGCAAGGATCCTGACCCAGGACTCATCACCCTGAGAGTTCCCTGGCCTCTGGGCCCTAAGTGCCCGGCATACGCTCAGAGGCTCTGTTGGCTTCCTGGAATGAGGAAATGCTGCTCGGCCTTCAGTAAGCCCTGAAACTGTGGCCACAGTGGAGGCCACTGTCTGGGCCCATTATGTACCCGGAAAACCAGCTCTGAGCTGGGCCTTTCCTTCGAGGTCTCAAGGGACAAGCCCTACGAGGAAGTCTTTTTGGGACCCATTACTACTCCCACAATTAGATCAGATTCTGGGTGTGTGTGTGTGGGGGGGGGTAATTTCTGGCCATATTGGAGAGATTGTCTTGATGAAACGGCGCTCAGGCTGTACCCCGGATAAGCTGAACCCTGGCCCCTTCTTGGGGCTCTGCAGAGGCTGCTGGGCAGGGGTCCTGGGGTGAGGAGGCCCCTGATGCTGGAGTGCTCGCTACTCCTCTACCCCTTGAGATGAGAGCCCTTCCTCTAGGAGCGGTGGCCACAGGGAGGTGGGCAGCTGCCCTATGAGCTCCCTTCTCTAAAGGCTTTTCCTGGATGGGTGCTGTTGCAGGATCGGGGAGCATTCAGGAGGAAAGCAGATGGTGTGGGGAGTGCAAGCCTCTAACCTCTCCTCTTGCCCACCTTCTTTCTCCCTTTCTTTCCTTTCTCTCCCACACTTCTCCAGAGAGAAACGGGGGTGGCGGGGTAGCTCTGGGCTTTCACACACCAGGGCAACTGTGCTGACCATGGAGAAGCTGACATTTGCAGCCTTCCAAACTCATGTTGGCAACTCAACCCTCTAGGGCAGCCCAAACTCTACAGGCTGATTGCCAAGTTCCTGGCTAAACCCCTTTCCAACCTCCTGGCTCATCCTCCCTGCTCCCACCCTCTCTGTAGCCCCTCCCTGTGCCTTTGAGGTGGGCCTGAGCACTGCTTCAGAATTTGCCCTTTCCTTCCTTTCTCCTCACCCCAATCCACATCCCAGGGTACATTTGCATATTGAGAGCCATCCAGGCTAATCCCAGGAGATTTCCAATTAGTAAGAACTCCCTCAACCATGTTCAATAAACCAGGGAGCAAACCGTTCAGCTTATCATTCATCTTCCAGCTTTCCACGTAGCTCAACACCCCCGTTAAGCCAAGGGTCAGTTAGAGCATAGCTGCCAGAGGGGTCTGAAAATTCCAGATGCTTGTGTGGGGCACAGGAGTTTTCCACTAGCCAAATTTACCTAGAGAAAACCACCCGAGTGTGTGGGGAGCCTCACAAGCAGTTTCTTCCCCCTTGGCGAGAGGGGGAAGAGAGAGCGAGAGGGGGAAGAGAGAGAGGGGGAAGAGAGAGAGAGACCCACAGAGAGGGCTCTGTGGGTCTCTCTCGGCAGACAGTTAGGCATTGCCTTAATTTACTTCCCTGCCAGAGTCCTTTTTTGGAGGGAGGCCAAGCTGGTAGATACGGAAACGGGACTATTCATCTTGTGGAAATCCATGGGTGTATTTGGGAGGACAAGACAGGAACAAGTGCATGAAAAGTTGGGGGACTTCGGGTGGGCAGGGAGGAGAAGGGGGTGAGGGAGAACCCCTCTCTCCACTTCAGGCAAGCACCGATGAAGTGAGCCAGGCTGGACTGCAGAGCCTTTCAGGCTCCTGATGCAAGAAATGAATTTCTGGGCTCCATAAGGTCCCTCAGGATGGTAAGGGACGGTCCCCGGACACAGGATGAGCCCTGCCACACAGCTCTCAGTTTCTCCAGGTGCAAATGGTTTCTTCCCCCTCTCTGAGCCTCTCCCCTCTCATCTCCTAAAGCAGCCTTCCTTTCATTTGTTTTAAGATTTTATTTATTTATTTGAGAGAGAGAATGAGATAGAGCATGAGAGGGGAGAGGGTCAGAGGGAGAAGCAGACTCCCCGCTGAGCTGGGAGCCCGATGCGGGACTCGATCCTGGGACTCCAGGATCATGACCTGAGCCGAAGGCAGTCGCTTAACCAACTGAGCCACCCAGGCACCCAGCAGCCTTCCTTTCAGAGCACTGCCTTAGGAGTCAGGCACCTAAGGCTGACTCTCAGGCTCTTTTTCACTAGTCACCTGAGCCGAACAGAGTTACTGAGTCTCTCGGAGTCCCATCGGCAAAATGGAGATACAGTGTCCCCTCCGAGGTCCATGGTGAGAATAAAATGACCAGTGGATGCGAAGGGTTCTCAAGCAGTGCCTGCTCAGTAAATGTACTCAGAAAAGAGCTGTCATCTCTATCCACTCTAAGCACAGCTCAGGGCTGCTTTGCCAAACCTCTTAAAAACATGCTAGCAGAAACGAACGGACGCCGTCGGGCTAGAGGCGCCATGGCCGCCTCGCGCTTCCAGGACTTTGCCCAGCACTCTCCCTTCTCCATCCCTTGCCTGGCGGGCGGCAGGACCATCTCTGGGGCATCAGGAAGGGAAGCTACTTTGGGACCCTGGCTCCCTCGGGCACTTAGGGGATTCCCCTGTTGATGGGGACTTGGCTCATCCCACCTGGGATTCACCAGGAATGTCTGGGAGTGGATGGCAACTTAATCTGGGAGAACATGCCTGTGGGTTTAAGAGGAGGTTGTGGCCCACCAACCTAGAATCAGCCTCTCTTCCAGACCTTCTCAGGAGGAACCACCCACCACAGAGAATGAAAACCAGATACAGACAATAAGGGATTATTTTAAAAGCCGAACATGCGACCTGACTTGGTGGAGGGAGACACCTGTGCCCTAGCCAAGGACCATAGACCTTCCTGCCTTTTCTTAGTGACCCCCCCCTCCCCGGGCCGGGGGCAGTCTCAAGGCTGACCTGCTCCTTCCCCTGGGGCCCTTTGGGCTGCGCAGTTCCCTCTGATCACACTGGCTTCAGTCCTTCAGAACACCCAGGGCCCAAGTGGCCTGGGTTACTTCTTCTGAGTTAGGGATTGCTTCCTTGGGGCAGGAACTTGATGTCACCGTGCCTGAAGTAGGTTGGAGGGGACAGGGTGGCCTTAGAGATGACAAGCAGTCTGAGAGTAGACCTGGAGAGACTGAGTGGGGCTCCTCCCTCTCAGACGGTGTACCCCAAATCTCCAGCCAGATCTTAGCCGTGGAACGGGCCAGCGAGGAGGTGGGAGATGGAGTCCAGCAGGCTGTCCCACTCCCCATGAGACAAGTGAGCCCCCCCAGGGACGGTGAGGCAGAACCCTGTTCTCCTGCGGGAGGGTTAAGGGGTGTCCACTCCAGGGTGGGATCGGTGCTCCCCAGCCCCGACCAGGCTGTTCTCTGCCAGTGCCTGCTCTGGGGACCTGCGGCCCCGAGCCCCCTCCCCTCCGGGTGCCTCAGGCCACAGCCCCACCACCCTCAGCGGGGCGCCCAGCCCCTACCCCGACCCCAGTCCTGGGAACGTCCCCGCCCCTGTCGCGAACCTACCTTCCCTGGCGCGCCAAGGCCCTTTCCAAGGGTGTCACCCAGCTCCCCGCCTCCTTCTCCGTACGCGGGCTCCCGGCGCCCGCCGCAGCCTCTGGCCCCGGCCTCGGGAGCTGAGCCGGCTTCTGCCTCCCTTTCTCTTTGCTCCCGTGAATTCTCGGCACTATTCTTTTTTTAAGGGACTTTTTTTTTTTTTTTTTTTTTTTTTGCGTTGCGTCAGGGCGGTTGCCTGGAGACCGCGGAGCTATTCTGCCGCGAGCGGTTTCAGTCCGATCCCCGCCAGCGTCTCATTCAAGCCTCTCCGCCCGCCGCTCCGGGGACCCGGGACCCGCGGGGTCCAGCAGACGCGCAGCCGGGTCCTAAAGCCCCGCTAGTTGCTCCTTCCCGCCAGGACCTGAACCGGAGCCCCAGCCCAGCCGCAAGGAGAAGCAAACCACACGCGTTTGCCAAACCCTAGACGAAACCAAACCCAAATATCCTTTTTTTTTTTTTTTATTAAACCTGAAACCAAGGCAGTTTTTCCCTCAAGCATGGCAACGTGGCTTTGCCACTGTCAGCAGCTGGCCTGCGTGGAGGGGGCAAAAGAACGACCTTGCAGCTCGCGTGAGCAAGCCCAGAGCCTACAACCCATCCACAGGCGGCCTGAGTTGAAACTCCCGGCAGCACGTCCCATTGCTGAGTGCCTAATATATGAGACACTATCCCAGAGACTCTGCAGGGCAGATGTGGGCGTTTCCAGCTTACGGATGAAGAAACTGAGGCTCAGAGCAGCTCCGTAGAAACCAGAGGTTAAGTAGAAACAGACGTTCTTCCAGATTGGTCTCCCAGACCAGCTGGGAGTAGTCCAGAGGGGCCTGCCCCAGAGCATGTGTTTTCCCCACAAACCACGGGGTGCCTTACGGCATGTACTTCTCTGTGCTGTGTCAGCCACTAGAGATGGTTATATTCTAAGGTCCAGTTCCTGCTGCACCGGAGCCTACAGCTCCAGGCACCTACAACGCATACGGGACCCAGCCAGGGCTGCCCCATCCTGGCCTTCAGGGTCAGTCCTGCCTGGAGACCCAGGGCTCCGGTCCAGAGCTCCTGGAACCTCTGACCCCAGGGCTGATTACCGGCAGTTGGCTTCATTCTTAGGGTGGCTTGGGACATGGCCAAGTTCCTTTCTTAAGACACTTGAGGTTGGCAGGATGCTTCAAAATGATCTAATCTACCATCCTCACAACAACATGGGATGGGGCGGTGCAGGGCAGGCATTGTTTTCCCCACTAACAGATGTACACACTGAGGTTTGGGGCTGTACAGTGACTTGCCTGGGTTTCGTGGGCTGGTCTGGTTGTGGCAACTCAGGGGCTGAGCCCCTTGTGCTGCCCCCCGTGCCCCGTCCCTCATCGTAACTCCCCATCTGTGCCGTGTCCCACTTCTTCCTTTCTGCCTTCACTAGGACGTCTGCCAAGGGACGTTGCCTGAGGAGACATCCTGCTAATGTGAGCACCTCTTCATGCTGGCAGGTTAATGTTTCTAGCTCAAAAGTGTACTTAACGGATTTTTTGAAAAGTCCCATCATCAACCCCACCTTGATTCTAGAAATATCGATCCAATCCTTCCACTTCTTCCCATGTCCTTTGCCACTACCCTGGTCCAAGTAACCGTCAGCCTGCCCCAGCTCCAGCACAGCCTCTTACTGACTGTGCTGCACCCACTCTTTGCCCCCGCCCCTGAGCCAGGACTCGAACACAGCCAGAGCACACTCTTCAAAATGGAAATCCAACCTTGGCTTCTCCCTGCTTAAAGACCTCCAACAGCTCCGTTCCTCCCAAGATTAAAACCCAGCATGGCCCATCATGCCTGCGTGGTCTGGCTCTGGATTCTCCTTGGATTCCACCTTGCATTGCTGCTCTGCTTTCCAGACAGACATTCTTCTGGGTCCTTCACCTGCTCCTTCCACATGGGGCTGGCCACACTTCTGCCCCCTGAGGGAACCCCAGGTTATATGTCCTCAGAGCCCTACCTATCTCTCCTTCATGGCCCAGTTGTAATTTTTATCTTTATTTGTGAAGTATTTGATTAATATCTGTCTCCCTCCGAGGCTGTCAGCTGAACAGGACAGGAGCCATGTTTGCAGGCAGAGGGCTTGGTCTAGACTCAGGGACTCAGCCTTCTCTTGGGCTGGGTGTACCTGGCCACACGGGCCTGTGCTGAATACGTAGCATTTGGCCCACTGCTGTCCAGTGTTCTGGCCCCAGCGTGTGGTAAGTGCTCCAGTGTCTTCTTGGTGGAGCCATCCCACCGCATCTGGAAACGTTTTCTACAGTCTTACCCTCCTAACTCCTCAGTTGGCATGGGACTCCTGTTCAGCTTTCTTATGAGTGCACTGTCTTCTGTCTTCACGTAGCCAGGCAGCCTGTCCGGGGCAGCGATGGGGTCTTACCCTGTGCCTCCCATTCAGCCTGGCATATGCCTAGGCAGGAAGGTAGTCAGTGATGAAGACCAGGAGAGTCAGTGAGGAGGGTGGAGTAGAGGAGGAACCAGGTCTCTGTTGGAACAGTCTCAACCCTAATATCTAACCCTACGCAGTGGTCAAATGAGTTATGTTTAGAGCTCTAGCATAGGGTAGTATGTAGCCATACAAATATTTTCAAAAAATATTTGATGATGTAGAAAAATGCTACTGATTTCATGCTAAGTAAACAGGGCAGGGATACCAAACGTCCAAGTAAGTAAGACATTATGAAAGCTTTAATTCTAATATCTAACGTCTAGTTTTTTTATACATGGAGAAAAAAGATAGGAGGATATATGCATATATGAGCTGTGGATATCTCTGGGTAGTAGGCTAACAGGATTTAAAATTTCTTCTCTAGACTTGCATTAATTTTTCTGTGTTTTCTACAATGAATAGTTTTTGTGAATAGCAACATCAGGAAATACCACTATGAACTAAAAACGGCCCTGTGTTTAGGGTAGCTGATGTCTCCTGCTTTCTATGGCCTTTTATGCCTCTTACGTGGGGTGCTGTGAGGCTAGGCTGGAACCCAGTGATGGGTCGGGGATCCCCAAGGGCCCAGAGTGGCGAGGCCATCTGGGGGCTCTTCCCCGCAGTTGCCCATGTGGACCAGGGAACGCTGGGCCAAGCCTGCGAGAATGAGTCAGGACAGCATGCTCGTTCTAGGGCTGCCTTTTGGGGCGGTCCGGTTATCCGATTTGACTTTCCTGGGGCAAGGCATGATGATCTATGAGATGGCTGGCCCCGGTGTCTGGAGCTCCTTCATGAGTGCATATGCCGGCTGACAGCAGCTTCACTGATATCAGCCCAGCACTTTACAGGTTACAGAGCCCTCTCCTTTCCAGCAGTCCCGAGAGGGGTGGGACAAGAGCTGTGGGAGTTGACACCAGGGAGGTGACGTGGTGGAGGTACTGGGGCAGATCCTGTGGACCTGGCAGACCATGGTAAGGCCTCGCCTTCCTCCCAAGGGGATGTGCAGGATGCACAGCTCAACCCTCCCTCATGGCAAAGCTTTATCTAAATTCATCTCACTTGGGCCTGCTGGCGTATTTAAGCTACTCAAGGGCAAACTCTGTCATCTAAGGCTCCTGCAGATCCCTCAGGGTGATTCAGATTTGGTCCCCATTCACTGACTGAGAGAAGGAAGGAAGAAATTTCTGTTTGGCCGGATTGTATGGCCACACCCTCTCCTGCTCCCGGGAGAAATGAGGACTTGCGGCCCTGGGCCAGAGTCCACCAGCTTCCGCTGTCTGCCTTTAGGAGAGACTTTCCCATCCGGGGGCCCAGGGTGTCAAGAGGATCCAGGAAGTGTCAGTCATTTGGCATCGACACTAGCAACAGTAATGGCTCTTTTCTGCCCTTATCTCTCCGAAGGGGATAATTCAAACTGGACACAGAAGGGAGATGGGAGGAGGGTGGGCAGTGTCCCCTCTTATGGGGAACTCGTTAGTTCAGTGAGCGTTTGTGAGCGGCTCACTCTGTGTCACCGGGTGCTAGGCATTGGGGTAGGGTACCTGTAGCTGATGAGTGTAGAAAGATAATTAACAAAGCTTTGACCTTAGAACTGGAGTCAGGGAGGTGATGGACACCTTGTAAGCCCAGATGAGGATGAGTGGGAGCTGGTTAGGAGAGGTTTTGGGGAGACGTGAGGTGCAGTGCAGCAAGAGGGGGAATCATGTGTGCAGGACAGAAATGCACTTGAGCAGACTGTGAGAGAGCATGACGGGCCCAGATAAGTCCTCTGGGCATGATCCTGACGGCAAGGGGTTAAGAAGGGAGCGTGCCATGGCTTTTGTATCTCAGAGAGGCTGAGTGGATGTGGGGACCAGATAGGAAGCAAGGCGACCAATAAAGAGATTGTTTCCATTTTACTGGGGGTGAGAGGCCCTAAAAGTCTAGACCCACGGCAGGGAGGGGCTCACTGCATTTCCCGGGTGAGGATGGGTGATGGGGAAAGTAGCATGGTGAAGAGGAACTGTCTGGGGGCAGGCAGACTGAGAATCATTACCTAAAAGATGCTGCAGAGAGTATTTCTAGGCCCAGCACCGGCACATCCTAGTGACGACCAGAAAGAGGCCTTCCTGGGCATGTACAGCGTTTGAAGGAAACCCGAAATGATTCCACTAATATGGCAGTGAAGCAGCTCTGATGGGCAGGGGAGAGCCTTTTAGATTCTTCTAAGCATTACCTCACCCAAGAAGCCTGGTTCCTTTGAATGATGGAAAGAGCTCTGGATAGGAACCAGGGGATCCAGACTCCAGTTCTGGATCTGTAACCACGTAGACATTTGTCAAATCACTTCACACCCCCCTCCCCTCCCGCCCCGCCTTGGATGGTTTCCTTCTCACCAAAAAGAGGAGTTCAAGCTCTGGCATATTCTGACCCACCATTCCGTGATACTCCCCACCCATCTGTCATGCTGGGCTGTGTCACGGGGCAGGGCCAGAAACTGCAAAGTGGGAGGGTCTGGCAGCTACCGCATGTCTGGGCTGGCAAGGGGTCCAAGCCAGCTAGACAGACGCTAGGATGGCAGCTCGCAGGTGAGGCACTCATGAACATATCCTGAAGGAGAGCCTACTTGTTCTCTGCCCTGCTTTAAACTGGTTGGGGGGCTGGGTGGGTGATGAGGTGGTCACAGAGCCACAGGCGGCACAAAGATATCTAGGGCCTGCCAAAGAGCTCTGCCCCTTCAGGAAGAGAGCAGAAGGATGCCCAGCTGCTTCACAAACTGAACATTGAGCCCAGCGGCCAAGCCAACAGCTATTGCTAATGAGTTCATTCTTTTCATTTCCACCAGCCAATGTCTGATGGTACCAGACGCCAGGGGTGGGTGTCAGGAGGAGACATTGTCACACACAGACATGAAGTTGGACTTAATCATTCTGTCACCAAGAAAACCTAGACCATACGCATGGGCTCTCCAGGCAGAACCAGACCTGCTCACGGAAGGTAAAAGAGTGCTGGTCATCGGTCACAGAGCACTGGGGAGGGATTCTAGGAGAATCTGGTCCGGGGGCCTTCATATTCAGCCCCTTTCCAGGAATTCTATCCGGAGGACAGAACTCCCTACCTGGGGCCAGAAACCCCCTTATACTTATCTGCTTTCCAAACATCAGCTCAAACCGACTTCCCCATAGGTGTGAAAGCAAGTGGGATACACACTTTCTCTCCCGCCCCAACCTGACCGGTGAGGTTGGAAAGGAAGTATATTGTGGTGCACAGTTCAGGCTTCGGGAACCCTGGGTCTTGTTCTGGCTCTGTCATTTGCTGTTGGGCTGCTTGGGGCCAATATTTAACCCTTCGGACCCTAGTTTCTCATCTACACTTTGGGGGTACCAGTATCTTCCACCGTGGGTCATTGCGAAGATTAGAATTAATACCTATAAAATGCCTGACAAATGTTTGGCACAGAGTACGCACCCAAGAAATGATGTTTCTTCTGTTGTCTGTGTGCCAACTGATATTCGATGGTGTACCGTCTGAAATGAGGCGTGCCTGTAGCTCTTTCTAGTCTAATGCACAGCGTGAGCAAATGTTAAACAATCAAGCTGGCCGTCCTCCCGAATATCTTAGCTGCCTTGTTTGTCTTCTTCGGACATGAGGTAGCTCTGTTTGGAATCTGACATCAGGAAAACAGGACAGAGCTCGGGGCAGACAAACATGCCCCATGGCTGGGTCACAGTTTTCAGGCACAGACTCAGAGCACTTTCTGGTGGGGGATGTAGCAAGCCACCTCGGCAGGGTCGGCTGCCATTCTACTGACTGGCGTGTCAGGATGAGGACTGTTCCTGGTTCACAGAGAGAACCAGGCAGGAGACAGAGAGAGAGAGAATAGAGGCAGGCACACAGAGAGGGGCTTGCTTACTGCCCTGCAAGGTGGGAGAACCCAAGGTGCAAATGACAGATTGATGAGCACAGAGAAATCACTTCTGCGGGGTCCCCCTGAGAAATCACTTTCAGGTTCATGTTTCATGATCCGCTCAAAATGTTCAGCAAACCAAATCAGCCCTCCTTGAAAATGGTTGTTTGTGATGATGTCATAAGCCTCTAAGAAGGAAGGGGAGAGTAAGAGAGAGACAGAGAAACGAAGGTGGAGAGAGGGGGATGGAGGGAGGGAGGGGAAAGGGAGAGAAAGAGAGGGAGAGGGAGAAAGGGAGGGAAGGAGGGAGAAGAAGAAGAAGGAGAAAGGAAGAAAAGGAAGGTGTTCAGAATGGTGCTACGGTCTGCATGTGTCCCCGCAAAATTTATATGTTGAAACCTGCCCCGCAATGTGATGGTATTCGGAGGTGGGGCCTTGGGAGGGAATTAAGTCATAAGAGTGGAGCCCTCATGAATGGGATTAGAGCCCTTATAAAGAGACCCCTGAGAGCTCCCGCTCCCCTCCTCCCATGTGAGGACACAACGGGAAGACAGTCAGCCATGACCCCGGAAGTGGGCCTCCACCAGACACCCAATCTACTGCTACCTTGATCTTGGACTCCCAGCCTCCAAAACTGTGAGAAATGCATTTCTGTCATTTACCAGCCACCCACCTTGTGGTATTTTGTTAGAGCACCCCAAAAAACGAAGACAGTGGGGTACATTCTTCCTCAGTGGACTGGTCTCCTGGAGTCAGGAGCCTCTGTAAGTGAACACGACACAGCCAGAATGGACCAATAACTTCCTCCTGATTCTTCCCACTGCCCCTCTGATGAAGGTCTTGGTCCATGTAGGCCCCAGGTGGTCTAACTGTCGTAGGAAGGGCTGAGTCAGCCCAGGGCTAAGGGTTATGCAGCTAAGCCTTAGCCACAGTATACACCCAGCTCAAGACAGCCTCACCACGCCTTCTCTCTGTAGGATGCACTCTGTTCTCCTTGAACCTGACCTCCATTTTAAGAGCCAATTTCCCCACATGGGCCATTCCTGCATCCTTGCAAGTCGGGGCTCATGGCACTGAAGAGGTTGGGTTCTCTTAGAATATTACCAATGGGATGGGGATAACTTGTTGGCAGTAGGGAGAGAAGAGCTGCTTAGAGCGACTATACAAAATCCTCTCAAACCCCCCCACTCCGCCCTCCCCCACTGGCCCTTCTTACCCTGAAGTCCAGCTGTCCAAAAGACCCAGACCTGTGCAATCTCAGTGGCTAAAAGAAATCAGATGGAGCCCAAAAGGAAGTAGTCAGAGGCCAAGTTTAAAATAAGACTCAAACTTTAAACATCATCGTCCTTCTGAACAATGTCTTTACAAAAGATTTCTTGTCATCAGAAGAACCATGAGATTTTTAAAACCCGCTCACATAAAACATGCCCACGCAAATATATCTCATACCTGCAAATTACGAGGTTCTAGGCTATCTATACTTGTGTGATCTACCTTAAGTGTTAGAAGGGAATAGAGATGTTTGTTTAATAAATCTGGTCAGTGCACCTATTTGCAGATCCCAGAATACATAGATTCTCCAGTCTCTCTCTAAAATGTGTTAATTCTGCTTCTCTCTTCCCCCAAGATCCACCCCTCTAACTGGAATTGGTGCCCCTCATCTATGCTTCCCTGTCACCCGAGGCAAAGAGCTACCCTAAGACTTCACCCTGAGGACATGGGTCTCTTGTGCATATCTTCTATAGATCCCAAGCCCTTTGAGGTGAAGGATGGTGTCTTACTTCTGTTCCCAGGGCCTGGGACTGGGCTGGCACTTGGTGGGCCCCTAATCAGTGGTGCTTGTGTAAATGAACAAATGAATGAATGAATGAATGAATGAATGAATGAGCGTGCATTCTTATAAAGCCTTGTGCTTAATCTCCTCTACAAAGAAGAAATGGGAGGGAAATGAGCTAAGTCAGGGATGCCAGGAATGTTCTAGATGGGCAGCTGGCGATGGGATGGGTGGTTGGAGGGCTAAGCCATTTGTCCTCTCCCACCTAGGAATGAGCTTGCTGGGACTCCCTTAGTTCATCTCAGATGTGGTCTGGCCACCACTAGCCTCCCGCACTCTGACTCAGGGAAAGACAGGGAGGGGTCTCTTCCCTGTTATTAATGGACCTGTGTGATTGCTTCTCTTCCCAAGGAGCTACAAGGAGGTAGTAGATTACTTCATTTCCTTTTCCAGGAAATCAGCAAGAGGCAAACTTTGCCATGTCCTTTCTGCAGATGGAGAGGCTGAGGCTAGAGAGAGGTCACTTCCCAAAGTGAAGGGAAGCTGGCCCTTCTCTAGTCCAGTACTTCCTTCCCCTGCAGCCTTGAGTTCAAGAGTAAGATCCGCCTGGCAACGTTTTCCATTCAGGAGTCACCACCTGGGAAAATTCCACGGCTTGCCCCACCTTGCCCCCAGGCCCAGGCAGCTGAGGTATTTGCACCTGGGTATCTGGATGTTCCTCAGCCAAGCAGGGGGCTGAGCAAGGGAAAGCCGCCCCGGTGTGTTTCAGGCCTCGAATTTATTCCTGTGATGGTTGTCCCTCCTGATGGCTTGAGCCAGGCAGTGGGAATTTAGGCCCCCTCAGATTTTAGGCCCTGTGTAGGCCGGAAACTCTCCTGTGTGTTTGGGACCCTGTTTGGGGCCGTAGTGTGGGGCCCAGGGCTGAGGCCAGGGAAGTTGGTGGGAAAGAAATAGGCGAGGTTGGACGGTGCAGTGAGAGCAAAACGGGGGTGACCCGCTTCTTGAGAGGCCCGAGGGGAGAAGTGAGGTCCAAAGGCCAAGGCAGCCTGGGTCTTCCTGCTGCTGACTCTGGGCCCAGCTCTACCAGACCCCGACCTGCTGGGTCACCACAGAGACACCCCCGTTCCTGGGGTAGTCCAGGGACAGAGGTTTTGGGGCCTTCGGTTTTAGTTTTGGCCCCATTTCTTTGCAGATGTGGGAAATTTTAGAAACAAGGAAATCAAAAGTTTCAAAAAGAAAAGAACAATCGTATGTATTTCTACTACTCATAATTATTATCAATATTTCAGCATATTTGCTTCTACATTTCTTCCATAGTATATATTATCTTAACAAGTATACTAGTTATAAGTAGGTCAATTCTTTCTTTTTAAAAAATTAGAACATTACAGGTAAGGCTAAGTCCCTTTTGACCAGCTTCTGCCACTTGCCTCTTTCCAGGACTATTTCTCTCCCCTCCTTCCAGAAATAACCACTGCCATGAGTTTGGGGTACATTTTCCTTATTCATGGTTTTACTTTTGTACACATATGTATACAAAGCACACACACACACAGTTTCATTTTGTTTGTTTTTTCCCCAATGGCATAATCCTGTAGGTATTGTTCTGCAATTTGCGTTTTGCCTCCCCAGTAGGGTTTGGTGATAATACACGTGGATCTGAGCCACCTGGATCCACTCCCTTCCTGATGGATATTTCCATTTTTCCCCATCACAAGAGTGCAGTATCATCCTCATCTACCTGTGCTGCTCCAACATAGGTCCCTGGGGGTAACATTGTGGGTGACTAGGCCTTTTCCTTTTTGCTAGTCTACACACAGATTCTCCTCCATATAGGGATGTAACCATTTACATCCCAACCAGTAGGACCCATTTACCCATTAACCAAGCCAACACCTGGTATGGTCTGACATTTTTGTGTGTGTTCTGAGAAAATGGTATCTTGCTGTTAGTTTTGTTTCTTTGGTTACCGCTGAGGTTGAGCATATAATTTTTTTTCCCCTACCTGGATGCCCAAATACTCTAACACCATTTATTGAATCATTTATCCTTTACCCACTGGTTTAAAAGGCCAACATTTTAGTATAGTTTATGTTCATATATACACAGATCATTCTAGTCAGTTCTACGGATCAGGTTGTCTACTCCCAAATCAATCATTGTCACACTGTTTTAATTATAGCTTTATTATATTCCGATATCTGTTTCAGTCACTCTGGGCTACTGTAACAGAACACCATAGATTGGATGGTTTAACAATAAACATTTACTTCTCACAGTTCTAGAGGCCGGGAAGTTCAAGGACAAAGTGCAGTAGATCTGGTGTCTGTTGGGAGTCCTCTGCCTGGTTTGCAGATGACCACCTTCTCGTGGTGTCCATACATGATGGAGAGAGAAATAATCTCTCTCATGTTTCTTCTTATAAGGGCACAAAACCCATTCATGAGGGCTCCACCCTCATGACTAAGCCCCTCCTCCCAAAGGCCGCATCTACTAATACTGTCACATTGTCGGTTAGGATTTCAACATATGAATTTAGGGGGGGATGCAAACATTTAGTCCATAACAGTGCCAACATTAGTTTGCTAATCCTCACAGAAATTCTGTGAGGGTCATTATTTTTCTCTTTTTTTTTAGATGAGGAATTGAAGCCCAGAGAGTTAACATGAGTTGTCCATGGTCTGTCTCATGGCCGACATGGGCTTCAAATGGGTTTCTGTTGATTCCTCGGCCTGTTTTGTTTTCCTCAGGCTTTGCCACCCTTTGGTGTGACCTGAACTAACCACGGTGCACAACAGAAAACAGTCTCATCCCTGAGCTTTTGTGAGGAGCACTGAGGAGTTTTGTCCTACATTATATAGTGTTCTGCACCCCACTAACCCCAAGAGGACCCACCAGATAACTCAGACAACTTTGAAGCATTGAGTGGACTTTTTTGTGACCTCAGCCTCAGAAGAACTGAGCTTCTTTGAGCCACTGGTTTGGTTTTCTCTTTTGGACATTGTGATTCTTGTGTTGTGGTGCTGTGTTCTTCACTCTGGGTTCTAGAAGACTCAGAGCCAAGTGTGTGGCCCTCCTCAGCAAGTGGGGAGGACTTCATAGTAGGCTTTGGGCCTACTGTCCTCATTCCTGGCTCCACCTTACTTTTCGTCACTTTCACTCTTTTGACTAATTCTTCCCCCATCTACTTTTAAAATGTTTTATTTTAGTGTACTGTTGATGTGTATCTTTTTAGTTAGATTGCAGTCCCTTCTGGAACAAAGTAGTAAGGTGATCTATAAATGAAAAGTTAAAGTAATTCAGATAGAGGTAGGAGCTATTTGGGACCTGATCCCAGTGAGTCAGAAGTTTCCAAAGTTGTGTGGGGGCCTCTTCCACCTCAATGGGGAGAATTTTCCAGATTCCAATCCCTGCAGCCACTGAGTCTCCCCAGCCTCAGCCCCAGAGCTGGCCCGTCCAAGGCTTGGTCTGTGTTCCACTGAATTGCTTGTCTCTGTCTCAGCTTCTGCTTACTGCCCTGTGAGAGGCCAGGGCCCTCTTGGGCACTCATCCCTGAAACAGCTTCCACTGACTCAGCCATGACTCACCAGCAGCAGGACCCCAGCAGGCCTGGGGGCCCCCGGGGGGGTATTTGGGAGGGCCAAGAGTTGCCAAGCTGCAGACGTTGCTGACCTCTCTTTAAACTACTGAGAAAGTCTGATTTGTGGAAGCTCAGCCTTCAGGGTTTGAAGCTCCTGGAACATCTGCTCTCAACTCAAACCAGTCATTAGTGGGACTGTGGAATGGAAGTCTGGGAAGAGTTTTCTAAGCAGCCAAGTGTTAGAGAGAAAAGAGGACTGCACTGTGGATCAGGAGACCTGGAGTCCAGTCCTGGTGTTACTGCTTGCCAGCTTGCAGCCTCGAGCAGATATCTTTCCTTCTCTTAACCCTGTAAAATGGGGATGATAAGACCCAGGTGAGGATTCCTTCAATTATTCAATACCCATGACCAAGCACCTTCAATGTGCTAAGGACTGTTCAAAGGGCTATGGATATAGTGATGGATGAGAAGGTAAGACCCCTTCTTGTGGGGCTTACCTACACTCTAGTGAGTGACGACATGCAGTAGCAACCAAATAAACCAATGAACAAGGCAACCTGGGCTATTGCTAAGTACCATCAAGAAAATAAAATGGTGGCTCAAAGGAGAATCCTGGGGAGAGGGGAGTTAAAAGCGCCAGAGAGGGCCACTGATGCTTTGTACTGGAGTGATAGCCATGGGGGTGAAGGTAAATGGGCAGATTCTAGATCACATTGGAGGCAGTGTTCATAAGATTTGCTGGTTGGGATCAAGAGGATGACTAATAGGCATTTTAGATTGAGTAGCAGAGTCAGTGATGGTATTGATTCATCGAATGGGAGACGTGGGTCTGGAAGGGAAGATCGAGAGATTGGTCATAGACATGTTGACACCCAAGGGGGGATAAGCTGAAGGTAGTCGAGCACCCTATTTCAGAGTGTGGTGTAGAGATGCAGAGCAGATTCAAAGGGCTCGCACAGGGTGAAGGGCTAGCAGAAGTGTGGGTGCGGGTTTCTAGGGCTCTTTACATATGTCCCACCCATTCCATCCCCTTTCAAATGTCCTCTCACTGGCCCCCTCTCCCAGTGCCTCAGGCATCCCAGTGCTGGCCCCAAACTTCTTCCGTAGCTGGCTCTGGGGCTGTTCTCACTTCTCAGCACAAAATCCACACCTGTTACATCCTGGGCCCATAGGCCCAGTTAGCTGACAGATAGGAAAGCAGCTACAGACTACCTTTTGCTGAAGATCAATGACATTGGGCATCTTTTTCTCTGGTAGGGTATTTTTTCCCTCTCTTTTTGGGGGGGTTGGGGGAGGGTTCATGTAGGGGCAAAAGAACAAAGCCCCAATCCAAAGGTGTTATTGATGAAGTTGTTGGGATGTTTTAGGTCAGGGCCTGGCTTTGAGCAGTTCAGTACCCTCTGAGACCTTAGGATCTCTGTATGAGGAGCTTTCTGGGGCAGGGGAAGGCTCTTTTCCCTGAGAGAATTTTAGAAGACAAAAAGGCTGCTGGCTCCTGGTAGAGGGGTGTCCCAAAGACCCCACGTGGCAGCTCTCATCCTTGCATCAGGCATGGAAGTTACAGGTCTGGTTTCTGGCAATACAGCTAAGTCAGTGAACTCTGGGATAAAGAAACATCTTAGCAACTCTATAGCTAATAAGCTCCATTGTTTCCAGGTCATACTAAAGTGATGGGGTGCCCAATGAGCATCTGCTCCTTGCCCAATATGAGATCCTCTTCCCTGTCAGTTCTTTTTAAACCCCATAATCAGTCTGTTCAGTAGATATTGGCATCTCTATTTACAGTTGAGGGGCAGGATGGCTGACTAGGAAGAGACCTAGGGATGTTGGCCAAGTCGCCCTCGTCCACAGGGCGAGGCCTGGGATCTTTGCAAGAAGGCAGGTGAGCTTTGACCTGCCCAAGGGTCCAGCAGAGAACAGTTCATGCTCGGGGACTGAGATGGGACTCGGGGGCCAGCCCCATCTCAGTGCTGCCAAAGGAGGCCAATGGAGAGTAGAGGATGCCAGTGTTATTCCATGGAGGGTGATTTTCAAATACAGTGCATCTGCTGCCTCATCCTTTGGGCACTATCACGCTGAATGACGCAGCTTCTTTGTCCTCTGCTTGGTGGGGAAAACACCCACCCAGCGTCTCTGGCTTAGTGCCCTCTGCAGACTGCATGGGTGTTAGAGCCAGACTCTCTGGGTATCTATTTAGCTCAGCTTTTTGCTAATCTTGTGACTTTGGGTAAGTCACTTAACCTCTCAGGGAATAGTGAAAGAAACCATCCTATAGAGTTATTTGAGAACTAAAAGAGATAATATCCATATAGGATTAAAACAAGAGGTGGACATAGTAAGGTGCAATCAAAGTTAGCTGTCATTACTGTTATCTCTACAGCAATCAAGGGGCTCTTGTTGGCCATGCTAGCGTCTAAGACCAATCCTTGTTATCAGAGAGGTAGGGTATTAAGGCTGGTCAGGCCCTGGGTCGTTGCCCTCCTCCGTGACCAAGGAGCATGTCTCCTACCAGAAGTAGAGGGATGGGAAATTTTGAGAGGCAGATAGAAAAAGCCAACAGAACAAAACAAAAACCAAAGCAAAACAGAAAACAACTTCTATAATCTTCCACAGATTGCCCCAAACTGTTTTGTCTGCTGTCCTAGAGAACAGTAGGCAACTTAAATGGACTCTGCAGTAGCACTTAGCTTGTGGCTGTCGATCCAGAGTTAAGTGTCATGGAACTCTGTATTGGTTGTCTAGGGCTGCCATAACAAAATACCATAAACTGGATGGTTTATACAACAGACATTTATCTCAGTTCTGGAGGCTGGAAGTTCAAGATTAAGGTGTTAGCAGGTTTTAGTTCCAAGGCCTCTCTCCTTGGCTTGCAGATGGCCACTTTCACATGACCTTTCCTTTGTTCATTTGCATGTCCTGTGTCTCTTTTGTGTGTTCAAATTTCTTTTTAAAAAAAATTATTTATTTGTTTTAGAGAGAGAGAGAGCATGAGCATGTGCAAGCAGGGAGAGAGGCAGAGGGAGAGGGAGAAAGAGAATCTCCAGCGGACTCCCAGTTGAACATGGAGCCCAATGGGGGCTTGATCCCAGGACCCTGAGATCATGACCTGAGCCAAAATCAACAGTTGGACACCCAAGCGACTGAGCCACCCAGCTGTCCCTGTGTGTTCCAATTTCCATTTCTTATAAGGATACCAGTCAGATTGGATTAGGACCCACCTCAGTGGCGTCATCTTAACTTAATCACCTCTTTAAAGGCCCTGTTTCCAAATACAGTCCCATTCTGAAGTGCTGGATATTTGGGTTTCAACATACGGATTTAGAGGGGGGCACAATTCAGCCCAGAACTAACTCCATCCACAGAATTCTGAGATGTACAAAATACACAAATTTTCGGAAGTTTTCAGAAATCACCAGCAGGAGCTCAGGAGCAGCCAGATGGAAGAGGTGCACAGGGCAAAGTACGGTGAAAGGGGTTGGAGCTTCCATGCCTCTCCTGACGAGATACTCTCCCCAAATCTCCATGTGTTCATTTACGGAGAAACACTCAGAAGTATGTCCTTTTGTTTTTTAAAGAAGATTTCCTTACATAGACACGAATGATTAAATCATTGGCCATTGGTGATTGAACTCAATCTTCAGCCCCTCTCCACACCCCAGAGTTTGGATGGTGAGACTGGAAGTTCCAACCCTGTAATCACGTGGTTGGTTTCCCCGGCAACCAGCTCCCATCCTTTGGCTATCTAGGGGATTTCCAAAAGCCACCTTATTAACATCACTAAAGATACCTTTGTCATCCAGCCACTTAAGAAGTTCTAAGGACTTTAGGAGCCCCGTGCCAGAAACTGGGATGAAGACCAAATATATATTTCACAATATGACATGAAGTCTTGAACATTTGCCAGCCATCTTTAGCCTGAGTCCACCCCCAGCCCCCCAGCAACCCCTGGTTTGTTTTGTTTTTCAGTCAAGACTTTTTACTGCAAATAACTGCAAACTCACCTGGAGGAAATTTACAATCTCACACCAGTAGAAAGTTTAGAAGTAGGACAGACTTCAGGCTTGGTTTAATCCAGCAAGCCAACACCATTGCAAAGGACTGGTTCTTTTACCCTTTTCTGCCCTTCCAGCTGCATTGTTGGCTTTGCCCTAATCTTGCTCCTCTGTGATCTGAGGGTAGCTACCGTTAGCTCCCAAACCACATCACAGAAAGAGAGGGGTAAGTAGAGAAAGTAGGAAGTTCAAATCAAGCTCTCCTATCTTATAATTCCAGACGAGAGCTCTCCTATTTACCCTGGTTGGAACGACTTAGAACAACTTCTGCCATTTAACCAAGGGCTATGGTCTCAGGGATGGGGTATACTGATCAGTACTTGGGTGATTTGGGGCCTGATTCCTTCAAATCACTTGGACTTGAAAAGGAGAGGAGACGATCCCTGAAAATCTGAGTTTTATGAAAAGGGGGAAGCAGAGTGGATATTAGCTAGGCAACCACAGATCTTATGACATTTCCCAACTCTCTCAGGTGCTCACTCCTGGTATTCTGGCAATGATGGGAGTCCTCACCCCTGTCTTTTGGGTGTGAGAAATGTACAAGTGCAAAATTTGCTCCAAACTCTTCTCGGTTCTCCCTAGCAGACATATTTGATGAATGTCTTGTATCTACACCTGCCACTCATTTCTTGCCTGGTTCTGATGCTTGAGTGGGCCAACTGCCCAAATCCATACTGTAGTTCAGATCCTAGGACATTCTGAATGCTCCGAAAATCCTAAACAACCACATCAAGGCTCTGCCCAGCCTTGTTTTTGCGTATTACTCCAAGTTGGGTTCTACCTCATGTTCAGCTTTCACCTCTGTAGCAGGGAGGGCCATTCTGAGGCTGTTGAGAGGTCATTCTGAGCGAATAGGTACAAGTACAGTGCTTTTAAAAGATTTAACACCAAAAAGTCAATATAGAGTTTGGCTGCAAACCTTCAGTGCAGCTGTGCCAACATGGACGTGCCAAACATTTAGTGCTCTCTGCCCTCCCTGGGGAAACTTGGATCCACCCTCAGTGTCACTTATTTCATGAGTCCAGCCAACACAATTACAGTGATGATGGTCAACTTCTACACAACCTTCAAGTGTTGTTACCATGGCTATGATAAATCTCTACACAGTATTCATGTATCATTACAGTGATGATGGTCAATGTCTATACAGTATCCATTTGTCAGGAATCATTCTAAGTACTTTCTTCTATCAGCTCATTGAATCCTCACAAAACCCTAAGAGACCCTAAAGCATTTTAAGGCAAAGAACCTAACCCCCGCTAGGTTAGACACTTGCCCAAATTCTCAGGGCTGTTAAGTATCTATGGCAGGGTTTGACCCAGGTAGTCTTGCTCCAGACTCCAAGGTCTTAACCACTAAGCTATTTTAGGGATCTGTGAGACTCACTTGTAAGGGCCCACATTCTTGGGGCATTGTGCCTTCGATTTAAAAGAAAAGATAATGAACATTTTCTAAGTGCTTTTTGAGGGCTAGGCACTTTGCATATCTGTAGCTCAAGAACCCTCAGGGTTGGGTTTTGTTAGTTTAGTCTTAGAGACCGCACAGTTGATGCTGGGCACAGTTAGGTGACACAATAGATTCTCACAGCCAGTGAGTTTATAAAACTGGGATTTCACCTCCAGACTGTGCAGTGGTGAAGCCTGTGCTCTTCGCTCTGAGTCCAGTTGCTTCCTAGGCTCCCAAAACTCCCTTCGAGGTGCTTTATGCCAGTGTTTTTGTCTCTGTGGGGCTTGATGACTAAATGGTAGTGAAAGTCAATTTAGTACGTCAAAACCAGCATTTAAAAAACTGAAATAGGGGTGCCTAGGTGGCTCAGTTGGTTAAGCACCTGCCTTCGGCTCAGGTCATGATCCCAGGGTCCTGGGATTGAGCCCCGCATCAGGCTCCCTGCTCAGCGGGGAGTCTGCTTCTTCCTCTCCCTCACCCTCCGCCTGCCGCTCTCCCTGCTTATGCTCTCTCTCTGTCAAATAAATAAATAAATAAAATCGTTAAAAAAACTGAAATAGAACAGAAAAAGAATAAAGCACACAGAAGAAAGGAGAAGAGATAAAAATAGAATATAATAGGATAAAATAGAAAATATAAAAAGTAAGGAGACGTATTTTTTGGTGAAACTTTGCATTTAGTTGTTCACATTTATATACTGAGTTGTAATGTAAACTCTGGGTCACAATTAAAAAAAAAACATTGGAAGCCACTGCTCTGTGCTCTCCTGACCCTTTGTCTGCAGGCACCTCCTCTAGGGCCCAGAGGGTTACGATATTTACAATAGGCTCTGTACCCTCTCCAGTTTTGAACTGAGCTATTTCTGAAAAACTAAGTCCACTTCCTGTTAGAGTTCCCAAGGATTAGGGACAAGACTGCCAATTTGGTCAGCTTTGGGATGGCTGCTAAAAAACACATTTATGGGGTGCCTGAGTGGCTCAGTTGGTTGAGTTTCAGACTCTTGATTTAGGCTCAGGTCATGATCTCAGGGTCCTGGAATTGAGACCTGCATTGGGCTCCCTGCTCAGTGGGGTGGGGAGTCTGCTTGAGGGTTTCTCTTCTTTTCCCTCTGTGCCTCCCCTGATTCATGTGAGCACAGGCTCATGTACACTATCTCCAATAAATAAATCTTACAACAAACAAACAAACAAATAAATCGCCTTTACTTGCTGCCTCTCCCATCCAGCACTCTGAGATTTTTCTCAGAGCCACAGTCCCAGAATCTCCTTTGTATCTGGGCACTATTTCACCTGTGGGCAGAGAATGTTTCCTCCCCGTACCCTGGATCATCCTGTTCTCTCTCTCAATTCTTCTTTTAAAAAGATCTAGTTTTAGGGTCTATCAAGGTCATTACATGTATGTGGTTTAAAGACTCAGAGAGGCTTGCTATGAAAACAAAGGGCTTTCTTTGCCTCTGCCAACTCCCCGCCCTTTTCTGCTTCCCAGGGCCTTAGCATTTCCAACTGATACCTGTGACATTTACCTCCATTTCACCAAATAACACGCTTAGATTGCTACTTCTTGATTTTTCAGTTTTAGACAAGATCTTTTTCCTTCTTACTATAAAATAAATTTAGCTCTTTTTCAAACTCTCTGAGACCCCTACCTATCTTTCCTGTATAGCTATATAATAATTTTTATTAGATATATGTTGTTTGTATTATGATTATAAAATCTACTACAGCTGTAAGATATACTACGTTTATTTTTGTCAAACACAAATTAAGTTTTCCCTGGATATAATTTACTGGATTTTTCATTTGCTTAATTATCTATTTTTATCACTAATTCAACCGCCCTAAACTAGTTGTCCCTAGTTGTATAAATCTCTTCTCAACACATTTAAATACAACAAGCAATGTGATAATATCACCTTACTGTAGACATCCCCCAGAGGCTCTGACCTGCTCCAGAGTGTATGGGTTGCTCTCTAAGCGTGCTTCACAGCTGCACCTTTCCTAAGAATCAATATTTTAGGATGTTGCATGCCCCTTAAATGTCTTTATTCTATTCTCACCCTAATTAATAGTTTGGCTTAAGACAGAATTCTAAGTTGGAAATAAGTTTCCCTTAGAATTTTCAAGACATTATTACATTACTTTCTAGCTTCTAGCATTCCTTTGAGGAGTCTGAAGCTGTTTTGGCCATTGGTCCTCTGTTCACTGGCTTTCTCTCTGGAAATGTGTGGATATTCCTTTTACTTCATTGTTCCGAGATTTTATGCTGCAATGCCTTGGTGTAGGTTTATCTTTATCCATTGTGCTGACCATTCAAAGGGCCTCTTCAATTTGGAAACTTACATCTTTCAACTCCGACATTTTCTTTAACTAGTTCTTGGATAATTTCCTCCTTTCTGTTTTATTTTTCTATCTATGTGAGGTTTTTGTTCTTGTTTTATTTAAAGGTTAGAACTTTTTGGTGGTTAATTTTCATTTCTTTTCTCTATCTCCTTTCTTTTTTTCTCTATTTCTTTGAGATTTCTTCAATTTTATTTTTCAGCCCTTCCATTTCTTTGTTGATGCCTAAGGCTCTTTCTATTTTTAGAGTCTCTGTTTCTTCTTTCTTAAACATCCTGTTTTTCTTGTTTCATGGTTCAATATTATCTGCTAACTCTAAGAATATCAGTAATAGTCTTTTTGAAGTTGTCCTTTCCTGTATAGGTTCTGTTTCCTCTGAGTTGTTTTTCTCCCCCTCCTGTTTGCTTTGTCTCTGTCTGATGTAGTAGAGGCTTTTTTTCAAATACTTATTCTTGACTGGTTGCTCGTATTTCAGAGTGGTGTACTCAAAAACCTTTTTGGAAACTCTGAGCCCATGGGTGGGGACTGTCAACTGTTCTCCTTAGAGAGTGATACCACGTGAACTGTTTCCATGGAAACTCTCACACTAGCATCTTTAGACTCTGGGATAGTCAGTGCCCAAAGAAGAGTTTTCTACTCTCCAGCTTGGAAGCACAGGCCTGGATGCCTGTGCTTTGGATACAGAGTTGGAAAGAAAGCTGAGGTTGGCAGTTCTCAAACTTTAGTAAACAAATTTTCACTTACTCCCTCTGAGATTAGCATTTAGCTGTGTGTTCAGTTGTGCCTGGAGTCTCCCAGCACAGAGTCCCTCTGTGGTAACCTTGACGGAGAAGAAACCTCCAGGCTTCTGCTGGGATAGGGAGGGGCAAATGTCAAGATGTGCTGAGTAGGAGACAAAAAGCAAGGGGGTGGAGTCTAACTGCTTTTTAAGTAAACTTTCATCAATTGTTCTATTTTTACCATCCTTTTACCCTCATTTTAAATTCCTGAATCTTCTGGAGATTCTGTGTTGAAAATGGGTTGAAAATGGGGTCTTCTCTTTTCTTTATTGATTGGTTTAGCTAAAGGTTTATCTAAAGTATCTTTTTGGTTTCATTGATTTTCTCTTTTTATTAGTTTGTTTGCCTTCTATTTCTTTGATTCCGACTCTGATCTTTATTATTTCCTTTCTTCTACTTACATCAGATTTGATTTGCTCTTCTTTTTCATTGATTTTAGATATTTCTTTTGTTCTTATGTTAACATTTAAAGCTATAAATTGCCCTCTAAGTACATTTTTGCTGCTGCCATAAAATTTGATGTGCTTTTTTAAAATTTTGATTAAGTCAAGATATTTCCTAATTTCCCTTCTAATTTCTCTTTTTTGAGGTTATTTAGAAATGTGTTGTTCAATTTCCACATATTTGGAGATTTACCAGATTTATGTCTATTATTGATTTCTAATGTAATATCCCTCATGGTTGGAGAATGTACTTGTATAATTTCATTCTTTGCACAGTCATTGGGGCTTCTTTTAAGGCCTAGCATATGGTCTATTCTAACAAATGTCCCATGCAGACTTGAAAAGAATGGGTATTCTGATGTTGCTGGGTGGAGTGTTTATATGTCAGTTAAATTGATAGCATTTCTCAGATCTCAAAACTTACTGATTTTCTTTCTACTTATTCTACCAGTTCTTGAAAGAAGACTATCAAAATCCTCAACTATAATTTTTGGATTATAAACCACACTTTTTAAAAAGATTTATTTATTTATTTGAGAGATGGAGAGAGAGAGAGAGAGAGAGAGAGAGAGAGAGAGCATGTGAGTGGGGGAAGGGGCAGGGGGAGAGGGAGAGAGAGAATCCTCAAGCAGACTCCCCCCTGAGCATGGACCCTGACGCAGGGCTCTATCCCAGGACCCTGAGATCATGACCTGAGCAGAAATCAAGAGTCAGCTGCTTCACCACCTGAGTTACCCAGGTGCCCCTAAACTACACTTTTAATTCTATCAGTTTTTACTTTATATGCTTCAGGGGTTTTGTTGGTGTTTTAGTGCACACGCATTTATAATTTTTTACATCTTCTTGCTTTATTGACCTTTTGTTACTGTGAAATAATCCTCTTTTCTCAGTGATAGCTCATCTTAAAGTCTATTTTGTCTGATGTTAATATAGATACTTCAGTTATATTTATTGTTAGCATCATATACATTTTTCCATCTTTCACTTTAATTTATTTGTTGGTCTAGCTTTAATGTTGGTCTGAATTTATTTATTTTTAAAGATTTTATTTATTTATTTGAGGGGGGATGTGGGAGGAGGAGAAGGAGAGAATTTCAAGCAGATTCTATGCTGAGTGCGGAGCCCAATGTGGGGCTCAATGTCATGACCCTGAGATCATGACTTGAACCAAAATCAAGAGGCAGATGCTCAACCCATTGAGCCACTCAGGTGCCCCTAATATTGGTCTCAATTTAAAGTGTATGCTTTGTACCCAGAATGAGGTTGGATCTTGCTCTTTTTTTCAGTCTGAGTCCATCTTTGCCTTCTGATTGGAGTGTTTAATCCATTTATATTTGATGTAATTATTTATGTTTATATTTAGATCTATGACTTTACTATTTGTTTTCTACATGTCTCATCTCTATTTTGTTCTTCTGTTCATCCTTTATTATGTGCTTTTGTATTAAAAATATTTTTGGTATACCATTTTAATTTCTGTTTATTTTTTCCATCAGCTTTATTTAGCTCTTTATTTATTGCTATGTTGTCACAGATGGCAGAATTTCCTTCTTTTTAAAGATGGAATATTATATATATATGCATATATGTGTGTGTGTATATATATATATATATATATATATATATATATACACACATACTTTTCTTTATCCATTCATCAATTCAACAAACACTTACATTGTTTCCATAGCCTAGCTATTGTGAATAATGCTGAAATCAACATGGGAGTGAAGATCTCTTTGAGATACCAATTTCATTTCCTTTAGATATATGCCCAGAAGTGGGATTATAATGTAATTTTATTTTTTTATTCTTTGAGGAAACTCCACACTGTTTTACATATTGCCTGTACCAATTTACTGTCTCACCAACAATGTACAAAGATTCATTTTGGGGGGCACCTGGGTGGTTCAGTCAGTTGAGTGGCTAGCTCTTGATTTTGGCTCAGGTCATGATCTCAGGGTCCTGAGATTGAGCCCTGAGTTGCCTCTGTGCTCACTGGGGAGTCTGCTTGAGGATTCCCTCTCTCCCCGTCCCTCTGCCCTCCCCACTCACTCTCTCTCTAAAATAAATAAATAAATAAATAAATAAATAAATAAATAACTCTTTAAAAAAGATTCCTTTTTCACCACATCCTTGACAACTTCTTATCTTTCGTCTCTCTGATAATCAGTTTAGCAGATGTGAAGTAATACTATGACTAGTGAAGTTGAGCACCTTTTCATGTACCTGTTGGCCATTTGTATGTCTTCTTTTGAGAAATGTCTATTCAGATCTTTTGCTCATTTGCTTTTTATTTTCTTGTTTTGTTATTGAGTTGTATGAGTTCCTTATATACTTTGGATATTATTCCCTTATCAGACACAGTTTGTGAATATTTTCATCCATTCCATAGGTTGCCTTTTCATTTCACTGATTTTGTCCTTCACTGTGCAGAAACTTTTTTCATTTGATGCCATCCTATTTAGCATGTTTTCCTCCATTCTGAAGAGTTGGAGCATTCCTGTAAGTCATGTCTAGTGGTGATGAACTCTCTCAGTTTTTGTTTGTCTGGGAAAACTTAACTCTCCTTCACTTTTAATGGATAATTTGCTGGTTATAGTATTCTTGGTTGACAGATTTTTCTTTCAATACTTTAAATATATTATTCCAGTCTCTCTGGAGAAGAGAGAGACTACTCAGGAGTTATTGGAATGCAAGTTTTCTGCTGAGAAATCCACTGATAGTCTTATGGGGATTTCCTTATATGTGGTGAGTCTCTTTTTCTCTTGCTGCTTTCAAAGTTCTCTTTGTCCTCGATTTTTGACAATTTGATTATACTATGTCTTGATGTAGTTCTTTTTAGGCTAATCCTATTTAGGAACTTTTGAGCTTCATCAATCTGGATGTACTTTTTCATCCCAAGATTTGAGGATTTTTCAGCCATTATTTTTTAAAATAAGTTCTGTCACTCCTCCTTCCAGAAATCCCATTATCCATAAATTGATTCATTTACTAGTTTCCCATAAATTGTGTAAGCTTTCTTTACTCTTTCTCATTCTTTTTTCTTCTCTAACTAGATAATTTCAAATTGTTGAGACTTTGAGTTTGCAAATTATTCTGCTTGGTCAAGTCTGCTGTTGAAGCTGCCTATAGCATTTTTCATTCTATTAATGATATTCTTCAGCTGTTCAGTTCTTTTCAGTGATTTCTCTCTCTTTGTTAAACTTCTCATTTTATTTATGTGTTGTTTTCCTGATTTTACTGAGTTATCTACCTGTATCCTCTTATGGCTTGCTAAGCTTCCTCAAAACAATTATTTCATTATCATAGACTCATAGATTTTCATTTCTTTGAGGTTGGTTATTGAGAAATTTTTGTGTTCCTTTCATAATGTCATGTTTCCTTGATAGTTTATTTTCCTTATAGCCTTGTGTTGATGTCTGTGCATTTAAGGAAGCCACAACCTCTTCCAGCCTTTACAAACTGGCTTTAGTGGGGAAAGAGCTTCACCTGTGGGTGGATTCTAGGGCACTGGCTGGGTAAGGGTCTGTGGCTCCAGCTCTGGGGGGCATAGCTTTAGCCCTAGATCTGGGGAAGGCACAGTGGTATAGTTTCTGTGCAGCTCCAGCAGCTGAGGTCAGCCTTCAGCAAAGACTGTGGAGGTTCTTAGCAGCCAAGGCTGCAGGTGTTCCCAGTCATGGTGATGGGTCCTTATGTGTTGAGGTCCCTGTTGGCAAAGGTTGTTGGGATCCTTCTGTTTCTCTTTATTCCCCACAGGGGAATGTTGTGACCAAGAAGATCTTTCTTGGTGCTGGATTTGGCATGTGGTCATGCTCACTCTAGTGGTAGCACCAGTTTCTGAGGGCAGTGAAGTGGTCATACTGCCAGGTCTGGTGCACAAGCATGTGTAGGGCAACTGTAGCTCCAGAGTTGGGGGTGCCAGACATGCTTGGTACAGCAGGAGCATTTGTGTCTAAGATGTAGGCAAATGTCAAGTAACCATAGCTCTGGGATCAACACACAGGTGCACTTGTTGTGGTGGTCATGCCATTGTCTGGGGCATGACTGTACACAGAGCAGCTGCTGAGCTAGGGTATGAGGCATGTGTGCAGTTGTTGGGGAAGGCGAATGACAGAGGCAGGGCTGCTCCAGCCCCGGGGGATGCGTAGTCGCTCCTTCTCAGGGCAGGGAGCATGGCAGTGGTCTTGGGGCAGGAGGAGGGCATAGCAGTGGCTTCTTCTTTGGGTGGGGGGCACAGCAGCATCAACTCCAGGGAGCTTCATCATCTGAAGTCAGCACCAATAAACACTGTGGGAGTCTTTGGTGGTGAAAGCTTTTGGGTATCTACAAGAGGGGTGAGGGCTGCTGGGATCTTCTTGATCTCCTTTTTCCCCATATGGGGAGGTCATAATGAGGGAATCTCTCTTGGTACCAAGCTATATCAGACTGGGGCATAGGGTAGTCTAGATAAGATACTTTCTATGCTTTTCTATGCAGCCGTTCTTGGTTTTGTGCTCTATTGAGTTGCTGCAAGTTTGTCATTTTATTCCAGAGCTCTCTCAGTGCTATTTTCATCTGTTCGTAGCTCTTTATTCATTACTTTTTTTTTAATAGGAGGGATAAGCACTAGGACCTCCTAGTCTGTTAACTTGCTAACATCACTTCTCATCTTTACTTTTCAGCTAAGTTCCCTTGAGGGATGCCTGGGTGGCTCAATCAGTTAAACATCTGCCTTCAGCTCTGGTCATGATCCCAGGGTTCTAGGATGAAGCCCCACATCAGCCTCCCTGTTCAGTGAGGAGCCTGCTTCTCCCTCTCCCTCTGACTGCCCCTACCCCTGTCCATCCTTTCTCTCTCTCTCTCTCAAATAAATAAATAAAACAAAATAAAAAACTAAGTTCCTTTGAATTTTTTTTCTTTAGTTGTTGCCTTGGGGATTACAATATGCATCTTCAATTTATCACAATCTACTTCAAATTAAAACCAATATTTTGGTGAAAAAAGAAACTTTGCACTAGTACAGCTCCATTTCTCATCCCCCCACCATGTTATTATTATCATATACATTTATATGTGTTATAAACCCCTAGTGTGATGTTATAATTCTTGCTTTAAACAATCCATGTGTTTTTAAAAAGAGAAGAAAAGATAATATATATTTATGTTATTATATATGTATTTTTTATTTACTTTCAATGCTTGCCATTCCCAGTGATTTTCATCCCCTTTTATTAACTGGTTACCATCTGGTGCCATTTTCTTTCAGCTAGAAGAATTTCTTTTCTTTTCTTTCTTTCTTTCTTTCTTTCTTTCTTTCTTTCTTTCTTTCTTTCTTTCTTTCTTTTGTTCTTTCTTTCTTGTGGTTTAAGTCAGATAAAAACAAATTCTCTCAGTTTTCTTTATCTGGAAAAGGATTCATTTCACCTCCATTTTTAAAGATAGTTTTATTGGATAATAAATTGTTAGGTGACAGTTTTTCAGGTTTTTTTTCTTTTAGCACTTTAAATATGCATTCCACTCCCCTCCAGCTTCCATTGTTCCCAATAAGAAGTCAATTTTAAGTTGTATTGTTGTTGCCATATATGTGATGCATTATTTTTCCTCTTGCTGCTTGCAAGATTATCTCTTTTCTTTGGTTTTCTGTATTTTGACCATGATGTCTAAGTGTGGTTCTCTTTGTTTTATGTTACCATAGACTCGGTGGCTTATAACAACATAAATTTACTTCCCATTGCTCTAAAGGCTACAAAGTCCAAGATCAAGGTGCCAGCAGATTTGGTGTCTAGTGAGGGCCCACTTCATAGGCGGTTATGTTTTCACTGTAACCTCACATGGTGGAAGGGAGGAGAGGGCTCTCTTGGGCCTGTTTTATTCTTGGGCACTAATTTTCATTCTTTTCCAGATAAATACTACTGAGAGAATTTGATTCTATCCAACTTACATGAGGCTCCACTCTCATGACCTAATCACCCCCCAAAGGCCCCACCTCTTAATATCATCACTCTGGGCATTAGGTTTCACCATATGAGTTTTGGGGAGACACATTCAGATGATAGCATTGACTCTTTAAGCTAATGTTATTTACTATTGATGGAGAATTTTCAACTATGTTTTCTTCAAATTATTTTTCTGTGCCTTTTCTTTTTCTTCTCCTTTGGGGCTCCTATTATATTTATACTTGAATACTTTACATTGTCTGGCAGATCTCTAAAGCTCTGTTCATTTTTCTTAGCTTTTTTTTTTTTGCTATCCTTTGGATTGTATTACTATATATTGCTCTATCTTCAAATTCATAGCTTCTTTCTTCTGCTGTTGAACCTATCTAGTGAATTTTCAATGTTAGTTTTGTAGTTTTCAGCTCTAGAAAGTCCATTTGATTCTTTTTTTTTTAGAATTTCTATTTCTCTGTTGAGATTCTGTTCTTGTTGGTTCATTAACGTAATTTCCTTTCATTTTTTTGAGCATATTGTCCTTTAATTCCTTGAGTATAACTGTAATATTTGCTTTGAAGTCTGTTTGCTAAATCCAACATCTAGGCCCATTTGGAATCAGAATCTAGTGACTTTCTTTTTTCTGGTCACAGTTTCCTGTCTTTGCATGTGTGATAATTTTTTAGTTGAAAATTGGATATTGTAGTGACTCTGAATTCTGTTTTATTTTCCTGAAAGTTGTTGATTTTTTTTTTGTTTTACTAACTGATCTGTACCTAGATTGTCTTCCTCCATGGTATGCGGCCACTGATATGACTGTGTAGTTTCTATCTTTTAGTATTCTGCTTTGTGTTTTAGTCTGGCTTTCTAAGGGCACCCTTGTTTTTGTATTGTTTAATGGTCAGGCCATTATTTGAACAGAAGTTATGCTCAGACACCTTGAATAAGTAAACCTTCTACCTTCTGCCGCCCGAGCTTTATGTGGTTGGAGGAACAAATTCAAATCTACAGTAAGCCCTTAGGTTTCCCTTGGTTTTCACTTTGTGCTTCACTCTCTCGGTTCTTCCCAACTCATGCATATTATATCAGTCAGTCAAAAAGGTATGGGGTGTTTATTAGTGCAGCCCTTGCATGGCTCTCTTACTTCCAGGATTTCCCCCATTACCTTTCTGGGTGATTTTCTGCCCACTCTTAACAGAGGCTATAAGCTCAAGCCAGTAAAGCTGCAGATTTTCACTTCCTATCTAGAACTGATTCCATGACCTTTAACTGATAAAACTGCAGATTTTCATCTCCCCATCACAGACCATATCTGTCATCACTAGCTGGTAAGGCTACCAGTTTTCACTAACTAACAGCTCTCAAACCAAGCCCACTATTCATTCCCACTGGAAAAGCTGTGATTCTCACCACTCAAGCTAAGGGATGGGAAGCTGTAAGCAAGAAGGCCACAAACTCATGGTCATTCTAATGCAGTAGCAGTTTTTCAAGATTAAACACTTCTTAATTTGTTGTTCGTCATTGGTCATTTTCTAGTGCCCTGAAATGGTTGGTTTTGACATCTTTGTCTAGTTTTATGATTGTTTTCTTCAAAGGGAGATTGCCCAGATTATCACACCACCATTCCTGCAGTGAATTTTTGACTGGATTATTTTAATGTTTCTTCTACTCAAATATTTTATTGCCCGCACGTTTAGATTTTGATCAGAAATGTACTGGTGTCAGGAGGTTGGTGTAGATACATGGAAGGAGAGCTCCAAATTTTGCATAAGTCATCTCAAAAGTGCAAAAATAAATGGGGGAGCCAATGAGGCTGAACACTAAACTGGGGGTTTCAGAGTCCAATCTCAGTGGAGTCCAATCTCTGAGGTTCTCTAACAAACATGTCTAAAAAGGATACTCCTAGCCTCACCTAACATGTTTCACTGCTTCCTATCTTCTCCCCTGGGTCCTGCCTACATCTCCCCTCTGCCTTTCTCATGGATTCTATGACTCTTTGAGGGTGAAAATGGCTAAAATTAACTTTCACTTCTGCTCAGACAAGTGAAACCGAAGAGCAAGGTCATTTCCTCGTTCTTTTCTGAGTGGCTGCTAGGATCCATTTTTGTTTTTTTTTTCCGACCCTTGTCTATTGGAGGTGATAGAAAAGTGACATTTTTTTTCCAGACCACAAAAAGGTCAGCTTACCCTCCCCTCCCTGCAGACACTCACCTCCCCTTGCGCTCCAATTTTAAACAGATGAGCCAGTCAGAGGAAAATAGATTTTCTCCTTAGGAAGGTGGATTTCCTGCTCCCCACTACACTTTTGATATCCTCAGGTGCCAGTATATAAAATTTGTCCAAAAGTCACATATTTAGTCATTTATTTAACTAGACATAATGGGACATAATTCAGGCAGCATCATTTGGATGCTTGTTCAGTAAAAGACTCAACCTAGGTATCTGCCTCTGAGAGTTTGAAGGATTCTTAGTCACAAATCATGTTCAAAGCCATCTGCTTGGTAACTTCCTCCAATAATCCCTGATGTTCCTATTGCTCCTGCCTCTGTTCTAATACTGTGCCTTGCTGGGCTTCTCTGGCCACATTTCCCACACCCCATTATATAATGTCTGTCTACCAGACACCCTTCCCAGACTCCCTAGGCTGACTCCTTCAAAGGTCATGCTTATTTATACCTCTACCCCAAGGCTGTGGTGTGTGCTTACCACAGAGCAAACATTCACAAGAGTTTGTTGTGTTAGTTGAATTGAAATAACAAGGCTAAATAATCTCATCTCAAGTCAGCAAGTCTTTAAGTCATAACTTTAAGGAGTTTGGGATTCTTTCAACTTGTATTAATGCTTAGATCCAACTCTCAGGTGCCAGGAGATGAATATAATAATAAATTAATAAGAGCTATGATTCACTGAGCACAACTGGTTCGGGACACTGTTCTGGGCTCTTTACTACCAAAGCTAGAAGAAGACAAAGGAGTGTTAAGGATTAGATTTAGGACTTAGATTAGGTGTATTCACATCAGCTACCAGTTATTTTGAGTTTATTATGTACTAAACACTGTAATACATATTTTTAATGCATTAATCCACTTACTGTCACACAAACCTTTTGGAGAAATCAGACATTGTTTTCAAGGAGGCTTAGAACCCAAAAACTCCATGTTGCTGATGCTATTGCTATGAACATCTGCAAAAAGTTCTTTCTTACCCCAAACTCACAGCAAATTGTTGTCTTAGTCATACAATCCATGAGGAAACTGAGATTCTGGACTGTGGTTCCAGGCCAGGAGTAGAAGCAAGCCTGTCTGAACTCCATCCCTGCCAAGGTTCCCAGACATAAGGGCAGGAAAGGAGAGTGTCCATGGGTTCCCTTTGGTCCCTGGATCAGAAAGCAGGTGACCAGTGCCTTACCATATCTGCTTGGACCAGTAGGTCTCCTGAGGTTGTCTCAGCAACCTTCTTGGTCCTGTTGAACCCTCGGCTGGTGTAGTACAGGACTGCACCTCACCACTCCAGATGATAGGGTCCTTTCCCCAACCACTTCTATCCCTGAGTTTTCAGAGCCCAGTGAAGTAGGACAATGGAAGAGGCTCTGTGATCAGAATCAATGACTGGCTAGAGTGTTATTTTTTTTTTTAAATGAGAATTAGCATTTATCAAGAGCCAATGCTGTGCCTGTCACACCCGTTCTGTCATTTGTGCCCATAGTATCTCTGGGTTAGGTATTACTGGCACTGTTTGGAAGACAAGACAAAACCAACAAGGCTGAGAGAACAGCTGCCCAGTCTCACACATATGGCACAAGGCAGCAGATACCAAGCTCTTTCTTGTCTTGCACATAAACGCTGCAAGGCAGAGTGAAATACCTTGCAGAGTTAGCTTGGAGGTTTACTAACTCTGCCAAGTTTGGTGCAGGAAAACACTACCCATGTTATTAAACCAAAACCCCATGAGAAAACTTTCTAGTGGCAGAGGGTCATTGGAACGAGTGTGGCCCAAGGCCTGAGAAAGACCAGCTGCTTGTGGTCTTTCCTCCCAGGCTTTTCTGGGTCAGCGGTGCCCAGTGGACCCAGTGAACCCACAGAAGCCTTCAAAGTGCTCCGTGGGAGGGGCGGGGCTCCTTGGGGGAAGCTGCTGAAGCTCTGACCACAGATCGGGGAGCCTGCCACCTCTGCCTGGTGCTTGCTGCCAGCAGGAAGCCACGAGCTATGGGAACCGATTGAGAGAACCAGAATGGGATTTTTCTTTGGGATTCTTTCAGGAGTTGCTGGTTATCACTAGAAGGCGGCTGCATCACGAGGGTGCTGGGATTGAAAAAGCTATGGTGACAAACTCCTGAGCATTATCAAGGTAAGACTCTGCATCTTTGTTTTGTTTTGTTTTTGATTTATAAAAAGCTCATCCATCCAGGGAGATTCTGCTTCTTGGGCTTTCTAAGCTGAAAAAGCCAGTGACTGCGCCATAGAGGAAAGATAGGAGAAGACTGTAGAGTGGGAATGGGGGTGGGCACACGCATGCCGGCTGTGGGGCTCCAGGCAAGTTACTCAGCCTCTCTATAAACAAGGGTAATTGTCCCTAAGGGGCAGACATGGCAGAGGTTAGCAGTGATGTATGGGGAGTGTCTGGCTCAGGGCAAATGATTGGTTGTTGCCCTTTTAACATTTTGTTTGTTTTTAAATAAGGTTTTCCATTTTTCAGACATCAGGGGGAGGGCGATGGAATATGTTTAATGATAACTTTTGGGGCTAAGAGATCAGTTTCTGAAAAGGAATGAACCGTTGATAACATATTTTGAGAGGAGTTTTAAAATTCTAGGGTTTTGGCAACAGTTCCAGTTGTTTGCTAATTGGCCATCACGTCCACCTTCAACTATCCACATTACCAAGGAACTAAAGAATTGTTATCATCGTGCTGCCATAGTTAGAGAGAAAAACTGTGCATGATATATGTAGATACTTCTCCTTCCTGGATGAGCTTGATTCCCCTCACCTTCAGTGCCGGAGGGACTTAGAATGAAGTATGGAAAGGGAAGAACAATAACTCCATAGTGGAGAATGCTGGCAGACACCACCTCAAGCAGGTGAATCAAGGTTAATGTCTCAAGGGATAAGTCGTGTTGTATTATATAACTTTGGCTATGGTGCAAGGAGAAAGGACTTCCCCTCTGTGTTATTCTTCCCCCAAACCCTTAACCCCAGTCTCATCATGAGAAAACATCAGACAAACCCAAAGTGAGGGACAATCTGCAGAATACTTGACCTTTGCAACTGTCAAGGTCACAGAAAACGAGGAAAGATGGGGAAACTGTTACACATCAGAGGAGCGTAAGGAGACGTGACAACTAAACTCGGAACTCACATCCGGGATTGGAGTGGGTCTTAGGGGGAAGAAGGATTTAATGAAAAATAGGTGAAATCTAAATAGAGTCTGGAGTTAAATTAATACCATTGTGCCAATGTGGATTTCTTCATTCTGGCACATGTACCGTGGTTAGGTAAGACGGAATTATTAGGGGGAGCTGAGTGCAGGGTATATACAAAGTCTCTAGACTATCTTTGTAACCTAAAATTATTCCAAAATAAAAAGCTAAAAAAGATTATACTCATCCTGCCTTAGAGCAGGTGTGGTCAAAAGGTGAGCCTGCTTGGGAAAACTGGAATCCGTGGCGCAGTGGTCCCTGCCCTCTCTGAACTTTCTGGAACATAGCAGGCATTTTGCTTTTTTTTTTTTTTTACCATTTGTCTCTCCCAACCCCCACCTTAGTCCCAGAAAGTTCTGTATTTCTCTCTCTCTCTCTTTTTTAAAAAGATTTTATTTATTTATTTGAAAAAGAGAGAGAGCACAGAGGGAGAGGGAGAAACAGAATTCCCGCTGAGCAGAGAGCCCGACATGGGGCTCCATCCCAGGACCTTAAGATTATGACCTGAGCCAAAGGCAGAGGATTAACCGACTGAGCCACCCAGGTGCCCCTATATTTCTCTCTCTTTGTGGCATTTTTCATCATTCATTTCGTCTTTTATTCAGCACACATTTTTTTGAGCTCTGTGTCAGGGGCTTTAGGGCTAAGTACCCCAGCCTCTGTCCGCCCAGCAGCGCTCACTGTGCTGGTTCAGGCTTGCAGGCCTCCAGGTGCATGCCCAGAGACCCAAACCTGACCCTTTCCCTGGTGAGGAAGCGGAAGGCCCGAACGGAGACAAGTGAGGGCCCTGACCCTGCGTGGAATATCAGGCTGGAATCTGCCATCTTCTGGCCCAACTATCCCCACAGAATCTGTGGCCAACCAAGCGGCTGTGAGCTGTGCTGGGAACCAATTCCCTCGGAGCCCCGCTGTGGCCTGAGGAGTGTGGCCTGGGAGCCCACTGTGCCGCCCTCCCTCGAGTCTGCAGCAGCTAGATGGAGCCACCAGGGGCCAGCATCCTTGCTTGGAAGGGTCAGGTGTGTGGGGAGGTAGCAGGGGAGCTGGAGGGACCTGATCCCACCCCCCCAACACGTGCACACACACACACACACCTCTGTGCGCCCCCCCCGCCCCCTCCCAGGCCCAACAGAGCAGGTGTGCCCTGGTTGGAGGGTGAAGTCCCAGCCAGATTAGAGAAAAAAGAAAGAATCGTGAAGCTGTAGGAAGACAGCACTTAGATGAAAATCACAACAGTTAGATGAAGATCAGAAGCGAGAGCAGCGATTACCACTGGGCCTCGAGTCCTTTTCCTGTCACAGCTCGAGCTTCCCCCACGGCCAGCCCACCTGCCTGGACTAAGCCAGCCCCATGCTGCCGTGGAATGCTCCAGGCCACGCTCCTGCTGCTCCCTCAACCTGGGCCCCCCCCCTCCCATCCGGGCAAGTCCCACCTGTTCTAACTCCTGGACCAGTGTCACTGCCCTTCTCTACTGTCCCCAGGGCCCAAATCCAGCCCCATGTCCCCGTGAACCTCCAACACATGCCGAGGCCTCCCTGTTTGCAGGAGTTCTGGATCTGAGCTCTCCCGGGATGGGGAGCTGGCCGCCTTACATCCTCCTCTGGATCCCAGCCCTCAGGACCGTGTCTGGAGCAGGGTGGGTGCCCTGTGAAATGGTTCTTTAGGGAAAGGAACGAGGGCAAGTTCTGGAATGCCAGTGAAGATTAAGACAGGAGGAAGAAAGCTTGAAGGCAGGAGCGCACGTGAGATTTAATGACCTCCCTTAGCCACAGCGAGCTTCGCTGCCGTCGCCACGCCCGGGGTTTTAATGGGGGCCCTTGTGGAAGAGGGTGGTTGTCGCTAGGTCTCTGGTATGTTCTGGTCACTGGAAGGTGCGGTATCATCCAGAGGAAGATGCTGAGCCTTGGGGCCAGCCAGTTCTGCTCTAGGACCTGGTTCTGCCACTTCCAGCTGGACAAGTATGAGCAAAGGACCCAGGTCTCTGTGAGATGGGAGCAGGTGCAGCCAGCTTCAAGCCTAGACATGAGAACTAGATTGAGCAGGGTGATTGGAGCATAGAGGAGGCTCTGCCGTGGTCCCTGCTGACCCTGCAGGACCTCCGTTCAACGCAGGCCACTATGTGCTTTCTCACCAGAGGGCTGATGTTTCCAAAACCATGTCGTAGAAAGAGGTTCTCTTGGGTGCTTTGTCCTCACCTCTTTCTGCCGGCTTCTTCGCATACCTTGATACCTGAGTTGCTAGGCTAGGACCAGGGTGAGGTGAGCGAGTCACCTGGGGTGCAGAGTTTAAGGAGGCCCTCACTCTCAGGAAATGTTTGCGCAGGTTTCTCTAGTGTCTACAAGGATATGAGGTGGTCTGTGCTTAATGGATGAAGCCAGGCGTTCCAACCTCCGATACCGCAGACCCTTGATGAGTTTCATGGGGTCCAGGAGCTCTCTGAACTTGTCTGCAAGCTTTTTTGCATGTGCATACTCCCATACCGAGTGCTCCTGGCTTCCATCACATTCCCAAAAGGATCCGCCAACCCCAAATATTTGGAATCACCAAGTCCAGTATTTAGTAATGATATTTAATTTTATCTCTCAGTGCGTTGTGGGTCCCAGGAATTAGAAAGAACGTGGGCACAGGAGTACAGGAAAGCGACTGTGGCTGAGAGCTTCTCTAGCTTAGAGGTTGGATGGTCAGCCTATGGACCAGAGGGCTTGAGTTCAAGGTATAACCCTGTAGCTTTCTATGTGACCTTGGGCAAGTCACCAAATGTCCTTGTGAAATAACAGTAGTTTGACCTCAGTCTATACTGACATAACTCAGGTAAGTTACTTTTACCCTTGAGTCTTACTTCTTTATTTGCTAGTAACAGCACATCACGGGGTTATAAAAATTAAACCCCAAAGTCCTAATTCTTAGGTGAGTTGAAACTGAAAAGTATACAATATTTCCACCTAGATTCTATCCAGTTCTCCATGTGAGAATCACCAGAGGAGTCCCTGTAATTTGCAAAAAGCACATTGCATATTGTAACTTTTTAAAAAAAGATTTTATTTATTTATTTGACAGAGAGATATAGCGAGAGAGGGAACACGAGCAGGGGGAGTGGGAGAGGGAGAAGCAGACATCCCACTGAGCAGAGAGTTTGATGTGGGGCTCCATCCCAGGACCCTGGGACCATGACCTGAGCCGAAGGCAGACGCTTAATGACTGAGCCACCCAGGCGCCCCCGCATATTGTAACTTTTTAAATTTGTTTTTATGCACAATATTTATTTTGAAGTCTCAAAAGGAAGACCATGGTTTTGTTATGTTTCCCAAAAAGGAAATGCGTTTAATGGGACTGAGAAAAATGAATCCAGATATTTTGGGTGTGCTCCCCCCCTTCGCCATCAAGCTAGTCGGTCTTCATGCTGTGTGTCTGGATCTTGATGCTTGGGGTGTTCAAGGGATTGCATTCCAGAGTCAGGTTCAGGCACCCTTTCCTGGTGAGGGCATGTCATCCTATGCTCGAGCTGAAGGTTGCTGTAAGAAATAAGGTTATCATTACTGTGATGCCACTGAGACCGATGTCCACCATTCCACTCAGGACCACCCTAGGAGTCGCAGGAGAATTCCTATCAGGCTCCAGACCTGGGAAATCCATGCTTCTCTGGAGCAATGGATGTCCTAAAGACACTGATTCTATAAACCGATAACTTCCCACTCTGTGCTTTGGACTCCAGGACGCTTAGAGCCTACTTTGCATCTAACCATTAGCAATTGGGGAACCCCATCTCATGGTCTGTATTTCTGTGTAACCAGCTTTACCCTCAGATTTGTTTCTCTGCCTTAATCTACCCTTTGGTCGTGATTTCTTCATCTCTTTTTCTCTCCTATTTATTTCATGTTTGCTTTTGTAAGTAGCTTCAGATCTTTTTGGAAGCCCGAGAAAATGAATAAGTAAATAAACCAAAATAGAACAGCATTTTTGAAAGAGCTTGGTGCATGGTGTAGGTGCTCAGTAAGAGTTAATTCCCTTTCTGTGTACAAAACAGAGACCAATTCCTTATTTATTTGTTTTACCAAGGGGGCCACCCTATGGTGACATGCTCAGCTGTGAGTCTGTTATAGGTACATAAACAGCTTTTTCACCGCCTATTTTTAGATATTCCACCTTGTATTGTTGCAAAGATCATATACAGTTATTTCATGTTAAGTTTCCCTTTATTCCTGCCATATCTATAGTACAATCAGATTTTTTAAAAGAAATTTATTTATTTATTTAGAGAGCACACAATCGGGTTGGAGCTGGCACACAAGTTGGGGAGGGGTGAAGTGGGGAAGGGGCAAAGGGGGAGGGAGAGAGAATCTTAAGGAGTTTCCATGCGTAGTGTGGGGCTGACACAAGGCTTGATCTCAAGACCCTGAGATCATGACCTGAGCAGAAATCAAGAGTCAGATGCTTAACTGACTGAGCCACCCAGGCGCCCCCAAATAAATTTATTTATTTATTTTAAGTATTGCATTTGGAGATGGGATCAAAAGTAATAATCCATTTCATTGATTTTATTTAGGTGGCTTTATGGGAAAGGCTCAAATCTCTTTTCCCTATGCATTCATGGGGAAAGGAATCATTTCCATATTGTGCTATCTGTCTGTCTGATGGACTCCCTGGCATCTGTCAGTGCAGCAGGGAGGGGGAGGGCGGGGGTGGGGGCAGGGGTGGGGGAGGTTAGGTTAAGATAGGTATCTTCTAAACTGACAGCAGTGGGGGTAAATGTTCAACAACCAGCTTTCTGGGAAACACATGTACACACGTAAGTTTATTATAAACTGTACTGGTATAAAGAATATGTAACACATAATTTACAAATAATAACAAAATATGTAATATTCTTTATTATAAGTAGATAGCCATAGAGGCATCGATTCTCCATAGAGTGCTTTTGTGGACCTTTTTTTTTAATTTAAGATTTTATTTATTTATTTTTTAATTTTATTATGTTATGTTAGTCACCATACAATACATCATTAGTTTTTGATGTGGTGATCCACGATCCATTGTTTTCGTATAACACCCAGTGCTCCATGCAGTACGTGCCCTCCTTAATACCCATCACCGGGCTAACCCATCCCCCCTCCCCCCTCCCCTCTAGAACCCTGTTTGTTTCTCAGAGTCCATAGTCTCTCATGGTTCGTCTCTCCCTCCGATTTCCCCCCCATTTTCCCCTTCCTTTTCCTAATGTCCTCCATGCTGTTCCTTATGTTCTACAAATGAGTGAAACCATATGATAATTGACTTTCTCTGCCTGACTGATTTCACTTAGCATAATGTCCTCCAGTCCCAACCATGTTGATGTAAAAGTTGGGTATTCATCCTTTCTGATGGCTGAGTAATAGTCCATTGTATATATGGACCACATCTTTATCCATTCATCTGTTGAAGGGCATCACGGCTCTTTCCACAGTTTGGCTATAGTGGACATTGCTGCTATGAACATTGGGATGCATATGGCTTTTGTTGACTTCTGCCAAATTCTTGTGTCCACGGTCAAGCTATGGCTGCAACTGACACACAAGTATAGGGTGACATGGATGTCGTTGATGTCTTCATTTATGTTAACAAGACCAAAGTGACAAAGACGTACCGGCCCTGCACGCTGGGCGTAGGCAGTGACGTCACTGACTTCTTTGTTAAATTGACTAATAGTTTTTAATTACTCAAAATCTTTTCTCAATTTTTTGTCTATTAACGGCTATAAACAGGACACATTTTGAAGTTGAACCTACATTATTAACATTTCCTCCATCACTGTATTAAGTCCAGAAAATCAACAAAAAGGCAAATCAGCCCCAGGTTTGAAGCCCTCGCCTATTCCTGTGGTGTAAACACCCCTAGAGAGCCAACTTCAAGCTGCCCACGTGATCCGGCTGCACAAGGGGCTGGGAAGAAACGAGCAATAGCGGACGATTAGATAACATTTCCACCACACAGATAACCTCAAGAACAGAGATAGTAGTGAAATGTAGTGAAATAACTAGGGAATGATGACATTTGAGTGTTTATTACCTTCATTTTTAATTCATTTAATTATATTTTATATAATTTAATTTTTATTTTATATAATTTTAATTTTGTATGGTTTAATTTTGAATAGTGATGTGCTTAGCAAATAGCTCACAAAATTCCCCTAAATTTAACAAGTGACTCCCACAGACCTGTACAAGTTGGACCTGGCACACTGCTGATGAGAAGCAGAATATCTCAGTTTCAAACCACAGATCAGCGTCCTGTCTGCATTTGGCTTTGCAAAGTGGGGAAAAGTGGAGCATAGCCTGCCTCCTGGGATTTCCTGAGTCCTGAGCCTTGCAAAGGAGGTCTAGGTACCCAGAGGGTCCTGCTGTGTGCTTGGTGGCAAGAGGGGTGTGCGTGGTCCTGGGTAAAGACCCTCTCCCTACAACGGTCATGCCCCTGCACCAGTTCCTGTTGCTGGTGACCTAACTTTTGGAGACCATAGGCCTCTGATGAGTTTCCTGGAGCTTATGAGCTTCTTAAACTTGCAGGCAAGCAGGGCACCTGCGTGGCTCAGCTGGTTAAGCCTTCAGCTTAGGTCATAATCCCAGGATCCTGGGATCGAGCCCTGCTTTGGGCTCCCTCTCCCTCTGTCGCTCCCCCTGCTTGTGCTCCCTTGTGCTCTCAAGTAAATAAATGAAATCTTAAAAAAAAAAAACTTGCATAAACACTTTTGTGGAGGACATGAGCAACCCTCTGCAAAGATCATTTCTGGCTTTCATCAGATTTCAACAATTCAGTGGGGGTTGGGACTGCTAGCACAAGAAGGATTGGCTTCTGATTAACTGCCAAGGGGTGAACGTGGCTTTTCCATGTCATGGAACATGGGTCAACATGGGATTCTCTTCCTGCTCCAAGAATCACTCCCGGGAGGCCTTCGCCACTAGTCTCAGCTAGATGTACAAAGCAGAGATGTTTTCTCAAGTGGATTAGGGCTCAGTGAAGTACGGAATGCTCGTTGTTGGCAACCGTCTGAGGCTGAGATTGGCAGGGCAACACCTGCTCCCGTCGGTCATGACAACCAGGCCTGGAGGCTCTATCACAGGTGTGGAGGAGGTAAAGTGGGGTGTCCCTTGTACCCATATTTCTGCCAGAGCCTTATCTTAGCCGAAGCTGCTTGCCTCCCGGGCCGTCGGAGAAAACAGCCAGCTCCCGCCCTGTCTTCCGGGTCAAATAAATCTTCCCAGGTTCCTTTGCTCCACCCTGTCAACCAAGACAAGTGGCCTCTGAGAACCAGCAAATGGGAAGTGAAAATAATGCCCCAGAGGGGCTTCTGGCTCAGACATCACAGGGGACGGGCCCTGTGACTGATGCCTTCCTCCAAGCCAGCACCCTGGCCTTCAGAAAGATCTCATTGGCTTGAACGACAGTTTCCTCACAGAAAGCTTACACTCTCCTTTGTGGCATAGGAGAAGGGTTTAAGAGTTTCCTCCAGGAGGTCCCTCGGTGAGGCCGAGCATGGCGTACAGGGAGTGCAATGCCACATTCGTTGCGTTCCTGCCAAATGACACTGCAACATTCATCCCAGTGGGCTTGGAGCCTTCAGCTTTCAAATCAGCTTCCTCTAATTGCTGCCTGCATGTAAAGCCACTCTTATTATGTGCACTCCACCATCCTCCCCATTCGTTCCCCTCCTCTGATTCATTTGCGGCTTGTCAAGCCCGCCATGGAGAGCCAGCCTGTGTGTAAGCCAATTGACGCCTCTGTGTTTGGTCCTTCTCTTCCTGTTGATCGGAAAGCCCCTTGACAATCGAATGAAGAAAAAGCATGAACAGAGTGGGGAAGAACTTCGAACCCTTGGGAGCTGGTTTTGTCCATATATAACGTTGTCATAGTTTGCTATTTAAGATCCTCTATGAATCTTCATGGTTACATACTTTCAGCTCCTTGCTGCTAGCTGGTCTCCACCAAGCATGTGCTCAAAAAGGTCTCCAGTGTGGGGGTTTGCTGTCGGAGGTCAGCATGAATGACTAAGGGTGTCCTGAATCTCCCACCCCTGTGAGGTTCGGCCTGAGAAGGGAATGTTTGTGGTTTTTGCCTTGGATATCCTGGAGCTCTCTGGCATGTGGTGTTTGGGGGAAGCTGGTCCACTTTGGACTCCATTTTAAGGATTTTATAACTAGAAAGACAAAAAGGAAATCTCTTCAGGGAAGGAGGTTATGGATGTAGGATATGTTCTCTGTCTGTCTCTCACACACATGGACACACCACACAGACACACAGGCTTATGCACACACATGCACAGACCCACGCAGGCACACACACAGAGGCAACACACACATACCTATCAACAACAAAACATCACAAAACCCACCATCACAAATGCCATTGCAAAAAAGTGAAGGAATAAAGTCTGCCCCATAAAGAGATTCCCAAGTTGTATCCATGTTGTAGAAATCCAGTTGCTAAAGCACCATCCTCCCTGAAGTTCTTCTCGTTCATTCTTTTCATTGTACAAAGTTTTTTGCTGTCAAATGGCAAGCAATGTCTGTCTTCTAGTCTGAGCGGGTCCTGAGAAGGGAGGGAGCATCCCCATCCTACTCGCCTCACCTCAGAGCTCAGACTGGTGTGTTGGTGGTCAGCAGCTCCACGGGGCGACAGGGTGGGCGTGAGGGGTGTCACAAGAGGGACCACAGAGCAGTAGAGGAAGGAGATGAAGGAGGCTTCAGGTCTGCCTCTTTCCCTGGGGGTGGCCTTCCTTTGCCTGACTCCACACTGAAGAGGCAGGGTCTGAAATCCTCAGGATCCCTGCCTGGTCTTTCACCGCCCTGCTAAGGGTGACTAAGTCCCCTGGCATCTCTAGGAGGAGGCTCTGTTCCCCTCAGAAGAAACCTAAAGCTTGGGGAAAGTAGGAGTCTTAGCAAAGGCCAGAGGGTGAGGTAGAACACGCACCAGTTTCCCTGAGTGAGGGCAACACTCTGGTAACATCTGTCCCCTCCTTTCTCAGATCTGTCCCCATATCTCCACTGCTTTAGTTCAGGCCCTTCCTGCCTTTAGACTCCATGACTGCCACATCCTTAGAGCTCCTGTCTCTGCCTGCAGTGACCCACATCGCAGTCCATCCTCTGTGTGGCTGGCAAGATGTGTCTGAAGCTCAAATGTGGCCCTATCACCCCCAGGGTAAAAATCTTCATTGACTCCTCAGTGCCTGAGAACAAAGCCCAGGCCTCACGGGACCAGACATCTGGTCTCCCATCCCAGTTCCCCCCCCCCCCCCGTCATCCTTCTTCAGGCTCGTGGGTCCCAGGAGTCCTGTCCCCTATGACTCCCTGTTGCCCATTACACCTCAGAGCTTGTGCCAAGCCCTCTTCTCTGCTTGAAATGCCCATATCCCCGAGGAGAGATCCTGGGCATCCTTGAAGTTCTAATCCCAAGGTCAGCTTCCACGAGTCTTCTGTGGCCTGGCCACTCTGACCCAGGCACCAGCAGGCATGGCTGACTGCTTCTGTCACTGAGCCCAGCAGGGGGCTAGGGTAGCAAGGGTCTTGAGCTTCATACCAGGTGAACACAGCTCTCCACCCTCGTTCTCCAGGTGCACCACCCAGTTGTATCCCCAGTTCCCAGTGGCACACCCAGAGGGCACAGTCCATCGTCTGTGGTCACACAGATAAGCAGCAACCCACCTGGCTCTTAGGCTGGACCTCCTAGCTCCTCACTCTGCTTGGCCACACCGTGGGGTGTCTCTCTAAGGCAGGTGTGAAACTACCTTGAAGGTCTTCCATGATCCCTTTGCAAACTTAAGGGTAGACAACACACTGCTGAATTTATCCCTTGGCTTTATTCTCTTTTACCTTCCCAAGGTCACACTCAAGAATATGTATTTGGCTCATTTATCATTCATTTAAAAAAAAGAAGAGGAATGTTCTATTTGTGAAAACAAAGAGGCTGTTGACAAGGACGCCAGCTTCATAGAAGGTAGAAGAGTGGGTTGAAGGAGTTTATTACAAAGGTGGTCCTAGGCTCTGGAAGAACATCTGGAGAGCTCAGGGAAGTCATGACAGAGTAAATTCATGTGGGGTGAATATGAATCTCGGTCCACACTCAGTGTGCAAAAATAGAGTATCTAGTCTGAGCATCTTGATTTCTGCTAGCTGTTGGGAAATAACCCCAGTGAACTCAAAGCTCTCTCCCCTTCTCCAGGGTTGGGCCCCAGTTTGGGGGAGTGGGGTGGGGCTCATCGGGTTTAGGACTTTGGGGCAGCCCATCTGGTCTACATCAGCAATCCACACAGGCTGCTGCCAGGATGTCTTGTGCCAGCCTCTGACCTGGGTCAATCCTTCCCCCAGGACTTCTGTGCCACATCATGGGGTGGGGGAGTCATGACATCACTCCCGTGCAACTCTGTACTGAGAGACTCTCGGAGAGACCCCCTGGGCTCCTGTCTGCCCAGCCTGACTCACCGCATTTCTCTCAATCTGAGCCAAGAGACTTCTCTTGTTTCTACTTTATTTCCCTGTGGCAATGGCTTCAACATGGGTGAGGAACAAAATAATAAGTGAATAGAAGAAAAAAAATCCATTAACATCTCAAAAAACACATGTCTGCTCTACCTGCTGACAGAAATCTTGGCAAAGGAACATTAGACTTGTTGCTTTGATTTTTTTTTCCAACACAGAGTACAGATGTAAACCATGTTTCCAAACTGTGTCCACAAACCTGGGGAGCTGTGAGAGCTCCCACGGATCGGGAAAAACAAGGGGAAAGGAATTGAGGCAGGCAGAGGGAGGAAGGACAGCTTGCCAACCAGTTCCAGCTGTGGGAGGAACGGACACAGGAACTTAGAAGAAAGCAGAGTGCCCTGCCTTCCTACCTGTGGCAGACCACCTCACCCCTGGGAATGATCCAAGATCTGTTGAGTGTGGCCTAGATCCCAGGAGGATGTTGAGATGCAGGTGGGCGCTGATGGATCCCGCCAAGGTAGGGCCTGTCACTCTCTCTAGGAGGGGAGATTGCCCTGATTGGAGGGGAAGACAGCACCCACAACTCAGCTGCTGGGCTCTGTCAGAGGAAGGGAAATCTACACTCTAAAGAAACTTTAAAGGGACCGAAGCCTGGTGACTCCAGTGGAGATAGAGGATCCAGCTCAGGGGGCCAGCTAGTACTTGGAATCTAAAAGTGGCCAATCAGGGAATTCCAGTGGGCAGACTTGAGAGTTTGGGGAGGGGATACAAGGGTTCACGTGAAGACAAAGGTGAAAGGGTGCCAGAGTTTCCAGGCACTGGGGAAGGGGGTGCAGATGACTTTAGTAAGACAGGACGGTGATCTCCGATGCGGACTGGAGGAGGAGCCTGAGACCAAGAGGGGAAAGAAACCAGGAGAGATGAGAAGAGAAAGGCCACGAGTACCAGCCTGTACCAAGCTAGTTCTGTCCCCGAGACTGCGTTTCTATAACTGGGCACTGGTCTCGCCATCTTGGCTGGGGGACTTACTCTCTCTGGGCTTCAGGTTCTGACTCTGCCAAACAAGGGGGTAGGCTAAGTGAGCTCTGAGCTTTCCTTCTAGTCAACCCTTTGCTTGTCTACTTGCCTATCAGTCAAATGTGGAAGAGCTGCCGGTACTGGAGTGCTAAGAAATGTGTCAGGGGCTTTGCACCATGATCTCACTTAATTCCCCACAAAAAGCCCTGTGACGTCATCAGGAACTCACCAAGGGCCCGGGGTGGGAGGGGGGCCTCGAAGGCCAGAGCCCAGATGTAGACTCAGGTCTGTGCGACTCCAAAACCAGGGCTCTTAGCTCTTCATTATTTGGTCTATCAGCTGCCCACTGTGAGCAGAGCCCTGACCCAAGCTTACAGTAACGACAGGAGGAGCTTAGCACCTGCATCAAGGCAAAGGCTAAACGCAGGCTGTCAAATTGCAGCTTGCAGAACAACACACAGCAACTGAGCAGAAGCGGACAGCCAAGGATGAAGGAGCACAAGGAGGCGCTCACCTAGCATCCGGGAAACCTCTGCCTAAGGAGACATCTAGCATCAGCTTGCCTGAAGAAATGTCCCTCCCGAGAATGCCTCTCTTGTCCTGTGGGCCGGGTCAGCACCTGCCAACTTGCCTTTTCCCCATCTGGGTCAGCATCACCCCTGTCCACCCAGTAGCTCAAGCCTCCTTGACATCACTCTTCATTTCTCTGTTGCTCCCCACATCTGTCCGCCCTTGGGGATCTGCCCTCTCCTGAACCGCCCCCCCCCCCGCCCGATTGTCTCTCTGCCCTGGAACTGTCAGTTGCCCAGCGTTACTTATAGTGACATGTGCTAAGTCAGCCAGACACGTGCTAGGCCCCGAGGACACAAACGAGAGTTGCTCAAGTCAGACACGTACAGCCATCCTCCCTGCCCCAGTCTGTCTGTGACAGGGCTGTCACTGAGGTCTTGCCATGCCCTTTGGGGCCACCCAATGAGGGAGCCACCCATTGATCCAGGGGTCAGAGAGCCATGGAGGAGCTTCAGGAGGAAAGGTTTCACAGGGACCGAGAGACCGGGCCCCAGCTGAGTGCTCTGAGAAGGAAATGCTGGGTGTGCGGCATGGAGGGCAGATTGCTGCACCTACTGCTCATGTCCCCCAGCTGTGGGCACCTACATGACAGAGAAGCAGTTAGGCACTTGACCTGGGAGAAGTGAGCCGGAGCACACGCTGCTTTTACTTGGGAGGCTCGGTCCCAATGAGGAGTGTGTGCTGACCGTGACCTTTAAGAAGGTCGAGTGGCCTCCTGATGGCTGGAGCTTCAGCCCCTCCAGCAAGCTGCACTGTGGGAGGCTTTTCTTTCCTTTCCTTCCCTTTTCTTTCTTTTTTTAAGATTTTATTTATTTATTTGAGAGAGAGAGTGAGAGCACAGGCAGGGGGGGTGGGAGAGGGAGAAGCAGGCTTCCTGCTGAGCAGGGAGGCCAATGTGGGACTGGATCCCAGGACCCTGAGATCATGACCTGAGCCGAAAGCAGACGCTTAACTGACAGAGCCACCCAGGCGCCCCCAGGAAGCTTTTCTATAATTGTCTCTTCATGTCTGTTGTGAGAACAGCCAACCTCCCAGCACCCATGGGGACCCCGTGTCTGTTTCCAGCACCAGCAAGCATCAGACACGTCATTTACCTCTGACTCTGTGGGTCAGCCCACTTGTGCATGGCATGAATCGGAACACCAGAGGCTCACACGGATTTAGACACGAATGTCCTTGGGCTGCATGCATGAGCCTGTCTCCCCATTGGCTAGACTCGGATGCCGGGGACCTAAACCTTGGAGGGCCTACCAGGGTGGTGCTGCAGGGTGGGAACAATGAGTGTGCTCTCTCTGCTCTTTGAGTGGCAGGCTTGATTGTCGGGGGGAGGCTGGGGGACCTCTGACCCAGTCGGCCCGCCTTGCCTGCCTTCTCAGCCTACTCCAGAGAGAAGCCACAGAATGAGCCACTGCTTGGGGGCAGGACAGGGCCACAGCCATTTGGAAGAACAGGCTGATTTTGTACAGATTTATCCTTTATCTCCTTACTTGACAACTGTAAACATTAGATAATACCCCAAAAATTTGAAAACAGATACAAACCATCAATAATTCTACTAACCTCACATTTTTACCCAAGAGCTACTTATCTTATTCATATGATACAGTTTTTAATGGCTGGAATCATAAGGGGCATAGCAGTTTAGATACTGCTTTTCTTCCTTCCTTCCTTTTTTTTTCATCATAACATAAGCATCTTTTCTGTGGTGACATGTCTTCACAATGATTTTTGTGGCTGCATAACATTTCATCGTGTTAACTCAACTTCACCATTTCAGCTGGACATTTGCTTCTTCTTCTTCTTTTTTACATTATAGAGGGCTATGATTAAAAACAATATAACATGTAGTTTGCAAAGCCATGCTGAGCCCATGACGCAGCTGAAGGCTATTCTTTCCTAATCCCTCCAAGGAACGCAAATTATCCAGGGAGCCGAAATGCTCATTTTGAGGGTGGAGTCGGGTGGACTTTGAACTGCATTTTACGTCATGGTGATAGTGGCCTGAGTGCTTCATCCCCTCCCATCCAGCTCCTTGTGGTGACCGATGTGGTCTTTGGCCAGAGAGCAGGCTTTCCTCTTTGTGAAAGGAAGTGACTCATGAAGAAACAAAACCAGGGTGCCTGGATGGCCCAGTTGCTTAAGCATTGGACTCTTGATTTTGGCTCAGGTCACGATCTCAGGGTTGTGAGATGGAGCCTCCTGTAGGGCTCTGTGCTCAGCGGGGAGTCTGTTTCTGTCCTTCTCCCTCTGTCCCTACCCCCTTCCCCACTCTCTCTTGCTCAAATAAATAAATAAATCTTAAAAAAAAAAATGAAGAAACAAAACCCAAGGCTTTGGTCTCATCTGTCCCAAGGTTCTTAATTAGAGGTCCGTTAATTGCTGTGGGGGCTTTTAGGGCGAAGGGTGCTGAAACTGGGCACCTGTATGTACAGAAGTGTATTTTCTGGGGAAAATCTGTATTCACCAGATTCTCAAAGAAGGCTGTAACCCCAACATTGTTTTAAAAGACGACTGATCTCTCTCTTTTCCCCCCCACCCCACACACTCCCTATAGCTCCTTTTGGGAGACTGGGATTAAAATGAAAGAATCCTAAAGATCTGTGTCTATATACAGAGGTCCAGTCTTGGGATGGAGAACATATTATCCCCATTTTAAGGATGAGAAAATCTAGGCTCAGAAATACTTCTAAGGGCTCCCCACAGCCAGCATGTATGGATTCAAACCCATGTCTGTTTTACTAGCAAGTCTGGATGTGCATACCATTATGCTAAAGTGCCTTATGGTTAAGAGAATCATTTCTATTTTTATTTCTTTAACCAAAGCTAATTGCTAATGTGTTAAAGTGAGAGATTCTGCTATGATTGTGGCCATCCATGGTACTTAACTAAAGGAAATATTTTGGCATTTTTTAAAGCCTTGCATTTTTCTCCAGGGAGTCAGGCTGGTACAGAAATATTTGTGGTTGGTTAATTGTTCTTTCCTGCTACAAGCATTAACCATAGGAGGTGAGCTGTGTTTATCAAACTGAAATGTTGTCACTCAAGGCTTAAGGAACCAAAAAAACTTTGAAATTCAAGATACCAAATCTGACAGTTCAACCCATCAGGTGGGAGATTTCGGCCCACAATTCCCTGAATATCACTGGGCCCTTTTCAAACAGATGTTTTTATTAACAACAAACTATTTGGCACCAATAAGTGACTTTGGCTTCCTAAATGTGTTTGATTTCCTTTCTCTTAGTATTCCTGTGCTAAATCTCCTTAAACTCTGGTGCATACCTTGAGGCAAAGGAGGTGGGGCATAATCCAGTTTCATTCTCCTTGCTTCCTCTGGGAATCTCTGCTAAATTAGCCACTTATTATTACTGAAAATTCGCCTCCCTTAAAGGGGAAAGACTTCCTCAATGATGTTATAGTAGCGTTGCATGGTGACAGACGGGAGCTACACTGCGGGTGAGCACACGGCAGAACAGAGTTGTCGAATCACTGTGTTGTACATCTGAAACTAATGTAACATTGTGTGTCAACTATACTTCAATTTAAAAAAAAGAGGTGGGGGCGCCTGGGTGGCTCAGTCAGTTAAGCGTCTGCCTTCAGCTCAGATCATGATCCCAGGGTCCTGGGATCCAGCCCCGCATCGGGCTCCCTGCTCCGAGGGAGGCCTGCTTCTCCCTCTCCCACTCCCCCTGCTTGTGTTCCCTCTCTCGCTGTGTCTCTCTCTGTCGAATAAATAAATAAAATCTTTAAAAATAAATAAATAAAGAGGTGAGGAGGAGACTTCCTGAAATATGGGAAATAATTATACAATAAAAGAAAGGAAATTATAATTTAATTTTGGGCATCTTAGATGTAATACAACATAAAACATTAGATCAGTGTGCCTTCTTGGTCCCAAAGTGTTGGTTATTGATTAATAATCGCTATTTAGAATAACATTGGATTTGGTATAAATGACACCTTTCTATCATTGTCCTGGTAAATTGAACTGTTTACTCTTCACGGCAATGGGGTACTGGGTGGGGGATGGATAAAAGGCATTTTCTGATGTTTGGGTTTCTCTGATTAGTTAATTCATCCATTCATTCAAAAACAAGAGAAAGACTTACTGCATATCTCATATGTTCCAAATGCTGAGAATGGCCCTGAAGATACAAAGATTAAAAAAAAAATACTCCCTTCCCTTGAGGCACTCACAAGGAGTCTCATTTAGAAGACGGGCATTAAACTAAGGGCCAAGTATACTGTGGTTGGTGCGTAAGGAGTGCTGTGGGCACAGGGGAGGGGTGACAGAGTGCCAGGAAGGGCTCCCCAGAGCTGGTGATGCCTGGACTAAGTCTTAAAGGAAGACTCGTTCTTCAGTCAGACCCAGGGAATGACACCCAAGAAAATCGTGGTGGGTGTTCTTTAGCTCTTTTCCAGAACCTATTATCATTTCTTAATGTGGTCTAATCAAGATCATTAACATGAAATCCTCATTCTAAACACTGCACTGAAATCAACCTGCCAACATGTCAGTTATCCGACAGGGATGTGGATAGTCTGAAAACTGACGGTTCTGAACTTTTGGGCTTTGTAACTCTGGTCTCAGCAGAGATTTTTCTATGGTGCTTTATAGTGTACAAATTACTTAATGTTTCATTTGATCCTTTAAGGCAAGCAGAGAAACCTAGTCCTAGCCCCACTGTATAGATAAAGCAATCTCTGAGGCTCAGAGAGATTTAAAGATCTCTTCCCAGGGGGGCCTGACTGGCTTGGTTAAGCTTCCGACTCTAGATTTCATGATCTCAGCATCACGAGATCAAGCTCTACATGGGGCTTGTGTTGGGTATAGAGCCTGCTTAAGATTCTCTCTCTCTCTCTCTCTCTCTGTCCGTCCCTCGCCCCCACTCATGCTCTCTTAAAAAAAAAAAAAATCTTGTCCCAAATCACACAGACTTCTAAATAAATAAATGTGATGATTTCTTGATGGTTTGGAGTCACTACTATTATTGTGCCATGCAATAATAATAATAATAATAATAATAACTGACATTTATTTAGTGCTTACTATGTGGCAAGGTACTATTCTAAGTACTTTACATGTTTCGTTTTATTTAATACAAAGTCATTCAGGAACTTCCCTTCATAAAAGCATTTTTGGCTTTTTTCCCTTTGCCTTATCTTACAAATGAATCCAGATTGTTCACTTTCAAGGTTTTTCTGGGCAACATAACATGATTGCTTTTCTAAAAAATTATTTATTCAAGGAAGGCTGAAGTGAGTTTCTCTCAAAATTTTTTGGCCCACAATCTGCCTCATCCTTTACCTCCATACCCACTGCCTGGATTAGCCCCCTGATGTCCACACCCTAGGCCTGGCTGAGGCCGCTGATGACACTGTGTGGCTGGTCCAGGAACCAGGACTCCGAATCTTAGAGTGAGTGTCAACAGGTTGGGAGGTGAAGCTGCCCAAGGCAGGGGAGCAAGCCGGAGGGCAGCAGAAATGAAGACCGTGTGATTTGTGCACAGTGATGAGGGCAGTGGGAGTTAAGAGGGGAAGAGAAACCAGAGAACCATTTCCAGTGGGATCTCTGACTCACCACCTTGGGCTCCATTGGGCGATAAGAATGCAGGGGCTGGACCATCTCTATATTCCAGCCTTGTTCTCGGGAGCTCTTAGCAGAGCCCGGGTTCCCCTCAGGCCCCCCTGTTTCTCTGCACCTCCAGAAATCTGCAGTGGAATTACGGGCCCACCACATGTTAGGGCTGAGGGACACATGGTGATCATCCTTCTAAAGCCCTCATCATACGGATGAGGAGGTGGAAGCAAAGAGGTGAGGTGACTAGATGGAGACTGCGCCATGGGTCACTAAATGGATACTGAATGACCCAGGGATGCTCTGAAGGCATTATAAGATGCTGAAGTGCCTTCTGAATACTCAGAAAGAGGTAGGACATGCTTGGAACAGGTTGGGAGCATTTATTAAATTCCACATTATTTAAACTTGGTCAGTTGGCAGACCGTGTATCTTATCTTATATGTGGAAGCTGTGTGTGAGTCCAAGCTGGGTCTCAGAGTTTACCAAAATGGAGAAGCCTATGCCTTGGAGGGTATTTAATTCATTGGCGTTCTGTGAGGGAAATATTTAGGATTTTTAGAAAGATTTTATTCATGTATTTATGTATGTATTTATTTATTTAAAGAGTGCAAGTGGGGGGTAGGGGCAGAGGGAGAGAGAGAATCTCAAGCAAACTCTCTGCTGAGTGCAGACCCCGATGTGGGACTCAATCTCATAACCCTGAGATCATGATCCAAGCCGAAATCAAGAGTTGGACACTTAACCGACTTGACCACCCGGCACCCTTCGCCCTTTTTTTTTTTTTATTGATCATAGTGGCTATGACATTTTACTATATTGAACCTGATGAAACCTGTCATGACACCTGGTCTGTTGAGCTATCTGGACTTTTCCCATCTGGTACAAGGGACCATTTTGTTTCAGCAGCTCAGGAATTTTAAGGAAAATCCTCTCTTTACATGAATAGGGTCTGGACACATTCTCTGTCCCTGATCACCTTCACCGTGTGCTGCTAGTTGCTGAGTAAAGCGGTCATTCCAGCTCAGCTGAAAACCACAAATGATAGGGCCACAGTCTGTCCACAGGGTTATCCCATCACCGCTGAGTTCACTTTGAGAAAAGTCAGTTGTCCTTTTGTGAAGGGTGCATTCATGTCTCGGTCCCACTCTGAAGCCATAGTCATAAGCAGAACTAAATGTCGGGACAAAGGTGTCTGAATGCCATAGGTATGAGACCTGCAGTGGCCTCCCTCAGGGTGTCCCCAGTTCTTGCAAGTTCTCGCAAGCCCTGAAAAGCAGAGTGAGGGCCCTTCCTGAATGCTGAGATCTGAAGGGTGGGAGATGGAGAGAGGATAAGGGTGTGGGAGGTGCGGGGGGTGGGGAGCAAGCAAGCCTGAGCAGAGACACTCCTGGCTGCCCTGCCCTGGGGGCCTTCTCTGCCCCCCTCAACCCCTGCAACCTTCCCATCTGCCCACTTCTGGGCTTGAGTAGCCCCAGGGCCACTGTGTCCTGGCAGCTTTGCTGGTGAATGTGCCTGCACAGCTGGACGCACACAGGGCTGGGGGACCGGCGGACCGGGTGGAGGGTTGCTTTAAAAATACAGATTCTTGGCCCCACCTCAGACTTTCTGCATCATGTGGGGAGCCCAGGAATCCATTACGGTCCCAGACGGCACCTAACACAACCAGCCAGGACGCTCTGCCTGCACGGGAATCGGGACCCACTGACCTCACCTCTGCCCCACTTGTTCTGGCCGCCTCCCGTTCCAGGGTCACTCACACACAGCCTCAGCCTCCTTGGGAATCCTCCTACCGCTCCTCCATCAAGTGTCTTTTTTGGGCATCCTTCCCCTGTTTGCCCCCTATGGGCCCAGCAGGCACCACAAGCACCCACAGTCCCCAGGCCTATGTCTTCAGGGTTTTGCCATCTTGTCAGTAGACACCATGGGGAAGAGCTCCCTCCCTGGGCCAGCAGTGGAGGTGACCACAGCAGAGGAATGAAGGTGGACAAGCCCTGGTTTGCAGCCCTGCCAGACTCCACACCTGGCTGAGGGATCGCAGGCAAATTTTGCCTCTGTCATCCCCCTTTTTTAAAAATTTATAAAGTGTGGTCATCAATGCCTGCTATGCAGGGGCGGGAGGGTGTGTAGGTGAGGATTAAATGGAAGCTGGAACGTAAGTGTGAACCAGGGAGCTTGTCGGTGGCTTAACACCACGTCCCCAGGGCCTGGATGAGTGCCCAGAACAAGTAGGTCCCAGGCACCCATGGGTTCTCCCCTTGCTCCTTTTAACTTGGCATCTTTCTCACGACATGACTTTCCTCTCTGTTGCTTCTTTGTTTTCTGTTGCCCTAATCTGTGCATTTTGTTTTCTCTTCCCTTCCATTTTCTTTGACTTCATTCTTTTCCTTCTTACCTTGTTCATCTGCAGGTCCTTGCTTTTTCTAATAGTAGTATATGCATTTAAAATATAATTTTTCCTTAGAAGGACAGTTTTAGCCCTGACACTCCTTTCTACCTTGTACTCTACACAGTCATGTTGTAAGATGTAGGGAGCTGGTGGGACATCAACTCCCGGAGCCACTTCATTCACCTCTCTTTCCTTCAGAGCAGTGGTTTCAAACAAGGAATCAAGCCCTTTAGTTGTTCGTAAAATCGATTCAGTGGATTGTCACAAGCCTTTAAAACATGAAATACACAGAGACTAGGAGAAATTATTTACAAATCATCTTTCTGATAAGGGATTAATATACAGAGTATATAAAGAACTCCCACAACTCAACAACTAAAAAAAAAAAAAAAACCTGATTTAAAAATGGGCAAGGTCACCTGGGTGGCTCAGTCATTAAGCGGCTGCCTTCGGCTCAGGTCATGATCCCAGGGTCCTGGGATTGAGTCCCGCATCAGGCTCCCTGCTCCGCTGGAGGCCTGCTTCTGCCTCTCCCACTCCCCCTGCTTGTGTTCCTGCTCTCGCTGTCTCTCCCTCACTGTCAAATAAATAAAAAAAAAATCTTTAAAAAAATAAAATAAAATAAAATAAAAATAAAAATGGGCAAGGGACTTAAATAGATGTTTTCCCAAAGAAGATATACAAATGGCCAGCCAGCAAATAAAAGATCCTCAACATTACTAATCATTGGGGGAAATGCAAATCAACAGCACACTGAAATATCACCTCCCACTATTTAGGATGGCCACTAACAAAAAAATAGAAAACACATGTTGGTGAGGATGCGGAGAAGGGGAACACTTGTGCACTGTTGGTGGGAATGAAAAGGGGTGCAGCCACTTTGGAGAATAGTATGGCAGTTCCTCAAAATTTAAAAATAGAATGACCCTATGATGCAGCAATTGCACATCTAGGTATATGCACACAAGGATTGAAAGTGGGGTCTCAAAAAATGTTTGCATATTCATTTTCATAGAGGCATTGTTCATAGTAGCCATGTTTGAAGGGATGAACAATCGGTAAGCAAATTGTTGCATATTTGTACGGTACATATTTGTATAATTATTCAGCCTTAAAGGGAAGGAAACTTAAACACATGCCACAACCTGGATTAACCTTGAGAAGCTTATGCTAAATGAAATGAGCCAGTCAGAAAAGGACAAATTCTGAATGATTCCACTTACGTGAAGTATTCACTGTAGTCAAATTCATCAAGACAGAAAGTAGAGTGGTGGTTGCTGGAGGTTGGTGGAGGGGGAATGGGGAGTTGCTCTTTAATGGATATAGAGTTTCAATACTGCAAGATGAAAAAGTTCTGGAACTGGTTCCACAACAACGTGAATCTACTTAACATCGCTGAACTTCACACTTAAAACTTAAGATGGTAAATTTTATGTTATGTGTATTTTACCACAATTAAAACTTTAAAAAAATAAAGTAGAATAGACTAGAAAATGTCCAAGTGCATTGTTACAGTAAGGGTAAAAAATGTTTCCTGAACTTTTGTTTCATGGTGGTGGTGGGGGGTGTGCATATGTGCAACTGGGTATGTTCTAGCTTACAGATGTACAGTGTTTCTTAATGATGATCGTGGTAAAAAAGGAAAAGAATTTGGACAAACACTGCCAGGGACAACCTCAGACCACACAGCGCAGGGAGGGCACCAGCAATCTGTGGGGGAGATCTCCCCTCCCTGTGTGGTGCAGCAGAGAGTCCTCAAAAGAGGGGCTGCTGGTGACCTTTTGCCCCTTCCCAGGGGCTTCCTGATCTGCTCAAGAAACACTTGTTGATGTCTCTTGAGAAAAAGATAATCCAGTAGGTCTTATACATTCTTCATCTTCTCCCATTTTTCCCAAGAACTAAAATCAGAACACTCAATGGGTGTGGAAGGGAATAAAAATGACAAGTATTTAGCACACTTAGTAACGGTGGAAGGAGGGAGGGAGGAAGGAGGGAGGGAGGAAGGATGGGAGGGAGGCGTCACAGAAGGAAGGAAACAGGTGGGAATAAAGATGGATTGGTCTAGATGTTCCAGGCTTGCAGATTTTATGTAAAACCCTCTGTACCCTCAGGAAGCTAAGAGGCTCAACGGACGCTGTCCCAGGGGGAAGGGGGAACAGGGGTCCGGAAATCTCCAGTCTGGTCTGTAGAAGCGACAGGGAGAAGCACTCCATGCTGCTGGGCCTTCAAGACACTAGGTCTCCTCTTGGCAAAGGTAGAGTGGCTAAGAACTGCCCTACCGGTGTGCCCAAAGGGAGACCTTCTTTCTCTCTAGCAATTATGGAGGGGAGCCTATTGAAAGTGAAAGTGTGGAGCGTGTGTTTAATAAGGGAGCTACTATTAGCACGTGGTTATAACTTCTGTAGCGTGCTGCACACAGAAGATGCCAGAAGCTCTCCGAGTGGCTCCCAGATGAGAAGAGCATAGTCTTGCAAAGACACAGAGCTGTGGCTGAAATGCATTCGCTATGATTTACAATCCCTTCTCTTCCTGCTGTGGCGGGCAAAGTGACAACAGTGGTTTGGGCCATGAGGTGAAGAGAAAAGGCAAGGACTAGAGTGAGGGGTGGGATTCCTGATGCATCATCGCATCACCCCAAGCTCAGTACCCTCCCCTCCAAAACCTCACAAGGCTGTTGCAAAGACCACATTCCATGACACGTTCGATTGCCACCGTAGATATTAAGACAGGTGCCATGTTTGAAGAGGGGCCGTCCATTCATTCACTCAGAAACATCTGTGCATGGATACTGTGTGCAGGGAGTGGAGTTACGTCCATGGGCAAAACAAAGGCCTACCCTCATGGGGCTTACTTTCCAGTGGGGGGAAGAGGATACTGAACAAATTAGTAAATACACAGTGTCAAGGGGCGATCGGGACTATGGAGCAAAATAAATCCAAGTGAAGCGCCTGGGTTGGGAGTGGATGGGGCTTGTGTTATCTTCAGAGGTCAGGGAAGGTCCCACTGCTACTCAGGGGTATTTGAGCAGAGCCAGAAGGAGGTGAAGGAGCCGGCAATGTCTGGGGAAGGATGTCATAGGCCCAGGAAAAACGAGCGCAAGGGCCCGAAGGTGGGAGTGTGTGGGCTTCCCAGGAGGGAAGCCAGTGTGCTGGGAGCAGAGTGGGCACAGGTACAGTGGAAGGAGACCGGGAGGGAGAAGAGAAGGGTGTGGATCATGGGTTTCGTCTGATATTGTAAGGACTTTGGTGTGTGTGTGTGTGTGTGTGTGTGCGCGCGTGCGCGTGCACACAGTAAGATATACATCATATAAAATTGACCATTTTAAGCGCACAGTTCAATGACACTAAGTTCATTCCTATTGCTGTGTGACCCATGACAATCATGGATCTCCCAGCCTCCAAGCACACCCGGACCTTCCAGATACCTCTAGGGTCTGGAGAGCCTCCTGCTGTCGAAGTTTATGCCTTGCTCTTCTGTGCCTCACCTGCTTTCAGAGTATATTTGAAGGAGAGATTTTCTTGGGCCTGTGAGAGTGAGTGGTCCCTTGTGGGGGCAGAAGCTTGCCGCCCAGCTCCTGAAGACCATACTCCTTGCCCGGCCGAGCCGGCAGCCCAAGAGACTGCCTGTCATCGGGGGCAGCCCGGTTCTGCAGTCAGAGCTCTTGGCCCGGCGACATGGTGGGGTCCTATTCCTCAAGGCCTCACGAATTGGACCCTGAGTCAGAGCCCCCCCCTCTCAGAGCTGAGAGTGACTCCTGAAAAGCCAGAGAAGTACCTTTTCCCTGCATTTCTCCATAGCAGCAGTAGCCAGAGCAGCCCAGCCTGGTGCCCACAGCGGAGGTTGGGGGGCTAGGAGGTGAGCCCCAGGAAGGGTCATCAGAAAGATGTGGAGCCAGGCATCCTCGGATGGCTGACTGTCAGTGAGTGCCATGGGTGCCAGGCTCTCAGAGCTCACTTCACAGAAGGGGAAACAGAGGCCGGGGGAGGGCAAGGGAATGTGCAGGATCCATAGCCCTTTGAAGGTGGCGTCAGGTCTAGAACCTGGTTCTCCTAGGTGCCGCGGAGCTGGCAGCGCCCCACTGAGCAGCGCTGTGGCCTCACGCAGGCACCGGGGGGTCCTTGAGCCACAAGGTGCCGACCAACTTTCAAATTCAGGCTCTAGCTAAGGCTTTAGATCGGCTTCCCAGATCAAGTACCCACTTTCCCGTGTGTTTATTCAGGGCGTTCAGTGCTTAAAAACGGACCTGTCAAATTCCTGCTGGACACTGGGTTCTACTTCTGAATGCAGACGCCCCACAGCAGGGGGTAGGGGGTGCAGCAGAAGGTTCTAATCCTTCAGGAGGTTGGAGGGGTATCTCTTTCCTCTCCCCTCCCCACCACATCTGAAGGTCCTCACCTTGTCATTAGCACCTCACCATTTCTATGCACTTCCCCCATTTCCACTAACACCCCTGTCCCACCACTTGTCACCATACCTCCTGGGTGGCCTCCTCCCTAGCGACCCTGCTTCCGAGCTCGCACCCCGCAATCTCCTCCAGACAGCAGCCACAGTGATCTTTCTAAAAGGTAAGTCAGCCTTGCTTAAAATACTTTAATGTGGCATTTTGAAAGAAAGCCCAGCTCCTTCTTCCTCTGCCCCGCTTCTTTGCCTTCACTTCCCCGGCCTTCCTGCTCGCCCTGTTCCAAGCACACAGACCCCCCACCTCCCGCTCCTAGAATGTCCTAAGTGCACGCCCTCCTCAGGGCCTTCCCCGCTGCTGTTCCAACTGCCCTTCCCGACCTTTGCAGAGCCCCCGCCTCAGTTTAAAAATGTCACACCCTGGGAGAGGCCTTTCCTCATCGTCTGAATAGCCCAGTGCCTCTGAGGTAATTCTATCACACTGTCCTCTACTTTCTGCCCAGCACTTACCTCTTTTGGAAATGATTGGCCATTTACTTATTTATTCTCTGGCTTCCCCTTTACTGGCCACCTGTCAACTAGAAAGTGAGCTCTGGAGGGGGAACCCGGACTGTCTTGTTCCCACTCTGTGTCTGGCGCTCACCCCACAGCGTGGCCCAGGGTCTGAGAGGAAAGGTATTTACTGGGGGCAGAATGAGGTCCTCACATGGAGGAGACATGGTTCTGGGCTGCCCTGGGTGCCAAGAGGTGGGGCTCATTCTCACACGCAGCTGCTGGGAACCCACATCGTCACAGTCTTTCTGGAAAGCAATTTGACAGTTTGGTTCAGGAATCCTGAAACAGTTCCACACAGTGTTGGTCCAAAATAGTTTTCCTTCTGAGAGCCTAAACCAAGGGGGAAAAATCTGAAATGTAGGCAGCAATTTATGCACAAATATTAGATAAAGCTATATATGTATGTATGTGTGCACACACATGCACTAGGGGGAAATTTTAAAATTGTGTTTATTGTAAGTTTGAAGGAAAAAAGCCTATGGTGTAGTATTCAGTGATAAGAGGCATACAAAAGTGTATGTACAGCCGGATCATAGCTAATATGTATTTAGAGGTTATTTGTGCCAGGCACCGAGGACTTTACTTATATCTTCCTGCCTCCCTCCTCTCTCCCCGTGAGGCTGTTATTATTTTACTGCCTGGGAAAATGAGATTTCAAAAGATCAAGGATATTGATGAATGTGGTGTAGTTTATAAATCATAAAGTCAGGATTTAAATCCATTTCAAAGATTCCATTTTCAACCATGCTGCATACTTATTTCAGCTTTGGAAATGCTCCCTCCCCCACACCCACAGAAGACTAAGATGAAATACACCAAAATATTAACAGAGGTTGCTTCTGCATATTGGGATTATAGGAAATTTTCTTCTTTGTAAATTTTTATATTTAAATTTGTTGCTATGATGAGTACATATTATTTTCAAAGTTTTTAGTTTTATTAAAAAATAAGTTGTCACAAAGCTATAGATAAATTTGGCTTATCAATATAAAAGCAAAAATATTTCTTAAAAAAGCAATTTGAGTCAAATATGATATTTAATATATTGTGAGTAAGTGGAGTTCATTCCATTGTGAAAGGAGAATTCAACATTAAGAAAAACATTAATCTGTCACATCAGCAAGTCAAAATAGACATATAATTGTTGATAACTGTCCTGATAGGTATTTTGAAAGACATTAAGCAGAATTCAGCGACATTCCTGTGAAAGCTTCTTGTAACCTAGGGGAAAGGAAAAGTTTCCAGATATCTATTGAAAGCCAACAGCCAAATTCAAGATAAATGAGACATGCTTAACGTTAATATTATTTAGCTTTGTTTTGGAAATTTTAGCCTGTGTAATATAACAAGACAAAGCAGTAAAACTACATATTTAAGGAAAGGACAGATGATATATTTGCCTTCCTGAGAAATCTAAGACAAGTAATTGAAAAACTATCAGAACCTAATATAATAACTCAAATATACAATATACACCAATAGCTTTCTTTTTTCAATAATAACATTAGCAAACCCATTTTCCAAAAATAATGCATGGATTTATTAAAATTATTCTTAAATTATTCTTTTTTTAAATGTTTTCTTTTTTTTAAGATTTTATTTATTTGACAGAGAGAGACACAGCGAGAGAGGGAACACAAGCAGGGGGAGTGGGAGAGGGAGAAGCAGGCTTCCCACGGAGCGGGGAGCCCGATGTGAGGCTCCATCCCAGGACACTGGGATCATGACCTGAGCCGAAGGCAGACGCTTAACGACTGAGCCACCCAGGCGCCCCTTAAATTATTCTTAAATTATATTAGAAAAGTGAGTGAGAAAGAATAATAAGATCTTAAAAGAAAAACTTGAACTGCATTATTAAACTGGAGTAATTAATACATGTAGTTCTACACAGGAACAAATAGAGTCCAGAAATAGGCCCATGAATATGTGGAAATTGAATATTGGACAAGCAAGCATTTCAAATCATTGAGAAAGATGGGTTCTTAAAAATATTTATTTATTTATTTATTTATTTATTTATTTATTTATTTATTTGGAGAAAGATAGAATGAGAATGCGGGAGCAGGGGATGGGTGCAGAGGAAGAGGTAGAGAAAGAATCCCAAGCAGACTTTGCACTAAGCTTCATGCGGGGCTTGATCCCATGACCCTGAGATCATGACCTGAGCTGAAATCAAGTCAGACACTTAATGGACTGAGCCACCTAGGTGCCCCTAGAAAGATGTATTTTTTTTAATTTATCATATAATATTTGATTTGTTAACAAAAATATTTCTCTTCATTCCTGAAATATTCTATATATTTTTCAAAAAAGTTTTGATTTTTGTCCTTGACATTTAATTCTTCCATCAGTTTGAATTGGACAGTTGAGAGCAATTGTAAGGTAAGGATATAATTTCATGTTTTTTTCTATACGGAAAACCAGTTGTCCTAGCATCATGCATTGAATGGCTTGTCATTTTCTTGGTGATCTTCTGTGTCTCTTCTGGAATGTACTATTTTCCATGTGGGTGAGGGTCTGGTTGGGTCTCTCTATTCCATTTTCCTGTTCTGTCCATGTACCTCCACTCTTAATTGCTACAGCTTTTAATAAGCATTGGTATCTCATAGGGGTCTCCTATCTTATTCTTTTCCTTCAGGGATATATTTTCTGTTCTTGGGCCTTTGCTCATGGGTAAAATTTTATTTATTTATTTATTTATTTATTTTAAGATTTTGTTTATTTATTCGAGAAAAAGAGAGCAAGAGCAGGGGGAGCAGCAGAGGGAGAGGGAGAAGCAGGCTCCCCGCTGAGCAGGGAGCCCAATATGGGGATTGATCTCAGGACGTTGAGATCATAACCCGAGCCGAAGGCAGATGCTTAACCAGCTGAGCCACCCAGGGACCCCAATCATGGGTAAAATTTTAGAACCAGCTTATAAATTTCCTCAAAAACAATAGTTGGAATATTGACTGAGAACACATTCAATTTTCAAATGATTCAGGAAGAATGTACATCTTCAAGATATGAGTCTTCTTCATCATGATAAATGTGTAGCTCTCCTTTTCTTTAGGATACTTCTTTAATGTCTTCCAATAAAGCTTATATCATCATACAAATTTGCCCATTTTTGTTAGATATATTTCTAGGCAATTATATTTTTAGTTGTTATTAGAAATGAGTTCTTTAAAAAAAAAAAAACAAAACCCTGTCTTTTTCTAAATGGTCAAAGGATATGAAGGCCATACACAGAGGGAAGACCCATAAACAAAAAACATCTCAAAAATCATCAGGGAAAAAGAAATTAAAACAAAAAGATTCCATTTATCACCCATACAATTATGAAAAGTAATGCCTGATAACAGGTTTGAGAATATGGAAGAAATGGGAACTCTTAGGTATTGCTGATGGGCATACAAATTGGTACTCTGGAGACTGTTTTGGAAATTCACAGTAGAGCTGATGGAACTCGCCTTACTGCCCTGTAAGTCCACAAAGTCAATTAAAGCTACGTTGTTGAGAGAAATTCTCACAGGTGGGCACGAAGGGACATGCTCATCACGGTGCAATTTGTCATTATGAAAAAGTGGAGACAACTGCTCTTTAGTAAATAATGAATAAATGGATATATAAAATGAGGTTTATCCACTCAATGGAATAAGATAAAAATAAAAAAAGACCTAGAGATCTATGTAGCAAAATGAACAAATCTTAAAAACACAATTTTGGGGGGGCGCCTGGGTGGCTCAGTTGGTTAAGCGACTGCCTTCGACTCAGGTCATGATCCTGGAGTCCCGGGATCGAGTCCCACATCGGGCTCCCTGCTCAGCGGGGAGTCTGCTTCTCCCTCTGACCCTCCTCCCTCTCATGCTCTCTGTCTCTCATTCTCTCTCTCTCTCAAATAAATAAAATCTTAAAAAAAAAACAACACAATTTTGGGTAAAAAAAAAAAGCGCAAATTGCAAACAGGTGACATGCATTATGAAGTCATTTTTGCAAAACACACCAAGCAAAAATATATATTGTCTGTGGCTCTTTATGCATATGTCACAAAAGTACAAACTCGTACATGGTAATAGCACTCATTAACTTCAAGATAATGATTATTTTTGGAGACAGAGGAAGGGGGAAATAATGATCAAGCTTTAGTTTTATCTGTGACATAAAGAGAAGGGAGGAAGAAAAGGGAACTGAAGTAAATGTACATCATATAAATATCTGTTTGAAATTAGTGCTGTTACATTAGCGTGCTTTTCATATATGTAAAATATTCCTAATTAATATTGAAAAAATTTTAAACTAGTTGTATATTTCTACCATCTTGGGTGGGGAAGACATTTCTAAGCGTGAACACCAAAGGTAAAGATTGGTAAGAAAGATTAATAAATGGGCTAGATAAAGATGATACCCTGCTATGTACAATAAATACCATAAATAAAAAAGCAAAAGATAAGTCAAGAAAAATATTTACAATATATGTGACAAATTAATGTATGAATTAAATATATTTTTCATAGAAAGGGGTCCTGTATATCATTAAGAACATGATAAACATCTCAATGTAAAAATGAGAAGAGGATATGGACAGCCATTCATCACATGAGAAACACAGCTGGTTGATAAATACCAGATAAATATTATTAGAAAATGAAATTCAAACTATGTTATCACTGTGAGTTGAGCAGGTTGACAAAGATTTCTTTAAAATTTGATAAAAGCCACTGATGAAAGTCTAGACCAATGGGCTTCCTTCATCGCTGTGAGAATGTAAATGAGCATTACCTTTGTAGAGCTCAATCCAGCATCAGAGATGAAGATCCTTACATATACATATATGCATCTTCTTTGACTTAGTAATTCCACTAATAGAAAAACAGCTTTAAAAATACTGGACCAACGACTGAATATATATTTTACAAAGATGTTTATTACAGGTTTATTTGTAATGGTCAAAGGTTGCAAATAATTTATTTGACCAATAGTGGTTAAAAAAATTAATGTTGAGTCTGTACAATGGCATGAAGTTAATAATATTGGCCCCAAAATTGTATTTACTTATATATAGTTTACTGTACTCTTTATTGAAATAAATATATTATAATACTGTATACACCTTTTGGCCCCATTTTTTTACAAGATTTACTTATTTATTTTTAAGAGAGAGAGTGAGCACAAGAGCATGCAAGCAGGGGAGGAGTAGAGGGAGAGAACCCTCAAGCAGACTCCCCGCTGAGCACGGAGCCCCATATGGGGCTCAGTCCCACGACCCTGCAAAATCATGACCTGAGCAGAAACCAAGAGTCGGATGTTTAACCAACTGAGCCACCTAGGAGCCCCTGATCCCAGTTTTTAAAAAAGTGTATATAATCTATAAAAACTCTGGAAATTCATCACGAAAGTATTCATAGTGGTTCTCTGTATGTGGTGGGATTACAGGTGATTTTTATTTTGTTCTTTGCATGGATCTGAATTTTTCTGACTTTCAACATGCATCTATTACCCACTTATGAAAAATTAGATTAAAAAGTAAAAGACAACTTTTTAAAAATAAATTAACTTAGTATAAACAATAATAACCTTTATCAGAGAAAGTATAGAGAAATACATACTCATATACTGTGGTTTGAAATGCCTGAAGGAGGGCACCTGGGTGGCTCAGTCGTTAAGCGTCTGCCTTGGCTCAGGTCATGATCCCAGGGTCCTGGGATCGAGCCCCGCATCGGGCTCCCTGCTCCGTGGGAGGCCTGCTTCTCCCTCTCCCACTCCCCCTGCTTGTGTTCCCTCTTTCGCTGTGTCTCTCTCTGTCAAATAAATAAAATCTGAAAGAAAGAAAGAAAGAAAGAAAGAAAGAGAGAGAGAGAGAGAGAAAGAAAGAAAGAAAGAGAAAGAAAGGGAAAGGAAAGGAAAGAAAAGAAAGAAAGAAAGAAATGCCTGAAGGCTGATTTGGCAAAATAGATCAGAAGACTTCAAAGAAGGCTGATTTGGCAAAATAGATCAGAAGACTTCAAAGAAGGCTGATTTGGCAAAATAGATCAGAAGACTTCAAAGTGTTATGGTCTTGCGCCTAGCAATTCCACTTCTAGGACTTTTAACCTCAACCAAGATTAATGGGGGACACGAACAAGGATAAGGACATGAGCAAAGGGCATCCCTGCAGCATTCCTTCCGATACTAAAAGATGGAAACAGCTTGGGTGTGCACAAAAGCAATGGGTAAAATAAGTATGGTGCAACTTACTGATAAGATGCCTTGCTGCCTTGCAATCTATGCTACAGGCAAAATGGGTAATGCCAGGAGCAGATGGCCATGATACACTCGTTTTAAAGCAGGTCACCAAACAGGATGTAGATAATGATCCCAGCTTTGCTTTTTTTTTTTTTTAAATGGCAATGGAAAATTACGTACCAGAATGTTAACAGTGGTTATCTCTCTGGATGACGGTGTTGTAGGTATTTTTTGTCTTCCTCTCTACTTTCTGGATTTCCTGTAACAGAAGCAGATTACTTGTGTAAAGAGGAAAGCATATTTGATGTGATTCATAAGAGGAGGCCGAGTCCTCCAAGTTTGGATGGAGCACATAAAGGATAGAATTCCGTCACCTCGTTCATCCTTTCCAATGTTGCTCAAGGGTACATGTCCCCATTGGCTAGTTTCTTTCTTTCTTTCTTTCTTTTTTTTTTGACTTTACATTTTAAATTTTAAAATGATATTTTAATTTTAATTTTAAAATGATATTTAATGGTATTATGTATTTAAGCGTATTGCTTTGTGTTTAATCCAAACTGCACTGAGGTATGTAGAGCAAAAATGTAAAGTCTGGGGCACCTGGGTGGTGCAGTCGGTTAAGCCTGGCACTCTTGGCTTTCGGTCCTGAGATCGAGCCCCCTCTGGGCCCTGCACTGGGCTCTATGCTTAGTGGAGTCTGTTTGAGATTCTCTCTCCCTGTGCCCCTCCCACTTATGCTGTCTCTCTAGAATAGATAAATAAACCTTAAAAGAAAAAAAATTTAAAAAAAAGTAAAGTCCTCCAATCTTTTGGCTTGCGAATTTCATTCTCAAGAAGTGGGGGGGCTCTGTTAGCAGTTTCATTTATGTGAAGGGCTTCCAGACATTTTTTTTCATTTGCAAGTATATTTATACGCTGAACAAGGAGCCTGTTGCAGGACTCGATCCCATGACTCTGGGATCATAACCTGAGCCGAAAGCAGATGCTTAACTGACTGACCCACCCAGGCGTCCCTAAAGTATATGGTTTTATATTCTAAAAGATTTTTTACCTAAGCCAAGATCACAAAGATTTTCTGCTGTGATCTTTTTCTAGAAACATAATGTATCTATTCTTTTAGCAGCTTTTAGAATTTTTTTTCCTTTATGACTGGGTTTCAGCAATTTGATTATGATATAACTTGATGTCATTTTCTTCATACACGAGGTTGATTGACTTTCTTGAATCTTTGGGTTTCCGGTTTTCACACATTTGGAATTTCCATCTTTCATATCTTCAGACATTTCTTTTTCTCTTCCAGCCCTTTTCTGATGGTCCGATTATGTTTTTTGACCACTTAATACTGTCTCATTGCTCACTATAGCCCAGTTCCTTTTTCCCAGTTTTGTATCTCTCTGTGCTTCACTGTGGATAGTTTCTATTGCTATGTCCACAGGCTCACTGATCTTTCTTCTACAGGGTCTAATGTGCTGTTATTCCTTTCTAGAGGTCATTTTTTGTCTGTTTTACAGATCACATTTTTCATCTCTAAAAGGTTGATTTGTCTTTTTTATCTTTTTTTCTCTTCCTATTCTATTTCATGATTTTCAGTTATACACTTCAGTCTATTTATATAATTTGTAATGGTTGTCTTAAGGTTCTTGTTGATTAATTACACAGTCTGTAATTTCTGATTCTGTCCTGTGGATTCATGTTTCTCCTGGTTACAAGTAATGTTTTTCTGTTTCTTTGTATGCCTAGTAATTTTATTCTTTTTTTTCATTGTATAATTAACATACAGTGTTATATTAGTTTCAGGTGTACAATGTAATGATTCAACAATTCTATACATTACTCAGTGCTCATCAAAAAAAGTGTGCCCTTAATCCTCATCACCTATTTCACCCATCCCCCACCCACCTCCCCTCTGGTAACTACCAGTTTGTTCTCTGTATTTAAGAATCTGGTTTTTTGTCTCTTTTTCCCTTGGTTCATTTGTTTTGTTTCTTAAATTCCACATATGAGTGAAATCATATGGTATTTGTCTTTTCCTGACTAATTTATTTCACATAGCATTATACCCCCTAGGTCCATCCATGTTGTTGCAGATGGTGTGCCTACTAATTTTTATTGGATGCCAGGCACTGATTTTTATAGTGAATGTTGAATGTTGTTGTTTCTTTAAAGAGTGTTGGGCTTCATTATGGCACACTATTAAGTCTCTTGTGGATCACTCTGATCATTTAAAGGCTTGTTTTTTTTTTTAATTCTTGGAAATCATATCCATGTACATCAGTCTGCTTTGGACTCCTCAGCTAGCATTAAAGATAGAAATAAGATCATTAATTTGAACCAAAAAAAAAGAGTCATCACCAAGCCCAAAGTCAACTGGATTTTCTTCTATAGTATTTTCTAGGAGTTTATAATTTCATGTTTTATATTTAGGTCATGATCCATTTTTAGCTAATTATAGTGAAACATATAAGGTCCGTGTATAATTTTTTTTGGCATGTGGCTGTCCATTTGTTCCAGCACTGTTTATTGAAGAGAATATACTTTGTTCATTGAATTGCCTGCGCTCCTTTGTCAATGACTAGTTAGCTGTATTTGTGGCGGTGTATTTCTCGGCCATCTGTTCTGTTCCATTGATCTATGTATCTACTGATTCACCAATACCACAGTATCTTGGTCACTCTATCTTTATAGTAAGTCTTAAAGTTGAGTAGTGTCAGTCCTCTGACTGTTCTTCTTCAATTTTGTATTGGTTATCCTGGGGGTCTTTTGCTCTTGAAATAAACTTTATATTTTTTCTTAATTTTTTAATTTAAATTCAATTAATTAACATATAAGGTATTATTAGTTTCAGAGGTAAAGGTCAGTGATTCATCAGTCTTATATAATACCCAGTGCTCATTACATCATGCCTCTCTAAATAAACTTTAGAATCAGTTTCTTAATATTCACAAAATAACTTGCTGGGATTTTAATTGATATTGTCTTAAATCTATAGATCAAGTTGGAAAGAACTGACCTAGTAATAATATTGAGTCTTCCTGGGGCACCTGGGTGGCTCAGTTGGTTAAGCGACTGCCTTCGGCTCAGGTCATGATCCTGGAGTCCCGGGATTGAGTCCCACATCGGGCTCCCTGCTTGGCAGGGCATCTGCATCTCCCTCTGACCCTCCCCCGTCTCGTGCTCTCTATCTCTCATTCTCTCTCTCTCAAATAAATAAATAAAATCTTTAAAAAATAATAATAATATTGAGTCTTCCTGTCATTGTTCATGGAACATATCTTTATTTATTTCGGTCTTCTTTGATTTCTTTCATCAGAATTTTGTAGTTTTCCTCATATAAATCTTGTTCACATTTTCCTCAGTTTACACTTTAGTCTTTCATTTGTTTGGGATAAATGGTATTGTGTTTTTAATTTCAAATTCCAATGCTTTATTGCTGTTATATAAGAAAGCAATTGACCTTTGTATATTAACCTTTATCCTGCAACCTTGCTGTAATCACTTATTAGTTTCAGGAGAATTTTTTTGTTGTTGATTCTTTCGGATTTTCTATACAGACAGTCACGTCATTTGTGAACAGTTGTCTTTCTTCCTTCCCAATGTGTAAACCTTTTATTTCCTCTTCTTTTCTTATTGCATTAGCTCAGACTTACAGTATGGTATTGAATAGGAATGGTGGCAGTGAACATTCTTGACTGTTCCTGATATTATATATTAGTCTTTTAATGCTATTTTCTAGGATATCAGCATATTCCTTTTAAATTTATACAATATCCTGTATAATCTCTCTGAGGACACTAATTAAAGGTTTTCCTACAAGTTATTTTCTGCACTCTATCTCTGCTTTCTCCTGAATTATTCTATTTGTTTATTTTTAATCCTCTCTTTAATATTGCTCATTTTCTTCTGATTCTTTTGACATTTGGTTGACTGTTTATATTTATGCATAAAGGACATAGTTCTGTATTGATAGCTGATACAAATTTCCTCTGCAGCTATGTGAGACTGTTTCCCCATTGACCCCTTCCCTAAATAGAATGACAGACTGTTCATTTTGAGTAAGTTGTGTGGGCTCTTCTGAAGGTGTGAGAAATAAGTAAGAAGGTAATAAGATTGGCTTCCTAAAAAAGTGATACAAGGTTTGTAAAGCTAAATGTAGTGCCTGGCACCAATAATCATGTTAGTTGCTATTATTGGCCATAGTGGTCATGATGGTGGTTGTATCCAGATTTGTGAACTTAATACCTACTGGCACACCTAAGTCTTTTCCAGGCAAAAATTGCTACTTTTATGAAGCACAATCTACATGCCAACCTCTTATATACTGTATTTATTCCTTATAGTAATTATGCAAGGTAAGCATACTATTACCGTTATGCAGATGAGAAAACAGAGATTTGGAGTAAATAAATCACATTGCCTATCAAACAGCTATTAAGCAGCAAAGACAGGATTCCACACATTTCTGTGAGTTCCCAAAGTCAGGAAGTGCTCTCTCCATCACACCCACTGTGTTGTCCCTCACACACTATTACTGAGTCAGGCCTCTCTGCTATGGTGCCTCACTGGTTGATCTTTTTAGTCTTAATTGCATGCTTTTTTACTCTTATTTTAATTCAACTTGTTAGTTTCAGGCTCTCATTCCTGAGGGATTTTTCTTTTAATCTGGCTCTAATGAACAGCATACAAATTGCTGATAAAATATTTACTAAGAAAGGCTGAAGATAGAACCCTGAAGCAAGCCACTATAGTCCTTCCTCAATGTGAGATTAATCTATTGTTTAGCACTATTCAGTAAGGTGGCTCACTCAGACAAATTTGCCTGGCCTTGGAATAACAAAACCTGTCCAGAATGAGACTTACAACAGTAATTATAAATAAATGAATAACTTGAAAATCTCCAAGATGCTCTTCCTATTCTAAAATCCTACCCAAATCCACCTTTACTTGTCTATCACTCACACATAATCGAATCAGTTTCACATTCTTCACAGATATCATCACAAGTGTCTTATTTTCATTACTTCCCATACTTTGGAACAGAGTGGGATCAGTCAGACTTCAAAGCCAGGTAGAATTGGTTTTTAAATATGTGGTTCCCTGTATGGTCTTGAGCAAGTCCTTAGAGCTCACTGAACCTCAGTTTCTTTGTATGTAAAATGGAAGGGAATACGTCTGCTGTCAGGCCTAGATATACTATATATAAAGCACACAGCATCTAGCTGACTAGCTTTGAGGAAGAAGGAGTACTAGACACTGCACTAGTAATCATTAGCATTCATATTTTCATGTAATAGGCAAATCCTACAGCAAAGAGTTTTATACATTAATTTTAAATCTCTGTGTCTCTGGACATCTGTGTCTCTAGATCCATTCAATAATCACAATTAACCCCACAATGTCAGGGGCCTGAGACCTTTTTCTTCGTTTCTTTTTCTGTCTTTAATCTTTTCCAGCTTCATCTTTGAAAGCATAAAATAGAGCCAATTTTTCCAGTTCAAGTGTGTGACCCCTGCCCCCTGAAACCTGGTAGATAAAGGTGCTTCTCTGCACAGGCTCCCTTCTGTTTACACATTCCATCTCTGGGTTGTGTTTAATAAATGTTGGAGAGGTGGCTCGAAAAGACTGAATGATGGATAGTGTCCTTTTTTTTTAGAGAGAGAGAAAGTGTGTGTACATGCATGCTTGTAAATGGGGTGGGGGGTTTGGGAAGGGCAGAGGGAGAGGGAGACAATCTTAAGCAGATTCCACGCTGAGCACAGAGCACAACATGGGGCTCAATCTCACAACCCTGAGATCATGACCTGAGCGGAAATCAAAAGTCCGACTCTTAACTGACTGAGTCACCCAGGAGGCCCCAGATAGTGTCTTTTTGAAGAAGTCCAAGTCGTGAACAGACAGACCTAGGAAGATACCTGTGAGCTCAGTAGGAGAGAACAAGGCTTTAAAGACAGATGAAACTCAAATCCTTGTTCTGCACCTCAATTTCTTTACCCCTCTGCCTTCAGTGTCCTGTCTGAGGATGAGGTGGCTGATGGCAAATCTACTTAGCTCATAGGGCCATTTTGAAGTTTCTGAGACACAGTGTGTGTGAAAATGCTTTGTGAACTGGCAAGTATCATAGGGATGCTAGCTGTTATTACAGAAAGGGAAGTTATTTCCCCCATGTCAAAAACTTGCAGAAATATATTAATATGTAAGGAATGTAGGTAGGGAGGATAGAAAAATTCATTTCATTTAAAAACAAGAGGATTACTGGCAGGAAAACTATAAGCATTATTTATGAGGGGCTCATATGAAGAAATACCCAAGGTCTATAGGCCTGTCTTTTTAATCTTTTTTTGCAAGTGATACTCCAAAATTGCAGCCAAATTAAGAAAGGGTCTTTGTGAAGTGGGGTTGGTGAACTTGTCTGCATCACTATCACTGGGGACACTTGTTAAAAATGGAGACCCTGGAGCCCCACCCTGGCCCAAATATCAGAACTGCTAGGGCTGGGCCTCAGGAATTTGCAAACTCCCAGTTTGGTTGTATTGCAAACGGAGGTTGGAGACCAATTGTGCTAAGGAAGCATGATTGACTCCATCGGGCAGTAATGAACTCATGATTTGATCTTTTGTTCAATTTTTTTTAAAAGAAAACAATGCTGGGTGCCTGGGTGGCTCAGTCAGTTAAGTGTCTGCCTTTGGCTCAGGTCATGATCCCAGGGTCCTGGGATCAAGTCCAGCAACAGGCTCCTTCCTTAGCAGGGAGCCTGCTTCTCCCTCTCTCTCTGCCTGTCATTCCCCCTGCTTGTGCTCACTCTTGCTCTCTCTGTCAAATAAATAAAAACCTTTAAAAAAATGAAAACAATGCTAAAAAATTTTAGAAATTAAAAAGCAGATTAAGGTCCATAGTCCCATCAATACAAAGTACAACAGTAGTTGTATTTATGTTTTGGCATATAAGTAGCATTTTTTAATTATCACTACTGTGGGTTTTTTGAAAATATAAATTTGCATGTTGTCTCCAAATAAAGGAATTTTATTCACAAGCTAGTAATTATAACAAGAACTTAGATATCAACACGGTGCCACTTTTCCTCCTAAACACCTACCAAATTTCAAGCTTCTGTATGTCAGCAGAATCAAATGTGGGTGACTCAATCAACATGTGTCTATATTTTACTTAACATAGATTCACATGAATGCTGTCTTCCTTCCTGAAGCTTGCTCAGCCCCCTCAAACATTTTACCACTCAAAAATCTTTTCTATTAACTTCACCATGGTGGGGAGTTAATTTCCGCTGTGGAAATATTTTCACTGTACAAAGTTGAAATAGCCACATGTGTTTCTCCTCCTCACTGTGCCTAAATTGTCAGCCACTTTGACCAAGAAGCACAACCATGTCGCAAGTCATCACTGCTAGTTTGCCCCCTGAGAGGGGTTTGTACATGCCCCAGGAGCTCCACATGTTCAGCCAGGAGTTATAACTCTATATCTATTCCTATATCAGTACTGGACAAATATGCTACTAGTATTTAAAAGTATCACCCAAGGTGGTAACTGAGGTTTCTTGAATAATTCTGACATACGCTCTACAGTCCAACCAATGGAAAAAACTCCTGTTTCCTGAGCAAGTTTCCTATCTCCATGTCTCCAGAAAAGCACTATTTCTCTATATCCAAATACTCCCCAACCCTGGTAGAATTATGCGTGGTATTTTTTTTCTTTCTGATCCTTTACTTTCTCAACTCCCCACTAACAAATGTGGAAGGAATGTTGGAATTAGAGCATCAGTATTTAGTAATATTTAGTAACCCCTAATGAAAACATCAGTTGAAGTGTTGAGGAGGAGCTTGTCAATGGAGAGACCAGACCAGCATCACTTGAACCCATATCTATGTTAGCATCACTAAAGTGGTATCACCAGACAGTGTAAGCCTCCTTATAGTATATAATGTGGAGCACAATGTCCTTCCATAAGGCATCCCTACGAGAAAAAGATGAACCTGGATCTAATGGAACCCATTGAGTTAACTCTATGTAAAAGGAATAGGGAGATAGAGAAACAAATCATCATAAGGAAGCAAAATCCAAAATGCAGAACATTCTATAGGACCACCAACCTGGTTTTTACAAACTGATGGCATGAAACTAACCAAAGTGGGGTTGTGGGCTACTCCAGTAGAGGGAGAGATAGAATAGTCATATGTGATGTATGAAGCTTGTTTGAATTCTGAATACGACAAACCAACAGCAAGAAGCCATTTTTGAGACAGTTGGGGAAATCTGAATACAGATTGGATGTTAGACAATACCATGGAATTATTGTTAGCTTTGTTTGGTGTGATAACGACGTTGCAGTTATGTGAGAAATGTCTCCACATTTTAGTGATGCATGCAAAGTATGTGGAAGTGACATAGCATGTTTCAAACCATTTGTTTCATTTCATTTCAGAAAGTTTCAATCCTTTATTTATAAAGTGATTTGTCTTAATATCAAGAAAGTAATGTACAATTATTGAATGTGGGTGATGGGTATGTGGGTGTTCATTATACTCCTTTTTATACTTTTAAATGTTTCATTGAAATTGTTTTAATCTTAAAATATTACATCTGAATTGTCCTTTAAGGTCTAGTTAGTGTTTTCTTCCAGGTGGAAGTGAACTCTTCTTGCTGAGCTCACGAAACCTCTTTTCAGTATGTAATTCTGCCCACCTTGAATTGTTGTCACTTGGGTATATGTCTCACCTCTTTATCGTACCACGGGGCAGACTCCTGCTTTGTTTCCTCTCTCTGTCTGCCTGACACAGTACATTGTTGACAGTGACTGAATGAACACAAGAATATAGAGCTCTAAGAGCCAACACTACTACTATTTCATGTTCGCATGTGGAGGGAAATATGAAGTAGCCTCATTCAAGTTCAGTTATCTTGAAGCTGAGACTCAAAAAATGGGTTTCAATTCAAATTCTTTGGCTTCTTCTCTGATTCAGAGTGACAGGGCCATTACTATACTTTTCTCATCTAGGAAATGGGTGAGGCACTAATGACTTCATGGGGGCAGGACTTGGAATGCCTGGATGTTGGCAAACACTCCATGAGGGAAGAGAGAACTCACTGAAGGGAAGGCAATATCTCATCATGGCGGCGAACGCCTGGGCTGAGCCCTGGCTTTGCAGATAGGCTCACCTCTTCCACCTCAATGCTGCCGACCCATGCCTGACAGGTCAAGTCAGAAAGGTAAAGTTTTTAGCAAATAACAAGGCAAAGTTTCCAGATTGCAGACCTAGAAGCCAGTCGGAACTGGATGTAAGGCGGGCCCCACAGCTTACTAGCTGCTTGACCTGGAGAGACACTTTATGTCCCAAGTTCATCTCTCTGTAGAAAGAAAGTAGTAATGCCTATCTCACACCGTTACTGAAGAGATTACTACTGATAATTTGTATATGCGGAAAAATAGTAAATCATTTATTAAACAATGACTTCAGGCCAGGCACTGTTCCAAGATGGCCCAATAGCCTGTAATAACTAATTTAATCCTTGCAACATTCTATTGTAAACAGTTATTATCCCCAAATTAAGAGACAGAAATGTTAAGCAACTTGCCCAAGGATACACAAGTAGAAAATCGCTAAACCAGGATTCAGAGCTCAGTATTCTTGTCTCCTGTGCTGCGTGGTCTCTCTCAAACACGACAGTGTACTTAAGATGTTATAGTACCTGCTATTTAAAAAAGTAAACCAGGGGCGCCTGGGCGGCTCAGTTGGTTGCGCGACTGCCTTCGGCTCAGGTCATGATCCTGGAGTCCCGGGATCGAGGTCCGCATCAGGCTCCCTGCTCGGCGGGGAGTCTGCTTCTCCCTCTGGCCCTCTTCCCTCTCATGCTCTCTGTCTCTCATTCTCTCTCTCTCAAATAAATAAATAAAATCTTAAAAATAAATAAATAAATAAATAAAATAAAAAAGTAAACCAGAATCAAGCTGAGTTTTCTGTCATGAAACTATATGCATTCCATAACCTCATGCACGAAACTTTTTTTTTCAGCCAAATCATCCCCCTGCCTCTAAAATAACATGCCTCGTCTTCTGGAGCAGCGAGTATAATAGGTGGAGGGACCCAGAGCCATCAACAGTTTTCTGGGCCACACAGCAGCCCCATCTACATTGGCCTTTGTGCCCCTGCCCACCACCACCACCAAACATCCTGGCTTCCAACACCAGGCCCTCAGAAACCCCTCCTAAAAAAATAGGTGGGAATCCCTGTGGATCCCAGGGCCACCTTTGGGCATCACAAAACCCTGAAGAGGGAAGGCATCACCCAAGTTGCTCTGGGCGTCTTCTAGTTAATATTTATTTAGCATTCTCTATCTTCTGTTCTTTTCCTGCCCTCATCTTGTTGGTTTGCGTGACAACCATGAGAATTATATACAAGCTGTTGGTCTTGACCTTTAGAAAACCTACATATTTGTGTGTCAATATCCCAAAACATTTTCCATATGTTGCATTTGAACTTGAGCACGTCAGCTGGTGAATGAAGTTTCTCAGCATCACAGGCGCCTGCGACCGCCTGCCAGCAGCTCAGTCTTGGCAGGACAACCATTTTTGCCTGGGTATTTGTGTTTGCACAATTGGTTTAATATTTTGGTGCATTTTCCCTCTAATTTAAGACAAATAGTTGAATAGTCACTGAAATTATGCCCATAATGATGGATGAATGCATAATTTAAAAACACCTGTGAGAGGCTGAAAATAGATGGTGAAGATTTGCCAAATAGACAAGACATAGTTGAGAATTTCATAACATGGCTTAATTCTGTAGAAAACTGCTCTCTCCCCACAAAACAGCAAAATCCATTGTTTAACTTTTTTCAGCATTCACCATTGAGTATGCTTTTTCAGGAAGGCTTTATGTATGAAACAAAGAAAAGTTTCAAACCTCCCCATTTTATAGGTAAGGAGACTGAGACTCAGAGAGATTAAGGGATTTGCCCAAGTTCACACGGCTAGTACGTAGCTTGCTTTTGAGTCCAGGTTCCTTGAACCCCTGACTCCCTGCACTGCACCAGGAGTAGGGAGAAATCTGCCTGAGTGTGCCCGAACTCCAGAAGGGCACACAGCCCCCAGACCTCCCCGTTCTAGCAGCAAACCTGGAGGTTTCTCCTCTCGATGGATGGCTTCCGAGGCAGGTGGCAGCCCTCATGGAGGAGAGAACAGGGTATCTGAACCTGAACCTGAACTGTGGGTCAGGGGGATGGAGCCCCAGGCAGGGCCACCTGTGCACCTGCTTTGAGCAGCGAGTTCCAGGCAGTACTCGAGCTCCTGGCTCTGCCACCTCAGTGTAACCTTAGCGAGCCACCTTGCCGCTCTTATCTTCAGCCATAAAATGAGAATAATTGTAACCAACCTATCGATGCTTTCATGAATATCAAATAAATCATATATGCCAAGTGCTTTTCTACCTGTGAACTGCTGGGCAACTGTAAATAAAGGGTTTCTAGTTTCTCTATTTTTAGTTGCTGCCTCCACCACATCCCCTGTCAGGCTGCAGCTGTGTGTCAGGCTTTGAGCATCTCCCCTGGGGCAAACACTGACCTCCCTGCTCTGGTCAAAGTCTGCACAGGGGTGTAGAATCCATTCCAAATAAACAAACAGAAGTCCCTTGCCTCACCTTCTCGTCCTCTCGCTAGCTGCCCCCCACTACACACACACACGCGCACGCGCGCACGCACACACGCATGCACGCATACGTACACGCACACACACACACGCAACATGGATACATGCACAGGTTCACACGTGTACACCCTCTCTCCTTCCCTCCCTACTCCGTCTCTCTCTCTCTCTCTCTCACACACACACACAGACTTACACCTTTCTTCCATCCATCCTTCCCTCCTTCACCACTGGAATGGAGGCCAATGTCTTCTCGGTGCAGCAAAGCCCCTGGAGCCACCCAGGACCTGCACGTGTTACACTTTGGTTTTGCATGGACTTCTTCATTTCCTGGCTCCGCCCAGCCTGAAACTTAAAATATCACAGCAGGGTGGCAGCCCCAGCACCCAGACACAGCTCTGGTTGTCACATGGCCCCCTGAGTAACTCTAGTCTCCAGTCAGAGCTATTGGGGTGGAGGGACCCATAGAGAACCTAATATGTATAGAAACCATGAAAAGTCATCTGTATATACACTGCTAAGGAGTCGAAGGACAAAGAAGTGTAAGTAGTGGGTGATTTGATTTCAGGAATTTTACTTTTTGTCAATATTTAAATGTTCGGTTATGTTAAGCGGACATAAACATTTGCTCAGGAAGTTTAAAATTGGTGGCAATATGGCTGACCAGATATGGCTGATCATTTGGGCAGTGGCAGAAGCAGGAGTCCAAGTTGGGAAAATTCTAGAAGCTACTGTTTGCTGACCCTTCATTGAGCCAGAGGTCAGGAAAGGGGTGAGGCTCAGGCAGCCCTGGTGGTTGCTCAGTGGCTGTTCTTAAGAACTGGGGCTGGTCCTGGCTCCAGGCCTTGTCCCTCTCTGTTGCTGGATAAGTCACTGGTATTCTCTTTTTCTGCTTGTACCAATAATACATGCTTCCTATTAAAGAATTCAAGGAACATGTAAAATTATACGAAAGAAGGTAAAAGTTACATGAAGTCCTATCACCTGAGGTAAACAGCATTAACATTTTAGGAAGTATCTTTTTGAGGCACTGCTTCCCAGTAACACCTACAATATGCGCACACACACACGCGCACACACGCGATTTTTATAATTTGCTTTTGTTTTCTTTTGTTTTCCACCTCCCTTGTCTGTCTCTACCTCCACCACCAATAGTGAGAGTAAATAACTTTGTGTTCATCCTCCCAAAACTCTCTTCATGTAACATAAAAATGTATGCATGTGTCTACATAGAGGTTTCTTTTCTTATTCTTTGGTATTTCCAAATATGGGATTAACTTCATGCACCTCTGTGCATCTTGCTTTTCTCATGTAACAGCATGTTCTAGAAATTCCTCTTAGCTTTACTTGTAAAGATCTAGTACATTCTTTTTAAAACTTGTGTAATATATTAGAGATTTTAGAATGCATATTTATTCAATAATTCCCCAAATGGGTGAGCCATTACAGGGTTTTTTTGTTTTGCTTTTGTAGCTACAAAGATTGCTGTAATAAACGTTTTCATATCTCATATATTCCTATATAATGATGTTTGATTAGTCTCTGAGATTCCCAGAAGTGGGATTGTAAATTTAAAGATATATGTATTTTTAAATTTTAATAAAACTGAATTTCTACACAGTAATATTTCATATTTTATTTGTCTGATAAATATTTATTAAGTCCTTACTCTTTGCCAGGCAATTTGGATTCAGCAATGAGTAAGACAAAGATCCCAGACCTCACTGAGGGTTGATCTTGGAAATACAATGGGGAAGAAGAGATGAAAGAACAGTAATTATAATAAATACTTTTGTACCAAAAATGTATGAAAACATAATTCTCCCTTGCTTTACCATCAACAATTGGTATTATCGTTCCTTTTATTTTTTTCCCAATCCTATTGATGTAGTGTGATTATTTTATTATCTTAGTTTGCATTTCCCCATCAGTAAGTAATTTCAACATTTTTCACATGTTTATTTAGCTAGTGGGATTTGTGTTGGATAAACTGACATTTACAATCTTTACTCATTTTTCTATTGAGTGGGTTGTATGTTAGACCCATATTCTTGTTAATTTTCATGAGCTCTGTGTATATGATAAACACATTTATCTGCAGTATGCCTTTTTCCCAATCTATTGCTCAGGTACTGACTTCATAATGGTTTCTTTTACCATATAATACCTTTCACATTTATAAATTTGTCTTTTTGCTATCAACATGTCTTTTTGTCCTTTCAGCTTCTGGCTATTCTATCATTGTTAATTGTTATCTCCAAACTCTGGGTCATTTATATAGTCTCCTAAATTTTCTTTCAATTAAAGTTTGTAAAATTTTTAATATTTTTTTCAGTACACGTGGAATTTATTTTTAATATGGTGTGAGGTAGGAGTCCGATTGTCTTTTCTTCTAAGTAGACAGCCATTTTCCTAATACCATTTATTAAAATAAACCATCAGTTCTCCATTGAAGTAAAATGCTACCTTTTTCATATATGCAGTTCCAAATGCACTGGAATCTGTTTGCATACTCATTATTCTGCTCCACTGATGATATGTCTATTCTTACTCCAATTTTATGCTGTTTTGATTACAGTCTTCTTTTTCATCATTTTAAAGCTAGATAAAACTTTATTTGGTCAGAGAAAACTTCAGATAAATTTTATAATATTAAAAATTGTAATTATTATTGAAAGTTCATTTAATTTACATTAGGAGCTAGAAAGAGGACATAAGAAAGAGAAGTGGTTAAAATAATTACAAGACAATACTACATAAAACTTTATGGCAACAAACTGGAAAACGTGGAGGAAATCAAATTTCTACTAATAAATCATATAAATCATCAAAATGGTGCGAGGAGGAGAAAAAATGGGAACTGACAAATTCCTATAAAAGAAATTGGAAATTTACTTGAATATCTACTTTTTAAAAAGACCCCAAGAACAGATGACTAGTAAATTCTAGTTAGCCTTTAAAGAACAGAGAGTCCCAGGGTTATTAAACAATTCAAGGCCAAAAAAATAAAAAATAAAAAAAACAATTCAAGGCCATAGGAAAAAAGGTGGACAGATCTCCTTATGTTATGAAGCCAGCATCATCTTAGTGTTAACTCCTCATACACAGAACCCATTCGGGAATATTGATTCTCATTTGAAATACTGGCAAATAGGATCCATCTATGTATCAAAAAGACTGATGAATTGTAACCAAATAGCTTTTATTTCAGAATGGAAGGAAGTTTCAGTAGCAGAAAATTTATCAACATAATTCATCACAGCAACAAATTAAATTATCAGATGAAGAGATACTCAATAGGTACCTGATAAAATTCAGTATCAAGTCTTTTTTTTCCCCCTCTAAAGATTTTATTTATTTATTTGAGGGGTGGGGAGAGTACAGAGGGAGAGTGAGAGGGAGAAGCAGACCATCTGCTGAGCAGAGAGCCTGACGTGACACGGGGCTCAGTATCAATTCTTAATAGAAACCCATGATCCCTTATGCAAAATTCTGATACTAAAAAATCTCTGAAAACTGAGATGATTTCATTTGCTGCTAAGGTTTATCTGAACTGACATAAAGAAACTACTTAAAAACAAAAAAAGTCCTGTTCTTTTACAAATGTGAGGTATTGAATGCTCTGTACACAAGGCGTACTCCAACAAAGTACTTATGGATTATTTGTTATTGTGGCTCTCTGTCTTATATTTAAAATTATTATAGTCTTCCTTTTCTTCGAGGTGAGTTTGAAGGGAAGTGATATGAAACATGCGCTTTCAACTTTCTGGAAGAAAAGTACCACTGCGTTTCATTAAATCTAAGACACCGCTGTTTGGAAGTCTAGCCTTTATTTTATGCATCACTAACATAGGGGAAAAAGATGCTGCTAATTACTTTATGAACCATCATCAATTATAAAATACATCATGGTTTCAGAGATATTGAAATGTGAAAAAAGGTACATCTTGGAATCAAAGAGATACTGTGAACATATCCGCAAGCCGTCAGGAACTCTCCATCAACCACACAGCCCTTCAGACAAGAGCAGGAACTAAATGTCTGCATCTTGGGGATAGGCCAGGTGGGAGGTGGAGTATGGTGGTGTGGGGTCAGCCAGGGCTCCAGAGTTGGCTCTTCAAAGGTTAAGTGACCATGAACCAGCTATTGAACATGTCAAACCTCAGTCTGGGACAGTGATAACACCTACTTACATTTACTTTAGAGTGAAAAGGTTGATGGGAGACAGGGTTTGTGAAGTTCCTGGTCAAGAGTAAGCCCTTGCTAAATAACCAGCCCTGGAATGGAGGTAGTACTGATGTCATGGTGATGTTGGCTGTGGTCTCTAGCAGTTTCCCCACTTCTGTCATTCTAGGATCCTTTACCCAAGAAAAATCTTGGCTATATTTCTCTCACCTCTAAGGAAGTTTCCCTGAGATTACTGAGAAGAGACAGTTGGCCTCAGATGCCTGAACCATCACTGTGCCCTGAATTTATAGCCTCTCACCTGAAAATCTGAGTGTTCTTAGAAAATCACACATGTTCTCACACGGGCTCAGAGAGGAACGTGAACTTCCCATGTAATGCCTCCCGTGGCAAAGTGAAGACTAGAACCCAGACCGCCAGACAGGTTGTCAGACTCTTTCTAGATGCCCGGGCTCCTGTCCCCAGGGCAGAGCGGTCCACCCCATCAGTTTCTGGAAGTTTACTCAGACCAGATGATCTCTGTGACCTAAACCTCGTCATTCCTCCTCTCTGGACCCCTTCTTCCTGCTCTGGAGAAAAAAAGACGATGCAAGCCTAGCCTGCCAGACCCCCTACTGACTCCATGTTCTTATTTTGACCTTCATTGCCCCCCCCACTTCCCTCCTTCCTCCCTTTCTTTCTAATTGGCCATCCGGACGGGGCTGGGGGAGCTCTTCTGTACTGAGGCTCTGAAGACCTAGTCACATCACCAATCTGCTGTGTGCTCTTTGCCAGGATGGGAGTGGTGAGCAGCAAAAAGCAGGTGAAGGAGAAGAGTAAGGGCCAATGGAGTCCTGTGAAGGTCAGCACCCAGAGCAAAGACCCCCCACCACTGCCACCCCTGGTGAGTGATGGCTGTTCCCAGATGGAGGTGGGGTTGGGGGAGGAGAGCAGAGAGCACATGAGGCTCTCTGGATGCTGCTGCTTGTTTCCAGCCAGCTTCGGGGCCATCTCTAACTAATTCAGGGCTCTGACAAATCGGCTCCTTGCCCCTGCCACCAAACGTGGCACCACCTCATGTTGGTGTGGCAGTTTAGTAGAACGTTTAGCAGCCGGATCGCCGGTGTTTACATCGAACAGCTGTGTGCTTTGAAGCGGATTACTTAACTCCCCTATGCCTCAGTTTCTGCATCTGTAAAATGGGTATAGTGAAAGTGCCTTTCTGATAGGGCTGTAACAATATGTGATGTATATACAACCATGCAATTCTGTACATACTACCCTTAGCACAGGACCGGGCATGGGTAGTCCCCAATAATTCTTAACCAGTTCTCATTTTGCAAGTTCAGCCTTGAAGAGAAAAAAAAAATCAAAAAGGTCAGCTCGAGAAGAGGGTGTGGTGGGAAAGGGTCTGAGGGATTTAGCAACATCTGCTGCCCCCATCCCTACCCAGAAGCTCCTGGACATCAGTGCCCCCTTCACGGCACTGCTGTCAGCATTCTAAGAAGCTTACTCTCCAGGGATGAGGAATCCTAAACCTATTCACACCTCCCCAGCAAACCCTCAGTTTCCTGTGGAGCCTGAGATGCAATTCTGACTTGTTTACAGAGCACGTAGCACCCTTCCACGGAGGCTATTGCATTCCAAAGAGGCATTTTTAGGTGATTGTTTGTGACACTGGCCACCTATCTTTGGGGCAGTTGGGAGTCATGTCTGGAACCCGCTCTCTTGCTCTCTACCTCCAGGGGCACATTCAACTGGTCATCACTTTAGTCCAACAGTGACCTGATGGGTCGTGGGGATTGCTAATCCCATTTCTTAGACAAACAAGGTATTTTATCTGTGTCCCAACTTAGTTCAGGGCTTGGCACAGAACAATGAGATGTTTGTTGAATGAGTGAATGATGGCCGGGGTACACTCAGACTTAGACTTAGTAATTTCCCCAAAGTTACATGCTAATAAGTTATAGAGCCTGGAATGTTTTTAACTTTATTTTTTTAAAAGATTATTTACTTATTTATTTATTTATTTGAGAGAGAGAGAGAGCATGAGCAGGGGCAAGGGGCAGAGGGAGAGTGAGAAGCAGACTCCCCGCTGAGCAGGGTGTCCAATGCCGGACTCGATCCCAGGACCCTGGGATCATGACCCGAGCCGAAGGCAGATGCTCAACAGACTGAACCACCCAGGTGCCTCAATGTTTTTACTTTTAAAAAATTACATAATATACTAATTATGGGGAAAATGATAAATACTCATTATCCCAATAGCCAGCGATACCCAGAGTTAGCACTTCAGAGTTCCTGCCCCCACACCCTATTCTCGATGTTATCCTACATCAAAAACTAATGATATAATGTACGGTGATGAACATAACATAATAATTAAAAAAAATTGCCTTCACAGTCTGCATGGAGCACTGGGTGTTATACACAAACAATGAATCGTGGAGCACTGCACCAAAACCTAATGATGTAATGTACGGTGATGAACATAACATAATAATTTTTAAAAATTGCCTATTCTCAATGTTATTTATATTATGTGTTTATATTTTCAGTGGAGCCAGACTGTACATACCATTTGGCAAAATGCTACTTCAAAATTGTGCTCAATAAATGTGGAAGGCAAACAAAGAATATGCATAACACATCCATCAGATTAAAAGAATAATGAAATGAACACCCATCGCAGCCCCTCTGACCTTCAGGAGAAGTGACCATTGTCCCCCCAAGTCCATCCCTCCCCGAGGTCCCTCCCCTGAATGTGTTTATCATTCCTGAGCTTTGCTTCTTTGTATCATCACATGTGCACACTCCTAAAGCCTGTTTACTTTAATTTTGCCCATTATGAACTTTCAATCAATTGAATCAAACAGCGTGTATTCTTCTGACCCTCGGTTGTCAGATCTCCGTTATGTCTGTGACCTTCATCAACATTGATGCACGTAGCTAGAGCTCAGGAACTCGCACAGTGGCGTATGTAGCATTTCCTTGCATGACTGTGCCCCAGTTTGCCTATTTTTCTGTCATTAGTCATAAGGATGACTTCCACCCTTTACAATACTTACATATTATTGTAATTTTTGCTGGGAGCATTCTCGTACATGTTTCTGGGTACACACATGCAAAAGTTTCTCTACAGGGTATATACCTAGGGATAGATTTGTTGAGTTTTAGGGAATTGTGCTTTTAAAATGATTTTCCCTAAGAACAAATACCCTTTTGCAGCCTCATCATTCAATGGCAGAGTCAGCATTTGAATCCAGGTGATCTGACTTTCCAACCCCCGCCCCCCGATTCTATAGCTGCCTCTTACATCGCTGAGGCATCCCCACACACCCCTCCTCTGACCCCATATATGGTCCAGGGGTCATGTGAGATGACATTGGTCCCTGAGGAGTTGTGACACACGTGTACAATTTCCCTGTGCAACCTCCTGTTGACAGAGCCGTTCCCTACAAGGCACACAGCTGACAGGTGCAACAGGTTCCCTGCCCAGCAAAGCTGAACTAATGCAGTGTGTGTGTGTGCGTGTGCTTGTGTGTGTGTGTGTGTGTTTCTGCTCCAGGTCCTATTTAACCACCTGGCTCCTACACCTCTGGACACGTGCCTGGATCAAGGTAAGAAAGGGCTGCTTTTGAAGCTGAGGGTCTACAGGCCATCTGCTCTGGGCCCGGACTGCGTGCAAGCAGAATAGGGGCCCAGTTGGGAGCAGCTTCCTGGAGAGGACAGGGCAGCCCTTTTAGGGTCAGAGAGGAAGAGGCTGTGGTGGAAGGGGGCTGAACCAGGCACAGTGCAGGGTGTGGCCCAGCTCTGCCCCAGGCTTCACCTGCCCTTGCCCCTGGGGTTCCCTCCAGGAACCAAGCCCCAGTTCCTGTATCTGAGCCTGGGGGGCTTTCTGGGTTTTGTTTTTCAAAAAAAGGACTTTACAAACTGTAAATGAGACAAAAAGAAAAACATTACAGTAAATACAAACAGCATAAAAACAAACCCAAGTTTTCAAAGATTCTAACTCCCAACCTCAAAGGGCGAGGGCCGATGGGTCTGCGTCTTCCCTCCTGCCCTGAGTCTGTTCCGTGTATGGAAGCACCATCTTTCTGCCCACTTCCCCACTTTCAAAAGCTGCTATTGACCTTCTGACTACTCAGGCCACCCTCCCTCACCCCCAGTCTCTACTGCCACTCTGGTGGGTAGGACAGGGGGGTTGCATAAAGAGTGATCCTGGCTCTCCTGGGTCAGGGGTTTGGACCTTGGAGTGGGGGGGTGCTCACAGGATGATAGCTTCCTTCAAAACTGGCTTGCAGGAGCACCAGGAGCTCTGCCAGAGCCTGCATCCCTCATTCCCCCACCCGGCATGCACTGAGCAAACAGTACCCAGAGCCTGGCTCTGTCCAAATACCGGGGAGGCTGCAAAATTGAATAAGACGTGACTCCTCAACCTGAAAGAGCTCAGAGTCTGTCAAACTCCTGAGCAAGATGCTGAAACCAGATGAGCTATCGTACCTGGTGTTTCTCATCCTGCTGGGGATGCAGTTAATTACCACAGGGCTTGTCCATCACTTCCTACAAGGGGGATTCACGGCCCCAGCAAGGAAGCCCTGGGGAAAACAATAAACTAACTGCCTTTGGTTCAATAACTTGAATCTCAGAACTGGAGGGGGGGGCTGTCATCTATTCCAATCCCCCTTCCCCCCCATAGGGAGGTGACTAGCCATCACACCACACATAGGTGACAAAGCTGAGTCATCTACTCCCAGGTAAGCTGGGTGGTCTCCAAGTGATTTTCCAGTGGCTCTTGGCTCCCCAGAGCTGTTCAGAAAGGCCTTCCTCACTGGCCGTGGTCGTCCAGATGTCCATTCCCAGGACCAGCAGCAAGTCAGGGGTATCGCCTGCCAGGCACACTGTGACAGGGCCTTGGGCACGGTTACAGGTCAAGGTTATGGCTGCCATGTTCCAAGACCCCCTTGGAATAGATGTGAAGGGGCAGCTGGCGCAGCTGGGTAAGGGGAAGAGAAGGGAAGCTCATGTGCCTTCGAGGCAATAAGGAATCAGCCAATGCTCGTTCCCAAACTTGGGACGGCAGCCATCAGCCCAACGCAACCAATCTCCCTAGATCTTCAGGCTAGCCGCTCCTGGAGAGCATGGCGCTGGCCAGGCCTTAGAGTTTCTATGTGGAGACCAGAGGGGAAGACAGGATAGGCTTTGTGGGGCAGCCCATCCTTGTTCCCGGCAGCAAGGTCAGGAGGTCCCTCTGCTAGACAGGAGTGTCTTCTGCTGCATCGGTGAGCAAGAAAGCACACCACAGCTTCCCCTCTGTGCCTGCATCCTCCTGACCTCATGGCAGCCAGAGATGGCCCACAGCACAGACTTATCCAGCCCCTGCCCTCACTCTGCTGGGCCTGAGCAGTGCCCATCTCTTCCTTGTTCGTTCTAGAGGAGCATTTCGTGGTGGCCCTGTACAACTACAGCTCGGTGAATGACAGGGACCTGCAGATGCTGAAGGGGGAGAAGCTACAGATACTGAAGGAGTAAGTTTCTGGAATGCAGTTCTGTGGCCAGAGGCCTCTGTGGCTCCCTATCACAGCAGCACGGCCACCCAGCCGTCCACCTCCTCACCTCACCCCACCCCCACCCTCCATGAGTATCTCCTCCATCACTCCACCCCCAGCCCAGTCACAGCCATTTCTTTCCACCTTGACCCAGTCGTCTTCCTTCTATCTACCATTCCAAAGTCTTTCTCACAAGGTGGTTCCCATTCACTATCTCCTGCCCCACTGTCAAAGTCCTACTCTTCCTTCAAAACCCACCTTGAACGTCACCTCCTCCGTGAAGCCCTCCTGATGGGGACAGCGCTTGCCTGATGGCCCCACCACAACTTTGTGCGCCCCCTTTGCCAGACCAGACCTTGCACAGGATTCTACTCGTGAAATCAACTTCACTTGATTTCCAGTGCTCCCTCTCAGAAACTCCTTCAAAGTCTGCTCTCTCTCAAACATCCAGCTTGTTCTGTGGAGCCCTGAGGTTCTGCTTTTGTTCTTGAAGTTCTGTGATGACCTTGAGCCAAAACCACAAAAGCCCCAAACTTCTGGGCATACGTGGGCTGCCCGGCTCCTGCTTTGGGCAGCAGCTCTCCTCCCGTCCAGTCCCAACTCCCTCACTGAACTCTCGATCTGTCCCATTAATCAAGAGGAAGGCTACTCACAGAAGACAGGGGCCCTCTGGGGTGGTCAGGCTGTCTGGACAAACTCTTCCCCTGGAGGCTGCATCATCCCCTTCCTACCTGGACCAGGGGCAGCTTAGGCTGTGATATGCTCAGCAAGTTAGCAACCCCCCTCACTGAGCAACTTGTACACGTTTCCTCTCATCTGCCCTCCATGACTGCTCCGCCTCAGGGATGCAATCCGAGTGGGGGGAGGGCTGTGAGCGGCCCCCCAAGAGAGGCCCACAAGAGCTACTCTGCCATTTTCGTTTTCCCTCCTCCTCCGTAGAGTTGGAGACTGGTGGTTGGCCAGGTCTCTCATCACCGGAAGAGAAGGCTACGTGCCCAGCAACTTTGTGGCCCGAGTGGAGACCTTGGAAGTGGAAAAGTAGGTGGACACATGGAAGGCCCCTCAAAGCAGAGGCACTCTTGCTGCTTCTGCTCTGGGGTCTGCTGGGCAGGGAGGGGTCAGAAGGTGGCTGAAAGCTGAGCCTCTGTGAGCCCAGCGTGGAAGGAACAGGAAAGGGGCACCAACTGGAACTGCCAGGGTGGGCTTATCCGCCGTCCCAGACCACCTCGTGCTCAGGGAGCCACCCCTCCGTGCTCACTTCACTCTTCCCATCTGGGAAATGGAGCTGCCCCTCCCCTGGCTCACTTGGAGGGAAACGTCCCTCCTGGCCTATGGCCTTGCAAGCTAACATCGAGGCCTGGTGATCAGCTCCCTCTCCTCCCATGCCTCCAGTGGGCAGGCCTCAGGGGCGGAGACCTCAGGGGGACTCACAGCGTGGTGGCCTCATCCAGAATTGGCCTCCAGAGAGCAGTGCTCCCCAGCATCCTAATAACCCACTTCCACACAGCACCAGTCACTCATTCCCTCCCACAGCACGCACTGAGCAAACAGGACCCAGACTCTGACCCTGTCCTAATACTGAGAAAGCTGTAAGAATGAGTAGGATGTGGCTTTTCCCCTGAAAGAGCTCAGAGTCTATCAAACTCATGAGCAAAGTCCTGGAACCAGGTTAGTGGCCTCACCTGGTATCCCTCATCCAGCGATGGTCACCCTTGGGAGGGTTCTCTGTCTGACACTCCCAGCCCTATGCCTCTCCCTGGAACAGTATGTGGGGCTATGGGTTCTTACTTCCACACTGACTGGTCCATGCTTGAGAGCAACATGGCAGGAATCTGTGCTCTGAGAGTCACAGTACTTTGTGGAATTCAGACTCCACCTCAAGGAGGGGGGGCTGCTTTGAGAGAAAGTGATTGGGTGCCTTCTCCCAGAGTAGAATTAACAAAGGGCACCCCAAAAATGTTCTCGGTTCAAGAAAACATTAAGTCCATCTGCTGATGGGAAGTGAAAAGAAAAGGGGGCCCAGGGGCCAAAGGGCATTTCATGAATCAAGATATGAGAAGTGTTGTTAGTTCAGGGTTAACCTGAAAACAGGAAAATGCTATTTTATTTTGGGGGGGGCATACAGCTTAGAAGGGAGGTACAGATAAGAATATTCCGAGAAGCATGACCAGCCTCTGAGGTTTGCCTGCCTTTGCCCTTTTCCAGATGGTTCTTTAGATCAATTAGCCGGAAAGATGCTGAGAGGCAGCTTCTGGCTCCAATCAATAAGGCGGGCTCCTTTCTTATCAGAGAGAGTGAAACCAACAAAGGTAAGCATGGCCCCCAGCACACCCTTCCTGTGCAGGCCCCAGGAAGCCCCCCGAGACTGCTTCTGGGAGGGGAATGCCAGCCAGGGGAACCCGGTGGTTTCCGGGTCTCCTGTCTCCCTGTCAATTCAGGACCTGCCTGGACAGCCCGTCTAGTGCCCAGTAGCTGAGTGTGAGGCTGTGGCACCAACAGGTCTCCATTGGCCGGGCTGGAAATGTACAGGGCACAGGGAGGAGAGGCAGTTGGAGGGCTGCTCCCGCCCAGGCCACTGTGCATCATCTCTGGCTCAACGGGGACACTGAGGCTGGCGGGGTCGGGAGAAGGGGTGTGACCTAGAGCCACCTTTTGGAATCAAAGGATTTGGGAGCCAATAGACTCCTTAGAGATCATCTCAGCCAGAGGCAATTACAGGAGCCTGGAAGGTGACAGAAGTTTGGAGAATGACCCATAGCTAGATATGAAAGAAGGGGGGTGGCCATTGTGGAGAACTGGGAGCACTCATGGATTCAAAACCCCCGACGGAGCAAAACATTTCTGCCGCCGCCGCCCACAGGCCACCGGGCTTTCTCTTTCTCTTTCATTCGTTTTTCTCTCCTTTCCTTCTTAAAGTTCCTTTGTTTTGACATATAAAACTTATAAAAGCTGCATAAATTATAAGTGAGGGTATAATTATAGCCATAATAGGTAAACACCTGTGCAGCCACAAAGAGAGCGAACATTCCAGACATCCACAGCCCCTCTCACTGCTTGCTTGTGCCCCTCTCTGACTCAACCTACCCACCCCCCAGAGAGGTCACTGCTATCTCAGTGTTTAAGGAAATCCTCTTTTCTTTTTTTTTCTTTGTTTTAAAGATTTTATTTATTTATTTGAGAGCGCAAGAGAGAGACAGCGAGAGAGGGAACACAAGCAGGGAGAGGGAGAGGGAGAAGCAAACTCCCTGCTGAGCAGGGAGCCCGATGCGGGCCTCGATCCCAGGACCCCGGGATCATGACCTGAGCCGAAGGCAGATGCTTAACCGACTGAGCCACCTAGATGCCCCAACTTTTAGGGAAATCCTTCCTTGCCACCCATGTTTTATATATTTCCAGCGTTATGCAAGTGGAATCATACCATTTTTTATTTTTGTATGTCTTGTCCCTTCCACTCAACATTGTGACATTCTATATTAATCTGCTAGACCTGCTGTAATAAAGTACCAGAAACTGGAGGGCTTCACAGAAATGTACTGTGTCACGATGCTGGAGGCTGGCAGTCCAAGATTGAGGTGGCAGCAGGGTTGGTTTCTCCTGAGGCTTCTCTCCTTGGCTTGCAGATGGCCGCCTTCTCCCTGTGTCCTCACCTGGTCTGTCCTCAGTCTGCGTCCTAATCTCCTCTTCTAACAAGGACACCAGTCATATTGGTTAGGCCCCCCACCCCCGATGACTTCAGTAGTTACCTCTTTAAAGCTCTCATCTCCAAATAGAGTCACATTCTGAGGTACTGGAGGTGAGGGCTCCAACACAGGAATTTAGGAAGGACACAGTCTAGCCCATAACAGGTCCCCTCATGTTGTCAAGGAGGACAGTAGTCCGTTCATTTTCACTGCTGTATAGAACCCAGCATATGAATATTCTGTAAGCTGTTTCTCCTTTCTAATGTTGGGAGACATGGGCTGTTTCCAGCTTGGGGCTGTTATGAACATGCTGCTCCGAACCTTATTATATATGGTACATATTTGCCATCTTTGGGATGTTGAGCCAATACCCCCATTTGAAAGGTGAGGAAACTGAGTCCCTAAGGGAGGAAGTGACTCCCATGAGGCCAACAGTGAACAGGGGTCAGAGGGTCAGAGCCCACATCATCTAAGAGGCTGCAGGAGCTCTACAGTGTGTCCAGCTAGCCTGTCATGGGCTGATGGAAGGAAATTTCCCAAGCAATGTGAAGAAAGCCTTTGTTCATCAGGACATGGCCCATAAGGACCTCGTACATCCTTATGGCCAATTTTTAACTGGAGAGGAGGTGGTGACCGTGGCATCAGAGGAGGAAGGGCAGAGACGGTGGCTGGGCTGCAAGTTGGTTCCCTGTGGTTGGGGCAATGAGAGGAGAGAGAGGTTCTGCTTAGTGGGAGCACCCCTCCAGCCTTGTCCCTCAGCTCCATCACAGCTTGAGAACTGCAGTGAGTAGAAGCACCAGAACAGCGAAAGTGGGACCAAGAGAGCTGCTCATTACACCCTGGGAAGCTCAGGGGAGACCCCGACGCCTCCCTGCCCTTCAAAGGGTCAGAGTCAGGTTGAGGAGTAGGAGGGATGCATTGGGAAGTTGGGTGCTCTGTACAGAATTTCTGGAAATGCACCAGCGGATGAATTAAATCCATCTATATGTATATATATATATATTGCCATATTGCTACTATTCCATTTTAACGGCAAAACACCTATGACCAAGAAATGATATGGGAATCACTGGAGGTGACGTACTTGTTTTGTTTTTATAGAATGTTTCCAACATGTACAGAAGTAGAGAGAATAGTATAATGGAACCCCTTGTACCCAACACTCCGCTGTGACGATGATCGCTCAGCCAATCTTGTTTCCTGTGTAACCCCACCCCTACTATGTTGACGCAAGTCCCAGAATCATGTGATTTCCCCCTGCACATGATTCTTAGTCATTGTCTATTGCTAAGGTGCCCTTTGGAGAGAAAGGGACCCCCAACCTGAGGATGGAGGAAGGGGTTCTCTAAAGGTGGGGCTACCCCTCCTGTCCTTGACCACCCTGGAGAAGCTAGTCCACGCTGGAAATTGGCCAGGTGGAGCCGGGGCTGCAGGACTGTCCCAGCATCACCAAGCCCACACACATGTATACACACATAGACACCTGTGCACACGTGCTCCTCACAACTCCGAAGCAAGTGCCTTCCATCCACATCTGCAAACCACAGCCAGTAGATGTAAGACAAGGAAGGAACTCTGCCCTCAGAAGCAGGGGAAATGAATTCTCACCCCATGTTGCCTCCAGGACGTCCCTTAGCCTCTCAAGCCTCCGTTTATTGGTGTCTGTGTGAGGACCAACTAGTTTCCCAGTCCAAAGGCAGACAGTTCTGCGGGTGTTAAATCTCAATCTCTGGGAGCCCTGAACCTGCAGCTGATAGGATTTGGAGGTCTCCTTTAAGAAGAATATTGAATTGTGAAAAGAAATGGGGGGCAGGCCCTTGGATGAACCCCTGCAAGTGGGAGGCCCTAAATCATGAGCTCCCGTAGCAGCATCGTGGGGAGGAGAGCAGGGTCTCCCAGGCTTCTTATGATGCATCCTATACAGGGTACAGTTGGAAAAAAAAAAAAAAGGAGGGGGGAAGAAAGGCCCTCTTCCCCACTACCGGGGTGGTGTGAGGTTGAATGAACCCACTAGAGCCACTCTCCGGTTTCTTAGATACTGGGACACCGTTGCATTTAACCGGGGCGAGGTGGGGGAGACAGTTTGCAGCGTGCAGGGTGGAGCTGGGGTAGCGGGCGTGGGATGGGCCTGGCGAGGTGCACACACTTCTTGCATCGTTTTGCAAGTGGGTGATGAGAGGCTCAATAGCTAAGGGAGAATGAGAGGGAAAGGTGGTTTGCGATGGAGACAAACGGCACCTCGGAAAAACCAGGCGTGGGAGACCAGAAGAAGAGGCGTCCGAGCCTGACACCTAGCGGGGGAGCGTGGTATCGCTTACCGCAAATGCGTCCTCAGGGAGGATGGGGAGCCTTCAAGCCTGCCGCTAACCAGCCGGTGACCCAGAGCAAGGGACGTTCCCCTTCCTGGCCTCAGTTTCTTCATCTTCTAATTAAGAGTGGCAGGCGTGGTAGGCAGAGATCTGCACAGAGGCATTTTATAAAAACATCAAGTTTGTGGAAAGACTTTTTTCCAGTGGAAACTCTTGCCTCCTAGATTGCTCTTAACCTTTAGCATCTGCTACCCACCCTTGTCTGCAGGCAGACAGTAATATACGTGACAAGGTGCATAGATGTGTATGAATTTGGGAAATAAGTTATTCTGTTCTCCTCCACGGACATGAGTGCTTAAATTTGGGATTTGCTATTCCTTGTGGGGGCAGGGCAGCCTTTTCAGCTAGAATGAATGGGTGAATGAATCCATGAATCAATCAATCCCCTAGTTCCTCCAGTAACTCTACATTTCTCAATAGTCCACGGCAAAGGGGGTCCCCGAATGACCAGGTCCCCAAGTGGGGGACAGCATGTTTGCTACGAGAACATCCTGCCCCCGCTCCAGAGTTCCGGGATTTCCTGGCTGAGTTTTGGGAGAGAAACATCAAGGTCTGAGTTGGGTGGAGAGGAATAAGGAAGGCTTTCTGGAGGGTTGAGGTTGGGGTGAAAGAAAGGTAACTTATGGTGGAAAGGGTCAAAATGGGGAGCAGAATTTGGGGAGGCTTTGAAATGAAGCCCAAATCTCAATCTTGATTTTCCCTTCGTACGCCTTGTGTCTTTATTACTCCTCTAGGTGCCTTTTCTTTGACTGTGAAGGATGTGACCACCCAGGGGGAGATGATCAAACACTACAAGATCCGCTCCCTGGATGAAGGGGGCTATTACATCTCCCCCCGCATCACCTTCCCTACTCTCCAGGCTTTGGTGCAACATTATTCTCGTAAGAGCGGAGGATGTGTTGGGGGGCGGCGGGGAGAGGAGTCTTTGGATCTATTACTAAGATCTCAAGACCATGTGACTCACTGGTGCCATCTTGGGGGGGGGGGATTATCCCAAGGCTGAGCAAATATCAACATAATGATTCAAAGTTTATGTCCCTAGTCCCTTCTGCTGGCTCACTCAGCATGTGACCACTTGGAGATTAACAAGGATTTTCAGTCTTAGAGAGAGCAGGTCAATGGACAACATGCCTCGCTTTATACAAAATGAATACAAATGGCAGAGAATGTGTGTGGTATATGTGTACCCGGGCACGTGTACTTGGACATGGGAGTGTGGTTGGCAAAAACAAGAAGGGGACAGAGCTGGGAAGGAGAGCTGTGATCCGGTTGCTCTGGTAATCTCCAGCCCCGTCTCTTCTTCCCTAATGCAGAGAAAGGAGATGGTTTATGCCAGAGGCTGACCCACCCCTGTGTGAGCCTGGTTCCTCAAAACCCCTGGGCCCAGGATGAATGGGAAATCCCCCGGCAGTCTCTCAAGCTGGTCAGGAAACTTGGGTCTGGGCAGTTTGGCGAAGTCTGGATGGGTGAGTACATGGCAGCCAGGAGCCTTTCTCTCCCTGCCCTGTGTCCTGAAGCACAGAAGGCTCGGGATATACACAGTGCATTGTGCTTCCCAGAGAGCTTATTCGGGAGAAGGGCCAGAGGCGATGGTACCCATTTTACAGATGAGGTAATGAAGGCAAGCCTAGAACACTGAAGTGACTTGTCCTCACTTGTTAGGACACCACGGTGGTGCAGTAAGAGTAGACTCCAGCTCTCCCAACAGTTTAGTTGGTTCCCTCCCTCACTCTTCACTGCCCAAGGCTAGCCTGCCATGGACTGGCATATGAACTTGAACATCTGGCTAACTCCTCTTAGCTTTGGTTTGCCAGATGAAATGACCTGTTAAACATGGTCAACAGTGATCCGGGAGCTCTAGGACTCTAATAATAGACCAAACCACTGCTTGTAGAGGGGTGGCTAGCCAAATCACTGAACTCCCAGGTCCCTGTATGTGTAGTTGACAACCACTCTCCTGCTCACCAAGGGCACTATCAGACTATAAAAGGCAGTGCTCTATTTTATCCCTGGAATGGTTCATATCTCTGGGGCATGATATCAAGGTCGGATCCTGCTGCATCCCCAAACCCTCCAGCACCTGGGGCTGATGCCCAAAGCACTTGTAGCAGGAGCCCTGCGTAGGTCTTTGCAAAGCTCCCCTGAGAAGGGCAAGTCCAATTATGATTTTTCTTTTACCTTTCATGTGGGTGGGGGACTTGATGGAGGGAGGGGAGAATGTGGAGGTACAGTGGGAAAGGAATATCGCAGGGCACAGAAAGGAGGGAGGGAGGTCTGCAAGCCACCTCTGCCTCCCAGTGTTGCCACGGGCTGGGATGATCATTTCCAGACTGAAGCTATCATGTGGTAGAAGAGACTCCTGTCGGGAAAGGGTGGTAGGCTATAGGGAGAACAGAAGGGACACGACATAGACCCGGTGCAGGGGTGAGGAAGTAAAACGGCCCCCCTCCAGGCAGGGAAGTTCCTCAACTTCCTGAGGCTCCAGACGAGCACAAGAGGCTGAGACAGGCTGGCATCCTGCAAGGGAGGCCAGCTCATCTGTTACTTGCAGGAGCTGTACATTTGAGCCCAGGGCTCCTTCTTGGGTGCCAGGGAGGGGACTGCTCTGGCCTCAGTCTTCCACCTATAGAATAAGGATGGCTTCTGAAAGCTGATATACATTGTAGTGAAGGGATCACCTTCCTCAGCGTCTGGGTCTTCTGAATGGCTTCTGTATTCTTTCCCCGACCCGGGCTCAGGTTATTACAAGAACAACGTGAGAGTGGCCATCAAGACCTTAAAGGAGGGAACCATGTCTCCGGAGGCCTTCCTGGCAGAGGCCAACCTGATGAAAACTCTCCAGCATGAGAGGCTAGTTCGTCTCTACGCCGTGGTCACCAAGGAACCCATTTACATCGTGACGGAGTACATGGCCAGAGGTGGTGCCCTGCATGGGGTTGCATCGTCAGACAGGGGCAGGGAGGGGCGGGGTCCAGGCTTGGGGGGCCCAGAAGGCTGAGGCTGATCTGCTGCAGTGGGTCTGCTGGTCAGGGGACCTCCGTGGGGGAATCACTGGGCCATGGGCTGCATCAGTTAGCCAGCGTCCTACAGTTCTAAGGTATTCCACATGCTGGGGGGCAGGCGGGAAGGATGGTGAGAAACAAGATGGGTCAATGGTTCTTACAGAGCTGTGTCCCCCATTTGGACACACTTCGGGCCACATTTTTGGAGGGCATCTTCTGTGCCCAGAACTGTTGCATGCCCCACTAGGGAAGGCAGAGCATTGCCAAGAGTGGTCGACTGGGCGTCCAGAGATGGGTTCTGGTCCCAGTTCTGCCACTCACTAGCCGTGGACCTCTGACAACCATAACTGACAGCATGGGTGAAAAGAGAGGTCGGGCCAGCTGGCTATGGAGGTCCATGGGGGCGGGGGGGAGGGGCAAGGTCTCATGGGGCAGTGGGCATGGGGTCAGCCTGTGACCTCCTTCCCACCCCTCCCGTGACCCTGATTGCCCACTCCTTCCTGTAGGATCCTAACCTGCCATGTTAACCTAGCTCCTTAGAAATCATCCTGAAGGGGGCCCCCCATTGAGCTGGGAGCACAATAGCTCCCCTGCTCACCTCAGCCCACCTCAGGTGACCATCCCTCCCAGCTCTTAGATGCCATGGTGGAGCTGCATTTGTCCCCAGCACCAAACCCCAGGAGGCAGATCTCTCCATTCTGGCATTTTCTTGCACCCTTGGTCCTCAGAGGCAGAATCTCTGCCAACAAAGGGTGAAGGGGACAGGAAGACCCTTTGGAATGGCATGCCAGGAATAGGCACTAAACTTATGGTCGGAAGAGCAGGCTCTGCTCCTGGCTCCCTGGCTGGGTGGCTCTGAACATGGCTGGAACCAACCTTCCTCTGAGCAGCTGGGAGCACAGTACCTGCCTCCTGGGATGCTCTGGCGCCCAAGACTAGAATTTCTGTAAAGCAGAAAGCGCTCTGCAGCTGTGGGGGGTTTTATTCTCTGCGTGCAAGAGATCTGACAGGGTTCCCCATGCTTCCTGACGCCAGGTGGGGAGCAGCCCTCACTTGGGAGAGACGGGCACAGCTGGGCTTGGATCATTTTGCAGAAGAGCAGATGCAACTTCTCTTTCCTTAGGATGCTTACTGGATTTCCTGAAGACGGATGAAGGTAGCAGATTGTCCCTTCCCAGACTGATCGACATGTCAGCCCAGGTTTGTGAGCTATCAAGTACAGCGGAGCCCCAGAGTAATGACCCCAGGCCCTCTCCTCTGTGCCCTGTGGCTTCCTGAAATTGGCTGTTCAGAGGTTGTATCCATGCAATTTAGGCTGGGTTGGGAAGGACAGAAACCCCAAAGTAATAATGGTTTAAGTTTGTAAACATCCAGAGGTGGTCTGTGTGGGGGCAGGTAGGTGGGTCTTTCCCTCAAAGACACAGAGACCCACATTTCTTCCTCCTGCTGTGCACTTAGCATGTCATCTTCTTGCCCAAGATGTTTGCTCACACTTTACCATCTTGTCCTCTTCTCAACTGGCAGGAAGAAGTAAGAGAGATGAAAGCCCACTTTCTTCCCTCTAGACACATGTCCCTGAAGTCACCTACTATCCTTGCTTTAACATTTCTCTCCCCACCTCCCACCTCCAACCATGTCACCTGGCCACACCTAGCCTGCAAGGGAGGTTAGGAAATGTAGTCTTTATTCTGGGCCGTTGGGATGGAATGAGGTGAGTCCTATTACTCAGGAAGAGAGGGAGAACGGACAGTGTGGGAAACCCAGAGAGTTTACTTGCATTCCATGTAAGAGTGTAGATGGGTGTTTTGTGACCACCTCTCTTCCTCAGATTGTGCCCACAAATGCCTTCTCTAGCAGGTGAATTGCAATCCAGACTTCATGAGATGAAGAGCGAAATGGAGAGGAGGGATCGTTCCCCTCTGGGGATGTTAGCTGAGGGTTCTCTAACTGGCAGGAAAACACATCTGGTGGCCCTGAGTGTGTGTGTCTGTTAGAACTGGAACTCTCAGCAGAAAAGCTCTGGTCTGTGGTCAGCCGGTGAGACACAGAAAGACACACTTCCGCCTCCAGAGAGGAAACCTCCCCCTCACCCCACACCACCCCATCCGCACCTTGGCTGGTATTATCTGTTATTAGTATCAGTGCAGGAACTGATGTCACGATGCCCTTTTTCCACTGAGGTAAGCGCAGATGGGTTTGAGTAGGCTGCTGAGTGGTCTCGGAAAATTAACGCTGGGAACCAGTTTCAAACCACATAACAGTGATAAGCGTGTCCACCCCTTTTTTCTTTCTTTCTTTGCCTTTTCTCACTCTCCTCTGTCTCTTTCTCCGTCCCTGGGGAAATCGGGTCCCCCAGGGGCAAAGGCTGTGAAAAGCCACCTGCATTTATACCTAGACGTGGCCAAGAATCTAAGGGTTAGGAAACCAGAAAATCAGAACCTTCCAAGTGAACAGCTTCTAAACCACATTCTAATCATGCTAGCCCCTCACCATGCACACGTGTGGACACACACGCACTACCCTTCTGGACGCCCCCTTTCCTGCTTTGCAGGATGAAATGCAAATCTCCCCTACAACCATAACCCGTATGCCCTACTTTGCAGCCCCAAATGTCCTGTCACACCAGTGAGCCCTCACTCAGGCTGCCCTCTCCGTCCAGAACGCCTGGGCAAAATCCTGGCATTTCATCTGGCAAAATCCTCATCAACCTTCAAGACCCAAGATAAATTCAATTCAAATTTCCCTGGATGGGAAAGTGGCAGAGAGCACTTAGTACACGAGTTTCTGTTAGCATTGTGCGTGGTGTAGTCTTCTTGAAAGCACATCTGGGTCCCTCGCAACTTTTTTTTTTTTCTTTTTGGTGGTATTTCTAGTACTGCTCAGTACATATTTGTTAATGGGAGGAGTACTGGTAGATGCTATCCAGATCCAAGATATTTGGTATTCAGCTTTCTAGTCCCCACAGTAGCATTCCAATAAATGTATATTGATGCACTGATTTAGCAAAGGAATAACTAAATGACTAAGTGAATGGACTCATGAATAAACCAGTGCAGCTGGACACATACGGAGAAGTGGGATGAATTTCAGTGCTGCCTTCTTGCCATCGCTGGTCTGAGGAGGTACATTAGCATTCTATTCTCTGCCTCAATTTTTTCATCCATCATCTGAGAGTGCCGTGAATAAAGCCTGAATGAGTTTTCTCAACCACAAGACACAAGGGCCACACGAGCTGCTATACCTGGCCCTGTGCTGGCGATCGGGGACAGAAACAGAAATGGCCGCTGGGCCACGGGGACTCTGCGCATGCCCTCTGAGAGCCTGCCTAGGACAGCGCTGGGTTAGGCCCTTGGCCTCCTGTGTGGTATAACACCCACCTCAACTCCGCACCCTGGAGACCCCTTTCTTCGTGTTGCAGGTCAGGATGGGGTGCCCTCCGGGAGCTTAAGCAGCTCTAATCCAAGGCTCCTTGCTCCAGAACAGTGCTTCCGACTGGGCGAGGAGATAAAATCCTTTCCTTCCCTCCTTCCCTGCCCTTCTCTTCCCCTGCCCCTTGAGAGACCTTCTTCTCCTGCTTTCATTCTGCTGCCTTCCTCCCAGGCAGACACTTGGAAGGAGACAGAGGTGAGTGAGGAGGGCTTCAGGCAGCTCTGGTTCTGACACCAGCATCTCTGCTTTTCTGGGCTTTTCGAGGGCTGGGGTGCATGGTTTGTTCAGCGGAGGAGCAACTGAAGCCGGTTGTCCTCTCCACTCAAGAACCTGCTCCTTCCCCAGCAGCACCCTCCACCCCCTCTGCCCCTGCCAACAAACATGAGCACAAATACAAACACAGACCCCCAAGTGTTCCTGCCCCTTCGGGGCTGTGAGGGAGTGAAGCCTGGCCCTCCAGATAGGTGGGCAGGGTCCTTCCTCTCCTCACTGGGGCTATGCAGGGGATGCTGGGTGGGTTCCATCCTTGCTTGGAGGTCTCTACGCTGTCCTTCATGTGTGGCCTCTTCCCCCAGATTGCTGAAGGAATGGCGTATATTGAGCAAATGAATTCAATCCACCGCGACCTGAGGGCAGCCAACATCTTGGTGTCTGAGAACTTGTGCTGTAAGATCGCTGACTTCGGCTTGGCCCGCATCATTGACAGTGAATACACCGCTCAAGAAGGTGAGCAGAGACCTTGGACCTTACCTTCCCCAACTCCTCAAACCCCCTTGGACTTCTCCTTGCTGCTCCAGAGCAGAGCCCTATGTGAAGAGATCTGAGAGCTTTGTGGTTTTCCCAATTCTGGCCTTACTCCCAGGCAGACCAGCATTTCCCTAAAGGTGCTCTGCAGAGTGCTAGTGCCCGATGAGGAATGGCTTTGTGATGGAGCAGGTTTGGAAATGCTGCACAGTCTGTTCAGGCCCCCTTTGGAGATTCCTGGTGCACACCAATGTATTAAAGGCACTGAGAAGTCTTGCAGCAAAGAAACAGTGTACATTTGCTTCACCTGGTCTCTCCCAAACTAATTTGAGCCCAAGATACTTTTTCCACTTAGCTTCTATTAGCCTCCCACGGAACTAGGGTTTCACAGAACACACTTTGGAAAACACTTTTCTGAAGCATGAGCAGCAAAAGCTTATACACGAATTAGGGTTTCCACAGAGCACTCTGCTTTCCTGTGTTGGTATAACTGAAGTAAAAAAATCCTCTTCGCGAGAGGATTTGAAATGGCAAATACATGTCTCAAGTAAGCTAGCCAGCAATAGTAGCTGAGCATATTACTCCCAGTTGGTACAGGAGAAGGATCAGTGGGGCTTGTTCCCTGAGGAAACTTCAGACTGGCTGGGGAGACCAAGAAAGCAGGGCAAGGAAGGAGGCAATCCAGTGCTGAGCTGTATGCCATCTACTCTGAATGCTGACCAGGACTGCAGGCATCCACGGGGCTTCATGGCACAGCAGGATTGGAATTCCCTCCTCACTGTGACCTAGGTGGTCCATGAGTCCTATGTCATCATTTCTATCTTGCAGGTAAGGATTAACTGAGGCAGGGACAAGTTAAGGAGACTTACTCAAGCCACGGATCCCTGTTGTTAAACATGTGAGGTGGAAAATGACCCTTCTGTCCCAGGTGGAAACACATGTGGGTTGTGCTGTGAAGCCCACTGAGCCAAGACCCAAACAGGGTGACAGAGGTTGTGTCTTGTGCTGTGGACCCCTACTGTCTAAACGTTCCTGCTCCCATGCCCTAGTGAGTCTCAGTGGGTCTCTGGGAGCATCTCCATTGTATAGAGTGGTCCAAGCCCTGCAAAAGGGGGGAGGGACAGGTGCATAGGGACAGGCAGTCATGGCCTCACAACGCTGCTCGTGGCTTTTCTCACAGGAGCCAAGTTCCCCATCAAGTGGACTGCCCCAGAGGCCATCCATTTTGGGGTGTTCACCATCAAAGCAGACGTGTGGTCATTTGGAATCCTCCTGATGGAAATCATCACTTATGGGCGTGTACCCTACCCAGGTAGGTGGCTTCGCCCTGCAGTGACTAGATGGGCTTCCTGCCTTCCAGAAATGACTGCAATGACAGATACCCCATCCTTGGTGCCTGGGGTTGCCCACATCCATGCCAGAATGGGGTCCCGCAGCCGGAACAGAGACCCATGTATGCCACTCTGGGGACAGAGGCTCCGCCCCCTTCCTCAACATTGCTTTTGGCAACAGGGCTGTGCCCCCTTCATTCAGCGGAGGTCAGTAAACCCCCAAACCAGGAATTAAGTGAAGGTCAGTGTCTGAACTCAAGTTTACTCCAAACTGGTTTGTTCTCACTTGAGGACAGGTTGTCTCTCCCTTGGCCTTCCACCTGGGGTGTACTCCGGGAAGCCCTATCCTGACTGTGCAGTTTCCCAAGGGCTTGGGCAGCTCAGCAGCCTGCAGCGAGCGATGTCCCTCTGCTGGCTGGTGCGTCTTCACGGAGCACCTGCCCAGTGAGGGACGGGTTTCGGCTGTGTGCCCATCGCCAATAAGCAAGACAGGGTCCCACACACAGAGGAACTGTCCTGCACTAAGGAGACCATCCCCAGCCTCAGGGATGTTTCTCAGTGGCACAGCCAGGCAGCCCAGTGACCTGCGAGGGAGGAGGCGGCGGTCTGTGGCTCACGGGCCCAGGACGCCCCTCAGCCGCGCTCTGCATCCCCTCGGCCTACAGGAATGAGCAACCCCGAGGTCATCCGCAGCTTGGAGCGCGGCTACCGCATGCCGCGCCCCGACTCATGCCCGCCCGAGCTGTACCGAGGTGTCATCGCCGAGTGCTGGAGGAACCGGCCGGAGGAGCGGCCCACCTTCGAATTCCTGCAGTCGGTGCTCGAGGACTTCCACACGGCCACCGAGCAGCAGTACGAGCTGCAACCCTAGACCCTGGCGCGGGGACACGGGTCCGGCACCCGTGGGGCCCGGGGATGGCTCACACCCGTGGCCCAACCTGTAGAACAGACCAGGTGTGTTCACCTCTCAGCTTTTATTCCAGCCCCAGCCAGCCTGGAAAGGCACGGAGGAATTGGTACACCCATTTCTTAGATGAGGAAAGTAGAGGTAGAGGCGGCCTGAGAGGTCGCTCACACAGCATGGACTCCGGACATCCAGTTGCAGCCCCACCTTTCTCTGACAGTGTGACCTTGGGTGAGTCAGTTGGCCTCTCTGTTCCTCCGCTGTCTCATTTGTACAGTGGGGAAGAACCATAATAGTACCTACCTCGTATGTTCCTCAAGAGGATTATATTAGTTAACCCCAGTAAGATGTTCAGGATAGGTCCTGACACACCGTTAAATGTTTGGCATCCTTAAGACTCCCCTGTGCTGGCGCCAAAAGCGAGAAGAGACGTCGCTACCGGTGGCTGGGAGTCCCGCTGCTCCGACCTGCGCCGTCGCACCCCTGTGCTGCTCCCTTTCTGCTAGCCCGGAAGCAGGACTGGGTCCTCGGAGACCTCCGCCCAGAGAAGCGTCCACCTGCCCCTGATCTTGATTGCGCTCCAGCACGTTGGGGACTTCTCCGTAATAAAGTCATGAGATGTCGTTACTGGTGACAAGCCTGGACTCGCTACGTGACACAGGTGGTTTGCATGAGTGGCACAGCGAGGGACTTGCGGATCCGTGGAAACCGAGGCTCCCGCCCCGAGGACAACGCCGCACACCCAAAGGTCATTGCCTTTTAGGGGAGGCTTGAGCGGAGCCAGCAGGTGGCGCCCTCACCTCAGAAATCCTTGGGTTCCAGGTCTGAGTCGGGGACTCTTTGCTCAGCAAAACGCCCAAACTGTCGGTGAGAGCCGTGCTTTTTGGGGATGCGTACACAGGGGAGCAAGTGCCCTGGGCTCCCAGTCTTGAGACCATGCTCATCAACGATGTGTGGACAATGACGGGATGGTAACTCCAAAAAAAACGTTCAAGCCTTTGCACTGTTCAGGAGGCTCGCTATTTGTCACAGGTTTTTTTGTTTGTTTTATTTATAATAGATTTATTATAATAGATTATTATTAAATAGATTTATTATAATAGATTTTTCTGAGCATTTAGGTTTACGAAAAACAAGTGGAAAGTACAAAGAATGTCCATTAACCCCTCACTCCCACCCCTCAATTTCCCCTTTTATTAACATCTTGCAATAGTGTGGTACATTTGTTACAATTGATGAGCCAAATTAACACATTATTGTTAGCTAAAGCCTGTAGTTTACATTAGGATTCGCTCTTTGTGTTATGTTGTATAGATTTGGACAAATATATAATGACATGCCTCCAGCATTACACTATCATACAGAAGAGTTTTGATGCCCTAAAGATCCTTTGTGCTTCAATTCATCCCTCCTTCCCTCCCTTTGAACCCCTGGCCATCAACTTGCCATGTTTTGACTCCTTTGATCCTGGTAACCCAAGGAAGCAGGAATATTACAATGCCATGTACGGAGGAATAAAGATAGGCACAAAGAGTTTGGGTAGTATTCCTAAGCCACGCTGCTCATTAATGGGGGGATAGGGATGTGGACCCAAGCACAGCTGCTAGACTGTGGCGGCAGAGTATTGGCGGGGAGCTGCTGGGCTGGGAGAAGCTCACAGCGGGGGCTGCCTCTGAAGGAGAACAGAAGTGACTGGGCAAAGAAAAACTCATGTCTGTATAGTCCTTGTGATTTCCAGAGCACATTCCCATACTATCTATAGATTCACAAACAGCTCTGGGAAGGCATCACCATTGTTATTATGCCTCTACTCTTTTCCATACAAGAAGTAAATGGCAGAGACTCCACATCACAAAACTTGTCCAGAGGCTCTCAGCGGGCCAGTGCTGGACCCCAGATTTGAACCCATTCTTTGCCCCCAGCCCCATGCCATAAACTACTAAGTAGGCGAGAGGACACTCTCAGGAGCAGGGGGTACTGGCCCAGGTAGGTCAGGCAGGCTCACCGAGCAAGTCTCAGCTGGAGCCGTGTGTGTGTGTGTGTGTGTGTGTGTGTGTGTGTGTGTGTGTGTGTGTGTGTGTGTGTTTAGCGGGCAACGTGGTCAGATTGGGGCTTGGACAGATCTCCCCTGGGCAGTCCAGGGTTCGGGAGGTAGAGGGCTCTAGGGACAGAGAACCTTGTCCTCGGGGCAGTGCGGGTCCCCAGAGAATTGCCTCTGACCTCCCCAGGAACCAAGGGCTCTTTGGGGGAGGTGGCTGCTGAGTCTTTCAGAAAAAAATTTGCAGCTCAGCCTCCCCCAACTCTGGAGGAGGCCTAGTGCCCACATCCCATCTCCCCACAATCTTGGGATCGGGGCTGTCAGGCCCAGACCCTGGGATGAGGGCGCATGGCTGGAGGAAACTAAGCTGGAATTCAGGGCACCAGACAGTCGACAGCCCCTGTAGAGGGAGGGGGAGGGTGCCAGACAGAGACAGATCTGAGCCCATAGGGCTCACAGAGGAGCAGGGCACTGAGAGGACCTCAGGATGCCTTTGGAGGTAGGACTGGAAGGGCTCGTATAAGCAGGAGAGGAAATGAGTCCCTCCTTCCCGCTTAGCAGCCTGGACCTATGGCCTGGCACTGCCTCCCTGCCTCTCATGGCCCCTCTGAACTGGTATCCAGCGACTTGGGCCCCAGCTGTCCACAAGCTGCAAGGCCTGGGGTTGGCTCGTCACCTCCCTGGACCCCACTGCCTTCCCATAAAGATGAAGGGGGGGTCTCCCAGTGCTTTGTAACTGCACTGTTTCTAAAAATCACTTCAGCTCCTTGTTCTGAAAGACAGGTTTCTTCGGGTGCCTGGGTGGCTCAGCCGGTTAAGCACCCGACTCTTGGTTTCAGCTTAGGTCATGATCTCACAGGTTATGGGATCCAGCCCTGTGTTGGGCTCCATGCTCAGCAGGGAGTCTGCTTGAGATTCTCTCCCCCTGCCCCCCTCCCACATGCTCTCTCTCTCTCTCTTTCTCTCTAAAATCAATAAATCCTTGAAAAAATAAAAGACAGGCTTCTAGTCTCTCTCTGAGATTCTGATCCAGCAGGCCGAAGGTAGGATCTGGAAACCCCATCTTTCCTATAGTTTCAACCCTGGCTACAGTTCAAATGATGGCGGGTGGACGTTGGGCCATGACAGGGGGGTGGGCACATCTAAAAATACCAGTGCCAGGATTCCAGGCAGGGCCCAACCATCAGCACATTTTAGATGTCCCCAGCTGGTACTAGAGTTCAGCCAGGATTGGGAACCATGGGGCTAGGCTTCGTGGGGTCTGGAAGTACCTCTCCCAAGAGGGCAGGTTGCAATGCACCTGGGGTTCCAAGTCTGATGCTCAGGTCCTGCAATTGCAGGACGAGCTCATGTCTGTGGCTTTTCCCAGTTGTCTATGCAAGCTCTAACCTGCAGAAACTAGAAAAGAAGCCCACAACACAAGCCCGGTACCCTCTCTGACGCACATTGTCAGGCACACAGAGGTTTCCTGGGGGTGAGGAAAGAAGCCCGCAAACCCAGCACCTTCTCTGACGCACATTGTCAGGCGCACAGAGGTTTCCTGGGGGTGAGGCTGGAGCCAGACCTTGAGGGACCAGAGAGACATTTCCCCACTAGGAGGTGCACTTGCCTCATCGGTGCCAGGAACTGAGCCTGAGTGCCCTGGCGGGGTTGGGGGGGCCGGTGTTTCATTAGGACTAAAAATCCCTTTATAAAGGACAGGAAGCCTTTCAATTCCCAGCCAGAAAGTGAAGTGTGAGAGGATATGGAGAGAGATACAGCGTGACCGAGAACAGAGATAGAGACAGAGAGAATCAGAGACACAGAGAGTGCATGAACAGGCAAAGGCGACATTTCCTGCTCTGGGAATTTGTCTTCTGAGTGGGAAGGCAGCTCACTCAGGGCTGTGGAGGCCATATTCTCCCACCAGGATCTGCACGTGGGAGGAGATGAGAGGGAGGGCCCTGGCCCTAGACATCTGATTGCTGCCCTTCACCCAGAGCTCTGGTGAGGAGCACACCCAGCCTTGTAGCCGGACGTCTTCCCACCTGTGGTGGAGACCGTGCCTTCCCATCCTTCTCCCTGCACAGAGCAAAGACACATGTGCAGCGCTGTTGGAAAATGAAGAACGGCTAGATCTTTGGGGTTACAGAGACCTGGGTTCAAATCCAAGCACTTCCTTTCCCAGGATGTGTGACCTTGGACACTTGGCTTGATTTCTCTGAGCCTCAGTTTCTTCATCTATAAAATAGACATGAAATAAAAACACCCAAAATAGGGGCGCTTGGGTGGCTCCATGGATTGAGCTTCAGACTTCTGATTTTGGCTCAGGTTGTGATCAGGTTGTGGGATGGAGCCTAGCATTGGGCTCCGCAAGCTTAGCGCAGAATCTGCTTGAGAGTCTCCTTCCCTCTCCCTCTTTCCCTCCACGCTCCCAGCTCACATTCTAAATAAATAAATAAATAATCTTTTTTTTTTAAGATTTTATTTATTTATTTGACAGAGAGAGAGACAGCGAGAGAGGGAACACAAGCAGGGGGACTGGTAGAGGGAGAAGCAGGCTTCCCGCTGAGCAGGGAACCCGAGGCAGGGCTCGATCCCAGGACCCTGGGACCATGACCTGAGTCAAAGGCAGATGCTTAACTGACTGAGCCACCCAGGTGCCCCAATAAATAATCTTTTTAAAAAAACACCTAAAATATAGGCTTGTTTCAAGATTTAGACAAAATAGTACAAGCGAGGCATTTATCCCAGTGCCTGTCTTCTCGTAAATGCACAGAAATGTTAGCTCTTATTATTATTAGGATAGTTCCCCAAAGAAAGGCCTTTAAAGATGCCGACACACAACCTCCAACACCTTACCTGGGTGTTTTCCCTGTCCTCTGTGATCTGTCTCCAGGCTTGGGCTTCTAATACCACCAGTGTTTTGTTTTCCATTTGTTGCTGTGATTTTTCTTCATCTACTTTCATACCCCTCCCACCCTTGAGGCAGCATGGCAAAAAAAGCACACAGAATTTGAAGTCAAGGACCTAGGTATAGCCGGCACTTTCCAGCAGTGCAACCTTGGGTAAATAACTCAAATTCTCTGAGCCTCAACTTCCTTGTCTGTGAACAGGGAAGAACAATGACTCCGTTGCAGGGTTGTTTTAAGGATTTAAAGAGTACTTTAAAAATGGAAGAGTAGATCCGGATGCCGTAACAAGTACTGCAGACTGGAGGACTTCAACCACAGAAATGTATTTTCTCATAGCTTTGGAGACAGGAACTCCCAGATCAAGGTGTCAGCAGGATTGTTTCTCCTGCGGCCTCTCTCCTCGGCTCACAGACAGCCACCATCTCCGTGTGTCCTCACATGGCCTTCCCTGTGTGTGTCTGTGTCTTAATCTCCCCTTCTTCTAAGGACAGTAGTGAGATTAGAGTCCACCCCAATGAACATATTTAATTTAATTACTTCTTTAGAGGCCCTATCCCCAAATACAGTCACATCCTAAAGTACTGGGGGTTTGGGCTTCAACATAGTAATTTGGGGGGAACACAGTCCAACCCATCACAAATAGTAACACATAAAGGTAATAATTATTTCTTCTTTCGAATCTTCCACTACCCCTACCCAGTAGTGGGCACAAAGTAGGTGTTAGTGTATTCTTATGACTGACTAGTTTCAGAAACAAGAATATTTGGTGTGCCACAAATAAGTAAGATCCACAGCTAAGCTGGAATACCAGTAGACCAGCTTTGTTTTTTTAAGGTTTTATTTTTCAGTAATCTCTCCACCCAACATGGGGCTCGAACTCACAACCTGAGATCAAAAGTCTCTCGCTCTCCTGACTGAGCCAGCCAGGCACCCCAGCAGAGGACCAGCTTCCAGCAAACTCATCTATGACAGTCCAGATGTACACAAAAGATATAGCTGTCTTTAATGATTTATTTTATAAAAGTTTCCACCGCATTTTCCTTTAGGTACTTTAAAAGTAGTATTCGAGGTTCCTCAGGCCTCATGTTGTCGTTGGTTTTGTTTTTAACTGTGGTTAAATACCCATAGCATAAAATGTACCTACCACCCTCGGCACTTTTTAAGTATATCGTTTGGCAGTGTCCAGTACACTCGCATTGCTGTGCAACCATCCATACCATCCATCTCCAGAACTTGTTCATCTTCCAAACTGAAACTCTGTCCCCCATGAACGCCAATTCCCCACTCCCTCTCCCCCAGCCCGTGGCAGCCCCCATTCTACTTCCTGTCTCTGGGGATTTGCCTGCTCTAAATACCTCATGTAAGTGGACTCATACAGCATGTGTCCTTTTGTGTCCGCTTATTTCACTTCACATGGTGCCCTCCAGGTTCATCCGTACTGTAACCTGTGTCAGAATTCCCTCCTTTTTTAAGGCTGAAACGAGTCCACAATGTGTTGTCTATATTGCATTGTGTTTATCCATTCATCTGTTGAGGGACACTTGGGTTGTTTATACCTTTTGGCTGCGATGAATAATGCTGTTATGAACATGGGTTTACAAATATCTCTTCAAGATTCAAGCCTGCAGGCGCCTGGGTGTCTCAGTCAGCGTCTGCTTTCAGCTCAGGTCATGATCCTAGAGTCCTGGGATCGAGCCCCGCATCGGGCTCCCTGCTCAGCAGGGAGTCTGCTTCTCCCTCTGAGCCTCTCCCATCTCATGCTCTCTCTCTCTCTTACTCTTTCTCAAGTAAATAAATAAAATCTTAAAAAAAAAAAAAGATTCAAGCCTGGACCATAGAGTAGTTCTATTTTCATTTTCTTTTTCTTTTTTCTTTTTTTTTTAAAGATTTTATTTATTTATTTGAGAGAGAGAGAGAATGAGAGATAGAAAGCACGAGAAGGAAGAGGGTCAGAGGGAGAAGCTGATTCCCTGCTGAGCAGGAAGCCCGATGTGGGACTCGATCCCGGGACTCTAGGATCATGACCTGAGCCGAAGGCAGTCGTTTAACCAACTGAGCCACCCAGGCGCCCTTTCTCTTTTTTTTTTTAGAGAGAGAGCACATGTGCACAAGCTGGGGGTGGGGGGGCGCAGAGGGAGAGAGAGAATCTTAAGCAGACTCCCCGCTGAGCATGAAGCCCCATATGGGGCTCCGTCCCAGGACCCTGAGATCACGACCTGAGCCAAGATCAAGAGTCAGATGCTTAAACGACTGAGGCACCCAGGCACCCCCATTTTTAATTTTTAAAGGAACCGCCATACTGTTTGCTTAGCAGCGGCCCTGTTGTACATCCCCAGCAGCAGTGCCCAAGGGTTCCGATTCCATCACACTGGTATCTTCTGCTTGTTTTGACCTAGCCCTCCTACTGGGTGTGAGGTGGATAGTGTCATTTAACAGCAATAACCCAACTTCCTTCGACTCTGGGCCCCAGAGAACCTCAGTCCTCTCTGACATACCCTCAGGTGACTCTGAGTTTCTTAGGAGTAGGTTGTTCCCTCGTGTGTGCTCAGGACAAACCGCTCCAGGCCGAGGCCTCTGCTGTCTCCCATGGGGCACTGGGGCTCAGGGGCCTTCGTGGGCCTGGCTGAGAGGTCCCAGCTGGGCGGAGGTCCCGGGGCAGGGAACAGGACTCTAGTGTGAGGAAAGAGCCTCTCGGTTTTTCCCTCTGAAGGAGTCCGCTCAGCACCGCCTCAGGGTGACCTGGACTTGCCCAGGGCTCTCACCAGCCATCCCCAGGTGGGCCTGCACCCTGGAAGACACGCACTCAGGTGTTCACAGGGCTTTGCATGATACACAGCATCTCTGTCATCACTGGAAAGAACCATGTCCAGTTTGGGGCACTCGGCTGTAGGGGAGAGAGCAAAAGGCAGCAGGCACCGTGACCCCAGGCAGATCAGGGAAGGCGACAGACACCTGGACCTCCAACAGCTTGCGGTGAACCCTGTGGCCAAGCTGAGCTCTTCAATTCTTCTGGAATAGACAGCCAACCTTGATACCATGTTTAGAATCTTAGCTGAACAAAAGCTTCATGATCAGTCAACATTTATTGAGTCTAAAGTGCCATCACAACCTAAAAAGGTAGGTCCTATGATCCTCATTTTATACATGCTGGAACTGGGGCACAGAGAGGTAAGTAACTGGCCCGAGGACACACAGCTGATAAGTCGTGGAGTGAGGACTCACTACTTAATCATCCTTCCAGAAAGAATCTGGTCAAGATGTTCCAAGCTGGGCTCCTAGGAGCCTTGGGGATCTATGGTGGGATGTTGGGAGTAGGAAGCTCACAGTAGGACAGAGGTGGGAGTTGAGAAGACCCTACCCACCCACTTTGGGCACCGAGGCCCCTCCTAACATCTGTTTCACACCTTCAGCTGCCCCACAAGAGTTATTTAAACACAGTGTGGCTTTAAGATTGTTTTTCAAAATCAGTCACCTAGTCGGATGCTCTGTCCACACTCTCCATCTCACAAATGGGAAACTGAGGCCACATGGGGCCCACACACTATGGCCCAGCCCTCCAGACACTTGACCAAGTCCTTTCTCTGTCCACCCCAACACACTCGGTTTCCTGGGGGATAGATGTTCGTTGACTCCAGGTTTTTCTGAAAATAGAATTCCTTATATCCGAACACTCTCCAAATCAGGTTAGTTGATTCCCTAGAAAACCCCATTCCATAGCCATGCCAGAAGACCAATTTATTTCTTGGAACAGAGCATAGAGCCTTTAACTCAGTTACTCCTCAGAATGGATGCAGCACTTGCCATTTACAAAGGGGTGTCCTTGCTTTGTGTTGCCCGGCATGTTTGCCTTGGTTTCTCTTCGTTCGGGCCAGGAGGAAGGTAGCGATGCTGGCAAGTCCCCCGCCATCACATCATAGAGAGTGGAGGGGCCAGAACCCAAATCCTGGGCTCATGGCTCCGCACCCAGAACTTAAAGGACCCGGCAAGTGCACGGAGATTAAACGTGCTCTTGAGAAGTGAGGAGCGGGGCGGACACAGCCTGCACAGGGACCATTGAGTGGCCCTCATGGGGCAATCCTTTTAATAAGGTTAAGCAAACTGTTCCAAGAGGATGACGAGGTTTTGTGAATGCCTGGTGGAAAAGAAGGAGGGAAAAGAAACATCTGGCACCAATGAGGCCACCAGGCTTAATGGATTCTCATCCTTGAGACAGTAACACAGCCCCTGGAGAGGTGAGGTGGCCAGAGTCCCCAGGCATGAGGTCAGGAACTGTGCTGATGATTCATAGAGTAACAACTCCGCCTGACATCAGCCAGAGACCTAAAAATAGCCACCAGGGAATGTCCAGAAGATAATGGGGGAAAGTTAAAATTTGTGGGCAGAACGGTGGGTGCACATGGAAAATATCCCACTGGCAACTCTAGGGACCTAGTGACCTCTCAGGTCCTCTCTTGACCTTGAAGAGATACAGCAATGGGTAGGACAAGAAACTACACCCAAAGAACTCTTAAGTATGCCCTCATCCACGGAAGCTTAAATCTCATACCACGCATGCTCATACTCGAGGATGCTAGTGGGATGCTAGTGGCAATATCATCTACTGACATTATGTGTCAGGCGCTCTATTTAAGCTTTATGCACACAAACTCTTTTAGCCCGCAAAACAACCCTCAGAAGTAGGTTCTGTTACTAGCCCCTTTTGTAGATGAGAAAACCAAGGCTCCCAGGCTCTCAGGGTTAAGGTCATCTGCCAAGCTCAAGCAGCTAAGAATCAAGCCCAAGATCAGCCTCTGTGCAGAGCCTCCCCCAGTGAGAATTCCCTAGGAGAGGGCAGGAGCTAAGGCTTTGAGGCTGCCCACCACACAGCAAGCTGGAGGCAGAGCTGGAGCTGACCTCAGAACCCACTGGTGGGGGCTTTGCCCATAACGCTGTGGCCTCTCTCCCTTGCCAGTCGCAAATCATGTTGTGGACAGAGAGGCTTTGGAGGAATCGGGCAGTGTGTTCACTTTACCTCTTGGCTCTGTCTCTTACTGGCTCTGGAATCCCTGACAAATTATTTCAACTCTCTGAAACTCAGTTTCGCCATCTTTAAAATGGGCACAAACATACTTCACAGGGAAGCTGGGGATGAACTGACGTAAGGTACATGAAGCTTTGAGTACAGGGTTGTGCCTGCACTAGGATGTCAATACATGCACACTCCCTTCCCCCTATCAAAGCTCAGGCCAGACAGCGTCTTCCTTGGGGGCACCTGGGAGCCAGTGTGGGAGCCCAGTCTGCCCACCCCCATCCCATCTGCCTCCATCTCCAATCAGCAGTTTGGCCCCGAGGCTACCATGTCCCTGTGGGCAGCAGAGGCTGACAGGGGCTGATGGGAGCCAGTCCCAAGGGGTCTGAAGGCAGATTACTGAGGACTGATGAGGTGAAAAGGGACAGCTGCCTACGAGCTGAGAGCGTTGTCTGGGAAGATGGAAGGCAAGAGGGTAAGGGGGTTCCCTAATCTCAGCCTGATGTCTTCTGGAAGGTACCATCTGGGGGCATCTCTGCTGGAACCTTTCCTTCCGTGCCAAGGTCACTCTGCATCTCTTGGTTAAAATTAGCTTCCTGCTCATTGCTCTGGACTGAATGGTCTTTTCCCATGAACCACCAGGACTTGGCCTTGCACAGACAGGGGCTGGGCTATGCCCTCTGCTCTCCAGAGAGCAAACAGGATACATGCTTCCATTCAGGAGACCGGACAAAAGGGTAGGGTGTGTGCATGAGAGTGTTCACACATGTGTGCCTATGCCTGCACACATAACCAATCAAACCAGGGCACCCAGGAAGAAGTCTAAATCATAGAGTTGTGCAAGCTTCTCATTGTTGGCGTCATTTTTTTTTTTTTTTGAGAGAAAGAGAGTGGGGGAAGGGGCAGAAGGAGAAGGAGAGAGAGAATCCTCAAGCAGATTCCCCACTGAGTGCAGAGCCCGACACAGGGCTCAGTCCCAGGACCCTGAGACCTTGACCTGAGCTGGAATCAAGAGTGGGGTGCTTAACCGACTGAGCTACCCAGGTGCCCCTGGCATCATTCTTTGATTGTGTTGTTTCTTTCTTACTTCCAAGGCTCCCATGTGATGTCTGGTGACATCATCTTACTCACTCCTGCCTAGTTCCTAGCTTTAAACAGTAGGCCCAATCCACCCCCATGCACCACACCTGAATTCCAGGATTTTCATAGATACTTATTAAGTGAGGAAGCAAATGACAGAGCAAAATGAAGAATGGTTTGGCCAGACTGTCCCCTCTGTTGAGCTGGGCTGTCTTTTCCCACCATGTCCCCAGCTCCTGGCACAAGAAAGTACATGGGGGACATGGGAAGTGCACAGTGGATATTTGTCAAATATATGAATGAATGGGGACAAAGTGCAATTTTGCTCTTTGCCCATATCCCATAGATGATAACATATGAGCCAAAACATGCTCCATGAGGGCCAGGCAAGGATGGTTTGTGCCACATTAGAGGCTGACACTGGGAAGAAAGGATCATAGGGCTCGAGGCTCCAGAGGCTCAAATCCTGCTCAGCTGAGTGGCTGATTCCTCACTCATCAAGTGCATCCACCTGTCAGAGCCCCTGCCTGGAGTGGAAGAGATGGTGCCTCTCCAGCCCTCTACACCATGGACAGTCAGCGTAAGGGTAACTGTAAATATTTTTACCAGATTTCCATAGGAGAAATGTGGGTTAAACATCCAGAAACAAAGGATACAGAGGAGAGCCTCATGAAGGACATGCGAACAAGTAAAAAGTAAGTATTAGATGGGAGAAAACATTTGTGGTACTTACATCAAAAGCATTACTGCACAGAAAACCTAAGGAGCTCTTCCCATTCTCAACAACCTAAAACAAATGGACAAATGATAAGACACAGGAACTATACAGAAAGAGAACTCCAAACAGCTAATAAACAGGAAAATGTGCCCAACCACAGCAGTAGATGGAAAAATGCAAATTAAACAGCAATGCAATATTTTTTTTGCCATCAGAATGGCAAAATGGCCATACTGCTAATATCCAATCATATTGGGGATGGTGTGGGAGAATGGTTACCCTCATCAAGTGTTGCTGGAAGTGTAATTTGATAAAGTCTTTTGGGGGAGCACTTTTGGCAGCACCACCCCAAATTGGAGATGCATATACTTAGTGATAGAGCAGTTGCCCTTCTAGAAGTTTATCCTACCCTAAAACATGCCCCAAAGATATATGTACAAAACCCTTCACAGCAACATGTTCGCCATACCAAACAGCAAACATTGAGAACAACTTAAAGGCACAGCAGTGGGGAAGATATAAGTCAATGAGGACACATTTATTTCGTGAACTACTGTTCTGTCATTAAAATGAACAGGGCACTTCTCTAGGTACTGATATGGAAACATGGCCAAGACATGTCAAGGAGGGGAGAAAGGTGGAGGAAAACACATACGGCATGATTTTACACACACACAATTTTACATTTATCACACATGCACATTTATGTGTCTATAAATATGCAGCAAAGGGATCCAAGTGATACCCACCCAGGAGAGCCCTGCATGACCTCCAGGGGTGGGGTGTGCTAACGGGACAAAAGCGGATAAGGGAGGGCACTCATGTTTTATTCTGTTCTTCTGAATTGCTCCAGACTTTTAGTATGAGAATGCATTAATGCATTCGGAGAAACAAAAAAGACAGGCAGAGGTCAGTGATGGATTGCTCGGTGCAATTGTGCCTGGTGGCAGAGAATGGATGACATGACCCCTGGGGTTGGGTCCGGCCCTGGGGCTGTAAGCAGCCTCCTGATGTTGGGCCTCCCTTACCTACCCACCCCCCACCCCGTTCCAGCCTATTTCCTCTCCAGATAGCGCCCTCCACCAGGTTATCATCCGCCTCTGAGCCCTGCACCACGCCTTTAATGTGCCATCACATGGTTTATCGGCTTATCGTCCAGCCCTGAGTAGGGCCAGTGGGAGGTCCGGAGACTGCACCTCACCCGCGGTAGACTGGCAATGCTAGATGGTGAGGAGCCCCCACCCCTCAGCCCAGGTCAGCGTGCTAATGCAGTGGGGGTAGGGGAATAATTCCCCACCACCAGTATCTCCTCTCTCTACTACTGTGACATCCCTGTGACATTCCTCAGACAGCCCTCTCTTCCTATTATAGCACCTAACATGGATTGCATGCCTACTATGGGCCAGCCACTGTGTTAGGCAGTGAGCATGCTTTTCTTCTTCTTAATATCGACATCATACTAACAGATTAGATACTGGGGTACCCACATTACAGATGAGGAAACACTCAAGAGATATTAAGCGACCAATGCCACCAGCAAACATGGGACAGAACCAGGATTTTGACGTGGGCCACTGCATAGACTTCTGCCCAGAAAGCAGAGGGTCCCAGTGGGCCTCATCAGTTCCAGACCTGGGTCACCGCCAGGTGCCCCTCACCCCAGCAGCAACTCATTCTGCCCTCTTATCTTTGGTAGTTGGCGAGGGACCCTCTCCACTGGGGGTGGCTCACAGAAATGTCATTAAACATAGCCCAGCTAATTAAGAATTTGTGTCTCCTGGCATTTTGAGGGAGTGAGTGGGGTGAAAAGAGCACTTCACAGGATCAGAGACCTGACAGGCCTCCCAGAACCTCAGCCATACCATTTGCCAGCCTCACTTTTCCTATCTGTAAAATGGGTATAATAAAAATACCCAGGAGGGTGGTAAAGGAGGTATTAATGTACATCACACCCTTGGGTGTCAAGTAAATGGGTGTCAAGAGGAAAGGTTAGATGGTCTTTTAGGTTTCTGCTAACTCTATTTATAATCATGACTGGCCAAGGTGAAGTTTCCTTTGAGAAAATAGGATTGGCCAAAGCAGAGGAAGTGAGACTGCAGGGAAAAGACTTCTGAGTTGGGGAAACAACTTGCACAAGGCTTCCAAGAACCTCTGAAAACCTACAGAACACACTCACCATGGATCTTCTCCTCTGAAGCAATTCCCTGGCAACTCCATTAGCCTGTCTACCTCAAGTAACTTCATATCCCTGAAAGTGTCGGGACAATCTTGTTTTCAAAATCTTCAACTTTCCACCACAGAGCTTCTGTGAGTCAGGCTTACCTTTACCCCACTGGAAAGGGTTGGCACAATGGGACGGGGGAAGGATCCTGCTGTGTGGCATCTCAGGGAAGAGTGAGCGAGCCTGGGAACTGGGGAGCTTCGGAAAAGTGTTGGAAAATTCTGGACAAAATCCCTTCATGAGTTTAGGAGGCAGGCATTTCTGGTCTTTGGAGAGGCTACCCAGACTTTCAGAGACTGGACACCTGTTCCTAGCTCCATCCCTACTTGGTTATGAAACCACAGCTCACAGGTCGAGACGCCATTTGCAAGGGGAGGAGAGCTGTTGCAGGCCCCAGCATAGAAGGGACCCTTAGACCGTCAGAGCTGGAAAGGCTCAGAGCTCGCCTAATATCTTCTGCCTGGGCCCAACCTCCAAGTAATTGCTGGCAAGTTCCCTAGATTCTCTGTGCCTCAGTTTTCTCTTGTGCCAATTATAGCAGCCCCATCTCTTGAGGTTACTGAGAATGCTGAGTGCAGGACCGGCATAGGGAAAACCCTCATCCGGCATCCCCAACCCTTGAGGATGATGATCAAGACTTAGAGGAACGGATTGGGGAAATATCACCAACTCCTTGGTTCTCCCAGAGGCTTTTGATGACTGTGAGCCATTCTGCCAGGATCATTTCCCAGGGTGGCTGAAAGTGCTGGGGACCCTGTCCCAGGGTGCAGGAAGAAGGTCAAAGAGTGGTGGGTGTGTCATGGGCATGGTGGGCTTTGGGGAGTAGAGTTTCATGGAAGGATGGGTGTGTTGGGTGTGGGGGTGTCATGGTGTGAGGATGTTTTGGGAGTGGTTAGGGAAAGATGGGTGTGTTGGGCATGGGGGTGTCATGGCATAAGGATGTTTTGGGGGTGGTTAGGGAAGGATGGGTGGGTCCTGGGGGTGTGTCTTAGAGGACATCAGCCTCCTCAACCGGGAGCCCCCACCAGCAGGTCAGACATGTTCGTGAGGCCTCTGGCAAGACAACATCCAGGGGGGCTGCTGGAAGAGATGGAGCAAGCAAAGGAGATGGATGGAGAGAGGCTAGAGTGGACACAGGCAGTAGCCAGCAATGGCTTCAGGCACCTGCAGGGAGCCTCCTCCATTGATGCCAATGGGTCCACTCTAGGGATACATCTTCTGAGCTGAACATTGTTCTTGGTAACTCAGATCACCCAACACACACTTAACGATTGGGCGCCTGACATGGAGCCAGATGCTTCCCATGTATCATTGCGTATCATGGTCTAGAAACCCTGTGACAAGGCACAGAGGAAGAGACTGAGGTTTAGGAATATTGGGTGAATTGTCCAACATGGCTCTAGACTTCCAGTCCAGTACCTTTTGCAGGACTGCTCCCCAGCTATTTGCAACGCAATTGGCTCCGGAGAACACGGTGCCAAAAACAGTCAGTTGGGTAAGCAAGGACTCAGAGTAAAATATAACTTCAGAGCTCCAATCAGGGGCTTTCCAGCAAATTCTTTTGGGTCAGCGTGACCCTCTCAAGTATTAGGATGGACCATATGAAACTGCCATTTTTCTTGGTCAAAAATAATTGAATATTACCAATTTCATAGGGTTCAACTTAATAGTATTTGGAAAAATCTTTTTTAAAAAATCGATGGAGACAGGGGCTGGAAAGAAAGACCTCTGTCCAGCTCAAGGATTCTATGACTTGTCCCTTGAGTTTAATCACAACTATGATCAACTTTACTAAGATGATGGCTGAGACTCAAGAGATATTATAACCCCCACTACCGCGATCACCCAGAGGAGGTGAGACATAGTCTTGGGCAAGTTCCTTCCCCTGTGGCTTGGAAGAGCCCTAATGTTAGCGCGTTGTGGGTCAATGGTGAGATTCACTGGGGAGTGGGGCTGGAGTGGGACCACTGGTAGGCAATCTGCTCACCACCACTGAAAACCCTCAATCCTTACCTCCCCTGTCGCTCCGAGTTCCTTGCGTCCCATGAGGATTCCTGACCCCAAACACTGATAAAAATAAAGACTTGCTGGGAGTTTGGGTGTGCTTCAGTCCAGGCCAGTAGAGCGAGGCGAGCCCTGTGAAGGCCAACACACCCGGATTACAGTCCTGGCACTGTCACTTTCCAGGTGGGGAGTGACCCCACGCGAGCATTCACCATCTCTCTGCTGCATGCCTGTTCCCTCAGCTGCAGAATCTGGCTAATAAAGGTAAGCAACTACCTCAAGGACTGTTGAGAGGATAAATGGAGAAATGTTTGTCAAGTGCTCAGTAGATGGTAGCTAGTGTCTGGGTTAGCATGCATTGAAGCAGTGGGCATTTATTAAGTGCTCGTGTGGAGCCAGGACTGGGTCCATGGGCCTGAGGGATCCTCCCCTAGCTTCTCCCTTTGCTCCATCACCGCCCTTGTCTTGGCCGCATCGTTGGTGGTCCTGGGCCCACCGCAGGACTGTCTCCCTGTGATAACTCTGGGGTCATGGGGGTCAGCCTGGGGCCAGCAGCTGGTCAGGCATCTTCGATCTCTCCCTGCTCCCTGCTGCTGGGGGACCGTGCGGGAGGCTTGAGGCTCTCATCTCGGAGACAGTGGTGTAAACACTGAGATGAACCGGCAGCACCCGCAGCAAATCTGGATGAGCCAGGAAGCACCTCTCCCTCTGCTGGAAGCCACGGGCCCTGGGGGAGGTGCGCCAGGCCAAGAATGGCAGCATCCCAGCATAGGAGGGCCTGTGCCAAGGACCCAGTGTCCCCCAGGTGTGCCCAAGTTGGGCTAAGGATGTTCTCCGAGGGCTCCTTCCCCAAAATACTACCCCTCTGATTTACTTACTCCTGGAAATCCCCGTTATACTCATTTGAATTCTAGGGGACCACTGTGAACGTCAGTCTCCTCCTCTGCAAATGGGGAATAATACACCCTCTGTACTTAGTCTGGAATGACTGTGAGCACTGGATTGTGTGGTGCCCGGCACAGAGAAGGGGTCAGTACTAGTCAACATCTTCCTGAGAGGGATTTTGCCCTCTCCAAAGGTCCTTTCCCAAGATGTTAGGATGCTGGGATGGGCCACAGAGGCAACTTTGTCTGTGGCATCTCTCAGTGAAGAGAACATGATGGAATTACAGAACTTTGGAGCTGAGAGGCCCCTGCAGAGCTGGACTGGCCCAGCCACATTTCTCTACCTTATAAAGGCTACGTAGCTAGCGGTCCACTGGCTCAGGTCCGATCTGCAATTATGAGTCGTGTGGACTTGAAGCAGACACTCAGCCTCCGAGCCTTACTGTCCTGGTCTCAACGTGGAGCATAATGATAATGTCTGCACCACCGATCTCACACAAATGAGATGAGGTACAAGGAAAAGATTCATAAATTTGAAGTTCCTCCTAGTTATTTGCACTGTTTTCAGAGGTTCGAGTAGTTAAGTGTTTCCCCAACTTAGCTTGGGATGGGACTCACCCCAGCCTGACCTTCAGGCCTCCTCCCTTCCCTAGTCCACATAAGGGGGTGAGATGGCCAGTCCAGGGATCAGGGATCGTGCAGCCCTGGGGCCGAAGGCAGGTTCCATCACTGCCGCTCCTAATTCAGTATTAATAGCTGACGCGTGGGGACTGCATCCTGCATGCTAGACCCTGCACATGCTTGGCTTACTAATCCTCCTCCTGCCATTGGCAAGACACCAATGCCCTGACTTCCCTTTCCAGTCTTCCCATGTGCAGCACATGCTGGGCAATAGGCTCTGCTAAGGGACAGACACACACAGTCAGGCACAACCCTGCCCACCAGGGGAAGATGACTTAATTATAATCGTGACACAAAAATGATGATGGCTGCTCCTTACCGAGTACTTACTACTCCCTTGAAGTTTTGTTCTATTACCTAATTCTGCCCTTTTGCAGTGGGGCTTATTCTTATCCGCATTTTATAGACAAGAAAACTGAGGACTAATTAGACCAACAATCAGCGGAGATTGGACCACGATGTGGGCCTTTCTGACATCAGAATTCTTGCCCTTTTTCTACCATTCTTCTAAATACTCTTCTCGTTGCCTTCATCCTGTGGATTAAACCTCTGCTCCATGGACATCTTCCAGCTTCTTGTAATTCTAAAAATTTGAGCCATTCTTTTTGGCCCACTGTGTAATCCTGCCCTGTTTCCTTTTAAACCACCAACATTGAGCAGTTAGTCTTTTGGAGTAAGGCTGCTTCAGTTTTCTGCTGAACGATCCTGTCGACTTCTGAGCTCTGGTGTCAGCCAGGCCCCACATGACCCAGCTCAGAGTCATGGCGGCAACAAAGAGGTTCAACCCTACAGCTCCCCCTGAGCGTCTCCCCCAAGGACAGTGTCTCCTCGATTCCTAGCCTCTACCTCCCATTCCCACATGAAATCAATGATGGCGAGGAGGAAATCAATGTCTAAAATCTTCCCCTTCTCCACCTACTTAACAACCCCACAATTAATTAGTTTACAGTTAATGAAAGAGAAAAAGAGGAGGGAGGAATAAAGATTCTAACCCATTAGGTCTGAGGGAACCCATCTTGGCTTCTAGAAATCGCCGCACATTTTCTAGACATTTGCAAACTACCTGAATGGAAGTTCCATGAGAGCAGCTGATTTGTTCCCTAGAACAGGGCCATGCTGCCTTGGCCCTGTCCCCTGCCTCAGAACTTCCCTTCTACCAGACCCAGGATCCCAGGCTCTTTGACCCAGATTCCTCCTGTTTGAGAAGGTGGAGAGTAAGGAAATAATTGCCTAGTGATTGATTAATAAGCCAAAAGCTTCAGATGCTTAATTCAGTCTCCTTGATTTCAATCTCTTCACCTTGGTCAGAACCATTCATAAGAATCCCTATGAAACGATTTACATTTCACTCTCATGTCTTTTCCTCTGCACATGTCTTAGAGTAAGCAGCAAAGAGGTGGCAAGAGACACTAGGAAGGGAAAATAAGAGGTCTGGAAAATCCCTAACAAAGAATCAGGACTGAATTTCCAGGGCTTACAATGGCTAGTCTAGCAGGTTTGTGGACTGTAGTACATAAGAATGTTGGAGCCAGGTGAGACCTGATGTTCAGTGGTCTCTAAGGGTGGTCTTGCACCTGCCCATGGGCTCCTATTCTTTATTGTGCCCACCTGGCCTCACCCACCTTGAGGGAAGATGGGGAGCCTCAAGGTAATTTCATGTCCTACTTCCTGTTTCCTTCCTTAGGCTACCTCTTCCCCTGAACTTCCAAGACCTACTTCAAAGGAGTTCAGAATCTGCCTTGGAGTCTCTTGCCTTCTATTTCTTGCCTCTCAGTTCTGCTGGCATAAGACTGAACCTTTGCTGCATGACATCCTAACACTATGCTAAGTGAAAGAAGTGAGTAACAAAAGGACAAAAAATATATAATGCCACCTGTAAATAGTCAAATTCATAGAGACAGGAAGTACACGGTGATTTCCAGGGGCTGGGGAAGGGGGTGGACGGGGAGTTACTATTTAATGGGGACAGAGTTTTGGTTTGGGATGGTGAAGCGTTCTGGAGATGGATGATTGTACGGCAATGTTAATGCCACTGAACTGTGCACTTAACAATGGTTAAAAGGGAAAATTTTACATTATGTATGTTTTGCCACAAAAAAAAAAACTAAAGAAAATTAAAGTTGGCACCTTACTTGGTAAGTAGTAGCCCTGAAAAGTTTTGTTGGACAAGTTATCTTTGTTTCAGGATTTGGAATAGCTTTCCAGATGTTTGGAGTGAGCCAGCCACATTGCTCACTAGGCACATGACGGCCCTCAGCAAATAGTGAATGAGTGAATGAATGAATGAATGAATGCCATAGTGGAAACCCTGTGTGCCCTCATTCCTACCTCCCACTCCACCCACCATCTTCTCTTCCCCATCCTCGTCAGAGAGCGGTGGTAAGCCGCCTTGGTTTTGATGGCCCATGTGGAAGGGACTGCCGGAAGTCATTTGTTCATGCTCCTTCCTCTAGGAAGAAATGTTTCAGGCAATCAACGTCTATGTTCTTGAAGGCCACCAAGGAAGAGATCTCACTAATCCCCAGGGTCACGTTTTCAACGCTCTTTGATTGATGGGGCATTCTTCCACATTTTAGCCTGCTCTGCTTTAAACCTCCCATACCCACCCGCCCAATTCTTCTCCCCTGAGAGATGTGAGAGGCAGCTGGGAGAAACAGGTAGGGAGTGCCACGCTTGGCTAAGGGAGAGAGGGGTAAGAAGAGGACTCAGCCACCTTTTAAGCACTATCAGCCCAGACAAACCATTATGAGGACTGACAAGGTCTCCCCTGAGTCTGGAGATGGATCGTGTGCCTTCAGGAAGTCCCCTTTCCAAGTCATGGGGTTCTCAGAGTCTGTGAGGCCAAATGAAGATGGCCCTGAAGAGCCCAGGCTGTGTGAGTTGCCATTTTGGAGCCTCTCTCTGATTTCCATGTGTGTTTCCAGGAGTCAAAGGAAGGCCAGTTAGTGACTGCTAAGACTTATTGAAAACCCAGAGAAATCATTGTGCATCAAAAGGGCACCATGGGAAAATATGAACAAATAATGTCAAAATTCACAAACTAAGCAAATGAATTCTATCTGGCAACAAGAAGGAAGAGGGTCCCTGACTGAGGGAATGGTTTGGTTGAAACTATAAGCAAATGCTGAGATGGCCTGATCTCTTATATTCTATTGCTTTATTTGAAGTTTAATGTGTTCTCCATAGATCTTAAAGATTATGAATAACTGGTATTATAAGAAGACAGTATGTGTAGTGGATACATGGTTAATTAAACATTTCGGCAGAATGTACGTCACTATGGCCAGGTGATTTATTCCCACAAAAGCAATCACACCACTATCTTCCAGTTAGTATGTTTCATGTGAGAATTGATACAGGAATTATATCAGATATTCCCAAATGATGTGCTCTACAGCCCTATAGAATCAGAGACTTCTTGAGAGAGTAATACATATTAGCATATTAAAAAATGTGAAAAATACTTCAATAGAGAAGTCTGTTTCACCTTGCCACATAGCATTTCTCCAAACTAATTTTCTACAAAAGCCCCTGTCCATCAATATCTATCATTCTATGGAAACAGAATTTCATGGAATATATTTAGGAAAATGCTGAAGTATGTCATTCAGATATCCTTGACTCACACCTTGATTCATTAAACAGTTGATGTCCATTCATGAAGATGGACTCTGCTGTCCAGGCACCAGGAGATGCAGTCCCCGTCCACTGGAAACTCACACTGCATAGGAGATGCTATGGGCAGCTGGCTTAGCAGGGGCTGTGTAATTCCCCAAAACAATTCAATAGGAGTTGGATTAGAGAAAGCATAGGGTGCTGGAGATACACAGGAGGGCACCTACCCCAGGGGCAATTAGGGAGGCTTGCCATAGAGGAACTAGCCAGATTCATATGGGGAGAAGAATGTTCTAGAAAGAAAGAAATGCTTTTGAGGGACTCAGAAACACAAGCAAAAAGAACTTACCCAGGAGACAGAAAGGAGTTTCTGTATGACTAGAGAAAAGGGTGTGCACAAAGGAATGGGGAGAGGGATAGCTGGAGGAGAAGATGGGGAAAGATCATAGAATCTACCATCTTAAGGAGCGTGGGCTTCATCCTAAAGGCAATGTAGCACCAACGAGGTTCTAAGCATGTGATTGTCATGCCTCATGATCTTGCCAGCATAAGATGTTTATCAGCACAGGGACAGATCAGGAAGAGCAGGTGCTGAAGAGACAATCCCAGCACAGGGATGGGAGGGACTTCAGACAAGACCTACCAACTCGGGCAAAGGCAGCATCCAGGCAAGCAGTTTTTATCAGAGAAGTCAACAGGCCCACAATGGATACCATTCTCTACATAGGCAGTGACGATTGGAAAGTTCTGGCACTGGGTGTGAGGCCTTATGTCATGAGACTGGGGGACAAGACTCCAACCCTGAGGGTAGGGAGGAGAGATGACATGGAGATACAACAGTAACCTAGAACCTTTTTTAAAAAGAGGAAGTAGTGGTGAAGAGGTAAGAAATGGTAGTGGGATCTGGGGTACAAGTGTGAACTTGGTGTCAAGGACAAAAATTAAAAGCTTTGGTGATACCGTAATAACATCAGAGGATAAGCATGGAAACCAGAGCTCCTTAAAATTCTGGCAACTAAGATCAAGATTGGTTTTGAAGCTTGGGGTGCGGGGGGGGGCCGTGATTAGGTGGCCTTCACTGTGAGGTGGAGGAGATTCATGAATGCTGGAGACCAGGTAGGTCCTGACCGGATTGGCGCCTTGCCCTCCACAGGTTGATGAGAAAGCAACAAAACTGTTCTGGTCTATACTGCCATCTGGTGGCTGACAATATAAACTGGGAGACCTAGCTCTCCAGCCTGCCATCTCCCGTTTCTCTCTCTCTCTCTTTTTTTGATTTTATTGATTTGTAAGAGAGAGAAAAAAAACAAGCATGGGAAGCTGCAGGCAGAGGGAGAAGCAGGCTCCCCACTGAGCAAGGAGCCTGATGCGGGACTTGATCCCAACACCCTGGGATCTCGACCTGAGCTGAAGGCAGACACTTAACTGACTGAGCCACGCAGGCGACCCTCCTGTCTCTCTTTCGAAGGAAGTATGTACACTGTGCACACACCTCTTTGCAACATTCTTTGGGTCTCCATCCAAAGCTCAGCGCACTCCAGATCAGACACCCGCTCACATTTACACACGTCCTCTGTCCTCTCTTAACTCCTGCATCTCAGCCTGAGCACTTACCCAGTTATCTCAGAGGAAAGCTTCCTCCCCCATTTCTGATCTTGTTTTCTCTTGTTATTTTCTGCATTTTGTTTTGGGACAGAAGGAGATTTTCTTAAATGGCCACAATCATAATTGAGAAAAGACAGCAAAGGGTCTGTATTAATGGAAGGAAAATGTATGAGGTTTGAAGCTAAGGACAATTTTATAAAACAGAACGATGTCATCCATCTTCAGAGGACAGCACTAATTGGTGCTCAGGAGCCCCCTCGGATGAATGCAAAAGTCTCCATCTATCTCTCCACCTCTGATTAAATTCATCTCTCCTTAGGAACTAGCATTTGAGGAAGGAAAAGACTGCTTTATCACATTTGTCATTTTGTTCCTTTAAGTTATGAGTTTGCAATAGCATTTACTTTTCATTACAAATCTATGGCATTTTAGGCACTGGGTTTAATAGATTTGGGGGTTTGGGAGGATTAGAAGTATTACTGTGTTTTTACAGGGACATGTGTTACAACTTCCAGATGAAGCCACCCGTAAGCAGGGGCTGCCTGTGTTATCACTTCCTTAGCTTTAAGGTTGAGACAAGGTCTACGGGGACAGATGGAGGTACGGTGGGGACAGCAGATCCCACCCGCTTCACATGAAGAAGGCAGAGAACTCACTGATTGCATTTGCCTTCCTAGAAATACTACCAGGAGACCTGTCCCAGCCAAAGGAAGCCAGGGGCCAAGGGCAAAGCCAGAGCACTGTGAAAACCAGTGACTCCTAGCGACTGTGCTGTCTTCACACCCTGGGCAGAGCACCTTCCGAACTAAAGGCAAGGCGTCCCTGACAGACCCACAGGTGGGACTTCCACGTAAGACTTGCAGCCTGAAGCCAGGGCTGCTTAGCCAGAAGAGACCGGTTAGTTACCATGAGGCTCCCCTAGATTGCACATGAGTTACAAAACCAGAAGAATATTTGCAGGCACCAGGAGGGCTCCGCAGCTCCAACTGCAGGTTCATAAACCTATGAATGACGCCTTCCATGCTCCTGGTCCTGGGAGAATAGGAGCAGCTATGGCTCCTGGATGCCAATATCTGCCTGTCTGTGCCTGCCTGTGTCTGTCTCTCACACACACACATGCGTGCACGCACGCATACACGCACGCGTGCACATCCACACACACGTACGCACGCATGCACGGAAACACGTTCTCACCTAAGACCTCTCCTTATTTGGGGCTGAACCGCGGCCTGTGTTCTCCCGAAGGCCAGAAGAGCCACAAGCCCCCTCAGTGACACTCTGTTCTTTGTAGAGTGACCTCTCAGAAAGCCAAAGCAAACTGACGAATTTCACTTGAGCAGAAACTGCCGGAAGGCTCTTCTCCTCAGCAGGGCTGCAGAGAGCACACCCTTGCCCCGCTGCGGAAAAGCCAGGGTACAAGACCGCAGCTGCAACAGTGACATACGGGACCTCGGGCGAACTGCACGCTCTTGTGATTTGTAAAAGACAGTATTGATGACATTAAGGTTTGGGTTTTTTCCTTGTCTTTTCTTTCTTGTTTCTTTTCTCTACCCTCCTTTCTTCCAGGATTCCCCATTCCTATTCCATGCCCTTGATTCTGGAAGGTCCACATAGAAGGGTCTCTGGGCTTTTCCACACAGTGCTTTTCATAAGGCTGCTTGGAAGAATAGGGGCGCCCGTGGAGGTTGGGGGTCTGGGCCCCCATGCGCAGGGCACGGCCAGGCTCTGGTCCTCCTCTCTGCCCCACTCCCCCCCCCCCCGCCCCCGGCTCCCGGCCCCTGTCCCGCTCCTGCAGGCTGCCATCCTCCGCTGTACTCCTTGTGGTTCTCCTGTCCCGCAGGGTGGCCTTCTGGCTGCCCATCGGCTGGACAAAGCATTTGTCAGCTTTAATGGATGTACAGCTCCCAGCCCTGACATGTTTTATGCATCCCCAGGGGGCTTTGATCTCCTTGTCTGCATACATAAATGAGAGGATTACTGAGACATCCAGAACAGGGCACCAAAAATGTCTTTCACTGAGGTGCTTTGGCCTCCGGCAGATAAGAGTAATAAGCCGCAATCCCCAGGGGCCATTAGGGCCCGGAGTTAGAGGGTAACTTCACTCAGGGAGAAATGGCGTAGGGAGACTGGCCTAGAAGGATCTCCCTGTCATGATTCCCCGATATTGTTTATATCTGGGTGATGTGGATAAAGAAACCGATCACTTCTGGCACCGCCCTGCCTCCCTGAAGATTACAGGCAACTGTGGCTGACATTTGCCAAGGTTGCTTTGACTGACTCGGTGCTGGCATATGGTTACTGTCAGGATTTCTGGACGTGGGGGCTGGGATAGGACACGGGCCTGGGGACTGGTATTTTTAGGACACTTGGAGTCCTCGGCTGGATTCAGGCCAATTCTCCAGACTGTTACGAAGTCTCAGTGTCACTCCTACTTTACCCCATTTCCTGAGAGAGAAAGGAAGAGTAAAAAAGAGTTTTGGGGACTGTTGCCCTGATCATCTTATGTCCTGTGGATGCTGCCGGCCAGTGTTGGGGGGTGGGGGTTCTTTGAATGCACATCCAAAGTTTCAAGATGGCAACGGAGAAAGGGTAACTAAGCAGCAGAGAGATGGGGAGGACATAAGCAGCAGGGAGGTGGGAAGGGGCTCATTAACCATCAGCCAGGTGACCAAGGGCCTCACAAGTTGCTCAGCTGAGCAAGAAACAGCTCTGATCCCAATTCTCTGGCCCTCATTTGTTGAATAAGGCTACTGTATCTACTGACATATTTATCATATGTGCCTATATGTTCTAGGGACAGTGAGTCAATGACAAGTAAGGCATCTTCCTTTCCTCGATAAATTCAAGGCTTTGCCATCATTTTCCTCTTAGTGAAATAACTTGAGAAGCTGGGTTGGAAGGGATCCTGAAGGACCATCTGACCCAACCTCATCTAAAGTTTGAGGATCTTATACAATATCATTAAGAAAGAATCATCTGCCTAAACACGAATATTTCTGGTGATGGGTACCTCATTACCACAATCGTTGACACCTTTGGTTATTGTAAAGCTCTTCCTGTGTTGGACCAAAATTTGCTTTCCCTTACCATCTACTCCCTGGTCTTCCTCCTTATCTCCGGGGCTGAGTGGAAAGGGTGTGACCTACCTCCACCAATCTTGTGTGGAGTAGTCTCTAACTCACTGGCAAGTCATACTCCACATCTGTCAAATCGAGAAGGAAAATCAGGTAATGTTTAAGTCCTGCCCTTCACCCAACCCCAGGCCACCAGCCAACCCATACAGGGCTTATGTGTGAGTTAGAAAATGGCGTCTTTCTCCCAGACTCATTACTGCCACCTGCTGGAAGATTGCACACCGCTCCTATGTGGCCGGCAGACTGCCCACACTCCCTGGGGACCTCCACCCTCCCAGCCCCCAGCACTGTGGCACTCCGTTTTCTTCGATTCACTCTGGCATGTGAGAAGAGAGAAAGTTCAGGAGTCTCTACAAGGGGAGGGGGTTGGTGATGTGTCTTCTAAAGCCAAAATAATTTCTTATATTTATTTTATAAGAACAAAAAAAATTCTTAAGCGTCTAGACCAATCCTCCTAAATTTCAGAAAGCATCTCACAGTTCCAGATGCTTTTAGCCTCTGTTCTTACCCCCTTTTTCTGTCTTTGCTCTGCCGTTTTCCTCTTCTTTCCTCATTCCCAGGGCCTCAACCCCTGCTGCCTCATTCAGGACTGGATGGAGCAGGTCTGAGGTAATGACTTATGGACACCTCCTAAAGAATAAGCCAGTTTTACCATTTTCCCACCTGCAACCACCAGAAGCAAGCAGGAGAGGCAAGCCCAGTCTTCCTCACTCCCTCAGGCTCTGAGTGCTGAGCTGGGGACCCATGTGGGGGCAAGAGGCCTAGTCCCACCCTCCAGTAGCTTCCAACCCAGCAGAGTATCTGACTTGGACTGGAGACAGACATTTCCTTCTTGGGAGAAAAGGCCACTCTGATTTGTTTAGTTACTTCCAGCAAATGATGTTCAGTGGCAGGAATACAATACCAAGCCCCAGTTTGGCAGAAGCTTTAAGCAACATGCAGACCTCTGCTCTCTATCCCATTTTAGGCCACCTGGGGATGCTGGGTGGGCAAGAGCCTGCCTCCCCAGTGCAAGTTCCTGGGCAGCTCTCATCCTCTAGTCCCGGACACATTCAGCAACTATGCGTAATGTGGGGTTCGTAGAGGAGGTGACATTTGAGCTGAGCCTTGAAAAGTAGGTAGATCTGGGAAAGTGAAAACAACCCAAGTTACCATGGATAGGTGAATAGATAAATAAAATGTGGTCTATCCATACAATGGAATATTACTCAGCCTTCAAAAGGTGGGAAATTCTGACCCGCACTACAACATGGATGAACTTTGAGGCCGTTGGCGAAGTAAAAGAAGCCAAGCACCAAAGAACAAATACTTCATGATTCCCTCCTAGTAATCGAATTCATAGAGACAGGAAGTGGGATGGGGGTCGCCAGGGGCTGAGGGGCAGACAGGGGAGTGAGTGTTTAATGGGTGCAGAGTTTCAATTTGGGAAGATGGGATCGTTCAGGAGACGGACTGTGGCGATGGGTGTACAACGCTGTACTTACTGCCACTGAATTGTACACTCAAGAGGAGACGAGACAGTAAATTTTATGTTGTGTATGTTTTACCACAATTTCTCTTAGGGGCGCCTGGGTGGCTCAGGCATTAAGCATCTGCCTTCTGCTCAGGTCGTGATCTCAGGGTCCTGGGATCGAGCCCCGCGTCAGGCTCCCTGCTCGGCGGGAAGCCTGCTTCTCCCTCTCCCACTGCCCCTGCTTGTGTTCCCCCTCTCGCTCTGTCAGATAAATAAATGAATAAACCTTAAAAAGAAAAAAAAACACAATTTCTTTTAAAAGTTAGTCTTCTTTGGAGATTGGAGGCGGGTGGGGACAGCATTCAGGAGGCGGAGCAAAGGCATGCGGGGTCTCTCTGTTCATGACCCGGAAGCAGAGTTTGAATTCCTCGGTACAGTCGTTTATCTAGGGAGAGTCATCCCAAGTGTCTAAGCCTCAGCCTTGTTCTCGGTGGAATGTGCCATTCTCTCCTATAAAGGGTCGATGAGGAGCAAGGGGAATGGCCTCTGTTAGAGTGCTTTACAAACCACAGGAGACTGAGCGGGTGGCAGTGAGGACAAGGACTTGGGCTGCAGACTCGCCAGATCCAGGTCTAAATTCCAACTTGTCCACAGCTGGTTGTGTGACTTCCATCAAGTCACTTGACACCTCAGTTTTGGTTAATATCATCTGTGAAATGGGGTCACATTAACTGCCCTTGGGAGATGCGTCAGTCAGGATCCAACCTAGAAAAAGAAATCTGTTCTGAGACTTAAAGGCGTGGGATTTTTAAACTGAGGAATCGGTTCCTCAGATGATGCCATTGCTGCCAAGCTTAACCAAGGGCAGGGAGGCGGGCCCCCCGCTAGAGTGGGCAGCGCAAGAAGATGCCACCCTGGGCCTGGGGGCACGAGGAGGAGGCTGTGTTCCTAAAGCCCAGGCACCAGAAAGATCCAGGGGAGATGGGAACGGGGTAGGCTTTTTCGGAGGGAGCAAAGGCATGGATCTGAGGGTAAAGAAGACAGGACAGAAATTCAGTCCGCTCAACACCCATCTTGCCCTTGTACTGGTTTTGAACTCTCAAACAACTTTGCCTGACAGGGGCAACTTTCCCTCATAACCCAAACCCAGCAGAAGCCTGAGGGCATGGAGGCGGCCGAAGTCCAAGCAGGTCGGCTCCTGGAGAGGGCCAGGTAGAGAGAGGAGGGGGGGGGGACGGGGGGCACAAGGAGGTTCCTTGCCCGTCGTGTCCGGGAGAGAGCCCTGGGCCCTTGAAACCTGCAGTGGGGGCTGGAATCCTCTAGGTTCTCTGTCTCGACGTGGGTCTGCCCTGGTCAGATCCCTCCCTGGAGAGAGCTGATCTGGGGCTGACACACGGATGATCCCTTCTTGGGCTTGGCCAGGCTTGCTGGGGCCCCACCTCTGCCCTGGCTGGGAGTCTGACTCCCTCAGCCTGGCCACCTCCATGGAGGCTCACCCACCCTGTGGGGCTCTCAGCTAGCCCCCTCATCTGGGTCCCTTCCAGAGCGCGCAGGACTAACCAAGAGCCTCTCCACAGCTAAGCGTTCCTGCCAGAGGCTTTTCTCTGCCGTGCCTTCCGCACGCTGGCTCCTCGGTCAGTCACCCCGAGAGACGGTCCCTCCCGTGGCCACACCAGAAGCAGAGCAAAGGCCCTTATCCTGTCCCTGCCTAACTCGCCAGCCCCTCTAGGAGCCGCGTGGGCAACAAGAGGCTGGGGTGCACCATCCCACAACCTGCTTCCTTCCACTTCTCACTCCCCCTTCTTCCAGCCTCCGGAAGCCCGGGAGCCGAAGGCATCACTGGCCCTCTCTTGGGCCAGGCTGCTCCCTTGGGTCATGCTCTCCCCGCTCCTGAGATGACAGCTGCCGCCGCCCCCCCCCCCTTTCCCCGGGCCCAGTGCTCTGGAGGGTGAGGAACAGGAGCAGGAAACCAGCTGACCAGTAAGGGAACAGAAGTCAGGAGGAGTTTCGTTCAGGTCACAGCAGACCAGCCAAGCCCGGGACCAGAGGGCAAAGGCATAGGGCCTCCCAGTCGGCCAGAAGCTGCCCGCTCACCAGTTGGAGAATTCTGAAGCTCAGCTACCTTTTGACAAGGGTGTGGAAGCCCTTGCGAAAGTAAAAGTGTCTTCTTTGCTTTGGATTCAGAGATTTGAATTTGGTGCTTTGGGCCTAAATGTATTGAGGCAATGGATCTATGTATTAGCCAGAGATGGAGTGGAGTGTCCTTGAAGGAAGATCTTGAAGGATCCAGGAAGGCTTCGCCTTCCTGAGGGCCCCTGCCCACAAACACCCAGTCAGGCCCAGCTAAATCTGCTTTCTTGGCTCTCTGAATACCCTGATCCTAACTAGAACCACATCATCTTCCCCTCCTCTCCCGGCTTGAGTCCCTCCCTCTCTGGACCCATCATGCTCCTGGAAACGCTTCCCTTCTTGCACCGGGCGGGGGGGCGGGGGGACAGGGGACAGGGGGTGGCATCCTTCCTTCTGCCACAATGCCTGGCAGGCTGAGATGTGCTCCGCGTGGAAACTTGAACTGAGCCATCTGTCCCTAGAAGCTGTACCAACCATCACCATTGGGGACCGTCACAACACACCAGGCATCCACCTATGTAGCTCCTCAGGACGGTGGGTGGGGGCAGCCTTGAGGAGCCAGCCCACAGGTACAGAATTAGAAGACCCATATTTGGGTCCCAGCTGCAATGCTGGGTGTCCTTGCATATGTCACCTAGTTACTCAGAGCTCTGGTTCCCTCAACCATGACACAGGGACAGAAGAGAGCTATACCTGTCCTGCTTTTCACCAGATTGTGGCAGAGACATGGATGGGGTAATAAATGTAACAGGACATGGCAGGTGTAAGTCAGCTGGCAAATATGAGGGAATACTATTATTATCCTGGGTACTCTAACAGTGTCGTAGTGTTAGGAACAGAAAGCTCTAAGTTCCAAGCCACTCCCAAACTCTCTCTCTCTGGACGCACCTCTAGGCCTTGCTTGCTGGTTGACAGGCTCCATCCACAGGCAGAGGAATGAATTAGGAGGGGCCTTCACATGCCACGGATTCTTTAAAATACGTCTATTTCAGTCCCTGAATTACTGTTTTAAATTTCTGAAATGCCGGAGAAGCAAAAGCCGCCTCTGACCACGTGTTGCTGCCTCCCACCCTGTCTCCTGAGCCGTCCTCCCGAGGGGCCCATCCCGGGTGAAGGGCAGCCAGGGGCCTCCCTCTGCAGCTCCCCACCGCGCCGGCCCAAAGCCTGGCGCTTGGACCCGGTCCAGCCCCAGAGCCAGGATAACAACGCAGCTCTCCTCCCAGCATTTGAGCCAATTAAAAAGACAAATGACCACCGGCTTATCTTCCCTCCTTCTCAGCCCCTCTCTCCATTTCCACCCCCACACTTTGGGCCCTCCCCTCCAGGGAAATGGGGCTAGGGACCTCCAGGCTGTGATTCCCTTCTGGAACAACTAGGCTCCCCCTGACCCTCTCTCCTGCCCCCCAAACCTGCCCTGGGGCCTTTCAAAGTCTTGATGGATGGAGCTTCTCCAGCCTCCTCTTGGAGCTTCTGAGGGTTTCTGAGCCCTTGCACTGGTGGGAAGACAGTGGGGGGCGGAAAGGAGAAGACTGGGAGAAATCACAGCAGAAAGGCCACAGGCTCACATTGCTTTTAAATGAAAATGTCTTAGAGTTTATTTTCCAGATCTGGCCTTGGAGCCCTAGAGCTTTAAGACAAAGCTCTAATTCTGGAGGGGCATTTAATATAGTCACTCCATGGTTAAGATGACCAGGTCCTCTGCCTTGAAGGAGGGCCCACCTTCCCGAGAAAGAACAAGAGTTTTGGAGGTGCAAAGCCCTAGGTCTAATCCAGCCTCCAGCCCTAGTGAGCTCTGAGACCCAAAGCAAGGTACTAAAGCCCTCTGAGCCTGCGCTCCCATTTGTCAGACGCCCATATCTCATGGGAGGGTTAGAAGGAATAAGTAAGATATCATGCATTAAGTGTCTAGCATAGCACTGGGCACATCCAAGGCATGCTATTAATATTCCTTCCCTGATTATTCTAATTTCTCTATGGCTCACATCTTTAGCTCCTATCATAACTTTAAGGGTCTCATAAGTATCAAAAAAAAGTTTATCATGAAATCTACCTGAAAAGAAAAAAAAAAAAACCTTTGTTGTTACCTTTACTCCCTGATGATCTCCTATTCATCCTTCAAAACCCACAGTTGTCTCCTCTCTGGCTTTTACCTTCTCCACTATTCTCCCAGAACCTCGATCACACTGTCATTCTTACTCTGTAATATTGTCATTGTTCCATTAAGTTCATCAATATCTATTGTATGCCTGCAAAGCTCACTGCCAAGTCCAGGGAGTACTTTGGTGAACAGGATGCAGGAAGTCACCGCTCTCCTGCACCAAATATTCGAGTTGGAGAAAACAGACATGAAAAAAAAATTCTAAAAAATAAGCAACTTGTCTGTCTCCTAGACAGTAGTCTCCTTGTCTTCTTCCTCGTTGTATTCTGAGAAACCACATAGTGCCGACAGAGTGGAAGCTCAGCAGATGTGAATTCTCCTCTCTAGACCACGCTTCATTTTCCATGTTTCTCTCCTCTGGGAAGATGACAAAGGCCTGTTCACAGGCCCTTTTGGCGGTCAATGTCCATGGCTCCTTAGGTCTGAACAGCTCTGAGCACCATGTTTCACGGACACACCGGTAGACTCAACAGCCCGCCCTGATACCGACAAAGTTCCACCAGACCCTTACCGCCTCTGAGGTGGAAAGCACGGCTAGGAGTCTCACCTGCTGCTCACCACTGGGCTGGGGCCCCGGACTCGGGGTAAAGGCTCCCTCCAGGCTTGTGTGGGCAGACTGGAAGGGGGTCCTGCTGACAATCAGGAACTGCCTCCTGAGTCGTGGAGCTGCTTCCCAGAGGACCCCGAGAGGCAGGAGCCAGGCAGGAGCGGTTTCCTTCCTGTTCCCGGCTGTGGCCAACTTTTTGTAGAGGAGCATTTGGGGTAATGTTTGGCTCAGCCACAGCACAGAGTCACTGGGGTCCTACAATGATGGAACCAAAAAGGAATTCAGAGGTCAGCCAGCTCAACTCCCTCATTGATAGAGAAGACAACTGAGACCCAATGTAGGGAAGAGCCACATTTTAGACGAACAGGATCTTGCAGATCACCTCCGTCAGGAAAGGAAAACTCAGGGATTTCATGCTCCTAACACACTTTTAGCACACATCACTGATTAATGACGGCACCCTCCCTGCCGAACCAACACAAGGCCCCCAATCCTCTAGGCGTGACCCCGGGACAGACTACTGAATTAGCAATAATGAGGATCATGATGGTTCACATGTATATAGGAAGCTTGTTCTGTGTCAAGTCTCTACATGCATGGCCTCATTCGATTCCCACAACTCTATGGGGCAGATACTTTCATCATTCCCAACTTGCAGACAAGGGGAAGGAGACAGAGAAGTGAGTAACTCACCCCAGGCCCCACAGCTCGTAACCAGGGCTCGCACAGCCTTTGGGCCTTGGTCAGCAAGGGGGGAGAACGGGTGTGCAGAGAGGCACACACATCAAGCCGAGAGCTCATTCCGGGCCACAGGCACCAGCATCTATGCCTCTTTCCAGGAGTAGTCACCACCAGCAGCAGGCATTGGGGAAAGGCAAGGTGCTCCTATGTCCGTGGGCCCAAGAGCTGCTGCCAGCACAGTCCCTGGCTCATTAAGGAGACAAGGCAGCTGGGACAGGGGCTGGATGGGCTAGTCCCCTGGCCAGGGGGGGTGTACTCTTTCACCCGCACTCCCCGTCCTGCCGGTCATCATCCCTCTCAAGCTGCCGCATGCACGGTAAGAACACTGAAGGCAGCGCTTGGTCCCAAACCGACTGGTTCCCACCTGGGTATGGTGGTGTGATGGAGGAAAAAGTGCCCAAGATCTGAAGTCAGGAGAGTCCGTTTAAGCCAACTCCGCCACCAACCGCCTGCATGATCCTGAGCACCCACATGATCCCCAAGCATCAGCTTCACCTGAGAAATGAAAAGCGGCAGACTGTCCTGTCAGGGTTGTGGAGGGGATCGGGCAGAGAGCACCACCTCGGCAGCCAAAGGGCCTGCTCCCAGCTGCAAGTGCACCACCCAACAATGGAGCAACCCTGCCCAAGTCATTCCACCTTGCTGAGCCTCGGGTTTTTTCACCCGCAAGATGGGACAGTTGAATCTGTCCCACCCTTTACCATGCAGACCAAATGGAGGGATGTCTGTGAGGCAACTCTAGACTATGAAGCACCAATCAGATGGTGTTTGCCACGTGCTCTGTAAATAGCCACCGCCTGACAAAACAAACCCTTATTTCCAAAGTAGCAATGTTAATGGCACAAAACCAGCAGTTGCAAAATGTTGCCAGCTTCCCCTGGTCCTGCAAACATCCTTGTGCATTCCCGGGGTCCTAGACGATTGCACCCTTGGGATCGGGGCTCTCGGGCCCTTCCTTGGACTGGGCTGTTTGTCAGGACTGTCCCCTTCAGTGCACAACAAGCAAGGAGAGCCTTCTGGCTCTCCCTGGGCGGCTGCAGCTGCTGCCTGAGACATCTCCTTGCCCTTGAAAAGGTAGCTTGCCAATGCAAGTTTAGTCTGAAATTCCATTCTGGGGCCTCCCCCTGCCCCAGAGCTCGAGGCCTTGAAGATGTTGCGTGCTGTGTGGGCCGGACCAGGCGAAAGTAACAGTGCGAGAGAAAGGGGAGCAAGAGAGGGAGACTGTGAGCACGATAGCCAGGGGGTCAAGGCCAGAAAGCACAGTGCAGCCTGGAGCCTTCCAAGATCACTCTTCTGCTGAAGCAATTGTTAGTGGCGATAAATAAAAACAAGCCTCTTCCGTAGCTCCTTCAGCTCACGACCTCGGATGGTTTTCCCAATACAAGCCCCTCTCGCATCCTTTGTCCTGGAATAGCAGCAATGCCTTCGGGACCCCAGCTGAGCCATGTTCAGGTCTTTGCCCACGTTTCACCTGTGTCTTTTCAATGGTGGACACTTGAGGTCCTTCCCTACCACCTTCCAACTCCACACCCTGCTCTGGTTTAGTTATGGACTGAGTGTGTCCCGTCCAAATTCCTGCATTGAAATCCTAACCCCCAGTACCTCAGACTACAACTGCTTTTGAAGATAGGGTCTTCAGAGAGGTAACTGAACTTGAGTGAGGTCATGGGGGTGGCCCTAATTTAATATGACTAGTGTCTTGATAAGAAGAGGAGATTAGGGATGGCTGGGTGGCTCAGTCAGTTAAGCGCCTGCCTTCAGCTCAGGTCATGATCCCAGGGTCCTGGGATCGAGTCCCACATTGGGCTCCTCGCTCAGAGTGGAGTCTGCTTCTCCCTCTGTCTGCCGCTCTCCCTGCTTGCTCTCTCTCTCTCTCTCTCTCTGGCAAATAAATAAATAAAGCCTTAAAAAAAAGAAAAAGAAGAGGAGGCTAGAGCATGGATGTGTACACAGAGAAGGCCATGCAAGGACCCAGGCAGAAGATGACCACCTGCAAGCCATGAGAGAGAAGCTTCGGAAGAAACCAACCCTGCTGACACCTTATTCTCAGGCTTCCAGCCTCCAGAACTATGAGAAAATAAATTTCTGTTGTTTGAGCCCCCCAGTCTCTAGTAATTTGTTATGGCAGTCTGAGCAAACTAATAATGATTTCATATTAGCTTCATTCAATTCAAGAGCTGCCGACTGCCTAGCCACTATTTGCCAGGTACTGGGCCAGACAGTGTAGATTTGAAGATGAAAAAGATACCACCCCTGCCTTCATGTTGCTCACAGTCCAATGCAGGGGCGGATAATTTCGAGGAAAGAATTCACTGGCGGTGGGGGGGGGGGGGGGCGTGGCGCGGTCAGAAGGAGCCACAGAGTATGGGATGATTAATTACATGGGAACATTAAGGATGACTTCTCAGAGGAAGTGAAAACTGAAAAAGTTGTGTTTATTTATTTATTTTAGATTTTCTTTATTTATTTGAGGGGGAAAGTAACAGGGAGAGGAGCAGAGGGAGAGGGATAAGCAGACTGGATCCCATGACCCAGAGATCATGACCCGAGCCAAAACCAAGAGTCAGACGTCCAACCGACTGAGCCACCCAGGCGCCCCACCTGAGGAACTTTTAAAAGGATGGAAAAGGCTGGACCATTAACCAGGCAGAGAAGAAGGACTGAGTGCTTGGCAGACGCCGACACACAAGGACGTGGCAAATTTGGGAAGTCACCCAGACTATGGGAGCAAACAAAGGGTAAACTGGGGCAGATGGTGGGAAACCACGTAACCTCTCTGAGCTTGGTTTCTCCATCTGTAAATTGGGAATAATGTTTCACACAGTTGATAGGAGTCAGCTACAACAACGGAGAAAGAATGTTTAGGACAAAGCACTCAAAACTTACTTCATCATAAACCCCTTAAATTTCCAATTCTACTCACCCTCCCCCCACTACCATCTGGCGTGGGCATCCATTCGGTGTGGGCATCCATTAAACCAGGCCTGATTTAAAAAAAAAAAAAGATTTATTTATTTATTTATTTATGAGAGAGAGAGAGAGAGAGAGAGAGAGAGCAAAAGCAGGGAAGAGAGGCAGAGGGAGAGGGAGAAGCAGACTCCCAGCTGAGCAGGGAGTCTGACTCGGAACTCAATCCCAGGACCCTGAGATCATGACCTGAGCCAAAGGCAGACCCTTAACTGACTGAGCCACGCAGGTGGCCAGGCCTGAAATTTTTAATAAAAAATTTAATTAAAAATTTAGAATAGATTTAGATTTGCAGAGAAATTGCAAAGACTGTACAGTTTCCATAACCCCTTTCCATAACGCATAACCCCATACCCAGTTTCCTTCATTATTAACACTTGGCATTAATATGATACACTTGGTACCATTAAAGAACCGGTACTGATACATTATTATTAACTGAAGTCCAGAGTTTATTCAGATTTCCTTAGTTTTTTACATAACGTCCTTCTTCTGTCCCAGCATCCCAGTCCAAGATACCACATTACATGTAGTTGTCATGTCTCCTTAGACTCCTCTTGGCTGAGACAGTTCTGGCCTGATTCTATTATTCCAGACATATAACATTTGCTCGGAAAAGTACCAATGCACAGAAGTAGGGAGTGGGGGAAAGAGTTGGGGGATTTTTCTGGGGAAAATGTGATCTTTTTCATTATTGTATCATTTGGCTTATCAGCAACGGACATTGGTTACAAATGAGACTTCTCTGTTCACTGAAGGAGCCCTAAGGAGCCCGCTTACCATATTCCCAGCTCATTTTATCCTTTGTGCCAAAATATAATAACTTATATTAGTCAATGCACAATTTTAGAATTCTCCCCCAGTGACAGCCTGAGTCTTTTCTGCCTTCCCAGCAGCGTTTCTGTGGTCCAGGTGTCCTGTGATCCTCGGACCACCTGAGCCCTCAGGCCTGCATCTGATGGAGAGGTGAAGAGCTGCCTCGGTGCCTGGGGCCCAGAGCCCCAGTGGTCTGGAGGGAGAAGATAAGGGCCGTGCATGCCCAGTGGCATCCATTCTCTCTGTGGCCCTCCACTGTAGCCCCCGGGGTCCACGCCCAATGCCGCATGTTGGATGAGATGTTTCCACCCTAAACCTACCCGGTTAGCCTCAGGAGTGGAGTGGGCTGGGGTGGGACTGTGACTGGCTGTTCTTCATAAACAGGATGGAGGAATGTGACTGCAAGCGTGGGCTCTTAGCTGCTGCAGGAAGCAACCCCCTCCCAACCCTTGCCTACGAGAGCAAGAGCAAGGATGAAGGGAAAGTGCCCCACTGGCTTACAAGAACAGCCTAGGTACTAGGACTCTGTCCATTCACAGGTGTCACATCAAGTCCCCATCGGAATGACAAGGAACCAGAGAAGAACTTGCTGTAGCGAGCCCACAGCGTCAGAGAGCAGCAAACTCCGCCTCTCACCCCACTCACCGGGGCGCGCTACAAGGCCCAAGTCATGACAACATCGTGCTCTCAGCTGGGCGCATTTCTTTTCATCTTTGTGGTTGTTGTTGAAATAAAAGACCTTTTTAAATGGCTTGAATCATTGTAAAAAGATTCAAACAAGCAGATGTAGGGAAAAAAGCCTCTTGAGCTCTGCTCCATCTGAGTCCCCTCCCAAGGGTGGCAGATGTTATCAGCTGAGGATGTGTCCTTACAGACCTTTTTCAAGGGATTTACATGCGTGTAGGAGTACATTTAGAAATAGAGTGTAGTTATAATATACTATACTAATATGCTAGCTATGTTATTCTAATATACTGTTCTCATCTACTAGAAATATAGACTTTTGCATAGGATTTTTTTTCAAAGACTATTTATTTTAGAGCAGGGGGGACGTAGGGAGAGGGAGAGAGAATCTTTTTTTTTTTAATTTTATTTATTTATTTTTGCGAGAGAGCTAGAGCGCACATGAGCAGAGAGAGGGGTAGAGGGAGAGGGAGAAGCAGACCCCCTGCTGAGCAGGGATCCTGACGACGTGGGGCTCAGTCCCAGGACCCTGAGATCATGACCCAAGCCGAAGGCAGACACTTAACCGACTGAGCCCAGGAGAGAGAGAATCTTAATCAGACTCCACACCCAGCGTGGAGCTTGACACGGGGGTCGATCTCAGGACCCTGAGATCATGACCTCAGCCGAGACCAAGAGTCGGACCCTTAACCAACTGAACCACCCAGGTACCCCTGCATAGGATCTCCAAAGTAAGAATGGTGTATGGTTTATGTAACTATTTGCTTATAGAAATTTGGGGAAGGGATTTCATTTTTTTTCTGTATAAACCATGCTGTAATTAAAGTGTCCCTTGTTAAATCTGTAGGCAAGGCTGGTGGGTGTCCATGTCCCCATTAGGGCCAGATGACCATATATCCTTCTCTTCATCATGGGAACAGCAAGAGACCACCACTTGCTATGCACATTTGCCCAGTACGGCTCATGCGGGTGGCCAACAGCACCCAGTGTCCTCCCCCCATTGTGTCTACTTCCACAAATACAGCTGATGAATCATTTAAAAGATTGGTGTCGTTGAATGGCATTCCCCATCGAACTATTTAGGCTTCAGGTTGTATGAAGATGATCATAGAGATAATATATATAGACATTGCATTCCTGTGCAGTGATTGTCATAATAAATGATCACAAACCTGGTGACATAAACAACAGAAACTTACTCTTTCACAGTTAGGAAGGTCAGAGTCTGAAGTCAAGATTTCTGCAGAGCCATGCTGTCTCTGAAGGCTCTAGAAGAGAACCCCTTCTAGCTTTTTCCAGCTTCTGGTGGCTCCAGATATTCCTTGGCTGGTGCCTGTATCACTCTATTCTCTGCTTCTTCCTTCATATGTCTTTCTCTTCTGTGTGTCCATGCCTTCTCTTCTGCCTTTCATAAGGATACTTGTCATTAGATTTAGGGTCCACCCAGCTAATCCAGGATGACATCGTCTCAAGATCCTTAACTTAAGTACATCTTCAAAGACCTTTTTTCCAAATAAGGGAAGTCACAGGTTCTGGGGCTTAAGACATGGGACATATCTTTTGGGGGCCACCATTCAACCCACTACAGGGACCATTGGCTCAGTCTTCCACTTCACAGATGAGAGCACCCTTTCCTGCCAGAGGATGATAAATGCTGTGGAGAAAAAAAAAAGCAGAAGAGAGATGCAGGGAGGTGCCAGGCTTAGGGTGGGTTTCCTCTTTCAAATAGGGTGGTCAGGGAAGGCCTCTCTGATAACATGACATTGACCAAAGAACTACAGAAGTGAGGATGTGAGTCATACACGTTTCTGGAGGAAAGCCTTTCAAGCAGAGGGGACAGCAAGTGCAGATCTGGCCTGTGTGTTCCCTTAGCACATTGTTCCTACTTTGTAATAATTTACCACATTCCTTTTCCTTTAACCATTTACATATTGGTCTGCAGGATTAGACTGTGGGTTCTGTGAAGACAAAAACTACTTGTAGCATCTCCAGCACCTAGCCTAGTGCATAATGCATGATACATGGTCAGTAAATATTTGATGAGAAAGCAAATGAATGACAGAAAGTATAAAGAGATGCATGGCTTAAATGGCTTGCCTGAGGTCACACAGCTGGTCAGGGGCAATGCCAAGACTAGAACACCAGAGCTCTGGTTCTCATGAGAAAGCAAGGTGGTGTATTTCAATGGAAGCTCATTTTTCTAGCTGATTTTCCTTAAAAAATCAATTGTAGAAATATGCATTGAAGCACACAGAGTAGATGTGACCATATGATGGGCCAGAGCCACAAGCCTCCTCAAGTTATGGGCCTTATTGAGTAAGAATATTCCCACTGCTCTAACTCCAGGAAACATTTCATAAATGGCTAGTTATGGGGCCAAGAAAGAAGAATGGACAAAAATCAATAAATTTGATGTCTCTTGGAAGTCAATCAGATTGCAATGAATAACCACCCAAGAAATCAGGTGGCTTTGGGAGAAGGTCGTGCAGTGCTGGGAAGTTGGGTCAGATGATTATCAGCAGGGAAAGTGGTAGTTAAGAGTAAGACCTGGACTGGCTTGGAGGCTAGGAGTCAAGGCCATCATGGACGGGGTCAGGTGAGCTCAGGTCAGCAGAGCCTAGAAAGTAAGCATAAGTCATACAGGAAAGGTTTCATGAGGTCCAAAGCCAGGAAAGGGAAGAAGGCCAAGAACACAGGTACAAAAATGGTTGATTAAAAAGAGCACAGGTCAAAGCATTTGCAGGACCTTGGATAGCTCCACAGGAGGTTCTGCTAAGGGGCATTGGTCGACTGGACTTTCAGCCTCCAAGTCCCAAGGGTGAACATTTGGAACCACCTCTCAGAGGGAACTCTGAGATTTAAGAGACCTTGTACAATCATGGTGGATCTAACGCATTCATTTTGAAGAACAGAAGGGCTAGTACTCTCTGAACACATTTTCCCAAAGTAGTGGCTTTTTCAGTGTGTTTAAGATGTTGTGCTGACATGCCTGATGGTTGTGAAAACCACAATGAAGCACCAGAGAAATCAGTGTTCAAAGGAGGGAACTTAGCTAAGGTCCAGATCTCCCACACCCAATGGTGCAGACCCCATCACTGGCCTGACCTGCCTGCTCCAGTTGTTGGACCCTAGCTATGTCTTGAGCAAGGGGTAATCTTCACCTATGCAGGAATCCCCGGGTATCCTCAGGCCATGCTAATGCACCTGTGGTATGTCAGAATGAGCATGGACTTTGAAACCATCTCAGAGCAGAGCAAGTTATTCTGCTTCTTTGGGCCTCAATTTTGACACCTGTAAAGTGGGGACAATATCTTGCAAAAAGATTAGTAAGCTACACAAAGTGCCTGGAATGTAGCAGAAGTTTCATGAGGGATCATTGTTGGTAGGACTGAGGCCACTCTCCATCCTTCTTCGGGTCATACTGGGGGTCCAGCACACACCTCTTGGAGGTGGCATTGTCTTTCATCCCTGCTACATGCCGCCCAAGTTTGAAGCTCAAGTCCAAACAGGATCTTACGACATGATAGAAACAGAGAGCCCAGAAGTAGGATTTCCAAAAGCCAGTGGAAGAACTCAGTTGCTTAAGAATTGCTTCATACGTTAATAAAATCGAGCATTTATGGAGAGCAATTGTTGCACAGCCTCTGAGATTGGCTGACGAGGAACTCAGTGACAGTATAGCCTGGCCAGACTTCCTGCCTTCAGAATCAGGCCAGGTCAGTGGGGTGCCTCCTTACCAACACAAAAATGCTGGTGGCATCATTTGTGACTAAAAACCTTATCTCCTGTGAGGAAGAGAAACCAGAGTGTTGGAATCAGACAGATCTGATTCCAAACCCTGTCTCTGGTTCTCACTAACTCTGTGGCCTTGGGCCAGTTACATAACCTCCCTGTGCCCTGGTTTCCCCATCTGTGAAATGGAGGGCTAACCCCTACTTCACAGAACTATGGTGAATAGTAAATGAGAGAACATGTGTATAGTTCCTGGCAGATAGTAAGCACTCAACAATTGTTAACTCCTTATCTTCCTTCCCATAGGAGTAAATATCAAGATTTGGGCGGGGGGGAAGACCTGGCTTCTAGATTTTGTTGTAAGCTTTCTTTTTTTTCTTCTTCTTCTTTTTTTCCCAGTTTTTTTCAATGATTTTATTTTTTATTTTTTACATTTAAATTGTAAGTTCTCTAACTGAACTGGACCATGTTTTCTCCCTTGTCATAGGCAAAAATAGAATCACAGAGCTGAGAAAACTTCAGCAATCACCTATTTCAATACTTTTATTTTAAAATTTATTTACTTATTTGAGGGGGGGGGAACGGGCAGAGGGAGAGAGAAAGAGAGTCTCAGGCTGACTCTGCATTGAGCTCAGAGTCTGATGCAGGGCTTGATCTCACGACCTGAACGGAAACCAAGAGGAGGACACCCAACCAACCACTCCACCCAGGTGCCCCTCTATGCCTTTATTTTATTTTTATTTTTAAGATTTTTATTTATGTATTGAGAGAGAGAATGATAGAGAGAGAGCATGAGAGGGGGGAGAGTCAGAGGGAGAAGCAGACTCCCTGCTGAGCAGGGAGCCCGATGCGGGACTCGATTCCGGGACTCCAGGATCATGACCTGAGCCGAAGGCAGTCGCTTAAACAACTGAGCCACCCAGGTGCCCTATACCTTTATTTTAATGAATAAAATTAGTCAATGGGGTGCTAGAGGTGATGTGGTCTTCTGTTTTGCAACCTCTTTAGCTTCAAGTGACCAAAATCCAACTCAGACAAAGTTAACTAAAAGTGATATGTTTGGGACATCAGACACTGCTGGACCTCATGTGGGGTTGGGGGCTGGGGACAGGAGGCAGGGGTGAGGTGACTGGGCAGAGAACACCACCTCCACCCACTCTGTTCACCAAGTCACCCAGCCAATTAGTGGGTGAACACTTGAGCATTCTGGTCCCTAATCCAGTACTTTTTTCTCCTCCATCAGCTCACATTCCTAGACCCATTGATAGACCATATTCACCCGGTGGTGGAAATGATCTGTGCTATTTCAATCCTTTAGGAGATGTGGGGGCCCACAGCTCACATATGGAGACCAGTCCACCAGAATTTGTGGTGAGATCAGACTGCAGCCATGGTCAAGATTATAGTCTGGGGCTCCTTAGTACTAGCCATGAGCACCTGGCTAACCTGCCCCACACATCCAAAGGTGTGCTAGGGGTGGTACTGCTCTCAATATTCCAGCCAGCAATGGTGTCAACACAAGGCTGTATCTTCCGTCAGGAATTCCTGAGCCTCAAAATAGACACACTAAACAGGCACGCTGTACACTCGCACTGTTAGGAAAACGTCCTTATCTGTCTGTGAATCCAGCTGTGCCTCTCTGAAAACACATAGCAGGTCAGTTCCGTAAAGTGGCTGTTGATGCATCTGGTGCTATCCTCACAGTTTATGGACCTTCCAGCATGGTCAATCCAATCTTCCACTCCCATTGAAACAGCCAAACAAACCTCAGCACCAGCTGATTTTGACTTGTGACCAACCCACAAGGAGCTCTTGGACGGCTGGTGTCAGTGAATGTTAGAGTTGAAAGGAGCCATAGACATTGTCCAGTCTTTCTTCCATTTTGCAGATGAGGACGTTGAGGCACAGAGAGAACCATGTTACTTCAGGACAGAGGTTTTCAACATCTGCACAACAAATAATTGAGCCTGGCCATGACTAGGTAAGTGCTGGCCTAGGGGCAGAGTGGCCCCCACAAACAGAACCCCTGGGCTTTCCATGAACTCCCTCCATGGCCATTCAAGTCCTGGGGGATGCTGGACCTGAAGTCCTTCTGTCTCACATGGACCAGCAGTGGGAGAGTTGGCTGGCCTCGACGGAAGTCCGAGCAGAGTCCTGGCGTCTGGGGTCCCCAGGTCCTCTGAGGCAACCCTCACCACCCCCCAGAACAAACTGATGGAGCACTTGGGAGACCTCGCTTGGCCAGCTGTTCCTTTTCTATCTGAAGAGCTGAAATTCTAATAGGGATGATTTATGAGTTTCTGAGCGAGGGGAATAGGAGCAGCACTTTCCCCTGACACAGAGCCTGGTCCCGCGGGTGCCGGGATGAGTAATGTTCTCCTGTGGGGCAAAGGGCTCTTGTCTGAGTCAAGAGATGATTTAACTCCTCAGGGAGCCAGCATTCCCTCCAATAACTCACCCTCCTTGAGAAAGGGAGTAGAGTCCCCCTGTCCTGTCGGCGTCTGTGCCCACTCAGGGCAGGAGGCACCTCACAAGCAATCAGTGAGGACACCCCATGGTTAGCATCCTTCGGAGCAAGGCAGGGGCCAGCAGGCATGCACAGGGTGCGGGTACATGTGCTGAAGGCTCGGCCGGTGGCTGATCCAGACAGCTGAAGGCAAACACCTAGGGGAAGAAGGATCAGACTCAGACTGGCTGATTCTCAAGCCCAGGCGAGGCCAGTTGTAAAGGACACCAGAGGATTTGGACTCTGGATAAAAGAACTTCCTGACAATCAGATTTGCACCCCACCCCCTATAAAGAATAAACTGTCTTTTGAGGCCATTGACGAGGATGTGGATATGCAGGAACCCTGCGCATTGCCGGTAGAATGTAAAATCATGCAACCACTATGGAGAACAGTATGATGGGTCCTCAAAAACTTAAACATCAGGTTACCATTTGACCCAGAAATTCTACTTCTCAATATATGCATAAAACAATCGAAAGCACAGATCTGAACAGATGTTTGTACACCGTGTTCAGAACAGCATTATTCCCAAGAGCCAAATGATAGAGAAAATCCAAGTGTCTATGAACAGATGAATGGACAAAGTGTGGTCCATCCATACAGTGGAATATTATTCAGCCTTAAAAAGGAAGGAAATTGTGACAGAGGCTACTACACAAAGGTACCTTGAGGAAGTTGATGCTAAGTGACATAGCCAGTCACAAAAGGCCAAATCAAATACTATATGATTCCACTTATATGAGGCCAGAGACGTCAAGTTCATAGAGGCAGAAAGCAGCATGGGGGTTGCCGTGGGCTCTGTGAAAGAGGGAGAGTGGGGAGTTCATGTTCAATGGGGACGGAGTTTCAGTCTGTGCTGCTGAAGAAGATTCTAGAGATGAACAGCAGTGATGGTTGCACAGGAATGTGAACGTACTCAATGCCACTGACCTGAACACTTAAAAATAACGAAAATGGTAAGTTTCGGGTTATGTATTCTTTCCTAGAATAAGGGGAGAAAAAGGAAAAAAGGAAGCTCAATCTTCTCAAGTGAACAGACTCAGGTTTCTTAAGGACCCAGACGACTTTGAAATTAACAGATTTCTTTTGATCACTGGAGAGACTTACAGTAAACTTGAGAGAAAAATGGGAAGACAAATTCTGGATTTTATCCAGTGCAGGTCCTCGTGCCTGAGATGATGATGCCCAAGGCAAGTGTTGCACGGTCTTTGAAAAATAGATGCAAAATTTGTATCAACTCTGATAATCCACTTCCTAAATCACTCTCCTGCAAAGGGTCTCCCCTTGATAATTTTATGTAGTGTTAATAATAATTACCAAAATACTCATGGCTAATATTTATCTAGCATATACTCTGTGCCAGTCACTGTGCTAAGCAGTGCACGGTTCCTTTAAAACTCACAACAAACCTAGGAGAAGGTACTGTTACAGATGAGGTAAACAGAGACTCAATGCACTTAAACAACTTGAGCCAGAGATTAGAGCTCAGTCTCCCACCCAGCATGCTGTATACACCAAGGGGCTTGAGAGGTGGGGATGAAGCTGGTAGGAAGGTGGCATTTGAACTGGGCCTTCAAGGCAAATGAGGCTCTAGCGGTGAATCCAGATGTTGGACTCATTACTTAACTCCCCTAAGCCTCAGGCTCTTGTCAGCAAACAGGATGATAATCACACCTGCCGAATGGGTTTGCCACGAGAGGACTATGAAGTGCTTAGCACAGTGGCGGGCAGGCTGGGGCTTGGGGGGGAAAGGGCTGATAAGCATCAGCTCTCCTCGTTAGCATCCCCTCCCCATCCTCTGAACGCTCAGAGCGCTCTTGTGTTCACCCCTCTTGTTGCACTTAGCAATTGCTACTATGCATTAGATAGAGCACCTTAACTCAGTCCAGTGACCTCCCTACTCCCCACAAATTCTACACTATTGGAGGGCAGAGGTCTTATTTTGCTCCTCTCTGGGTCTCCAGCAGCTGCTTAGGAAGTGCATAGTCAATGTCTGAGCGAATGGCGACATAATAAATGGATGCATGATGCTCTTTGACCAACCCCTCCCCCCCACATGGCTATAATCAGAGCCCCAGCCAGCCTGCTAATGAGGAAGGCCAGAGCACTGTCCCGCCCCATCCTTGGCGCAGACAGCCAGACGACCAGTTCGGGCAGGGCTGATCTCACCAAGGATAAGACGGAGCAGGGGGCTTTGCAGAGCGGACAGCCTTGGGTCTAGCGGTGCCGACCTTCTGGCAGACTGTCCCTGAGGAAGTGACCGGCCCTGGGCCTGGAGGCCTCGGGGTGCAGCAGCTCCGAAGCACAACCTGAGCTGGAAAAGTGAAAAAATGAGAGTGGGAAATGGGAGTCAAGGAGCCAAGGGAAACGGCAGATCTGTTAACGGGCTGTTTTTGCTTTTGTCTCTGGAGAAGGAAGAGGATGGAGAGTAAAGAGAGGAGAGTCGCAGGCCGGCTTCCTGCCCTGCCCGGCCAGGGTGGGAGAGCGCCAGATAATGGCTGATAGCAGTGGAAATGGGGAGACAAGATAAAGGGGAGGCTGGCCTCAGGCAGCAGACCCCAGGAGCCAGGGAGGAGCGCCGGAGGGACTGACGAGGAAGATGGTGATGGTGCGGAAGCACGGAGGAAGTGCCAGCAGGGAGAAAAGAAAGGCCTCTGGGGACCCTAAGACAACCGGCCATAGTGGTCCAACTGGCCTGGCCTGGGGCCTTGGGGTCTGAGAGCTGAGCTGTCACTCAGGCCCGCGGCAAACCCCACACTCTCTAGCAAGTTCCTAAGCACCCCAACTGTCTGTCTCCTCTGCGGGAGACATGGGGCTGTGGAGGGTGGGTGATTAGAAACCTAGCTTCCCACACTTGTGTTGGCTAGGAGAGCTGGGAGGTGGCAAGGGGAGCGGCTCGTACACCGCAGGTGCTCAGGTAAAGGGTCTTTTCCTCTCCTGCCCTGAGAGTGGCTTCAGGGGATGTGATCTTCTGGCTCCTGATGGGGGAGGCTGTGATGTGGAAAGAAACCAAGCTGCCACCTTGCTGGGCGAACCCTCCCTGCTTGAGTTCACGCTGGACTCCATCTCCCGTACGAAACCTGCTTTGGAAACTCTGGACACAGTCCGTTCTCCCCCAGAATCGTTGGTCAAGGCACAGCACCCCGGTCTTCAACAGCTCACGCATTCTTTCAGCCCGATTTAGCCCGTATTTGCGGAACACCTTCTGGGTGCCAGCCCCGTGCTGAGACCTGGGGACACGGCGGAGAGTGACCTGTCCCTGCCCCAAGGAGGCTTGCGATCTAGAGGTGGAGACAAACGATAGTGACAAAGCCCAATAAGTGTTGTTAAAATCTCTGCGAAAGGTAAAAATTAGGGAGGGGGGTGCGCCATCAAGGCAGAATACGTCATTTCCTCCTCTAGGCCACCTACTTGTTGGGGTAGTCATGATTTCCCATGCAAACCAGCAGGCCATAAGGCCAAAGGTGAAAGGTGAAGGACAGACAGAAGGGAGAAAGGAGAGAGGGAATGAATCGGACATTGTATGCTAACATGGTATTGGTAAAGCCCTGATAACTCTCTAAACTATGCTGTTTATCTGGGAAGGGAGGGGGCACTTCAGTGTATGTAAGAATGTTCAAAGAAACCCAGTTAGACCCTCTCACCTCCTGAAAACCACACACTGAGACCCTCAAAGTTCAGGGAGCCTTTGCTGGGTTGAGCACAGGGACATCCAGGAAATGCTGACTTGAATCGAAGGAACCAAAGGAATGCATGTACCACATACGAAACCACCCATTAAAAAAAAAAAGGTGACAGGTGTGGAAGAACTGCCAAATGGGTAGCTTGTCTTCTGTTTCTATACCCCCCTTCCCCTTCTGCCCTCTCTCCCCTCAGTACTTACAGTCGCCATCTGCACTCTTAGAAGGCAGCATGTAAGTTACTCATTCCCACTAAGGTGTTCATGACTTTGTGTGTTGGCCCCCACAGAAATACTTACCCCTTAAAATGGGACAAATGGAATTCGGTGGAATTTTACCCAGTCCTTGGAGGACAGATTTGAGACACAGAGGAGCCCTTCAAATCCCCTGGGGGGAAAGGATTCGCTTGGCTTAAAGCAGCCGTGGCAAACACCATTTCCCATCCACACAGCCCATTACTCCTGCCCCCTCTCCTCCTCAGCCTTCAACCTTTGGACCTACCAAAGGAGAGGCCTGTCGGGAAAGAGAATGCAGAAACCATGTGGCCTGGAATTGCACTCAGGGAAGAGCACCCCTACCCTGGCCTTCTGGTCCCCTTCATCCTGGTCTCTGGGCCAAGGTCCCCAAGGATGGTGGTGCCCATGAGAACCCAGCAAACCCCTCGTGGGTGAAGATCACACGGTAAACACAGCAACAAAGCAGACAGTCCCTGACCCTCTTCTCTATGCCTTTTTTCATCCCAGGAATATGAGCTCGAGAGACAGTGCTTTGTTTGCTGTCACTCAGTGTTGTGGGAAAAGGCCTGGATGTGGACTCAAAAGACCTAGGTTTGACTTCGGGCTCTCTGTGGGCCCAGCTTTCCTAGCAGAACATCCGTATGGAGTTCCTCCCTGGTGTGCCTCACGGGTCTGATGAGAACCGACCGAGTGGGAAGGTATTCCCACGTGGAACCCTGACGTTTAGGGTATCGGTCTGGGGGGAGGGTGATGGAGGGATGGGAAGGGTTTCAATAGTTGTGGTAAGCAGCTCCTCCATGAGCCTTGGTGAGGGCACTGGCCTCTGAGTGGCCCAAGAGCCCTGCTATGTCCTAGGTGTCATCAGGCAGGCCTTGAGCCCCATGCTCTTGCAGACAGCAGCACCTGCTTGCAGGGTTTGTGTGTGTGTCCAGTTAGGTGCAGGAGCCCACGTAAAAACTGCCTTCACCTGGAGCTTGACAACAATATTCCAAATTCCATTTTCTCAGGAATACTTCAACACATATCCTTTATATATAAATTTTGACTCTATAGAGGACAGTAGTCTCCAAATGCTTACTGTATGCATTTAGTTTCTGTTTAAAGTTCAGGCAAGAACTTGAGGCCCTGGGGGCTCATCTTGCCCCCGGCAGCCCACACAGGCTGGCCTCGCCCGCAGGAGCCCACCTCCTCCTCTCTGCCCCAGCTCTCCAAGGAGGGGCCCAGGAGAGCAACCCCTCACCCCCACTGGCTCCTCTCCTCTGCCCTGCTCACCAGTTTCCCACACCAGGCTCTGTGCAAAGCCTACAAATAGCTGTACTAATAACAGGCACCCAGTAAGCACCTTAATTATTGCAATTCAAGCCTCAGGACAATCCCTTGAGCAGCAACCTTATTGTACCTGCTTAATGGATGAGGAGAGGGGCGCCTGGGTGGCTCAGTTGGTTAAGCGACTGCCTTCGGCTCAGGTCATGATCCTGGAGTCCTGGGATCGAGTCCCACGTCGGGCTCCCTGCTCTGCGGGAAGCCTGCTTCTCCCTCGGCTTGTATTCCCTCTCTTGCTGTCTCTCTCTCTCTGTCAAATAAATAAATAAAATCTAAAAAAAAAAAAAAATTAAAAAAAAAATGGATGAGGAGACTCAGTCTTGGAAAAGTTAAGTAATCTGCCCAAGCAAACTGCAGCAGGGTCCACCCCATCCCAGAGCTCATCACTTTCTCTCTTAACCAGATTGACAACAACCAAGCACACAACACACACACACACACACACACACACACACACACACACACACACAAACGAGTCTCCTGCACTCAGGCCTCCACTCTGAACAGAGACTCAGAGAAGGACTGAGCACAGCAGGGACAGCAAAGACCATATTTTTAAGACTTTCCTTAGGAGTTGGCACAATTTGGGGCAGCAGATGTTGTGGATGAGGGGAGATGTAGTGGAGATGAACACGGGTCTTGAGTTTTCTACCTGCTCTCAGACTGGACCTTCCCAGCTGGCCGCCCTTTCGTTTAATCCTGCACAGATTTCCGGAGACCCTACTAAGAACAGGCTCGGTGAGGCCTTTAGGGGCTGCAGGGGATTCAGAGAAGCAAGTGCCACGGCCCCTCCCCACCCAGAGCTCATCAGAGGGGGTCACAGCCCAAAGCACAGAGGGACAAAAGCGGCCCATAGCATCCTGGCCACCCTCCTCAGCATTTCAGCTTTAAGGGAGGCCAGCGGAGGTCGAGAGGCAGGGACAAGGAGAAAGGCCAGGAATGGTGGCTGGGAACCCACCCCACCGTGGCGCCCTCGGCGGCCCCATTGGAAGGAGGAAAGGGGTGAATTCTCGTGAGAATTCTGATAACTGGGCTCCTCCACCCCTCCCCCTCCCCCAATTAAAGCGAAGCCCTCCGAGCGCCGCGATGCAGAAACCACTTCCAAGCCAGGCATGACATCAACATTTCAGTGATAAGGGGTGGACAATGGGGTGTTAGACTAATAGAAAAACACCGCTGGATAAGGCCGGCTCCTGATACGCAGGCTGATGGGAAATACCATTGTCTGTCCGCTGTCAGCTGAGTCCCGGGGCGACAGGGATTCCAGCCGCTACAGGCAGCGGCGGGGAGGGCGGGGCGCGGGAGCGGGGCGCGGCGGGGCGAGGCAGCCGGGCTGGAGTCCCGAGCGCCGCGCTGGCTCCCGGCGGCACGCGCAGGGGGCTCCGGGACCTGGGAGCCACTGGGCGTGGCTCGTAGTGGAGACAGCCCCCGCCCTTGCGGAGGTTCAAGTGCGGCGGCCCAAGTTTCCCCCGGCCGCCTCAGGTTCGCAGACGCCTGCAACCCCGCGGCAGGACCTGCAGTTCACCAGCCTTGGGCCTGGGGCCCGAGAAACACCCGAAGGCGAGGTGGACATGGAAGGCGGCCCCCACTTCTCTCCCGGCGGTGGGACGGGGTTGCTTGACCGTTCTTTGCTCACAGATGTATTTGCCTCAGTTGAGTTTCAGAACTGTTTTTTTGTATTATTATTTTTCTCAAAGTAATACGGGGACAGAGTTTTTATATTTTAAGCCAGTCAGTAATAGAAGGATGTTTAACAACAACAAAACTGGTTTCCTGCGGCCTGCTCCCCATCCCGTCCCTGTGCCCTGCCCTGCTCCCCAGAGGCCACCAAACCACTGTCCACTCCTAGGGCTGCTTCTGGCATTTGCCTGTTTCTGAATAATGTGTTCATGCTGCTGTTTTTTATTGATCAGTTGTAGACATCATCTAACGCCTTTTTCATAGGGCCGATGAGAACTTAGCGCTTTTGCACTGCTCTCCCTTTTACCATACCTCTCTCATCCTTCAGTAGTTATACAGTATAATTATATCGGAGTAAAATAATTATCAGTGCTTATTCTGAAAATAAAAATACTGCTGTAACCCTGTTTCCTAGACACTGTTTCCTCTACTTTGTTAAGGTACTCCTTTGTCTTGCTGGAGCATCTCCTTCAGTACCTTCCTCAAAAAGGGCACATTTTTTTGTTTGGTAAGGTACTGAAGTCTAGACTGGGAATCATTTTTTCATAGTACTTTAAAAGGATTGCTCCCTTGTCAGACTTCTCAAGACACACATTCCTCTTCCTGAGACTTTGTATGGGACCTTGTCTTGTTTTGTCACTGGAAGCTCTTAGGAAATTCTCCCTATATCTGTTGTTGGAATGTTTCATGGTGAAATCTCTTAATGTGTCTTTTCATTCATTGTCTTGGAAAATCAATCAATAGGCTCTTTTTAAAAAAGGATTTTATTTATTTATTTGATAGAGAGCAAGAGAGCACAAGCAGGGGAAGCAGCAGAGGGAGAGGAGAAACAGGCCCAATGCAGGGCTCCTTCCCAGGACCCTGGGATCATGACCTGAGCCGAAGGCAGATGCTTAAGTGACTGAGCCACCCAAGCACCTCAGTGAATAGGCTCTTAATCTGGAAACTCACCTCCTTTAGTTCTGGGGAAAACTCACCTATTATTTCTTGGCTAATTTCTCCTCTTGCCCACCTTCTCTATTCCTTCTTTCTAGGACTTCTGTTAATTGGATATTGGATATCCTAAATTGATAGTGTAAATGTCTCCTCTATTATCTCCTATTTCCCTGTATTTCTTAGTCATTTTGTTCTACTTTTGGGGAGATTATTTTTCAACTTTATCTTCATACCCTCCTATAAAATCCTTTTTTTCTTCTGTATTTTAATTTCTAAGAGATCTGTTCTTGTTTTCTGATTGCAGCTTTTTCATAGCTTCTAGTTTTATTTCATTAAGGTAACATCTTATCATCTAAAATATATTAATTATAGGGGCGCCTGGGTGGCTCAGTCGTTAAGCATCTGCCTTCGGCTCAGGTCATGATCCCGGGGTCCTGGGATCGAGCCCCGCATTGGGCTCCCTGCTCCGCGGGAAGCCTGCTTCTCCCTCTCCCACTCCCCCTGCTTCTCCCTCTCCCATTCCCCCTGCTTGTGTACCCTCTCTGGCTGTGTCTCTCTCTGTCAAATAAATAAATAAAATCTTAAAAAAATAAAATGAAATTAATTAATTATAATTTTTTTGAAAGTTCTCTTCTACTCCTCACATTGTTTGTTACTTTCAGCTTCCTTGTATCCGTTTGTCTTGGTCTCTGTTTTTAAGGTTGGAGACTTTCCTCAGATGTGTGGTGATCTTTGACTGTGTCACTAAAGGGTCACTGAAAGTTCTGAGTGCACAAGGGACTTGTGCCCTGTGGGGCTTCATCCTGGTGACTGGGGGAGAACTTGGTCATTTTCTTGGACGAGTCAGCTTCTCCAGCTTCTGTCTTAGGACCTGCATTCTGGGATTGAGGCAGAGGAAGGCATTTGTGAGGGTCTGGTGGTTCAGTTTGCCAACTTCTTATCCTCATGGTCAGGGCTATTCCTCAGCCCCGCCCTTCACTCTACCAGATGCCCCTGAGTCAGGGGCCGCCCCAGTTCAGGTTCTACCAAAAAACACTTTATTTAGCACCTAAAATACCATTTAGTACATGCCAAGTCCTAGGATTATGCCCAAGATCTCATAGAACCCCTTCCCTTGGCAGACAAAGAACCCAGAGAGAAGTGACTAGCCTTAGATCTCGCATGAGGTGGGAGTAGCGCTGGGCCAGGGTGAGCCCAGCCCATGACCTTGACCTTTCCTGCAGAGAACATAGCTGGTGTAGAAAGTGCCTGGTCTCCTTTCCACCTTCCATCTCTCTGTGTATTGTTTTCTATTCCTTCCTCTGTTTCTCTTCCCCCCTCCACTGACAGATTACAATAGGGTAAAGACATTTAGTATGAATTGCACAAAGGAGAGCCTTGGATATTCTACTCATTTTTTTTTTAAGAATGAAAAAGAAAATTTTTACAAAAATAAATCTGTAAACTTATTGGTCCTCAATTTTATATATTTGGCTCTCATATACCCCATGCTTTCATACACAGATACTTAGGAACTCCTTTTCATGTGCCTATCTTGGACCTTCGTATGGCATTTCTTGAAAGAACTTTGAGTTTCGCATGGTGGTGCTGCGTGGCTGCTAACAGATTGCATTTGGCCCGGTTCACCATCTTTGTCCATTCAGCAGTGCCCGTTACCGCAATTATCTGTATTATATTAGCCTATTTTCCTTCATTTTGTTACCTGACGAAATGGAAAACAAAAATGAAAGTGCCAATACTAGTGATAAAAAGGGTTAGGTCTCAGGCACTTCATTTAGTTGAGGCAAGAAGCTGCCAAAGTGACTAGCCAATCTTCAGCTTGAGCTGAAGCATGCTGAATTAGCCTGGGTGGTGTTTTCCTTCAGTTTTGAAGGAAAACAGCACAATTAGAGAACATGGTGTAATTGAAGAGTTTGTAATCTTTTTTAGATCTCAAGAAATAGAATCCCTTTAGAATATATAAATCTATTACTTTGTCTGGCACATTTGAAACGATCTGTAGTGGGGCGCCTGGGTGGCTCAGTCGTTGGGTGTCTGCCTTCAGGCTCAGGTCCTGATCTCAGGGAGCTGGGACCGAGCCCTGCATAAGGCTCCCTGCTCAGCGGGGAGTCTGCTTCTCCCTCTCCCACTCCCCCTGCTTGTGTTCTCTCTCTCTGTCAAATAAAAAATGGAATCTTAAAAAAAAAAAAAAAAAGAAAGAAAGAAAAGAAATTATCTGTAGTTTGTTTGTTTCTTATTCAGAGAAAGAAAGTGGGTAAGACAATGGGACTGTCCGAGCCTCCTCAGTCCCTGAAAGTACTCCCAGGATCAGGGTCCCCGCCTGTGTCTGCAGCTAGGCTCACACGAGCCCACTGAGAAAGTACTCGCGGGTTTGGAAAGCTCGTACGCTCCCCCACTGTGTATGTTCGAGGGTCTGGCCACTCCTCCTTGTCCCTGGATGGTTTGCTTCCCTCAAAATATGACTCTTGGTGCTATTTTAGGACAGAGGGCTCCCTGGCTGAGACCACTGCCTGCCTGGATCTCCCACCCTCCAGTGACTGACCCAGTACCCCTCATCCTCCGTGTATACACCCAGGTGCATCGGGGCCCAACCAGGAAAGTCAGCTTGGCTTCTTCCTACCCTCTGCCCCATTCCTACACCCTCTACAACATCCTGACCATGTTCTTCAAGTCACTAAGCCAAAGGCCTGTGAGTAATCTTCAACTTCTTCCAGGCTCACATCCAAACTTTTGCCACATTCTTTCTCAGTTTTACATCTAAAGCCTCCCTCAACATCCCCATAGCTACCACCCTGGGACAGGCCACCACTGTGTCTCATCTGGGCTATTTCTATCACCCCTAGGTGGTCTTCAGCCCCAGCCTACCCCTTCCCCAGTCCATCCTTCACAGTGCTGCCTGAGAGATCTTTCCAGAGTGCCACTCTATCACCTCAGGTCCTAATTAAAACACTTCAGGATGGGCGCCTGGGTGGCTCAATTGGTTAAGTGTCTGCCATCAGCTCAGGTCATGATCCTGGGGTCCAAGGATTTACCCCCGTATCAGGCTCCCTGTTCAGGCGGGAGTCTGCTTCTCCCTCTGCCCATCCCCCTGCTCATGCTCTCCCTCTCAAATAAATAAATAAAATCTTTTTAAAAAAATCCTTTCAGGACCTCCTTATTGTCAGAGTCCAGACTCCAAAGCATTCACTGCTTACCTGCTTCTCCAACTTTTTTTCCACATCCTCCCCATAAGGCCCAAGTGGAAGCCTCAGGACACCACTCAAGTCTCCAGACTTTTGCCCATGGTACTCCTTGGCTTGGGATGCCTTCACCCCCTTGGTGATGACCACATCTTTAAATGTCATAGTGCCTTGTTGCTATTCCTTATCCCTTCCCCAGGAATTTTCATTACTCCTTCCTCCGTTTCTACAACTCTTGAAAGTATCTACTCTCCTTTGAAACCATCCCGTATTACAATGATCACGTTGTCTCTCTTCTTCCCCATAATCCTTCTCAAGGCAACGCAGTGTCTTCCATCCATCCTTAGTGCCTAACTAGGCCGTGGCATATAGTTTGCACCTAATAAAATGCCTATTGAATTTCTTTCATGAAACTGAAAATATGTAGCTCCTGACTACGTATGGTTTATCCAAAAAGTGGTTAGAGAACTGTTTACATAGAATCAAAGGTCTGTTTTCAAATACCAAGACAAAGATATTTAATCTTTGAAATAGTTTATCAGCAGCCAGGGTGAGTGGCCGCTCCATGCATTTCACTGAACATCTGTAGAACTGAAGGGATTCTCCCAACCAGACAAAGGACACCCTCTTTTCTACCATCTGCATTCCCAACACTTCAATCATTCCCAAGCAGAATGTGAGGCAAAATTATTGACACAGAAATGGATGGGAATTGGCATTGCTTCTCTGATTGATCCAGAAATTCTGGGTAGTAAGAACAGTTACAATTTCCTCAGTGTCTTCTATATACCAGGCACAATATCTAATAATAGCCCTACATTGCAGTTATAGACCCCCCTTTTTTTTAACAAGAAATAGATTAAAGTACGGTTCCCACATCTAAACATTTTATATCCACATGAATTCAAGTAGATTGAAGGTAGACTTCTTCAGCGAAGCCTTCCCCCAACGCCCTGACTAGGTGAGGTACCCCTGCTCCCTGCTGCCTGCTCCCTGCTCCATACCACTGTGGACTCCCATGTAATTACATCTTTAACATTTGTCTTCCCTACTAGGCACAAACTCTATGAGGACTGAGGCTATGCCGTTATGGTAACTAGGATAACCTTGACAGGTGACATAGTGCCTGGCATATAAAATAGGTAGATGAAGGATGGGAGAGATAGGTGCTGTCCTGGTGTCTGGCCTAGTTTCTACTCATTGCCAGTCTTTACTCATTTTGGCATGATTTTCTTGGTTCTGCTGCCCACACTGGCCTGCTTCCCATGTATACTTTTCTCATTATAGCCATCCTAGTGGGTGTGAAGTGATTTCTTGTTGTGGTTTTGATTTGTATTTCCCTAAATACTAATGATATGAAGCATATTTTCATGTGCTTGTTGGCCATTTGTGTAACTTCTTTGGAGAAATGTCTATTCAAGACTTCTGCCCATTTTTAAATTGAGGTTTTTGTCTCTTTGTTGTTGAGGTATAAGAGTTCTCCATATATTCTGGGTACTAGATGTTTATCAGATTTATGATTTGCAAATATTTTCTACCATTCTGTAAGTTGTCTTTTCACTTTCTTAAGGCATAAGTTTTTTTAATTTTGGTGAGTCCAACTTATCTATTTTTTCTTTTGCTCCTCTTGCTTTTGACATCATATCTAAGAGAACATTGCCAAATCCAAGTTCATGATTAGTTATCCCTATCTTTTCTTCTAACAGTGTTATAGTTTTAGCTCTTATATACAGGTTGTTGATCCATTTTAAGTTAATTATTGTAAATGGTGTGAGGAAGGGGTTCAGCTTCATTCTTTGACACGTACATATCCAGTTGTCCCAACACCATTTGTTGAAGAGACTATTCTTTCCCCCATTGAATGGTCTTGGCACCCTTGCTGAAAAATCAATTGGCCATAGATGTATGAGTTTACTTCTGGATTATTTTAGTTCAATTCTCTTCCATTGATCTATATATTTATCCTTATGCCAGTACCACACTGGTTTGATTACAGTGGGTTTGAAGTAAAATGAGGAAGTATGAGCTCTCCAACTTTCTTCTTCTGTTTCAATATTGTTTTGGTGAATTGACTAACTTCAGTTACAGAAAGGGCTCCTTTCTGGATCCCCAAGTTGTCCCATGAGGCAACTTATTATGGTAGAAGGATCCTTAGAGAAAGAATCTGGAGATCTGGGTTCTGCCTGGCTTTGCCACCAACGCTCTAGGTGTCCTTGTAAACTACATCTCTAGATGTCCTTTGTAAACCACCTCTCAGGTCTTGCTTTATTTACTATTCTGCAAAATGGAGACAAGGGGGGGCCTAAACTTAAACTTTCTGTTTGGTGTGGGACCTGAAGCTCTTTAAAAGCTCACCCTGAAAAATGCTTTGAATCCTCAGACCGAGGCCCCAGTTATCAGGGAAGTGACTGTCAGAAAACTCCCCTCCCACAAACCCCACATCTATAGCTAGCCTACTCCTTCCTGGGTCATCAGTAAAGGTATTGTTCTAGAAAGCATTAAATTGGCAGAGAGGTGAGAAGTCTGGATCAGGGAGAAAGTTAGAGATCGGGTCACCTTCAGTTCTTCCTCCAACTGTCATTGAATTATGCTTGATATTTTCTAGCACTTGTCTGATGAATAAAGAATGAAGTCTCATATGTTTTATTTTATTTATTTTTTAAGTCTCATATATTTTAGATGGCACACATTCATTTATTCAAAAACATTTATAGAGAACTATTATGTGCTAGACATTAGGTTGGGTACTATGAATCCCACCCTCTGGTAATCAGTTTCACATTTGAATAATATGAAGGGGAATTTAAATTATTTTGAAAGTCCCTACTTATTTTGAAAGTCCTTACTTTTATCCATTGATTTGGATATTGCTTTCAATTTTTTCAATTGCTACTGCATGTGTTGACAGCCTTACAGGAAATCAAAGCCCTGGGCATATAAGCCCTGGGCATACAAGGTCAACTACTTACACACCTGGATGCCTCCTTCAATTCCAAGCAGTCTGTGTTACATGGCTGCAATCAGGGTGTACTTGCTACCACATGATGACTTTCTTAACTTGATGTAATTCCATAGAATTGTGTTCTTGTAGAGATATAGTCCAAATCCTAGACCATGTGCTGGAAGGTCAGCATTTCAACAGTCAGTCTACACTTGTCTTTTGTCCCCATTTCTACTTTAATTGCCCTGTTTCTCATGTTCTAATATTGGAGTGTGGATAGACCATCAGGAGGCTATGGAGGAAATGATGGTAGGTTGCACAAGGGTGGTAGACCAAATGATGGGTTGCATATGGAGAGGGAGAGAGAGGAAGAGGTATCCAGCATGAGTCCAAGATTTCTGGCCTGCAGTACTGTTTTATTGGTTCTTTTCAGGGCATTCAGGAGCACAAAGAGGACCAGATTTGGGGAGAACAGAACACCACTTAGCTCAACAGTATCCGGCAGAGTTATACAACAAGGGAATCCCAGGGAAGATCACAAGGTAAGTTTGAGGTGTCTTTGAAGCATCCAAGGAGGCAGATGGACCACAAAGGAAAAGTGAGGGCTGGAGATGTGTGGGTGGCGATAGAAACAGTAAGTCTGGATGGGATTGCAAAGGGAGAGAGTATAGAGTGGGGAGAGAAGCTAAACCTGAGCCTTGAGGAACACCAACTTAATATGCACTAGATGGAGGATTTCCTGCAGTGGAGACAGAGATGGGACCAAAGTAGTCAGAGGAAGCAAGGATCCTGTGGAAGCATAGAAGCAAAGGAAGAGAATGCTTCAAACTGAAGGAGGGGATTGTGTCAACAATGTCAAATGCTGCCAAGAGGTGAAGATGAAGAGAGAAAGTGTCCATCAGATTTAGTGACATTGAGGTCATTGGTGACCTTAAGGGCTGTTTGCATGGCATGACTGGGGGAGGCGAGATTGAGGGGGACTGCAAAGCAAGTGACAAAATGGAGAAAATCGAAGCAACTCCTTTGGCAAATTTGGCTTCCAAGCACAGCCCATTTCCAGTTCTTCCCCCACCTTCACTGAGTGGGGCGTAACTTTCGGTAAATCTCATCACCTCTTGGGATCTGTTATTCCTAAAGAAGTCCAGGGAAGTGGGGAGATACAGTATCTCTAAGAGCATAGATAATCTTTTGCAAACCAAAGTCAGCATATGTAATCTGAAAAAGAAAACTAGGCACGTACAAGGACAATGGATCAAAAGAGGGTTGGGTGGTGTCATTTCTCTAGGGAACCCCCCCATTTTCTTTGAGTTAAGAGGGGCACAGAGCACTTTAGGGAATGGAAGGTATTGAACAACCTCCAAGGGTCAGGTGGGCAGTGAGTCTGCATAAGGAAAAATGAGGAAAGGGGGGAGGATGGAGATAGAGCTGGTCCAACAAGCCCTGAGAGCAGTTAGTGCTGGGGGAGGGGATCCTGGTCTTGCCAGTTTATTCTTTCCAGAAACCACAGAGGAGGAGGGAGGCCAGGCAGAATTGCTCCCCTGCATCTACTGCAGGCCTGAGAGAAGGCAGGGCTGGGCTGGGAAGGGATGAGGAAGGTGGAGAGGAAGGGCAGCAGGAATAATTATTTGAGCTGGCAGCCAGCCCCAACTAGAGGGTGACCCCTGGGACCCTAGGGTAGAAAAGAGTGAGCATTCCTTTAATGGCCACAGGTGTTAGAGTAGAAAATTTTCCATGAAAAGGGGGCTGTTCCACATGATTAAAATAACCACTTGGGCCCTCTTGGCAAGCTCGGGCCTTGTTTTTTTCACACTTCGCAACGTGTCCTTCAACTCCTTTTGGAGGCTGCTCTGAGGATAAATGGCAAAAGAAATTCCTTTTCTTCTCTCTCACACACTAATAAGGAAGGAGTGGGAGAAAGTGGGCCCCCCAAGGGCAGGCTGGGGAGGCAGAGGCAGGGCACTGGGTTTTTGTTGCAGACAGAGGGAGGCTAGGGGCTGCAGGATGAGGAGGTGCTCTGCTGGGAGTGAAAGCTTGCTTGTTGGGGTGGGGTGGGGGTTGGTACAGGGGGGCTGCTCTGCAGAAAAAGCTGGAAATAGAGTGGCAGAGACTGAGGCCCTGTCCAAGAGAGAGGGTGCAGGACCTGGCTCCTGGTGGTCTTAAGGGTAAGTTGACCAGGGCAATGTGCTGGGAAGAAAGCTGAAAAGAAGACAAATGTGTACTTTCTGGGGTGTTTCGAGACTGCCCTATCTGTAGGGAGAATCCAAGACCAGACATAGCCTAAGATCAGCCTTTCACTCCACTTCCTACTATCTGGGCAGGTAAGTGGATGGCTCGCTGTCTTGGCTTCCCCTCTAAAATGTGGTTGCATGGGGATGAGTGAGGCATTACCCGGAAAGCATGCAGCAGATAATGTTAATGATGATGACAATGACCATCTCTCTATCCTCCTTCAACCCAAGACCTCCAGGGTTCTCAACCGCTCTCATCTCACCCCAGTCCTAGTTGCACTTGGGTTTTCTTGGTTTCTGTAGTCCTAGATCAGGTATTAAATAACACCTCTCTCTCCACCATGGAAGGTCCGTGTAGCCCCTAGGAATGACTGCAGGAGGTTACCCACTTCCACTGAAGCAGCTGGTGAAACTGTTCTTGTTGCTATTGTGGCATTATTGTTAATGGGCAAAAGCCAATTATGGCCTTTTCCTGCCATCTTGCTTCCTATAAAACACCCTTTGCCCCCTCAAGGGGCTTGCCTCTCACTATCATGGGAAGATGCTGGGCCTTTGTCCAGGTTGCCAGCCCCCTGGATCATTCTCCCCTTGCCACAGCACATCCTCCCAGGGTTCCCTACGTCCTCTCAGGGGATGTCAGAGTGCCTGGCCTTGACCCCATATGGTCCTCCCTGACCATCTCGGGTCTCGCTGATCATCTCCTCCTCTGAACAACACTGTCCAGACAGCTGTTTTTCAGGGTGTGATCTGAGGGTCACATATATCAGACGCCCCTGGGGAACTTGGAAGAGCAGATTCCCTGAGCCCCTCCGCATTCTGAATTGGAATCTCTGAATTGGAATTGGACAGGCCAGGGAATCTGCTTTTGTAATGATCTCTACACGGAATCTTATGAGACACGCACCGTTGGATGCCTGATCATCTACTGTCCTTCATTGCGCCACATTGGCAGAACTGAAATATTGCAGTGCCTGTCACAGTGTCTTACATAGAGCAGGGCTTAATAATGGTGACAGATAATGAGATAGATAGATAGATAGATAGATAGATAGATAGATAGATAGATAGATAGATAATGGATGGAGAGATAGGAAGATGGATGGGTGGATGGATAAGTAGATAGGTGATGGATGCATAGAGAGATAAGAAGATAGATAATGGTTAGATAGAATGATAGATGGCTAGATAGAGAATGGATGGATGGATGGATGAATAGATGAATGGATAGATAAGGAGATAGGAAGATAGATAGATAGATAGATAGATAGATAGATAGATAGATAGATAGATGATGGTTGGATAGATAGATGATAGAGCAAAACCTTATTACAATTTTGGTCATAGTTCTGGTATCTCATGGAACTGAAGCATGGGATGCCTGGATCTACAAAGCTGTTGAGAGCAAGGGCAGCAGGAAGATTACACTTGGACTCAGTAACCTGGCAGGACAGGGTTCAAGTTCACCACTCACTGGCTGAGTGTCTTTGGGTGAGTTACTGAATGTCTCCAAGCCTGATTTTCCCATCAGTATGAGAGTGTAGTAACAGTGTGTGCTCTCAGGAGTACAGTGAGCTTTGACTTAGAGGATGCAGACAGCAAGAGCCCCTGTGACCCCGGGCCCTGCACTCCCAGTCCCTCCTGTCTCTGCATGGCTGCCTCCTTCTCTCTCAAAGCCTGGCTTCTAAGACCCCGCCCTGCTTAAAGCCACCTCCTAGCTAGTTTACATCTCCTTAGAGGCAAACACCCTGAGATGGAGGCCCATCTCTCTCAGTTTTAAACCCAAGTCCCTAGAGAACAGAATCTGGAGGGCCTCTGGGTTTCATCACAACTCTAAGCCTCCCCGGTCAGGTACAGGAATCCACATGGAACTGCCCACCCCAGTTCTCGGGGGGGGGGGAGGGTGGTGACAGGCTGAACAGACACCCCAAGGCATCTACTGTGACTCCCCAGAAATAAACATCCTCCCAGCCCCTAACCCCATGGCTGCTTTTCATCTCAAAGAGCCTTCCCTCCACATCTTCCTGGGGTTAAGTCCTTCAGCTTCAGAGCTATTCACCTCTCCCCCTGCTCCGTCCCCTATTCCCACTAGTCTCCCTACCAGTCTGATCCTCCCAAAACTACCAGTGTGTCCTCCACTCGCCGGGTGTCGGAGGGGGGAGTCCCTAAATGTAAGCCTTACCCTCGGGGTGCCAGCCAGCATACCCAAACTGATTGGAGATGGACCTGGTACTAAGCCATGAGCAATGGCTCTGAGGGCACTAGGAATCCAGAGGAAGGAGAGTCCCAAGTAGGCTGGACTGATCAAGGAAAACTTCCTGGAGGAAGAGGAATGGGCTTGATGGTGATGGGGGTTGGGAAGAACATTCTGGGCAGGCCCTGGAGGAATGGAGAAAGCCCTGCTGATAAGCTGCCCAGGTGGGAATGATTGCAGGGGAAAGGGGTGGCAGAAAGAAGAGGGAGAGAAGGCCAGCTCAGCAGGTGCTGTAATTATGGAGGGCCTCGTTGGCCAGGCATGGGCCTCCAGACTGCGTGCTGGAGGTCAAGTGAGCCACGGCCTCCCTCCCGCCCGGCTCGGGCAAGCTGGCTGTCAGGCCTCCCACGAGTCCCAGTAACATGGGGGCTGCCCCATTGATTGGCCTGTGAAAGGCCACTTGGTGGGCCGGTTGCCGAGAGACGGCCCCAAAGGCCAGGGCTGGGATTAGCGAGTGGCCCTGTTTGCTCTCCTTGCTGGAAGGCAAGAGGACTTTGGTCTCAGCTTATCAAACTGCCCGGGGTTTGAAAGCCCAGGAATGCAGCCTTGGGCAAATGTGCAGTTTCACAGGACACCCATTAATCAAACAATTCCCTCCCCTCCCTCCACCCCTAATAACCTGACTCCCACTGTACACACACGCACACGCACACGCACGCACGCACGTCTGTGCGTGCGTGCGCCTGCGCACATGCACACACACTCCCACTGCACTTTTATATGGTCTTTGGGGGGGTCTCAGCCCAGTTGGCAGCTGTGCCAGGCCCCAGTGGAGGTATTTCAGGAGAGCAGGTTGGGATACTGTGTCTCTCCACCCGGTTTGCCTGGTGGGCCTCCCAGAGGCAACCCTGAATCCTGCCATGGACTTCCACAAAGGTGTGTGGGGCTGGCCCACCACCCCACTGCGTCTTTGCTCCATACAAATAGCAACACGTTGTCCACCCCCCACCCCAAGATGGAAAGAAAAACATTCTAGGCAGTAACTTCTGGAGAAAACTTTCACAAATCATAAAATCTTTTTTTTAAGCCTGTGGAATGAAAAAGGACATTATTTGTTCTTGTATACAGCAGACGGAACTATAGAAAGTCCCATATCAATCCAGAGGCCAAACCTCGTGGCTTCTGACCCAAGTGCTCCCATCTCTTAAGGGCAAAGGGGTGGAGACAGGAGCCCTGAATCTAAGAAAACTGAATTTCTTAGGAATAAATATCAAGAAAAAGTATAAATGTGAGTTCCTATTAATTAGGCTCTAGAAATCCCCAATGGGGGCACGTAGCTTCAAAATAGCCAGTTGGAAAAGGGTCGTGGGCTTGAGAAGATGGCTTGAGTTGCCTATGGGCCAACTGTGGGCTGTGGCTACCAGGTCACGGATGTCAGCTCGGGCGGCAGAAAAGCTAGAGACAAGAAGGGAGGAGGGAAGGAGCCAAGATATCCTACAGTGTTCAGACGTTGTGTAAAATACTGCGTTCCACCCTGGGCAGCACATTTGATGTTGCCCTAAATCGTAAAGGGGAGCTCCACCTAAGAGGGTGAGCTGGCTGGTGAGGACCTTCAGAGTTATGTCCGATGAGAAGTGTGTGCAGACTCTGGAGATGCACGTCCAGAGAAGTTTGCCAGCTCCCCTGGGACACATATGTGACCGTCGCTCAGCTCTGCCCACTGCCCTCCACCCCGTGGCTTGCTGTCTTAGCACAGACACCCAGCACCTCTGGCCTAGACGCTTCCAGCTGTCCCTCCTGGACTCTCTGCCCACGTGAGCAGACAGCCCTGGAAATGCCTTCTGTATCCCCCAGCCAGGGTGGCCTCATGAAGATCCACACCTGACCCTGCCTTTCCCCGCTTGGAGCTCTGCAGTGAGCTCCCACCCACTCCCCTTGCCATGGCCTCAGAAGAAGATCCAAATGATGCCTCCACATCCCGCAGCTGTCTGTGACCCCCACGCTCTAAGTTGCCTGCAGTTTGGGGGTGCTATGTTGCACCCCCGCAGCCTTTGCATACCTTGTCTGGGATGCTGATGGCCCTGGCACCCCCATCTGAGTACTCCCTGCATGACCTCCAGCACCCGGCTTGCTGCACCCTCCTCTGGGAAGTGCAGCCCCCTGCCCCCGCACCGCCCCCCAGCTGGGCAGGTTCCTTACCCTGCAGGGCCTGCTCCCCTTTCCTGTCTGCCCCCTCCCCTAGACCACCTGCTGCTCATGGCCAGTCACGTGTCTGCTCCCAGCCCCCAGCTCCAGGCCCAGCACCTAGCAGGTCCCCTATCCAGTATTTGCCAAATGTATGAACACCAGCTGTTTTCAAATATTTGAAAGGCTGTCATGGGGGAGAAGGGTCAGTGCTAACCTGAGTGGCTCAAGAGGCACGATCAGGATCAGTGTGTGGAAGTGACAGAGAGGCAGGACCATGGTGGGCTTCACCTATAACATAGGCTGCTCCTGAGGGAGTGAGCTCCCTGTCACCTGTGGTCACCGAATGGGACAGGATGGCCCCTTGAAGGGGTGGCAGTCGAGGGGGTTTTGTTTACATGAGATCACCTCCATGCCTTCGCGCTCCGGGACTCTAAGAGTTAGTTCTATTTCTATTTCGGGGCCCCCTCCACGTACACACGCCAGTCATGGTGCAGAGTTGAGCTCTCCCTGTTGAGAAGCCTCAGGGCTGTTGAGCAGAACACAGCCCCAGCTAGGATGGAAAATCTGTCACCGTTCTGGAGAGGCATGCTTTGTGTCTTTGGGAAGGCAATGAGATGGATGTTTGGCCATCAGCCCGCGGGCCCCTAGGAAACACATACTCTTCTCAACCCCAGAACCTGCGGGGCCAGCGCTTGGCTCTCACCCTCTCCTGGAGAATCAAGCATTGTGTGCCTACCCAGAGCTGGGACTGGGGTCTTTGACATCAGATCCAACCCAGGTGCAGCAGGGGAGGGGAAGTGACCTCAGCTCAGCCAGCACGGCTCCTTGGCCTCAGCTGGGCTGTCCTCCCTCACCGGCAAGGTCACTGTTATCTGCTCTGTGAACACGCTTGCAGGGCCTGGACACCCTCCAAATATGTGGAGGGAGTTTTAACCTAACCCAAGACTAGAAGGCCTCCCACGCCTGACATTTTCCAAGAGCTGTAAGCTGCAGGCAAGGACAAGAAAGAGACGCACTTGAAAGCACTTCTGCAGCAGAGGCTGTCCACGCTACCTGCACTCGTGTACGTGTGTGTGGCAGTGTGTGTGGCTACGTGTCAAGGTGTATGCCCGTGCCAACATGCGTGCGTGTGTGTGCGCGTATGTCCATACGTGTCCTGGGTGTATGTGAACATGTGTGTGTGTGCGTGTATTGGGAAGGTGTAGAGAAGCCATTTGCCTTGGCTTCAAGGCTGGAGTTATAGAAGCATTTTGTCCAGAAGACTCTCCAAGGCTGGGAAGACAGAGAAAAATGGCCCCAATTCTCAATCTCCAACTGCTTTCTGGACGTGGTCATCAGCGGCCCCTCGGCCCCTTTGAAATCTCGAGCTGTGAACCATCCTTGTCCTCCACAGGAACTTCCGCTTCCCCATTGCTGTCAGACGGGCCATCACTTCTGGAGGATCGACTCCTCCGAGCCCCAGGGAAAGAGTGAAACGCAACGTGGGACAGTCCTGAATCCCCACCATCCCGTTGCCAGTTGTGTGACTCAGGGCAGTTAGCCTCTCTGTGCCTCAGTCTCCCCAGCTGTCCAATTTGGAAATGGTCTGATGAGCTGATACCTGGGCAGCACTATTACTCGTGGCTTCCCAAACCCTTGGGAATCTTCTCTTTTTGTGGTTCCCCACATTGTAAAGCCACTTTCGCAAAACAAAAACCAACAGAGCTATTTCCCAACTTCCCTTCCTGCAAGGGCACAGGCCCATGACTCAGGTGGCACCAAGCGATGCCCCTGCGGGCGACTTTGAGTTGTTCGCAGGGAGGCAGACAGGGTGGGACAGCTGCCATGGGGCATGAGGAGTGACAGAGGCCACCGAGCAGTGGCTCCCTGACCTGGCCCGTCCCTCGTGGCTCTGGGAGTTGTTCCCAGAGATCAACGCAGAGCCTGGAGCTCACCCACATTCTTAAATTCTTTCCTGCCCTAATTACTAGCCGATACTGATTCTGTGGTCTGCAGCTAAGCAGCCACCAACCTCTGAGAATTCACTACCACCTTAGGGCATCAAAGTGGGAGCAATTATGACTGTGTTAAATGAGACTGGATGTACAAAGCGCCTAGGTTTGTGTCTGCTTCTCTCTGTGCAAAGCCCCAGAAAACAGCCAGGCTCCTTCTTGAAGCACATGCCCTTTTCTGAGCTTTGCCATAAAGCCTGTTGGACCAAGCCCCATATATGTGTGCAAAGTCTCATGCCCTGTATCTCCTGCTGTTGGTGTGTGGGAGAAGAATCCAGAGGTGGTGTGTTGTGGACACAGATTCTCGAGCAGACCCTGGAAACCATCCTAACCTTATCATCTCGCTTTGAGATTTTCCTCCATAGCTAATGAAGACCCACCAAGCACCAGATTCTGAGTTAAGTAGTTAGGGGAGTATTGTGTAAAAAAAAAAAAGTAAACAATCCAGTGTCTAGTCCTAAAGAAGTTAGTTGGGTTGGGGAGACATCTCAAATGTGTGGAAGAAAAGAAGGACCAATAAAAAATAGATTTGATCTTTTATTATTGAGAGGAGCAGACTGTGTACCCCAGCTCTGTGTCGGGGGGATGAGATGGGTCTTGCTGGAGGGGACAGGGAGGGTTCCCAAAGGAAGCTAGACAGAACTTGGGCTTTAAAGGGTAGGCAGGACCTGGAGGGACAGAAAGTCAGGGGCAGGGGTCCCAGGATGAGGCATAAGCAGAAGTGCGGAGTGGGGAAAGCCCCTCCCTGTTCAGGGCTAATCAGCTGGAAGAGAAGGCTAATGGGCTAGAATGGAGGCTTATGGGGAAATAGAGAGAAATCTGTCTGGAATTCCTGGGGCGATCAAAGCCTGGATGAAGAGCTTGGGTTCCAGTCCAGGATAAACCTGTGGTTGGGTTAGAACAGAGATGACATTGACTACACCTGTTTGGCCCCACTGTTCTGACCCAGAGTATTTTAAGCACCTCATTTTTATCTCATCTGCTTCTTTCCTGGATTCAAAATACCCTGGACCCATTTTTGGAAGATTACCCCACTGTATTCTTTTACTCCTTCTACTTAACTAAAACTGCCTTGGCCTTCCTGTTGCCGAATTTTAGACACCTCTTTCAGACTTTGTCTTACTGGACCTCTCGTGTTTACTTCTATGAACCGCTCTTTTGTTCTTAAAACTCTCCTCTCATGGCTTCTGTCCAGGGTGCTCCTTGTCTCTCCTCTCCTTTCTCTGAGCATTCTGCCACCCCTGGCCCACCACACTTGTCCCTCAGATCCCAGAGCCAGCACGAAGCCTGCCGGCACTCGCTCCCTCCTGCGCTCCAGCCGCCCCCCGCCCTCCCGCCAGTGGCCAAGCCTATTTCCTCACGCAGCTGACAAGGTCTCAGACCCAGGAGAGGCCTCTGGGCGGGGCGAGGACAGGGGACTGTCTCCCTCTCTGCTTCCGAGGCCCCCCTTGTCCCTGACTGGGGGGCAATGGGAGGGATGAAATGGCCACAGGTGTGCAAGGCAGGAAACTGCAGTACAGCCTCAGCCATGAGACGCGCTACCTCGGGCCTTTCTGCTGGGCCTTCGCACACCAACCTGTCCTGTGCGGGCCGAGATCCTCACCTAGCCCCTGCGTCGTTCCCCCCACCTCACCCCTCCCACCCACCCCCACTCAGGCCGGCCCATTTGTCACATTGCGTTCTTACTCTGCGTACTTCGTATCCAATGACAATACTTGCAGGGAGACATGGTACCCCAAAGTCCCTCCGCTTCTGGTTTTTACAAAAATAAAAAGGACGGAGGACCCTGGAGCCTGGGGCTCCCTCTCACACTTCGTGAGCCTCCAGGCCTATCTGCTGCATTCATAAGCAGCTTGACCCCAGGCTCACAGGGGAGGGAGCTCTGTCTTCACACCACCACCCACCCGGAGCCAGGGATCCGTTTGTAGTTTTTTGACAACTGAGCGTTTCTCTTCTGTACAGGATACAATAAAAACTTCCTATGATTTGTACCTGGCATTCCTAGCCTAGTTTCATGGAAACACCTTTCTAGAATAGAGCCGCACTGCTTAGCCAGCTGCCCCCAAACATCTCTCCTCTGGGTCCGGAATTCCTCCCAGTGGGCCATCTTTGGGTCTGGGGCCCCTTCTCTATGCAAAAAAAAAAAAAAAAAAACACGGGGCAACTCGGGTGGCTCAGTCATTAAGCGTCTGCCTTCGGCTCTGGTCATGGTTCCAAGATCCTGGAATCGAGCCCCACATCGGGCTCTCTGCTCAGCAGGAAGCCTGCTTCTCCCTCTCCCACTCCCCCTGCTTGTGTTCCCTCTCTCGTTGTGTCTCTCTCTGTCAAATAAATAAATAAAAATTTTAAAAAAACCACACACACAAACTGCCAACAGCCATCTACCTGCTGACGACACATCACTACCCAGGTCTCTCTCAGAGCTTCAGGCAAGCATGCTCAAGTACCTGGATTTGACTAGCTCCTGATGAGGGAAACAAAATACAGGCATTCCAGACATCTTCAATTCAACATTTCCAAGAAAAAAGTCATGATTCCCAACCTCCCACCACCCATAGCTCTTCATCAAACTGCTTTCCCTCCCTCTGTTAATGGGCACTAACATCCACTTAGTGATCCAGGCCAGAAATTAGGGAATCGCCCTTTTCTTCCTCCCTTGGCCCCAGCCCCTACTAATCAGGGTCCCTCCAGACTCCCCCCTCCATCTCTGCCCTGTCCCCCCATACTGCCCCTCCTCACTCAGGGCTCCCAACATTTCTTGCCAGCTCCACACTAGCCCCTGCCTGGGTGCTCAGCCCCCGTGTCACCCACTCCACTAGCATGAGCTCTTGGACATACGGATGTGACCCCATTACCCACCTCCTTCCTGCATCTTTCAGTGAGTCCCCATTGCTCAAAGTCCAAGCTCTTTAGTGGAGCACATCTGCCCCTCTGTGACATGGCCCTGCCTCCTTCTCCAGTCTCTATCTTTCACTCTTCCACTGCATTCTCCATGCTCATAATCATTACCTGCTTGTGGTTCCCCGAGACCGCCACGCTGTTTTCTGCCCCAGTGCCTTTACCTGAGCCGTTTCCTCAGCCTGTGTTATGGACTGAATATTTGTGTCCCCCCCCCCAAAATGTGTATGTTGAGATCCTAACCCCCAGTGTGATGGTATGAGGCAGCAGGGCCTTTGGGAGATGATTAGGTCATAAAGGTAAAGCCCTCAGGAATGCAATTAGTGCCTTTATAGAAGAGACTCCAGAGAGCTCCCTCCCCCTTTCCACCATGTGAAACACAGCAAGAAGACAGCTGTCTAAAAACCAGGAAGCAGGTCCTCACTAGACACTGAATCTGCTAGACCTTGATCTTGGACTTCCCAACCTCCAGAACTGTGCGAAATAAATTTGTAGTTTATATATATAAGCCACCAGTCGATAGTATTCCAGAAGGGACTACTGTGCCTGGAGAGCCCGTCCTTCCCTCCTTTATGTAGATAATGCCTATCTACCTTGCAGGATGCATCTCAGGAAACTTCTCTTCCAGGAAGCTTTCTTACCCCAGACTGGATTAAGCACTCTCCTCCACGCCCCAATGCACCCCATACAAAAACACAGCAATGTGAATGTTCTTAACACTACTGAACCGTGCACTTAAAGAATGGGTAAGATAATAAGTTTTATGTTATGTATATTTTACCACAACTAAGAATAAAAGAGGTTTACTGTACTGTACTGATTTTATCTGATTATAGCCATTTCTTCCCCACCAGCCTTTGAGGTAAAGGCCTGGCATAATGTCTTATCCAGCTTTGTAAACCTGTCACCTAGCACTGTGCCTGGCACAAAGTGGGAACCCCATTCATTTTGTCAAATGGAACCAAACTAAACTGCAGGATGCTTTGGAAGTAGGGCTGGCCAGGGGACAGGGAAGACAGGGTGGATCCTGGTACAGAAGCCAAAGTATAGGGGATCAAGTTCAACCATGAGCACTTTCCTTCTTTCTCTGAGGAAATCTTCTGAAACCTGAAGAGATTCGTGAGGTAAGTGATTAGGCAAGTCAAGGGACACACAGATATCCTTCTGCTCCCTGGGACTGCTTCTTACCAGGTTTCTTCGCCCTTTGAGGAGGTGTTGAGCCTAGGTCAGAACAGCAAGGTCAATGGGGAGAAAGGGAAGGCATGTGGAACCCTCGGGCCACAGGACTTTCTGCTTAGAGGACAAGCAGGGGACAGAGCAACAAGCTAAAAGATGTCATGGAAGAAGCAAGGAGACAAAACCAGAAGGCGGGAGACTGCACAGCTAATAGCTCCAGTTTCACCAGCACATCGGCACCACTAGATAAAAGAGCCTTAAGTGGGGGGAACGTCTGGGTGACTCAGTCAGTTAAGCCTCTGTCTTCGGCTCAGGTCATGATCCCAGGGTCCTGGGATCGAATCCCACATCGGGCTCCGTGCTCAGTGGGGAGCCTGTTTCTCCCTCTCCCTCTGCCTGCCGCTCCCCCTGCTCATGTTCTCTCTCTCTGAGAAATAAATAAATAAAATATTTTTTTTTTTAAAAAGAGCATTAAGGGGTAAAACAACCAGGTGCAAATGCATGATCACAGATAGAGTCTAGTTAGGACATCTAGAGAAATTTGAATACAAAAATGGGTATTTAGAGGAAAATAAGCAACTCATTAATTTTTTTGTATTATAACGTTATTTTGACTGTGTAAGAAAATGTTGTGTTTTTTTTTTTAGAGATACATGGTGAAATACTTGGAGGCAATATGTTTTGATAGCTGTAATTCACTTTAAAATGCTCCATCAAAGACAGTGAGTTTGGAAGGGAAAATGCTATTTTCTCAACTTCAAGTTAGAGACGCTATGAGTTAATAGCAATTATCTTATGGAAAGTAATTACAACTGTTGGGGCGCCTGGTTGGTTAAGCGGCTGCCATCGGCTCAGGTCATGATCCCAGGGTTCTGGGATGGAGCCCCAAGTCGGGATCCTTGCTTAGCGGGGAACCTGCTTCTCCCTCTCCCTCTGCTGCTCCCCCTGCTTGTGCTCTCTCTCTCTGTCAAATAAATAAATAAAATCTTTAAAAATAAAGTAATTACAACTGTTGAGTTTATGCTGATAATAGATTTATATCATGTTGTCTGTGGTGTATAACAAGTCAAATCATTTATAACTTTGTCATACAAAGAGCTATATAGGGGGGCGTTATGGACTGAATGTTTCTGCCCCCCCATTCATATGTTGAAACTCTAAACTCCAATGTGATAGTTATTTGGAGAAGGGATCTTTGGGAGCTAATTAAGGTTCAATGAGGTAAAGAGGGTGGGGTTAGTTCCCTTATAAGAAGAGAAAGGGATAAGAAGCCCATGGTCTCTCTCATCTATGTGAGAAATAAGGAATAGGGCCCTCACCAGAACCTGACCATGATGGTACCCTGATCTCAGACTTCCCAGCCTCCAGAACTGTGAGAAATAAGTGTTTGTTGTTTAAAGCCCTCACTCTATGATATTCCTGTTATATCCAAACAAACAAAGTCAGTTTGAGTGAAGTCAACGTACCCAGTCAAAATTATTTTAATGACAAAGGGAGAACCTTGGATGTCTGGGACTATGTATGTGCAATTAATGCGGAGTCTGAGAGCTAGTTGGTAGGGAGATCAAATGCCTGAGAAGTGACTCAGAGAATGAATGAAACAATACTTGGCAATGGCCAAGACCATTTAGATCCAAAGAGCAACAGAGCCCAGAAGAGCAACTTAAGACTCAGAAGCCGAGTCTGGGCTGGGCTGAAAATCCAGGAGCCAAAACCAGGGGAAGCTTGAGCAGATGTTGGGGAAGCAAAGACGAGGAGCCCAGAGGAAGGACTTTGGGACAGGCAACACACAGAAACTATGTTTTGTATATGCTGTGGTCCTCCTCTGCATGTGGCCTGTGTGACACCTGTCCAGTTAGGATCACATGTATCAAACCAACTCTACAGCCTAAGGGTGGTCATGCTGGAGAGATTGAGTGTATGTGCAAGTGTGCATGCACACACATATGTGTTTGTCTTGGTGTCTGGCCCACAGCAAACAGAAGGGATTCCTAGGAGAGCCACGCACATTAATATTAGTGAAATCTGGGTTGACAGTCTAAAAGTGAGTTTACGAAAACTTAAACCATGAAAACCAGACCAATATGGTAATTTAGGTTAAGGACAAATAGCTGTACACATCTCAATGGTCTTGGAGGACATTACTGTATTATTGTGAAGTATTATGATGCCTCTTTATCATCAAGACAAAGTTATATAGAGTAGTACCCTTCATTTAGGGTGCCAGGGAGTTCTATGCCAGTTTTGGGGTCATCAAACATTATTGACATATTTTAAAGTGATATTTTCAAGGAGTGTCATTTATCAGAATATTAGTGCTACAAATATCTCATGTACACACAAACACCACGTAACTGAAGATGACTGTAATAGAATAGCCTGAATGAGTTTGTTTTCCAGGGTAGATCAAAACTTTTAAAAAATACTGTTCCTTTACTTTTCTACATGCAAAAACTCAGCAATTCTCGGGCCAAAGAAAACCAAGAGAGCATGAAGAAATGTTCTTTATCATGATCAAAAATTATTAATGACGACTCAAGTCCTAGAAGTGTATTTAGTTGGCTTCCAAAAGAGCCCACCAAAAGACACATTTGAAAACTAACTTGTGTGTGTGGACTGAAATACATTTCTCTTGCAAAGAACATAGGTGTATATTTGTATTATTAGATTAAGGAGTGAGGGAAGATAAGATGCCATCTATCCCATTTGTACTGAATGAGCTTTTGTGTCCAACCTACCTTCCCCAGATCCCCGATGCATCCCACAATGAGGGACTCACCCCCTCCCAAAGCAGTCCTCTCCAGATTTGCAATGCTGTTTTCAACACTTCTCTGGAGTATGGTGCGATGCATTTCCCCAGACTTCCACCTGTAATCTTAGCTGGATTCCTAAAAAAGTTAGGACGCTGAAGTTAGTTTTTAAGCTAAGGAGACTTTAGATTAACCACGCAGGATGTCTCCCGGGATCTCAGGGCAGAAATGCAGAAAAAAACAAAGCCAAACATAATGAAGGCCCTGAGCTTCTCTCCATCTTACTGTCAAGCTCTTTTGGATGAGTCCAATTCAAAGAAAGTCCATTTCAAGAAAAGAATCCAATTTATTTCTCAGCAAAGCACCTTTCTGTGCTATGGTGTCCCAAAAAGGATTGGGTGGTGAGGGAGGTGGCTGTCCATTTTTCCCAAGGTCACAGTTCAAGAAATGCAGAAAAATGGACTCCCAATCTCACAGAACTAAAAGGTGTCCCCTGCAAAGTCCAGCCATCCTTCTTCAAAGCAGTCTTTCAAATACCCAAGCCCAGGGTCATGTCTCCTTTGGATCTTCTGCCAAAAATTTTTCAGTCATCTGTCACCTGACCTGCGTGTCCCTTCCGCATCATGACCAGTATCCAACAGAATTGTTACCCAAGACCTCATTGTAGGCATTTATGGACACTTGAAAAAATCTAATTTTTCCAACATAATGACTATTCTCATATAGCCTTAGCTAGGGAAAGTGAGCTGGTCTCTGGATTTCCATACCACCTGAGAGACACTTCTTACCAAGTGATATGAGCCCTGAGGGGAAAGGAACACACAAATGATGAGAACCAATATAAATGGCTCAAATGTTCACACTGGGAGAACAACTGTTCCGACATTCTCAGATTTTAGGAAGGAAACAAGTCAGACAGAGATTGGAAAAGATTTGCCATATACACAAGTTACTTGAGGAATAAAACCAGGGATATTCCTTGATTCCTATTCTTTAGCTTAAATCATGTCCAGGGGCCAGGGTCTTGGCTTCTCACAATACTATGTGAGTTTATACAATCAAATTGTGTTCCCCAAGATATTGGTTCCAGCTACACTTTCATGGCACAAACAAGCTTCATATGCCGGTTTCCTCAACTGTAATGTGAGGTTAGTGACAGATTTCACAGGGTGGTTGCAAGGGTAAAACTAAACATTATACATATTCTCAAATTAACGTGATCAATGAATAAATCATCACCATCATCATTATTATCATTGTCATTCTGAGACCCAACTTCACAGAGTAGAAAAGGTTCAAGGCCACAAAGCAACAGGATCATCCAATTATTCAACAATGGATCATCTTCCATGCACAAGTCCCCGTCCACATGCTTTCCTTTGGAAACTCCAATTAAATGTATACAGGCATACCTCGTTTTATGGTGCTTCGCTTTATTGCACTTTGCAGATACTGTGTTTTTTACAAATGGACAGTTTGCAGCAGCTCTGCCTCGGGCAAGTGTCTAGGTACAATTTTTCCAACAATATTTGCTCATTTTGTGTCTCTGTGTCACATTTTGGTCATTCTCACAATATTTCAAACTTTTCATTATTATTCTATGTGTTATGGTGATCTGTGATCAGTGATCTTTGATGTTACTATTGTCATTGTTTGGGGGCACCATGAACCACACCCATGTAAGGCAGCAAACTTAATCAATAAATGTGTGTACTCTGACTACTTTACCAACTAGCCATTACTCCATTTCCCTTCCTCTCATAGGCCTCCCTATTTGCTGAGACACAACAATATTGAAATTAGACCGATTAATAACCCTACAAGGGCCTCTAAGAGTTCAAGTGAAAGGAAGAGTCTCATGTCTTTCACTTTAAATCAAAAGCTAGAAATGATTAAGCTTAGTGAGGAAGGCATGTTGAAAGCCAAGATAGGCTGAAAGCTAGGCCTCTTGCACCAAACAATTAGTCAACTTGTGAATGCAAAGGAAATGTTCCTGAAGAAAATTAAAAGTGTTATTCTGGTGAACACACAAACGATAAGAAAATGAAACAGCCTTACTGCTGATGTGGAGAAAGTTTGAGTGGTCTGGTAGAAGATCAGACCAACCACCCCATTCCCTTAAGCCAAAGGCTGATCCAGAGCAAGACCCTAACTCTCTTCAATTCCATGAAGCCGGGAGAGGTGAGGAAGCAGCAAGAGAAAACTCTGAAGTTGCAAAAGCTGATTCATGAGGTTTAAGGAAAGAGCCATCTCCATAACATAAAGGTAAAGGTGAAGCAGCAAGTGCTGATGTAGAAGTTGCAGCGAGGTTTCCAGAAGATCTAGCTCAGATAATTAATGAAGATGGCTACACTACACAACAGATTTTCAATGTTGATGAAATAGCCTTCTGTTGGAAGAAGATGCCATCTAGGACTTCAGAGCTAGAGAGGAGAAGTCAATGCCTGGCTTCAAACCTTAAAGAACAGGCTGACTCTCTAGTTCAGAGCTAAATCAGCTGGTGACTTTAAGTTGAAGTCAATGCCCTCTTATCATTCTGCCAACCCTAGGGCCCTTTAAGAATTATGCTGTATTTACTTACCTATGTTCTATAATTGGAATATCAAAGCCTGGATGACAGCACATCTGCTTACAACATGGTTTACTGAATATTTTAAGCCCACTGTTGAGACTACTACTCAGAAGAAAAGATTCCTTTCAAAATAAGCCTACTTATTGACAATGTACCTGTGTCACTCAAGAGCTCTGATGGAGATGGACAACCAGATGAATGTTGTCTGTCTGCTTACAGAGCATCCATTCTGCAGCCCATGGATCAAGGAGTAATTTTGACTTTCAAGGCATCTTATTTAAGAAACACATCGTGCAAGGTTATAGCTGCCATAGATAGTGATTCCTCTGACAGATTTAGGCAAAGTAAATTGAGAATCTTCTGGAAAGGTTTCACCATTCTAGAGGCCCTTCAGAACATTTGTGATTCATGGGAAAAGATAAAAATATCCGCATTAATAGGAGCTTGGAAAACGTTGATTCCAACCCTCACCGATGACTTTGAGGGGTTCAAGACTTCTGTGGGGAAAGTGACTGCAGATGTGGTGGGAATAGCAAGAGAACTAGAATTAGAAGTGGAGTCTGAAGATGGGAGTGAATTGCTGCATCTCATGATACAACTTGAACTGATGAAGAGGTGCTTCATATGGATGAGCAAAGGAAGTGACTTCTTAAGAGAGAATCTGCTCCTAGTGAAGATGCTATAAAGACTGTTGAAATGACAACAAAGCATTTAGAGTATTACATAAACTTAGTTGATAAAGCAGTGGCAGGATTTGAGATGACTGACCTCAGTTTTGAAAGAAGTTCTAATGTAGGTAAAATGTAATATAAAACAGCATCTCATGCTATTTTTATGGGAAAACAAGAGTCAATCAAGCAGTAAATGTCATCATAGTCTTATTTTAAGAAATTGGTACAGCCACCCCAGCCTTCTGCAGCCACCACCCTGATCAGTAAGCAGTCATCAACACTGAGCTAAGACCCTCCATCAGCAAAAAAAAAAAAATTATGATTTGTTGAAAGCTGAGATGATGGTCAACATTTTTTAGCAATAAACTGCTTTTATTTATTTGCTTGTTTTTTAGAGAGAGCGCACAAGCAAGAGTGGCCTGGAGGGGCAGAGGGAGAAGGAAAGAGAAAAATCTCAAGCAGGCTCCACACTCAGCACAGAGCCTGATGCAGGGCTTGATCTCATGACCCTGAGGTCATGACCTGAGCTTAAGTCAGATGCTTAACCAACAGAGCCACCCAGGCGCCCCTGTACATTGCTTCTTTAGACACAATATTATTGTACACTTAATAGACCACAGTATAGTGTAAACATAACTTTTGTATGTACTGGGAAACCAAAAAACTCATTTGATTTACTTTATTGTGATATTTGCTTTATCGCAGTGGTCTGCAACTGAACCAGCAATATCTCCAAGGTATGCCTGTATTAAAAGCCACTTGAAGTTGTCCCACAGCTCACTGGGGTTCTGCAGGTGTTCCCAGTTCATTTCTCTGTGTTTCATATTGAATAGTTTCCATTGTTATTTCTTCAAGTTCACTAATCTTTTTTGCTGGATATCAAGTCTGCTATTAATCTCATCCTGTCTAGCTTTTATCTCAGACATTCTCTCTCATCTCTAAAAGTTACATTGAATCTCTTTTTATATGTTCCATATCACACTCGTGTTTTTCTCTATCATGTTCAATGTATAGAATATACTTATAATAACTATTTTAGTGTCCTTGTCTACTAATTCTATCACCTGTCTCACTTCTGAGTTTGTTTCTATTGATTGATAGTTCTCTTCATTATGGGTCTTATTTTCCTGCTTGTTTGCATGCTTGGTAATTTTTAATTGGCTGAGAGACATAGTGAATTAATTTTACCTTCTTGGGTCCTGGATATTTTTGTATTCCTTTCAATGTTCTTGAGTTTTGTTCTGGGATTGAGTTAAGTTGCTGGGAAACAACTTGTTCCTTTCAAGGCATGTGTGTAAGATTTGTTAGTGAGGACCAGCACAGCACTAAGTCTTGGGCTGATCGGACTTACTGCCACTATGGAGGCTGTAACCATCTGAGTCCTCTACCCAGTGCTCCAAGTATTACCAGGTGTTCCACTCTGGCTTATGGGAACACGAACTATCACTAATCTGTGTGAACCCTGGGGATGGTTATCCCTATTCCTTGAAGGAGTTCTTTTCCCGACCTCCAGTAGTTTCCTTGCATGAATGCATCTGTCAGTGCTCTTCTGACTGCTTGAGGGGACCCTGTGAAGGTCTCTGGGCAGCTCTCTCCTCTCCACTACTCTGCTCTGTGAACTCTAGCCTCCCCAAGGAGACTGCCAATCTCCACCTGGATCTCCGCTGCCAGTCCTACAGATTAGAAACTTTCTCCTCTTTCCCTTCTTTCAGGGACCCCTGCCCTGCCGGGCCTATTATTCCTCGTCTACAAACCATTGTTTCATATATTGTGTCCTGTTTCTCAATTGTTCAAGGTGAAGTTGATTCCGGTGTCTGTCACTCCATCTTGGCTGGACATGGAAGTCCTGCTTCAACTTTTAGAGGACATGGCTCTACTTCCTCACTGAGCACGAACCCCAGAGGATGCAGGGATGGATGCCGCTGCTGCCATTTTACCTCTTCAAGGAGCCTGAGCCCAAAGCCAACACAACAGAAAGCAGAACCAAGAGATGGAGAGAAACAGAGCCCTGGTGCTGTTATCTGAGCCCTGCATCAGACTGGTTTGTTAGACATCTTAGCTAGATGAGTTGGAGGGGGCAGGGATGGGGAGGGTAGGAAATCCCTTTGTTCAGGCCAGTTGGGGCCAGGGTTTCCCAGCATTTGAAGTGAATGAGGCTTACGTGATTTGCTTTTCTATTTAAAAACACATATGAATACTAGCACGTGTCTTTTGGAACTGGGACAAAGGTTAAAGAAAATATCCTGTCATCCTGTATACAGCAGGTGCTCAGTAAATGCTAGCCCTCTCTCTTGTCCTTGGGTCTCTGCTTCTTCCTTCACAATTTTGATCTGGCCTTCAAAACAGATCCAACGCTCTCTCCTGCCACCTCTCCAACTCTCTTTCTTTCCAGTTAGTAGCTGGTCTGTTCCTCGGTTTCCCTCTGAGCAGAGGGCGGGCTTTATAGTTAATATCCTGCCGCCTCTGATTGCAGCTTTAAGAGGTGTAACATTTGATAAGCTCCATTTAGCTTGGCTGTGCTGCATTGTTTAAATTATTCAAAGACAGATTGCTCCCCTGCCCTTCCCTCCTCCTCCCCCAAGGATTTCTGCTCTACTGAGCCTGCCGCCTGCAAGTTACCAGGAAATAAGGAAGGGAATCAGCAGGGCAGTTTCTCACTGTAAGGCTGAAAATCAGTTCCAGCCGTTGTTCTACACCCATCACACCCCATTATTCCCTGCTAATTGCAAGCCTGGTATGCAGGTTAACTCTTTGAGAACAATGCTGGCTTTGATTGCTAAGGAGGCGCAGGGCTGCCCCTTCATCCCTCCCCCTCGCCCTCCCCAGGCCTCTCCCCCCATCATCAGCTGACTCTGCCTGTCTGGGATTCCAAGGGTCTCACTTTGGGGAAGAGGAAATCTGTTCCCCAGGCGTTCTATGGGCAGCTCGCAACAGAGCCTTAGACTTGGACCTAAATGATGGCGGAGACCGACAACCCAGCCCCACTGCCTTGGCTGGCAGACTCAGAAAACACTCACTCTTCCTGGCCCAAAACTAGGATGGAGAGCACTCAACCAGAGCCTGGAGACATGTCTCCCATTCATCACTCAGCAGAGCCGTTTGCTTAGAATACCCTGAATAAATGAGGATGGTTGGCAGGCACCTTGAATGGGGAAATGTTATTTGGGGGATCATGTATTTCACTGGCCTAGATTTGATAGCTATTCACTTGGAGCAAATAATAATAATAATAATAATAATGATAATAATAATAATGATAATAGAAAGAGAGGCCATACAGCCTGCCAAACCTAAAAGATTTACTCTCTGTTTCTTTACAGAAAAAGTTTGCTGACCCCTGACCTAGAATTCGGATTAAAAGAGACTGAGGACTGATGGGCACTGGGTATTATACGCAACTAATGAATTGTTGAACACGACATCAAAAACTAAGGATGTACTATATGCTGTCTAACTGAACATAATAAAAATAAATAAAATAAATTAAAATTAAAAAAAAGACTAAGAAGATCTGGCCACTAACTACAAGACATGAGCCTGTCCTGAATTGGATCCTGGGCCAGAAAAGGGCATTAGCAAAACAATTGGCAAAATTTGAATAAGCCCTGCAGATTAGATCACAAAGGGCATCCATGAGAATTTCTTCATTTTGGTCATTGTACTGTGCTTCTGTAAGATGTTAACATTTGGGGAATCTGGGTATGTGGGAGTTCTTCATACTCTTCTTGCAACTCTCGTGAGTTTGAAATTGTTGTGAAAAAAAAAAAAAGAAAGATTTACCAAAAAATAGTAAGGAGATGGAGAGTCTTCCTCCCCAGAATTGCAGGGACCTGAGGAAAGCAGCTTTAGGGTAAGGAGGCACACTCCCAGCAGTGGAGGTTACACTCACTGGGGGACCTAAGTGTAAGCTGGGGGACCCAGATACCGCAGAAAACATAGGTTTTTGGAAAGACCTGGAACGAAGAGGGAGGGGGAAACAAGATGGTAGAAGGATGTCCTTGTGGTGATCCCTACACATAAAACCACCAGCCTTATGAAGTACGCGTGTGATTGGATTTCTTGTTTAAGAAATGAAGGGTCCAAAGCGGCGCTAGCTGCAGGAGGCGAAACGCCTGGCACACCTGGTTGTAGCAGCGGAGACGGGGACCATGAGGAAGTGAGGGCAGCCATTCACACACCTCTCAGGAGGCCTTGGGCCTTACCCAGCCTGGGAAACAAGACTGAGCCAAGCTCACCTAAACTGCCAAGGGGTAGAGCGGTCTCAGATGCTGGGTTACTCTCTCCAGCGCACTTTGTGCTCTGAAAAGCAAAATGTGCTTGACTTCCCTGCGAGGGAGGGGACCCCGATGTGCTCCCTTGAGAACGTGCAGCCCAGATTGGCATCAGGACGATAAATGAGGCACGGGTGAAGTCACCCCTTCCAAACTCAATAATGCCCTGGTAACACACAGCCACTCTATGCGCTGTTTGCTTTCTCCGCCTACCAGAACCTGCTAACCAAGCTCTGGAGGAGGTCCATTTGCTGGGTTGCAAGCAGCACAGTGGATCTGCGGGGTCCCTGCGGTCACTGTAAGTTAGTAACTAAGAGCAAGATGGAAAGGCCCTGCCTTTCTTAAAGTATCTTTAAGAAGAGAGGGTGTGAAGAGGGCAGATATTTATCAGGGGGGTACACAAATGGCCAGATCAGGCAGCATGGCCATGGGCATGAACTATGCAGTCCTTCAACTACAGAGGGCTTTGCAGACCAGGGGCCCCAGCCGCTGTGCTCTGAAATCCGTGGCTGTGTTGATAGGAAGACCACACTTCCAACCTCGATCGAGGGGGCTGTTCCCAGCCAGGGACTGAGTAATGCTGGGCAGTATTCCTGGCACCGCTGGGACCCTGCTGATGGCCAGTGTGAGCTCACGGACTCCTCTCCTGCTGCCCCAAACTGGCCTTCGACTGCATCACAGTCTAGAAACTTCCACCCAACTTCTCTCCCTCTCCTTCACTCCATTTACACTGGCTTTGCAGACTGAACAGCTCTCCCAGCTTTTCTGACTCCCTTTCCATTTTCCCTCCACAGACATTAAACCCATTTAGGCATCTGTTTTTTGGAGCATCGGGGCTAACCCAGGAGTCTCTGAGGTGCCAACGCCCACCCAATACAAAAGGAAAGGAGGGGCCGGGGTGCAAAAAGACTTCAGGGACGAAGATATTTTGATACCATTTCATTAATAAAGTGTAAAATTTCAAGAATACATTCTTTTTTTCCAAGTTTGCACAAATTAATCTTTTTAATTTTCAGAAATATAATCTTTACTGGAATTATAAGGGGTGGTATTCACTCTAAAAAAAAAAAAATCCATGAACCTATTGATTTCTGATTACTACCATTTGAGGTGGTTATCACTTTTGTACTATCCAGTGGCTATGCCTTGAAATGTTTTGTTAGACAGCTACTGAAGGCATTTTATAAGGAAAGGAAAAGCATCGTCGCCCACCTCAAAAGCAGTGAGAAACTCTTCCAGACAGACAGGCTTCAGATTCAGGGGTCATAAGGAGTCAAAAAACCCAGTGGGGGGGCGGCGCCTGGGTGGCTCAGTTACTTGGGCATCTGTCTTCGGCTCAGGTCATGATCTCAGGGTCCTGGGATCGAGCCCTGTGTTGGGCTCCCTGTTCCGCAGGGAGTCTGTTTCTCCTTTTCCCTCTGCTGCTCCCCTTGCTTGTGTGTGCTCTCTCTCTCAAATAAATAAATAAAATCTTTAAAAAAAAAAATCCCAGTGGAAGAACATCAGGTTGATGTAACCTCTATGTCAACAATTATGTAATATGTGCAATATGCCATTGTCAAATTGATACAGTCTCACATATTGGCTTTACTTACCCCTCTACAAATGTTTTCCCCAAAATAAAAATAGACCAGCTAAGTCGATTGACAAAGTAGGAAGCTGCCTCAGAGATAGCATGACTTAGATGGAATGGGGGACATGAAAAATAAGGGGAAGAGGAGGGAGGAAAGTCAGAAGGAAAAACAGAGGAGAGGGTGAGGGAAGAGCCTCCTCCCCACCAGGCTCAGCTCTGTCAGGGGGAGTTTAGGTGCCTGCAGCTGGGAGATGGAAGGCCCGTTAACCTTGTGGATGGAGAGCCCCTGCGGAAGACAAAGCCAGGAAATGTCTGCGTTTGCCAATCCTGCTACTGACAAAAGTCCCAGCCAAATCTGTCCAAAACGTCCCTCACATTATGCAAATGGGTGAAAAAGGTCAGCGTAGAGGGAAAAGCTTCTTTCTCTGAGAAGCAGAGGGAACTGTTTGGAAAACATCTCCATCTCCACACACTCCAAGGATGCTGGAAGAGCTGTCTGGGAACCCGGGAGGAGGAAGTAGTCCTGAGGTGTGAGAAGACAAACATGGCATTGGGTTAGCTCCTTCTCACACTGAGGAAGGCCGAGGGGCTCCTTAAGAACAAAGAGGTAGCAACCCCCAAAATGTTAGCACTGCAAAGGCCTTGGAGCTCACAGAAGTCAGCCCGTCCTGTTGAGGGTTAGGCAATGAGGCTCAAAGAAGCTCAGAGCTACAAAGTTAAGAGCTGGTGTCCCAGCATTGGTGTCATGACACCATCCCGTGATTCAAATCAAGAAGGCATTTCTGGGCTCCTCGCCTCGGTGACTGTCAGCACTCACTTCCTTGGCTGGATTTTGGACTCAGAGCTGCCCCAGTGATGCTATCCTATTTGTCTTTGCTTAAAGCAGCGCTTTTTTAAAAAGCACAACTCACAGGAAGAAATACCTTTTTAATTACAGTCTGATATACATACACATATGGATATGTAGAAAATATCCGAAACAGAAGTATCACAAGCCGACACTCGCCCTATCTGCAATACATTCTAGTATTTTCTCTTCCGTCTCTTCTCGTCTCTTTTCTCTATCACTGAAAAGAAATACTGCTGGTAATTGGACCGACATTGGCTGAAGGAAGGACCACAGTGACCTGAGGGCACTTTCTCTCCCCAAAGGGGCCCCGGAAGAGATAGCAGGTCACTAGTGAGGCTCTACTCACAGGTGTGGCTGGACGTCATCATCAGGTCTTTCTGAGAAGACTGGAATCACGACTCGACGAGGTCCCCATGACTGTGATTTCCATGGTTCATCCCACTACACAAGGTCCAATGGACATGCCTCAATTCAGACGCCCATACAGCTTTTGACTGCAATAATAATTTATACTTCCCCTACATGCATTATCTCACTAGAAATTCCCTCAGAACAACCTAGCAGAATAGACAATGTTATTCCTTTGTTTAACAGATGAGAAAAGTAAAGGTTAGACTATCTAAGTGACTTGCCCAAGGTCACCTGTGGCCAGGGCTAAGACCTGGATCTTCTGATACTCTTTCTACCATGACGCCTCCCCAATCCCCACGCCTTGATGATCCTCTGTTTGGAGTGGAGGACTCCTGTGATTCTGGAAACTCTCAGTCCTCCCCTCTCTCCCTTTGGAAATCGCTTCTGGTTTTCAAGCTCTCACAGGACTAGGAAGGTCCCCAAGGAGGAGAAATTTCTAGTACTCAGCTTATGGCAGGCTATGCAACTGACAGCCCCTCCAACAGGGGCTTACACAAAGTCCCTGAGCAAATGTTTAGGAATAATGGAGAGAGTGGATGGCTCAAGAAGAAATATGAAAAAGCCACAGTACTTCCAGCTCTGCCTAGGAACTCTTTTAAGCTGCTGAGGTCAGGAACAATTTGCAAAGTCCCCCAAGAAACTTGACCGAAAGACACTGTGTGCTAGGGGTTAATGTTTTTATTAATTGATTGTGTTTGCAGCTTCTTAAAAATATTGTATACCCATTGGCATCCGCCCCCATCCCACTGTGACAACCTCAACCCAGCCTCCATTTATCAACACAACTGCGTCAAGGGATCGCCTCCTGGCCTCATCCATCAAACAGGCCACTGTCTGCAGACATTCCGGGATTTGTTGTATTAGGGATTAAATGCAGAGGTGGGGAGTAAAATTAACGGGGTTTCTATAAATATAACTTCTCTGGCTCTTGTTAAAACTCTAGGGGTCACAGGAAATCTCTGGTTTCAAACAAGGCTATGCAGAGTGATCCTGTTTACTTGAAATGTCTAGCCAAGATCTAACTTTGCCCCATTAATACTAAATAAATAATTTCCACAGAAGCTATTTTTTGGTCACCTTTGCCAAAAATTTTGAGAAGAAGGGCCAGCACAGAAGCCTTACATGCATGTTTCATGAAAAGCAACAGGATCAGTGGGACCTAGGCTTTCTTTCATTTTTTAAAGCTGTTTCATGACAGATAAAACTCAGCTGGAGAACCAATCTATATAAAATGACCTACTGCACTGGTAAAAAAAAAAAAAAAAAAAAAATCAGTGATACTTGTTGAAGATGGTGAGGCAGACTTCATTCAGGACCATCAGGATAGGTGTAAGAACCACTGTAAGGGAATTTATAATGGGAGAGAGAGACTGGGCTCAACTCTGACTGCAGCATGAGCAAATGGGGATTTGTAGCCAAGGTGGGGGTGAGCAGACAGTAAATGAAGAGGAAACATCAGGGGTGAGAGGGGTTCTGGCTAAAAACCAACCTAATGGGATTCCTGCTGAAGGCAGACCAAGGTGATCAGACATCACCTAGAGGTGGTGGGGCCCCAGGATCCTGATCTGGTATTGAGGATGAGGGTGTTCTGGTTTAACTGACTTAGCAGGGTTCTTACTAAAACTAGATTTTACAAGGAAGTGAACAGATGGGCCTAGGAGAAGGACCAGGTACCTAACTAAGGTTTTGTCAAGCAGAGAATCTTGTGTCACTGGTTACCACCAAAAGGTCACTCCACAAGCTTCCTATTCACTTCCTAAGAAAACCTCTCTGAAAAGGGTCTAACAAACGTATTTACCCAAGATGTCAATGGCCAGCAAGCAGGGTTGCCAGATTCAGCATGAAAAAATACAGAATGCACAGTTAAATTTGGATTTCAGATGAACAGTGAATAATTTTCAGTATAAATATGTCCCATGCAGTATTTGAAATATACTTATGCAGAAAGTTATTCACCATCTATCTGAAATTCAAAATTAATTGAGTATCCTGTATTTTATCTTGCAGCTCTACTGGTAAAACTCCATATGCTATGGTTTCAAGAGAATTGGATATTTAACAGGGATAAGAGTAGACAATGATGTGGTTGGAAAGGAGGACCTATGGAACTGTGCTACTTTGCCAGGTAAGAGGCCTTCCTTGTTTTGTATAGAAAATTTGCTTTGTATAGAAAAGGCAGCCTATGGGGCGCCTGGGTGGCTCAGTTGGTTAAGTGTCTGACTCTTGGTTTCAGTTCAGGTCATGATCTTGCGGTTGTGGGATCGAGCCCCACATCCGACTCTGTGCCCAGTGCGGAGTCTGCCTCAGATTTTCCCTCTCATTCTCTCCCTCTCAAATAAATAAATAAAATCTTAAAAAAAAAAAAAAAAAGGTAGCTTATCCAGCTATCTCCTACCTTGTCATTAAATAATAAAGCTTTGGGCCTTGACCTGTAGGACTGCTAAGAGCTGACATTATTGAGCGCTTATTGTACACTCACAGGGAGGTGGATATTATGACCCTGTTTTTACAAGAGAGGAAACAGAGTGTAGGGAGATCAGAAAATATGCCCAGTTCACCCCCGAGAGAGGTCACCAGAGCAGGCCAAGGTCAACACAGGAAGGAACATGCTCTTCCTCAGGCCACCACTCTGGGCACAGGGGAGACAGAGATGGACAGCAGAGAGGCAGAGGGACATCCAGACGCTGGTGGATGCATCCGATAAAATGACACTTACTGGGGGAGTTGAGGAAGCTTCAGCGCCAAAGTAATTTTGGAGAAATCAATAAAGAAAAAAGAGGGGATTTAATTGGAGGGAGGTGGAATGGGCACCAATCTGAAAACTGTGACCCCGACTGCCATCAGACCCTCTGCTTGGTAAAAGTGTATCCTCTCCCATTGGGTTCGCACCCAATTTATAGGAAACTCAAGCCAAAATTTTAGAAACTCAGTCTCCTCAACCTTATTACTGGAAAAGGACTCCTGGTCCCCCCGCCATTTTCTCACAGGACTCCCGTCAGCACAAAGCCTCCAAAATGGCTGTTTATCTCTGATTCGTGGGCTAACAACATCAACATCAGTGTCACGCTAACCTTGGATGCACCTAGTGTTTCTGTCAAGAGGTTCAGAGATCTCTGTAGGCCTCACGGTGGTTCTTAACTGGGCGATTTTGTCCCCTGGGGACATTTGATGATGTCTGGAGATATTTGGGGTTGTCACCGCTTGAGAAGACCAGCCATGCTGCTCGACATCCTACAGAGCACAAGACAGCCCCCACAACAAGGAATTAGCCAGCCTGAAACCTTGACCTGAACTATACATTTAATTCCTTCATTTGGGGCGCCTGGGTGACTCTGTTGGTTAGGCGTCTGCCTTTGGCTCAGGTCATGAACCCAGGGTCCTGGAATCAAGCCCCATGGTCCTGGAATCAAGCCCCCTGCTCGGCGGGGAGCCTGCTTCTCCCTCTTCTCCCTGTTCATACTCTCTCGCTCGCTATCTCTCTGTCTTTCAAAGAAGTAAATAAAATCTTTTAAAAAATAATAATAATCCCTTCATTTGAGAAGCAGCTATTTCGTACCAAGCACATCAGACATGGAGCGAGATGCTTGGAATGTGAGATAAATAAGTCAAGGTCCTTGATTTCATCAGCTCACACTCTGGGTAGGAGGAAAGACACAGAACCAGAGCATCTGCAAGTGATAGTTAGTGGTTGTGCACAGGGTTGGGAAGGCAGAGGGAAGAGGAAGTGAAGATGGTGTTCCTGGAACGTCCAGGAGGCCTTCCAAGAAGGGGACATCACAAAGGGGATGTAAAGAATGAATAGGAGTTTGACAGCAGGAAAGGGAGGAAAAGTACTCAGGCAGTGGCCCCACATCAGAGGCCCAGCAGTGTAAGAGTAACACAGCACATTCCAGAAACTGTGAAGTGTTCCGTGCAGCTAGAGCATAGCCCGCAGTGAAGGACCAAGGCTGGACCAAGCAGGTGAGGAGGGGCTTGGCCATGGGATCACGTTTGAACTTGAAAACTTAACTCTGTATAGAGGATGTTCTGGAGCAGAGACAAGCGCGAGAGGACATGGGGACAATAATGCAGAGGGAGAAGGTGGCCAAGGGGTTAGGATAGTGAGGGGAAAAGCCGGGAGATTTTAGAACTTAGTGACTGATATTCCGGGGGGGCAGAGGGGGTGTCCTGGATTTAGAAGTTGGGAGAAGAGGGCAAAGGTGATGTGGTTGGTGAGGAGCAGGGTCTGGAGCGGTTTTGCTATGGAAACTTGCATGAGTTTGCTAGGGCCACCATAAGAAAATACCACACGCTGGAAGGCTTAACCTGCAGAAATGTATTTTCTCATTGTTCTGGAAGCTAGAAGTCCAAGATCAAGGTGTCAGGAAGGTTGGTTTCTCCTGAGGCCTCTTTTTCTTGGCCTGCAGACAGACATCTTCCACCTGGGTCCTCCCGTGGCTTCCCTCTGCACAGGCCTGTGTTCTAACCTCCTCTTCTTATAAAAACACTAGTCATATTGGATTAGGGCCCACCCCAGTTACCTCATTTTAATGCAATGGCCTCTTCAAGGCCCTATCTCCAAACACAGCCACATTCTGAGGTACTGAGAGTTAGGACTTCCAAATAAGAGTTTGGGGATGGAAGGTTACCAGTCAGTCCAGAACAGGACAGGAATGGATTCTGTCTCCTTCAGCCCAGGGGCCATCAGCTTCTTACTGGGTAACACACCCACCCGACAGCTGGACCGCAGCAACTTCCCGCAGACCAGGCAGCCAGCTGGTTCTCTAGTCCAGAAGGAAAAAAAAAAAAAAAGCCCATTTATTGAGCAACTACTATGTGATGGGCATGTTATGTGCAGCATGCCGTCTTATCCTCACGGTAACTCTGCAGGTAGCTACCACTATCCCTGTCATACAGTGGGGAGACTGAGGTTGAGACAGCTTCAAACACTTGCCAAGGTTCTCATCACTCATATGAGTCACATTAGCCTGACCACTGCCCAGTCTTCCCCTGCACGTCGATAAGCCTGCCCACCAAGCCCAGTCTCCACCAGAGGACCTGGGACCCGGTTCCTCAGGGAGACGCTTGGCCTCTGTGTTGCCCCGTCTCTTGGCTGGCAGAGCCCAAGCCTCAGGTGTCCCCACTGCACCAGAGATGTGCCCGTGAAAACAACAGGTAGCTCCTGGGACACCAGAGCCTCGGGTCAATATTTACCCAGTAATTCAAGCAGGCAATAAACAGCTTACAGGCAGCCTCCCTCACACACCATGCAGCCCTTGGACTAGGCCCAGCCCGGCAAGTCTGGTCTGGGGCCTCCTCTCCTTGGCCCTGGAAGCAGTGGCTCTCTACCTGGCTATACAGCAAACCTCCCAAGGGAGCTTTGAAAAATCTGAGAGCCCAGGCCATCCCCAGACTGATGAAATCCCAGAGCTTTGGGAGAGAGACTCAGTATTCTTATAAGCCTCCCCAGCGTGCAGGCAAGGCTGGAAAAATGCCGCCATCTGCAATGTGGTAAGGGTTCCTCTTGTCTTTTGTCCCTGAGAGGCGTGACATTCAGCACAGAGACCCTTCCCCTCCACGTTTGCACCTCCAGCTCATACAGATGACACACTGATGTGTGGATGGCCACACCCCACCACGCACATGCATGCACGCGCCTGCACACACCAGGACCACCTGTTGTAAGCCCGTAGGAGAAAGGTCCATCAAACACAAGCTTCTCTGGGGCTTCCCCAAGTGGACGATCATGAATCACAAACCCTGGCTTACCCCACAACACCCCAGCATTGACAATCTCAGCAGATCAGTCTCAGCCCTTGCTGCCAGCAGAGGAAAGGGGCCAGGCCTGCCCCTGAGATGTCAGTTCCAGGATCTGGGAGGGTGATTCCCATGGGCAGCTTGCACAGAACATCACAGTTAGGGGAGGAAAGGGACCTTGACAATGATCCTAGCCCCTCTTTTCTGTGTGGGGAACTGAGGCCCAGAGGTGTGTAGGGATGTGCCTAAGGTCACCCAGAAAAGGGCTGACCATCCCCAGGCACCAGCCTGCAAAATGACACTAACAACCATCACAACAGTGAGCGTCACTGACCGCTCACTCTGGGCTGGTAGCTTTTCTCAGCTGTTAGACGTGTTCACACATTCAACCCTCATGTCCTTGAAGGCAGGGGAGGGGTTTTGCCCAATTTTAGAAAAGAAGAAACTGAAACTTAGGAGTTTTTCCCCCTCTTTTTTTTTTTTAATTACAAAATACACATGACATGAAATTTACCATCTTAACCATTTTTAAGTGTATAGCTCAGAGGCATTAAGTACCTTCACACTGTTGTGCAACCATCACCCCCATCAATCTCCAGAACATTTTTTTAAGAGAAGGCATGGGGGAGGGGCAGAGGAGAGAGAGAGAGAGAGAGAGAGAGAGAATCTCAAGCAGACTCCCTGCTGAGCTCAGAGCCCGACACGGGGCTCGATCTCATAACCCTGAGATCATGACCTGAGCCGAAATCAAGAGTTGGGTGCTTAACTGACTGAGCCACCCAGGGAGCCCCAGAACATTTTCATCTTCCCAAACTGACATTGAACCATAACCCCCCTCACCACCTTCCCCCAGCCCCTGGCAACTACCTTTCTATTCTCTGTCTCCATGAGTCTAACTACTCTTGGTACCTCATCTATGTGGAATCATATAGTATTTGTCTTTTTGGTGCCTGGCTTATTTCACTTAGCATAACTTCCTCAAGGTTCATCCATGCTGTAGCTTGTGTCAGAATGTCCTTCCTTGCAAAGAGTGAATAGTAGAATTCCATTGGACGTATATACCACATTTGTTTATATCATCAACTAACACTTGGGTTTTTTCCATCTTTTGGCCCTTGTGACTAATGTTATGAACACGGTGTACAAGTAGCCATTTGAGTCTCTGTTTTCCATTCTTTGGTGTATATTCCCAGAAATGGAACAAATGGTTACTTTATGTGTAATTTTTTGAGGATCCTCCACCCTGTTCTCCACAGCGGCTTCACCAACTTCCCACCAACAGTGCACAAGGGTTCTGATTTCTCCACATCCTCCCCAACACCGAGTTTCTGTTTTCCTGAAGGCAGCCATCCAGATGGGTGTGAGTGAGGTGGTATCTCAGGTCGTTTTGACTTGCATTTCTCTAATGATTATTGATGTTGAGCATCTTTTCGTGTACTTGTCGACCATCTGTATATCTTCTTTGGAGACATGTGAAACTTAAGACTTTTAAATAACTCACCCAAGGCTACGAACTAGTGGTGGGAGAGTGACGTTCACACCCAAACATCTAACTGTGGGGACTTGCTCTTAACCACTAGCACTGAGATAACACATGGAAAGGTCTTGAACCAGTGCCTTGGATGCATTAGCTCAATAAATGTTACCTATTGCTACCAATAGTATTCCTACTATTATTGCTACCATTAACATTTGCCACTACTATTAAAACCATTAGTATTAGCACTTCTATTAGTACCCTTAATATTAGCACTACTACTGGGGCACCTGGGTGGGAGTCTATTGAGCAACTGACTCTTGGTTTCAGCTCACGTTATGATCTTGGGGTTGTGAGATCGAGCCCTGCGTTGGGCTCCATGCTCAGGGGACAGTCTGCTTGAGAGTCTCTCTCCTTCTGCCCCTCCCACACAAGCTGTCTGTCTTGCTCTCTCAAATAAATAAATCTTTAAAAAATGTTAGCACCATTAATATTGCCATTACTATTTCTACCATTAATATTACTTCTGCTGCTACTACAAGGCTTCTTAAGACTGGAATCAGCCAGTTCTCTCTCACCACAGAGCTGTGACCCCATCACTGTATCCGGGGTATTACTACCATGGTTGGCACTAAAGGAGAAAAGATTGAGGACTATCAGGGCTTTGTGATTCACTCTATTTTAGCATTTCTCAAAAACTAGGCTGTGGACTGCCTGGATCAGAGTTTCCTGGGAATATGGTGCTTTCTTTTTTAAGATATTATTTATGAGAGAGAGAGAGAGAGAGTGCAAGCATGAGGGGCAGAGGGAGAAGCAGACTCCCCGCTGAGCAGAGAGCCTGATGCAGGGCTCCATCCCAGGGCCCCGAGATGATGACCTGAGCTGAAGGCAGACGCTTAACTGACTGAGCCACCCAGGCGTCCCCTGGCTTTAAACTCAGGTTCCAGATCTCCATCTCAGACTTACTAGGCCAGAATCTGGGGGTGGGAGAGCAGATGGACATTTGCAGGACACAGGCCTCAGGGGACTCTCCACTCCATATGACTGAGCATCTTGGCCCACTGATGCTGGGCAGGAGCCTTGCTCATCAGTGAGCCTCAGGTACATATTTTGGTTTTGGTAATAATGATCCCCCTACCAAAAAGACAAAAACAAACAGATTGTGATTTACTTTGTTTTTCCTGCTTTCATGAATTTCTAAATCTCTCTGGTGATCCTGTATTAGTTTTACACTGAAAAATAGACATGTTAAAAAAGCAACCAAAGACTTTGAGGCACGAATAAACTCTTTTTTAACAGCTTTATGGAAGCCTAACCCCTATATAATAAGATGCACCATTTAAGTAAACAATTTGATGAGTTTGTTTCTAAGATTTTATTTATTTATCTGAGGGAGAGAGCGCGTGCGTGCACGCACGAATGAACAAGGGGAGGGGAAGAGAGAGAGGGAGAAGCAGGTTCCCCACTGACTGGAGAGCCCCCTCAGGGCTTGATCCCAGAACCCTGGGATCATGACCTGAGCCAAAGGCAGACGCTTAACCAACCGAGCCACCCAGGCTCCCCTACAATTTGAAGGGTTTTGACACATGTATGAGACCATCCCTAGAGTTGCAAGAAATAACATGTTCATCAGCCCAAAAAGCCTCTGCGTGTCCCTTTGTAGAAGCACCTGTATTCATATCGTATGACTTCCTGCCCTTCCTTTCTGCCCCTGGGCCTTCCACTCTTCCCCAAGGCCTCCAGCATCAGAATGTGCAGATTATAAGGGGGAAAGGGATGTCAGTACCCTTTTCCAGAGAGCATTGCCAGTGAAACAACCCTGGTGACACTGCCAGGCACAACAGACCGGGTCCCAGCAGCTGGCAGTAAAGCAGCAGGCCTAGGGGAACGCAGGCTGCCGCACACAGTGGCGGGGTAACAGGAGACGAAGGGGGGGCTAGATCACCAAACACATTAGCGGGCTCTGGTCTCTGCATCCAGGATGCCCTCCTCTGGCATCATCCAACTTTCAAACTCCTATTCGTCCTTCAGAACCCACCTCTTCTGAAAAGTCTCTCTTGGTCCACATCCCTGCACCCGCCTGGTCTCAGGGATGGTGCCCAATGTCAGGGAGTATCTTTTGCTGAGCTTTAAACAAAACCAAAGGACTTGGGACATCATCCTGGCCACCTCCCAACAACAGGAACCGGGATTTCTGAATCTACCTCCAAAGGCAGGCATCTGTCTCCTTTTGCTTTGATCTTCCAAGGGAGATTCACAAACGGCCATCACGGTGCCTAACAGCCTCCTCACTTTGGTCCAGCTCCTTGGCAACGACAGCCTAACACCTGGCCCCACTCCCCCACCCCAAAACACCTGCCAGGGTCTCCTGGCTGGCCCTGCTCCCACCCAACCCCAACTCTTGAACAGGTTCCCTGGAACCAAGCCTGGAGCCTCTCCAGCCACCCTACACTCACGTCAGCCTCCTATAGGGAGAAGGCAGAGGGGAGGCAGGGAAGCAGGGCTGTGGAGGAGTCAGATCTGTGTTCTGCGTGTTCTCAGAAACAGGACAGAAGTGGTACAGTGCAGCCAGGCTGGACTTCCCGAGTGACACAACCCTACCCGGCTGCACATTCTTCAGCCCAGGCACCTGGGCACAACCGCCGTGATAGCCATCGGTCATGCCAGCAGCTGAGTTTTGCGGAGCACTTCCCGCATACCAAACACTTTTGTTCACTGTATCTCACTGACTCCTTGCAACAACCCCATAAGGTAGACCATTATGCTTCACAGAAGTTAGCCCCTCTTTCTCTTCTGTGAATTCTACGCTTCACAGAAGAGAAAGAGGGGCTAACTTGCCCAGTGGCCCAGCTAAAGTGGGGCAGAATCAGGATTCCTGTGCCACTTGAGACCTGACTTCCTCATTCCAACGCTATGGTGCCTCGCTCACCTCGAAACCCAGAACCAACATGTAACGTGCAGGATCAGGGTCTTTCTGCACACGTGGCAGTTGAGTTCTCCATCCGGGGCTTCGGCCTCCACCCCTGGGAACCGATCCCCAAGACTTCGGGACAGAGCCCATCTCCTGTGCTGTCCAGAGCATGGGAGCTGTCCTGGCCCCGTCACCCATGCACCTGCCCTGCTGCTATGGTCCCTGGGCCTTACTCATCAGGGAAGCAGCCCCACAGTCAGGGTCAATGAGGAGGCTCGTTGCTTGTGTCTGAGCCTCATTCCACACCTACATCACCTCCTTTCCTTCTCAGGAGACAACTGACGGGGGCTTCTCAGAAGAGAAAGGCGAGCAGCGCCTGCCACATCCCCAACCCCAGCCCTCAGGAAGCGTGGCAGCCAGACACAGAGCTGCCGGCCTGCCGTGCATGGAAAGATGAGAGGAATTTTGAGTTTCCGGGCAATCTGACAAGGAGGAAATAAAGAGTCTGGGCAGGAGGAAAGGTGAGAGCAGGAGGAGGGTCTGGGGAGAGCGGGTACAACATGGCCGTTGGTGCTAAATTCTCTTGAAGGAAAATTCTCTTGTGAGGGAGCCACAGAACCCCAGGACAATACTGCCCAATGTCACATTTAAGTGTGTCTGCCAGGCTGTCCTGAGAGATGAACATCCATCCCCTCCCTGGCACTCAGGCCTTCGGGAAAAGTCAGCCTCACACAAAAGGGATATTTCTCTGCTGCTTGGGGCCTGAAGGAAGAGGAACGGCATCCAGCAGGAGACAGTAAAAGAGGGTGGCAGACCAGGAACCTGAGAGCAGCAACACAGAAGGTGGGCAGGTGGGTGGGATGATACAGGGTTTCGAGGGACACCAGAGAGAATCTAGACTGATCGATGGCAGCGTCAGCCCCGGGGCTCTGCCCACATCCTCTCCCATCCCCCAGAAATCCTACTGAGGATTGTGCTGGTGAACTCCTCCCAGGACTGGAGCCAGGGGATGAGCCACACACCAAAAGCCTAGAGGACATGTGTCCTAAGGACCATGGTAAGGAAGATGGCTTACAAACCCCATTCTACAGACGAGGGAACTGAGGCTTCTGCCCCCTTGCTCCCTCCACTCAACCACAAAACCCACCCTTTACTTCTCTAAAACAAAGGAGTTGAACTTTGGGTCCTTCCGCACCCTGCCCCTCACAAACCCCACTGCCTTGTTCCCTGCCTGTGTCCACCTGCACCTTCTCTAGGGAGATGACCCTCCATCAGCCATTCCTTAAGAACAGAGGCCACACATCCCTCCCAACCACCTGAGTAAATTCTGCACCAATCCACGGCCTCAGCTCTATTCTTTTTAAATTAACTGTGGTAAAATACATACATAAGATAAAACCTACCCTCTGAACCCCTTGTAAGTATACAGTTCAGTAGCATTCACTGTTGTGCAACCATCACTAGCATCCATCTCCAGACCTCTTTTTGTCTTTCTGAACTGAAATTCTAAATCCATTAAACAACCACCTCTCACTCGCTCCTCCCCGCAGCCCCTGGCATCCACCATTCTATTTTTTAAATTCCATGAACTTGACCATTCTAGATACTTCATGTGAGTGGAATCATACGCTATTTGTCTTTTCGTGGCTGGCTTACTTCACTCAGCTTCACGTCCTCGAGGTTCATCCATGTCGGAGCCTATGTCAGAACGTCCTTCCTCTTTAAGGCTGACTAATAAGCCATTGTATGGCCAGACCACGTTTCGTTTATCCACTCATCCACTGATGGACGCATGGGTTGCTTCCACCTTTTGGCAATTGTGAATAACGCTGCTCTGAACATGGGTGCATGAATAATTTTCAATTTTTTTAAGATTTTATTTATTTGATGGAGAGAGACACAGTGAGAGAGGGAACACAAGTGGGGGAGAGGGAGAAGAAGGGTCCCCGCTGAGCAGGGAGCCCGATGCAGGGCTTGATCCCAGGACCCTGGGATCATGACCTGAGCCGAAGGCAGACGCTTAACCGACTGAGGCACCCAAATTTTCAGGTTTTTTTGGATATATGCCCCAAAGTGGAATTTCTGGATCAAATAGCAATTCGGTGCTTAACTGTTTTTGAGGAACTTTCCACAGTGGCTGCCCAATTTTACATTCCCACCAATAATGCACAAGAGCCCAAATTTTTCCATGTCCTCTCATTATTTTCTGTTCCCTCAGCTTTTTTTTTTTACCTTAGTATCACTCCCCATCTCTCGCTACTTATGCTGGTGAAAAGTTGGAAAGTTCAGCCTTCCGATGTATTTTTCTGCTGGACTCCCAATTTCTGTATGGTTCCTAGTGCTCAGATGTTTTACATCATATAAAACAAAATCCAGATGACTTAATACTTCCCGCTTCATCTTGTTTGGCTTCTGGCCTGGAGCCGGTTGGAGGTCACTTTGACCTGACTGCAGGAGGGCCAGGCACCTGTCCTGATGGCCACCAAACCCTGGGCCTCAGCAGCTAATGGCTGGCTATGAGTCGAGGACTATTAAAAGGTCTTCACCTCGACTGCTGATAGGCTAAAAAATAAACCCGCTGCTCATTGGTGGAACGTGGGATTTTCACAGAGATATTCATGAACCCAATCAGAAAAAGACATCCCGAAGAAGCCTCACACATAGAAAGGCCACCCCTGTGAAAATCCGGATTTTACAGTCAAAGGACCTGTAGAAGACATCCTGTGCTCGCCCTCCCTCCAAAACTCCATGGCAGAAAGACATCTGCCCTCTTCTTAAAAATCTCAAGGGAAAGGAAGGAGTTTTCTGTGTAGTTCTTAAATTATACTGCTATGATCTGCCTGTTTGTATTCCCTCAAAATTCATATGTGGAAATCCTAACCCCCAAAGTGATGGTATGCAGAGGTGGGGCCTTTGGGAAGTGATAAGCAGGTTTAGTACCCTTATAAAAGAGACCCCACAGAGCTCCCTCACCCCGTCAACCATATGAAGACAAAACAAGAAGACAGCTGTCTATGAGAAAGTGGGTCTTCACCAGGGAGCGAACTTGCTGGCGCCATGATCTTGGACTTCCCAGCCCCCAGAACTGAGAGAAAGAAACGCCTGTTGTTTAAGACACTCAGTCTATGGTATTCTGTTACATCAGCTTGAACCCCCTCAGACATACACCATTAAAAAGCAAGGGAGGTGGCCAAGGAAGGTAAGTAGCATGGGTTCAGCAGCTCCTCTGTGCAAGCACCTCGCTCTGTGTTTTATATACTCTATATTACAGAACTCTCCAAATCCTGAGGGATATATAATCCCGAGACCATTTTGGAGATTAGGAAGCTAAGGCTTACAGGGCGTTAGCTTGTTGCCCACTAATGATGGAGATGCAAACCTAGACATGTCAGACTCCAAAAACCATGCTTCCAAACGGCCATCTGCTTCTCACCAGCACCATCTACTTCCATTTCTCCATGTCTTTGCTGTGAGGGAGGATGGGACAGGGGTGAGGGGGTGCTGTGGCTTCAGACCCTGGGCCTCTACTCTGCAGGTTCAGGGCTGGACTTCCATCTTTCTCCCAGAGGTGAGCAGGCTCCAGAGGTTTGCCCCCCACGCAGAGGAGACTGACTTGGAAACAGGGTAGGGTTTATCCATGTGTTATGCCCAGATGGTGAAGGACTGCCTAATTCCCCATCAGCCACCATCCACTGACTCAGAGAACCAAATCAAGGTCAGATCCAGAATTATACAAAGGAAGTCCATGCCGAGTGCTTTTCAGATTTTTAAGTGCATTTAAAAATGTAAGCAGGGCGCCTAGGTGGCTCCATCGGTTAAGCGTCTGCCTTGGGGCTCAGGTCATGATCTCGGGGTCCTGGCAGGGAACCTTTGCTTCTCTCTCTCCCTCTGCCCCTGCTTGTGCACTCTCTTTCTTGCTATCTCTCTCTCTCTGTGTCAAATAAATAAAATATTAAAAAAATAAATTAAAATGTAAGCTCTACATAAGACGTACTATCTTAACTATTTTTAAGTGTATTATTCAACTACATTAAGTACATTCGCATTGTCATGCAACCCTCAGCACCATCCATCTCTAGAACTTTTTCGTCTTCCCAAACTGAAAACTCTGTCCCCAATAAACACGAACTCCCCGCCCCCATTCTACTTCCTGTCTCTGTGGATTTGACTGCCCCAGGAACCTCATGTAAGTGGATTCATATAGCTTTTGTCCTTTTATGGTTGGCTTATTTCACTCAGCATGACATCTTCAAGGTGGAAGGTGCGGATTATAAGATACTCGGCACAACATGTCGAGGCCTGGTAAGTCACCCCTCTCTGCTGAGGAACCCAACACCAACTGGCCTGTACTAGAAAACTGCTAACAAACCCACGATAGCCTCTCTTCCCATGGACCGCATGTTAGGGGGACATCCTCTTCTCCATTTCTATGCTTCCAGATCTTGCTGAAGTCCCCAAATGTCCAGATAACTTCTCACTAGCTTGTATTTTTTTGGCGGGGGGGATGCTTCCCTATCACAGTTGCACAGGCCTTCTTCTCGTCAGGGTTCAACACATCCCCAAACTCCCCAGGGGTGGTGCCCCCAGGGAAGGCATCCAGAATCGGCAACCGCCATGCGGGGCTAGGGACTCTTGGTCACTTCTGCCATACAGCTGGGCACCTGCTGGCCCTGAGTCTTCTGCTCCCTGGTCCTCTCCACTCAACTACAACCCCCAAACCAAAGCTTCTCCAAAATAAAGATGACCTCTGGGTCCCTCCCACCCTGCTTCATCCCAGCTACTCCGCCGCCCTGCTCCCTGCCCACGCCCACCTGCACCGACCTGCCATTTGTCCCCTCACTGCTCCAGTCATTCCTTGTAGATTGAAGCCACCTGTCCCTCCCAACTACGTCCTGGCTGCCCCAGGCTGCCCAGGGCAGCTTCACCCTGAGTTCCTGGGAACACACGCGGCCATGAAATTGCATCATGCACACCTTTAGACTGCAAGTGCCACATGGGCAAGGACTCTGCTATTTGTCTTGGCTACACCTTTTTCTTTAGTTCCCTGCTGCCCTCATTTACGGCCCCATAAAACTACAGGATTAGAAAAAAATAACCAATCAGCCGTTGGCGCTCCCTTTCAGGAAAGAGGTTGGGAGGGGTCCTACTTTCCAAGTTCAGAAGTGAAAATATCACCTTTTACCTGAATAAAGAGAGGAACCCAAGAGGCCTTGCAGAGCTCAACAGCTCCCCTCCGAGCCCTTCTTGTCTCCTTGCAAAAGGAGTGACGTCTTCTGGACTCTTCTCCATCTCCCACCTCCTATCTCATCTCCCACCTTCTCACTCCCAGCTGCCCGATTACTCGTAAGTGTCCAAAGCCGCCCCCAGTCCTCACCATAAGCCCTCCCCACCACCCATTTTCCCTCCTGGATCCCAACCTCTCCCTCCACCAAGGCCCTTTTCCTGCTTCCCCAACAAACACCCTCCATGGCACCTCTCTCATCTTGTCTGTGACAGAGAAACTAAACGCCCTTCCCCAGAAGCATCCTCCCACCTCCTCAGCACCGTGCGTCACCACGCACCACCTGCCCCTGCTCGCTCCAGGAGGAGACCCCACTGGCAGAAGGGCAGGGCCAGCCCCTGGCACGCAGAGAGCCCTTCCAACCTCTCACCCACCATCAGTCACCCTAGCCAACCCTTGGAAAGGCCCAGCTGACAAAACCCTTATCGCTTCTCTCCCTGGTGGGAGCATTCCAGAACCGGCTTCTCACCTTCACATTTTAGAAACCACCTGTCTTTTCATCTTCCTCTCAGGCCTTTTAAAAAGTGAGAGAACCCCATTTTCATAAACATTCTGTCCCACTGCTGGAGGTATCTTTTATTCCTCACTCCTTCTCCACTCATATCCAACCTATTTTCTTTTTTTTTTTAAGATTTTATTTATTTATTTGAGAGGGAGAGAATGAGAGATAGAGAGCACGAGAGGGAAGAGGGTCAGAGGGAGAAGCAGACTCCCTGCTGAGCAGGGAGCCTGATGCGGGACTCGATCCCAGGGCTCCAGGATCATGACCTGAGCGGAAGGCAGTCGCTTAACAAACTGAGCCACCCAGGTGCCCCCAACCTATTTTCCTGACAAAAACTCATAGTAGACCAGGTCTCTTGCAGAGTACTTCTCCTGGGTTCCAAGCTACTTCCGTCACTGGGGACCTGGTCTTCTCTGGTCGGGGCTGGGACACCAACCACCCAATGGCTCTCCCCAGCCCTCTGTCACTGCTGCCAAACAACCTCAGCGAGCCAACACAAGAAGCCTCTATGGCCCCCTTCCCCTAAAACCCTAAATGATTCCTTATCTTTTCTAGAATAAAGCACTGGAAGCCAGCCTCCCCTTCCAGAATCACCTCCCACAACCTCAGTGCACCTTATACTACAACTGAATAGATACACACACACATAGAATGTGCATGGTTTTAGTTTTGAAAGAAGGCAGCTTTTCTTCTATGGCTGAGGATGGCAGGAATGATCCAGAAAGAGAGAAAGAATGAGTGAGTCAAAGGAGAGAGGGGAGGTTTGTAGGAGCCACTCCTTGACCATCTGGAAGGAATGGGGTCCAGTCCACAGGAGAGGAGAGAGTGGCCTTCCAGAAGAGCAAGGGCAGTGTGGCCACGTGCAGAGGGGAAGGAGGGTCACAGACAGGCGCTGAGAGAGGTAGGTGTGTGGATGTTGGGGTAGAAGCACATGGATGGCTTCCATTTTCTCGAAGAGGTAAGAAGAAGCTGAGAAGAGAGGAAGGGGAGGAAGTGTGGAGGTCTGAAGAGAGAGAGGAATGAAATATAGGATGACATCAACTATGAAAATACACACCTACTTATGCAGCTCCGTCTGTCTGTCTATCTAACTGTCTTTCTGCATACCCACCCACTTCTCCCTCTACCAAACCTGGAGAGAAATACATCAGAAGGTAATGTGAGGCGACATCTCAACAGAGGTTTTACCACTGGCTCCTGTTTTCTTCCTTGTATGTTTATATTTTCCACAATTTGTCCAGTGAGTGTGAATTAATTTCATAGTTAAAATAGAATTTTTCATAGTAAAAAGAAAATGAATTACAGGCTGGTACCTGAAGTTGAACAAAATAGTCAGAGAGTTCTCAAACCAGAGTCAGCCTTAAAAGGAAAAGGCAGATTCTGGCCCAAATATGAACAGAGGGGTCTGTCTCCTCTCTGGCGAAGGAACAAAGTAGCTACGAGCTTTCCCTTTCTCTCTCTGTCTCTCATCACACACACACATGCACACGCACACACACATACCCCAGGAGCTATAGGGCCAGGGAGAGCACAGGGCTATGATGCTCTGTTCTCCTCCACTGTGTGGGGCCCCATGTTCATGAAAATCCCTGTGTCCCTGGCTCTCCAAAACCAGTCCACATCTCAGAGTCCTTCCATTGGACACCATAAGGACCCTGAAGTTATCCACAAGTGTGGTCTCTATGCTGTGTGTCTCTCAGGAAAGCAAGGGGTCACAAAATCCAGAAAATTGTGGCTTTGGTCCGAAAGATGACAGCATAGTTGAAATAAGGCTGAGCTGGCTGAGCAGAGAGTAAATAAACACGGAGAGTGAATCTTAAATTTTGCCTGTGGCTTCGGAGAGAGGACAGTCTTGGATTGTCACCATCTGGTCCCTCCAAGTACACTACATAAATGTCAAGGAGACACATGACAGAATGCTTCTCTCTCCAAGCTGGGTCAATGTTCTGAGCCCTGATTGCCTTACCAGGACCAAAAAGAATGGCTTTAAACTAAGAAAGGATGGTGCTAAAGGCACAGGCAACAAAAGAGAAAAAGAAATTGGACTATATCAAACTTTAAAACTTCTGTGCATCCAAGGACACAATCCACAGACTGAAAAGGGAACCTACAGAGTGGAAGAAATATTTGCAAATCTTCTAACTCATAAGAGGCTAATATCCGGAATATCTATAGAATTTCGACAATTAGGAGCGCCTGGCTGGCTGAGTCAGCAGTAGAGCTTGCGACTCTTGACCTCAGGGTAGTGAGTTCGAGCCCCATACTGGGTGTAGAGCTTACTTAAAAATAAAATCTTAAAAAAAAAAAAAGAATTTCTACAACTTAATAATAACAGAAAAAAACAACCCCATTAAAAACTGAGCAGAGGACTTGAATGGACATTTGTCTAAAGAAGACGTAAGAAAGGCCAATAAGAACCTGAAAAGATGCTCTGTATCACTATTAGGGAAATGCAAATCAAAACTAAGAAGAGGAACCATATTTAGACTAAGTAGCTGGAAGGGAGATGCAAACTGGCAGTCTAGTTCTGAAGCGATTTTCCCAGGAAGAGAGAGGCATCTGTGTCACTGGGTCATCTGAAGCATGAGATTGGACACCCTTCTTTGGAGGAAAGGTGGAGATGCTGTTCTAGTTCTCATAGGATGCTCATGGGGTGACTCTGGACTGCCCCAGGGTTTTCACTGTGATAAGTTCATTACTTGTATCCAAAAAACCAAGCGTGCCTATAAGCCAGAAGAGAGGCAAACTAAAGTTGGATCCATGGAAAAAGCTCAAGGCGGATTAGTATTCCCCTGTGTGAGCTCTGGGGCCACGCACCTTGAGCCCGAGCAATGCATGCACGGGTTGCTGCCTTCCTGCACCTCGGGACACCAGGCACCATGGAGCGCACTCTTAAAAGACCAATTCTGGAGCCCAGAGAGGGAGAGGGGGCCTTGTTCAAGGCCTCCCAGCAGGTCAGACGCAGAGCTTCACGCAGGTCTCTGACTCCACCATGCTGTGTCCGCTCACCACCCCCAGCTATTGCCTGACACCAAGCCTGAGAGGCCACCAGCTTTTTCCAGAAGGGCCCCAACATCTCAGCAACTTCGTCTTGCCTAATGCAAGTCGTTCTCCCCACTTTGACCCTCTTCCCCTGTCTTGTCTGTCCTGGATCCCTATGTCTTTATTACCCAAACTCAGACTTCCTGCCCTGCCCGAGGCTCCCCAACTCATCATTGTTTCAGGCACTCTCATTTCCGGATGCGATGGTGGCCGTGTTGTCCCACCGCCTCGTCCTCCGAGCTGTGCTCTTTCCCACCACTGCCCTCAAACGCCACAGAACAAGTCTCCAGATCTTCTCCCATCAAGTGAGATGGTACCTGTTCTTTTCCCCTGGGGTAGTCTAAACACGCATCTTAAGAAAAAGACATTTATGGCCAGGACAATTGGAGATAAGGAAAAGATCATGTGTCTGCCTGAACGGCTCAAGCTGAGCCTTGGCTGCAGCGTTGTCAGAGTGATTTTAGCACAGACCCTGTTAGACATTAGGCTCTTAGAAAACTCTAGATAAGGCCCTCATTTTTATAAGGCTCAGAGGAGAAGGGAGACGGGGAGTTGCATGATAGTCGCCACCGTAGATAAGGAGAATATATATTTTGTTTAACCAAACCTGTCCTTTGGCTGGAAACTCCAATGGAGTAGTATCCATCAAATCCTTTTCTGATTTACACAAATACCTGATTCCCCCGATAAGAAAAAGTGTAAGTCAACACTGCTCTGTTGTAATTGGGTGTTACCTGCCCAGATACCAGACTTTTTATCTACAGATCCTTTTGCAGGCTCCCTTCAGCTTTATCAGCCTCGTAGGTGTGACCAAATTGTCGTGTGTGTGTGTGTGTGTGTGTGTGTGTGTTGGTTCCAAGGGTCTCTTCATGAATATGTCCCAAAGAAATGCCACAGAAAAAGAGTGACTGGGAATCTAAAGAGGAGAAAAAAGGGAGATGACAGGAGCATGATGGATCTATTTAATAATCATACCTAAGCCGCCTTGTATTGTCTGCTCTTCGGAGATCTCGTCTGCTATCCATCACCCATAACACGGAGAAGCCGAATCCCGGGGCTGACCTGATAAGAGGCCAATGCTGTGGTAAATCATCCCACACCTCCGGACTCAGTTTCTCCATCTACGAAAGTGAAAATTATATCTACCACCAAGTATCTATCATGAGGATAGATGAGCTGCGTTACGCCAAGCAATCTTACAACAGAAAAGCTGGTGGATTAAATAAAGATTTACAAAGAATTATGTCCAAAGGATCATTATTTATGATGTGCTTCATGAAGGTAATAGATGACACCTGGAAGGGACCCCAGAGAAAACCTACTTCCAGTGCCTCATTTTCCAGATGAAAAAAAGGAACACCTCCCCCCACCTTCCTCCACTGGTCAAGGAAGACCAGTTGGTGATGCAAGTCACTGGTAACTCAAAGTCCATCCTTCTAGTGACCCTTAGAATTTATAGCAATGTAGAGAAACAGCTGTGATAAAGTTTTGAGCAACGTAGCAGAATACAAAGTAGCATACATTTTACAACTATAGCTATGTCGTGTGTGCGTGGGAAATGCAGTGTTTCAAAATGAATGAAAATAATTGTGTTTGGGAGTGGCTTTTAGTTTAGAATTTGGTCTCTAATCTTACCGCTTTGTTATGACCTATCAAAAAATCATTACAATCTCTTTGTAAAAAGATTTTTTTTTGCATGCAATACAAACGTGTATGAAGTATAAAAAGTAAAAGTGCCTACCCCACCCTCAGTCCCTAATCTCTTAATCCCATTCTCCCAGGTTCGTTAGATTTAAATTTGCAGTGTCTTTCCAGACCTTTCTTAGATAGAAACCTGAGTCTCAATGTTTATATTTAAGGGTTTTGGCTTTTTTGTTTTTTTGTTTTTAATGAAAAGGGCATGAGGTGGTGACTCTCAAGTGTCACACTATTTAACTAAACTGGGAGCAAATCATCCTGTAACAATAAGCTGTCAAAGGGGAGAAGATACACTCTCCACCAAGGGACCAGGTAAAGGTGACTTGAGGAGCAGGGCAAGAAAAGAGTTCATTCACCTTCCTAAGAAGAGACTTTACTCCCAGAAAAACACCAACTCAGCATGGCTCCTCCTGGCCCAGCTCCTTCCCTTTTAGCCTGAAAGCACCAAGTGTGTTAGTCTGTGGACTCAACACCCATTGGCTTAGTCACAGGCCAGCTTGGTAGAGGAAGGCTCTGAGACATCAGTGGATCAGTGTGCATGAGTGACTTGAGAAAAACAAATCATAAAACAGGAATTATGGTAATAGTAAGTGGAGCAGACAGGGATTATGTCCAACATATTATGTTATGTACTTGGATAATATTCCTGAGAAATCCACCATCCTTCATGACCCGATTCATATGCCACTTTCATTAAATATTCATTTATTCTTAACTCTGGGTTGCCATAATGTACTAATCCCAATTTTGGAACAGGGGACTTTCATAATGCAGTGCCCTAAGTACCCTCCAACTATAAGGAAACCCCCATTTACATGCCATCCTCCCCATCAAACACATGCCCCCATCTACTGACCCCAAAACACTAGTAGTGGGCTCTTCACATATAGAGTTGCCAGATTTAGCAAATAAAAGCATAGGATACCCAGTTAAATTGGAATTTCAGACAAACAATCATATTTTAGTCTAAGTATGTCCCATATCGGGACTCCTGGGTGGCTCAGTCATTAAGCGTCTGCCTTTGGCTCAGGTCATGGTCCCAGGGTCCTGGGATCAAGCACTGCATCAGGCTCCCTGCTCAGCAGGAAGCCTGCTTCTCCCTCTCCCACTCCCCCTGCTTGTGTTCCCTCTCTCGCTGTCTCTCAGTCAAATAAATAAATAAAATCTTAAAAAAAAAAAGTATGTCCCATACGTCCTGAATTTTACCTGGCAACTCTATCCAAATGCTATACTCTCTACCAGCCAGATGATTTGATAATTTTATCTGATAATTTTATTTGTTCAAAAAGCACAGTCTAGGGGCACCTGGGTGGTTCAGTTAGTTAAGTGTCCAACTCTTGGTTTCGGCTCAGGTCATGATCACAGGGTCGTGAGATCAAGCTCCCACCTTGGTCTCTGCCAGGTAATTAAAACTCTGTATGGCAATTTTTATTTCTTTTTTCTGTGCGATGTCTATTCATATCCTTCATCTAATTGTGTATTGAAGCCTTGTCTTGTTCTTACTGATTTGTAGGATCTTTTTATATATCTGTCATGCATAGAATGGTCTTTCCTACCCTGAGATTATATAAAGGTTCAGTGTATTTTTTCTACAACTTTTGTGGTTTTATTTTCTTATGTATTCGATCCAAATAAATTTATATATACAGTGTGAGATAACATTTGTCATCAAATGTTTACATCTGAATGGTTAGCAGTTGCCCAAACACTTGTATTGAATAATCTATTCTTTCTGAAATGCCACTTTTAGAATGTAGCAAACTCCTATATGTATTTCTAGACTACCTATTTCCGTTCCATTGATCTTTCTGCATATTATTACATCAATGCCTCATTGCTATCGTTACAGCTTTATAATACATTTTAACATTTAGTGGTCAAGTCCCTTATGATTACTCTTCTTTCATGGCTATTTTTATCCTTTTATTGTTTCAAATAAATGTTTAGATAAATTTGTGAAGTTCTAAAATATTCATATATCTTTCAATATTGAGTTTTCTCATCTAAGAGAACAGTATGTTTCTCCATTTAGTCCCCCTCTTCCTTCTCCTTCAATAAAGTTGAACATTTTTTGTGAAGTCCCCCATTTTGCATTGTCAATGAAAATCACATAGGAAGCCTGGTCTCACAACCCCACCCCGTAGCAACACAGCTACCACACTCTCAACTGGAATGGTGTCAGAGAAGCGTAATGGAGTTAGAAATTTTACCACCACACATTGATAAGGAGACCACCCTTTTTCTTGCATAAGTGGAAACCCCACAGAGTAACAACACACCTCTGATGATCTCAGACAAGGTGGCATCAATAGAGGCATAGTGGGGACCCCGAATTTCCAGCAGTGTCAGAAACCTACTCTAACAGAAGATTTAAATAAGATCCAGGGTGCCTGGGTGGCTCAGTTGGGTAAGCAACTGCCTTCGGCTCAGGTCATGATCCTGGAGTCCCGGGATCGAGTCCCGCATCGGGCTCCCTGCTCAGTGAGGAGCCTGCTTCTCCCTCTGACCCTCTTCCCTCTCGTGCTCTCTATCTCTCATTCTCTCTCTCTCTCTCAAATAAATAAATAAAATCTTTAAAAAAAATAAATAAAGATAAATAAATAAGATCCAGTCCTGTAATGTAATAAGCAAAATGTCCACATTTCAATTGAAAATCATTCCTTATACAGAGAACCAGGGAAAAATTCATCTTGATAAGGAAAGACAATCAACCAAGATGACACACGTTAGAATGATCTGATAAAGATTTTATAGCAGGCGTAATAGAAATGCTTCAATAAACAATTACAAACACACTTGAAACAAATGAATAAGCAGAAACTTTTAGCAAATAAGAGCAGGTAAAGAAGAACCAAATGGAAATTTTAGAACTAAAAAATACAGTAACCAAAATTAAAAATTCATTGGATGGATTCAGCAGCAGAATGGAAGGGACTAAAGTAAGAATCAGTGAACTTGAAAATAGAACAGTAGGGGTGCTTGGCTGGCTCGGTCAATGGAGCATGCAACTCTTGATCTCAGGGTTGTGGGTTCGAACCCCGTGTTGGATGTAGAGGGTACTTAAAAATAAAACCTTAAAAAAAAAGAAAATAGGACAGTAGAAATTATTACCCAATCTGAACAATAGAGAGAAAATAGACTTAAAAAAAATGAAGAGAACCTCAGAGATGATGGGACAAGAACAAAAAAATAACATCCATGTCACTGGAGTCCCAGGAAGAGAGGAGAAGAACAAGCCTAAAAAGGTATTTAAAAAAAAAAAGACTGAAAATTTCCAAATTTGGTAAAAGACATAAACTTAGAGATTCAAAAAACTGCATGACCCTCAAAACAAGATAAATTTCAAGAAATTCGTGTCAAAACTCATAGTCAAACTTTGGAAAAATAAAGACAAAGAACAGTCTTGAAAGCAGTGAGAGAAAAATAACACCTTACTTGTGGGGAAAAACAATTGGAATGACAGCATATTTCTCAGCAGAAACCACAGGGGCCAGAAGAAAGTGGCATAATATTTTCGAAATGCTAAGAGAAAAATATGGTTAACTCAGAATTCTATATTCAGCAAAAATATCCATCAGAATTGAAGGCAAATCAAAGCATTCTCAAATGAAGGAAAACTAATAGAATTTTTTGCCCAAGACTTACATTGAAAGAATGACTAAAGGAAGTCCCCTAAACAGGAGGGAAAAAAAAAAAAAAAAAACAGAAGAAAAAATCTTGGAACATCAGGAAGGGAGAAAGAACAACACAAATAGGGGTAAATACAATAGATTTTCCTTATCTTTGAATGTTTAGAATTATATTTGGCAGTTGAAGCAACAATTATAACATTGATATGGTTGGTTCTCAATGCATGTAGAGGAAATACTTAAGACAATTATACTATAAATGGGAGACAGTAAAGGAACATAAAGGGAAGTAAGGTTTCTACATTTCAGTCAAACTGGTAAAATGTTGATACCAGTAGATAGTGATAAGTTATGTACATATAATGCAATACTTATGCACCTACTGAAAAAAATTGTACAAAGAGACCCATTTAAAAACATGGTAAGAACACCATCAACCAACAGGATATAATCAACATTTATACAACATTTTACCCAACAACAGCAAAATACACATTTTTTCAAATGTCCATGGAACTGATATAGACCAAATACTGGCTCATAAGACAAACTTCAACAAATTTAAAAGAATTGAAATCATACAGAATGTGTTCCATGACCACAACGAAATAAAAACAAGAAATCAATAGTGGAAAAATAACTGGAAAATCTGTATATACTTGGAAACTAAGCAATACACTCCTAAATAATTCATGGTTCAAAGAGGAAGTTTCAAGGATGATCATAAAATATATAAAACTGAATGAAAATACAACATAAAAAATTTGAAGGATGAAAATACTAATTTAAAGAGATGCATGCTATCCCATGTTCATTGCAGCATTATTTATAATAGCCAAAACATGGAAACAACCTGTGTCTCCCAACAGAAGAACGGATAAAGAAGGTATGGTATATACACAATGGAATATTACTCAGCCATAAAATAGAATGAAATCTTACTATTTATAACAACATGGATGGAACTTGAGGGCATTATTTTAAGTGAAATAAGTCAGACAAAGAAAGATAAATGCCATATAATCTCACTTACATGTTTGTTTGTTTTTTTAATGAACTCATAGATACAGAGAACAGATTGGTGGTTGCCAGAGGTGGGGGGTGAGGGGTGGGCAAAATGAGTGAAGAAAATCAAAAGGTACAAATTTTTAGTTATAAGAGAAGTAAGTCATGGATGTAATGTACAGCATGGCGACTATCATTAATAATACTGTATTGCATATTTGAAAGTTGCTAAGGGAGTAAATCTTAAAAGTTGTCATCACAAGAAAAAAATTGTAGCTATGTATGGTGATGGATGCTAACTAGGCTTATTTATGGTGATCACTTCACAATCTATACAGATATCAAGTCCTTACATTGTTCATCTGAAACTAATATTTTACCTCAATTATATCTCAATATTTTTAAAAAGCACTGAGAGGGAGGCAAACTATAAGAGACGTTGAATTCTAGGAAACAAACTGAGGGTTGCTGGAGGGGAGGTGGGTGGAGGGTGGGGTAACTGGATGATAAGCATTAAGAAGGGCACTTGATGTCATGAGCACTGGGTGTTATATGCAACTGATGAATCTCTAAATTCTACCTCTGAAACTAATAAAAAAAAAAAGAGTACACTTATCTCGATGAGCACTGAGTAATATATAGAATTGTGAATCATTATATTGTTCACCTTAAACTAATGTAACACTGTATGCTAATTTTAATTCAATTTAGAAAAACATTTAAAAAAGAAAAAAGGCACTGTGGTAAAATAAAATAAAATCACAAGGTTAGCTGTAGAATATAGGAGAAATAACTAGTCTCAGAGACAGAGGTTTCTCTGCCACTGACTAGTTGTGTGCCTTGAACATGTAATCTTGCTTTGACTTAGTTTTCCAATCTGTAAAGGAGAATATAACGTTTTTAAGAAAAATTTTGAGGGGCATAGCTAAAGCAGTGCTAAGAAAGAAATTTATAACACTACGCGTTTGTATTTGAAAAGAGAAAAAGTTCTCAAATAAATAATCTAAGCTCCCTCCTCAAGAAGCTAGAAGACTCAGAGTGAAATAAATGCAAAGCAAGTCGAAGGAAGGAAATTATGAAGGCAAAAATAGATATCAACGGAATTTGAAAACAAAAAAAATAATAGAGAAAAAATCAATGGAATAAAAAGCTGGTTCTTTGAAAAGATTAGTAAAATTGACAAAACTCTAGCAAAATTTTAAATTTTAAAAGGAGGTGAAGAAACAAATTGCCAAGATCAGAAATGAAACAAGGAATATTATTTCAGCCCTACAGATATCATAAGACAAAAAGTGAATACTATAATCCATTCTACACACACAAGTTTGACGAGTTAGATGAAATGGACCAATTCCCCAAAAAACAAACTACCACAACTTACTTAATATAAAATAAATCATTTGAATAGCCCTCTAACTCTTAAGAACATTGCATTTGTAATTTAAATACCCAAAAAGGAAATATGCAGGCCCAGATTATTTTATTGGATAATTCTACCAAATACTATCAATATGAAGAAATAACACCAATTCTACACAATCTACACAATCTCTTCCTAAAAATAAAAACGAAGGAAATATTGTAAGGCTAGTATTGCCCTGATACCAAAACAACTCTAAGAAACAAAAAGAACATTACAGACCACTATCCTTCATTTATATAAATGCAAAACCCTTAACAAAATATTAGTAAATAGAATACAGCAATATATAAAAAGAATTACACATCATGACCAGTGAGATTTATTCCAAGGATGCACAATTGGTTCAATATTTGAAAATCAATCAATGTAATCCACCACATTAATAAGCACAAAAAGATAAATAATATGATCATATCAATTGGTACAGAAAAAAGCTTTTGACAACATTTGATACCCATTCACAAAGAAAACTCTGAAAACTGAGAGTAGAGGAGAATTTCCTCAATTTGATAAAGATCATTTACAAAAGACCTATAGCTAACATTATACTTATGGTGAAAGACTGAATGCTTTCTCCTTAAGACTGAGAATAAGACAAGGATATCCACTCTCACCACTTCTGTTCAACGTAGTACCAGAAGGGCTAGCCAGAACAATAAGGCAAACAAAGAAAAAAGGAATGCAGTTCAGAAAGGAAGAAACAAAAGTATGCTTATTTGCAGATGACATGATCATCTACATAGAAAACCCCAAGGAATCTACAAAAATAAATTTCTAGAACTAAAAAAATGAGTTCAGCAAGGTTACAGGATAGATCAACAATTATATTTTTATATATGCTACAATGAATATGAAAACACTGAAATTAAAAGTAGAGTATTACATACAATTGCTCAAAAAAATCAATTCTTAAGAGTAAGTCTAACAAAATATGTATAAGACTATATACTAAAAATTACAAAACACTGGAGAAAGAAATAAGAAAGATTTAAATAAATGGAGAGATACACCATGTTCATGGACTGGAAGACTCAACATAGCAAAGATGTCAATTCTCTCAATATTCATATTTAGGTTTAATGCAATTCTTATGAAAATCTCAGTAAGACTTTTTGTAACTACAGATAAGATTCTTTTAAAATTTATGTAGGTAGGCAAAAGAATTAGAATAGTTAAAACTTTGAAAAGGCAGAATAGGAGAAATCACTTTACTTGATTTTAAGACTTATTATATAGCTATACTAATCAAGACAGTATAGTATTTTTAAAGAAATGCATACAAGCCTGATGAAACAGAATGGAGAACCCAGGAATAGACCCACACAAGTACAACCAGCTGATTTTTGACAAATGTGCGATTCTGTAGAGGAAGGATAGTCTTTAACAAATGGTACTGAAGCAACTGGATATTCATAGGTAAAACAAATAAACAAACTTTGAACTACCTCATGCCTTATACAAAACTAACTCAAAATGAATCATCATAGATTTAAATGTAAAATATATAGGTATAAAAATTTTAGAAGAAAGCATAACAAAAAAATATTCAGAACCTAGGGTTTTGTGAAGGTTTCTTAAACATGACACCAAAAGTCTGATCCATAAAAGAAAAATTTTTGTAAATCGAGCTTTACAAAAATTGAAAACTTTTCTCAGTGAAAAACCTTCTTAAGAAGATTAAAAGACAGGAGCATCTGACTGGCTCAGTCAATGGAGCATGCAACTCCTGCTCTCAGAGTTGTGAGCTTGAGCCCCATGTTGGGTGTAGAGATTACTTGAAAATTAAAAATTAAAAAAAGGAAAGAAGAAAATTAAAAGACAAGTTAGAGGGGTGCCTGAGTGGCTCAGTCGGTGGTTAGGCATCTGCCTGGGGCTCAGGTCATGATCCCAGGGTCCTGGGATCAAGTTCTGAATCGCATCCTGCTCGGCAGGGAGTCAGCTTCTCCCTCTTCCTTGCCCCTCCTGCTCACTCCTGTGCCCACTCTCTGTCTCTCAAAACAAATAAATAAAATCTTATAAAATAAATAAATAAAATAAAAGACAAGTTAGAGACAGGAAAAACTTATTTGCACGTCACATATCTGACAAAAGATTCATATCTAGAATATATAAAGAACACTCAAACTCAACAGGGAAAAAAATGAAACTATCCAATTAGAAAATGGGCAAAAGACATGAAGAGACATTTCACTGAGGAGAACATAAAACTGCAAATAAGCACATGAAAAAATTTTCAAGAAACATCACTAGCGATCAGGAAAGAGCAAATTAAGACCATGATAAATATCACTACACACCTATCAGAATAGCTAAAATTAAAAATAGTGAGATAACAAATACTGACAAGGATGTGAAAAAACTGGATCTCTCACACATTGATGGTGGTACTGCCACTCTGGAAGACAGTTTGGCAGTTTCTTACAAAACTAAACATACAATTACCATGTGATGCAGCAATCACACTCCTCGGCATTCATCCCAGAGAAATGAAAACTTATGTTCACACAAAAACCTGTACACAATTACTTTAGCAGCTTCGTTTGTAATTGCCAAGAAGTGGAAACAGCCAAAATGTCCCTCAGTTGGTTAAGGGTTAAATAAACAGTGGTGCATCCGTACTATGGGATCCTACTCAGCAATGAAAAGAAATGAACTAATGATACATGCAACAACTTGGATGGATCTCAAGGACATTATGCTGATTTTAAAAAGCTAATCTCAGAAGGTCATATACTGTATGATTCTATTTATATAACATTCTCAAAATAACTGAATTACAAAGATGGAGAAAATTGGTGGTTGCCAGGGGTTAGGGAGGGGGTTAGGTGTGACTAGAAAGGAGTAGTAGTGTAAGGGGTAAGGGGTCTTTGTGGTGATGTATCCTAATTGTAGCAAGGGTTACATGAATCTACATACGATAAAATGACACAGAACGATACACACACAGTTTCCTGGTTTTGATATTGTACTATACTTACGTAAGATGTAATCACTGAGGGAAACTATTTAGAGTACAGGAACATCTCTGTACTATCGTTTCAACTTTCCATGAATATATATAATCTTATTATATTAAAACATCATATTGGGGTGCCTGGGTGGCTCAGTCGTTAAGCATCTGCCTTTGACTCAGGTCATGATCCCAGGGTCCTGGGATCGAGCCCCACGTTGGGCTCTCTGCTCAGCAGAGAGCCTGCTTCTCCCTCTCCCAACCCCTCTGCTTGTGTTCCCTCTCTCGCTGTCTCTCTCAGTCAAATAAATAAATAAAATCTTTAAAAAAAATTATATTATTGTATATACTCAGTGGTGTATTAGCAGCCAAGAGACTTCTATTACTAAGGCCTGTAAAGGGAAGAACATTTGGGTTATAATGAGTCCTTTCCTCTATTTTCTTTTCTTTTCTTTTTTTAAAGGTTTTATTTATTTATCTGAGAAAGTGAGAGAAGATATCAAGAGCAGGGGGGACAGGTAGAGGGACAAGCAGACTCTGTGCTGAGCAGGGAGCCTGAGGCGGGGTTCGATGCCAGGACCCTGAGATCATGATCTGAGCCGAAGGCAGACGCTTACCCCACTGAGCCACACAGACGCTCCTCCTCTATTTTAATTGCACACATCTCTTTTAATAAACTATGGAGGATGGTCAAGGATGAAAATAATGATGGCACTGTCTTCCTTTTAAAGTATGTAATGTCAAAGGAGGCTTGATCACTTAGAATTTGATAGAAATTTTCAAACCGTGAAAAGAAAGGAAATTCAGTTTCTTCAATTCTCCACAGCCTCCTCACTTATACAGGCAAGGCAGTTAATGGAATTCCAGATTATTCTGTGTGTGCAGCCCTATGTTGGTACTCTTCCCATTACAAGTGTCTAAAAAAATTCATATCAGCTTAATAAAGGTTTAGCTGAATCTAGGGGTTCAAAATATGTCATCAGGGTCCTCATTACATAACAGACCCTCTTCCATGTGTGGAGCTTGAAGATGAACATTCCACCAACTTTGGAAGCCCAAGAGACAGATGGCTTCTTCATCATTAGCCCTGGCTGGAAATTCTCAGGAAAACTCTTGAGTGCATCTTCAAATTGGCCAACTTGGGACACTTGTTCCAACTAAGCCAGAAAAAATAGATGTCCCATAGGAAAAAAAATTCTGCCACTTGAAGAAGGGATGAGAGAGGCCAAGTGCTGGGACTAGCCTTCCATAAAAGTCCTCTCTGCCCTTAAAAAGGAAATTCTCAGACAGTCCCTACCCCTGCAGGCTTTATGTTCCACAAGGAGAAACAAGACAAACACAAACGTGCAATTTATATAACACAGGAGATAGGAGCTTGCAATTATGTCCACATTGAACCCTAACTTTATGAAAAGACTGATCTGAGTAGGATGTCGGTAAAGTGAGAATAACGAAATGTTGCACTGGTCTTGGATGTGACCGAAGGGCCTGGAATCTGATGGATCTAGTGGGGGAGGAGAGAAAGAATTTTGGCTCTTGAACACCCAAGGTTAATGGGTCACATGAGAGAACAGAGGTGAATGCTTGCCAAACTGTAAACTGCTACACAACTATTATCTAGCAGAAAGCATGAGGAGAACATCCTCGAGGAAGGGGCCCAATGAGTGGTTCAGAGTCCCCTGGAACGGCAAGAAGAATATGAGGGTTGAAGCCAGCAGCCCTGAGTTCAAGGCCCTTCTGTGGAGTTAGATAAAGGGTAAGAGAAAACGCACACGAAGTCCTCAGCATCGTGCTTGGTACATGATGAGAACCCAAGGAATGGTCTCCATTCATAGCGACCTGGCTCATCAAGTTGAAGTGCAGGGCAAGAGGGAGGAAGCCTAGGGGTGCAGACACAGAAGATCAAGCTAGAATGAAGTGACCCTAAGAAAACCCCAAGGACTGCTCTAACTAGAGAGACTGGGATTGTATTTAAGAAACTTTCAGTAAACATCTAGTGAATCCAGTCAAATCGTAGTAGGGGTGATGGAAATGTTCTGGATTTAGATAGTGGTGATGGTTGCACAGTCTTGTGAAGATACTAAAAACCACTGAACGGTACATTTTATAAGAGTGAATTTTACAATATGTGAGTTATATCTCAATTTAAAAAAAAAATGGAAACAGACAGGCTAGAGAAGAGAGAGAGTTCAGAACAGGGTGGAAATGCAATTAAGTCAGGACCTGGCCCCTCAGACCATTTGTTTTCCCATTGTCCTCACCTCTGCCCAAGCTACCAGGACTTTGGGTACTTCTAGAGTCAATGAGATCTTCCAAAGACCCAGGCCCAAATAAAGTGCCCACCCTTATGAAAAGCTAGTCACCCTAGGGCTTCCTGGTCCCAAGGAGACACTTACCAGCAGTAATGCCATCACAATACGAGGAACTGCCTGCTAAGCACAGCACAGCCATGAGCTCCAGAGCCTGGAAGGTTCTTGGACAGCTGGTCAACACTTGCCAGGCAACTGTCCACAGAGTTCTGGCCTGGTGGCCAGAGCAAGGTCACTGGGCTAAATGCAAGCTTCCTCTTCTGCCCACAGCTAATAATGTTAATAACAGTTTATTCTTTCACTCATTTGTTCATTCATCCATTTATTCATTCATTCATCCATCCATCCATCCATTCATTCAGTCATTCATTTTAATGCCAGGCTTCACACTAAGTAATTCCCATCTCATTTAACCTTCATAGGAACGCTACAAGATAAGAACCGTTATCATGGCCATTTTATGGATTTGAAAAACCGAGGCTTAAATATGTTAATTAATTTACTCATGCAAGAGGAAGAAATGTAATTTCTGGAGACTGTCTCTTCATTATATGTTCAATGTCAAACACCCCAGAGAAAGGACAGTCTTCAGAAGGGAAGTCAGAATTTAAGAGTTATTTGGTGAGACAAGAGGAGCAGGTGTTAAGAAGGACTGTCGCTTTCTACCTTCTATAGTACTTTTAATTTTAACAATAAATATGTAACACTTTGACAATAAAAAAGAACTAATAAAAACTCTGTGTGTGTGTGTGTGTGTGTCTGTGCGTGTCTGGGTGTGTGTGTGTGTGTGTGTGTATGTGTGTGTGTTTTAAGGAATAGGGAAAGCAGATCTAAAAACAGGTGTTCCTCAGATGCTCAGAAAGTCTCTCTCAGGCTCTTTCCCTGGTGTGGGCCTTGAGTGATTTTTAGAGGATTCTGGCTGCTTTTATCAGCAGTTCTATCTATCATCTTCATTTCGGGGGGTTACTTTCTGTCTGAATAGGACAAGCACGTGAGCATGAATGATACTCAGCTCTCGGCCAGATGTGCACACTAAAGTGTAGCTGGCAGGAGGCTCTGCTAAGTCTGAGCCCAAAGCACGGCTGGCTTCCCTGGTCCCATCTCACTATGTCACCCTCCGCCCTTCCGGGCAGTGAGGGGCCTAGCACTCCTATCTCTTCCAGGAAAGGCAAGCACTCGCTAGTCTGGACCAGATGGATAGAGCCCCAAGCAAGGCCTCAGGATGGTGAAGTTTCAGGTTCCCCAAAATACATAAAAACCTTTGGGAAGTCTGAAACCACAGGGGACAAAAACGGGCTTCCCTCCACCTCACCAAAAATTCAGAAATGGAGGGAGAAATGAAAACATGTCAAGTTTCGTTAATCCTCCCATGATTGTTTTTGTTTTCAAAATTACTGAACACATGGGGCACCTGGGTGCCTCAGTCTTTAAGCCTCTGCCTTCCGCTCAGGTCATGATCCCAGGATCCTGGGATCAAGCCCCGTCTTGTCTCGGGCTCCCTGCTCAGCGGGAGGCCTGCTTCTCCCTCTCCCACTCCCCCTGCTCGTGTTTCCTCTCTCGCTGTGTCTCTCTCTGTCAAATAAATAAATAAAATCTTTAAAAATAAAAATAAAAATAAAAAATAAAATTCCTGAACACAAAAAATTGTGCAATCTATAGCTTGCATTTCCTTCCTGGACATTGCTAGCCCGGGCAGTTATGCTATGAGGCTCCTGGGTTCTTGGGATCGTGTGTAGAAGACTGAGGCAAAAAGATGTCAGAGCTGGAATTCAAACCCAGGTACTGTGGTCACGGCACCTTGATGCCAAAAGTTACGTCCCTTAATCTTTAAATAAAGAGGTGAGTGTTCTCTCTGCTGCAATGCAATTCACAAGAGAACCTCATGCACTACCTACTGTCCTACTGCAAAATCATTCTCTTTGACAAACTTCTGAGCAAGTAGGGCACTCTGCCCCTGGGCAGAACCCTAACTAGGGTAAGTGGAAGTTGCTGCTCCCAGGTCTTTGCAACTTAGGAGGATGGAGAGCTCTTCTCCAAATTTTAGATCAGAACTCCATAAGGAGTGGAAAACAGTATAGAGGTTCCTCCAAAAATTAAACATAGACTGTTTTATGATCCATCAATTCCACTTCGGATGATATACCCAAAAGAATTGAAAGCAGGTATTTGCATACCCATGCTCAGAGCAGCATTATTCACAATAGCCAAAATGTCTATCCATGGATGAATGAGTCAACAAAAGTGGTCTATCCATATAATGGAATATTATTCAGCCTTAAAAAAGGAAGAAAATTCTGGGGGCGCCTGCTCAGTCATTAGACATCTGCCTTTGGCTCAGGTCGTGATCCCAGGGTCCTGGGATCGAGCCCTGCATCAGGCTCCCTGCTTGGCAGGAGGCCTGCTTCTCCCTCTCCCACTCCCCCTGCTTGTGTTCCCTCTCTCGCTGTGTCTCTCTCTGTCAAATACATAAGTAAAATCTTTAAAAAAAAAAAAAAAAGGAAGAAAATTCTGGGACATGCTACAAAACTGATGAACCTTAAAGACATTATACTAAATGAAATAAACCAGTTATAAAAGGATAAATGCTATATGATTCCACTTATCTTCTACCTAGAATACTCAAATTCATAGAGACAGACAGGAGAATGCGGGTTGCCAGGGTCTAGGGGGAGGGAAATGAGGAGTTATTGTTCGAAGAGGACAGAGTTTCAGCTTGGGAAGAGGATGTATACTTAAAAATGGTTCCGATGGTATATTTTTTGTTATATATATTTTATCATAATAATTTTTTTTATAAAAGTCCATAAAGGTCAGCCACGTGGGAACAAGGCCGTCCTCTCGTGAAACAACAGACACCCTGCCCCTGGAGAAAGAAGGTGGACCCAAGCTTCTGCATCTCAGCCTTATACTGTTCAGCTCACTCTTTAGGAATTTTAATGACCTGACACCACAGGGAGTTTTACACTAAAATCTTCCTGTGGTGTAGTTTCTACAAGCTATTTGGCGGGGGAAGAGTGTAAAAGCAGATAACAATAATAGACACCATATTCATCACTTACAAAAACATTCGTAACTGAAAATTCTTAGAAGGGAAAAATATTCATTTTCCTCTTATGTTTTCCCTTTTTTCCCAGGCCTTCATCTGTCTCGTTTCTTTTCCACCGTACACGTGCTTTTTGATTTCTGGCAGCTCACTTCCCTTTTCTGTTTCAGGTTCCCTGCTCTCCAGATGGAAGAAAGTCATTCGCTTGCACATTCTCTCCTCACTTTGTGGAGAGAGTGTTGTCAGGAGTCTGGGAGTCTGGGAAGTGGGAAATAGGTTAAAATATAAAGGTGCTGTGTTTCTCCTTCTTATTAAGAACTGCCTTTGGGAGACACCCACTCCACGGATGAGACTCATCCTAAATTATGCGGGGTGTGAGAGGGTAGAAGTCCCCCTGGTTTGCCTGATGTCTCCAACCAGGCCACAGCCGCTGCCCCCTGTTTCTTCCTGTGTGCCTGCCCCAGCCCTGCAATCCTGGGTCATCTGGGGGACAGGGAAATGTGGTGGCTAGTAGAGCTGTACCTCCATGCAGTGTAGAGTGATGAGCTCCCCATACCAGGAGTATTTAAACAGAGTACAGATAATCACCTCACTTGGGATTCCTGCTCTGGGGAGGAGATTGGAAATCTGAGGTACCTTCCAACTCTAAGAATCTAGTGATATCTTTATGGCCAGATGAGGAGTCAATTAATCACATACCCCTTCCTTGCTGTGTGACTGGGCCACAGGCCCATTTCTAACCTCTCTGAGCTCAATTGTCTCAATTCTCTCTTACTGTTATGATCTGCTGACCTGCTCCTGTCGTGAAGAGCCCAGGAAATTCTACATGAACAAGCGCTTTGAAAATCTGTTATTTTTGTATGGCCATACTAGGAAGAGCTGTACTGCGGTTACTGTGATTTCGACCCTCAGGGGACGACAGCACCTAAGCAGGCAACGTGAAGCAGCCAGCCCCACTCTTCAGAAAGGCAGGACAGAGCCTCTGAGAGAGACTTGGGGTGGAGAAGTCTCCTGCTATGAAGTCAGCACTTCCCCCCCACAAATGGTAATTCCTTAGGTTTGTTTCCTGCCCATCTCAGTCCTTCTGAGTGACCTTCCAGAAGCATCTCTGGAACCTTGTGAACATTGACTTTTTTAAAAAAATGTCCAACTAGGGCTATATTCCCTAACAGGGTTTCCTTCCACTTGTACTCATACCCCCCCCCAAAAAAATGCTTGCTGAATTAATGAACCACTTCTCTTATCTATTTTTCCTGTTATCTAATTCCGAGGGGAAAGCTGGGAGCTCCGAGAGAGCTGGGAGACGCGGCTCACAACGCCTCCCTCCCACCCCGCTGAGAACAGCCTGGAATCCCTGATACTGAGGGACAGAGACCGTCCCTGAGAGTCTGCCTTGCCCCGGGCCGTGGGGAGCCGCAGGGACACTGCTCCCACCGTGGGTGAGTCCTTTCCTGGCCTTCCTGGGGACCCTGCGTCTGGGCAGAGGGAGATACCGGGCGCCGGGGGGAGGCTGGGAGGGCCGGGAGCCGCAGGGCGGAAGGAATAGAAGGTCGATGGGAGCGCTGAGTCGAGTCGGAGACTGTGGGGAGAGGGGAGGCGAGGGAAAGGGGGAGGGAAAGGACCTACCAGTGAGTGACTGAGGATGAGCAAGAGGCTCTCAGACCTTTGAGGACAGGAAGAAAAGAGGAGATATTTGGCAGGCCAAACCACGGAGGCAAGGCTCCCTTTCCCACTTTTTCTGTTTCTCTTTCTCACAACTTGGTAGCATTTTAGTTTCTCTATTTCCGGGTTCAGCCTCCCACTCCAACAATCAGAAATCGATGGGGATGGTCAGTCTCCTAAGAAAAAGTAAATAAATACATACCACACCAAAAATCAAATGGTTTTGACCAGATGTCCCTGGGCCCTCTCGCCTTTGCTTTCTCCAACACACCCAGATCACTTGTCTTTCCCACCCCCAGGGGGCCGCGCTGCTGATGCTCAATCTTGAGAAGCCCCTGAGAAAGCTTAGAGAAAACCCTTCCTGACCCATGTCAGACCTGCCCAGTATGCTTTCAGGGCAGAAAGTCTCACCAGTGTTTCCTGTTGGCTTCATTGGTGAGTTAGTGAATAGGCCTCATGGCCTTTAGGATCTGATACTTTTCTTTGCCTATTTACAGGCCAAGGGTCAGCCAGGCTAGGTGTAGGGTTTAATTTTTCATTTATTCTGGAGCCAGGCCTGCGATGAGAAGGAGGAGGAGAGGTGGGTTTTGCAAGTGTTCGGCAATGATTGTACAAAGCCCACCTCATGCTTTGAAGAATTTGCTTGCATATGCTTTTGTACCCAAGTCAAAATTACCTCTGCTTCTTCTAAATCCAGAGTTGGGGCAAATGAGCTTTGAATCTTATTTGTAGCTGAGGAAAGGGCTGAGTCCAAAAGAAAAGGAGAGACAAAGGTAAAGACAGAGGAGCAGCTCTGAGAAGACACAGGTGAAGAATGAGAAGACCAGTAGTCCACAGTGAAGCATTATGTAACAGCTAAGGCTCTGGGAGAGTTCGAAACCAACCACTTGTCTGAGCTTCCTCCCCTTGCCCAAGGGTTGAAAACAGACAATGGCGTATTTTAACTCTGTAGCCTTAGGGGGACTAAGCAAGTGTTCTTTTGGAATTGGGTAGGATTTAGTGCAAAGTTTCTTAGTGTCTGTGCACTTACTACAAATATTAGCAGAGAATGGAGAATTGTTCGTTCTGGTATATTTCCCTCTCCCGAAGCCTTGCTTCCAGCGGGATGAATTCCAAAGCTGTCTCAAAACTTACACTCATCTGCTTTACTTATCTTTCCCTTGCCCATCTCCTGTTCCCCCTCCCCCGTCCCTTCTCATCCCCCCCCCCCCCCCCCCCCCGCTTCGCGCAGAGATTCTCACTCTTCTGTATATTCGCCAAAATTAAGGGAAATTGAAAGGTCTTTAGCTGGGCAAGATTAAGGAAGTGCCGATCTGAAAATGAGGGAAAACCTTACTGTGAAAGGCTGCTAGAATCCCGCGACCTATCATCGCAAAATTGGTTTGGCTTTTTTATTAGAAGTAGTGGTAATTGTTTAGTTTCTATTAGTCTTATTTGGATAAATTTGCCTAGAGTAAAAGGATATTTGAAAGTCTCCGTTTATGGACTTTATTTACACAATACATTGTAGTTCATTTTTAGTGACATAGACATTTCCTCTGTCTTCTAAAGAATTTGTCTGTGAAAGTGATTTTGCATTGGCCAGTTCAATGGGGGTGGACGACTTTAAGACAGTTTTGCGGGGTTGGTATTGAGGAAATGGTAGTAAGTTTCTCTTTCTCCCGTTCTCTTTCTCAAGCCCAATAACATATCCATTTCAAATGACTTTCTAATGCCCAGTTATATTTGCCAAGTGATTTATAGGAAGTAAAATTATGGTTTGTATGTGTAAGCCCAGAGATGTTTTAGGGCTGGGGACAGTAGAAAAGAGGGCGTTGAAGGCTGAGGTAGGACAGATACTGAAGAAATTCAAACGATCAATCTCCAACTGTCTAAACACAGCACCAGGTGGAGATTCGAGACAATTATCCGAATAATTGGGAGGGAGGGAGGCACTTTCACCTGCCTTATCCAGATAAAGGGGTGACACAGGAAAATGTCCACGGCCCTCAAGGCTCTGCCTCGGTTGTCTCCACGATCACGAGAATTTAGACGATTTTTCTGTAGGTTCTTGGACTGGAGTCGGGATGGGGCGGGAAAAAGAGGTTTCTAGAAAAGCTTAAGAAGGGCTCCCACCGCGCCTCTGGGGGGCGGGGGATCGTGAGCTGCAGGACGCTCCGCTGGGTCTGATAAAGCCCCGAAGCCGATCTAAGGTCAATAAACCAGGCGGCGTCAGGCTCCGGCGGAGGGTAGGAAAGGACAGGCGAGGGAAGGGAAGGGAGCAGTCTTAGGGCTGTCGGCGAAATGAAAAGGAACGGAAAACTGCTGAGTTCCAAATCTGGGCGCCAGCGTCGGGCGCGCGGGGCCGGAGCCCGGGCCTGCAGTGCGGGCGCGCAGCCGGGGAGAGGGAGCCGGCCAGCCGACTGGGTGGGGTCCCCGCGGCGCAGCCCAGCGGGAATGACGACGACCTTGAAAGTGTCCCGAGCAGGCCTTAATGGGCCGGGTCTGGGGCTAACGGTCGTAACCGTGTCAAAAGTTTGTAGAAGGAAATGAAAAGTAACTTTTTTTAAGGGACAGAGGAACGGGGGGTAATGAAGACTCCCAAATGAGGGGAACACTCAATAAAGCTTCAGGGACCCCTCAAAGAGGCGGAGAATTGCCCCTAAAGTAAAAAAAAAAAAAAAAAGGGAAGACGATGACCATGACCGTATTCTTAGTGATCAATTTTAATCCCTTTTGGATAGCGCTTAAAGGTTTACAAATTCATTTCACATCGAGGTGGTGTTTCTCCCACACCTCGCATGACGGAAAGAAAGATTAGGAGAAGTTACTTTGCCCAAAGTTACATCTCTGGGGTGTCCCGCAAAGGGGTTCAAACCACTTGCTAAACGACCTCTCATCAGAGATGACCTTCCCAAGGGAAAGTCCCAATGAGAAGTATGCAGCCCTCGCGGAAAACTGGGATGGAAGCCCAAAAGAACGCTGCTCTCCCATCGGGTTTAACGTCCGGAGTCTCTGAACCCTCTGGCTGAGCCGTCCGTGCAAAGCCCGAGTGGCCAGGTGGGGAAAGAGGTGGTGGTGGTGGAGAGGGCTCTTGTAGCAACAGGAGGCTCGGAGGAAACCCTGAGCGCGCGCGACACCACGTTCTAGAACCAGTGGATCTTTGCAAATAAACAACTAGACCGTTTGAGTTCTTTGCTACTTTGCAGCGGAACTTCCTCTTATCATTTCTATTCCTGGTGAGGCCGAGGTTAGATTGGTTTGAATGCCTTCAACTATTATGGCGCCACATAGGCCAGGTCATCTCGGACGGGGGTCGCTCTAGCGGTCTCCAAGTGTCGCGTCTCCAGCCCCAGGATCCCGGCGGGACCCATAGGCTGGGTCCCGGAGCAGGGCTAATGGGCGAGAAAGCCCAGGCCCGCAGACAGCAGAGTCCAGGTCTCGATCAGTCGTGTGACCTCGGGCCTGGGCCTGGTGCTGCTCAAAACGCGTCCCGGTTCGCCCTCTGGGCGGGAGACCCTTTTGGGGAGCACCGACCCGGGGGATGTTCAATGCACACACGGACCCGGGAGCCGCAGAGAAGGTGGGCAGAGCTTCCACCCGCCGCCTGCGCGCGCCCTTCCAAGTGCGGGGGCTGGCGCGACCGAGGACCCGCTCGCCCCCACGCCGCTGCCCACTCTGGTCAGGGCAGCGAGGAGGGTAGGGAAGCCGAGTCCGTCTGCTGTCTTTCCAGTCGCTACCGCCCACGTAAGGTCCCAGAACAGGCCAAGAATTACAGTAGGAGTTTCATCTAAACGGGTATTCCTTACACGCACACACACCTCACCCCCGAATCAGGCTGTTCTACATTTCAGTGTAGAGAGACATCGCCTCCCCGCCCTAGTGGAGGGTCGCAGCGAACCCGACTCCGGCCCGCAAGGCACTGGTTCAATCCTTTCTTGGAGGGCTACTAAGGGGCATGGAGCCCCCGAGCTCGCGGGCTTAGTGGCTACAGACGCAGAGTTCAGAGAGTCTCCCGCAGCCCCGTTCAAAGAGCCTTAATATTTTCTGTCTGGTCCCCGGCTGGCGCGGAGGCCGGAAGCAGAGATTTCTCGAAGCTTCGGGACCTGGGACTTGGGGAGAAGACACTGGATTCCCAGGCCTGGGCAAGCTGGAGTTCTGGGGAAGGGCACTGTCTTTTTATCATTTCTCGGCCGCAAACTGGACAGTTTTCCAGCGCCCGTCCTCCAGGTCTTAGAAAAGACTGCCAGCAGACCCTTCCAAAACCAACCTCCGCTAAGCCCGGGGGCAGCAGCGGCCATCCGTGGAGCAGATGCCCGCGCCGGGGGCCAGGGGCGGGTGTCCAGGCGCCGCGGCGAACCTCGGCGTTTGGCCGGGCGGAGTTTGGAATGGCTGCTGCTTTTTCTTTAGATACAGTGATGTGTTTGTTCTCCCTCATCCACCCTACGTATGCGTCTTAGGGATTTTCTTTATTCGTTTAGTATTGTCTTAACTCTCCTGATTTTCTCCTTTCCTTGTTCATCCCCACCCACCCCCACCTCCCTCTCCGATTCTCCGTCTCCTCCCTCTAATTCAATTCCTGAGTTTCCTTTTCTTGCTTAATCAAAATCCTTCCCCCTTACTTTGTTCTTTATCTATAAAATTTGCTCTTTTTTTTTTTTTTTAAACCTGCGTGCCTTTTCTATTTTGCCGGTCCTTGGCGGCTGCAGACCCGGCTGATTTTAGCGACTACGGGGTGCTCCCAGACATACGTTCCACCTTTAAAATTTCCCGTGTCTCGCTTGCTCTTTTCTCATCCCAACCCTAGATCCTTACTCCTCGTGGTAAATTCGTTTTTATTAATTTGGGTGTGCGCTTACATGCAGAACTTACTGGATAAAGATGTCTTGTTGGCTAATCGAAGCCATCCTGTTCGCGAGTTATTTTAATGTCTGGACATTAAACTACGCAGTAGCTGTGTTGTTTGCCCTGAAGAAATTTCTTTAATTTCCACCTCTAAATAAATAGTACACTATAAAATCATTTTACTATGGCTAGGTGGATGTCTAACAAGACTGATTCACTAAAAAAACATGATGCGGGTTTTTTTTAATGCTGTAGAAACATTTCATACTGAGCCAGATGATTTGTCCTGCCACACCATGTATTATGGCTTTTCACTAACTGCAAGATTTAACAGGAAATTGATATGGTATAAATAGATAACTTTTCCTTGTTCACCAGCTAAGATTTTATTTGCTTTCTGTTATATCACAGTAGTTCTATCATAATAATGATAGAACAATTAGTATATCCTTGTAGATAAATAATGATTTTGAGCATTTATCATTGTTTTATGTAGAATTTGTTGTTAGAGCATACATGAAATTTTATTTTTATAATAGTGTTGATAGATAGTAGATCCTTTTTGCTTTTAGATAATGACTGGAGACAAAAAACAGCTCATAAGAAAAAAACTTAAGGTTTATTTAAGAAATGTAAAACTCTAAAGAAAGTTTTCCTTAAGAAACAGGGTCATTAACGTGTAAAAACTTGACCATGGAGAATTAGGAAGGGAGATCAGAAAGTCAGCTATGCTTCCTCTGATGTAACTTAAGAAAAACAAAAAATTAGGAGAGATTCAGCCCTCCTCATGTAGTAGTCACTGTACAAACGCATCTCTCTGGTATCAAGAGGGGGGGTGTTGTCCAAGTGTTCCTGGCTTCTCGAAAGTTGACAAGCAGAATCCATGAGTTACTACTGTCTTAGTACTCCCTAGAATTCAGATAGTAACTACCGACCACCTTGGATACCTGCTTCCTTAAAATGCCATAGGAGTGATACCTGCTTCCTTAAATGCTATAGGAGTGGGGGGCAGGATCTAGGGTCCAGGGCAAGTTCTGAGAAGCTGCGCTTTGTGGAAACAGCCTTGGGGCCCCAGGATTTGTCAGCAGCTCTCTGCTCTCCCTTGCCCTCTAGATTCCCCAGGCTTCTCAGGACTGCCTTAGAAAGCTCTCATCGTAGTGACCGCCCGGGTTTGCTCCAGCCACGATAACGAAGGGGCTTGCTATCTAATCTGGACAGCAGCTTGAACAATCCATTAGACCTCGGCATTTATCCGGGGCGGGGGTGGAGGGAGGGATGCGGTCTGGCTGCCCCACCCTGTTCTGGGAGGCTTTGAGCTGCCCCATTTGGCGACAGGAGGGATTAATGAAGTAGAGAATTTTGTGTGGACTCAAAACTGACCACTGCATGGTATGCTTCCTGATTCTGGTAAATAAAATTCTACCCATTGTCAGTATAAGGGTGAATTAGAATCCCTTTGGGTTCGGCGGATCACATTTCCTTTTAAGACGTTCAATATATTTTACATTGTCTCATTCAAACTCCACACCAGTCAAAGGGCACTGGAAGAATCCAATATTCACCAATATTCCTTGGGACTTGGGAGACTTAAATCCATCCACCATTCTTTCATTCATTCATTCAGCAAACATTTACAAAGCTTTACTCTGCGCCAGGCATTGTGCCTTGTACTGACAGGTTAAATTATTTGCCCAACATGAGAACTCCACTGGCGACTGGGGTGGGACCCTAAATCAACTATTCCAGTCCCGTGACTGCTCACTTCTTTACTCCAACACATACAAATCAGAGACGTCGGGAGCTAGAAGGGCCCCAGAGGTTATCTGGTTCAGCCTTCCATTCAATGCAGGAATCCCCTCCCCAGAAGGCCAGCAACAGGCTCTACCCTCTACTGGCTCAGTAATAATCACTCCCGCCTGGGTTTTCCACTTGAAAATGACTCGCTGGACTGGCAGGTCTTTCCCTGAGAAAAGACCATCTCTGCCTGCCCACATCTAAGCTCACGGGGCTAAGTCCCTCAAGCAGCTGCAACCCACAATACCCCATGAACCCAGCTGTGCCACTTTCCCTTCAGACTTCTCCTGGGAAGGGAAAACCCCGGGTCCTGGACACTAAGACCCATGAAACTCTAAGACTCTATGGGCCTTAGTCAGTCCTCGCTTGCTGGCAGAGAAAACATTATAGGCAGTAGTCAAAGAATCATCAGAGCTTGGATTGTAGCCCTAATGCAACCACCTGCAAACTGGATGACCTCAAGCAAGTTATTTCTCTTCTCTTTCTGGCATATCTTAGAAATAAGATGTACGAATGTGCTTCTCAATAGTTGAGTGACACCTTCTTCAAAGATAAACTTTCCCCTTGCAGATAATCTGAGATTATTCTCATTTGCTGGTTAAAACCGTAAAGGCTACAAAAGGCAATTTATGGACAATAAGCTCATGACAAAGAACATTCTGGAATCTTTAGATTTGATGAGCTACTAAGTTCAAATTGTCCCTGGGCCAGTGGTAAGAGTTTGGACTCCAGTGTTACAATAATATGATTTGAATCCCATCTGTACTACTTACTGGCTGTGTTATCTTCGCAAATTTTTTAACATTTCCTTTTCAGTTTCTTATATTTTGAAATCCTCATAAACTGTACAGGACAGGGCACTTGGGTGGCTCAGTCTGTTAGCATCTGCCTTCAGCCCAGGTCTTGATCCCAGGGTCCTGGGACCAAGCCCTTCATCAGGCTCCCTGCTCAGCAGGGAGTCTGCCTCTCCCTCTCCCTCTGCCCTTCCCCGCTGCTCCTGCTCTCTCTCTCTCTCTCTCTGCCTCTCTCTCTCTCTCAAAAAATTAAATAAAATCTTTAAAAAACAAAACAACAACAAAAAACTTTACAGGACAGACAGGACCTCTCCCTGGTCCCTGAAATAATCTTCACAGTGTGATTCATTCAGTTGGGCATCAGTGTCCCCCTTGGTTTCATTTGGCTTTGTTTGTTTTGTTTCTTACCTGTAGTTTCAAAGCCCTTCAGAAATTAAATTTGTCTGATAAAGGGAGGAAATCTGCCTGGCAAATTGATAGATATATTTTTAAGTTTTCTTGCCCAAAACTGAATGCTGCTGGTGGTAGTGGAAAATTTGGATGCAACATTTCTAGAAGGCAAGTTTGCAGTATGGATCCAAAACCCTACAAGTGTTCATATTCTTTGACCCACTTTTCCAGTAATAGAAATTTATCCCAAGGAAATAATTGGAGGTTTACAAGATGCTCTCCTTACCAAAATTTATGTCATTTTGACAAGGATACATCAAACTTCTATTTATTATAGCAAAAAGTAGAAAATAACATGAACTCTGAACAGTAAGAGTTTATTCACATAATGCAAAACCCATAATATAGCCATCACACTGTTTCCTTAAAATATTTAATGACATAGAGGAGCGCCTGGGTGGCTCAATCAGTTGAGCCAGCCTTGGGCTCTCGGTTTCAGCTCAGGTCATGATGTCAGGGTTGTAAGATCAAATCCTGAATGGGGCTGGGCTCCATGCTTAGCGCCCAGTCTGCTGGTGCCTCTCATTCCCGCCCCCCCCACCCCCGAATTCCCGCACCCTCTCTCTCTCTCTCAAATAAATAAAGAAATAAGATCTTTAAAAAATATTTAATGACATAGAAATGTCTCATATTTTTAAAAAATAAAAAGTAGATTGCAAAAACACCCTACAGTGTGAAACTGGTGGAGAGAGGTGGAAGAAGGGAGAACACTAATCAGTGGTTCTTTCTGGGTCACGTGGTGAGGGATAGATTTTCTTTTTCTTGATATGCTTTCCTGTATTTTCCAAATGAACTACAATGAGTTCCTGTTTATTAGCAATTAGAAAAAGAGATGTTTTGAGAGGGATGGGGAGGATTGATCAGATCCAAGATACATCTCTTCCTAAGATTTCATGACTACTGTGCTTACGACTAAAGCTTATCCATTTTAGAGAATTCAGCTTTAGCCTTCCTAAAACTCAATGGACTCAAACTCCAAGAATAGTCCTGGTCTCCTGATTCCTGGCTGAAGACATTTACAATTAGTGGGAGTGATTTTTCCACAAAGAGGAGTCCCCTCCCCCTTAGAAAATGTTTTCACAGCCGTCCAGATTGTCTCAGAATTTCACTTGTAACCTTGAATGTTTCTGAAATTGAAAACAATAGTCTAAGTTCTTGTTACTTTTCCTCTTCTCAAAACTCCCTTTGCTGGCAGAAGGATGTGCTGGAATGTAAGGCCAGGTGCTGGTCCAGCTGCAAATAAAAGCTGATTATTCAGATCTGGGGGGAAAAGGGGAGGAGAGCTTGGACAGGGGAGGGAAGACAGACCTTTAATGGTGGCCCAAAAGCTGGAGAGGCTGTTCAAAAAGACGACCTTTGTGGAAGCAAGAAAGTTACCTGCTAAGGATGGGACTGAAGACCAGATGAATTACAGGACAAGTTTTAATGAATGTCAGGTGCCACTATTGAACTGAAATAGTTTTAATTTGTAGATAAAGGAGTAGCAGTTTATAAAGATGAAGGCTGCTTTCCTCCCCTTTTATAAGCAGAGTGTGAGATGGGGTTGGAGGGAGAATGGTAACAAAAAGAAACAAAACCCCAACATAAATTTAGGAAAACTTTGGGGCATCTGGCTGGTTCAGTGGATGGAGCATGCAACTCTAGATCTCTGGGTAGTAAGTTCAAGCCCCATGCTGGGTATATAGAGATTCCTTAAAAAAAAAATCTTTAAAAAATACATTAAATCTTAGTGAAGCTTCAAAAGAGCTTTTACTGAGATTTTTAATTTAATGTAACATATTTGGTCAACAGAAGATAAAAGTGACATCAAACTAAAGGTCAGTTTCATTGTTTCATTGTTGTAAATTAGCAAATAAACATTTAGCAAATAAAGACTGTAGTCTGAGTACAGTAGGAAATATACACTTAAAATACCACTCCTATTCTCTTTCTCTGCACTCTGTACTTTTTTTTAACATCGAGGTGAGCCTTTGTGTATTTGTTTGGTTGGCTGGTTGGTGGTAAGGGAATACGAACAGAATTTTGGTAGAACCACAGAACTCTTGTTTTTGCAGAATTACAATTTTGTAGACTGTTCATTCTCTGCCCTTCTCCTCTAAAAGGCAAGCAGGACCCAGTCAGGCACCACGTTTATCTTCAGGTCACATCTGCTAGTCCTCTACACATTACAGACATGGTGGTAGTTCTGTCTTGAAGAATAATTCTTGAAGGGGCATGCTGCAGACATTTTGCTGACTGAATTCTCTGTAACAAAAATCCTCAGCAACAACTGGCTTCTCTGCACATGTCTCTGAAGGGAATCAAACTCAAAACCTTGGACAGACCATAGGTACTCTTGACATGGCCAGGGAGCAAGGGCTATGAGACGTGAGGAGAACCAGAGCTGGGAAGGGCGCGTATTTTCAAAACCTTTGGAAAATGCTTTATTTTTCTACCAGCTGGGAGTTCCTAAGTCTGTAGGCCAGTAAGATATTGACTGGTTTTCTTATCACTATGACTATCCCAGAAATGTCCCATCAGACACAGGTTTTTCTTGAAGACTCAACCTTTATATATAAAAAGATTAGGTAATCTCTATATAATTTTTAAATAACTTCAATATGTAATCAAAGTAGAATAAGAGAAGTCAAACAAATCTTTCCCTTGGCCCTGCTACAAACTGATTAACCAAACAGTAGCTCGAATGGTCCCCTCATATGTAAATTTGGGGACAGTGAATAACATTTATCAAAGTGCTTTCATATATATGTCACACTTGATCCTCACTTTTGATTGCTCTCTAGAGTAATCGGTGTATTATTGGAGTATTGTGTCCGTTTTATAGATGAGGACACTGAGACTCAGAAGTGTTTCATTGCCAAAGGTCACAACACTAATAAGTAATAGAATATAACTGAAAATGCCCTGCTCTAACTACCAAGTGCTGCCTCCCCCACCTGCCAGGGATATGCCAAGGATTCATGACAGAGTCCATAATGAACTGATTTGTAATTACTCTAATAGGTGTTATCAGGATCTCTTAATTTCCTCATTTGAAAATCATGGAATCAAGGAATAACAGAGCTGCAAGTCTCTTAAAGCTGATCTAGCGCACCCGCATCATCCCACACCACCTCCCTCACCCCCCACCCCCCACCCCCGCCTTCATTCTGCAGGTGAGGCCCAAGGAGGTTAAGTGATTTGCCAAAGGTCACCCCATGAGTTAGTGGAAAATGGCCAATGTGATTTTTAAAAATTAGTTTAAAAAACTGCCTACCAAGCCCATTTTTATGGCTTATTTTAAGCAGGTTAATAAGTATACCAGACATAGCTTTAAACCCAACTGAGTAAATGCTGACACTAGTTTATAGATTTAGCAGATAAGTAGCAATAAGGAATTATTCATCTCTCATTTATCATCCAGCCTCTCCAAGGTGCAAGGTATAAAGTGAAGCAAATAGCACTTTAAGAGCCCCCACACACGTGAAGATCAAAACAGTAAAAAATAAAGTGGTTTACAAAGCCATACGTTTACAATGTGGCAGTGCCTGAGGTCTCCTGAAATGTGAAAAAAGAAAGAAATTGAGGCAAATTTTTGCATTTCACAAATAGGCAATTTCTTATACAGAACTCCAGATTCGGTCTCTAGATTTCTTCAAGTATTAATTCATTCTTTTAAGGATGGACTGAGCACCTACTATGTGCAGGGCATTGTGGGAGACCTGGAGAATTACTAAACACTATTCCAGCCATCAAGGACTTCTTAAGCTTAATGGGGTGACAAAATAAAGCACACGCCCACTTGAATTTCGAAGGGAAGGGTCAGCGGGTATAAGGGGAATGTTTACGTGGGAATAGGAGGAAAGGGGAGACTGCCGGCTGCTGGGGTAGCCACAACAAGCAGCACACCGAGGAGGTGGCCTTGCCACAACCTTGTCCCCAACACCCTTTCTTTATCATGAAAATGGGGTTGGGAAACATCATGGGCAGGGGAAAAAAGAAACAAAACCATGAGACAGTGAATTGATTACCCCAATTAAGAACCAAAAAAAAAAAAAAAAAATCCTGTCTCTTCCCTTTAGCTAGATATTAAATACAAACTGGTGGAGAGATGGAGGAAGGACTCATACGGGGCCAAGAGCAGTTATAATATTTGTAACATGACAAAAATTCAGAAGGGCTGGTTTATTTTATTATTTTTAATCAATCCCAGTTTGTCAATGGTGAACCTGAAGCCCAATGTTCAATGTCAGTAACAGCAATCGCCAATCCATAAGTGACTTTGCTCTCAGCTGCCCAGACAGAAGAAGCTACGACGCTTCTCTTGGAGCCCCACATTCATACAAGTGAAGCATTTTCAAGTGAAAAGAAAATGAAAGATATTTACTCAAAACCCTTTACTTTGTAGATGGGGACCTGAGGCTCAGAGAGTTCAAGTGACAAATTGATTATGTGTGCTACTAATAATTGCCCAGGATAGCAGGCATAAACTGGAACATAGGATCACCCTATGAAATGGTGAGAGTCAAAACAACGATCAAGTCCAGAACCATGCCCATTATATGCCCTCCAAGATTGCTGTCTTATCTTCTTTATTGTGAAGCCTGGAATATTTATAAGTCCACAGGATATTTGGAAGATACTCAGTTTGGAAATGTAGTACGTATCGAGTGCCCCTTTTGGCTTGGTTTACCGTCAGTCTAAGAGAGGCATGGAATGACTATAGTTTTGAATATGATTCCTTGAGACCCTGGACCACATCCTCATACCCCGTACCTGCTCCCACTGGGGCTGAGCCAGGCTCACTCTTTCCACCTTCCTGCAAAGGGCGGGCCCAGCAGTGCTAACCAGGTTCCCAGACTACCCCAGAGCTCAGAGCTGCCTTATCGCTAATCCTCTCACCCTGCTGATTGTATCAGGGTGAGGAAAGCATGGCCTTGGGGTTCAGATTTATAGAGGAGAGATATCAGTTCCTACATGTTGAAATGGAAGAACAGGGTATGTGACCAGGGTCCCAGAGCCCCTGTTCCCAGCCCTGCCATGAAATAGCTGTATGACTCTGGATAAGTCCGTAGCCCTTTCTGGGTCCTTACTGCCTCAACTATTAAATGAGTGGATTGGACCAGAATCCCTGAGGTCCCTTGCAACTCCAGCCCACCACATCCATGTCAGTGTCAGAGAGAGGCTGTCCTGTGACCAGTAAGTGAGCCAAAGATACACACGTGGAGCCATAGTCACCCCACCAAGAGGTGCACTCGAGCTGAGATGCTGGTGGGGCATCACAGGGCATCTCCTGCACGCGAGCTTTTCTATGTTTGCACTCAGTTGCACTTTTTCAGTCATAAAGGAGAGGGATTTTACGCTACGTAATGACAAGCTGAAACTCCAATTTTCCTAATTTAACTCAACAAACTTCTTAAAACATCAACTACCTGTTAGGAATTATGGAAAATGCAAAGATATCAAATATAGGCTTTCTGCCCTCAAGAAGAGTGACATTTGGGAGAGAGGGGGATGTGGAGACAGGCAGACATGTGGAGATAGTGAACTGAAATACAATGTGTTCAAGTTTGTGAAACCAGAGGGAGGAAAGCGATTGATTCTGGGAATGGAAGTTTAAACTATTAAAAAAAAAAATTTAAAGGAGGAATATAAGAAGAAAGCCCTTGCTTTTTCCCTTCTGTGTCCCTCACAATACCAGTGCCTTATTCATATTGTCAGTGTTTGGGTTCTTTTTTTTTTTTTAAGATTTTTTATTTATTCGTTTGACAGAAAGAGACACAGCGAAAGAGGGAACACAAGCAGGGGGAGTGGAAGAGGGAGAAGCAGGCTTCCCGCTGAGCAGGGAGCCTGATGTGGTGCTGGATCCCAGGACCCTGAGATCATGACCTGAGCCAAAGGCAGACACTTAAGACTGAGCCACCCAGGCACCCCATGCAGTGTTTGGGTTCTGAAGGCAAACTACTTGCCTGTGAATCTTGGCTCTGTTACCTATCAAGCTGGATGAGCTTTGTGCCTCAGTTTCTTCATCTATAAAATGGGGGAAATAGAGTGATTGTGTGGATAAATGAGCTAATCAATCCACGCAGCCAACTTGGCACCATGCCTGGCATATAGTAGGTGCCCAGTGTTAGTTGTTACTCAATAAATGTTTGCCTAGTAAATGGATTGAAGTTTTCATCTGCAGGCCTTTTTATCATACACACTCAGAGGGACCTCATATTTTGGGTTCCTCGCTCAACACGCTCATTATCCATGACAAAGATTAGGTTCAGCCTTAGAGGCCTGGCATACCCACCCTTCGACTCTGCAGGACCAGGAATGAGCCTCTTGGTATCAAATCTTTGGGGGGCACAGAATGGCATGATTTGGTGATATCTACTTCAGGAGCCCCCTATGTCACAAATGTTGATGTAGGAAGGGGTCCAGTCTCTTCATCTTACAGACAGGAAATGAAAGCTTGGACAAGTTAAGTGATTTGCCTGCAGTCCTGCCACTCACTGGGTGGCAGTGGTCAAATTAGAACCCAAGGCTCGGGACTCCCAGATCAATGAGCTTCCACCACCTGCTGCCTAGACCCTGACCTTCCTGGCTTAAGCTGCATACGCCAGTGAGTTTCTTGGGCCACACCAACCTCCACTCTTTCAACTGTGCCCCAGAAAAAAGAGTACCTGTTTTCCAGTTCTTAGGTCACATCTAATGCAGAATTAGGGCTAGTCCCTGCCTCCAAGTGGGGAAGACAACAACTTGTGCCCCTTAGCTCTTCGGGTTGAGCTGTCTCCAGTGTTGACTTGCCCCCGTTCTGCAGCCTGCCGGGCTCTCACCTAAGAGCCCGGCAGCCTTTATTATTCTGATAGGGCAAGGGGAAGAAAAGGAGGCAAAGCAAGATGGAAGAAGGAGGCACTGGGAGAAATTAAGCCGGAGGCGTGAGAGTGAACTAAGCTCGATCATATCACAAGGAGAGCAAGTGAAGTGTCTTTGCTATTGTAAGAGAATACTTGCTCAATTAGAAAATAAGAAGTGGGGGCGCCCGGGTGGCTCAGTCGTTAAGCGTCTGCCCTCGGCTCAGGTCAGGATCCCAAGGTCCTGGTATCGAGCCCCGCATCGAGCCCCGATCGAGCCCCCCCATCGAGCCCCCCATCGAGCCCCCCATCGAGCCCCCCATCGAGCCCCGCATCGGGCTCCCTGCTCAGCGGGAAACCTGCTTCTCCCTTTCCCACTGCCCCTGGTTGTGTTCCCTCTTTCGCTCTCTCTCTCTGTCTGTCAAATAAATAAATAAAATCTTTCAAAGAAAATAAGTGTACAAACATGGGGGTGGGGAGAATGCCACGTGGAAAAATTACCGTCTTTACATGGAGATGTACTTACTTTTATTTACCTGCCTATCTTATCTGTCACTGTGTGAATGTCTAATGAACTCAAATGGAATATTCGCCGATGTCCTGACTCTTCTCCTCTCACGCACGCGGTGATTGCGGGGAAACTGACTACGCTCCCCCTAGACTGTGTCGCCTTTGAGACGTGTGGCGGCAGCCAAGTCCGGCCTCGCTGGGCGCGGCCCCTTCACTTGGGAAAGGCACTCCTCTCCGAGGGGGCCCCGCCGGCGGTTACCGTGGCCTCGGACGCCTGCACCGGCCTCGCCGCCCGGGTAAGAGCGGAGGTCCGGGCGCGGGCGGGGCGGCAGACGGGGCCCCGCCGGGGAGGGGCCGGCGCCCGGACGAGGCTGCGGTCGCGGCCCCGAGGGAAGGCGCGCGGGCGCGCGGGCGCGCGAGCGGGAAGCGAGGCGGGCGCACAGGCGCGCGGGCGCGCGGGCGGGGGGTGGGAAGCTAGGCGACCGCGGGGAGGAAGCGGGCTCCGCGCACGGGGGCGCCAGGCCCCGGGCGGCGCTTCCGCACCCGCCGCCCCCTCCGCGGAGCCGGGGCCGGGGCGCGCCGGAGGGGCGGGCGCGGCCGGCCGGGGGCTGACCCCGAGCGCCGCCGAGTCTGCGGCCGCCGGCCGCCCCGCGCTCGCCTCCTGCCGCCTCGGGTTACGCGGCGGCCGTCAGCGCGCACCTCATCAATAAGGCCTGACAGGCCGCCGGCTCCGCGGCCATCCATCACGCCGGCCCGGCGCGGGCTGCGCGGGCGGAGGCGCAGGGCACCCCGCGCGGGGAGCGGGCGCGCGGGGCCGGAGAGCCGGCGACCCCCTCGGAAGAGCGAGACCCAGGGAAGGCCCGCGTTCACCCGGGGGCCAGGCGACTCTGTGTGAGCCCCAAACAGACCCGCGTGGCTCGGAGGAAGCATTTTGCTATCAATCAACAAATATTCGACTTTATTCCACCTCTTTATCCTAGTGTTTTTTAAGGATGTGTTCATTTGTTTTTAAAGAGCTGCGAGGGAGCTTAGAAATGATCTCCACAACTTGTACATTTCACAGATGAGGAAACTGAGAGCCGGATGGGAAGTGTGGGGGGCCGGGCATGCCCGAAGTCACATTACCCGGTGGTGATAGAAACTAGAGCCCTCATCTCCGGACCCCGACTCTCAGCCCATGCGATGGCCGCACTGGCACTCTGCAGGAGCCATGTCGATATGCATGTTTGGGATCAAATATATGAAATGGGCGAAGTCGTGCATCTTGGAAGTTTTGGGTGTGCCTGTCAGTGCATGAACTATGCAGGGTCCTCACAATTCCGGCTCCCAAGTCAGGCCACCGCGTCCCTAGGTCTGGGAAGAGAATAGTTAATGAGTCAAAAGTATGGGGGTGGGAGACACCTACACAGACAAATAATACAGTTCCTTGAATTCATTAACTTACTCTCCTCCTCCCATCTACTCACCCCCCCCCCCCGCCACCTACAAGGAGTGTACATGGTTTCTCTTCATGCTTTCATCTGTTCCAGAACTTTCTCCCGTTGCCTGTTTGCTGGACCATTTCTCAGTGATCTGAACAGTTCAAATGTAAAGGCTTGTGTTCATCCTTACATCTCTCCAAAGTTTGCAGGGTGCCTGGCACATAGTAAGTATTCAATAAATGTTTGCTCTATGAATTGCAACATCTGTAAGGGAATTTATATAATTCAGGTTCTGAAGACATCAAGGCTGAAAGCACTATCAGATCACGGTGTCCAATTTCATTTCATAAGAGGAAGACTGTGGGCCACAACCCTGTCCTTGATTTACACAAGGCCTCCCGGGGGTAAGGTCAGATCCTTGGTGGTCCCCAGGGTTCCTTTCCTTGTTTCCCAGAATGTTGCCTACCATCATGCTCTTCTAGTTGTGATTGGGGCATCCACTTCACATCTTTCCTTCCCTTCCCACCTTTTGGTTCTTCCCCTGATTAATTAGCAAGATCTGCAAGGATGGGGATGAGAGTAACAGGGAAATCGACAAAGCCAAACTGTTTACTTTGTTTCTAACAGGAAACACAATATTTTGTGGGGTTTTGTTCTGTTTTTGTTTATGATGGTGTTTTGCTAGTGTTGGTATTGTTGGTTTTTTAATTCAAGTGAAAAGGATAAGATTAAAGCCAACGACCAATGGCTGCTTGTTAACCTTAACATTCATTTTCCCTTCATGACCACAGTGGTTTGACTGAAGTTAGAAACAATGATATTATCAACAACTCTGGGAAAGGGTAGAAATCAACACACACACACACAATTATATTGAGCAGAAAAGGTAGCAGAGCCATCTGATTAGTGGCTTTTGGGCTCCTTGTGATGTCCACTAGACTGTGATTTCTATAAAATACGCGTACAAAGTGTGGTTTTATCTGCCACGGGGCACACTTTCTTCCCATTACCACCCACCCAATGGTTGCCCATCCCTGTGCATATCATAAACTGCAGCTGGGTGTAATGACAATGGATGTAAGAATCAGAGTCAAAACCATTTATTCCGCAGAACTGTTGTGTGGGTTGAGTAGAATCATGTACCGGAAAGGCCATGTTTCAGCAAATGCTTTTCCTTTAGTCCATTCAGAAATACAGTTCTACTCTCAGGGGTAAACTCATTTTTTTTGCAAGGCCACGCCTTAGTTTATTCTTGCCTCATGGGAACAGCTGGACAAAACCCAGTCTCCCTAGACAGACTGGGTTGTGGCCAGCTGGGTCTTTCGCTCTCCATCCTCCACTGTCTGCAGGTTCCCTGGGGAATGGTGGTGTTGCTGAAAGTGACTTAGCGTTTCTGAGCTTCTGCTACCTGGCTCCAGGACTCTCCGGATGAAAGAACAGAATAACCCTCCCTCCCTCACATGTCACCTTCCCTGCAGCCCATTGTGAAACATGAATGCAGGCGTGGGCCGTGTGTGAAACAGGCCCTAGTGCTGTGTCCAGGATAGACTGCTGTAGCACTTCCTGCTGACCTCCAGGAAGGATGAGCAATAGGGAGGACCAACCTTGGAAACTGGATCCTTCTGAAAGAGATGCAAGGCTTTCTTTTGTATATAAATCACTCTTCTGAAGTATTTTAGGTGGGAGTTGAACTTGTACCAGGGATGTGGAGTCTCGCTAAGGACTGGGGATGGGTGCATGCACAAGAGTGGGTGGGGGGTGGGGAGAGAGAGAGTATAAGGGCTGAAGAATCTCATCCTACCCCAGCAACACTCAATTTTCCCCCTACTTTTTGAAAAATCTGATTTATTTTTTTTTTAAGATTTTATTTATTTATTCATGAGAGACAGAGGGGGAGAGACAGAGAGAGAGAAGCAGAGGGAGAAGCAGGCTCCCAAGGAGCAGGGAGCCCGATGCGGGACTCGATCCCAGGACCCTGGGATCATGACCTGAGCCGAAGGCAGACGCTTAACCATCTGAGCCACCCAGGTGCCCTGAAAAATCTGATTTATTGAGATGAAATTTACTTACAGTAAATTCATCCTTTTTAGTGTACAGTCCTTTGAGTTTTGACAAGCACACAAATGGTGTAACTACCACCACAATCAAAATATAGAATAGTTCCAGCACTCCCCAAAACTTCCTCCTTTCCCTTTGTAGTCACCTCCCCCCCCCCACCCACCCCCATCCCTGGCAACAACCTCTGGTCTGTTTTCTCTCCTTATGGTTTTACCTTTGTGGCGGTGTCATATAAAAGGATTCATTTAGTCTTTTGAGTCTGGTGTGTTTTGTGCAGCCCTACTGTGTTTGAGATTCACGCATGTTGCTTTGTGCACTGGCCTTTCATTCTCTTTCTTTCCTGAGTAGTATTCTCCTGTATGGATGTATATCCTTTTATCTATTCCCCAGTTGAGGATCATTTGTGCGGTTTCAAGTTTGGGTCAGTTAATTATACACCTGTAGGTTTTGAAGAAGCCAGCAATCCTCTTTTATAAATGAAAACATAACTTACATTTAGATTTTCTTATCCTGGGTCATACTGCAAAGAACACATCTGCTGAGCAGCCACTTTCAAAGAGTTTGGGGTGAAGATGTCAGAATCCCTGACAATAGTGGTCTATGAAGTTGTGTGGTGGGAGGGGAGAGAAAAAAAAAATGAATGAATGAATCTGGGCAGGAATGACTATGTGCTAGCTACTGAACCAGAGGGGGTTGGAGAGAGAGAGAAAGGGGGGCGGGGCGGAATGAGATGAGAATTTAGGGCTTTTGAAGTGGAGTAAAGACATTTCTCATAGCAATTGAGAAATTGATCACTTTTGACTGAAGAGGCTGTATTTTCATACTATTGCTCTCAGCCCTCCAAGTAAAGTGTGGGCTTCTCTGGAGTCTTTCTGGAGGGTGGGTGGGAGATTCTTCCCCTCAGCAGGAAAAGGCTCCAGCTCCAGAGGCGAGGTGGTAGGAGGGGGGAGGGAGGATGGGAGAAGGTTAGCAGAGACTCCTGGGGTTAGCTCTGCACCTCTAAGAGTGAAAAGCTCCCCTTTATCTAGGTGCTGATTATTCATTCCATTTCACTCAGACCTTGGCTTCTTGCTTTGTCTCCCAGTACTTCCTTGCCCTGTGGCAATTTGCTGTTTATTAGCACCTCTGCTGTAGAGGGCCTGGAGTTGTGGAAGAAAGCAAACTTTAAAGGGAGGGCACCCTGTCTTTCAATCAAACACACAGATACCCTGCTGAATGTGCAGGAAAGTTGAAACTGGTGGGAAAGAAATGGAATGTCAGGGATCTTTCGTTCTTTTTATTCTCTCAGGTCAGAGTTCAGTACATACCCTTGGAGAGAAATATGTCTGTCTAGTTATTGCCAAGCTCCATGCCTCCCCTTTCCTCCTGCTGTTGCAAGAAACCAATTATTCCCAAACAATAAATACCTCCAAGCCCCGATGGGTGTTAGAAGAATGAGCAGACCTCTCTCTATGGGCACCTGCTACAACTGTGGGGCGGTGGCCTGTGAAAGCGACCTTTTGTCCATTACAGGGAAGCTCAGGCCTGTGTGGAGTGGGTCCGCACAGGCATGAAGGACCTCAAGGCCTCCAGCCGTCAGCACCCCCTGCCGCCCCCGCCCCCTCTCCACACCCCCCCCCCCCCCGCTGTTTTCGCACTTGGGCTTCTGCTTCCTTGACACTTTCCTGTCTCTCGCTCTGCCGCGCCAGGTCGCGGCGCCTGCCTGGGCGTCTTCTCCAGCTCCGGGTCACCTCGGGCTCCGTGGCCAGGGGAAGGGTGCCGGGGGCTGGCGGAGGAGGGGGCAGCCTGGGCGGAAACGCGCCGGGAGCTGGCGATGGGAACATCATGTCTCTGGTGGCCCCACAAGTCCCCCGATATGTGCGTCGGGGTCTGACGACTGGCAGCGCTCCAGCCGCTGGTGTCCTCGTCACCACCACTGCCCGCCCTGGGATCTGGGCGGGGTGGGGGTGGGGGAGCCGTCGACTCTGGACTGACCTCGTCCCTATCTGGTCCCCCCCCCCACCCCCCGCTCCGATCGAGCCCTGGCGCTTTCCTTCCCTTTTCTCTTGCTGGCTTTCTCCTCTCCCTGGGGGTCTCAATCTTTCTCTTTCTGTTGCGACGTCTCCTGACCCCATCTCGCCTTCTTTCTCTGAGTTTGTGTTTTTCTCTATCTTCCCCTCTCTCTTTTCTCCGGTCTCCAGCTCCAATTCCTCTCTGCATCTCCGTTCCCTGCTCTGTTTTTCCCATAACACTTCACGATTTAACACTCTATAGATTTGACTTTTTTATTGTCCGGCTTTCTCTTATAGAATGTAATCTATTGGAGACAAAATTTTCTCTGTTTTGTTCCATGCTGAATCCGAGCTCCTGGAAAGTTCGGGGCAGAGTAGGTGGTCAGTGAATAGAGAACGGAGGAAGGAAGGAGGGCATGAATGATCACGTCCCTCTCTGGCTTTCTCAGGCCTGTCTCTCTGCCTTCTCCCTAGTTTTTTCTCTGTCCTCCTCTCTGCCTGCCTTCCTCTTTCTCACCCCCCTTCCCCTCCTTTCTCTCGTTTCTGTCTCTCTCCATACGCCCTCTCCTTCATTTTTTCTTGGTCCTAGTGTTTGGCTGGGTCCTTCCATCTTTGCAGGATCTATGGGTCTGGGCCTTCCGTGCCTCGGGAGACCTGGCACCTGGCACCTGTCATCCTTTGTCCGTCGTTGGTCTCTGTTCTGGGGAGCCCCAGGCCTCCCTTGCTAATCACTGCCGTCTCAGCACCTAATCGGGTTGTCTAGACCAACTCAACTTCCAAAATCCTGACTGCGCACCCATGCCCGGAAATCCCTTCTTCCTGCAGACTCCAGAGTGCAGGGACTCTCTGGTTTCCTCAGGGGCCACCTAGATTTGGTCAGGAGAGTGGTAGTCGGCCAGGGTGGGGCAGAGCCACACAGATAAACATTCTCGAGTGACCCAAATCTTGGTGTCTAGCCTGGACCTCCGTGTCCTGGTGGTGACCCTGGGTACCTACTGTGTGCCAGGGGACACATTCCCCTTGGAGAGGAGTGTTCCATTCTGCAACTCCCAACAGCCCAGAGAGATGCTGTTAGCAATCCCTTTTGTCATTTTAATCCTTCAACAAACATTTATTGAGTATCTACTAACTGCCAGCGACAGTCGCTGCCCTTCTGGAACTTAACTTCTGGGGTGTGTGTGGGGAGGGAAGTGTATAACCAACCACAGATAAACGAATTTATAACTCCAGGGAACATAAGGCCTATGAATACAGCAAATTCACATTTTACATATTCCAAGAGTTCTTGCCCTGGACCCGGGGCTGCCAGATCTGCAACTTCTAAAAGTCCCTGACAGAGGACCCACAAGTGAACATATTGAGGTCCGCGTCACCAAGAGAGATCCCGGAGGTGACAGTTTACATCCCCAAAGAGTAGGTGCCCTCGCGACAGCTCAGAGAGTCTGCAGGCCAGGAGCCGGTCTCCCCACAGCTTGGACAGTGGGGGCAGGAAGTTCCCGTTTGCAGCAGTTTTCTTAAGGCTCTTGGGTGAGGAGGAAGAGAGGGAGCCAGGCTGGGAAGGGGGAAGGGGCGTGTGCGAGGGCGTCAGCATGGCCACAGGAGGTGAAGTTTCCCCGCTTGGCGCACACTGGCCCAAGTGCTCGGACTTGTGGGCGCCAAGGTGGGTTTCAGTTCTGTCCTCTGCTGCCCTGGGACTGAGGAGCGCCCTCCCCATTTAAAAAGCCTCTGGCATCCTTCCCGAATTTAATGAAAATGTGGAGCCTCCTTTTCACTGTTCTTTCCCTTCTCCCAGGCTCTTAGATTATGAGACATGACCTGCTTTATTTTAAATTGATTTTAATTTTTAAATGTCAGGTGTATTCATTAAAGGAATCTTAGAGATATTTGAAAAACAAAAGGCGGGTTTAAAAAAGTGTTTCAGGGGTGCCTGGGTGGCTCAGTCGGTTAAGCATCTGACTCTTGATCTCAGCTCAGGTCTTGATCTCGGGGTCCTGAGTTCAAGCCCCACATTGGGCTCTGAGCTAGGCATGGAACTTACTTTATTTTTTTTTAAAGATTTTATTTACTTATTTGACAGACACAGAGAGAGAAGGAACACAAGCAGGGGGAGTAGGAGAGGGAAAAGCAGGCTTCCCGCGGAGCAGGGAGCCCGATGCGGGGCTCGATCCCAGGACCCTGAGATCATGACCCGAGGGGAAGGCTTAACGACTGAGCCACCCAGGTGCCCCAGAACCTACTTTAAAAAAGAAAATTAGAAAACCCTTTCATGATAGAAACTCAACATTAAATAGAGTGGAAAAAAGAACCAAGACTCAGGAATCTAGATCTGAGACCTATTGTCCAGTGCACTGGCTTAGCCACCTCAGAAAAGTGTCTTAACGTCTCTGGGTCTCTAAGTTCTTGTTCGTCTGCGATGGTAACACCTTCTCTTCCTTCCTCTAGCTCCCCAGTGTTGTTGTTTCCTCCAGAAAAATTGAATTTGAGAGTGTTTGGTAATTTGGAAATGACTATAAAATATTAGGGGGAGTGCCAAAAACTCTGATCCTCAGGGCCAGAAGTACCAAGGAGGCTTTTGGGGAGGTCTGTGAGCGAGACCTTGGCGTCACTTTGCAACACCAAATAGTATTTTTAAAATATTTTATTATTTTATTTTATTTTATTTTATTTTATTTTATTTTATTTTATTTTATTTTTTATTTTATTTTATTTTTAGAGAGGGGGAGAAGCAGAGGGAGAGAGAGAGAGAGAATCTTTAGCAGGCTCCACGCCCAGCCCGAGGCAGAAGAGGGACTCAGTCTCAGGACCCTGAGATCATGACCTGAGCCAAATCAAGAGTCCCACTCTTAACCGAATGAGCCACCCAGGCGCCCCGTCGAATAGTATTTTTAAAAATAAGACAGGACGAAAAAGCGTTACTGCCTTCTCTCCTCACATCTGCCAGCAAGAGGCTGATGATCACTTCCTGGGGTGCTGAGCTAATTCGGGTGGGAGGGGGAGGGGGTCTCTATGTCCCCAACACCGCCAACCCCACCCCACAAAGAATTCTGGGTGTTCAAACGCCAGGCACAAGGAGAGAAAGAAGGTCTACCTAGTCTCGCAGCTTAATTCATTCTCCGATTTTGCGTCAGCGGGGACTAGCCCGGCTCTGCAGTTTGGTTCTCCCAGCTCCGCCCAAGGCGGGGTGGGAGGTGGGCTGCTCAGGGGGCAGGGTGGGTCACGCGAGCGAGGACTAAGAGTCGCAGAGGAGGAAACGTGCGGGCCAGGTGGGGGAATTCGAGGGCCGTGTGGGGACCGGAGCCAGCCCTACGTTCAGCGCGGGTCGCTTTGCATGTCTGTCATGAGCCCTTGCGCCCAAGTCCGCAGAGAAGCGTCTCCATCTCGGAGGAATTCGTTACAAAGGACGAGGGGGGACTTCCTAGTCCCCTCTCTGGTTCTCTCTCTCTATGGGGGTCTCTTGTTCCGATTATAAGACTTTGGGTGCCCCGTGTTTTTTCAGGCATTGTTGGTTTTTGTAAGGCGGCAGCGGAGGCTGATTTCCGCGGGGTGCCAAATGACTTTATCAACCAAAATCTGAGATTCTGGCACCTGAGGTTGCGCTGCGTTTACAATAAGCTGGCTCGGGTCCGCCAGGAAATCTGGTTACCCCACGAGGGGAGACCCTGGCTGGTGTCACCGTGATTTCCATCGTCCACAGTTTATTAACTCTTTTGTTCAGGGAAATAGAGTTCAGATTCCTCTGTACACCTTGTCCAGTCTACAATTGCGTCTTTACTAGGGTATGGACCAGCTCAAGTCCCCGAGGTCTTAAGGGAGCAAGAAAATGCAATTTATTCTTGTGTTCTGGGGAGATTTTTTAAAAGTGTACAGTACATCTAAGTAATTCTTATTTGTCTAAAATCTCATGACCTGACTCTTCATTAGATCCAGGCCCTTAGTAAAAAGAGATCAAAGATTTTTACAGTATTAAATTTTCCCTGTTGACTATGGGAAAGAAAAGCGGAAAGAGGACGTGAGTGGGGTTGGGCCACCAGCCCAGGCCAGCCCAGGGACATGTCCTTAAAAATAGCCAAGAATCCGAACCTCAACCCCCCCCCCCCCTCGGAGCTGCCTCCTGAGCGAGAGAGAAAAGCCTGGGAACTTAGCGGCAGCCGATAAACCTCTTCCAGCCGGCGGGCCAGCGAGGCCTTGAAATGCTCCCTGCTCCTGGCAACAGCGCGGCGGACGCGGGGGCTCCCGCCTTGCCCTAGCGAGGGAGGGGGCCGACCGAAAGACGGAGGGAGGGAGCGAGGGAAAATCAAACACCCCAAAAGAACAGACCTCTCGCCAACCACCTTCCGGACCGTCCTTGAACTAAACGCTTTGGGGAGAAAGTTGGGGCGCTGGGTCCAGATAAAAGAGTCACAGGAAAGACACAAATTTATCCCAGGTGCATTCCTAGAAGGAGGGAATCTCTCAAGGCTCCCAGGCCTCAGCCCACCTGAACTGCGCCAGAGCCGGGCGTAGGTAAAAGAGCTCTGTCGGGTCTCTTGCCAGAAGAGGACTCTCGGTGAATCCGGGGTTCCTAGCAAGCGAGAGCTTAGAAAAACCAGGCTCTTCCATCTGGGGTCTCACAACGGCCACTTAGAGCAGGCAGGGCCTGTTCCGTCCCCCCCAGCCCCCCCCCTACAGAGGAGGAGACTGAAGTTCCGGGAGGCCTGATGTGGGAGCAGTGTGTGTGGGGGGGCTCGCCCCAGGGCACCAAGCTAAAGCGAACCTCAGCACACACGCTCTTGCGCCGAGGGTCATCCCGCACTACTGGTAGAAGCCCGCCTGGGAGTGGTCTGTGTCCTTGGCTTTGGTGAGGACGCTTGGATGGCCGCTCCAGCAGACGCTAAACCCCAAGCCATTGGCTTGTTGCTAAGAAAATCCACTGCCCATAGGCCGCAGGCTCAGCTCTGAGGGTCTCGTGCGGAAGGCAGCTCTGAGACCTCCGGCCTCGCTGGAGCCACAAATCCCCACCGAAAACAGAGAGGCCAGAACAGCTTGCCGCTTGTCCAAGCCCACACGTTTAAGTCTCCAGAAAGCCCTCGTAGGCCAATGGGGATGTCGTTTTCGACCGCGCAGGGGTCGCGTACCCTTCTCCGCCATTCGTCTGAAAGTGCGCCCGCCGAGTGTCCTCCCCAAACCGCTCCAGCCTCCCGGGTCCCCAGGAACCCCTCCCTCTTAAGTTCCCAGACATCTGGGATCTGCCAGCGCCAAATTCTGCAGAGGCGCTGGCGAGGAGTTGAGGGAAGGCTGGAGCAGGGTCCCTAAACAGACCGTCCTTAGTTTCCGGGGCGCGAAGGGGCCGAGGCGAGCAGCTGCCTGGGGGTCGCGGTGGGGCGGCGAGGGTGCGTCCAGCCCCGGCGCAGACCTTCCGCGGCTCCGCGGGGCGCCTCAGTTTTCTCTCCTGCGCTCAGGCCCCTCTGAACCTCTGCACGTTTCGCTCAGGAAAGAGAACTCCCCGCGCAGCCGCGCTCAGTCCTTCCTCCGGGATTTTCCTGAGAATCCCCATGAGTTGGCCAGGATCCCTTTGGGGGTTTCCTTCCAATCAGCCCCGCGTCCTAGTCTCGTCCTCTGCGCCCCGGTTGCCCTCGCGCAGGCCAGGAATCCACTGCCGATTACCAACAGCGGAAGCTGGCGTAACCCCTTACCCTTCCTTCGCAGCCGCACGGGTTTCGTGCAGGGTGGTATCCCGGCCCCCTCCCGACCCCTCTAATCTGGTATGAAAAACCTGCTCTAGAGAGAGAAACTCGGCTTTGGGGCGGGGGGGGGGGGGAGTTTAACCGAAAGCGTGAGAGTCACCGGCCGGCTGTTATCTGGGGCTGAAGGCTGCGGTAATCGATGGGTTATTTTTACGCGGTAATAGGGCCCTGTGATTGCTCTATTAACCTTTAGACCTGTCTGAGGGACTCTCCGGCTCTCAGCCCCGTTGCGCTGGGGCCTCTAGGCACTGACGCCGACTCCAGACTCAGGCCTGCCACCCTCCCCGCCCCCAGCTCTAGGGAGGGGGCTGAGCTGGCTGGAAGACCTCTCCGCTGAGAAGCCCTGCTGGACTGCCAAGCTCCCCAAGCCCCCGCCACGTCCCTCGGATTGGTGCAGCAGCGCCACAGGCTGCAGGGAAAACAGAAAGATCTGAAGGTGGGAGGCCGTTGGAGATGGGAAGCGTCGCCAGGAAAGGGTGCACGTTTTGCATAAATACATAACGTTGAGGGCTGGAGAGGCCGCCTTGCGAAAAGGAAGGCGAAAAGGAAGGTGTCGTCCCCGCGCTCTGACTTGAGTGGGCCAGTCCCAGGTTTCGTGTCTTTTCCACTCGCAGTCTGGGGCTAGCAGGATCCCCACTATCCACAACCTCGCGGAGACTCGCAGCCAGCCCGGCTCTCCTGGTGACCCTCTGCTCCCCAGCCGATCAGGGGTCTCGCTCAAGAGGTCACCTTCCCTTCTATCAGCCCCGCCCCTTGCCCCGCGAGTCCAGGACTGGGGCAGGACTCGGACCACCAGGAGGCGGGGGTGGGGGATGGGGTGAAGGGAGGAGGTAGGAGAGGGGAGGTCCTGAATAAAGCTGACCCTGCGCAAAACTGCAAACCGAATCGACCTCAGGCACCGCGGTGGGTGAAGCCCCACTCCCCGGCAGTGGCACTTGAGCATTTTCCGAGATCCTTGCGCCTGGACTTTGCCTGTTGGGGGAGTTTTTTTGTACACCCCCGCAGCCCGGCGCAGAGCGGAGGTGTAGCCTCTGCGGCGCACCCCCGCCCCCGCCCTTGCACGTGACTCCCACAGGCCAGTCAGCGCCCGAGAACGCGAGCGCAGGGGCGAGGGGACCCGCGCCTGGAGCTGGGGGAAGCGGAGGCGGCCGGCACAGTGGCCGAGAGAGGCACCGCCGCCGCCGTAGCTCCCCGGGCGACCAGGGGAGCGCGCGCCGGCCCTCCAGGAAACTCAAGTCCCGGCAGGTACGGCTTTTTCTTCCCCCGCCACGCTCTTTCCCGCCGTCAGCGAAATTCAGAGCTCCTCTACGCTGTTTGCCTGGGAGTAGAGGGAACTGGTGGATGGAAAGGAGACGTTGGTCACTCTCTCCGCCCCCAAATTGGTCTAAGACGGCTCAACTTTGGGCATTGGCTTAATAGCGTCTTTAAATCAAAGTAAGATTTGGGGGGGAAGCGAAGAGGGATATTCGAAGTGCTTTTGGGTGTGTGTGTGTGTGTGTGTGTGTGTGTGAACTTGAACGTTTTTAATACCCGCCGCCGCGTATATATTCTCCAGCCCTTGTTTCTGCACCTCCCAGGCCAGGGTCTGGATGGGGATGACGGCCGTACGAAATCACACTGACCAACTGACCCGGGACAGGCCGCACGGAGGGGCTCAGACGGAGCAGTGTCACTCGTCGGTGGCTCCGGGGACTCAGAGTGGCGGTGGGAGGCAGAGCGACTGGGCCTCGGGCCCGGTGCAGGCGCTTCCAAGTCGGGAACGGCTACTGAGCGCCCGGACTTTTTATGCGCTTCTGGCCAGCCTCCTAGCCTTCCTGACTGGGGTCCAGGGAGTCAAACACCACCCACGAAGCTAACAACCCCACCCACTCACACTACTTCTGGGCAAGCTGAGGGCCGGAACCCGGGAGGAAAGCAGTGACGTCCCTCCGCCAGCCACGGTTAGCTGCCCCGATCCATAGTATTATGTCGCTTGGCTTTGGGTTGGGGGCGAGGGGGTCCTTCAGGGGAGAGAAGGATGCCTGGGTAGTGAACTGCCACCAAGTGGAGGGAACGAAGAGGCCTTTCTGTTGGAAAACAGGGTGGAGAGGGACCCAGGGCTGGTAGGATTTGGGGCAGCACGGTGGCTCTCCGGGGAAGGTTGGAGAAGCGCGGCAGAGAAGTATTTCCTGTGTTTTGGACAGCCAAGAGCAGGTTTCAGGCTTTTAAAGAAAGGTTTCATTGGGATACCCTACCCCCCTCCACACACACTTCAGAGTCTACACGTTACCCAGCAGCGGCCAGCTTTATTATTGCCGGCCAGTGTGGTGCGTGTGTGACAGTTTTCTGCGCAGCAGGCCGAGAACAGGGACGCGAGCTGAGCCGAAAGAGCAGGAGTGACTTGTGAATGGACGCGGACATTAGGGCAAGCTTTCGATCCTGATCCTCCCGCAATCAGACATGGATTGGAAAAGGGCTGTGAGCTACATCACGAAGAAAGCATTTCCTGTTTGGTCTGTGAATTTGAGGTGAACTGGAATGAGTGATCAGGAGGAGAGGAAAAACTGGGGAGCAGGCCTGAGTCCCCATAGCGAGGCCCGACCTGCCATTCTCAGTAGCTCGCTCTGCTACCTCCGCGGATATCTGAACCGAGGCTTAATAATAGAAACAAGCAGAATGATTTCTTGTCTTTCCAGAAAGGTATTGAGGGGTATTTTCTCCACCGTCTATTGTTCAGTAATCCAATGCCCAGGTAATGTATCAGCCATTTAAAAAGGTAGAGCATGTAATAAAGACAAATGTTAGATTTATTGCAGTTTTAGCATTTACATTTTAAAGCTTGTAAATTAGCGTCTGTATGTATACTCGAAGTTGGCTTACAAAATTATAAATCTTCCTTTCCTGCAGTTATGTGAGAAAAAAGTGTGACATTATGTTTTAGAACTGCAGAAGTTGAGTATCACAGAATATACAATGAAATAGGTCAAATATTTGATGTAAAAATTAAATACTGAATATTTTATCAAGGTAAGCCTATGTATTTACCTATTGAAGCCCAGAAATTCCTATGAGGTCTAATTTTTTGCCTTCATTTTCAAAGAGTGAAGTTGGTGATCTCAGATCAATTTTTTTTTTTTAACATTTTACTTTTAAGTAATCACTACACCCAACGGTGGGGCTTGAACTCACAACCAGGAGATCAAGAGTCACATGCTCCAGGAACTAAGCCAGCCAGGTACCCCTCAGATCAAATTTTTTTGTATCCACCCTCTAGCCAAACTTCTTACTGAAGAAAATGTCCAACAAACCAATAATTTATTGTATAGTTTTGAAAGCAAATAATAAACCGTCTAGGAGTTAACATGTGACTATAGAATACAGTGCTATTAACTCCATTATCATTAGTGATGTTACAAAAATGGTTAAAAGCATTATATAGTATTAGAAATTCCACTTTCAGAATTTTTTATAAAAATTAAGATGCCTATTTATTATAGTATGATTATATCTGAGGCACTGTCTTATGGCACACTAGAAATCTGTAATAATAATGGCCAACAATTATATAGAACTTTGTGCCTGTTAATAAAGTTTATAAAACCCTGTTATAAGTGCTTTATATATATTAATGTATAATCCTCACGATCCTCAATTGACTCTACAAGATAGATACCTTTAACATTTGCCTTTTTGCAAATGAGGAAACTGAGGCACAGAGGTTAAGTAATGTATGGAAAGTCATCAGTAAGTCACAGAGCCTGTATTTAGTGTAATAACGGTCAGTTAGTATCTTTGTAATTCTGCTATTGCAATGAAAAAGAAACCCCTGTTAAAAGTGGTTGCCTCATCTTAAGGAGAAAAGTGGGAGTGTAGTGGTCAACCTGAAACCCTGGAGGCCCACAGATTCTGTCCCCCACCCCTCTTTAATTGTATTTTGATCTTTGACAAGTTTCAAAACTTTCCAATACTTCAGTTCCGTCTTTTGTAATGGAGGCGACACACTTTCCTTAGTGGAGCTGTGACGAAAAGGACCTGGAACAGAGCAGGTGCTTCAGAACGTCGAGCTCTTATTTTATCCAAAAAATTGCCTGAGAAAATAAAAACACAGGATACAAGGATATAACCAAGTCCTATGAACTGTTATTCTTCCCCCTGAAGCAGTGTCATTGGTGTTCTAATTCCCTGCATGGGTGGATGACCAGGGATTCTATACGGAAAAACCCATTCAGTGAATCTGAGTGGCCCAGTGAGTAGTTCTGTAAAGTGAACTTGGACATCTCTTTCACTTTTCTGGTTTTGATACCCAATCTGCAAAATTGCTAAAATATAATTATTTGCAGGAAACAAATACCTCATCTGACTTGACTTCCACATGATAAAGTGTGTGGATGGATAAGAGATTTCACAATCCTTTTCACAGAGATTTAGCAGACCCTGTGCTCATGTATAAACATTTAGACTCTGCCTCTAGCTAAAAAAAAAAAAAAAAAGTTACAAACAAAAATTTCTTAGGTTGCTGGTTTTCATAAAGTTTGTCTTTCGTGGGCAATCTAAAGTTTTTTCACTGCCAGGGACACTTGCGGTTAGGCGGGACAGAGATGAGCAATATTTCTTGTGTCCCAGGCACTCTGCCGGAAACCCGAAACCCTTGAACTTAAAAAATACTGTGACAAGAATATGCTTGAAAAATAAGGTAAAATTAAAGTCCATCCTGACAAGCAATACAAAAAAAAAAAAAAAATGACCTCGGTTACAACCAGCAATTACATGTCCAATAACCGTGAAGCCCCATGTCCCTAGAGCTGCCCTCTCTAGGCTTTCCTGGAGCAGCCCCCGGCCTCCGCAAAACCAAGACCACAGCTTCCTTCGGAACCGCACGGCTTCCAAAGCTGGGCGCGGAGGGCGACGATTTCTTGGGTTAGCAGTTCGAGAGAAGCAACCGCAAGCATAGCGAGTGTGCTCTGAATGCTTCTGATGAACTTCCCCTTTTTGTCGTTCCTCTTTTAGGTAGGACCACAGCAAGGAGGAAAGGAGGAAAAGAGCCAGCCGGACCCTCCGCATTGGAACCAGCCTACCGCACCCAGCGCCGGAGTCTGCGGGTGTCCTGAAGACCGTGCGCAGCTACGGCCGCCAGCGTGACCCGAAGACCCGTGCCCCGCACAGGCGCCCAGGCACTGCTCCGCCTCTTCTGCCACTCTTGGTTGCTCGGGACCTCTAGGCCCGGGGGTAGACTCAGCCCCTCCTCCAGCACCTCCAGGAAGAACCAAAAATTCAATTTGGGATTTTCCTATAAACAAGAGCCTAGAGTCTTTTTTGCTCGATGCTGGATTTAATATACGTATATATTTTTGAGAGTTTTTTTTTTTTTACTTTTGATTTTTGATCTTCGTTTATGTGACAGGCTCTCACCTGTACATTATTATTTTTTCTACTATTATTTTCTGTCCCTGCATTACGCCTTGACTCGCACGTGGGAGAGAGGACTCAGAAGCTGAGAGCTCGCGGGGGCGATGTACCAGAGCTTGGCCATGGCGGCCAACCACGGCCCCCCTCCCGGGGCCTACGAGGCGGGCGGCCCTGGCGCCTTCATGCACAGCGCGGGGGCTGCGTCCTCGCCAGTCTACGTGCCCACGCCGCGGGTGCCCTCCTCTGTGCTGGGCCTGTCTTATCTCCAGGGCGGAGGCGGGGGCGCCGCGTCCGGAGCCACCTCCGGCGGCAGCTCCGGTGGGGCCCCGTCGGGTGCCGGGCCCGGAACGCAGCAGGGCAGCCCGGGTTGGAGCCAGGCGGGAGCCGAGGGAGCCGCCTACAGCCCCCCGCCTGTGTCGCCGCGCTTCTCCTTCCCGGGAACCACTGGGTCCCTGGCAGCGGCCGCCGCCGCCGCCGCGGCCCGGGAAGCCGCGGCCTATAGCAGTGGTGGCGCAGCGGCGGGTGCGGGCCTGACCGGCCGCGAGCAGTACGGGCGTGCGGGCTTCGCAGGCTCCTACTCCAGCCCCTACCCCGCCTACATGACCGACGTGGGTGCATCCTGGGCAGCGGCCGCCGCCGCCTCCGCCGGTCCCTTCGACAGCCCGGTCCTGCACAGCCTGCCCGGCAGGGCCAACCCCGCTGCCCGACACCCCAATCTCGGTGAGTACTGAGCGCAAGCACCTGGGCCGGCTCCGGGGTACCGGAGCAAGCTGTTCTGAGCACTGTTTGGGGCATTTAATTTTTCACAAGTGTGTGTGTAGGGTGGCGGGCGGTGGGGAAGGGGCCGGACGCGTCAGTTTCCAAGGAAAGCAAACTGGAAGACCGAAGCTGGCGGCGCCGAACGATGGCGGCGGTGAAGGTCACAGCCCCAAAGAGCCCAGATTCTGTTAAGCCAGGGCGAGCTTGCTTTCTAGATGCTTTTCTCAAAGAGAGAGGACTGCGGGGTGTCAGGGTCTGAGTGTTGCCGCAAACGTCGGATGTGTCTGAGCCCACCATGCCCATCTGTAGGTGACCGCGGGAGGCCGACAGGCTCACTGGAGAGCTGGGAGGAGCAGCCCCGGGAGCCCTTGGTGGACAGCGTTAGCGATCGCGGGGTTTCTGCTCCCATTTCCTCCCGGCCCTCCCTTGGAGTCCTCAGCAGGGAACTGATTACATTGGCTAGGGCCCAAGATCTTCTGGGCCATTTGGCGGCCCAGTTGGAGGATCCTTCGCAGTGGCGGATGATTCTTCTGTCGGGATTTCACACCTGGTACAAAGGAGGGACTGGAGCAGTGGAGATGGGTTGAACTGGGGCTGGCAACCTTGTGGGTGCCTGGGGGCCAGAGCGCATTGCGCACTGCGCGGGTCTGCGGCGGCGCCTGTGCGTGGTGTATTGAGAGCGCACGCCGGGTCAGCGTCCGGAGACACGGGAAGCCCAAAGGGGCTTCTCTATAATACCTGACTTAAGTGGAGACTTTGCAGCAGCTTCCATAAGTTGAGCGTCCTCTTGTCTGGAGGGCTGAGGTTAGAAATAACAATCGTAACGGGCACAGTTTAATATTTCCTGTGAATGTCAGACCTGGGAACGCCAGCAAACGTGTGCTCTCTTGCTCCGATTTACAGATTGAACAAAATGAAGTCTGAAAAAGGGTCTCGTTGCTTTGGGCTCGCAAAGTAAGGGAAGTGGCAACCACTAGTTCAAAATGCAAACGACCTGTGGCCTTGTGGAATTTCAGGAAGGGACAGGATCGGGTTTGGTTGGCTATGGCTTTTGCGGGGGAGGGGAAGCCCAGACCTGAGAAACAAAGTTAACATTTATTGACTACCTACTAAGTGCTAAATCCTTTCACATTTGTTCTCACTTTGAAGAGTAAAGCCTGTCCCTCCCAGGTTTCCAGTCTTAGGCTGGCTCTGAGAAGGGTCCCGGCTTTGAAGAGCTTTTAAATTATCCTCTGACCCTGGGTGGCCAGGGAAGGTCCCCAGGGGGGTCCAGCCAAATACACATCCCAGGTAAACTGATTAACCGTGGAAGTGGCGCCGGGTCTGGGTCTGTGGCTCCTAGTTTCCCCCTCCCCTTCTTAGGGGAGCCAGACGGCACCCCCCCGGGGAGGAGGGGCAACCGGCTCCGGAGCCTTTCGGTGGGCCTGAGCCAGATAGCTCGCTTGAAGCATCTACATACAATGGCAGCTGGGGGTGGGTGTGTTGGGGGGAGGTGGGCGCGGTGCGGCACTTTGGCTCTGCATTCTCAGAACTCTCCGTTGTCTTTGGAACGCTCTGTCTGGAACTTACGTTTTAAAATAGGGAGAAATGGTCCCCAGAGTTCCACTTCTTTTAACTTGTGGTGGGAGTGGAAAGGTTGCTTCCTAACCCCTATAACTTGGAATGAGAATTTGGTGTTGGGTTAGGGAAAAAAAAGTTCAAAGTCCAAAAATGGAGGCTATGCTTTTCTGGTCTTCAGAGTTACAACCACAACAGAGTTAAAAAAAAAAAAAAAAAAGATACTGTATGAATGCACACAGTATTTAAATTCTAAAATGTAACCCGTACCACTTAGGAGGGTGCTGAAGTAAGTAACGTTTCCCAAATTTCAGGGTCAACAAATGACAAGCTGACTTCCAAGGAGCACCTCCTTGCTGAGAATTGTGGCCTGTCTTCCCAGTACTCTGCTCTGTTCCACTAGTTCAGGAAGTCCCACCTGAAAACAGCCCTTGGGTCTGGCCTAGCAGCTGGATTATCTCTATACATAGCCAAGTGTGTTAAATGGTCTTCAGGAAACTTCCATGTTATCTTTGTGAGAGAACATGAGGCATGTGGAACTTGCTGGCATTCACATCTTCAGCATGTTCTGCAGGTGACACTTACTTAAAAGCAAGTTCATTTAAAAGCAGTGCATGTAAATAAATATATATATTTTTTGTCTGTTCTCCTATCACACGGACCCTCCTGTAAATGCCTGCTGGCTTTATCAAGGACCAACACTGGCATACTGGCTGATGCTGAGTGATAGAAACATGATGACAAGTGATTACTGATTCCATGTTATTTATTGAGAGCCGCTGTATGACAGGCGAACGTTCATTCAATTCCAGGTACCCCTGTGATCTTGGGCAAGTTACTTACCTCTCAGTCTCCCCTCTCTTTCTGTAAAATGGGATAATCCTAACTCCTTTCAGTGTTGTCTTACATTAGACAAATATAAGGCAGTGTTTGTGAAGTAGTTGGTTTTGGCCCCTCATAAAAGATGGCTATTTTGTTAAGCAGCCACTCACTGTCATGTAGAGTGACTTGTTTTCCTGATTTTCTCGGGACTGAGGGGTTTCCCAGGACTTGGGGTTTTTAGTGCTAAACCTAGGGCAGTCCCCAATACACAGGGATGGTTGGTGACCCTAAACAGACATGAAAATGGGTAAATGACCCTGTAGCATGCTGCAATAATGAGCTAAGAGCAAAGAAGAGAAGACAGAAGTGGTTCTTTCTTCTGTCTAGGAATCTGGAAGTCATCACCTAAGTGGTGTCATCTGCATTTGGTCTGGAAGGATAAGTAGGAGTTCGCCAGGAAAAGCACAGCACCTGCAATTAAAAAAAAAAAAAAAAAGGAAAAGAAAATTAAGCCCTCATTTGCCATCACATTTTGTAGTACCATGAAATGACACAACACAGCTTGGCTTTTGTGCAAATAATATATTTACAGCCATAGGTAAAACCACACAGACTAACTCACTCTTCACCTCAGAAACTAGTTTCAATTTCAATGAGGAGAAATAAGAGAAGAGCTTTATTTTTTTATGAAGTATTAACTTCCTCGTTTTTAACAATAGTTAATATCTTGTCAGAGTTCTTATGTTGGTTATTGGAAAAGACAAAAATCAAAGTAATAAAAGCTAACAAGGGCCTCTGTAAAGCCGTGCACTTAGGTTGGAAGGAGTTATTCTGCCTTGACCGCAATGTATATGAACTTCAGCTCATTCCAAGTTCAATATGAGCCTGACCCTGAAATAACCATTGACATCATTAATTGGGCTGCCTTAATGGAATTATGTGACCTTACTGAGGGCAGGTACAGAGTCTTACTCATATTTAAGTGCCAGGCACATGCTGGGCACTTGGCAAATATTTGAGTAGAAATCTAGGAGGCAGTTGCCACAGTACTCTGCCCAGGTCAAAAATACACACAGTGGCTGCTTCAGAGGCCCATTGGGGAGTCCTGGGGAAGAGGGAGCAGGGTGGGAGAGGGTTCTGGAACCCTGAGAAACCACTATTTTAGGTTGGAGAAGTTACAGGGTGTCAGAGAGAGAGAATGACTGTGTAAAAATACCTGACGGGGTGCCTGGGAGGCTCAGTAGGTTAAGCGTCCGACTTTTGTTTTCAGCTCAGATCATGATCTCAGGGTCATGAGATTGAGCCCGGTATCCAGCTCTGGGCTCAGCAGGGAGCCTGCTGGAAATTCTCTCTCCTTCTGCCCCTCCTCTCTCTCTCTCCTTCTACCCTTACCCCCCCCAAATAAATAAATCTTAAAAAAAAAATAATAATCTGAATGGCAAAAGCTTATGTCCTTTTAACATTGTGTTGTTCCAGGTGAGCGAACATTAGGTTTGGCACGAACACTTTCTCACACATGATTGTGGTTGTTGAAATGGAATATGGAATATGACTGCTCTTAATAATAACCCCCTGGGCACTGATAGTGCTTAGGGAGATGGTGGTTGCCATCTGTCCGTGGACCTGGGCAGGGATTTCTTGCATTTCAAGGGCTAGAGCCTTTCTCATGTTTGTATGCCCATGAGATAGCTAGAGCAGGGTAAGAAAGCTGTGTCTCCTTGTGAAGTAACCAATCAGGGTGGTTACACAGGTATATCAGTTTGTCAAAACTCATGGAAATGCACTATTAAAACAGGAATGTTTGATCGTATGTACGTTATACCACAATAAAGTTGATTTTTGTATTAATTAATGCTTGCAAATACTTAAAGCAGAAAAGGAAACCGTAGAAATTATGTGTAAATATGCCATGAAGGAAATAGTATTGTAGCAGATGTTACTGGAAAAGCAAAGAAAATATGCCTTATTATGAAATAACAATTCTTTGGGGTAATAGAGAAACAAGCAGTTATAATGCTGTCAAAGGATCTCAAATTTTTGAAATCATTTTAAGGGTTGATTAAAAAAAAAATAACACGGTGAAACACGTGCATCACCCAGTGTCAGCCAGGTGGTTTCTTTAAAAGCTTTGCTTCATTCGTGGGGTCGTGAGAGTTTGTTTATGGTACAGGTCAGTGGAAAACTCTCTCAAGTGTTTTCTGGATCTTTGGGGGAACTGCTTATCGATGAAGCCGGTTTCTTTCAGAGCCAGTTCATTTATATAGGGAACTTTGCGAGATCAACTCTGAAGTAGCTTGTTTGGCTAGAGAATGATTTGTCAGTCTCTGAGAAACCAAAGTTGTTTGACTTTCCGGTTACCACCCTGAGCAGGTCAGTCAGAGCTGGGGCTGGTCTGTGGTGCTAGATTGAGAACCAATTAAGTGAGGAAGGTGTGTGCGGGGTGGCCAGGGGTGTGTCACTCCTTCCAGTGAGATCTGTCACCTGCCCAATTGTGTCCCATCAAAAGGTCAGGCCACATTTGCTAGGTACTTTCGAAGCACTCAGGTAGAACGATGCACAGGAGACAGTTTTAGATAACACTTTCTTCTGTATCCCTTCCCATTTTTCTTTTTTTTAACTTAAATGAGCTAAGAAAACAAACATACTCTGAGGTGTGGGGAAACAGGAACTCTGATACCTGTGGGTGGGAGTGTAAATTGGAGAGCCCTTGGTGATAGTCAACAAATTATAAAGTAGCTACTCTTGACCCAGAACTTTAACTTCTAGGAATTTAACTGCAAATACACTGGCATAGTTGTAGCCCTGTTTATAATAACGAAAATTGGGAAAAACCTAAATGTTTATTATCAGGGGACTGTTTGTATACATATCAGACATACAAACGATAGATAGCATGTAAGCTTAAAAAATTAGGAAATTCATTATGTGATGGTATAGAGTCCTCTCCAAAGATATTTATAAGTACAGGATGTGTATATTGCATGTCACTTGTGTAAATAAAAAAAGAAGAAGGGCAGGGACGCCTGGGTGGCTCATTCGGTTAAGGGTCCGACCCTTGATCTCAGTTCAGTTCTTGATCTCAGTGTCCTGAGTTCAAGCCCTGTGTTGGGCTCTATGCTGGGCGTGGAGCCTACTTAAAAAAAAAGAGAGAGAGAGAGAGAGAGAGAGAAGAGTATATGCATTTGAAAATATTTAATTTATCTCTGGAAATACAAGGAATTTGTAATTTCGATTGCCCATGGGGAGGATAACTAGGTAGATGAAGAATGAGGGTGGGAAAGCACTTTTAGCACATATGCCTTGGAACCTTTTGATTTTTTTTTTTTTTTTTTTAATTTAGAGAGAGAGCGAACAGGGGAAGAGGCAGAGGGAGAGAGAATCTCAAGCAGACTCTGGGCAGAGCACGGATCCCAATGTGGGGCTCCATTCCGTGGCCCTGCGCATGACCTGAGCCAAAACCAAGAGTCAGATGCCCAACCAACTACGCCACCCAGGCGTCCCTGTGGAACCTTTTGAATTTGTAACCAACGTAGCCATTTTTTATTTTTATTTTTTTTAAGATTATTTATTTATTTATTTATTTTAGAGAAAGAGTGCGCGCACACGAGAGAGAGAGAGCACAAGCAGTGGAGAGGGAGAAGAGGGCCCCCCCCCCCAGCAAGAAGCCCAGTGTGGGGCTCAATCCCAAGACCCTGGGATCATGACTTGAGCTGAAGGCAGCCGCTTATCCAACTGAGCCATCCAGGCATCCCTTAACCATTTTTTAAGTCACTTCTATGCTTCTTTATTATCACATTAAATAAAAAAATACTTTTAAAATCTAGGGAAGTTAAAAAAATATAGGGAGGTTAAAGTTAAGTTTTATTCGATTTTATTCTTTACCATCTTAGCCATTTTTAGGTGTACAATTCAGTAGTGTTAAATATATTCACATCGTCGTGAAACAGGTTGTCAGAACTTTTCATTTTGCAAAACTGAAACTCTAATACCAATTAAACAACAGTTCTCTATTTCCTCTTCCCCAGCCCGTGGTAACTGCCATTTTAATTTCTGTCTCTCTGAATCGGACTATTTTTTAGGTACCTCATGTGAGTGAAATCGTATAGGATTCATCTTTTCGTGACTGGCTTATTTCACTCAGGATAATGTCCTCAAGGTTCATCCATGTTGTAACATGTCATATGATTTCTAACACTGAATAATATTCCATTGTATGTATATATCACATTTTTAAAATCCATTCATCCATCACTAACACTTGAGTTGTTTCCACCTCTTGTGAATAATGCTCCTGGGAACATTGGTGTGCAAAGGGAACCTTTTGAATTCTGAACCATGTGAATATATTACCAATTTTAAAAAAACATACTAAACCAATTAAGTTATCAAAGAGACATACAGCATTCATGAATTAACTCCCTGAGAGTCTCTCGCCCTCTTTTTGTTTAAAACAGGGTTCCGTATTTAGAGTTATAGATGCACAGAAAGAGTACTTTGTAGTACAAATTGTTTATTGAATTTAGCTTTTTGTTTTTGCTTATCTAACGGGAGATTGCTTTACCGACGGGACAAAAAACTCTTATCCTATGCTTAGTAATGTCTATTGGTAGCATATCTCAGCAATTGTCAAGTTACTGGCATTGGGGGCACATAGGTGCCCTTTCCTGGTGTGGCAGTTCTCCCTCAGGTTATACTGGGGTGAGAGCCAGAAAACCACTAAGGCAGTGATAGGACGATCTTAGAAAAACAAATTACCTTCCCCCAAGGCAAGTCTTTTAACCAGTTCTTTTCAACCTGTCCTTTTTTTTTTAATTTAAGATTTTATTTATTTATTTGAGAGAGAGAGAGAGAGTGTGAGCACGAGCAGCAGGGGAGAGGGAGAAGCAGACTCTCCACTGAGCAGGGAGCCCAATGCGGGACTTGATCCCAGGACTCTGGGATCAGGACCTGAGCCCAAGGCTGATGCTTAACCCACTGAGCCACCCAGACGCCCCCTGAGCCTGTCCTTTTAAGGCAATTGGGTTGTAGGGACTGTAGAGCTGAAGCCTGCTGCAAATGTTGCCGCTTTGGTTTGCATACGAAAGAGGAAGGACTGCCGGTTCTTCCATTGCCTTGCTCTAGAGGGCAATTCTTGGAGGCCCCTGGATGCTGCTGCTTTAAGAACTTGACCGAGCCTTTTTGACTTCTGGAAGTATTTGTCGGCTGGTGACTTTTTTGATCTGCAAATCCTGAATAAGGTGCAGGTGATAAGGCCCTCTCATGGGTTGGGAATGGGTATCACTCTGTTCTATTGACTTTCTATGGTCCATGACATGGCGTCAGGTAACAGTCCATGAAGGATTATTTAAACATTTTATTGGCTATCTATAGAGCTATTTCCTTTGTCTCCTTCTAAAGCAAGTAGGGAAGATAATATGGGTGGGGCTATAATAGGAATAACCTCTGATCTGTTTTAATTTGTGCAAAATAAATTTACAAGTTTGGATACATTCATGTTTGGAAACTAGCTAACAACTCTTTAGGGACAGGAGCTTCTATCTTGTGCTATATATGTGTCTGGATCTTGCTCTCTGTAATGCGATTTATATATAGTAAGTTGGATCCTTTATCAAGGGTCAGTGGGGAAGTTGTCAGGTGATAGGGACTTTTAAGTCCTTTTTTAAAAAAAAAAAAAGATTTTATTTATTTGACAGAGAGAGACACAGCGAGAGAGGGAACACAAGCAGGGGGAGTGGGAGAGGGAGAAGCAGGCTCCCCGCAGAGCACGGAGCCTGATGCGGGGCTCGATCCCAGGACCCTGGGATCATGACCTGAGCTGAAGGCAGATGCTTAACGACTGAGCCACACAGGCACCCAAGGGACTTTTAAGTCCTTCTTGAGAGGCAGAAATGTTCTACATTTTGCAGGAGACGTAACTGATCCTCAGAAAGATTAAGTAGTCTGCCCAAGTTCCCAGTGGTAGTAAGCAACAGCTCTGGCTTAGAACACAGGGAAGCCCAATTTCCAGGACTTAATGCTTTCCTTTCATTTACCTCCTTTTGCATTTGCCAACCTTAAGATGAGGGCGCTTATCCCTTCAGTACCATAAGGTGCATGGTGGTTGAAAGACTCAAACTTTAGGATTTTTTTTTTTTTTGAAGACTTTATTTACTTGAGAGAGAGCACATGAGAGAACATGGGGGAGAGGCAGAAGGAGAGGAAGAAGCAGACACCCTGCTGATCAGGGAGCCTGCCGCTGGCTTGATCCCAGGACCCCAGGGACCATGACCTGAGCTGAAGGCAGATGCTTCACTGACTGAGCCACCAGGGGCCCCTCAAACTTTAGGATTTTCTATTACTTGGTCTCCGCCAATGTAGTTTTTCCTCTGTGTTCCTGCTTCCTACCAGTGCTTCTCCAGGTACCCTGTTTTCTCTAGTGGCCTTCCATCTCATTCTGATTCTGCCCACCCTGCACTTGGGGAGTATGACATTAGGAATCCCTGCCTTACTTCAACTTCCTTTTCAGCCTCCAGATTCTGCTGTGCAGCGAATTAAAGAGAGATTTCCCAGAATTCAGACCCTCCAAGCTAGAGGATTCTCTCATTCTGGGGGGGGGGGGGGGGAGGGGCGGGGAAATTGCTGGCTGCAAAAGAAGAACAAAAACCTATGGCTCTATCAAAAACCCTTTTCCTCAAAGAAACCTAGAACCAACTTTTCTGTATTCCCTTTCCTCTGAAGATTCAGATGTATCTGAGGAGAGAAAAGCACTGTAGTAATTGGGGTTTTAATGAAGATGAGAATAGGGGTATGGATGAGGGCAGTGACTGAGCCCCATGGAGTGGAGCTGAGCTGAACACAGAAGCCATCGGTGGAAGCTTTCTTGTTTCTGGCAGGGGGCCTGTGGTTTTATCTATTACTGCTCTGTAATCAGAATTGAGCCAGGATATTCAAGCCTCTTATCTGAATGAAGGGAATTTGGTTTTCTGGCCTTCAGCATTTTGCAGAAGTCCCAAAATTGACTTCATGACTCTTAAGTATCTTTTTTCACCAAGGGAGGAATATAATCCAGACAGGTAAGCCGTTCCATACGTTTAAAGTCATCGAAAAGCCTCTGCGATTGGAATGTTGAGGCTGTGTTTTTCACTTCGCATTGAATAGTTGTAGATATACTTTATTTTGGAGGATGAGAAATCAAGGAGATGCCACCACAATTTGGTAGATTATTAAACCATAGGCTTTGGGATTCCCTAATTACGGATCTTAAAGTGGAATTTGATTCTTAAATTATTTTTGTAGTCTTCCCTTTTTCCTCCCGGGTTAAAGCTCCATTTTTACTTCTAGAAATCCAGTCAAACTTTATCACCTCCATTCAGAATTGATCAATAGCAACTGGTGAGCAGGTTAATTATAATCGCAGAATAAACGCTGAAGTCTCAAAGTTCACCACTTTTGCAATGTTTCCAAACCCCTCGGGGACGGTGCCAAGAGACTCTCATTGACCCATTCAGAGCAGGTGTGGGAGTTTGAACCAGGGGCAGACAATCGGATCTGATTCAAGACAACTCAATTTGGTTTCTTATCTGCGGCTTTTCCTATCTTATGATGTCTGTCATTTCAGATAAAAAAAAGTTCAGTCAATTGAGCTGGGAAATGGTAAGTTATGTGTTCTTCTGATAAAAGTTTTCAGAGTTGTTTTATCAGATTGGGTTGAAATTGTATGTTTCTGTCAAGGTCTGCAATGACCTTTTCAGATATTTTATCAGGTATTAGGTGGGGAAACCTTTTTTTTTCCCCCTGTTCTCTCTTCGACCTAGCAAAGAATGACCTGACTTCCAAGATCATAAATCAAACCAGGTAAAGAGAGGCAATAATACCAGTTACCCCTCGAAATTGACTAGGTGGGGGGAAAACAAACAACAAATAAAACCTTTCCCTAGCACATAGAAAGAACTTAACTTGACCCTAAATAAAGAATGTGGTTCTTACAAAGTACACACTTAATAGGAAAATACTGCTTATTTGAAAAAAAAAATGTTTTTCAGGTTAAAGATGGCTTTAGAAAAGCAAATAGTATTTTTTTTCAAACAGAATCATAACACTTAATTGTCCTTCTTTTATTAAACTCCATGCATGTGTAATATGGAAAAATAAAAAACTCATACACATCAGCACAAAAATAGTTGGTAATCTTACCACCTAAAGATAACCACCGTTAGGCATTAATCCTTGACTTCTTGGTTACCATACATATACAGGCATGTGTATATGTATATATTTAAACAGTCGTAAAAGTTACTGTTTAGTTATTTCAGCATTGAAGAAAGTTTTTAAAGATCAGTGACCCAGACTGGCTCCTGAAGTCAGATCCCTTAAGGAGAGCAAAGATGGGAAATTGGCAGAAGGAACTGCCAATAATAAATAGCCAATCAAATGGGAGAGTTCTGTGTAAAAGCTTAGTTTTTCCATCTTCTAGTTTATTGTGTATATAGCCAATTTAAAGCTGGAACATATGTATACGTTTTAGGTGGTTCCCCCTTGAAGTGAGGTGACCAGTTGCAAGATGTGTTGATTTGTGAGGCTCTGATTTGCTGTGAACCTTGAGCTGTAGCGTTCAACCCACTTTTTCGAAAGGGAAGTCAATGAGGTGAAGGCCCATCAGTCTGGCACCGAGGGTCCCTAGGACCCTGTCCTGTGCCCTCCAAATTTCCTGCTGCATGACTTTGGACAGCTTACCATGCCTCTCTTGGCTCCAGTGCCAACATTTGTAAGGTTCAGATATCAGTCCCGGAGCAGAAATGGTTAAGAAGGGGAAGGGCTGCTCTAGGGCCCTTTCGGGTATTTAAAATCCAGGGTATTATACTTCCCCCAGGATAATAGTTCATGTTGGCTTTGTCTTTCCTCATACCAGAGCTATCCTATAACTTGTAACCTTCCTGAGCATCAAACTCAAATTCGTGCGGTCTCGGTAATGTCGGTTTCCATGGCCACCTGCCTCATTTGAAGCAACAGCATCTGTGAAATTTGGGGGTTTGATGGGCAGTTTTATTTTTTGTTAGACATAATAAAATATTTAACTCCTAAAATGTAAGAACAACTTTTGGAAACCGTGAGTTAAGTTACCTCAGAGTTGGTCTCAGTTTATTGTTCCTTTGGTTTTGCTCTTCTGTTATTACTAAACCCATTTGGCATCTGAGTTTCTAGGAGCCCATGGAGATCCATAGAGGGTAGAGCTCCATTCCAACCACCACATCCAGACACATCATTTGTTTCGTCAGCCAACAACCAGCCAACAGATATTTTTGCCTGTCTCCTGTGAGCTGGGCACTTGTTAGTTTTTGGAGATCAAAAAAGAACAAGATGGCCTCTCTATCCCAGCAGCTTACAGCGTGGGAGGGGAGGTAAAGAGTGAACGTGCCCTCTTGGTGCAGGGAGGGTGGTAGCAGGGTAAGTCTGGGTTCCACAGGAGCCCTTAGCATACTTACGCTGGCCCTGCCATCCCAGACCAGGCTTCCTGGCAGAGGGGACCCCTATGTTGTGTCTGCGAGGCGATGACTGCCTCCCCTCTGTATTTCCGCACCCACTCCCAATTAGAGAAGGAGGTCTGATGGAAAGGAGGCCACATGTTAGAAGGATGTTTTGGAGGAGTTACGCATATGTGCGTTAGCAGTAGGGCACACAGTAGGGCTGTGTGGTTTGTGTCTAGGCCGAGATGGAAAGAAGGGGCAAAATTCCAGGCCAACCCTAGTTCCCAAACCAGCTCCCTGCCCTGGGAAGAAGTGGGGCCTGGTTAATCGGGAGGGGGGGTCCCACCCTCTTTTGTAATCCCACCCACTCCTGGTACTGTGTCCGGAGGTGGGGAGGGTGCCGGGAGTGGCCTCGATTAGGAATATAGATAATTACGGGGAAAAATACTGTTTATGCAGGTATGCATCACCAGACCCCATAGGATAGATTAACCAGAGCATCTACCTCCCAGGAAGTTTCGAGGTGAAGATAGAGATTTTAGGTTCAATTCTCTTCATCCCCTAGCTTCAACAAATAGCAACTGGTGACAAGCTGTATTTCATCTATATGCCCCCCTTCCACCATACTATGTTATTTTGAAGGAAATTCCAGACAACTTATCATTTCATCTATAAATACTTCTGTATGAAAAGATATAAGGACACTTAAAAAAATATGTAGCCCCAATGCCCACATCACTCTGATTTGAATTAACTGTCACTCCTTAATATCATTAAGTGTCCAGTCAGTGTTCAAATTTTCTACTTGTCTAATTTTCTTAGATTATGTGTCCAAATCAGGTCCATGTGTTGCCTCTATTGATGTGTCTCTCTCAAGTTTCTTTTAATCTGTAGGCTCTCCTTTCACCCTTTCTTCTTTTTCTTGCAATATATTTGCTAAAGAAATTAGGCTTTTCCTGTAGATTTTTTCCTTCTCTACAGCCTCGATTTTGTTGATTACATTTCCTTCATGACATTTAACATATTCTTCTGTCCTGTTTTTTCATGTAAATCTGTAATTGGAAAAATAGACTTGATCACATTCAGCAATCATTGATGGACATTGCCTAGATCCATTATTCCATTAGGGGTTGCAAATGGTGATATTCTAATGCACTCATTTATTAGCTGAAATACATCCGTAACAATAAAAAATACTTCAGTTACCAAATATTTGGTTAGCCTGAGATACAGTTTGTATAGGTAAGGCAGGATGAATGCTTTTTGCTTTCACTTCACTTTTCAAAATAATGAATTAGTTCCCTGACATCCTTCAAAGATTACCAATGAAAAAAAACTTTTTTAGTATCGTTAAGAAGTCAGAGATTTAAACGTATATGATGTGTTATAATCCATGTAGCTATTATCCTGACTGAAGCTCAGACTGTTCTGTCTTTGCCAGTGGGAACCTGTCCAAATTGGCTCCTGAGTTCTTTTGACAAAATCTTAGTTCGATCCTTTCCTGCTTTCCATACGACGAAATATTCCAAGCTCTTATTAGCATCTTCTCCTCCCAGACCTGGATTTGGCCTTTTCCCTGGAAGCACTGGCTCGTTTTAGTGAGGAATGGTATTTGGACACCACTCCTAGAGCTAGCTCTGCTAGTTGTGTTTTTCGCTCTTGGGTTAGTCATTCCATATAGAGTCAGGAAAAACTTCCTCCATCCCATCCAAAGTTACCTTATGATAAAAGACATCATGTGCCGATACCACACTTCTGATTGAAATTTAGGACTCAAATGCTTTTACTGCCCTTTATGCATCTTTTTTTTAACTGTGCTAAGATATACGCAACATAAAACTGATCATTTTTTTAAGCGTACGGCTCAGTGGCATTAAGTGAATCCACATTATTGTGCAGCCATCACCCACCATCCCTCTCCAGAACTTCTTTCCCATCTGAACTGTGTATCCATCCCCCCTCCCCCCAGCCTCTGGCAGCCACCCTTCTCCTTTCTGTCTCTATGAATTTGATACTAGTTACTTCAGGTATGTGAAATCATACAGTATCTGTCCTTTTGTGTCTGGATTATTTCACTTTGCATAATGTTCTCCAGGTTCGTCCATGTTGTGGCACGTGTCAGAATGTCCTTCCTTTAAAAAAGGCTGAATAATATTCCATTGTGTGTATACACCACATTTTGTTTATCCATTCATCTGTGATAGACCCTTGGGTTGCTTCTGCCTTTTGGCAATTGTAAACAATGCTGCTGTGAACATGGCTCTACACATAATCTGTTTGAGTCCCTGCTTTTCATTCTTTGGGACATATACCCAGAAGTGGAACTGTGTGGTAATAGGGTAATTCTGTGTGGTGTTGAGGAGCTACCATACTGTTTTCCATGGAAGCTGCACCTTTTTACATCTTTCATGCATCTTTACAGCTATAACTCTTTTCATCCATGCCCAAAATTACATTATCAGCCACCCACATAATTTCACATTTGCTCTATGCCATAACATCCATAGAGTCTCAGATAAAAAACATCAACACTTTGACTGACAGTCTGTTACCGAAACCACTTTCGTGCGTTTGTTTTGGTCATGCCTTGCCTTGCTTTTGGGGTTACCGCCAGTGTTTCCAGCTTTTGGCTTTGTACTCCTCTTCAACTACTTGAGCTGGGATACTCCAGGTAGACTCCCCCTGCATCTTGCCTCTTGATGTGGTGCTCCACCCCAGATGGTCACATTGGGCATTTTGGACATTATCACCAATTTCTCACCCGTTTCTCACACCGCTTGGCATGGAGACAGAAAGCAGTGGCTCAATGAGAGGCTGTTAGAAGTATTCTCCAGCCTGGAGAATGAGTGAGTAAAGGCAAAAGACATGGAAGGAAAGACAAGAGAAAATCATCAGGCCAGATTGGCCAAAGAAGGGCATGGGTAAAAACCATGGTAATGACCTCATTATCTTGCTTTTGAGTGTCTACAGCCTTAGTTTGAGGACAAAGTGGTGTGGGAGGTATGTGTAAGATGACTTGCAGGCACCTCTCATCCCCCCAGTTTACAGAGGCTCGGGGGTGGTCATCTTGAAGTTGCCCACCTGGAAACTGCATTCGAGTTTGCTTCATTTCTTTTGGATTTTGAACCGTTCTTCCGTGTTGTCGTGGAGAGTGGGTCCTACTGTATAGACCTCCTGCTTGGCTGATAATCTCCTGGTGGGGGTGGGAGTGCAAAGGAGGGGACACGCAGTAGCAAATGGGACACGAGATCAAGGCAGGAACCGTGGGGTTGAGGCCTCACATCACTGACTAGTCATGTGGACCAAGTCGTTTCTTCATTCTGTGGGATTCTACTACCCATCAGGAACTCGTACCCCCCCCTTTTTTTTGGCCCAGTACCTTAATTTTCTGGATTGAAAAAGCCTGGAGTAACTTTTGAATAGGGAATTTAGTGAATTGGTGAGTACAGTTTCTCACCCCACGTTCGCATTTAAGCCTCTTCCATGGCCCAGGGACTGGGGGATCTGATTAATCACTTTCCCCTTCTGCTTGGCAGCCTCTGACTGCTGGGTCAGCCTGGAAAATAAATGGCACTTCGAGGAAGGACACCGGGCAGGAACTGGGAGTCTCTTATTTGACTGCTTTCCTATGGAGAGAAGAGCACATTCTGTATTTCTGGAAAGTCCCTTGGGTTTTACCGCTTAGGCTCAGTGGGTCTTGGTCTTTGACGGGAAGGCCAGGATAATTGGAGCTTCGAATCTAGCTCTTGCCTCTAAAGGGCAGAGTTGCTGCTGTCTCTCGTGGTGGTGAAGAGCGTGGACAGCATGGACCCTGGAGCCCTGCACCCTGGGAGTATGTCCCGATGTTAGCGATTATTACCCAGCACCTTGACAAACAGTATCTAATATCTGATGGTCTTGGTTTCTTTCTTTCTACCCTGATAATTCCCTAATGGCTTTTTATGCAGACAACTTTTTTCTCTTGTTCTCACTCACTTGACTGTGGAAGAATTGGAAACAAACAAGAATCAAAGAAGACAGGATCACACTGCCTCTTGGTATCAAAGAGGGAGAAGGTGGATCTTGCGAAAGCTGGAATGAGATCTCTCATTGGAATCTCTGCAGTGGGCTTATCTCTGCAGGAAGCCTTTTTTTTTTTTTAAGATTTCATTTATTTATTTGTCAGAGAGAGCACAAGCAGGGGGAGTGGCAGGCAGAGGGAGAAGCAGACTCCCTGCTGAGCGGGGAGCCGGTGGGACTCAGTCCTAGGACCCCAGGATCGTGACCTGAGCTGAAGGCAGATGCTTAACTGACTGAGCCACCCAGGCGTCCCTGCAGGCAGCGTTTGACATATCTCCAGGCAGAACTCCCAAGAATTAAATAGGGCCAATGCTCTCACAGTATCTTGTGTTATCCTTTTATTTGGATTATAGTTCCAGTAGACTGGAAGTGTTTTCAGGGTATACCTCATTCATTTTGGTGTTTGAGATACAATTACATGGTAAATACTAAATAAATGTTCATTATTTGAAAAGATAAAGTCTGGAACTCATCCGAAATTATATGTATGGGCCCTTGGACTCCCATACTCATACCTGCAGTCTGGCCCAACTGAGACATTGAGCGGGAGGAGAGGATGCATCCTTGTAAGGGGAGGAAACTGAGAGACAGAAGTCCAGGGATGAGCATGTCCCCATCCATGACCAGTTTTACAGGGAGAGGGGCCTGGCATGGGTTGGGGGAGAAATGAGGAGATCGAGGGGTTGTAAGAATCTCACAAAGGCAGAAGGCCAGGAGGAGGGAGAAGAGCATGGAAGACCCCAAGGGTCTTCTCAAAGGTAGCAACAAGGAAAGAGGCAGCTAAGGGTGAGGGGCATGCAGGTGAGGTTTCCAGGATACAGGTGGCATGGGCTTGAGGCTGTGGGCTCATCACCCTGATTGAAGCCTTGGGAATAGGAGAGAGCCCCTGGGGTATGGGGGAGAGTGATAGGGGCAGAGGAAATCTGCGGAGCTGCACTTTTGCTCTGCTGAAGGTGGGAGGGGAGTGTGGGGCAGTCCAGGGTAACAGATGTTGGTAAGAGGAGCCGGGAAAGGAAGCTACAAATATGGTTAGGTGCCCTCCATGTTTTACCTTGTGAAAATCACCTGGGTTCATTCCTTGATCCTATGGTGCTCTGCTGGGACCTGATGGTGCCCCCTTGGGCTTCCTAAGCGCCCCCCCCAGAGTCTTCACATCTTATCAGTGTTCTGCCCCTAGAGCCAGGTCGATTATAATCTTTCCCTACCAGTTGACAGAGCCTTGTAGAATGTTGCTCATTGAGTTTGTCTTTTCCTACCTATTGAGTGCCTGAATCCACTGTGTTCCCTCCTCTCCACTTGGCACAGATTCCCAAGATCCTTCCTAGAGAGCCCCTGGAGACACCAGGGAGAGTTTTGTGTATACGAGGGACTGCCTCTCAACCTCATCATAACAGACAGGCTCAGGAACTCAAAGAGTCTCTGTAGAAACAAACTCTCCCATCAGACTCTGTTTAAAGGGTGTAAGTGCCTTTAGATTTGGGTAGGAGGCTGGTCTCGCCTGCCTGAAGTGCTTCACAGAGGTGACAAGACACTCTCCTTCGGGGAATGTTGATATTAAGTTTCCTGCCCTGTGTAAACACAGCTCCAGGAATGGCATTAATAAAGGGGACCCTTTCCCCAGGGCGAGGCAGAAGGGGCTGTCAGGGGGAGAAGGACAGAGAAGACAGATCTGCTCTGGAGGGGGGAGCTGGCCATCTCACAGCTGTTCGTGGTGAAGGCAGAGCCCATTAGCCAGACTTTCACTCATCACTTTCAAAATTTTTGCTTCTATTCCTTGTTGGGACCTCCAACTTTTTACTAAGGGGCAGCTGATAGTAGGAGGGGCAGAAGCATCCCGTGGTTGGGGTCTGGGGTCCGGACCTGATTTACAATTCTAGCTCTTCTTGCAGTGTTCCCCAGTTATCATGTGCATATGATTGAATGAAAGCCACTTCATAGTGTTATTGTGAGTAATAGGAAATAGCGTTCATAAACCATCGTATTTGACACGCAGGGAGTATCTTTAAATATTAGCCATTAGTCACCCACTAGTAAATGTTCACAAGTATCATTAAAGGGACCAAATAGGATCTGTCTTGTCCCACTAATAAAGGGCAGGGTTAGGTTGCTACCAAGTTGAATTAAATGAGGGTTTTAGAATTTGCCCTCATTCTCAGTGTTAATCTACATTTAGGGACATAGACCCCACATCCAACTTAGTTGTGTCTATAATTCCTTCCACATAGGGGGGCCTTTTACATAAACAGGCTAATTGGGGTTGTAGATACCTGAAGAGTGACTTTTGTCATAGCTTTAGAATATTTTAAAACTCCTCCTAAGGGAGTTGGAACAAGTTGTCTGCCTCTAGTGAGATTTAAGCAAAATGGGAAAAAACCACGTTGAGTTGTGCTCAGAAAGAAAAGGTGGTGTGGCTGCTGCCAGGGAGGGCGTGTGTGTGCTTGGAGAAAGCCATGATGGGGTCTGTCTCTGGGAATCTCTGAGAATAAGTGAGACCCGCCCCCCCCCTCCTTCCACCGTGAACTGCTTCCTGGAGCCTCTTCTAGGGTCCGAATCCAGCACCACCATGGTTAACATGATCATGGTGCTACCTTGTGTTTGCTGAGAGCAGGGGGCAAGTCGCTTGCATTGTGGGTTTCTGCCAGGAAATGCATCTAACCCAGTGGGGCTGCCAGACTGTGAGGGTTTGGCAGAAGATAGGAAGAAGAGGAGTGGCTTATTCGTTCGTTTTGTAGTTGTTCTGATAACCTGATGTATACGCCTGCCTGAGCATTCATCTCTGACTGATATTATGGGCTGGAATCAGGACCTAGGTCTCTTTGTGCCTTTGCCTCTCCGAGAGGAGAGATGTGGACTTGGTGTCCATTTGAGAAGTGATCTGGCTGTCTTTCCAGGAGCACTGGTGGAAGCTGCACACTGTCCACATGGGCTTTCTAAGGCTTCCAATTCTTTTGCAAAAATGAATGAATGGGAACGGGAGGGTGAAGACTTGGGGTGTTTTAATGACTCTACTGAAAATAGGAGTAGAAGGTGAAAAACAGGAACAAGTGAATTACTTGTGCTGTTATTATCAGGAGTGGGGCCCTTTGGCCCTCCGTTTTGGACTGAGGACAGCAACTGGTTAGAAGCAGCCAAGAGGAGAATGAAGCCTGGGTCTCCATTCACAGCCTCGTGCAGCCTGACTAGCCGCTGGGCAGTTTGGAGAGATCTGGTGGTAGCATCGAGGCCCAGCACACACTCAGAGCTTACGGTGTTCACTGCTCTCTTCTGGCATTGCTTCATTATTTATTCGCAACAACTGTCCTGCGGGCAGGAGTTGCAATGTCCATTAGCAGGTGAACTGACTGAGGCTGCAGGGTGCCCGAGGCCACAAGGGGGCTGAGGCTGGTGGCCTCGGGTCAGCCTGACATCCCAGGCCGGTGCCTTCCCAATCCCTGCATCAGCTGCACTGAGGGCGCACGCCCTCCCATTTCAAGGATTTGTACGCACTGAGGCCACCAGACGAGCTCCTGAGCAGCTCTATCAGGGCTGGGCTACCTGGGCAGTCTTCCTTCCCTCAGGGTCTTGCCACTACAGGATTTTCCTCTCATCCTGGCTTTTCTGCAGCTACTGCTACCTCTGAGTTTCTTCCTGGAAGGCCAGTCTTAGGAAGACTCTGCCATGAGGACTCTCCCCAGCTGGGTCATCTTTTTTGTAAAGATGAATACATTATTGACCAAAAAGAGAGAGACACAGTAGCCAAAAGGTGGAAGCAACTCAGGTGTCCCTAGATGGATGAATGAATGAACAGAATGTGGTATATACATACAATGGAATATTTGTTCAGAAAGGAAGGAAATTCTGACATAGTCTACAACATGGATGAACCTTGAGAACATTATGCTAAGTGAAATAAGCCAGCCACAAAAAGACAAGTTCTGGGGCACCTGGGTGGCTCAGTTGGTTATGTGTCCGATTCTTGATTTTGGCTCGGGTCATGACCCCAGGGTTGTGAGATTGAGCCCCGCATCGGGCTCCACGCTCAGCACCAAAGTCTGCTTGAGATCCTCTCCCTCTGCCCCTTCCCACCACTGCTTGCACTCTTTCTCTTTCTCTAAAATAAGGAAAAAAAAAGACAAATTCCGTATGATTCCACTTATATGAAGCGCCTAGAGGAGTCAATTCCATAGAGACAGGATGTAATGGGGCTTACCAGGGGCTACTAGGGAGAAGGGAGTTATTTTAACAGGTACCGTTTCAGTTTAGCAAGATTAAAGAGTTCTGGAGATGGAGTGCGCAGAAGTATGAACGTACTTAACACTATTGAATTGTACACTTAAAAATGGTTAAATGGTACCTTAGTGTTATGTGTATTTTACTACAGTTGAAAATAAAAAGATGATGCGAAAGCTTAGCGAATAGAGAGTCAACTGTAAAACTTCTCTCTCCTCAAGACCACATTCGATAACCTCCAAAGGTGTGAGCAGTATGAATGTAATAGTTGGTAGTACTGTCCTTCCTGAGTTTGTTGTACCAGACGCTTTTCTGTAGCAGCTTCACACTTTTCCTTAGATGTCTGCCAAGTAAGTGAAAGCTGTAAAAGGATGCATTGAACGACTAGACCTTTGTCATCAAATATGCTCCCGGAGCCCTGGGACTCGGCAGTGGTGTTTTGGATAGGAGGAAGAAAGGCCGAGAGCTGAGCTTGGCACAGCCTCTGTGCAGGGAATCTCCACTTCTAGACTAGAGTGCAAAGGAGAGAGAAAATAAAACTAACTCAATAAACAAGGTATGAAATATAGCCTGATCTCTGTGTGCTTATAATTTGGCTTAGGAGCAAAATGTAGTTTGGTAGAAAAGAATAAAATAACACTGAATGATTTAAATGATACTTTGTGACAAGAATAAAATAAGTAATTCAGTATCGATGTGATTGATTGTTAAGTAAACCCACCGAAGCACTGGGTTGGACTAGGAAGTCCAGTGAGCCGAGAGGAGCCAGTGATAGGATTTGAGAAGGATGTATTGTAAAAGGCGAAAGATTTATGCCATCTGAAGAGAAACCAGAGTATGAGAGAAGGATGTATTATGAAGAAGGGGGTGGACACTTCGTGTGAAAGAAGGAGAGGAAAGTTTGCTTTCTCCCAGACCTCCCCGAACACCAACAGATCAGGTTAAAAAACCAAACCGAACCCCAAATAGTAAAAATTTCATCTCTAGTGAGAGTAGGAAACAACTCCTACCCCCATCTATAGAAATACTATCAAATACAATGGAAATTCAGACCACACTGAGGATCCATACCTCTCAGCTCTCCAGCAGGCTGTAAAGTTTCCAGGTAAGAACATAAATGGGGTTGGAAAAAAAGAGGCAATGTTTTCATTATCTGCAAATGAGAGAATGGTCAGCTTTGGTAAACAGATCTGTAAGATCGCAATGGAGAAAGCTATCAAAACTTTGCTAAAGGATGCAAAAGAAGACATGACTAAATGCCAAAAGATACTATGTTCTTGGATGGGAAATATAGCGGTGTTCTTTCTTGCAGATGCCCCAGGCAAATCCATCAATTTAATGCAGTCCCAGCAAACATCCAACAGGATTTCTTTCTTTTTTAAAAAATACTTATTTATTTGATGAGAGAGTGAGGGAAGGGAAGGAGCACAAGTGGGAAGGGGGGCAGAGGGAGAAGCAGACCCCCCACTGAGCAGGGAGCCCGATGTGGGGGCACGCAAGAATATTATGTATTGTTTGAAAAATACAAAATACCCTGAGATCCCGACCTAAGCCTTAGGCAGCCGCTTAATTAACTGAGCCACCCAGGCACTCCCCCCAGCAGGATTTCTTAAATGCAGCTTGTCATGCTGATTGTCAAATTTATATGGAAGACTTATTGTACAAGAATAGCTGAGATAATTTTTATAAAAAAGACAAGACGGGAGAAGTTGCCTTGTCAAAAATCAGAACAGATGAAAATAAATAGGTCCTGGGGCAGAAATTAATGCAGTGATGTTCATTACAGCCCTCTTGTGTGCAGCAGTGAAAAATGGCCTCCCGAAATATGGCCCAGGCATAAGAAATGGGGAAGCTGTGGCATAAAAAGACGGCCATTCAGCATTGGATCCTTTCAAATATCAAAGTACAGCTAAACAACTGTAGGAAGTATGGAATAGAATGTAAGTGGCATGTACCTTGTGTTGTTTTTTTTTTCTAAGTGAAGTCTACACCCAATGTAGGGCTCTAACTAACAATCTCAAGGTTAAGGGTTGCATGCGCCACCTACTGAGCCAGCCAGGCACCCCATAAGTGTCATGTACCTTTAAAATGTAGAACTAACTAACTAAATAAATAAATAAAAATGAAATGTAGAACCAATAAATCTTCTTAAAAGAGTGAGGGTAGATCTGTACTGATACGGGAGGATGTCCAAATAGATGTGCTTCCATGAAAAAACTAAGCTGCAGAAGAGTTCTTACGGTATGATCTCATTTGTGTTCAGGCAAATGGCCCTGTTCTTCCCACCAGCCCCTTCCTGGGGGAGGGTTATATCCTCCACTCTCATCACACAAGCTTGCCTATGACACCTGCTTTGATTAGTGGCATGGGACTAGAAGTCAATTGTACAGCTTCCAAGCAGAGGTTTCAAAAGCCATTATGTGGTTCTGACATAACTTTTTGCCCCCCGCCATGAGGCTGGCAGGACCCAGATCGAGGTTGGACCTTCAGCCTGGATCCTAGAGTCTGACAGAACTTCAGCCAATTTGCAGCTGACCTGTCATGTGGAACAGCAAAAAAATAAATCTTTAATATAGTAAGCCAATGAGATATTGGGGGTAGTTTGTTATAGCATAACTTAGCGAAAGCTAATTGATACATTGTTAAGCAGAACCCAAACCAAACATAAGTGTTTTATAAATATATTTTTGAGCATGTCTATACATGTCTAATATATCCTAGAGAAACTTTTCTTATGTATATAAACAGATATGAACAGGGATGCCTACTGCAGCATTTATTACAATGAAAATTGAAAAACAACCTGAATATACATTAATAAGGAAATGAAAAATTAAATATGATGTAAATATAGTGGAAAACTATAAAAGCAACTCAGAGTACCTCCATGTTTATCAACATAATTAAAACTCAGAAACATAATAATAGGCAAAAAATAAAACTTGCATATTATTTCTGTGAAGTTTAAAACACGCAAGAATATTATGTATTGTTTGAAAAAATACAAACATATATCGCAAGAGTAAAAACATTCACATGAATCATAAATATGACATTCAAAATAGAGGTTATTTCCACTGAAGGAAGGAAGAGGCTGGGATGATGGGAGGCACAGAGGAATGAACTGTATTTGCAGTGTTTTTTTTTTTTCCTTTACAAATATCTGAAGCAAATACAGTAAAATATTAAGATGGACAAAGCTAGGTGGTGAGTTGAAGAGTGTTTTTATATTTTTTTCTCAATTACTGAAACACTTCATATTTTTTAAAAAAAGTAAATTTATAAATGTGATATACAGTGTGAAGGCATTCAAGTAAATTTAAAAAACAAAAAACCAGACTTATGTTGAGAGGTGCATATACATGTGTGTCAAAATACAAGAATGAATTGGAAGGATATATTCTAAATTCAAAATAGTGACTGGATAAGAGATGGTGACAGGGATTATTATTTTATTCTTGTTACTTCTATGTAATTTCTAAATTTTTAAAATAAAAATTATAATTACTAAGGTACAAAATGTTTGAAAAGATAGAAAAATTGTTAGCTGCCATTGCCTCTGAGGGAGTGTGATATTGTTAATGGTGGAGATTTTTTCTTTTTCATGTGACATCCTTCCATAGTGTTTGAATTTTTATAGCAGTTAAACTTAAATTAAGGAGGAAAATTTTTTAAATACATAAATGAGAAGAGTTACAATGTAGTGCCAAGTTGGATGATTTCAAAAGTAAGGAGCTAGAAATCATCTTTTCCAAATACTCCTTTTTTTGAGCTGTGGAGACCAGAGCAAGAGAAGAAGAATTACTCTTGGTAAACATTTCCACCCCTGCTTGCTTGTGGAATTGGTTCTCGTTGCTCCCGGTCTATAGGTTTGGTAAATGTAGTTTGTGATACTGAAACAATGGATGGACCCCATTCACATCACCGGTAGAGTCCTGAGTAACACTCCTGCAGCTATGCTCCTGCGCCCTCTAGTGGTTGGAGGACCTTCCTCAGGGCCACTGGGTGTGTGTAGAGGGGGATTTGAGAAGAGGCTGGTACATCCTTTCACCTAATTCGCTGTACTCTTTTGTTTTATGTCCAGCTTCCTCAAATAAAATTTTCTTCGAAGAAAGGGTTCTGCAGCTCAAAAAAGCAAGTGACAGAAAAACCACTGGTGCAGAGTAATTCATACATTTGATCTGACCTTAATCTGGATAATATTCAAACTAGGAAGGACCTAGATTATCTGGTCGAACACCCTCATCCTAGGCAGAGACAGGTAAAATGAATATAGCCCAGGTCTGTTGCTAGGGAGGCACAGTTTCCTAACACCGCTGTACACGGTCTTCATCCTGGTTTTCTGTGTTGTTTGTCTTTTTTTTTTTTTTAAAGATTTTATTTATTTATTTGAGAGAGAGAATGAGAGCCAGAGAGCACGAGAGGGAAGAGGGTCAGAGGGAGAAGCAGACTCCCCGCTGAGCAGGGACCCCGATGTGGGACTCGATCCCGGGACTCCAGGATCATGACCTGAGCCGAAGGCAGTCGCTTAACCAACTGAGCCACCCAGGCGCCCTGTGTTGTTTGTCTTAACTGAATTCAAAGCAGAGCCGTCCGGACTGTCCTTAGACTCCACACTTTGTGCAACAAGCTTACAGGAAAACTAGGTGCATTAGCAGAAGATGTAAAGTGGTGGTGATTGAACTGAACTTTGGTTTGATTTAGTAATCCTCAAGAAACCCCCAGAGGGGAAAATAGTCCCCTGTATATGTTTCTATACCTTGGCTCCCCTCCCTTTCTAAAAGGCGTAAATCTCCCCTGAAATGCCTCCCTAGCATTCAGAGCAATAAAGAGGTCACATTATAACTCCATAAATCTCCCGGGCTGGCCGGCTGGCTGCTGCAGTTCCAGGAGGTGAAAGGGAAGTTGTTTCCTCTCGACAGCCGCTGGGCTTGAAGGAAAAGCCTTTTCCCTCCAGACCCATTGTCTTGGTCCCTGAGGGAGCTGGTCTGGCAATTTGTTCAGTATTTCCTTTCTATCCTGCCAGCCTATAACAAGCCGGACAGGGGTTTCAGAGTCCAGCGGGCCCAGACTAGCCTGGTTTAAGTCTACTCAAATGGCCCTGAGAGAGGGTCTGGCCAAAGCTCCCACTCAGTCTTCCTAATTATAATACAAGGAATGAGGTCTAAACAGGCAGTGTGCATGGGTATAATCGAGCATTAGAAGCCAAGCCAGATCCAGGGGGCGGGGCTGGAGCCTGAGTCTGCCTGTGGAAGCCTGTCTGGGGACCCATTGAGACAGGAACCAGGGCACTGTGCGGGAAGACAGTGGGTCAGTGAGACCGAGAACCCACTTGGAAAATGGGAGGCGATAAGATGCTTTTATGGGAAATCAGAAAATGGAACCTGGCCTATAAAGAACCTGCTCTAAATTAAAAATAATGCTACATGAAACAGTGGTGATGTTAACAGCTTGTTTATTTACTTATTTATTTTACATACAAAAGGATTATTTATTGCAAATAGGAAATAAATTAACATAGTTCAGTATTCAAGTGATTCACAAGACTCTAAGAACAAAAGCATCCCTGAGCCACCGGGATGTTTCCCTGGAAGCAATCAATATTATCAGCTTTTTGTCTGTCCTTCTGCAGGAATTTATTATATATGCAAACAAATGTGTGTATAGACTCTTCTTTTGTGAGAGGGTATCGTGTGTACTGTTCTGTACCTTCCTGCTCATATTTCACAGCATATTTTGGAAAGGATTCCATATTAGTGTATGAAATATCTTTATTCTTTATGGCTACATAGTGTACTTTAATTGAGTTAACCATTTCCATATTGATTAACATATAAGTCGTTTCTCAATCCCCTGCTATTGCAAAAAAAAAAACAACAAAAAAACCCACAATGAATATTCTCATATGTGAGCCATCTTACACAAGTGCAAGTGCATCTGTAGGATGAATTCCTGGAAATGGAATTTCTAGATCACATGGCCCATGCTTTTGCTAAGATACTGTCCAATTGCCACCAACTCCCCCCCGCCCCAGCCCCAGGCTGTACCATGTCACACCATCAATGCGGGGACTGCTTGTTTCTGCACACCCCCACTCCCAGGGCACATTTAAATGACTGACTGACGCAGGTTGGCGGGAGGCCTAGAGAGGGACATTGACCCGCCCCAGTGACTTGGAGGATGCAGGACCAGTGTTGGACTTTGTCCGCAGTGTGATTGGCCAGGCAGCTTTTGATAAGCTCATCATGTACATCCCTGCACTTTCTGGTCCTATACCTTGGAAAGAGCCTTTCTCTTTCCTTCTGTGGGATGGGAAGAGTAGTTGGTACCATAGTGGATACTTGAGCCCCAAGGGGCTGACCCTGTGGGAGGAGAGGCACTTGGTTTTGGAATGAGAGGGTCCCAGGGAATTGAAGACATTAAATAGACATCTCCAATCCTCTAATTCTTAGGCAGAGATGCTTTTTTAAAATGCAGTTTTTTATAAGTTATTTTGTAACAGCTTTTTATTAGTAGGTACTTTACGTTCTATAAAGTTCACTTATTTAAAGTGTACTCTTCAGGGGCGCCTGGCTGGCTCAGTCCGTAAAGCATGTGACTTGATCATGGGATCATGGGTTCAAGCCCCATATGGGGTGTGGAGCATACTTAAAAAGTAAAATAAAGTGTACTACACAGGGAATTTTAGTATATTCACGGAGTTGTGCATTCATCTCCCAAGCAATTGTAGAAACATGCTCATCACTCCAAAGAGAAGCTCGTACCTAGTAACAGCACTTCCAGTCCCTCCCCCCGCCCCTGGCAACCACTCCGAATGCCCCGTCTGTGGATTTGCCCATTCTGGATATTTCATATAAATGGAACCACACACTCAGTGGTCTCTTGGTGTTACTGTTAACTGTCCATTTCTCTCCAAGCTTCGGGCCTTTGCCCTGCTGTTCCCAGTGCCTCTAATGCGCCTCCCCAGATGCAGAAATGCTTGTTTAATTAATTGCTTCATTAATGAATTTAAACTGCGTTACAAGAAGAGAAAATCTTAACATAGTCCACATAATTGTCATTTTAAAAATCAACTCAAATTTTCCTTTTTTTTTTTTTTTTTTTACTGCATCTCAGTTTTCTTACTCATTTCCCTATCCATGGGCCTTTGGGTTGTTTCCAGTATTTTGCCATGAACATCTTAAAAGTAAACCTTTTTCTCTTTCTCTTTTTTTGGGGGGGGCGATGCCTTTGATTATACCAATGTATTATTAGAGCAGTTTTGTCACTGCGTCATGGAGTTCTTTTCCGTATCTCTCCAACCATCTGTTATATATAATTGTATATACACACATTATATACATATGAGAAACCTCTGGCCCTGTGTAATTAACTCTCAATTGAGTTATTACGTGTGTCCAGGAGCATGGCCAGGCTGTCAAGCAGAGCCTTCAGATTTATACCATTCTACTGTCTTGTTAGATACTTTAGGATGCTGGATTTTGTTGAAATCTGATCGGTCAATGTGCAGTGAGTTTCTGTTGTATGCCCAGCGCTGCAGATAGAGTGATTCAGCCTAAGAGCAGCGTGGTGCTGGGGAGGGCAAGGATCAGGTCAGAGAAGGTTCTGGAATCTCACGTGAGTCACTCACCTTCTCTGGACCTTGGTTTCTTCCCCTGAATGTTCATGGAATCACCCAAACATCACTTCCAGTTTTTAAGACTCTGGGCCACCTGCCCTCCAGGAGACTTAATGGAGACCTAAAGGAGATGAGTCATCCCAGGGGGAACAATGATTAGGGGATGTTCAGAGCTAACCAATGGTCATAGTCACTGAACAAGGCAGGGTCCAGAGAAGGGAGGATACAGTTTGCGCTCAGTACCCAGATTCCAAAAAGTGGCAGACATTTTCAATTGCTGATGCCCAGTGAGGGCTCTCTTGGCTGGAGCTGAGCCTAAGGCCAGACCCAGGGAGCTGAAGCCAACCAGAACTCAGGGAGCTGTGAGATATCAGCAGCCAACTAGGGAGCCCAGCATTTAGAGTGATTTTACACGCCTCTTTCCTTGCATTCTGCATGCACTCTGTCTGCGAGGCAGTAAATCAGCCCAGTAATAAGTCACTTGGTGACACTGGGGAGAAATGAGTGTAGGGACTACGGTGGGAATAAGTGTCAGAGTTGGAGGTCTCACAGCCAACATTCTGCTGAGAGTGGCCACACATCCTGATTTTAAATCTGTTGTCCCAGAGTAATTAGTGATCAGCTCCTCTCCTTCAGAAGTGTCCCATTCTGGAGGACGAATCAGACATGGCCTCCTAGTCAGACCTGGCAGAAAAGAGGAAAGCCAGTGTGGTTCCAGGTTTAAGAGGGTCGGTGTGTGGGGGCGGGCTTCAGGACCCCATGCCCGCTGGACACGGCAGCCTGTAGAGACTCAGGCTCTTGCACACTAACTGGTCTTAGCTTACACTTCGTGGGCCTCTTCCCGAGGTCCCGCAGGGAAGACTCTAGACTTCTCATTCACTGGATGGTAATGGGCAGAAGGCAGGGAGAGTGAAGCCCAGAGAGAGAAGCCCAGAGGAGACAACTGGGCAAAACAGTGTTTGTAAAAACATTTACTGTTAGAAGGACAAAAATAACAACTTTAGGGAAAGTTTTACAAATAGAAGTGATAACACAACACAATCTTTGAGTATTCCCTTCTTTGCTTTGTTCTTTTGGCTCCTTTAAAGATGGTATCCCAGCCCATGGATCACAGGTGATGACCCTCTCCTGGGAGTGTATGAGTGTTTAATTTCCAGATCTGGCAAACGAAGTCATATTGTCAGTACCTAACATCATAGAACTTTTAATAGCAATGTGGCTATCTCTGTCATTAATGGATTTAACTTTGTACGATGCCGAAAGCCCAGGACCTAATCATCGCTGAGGATCAACCTCGAATAGCAAAACACCAAGAATTTCTCCTGGGGCTAGTGAGTGACCCTGCATTTTGTGGGGAAATCTTTATGCTGCAATTATATTCTCACATGTAGGGATTCTCGAAGGTCTCAAAATCTAATCACAAAAATGAAGGCTAGGGAGCACTTCTCAGTTTGGTGTGCTGAAGAGCATTGAAACAGATGTGCTTTCCGCCGCTTCTGTGATCAGATGAGCTGGGAAAACAGAGCACCCATGGGTCCTGGACTTTTTGAGCCCCTGCTGCTAACATGGGATATTGTGACCTTAAACTGTCTTCCATATTCTGATTTTTGAACTGTTCATGTTGACACTATCCACTGCTGGGGGAAAGGGTTGGGTCCCCAACAGGATGGTGAAGTCAGGAGCTGGAGCTCGTGGGATTCTGGGCCCACGGTTAAGAGACTGGTCAGTGAGTGTGGGTTTCCAGTCCCGGCTCTGCGGTTGATTCAGCAAGATCTTCTCTGAGCCACGTTAACCACATTAACATTCTTCCATTGCCTGCCCTCTGGGCCGGCCTCCCACTCTGCCCCCGCTAGGAGGCCAGACCAGGTAGGACCAGAGGCAGATATTCGGGGGCTTGGAGATCTGCAAGGGAGGGGCAGTTGTCACAGAAAGGAAAGACAGATGGTTGACTCTTTCCATAGTCCCTTCAGTGACGGGGCATCAGTCACCTGGTGGAGCCTTCATCTCATCTTTCCCTTGGAATTTGTCATTTCTCTTAGCGTGTTAGGGGCTATTAGTTCTTGGCAATGTGCTGTAAATATTTTTCTCCAGTCTCATTTGTTCTCTCACCTCCTCCTTTTGCTTTCTCGTTCTTTCTCTCTTCCTCCCTTCTTGTTTTTGGTGCTTTTTTCCTTTCTCTCAGAATGTTCTTGCTGCTTTGTGGGGTGTTCTTTTTTTTTGAACCTGAGTCACATTCTTTAACTTTCCTTCCAAGTCCGAAGCCAGGCTCCTAGATGAATGCCAGTGGTGTGTGTGTGTGTGTGTGTGTGTGTGTGTGTGTGTGTGTGTGTGTGTGTGTGTGTGTGTGTGTGAAGGTGAAAGTTTATTTCCAGTGCAGTGACAATATTCACCTGGAGAAAAGTTTAAAGGTCTCTCATACTATTCAGTGACTATTAAGAAATGTAGCATGCTAAACGTTTCATGTAGATTATTGTCCGTTTGTTGTCTGTAAGATGCTGAAAGTGTTCCGCACCCCACGGCACCGCGGTCAGAATGGAACGGACAACCCCCGTGAGGCGCTGCCATGTTGTCCCTCCGCGCTCAGAAGCGGAGGCCCTGGGCTTCGCTGGGCCGCTCTGGCCAGGCCTGGCGGGAGCCGCTTCTGTTCAGTGGCTGCAGGAGCTTTCAGATTCGGTGCGCTGACCCCTGCCAGCCCGATGCTGCCTGAGCTGTGTCCGCCTTCCTCTTGGCAGCCCCCTGTCACAGGCCAAGCCTGACAAAGCCCAGAAGACAGAAGGCTTAGGCTGCCAGAAAAACCTCAGGATTTGTTTGCTCCTCATGCCCCAGCCCTAGGCGCCAGCCCGGAGGACTGAGCCAGGGCTGTCAGGAAATCCAGGCACAGTCTCTGGTGAACTTTGGATGGGACACAGGGCTGGGGTTCGGCAAGGGACATATGCGTGGGGCTTGGGACTTTGTTCCTGAGGCCCCTTTGGCTCTGGGGAGGTCTCTGGGCAGGTACCTCCTCTCTCTTTGCCGAGGCCTTGGATCCCCACTGGCCTCTGTTTCGGAGCATTGAATAGCTGCCCAGAGCATGGGTAATTTCCACTGTGTTCACGTGTCTTCTCTCCCCAAATGGATTGTAGCGTGGTCTAGGGCAACTGAAGATGTGCAGCTAAGGGTGGAGGGGTTGGGGTGCGTGATAGAGCCCAGGAGCCATTGCAGTTTGTCACATTTCATATAATTCTTTGTTTTGGGTTGTGTATCCCCAGCTAGACCAAAACAACTTTGAGCAGGGATTTTTGCCCCAGTTTTGTCTGATATATCTCTATGCCCAGCACTTGCTACAGGGGCCAGGAGAGCAGACACATGACAAATGTTTGGGCTTCAGTGCCCCCCACAGAAATAGTGGTGGGGGCCCGAGGTCAGATAGTGTCAGGAGGGTGAAGGGTGAAGGTGAAGCAGGGGGCTCAACATGGGCTCTGGCCCAAGACCCAGCTTTCCCTAGCAAGAGCAAGCCACTCAAAAGACGGAAGGCCTGAGGGGCACTTCCAGGGCCGAGCAGAACCAGGCTCTGTGGCATCCACCCGTTGGGCTGGAATTCACACCGGCGACGTCCCCAGGTGGGCAGACAAATCCAGCTCTCAGGCAGTGCCCAACACACGTTGCCAACCATGAACCTGGCCCCTGATTCCTTCCCCTTCTTCCTCCTACTTTTCTCCTCTCCTTCTTCCTCCTTTCCTTCTCCCAGTGTAGCTGGGGCGCAGGGGTGCAAAAGCACCTGGCTCCGGGGCCCTACACAGGCCGGGTTCAGCCACTCCCCACTGACAAAATCCAAAGGCAGAGTTTTGAGGCGAAGCAAGAAAGGGATTTATTTTGGTGAGGCTAATACTGGGAAACAGGGAACTAGCGTCCCAAAGGCTGTCTTCACAGCCTGGAACATACTCTCAGGTTTAGGTAAGGAAAATGGGCGGGGGGCAGACATGGGTGGGTGCGTGCAAGTAGGCAGTGAGAGTCAAACCCATCACTGTCCTGGAGTCCAGCAGGAGCAGGGTCTTGCTGGCTCAGGGTAGTCCTCCTTAAGAAAGGGGATAGTTTTGATTCCCAGCAGGGGATGCTTTGCCCTTAGGGTCTTCTGCCTGAGCCCAGAGACACGCTGGAAAAAAGAACCCAACTAAAGAGTTTGAGGTCAAAATGGAGGCAGCCGAACTCCTCCTCCGTCACCAGCCCTGACTTGCTTGTTAGCCCTGCCTGTGGGTGGGTTCCCCAAGATGGATGGAGCAGGTCAGGGGAGAGGTCGGAGTCTTTGCCTTTGATTGCGTCACTTCTCTGTGGGGAAGTCAGGGGTGGGATCCTTCAACCTCCTGGCCCACATTTTTCTTTTCAGGCACTTGGGTAGAAGTAATCTGCCATAATTCCTAGGAACATCCCTATGAAATCGGATGCCTCAGAAATCAGGCTGAGTTTGCTTCCCTCTTTAAGAACAGTGTTTTCCTAAGTGGTTCATGGATGGAGGTGAGGCGTTTGATCCCCATTCCTGGGGATGGGGTTAGGGCCTAATTCATTTTGTGTGTCTGATTGCTAAATATCAGTAACTACAATTTCCCGTGAGCAGTAGCCTTGTGGCGCCTCACAGGTATAGACTATCAGCCGGGCTGCCAGTTCCTTCTCAGCCTGCAAGTCTCCAAGTTGGCCAAGTCCGAGAGACACAATTCACAATTCTGAGCACGGCCCCCCCTCGCCCCTGTGCTTGGTGAAAAGGTCAGATTCCCAAATCTCCTAGCTCTTTTATCTATTCCCTCCCCCTGCGAAAACTCAGCACCAAGCTTTGTCCCTGGTCTTCCCACTCCCTCCGCACCCCTCCAAACCTAACAATAATCCATCACTCTTATCTCATTTGGTGTTTACAAAGCACTTTACAGCCATTGTTGTGAGTTTTTCCTCTTATTTGCAAAGTACTTTACAACTATTATTACAAGTCTTTCCTCCAATGCGGTGTAATGCTGACCCATTTCCGAGAGAGTTGGATTGCCACTGCCTTCTAAGTGGTTGGACCAATGGCCGTGATGCCCAGCACTGGAGAGGTGGGACTTTCATAAGTGAAGGTCACAGCTGTGCCCTTAGAAATCAGGCTGAGAAACTGGCTTCAGGCCACTGCCCACTTGCCCTTTGGGAAGTTCCACTCAGCGCCTTTCTAATGAAGGCATAAGTTACCAGGGTTCACCCCACCAGATGTTTGTGCTGGTATGGGGCTCACTGCCTATCAGCTCCCACTTCTGGCAGGGTGGCTGCTAAGCAGCAGGGTTTGAACTTCGTTCTCTCCTTTCTTCAGCCCAAGGTAGGGGTGTGTGTGGTGTGTGTGTGTGTGTGTGTGTGTGTGTGTGTAAGTGGACTGGGGAGCTGCTTAAGGTGATCAAAAGTCTTTCTGTTTTTGTTTTAATTTTTCATCAGATTTTTTAAAAAACAGGCAACTATGGCATTCCAGAATGGCATTTTTAATAAAGAAAAGTCCACATTACAATAACTAGCCTAACAAAAACTTCTTCCTTCTCAGTGTCTTACCTGCCCTCAGGGTGGTCTGGCAGTTCATGTGTTGCACTTTTCATTTAACGTTTGGGGTGAACATTTTCCTCGATTGTTACAGTGCTTTGTAATAAGCATTTAAACTTTTGTAGCCTGTTTTTGAGTAGGTTGGATGGCAAGACTTTCTGGTAGAAAACATGGAAACTTCTGTAGATTTGGAGGGTTAGTGGATTGTAGAGAGACTTGGTGCAATCTGACAGGGTGCCTTGAGGAAGCATGGCCTTGACCTCCTATCCCGTTTCTTCTTTGGCTACTGTTATTAACACCTGACCCTTCAATCTGGGTCTGACTTCTGCACTTCCCACGCTAGACAAGAAGTATCTGCCATCCAAATCCCATCTTGGTTAAGGTATGTTCTGAAAATGAGTTGAGCAATATTGTTAACTCATTATTGGTATTTTGGCCCAATTTGCCCACCTCAGTTATCAGCCTTCTGAGAATGTTTCCCTCTTAGCTTCTGGGACATCTATCAGAGTGCTTAAATAGCAGATGCTCAGTAAATGTTTGTCGGTGACAAATACATATTTGCCAACCTCCAGTGCCTTTCCCTGGCCAGTAAAATAATTGCCTTGAGTGTAACCTATTCTGTGAGGCAAGTGTGAAGGAGTTTCTAAGGCAAATCTTTGTGTTGGGGTTTCAGTTAAGGCCAGTAAGTAACAGAGAAAACTGTAATTGCCCAGATGGCTCCTTCGGTGAGATTCTGCCCCTTCATATAAAATCAGAAGTGTGAAGAGATGAGATCTCCCCTCCAAAAGAGAGGACCAGATTATGAGATTTTTGTCTCTGGAGGCTTCTTTAGGTAAACCAGAACATGGGAAAGAGGCCGGTTTGCTTTATTTATTTATTTTTTAGGTTTTTTTAAAAAGGATTTATTTATTTGAGATTGAGAGAGAGAGTGCACAAGCAGGGAGGAGGGGCAGAGGGAGAAGCAGACTCCCCACTGAGCAGGGAAGCCCTATGTGGGACTCAATCCCAGGACCGAAAGGCAGATGCATAACGGACTGAGCCACCCAGCCACCCCCAGTTTACTATCTTTAAAGGGAGGAGAGTGTGATTCTTTATCTGTGAGAGCTACGTACTGGAATATTTATGAATGAAATGGTAGGATGTCTGGGATTTCCTTCAATTATACAGGATGGAGGAAAGAGGGTGGAGAGAGAGAGACATGGGACAAGACTGGCCACAAATTGTTGGAAGCTGGATGATGATTAAATAAGAGTTCACGGGGCGCTGGGTGGCTCAGTCGTTAAGTGTCTGCCTTCGGCTCAGGTCGTGATCCCTGGGTCCTGGGATCGAGCCCCGCATCGGGCTCCCTGCTCCGCGGGAAGCCTGCTTCTCCCTCTCCCACTCCCCCTGCTTGTGTTCCCTCTCTCAGTCTCTCTCTGTCAAATAAATAAATAAAATCTTTTAAAAAAATGAGTTCATTCTGTCCACTTTTGAGCGTGTTTAAATCTTTCCATTAAAAAAAAAAGAATAAGCGGGTCGCATTAGGTTTGGACTGGGAACATGATCCGAAACAGTCCTCCATCCCCAAGCATGGTTTAGGCTAGAATGCCGTGTATTGGTTCAATTTTGAAGCTCTAGTGCCATCTAGTGTTCGCTGCAAACCCCCAACCAAAGGCCGACATTGCAAGCGCCTCTCCTTGCTCCAGAGTCCTTCTGTGAACTCCCCTGGCCTCAGGGGAAGGCCTTAGCTGAGGGAACGGGGTTGACCGGCCCAGGACAAGGGCAGCACTTGCGGGTCTGGAGGTGGAGGTGGCGTGTGGGCGCATTCCTTGCCTCACCCAGGCGTGGGGAAGCAAACTGGGATGGGAGTTGTCCTTTTGTGTGCGGCTCTGAAAGCAGGTGACCTTGCGGGAGGGTTCTCGGTGTGACCCAGGTGCAAAAATAGCCTCTCTTGTGACCGGTGTGTGCTCAGCTCCCTGGCCTGAGCAAATAGCCCCTCACACCTGCACATTGTTGACTCGGTGTGGACACACAGCTACTTGTTTGCAGGTGCAAATGACTGTTTGTATGCCCAGAGTTGAGGGGAGGGCCCCCCACCATCCTCTTCTTCAGCTCACGTTCCCTTAGAGCAAGTAGCTGGGCCACAGAACTAGCAGAATGTGTGACCTTAAAACCCAGTGCTAAGTCCCGGTAGAGGGAGAGCTCTTAAAACCCCTCCTCTCCAGATATCCCCCACCCCGTTACAAGAGAAGAATCCACTCTTGCCTCTGGTGGTAGGACGAGAACAATCTGAACACCAGGGTAGCTGCATTTAGGGACAGAAAATCTGGATAGGATATAAAATATTTTTCAGGCTAGGAAGCAGGGTACATGGAGTCAGGGAGACTTCTGGAATTCTCAGCCAGGTTTTATACAGATCATGAGAATAAGAAACTTGGCCCAGCCTATATCAGCAGGGCAACTGAAATGGGCATAAGTGAAATTTGTCAATTGTAAAATCCTATAGACTTGGGCAATAGAGGTGGTGGGGAGCGGGGCTGGGGGTGGTGAGCGAGTGCAGGAGACTGAGTGGTGGCAATGTGCCCACGGAAGTGTGAGTGACTCTAAGTCACAGTTGCTTACAATATGGACCTGTATTTTATGTACCAATAAGCAGGAAAAAGTGTCAAACTGTGATACAGTGTATCATACAGATATATTGAAATGGCAAAAATGAACGAAAATGGATCACAGCCCTTTTTGCAGGGCAGTTTGAAAATTTCAAAAACTTTCCAAAAATGTAGTCCCTTTGGTTCAGTAATTCTACTCCTAGGGGAGTATCCTAAGGAATAGGCAGAAATGCTAAGATTTGTGCACAAAATGAGCAGTATTTACAAAACGGGAATCAGAAACCAGGTAGGGATTAAGTAAAAGTTTAATGATAATGAGGATGGCACATTTATAAGACGGGATACCATACTATGCTAAAATGAGTTTATGAAGAATTTCTAATGTGGGAAAAATGCCTTGGTATTATGTGAAAAAAATAGGTTCAAAATTATATAGCTTGACCTTGACTAGGCAAAGTATATGTCAATATATAAAATATTGCAAAGGATATAATAGAACAAAATGTTAACTGGTGATCTTGAAGTCACAGGATTACATATGATTTGTATTTTCTTCACACATTTTATTTTCTAATTTCCCTGGAGTAAATCTTTTTTTTTGTTTGTTTGATTTTGTATTTGTATTGAAAGGGAAAAAGAATCTCAGTTTTAAAGGGAAAAAAAGAGAGGAGGAAGGTCTGGGCAGAATTCAGTGCTGGGTGAGAACCTCAGGGCCACCGGTTCTGAAAGAGAGAGAGGGACTAAAACGCAGGCTGCTGGTGGTCGCTGCCCAAGTCTTTCTTTCCTTGTGACCTGGGTCTTGTGCTCTGTGTGCGATGCCCAGGAGTAGGAATGTCCACTTCCCGACAGTCCTGTGAGCCGAGCCGAGTCAGGAAAAGGGAGGCAGCCCGAGCTGATCCATCTTTTACTCCTTTCAGGGAAAAGGCATTATTTCCTTGGCCTCTGGATTCTCCAAGGTAAGGTTTCTGGGCACAAACCGAAAGAATTAATCCTCTGTCTTACTTTTCACCCAGTAGATATGTTTGATGACTTCTCGGAAGGCAGAGAGTGTGTCAACTGTGGGGCCATGTCCACCCCGCTCTGGAGGCGCGACGGGACGGGGCACTACCTTTGCAATGCCTGTGGCCTCTACCACAAGATGAACGGCATCAACCGGCCCCTCATCAAGCCCCAGCGCCGGCTGGTAAGCAAGTGCGCCAACTGCTCAAGTCCACCCTTCTCACCTGGCTTCGGGGCTCACGCTTTGATTCTGAATTCCCAGGTTCTGAATTTTGGACTTCAGGTCATTTTTTTTTTCATTTTTTAAAAAAAGATTTAATTTATTGACAGAGAATGAGAGAGAGAGAGCGCACAAGCGGGGAGAGCAGCAGAGGGAGAGGGAGAAGCAGACTTCCTGCTGCCTGGGACCCCGGCATCATGACCTGAGCCATAAGCAGACGCTTAACTGACTGAGCCACCCAAGCGCCCCTCAAGCCATCTTTAAAAAGATGGTGTTTGTGGAGGGGTTGGGTGGCTGGGTGGCAACACAGTAATATCTCATATCTTTAGAGTTAGCTCCAGCTGCAAGGATGTTCCAGACCATTTAGTTTAACCCCTTCATTATGCAGAAGTGAAAAGTGAGGCTCAACAAAGCTAACCTCGCCCACGGTCATAGGGATACCGAGTGTCCTGTCTAGAATCAGAGTCCAGGCTTCCCGGTTCCCAGTCCAGCCTTGCCTTGGACAGCTCCTGTTTTCACCTCAACCCCAGGAGGACGGGGGACTCTTCCGTAACCCTGTTTTCAGCTGATTGGTTAATAAAACCTGAAGCGCAGCGGGCAGATTAAGCAGTGTGTGTTGGGCCCTAAGGCCGGGAAAGAGTACAAAAAGGGGTTTTTGGCTCTCTGCTCCGTGGTCTTTTCTAGTATGATTTGATTTTGACCAACACAAATTAGCTTTCGTGTATATTAGGGAGGGAGGAACGGAGCGGTTAAACCCTGACGTTTACCTTTCTTGGGATCCTAAGGCCCATCCATCCTTTGAAGACACTTGAATACGATAATTCTTCCCCCAGCGCCCTTCCCCGACCCGAAGCCCCCATTTATTCTCCTTTTGAGGAAAGCTCTTCTGCTCCCAGGGCCCTCTGTCTGGTGAATGATTGATATGCCACTGATTCCAGTGAGGACTAGAGTCCACTCTACTCCCCCTGCCACCGAAGTCTTTGTTCTCATCCCCCCTCCGCCCCCCCCCCCCCAGTGGCTTAGGTGAGGGGAGAATCAGCGCCTCGGCTGCTCCGAGGTTCTCCTTCGGGGCTCTTACCGCTGACCCTGCCACCCATTCAGGGCTGGCCAGGCCCTTGGCGCTCCCCGTGAGGGAAAAGCAGCAGCGCCTGCCTTCGGCTTGGACTCCAAGGGTCTGTCTTCTCTGTTGTAGTCTGCCTCCCGCCGAGTGGGCCTGTCCTGTGCCAACTGCCAGACCACTACGACCACGCTGTGGCGCCGCAACGCCGAGGGTGAGCCGGTGTGCAATGCCTGTGGCCTCTACATGAAGCTCCATGGCGTAAGTAGCCGCCCTGCCCCCGGCCCCACGCACTGGCGTGTTCCCCCCCCACACAACCCCACCCACCGCCCAGCATTCTGTCCTTCCACTCTGACTCGCTTGCAAACTCAATGTCATTGTTTCCTTCTTAGCAAAGACACTTGGATTTGGAAGGGATCTTAGAGGCTGCCGTAACAAAACCCCACGGCCCGGGTGGCTTGTAAACAACAGACATTCATTTCCACATTCCTAGAGGCTGGGAGTCCCAGCTCAGGTGCTGGCGTGGTCAAATGCTGGTGTGGATTTGGGGGAATACTCTCATCTGTTATTGATTTGCATGTGACGTACTGCAAGTATTCACTAAGAAATTAACCCGACACTACTTTTTTTTTTTTTAAGATTTTGTTTATTTATTTGACAGATAGAGAGAGAGCACAAGCCAGGGGAGTAGCAGGCAGAGAGAGAGGGAGAAGCAGGCTCCCTGATGCGGGGCTCGATCCCAGGACTCTGAGATATCATGACCTGAGCCGAAGGCAGACACTCAACTGAGTGAGCCACCCAGGTGCCCCTGGCCGTACTTATTAAGGATAAACACACATATCTTTTGATTTAGCAGCTCTGCTTTTGGGAAACTAGCCAGTAAAACAATAAAAGAATCAGTACGTAATGATGTTTGAGCTATTTATTGCTGCAGTATTTGTAGTGGCAAAAACTAGAAACCATCACAAAGCCCCGTAAAGGAATGGTTGAGTAAATTATGGCAGTAGTATGATGTGGAATATTGTGCAGAAATTTAAAAAATACTAAGTTAGAGCCATGTATCTTGCCCTGGAGTAACAAAAAAGCACATTGCGAAGTAATACACATAGTATGACCCCATACTATGGGGGTGAGGGTGTGTTAAATACACGCACAGATATAGATGGATGGATGGATGAATACACATGTACATACGTGTATAGATCTGTATGTGTGCATACACGTTTGAGAACGTTTTCCAAATGTAAGAAACGTAACAGGCTGGTCCTCCAATTGCCTCCTGGGGACAGAATTGATGGGAGAGGGGTGGGAGGGGCAGTACTACCTTAGTCTTCATGAATCTTTTCATGTCTTCTTTCTTTATCTTTTTATTAGTTCTTTAATTTTAATTCCAGTGTAGCTAACATACAGTGTTATTTTAGTTTCAGGTGTACAATACAGTGATTCAACAATTCTTTTTTTTTTTTTTTTTTTGAGGGAGAGGAGGGTGCAGAGGGAAAGGGAGAGAGAGTCTTAAGCAGAATTGGTGCTGAGCATGGAGCCCGATAGAGGGCTCGATCTCACAACCCTAAGATCATGACTTGAGCCAAAGCCAAGAGTCAGGCACTTAATCAACTGTGCCACCCAGGTGCCCCAGTGATCCAACAGTTTTGTACATTATTCGGGTGCTCATCGTGAGAAATGTACCATATTTTCTTGTTAGTGAGAAAAAAAAAAGCCAAAAATATAGTTAAGAACATTCATAAGAAAACATACTTCTTTCTGCAGAAAAGTGTATCAAGGATGTTTGTTGAATCACCATGATAGAGAAAATGGAGAAAAAAAACCTTCAGTAGGGAAATGGTTAAAGAAACTCTTGTTCCTCAATAGGGGAATGGTAGAAGAAATGGAGAAAGGAATATCATGCAGGTTTTAAAAAGATTGTGTCCTCGGGACGCCTGGGTGGCTCACTCAGTTAAGCGTCTGCCTCCAGCTCAGGTCATGATCCCAGAGTCCTGGGATCGAGTCCCACACTGGGCTCCCTGCCCAGTGGGAAGCCTGCTTCTCCCTCTGCTTGTTGCTCCCCCGGCTTGTGCATTCTCTCTCTCTCTGTCTCTCTCTGACAAATAAATAAAATCTTTAAAAAAATTTATATCCTCAAAAAATTAAAAAATAGAATTAGCATATGACCCTGCAATCCCACTTCTGGGCATAGATCCAAAAAGAATTGAAATCAGAGCCTTGAACAGAAATGTGTGTCCTCATGTCCACAGCAGCATTCTTCACAATAGCTAAAGGTGAAAGCAACCCAAGTGTCCACAGTTGGCTAAGCAAAATGTGGTCTGTCCATGCAATGGAATACCATTCAGCCTTTAAAAGGAAGTAAATTCTTTTTGTTGTTGTTGTTTCATTTATTTATTTTTGAGAGAGAGCAAGAGAGATAGAGCACGAGCCGGGGGGAGGGCCAGAGGGAGAAGCAGACTCTCCACTGAGCAGGGACCCCAATGTGGGACTCGATCCCAGGACCCTGGGATCATGACCTGAACTGAAGGTGGACGCTTAACCGACTGAGCCACTCAGGCGCCCTGAAAGGAAGTAAATTTTGACACATAGTACCAGATAGATGAACCTTGAAGTCATTATGCTAAGTGAAAGAAGTCAAATCATACAAGAAGGACAAGTCTCATATGATTCTACTTACTTGAGGTACCCAGACTAATCAAACTCATAGAGACAGAAAGTAGAATGGGGGCTGCCAGGGGCTGGCAGAGGGGGAAATAGGGAGTTCATGGTTAACGGGTACAGAGTTTCAGTTTTGCAAGATGAGAAGTGTTCTGGAGACGGATGGTGGTGATGGTTGCACAACAATGTGAATATACTTAACACGACTGGAAAGGGTTAAGATGATAAATTTTATGTTATGTGTATTTTACTACAAATTTTTTTAAAGAAGTACTGAGCTTGGTGGGGAAAAACATGAGGGCTATATTCTTCTGAGGTCAGGATGGGCTTCAAGTGGGCCAAGGCAGGGTGGGGGGCTGGCGGGAGGAGAGGACACTTCCCTCCAAAGGTGGAAATACTGATCTAGAAGGCAGGTTCAAGTTCACCTAATCTGCTGCACCTCTCTCTTAACCATTCCATGTTTAATCTCTGAAGTGGTAATTACTTGTCTTTCAGTATTTCAAGCATGGCCGTTATGAGTCCCATACAGGAGACAAGCACAGATCAGGAGCTAAAAGATTTGGTTGGCCTGAACTAAGAGAAACCAGATGCGGGGAAGGCACACTATTTAAAAATACTAGAAAGGTGATCCAACAAGCCTCCTCCCCAGACCCTTGTCTAGGCACCTGTGAATGGTTCAAGAGCATGACACCTGATAGTCACTACTTGTTTATGCGAAGTCAGTGCAATAAAAGTGTTGTCCATGGACTGTTTATCTCTGGACCTGGCCACAGGGCAGTCTCCCCAACATGATCTCTTTTTGCTCCCCACCCCCCCCACGGAAAGACTGCGGTTGGCTCCAACCAGACTTAATGCAATGCTGAGCTGCTCTAGGTAGAGTGACTTGATGTCTCAATTCACTGGGGCTGTCCCAGCCTCCGCCTATTTTCTTAGCATAATTATTAATAGCACCCCCTTTTCACTTTCATAGTATCCTGATTTTGCTGATACACTAAAGGCTTTTGCAAATACTGTTCCTGCTGCCTGAAATGCCTGCCCCTTGTCTACTCGACAACCTCCCACAACTTAGGCATCACCTCCTGAGTGAAGCCTTCATTGATATGGTCACGTGCCACTTCCCCTCCTCCCCAGCTGGGGACACAGTTTAGTGTTTCTTCTCCGTTCTCCCAGATCACTTATGAGTCTGGTTGTTTCCTGCTTGTCTGTCTTTCCCAGTCAACTGAAGCTCTGGAGGGAAGGAATGGTGCCTTTAAGCCTCCCATTTCTCCAGGGTGAGTGTAACAAACAGCACGTAGTATAGGATCTCAATACATACTTGATTTCTTTCTCAGCAGGCGTGCCAGGGGCTGATTCACCTAATCCCAGCCCCAAGGTTTGTGGAGGAATTGCTTAGATGTTGCCTTCTCATAGTATGTGTGCATGTTTAAATACTGTAGCAGATCACATACAAGTGGAAAACCATATATATTGACTTGTAATCCTCTAGGTCCCAAGGCCTCTTGCAATGCGGAAAGAGGGGATTCAAACCAGAAAACGGAAGCCCAAGAATCTTAATAAATCTAAGACACCGGCAGGTGAGGAAAAGAACTGTGTGTAACTATAGGACAACTCAGTGGCCCTTGGAGTATGTGAAAATCAGGTATTCTTAGTTAGGTGGGCCAGCCCAGGCTACGGAGGCATGATAGCATTGTCCAGCCCCAGCTATTCAGGACAGAATGATAACCCAGGGAAAAGTAGCATCACCACGCAACATTTGGGGAGCTTTTGAAGCAGGCTCAATTCAAGGTGCATGATCACTGTCAGTTGCAAAGGCCACAGGGGGCCAGCTGGACCGGATGGGGGCCAGAAGGAGAACTACTCATCCCTCCATCTTCGGTGCTGCAGCCGGCCACTCTAGAGCTCAGTTCCTCTCTATTCTCCTTGAGATAACTGGGATCTAGGAGGATCTCATTAGTCCTGTTCACAACAGCTTGATTTGTAAGCCAGTGTATAGTTAACATCAGGTAGTACTTAGCATTTTAGAAAGCTGCTTTACCATTAGTAGCTCATTGGTCCTTGAAGACCCCCATGTGACCCATTATCCCCATTTTACTCCTGAGCAAACTGAGGCACAGAGAGGTTAGTGACTTAACTAGAGTCACACAGCGGTGAGGGGGTAGACCTGGAATAAAAACCCAAGTTTTTACACTTCCGGGTCCATATTCTGTCCATGTGCCACTTTGCCTTCTCAGTTTCTAGATGAAGAATGAGGACAACTCATGCTCCTATCAAGAGCACTCCCTCCTCAGTACTGCTACCAAATTAAAGATTTCATGGGAACATGCTGCCATTGCAGAGGAAATAAATCAGCTGATCCGATGGAAAGTTTATCTTTTAATCTAAGGCATGAAAAACAGACAAATTTCCCCTTTCCACTACCAAGAACATGACCAAAGTTCTCCGTTCCCAGATTCCACAACGGCTTACCCCTGCTGGCAGTATGTCTCGTTAGAATTTTCTGTGTCTTACACCAATGGTCCTCAGCCTTTCTGCCTGTGTCCACACTGTTTTATAAGTACAGCACCTTCCCCTGGGGAACTTCATCTCCTTACATGTTGTGGTGACAGGGAGAGCAAGCATTTGGTTCAGTCTGAAATTCCAAATCCAGGGAGCTGCCTCTGGCAGTGAAACCTAATCTGAACAGACTCCAGCTATTTATAGTCTTTATTTGTCCCATGTGTGAAGATTCACATGTTTTGCTGCAGAACCATGAGTGTATTTAATTATGGGGTGTTGTCTCAGGCTCCACTGGAAGTACCCTAACATACAGTATCAAAATCCAAACACTTTTGAATCCTGAAACACACGTGGTCTCAAGGATTTGGAATAAGGGGTGGTGAGCCCATCACTTGAAAAACTTCCCTTGAAATTCTGGTATTTTCATGTGTCCCATTCTGAGAACCGTTGTTGCCCGGCACTGATGAAGGACGCTGCTTCACTCCCCAGCAAATCTAAATAAAGCGGTTAGCATAGACCTACCCTGGCTGTCTCCAAGGACCGCCATCCATTTGCCCCTGCCCGTGGCCTGGGTGGCCTGACTCTGCCTCATTCCAGGTCCCTCGGGCGGTGAGAGCCTGCCTCCCACCAGCAGCGCATCCAGCAACTCCAGCAACGCCGTCACCAGCAGCAGCGAAGAGATGCGCCCCATCAAGACAGAGCCCGGGCTGTCGTCCCACTACGGGCACAGCAGCTCCATGTCCCAGGTACACTCCCCAGGTGGGGAGATGGGACCGCCTGGGGGACGGTGGTACACTGCCAAGGACCAGGTGGCTGGGTCAGCCCTGGAACACGGAGGCTGTAGCCGGGCCTCAGCAGGTCGCAGCAGGAGCTGCTTGGTGCCCCTGGGGCCCCGCCCGAGGCTAGGGGCTTGTCTGCATAAGGGTCTGTTTCAGCACATCGGATCAAGTTACAATGATTGGGGCACACAGCGGTGACACACAAATGTTCAGTAGCTTCTCCATGCCGGGGCCTTCGGACACAGGTTGTGGGGAAGGACACATTAGGGCACAACCACAACCCGAGTCGGACTGTGTGCATTGAGGGATGGCGGTACGACTATAGCAGGCTGTGGAAGGTGGCGCGTGGGCTTTCTAGGCAAGTCTGTCTCCTAAGTGAGAGGTGCTTTGGCCTTGACCTTGAAGGATGGATAGATTTTTTTTTTTTTTAAGACTTTATTTATTAGAGAGAGAAGGCGCGCAAGAGAGAGCACAAGTGGGGGTGCCGAGGGAGAAGCAGACTCCCTGCTGAGTAGGGAGCCCGATGTGGGGCTCGATCCCAGGACCCTGGGACCGTGACCTGACCTGAAGGCGGACACTTAACCTACTGAGCCACCCAGGCGCCCCCCAGGATGGATAGATTTTAACAGGAGGAGGGGGAGGAAGAGGACCCTCCTGGCATGAGCAAAGGTGTGGACACTAGAGGGCAGGGTGGGTGGGCACAGGGGATTGGTGAGGAGGTCACAGGCAGGGTGCCATTTAATGAGGGTCAACTACAGCTTCAGCTTCAAACATGTGTCCAGAAGACAGGTTAGCAGTACTGTCATTTCCCTCTTTCGAATATGATGGTATTCCTACTCCCCAACCCCTTCCCTCTTGGGTTCCCCTATTTGGGATTGGGATAGTCCCACACTTGGTTACAGTTTCCTGTTAATTCTGATCTGTTTTCCGCATGCGCTTGAGGGAGGCTGTATCCTAAAGAGCCTTTTACTGTCAGGGTAAAGAGGCTGGTCCCATAGAACCAGGAGAGCCAGGAGCCTCTTCTGGGCATGGAGATCCAGTGGTGATAAGACCATAGAAAATGTCTCATGTAACTTATCAGAGCCTTCGGAGAAGCCACAGTATCCACACACCTACTGGGTCCCAGTGCTCAGAAGAAGTGAATGAATCACATAGACCCTTCACGTCCCACCCACAGCACAGGGGTTAGGAAGAACGGAGACAAGGGCTACTTCTCCTGCCCTTGTCCTTGGGCCCTCTCCCCTCATCCCTTTCCTAGGGCTGGGAACTAGCTTAGGGACATCTGTGTCATGGGGCTCCCCTCCCCAGCCCAGACCCCCTGTTCCTGAGCCCCCCAGGAGTGATTCCATTGAGCTCATCTTGCGCTTTTTGCTTTCAGACGTTCTCAGTTAGTGCGATGTCTGGCCATGGGCCCTCCATCCACCCAGTCCTCTCGGCCCTGAAGCTCTCCCCGCAAGGCTATGCATCTTCCGTCAGCCAGTCACCGCAGGCCAGCTCCAAGCAGGACCCTTGGAATAGCCTGGCCTTGGCTGACAGTCATGGGGACATAATCACTGCATAATGTCACCTCCTTCCCTCCTCATATTCCTGCACGGACTTGGGACTTGGAGGACAGCAGAGATGAGGGTCTGGGCTCCTGGGAGCCAGCCCGCTCTGTTGGGGAATGACTCCAGAAGAACAACTGGGAAGAAACTTGAAATTGACAATTTGGTTAGGGGAAGTGGGTGTTGGATTTTATCGGATGCCTTTTCAAGGGTGGGCTACTGGAAAGAGCCCAAACTCTGATCTGGAAGAACCCACCCTTCACTATGAGCACATTTAAGTCCCTTCTGTGGAGTAAGAGACTTGTTTCTTGTTTTCCACCCCACCCCTCCCGCACAAGAGATGAGATGTCCTCCCCTACCCTTCCACCACGGTCGCCTAAGATGGTGGTTTTCCCATGGTGTTCCCAGCACTGGGGATCTGAGGGTGGGGGGAGGGGTCAAGGCGCTGGGGTCTCTGGTCCAGCCTGAACCAGGGCACCTGTTTGACACGCATGTGGATGCGACAAGCCCCTCCGGGCCGCTGCTGCCCCTGTCCGGCACTCCCCCTTCAGGCTTGGCCCACCCCTGCATTCCTCAGTACCGAATCTTGACCCCAGAAACGTTGAGTTTAGCCCCGATGTTACTGAATGCTTCATGGGGAGATGGAGGAGAGGGCCGCTTCACCCACTGCAGGGTGTGCCTTTGGCAAAATCACAACTTGGCAACTTCGCCTCTCCCAAGTTCGTTTCCCCGGCCCACGGCTCAAACCTCCACTCCTTCTCCTCACCCTGCAAGGCCTCTGAAAATAAAAAGCCCTTCCACTGCTGAGTGATTCAGCTCTGCCTTCGGCTTGAACAGGTCTCTCCCTCTGCAGAACAAGAGCTCGGCAGTTTAGCCACACAGCAGTCTCCCCCACAACTGTCCCCCAATCCTTCATCCACCCTATCACATACAGGCGGGTCCCGAGTATGTACAAAAAGGTTCTGTTGCTAAAGCAGGTTTGACAAACACTCATCTAGGACTTGAGATCCTTCTGGAGAGCGTGTCTGGTGGACACCGTCCCCGGGGTGGGCAGAGGCTTTCCGTGGATTCTGGCTCGCTTGCACTTGGATCTCGCGGACGCTGCTCTTGTTCTGCGGAGCTGGGCCTCTTAGGCAGACAGCAGGCTGAGTTCATCCAAGGGGTGGTGAGCAGCGGCACCTGCATCCTTTCCCCAGCAGAAGTCTCTTGTGCCAGAGGCAGAAAGCTAGGGACGTCGCAACATCACTTCAAAGCAAACAAACACAACAAAACCAAACTCAGACGCAAAGATGATGACCGATAAGAGAAGACACCGAGGGTGGGCCCTGAGGGAGTCTCCGGCTCTGTGCTCTTCTGGAATTGGCCTTCTTTTCTCCATGTTGCTGTTTCTGCCCGTGATGCTGGGGCTCACAGAGACTCCTCCTTCCTGGTCCTCATCAGCAGCAGAGCTCTAGATGACTGTGGCCTTCCTACATCCTCCCCCCAGATGCCCAGCTCCCGACCCCCAAATCCTACTGGCTGTAGCAGTGAATATTTTTAAACCAAGATTCTGTTTTAATCATCATTTACATTGCTTTCTTCCACGAAGGCCACCCTCGTGTACCTTCCCTAACCCACGAACCTGTTAACATTGTCTTAAGGTGAAATGGCTGTAAAATCAGTATTTAACTAATAAATTTATCTGTACTCCTCTTTTCCTTCTCCTCCCTCAGAGGTCAGTACTGGGAGGTTCGATGCTGCCCTTTGCAAGTCAGTCTTGAGCCACGGAGGCCCCTTCGCCAGTCTGCTCACAGGCAGCATAAAGTCGTGTTCTCCTTTCCATCGTTTATGGCAGCTGCCCAGGACTTCCTCTGTATGTGATGGTGGCTAGTGAAAAGAACACTCATCCCAACCCTGCTACTGGGTAGTTTGCAACCTTGCCGGGTAACCTCTAGGCTTTGGTTTCCTAAGAGATGGTTGGGCCAGCCGTTAACTAAAGTTCCTAAGGCCCAACAATTGTTGCCTGATGAAGGGAGCCATTTCTAGAGCTTTCCTCGGGACTGGCAGGGGTGGGGCATGAGGCAGAGCACAGGGCAGTGGTCCGTCCAGCCCATGTAGTTTAAGATCACCCTGACTTGTCCTTGCCCTCTTCCATTTCTTTATGGTTTGATCCAAAGAAGCTTCTAGAGAGGAGATGAAAACTTCTTTATCCATTTGTCTTCACCTACTTGGGCGACAGAATTGCTTAATTGCTTCCTTGTAAAGGTGGGCTGGGAGTGGGGGCGGGGGTCCCAAGGCACCTGTGGGACGGGACCCAGACAAGCAAACCTGCCCCCATTCAGAACTGTTGGTGGTGGCTGCCTCTTGCACTCAACTGGCTTTTGCCAAACCCACGGGCAACTGGTGGCTTTGACCTTTCACAGCACCCCTAATGTTTCTGAGCAGGTAAGGGGAAAGAAAACTAGGACAATATTTTATGTAAAATCAGAAAAGGTTTTAAATTTGCTAAGGAATAGTTAAACCTACTAAGTAGATGTAGATACCACCCAGAAGGACGCATAGCGGATGACTAACAACTACGAGTAACAAGAGATTCAGAAACATGAATAAAACCTACCAAGATTTATGCTGGCCTTGGGGAGTGCATGTTTTCTGATGATGAAGTCTTTGCTGAAGACATTTGCCACTTCCCTTTTAGGAATGGCTTTCAGAACAGAATGACCTACACCACCAGATCAACCTCGTTCCTTAAAGAGTCATAACTTGGCGCTTCCCCCCCAGATGGTATATGGAAGCCTGATTCAGCCTCCCTGCTCTCCAGACTTGGTGGCTTCCCCAGATTGCATCCATCCTCAGGGGAGGTCAAGTTGCTACCAATCAGGATATTCTATTTTTTTTTTTTTTTTAAGATTTTATTTATTTACCTGACAGAGAGAGACACAGTGAGAGAGGGAACACAAGCAGGGGGAGTGGGAGAGGGAGAAGCAGGCTTTCTGCGGAGCAGGGAGTCCGATGTGGGGCTCGATCCCAGGACCCTGGGACCATGACCTGAGCCGAAGGCAGATGCCCAACGACTAAGCCACCCAGGCGCCCCCAATCAGGATGTTCTAAAGGATGCAATTCCCCGAGGGGCGGGAAGTGGCTGGTGTGGAAGGATGGGGAGGGGGACACTCGCAAGGATGGAGTCATTACAATGAATGTCTGGCCTGATGTGAGTGAAGCAGACAGTTGATGTGTCCAGGTTAAGCAATCCTTCACATTCCCCTACGATCTCACCTCTTGCTAGGACAAAACCGTTGGAAGCACAGTTTAAAGTAACAGTCGGAGAGCATTTTTGAATGCCTTGAGCGGATGAGTTGTAGCACATTTAGCTGTGATTGTATCTGGCTTGAGATGACAACAGTGAAAATACATTTATATTCACTGAACCTATACCTAATGGAGCTGGGGTACGGGCTATTTGGATGAACCTCCCACCCTTCGAGCCTCCAGAACTTGACACACTTGAATACTGACTGCATGAGAAATCACCATTTGGAAAGCTGCTTTTGGAGTGGAGATGATTGGTCTTTTTGGCTTTTTAATCATTTTCTGACATTGGAGGCTACTCTTCAGATCGCATCCTTGCCTCGCTTGAAGCTAGAACACCAAAATGCCATCTCCCCTAACAACCCCAAAAGGTGTCATCCCATAACCAAGCACCAGCCTCAGAGCTTCAAGGTTTAGCCTGGGAGCTGGAACCTGAATTCCCAAGGTCTCTCTGCCCTTGGGCACTTCTTTCATTTCAGCCACTGGGCACTTCTTTCATTTCAGCCACTGGAGTCTCTGTCCTGCAGCCTCCTGGGGCGTGCTGCTATTCTAAACCACACTGGCTCCAAGATGATTTTTCTGTCCGCTCCAGGTGCTGTGGCATGGCGCTTGCTAACAGACTATTCAGTAACAGGGAGAACTAACTAATTCAAGTGAAGAGGACATTAAAACAGACCTCATTTTTCCAAGTCCAGTTTGCTTTTGGTCTGAAGCCTGGGAGCGTGTGGGTTCACAGTTTTATAGAGGTGATTGATAGCAGTGCTGGGGGTTACCAGGAACAGAAGAGTTCAGAAAAAGCCTGCTAGGCACCCAGCGCTCTTGGGACCAGGCTCTAGAAGTGGTTGCAGGCTCCATGTGGGGAGGTCTTCAGATAGACGCAAAGACAGAGCTTCTCCTCCTGAGTAAAGGATGATAAATGAGACCCCCTTGCCTATACCACACACACACACACCCACCCACCCTCCCTCCCTCCCCTCCCCTCCCCTCCCCTCCCCTCCCCTCCCCTCCCCTCCCCTCCCCTCCCCTCCCCTCCCCTCCCCTCTCTGCTCTCTGGTGATTGCCTTTTGTCATACAGCTGTGGCGGCCCCCTTTCACCTGAGAAATGAAGATGTGCCCGCCTCCACCCTGGGTTTATAAGAGGTTTTTAAATAGGGGCACCTGCTGTTCTAATCATTGAGCAGTGGCAGGTTTCTAACCAGTGAATCTCTGATTGCACGGAGTTAGTTCAGAAGAAGCTCAGCACTAGTAAATAGTACTAGTAGACCATACTATAGACCCCTTACAATGACTGTAGTCTCTTGTGTGGCCTCTTCTTTAAGATGGATTTGCTCAACTGAAATGGGTTCTAATTAGAGATGTAAAAAAAATTAAATTTATCATTCCTCCCCTGTTCTTTTCCTTTAGAACGCAAGAAAATAAAAAATTGACACTATTTGTTATTTTCAGGGTTCTTGATTATCGGAGATGTTTGAGTTGGGATGGGGGACAGGTGTGGTAAGAAAAGACTGAAATAACAGAATCCTCAGCAGACCTAGGAGCAGGCCTCTCTGCTGAACAAAGCAAGAGGTAATGTGCTTTACATCCTAAAGGTGTTGCTGTATTATTCAGAGAATCCCCCAGCAATGCTATAGTGATGTGGGTGGGAAACACTTTCAGGAGGTCAACCCATTTCCCCCCTGGCTCTGTGACATCCTTGACAGCCGTTTCCTGGTGCAGCTCACCTTGCAGATTTCCTTAATATGGATTCCCCCTTACCACGGCCGAAGTCCCCTTTACCCCCACCCCGCCCCTGCTAGAATTCTCATGATTTGAAATTGTTTTACTTACATAATTATTTCGGCTTTTCCTCATTTTTCATAGATCAAAACCAAAACCACATGTAAATGACACCTCTGTTTTTAAAAAAACAAAGACATAACTGCTAACCTCTGCTAACAAGTGCCAGATAGTTGATACACTGAGCCGATACTGTTCCCACCCAACGCAAAGACATTCAATTTGGTTTGCTTTATGATCTTGGTATGGCAATTGGATGGATGTTTACCTTGGGGTATTCTGACTAATTAAAAATGGCTTGTGGGTTCCTATTGGGTGAATCTCTGGGCCCCAGGGGCTCTAGAAGGGGACCACTGTCATATACTCCTGTATCGGATTCCATACCCATCTCTACCCATGCTTCTGCTTCCTCAAACACTGAGGGAGGAAGTCTACCAGAAAGAGCCAAAGATGGACTCTGAGGTTTCAGAATTGTAGTTCAGTTTGGCTGTCATCTAGCTGCATGACTTGGGGCATTTTACCAAACAGCTCTTCACCTCAGCATCTTTGTCTGTAAAATGTTTTGGACCTAGGGGATCTTCAAGGTCCCTTTGAGTTCTAAGCAGTCGTGATAGCTCCAATAATCTGAAATTATTCTCACCATATCTGGTATCATGCAAGGAACACAAGTTACCTTTCCTTTTTGTCATGTGAGAATGGTCAGGAAAAGATCTAAAGACATTATTCTCCAGAGACACACCGAATTAGATCTAGCATCCAGGACACTGGGCCACCAGCTCTGAAATTATAAGGAAGTTGCTCACCTCTCAATCTTTTTTTAAAAAAGATTTTATTTATTTATTTGAGAGAGAGAAAGCACAAGCAGAGGGAGGGGCAGAGGGAAAGGGAGAAGCAGACTCCCCACTAAGCAGGGAGTTCAAAGTGGGGCTCGAACCCAGGATCCCAGGATCATGACCTGAGCTGAAGGCAGATGCTTAACCGACTGAGCCACCCAGACACCTCACCTCTCTCTCTCAATCTTACATATTCTTGTTGGTACACGTGAAACCTCAGGGTCCCAATATCTGAAAATGCTCCTTCTGGAGACTCCAGATTGATTTTCTTCAAATGGAAAACTATACCTTTTTCTTGTGACCTAAGTAATGAGCTTTAAAAATGTTTCAGAAGCTATACATTCCATAAGTAGTGTCTCACAAAGTAGCCATCTTGGAGACTACTTATTCTAATGTTGCTGCCATTGCAAAAACATTGGAATTCCCTTTAGATGCCATCCAGAATCTGCTCATATCAACCCAAGAGAACCAGGCTAATGGCTTCTTAGCCACGTTTAGTTTGGGGCCCCAAGTATTGAATTACATCGCCTAACCAATTTTTGTCACCAATCCTTTCTAAATGCCCCTCATAGGATAGGAATTTGTTATCAGTGAAGAGCTATTGAGGAATGTTCTGTAGACTCTGAAAGCTGATGCCAGCAAACGAAGCAGGGGAAATGGGAAACACTTTCAGGTCTTCTGTGGCTGCCACACTGCAGAGGAAAGTATGCTATACGTTTTCTTAAATCCATCCAACGACGTTGGTGTCTTCCCTCACTATGCAGCTGCACTGAAGAGGTTTGAGAGGGACTGCAGGTCATGGAACTGGAACGCACTTCTGAGGCTTCCTGCAGGGTCCCGCATAGAGAACATTCTAAGTAAGTCATTTCTGCAATTTGGAGCAGTGGCTTTTTTTAACTTTGGGGGTCAGAGACCCCTCTGAAAATACAATAAAAGCCAGGTCCGCTTTTCCAGAAAGGTACCATACCCTGAGATTTTGCACACTAGTCACCATTTTAGGGGTTTTATGAACTCTGGAAATGTCTCCATACACCCCAGGTTAAGAACTCCTGCTCTCAGGGCTCTGGTTTAGTCCAGTGCTGCAAGGCTCTGTTGGTCAGACTGACCAGGTCAGCTCCATCTAGGATATCCTGGCACTTGGTAGGACCTTCCTATTTAAGCTATGAAGTCAAGCAACCGAACAATCCCAGGGCAGTTGTCAGGGGCCCTGGTGCTGTTCTAGGCTCCCAGGAAGCCCTGCAGCCTAAAATCCAGTTGTTCCCCCAAGGACAATGCACTGAGGAATTCCTGGTAGCTTCTTCCTTACAGGAGGATATGGGTCCGGAGTATGCGGGAATAAAATGGGGTTACAAGACACAAGCTGCTAAGGATTTGGGGAAGTTAGTATTGCCAAGGTTTCCAATAGCTGGCCTGGGAGAGTTGAACTGCAAGAAAACTGAACCCTGGGAGGAAAAAGGATACCTGGATTGGGAGGCCATGCCTAACTCATTTACAGATCATGAGAGGTCTCAGGGATCATCAGGTCCAAGCCCTCCTGTCCCACCATTGTTGAGGGAACTCGCCCAAAGCCATGGAACTGGTGTGAGGAAGAGCCACTGTTAAGCGCCTACCCTTCAAGAGAGGCTCTGAGACTGGCATCACATCAAGTCCTGTCCTTGCAGTTAATGCACTCACCATGGGGGGGCACCAGCGTTCTCCTCGCCTGTGACCACCAGACTATAAAAGCCTGATTTTCAAGCCATCTGAGGTCAGCCCAGAAATTGTGCTAAAAAAAATACCTACTGCTTATTAAGCAGTAGTGCAGGTCAGACTCTGCTAGTAGCTTTATATATCCACATAAAACATGTATATGTCCTCACAGTCACGTTTCAAACATGAAGAAGGTGCGACCCATGGATTTTAAGTAACTCACTGAAGGTCACAAAACTCATATGCCTCTAGAGACATATAAAACCTCCTCTCTGTGGTTCAGAATCCCCAAACTCTTTCTTTGGCAATCTGATTCCTCACGAGATTCTACTGCTTTTTCTCCTTCACTTCCTTTTTCGCTGTCTTAGAAGTGGTTGCATTTTAATCAATTTTCATGTTCACTGTAACTTTAATCCTGTTGCAGAAATGGGCACAAAGGAAGATGGAGGAAATTGGTTCCATGGCCCTTAGAAAGGTAGATGCTGACACCCAGTCTCCTGTGGGCTTTAGGGTTGCCCCCAATCCAGGAGACAATAAAAACTAAAACATACTGAACCCTATGCCAGGCCCAGTGCTGAGATTTATGTGAACATCTCAATAAATCCCACAGGGGCACAGTGAGGTAGGCATTTCACTCCATTTTACAGATGAGGAAACTGAGGTACAGGAAGGGAAATTACTTGCCCAAGCTCTGCCCACTGAGTGGTGAGATTTGGACTCGGAATCTGATGCAGAAACAATATTCTTCACTGCTATTCTACAGAGTTACTCTTCTAGGAGTTTGTCCTTCCCCAACCTTATTGTCTTAGAATGATGATTACATACACTTGCATAGCACTCTACAGTTTATGAGTGTTTTGCATCTAATATCTCATTTAATCATTCATTCAAAGAATAGTTATTATTGAGTGCCTACCAACTGCCAAGACCTTGCTGCTTCAAGTGCAGTCCCTGGACCAGCAGCAGCAGCAGGACCTGGGAGATGGTTAGAAAGGCAAAATCTTGGGTCCTGCTAGAAACCTGAATCAGAATCTTCATTTAAATAAGATTCCCAGGTGATTCATGGGCATATTAAAGTTTGAGAAACCCTGCTTTTTGATATTTCCACGATAAAGCCATATATAACTCACTTAAAACATGGATATACAGAGATACCGTGACTTGTCCTCCCACAGCTAACAATGAGGCAGTATAACATGAAGAGCTTACAACAGTGCTTTGCCCATAGTATGTGCTCAACAAATAGCTATTATTATAAATGACAGAGTCAAGCTGTGAACTATTTGGTTTCTTAACACCCTAGTCCTCTGGCCTCTGCAGAGCTTTCGGAGGCATCAGGCGATCGTTCCAAGGGGTGAGGCAATGATTGTGGCTCTGGCTTCCTTCCCAGCTCAGCTGGGGTCTAGAGAATGGGCATTTAGGAGCTCCAGAAGCTGCTGTTGGTGTATACCTGATCTTACAGCAGGGGGCATCCCGGTGGGGATGTTGTTCTCCAGAAGAGGCCAGATAAAGAAAGAGGGAGACCAGAAGGTTCTCAGGGGATCCCTCCTGGAAACTCAGCACCTGCAAACCTCATCCCCTCTGTCTCCAGGGTCCCGCTGTGTTGAGGCACTTCAGTACCCCAAGCCTTCCTAGTCTTCCTCTCACTTCCTGCCCCTATTCCCTTCAGGCCACCTGCACTGCTCCCTCTTACTCAGCAGGACACAACCTGAGAAAGAACGGGGCCTGTCTCCTGTGCTGACCAAGTCCTCCTCAGGACTCTCTCTCGGGTCCATGGTGCAGGCTACCCTGGACAGTTTCCGGAACACCTCCTCTGGCACTTCCCCAAACTTCCCTGCTGTCTTCTTGCAAACGGCTGGCTCCCCATCCTCTCCGGAGAACTAACAATGGAACATAATTATTTCTGAATAGTCTACCGTTTTATCTGTATTACTCTCTGAAACAAAAATTTAAATCTTGCTTTTAAAGCAAAACTTGCTTACGGCAAAATCAATAATATTCAGATAATATAAAGTGAAACAGCCCACTCTTTTCAAACTTTCATGAGAATTTCTTGACAACCTGTTTCCAAAATGACCTGAGCTTGGAAGCCGTTCAAAATCAACTCAACGACTTTGCCCGAACTACCCAAAGTTCTATTCAGTAACCTCACTTTTCTCCATAACCTCCTATCCCCGTAAGACAATAAACGTTCCCAAGGCGGTCTGCAGAGTCTCCTCCCTGTGCGGGATTTCTGTCCCTCCGCCCTTCTCCCACTTTCTCCCGCCCCCGACTCTCACGTGCGGCCGCGGCCCCGCCTCCAGCGACCCTCTCAGGGGAGGAGCCTCGCGCCCTCCGCCGCCAGAGGGGGGCCCCGCCCTCGCCCCGCCCCAGGGACGGAGTCCCGCTCTACCCCACGCCCCGGTGGAACCCCGAGCCCTTGCCCCCCCCGAAGGAGGAGCATCGCGCCACCCCTCCCCTCCCCAGCTCGGGACGTATCCCGGCTGCCCGCTCCCGGGACCGTTCCGCGTCGGTCCCCGGGCAGAGCGTGCGCAGACGCCGGCCGGCTGAGTCCTCTCCGCCCGGCGCTGGAGGCGGCGTGCGGGCCTCGCCGCGGGGCTGGGGCGAGCCGAAGGGCGCGGGCCCGGAGCCGGTGAGTGCAGCCGTCCGCTCCTCGCCGTGGCTCGCGCGGGCGGGGAGAGGGGAGCAGGCCGGGGGAGGATGGTACCTGCTACCGGCGAGACAGCTCCGTGACCGACAGAAGAAGCAACCCTTACGGAACCGCACCCCGGGCCCAGTTTTTTGGTTGGGTGGTTTACCACTGTGCCGCCCAGCATTTACCCCGGGGGCCTCCCCCAGTGCCCCTCAGCCGTGTCTCCGCGGCCCCCCATCTCCTCGCCTCACCCCCGAGAAAGACTTGGGGAAAAGCAGCCATTTTAGAGTCCCTGGGGGAGTGAGTGGTTAGCCGTAGAAAAGAGGACGCCCTGACCCCCTCTCCTCTGCCGCTTTGAGGGTGGTCCGCTAGGGAGCCAGTAGCCAGCCTCACTGCCGTCAGCCTCTTGAGAGAGGGGCTTGAGGGTAGGCAAGACGTCCCCATCAAATCCTGTGTCCTTTCCGCTTCTACTCCCTTAAGGCTAGGGCAGAGACAACTTGCTGCCCCGTTTTAAATCTCCATAAGTATACCTTAAAAAATGTGCCCCTGTGTTTAAGAGATTTCAAGGATTAGGTGCATTTCGGGTGAAAGCTTTTCCAGAAGCTTCCTCTGTTGGGGATGACCTGGACACAGAGCTGCTTGAGGTTAAGATGGTGGGCTGCAGTCAGGCAAGTCTTGCGACCCAGCACTTCTTAGTATGGCCTCTCCAGTGTCTTGAAGGTCTGATTGGGGGAAACAGCACTACTTTTTAGCGAGTACAAAGCACCATCAGATGTAAAATACACATTATTGAATGTGCTGCTAATTCTAGTATATGTGCTGCCGAAGCGAGCACTGTGCTGCTAATTCAACTATGAGAAAGCGTGGCTATAGTAAGAGGCATCCTCATTTTAGAGATTTTTAATTGTTTTTTAGAATTGCAGAACTACAGTAGCTACCACTCTGCCAGGTACCTACTTAGTTCTTTGGGTTTTCATCATAACTTGCAGAGTCGTGTGCAGGCGAGGGAAACAGGTGGTTAAGTAGTGTGCCCTGGGTAAGGGGGCTGGGGAGGGACTCTTAGCTTCAAGAAGCCAGGGTACGGACCACTCAGACTCAGACATCTGAATGCTTTATACATAAACTCTGAGTGAACTTGGATGATTGGGGGCAGAGAGAGATGGGAGTCACAGACAACCATACGTCAGGGTTAAAACAACCCCAGCTGTTTTTGGTTACCAGGGATAATTATCTGCTGTTAAGCTGGAGGTGGCCTCTCCGTACTCTGAACTAACATGACCCTGTGTCTCCACTTGTCATGGTTCTGAGCTCTGCATTGTCATCACATACACAGTGCCCCTACTAGTGGGGTGGTCCTGGGAAGAGCAGATCCACATCTGTGTCTGTCCCTTACAGTCTTCTCTTCTATCACCATTTCTCCTGTAAAAGTGGGGAGATAAATCAGCAGCAATGGGTTGGAATGATTGGTATTGCTGACGGGGGAGGACAGAGAAATCGTGGAGAGGAGTTTGGGGCCCACAGCGCAGGCAAAAAGTACCCAGGGCCAGCTCCCATTCGGACTGCCACAAGACCAAAGTGGAGCGCTCCCAGGACATGATACCTTAGCACACTGTTGGTGCTTAATAAGTGTTTGCTGCATGAGGAAAGGTGAGAGGGGCTGGAAAGGGAAACCATTACTGGGAAACCGACCCACACCCTGTCACAGCTGGTCTTTGTCTTTGATCTGACCCCTCTTCTCAGCCACACCCCCTTTTTGGCCATATATACTTTTCAAGTCGATGGCAAAAACATAGCTGCTGGAAAGCTTAGAACTTGGCACCCGCCAGAAATGCTAGACAACTAGCGAAGTCAGTGGCTTCTTTTCCCCATTTCTGTCTGCAGGGATGCCGGAAGGACCATCTGTGAGGAAGTTCCACCACTTGGTCTCCCCCTTTGTGGGGCAGCAGGTGGTCAAGACAGGGGGCAGTAGTCAGAAGCTGGACCCTGCCAGCTTTCAGTCGCTGTGGCTCCAAGACACCCAGGTGAGTTCATCGGGCTTGGTCGATACCTCACGTAAATGGGCTGGCTCTGTCGGCACGTCCCATGACTCCCTTAGAATTTATCTCAAGACTTTGATGCCATCACTTCCTTGAGCCCAAGACAACCCGCCAGGACCCCCACGCAGCTCCTCCTCTTTAGGTCTGGTGTTTCTCAGCCAGAATTGGGCATCTCGGTGGCCTATGGAACTAGAAAAAGTACCCTGTGCACGCATAAGCTGGAGATTCTGATTCAGAATCTGGAGTGATTTTGGTCAGTACAGTGGACTCTGATGTGCACCTGTGGTTGGGAACTAGCAAGCACGTGAGGAAAGAGCGTAGCCTTCTGATCTGGATTCTGGTGGCCTCATCCATGCCCTGAGCATAAGGCAGAATTGCCTCACGGGGCTCCCAGGGCTCCTGTGGTCTGATTTGTGCCTCCTTCTCTAGGCCCGCTTCTTCACCTGTCCCACATCTCTCTTGCAGTCCTTTTGAACTACTGGGGGCTCCTCCACCAATCCTTCTTGCCCACGGTTTTGACATGCTGCTCCCCTGCTTGGGCAGATCTTCCTTTTTTCCCCAACTCTGCCCCCATTCCCATCCTTTTCTTGTGAGCATGGTAATTCCTTGTCTTCAGGGTTCGACCTCGCCATCACATCCTCTGAGAAACCTGGCCTGCCTGCTCTAAGGGTGGGGAGAGACTTCTCTGTGCTTGCTGGGCACCCCATACTTCCTCCTAGTGGATCCTCAGTGCTGAACTTGTCCTGCTAGTTGAATGGAGGAGAGGAGCAACACGTCAGGGCCAGTGCCCTCCTCAGTATTGTATGCCTAGCCCTTCGCTGAGTGCTGGCTCTTAGGGAGTGTATATATGATAATTGGCTATCGAAAAAATAAATTAACTCTGCTGCTGAGCTGTGTGCTCCTAAGCAAGTTACTTAATCTCTTAGCTGTAGTTTCTGCAATTGTAAAATGGGGATCAATCACTTAGCAGTTAAAATTGTATTAAACAGACTTTATGCCTGGCACAGGTGCTCAGTAAATGCTGATTCTCTTTTTTCCACCTTTCCTTCACACACACCTCGTGGGTTATAAAACCATTCTTGGTTAGAACTGAAAGAGGTCTTCTAGACCTTCACTTACATTTTCTACATTTGGAGGTGGGGGCTCAGAGAGGGAGAACACTCAACCCAAGTTGACATGGCTAGCTGGAGTCCAGGCCACCTGACCTCCGGCTCTGTGCTCCTAATGTGAGAGCTTTTGGACTCTTTGACCAGACTACTGCAAGGTTTGCAGGGGCGGGATTAGATCCGTTCATCTCTGGAACCCCAGCACTTAGCCCGAGCCTGTCCCAGAGCTGGCTCACAGAGAATATTTACGGACTGGCTGAGTGGACAGAAGAATGTGTGGACAGGGAGCCTTGAGATGGAACTGGGAGCTGGTTTCCTAGTAAACCAAGGCAGAAATTGGTGTGGGAACCCAAGAACCCTGAGGGACACAGCTTTGGGGAACTGCCTGGCATGTGGGGGCTAAGTTCTCATCATTGTGCTCCCTTCTTTGCACCTCTACCTGCTAAGGATCTGAGAGTTGAATTTGGAAAGTAAGACCTGTATCTACAACAGGGGAAAACCGTTAGGTAACAGTGAAGGGGGAAGGAGGGGAGCATACAACTAAGGCCTATTTGAAGGCCTCAGCAGAGAAGAGGTCCTTGTAGCCTGGAGTAAAAGACTTCATGGGGGTACCTTGGTGGCTGAGTCAGTTAAGCGTCTGCCTTCAGCTCAGGTCATGATCCCAGGGTCCTGGGATCAAGCCCCGAGTGGGCTCCCTGCTCAGCAGGGAGTCTGCTTCCCCTCTTCCTTTGCCCCTCCCCTCCACTCCTGCTCTCTCTCTCTCAAATGAATACATAAAATCTTAAAAAAAAAAAAAAAGACTTCATGAAGGAGGTGGGTTCTGAGTTGGATCTTGAAGGATGGAGGATTTAGATAGACCAAAAGGAAAAGAAAGCATATTTCAGGTTTGTGAGGCAGTTACAGACAGGCAAATGGAGATAGAATGAGCACAGTGGGCTAATGAAGCAGGGAAGAGATTGGCTCCACTCTGTGCCACCTGTTTTTCTGGCAAGTTCCTTCCTTGTCTTTCCTTGTTGGTTCTCCAGTTTCTGTAGTGGAATTGTGTTTGACTACTCATAACGGATTCAGAAGAACAGCTTATTCATGTCTGGAGTTTGTGGGTTTATTTTTTTCTCCCTTGACTTAATGGGAAGTCCAGAGTGGTATGGGAGCAACACGAGATCACTGGGCACCAAGCTCCTTCGGCTTTTCCCTCTCTGGGATGTGACCCTCATCCTCATGGTGATAACATGGCAGCTGAGATTCCAGCCATTACGTTCTAGGCAGGAAGAAAGAGGAAGGAAGGGAGATAGGGCAGAAGGGACCTGGAAGCTGGTTCACCTGTTTCAAAGAGCTTTTCTGGAAACTACATTTGACTATTCCCGCGTATATTCCACTGGCTGCCCCATCTCTAAGGGAGTCTGGGAGACGGAGATTTTTAGCTGAGGACATTGAGGTCCCCTCCAAATCAGCAGCTGAGGTTACTGAGGTCCCTTTAAATGGGTAGATTTGTTAGTAGGGAAGAGGGGAGAGGGATATTGGGAGGTAGTCAGTAGTCTCCTTACACCTGGTCCATTATCTTCTCCTTTGTTATACCCTCTCATTTTGCAAAGCACACATTCCAGGAGCTGCCTGAGAAAGAGTGCATGGGGGATAAGTATTGAGTCCTTACATGGCTGTTAATGTTTCTGTTCAATCTTAGTTTGGGTGGTGTGGGAGCTCTAATCCAACCCCCCTACATACTTAGACTTTTAACCAATCCTCCAATTTTTAAAAAATATATAACAGCTTTACTGAAATATAATTCGCATAACATACAATTCACCCACTTAAAATGTGCAATTCAGTGGCTTTTAGTGTCTTCACACAAAGTTGTACAACCATCACCACAGTTGATTTTAGAACATTTTCATCTCTCCAGAAAGAAACCTTGTTCCCATTAGCAGTCACTCCCCATTTCACCCCTGCCTTCCGCCCCCAGCTCTAAGCAACCACTAACCTATTTTCTGTTTCCCTAGATTTGCCCTTTTTTTGGACATTTCACATACATGGAATCATGCAACGTGTGTTCTTTTGTGACTTCTTTTACCGAATATAATGTTTTCAAGGTTCATCCATGTTGTAGTGTGTGTCAGAATTTCCTTCTCTTCAAATACTGAGTTTCCAGAGGGAACGAGTGGAGCCTTCCTCATCTCTATGCCCCTCAGAGCCTAGCACACTGCCTGGCACATTGTAAAAGCTCAATTAATGGTCAGTTAACTGAAGCAAAAACGATGTCCCAGGAATTTAAAAGAGGGACAGTAGAAATTGCCATAGTTGGGGAGGACAGAAAGATGTCCTGAGGTAGGCATTTTTGACCTGGTAAATGTTTTGACCCTGAGGGGCATTTGGCAGATATTTTCATCAGCATTATACCTACATTAGTGAATGTGCATTGGGAAGGTATTTTCTGGAGCAAGTTCTATTATGCCCACTTAATTCTTGCTCAGTTTTATATGTAGCTCAGTTAAGCCATTTCTAATATGTGGCAGCAAACTGCTGTGCTCACATTTGCAGATGAGTTATTCTGGAATTATTTAGAAAGGTAATGCCTTCTTTTAGGGAGAGGATTTCAAAGGACTGCTACAGTTAAAATTTTTATACTGATTGACAAATTGGAGATCATATCAGAGCTATGATCTCTAAGTATGTACTTTTGGAGGCCAAAAAAGTAACACAGGCATGTCCATTATTGATGCCAGGTGTTTTGGTTTTGAAAGGCTGCCTGAATTTCAGATCATGCAGAACAGGCTCATCCTGGAATCTGGATATGCGCATTACATAGTAGGGCTTTGTATTCTGAAAACAGAATACAAAGCACGTGAAACATTCTTTTATGTACATTTCCTTTTCTCATCTTCTTTTCCTGAAATGGTTTTCACTGGGTTGAGGTGAATTCTTTTCCTTTGTACGTTTTATGTGCATTTTATGGTTTGATCCATTGATCAGTTTTTATGTCAATATTCGATTTCTATTGATAGTCATTTTTTTATTGTGAGTTCTCTTGTGGCCATTTCTTCTACCAAATCCAATTTCAGTGAGTGAGAGGTACCAAATTTTACAGTGTGTAAAATACATTGTGTATTTACAGTATATAAAATGCAGTACTTTAGCTGCTGTCAATTTATGGATGGTGCATGTGCATGTGTGTGCGTACAAGCTAATTATTTCTAACAAAGAAAAGGTATTATGAATTAAATACAGAATGACAATTTGTATTTATATCTCAGCTAATCCATGAAAACATTGGGAGCATTTCCCCTCAGTTATTCTAGGGTGGTCCTGCTGTCTAGCATGGATCTATGTTACTGCTAATCCAATTCTTCTTGCTTTCAATCACTTTGAAAACCATGTGCTAACTGCCCACACCACTGGAGCAAAGAGCAAAAGCAGGTCCAAAATACTCGGCTTCGGGAAGCTTCCTCGAAGAGACAAGAGGGGATAAGTTTGCATTAGGATAAACATCTGCATATACTTCTAGCATTCCCTAAGGCCGTCTTAGACCATTCACACTACTATAGCAGACCACCACAGACTAGGTGGCTTATAACCAACAGAAATTTATTTCTCACAGTTCCAGAGGCTGGAAATCCAAGATCAGACAGCCTGCCAGACTCGGCGTCTGGTGAGAGCCTGCTTCCTGGTTCATGGACAGCCATGTTCTTGCTGTCCTCACATGGTGCAAGGGGCAAGGGAGCTCTCTGGGACCTCTTTCATAAGGACACTAATCCCATGTAGGAGGACTTCACCCTCATGACCTAATTTCCTCCCAGAGGCGCCACCTCCAGATACCATCACATTGTGGGTTAAGTTTCAACATACACATTTGGGGTGGGGGGGAGAGGGGCACAGACAAGTCCATAGCAATGGGCTTAGATCATGTTCATTTTTTTCTAGGTCCATGGAAAGAAATTATTCCTTAGATTTGATCCAGATGAAGAACTCGGGTCCCTTGGCAACGTCTCACTGCCAGAGTCTCTAGAAAAAGGAGAGAGGAAGGGAGAGGCTCAGGACCAAAAGCAGGCCTCAGGGCCCAGCAGCCAGAAAATCTCGCAGCAGTCCTCTCCGTCCCCGGAGCTTGTGGCTCCCCGTGGAGACAGTGGTGTGGAGCATTTGTGGGGGGACACGCCTGCAGGAGGTCCTGAGAGGTGGCTGCAGGTCGGCTTTGGTTTGTTTGGCAGCATTTGGGTGAACGAGTTCTCCAGAGCGAAGAAAGCAAACAAGAGGGGCGACTGGAGGGACCCCACTCCCAGGTAACGGCATGGTTGGGCGGGCCGTGGGCTGTGGCTCTGCAGGGTCTGTGGCGTTTCACACGGCCCCCGTGTGCAGGCTTCGGGTTGGGCTCTGTGGGCTCACTCAGGTGGTAACCACTGCTCTCCAGCAGCCCACTTCCTCGGAGAGAGTACCCACGATAGGAAGTAGACTGTGGTCTGCATCCACAGAGGGGTGGAAACATACTGAGACAGCTCAGTAAAAGGGAAGAACTTTCCCAACAAGCATGGCTCTTGAGAGGGGGATGGCTCTGAAGGACATTTTATGGCTTGACTAGTGCACTCTGAATTTAGGGACAGAATTGTCTTAGTTTTCATCTGCTACTGGTGAGAAGACTATCTTGGTGTGTGGAACTCTGTCCACGCTCAGGATTATTACCTCAGTGTAGATTCCCAGAGGAGTCATTGCTGGTCACTGAGAATGAACACCCTTACGGCCTTGCTTAAGTGCTCATTTAGCTGAATTCTTAACTAGTTTTGAGTTGTTTGTATACTTTGTATCAAATTGTAGAGGCTTTTGTACATTGGGTGTTCATCTTTGTGATGTGTGATGCCAGTGTTGTCTCAAGTCCACCTGTGTCCTTTGACAGTATTTGTGCCTTTTGGCATTCAAGATCTAAACATTTTTTAGGGGCGCCTGGGTGGCTTAGTCGGTTAACTGTCCAACTCTTGGTTTCGGCTTAGGTCACGATCTCATGGATGGTGAGATGGAGGCCCTCGTCGCGTCGGGCTCCACTTTCAGCAGGGAGTCAGCTTGAGACTCTCGCCCCACTCATGAGCTCCTGCTCTCTAAAATAAACCTCAAAAATTTTTTTTAAATTTCTATTTATTTTTAAAAATGTTTATATAAGTATAGGTGACATCAATGTTATATCAGTTTCAGGTGTAGAACATAATGATTCAACAATTCTAGACATTACTCAGTGCTCACGATAAATGTAGTCATCATCTATCACCAAAGAATGTTATTACAGTATTATTGACCATATTCCCTATGCTGTACTTTTCATCCCTGTGACTTAGTTTATAACTGGAAGTGTATACCTCTTAATCTTCTGTATCTATTTAGCCCATCTTCCCACCCCCTGGGATTTTAAATTTTTATGTAGTCAGTGGTGGGTATTGTCCGCGATAGCTCTTGAGTTTCCCCTCTTGCTAAAGAAGGCCCCTACTACCTAAAAGCCACACTACTCTTCCATTTCTAAAGTTTCCTAATGATATATTTTTATGTTCAGAACTGTAGTGTGTGTTTACGGTATGATGTAGGGCTAGTAAGACGCTTTGGATGTAAAGATAACTGAGACTGGATTAAGTGAGGAGGAGATTTTTTGGCTCACATAATTGGAAGTTTTGAGCGAGGATGGGCTATGGTGTTGACTCAGTTCCCAGCTTTGGGCTTCATGTTCTTGTGATTCTTCTCTCTGTGCCTTTTCCCACATGTTGGTTTCGTCCTTAGACCAGCAGCAAGAGGCTCTTGCAGTTCCAAGCCTTAGGTCCACGCAGGAAGAGAGAAGAGGGGAAGAGAGGGTCATTTCTGGAAGTTCAGATGAGCAAGGAGAGCTTTCTCAGAAACTCTCAGCAAACCTTTCATGGCCTGAAGCTGGTTCATGGGCTGATTGCTAAATTAGTCACCAGCTAGGGCAGTTTGAAATGCTCTTCACCAACAAGCCTCATCCCTAACTGGGTTTTCAAATTTATTGTCACAGAGTTAACACATATCATTCTCTTATTTTTTAAATCTCTTGTGAAGTTATGTCTGCCTTTTTCTTCTTCATGTTCTTTATTTTCCTTTGTCACCTACACCCCTTTTTTACTTACTTAGGCTTACCAGAGTTTATCGACTTTGTTGGTCTTTCAAATAAATAATATCAGTTTTATATACTCTATATGGGAAGAGTATATTCTAATTTTCCAAATATTTGAGTGGGGTCATCATTTTGTTTTGTTGTCATTATTTTTATTGGATTGTGATCAGGATATCAGCCTGTAAATTTTCTCCTTTGGGCATCTATTAAAATTTGCAGTCAAACACATCATTGATCTTTTCTTACATTTTATGTACATAAATGAAGGTAGTATGTTCATAAAAAGTAAAATCTTATGTAACTATTAAGAACAGGTTATTGCTTTGATAATTCAAACTCTCTATCCTTGCTTGTGTTTTGTTTACTTAATATGCCAAACGTGGGAAGGAGAGCATTAAAATCCTCTAGAGTGATTGTGGTTTATGAGGTTTCTCCTTGTCTTTCTAGTGTGTTTATATGTTTGCTGCCCTGTTATCCAAAGCGTCAAGGTCTCTGACTTCTTTGCAGCTTTATTAAATAACATACCCTCGGGGCGCCTGGGTAGCTCAGTCAGTTAAGCATCTGACTCTTGATTTGGGCTCAGGTCATGATCTCAGGGTCGTGAGTTCGAGCCCTGTGTCAGGCTCCACGCTGAACATGGAGTTTGCTTAAGATTCTCTCTCCCTCTCCCTCTGCTCCTACCATCCACCTCCCTCACTCTCTCTCTCTCAAAAAAAAAAAAATAATAATAAAAGCAGATCCTCTATTTGCCTTTGGTCTTGAATTCTGCTTTTCTTGATGGTAATAATGCCACTCTGTGTTTGGCTGGCCCACTTGGTCTTTTTCCACTTAGTGTGTGCTTTATAGGTGTGCTTTTTCACCTATTTTAGGTATATTTCTTACAAACTGCAAGTATCTGGCTTTTTTATCTTTTTAAACTCAAACCAAAACTCTTTGTTTTGAAATGAGGTAACTGTGGTATTTGGATTTTCTTCCATTTGCCATTTTATTATACCTTGTTTCTTTTCTTCTGTTGGATTTCTCAAGTTTGTTTCTTTCCCCCTCCCCCCCGTTTTCTTAACTCCTGTTGAGTATAAATTGCAAGTACTGCTATTCATCTTGTTTTTGTTGGTAATAATGTTTCCTTTAAATTAGACCCGTATTTTTTATTCGTTAATAACAACCAAATGTTTAATAACATTAAACTAATAACATGTCCCCCTTCTTATTGAAACTGGTTTTTTGCTCCTTTCCTTCATCCTTCTGAGAGGAGGCCTTTGAAATATTTCTACTTCCTCACTTCTTTTGTCTTGCCCACCCTATCTCCTGCGTTTGCTGAGATAGTTTAGAATTTTAGTTCCAGATTGTTGACTATATAATATTATGTGTAATTAAGTTAATTAACATTAAAAACACAGTAACATGTTTATCTTATTTGTTTTTATTCAATTTTGAAACCCTTTATTTTTGTGTGTGTAATGGTTATTAACAAGTCTATTTAATAAGGTTAGGATTCCACTGAAAAGCAGGGTTTTCATGAAAGCCTTCAGGGCTCCGCTGTATGTCATATGGAAGGGAGTAGCACTGGATTTGGCGTGAGACTTAATGACCTTATATACAGCCTTCAAGGAATCCTCCTCGGTGGGGATTTTTCGCCGTGCTCTTATGGCAAGCATACCAGCTTCTGTGCAGATGCTTCTCATCTCAGCAGCAGAGCGATTTGGGCACAGTCACACTAACAACTCAAATCTGACATCTCTTTCAACGCTCATCGAATGAGCACGAATCTGAAAAATGTGAGTCCGACCCTCTAGATCAGGTAAGCTAAACGTAATCTTTCTGTCCAGTCTCCCTGGCCTCATCAGTGCTGGATCCAAAGTGTCAGGTCTCGTGGTGGCCATGAGCCCTTTAATGTTACCTTGAGGATTAAAACTGTCCAGTTGATTGATCAATTCCAGCATCTTTCTCTGCACTTCATTGTCTCCTTCAGCAGCATCCTCAGAATGAGCTCCTCCAATAGCATCAATTTCATCGAAGAAGATAAGGCAGGCTTTTTTTGTTCTGGCCATTTCAAAGAGTTCATGAACCATTCGAGCCCCCTCACCGACATTCTTCTGTACAAGTTCAGATCCGGTAACTCGAAAAGCAAGCATCAGTCCTATTAGCAACTGCCCAAGCACAGTGTCTTGCCTGTACCTGTGGACCAAAGAGCAGCACACCCTTGGTAGGCTCAATGTCAAGGTTAACAAACCTCTCTGGATGAAGTAATGGGGTTTCAACTACTACTCAAAGTTTCTGAATCTGTTCCTTAGAGCCAGCCACATCGATGTATGTGACATTAGGTTTTTCCTCCGCCTGCATCATGGTTGACTGTTGGATCAGTCTTAAGAGGCAGCAGAATGTGAATTTGGTACTTAGTTCTGTCCATGCCGACTCTCATTCCTTCTTCAGAGTCCACAGGTGCTACCTGTTCACTAAGGTCCCCCACAAACGGGGCAAACTGCTTCACGTTGATAATGTGCTTTGGGTCCTCCGAGTCCACACTGATTATCTTTGTATACCTCGCAACCCTCAAAGGCTGTTCACTCTGCAGTGTTTGCTTTTCTGCAGCCAAATCCCAGAGCGCCGGTGGGGCCAGGCCAGTAGCAGATTCTTTCATACCAGTGAGCTCATGAAGGTTCTTAAGAGGTTGGCACAGGTCATCTTCAAGCTGCTTCATCTGCCTAGAGTCAGTGCTCTGACCATACGTTTCAGCAGGGCGATATCCCCGTCATCCAGAGCTCAGATGGGCTTCTCGTCCTCCTCATGCTCTGTTTTCCACTGATCAGTACTGAGATAATCCGGCATTTTAGGAGCGCCAAGTGCCTCAGCTCCTTAGTGATCACACAGCACCCCTCGCTTCCAGGAGTCAACACGGGTATCTTCTGATTCAAGAATTCCTTCCTAACACGTTACAGTTCTGAGCTGTGCTATCATCCAGTCCTCTAGATCTCTCACAATAAATATTACGCAACCCAGGGCCGCCCCTCATGTCCTACCCTTTTCCTCTCCCCTTGGCTTGAGGTCCCTGCTGATTGCATTTCCGTTGGGCATTTATTTTTCCTTGAGTAATTACCTCAGATACTATGGTAGATGTGTCTCTGAGGCCTTTTCCTCTACAGTTGTCCTGTCAGGGGCGCCTGGGTGGTTCAGTCGGTTGAGCGTTCGACTCTTGGTTTTGACTCAGGTCGTGATCTCTTGTGGGATGGAGCCCCGCCTCAGGCTCCATGCTCTGCACAGAATCTGCTTGTCCCTCTCCCCCTCCCCCCAAGCACATGCTTGCTCGCTCTCTCAAATAAATTAAAAAAAAAAATAAAGTTGTCCTTTTACTTCCACATCAGAATACCATCTAGGTCAGATATACGGATATTCCCCTTCAGATACGGAGTCCAGTTGCAGTCTGATTTTCTGCCCTTACACAGTAACCCATTATTTCTTTATCAAAGTTCAGGAAGTTTCTCCTGTGTCCTTGGAATGCAGGAAGCCCATGGGCGTATGGGTGGGTATGTATTTCTTGGTAAATCTTAACCTGGACTGGGAGTGGTGCCTCTTTAGCATCCATTTCTCTGTCCTTCCTAACAAACTCTGCTTTTATGCAGGTAGCCACACCTCCTGAGCTTTGAGACTTCTTTACCTCACATTGTCTTCGGTGAACATGTATGGCTGTGATCAGAAAGATGGAGCGATATATATGTTTTCTTTTAATTAGTGCATTTAGCCCTGAGATTTTTATGGTTCTGGCAGAGCCATCCCTTTTCTCTTTTGGGATCTTAGCTTCCCTGAGTGAATCTTGACTGTGGAGTGGGAGCGCTGTGGACATGTGACTTGAGTCTCGAGTGGAAGCTGTATGTATGTGTGCCCTGAGCTGCATGCGCTTAGGATCTTTTCTTTCTTCCCAGGTTGGTCCTGTACTTTGGTGGTGGCGGCTTCCTGGCATTTTATAATTGTCAAATGTCTTGGAGCTCTTCCCCAGTGGTCAGACCCACCTCTGACATCTTGTCGGAAAAGTTCGATCGAGGACAAGCCTTGGAAGCTCTGGGCCAGGAGCAGCCTGTCTGCTATACACTGTTGGACCAAAGATACTTCTCAGGCTTAGGTATGACTGATGGGAAAGGGATGGGACCCACCTCAGCTGTGCTTGAGGCAATCACTTAATCTCTTTAGCTTCACTTCCTTTGAGATGCCTGGGTGGCTCAGTTGGTTAAGCATCTGCCTTAGGCTCAGGTCATGATCTTAGGGTCCTAGGATTGAGCCCCACGTTGGGCTCCCTACTCAGTAGGGAGTCTGCTTCTCCCTCTCCCATCTCCCCTCTCCACCACTCATGCACTCTCTCTCTTTCTCCCCCTCCCCCTCTCTGTCTCAAATAAGTAAAATCTTTAAGAAAAATAAATAAGTAAACTGAGGGAGTTAGATTAGGCAATCTCTAACTTCTCTCCTGGCTTCAGAATTCACATCCTAATTATATTATCAACTGGAGTCCGCCTGTGGCCACATCACAGCATAACTTCCTAAAGGGCGGGAGCCATGTCTTCTTTCTCCTTGACTCCTCCACTGCCTGGTGCAGTGCCTGGCACACAGGATGTACTCGATTACTCAATCAGTATGTGCTGGGAACCGGAAGCTGCAATTTGCTAAGGGAGAGCAGTGCATTTGCTAATGGGGCTTCTCTCGGGCAGATGGAGCTGCCTGCTGGCAAAGCACAGGTGCCTCAGGCCTCCATCAGGATCTTAAAAGACACGAGTGAAGAAGCAGGTTCCCTCCCTCTGTTCAAGTGTCCTGAGCAATGAAACCGTGAGCGTTTCAGGTAGGGAAACGAGCTGAGCGATCTGAAAACCAGAACAGCCAACTAGCGGAACTCTAAGAACTGACTGCCCTTACTACTTCAGCAGAGGCCTAAGTGCTCCTGTGACTGGCTGCTCAGGCAATTGAGTGAGCTGATGACAAATTCACCTCATACCCAAGGCCCGAAGGTGCCTGCTGCAGGCACAGCTCCCCTCAAGAGTGGGGAGGAGGCCCCGGGGGCTCCCCAGACAGCGGCTGGCATTTTCACATCGAGACTGTGGGAGCCCCTGTGCTCTGCAGGAGAAAGAGACCTCCAGAAGGAGCCTTTGGGGTATTTACAGCAGGAGCTCATGCTCTACGGACACGTCATTGTTACCAACAATAGTAATAACAGCTGACATCTATCGCATGACTCTAACGTGCTAGTCACGTGGTTTCATCCTTCTTGTTAGTTTTCCCTTTACTCACACGAAGAAGCCAAAGCAAAGGCCGTATTTCTGGTAAGTGGTGCGGCTGAGCTCGGAATCCAGGTAGTTTGCCACGGAATTGTAGAGAAACATTTCTATGTGACTAGGGGTGTGATTATGAAGCCCTTGCAGACAGCAGTGATTTCATTCATCCATTCATCCCACACATGCTGAACGCTTGCCTTCTATCAAGTTCAACGCCTCTCCTTCAGGAGATTATTAATGGCCTAGCAAGCATGAGCTCAGTTCACTGCAACTTCAGATAGATTGTGACAAATGCCTGGTAGAGGTTAAAGGAAGTGCACCGTTGGGACATTCTGAAGAGAGTTATTGATTCCGGAAGGAGGGGTCAAGGCTGGCTTCACCAAGAATGAGGCAGGAGTAGAAAAATAATGAAATAATACTTCCTAAACGCTTTATATCTCAGGCATTATGCTTGACATTTTAATTTTAAATGGCTAATATTTTTTGAGTACTCTGTCCGTACCAGCCACAGTGCTCAGTGTGTGTGTGTGTGTGTGTGTGTGTGTGTGAGTGTGAGTGAGAGAGAGAGAATTCTCATTTACTGCTCACAAAAGCCAGGTAAGTGATCCCCATTTTACAGATGAGGAATGTGGAGCTAAGGAACCTGCCAGGGTCACATAGTCTGGTTGATCTGGACCAACCAGGATCTGGTTGAGCAGGGCTCCATCGCAGGCAGTAAGCTTCCATAGTCTGTTTTGATAACCTCTTTGCTGTGACATGGACCACATATGAGTTTTATTTCCTTTGGTCTCCACAACAGCCTTAAAGGTAAGTGTGAGCAAACCCAGTTGGCAGACAGGGAAGTGGCTCAGAGTCGGTGACTTGCCCGAGAGCCCTCAGGCCAGAGCAGGGCTGGCACCAGGTCATCCTCTGGAGCCCTCCCGCCGCCATCATGCCAGCTTCTGTTTGCTTTGCTAGTTTTGTGGATGGGGCTCCTGACCGGTGTGTTCTTTCCCCTTCCCTTGTCCTCTCTGTGCCTCCCCCCAGGGAACATCATTAAGAATGAAGCCTTGTACAGAGCCGGGATCCATCCCCTTTCTCGGGGCTCGCTCCTCAGCCCTCAGCGCCTCGAGGCCCTCGTGGATCACGTGGTGCAGTTCAGTGCGGACTGGCTTCAGGGCAAGTTCCAGGGCACGCAGCAGCACACGCACATCTACCAGAAGGAGCAGTGCCCTGGGGGGCACCGGGTCAGGAGAGAGGCCTTTGGGCCCCCGGGTGGCTTCCAGAGGCTCACGTGGTGGTGCCCACAGTGCCAGCCCAGGCTGCCCGCCGATGAGCAGGCACAGGTCCAGCTCTCCTAGGGAGCTCCCTCCTGTCTTCACAGACCCTGGCCCTTTAGGGGCCCTGATTCCTGAATGTCCAGAAAGGGGGTGCTGTCAGTGTTTGGGCCTGGCCACAGGAGCTAGAGGGCGGGGTGGGGCAGGGGGGTGGACGTCAGGAGTGTTGCCAGCCCCACCTCACTGGCTAGGTTGAAGGCGGTTCTTACAGGGTTAGGTTTTTTTTTTTTCCTTCTTTCGTTTCGGTTCATTCTTCCCATCCAATTCTGCCATTGTGAAAGATGAGGAAAAGTCGTGAGGACGATAGAGGGGAACACTTACGCAGTGCGGCAGTGAAAATGAAAGCACCTGGAAGACAGCTATGCCGCAGCATTGCTTTGCAGGTGTTTGGTTTTGCGTTTGAAACCTTGGTTGGTTGTAAGGCCCTCCATTTGAGAAGCAGGACAACGCAATTCTCTTTCTTTGTTCCCCTGGAGGGATCCAGGGGTGAGGGTGGAGTAGTGCGTGAGAGGTCAGCCTCCTGCCTGGATCCTTTCCCGTGGGTTGGAGACCCCAGGAGAAGGGTGGGAGGAGGAGAGGGCCCAGGGAATTGGCCACCTCCCTGCTGTTGCCCGTGGGCTTTAGAAAAAAGCTACTTGTCTCCTCCATAAGGTGATATATTTGTGACTGTTGGTATGTTGAACAGTGTAGGAATTGAGGGGGTAGAGACACACTGTCAGGTTGTTAGCAACAACTAGAAGAAAGTAGGACAGTGACATGAAAATAAAGCTCTTTGTTATTTTCTGTTGTCGTCTTTATTTGGCGGTCAAGGCTCTCAACACTGTGAATAACTGAGCTCCCAGTGAAGGTGGCGACATAGGGCTCTCTGAGTTGGCCTCATGAGGCCACTTCAAAGGAACAGGGTAGGGAGGGGATGAACACCCACCTGCTCTTCTGCCCATAGGTGCGCTGCCCTGACATGAAATCAGGCAGAGCACAGATGGATTTCTTCCTGTGGCACCAGCCTCTGGCCTGCAGAATGATTTGCATGAGTGCATGTACTGTGCCCCAGCACCTCCCCAAAGTTGTTAACACTGGGGAAAGCCACTTTATGGCACCCAATAACCTGTAGAATAGTTCATCTGTACTGAATACTTCCCGTGGAAAGCCTGTAGCCTAGTTCTTGCCCTATCATCTGCAGAAATCCCCATGGTGATGAGTACTCACAGTGTGTTTTATAGATGAGGAAACTGAACTCCAGACTAGAGGCTGAGGAACTTGCTTAAGATCACACGGTTAACAAGGCTCAAGGGCACACACTTATCACCCACCACTTTGTGGTCCTCTCTGTGTCAGGCCTCCATAACTGTACCCCAGTACTGCCCCAAGAGCTGGCTGACATCATTAGGGGGGATGTCCCTGAAAGTAGCCAAGCTTCTTTTGATCCATCTCCTTTGAAAATAGGCCCCTAGGAAGAAGCATCACCCGTGGTGTCTCACAGATGACGGGTTCTGTCATCCAATATTGCTCTATCTCCCTCTTGGAGCTTTGTGGAGTTCGTAAAAGCTTCCAAGAAATTCTGCAGTAGAGCAAAGTATAACACTTTGTGTTTTCAAACCTTATTTTACCATAAAACCCGTTTTACCTTTACTCTTCTTTGGAACAGAGTGTAGAAAAGGCTGTAATCCATTAAGATCCAACCTTTCTACACGCATCCTTTGAACCTGCTTCCAAATGTGCCTCTCCACGGTCTGTTTTTCCTTTGGATCGTTCTCTGCAACCAGTTTCAGCAACCCCGTTCAATCATGACAGTTCTTACATTGAGTCTAAATCCTTCCTGCTTTATGTTTCCTCTGTGTCACATATTTAAATATCTTACACAACTGTACCTCAGTTCTCTCTTTCACTTGACAGAAGTGCCAGTTCTTTTGGCCTTGGGTTATGTATGCCTAAGTAAACAGCACAGTCTCGGGGACTTAAACCACAGAAATTGCTGCTCTGGAAGTCCCGGATGCTGGAAGTGTCCTATTAAGGGGCCGGCAGGTTGGCCTCTCCTGAGCTCTCCCTCCTGGCCTTGCAGCTGCCTTCTTGCTGTGCCCTCCCAGGCCCTTTTCTCTATGTGCAGGCATTCCTGGGGCTTCTGCCTCTCCTTAGAAGGACACTCGTCCTATAGATGGCTTAGGGCCCCCAGGCTTATGACCTCATTTCACCTTAATTACCTCTTTAAAGGTCCTATTCAAATATCCCATATGGTAGGTTAAGGCTTCAATGTCAGAATTGGCTGAGGGATGTGGTGGGGGTTATGGACACAATTCAGTCCATAACAGGATACAAAAGGGTTTCGGAGAGAATCTTCAAGTTCTCAGAGGCCATCTCTCTGCACTTTTGTTTTTATAACTTAAATTAGTTTGTAAAACCCTACTTCCACACCAGATGCTCTGAAAATACTATTTGAGTAATAGATTGCTATGTGTATCTACAAGAATATATTTACTCGTGTGTGTGTGTGTGTGTGTGTGTGTGTGTTACATGAAAATATGTGGGGGGGGCGCCTGGGTGGCTCAGTTAAGCGTCTGCCTTCAGCTCAGGTCCTGATCTTGGGGTCCTGGGATCAAGCCCCACGTTGGGCTCCCCGCTCAGCGGGGAATCTGCTTCTCCCTCTCCTTCTGTGCTTCCCCCCTGATTGTTCTGCGTCTCCCTCTCTCTTTCCCCCACTTCTCTCATAAGTAAAATCTTAAAAAGTTATATGTGTGTGTATGTGTATATATGTACATATACACATAAATATGTATCCTTAATTTGAATTGACCTTTCTAACCCATACAGGATAACAGAAGTGTGAAATGTTAGGCATAAGCTGGGGCAGAGATGGTGTCCCGCACATTTCCTCGAAGTCAACATCTGATCAGTACAGTGGGTCCAGAATACAGGAGGGGAATGGGATGCGGAGGCTCTAGAGACACGAGAGGAGGGCTGGGCACCATGGCCTGCGTGTGGGTCTGCACCCATCGTGATGGGTAGAAAAGGAAAGAGAAAAACGCTGTTGCTGTTGTTGATAAAAGTGCTAGAACCTGGAAACAGTAGTGGGAATGGAAAGGAGGAGGGGTACAAGGGCATCATGGGGTCGGGCTCCTGGGTGACTAGCTGTGCAGACTCGGGGCTGGGAATGAGGGGTGGGGCGGAAGCTGAAGATGGCTCAGGCCCTGCACCCGCACTAGAGGAGCCCAGCCCAGCTGCTGGTAGGGAAGGTCAGCCAGGAGATGAGCAGGTTCTGTGGGGGAAGGTGATCAGATGTGAGGCATGTTGACCTGGGGGTACCTGTGTGGCACCCCAGGTCGGGGGACAGCATAGTTAGGACATAGGCCTGGCTCTCCACAAATGCAGGCTGGGCTGGGAGGCACAGATTTGGGAGCTTTCCTCATGTGTGAAGGTCAGAGAAGGTTAACAAGGGCTATCACATGGCATGAGAAAAGATACCAATCACAGTGGAACTGTAGAGAAAGTCTTGTGTTGAAGGGGCAAGAGCACAAAGAGAAGCCAGTCAATGAAAGATCAAATATAACAGGAGGAAAAAATAAGCTTCAGGTAGAAGCGAATAGTCCATAAGAGTGGCTTATGCTGACTTGAAGGAGGAGAATGAGAAGAGGCCTTCGGAGGTGTCGATCAAATTTGCGGTCATGATCACCTCCCGGAGAGCAATTTGTGTAGAGTGACTGCCGGTCTAAAGGGGCTGAGACCGGCATGAGAACTGAGGAAGTAGAAGCGACGAGGGTGGTCTGCCCTTAAGAAGGTTAGTCCTGAAGGAATGAGAAAGAGGAGGTCAGGGAGGAGAGTCACTTATTAAAGGGAGCTATAATGTGAGGATTTGTGTATGAGGAGTTGAGAGGAAACATTAGGAGGGCGAGAGAGCTCGCCAGCGCCAGCACTTAAAGCTGACTGGGGCCAGGATCGGGAGAGAAAAATAGATCCAGAGAAAATGCGCCGAAGGTGAGGTCTTTTGAAATACAAAGGAGGAAGGGGAAGGTTTGTAACAGCTGTTTTGGGAATTTAGAGCCACACTGGAGATCCGGGCTAGCTTGCTTCACCTCCGGACTTTCTCCCGCAGTATCCAGTAGCCGAGGGTCAAAACCAATGAAATGGATGCTGTGTTAACCCACAGTTGAAAGTGGTCAGGGTAAGAATGGGAGAAGGCCAGGAGGGTGAGAATCCTTACTCTTTAAAAATTTTATTATTACTTTTAAATTACAGATACCAAAAGATGCAAGTGATATAAAAGTTAACAGAACATGGAAGAATAACTCTCACACCTGCTCTGTCCTCTCAGGAGCAGACTTCTTATTCCTCTGATTTCAAGGATTTTAACTCAAGTCTGTAGAGTGGGGAAAATAGAGCACCTAGCGGTTGAGTTGTAGGGGTTGTCAGCACCATCAGAACTCTAGCGGAAGTACAGGGACTGGGTTCTGTGTGGAAGAGGTGTAGAAGCAGAAACGTGGATTGCGGACCGAAACCACTATGTCTCCCTTCCTAGTGGAAGGTCTCCTCACCGAGACCAACTATGTCTCCCTAGATTTTATCCATCGTGGCAGGAGGCTCTCAGAAAGTTTCAGTTAGTTCCGAAAGGAGGGAGGGAAGGGATGGCATAAGTGGAGTGAATGGGCGCTAGAAGAGAGGTGATGGGGGCGGGGAGGGGGAAGAGTGAGAATTACTCGGATTGTCTTTGTGCCTTTTGGACAGAAGGAGAGGCTTTTGCTTGGCAGAGTTGCAGGTGAGGGACGGGATACATAGAAGGAGAGTCCAGGTTTTACTCAGAAGTAAGGAGAGGTGAGATTTGTATTCAACAGATTCTAGGGGAAAGATTTTTTTTATCTCCTGAACTCGAGTTTTGTGATAATTGATATTGTGAAAAACTTGATATTTAATGTTTGGTTTCAGTGGCCCTAGCCATTCAATAAGTATTTCTGACATGCCTCCTAAATGCTGGGTCTGGGAACACAAGGAGGAAAAAAACACAAGAAAACCCTACATTAATAGGAAGAGCCTGGCTTATTACAAAAGAGTGTTAAAAGTGTTTCAGTAGGTTATAGAAAAAAATGCTGTGTGAGGGTGGGGAGGATAGAACTGTGTTCTAAAAGTTCCAGTACAGGGGCGCCTGGGTGGCTCAGTCTGGTTAAGCGTCTGCCGCAGGTTAAGGGTCCTGGGATTGAGCCCTGCATGAGGCTCCCTGGTCAGCAGGGAGTCTCCCTCTCCCTCTGTGCTCTCTCTCTCTTCTTTCCTCTCTCTCAAGTAAATAGATGCAATCTTTAAAAAAAAAGTTCCAGTACAGTCCCAATTTCAAGCATTGTTATTCCACAAAAAGTAGTGGAGACTTGTTATGTGGCAAGCACTGTGCCAGATGTTACATTTAGACAGGGTCTCTGACCTTGAGGACTTCAGAGTGCAGAGATGGAAATGAGATCACTGGAATATACCAAGTTCAGGGTGAGAGCATCCACTGAACATGATGCAAGTCCTGAGGTCTGTGGAAATAAAGACTACTGAAATAAAAACAAATGAGGCTTTTTATTCAGAGCTTGCTAGAGCAAGGGCATCAGCCATTGTCACCTGTCACCTGCATTTGGCAGAGACTCAGGGGCAGGCAGGGGAGTGGACAAGCTTTATAATGAACAAAGGGTAAAGAATCAGGTGTGCTCCAGATTGGAGGAGGCTGGCATAGAGAAGCTGGAAGCAGGCTAACCAGTAGGGGGTATCTTATGTGATTTGCTTATGAAGTATGTTTGGCTCTCTGTGGTTGGCCCTGAGTTGAAAGTTGGGGCAAAATAGAGGGACATTATTGACCTAGTCCTGACTACTCTGGGCCTATTGCTGCAGAGGTTGTGGGTCAGAGTTCTGCTATGGTGTATGGCCTGGCCACTATTTATATATGCGGTCTCCAACAGGGCACCAAGGTCAGACTCAGGAAGCTGGATTAGGATCCAGCTATGTCTCTAATAAACAGCAACACAATTACGTTAACCATGTCGGTCTCTTTCTCTGATCTGATGCCTCTGGAAGCTCTTTGGGGTCAAGCCTCATCTTGCTCATCTTTGGTTTTTTTCAGTGTCTGCCACATTGTTGGTGTTCAGTGGATGTTTGTTGAATCTAAAGAACAGATAAAGGAGAGGCCAGGAAACTTCAGAAAAGGATTTTCTGTTTGAGCTGTGATGACCCTAAGGCAGGTAGCTAGGTGAAGAGCAAGGAAGGGCATCCTGGAGGTGAATTACTCTGGCGGAGACAGGGGTATGAAGTACTGTGGCCTGTATGGGAACTGCAAATGCTGCCAGGGCTGGATCAGGGCTAGAAAGTAGGGTAATGATAGGATAGAAGGTGGTGAAAATCCAAAAAAAAACCAAAAAACAAAAAAAGGGAATGTGGGTGCCAAATGATGAGGGAGTTTTTATTTTACGCCAGAATCCTTAATTTTATCCTGAAAGGCATTTCCTTTAAGAAATTTAAAATGGAAGAATTATAGGCAAGAGAGTAATATAGTCAAGTATGTGTTTTAGATAAATTACTCAAGCTGTCACTTGGGAATGCATGGAGAGAGATGGGAAGTTGCCTTGAAAAATAGCTTGGGAGAGAAGATGGGGCTTGAACCAAGATGGATCAGAGAGGAAAGATTAAGACTAAAGAGGTTTGTTTCTTAGGTTCCATAGACTTGATGAATGGTTTCAAAGGAGGTACATGTAGGAAGAGAAAGAAGTTAGGGATGACATCAGGATTTGATAATTAGGCAACTGGGACGCTCTTAGTGCCATTAATCAAAGAAGCAGTTTCAATGGGAGAGAGATTTCAGTTATGGATATCATAACTTTGGGGAGGAGGAAGAGGAGGTACAGGTCAATTCAGTAAATATTCATTGTGCCCCTAGTATGTGCCAGGCACTGTTCTAGATGCTTAGGAGTATGTTAGTGAACATAATGAAGATCTGTCCATCATTGAGCTTACGTTCTAGCAAGAAGAAACAGACATTGAACATCGTAAGTAAATTTTGTATTAGCACGTGATAAATATTATGGGGAAAAAACTAGAACAGATGGGGATTAGCAGTGGTGGCGGGTGGGGGACAAGCGCTGCCTAGAATAGTGAGCAGCGGCGCCTGGGCGGCTCAGTCGGTTAAAGATCGGACCCTTGATTTCGCCTCAGGTTACGATCTCAGGGTGGGGAGATCCCCCGCTCAGCCAGGAGTCCGCTTCTCTCCCTCTTTGCCTGTTTGCTCGCGCGCTCTCTCATATTAAAAAACAAACTAAAAAAAAATACGACGGAGATATAAATTTCCACATCACTCTTTACATAGCGGTAGAAACGCTTCGGATCCATTTTGGGGACAAAGTGGGGTCCAAAACATTTTAAAGAGCTCCTAGAGTTGAAATTCTAGGAGTGAGTAACATTATCCAGAGGGAAGTGAAAAGCTCAGAGGGTTGTGAAGCGGGAAAAGGAAGGGTGTTACTGCTAGACCAGGTGCCCGGTGTTCTGTGGGGCTGTAAGCGCCACGGATGGCTTTTGCTCTCTAGTGTCGAAGATAACCGTGGACAGACAATTCGATGGGGGGGGGACCCACCCGCCTTTTAAAGGGTCCGCAGCCTCGCGCAGATAAGGCACAGGAGGTGCGCGTCACTGAAGAGCTAATCTGGCCGGCAGGACAAACACGACTACACACGTAGAGGGATTATTGACAAAATCGTAGCGAACTCTCGCCTGCTGATCTCTCGCCAAAAGCCTATGCACACCCGAGCCAGGACCCAATGCAACCATGTTGCAGTATCCCAACTCGGGTCTGGGTTCGGGATCCAACCTCTACGTAGGAGAGGCGGAGGAAAAGGCCACCCCCGTAGAAGCACCAATCCCGCCCGCCCGCCCCTTTCTCTTCTCCAATTAGCTTAGAGGGTACGGTCGTCACGCCAGCCTCATCCTACCGCCAATTGGCCGGCGTCTTCCTGGTGCGAGCGGTCCTAGCCAATCAGAGCTCGTCAGTCCACCCCGCGAGCCCAAGAGAAGTGGCGCGAGAGCCAGCGACCCGTTGAGGTGGGCGGGGAAGTGGGCGTGGCGCCCCGCTCTGGGCCCGCCTCTGCTCCGCCCCAGCCGTCGCGCCTCCTGGGTTTAATCCTTCGCAGAGTGCCGGCCGGTGTCTTCCAGAGGTGTCTTGGAATTGAGCGCGGAGCTCCAGCAGCCCTCCGCCAGCATGGAGTTTGTGAAGTGCTTGGGGCGCCCCGAGGAGTTCTACAACCTCCTGCGCTTCCAGATGGGGGGTCGGCGGAAGGTGATACCCAAGATGGACCAGGTGGGCCGAGCATCCTTGCATTCCGGCTAGGGCGGGGCGGCTGCGCTCGGTGTCCGGGCCTAGGGCCTGGCCGGCATGGCCCACAATCGAGGGCGAGGGGCGCGGCGAGCGGGTGCCAAACGCCTCTGGCGCCCTCCTCTCGGGGTAGCAGACCCCCACCTCTTCAGGCGCCACCCCCCCCCCCCCGCCCAGCCTGGTTCCGCTTTCCTTACCCCAAATCCGGCCCAGCTGGCCGACGTCCCTTCGACCGGCCTCCTCTTCCATCCCCCACCGTCCCTCAGGGGCTTAAAATGTTTCTTTTCTTTCAAGACATTGGTTGTCAGGTAGTTTTTCTTCATATTTGCATTGATATTTATCGGTGTCTTAATAAGTGGTTGCAAAATTGAGATTATATGGGTAGATTAAGTGGGAGGGCGTGTGAGAGGATTTCATGGAGGGAATGAGCTATGCAAATATGGCCACAATACCTTTTCTGGAATGAAACCTTGCTCATCTTTCCAGTTTTCAGTTACACTTCTTCCAAAAGCTTCCCTCACGGCCTTGCAGTCTGATCAATCCCCATTTCTCAGTGCTTCCCCGGTTTTTTTAGAACACATATTTACTCTTCCAAGTTCTTATTAGTTATCTGTATGTCTGTCAATTAGCAGCAAGATTGTTGGTTGCTTGAATGCTAAACTTGGTTTTATTTACTTATATTTCATCAGCCTCATTCTTGTGTCCTTTGCTAAATAAATGCTTACAAAGGTATTCATTACAAGAAGAAAATTATTCTTAAGTGATTATTGAAGGAATAGACATATTCAGCTGAATTCATGGGTTATATAAAAACTTTTAAATTCTTTTTCCAACAGGAACATCACAAGGACTATTCTTTGTTTACATGTACTCTTAATTGGTGTCCTTTATTAAACCACTTTAATTTCCCATCAGAAAAAAATTCTCTTTCCCTCATAACTCAGGATCCCTCTCATCCTTCAAGGTCTAGCTTCAGTAAGTGCCACCCCTATTCACCATTCAGCGGACATTTTTGGACACCTGTACTGTGCTAGGTATTATGCTGGGTGCACCATGGCAGGATGGCATGTATAGACAAATAAGACCTACAAAGAGCTTATTACCATCTTGTCAGGTCAATAACACATTACCAGATTATTCGTGGAAAATTCAGATAGACACCATAACAAGTTACCTGTGAAACTCCCTCCACCATTTTCTCTGGTACTACTTTGTAACAGTCCCATAGTCTTGTATTGTGGTTATATGTGTATTGTTTTTATGATCCCCCAAATCCCTTTCAGATTTAAGATTTTATATTTGATTCTGGATTTTAAAGCTATTCAGATATAGGAATCTTGTTCGATGTCCCTTTGGTGAATTAATGAATAAAAGGTAGGTGCACTACCCTCAAGAAACCTCTAGCTTTTTAAACAAGCTAAACTTAAGTAACTGTGGCAGAATATAGTAAATGCCATAAGGAAATTTACAGAAGGGAAAACGCACTTCTGGCTGGGCTAGGGGATTTATCTTTTGGGGGATGCCTGAAGGAATTACAACTTTACATTGCTCCTGTGCCTTGCTCAATAGATGTTTAATTAGAGATTCTTACTAAGAGTTTTTGGAGCTTTTCTGAAATTATTTGCAAATATTTGTGTTATTGCACGTTTGTGTGTTTTGAGAGAACAGTGTCCACTGTCATCATATTCTTCCAGGGAGCTGTGCCCTAAAACAGATAGTCACTGCTTTATAATCCAGTTTGTACAGTCTTCTGAACACCTCCTGTGACAGGTAGTTACCTCTGGAGACTTACCCACTCCATCCCCAGACAGTTTTGGATTTTAGGAAGCATTACCTTACAGTAAGCTAACCTTTTTTCACTCTGTTCTCTCTCTGGAACCAGAGTCTAATCCTTGTTGTGTAATACAGCACTTGACATATTTTAAGAGAACTCTCATATTCTCTCTGAGAATACTGATATTCAAGCCAAATGTTCTATGTTCTTCCTTTAGTTATCATTATCTGTTACTCTTTCCAGGTCATTTACCTACCTGGCGTCTCTCCTTTTAAAGTCTAGTGTTCAGAGTTGAACAGTACTCTTTCATTGTGGTCTGGTCATTACTGAACTTTAATTCCTTTCTTATGGATGCTGCATTTCTATGTAACATAGTTTAAGACTGCTTCCACTTTAAAAAATATATTTTAATTATAAAATATTTCAAGCGAATAGAAAAATATTGAAAATACTGTAACCAATTTGTGTCTGTTTCCAAGATTAGATGTATAGTGTTTGCTATATTTTTGCTTCATCTTTTTTTTTCTTAAGAAATAAAATGGCCGGCACGCCTGGGTGGCTCAGTCGTTAAGCGTCTGCCTTCCACTCAGGTCATGATCCCAGGATTCTGGGATCAAGCCCCGCATCGGGCTCCCTGCTCGGCGGGAAGCCTGCTTCTCCCTTTCCCACTCCCCCTACTTGTGTTCCCTCTCTCGCTGTGTCTCTCTCTGTCAAATAAATAAGTACAAAATCTTAAAGAAAAGAAATAAAATGGCCGAATACAAATAAAGTCCTTTTCCCCAACCCACTTCCCCACCACCACCTTAGTGTTCCTTATCTTTTTTAGGTAGTCTCATCATGCTGTGGGCTTAGAATTGTAGTCAGATTCCTAATTGCACTTGTTCAGGATGATTTCTTCCATTCTGATACCCTGCTGAGAGACTTTTTAAACCTAGATCTTTACCCTTTAGATAAATGGTATCATAATAATGGCTAACATTCATTGAGCTCTTAGTATGTGCCAAACACTATTTTATATACCTCCTTACATCTATTATTTAAGCCTCCCGGAAACCTTATAAGGAAGGTGCTATTATTTTTCCTGTTTTGTAGATGTAGAACAGAGGCATAGAGAGGCTAATTAATTGCCTGAGGTCCAGTTATTCAGGGGCAGAAGCCTGTCTTTGACCCTGGCTCTCTAACTCAGAGCTCACTGTCTTGCAGTGTGGTCTGGTCCATCTGGAGATACAAGAGTGAACAAGACAGCCCCCTGTGTGGCTCATCATTCAAGTGATGGACCAGACCACACTGAAAGAGTACTGTTCAACTTTGAACACTAGACTTTATTATTTTTTTTAATTTATTTAAAGATTGTATTTATTTGACAGAGAGAGACACAGAGAGAGAGGGAACACAAGCAGGGGGAGCGGGAGAGGGAGAAGCAGGCTTCCCGCTGAGCAGGGAGCCCGATGTGGGGCTCCATCCCAGGACCCTGGGATCATGACCTGAGCCAAAGGCAGACGCTTAACGACTGAGCCACCCAGGCACCCCTGAACACTAGACTTTAAAAGGAGAGACGCCAGGTTGGTAAATGATTAAGCAGAAGAAACACATTAAGCAGAGGATTGTCCAGATTCAGCTAAAAATTGACACACTTCCATGTAATGGATACAGAGTGGAAAATGCTCACCCTGAATATGTTCACAATCTTTGTGGAGAATAGGTGTCCAAAGGTCAAATAACCTAGGAAGTGCCAAGTAATCTTAAGTACATTTTGATTTCAGGAAATTTTAGCGAAATGAGAAATGTCTTCGAGCGAAAAGTTTTTAGAAAACACAAGAAAAGTGCTTTGTAAGGTATTAGATTTAATTTAGTGGGGAGGCTCCCCAGTTGAAAAAGCTACTGTGAGCCAAGTTATAGAGGCCTGAGCATGACCTGTATGGAGTGATGAGGAAACCAACCTGAAATTGACAAATATGAGCTAGAACTATGAAGTTCATTAAGGGCGCGTGGGAGTCCAAAAGCTGAGCTCTCATCAGTGAAGCATGTAATGGTTAAGAGCAGAACAAGGACATGATGAAAGCAACATTTTTGGAACACGAATTTGGCAAGTGAGTTGGGATTAGGAAGAAATTATATTGTGAGTTAGACTAATAAAATTAATAATGATAATAACCATGGCCTAGTAACAATAGACAGCACTTACTGAGTTTTTATGTTCGCCAGGCACTATGCTAAGCTCTTCAAGTCTGTTATCTCCAGTGTATCAGTTAACTTTCACTGAGTAACAAATCCTGCCAAAACTGAGTGACTTAATTCTGGAGATTGGATGTATGACAACGTGAATGTATTTAACACTACTGAACTGCATACTTAAAAGCAGTTAAAATGGGGCGCCTGGGTGGCTCAATTGGTTAAAGCGTCTGTCTTCTGCTCAGGTCATGATCCCAGGGTCCTGGGATCGAGCCCCACATTGGGCTCCCTGCTCGGCGGGGAGCCTGCTTTTCCCTCTGCCTCCTGCTCTCTCCCTGACAAATAAATAAAATCTTAAAAAAAAAAAGTGGTTAAAATGGTAACTTTTATGTTATGTATATTTGACCACAATTTAAAAAAAAAAAGCAATTCAGTGACTTAAAAAATACCAGCAACTTGAGTTCCCAGTTCTCTGGTTGAGCTGGGGAGTTCTACTGGTCTGGGTCAGTTTGGTTGATTTCTTCTGGGCTTGCTCAGCTGGCCGGCTGGGTTTTGGCTGGACAATCTGGTGTCTGGCAGACTGTAGGCTGGAGCATCAAGGGAAGACCGGGCCATATGTGTCTCAAAATCCTCAGGCTAGCCCTGGGGTTCCACATGGCAGCTGGAGTTTCCAAGCCTCTGCTTGAATCACATTTGCTGCCAAATTGTCGGCCAAAAAAAGTCACAAGGGAACCCAGATTCAGGGAGGCAGAGAGAGAGACCGCATCCCTTGATTGGAAAGAGCCGCAAACTTTTGTGGCCCTTTTGTAACTCATCACCCTTAGTCGGTCTTGACAACAACCCTAAAGTTCTTTTACAGATTAGTAAACAGTGGCATAAAATAATCAGATAACTTGTTCGGGCAGTGGTTCCAGGGTGCCCATCCCGGCTAGTCTGACAACCTCCACGCTCCTGGTTTGGAGGCTGCCTGCAATGAAGAGCTCAGGTTTGACTGGCCCCAGACAGCTGATCAGATCCCATCTCCGTCACACATGTTCCTGGCACATCGCAGACCCTCCATAATTCCTAGTAACTTTCCTCCCTTCCCTACCTGGTGTATATTAGCTTCCTTCCTTCTTTCCTTTAACAAATGTGTGACCACCAATTGCATGGCGATATTGTCCTAGGTGCTGCAGATACAAGAGTGAACAAGACAGGCAAAGACTTGCTTTTATGAACCTTACCTACATTCTAAGGGAAGACAGAATGAAAAAAAAAAGCAAGTTCAATTGCCCCTGGAACAACATGACTTTGAACTGTGTGGATTTACTTATACATGGATGTTTTCCGATAAATATAGTACTGTAAATGTATTTTCTCTTTCTTTTCTCAAGCGTACTTAATTGTAAGAATATAGTATATAACATACAAAAAACTATGTGTTAATCAACTGTTTATGTTATCAGTAAGGCTTCTGGTCATAGCAGGCTATGAGTAGTTAAGTTTTGGGGGAGTCAAAAGTTATATGCAGATTTTCGGCTGTGCGGGGGTCCATGCCCCTTATCCCCACATTGTTCAAGGGTCTGTTGTATGTAACATTTCAGGTGGAGGTAAATACTACAAAGAAAAATAATATCAAGGCAAAGGATCTGAGTGTCTAAAGTCAGGGGACACAATTTACAGGGTTGTGATTTGGGTCCAGAGACTTGACCTCTCTGAGACTCATTTTTCTCTCTATAAAATAAGACTGTTGGAGAAAATGGTAGCATTAGTTACCCTCAGAGAGAGAAGTGGTAAGGGGATAGGAGAGAAACTCCACCGTATAATCTCTTGATTTTTTTTTTTAAGTGAGACTCTTCTAGCCCTAAGATTTGATGAACAATACAGTATAATATTATTTGTTGCTCACAGTTTTTCTGAGTCCTAAAAGCCCCAAGAGCTATTAAAAAAGAAAATGGTTGACTAGAGGAAACATAGGAACACACATTTTTTTCTTTCACTTAACATGATCTTAGTTTCTCTCTCTTTTTTAAGATTTTATTTATTTGAGAGAGAGAGAGAGAGAGCGAGCAGGGGGAGGGGGTGAAAAGAGGGAGAAGCAGACTCCCCCTTGAGCAGGGAGCTTGATGCCAGGCTTGATCCTAGGATCCTGAGATCATGACCAGAGCTGAAGGCAGAGTCTTAACCGGCTGAGCCACCCAGGCACCCCCTTAGTTTCGGTCTTAAGTAACAAAGAAACTGGGGGAAATTGTGCACTAACAGATATTGATGGCTGACCATTTCTATCACAGGATTTGGCTGTAGGAATTCAGGGTTCAGTAAACTTGATTTCTACTGAATTTTTAGGAGCTTATCCGTAAATAGGGATGCTGCCACCTGAAAGTTGTGTGATCACTCAGAGGGCACATCATGGAAAAAGCAGGTGTTTTGTAATCCGGCATTTCTGGCCTCTATTAAGTCTAAATCCTGACTCTTAGCTGAATAACTTTTGGTAACTTAACCTCCAGGCAACAGTTTCTTCATCTATAAAATAGAGATACTGATCACAGTCCCTGAACCACATTTCCCAACTCAGAAATGGTCTGAAGATGAGAAGTGTTTTCATAAATCTGGCTCAAAGTCATTTGGCAGCAAACCTGCCCCGAACTGAAGTGATCCTGGCTTAGTATAAATATTCAAATGATTTGCTGAAGAAATATTAACAATTAATTATGGGATATTACTCTGTAGCAATTGGGGCTGTGTATGCATCTTACTTCCTGTTTTCTAAAGCACTAAAAATGCTGAATTCTGCTACACATCTGGCCATGAAGTTTGAATGAAAGTGGATATAGGTCTGTAATATCTTCCTTAAAGGGTTTTGTAAGGATAAAAAGTAGTATTTGTATTGTGCTTGGCATACAGTAGCTGCCCAGTAAATGGTAGTTATTAATCTTACTGTTAGATAAATTTCGTTAAGTTTGTGGGGTTTCTCCCCATTCTGAGGAATCTGCATTCAAGTCTTAACGAAAGCCGTGGGAACGGTTTGTAGCTGTTCACCTGTGGAGCTGTCGTTCCTGGGAGTCCCGGTCCTGGGAGTTCAGTCTCGCACTTCTAGCCACTGCACACTCTTCCTCCAGATGCCCTTCATCCCTGTTTTTCTCTCACTTGAGAGTTCTTGGGAGCGTACTTCATGTCAGACAGCAGTGGAAAACATCAGGGGGTTTTAGAGACAGGCAGCAGTTAGCCCTGGTCTTTTTTCCGCCCTCTCCTCCCTGGCAGCTCATGGGAATCAAGCAGTGGAAATTTTCATATTGAGTCGAGTTTTCCAGTGTTTAATAGTTGTATCTTCCCGTATCTTCTTGGCAATTTGAGGAAATTATTGTTACGGAGGAACTGAAGCAAATAGGTGAGAGGAAAAAGAATGATGAAGGAAGGACACAGAGAAGGGATTTATTGACCTTGTATATTTTAAGAGTGGAGGAGGTGTGTTGATAAGGAGGGGTGGTATTGCTTAAGGTTGTTGCTCTTCAAAAACCTGTCCAGCTTTTATTGGAGCTCACAGAAGTCAGCCCCCAAACCATTAGTGGTAGCTGAGGATTAAAACGTTTGGCAATGCAGTGAAAGGAATCATTGTGGCCTGGTAACAATAGTTTCTGTGAAGAGCTGCCATAGAACTCAATAATGGCTGTTATTCTGTTTCTTTTACTTGACTGCAAAGCCTGGCCTCTCCACACTTGAGAGGGAAGGAGTTGGTGAATGGTTTTTAAATACTCTGAACAGGGGCCCCTGGATGGCTCAGTCGGTTAAGCATCTGCCTGGGGCTCAGGTCATGGGAGGCTCCCCGCTCAGTGGGAGTCTGCTTCTCCCTCTTCCTCAGCTGCTCCCCCAGCTTGTGCACTTTCTCTCTCTCTGTCAAATAAATAAATAAAGTCTTTTAAAAATAAATACTCTGAACATATTCATTTATTCATCAGACTTTCACTGAGTATATTTATATGCCAGACATTGCATGAAATGATTTTACTAATATATGGTGCTCAGTAAACATTAATTTTTACTAATCACTTTTTATTGAACATGGCAAGGAAATGAAATTCTCATGATTATGTGATTTTTTTTTTAAGCTTTACTCTTGATAATATGATATGCATCCATGATAGGAAATTGAGGAAATAATACACATATAAAAAAGAACATAGGTCCAGTCCACTAGGATTCAGGGTTCACTGTTAACCTTACAAAGTGCCTGTGGTATTTCCCACCAGAGGATAAGCCATGTGTGTATTTTAAACCACTCTCCTGTTAGATATTTCAAATGTTTCCTTCTCTTAAAAAGAGTAAGGGAGACTGGGGGTTGAGGGGGTATGTGGGAACTCTGGACTTTCCACTGTTTTCCTGTGAACTTAAAACAGCTGTAAAATTAAAGTCTGTATAAAACAAACCCACAGCAATTCTTTCAGATATGCTTGCTTTGAAAATACGGCGCTTTTTTTTTTCCCCTGGGAAAACTGATTCTTGTTTTCCTTAGGGAAGAGTAAAGTTCAGGAAGCAGCTCATTACAGCTCACTAATTTGAAAGAGAGGATTAGAAATCTTTTTTTTTTTTTGAGATTTTATTTATTTGACACAGAGAGAGCAGGAGAGCACAGGCAGGGGGAGCGGCAGAGGGCGAGGCAGGCTCCCCTCTGAGCGGGGAGCAGGCTCGATCCCAGGATCCTGCGATCATGACCTGAGCTGAAGGCAGTCTCTTAACTGAGCCACCCAGGTGCTCCGAGGATTAGAAATCTTAAAAGTAATAGCTTTCCAGAGGATAGAAGACCTTTAACAGGTGTTAAAGAAAAGCCAAAGGTGAACAGTAGTTAAAGCAGTAAAAACAGATTTTATTCAGAATAGCCATTGCAGTAGGGAAAAAGAGACCTCAGTATAGAACTGGGCTCAATTCTGAATACAACAAGGAAAAGTGGGAGCAGAGTGGAGGGGTCAGTGGATTTAAAGTGATGAAGGTGGGAACATCTGGGGTGAGGGACATTCTCGCCAAACGACCTAACCTAAGGGGACAGGGCGATGGGATGATGGGAACTGAGGAACCCTGCCGGACAGTCGCGGGGATCAGTAGCAGGATTCTTGCTAAAATTGGGCGATGCAGGGATAGACACAGAAGTACGAGAGTGGAGGGTTCAAAGGAGCTGGACTAAAGTTTGGTGAAAGATTCTGGCACCAGGAAGACGAGCCAGCTTCTCAAGAGTGGACTGGGCTCTGCCAGCCGCCGCCCGTGGGTTCCGGGGACAAGAGGAAGATTTGGAGGGAGGCACCGGGAGCGAAGGGGTAGCCAGCAGGGTGGCGGGGGGGGTGGGCGGGGGGTGACGACGGGCGGGGTTGACCTCGGCCCCGGGGGGCGGGCCAGCCGTGAGCCCGCTGGGGTGGAGGGAGAGCCGGCCCCGCCCCTCGGGGGCGCCTCCCAGCCTCGCTCAGGTCTATGGAGGAAAAACTCTACGCGGGCCCTACGACTCCGATGGCCGTGGCCGCCTGCGGCATCAAGGCCATGTCCCTGTTCAAGCGGACCTTGGTGCTGAGCCCCGCCGCGGCACCCCGGGGCACGGGCACTGCCGCAGGCTCCGCGCCGCGCGGCTGCCCCTTGTCTCCCGCCGCCTGGCCCTCCAAGGACTGGCCGCGCGGGGAGGGCGTCTGCGGCAGGCTGCGGACCCCGCCGGCAGTCGGCCGCCTGCCCCTGTCCCACTCCTGCCGCTCTGCATCTCCCACCTCCGCCTGTCTTCTCTGCCCCCAGGACTCGCTGAGCAGCAGCTTGAAAACTTGTTACAAGTATCTCAATCAGACCAGTCGCAGTTTTGCAGCTGTCATCGAGGCGCTGGATGGGGAAATGCGGTGAGTGGCCAGACAGCTCCTTTTCACTTGGGGGAGGAGAGCTTTTCCCGGGGACTGGGACGTTGAGCCACTACTTTCTGACAGCCCCTAGCGTTGCAGTCTCTGCTGGTGGCTCAGCTGGAGCGTGCCCCACCAGAGTGAAGGCAATGTTCTGGTTGGAACACCCATGTATTTACTTTAGAATGCCCTTCCGGGCACTTTGCCATCTAATAGTGTCCCTGTGGGCCCAGCTCTTTCAGGGAAGTGGGGAGGAAGGGGGGGGTGGGGGGTGGGGGAGGGTGGTGTTTATTGACTTTTTTTAGTCCTGGCGGCTGAACCTGTCTCTGAGTAGGTCATGCATTTTTCTTGGCTTCACTATGCTACTTTGCAATTCTAGCATATGGGGTTAATTCCAATGAAGTAGCTATTTTTTTTTAAGTTGTGTTTAAGTAATCTCTATACCCCACCTCGTGCTCAAGTTTAGGACTCCTGACTGAACCAGCCCAAGTTCCTTCTGGGCAGATTGCATACATGAACCTAGACCAATTGCGTTTGTGTATGACAGTATACTATTTTGACTATTTATACTATTATACTAATTTGACTTTATTTTTTATCTGCAAAAATACCAGGTCCGTGTAAACACTTGGCCTGTCGATTTTTGTACAGCTGTTCTATGTTGGTTAAATGTAACTCACTCTGGGAGTAGTTGTGACATCCAGCTGGTAGGGGTTTTTTTATTTTGTTTTTTATAAATAAACCACTGAAGTCCATTGCTCCCATCTAAGAAAGGAAAACTAAGATGGCTTGTTGAGTACAAAAAGCTTTGGCTATCTTTCCATAGTTCTTTAGGGGTAGGGCCGTAAGAGGGTTTGCATAAATGACATGTTATTTTGGAATAAATATCTTGGAACGTTTGTCCCATCATATTAATAGTTCTCCCGCTTTTACAGTCATGCGGTATGCATATTTTATCTGGTCCTCCGAGCCCTGGACACTCTGGAAGATGACATGACCATCAGTGTAGAAAAAAAAGTCCCACTGCTACACAACTTTCACTCTTACCTTTACGAACCCGACTGGCGGTATATGGACAGCAAGGAGAAAGATCGACAAGTGCTAGAGGACTTCCCAACGGTAGCGGAATTACAGATTTCTCCTGCCTACGGTTGTGTGTATAATTGATGATATAGTTGTCAGCCAGCCCTCATCCCCGTCGAGAACAGTAGCAGAAGCAGTGTGAGGGCAGTGTAATCTAATGTGATGGGTAAGCTCTGGTAGCCGAGACTCTGAAGCCATGCTGCCTGGGTTGGAATTCCACCTCTTCCACTTATTAGCCGGTGTGGAGTGACGTGGCCTGTGTAAACCTCAGTTTCTCCATCTATAGAGATAATACTAGTACCTGCCTCGCCTCGTAGTATTGCTGTGAGGCTTAAAAGAGTCGAGACAGGTTAGAAGGGTATTAGCTACTATTACCGTTAACACTGTGTTGCTTAAAAGTCCAGTGTTTCTTCCTTTGGAAAGATACATTCTAATTCCAGTGTCATAAAAGATGGATTCTCAGGCCCGCTCACAAAACCTGTTCCCTATCTAATACAGCCTAAGTGTAGAGGGCTTCTGGCTTCTGGGACCCTTAGCCTGGTAGCATGGCTGTGCTGTTCAGGATGGGTCCAGCTGTGGGGAGGACCGAGGAGCAGGGTGATCCTCTACCACTTAGAGCTGTGTGATTCGGGACACATTCCTAAGTTTCTCTGCCTCAGCTTCCTCATTTGTAAATTTAGAGCTCTGAGGGTTGACAAGTTCCTATTTATAAGTACTTAGAAGAGTGCTTGCTGTATGCTAAGTATTCTATAATTATTAAGTGTTCAGTCCATTCCGTTGGACTTAAAGTGGGTTATAATTAAAACCTTGAGTTTTAAAACATTGACAAGGTTATGTTATATATGTGACTAGGTCTTACTTTTCTGGAATTTGCATGTCTTATCACACAAATAACTGCTGCTTTCATACCTCATAAATAAAAGGTTGATTTAGTGAAGTCTCATGTTCTCTAACAGACCAAAGAAGCCCTTCTTTTTGTACACAGTTGCCAGAATTGGGGGGGAAGAATAGTCCTCGTGTGGCTGTTGCTACTGAGACAGATCTATATTCCTGAGTGGGGAGGGGAGGAATCCACCCAATACAAAAGAGTGAGAGACTCCTTTGGAGCAAGGGCTATTTCAGATTACTGAGATTGTGTCTTTGCTGTCAAAGACAAAAATAAAAGACAATAAAGTTCAAACCAAAAGAAAAAATCTGTGAGGAGTAAATAGGTGGAGCTGATACAGGACAATGTGATAGAACAGAGGAAGAAGGAAGAAGAACCCGTGAAGAATAGGTAGGGAATGAGAGCACTCACCTAGAGCAGGGACCAGTGATCTGGCTCGCCTAGGACACCTGTCACGTGACCAGAGGCTGGGTTTCCTCTGCCTGGAAATCGGTGGCCATTCACTGATGAGCTTGTGAAACTGCCAACACAGGAGGAAGTGCTACAAACAGGGTCCCATAGCAATTTATAACTGATGTGTATTCTCACTTAAAAAAGGTATATTCTAGCTAGAGCCTCCAAAACCAAAAAACCCTTCCAAACTATTTTCAAACTGAGTAGATTCATAAAAAATAATTTCTAGTCATTGTGGGATAAGTGTTGTAGGTATTTGAAAAATCAAGGCAGCCCTATCCACTCAGCAGAAATGAAAGAATATAAAAATGTGTGAATGTCAGAATAATTGGGGGGGGATATAGCTAGTAGATGTTTGGATAATATTTCAATATGTTTAGAAAACCAAAAGTCTTCTTTATAAATAGTGCATTCCAATGGAAAAACAACAGTTTGTTCAAGCAAATTTCAACATTCAGTCGATCTTTTCCTGTGTTGGGGAGTAGGGTGAACGCAGACACTCCCCTCCTAAGAGCAGAGACTCGCCCTGGCAGAGTAGAAGGGATCAGAGGGCACAGGCCAGGCATTACTGTTTTGCTGTTGCTAACCCTTTATGTCCTTAATGTGAAACATCTGAAGCTATGTGTTTCGTGAGGATGCAACCTTGAATGGGAGGTCCGTTCAGCCTGTTGTTCCGATTGAGATAGGAATATATGGAAAGTCATAGTGTCTTATTTTCGTTGGGAATGCTTTGTGCACATGCTGATCAATCCCAGCATCTCCTTGAGACAAGATGCCCAGTTTGAAGGGTAAACCGTCTCCTTGGGTTAGGTGTACCGTCAGTTTCGGGCGAGGCCCTAAGGCAGAACAGATAACTTGGCCTCACTCACATAGTACTGCTCTTAGACTGAGGTAAGAAGGGCCCGCCCCTCACTTTACAGGGCCCCACTCAAAGGGGTGAGGGGTCCCCAGGGCCATGGGAGTGTGCCTGCCCAGAGCTTATGCAGCTCCCCTTCTAGACTATGTTCCGGGTCTGTGGAATTCCCTGCCCTCAATTCCCTGAGCTCCCTTTCCGGGTTGGCAGTCTGTTGCCTCTGGCCTGTCTTCTCCAGGGTGAATCATGCACCAGTGACCCTGCCCCTAGGCCTTCTGGGGCCAGACAGAGCCGGGAGTGGGAAGGCCAGGGTGCAGGCCGGGAGCTGGGGCTCAGCAGTCTCTGCCCTGCTGCATTTTTTGGAACAAGCCCTGAGGAAAATTTAAATTCACACCTGAGTCCTTCAGGTTGTGGTTAAGGTGTCTTCGTAAAAGCAGGAGAATAGCACATACTGTTTAACAAGTTACTAGTGTGACTGATAATTTCAAGATTTTGAGCCAGTATGGTATGTGGGCCTCCATTTGTGCTCTTGTCCCAGGCCCCACAGACTTCAGGCTTAAGCCCAGACAGCGTGTTCTCACCAAGTGAGCCCCTCCCCAGTGTGTGTGCATTGAGATTGAACCTCGTGTTTTATGCTTTAGTGGCCATTAGTTGGTATCATTTGAAGCCAGACTTTCTGGAACTTTCACTGTATATTATGGATTAGATTAGAGTATATCTTTTTCGCCTGGTACTAGGGGAAACTAGTAGTCTTCCAGATCCACCCCAAACACAACTTAAGGAATGGCATAGGGTTATTTTTAAATGCTAATAGCAATAATAACATACATTTATTGAGCTATGAAGTAGTTATGAAATATATTTCAATGTTCATTCAATATTTGTATTATTTTATGGTAATGTAGTTTTAACATTTAATCACTGACATACTTTACTGCTCTTTTAAAAATTGGTTAAAGACAATAAAACTGTTGGTTTTTCCAGAAAAAAAAATCGGTTAAAAACAGAATTCCACATATAAGTGAAGAAGGTAGAATTACCCAGTGTTCTGATCATAACATCCTAAAGTTTATAGGGAATTTTTCTTTGTAGGTGAATGGAAGTGTCGTGCTACCCTTGGACCCCTACTTGGTATTTGGTCCTCCTCCATTATACTAGTGGATTCACCACGATATCCTTCCTTTGTGTACTTGAGTCACCGGAGAGTGACTGCAGGACCTACAAATCTACTGTAGTTGTCAAACAGAATTGCCTGGATGGATAGTAAAAAGTCCTTATGACTCGTTTCACTCGGCAAAGCTTGTTGTCGCTCCTACAGAGTATGTGAGACCGGGCTTTGCTCTCATAAATAAAATGACCTAGTCCAGGGTCTGTTGAAAGAATGGGGTCCTAGGGAGATTCAGGGATTCAAATACCCTTTGGTAGAGTCACTCATGTGTTTCAGTCCCCAATAGGAATGACTTTTTGGCTTTGTCTTGGAACAGCTGTTCTGGAAAGAATAGCATTCTGGAAAGATTGGATTGATTTTATGGATTTGGGGGGAGTTTCACAGTTGATATTGAGAAGCCTAAGAAACCTTAGGCTTCTGAATCCCTGTGGTGCTGTGCAGCCAGCTGGTTTGCCCTCAGGTCCTTAAATAGAGGCGTTTCCTGAGGAAGCTTTTCTAGCCATTCTGTAAATGTAGACCAAGTATGCCTCCCACTTGTTTTCAGTATTATGTGTTGGCTTTATTAATATTTGTAGCATTTAAAGAAATTTCGTGGTGTTTCTGTACTCTTATTTGATCATCTAGAGATACTTCTTTAAACTTAAATAGGATGTTTGTGCAAAAGCAGTGAATTTAAAAACCATCAGTACAATTTCTACATTAGAGGTTGGGCTATGAAAAGAAAATATTGGGTAGCATGCCTCTGATTGAGCTAAATTGAGCTGTTTTAAGGAATTAAAATATATAGCCTTATAGTAGGGGAGACACTATAACTTCCTGATAGAAATCTGGGAATTGATGACAGAAAACGGGTTGGCTGATCTCCTTAGTAGAATGTAAACTGTACAGGGGCTAAGTGTCTGCTCCTTTCCAGGCTGTGTATCCCCAGTGCCTAGAACAAAGCTTGCTATGTAGGAAGTGCTTGATACACGTTTGCAGGAATGAGTCTTCCCTATCATGAGGTTTGTCTGAAATGGGGCATTCTTCCTAAAATTCTTACATTTATGTCCACTTTATGTAGAAGCACCTCATTTATTATCTATTGGAAAGATGAGTGTAGAGTGAGACTTTGATTTTCTTTTGAGTCTAGAAACTTTAGCATTTTTAGACCCTTCTATTTTAGCAATTATAACATTTCTGAGCTTATTATGCAATATGTAGAAAACTAGTACAACCTAGATGTTAGGCTTATAGATGAATCATTTGGGAGTCTTAATGAGTTCTGCTATTGCTTTGTTTTATGATCTGTAGGTACCATGTTGGTTCCCGGTGTAAATACGTATTTCATATTTTCCCTTTTTCGTGATTTCCATTTCAGATCTCCCTTGAGTTTAGAAATTTGGCTGAGAAATATCAAACAGTGATTGTTGACATTTGCCGGAAAATGGGAGTTGGGATGGCGGAGTTTTTGGATAAACATGTAACATCTGAACAGGAGTGGGACAAGGTCAGTGTTTACAAAGTAGCATTGGTGTGGGGTGCATAGAACAGGTGGCAGTACGCACTGTGAAGTTCAGAGTGAGGAAAAAGTTGTCTGCCAGTTCCACGTTTTCTGATTTTATAACCCACCTGTGTAGCTTGAATGTCTCATCATAAACAATAAAGGGGCTTATAATTGAATATTTGAAATAATCCGTGCCCTAGGGCATTTACCATTAAGTCAGGCCAAAGTGAATATAACCTGTCCCAGAGGTTACACACATTAAGCTGCTGCTTCTTTTTTTTCAGATTTTATTTATTGGGGCGCCTGGGTGGCTCAGTTGGTTAAGCGGCTGCCTTCAGCTCAGGTCATGATTCCAGAGTCCTGGGATCGAGCCCTGCATCGAGCCCCGCATCGGGCTCTTTGCTCTGCGGGGAGCCTGCTTCTCCCTCTCCCTCTGCCTGCTGCTCCCCCTGCTTGTGATCTATCTCTCTCTCTCTCTCACTCTCTCTCTCTCTCTGTGTCAAATAAATAAATAAAGTCTTTAAAAAAAAAAAGATTTTATTTATTTATTTGCCAGAGAGAGACACAGCAAGAGAGGGAACGCAAGCAGGGGGAGTGGGAGAGGGAGAAGCAGACTTCCCACTCCGTGGAGCAGGGAGCCCGATGCGGGGCTTGATCCCAGGACCCTGAGATCACGACCTAAGCCGAAGGCAGACGCTTAACGACTGAGCCACCCAGGTGCCCCACACATTAAACTTCTAAAAATGTCTCTGACTTGCTGTGAAATTTTAGAGAAATGGCTAAGTTACTCCATGTAATACAGAGATATTCGAGGTTTTCAAATCTTAAAAATGTGTTTTTTGTTATTTACTTTCTTCCATCACTGAGTATGTGTGTTTTGTGGACACACCTTAGTATCTGAATCAATCTGCAGTTCCATGTTAGCACAAGATGACTTTTAAACTCCGTACGAGCTTGACCCCGTTTGTTGACAGGAAGTAGGTATCACTTAAACTGTAAATTGTATGTGTGTTTCCTTTCCAAGTTTATGAGAATCCAGAGGTACTAGCTTAGGATCATGGGTGTGTTGTGCTGAGGAGTGAGTACCTTTCCAATGCCTTACTTCTTCCTTTCCCATCAGCTCCTTACAGAATTAACACAGTAGGAGAAGTTCCGAGTTTCTCGACCTCCCTCCCCCAGTTCATCTGGTGGTTAGAAACGAATACGTGTGAGGACTGGCACTGGGAGACCTCACGTGGACAAGATTGGCCTCCTCGGGAGACAGAGGAGCTGGGAAGGGCAATGAGAGCAGATGATGTGGCAGATAAAATTATACTGGGCTTTTATTTGGCCCGAGTTTTTCCTGAGCAGCAGCTGTGTAGGATACTGGTCAGGGGAGGAGTTGGGTGGCAGGGAGAAAGTGCCTATCTAGACAAAGTGACCTAATTGACAGTGGGGACTAGACAACACCAAAATACGGGCTAGGAAGGAGGAGGGGTCTTGCCTATTTTCCATAGGAATGATGTTTGTGGGACTTCTTCATCACCCCCGTGGAAGCAAAGACCTTTTAAACATCTGGACTACGTGTGTATTTTTTTATCCTTAATAGTGTTCACATTAGGATCTCAGGAGAGAAGCGACTGTATACATACTCCTTGAGGGAGTGTAGGTTCAAAGTCTGGCCTCTTAACCCTTCAGTTCCTAAAACTTGCTGGCATCATCTTGGGGGCTGCTGGCTAATGCGCTCCCACTCGGCATGAGTGAGGCTGCTGCTGGGATTGTACATTTATGAATTTAAAGTTAAAAGTTGAAACTCCTGGACAAGAATCAGCACTGGTTAGCTGCATGGTGACTCCCTTTTCTGCCATGCAGACCTATTCAGGAGACCCAACGATAGCTTGTTGAGTACAAGCTCTGATTAGATGAAAGTCAGTACTTTTAGTGATTCCCCGCCCCCCCCTTCAACTTTGGAGGAAGAGGACTACTTCCATTCTAGGAATATTTCTATGCAAAGAACTATTATCTGAAAATCTACTTTTCCTTGGGCAGTGCTAAGGACATACTGATGTTTTTTAGTTTCTAGTAATTCTTTTTAAATTTCTTGTAGTTGTCCACAGCTCATTTCTCTATTTTAGCATATCTTTTGTTCTTTTTTTTTTTGTTTTTTTTTTTTAAAAGATCTTACTATTTATTTGACAAAGAGAGACACAGCGAGAGAGGGAACACAAGCAGGGGGAGTGGGAGAGGGAGAAGCAGGCTTCCCACGGAGCACGGAGCCCTGATGTGGGGCTCGATCCCAGGACCCCGGGATCATGACCTGAGCCAAAGGCAGACGCTTAACGACAGAGCCACCCAGGTGCCCCAAATATTTTAGCATATCTTTACTCTTTCCCAGATTCTTTCTTAGACCATATTTCAAGTGCTTTCTCTTTGCCATTTCATTGTGCCCTTTGATTAGTCTGGCTGTGTGTTACTTTCAACCAGGGGCCCTCCTTTGGTCTTTCCCGAACTTTTACCCTTCCTGATGTCCCTTCCAGAGTGTACCTTCTTTAACTGCTCTCCACTTCTTAAATTGTGTAATGGACATTCATTTCATAAGAGTATTGCATTAAGTTGTCTTGGAATACTCTTTTCAGGAGAGGATAGCTTTGACAAACCACTTTTACAGGAAAAAAATGCATTGACAATCGAGAATGATGTTTACCAAGATCTCTTTTGAGAAGAGGAAGTTTCAGCAAAGTTGTTAGAGCCTGCCTCGTAAGCCAGACTACCTGGCTTTGAGTCCCTGGCCTCTGACTTCCAGATGAGTGATCTTGGGCAATTAGTTGACTGACCCCTCTGTCGGCCCCGGTTTGCACATCTGTAAAATGGTGATAGTAATGATACATGCCTCATAAAGTGTCGGTGAGGACTGAATACGCAGAGTGCTTAAAAGCAGTGGCAAGAACAGACTGTGGTACTTTGTTCTTCTAGGTAATGAAGATTTTGAGACACTGCAAGATCTTGAAGTGTCTTCAAGACTAAACTCCACTTACTATTCTAGTTTCTATTAGAATATTCCTTATTCCCTCATTGCCTTCACTCTCAATTTTAGATATCAGAAAGCTTACTATACTAGTTTATTTTTTCAATGACCTTTTATTCTAGGAGTAGTGCATGTCCACAGTAGAAATACGGAAAACTCAGGTGAAAGAATTAAACCATCACACCAGCCAGAGATCAGAGGTCACTTTGGTTAAGTCTTTTGTGCACACCCTTCTTGGATGTTCTTTTTTCCTTACATGTACATAGTGTATATTTGTGTACATGTTTGCGTTTTTTAATCAAAATGAGATCTTGTACATTCTGTTTGGAACCTGTTTTGGAGTTTTGTTTTGGGGGTTTTTTTGTAGCTAATGATCTTGGGTGTTTCCATATTAGTAAATACTTCGTTATTTCTTACAGTACTGTCACTATGTCGCCGGGCTGGTGGGAATTGGCCTTTCCCGTCTATTCTCAGCCTCAGAGTTAGAAGACCCCTTAGTTGGTGAAGACGTAGAGTGTGCCAATTCTATGGGCCTGTTTCTGCAGAAAACAAACATCATTCGTGATTATCTGGAAGACCAGCGAGAAGGAAGAGAGTTTTGGCCTCAAGAGGTAACAGATGCAGGGGATTTGGGAAAAATAATTTTAAATACTTCCTCAAAACAAAACAAAACAAAACAAATCTTTTGGTTGTAAGTGATAGAAATATCAATCAAACTACCTTAGACAATGTAAGAGAATGTATAAAACAGGTTAGGATTTAGTTGGCTTCAGAGTAGACTGGCTAAATCCAGGGCTTCAGACTATGTATAGTCATACACACACACACTCACACAGAGACTCTGTCCGTGTTCTTTCTTTCCCTTAGATAGGCTTTCTCCGAGTGGTGGATATAACAACTCATGACTCACAACCTGCTAGCTTAACAAAGAAGTTCTTAGGGAGACCAGTTGGTGGGGTGTGGATCCTGTGCCCAACCCATGATCAGTTACCGTAGCCAGAGGGCCGAGTAGTCGAGCCACACCTGGATTATATCTTCCCAACACACACAGAATAGATTTACTACCCCCCACCACCAAAACAGAAGGATTCTGTGGCGGGAAGGAGGAAGATGCTAGAGAGGCAAAAACTGTAGGATGTTCATTATAAGAGACAAGAGTTCATCTTTGACTTAATTTTAAAAAAACGGATAAGCAAAGCAAAGGCTTGGACATTGGTTTTATTCAGAAGGAAAGCTAGAAAATCTTAGGACTATTTCCTGATTTTACTATAGCATTTGCCTATTTCTTCCCATAAAATGGTTTCCTAAAACAAAGTGCTTTTAATTTTTTTATTTTCTAAAATTTAAAGATTTTATTAGGGAGAGGGCACAAGCAGGGCTAGGGGCAGAGGAAGAAGCAGACTCCCCACTAAGCAGGGAGCCCCATGTGGGGCTTGATCCCTTGACCCTGAAATCATGACCTGAGCTGAAGTCAGATGCTTAACTGACTGAGCCACCCAGGCGCCCCAACCAAGTGCTTTTAAAGTGAATAAAAGGCAGGTGACAAAGTAGGGGAAATATTTGCGACTTACACCGCAGATATGAGGCTCATATCCCCAATACAAAAACTGCTAAAAGTTAAGACCAGCTACTTTTAGAAAACCGGGCAAAGAGATAAGAACAGATTGTTCATGGAAAGAAAGATTTTTTTTTTGTTTTTGAAAGAAAGATCCTTAAACAGCTGAGAAGATGATCAATCTCACTCCTAATAAGAAAACTTCACATTAAAACAACCCTGGGCTGAGACATCCTACTTTGCCAAGCTTCCCAGGTGCCTCCTGTGCAGGCAGGGTTGCCAAAGAGCTCTTGACCACCTTTCCTTGGACACCAAGGCTCAGCGAAGCGCAGGTGTTTGTGTGAGGACCCGCAGTGAGTCAGTGGCCACCTGAAAGGGCCGCCTCGGTCTCTGGGTCTCAGCTGGGGCCTGCCCCCTGTTACCACACTGTCTCTCACCCAGGCGCGTCCTCCCAGCGTGGGTCATGTGCACCAGCTCTGCAGATCTGCCCACGGTTCACTTCCCTCTTCTGTAATATTGAATAGCTGGTAGACCACAGAATAGTGGTGTGGATAAAATGAGATAAACTTTGGCCAGGGTGCTTACTAAATGTAGGTTCAAATAACTTAACCAAAAATGAGAGAAAAGAACCCTGAGAGACTATTTCTGGGGTCGGATTGGCAAAAATCATGTTTGGTAATCGCCAAGCAAGACTGGGGACATAGGCACTGTGTGTGGCTGGTGAAAGTGTGTCCTAGTGCAAACAGCCCTGAGCACGGGCAGCTTGGCAAGTGAATAATATGGGAGCTTCTTGAGGCAGCTTTGTTTCTAATAGTTACAGTTTATAAACAACTGAGATGTCCATCTATACAGGACTGATTGAACTATGGTATATTCACTTGGTGGAGCACAAAAAGAAATAAACTAGGGAGTGATCTCCAGGTTATATTATTAAGTGAAAAAAAGCAAGGTGCGTGCACAGCAGTGTAAACTCAACGTAATAAAATGTTTTCAGTAATTATACTGTGAATAATATTGTTACTGAAATACTGAAACTATTATAGAAACTCTGTAACATAGCAAATAGGCAGTTGTGTTCGTATCAGCCTAGGAACCAAGATTTTCACTCTAAAATAAAAGGTACGAATATAAAAATATTAATAAAGTTAAGCCAAACTCCCATAATCCTAAACTGAATTGGAAATATCAGTATGAACTCCTGATACAGATTCTCTTAAAAAAAAAAAATGTTTAGCTCTCTCTACCAAGAGGTAAAGAAACAAACCAGTAGAAATGTGTACCGCTGGTGTGTTCCAGTTTGGTCTTTTAATACCATTTCCCACCACACAGAATAGTGGGGCAGGAAATATACAAAATAAGCTTGGGATACGCTGTCACGCCAGGAAATAAGGGAGTTATCAAAGTAAAAAGTACAGCAGAAAAAGGTACAGGATCCAGTTCAAAGGCGTTTTCACTGACCACATATGGAACAATTTGAGTATCAAAAAGAATAAAGACTGCAGTGGGTTAAAACACACCAAATGTGTTTAAATCTAAAAATGAGCATGTGCCTCTTGAAAGATGGTGTGTTCTCTTACCAAGAGGCACAAAACATCTGATCTTGGCCCACTTTTGATGTTAGCAGTCATTAGGCTTCATGCCTAGTTCTGCTAATTTATTGGGGATCAAGTCCCGCATCCGGCTTCTTGCTCAGCGGGGAGCCTGCTTCTCCCTCTGCCCGCTGCTCCCCCTGCTTGTGCTCTCTCTCCTTTCTCTTTCTCTGATAGATAGATAGATAGATAGATAGATAGATAGATAGATAGATAAAATCTTTTAAAAAACCTCATATCTGATTGGGTTTAATCTGTTGTAATTTTTCTCACTACAAGAAGAGGTTCAGGTTGGCTCCTGAGTCCTCATGAGGGGGACCCTTAATAGTCTTTGATAGCTTTCTTGCCATTTGGTATGTGAAGATGTTCTAAGCCCATTTTGTACATTTCTTGCCTGAGCTCTGGACTCCTCCAGCTCTTAAGAAGCCCGTCCAGGACACCTGGGCTAATGGGAAATAGTACCCAACACTGCACTTGCTCACTAGGGACAGTTCACTGCTCTTGGGATAGTCACTGTATGTGTGTGTTTAGTTGTAAAGCTCAAATACCTTGTAAGTTTATATTGATATTTCCAGTTCAAACTCAGGACCGTAGGATGGTTACATAATCTCCTCTGTATTACATTTCTACTTCATTTCTTCCTTATCGAGATTCATACTTCTCAGGGAAATCAGAGATGCTAGAATGAGTATATACCATGATTACTCATTTGCTTTTTTTTCCCCTCATTACAGATCCTGCAGTCTCTGAATAATGATACTCAACTACCACCAAAATTGAAGACATTTTTTGCATATGCTATACTAATTCCCAATTTTTTGTGATTGTATTTATTTCTGAATCGTCAGATTAGATAGCCATTGCCACTGTAATATCTCCCTTTCCTCCTTACTTAGTCTTAGTTTAAGCTCCTCACCAGTCTTTATATTATGTCTCCAGTCATTTTGGCTGTCTGGAGCTCGCACGCTGATAGATAGGAGAGACCCATGAGAATAATAACTCCCCATGTTTATACAGATTGATAACAATTTGTGGCTTTGATGTTTGAAAGTTAGTTTTTCTAGATACAAAATTTTTAGCTCACATTTTTGAGTATCCCATATTCTTCTGCTTTACAGACCGGCTGTTGAAAATCTAAGGATAACTTTCTTTTCCTTATAAGTTACGGGTTTCTTTTTGTTTTCCTTGGTGGTCACTGCCTAGATCTCTTATCACTGGAGATGCCGAAAGGTGATGTCCTAATTTTATCATCGTTTCTGCATCTCTTAGCAGGAATTTGGGATTTTGTAAAAATGGAAGTGGTGGTGGCCAGTCATGTGTTCGGGGGAGTGTATAGAGTGACAATAAGCATTATTCTTTGGGAAGCTTCAGAGTGACCAAAAATGAAAGTAAGTTCTTTGCTAGCTTCAGAGACTCCTTTAAATAATATCATTAAAAATTGTCAAATCAATCCCACTGTTGCAGTTGAAGATGTTATTTCGCTTTTGAGTTACTAAGATCCAAGGAGGTAATGTTCTCATAGTATAGACTCAGCTCATTTTCCCTCAGTACACTTGTTCAGCAGCATTCTTATTAGAATTGGGAATGCCATGTTAATCGTGATTTACTTTGAGGCCTGACCATCTTCAGAATGCTTAACATTTAGCTTGCAGTACTGTTGTGGCTGATTTTGTATCTATCTGGTTATATTTTTCAGGAGGAGACTAATGCCTTCTGGAATAATGGGAGTCATCAAAGTATTGCTTAGTACATGCTGTACTATGTGTCCCTAAGGGACAATTTCCCAAATACTTAAGTGACTCCTAGGTTGTGATCAGACCCAGACTGGTCATCATAAATAGCCACTGCGTGGAGCTTAAAACAGACTTGATCTTGATGAAAGAGGAGTCCGCAGCTAAGAAAAACTTCACTGTAGATCATAGTTCTTATTCACAAAGATTCTTTCCTATTGCTTGTACATTCTTCCCTTATGCACGTGCTAACTTATTTTTTAAGGTTTGGAGCAAATATGTTAAGAAGTTGGGCGATTTTGCTAAACCACAGAATATTGACTTGGCTGTGAAGTGCCTGAACGAACTTATAACCAACGCACTACACCACATCCCAGATGTCATCACTTACCTTTCAAGACTTAGAAACCAAAGTGTGTTTAACTTCTGCGCTATTCCACAGGTATGCAATGGAGCTCTTCTTGTATATGAGGGGTGGAAGCTAAAAGGAGCGGCGTGGTTGTGGTGATGGGGGTGGAGAGAATGCATTTACTATTTTGGTTTGCTGTATTCAGGAATATGGTTCCTTTTAAAAAATGACTCTGGTCTATTTTCTTTTGCTGGGGGGGAGGCAGGCAGTGTTTCACTACATCTCCCCTCAACCCCACAACCACCATACCCAGCTCAGCCTCCTTAGATCCTTAGCCTCACAATTAAATCTAGGGCTTTGGCTTAGATTTGGGGGGAATGCTGGGTAAAATGTAGGTGAAGGTTTATCATTACAGACTCTTACTTAAGCGCTTAGTTTTTGCTGTCCGTTTCCCAGACTCAGGATAACACAACCTGATCCTATGGACCTAGCCCCTCAGTCCTCTAGGAGCTTACACTTTTTTAAATGCCTTTGCCAATTATTTCAGTTTTTAACTCAAATGCATGAAAGTCATAGGATTTAACTGATTTGGAAACTTGATTTTTTTTTTAAAGATTTTTATTTATTTGAGAGAGAGAGAGAGCGAGCACGAGCAGGGGGAGGGGCAGAGGGAAGAGGGAGACTCCCCGCTGAGCGTGGAGCCCGACACAGGGCTTGATCCCAGGACCGTGGGATCATGACCTGAGCCAAAGGTAGATGCTTAACCGACTGAGCCACCCAGGCGCCCCTTGATTTTTTCTTTTAATGACCAATCTTGAGTGGTTTTTGGAACTAAATTCTGCATGCTTGATTTAGGTTCCCATTTATCTTAGAAGTAATTTGCCATTGAGCATGGGAACTATCCCCCCTTCTCATTTGTCCCCCACCCCTTCATGCTATTTTTTCATGTATAATAGTTACGTTTGTTGTAGGGACAATAGAAAATTATTTGTAGATTTTTTTTTAAAGATTTTATTTATTTGATAGAGAGATAGTGAGCGAGGGAACACAAGCAGGGTGAGTGGGAGAGGGAAGAGGCAGCCTTCCCACCGAGCAGGGAGCCTGATGCAGGCGGGGCTCGATCCCAGGACCCTGGGATCATGACCCAAGCCGAAGGCAGACACTTAACGAAGGAGCCACCCAGGTGCCCCAGTAGATAATATTTTGAGTACATTTTTTGGCTCTCTAACTCATTACTCTAGCATAGAAAATGATGTATGGACTTAATGGACTTATTTTTTCCAAATAAAAAGGAACTTTCGTGGTCACACGAAAGAATCATTTAAGACACAAAGAGCACTTGATTCTATGTATTGTTGGAGAAGCAAGGAGTGGGAAAGGTCCAAGTTTTGACATGCTTTCTTCATGGTGATTTTTTTCTTGGTTAGTTCCATCTTAGCCCTTTGTCACTTTCTTAATCTACAGAACTTTTTTTCACCTTTTCAAAATGGTGATGTTTAGCATGCCATTTCTTTTTTTCATGAAATGAAATAAATTAGTGTTTTTTTTTTTTCTTTTTCTCTCTCCCTCCTTATATCTGAAGGTGATGGCCATTGCCACTCTGGCTGCCTGTTATAATAATCAGCAGGTGTTCAAAGGCGTAGTGAAGATCCGAAAAGGGCAAGCAGTAACTCTAATGATGGACGCCACCAATATGCCGGCGGTCAAAGCTATAATCTACCAGTACATGGAAGAGGTGGGTTCTTATTTCACTACCTGGAGAATCTGTAGCTATTTTTAGGATTTAAATAATGTCACTGTTTAAACAGTTCATATTTGGATATTAGATGGTCCTAACAACTCACTGTGTTATGGTATAAAGAGACAGGAGTTGGTGTCCTTTATTAGGAAACAGTGTGTGCACAGATTGCTGATCGATCAGAGCCGCATGGCACCCCGGTGGGAGGGTATAAATGCAGCGAGCCTCTAGGGTGGAAGCCCCTAAGGAGGATGAGGTTTTTTGAGGCAGAAGATGATGGTAGAGGCCAGCCCAGGCTTCTTGATTTCATGGGTGAGGAGAGTGAAGCCGAGGCTTGTGCATGCTAACACAGTATCTGACCGAGTGGATCTCAGACCCCAGGCCAGGTTGCCTGTCACCCAATCCAGTACTTTCCATTACGTCATAGGCCTCAACTGAGAAACCACAGTAGGGAATTCCAGCAAAGGAAAATCATCAAGTCGCAATGATTTCTCAATTTTCTAATGCAAATCTCATTTCAAACGCCAGAACTACCCTATAAAACAAAACATACTTGTTCAAGTCAGATCTCCTACTGTGGAGATATAATCTATGACTAGGTTCAAAAAACTTTCTGTTAGAGGCTGAAACTAATCACTAGGCCCCAGAGTGGTGGTTCTTAATTGAAGGGGCTTTTGCGCCTCCCCCCACCGCCCCCACCAGCGGACATTTGGCAATGTCTGGAGATATTTTTTGTGATGCTCACACTGGCGAGGGGGGTGGCTGCTGCCTTCTGGTTAGTGGAGGCCCTGAGATCCTTAGATTCTTACTGAAGATTGAACTACTACAGAAACACATGAAACATGAAAGACCTTCTTCCTTCCTCCCTCCCAGAGAGAACTATTGTTGTCAATAATTTTCTGCCTCCTTCCCGTCCTCCGGTTACACCTTCACAGGGATGTGATGTGTAATAGTGGTTTCCCCTAAACAGAATTCTGCCAAACAGTGATTTCCTCTGATTTCTATTGCCTGTTGCACGTTCTCCTTGGAGTTCCTCCCTGTCTTCTATCTGACAAGCTTTGGACCTCTGCATTTCTACCAGAGGCACCTATAGAAGACATAAGAGAAGAGACCCTGGGTGGCTCAGTCGGTTAAGCAGCTGCCTTCAGCTCAGGTCATGATCCCAGGGTTCTGGGATCGAGTCCCACGTCGGGCTCCCTGCTCAGTGGGGAGCCTGCTTCTCCCTCTGCTCCCGCACCCCCCCACCGTGCATGCTCTCCTTCTCTCAAATAAATCAATAAAATCTTAAAAAAAAAAGACCAAATTTTTTTTAAAAATCCTAAAATTCTTTGGTGACTAGATACAGTGTTCATTCAGCCATTGACCAAAAAACTGCTACTGATGAGACTTGGGACAGTCTGGTTCACCGTGTCACCAGCACTTCCTTTGAGCTTGCTGTGTGCCTGGCAGAGGAACAGAATAGGTGGGTACTGTTAATATCAAGGAAACTTGAGCTGGAGCCATAATTTGGACCCAGATCTGGCTGACTTCAGAGCCTGCGCTGTTCACTACAATTCTAAGGGGTTTTGGAGTACCCTTTCCAAACTAAGTAGTACCGTATTAGGCACTTTTCCTCCATTTTATATAATGTAGTATGTAAGTCAGAGAAGATTTCAGTTGAGTTGAGAGGCTGCAACAGTTGAGTGGCCCACAAAGCTGAAAATATTTTTCTGGCCCTTTAAGAACATTTGCAGACCCCTGATTTAAGGCATCAGTTGTTTCAAGCTACTCAAGGTAATTGCGGGGGGGAGATGTTAATACTTGAGTTGATTTGATTGAGAAAAATCTCTGAAGACTTCCAAGTCTGAAGGAATAAAATGTAATAATGGCTTTGATGTCAGCATGAATGAAATTTCAAGTGAAACCTTTTTGTATCAAGTCCACAAGTTGTCTGGGTTTTTGGTTTTTTTTTTTTTAGGATTTTGAGAGAGAGAGAGTGCATGAGTGAGGGGGAGGGGCAGAGGGAGAAGCTGACTCCCCGCTGAGCAGGGAGCCTTATATGGGGCTCGATCCCAGCTGGATCGGGACCTGAGCCGAAGGCAGATGCTTCACCGACTGAGCCACCCAGGTGCCCCCAGTTGTCTGGCTCTTTGCTGCTGTCCAATTATTAACACTGAATCCTACTTCTCCTCACTGATCAAGTCTGTCCTTTGCAGGGAGACAGGAAGACACATTTATTCTGTCGGGTCTCTGGGCCTAACTGGTGGTAACCATAATGCCTTTGCAGGGGACTTGCAGGCTTTCCTCCTGCAGCTCTAGTGTTTAGTGGAAGAGTCAGAGTGACTGCTGAACCTTGCTGAGTAGCTGGGCACTGCTCCTCAGTGTCCTGCGTCATCTGGAGCAGCCTCAGCTTCAAACCAGTCTGGATACCTGTCAGCTGGCGAGAAGCTCCACCAGCTATTTTGGGGCAGAAACAAATGCTCCGGCAAACAGCCAGAAACTATTATTATTCTTCTCTGCCAATGCTCATTCCTTGGTGAGGGCAAGCTTTTTGAAGCTGGCGCAGCTTCCGGGTTCACCCTGTGCTGTGGTTCGTCTAGGGCATCGTCCTGCCCTTCAAGCCCTTCTTGTGCTCACAACTCACAAGTGTGGTCCTCGGATCAGCAGCATCTGGGGCCCCTGGACGCTTGCTGGAGTCTCACGCCAGCTCGAACCCACTGCATCAGAATCTGCCTTTACCAAGCCCCCCAGGTGATCAGCTGTGGACAGAAAGGCTGGAAAGCACTGCTGTTATCCCACCCTCTCCTCAGCTGCTGCCGCCTTTTCCCCATGTGAGGAAGTGCAGGATGTTGTGTTGTGAACCTGCTTCGCTCCTCTGTGTCCGCCTCCCAGGTGTGAGCCTAAGCGCTGTGTGTACACACTCCTGCGCCCACCGCCCCCACCGTTGCCCCCTCGAGATCTGCCGCCTCTTCCTCCAAAGCCCTCTCCTCCCCCTGTCACTCCTCTAGTCTGTATGTGCGCTCGGGCCACTAGCTTCAGAAAGCTTCAGAAAGTCAAAATATAACTCTGGCTTGACTTTGCTCCTTTCTGCCTACTCCCCCCGCACCCCGCCACTTAAGCTTCTCGAAAGATACATGTACTTCATGTTATTTATTCTCATTTTTTTCTCAACCCACCTCACGCTAGCCAGCTTTTGTTCCTACCTTGTTATGAGAACTGTGCTTACTGAAGTGCTCGGATGACCCTTTAATGACCAGTTTTTAAAGCATTCTCCGGTCATGACCCGAGAGTCCCGGGATAGAGTCCCACATCGGGCTCCCTGCTCAGCGGGGAGTCTGCTTCTCTCTCTGACCCTCCCCCCTCTCATGTTCTCTCTCTCTCTATCTCATTCTCCCTCTCAAATAAATAAATAAATAAATCTTTAAAAAAAAAAAAGCGTTCTCCCTGATCCCACTGTATTATTTGACACTGGCTTTCTCACCTTGAAAGCCTTTTCCCCTCTAGGCTTCTGTGACGCTTGCCTCCAGTTTAACCTCTTACCTGCCGACTCCTCTGCCCTTCTGGCTCCTATACTGATATTTCCCGGAGTTCTGTCTTGGTTTTCATTTCTTCTCACTGCACAACAGCTTTCTGGTATTCTCTTTGATGGCCCGGCTTCTTTCTCCACCACATGCTCATCACTCCTGACTTGATTAGTCCAGCTCAGGACTTGGTCAGAAACTTTTTTTTTTTTTTTTTTTTTTTGCTTAATGACATTACCATTCGCCTGATCAAGGAATCCGGACCCAGGCTCCTCCTTTATCCCCTAACCCTGATCCGTAGGCATCTCTGTGTCCCACCGGTTCCACCTATAAACTTTCCTACTTGTCAGAATTTTGCACGCATTACCCTCTGACCAAGCAATTCTAGGACTTTACATGCAAAATTAGCCAGAAAATGTGCAGAGGTGCTTATTGTGACATTTTGTCCTCAGTCCTCATTGGGAAGGAATTGATTAAATTATAGTACATTCACATTATGTGGCTTGTGTTTAAAAACAGAATGACGTCATTTTCTAGGTTCTGGCATTAAGAAATGTCCATAAAAAATTATGTGGGTGAAAAAAGTCAAATCGCAGTATAATCTATTTATAACCTATTTTAAAAATAAAATTGTGTATAATTTTATATGCACAATGTAGTCATATATTTATCCACTATATAGAATATAGTCATTCATTTTTTTTTTTTTAAGATTTTATTTATTTATTTGACACAGAGAGAGAGAGCACAGGCAGGGGGAACAGGAGAGGGAGAAGCAGGCTCCCCACCGAGCAGGGAGCCTGATGTGGGGCTTGATCCCAAGACCCTGGGATCATGACCTGAGCCGAAATCAAGAGTCAGATGCTTAACCGACGGAGCCACCCAGGTGCCCCTGCATTGCTTGTTTTTATAAGCATAACTCCATCATCTAAATGGTTTTTAAAAGAAAGTAGAGGAAATTACAGTTTCATCCCTGCTTCTGTTGTTCTCTCTAAAGCTATTCTTGGTAGCATAATATTAGATATTAGATATCATTAGCGTATTTCGGTAGGCGCACATATATATATATATATATATTTTTTTTTTTTTTAATTGAGCTCTTTGCCCATTGCGGGGCCTGAACTCATGACCCCAAGATCAAGAGTCACATGCTCTCCCGACTGAGCCAGCCAGGCGCCCCTGTAGCCATATTCTTTTATTTTCTTGCTATACTAAAGTGCAGCTCTGCCCTTTTGGTGGGGAGGTGGGAGGGTGGCAAGAATATGATGTATGTCTATGGAAAAAAGTACCCATTATATAATGAAAATTTTGGGAAAAAATTATTTAAAAATATGCCTGCTCTGTCGTCTTCCTCCTCTTTGCCTCCGTCTTGGCTCAGATCCTTGTCACTTCCCACCTCCGTCATCTCTTAGCTACTCTGTCAGTTTGAGTCAGTGACCATTTGCGTGCCGGGCACAGAGCTGGGCTGGAGGCAGAAAGATGAGGAAGATGTGGTGCCTTTGAGACTTGCAGTCCAGGGAGACCCACAGAAATAGCTGAATTCAGTGTTAAAGTGATAAGGGAGGTGTTATGTGCAGGAGAGGGGCACGTGGCCCAACCTGGGGGTTCAAGGCAGGTTTTCTAGAAGACCTAATATCTAAATTAAGACTTGGGCAACGGGCAAGAGTTAGCCAGGTGAAGGAGTGTGACAGGCATTCCAGGAGTGGGGAATAGTGTGAGCGAAGAGGGGAACAGAAGCGTGCAGAACAATCCACATGTAAGACAACAGTCGAGTTGTTCCAGTGGTGAGAAAAGACAGGCGGGCAGCAGCAGGTGAAGCTGGAAAGGTTCAGTGGCCCCAGGTCACGGGTGCCCTTGTGCTCCACAGCACCGAGCTCAGACCTTAACTCGGCAACCCATAGGGAGCCAGTGGGGGGGGGGTGTCAAGCAGAGGTTTTCGGTTTATTTGGGGACAGTGTGGCAAGCAGGTGAGTGGACTTCAGGGTTCAGTAGAGTCAGGAGCTCAGTTTGGAGGCTGGTCATAGCTCAGGTGAGAGGCATCGAGGGTCTCGCCCGTAGCTGTGTTGGAAGCGTGGACGGGAGGCCTGGGTTCAGCAAATGCTTTGGAGGTTTGTGGAGGGGGCGGGAGGGGCAGAGGCTCCAAGAGGGTTCTAGGAGGACTACTCTCCGGCTCCCAGCTTCTGCTCTCGCCTTTCTTCATCCAGCCTGTGGTCCACACCACAGATTCCATCTTGTCTGGCTGTGTTTGCCCTGCCTTTTCAGTAGCCTTTCCCCTGCAGCGTGTTGCGCTGCTCCAGCGCGGTCAGACTCTGCCGACGTTCCCAGGCTCCCCCTCTGTGCCCGGCGCTGGGAGGCACAGACCGGAGAGGACCTGGGTGGCTGGCTCCCTGGGGGCAGGGATGCCCTGGTGCCCCCTAGGTCAGGCTGTGGGACGATACAAGCCTCCGTGGACAATCCTGCCTTATCAGTGGGGTGACTTTGGGTTATTCCTTTCGTGTTCTCTGAGCCTGTTTGCTTATTGGGAAGAGGGACATGAGATACCTCCCTGTGTAGGGTTACTGTAAGAAGTAAACACAGAAGGTGTTTATAAATTTTCTAGGACTCACCAAGTGGCACTTAAAATTTTCTCCTTTCTTTAACAGATTTATCATAGAATCCCCAGCTCAGACCCATCTTCTGGTAAAACAAGGCAGATCATCTACACCATCAGGACACAGAATCTTCCCAATTGTCAGCTGATCTCCCGAAGTCACTACTCCCCTATTTACCTGTCATTTGTCGTGCTCTTGGCTGCCCTGAGCTGGCAGTACCTGAGCACCCTGTCCCAGGTCACAGAAGACTATGTTCAGACCGGAGAGCACTGACTGGGATATTGGTCTGGAAGCTCAAGTTCACCCTGAAATGGGCTGGCCTTTTCTTCAAGAAAAAGGATATTGGTACCCCCCCCCCCCCTTTTTTCCCTCCCGCTTTAATCCCTGAAAGAACTCTGTGGACTTGAGACTTTTAGAAACTGTGACATGTGGTCAAGAAGCTAAGAATACAAGGGAAGGCTACCTCACCCTCGGCAGGCAGGCCCTCGCGGGTGGTGCTCACGACTGCGCGCCATGGCCAACAGCAGAGGGCCGCTCACTGCAGGTCAGGGGACATGGTGGCATGTGGGGCTGCCGAGAGGTCTTACTTAGTGTGAATCTTGACTAGAATTCTAATTAAATGTATTTAATTTGAAGCAACCTTGGAATACATGTCCTTGTACAAAGTGAAGTGAATTTTCTCCGTTGGGTTCCCGTTTTTCTCATCATTTTGTTTTATTCAGTTGATTTGAATGTAGTAGACGTCCGTGTTTGTAGGTCTAGGCAACAGCCCTAGGTTTCCTAAGAGTGCAGACTGTCTTCTGCCCATGAAGGCTAAGGACTGACTTCTGGGGGTTCTGGAATCGCTTCCTGGTTTAAAAGGAGGTTAGCTTTCAGAAAGAAACTGCGGGATTGCTTTGGGTCCCATCGTGGAAGACTGGCCTCCAGTTAAGGCTGACTTTTTAAGAAGACATCATATATAAAGATGTGTTTATAATGAACTGAGTTACTTTGCATCTGTGGAGGGCAGCTCATTTGAAAGCCTGGATGAGCACGGCAAATAGGAACGCAAGAATGGAGTCAGTGATGGAGGGACTGATGGCCGTCTGCGGCCCCCGCAGAGCCAGCCAGAGCAGGACCAAGAAGAAGGACCCAGCTGCCTGGGCCCTGCACGGCTGTGCCTGCTGGAAACGAGCCTGCGAGCCTGCGGTAGCCTCGCCTCCCTGGCCAGCTTGGGACCTACACTCCCTCTACCAGCCTGCTGTCCCCCTTGGCCGACTCTTAGCCGCATGCAGAAATGTTACCATGTCCAGGATTTTTGTGGGTTTTTTTTGTCTTTTGTTTCTTTTTTTTTTTTAAATCACCAGTTTATACATGGAAGCCTCAAGAAAGGCAACGTGTGTTTTCAGGTGATGGGCTGGAAAGCCGAAGAGCATTTAGCCTCCTCCTTCTAGCATCACTGTCTGCCTTGAGCCCCGCACAGGCCGGGGGTGTGAGGCACACTCACCCAGGACCTTACTGCAAATCTAGGCCTGGGCCGGGGAGGACACGGCCCCTCTTGGAGGGTGTTTGAAAAAGCCCCTCAAGCTGAGGAATCACGGTTGTGGGGCATGAAAGTACTTTCTAGAAGCCATTCATACCCTCGGTGTATATAGCCTGCTCTTCCGCTGCAGTTCTTTGTGTGCGGTGATGTAATCATTGAAGCTGAGGGTTTTCCAAAACCAGCAGGAGTGCTGGTCTCGCATTGTTACACACGTACTCACACTGCTGTCCCTTCATGTCCCCGGCTGCCACCGAACACAGTGGCCTAGTTTCGGTCCCTGGAAGCTGTGGTGAATTGGTTCATCTGAGGGTCGGTCCTGGACAAACTTGTCACCACGCTGAAGCCAGGCGTTTGCCGCATGGGGTACAGCTCTGAGCCAGGTTCCCCAGGAATTTTCCTAGTAATTTAAGCATCAGAACTTGGTTTAAGATTCCAAGGTGGGTTGTTAGAAATTTGTGTGTTGAAATGCCGGATGAGTTCTGCTACAACCCATGTAGGACAGAGAACAACCTGGTGGAAATCGTGGTCTGGGGTGGGTGTACTGGAAGGTTTCTTTCCTGGCTCAGTCATGACCTGCGGGACTTTCTGAGCTTCTGTATGGTTTAGAAGATCTCCTAGGCCCCTCCCGGCCATAAAGTTATGTGACTTTTACTATCACGGACTCGTGCAAAGTCTTAGCTCTTGTGCCCACTCCTGAGTGCTTTGGAAGATCATTTTCCTTCTAAATATATTTCTCTATTAAAATTGCCAGATAAAATATAGGATGCCCAGTTAAACTAGAATTTGACACACTAGTTTTGTTTTGTTTTAGTATAATCATGTCCCAAATATTGCACAGGACTTATTTCTACTAAAAAATTACTTGCTCTGAAATTCAAATCTGATTGAACATCCTTTGTTTTTGTTCTTTGAAAGATTTTATTTATTCATTTGAGACACACAGAGAGAGAGAGCATGAGGAGGGGGAGAGGGAGAGGGAGAAGCAGACTCCCTGCTGAGCCAGGAGCCCGATGTGGGGCTGGATCCCAGGACCCCGAGATCATGACCTGAGCCGAAGGCAGATGCTTAACCATCTGGGCCACCCAGGTGCCACAACATCCTTTGTTTTTGTTGAATCTGGCAACCCCACCCTCTGCTCCACACTAATCAGAGGTATAGGATCTCTGGCCTAAGGTCTACTTGAGTTCTACTTACAGGGAAATATTTGAGCTTTTCCTCAGAGGAATATCTGACCCATCTGAATCTAGGGCTTTAAATTTAAAGAACTCCCTTACAACAGACAGAAGCAAGAGTCTGATCTCCACACTCCGGGAGCTTCTGGAGCTCCAGATACACCTGCACACATGCACACCCATCTCCTTTTGGGAAAGTGCTTGGAGCAATTACCTGGAAGCCCCATTCTGTTGGAACCCTTTCCCTGGGGCTGGTGTGCACATGTGTGTGGGGGAAGGAGGGGTGGCTAGCCATTTGTTAATTAATCTTAGCAGTTTGGGAAGCAAAGCTCCAAAGCCATGGTTCTCAAACTTTAGCATCTGAATTGCCTGAAGGTCCCAGATTGCTAGGACCATTTGTCTCTCAGGTCTTGGGGAGTACCCCCCAAACTGGCATCTTTAAGTTCTCAGGTGATACACATGCTGCTGGTCAGGAGCCCAGTTTGAGAACCGCTGCTCTAAGGCCTTATTTTTCAAATTCTAATGAACATATGAATCAGCAGGAGTCTTGTTAAATTGCAAGGGCAGATTCATAGCTCTGGCCCAAATCCCGCATTTCTAACAAGCTGCTGCCAGGTGATGGCCATGCTTTTGGTCTGAAGCATAGCTATCTGACGCATTTTAAGAGTGGAAAAGGTTCAACTATGTGCGCAGACATCTGAGTCTAAACTAAACCTACACCCTCCTCTGGGTAATGAGCAAAAAGGCACGGTCCCTTCCATTGATTACCTTGTTCGGACAGGCACCTGAGAGAAGCATACCACTTGTTGAACTGAGTGACAGGGTGATCAATGAGGTAATTTGAGGTTTATTTAAGTATTGACATTGATCCCAACCCTAAATAAACATGTCTGGTTTTGTTTTCTAACAGACTCCTTAAGCCAAGCGTGCAGATGCCCTGCAGTTCATCTGGGTCCTTGCTGTATTGCATCTCCGCCGGCTTCCCAGCTGAGCGCGGAGCTGCGGGTGGGTGCGGGGTGGGCACAGGATGAGCACAGGATGGACATGGCATCATCTGATTCCGTGTGGGGGCAGGTCGAATTTGTCAGAACTACACTGAGGTTATGAATGTCTTCCAAATGAAATTTGAAGAATAAAGTTTGGCTTTGGTAACCTTTGTTAAACACTTAAATATTATGTCAGGTGTCACAGATTTTTAAGGTTTTCATTTAATTCTGGCTTTCACAAATTTTCCTTTCCATATTCAGCAGGTGTTTAAGAGCTTATCTGATGAGGCACTTTCTGATCCCTAACTTCTAGTTCCCATTGGAAGTCAAACTTCCCATGCTTCTAGACCTAGTCCAGCCCACAGCTGGGAAAGAAGTCAGGTACTGACAGGGCCAGTGGGATGGGGGCAGTTCTTCTCGTTTCCTGTTCCCTCCAACACTGGTGTACTTCGCTGCTTGGGATTCTTAACCGGGACTATGCAAAGCAACAGTTCTTAACCGGCAACGTGACCCAGACACAGAGGGAACTCAGACTAGGACACGAAGGCTGCTTCCTCCCCGTCCCAACATCCGGCGGCGACCAGGGCGACCCAGCCCTCCACTAGGACAGCTGGCTTCCGGCGTCACCCCCATGCCACACTTGTGTGACCCCCCCACCGCGGGTTGCCGCTGGCTTGTGGCTGGTACGAAACGGACCGCAGCTGTGTTCCTAGCTCTTGAAATTGAGCAGGGGCGCAGCTCATCGGGCTTGAGACACAGCGTGGGGGATGCGTTTACAGAGCAGGGTTGATAAGAGTGACAGGGAACTAAGAGAAATCATGGTTTGAGGCAAGAGTTCCCCTGGTTCGAGTTTCAAAGACACCCGGATCCAGGAAAACAGGTTTCTGTGGGGTAAGGACAGACGGACCACGGCATCCCACCAGAACAGACTTCACGTTAAGGGAGAAAATGTTTTATTGGCACAGTCATTCCTTTCCTGGTTAAATTAAGAGAATGAAGCAGTGATCTTTACACGGGTAAAGCTGGTTTCTCCCGAATGAGTTTCACCGTATTAGGCTGGAAGGCCGATCGGGTTGTGACCACCTAGTGGTGGTGAAGGGAGACACAGCCTGTGAAGCGAGGACAGCTCCGACTGTTCTCTTTCATTCACATGATCAGCTGAGGTGCACGCAAAATAAAACACCTAAAAAGGAATCATGCCAAGGACAAGACCAGAGAGGGTCTTTGCTGCAACACCGCAAACCTCAAGAGATGCAGGGGCCCTGGGAGAACGGCTTTCCCCCAAGGGCCGCCCCACTGGTTTTCTTTTCAACCTAGTCCACAGCTAGCGAGCTACTTGCTTCCAAGTACCGCCGCTGGTGGGGACTGGTCTTGTTAGGGATTCCACTTTCTATTCCCCTGGAACGCCTAACAAACCCTCTAGGTCTCGGTCTGGCTTCCTGGTGTGCGCGGATGGGGGCAGGATGCACTGGGGCGCGGGCACTAGGCGCAGCACTAGTCGGGGGAGGGGGTGGAAGGCCTCACTTCGCTTGCGGTGGTGGCTCACGTCGTCTAAGTATGCCCTGGGGCCGCAGTCCACCCAGCGGGCTGGGAGGTAGCCAGGCCTTGGACGTGTCTCCTTGGAAGACGGTTCTGATGGTAGACACGAGGTTTGGCCCAATCCTTCAGGCCCTGTCTAAAACCTCTTGTATCTTATCTCAACTCAAAAGAATAAAAGACATTCCTCCCCATCTCCTCACCAGCCCAACTGGCTTATTATTTAGGGAAACACTGCCCCAGGGCTGGCAGGACCAGTCCCACAGCAGATTAGATCTTTTTCCAGTACTGGTCAGTGCATGGGATTCCAGCCACAATTTCTGATTCAATTCCACAGTGATCCCGTCCTCTGAGGATTTTAAAGAAGCCTGGAAAGCAAACATATGCCTTTAGAGTGTGCCGAGTTTTGACCCTTGCCAAGGTACTCACACTCACCCCAGAAAGACTTAGGAGCAGAAGACTTAGGAGCAGCAGCCTAGCCCCAAAGCAGTCAGCAAACCAACCCCAAGGTGCTCTCCCGACTTCTCTCGTTTGCCCAGTAGCTCGGCTCCACGTCACGAGGCCTCTAGACCCCACTTCCATTTGACCCACATAAACAGGCACTGCACCCGGGGCGTGGGGAACTGTGAGACACAAGTGACCCGAAGCCACGTCCTGATCTCTACCACCCTCTCTTGGGGTCAGCGTCTGCCTTCATGGCAAGGGAACCCCCAGGAGGTCACTGTTGAGCCCCAGGCCCAGTGTCTGGAGCAGAGCAGGACAAGATGACCACTCCGTCCTGGCTCACACCCCCCATGAGCAGGCAGGGGGCCACCACTCACCATTGTCGCCCCAGTCCGTGTTCCAGGAGTTGCCAACCAGCCAGTAGGGCGTGCCATTCTCCACTCCCCAGCCCAGGATGCGGACAGCGTGGCCTCCCATCATTTCTCCAGTGACGTGCTGGTACACTCCTGAGAAAGGGACGGCCCGTTCAGGCAGAGACCGGTCCTGGAGCAGCCCTCCAACTCGGCTGGCTCCCCGGGCCCACCAAGCCCTCCCAAACAAGGTTACACAGAGAGCGCCCTGACGTTCTCTCAGAAGGCTCCAGGGGCTCCCACCACATGGGGGTAATCATTTCAATAGGTTTTTGAAAGCCCAACACCCAAATAATGTTGAGTAAATATTAAAGGGGATTCCCAACAAAATGAGCTTGTTGGTTGCCTTGAAAACTGAAGTTATAAATTCTAATCTAAGAAGTAAATTTAAACGTTAATTCCAGCTATTCGCTCTACATGCTAGGACTCCGTGGAAGGATGTATTTGTCAAAAGGGTTCTGTAACTTGAGGAGTTTCAAGTTGCTGCCCTGGGATGGACCCTGCAGGGATGAAAAGAGAGAGAGACTGTGGCGGCAGCAGCCAGTGCTGACCGAGCTCAACGTGCTCACGGGGCCTGTGCAGCAGGCGATGCCCTCACTGGTGAGTTAATCAGGCTGTGAAACTGGAAATGCACCCCTTTAACTTACAGGGGGGCGGGGGAACTGTTAAAAAGCGCCAGCTTTATAATCTCGTCTTGCCAGAATCATCTCCCTTTATCCAATGACGTTTCCTAAGAGCAGAGAGCGCTGAAGAGTTCGAGGTGGCCGAACGGAAAGGAGACAGCAGAAGTCGGCTACAGACTGTTCATCTAGAATGGGGGGGTTTCTAAGGCAGCTCTCGGGCCGGGGGCCGTCGGGTTCCCCGGGGTGGATCCCACAGCCAGGTGCTTCCTGCCCACCCCCCCCCCCGCAATGTGACGCATGGTCTGGGACTTCACCAGCACAATCCGACGTTTTCCTCCGCGATCCAGACCTGTCGGTCCCCCTGGAACCCACACCTCCCCGGCTCCCGCTGCCATGAGGGGGCAACACGCACCAGACTTGTACATCAGGAAGTCGGAGTACACGGTGAAGGCTGCCTCTACCGGGCCGTTCTTGTAGATCTCCGCCATGATCTCCTTCTCGCTACTGGACAGGCTGTAGGAACTGCATCCTGGCAAATGGGGGGGAGGGGGAGGGGGAGGTGAGGCGTGCCCCCCGCGGCTCCGTCTGTCAGCTCTTCACTGACTTACGGGGAGCCGCCAGGTGAAGACTGTGTTTGGGGCCTCGCCCAGCCCAGGGGTCTGGGAAGGCTGCCCTGGGGAGGAATGAATGATGGCGCCGGACCAGGAAGCGGAGATTGGGCAGGGGGCGGGGCCCACAGCTCTGCGGCGGGAGGGGCGGTGAGCACAAGACCCGGGAGGAAGGGCAGAGTGGTGCCCCGAAGGTTCTAGGCCAGATCACTCCCCTGTAAAACAAGGGGCCTGGTCCCTCCAACCCTAAGGGTGTGTGCCCAACACGCTGGGGATCCTGGGGCCGGATTTGGCATGGAGACAGGCAGAAAACACAGTGTATTGCTCCCGCTGACAAGACAGTCAGTCACGACCTTCCCTCCTCCCTCCTGTGTTCCTGACTCCAAGGGTCAGCTGCACCAGCCTCTTCCTTCCTCTGGCTCCGGGAAGGGTGTCAGCGGGTCCCTGGCCCCGGGGTGCTGGGAGCGTGGGCCCCACCTTACCATAGTGCTTGTCTTCTTTGTAGGACGGGGTGTAGCCGGGCTCGCAGATCTTGTTGCACTTGGGGGTATCCCCCTCCCCTGTGCATGGGGGCCGGGAGCCGTTCACGTGGTGCTCACAGGGAGGGATGGAGTAGGGTCTGCAGCCTGGGGGGCCAAGGAGAAAGGAAAGGATCGGCTGACAGTCTCTTCAGAAGCCCTCTGAGGGCACAAGTGCAGCAAACGGGAACAGGAGGTCAAAGGTGCAACATGAACACCATTGCTAATCCTGCCCTGTTCTGCCCTGGAGGGCCCCGCCTCCTATTTCTACCGGATTTTTTAGCCTCCTGCCCTCAACGCTCAGCCCTCACTTTGTAATGCAAGCGGAGACCATTCTTCCTCATGGCTTATAAAATCCGGCTAGCCAGAGAGGGGCTGAGGACAGATACTCACCTACATGAGAGTCATAGAGCCCACCGGAAACCAGGCCTTGTTTTGTCCAGAAGTTCCAAGCTTCAGCAGGAAAGCCCCCATTACAGCTAAGAAAAGAGCCACTCGTTAAATTCATTGTGAGAGAACTTCTAGCTGCTCCGAGGCCACACCGCCTGCTGCCAAGGCCCCAGGGTCGCTTACGGATCCCCCAGGGCCTTTAGCCGCTCGCCCAATAGCTCTCCCGGGTCCCAAGCAAGCCCACTTCACCCTCCCTGGGATAGTCACCTCTTCCAGGGCATCGCCCTAGCTCCCGGGCCTGCCCACCACCTGCCCCAACAAGACAGAAGGACCCCAAACCAGGCTGTCGCACAGATCCTCAATCAGCACGCTGAAATCCCCTGGTGTGCTAACACACACGAAGCTAATGCTGGGGCCTGGGTTGATCGGAACGAGGTGAGGCCTGGACGCTTCTATTTAACTCCCAGGTATTTGTAACCCGTAGCCGTATCCGAGAACCACGGCTGTAAAACCAAGGCCAGAGCGGGCAGAAGAGCAGGCACCCACGGTGGGAATTTAGGTTCCGTGACCAAGCTGGGGGCCCATCATTCTTCATTACAGAAACAAGCTCCCGAAGTTATTACATTTCCGTGAGCAAGGAAGGGGGACAAGGATGACAAAAACCAGGCTGGAGATCAGAAACGGAGCCGCACATTCGAGACCATCTCTGCTGTGCCTGCGCCGAACCAGCCACACCGGGCGCTGCGGGCTCGGCCTGGCTTTAAGCGGCTCCCGGAAGGTAGCAGTCACACTGGGGCCTGCTTCCAGACTCCCCGGGACCCCAGCTGTTTCAGCAAAGACCGTCACCTGACCTGGAGTACCACTCCTGTCCACAGGGAGGCCTCAGCCCGGTGGCTCCTGGTGCCAGCCCCAGGGGCCACTTCTGACTCACCCGTCCCCACACTGGTCACCACAGCATGTGAGCATGTCCTCGGCAGACACCTCCACATTGACGTGCCCATTGGTGCGGATGCAGATCCGGTCAGAAATGGCTTCCACGGCCCCAAACGCCTGCGGAAACAAGCCCCACACAGGTGAGCCCCACCCCTGGGCCGTGGGCTCTGCCAGCCACCCCAGTGGAGGACCACAGTGGATCCCTCAGACCTTCTTGGTGGCTAGTCTCCCCCCACGTCAGTGAGGGTCCTGGCGCTCAAGTGTGTCTTTAAAGCGGGAGACCAATCCGCCCCAAATCTTTACCTGCGCACTCAAGTTCGTTTCTAAAACGTGGTTTTTGTTAACATAAAACAGCTCACACAGAGGACAAATACTGTACAATTTTACTAATATAAGTTATCTGGGCTGGTCAGTAAGAGACAAAGGAGAAGGGTGGTTGCTGGGGGGCTGGGGAGGGGGGATTAGTGTTTAATGGGGACAGAGTTTCCATTCTTACAAGATGGTAAGAGCTCTGTGGATGGACCTTGGTGACCGTATTTCCGATAACGTCAATGTACTTAATGCCACCGAACTGCGCTTAAAAATGACTAAGACGGTTAAATTTATACCATGCGTAATTTACCACAGTTAGAAACTAAATTAAGATAGCTCACTGATACAGATGGGAATACGTCTTCATGAAGCAGAGTAGGGCTCAAAACTACTGGTATCTGCTGATGGCCTGGGACACCGTGCCCAACAGAGAAGTAAAAACAGCTTCACCACCCACACATGGGCCACACCCATACTCCGTGCAGAGCGCTTTGCACATTGACTCTTCCACCTAGTTCCTGCAATAACTCATGACCATAGGGATCTTCATGATTTGTATGTTGACGGAAATGGAGACTCAGCAAGTTTACATAACTTGCCTAGTCACTCACAGCTGGTCAGACAAGTGTCCCCCGCCCCCCATGCTCGGGCCCCTCCCAGCCAGCAGAGCCTCACCCAGCAGGACCCGCAGGAGCCCTGGTCCCGGATCTCTTTGATGGTCGGGCAGTTAGGCCACTGTTCCCGGGAATCGAAGCTTTCAGGCAGAATCATGTTCTCAGCAAACCAAATTCTAGATAAAGGAAGGCCTCCATGACAAACTCGCTGAGCAGGGAGCCCGACACGGGGCTCGATCCCAGGACCCCGGGATCATGACCTGAGCCGAAAGCAGATGCTCAACCAACTGAGCCACCCAGGTGTCCCCAGACTTGCATCTTACAACCCTCCCCCGTCCCCGCAGACATCAGTGACTGCCGGCTGGGCCATCACCTGGAAAGGGAGGCACAGGAAGGACAAGCCGAAGGTGACATCTGCAGGGATGTCCCCTGGGAACTTTACACAGCCAAACCAAACCAGGAACTCTACTGTTCAACACATCTTCTCGTTCCCTGTGCTTCCTTCTAGTCTTATTTTATGGGATATTTTTCAGGAGTTTGGCCACAAGGTCCACATAACTGTGTTTCTTACTCCCCTCATCCCATCCCGGGTCTGCCCAGGGTCCTCACAACATTTTTAATATCTTCCCTATTGTGTGATGTCCCGTAACTACTCCATCCACATTGTCAGATATTTCTAATGCTTCCTGTAAGAGTAGTATCTACTTGAAAATGCCCATTACAGAGTTCTCTAGAAAAAAATGAAACATTAATGGCAGATCAGACGGCTTTTCTTAGATTCTCCTTCAATTATTCAAGACTGGATCCATCCAGGTCATACAGGACAGACCCAGGGCCCTGCCCACTGGGCTGTGAGACACGTCGAGAAGCACAGTAGGAAACACAGCACCAGGGTCTGAGCCCTGTCACGCAGAGTCTCGCAGCTCCGGGAGAAGGGAGACCTCTGGATGCCAAGGAGGCCTTCTTACTCCCTCTTTCCCGCAGTCCCAAACACACCCCTGCTGTTTGTATGGCAGCGGGGCAGGTGAGGCACCGTATCCACCCCCAGGTAGCAGGCACTCACCTCTGGGGCAGCTTCGGCCCACCCAGGAAGGTGCCACATAGCTTCCTCAGGTAGCTTGGGTCCACACCGTGGAAGTTGTGTCCAGCCTGGAAGAGAGCCCCAGCCACAGCAGTCAACAGAGGGAGTGTCTAGGCATGGGGGTAAATGAAGGCCTGACAAGGCCAGGGGTCCCGACCAGCTCAGCAGAGCAAGGGGACTTGGAGCATTGCTATAGAACAAATGCATCCCCCCAAATTCATGCTGAAACCTAACCCTCAAGGTGATGGTACCCGGAGGTGGGGCCTTTGGGAGGTGATTAGGTCACGAGGGTGGAGACTTCATGAAAGGGATTAGTGCCCTTCTAGGAGCCCCGGGAGAGCTGGCTTGCCCCTCCCACTAAGGGAGGCCCTCCCTAGAACCCAGCCATGCTGGCACCCTGAAACTGTACTTCCAGCCTCCAGAACTGTAAGCAATGCATTTCTACTTATGCACCACCCAATCTGCGGTACTTTGTTACAGCAGTGTGGACGGACTAAGACAGGCACCCCTCACAGCAAGCGAGGCCCCGTCCCGAGGGAGCCACCTGGGGGGATGAGGGGGCAGGTACACAGCTCCCAGACCACTGGGTATCTTCTCTGATCTGCTACATTTGCTGAGGTCAAGAGAAACCCTCTGCAGCCCCGAACATGGCTCATTCTTCGTCTCTTTATTACTGAAGTCCCAGGCCTCAGAGGCTGGGCAGAAGCAAGGAGCTGCCTGATGAGCCTTAACAACTACCATGGTGGGGGGACGAGGTTCAGGGTCCTCCTGGCTGTGAGCACTTCCAGAGCTCCTTTAGCCCCCATGCACCACCACGCACGCGTGTGCAAGGGGAAAGGAGCAGGGAGGAGGCTGGCATGGTCCGCAGTGGCCACGACTCTCAATCAGACCGACTCTCCAGGACAGACCGTCCCGTGGGCCACAGCTGCAGCCACCACCCTTGGGAGGCAGAATGCACCAACTGAACCCCTGGGGCAGGGGTGCACACAGAAGTGGCGGTCCCCACAGCTCACCTTCCACGTAGTGTTATGTCTGTTAACATAGCTGACCAGCTCATCTGACAGCAGCTGGAAAGGCGGCCTGCTCTGGGCACCAGTCAGCACCACCAGGCAGCCAAGGGTGGCCAAGAGCTGCCACATTTTGGAAGCTAGATCTTCAATTCACCTAGAAAAGACAAGACATCAGGATTCTTCAGTTCAAGTGCAGAACATACACAAGGGTACCATCTCAGGCAGCATGGTTCTGGGGCCAGAAACAACTCAGGGGCTCCATTTCTCAGTCTCCTCCTCTGAAATGCATGGGTGTGGGGGCAGAGAGCCCTCAAAGCCCAACAGTGCCGATGGGCTCCCAGGCCCCGTCTCATCAAAGTCCCAACCTATGCCCATAGCACACAGGGCCGTGCTGCGGACTGAATGTTCGTCGACCCCAGCCCCCCACCCCAATTCACGTTGAAATCCTAACCTCCATGTGATGGGATTAGGAGGTGGGGCCTTTGTGGGGGTGATTTGTCATGAGGATGGGACCAGTGTTCTCATCAAAGAGACCCCAGAGAGCTCGCTCTCACCTTCTGCCATGGGAGCACACAGCCAGAAGGGGACCCTCACCTGACCATGCCAGCACCCTGGCCTCAGACTCCCCCGTGTCCCAGAGAAACAGACTTCTGCTTAGCAGCCACCCTGTCTGTACTATTCTGTCGGAAGCCGCCCGAGGGGCTAAGATGGGCTGTGTCCGCGTGTCCTCCAGATGCCCCGGAGCTGGGACAGAGCAAGCTGCAGGCAGCTGGGTCTCCTGCCGCGCCACCGCCCCCCCCAACTCCGGCCGTTCTCTAGCCGGGCTCACCGTCTGAGATGGCGCTGCTCACCGGGTGGCTGGCGGCTATCTCGGGAGCTGCGGGGCTGGGGCCAGCACCGCCCTGCGGTCCTGTCCGAAGCCAAGGGTGCAGGCCTCAGGCAGCACGGACGCCTGTATCCACAACCCATCAATAGACGCAGATCTTCGGTCTAAATGGGGGTTCAGGGCCCTCCCTGCTGTCGCCCAACAACTGCCTCTCCCTGGGTTTGTCGAACCAAGTTTGAGACTTTTCCAGGTTAGTGCTCTGAGACAGTAAACAGTCTTAGGTGATTAGATCCCAAGTAGAGGACCACTAAGATAAGAAAAATGCAAAAGAAATGATATTTCACCAGCCACACTCGGGGCATAAGACAAGCCAACACAGGCCAACGAAGACCAGCACGTGCCAACCTCAGTGGCACCAGGGGGACAGAGCTAGTCTGGCCAGTGGCACAAGTCCGGGACTTTCTCTGGTTTTTCCAGTCAGCCAAGGGCTCTGTTTCAAAGATGGGTCCTTCCAGGAAGGGAGCCCATCATGTTATAACCACAGTCCTTAGATCTCAGACTGGCTTGCAAGTCAGGAGACCAGCCCCGCCTCTGAATCATGCTCTTAGGCAAGGAGCTCTAATGAAAGCAAGCAATGTTCTGGGTGCCACAGCCCCGGAGGGCCTTGTGGGACACCTGTGTTGGGAGTGGGGGTGCCAAGGGGAGGGTTTCCTGTCCCCGACCCCAGCGGCTTCCAGATGGACCCACCTCCTCCCAGGACACAGGGTTACTCGAAGATGCACTGAGCATGCAGCCTCCCACAGTGAATTACAGTGGGCAAGACAAACTTGACGGCTGCTTAAGCCAACACCCCGGGTCATGATCCCGGGGTCCTGGGATCGAGTCCCGCATCAGGCTGCTTAAGCCAACAATTATCCCGAGGAATAAAGGCGTGACAACAGCAAACAGTTCTGGAAAAGAGCACGGATGGAGGCCTGCCCTCTGGGGTAGTCAAGGTATTATAAAACCCTGGCTGACACTGGCCCAGGAACAGTCTGATCAACGAAACAGACCACTCTCTGTGGGGAGATTTAGCTTTCATGGCACAGATGGGAGGGGAAACGGCACGTTTCAGTGGCTGACATTTCGAAAAACATAGGAAGGCCGAATCTTTATACAGGAAGTGTTACACCGAACAAGGATCTTGAGTAAAAACAAGCTGTATGAAGAAAATAATAAATGCACTTCAAAAAACTGTAGTATCAGAGTGAGAACCATCTATGACTGACAAACAGAACCTTAAAGAGACAGTGCTTGATTACATGAAAATAAATCCTCTTTTTCTAGAAAAAGAGAACAAGATAAAAAGTGGCAAACTGACAAAATAGTACTCCCATATACTTAAAGCTTCATTTCCTTAATATGCAAAAGGTGCTTAAAAACCTCAATAAAACCAGAATAGAGAAATGGCAAAAGGACACACAATGAATTTATAGAAAAATTAGTACAGGGAGCCTGGGTGGCTCAGTCGTTAAGCGTCTGCCTTCGGCTCAGGTCAGGGTCCCAGGGTCCTGGGATCGAGCCCCCCATCTGGCTCCCCACTCAGTGGGGAGCCTGCTTCTCCCTCTGCCTCTGTCTCTCTCCATCTCTCATGAATAAATAAAATCTTAAAAAAAAACAAAAAAGTACAAATGGCCGTCAGATATCAAAAGATACTCAAGTAGTTGAGATTAAATGAGGGACTTGGCAAAGGTTGGGCGGCTGGCAGGTTCCTGGCGGGGGTCAGACGTGGGGAGACAGAAACACTGGGCTGCTGAACCCCAACGGTAAGCACAATATCCTGGCCATTTCTATAAATTTTTCAGTCTCCACGCCCTTTGCCTCAGCAATTTGACATTTAGAAATTTATCCTATTGGCCTCAAATTCAAAGATATAGGTATACAGATGTTTACTGAATGTTCTCTGTAATAACGAGACCAGAAACAAAATGTCTAATAACAGAGTAACTGTTACGTTACAATAAATGATTAACAGAACACAAAGCGGCCATTCAGAATGAACTAGGTAAGTGAATCATACTGTACTGATAAAGTAAATATGCCCAAGATACGTGTAAGTGGGAAAAAAAGGAAGTAGCAGATGAGTCATGGTAAGCATGTGAGCCCATGAAGCAATGTACATGCCTATTACCATTACCACATGCAAAATATCAAAAAAAAAAAAAAAAACTGAAAAGTAATATGTGTGGCAGGGAGACTTATTTTTCACTATCTTTTTAAAAAAATTAAATGAACATATTATATTCAAAGTTTTGCTCTTTTAGGAAGAAGAGTAGCTAGGGCTACCCAAAACCCTGAGCTCCCAAATGTACTGCCAGTTGATTCCTAGTCAAAGTGAAGCCTTCTCCTAGAGACTTTCGGCTCAAAACACTTAACCTGGGCACCTGGGTGGCTTAATCGGGTAAGCGTCTGCCTTCGGCTAGGGTCATGATCCTGGGGTCCTGGGATCGAGTCCCGCATCAGGCTCCTTGCTCTGCGGGGAGCCTGCTTCTCCCTCTCCTCCCCACTTGCGCCCTCTCTATCTCTGTCTCTCTCTCTCTCAAATAAATAAATAAAATCTAAAAAGAAAATTAAAAAAAACAAAACAAAACACTTAACCTTCTTGTTTTCAGTGACTCACAGGGAGGCTGGTGCTCCCATGACCATGTCACGGACCCACACGGTCTCCCAACTGTTAGGTAAATGTCTCGCTGTGTCCTCACACAGTGGAAGGAGCAAGGGAGCTGAGGTCTCTCTTATAACATCTTCTGAGTAAAGAAGCAAAGCAGTCGGGTTCCCTTTATCTGGACACCCTCCGACTTACACTCAGCACCTTCACATTTTCCACGATAGGAGAACCTAGCGAGCGAACACTGGGGTGTACGCTCTGGGCACACGGGCGTTCAGACCCGTGCCAGCAGAGCCAGGCCTGCTGACAAGCCTGTTAGAATCACACCTGGGAGGGTCGCCCTCCCCAGGTTTCACCGTGACCTGTGGGAATGTGGTGGGGTGCTGAGGCAGCCCCATGTGAATGCTCCCTACAGGTCATAGAGGGCCATCCCCAGGTGACCCCTGGGGGCTCTGCCACCTGCTGAGATGTTAAATCATGAGCAAGTGGAGAATGGGAGCAATTCCATGATAACTTGGATTTGAAACAAGCTTTCTCTGGTTTTTCTGGTGGCAGAGAACACAGGCACCACCCATTTCCCAGACGGTTCTCCGTTTCTGTGCCGAGGGCTGCCATGGCCACAGCCAGGCCAACTTCTGAGGCCTGCCAGGCCCCCGCGAGGTGAGACTTTCATGCACTTGCCCGTCTTCTCTTGGTTCCACAGGCCCTCCTCCAGACTTCCTGTCAACGTCATTCTCCCCATCATAACCCTACATCAGGGAGAACCAGGGGCCCCAGCGAACTGCAGAGCTGTGAGCTGGGAGAGCGGGAGCTCAGCTTGAACCAGTGACTCCAAGCCCCCCTAGCACTGAGCACTTGGACAACTCTTCCTTTCAGCCCAGCATCCCAGGGCTGTGGCATTTGGGAGAAAGTCTGGATTGGGGTTCAAGTAGTGAACAGCTGTTGTAGCCTCTGGCGAGGACGAGCACTGGGCTTGGAGTCAGGAGACCTGGGTTCAGATCTTCCACTTACTAACTGTACACCCTTGAGCACCAACCTGCACCGAGCCTCAGTATTACCAGCTGTAAAATGGAGCTGATGACCTTTCATTTCTCCAGGTGGAAGGCCAGGGGGCCATGACGGCACCTGCTCTATAGTAAGAAAGCAGTGAAGAGCTGCTCGCTTGGGCACCCTCAATTCCCAGGTGCCACCCACCACCCTCCTTTCTCCCCTCCCTCCCCCCTGCATCCCCCCACTGCTAGCCTGTGCCAAGTAACTCCAGTCCACTCCAGACCTGTCCACAGTACCTACCTCTACATCACAAGAGTCTGAATTAAAAATGAGGTTTTAACCTCAAATAACCACCAACTGGGCTTCCATTTTTAGAGCCCGGGAGACTGCTGAGCTTTCTCCCGGTAGAAGGGACAGACGCAGATATCCCGCGTCTTCCTGCATCTGCACAAACCGTGCGCACTGGACCAGTGACAGCAAATGGCTAATGCAAGCTGGGCGCCCAGCAAGCTGGCCGTGGGTCCTATGGCCTTTGCTGGAAACATAACCAGCTTTCGCTTCCCCTCTGTGGGGTGAACACTTCCTGTTTTCTCAGTTTTCTGGGTTTTCTTTTTTTTTTTTTTTTTTTTAATTACAGGACAGAATGAATAGGAAAGTCCTTATTCTGTGAGAAAAGAGGGGCCCAAACTGGGTAAGAAGAGTTGCAAGTCACCAGACCCGCTTGCAGGGTGTGGACACCGTGGAGGGACCAGCTGTGGGCAGATGGTACTTCCAGCCCTCAGGCAGCTGGTCTTCCTGGGTGGACCCCCTTGGCCCCCTGTCAAGCCAATCCCTGGCTGAACAAGACAGGCTCTCACATTTCTTCCCTCTCCAGGCCCCTACAGCACTCGACAGTTTCTATGGAAGCACATCCCACTGAATGCCAGGTGCTAAAGGGGCCGGTGGTCAGCTGATCCTCTTAGCGCCCCCTCACAGCATAATCACTCCCCAGACTACTCTGAAGCCATTCCTGGGACTACTGGGGACCTTGGGACTCTAGAAGGAAATGGAATGAACGCAGGGGCTGATGCCAAGTTGCAGAAGACTTTGGTCCTGATATTCTCTAAGGACATGGAATCAGTTTGGGCTGCCGCCGAGACTGATTTTTACCAAAGCTTCCTTAGGAGGCTGGAGAGCCCTCAGGAAGCCTGGATTCTCAATCTGTCCCAAATCTAAGGAGACAGGACCGAGGTAGCTGAAATTTCCAAGTACACCCAGCTGCAATCTTCTGGGCAATACAGAAACAGACAGACAGGTGTCCGGCACAGCTTTCATCCCCTCCTCCGCTCAGCCCCGCCCGTTGCCGGGGTTCATACTACGGGCCCCCCTTCACAGCTGGCTCTAAAGGACCAAAAACTGAGGGCCTCGTTTTTGCCCAGAGCCACGGAGCATGGCTGTGCCCTGCAGATCATCAGCAGAGTGCCTGCAGACAGAGGGGGAAGGTGGACAGGCAGGAGCACTGGAAGGTTTAGTGGGACCTTGCTGTTGCTACAGAACTTGGTTGCAACTTTCTGTCTCACATTCACAGCAGCTGTTTCTGAAATTTCAACCACTTCGGTGCACCACCTACACACCAAAACTAGGCAGCTCTTCATTTCCTCCGACAGCGACTTGCCCAGCTATGCCTCCGCGGTGGCTGACACAAGCGCCTTTATCTCAGACATGCTCCGGTCAAACTGAAGGCGACCTTGCCTTTGAGTCTGAATCACCGCCTTGATGTTTCCTGTCTCTGCTCGGAATGGAAACGCGTCCAACTGCTTCATGACTTACAATCTTCAAAATAAAAAATAACAAAACCAAAAGGGCTCCTCGTCGCCAACCGTCTCCTCAGAGCTGTGAGGATGAACAGGCACCAGCCGGCGCCTAGAGCCAGGCTCCCTGCAGCTGAACGCCCCCAGGCAACTGCTGTGTGACCCAGAAAGGGCATCCACTGCAGTGGGCCACAGCTGTGTAGCTCACAGCCCTGCAGGTTCCAGGGGAACCAGGGGAAGCAGTGAGAAGGCCCCACCCGGGAGCGTCCGGGTGGCTCAGTCGGTTCAGCATCTGCCTTTGGCTTGGGTCATGATCCCGGGGTCCTGAGATGGAGCCCCACATTGGGCTCCCTGCTTAGTAGGGAGTCTGCTTCTTCCTCTCTCTTTGCTCCTCCCCCTACTTGTGCTCTCTCTTTAAGAAATAAAACCTTTAAATAAAAAAAGAAAAAAAAAAAAAGGAAGGCGGCCCCACCTGCCTCACCCACCTGAACAGTTTAGGCCATTCACAGGTACTCCCCCTGCTGCCCACCTGCCAACCATCTGTCCCAAAACTGGGGAATTCCCACCGGGTTAAGCAGGGCAGGCCTCCTCAAACTCCTCTCCCACTGTGCCTGGAAACCATCTAGCTACAGCGCCCACAAATGGAACATTGCTTAAGATCAGCCACAGCAGCCCACATCCCGCAAACGGGAAAATTACAACCTTGGGCTTCAAACAATGGACCCCGGGAAGGCCCTTGGCAGGTGCAAATTTTTGTATTGTTGAGAAACAAGAATTTTGGCAAAGTTCTGGAAGCTTCTGCTCACCAGCTTTGCTCACTGTCTCTGATACTGACTTACTGAGATGCTAAAGGGGGCATTACATTCTCAAGTCTCTGTTTCTAAAATGGGCATACCGCCTGGATTCTGAAGGACCTTAGGACTACTTTATACAAGCTTGCAGAAATCCTTGGAGATTTAAACGAGATTAGTGTTCCACGCCTCCCCAGCTCCCAGGAGCACCGTAGCTCTAATTCGACTGCAGGCTAGATCTCATCTCCCTGCTGGCTGGCTGGGTACTCAGGTGGCTGAGACACTGGCAGTGACAAAAGCAAGCAACAGAAAGGCGCTGCCTCCCCAGCTTGGTCCGGGCTCCTCTCTCGAGGTCCCACAAAGATGTACTTGCCTCACGAGGCTGCTGGGAGATGGAAGGAGATGGTCTTTTCCAAAGTGCCTTCCGTGCAGCCCAGCTTGGAGTAGGCAGGCCTGACGATGAACTGACTGCCATGAGGAAATGGTTGTGTCCTCACTGGTGAGGGGAACACACAATTCTCTACTCATAGGCCGGGCAATCCATGCCATCCCAGGCTAATTTTTTTTTTTTTTTATTCTCAGAAAAATTACCATCACCCTATTTTTAGCAACAAGTCCTTAAATACTGGTTCATTCTGCTATCTTGCCCACCAGAACAAAGCACTCCCAACCACCCACAGGGCTCAGTGGAGGAAAAGATGGCTCCCAGCTGCTGTCTGCCGATGCCTCAACCCCAGAATGGCCAGGGCTCCTGGCTGGCACCACCCTCCCAGGGCTTGTGCAAGCCCAGAGGCTGTGTGACTTGGATATGTGTAAGCACACCCTACCCAAGCCCAGGTCAGAGGGTCACGGAGAAGCCCAGCCCCTGCTGGGTCTCTTGGCAGAGTGACTCGGATGCTCTCGCAGTGCTTTAGCCTGGATCAGCTTACTGATTTTGGTGGTATCTATCCCATCCTCCCCTTCCCCTTGCTAGTGACTAGGTTATCTCGATGGCCAGACTGAAGTGAGTTAGGAGCCTGGTAGAGACAGATAACACAGGCAGGCAGCTTCCTCGGCACCCCGCAGTCTGAAAACAGTAATGCTGGGAAAGGACCTTTGGTCTTGTATTGAACTTCTGTTTTACAGGTGGGGAATAAAGTGGTGCCTGAGAAAACGCCATGAGCGAGCCCTGAAGAATGTATCTGAGTAGGTCTGGACAATTACCGAGAGATCAAACTCTAAAATTCCACCACAATTATTTTAGCGACCCCTGTCATGTTACAAGCTTGCAGGAGCCTCAGTGTTCTCATCTGTAAAGTGGAAGAGTCAAACTGCACTACCCAAAATTCACATGCATTCTGAAAGTTAAAAAGAAAAAAATTAGAAAGGGTTATCTGATTGCAGAAGTCCAGATACCTGTTAGGATCTAAAGAAACCTCGGTGAGTTCTAGCTGTTAACACACACATTAAAACCACAAGCACTGTCAGTGATCAACAACAAAAATAGAGATCCTCACTCATCAATGATTTCCGAGAGCAAAGAATTATTTGAATTCCTGGTCACAGAAGTTAAAAGAGTGGCACCATTTCACACCCATCCGGCTGGTAAAAATCAAAGTCTGGTAATATCCAGTGGTGGTAAATGAGGAACAGGAACCCTCACCACTGCTGGTAGGACATACTGGTAAAACTTGGACAGCATTCTATCAGTATCTAGCAAAACGGAAGACGCACACATGTTACGACCCAGGAAGTAACTGGCCTTCTCCTGCTTTTGCCCTAGAGAAACTCTTGAGGGTGCCTGAGAGGTACAAGGATTTACTGCAGCCTGCCCTGAACAGTGAGAAAGTAAAAACAACCTGTCCCTCAGTAAATACTGTGCGTTTAAGATGCATGAACTAGAGCTGCATGTATCAACGTAAATAATAAACCTCATAAACACCAGTGGGAAAGGATACAAGCAGCACAATTACAGTTATATCACTTTTAGTAACATTGTTCATGGATTGATACAAAGTATTAAAAGTACTCCCGAGAATGTGCCGGAGATTTATAAAGACCAAGATAGGAGCTACCATGTCTCTGGGGAAGAGCAGAAGAGCAGAAAAAGGCACCGGGGTGGTAATGGACTTGCAGAGCAAACAAGCTGAAACCTGCCTCCTGCCAAGGGGGGGCCGGGTCCAAGAGGAAATGCACTCCCTGTGAACCCCACACAAGCCTGAGCTGAGGAAAGGGTGCGGGGATGAGGCTGGAGGTTAAAAAACAAGACTGGTTAAGTCTAAATATATACTGGCATTTGATCCCTAGGTGGGATATGAACATGAACAGCCATGGAAAGACCCAGGATTTATGGCCCACACACCCTTTCTTAGGCAGCTGCTGGAGTGTGCAGCGAGGAGCTCAAACCAAGAGGTGATGATGTACTTGGGACCGGGTGGAGACACTGCTGCTGACTCCCTCCCAACATCCACTGAGTACAATACCCACCTGCATGTGCCCCATCTACATTCGTCATCTTGTCAACCCCCACCACCTCTCTGCACGTGAGGCTGAACCATATGAAAAGTGCCCGATTTCCATCCTTCTTGATCTAGAAAAATCCCCAGTTCTTATCATCTTCGCATTTTCCTTATGTCAAACTATCTAAAACAGGCAGCAGACATGACGAGCCCTTACTCGGAAACAGCCCAGTCCTTCCCTCCCAAAGACCCTAGGGATATTCTACACAACCACAACTTCTTACCACATTTAAGAAAATCACCCAACAGACGCCCCACAACTCCCCTGAATGTGCTCTCCCTTGCTTCTCAGTCCAACTGCCCAACAGGAATACAAAACATCTCCTAGCCCTTTAAATGTGTGCAACTTCCTGTCCCCACGCCCAGGTGCTATAATTGAGGAAAGAAAGAACCAGTCTAAAAGAAAGGCCTCAGTTCAAGATGCTGAATCAGCAGCACATGGACAGGTTCATCCTGGGGCCCAAGAGCTTACCCCCCTCACCACCTGACCAGTCCGGTCAGGTGACCCAACGGCAGGGGAGTTGCTGGAGCCGGGGCTGGGCTGGCTTGAGAAGTCCCCAGATAAGGGATCTACACCCTTCCACTGCTGAGGGGCAATACCCCAGCTCTGGGGCAGATGCCCAAAAAGACTGGAGTAGAAGCTTTCTCCAGGGCACCTTTAACTCTCTTTGGGAAAAGCCACACAGGGTGTGTGTGTGTGTGTGTGTGTGTGTGTGTGTGCGCGCGCGCGTGGGAGGAGGGGGGTGCAGCTCAGCTCCTTACTCTATAAAGTTCAAGAGCTCTAGGTCACCCTCACCAGTGCCAACAGGAAACAATTCTCAGGGAGCCTGGCTGGCTCAAATCAGTAGAGCATGTGACTCTTGATCTCAGGGGTTTGAGTTCAAACCCCATGGTGGGCACTAAGCCTACTTAAAACAAAAACAACAACAAAAACCGACAAAAAAACAATTCTCCATTATTTAAGGATGTTATGGAAGAAAAGCAGCCCTTACCCAACCAGGCACCCTTCTAAGCCTCTTCACCTTCTTATCATTCTCAATCTATAGACTCAAGGAGATGAATGCATCCCAGATGCATTTGTGTCTGGTGGAGGCACTTGATCCGTTTTTCTAAGGTTAACTAAAAATGCTAGGTCTCCATTTGAACCCCACCCCTTCCCCTCCCACTGGGTGTGAGGGACTCCTAGAGGGATGTGGGGCCTGGGTTATTGTCCTTATGCTTGCACAGCCTGTGGGCTTCCTCAGTGCCAGGGGAAGAGAACGACCTAGGCCCACTAAGGCAAATGCAATTTACATCTACCTGGAGGGCCTGCTGAGCACCCCCAGACTCAGCCACCCCTCACTGCTCCCCAGATGCTCCCTCTCCCAGGCCTCCAGGGTCATTAACTGAGGGAGGAGGTGGTGCCCCAGGGACTCTGCCCTGCTTTCCCTTCTCTCAAACAATCCTGGGCCTATGGAAGGCACAGTCTCCCTTCCACTGAGGTCGAGAAGCAGGGAGTGGCATCTTCCCCCACCTCCCAGGGAGAGGGCGACTGGGGCTCCCAAGCCCTTTACCTAGTCTCCTAACCCCTCTGCTTAATTTGTCTTCCCATCAGTGTATTTAACTCATCCTGTGGCCTCCACCCTCCCTGCTCCACCCAGTTCCAGGTTCCAGTTTTCTGGTTTCTATCTTCTGGGGTCCCTAGAATTGTGCGTGTGGTTGTGTGCAGAAAGTTGCCCAAGCAAACCCTTTGGAATAAAAAAACACCTAAAACAGATGAAGGGAGACACTATGATCTCAGCAATTTCCCGAGGAAACTGAGGCCCGGAAGCTCACGATGGGCTGGGGAGCGAGATTCTAGCCAAAAGTCACCAGGATCCAAGCCAAGCGCTTCCCGCAAGCTCCTCCCCCGGGGCTCCCCCGCAAACTCCCCAGTTCCTCCCGGGCTGCTTCCCAGGCCCGACCCCGGAGGCGGGCGGGCCGTGAGGGTCGGGGTGAGCCCACCTGGGGTGGCGAACATGGCCCTAGCGGAGGGGGCCGGCGGGCGCCTGCTTTCTGGCCGGAGTCGGGGTGGGTGCCAGGCTGCCCGCCTCGGGCGGTTCTTCTGTGTGTGGTTTGTTTTTGTTTTTTTTTTTTTTTTTTGCTTTTCTCACCGCGACGACTTTTAGGAGCGTGCGAGCTGCCACCCATGCCCGCCCGGCTGTGACAGCCCGAGGGTCCCCCGCCTTCTCGCCCGCCCCGGGGATGCCGCGGGGCCGCGCCTGGGCCTGGATGGGGCGCCAAGCCCCACCCCCCCCGACCTCCCCATCCCCCTCCAAGGTCACGTCCACCGCGGCGCCGCCGCGCCCGGGCTGCCCACCCGCACTCACCGAGCCCCACAGCCGAGAGCCTGGGCCTGCAGCCTGCGAACGCCCCGGCGGCGCCTGAGAGTGCCGGGCCGAGCAGCCGCCGTAGCCTCCCGGAGCCTGCCCCCGCGCCTATTTACCGCGCCAGGCCCCGCCCCGCGCGCCCGGCTGACTCGCCCACGTGACGGCTGCGAGCCCGGGGCCCGCCCCCCGCCCTCCGCCCTCCGCCCTCCACTCTCCACTCTCCACTCTCCACTCTCCACTCCCACCCCCTCACCCCACCCCGGTCCGGCTGCCTCGCGGACTCGGTGCCCGCCTCTGAGCCGCTGGGGGTGGGCTCCCCGCTCCGGGACTCCCCCGCCTCCAACCTGCCCGAGGGGGGCCAGTGGAGAGCGGAGGGGAGATGAAGCGGGGAGAAATTGCCCAGGGGCCGCCGCCGCCTGGGAGCAGCCGTTCAAAGCCTGATGGATCCCTGCTTGACTGTCCTTTATTTCATTCATTTCAGAAAGCACTGACTGAGTTGGGGTATCATGATAGCAGGCCTCCCAGAAGAGCTTTAAAAGGCTCTGTTAGCGTTAATTTTCTGAGAACATGCCTATAAGATCCTCCAGTTATGTAATAATAAATGGGTATGAGTTTCAGGACCTGCATCAGGATTTCTATAGAGAAGGGCCTTAGGAGCAGAAATCTGTTGGGAAGAGGGGTGCCAGACCTGTCCTAAAGGGGACACACACACAGCAAGTACACTATTTTACTTGGAGTTTATTTGGGGAGTGGCTAGGGAGGCTGATGGAGATGGGGTGGCTCAAGACCCATCCCTTCAAGAAGTGTCGTCCCCCCCTCTTTCTAATCCTTTTGACAACTTTGCAACCTAGGTATGATCCCAGTTTTATTCGAGAGGCTCAGGAAAGTCTAGTATTTTATCCAGGTGCTTCTGGTAATAAGAAAGCTGTAGATCTCGCGGACTCCCAAGAGGTCCTGGTGATGTCCTATGTTTTGAGTAATGTTGTTGGGATCCAGAGCCCACAGCCGAGAAGGAATTCTTGAGAAGTCTTTGGTGCAAAAAGATGATTTTATTAAAGCAACGGGATAAGACCCTTGGGCAGAAAGAGCTGTAGCCCCAGGATTGTGAGGAGCAACTGATGATATACTTTGGGGTTGGGGGAAGTAAAGAAAAGGGAAGTTCCAAAAGGACTTTCATATGCTAAAGAAGACTCACAGGATTCCGGAGGCCTCGCTATTGTCGAGAGCTAAGGTTGTTTTTCCCTCTAGCAAGGCATTAAGACAGTTGGGAGCCTCCTGGAGGAATGTTATACTCTGCGGATCTCAAGTATTTGTCAATATGGGCTGCAGGTTATAAGGACATTTAATTTTTTTCTACATTTCCTTCTGCCTTTGTGTCCCGTATCACTGGCTGCTATTTGCTGCATCTTGCAGATACCTGGCCACTAGTTGTCACACAGTCCCTGTGCCTGGCAGGGCACAGCAGAGAGCTAGCTGGACACATGCACTTAATACCTCTTTGGTCCCAATTAGAGAAAGGAGTGGAAGGAAGTCTCAGAGTCCGCCCATGGTTACTAAACCCTCAGCTGAGTGGGGTAGATGAGGAACAGTGGGGAAGGAGGCTACAAGTCACGATGGTCCCAGCTGCAAGCTTACCCTGTCATACCTTGAGAACCATGGACTCTAGACTGCAAATCAGTGTTATTGACATGTCATCTCCCACATCTTGTCAGTCATTTTCAAACCCCATAATGGAGCTCATAAAAAGAAACCCAAATGGGGAGGATACACAGATGACCCTGGTAAATCTCTCTTCATTGCAACAGGAGTGCTGAGTACTTTACATTATCTCTTTTTAATGAAATTTTGAATGGGTGCCATTGTAGAGATAGAAATCACTTTTTCTCAAAATAAAAGAGAAATAAACAAGTACTACTTGAGTAGAATTTAACCCTTCCTTCCACGTCTAGGAATGCTTCATGGAGAAAGGGACACACTGTATAATTTGCTTGTTTATTCTCCTCAGTGCCCTTACTGGCTCTTAAACTCCATGAGGATAAGGATTCTTGCCTATAGTTAAAAAGAAAGCCACAGACCCGGGAAGAGATGTTATAGGGTTGCGGGGTTCTTGTTTCACGGAGTTGAAGAATGAATCTTGCCCGACACAAAAAGGTGAAGTGAAAGTTTATTAAGTGAAGGTGAGAGCAGAAAGGAAAGAAAAAAGTCTCTAGAGTGAGAGGGGTCCCGAAAGGGGTTGCCCCTGTGGGCTGTTACTGGCAGTCTTTAGTTGAGAACTGACCAGGAAGCTTTTGGCCTTGAAATTCTTTGCTGGCTTGGTTTGAGCAAGGACTAATGATAACATCTCTTAAGGGCTTACTTCTTTGAGGTCTGGTCATTTTTTGTGATTACAATGTAGCTGCCAAAAACAAAACAAAACAAAATACTCTCTAATATTCAGGTGGTCTGATTTGCTCCCATATCTCTGGTTTTGTCCACCTCAATATTTCTCCACATTTGGGATTTCCGTGAGCCTATTTGGGATTTCTGTGAGCCTGGTCACATAGCCCCCTGCGTGAGTCTAGTCAGGGGAGTCAGGGGCCTTCTATCTCTCCCTGCCTATACCCTAACCCTTTCCCTCAGAGTCGCTTGCCCCCAGGACAGCAAACCAATACTTAACTGCAGTTTCTACCTTCCCAAGAATGGAATTTTAAGCCAATGAATCCAGAATTTCTGGTCAGCACCAGTGAGGTAATCTGTCACATGGGCCCTTTTCAGTCTCCCACTCCCTAAGGAAAATGGCATGACCCACCTTATAAGACTTCCTGCCCTCTGGCTAAGGGAAGGTAACCTTGACTGGAACAGTCCTTTCTTTGGCTAATAACTTTTTGCCCAACCTCTTTCCCATAAAAACCTTCCATTTTGTACAACTCCTTGGAGCTCCCCTTACTTGCCAGATGGGGGATGCTAGTCAATTCATAAATTGTTTAATAAAGCTCATTAGATCTTCACATTAACTTGGTTGAATTTTGCTTCCAAATGCTATGTTGTTCTTTCTGCATCCCCAGCACGTAGCAGAGAGCCTGGCACCTAGTATAGAACGAACATTTATTGAGTGAATGTATCCGTGCATGAAGTGGGCCTTGAAGGTTGAGTAGAATTTCGGCTTAACCTGCCAGGTTTGAGATCAGGGGCTCAGGGAATACCCCTCAGAGCTTACAGAAGGCCTGGGCTTGTATATGCAGAAGCCATTTGTCTGCTGAGCTCTGGAAAAGAGGCCTCGGTATATACTCAAAAGAGATGAAAACCTGTCTTCACAAAAACTTGTGTTCAAATGTTCATTGCAACATTTACAATATTGTCAACTGTTACAGGATTTACTTCTCCTTTGGTTCCCACGGTTCTTGGTCACGCCACTTCAAAGAATGGAGAAGTAGACCAGAGTGGTGGGCAGCAAAGCAAGGTTTATTGAGCGATAGCAAAGTGATAACACAAAGCTCCCAAAGAGGGAGGGGACCTGAGACCATTGCCATCAGCCTAAGTCTAGGGGTTTTTATGGGCTTGTTGGAGGGCTGTTTTAATCTGATTTACCCTCCCTGGCCTGTCATCCAATCAGGTTTTTGTCATCTATCTATCACATAGAAAACAGTAGAGGGCTCCCTCCAGGGTGGGTTTAAAAATCCTTTTAAGGGGGGCGGTGCTTGTCTCTGCCTGCCTTTCTTCCAATTATCCTTCATCAAAAAGTTGGAAAAACCCAATGTCCACCCACCGATGAACAAAACGTCATACACCCATATAATGGAACATTTTTCATTCATAAAAAGCAATGAAATATTTGGGCATGCTACAACATGGACAAACTTTGAAAACATTTATGCTAAGTGAAAGAAACCAGTCACAAAGGAAACATTTTTTTTATGTATATGGAATGTCCAGAATGGGCAACTCTGTAGAGTGGAAAGATTCGTGATTGCCTTGGGCTGAGATGGGAGGTTTGGGAGGTGAAAAATAAAAGGTGTAAGGTTTCTTTTCAGAATAATAAAAGTGTTCTAAAATTGTGGTGATGGTTTATGGATTTTTATTTATTATGTTTATTTTACTGTCTATTATGTTTATATATTTATATATAATATATATTTATTTTATATAATATAGAATATTATACATATATGAATAGAAAAGATATATAATATATATTTATTTATGGATATTATTTATATTATTCTATAATAAGTTCTATAATTTATTCCTAAATATACTATTATATTTTATAATTTATGAATATATTATTATATTTATAATAATTACAATTTATAATTTATTTATAATATAAAATTATAATACATAATATATATTTTATATTTATAAATACATAACTTATTATATAAATATATATTTATATTATATACATGCTATATTTATATAATTTTATACATAATATAAAATTATATATAAGCCATTGACTTGTACACCTCAAATGGGTAAATATTATAGCGTGTCACTTATATTTCAATAAACCTATTACCAAATAACAGGATTGATGAAGGAAGTACTGGAAAAGTCTAAAGTAGAAATAATCCCTTTTTTCTTTTTTTGGCTGTCCTTTAAGAAGTTCCTTTTCTGAAGAAATGCCTGATTTTTTTTTTTCATTTTATTTGTAAACGCTTAAAAATTTTGTTTTCCTCTGGCTTCTCTCTGCCAGCTTCTAGATCCCAGGGAGTTAGACTCTGTGGTGGAGATTTTTCACCGACAGTCTGTTGCTATTCAGTGGGTTCTTCTAGAAATTTTTGATGCATTTTTGTACCTTAAGTCATCTTTAACATACAAATGATTTGTTCATATAGTATAAAGAACTCTAAATTATAAATGCTAGGAAAGTGACACTAAGTATAGCTGAATCGATATATTATTTTAAAAGAATTGTTCAGGGGCGCCTGGGTGGCTCAGTCGGTAAAGCGTCTGCCTTCAGCTCAGATCATGATCCCAGCGTCCTGGGATGGAGTCCCACATCAGGCTCCCTGCTCAGTAGGGAGCCGGCTTCTCCCTCTCCCTCTGCCTGCCTGCCCACCTGTCTGCTTACTTGTGATCTCTCGCTCTCTCTCTGTCAAATAAATAAGTAAAATCCTTAAATAAATAAATAAAAATAAAAGAATTGTTCTTTACAAATATATTTGGGTGACATTAAAAAATAATTTACCACATATAACTAATAACCATATAGTTAAAATTTTGCTATGCATAAAAGCAAGGATCCATTCCTTGACCACTTAAAAATTTAAAATACAACAAATCAACTTAAAAAGGCAAAAATTAAGCAGAAACTTGAAAAGATAAAGGAAAATTATGTTTAATTCATAAAAAGCTCATCATAAAAATTGGTGAAGCACAGGGACTCCTGGGTGGCTCAGTCGGTTAAGCGTCTGGCTTTGGCTCAGGTCATGATCCCAGGGTCCTGGGATCAAGCCCCGCATCGGGCTCCCTGCTCAGCAGGTAGCCTGCTTCTCCCTCTGCCTGCTACTCCCCCTGCTTGTGCACTCGCACACTCTGTCTCTCTCTCTCACTATCTGACAAATAAATAAATAAAATCTTTAAAAAAAAAATTGGTGAAGCACAAAGATCCGAAGTAGTAACTACATTCCTTTCATATTTGTAAATTTGCACCTTGTTTTATACTTATATATATACTATTTCTTCTACTGGCTCCTCCTTGAGAACGTATTTCAAATCAAAAAAATTTAAATACTCCCTTTAAAATACAAGAATCTCAATAATTAAGTTTTGTTGAGTATAAATAATTTACAGGAATGCTGCTCAGTGAAAAGAGTCTAAAATAAGCCACTTTGCTATAAAATTGATTTTGAAATCACTACTGAAACAAGAAAATACGGTGTTTTTCCTTTAAAAAATTTTTTTATTAACATATAATGTATTATTTGTTTCAGGGGTACAGGTCTGTGATTCATCAGTCTTACACAATTCACAGAGCTCACCATAGCACATACCCTCCCCAATGTCCATCACCCAGCCACCCCATCCCTCCCACCCCCACCACTTCAGCAACCCTCAGTTTGTTTCCTGAGATTAAGAGTCTCTTATGGTTTGTCTCCCTCTCTGGTTTCCTCGTGTTTCATTTTTCCCTCCCTTCCCTTATGATCCTGTCTTGTTTCTCAAATTCCTCATATCAGTGAGATCATATAATAATTGTCTTTCTTTGATTGACTTATTTTGCTTAGTGTAATACCCTCTAGTTCCAACCCCCTCATTGCAAATGGCAAGATTTCGTGTTTTTGATGGCTGCATAATATTCCATTGTGTATATATATATATATATATATATATATATATATATATATATTTACCACATCTTTATCCATTCATCTGTCGATGGACATCTGAACTCTTTCCATAGTTTGGCTGTTGTGGGCATTGCTGCTATAAACACTGGGGTGCAGCTGCGCCTTCAGATCCCTACATTTGTATCTTTGGCTACCCAGACTGATTTAAAAGGACAGCAGCAGGACAAGAAGAGCCTAGGCCCAAGGCAAAACTGGGACAACACGGAGCTGTTTTCATGATCTCCAAATGTTAACTTTCTTTTTAACAATCTGTTGGGCCAAAGACCAGAGGAAAGGGGAATTAAAAACAATAATTGATCATCTATTATGAAATACGCTCTATTATATAATACGTACCTTGTAAAGAATATTCTTGAAACCCTGGGATGTGGGAAAGTTCCCTCCATTCTACAGATGAAGGAAAAGGGACTCAAAAGACATCTTAAGACAATGTATTAGGGGTAGAGCCACACTTATCATGGCCTTAGGCTTTCTCCCGCTTCATCAGGCAATAAGAGAGGCCACCACTCACACACCTGCGGGTCATAGCATCTATGACAGGATGTTAGGGAAGGACAGAGGCTTTTTTTTTTTTCCTCCAGCCAACGTCTTGCTGCTGAAATGCACATAGGTAACCTGGAGAAATGAGGGCCCAGGGTCCCCTGGCACACTTTTGACTAAGAATCGCTCTCCCTTTGCTGGGGCTCCGCCCTGTGCCAAGTGTGTATCTGCAGGGGAGCCTCCCTTCCCCACTTGCCTCGGGCTGTAGTCCCTACTAAGCCGGCATGGAAGGCACTGCCTTCCCTCAGGACCCACAGGCTTCAGCGTTCTGACTCAGGGGTGGGGTCTCAACACAGGGTGGGTGCAGTTGAAGCTGAGGCTGCCTTGTGGGGAATGTTACCTTGGTGGGTATTCTCACGTGTGGTCTGGGAGGTTACAAGGAGTGTTCTCTCAGCCCCCCCCCCCCCGGCTCCGAGCCTGTGATTCCAAAGCCTTTGCCTCAATCCTTCCCACTAGGAGGTGGACAGAGTGTGCAGTCTCCCACGTAGAATTGTACAACTTGAGATAAGCGACTCAAACCCTCTGATCTTCAGATTCTTCATCTGGCTAATGAAGATGTTTGTATATACCTCATATGGGTTGGGATGGATGGGGCTCCATGCATTCTGTGTCCTCTCCACTTATATCCCAAACCCCAGCAATGACATATACCCTCAAATCTGGGAGCTCCCAGGGACATAATTGGCTCCCACTGGGTCAAGCAGCCCATGTTGGAGGGTATTATTTAAGCAAGGCAGAACTGTAACTGAGATTAGAGCTGCACCCAGAACCCCTTAGCCCCGGAGGCAGAAAAGACCTTTGGAAGGTCTCTCTGGGCCCCTCATTCTTCCCTCAGGCCTTTCATGGGCCTGCAAGCTTCATTTCCTAAGACCTCTGGCAGGTGGAAGGAAGCAAGTGTTTGGAGAAGGATCTCTTTCCCCCTCTTATCTTCTATCCCCAAGTCATCAGGGATCAGAGGCATCAACTTCCTAACATGAACCAGAATCTTCTGAGCTTCCTGGAGGGCCCTAATGGGAAGTGCTTGACAACACTCCTTTGCACAGGGATCTCCCTTCTCAACATCTTGTTTCTAACCAAGGTGAAAAAAAAAATGGAACCAGAAAAACCTGGGTTTATATCCCAGTTCTACAAGTACTTTACTTCCCCAGCCTCTGAACAAGTTGTTATGAGGAATAAATTTAAATTAGATTCTGTACAGTACACCAACCACAGTACCCACTGTACATGCTTAGTGCTGGAAAGCCCCTCCCATTTCCTGATGCCCAGAGCCAGGGATATAGAAGGGTCTGGTTTTATTAAAAACACTGAAGAGGGCGCCTGGGTGGCTCAGTCGGTTAAGCGACTGCCTTCAGCTCAGGTCATGATCCTGGAGTCCTGGGGTGGAGCCCTGCATCAGGCTCCCTGCTCAGCGGGGAGTCTGCTCCTCCCTCTGACCCTCCCCCCTCTCATGCACTCTCTCTTTCTCATTCTTTCTCTCTGAAATAAATAAAATCTTTAAAAAAAACCACTGATGACACCAAATGTTGGCGAGCATGTGGAGCAATGGGGCTAAATGTACATTATACAAGCCTTTTAGAATAAAAGGGCACGGGCACCTTGGTTTAAGAATCAGTCTGGTAGTTTTGGGTGTTTTTTTTTTTAATAACAAAACTAAACATACCCTTACCCTATGACTCAACAATTCCATTTTTATGTGTTTATCCAAGAGAAATGAAGGCATATGGCCACGAAAAGACTTGTATGAGAGTGTTTATAGTGGCTTTATTCAGAAGAGCGAAAAACTGGAAACAGCCCAAGTGTTCATCTGTAGGAGGATGGATCAACCAGCCCCACTGGTATTTAACAATACTTCCCAAACAGAAAAAGAGGTCAGATGACTACGGCACACAACCACAGGATCAGTCTCAAACACATTATGCTGAGTGAAAGAAACTGCAAGTAAAAAGAAAGCATACTATATGATTTCTTTTAAATGAAGTTCTAAAGCAAATAAAACTAATCTATAGTGCAACAAATGTTATAATAGTAGCTGCCTCTGGGCATGGTGAGGGTGGAATTGACTGAGACGAAGCTTGACCACTTTCTGGAGTATTGGTTATGTTGTACATCTTGATAGGGGTTTGGGAACACAGGTGTGTGAACGAGACTGACGCCATCTTGGACAAATCAGCCATGTTGACTGGTCTGTGACCTGAAACCTCCTTGAGCAGAACTCTCTCTCCCCGATTCTTTCCTTTTGTTTAACCACATCCTTAAATACACCCCCAGGGCATAATGTCCTTGATTTGCCCTGGAGTTATGACTGTGACACAAACCCAATTTTAAATATTCTCCTTTTGGGTGATGCCCCAGCAAGTACTCCCAGCCTCTAAGGGCTATAAAAGGCTTAAGGGAGATGAGGTTTCAGAGGTCTGGTCTTGCATCCACGCAAGACTTGCTTCTTTCCTAAGTTCCCTAAATAAATCATTTCTCATCTAGATGAACTTAGCAGACTTTTTCTTCCGTTCCGGGGCTCCTTTGGCCTTTAGAGGTCTTTCTGCATATACCTTCCTTTCCCAGAACAACAGGTGTATATCCCCATCAACACTCAGGGGCGCCTGGGTGGCTCAGTTGTTAAGCGTCTGCCTTCGGCTCACGCCATGATCCCGGGGTCCTGGGATCGAGCCCCGCATCGGGCTCCCTGCTCCGCGGGAAGCCTGCTTCTCCCTCTCCCACTCCCCCTGCTTGTGTTCCTGCTCTCACTGTGTCTCTCTGTCAAAAAAAAAAAAAAAAAAAATCTTAAAAAAAAAAAAAAACTCAGGGAATATATACTTGAGGTGTGTGAATTTCATCATTGTAGATACATTTTACATGAAAAGAAACCACTGTAAGCAAATACTGGATTCCGGTTAATGATATGGATACTGAAAGGGAAGTTACAGATATTGGCAACTTACTTTGAAATGCATTAAGATGATGGATGGCATGGAGAAAACGAGGGAGGGACAGGAAAATGGATAGGTGTGCAATAAAGCAAACGCAGTAAAATATTAATGGTAGAATACTGGGTACACATACCAGTGTTCATCATAAAATTCACTGTAAAATTTTTCCAGTTTTGTTATCTTTGAAATTTTTCTTAATATCACGTTGGAATAAAAGCTCTGGTCTTCTAACCATATGTAACAAAGCATAATATAAGTTGGAAACAGCTCCGCCAAAACTGTATTTAAAAGATAGGCCCAAGGGATGCCTGGGTGGCTCAGTCAGTGGGCGTCTGCCTCTGGCTCAGGTCATGATCCCAGGGTTCTGGGATCGAATTCCGCATTGGGCTCCCTGCTCAGTGGGGAGCCTGCAGCTCCCCCTGCCTGTGCTCTCTCTCTCTCTCTGACAAATAAATAAATAAAATCTTAAAAAAAAAAAAAATAAAAGGTAGGCTCAACTATCTCTTTTTTTTTTTTTCCTGTGCACACAAATCCCTGGTGTCTCTTTTTTGTCCTAATCTCCTTTTCTTATAAGGACACATGTCAGATTGGATTAGGACCCCCCCCCCACCATGGACTCATTTAACATAATCACCTCTTTAATGGCCCTGTCTCCAAATGCAGTCACATTCTGAGGTCCTGGGGTTAGGGCCTCAACATATGAATTTTGTGGGGAGGCAATTCAGTCTCTAACTCCGTCTTAGAGGACAGGGCTACTTTGGACTTTTTTAGACGCTGGCTTTTTGGCGACCCCAGAGGAAGAACTGACTGGGGACATTCCTGACTATAAGTTTTTGAACTGGGAAGTGAGCAGAAAACAATGAGGGAGCAAACACCAGTCATTCTCAGCAAATGTTAATTGACAGTCTATTATGGGACAGGTGCTCCACTGGGTATTGGAAGTTAAAAGGAAATTTTGCTACAAAACAAATTGGGTTAGGTTGTGCACGTGTTGGTAATTAAATTACATGTCCCTGAAGACAAATGCAACAGCAAATGAGTTTTCCTCTATTCCTTGTAGAAGTGTCTTTGTGTTGTTTCTTGGTTTATAATCAGAGGTAGTACTCGGGTTTTTACACTGCAAACAAATAACCTCATCATTTTCACATAAGATACTGGTTTGGTTGCCTTGATGTTTAGAGCTAATCTTCTATTGTTAAACCATCCTAAATGGTAGGACCCACTTGCTGCCTGTGACTCTAGTCAAGAGAAAGCTCAGTAGTCCCTGTTAAGAGGGACCCTTGGAGACGTATTAGTCAGGGTAAGTAATACTAGCTGCTATAACAAATAGACCTATCCCAACAACGCTTCATTTCTTATTGAAGTTGGAGACCAGTGAAGGTCGGTTGGGGGGAGGTACTCTGTTTCCTGATGTCGCTGAGGGACCCAGGCTGCTCCCTTCTTGTTGCAGAGCTATCTCCTACATGTGGACACTGAGGTTCCTGCCAAAGGAAAGGGAGACAATGGGGAAAATGTACCTGTCCTCTTCACTGCCCTGTCTTATGGGCAGTATACAGTCTTTCACATACACGCCACTGAAGAAAACCCTCCAGGTAGCAGGGCTGGGAAACATGATTTAATTGTGTGCCCAGGAAGAAGAAATAGTTTAGGTGAGTTCTGGCTGGTCTCTGCCACAAATTCATAATCCTGGTTTCACCACATCTCAGTTGGTGGCCTTGGCCTTGGACAAGTTCATTAAACTCTCTGGGCTCCTTTTTCCTCATCCGTAGAATGGTTGTGATGATAGGGGTTATCTCAGGGTTGTTAGGAGATCAAGGGAATGTCTGACTCAGCTTGGGCTGCTGGAACAAAATACCATAGACAGGGTGGCTTAAAGAACAGGACTTTATTTCTCACAGTTCTGAAGGCTGGAAGTCTAAGCTCAAGGTGCCTGCCTGCAGGGTTGCTGTCTGGTGAGGGCTGTCTCCTTGGCTTGCAAATGGATGCCCTCTTGCTGTGTCCTCACATGGGCTTTCCTCCATGTGGACAGGTGAGGAAGGAGAGGAGGCAGCTTCTCTAGGGTCTCTTCTTATCCTCATGACCTCATCTAAACCAAATTACTTCCCAAAGGCGCCATCTCCAAGCACTGTGCCATTGCAGGTTAGGGTTTTGAGATTTGAAATTTGTGGGGACACAACTCCGTCTATGGCAGGGAGTTAGAACACGTACAGCCCTGAGTACCCAGCACAGAGCAAGCTCAGTAAAGAGCCTGCTCCAAATCAAAAGCACTGACAATACCTGGAAGGGTATTTATACTCTTTTATAGCTTCTTACAGTTTACAACATATTCTCACCCTCAACCTTTTCTACTTGGAGCCTCTTAGCAGCCCTGTGAGGCAGACTTTTTCCAGATGACAAAACCAAGGAAAGGCTGGGCGATTTTCCAAGGTCACATGCACTTAAGCAGCTAAGCCTCCTGACTCAGTCCAATGTTCTTCCTGTCTCGTTTTCTGAGGTCATAGTCACTACCTTCAGTGCCATGTGGTCCCCTGGACCCATTCCAAGGCTGCCAAGAAGCTTGACAAGAGGGTCTGAGCTAAGAGAATGGATGCGTCTACTTTGGGTCTCCTACCTTGGGATCTTATGGAATGTTTCAGAGTGTTTTTGTCCTAGGTGGTAAATAACCCCCTAGGGACAGACCTACTGATTTAACTCTCTGTGAAAAGGCAGCCTCTTGCCCTCCAGCAGCGAATACTGAGTGTCCAACTCCTGAAGTTATCAGGAGGGGTGACAGTAGGGAGGTACCCCAACTTAGGATTTCTCCATCATTTGTGGCCCGAGCCTATGGTCCAAAGGCAATGTTAAGAGTGAACTGTTTCCATTTAAATACATAATCATTGCTCTGGCTCATTTTAGACATTGGTGAGATGGGGCATAGAGAATGACCTAATTTCTCCATCATTTTAGAAACATTGGCTCATTTGCTGTAGAGAGCCAGTAAGTACTTTTTAAAAATTAAGTAATCTTCGAAGAAGCATTTTTATTTTTCATAAATTCTGCTTTTGCTTGAGAATGTCTTCAGACTTTTTTATTTTATTTTTTTAAGATTTTATTTATTTATTTGAGAGAGAGAGACAGAGATAGTGAGAGGGAGCACTAGTGGGGGAGGAGAGGGAGAAGCAGCCTCCCCACTGAGCAGGGAGACCGATGCGGGACTCGATCTTAGGACCCCTGGACCATGGCCTGAGCTGAAGGCAGGCGCTCAACCGACTGAGCCACCCAGGCGCCCAAGACTGTCTTCAGATTTTAGAAATCCATGGTAAGACATGAAATCCTTTGTATCCTCCAGACACTTACCTGTGTGAGCTCGCCATCCTTGTTTGTTTATCTAGGGTTATGTGTAGATGAGAAGACCTCCTCTAAATGATGTGTGTGTTCGTGAGTAAACATATAAAGCATGTTTCACTTGTTAATCATCACATCTGTGTGTGCGAAGGGAAGTAGTGGCTCAGTCATCCGGGGATCAGGTGGGGGAAGTTGGTGAATTTTGTACTGAGAGCTGAGAAGGGGTTGGACGTTCAGTGGGGGGCAGGGTATAGCCTTAATCCCAACTCAGTTTACTGCCTTTCACTCAGCCAGACATGGCCTTCAGTTCTGGAAAAAGAGCTTCCTGGAAGGTGGGCTGGGCTTATGGACTCCGGAACCCATAAAAGGATGGAGCCTCCTGCCAATAGAGGAGAGCTGACAGGTGGGACGCAGGGTTGTAGTGTGACCAGACCTGTCATAGGGTGAGCTGGTAGCACTGAGCCAGATGTAGGTCAGGTGGCCTACGTCAAGAAGACTGTCTTTGCTCAAGCCTGAAGCCAGCCTTCCTGGTGAACCAGCACGTGGGCTCAAGACCACGGGACAGGAGGGGACCCGTGGTCTGGGTATCTAAGATTAACCTGAGTTAGTCAAAGCAAAGATATCTGTGCTCTGGGAACTTCTTCCTTTTATGCTTTTCTATTTTTTGCTTTTGCTTTTTCAACTGGGGCTTCCAGTTCTAATTTAGATCCAGGTAAAATGGATGGAAATCTTCTGTTTTCATGGCCCTTTGGCTGTTTAAAGCCGTCCCTTTAATGTTTGCATATCTATGGGGACCAGGGTGTGCTTGTTTTCTGAGGACCCAAAATGCCTCCCCATGCTCGATATCCATACACATCTGCACAAATCCCGGTGAGTTCAGTGGACCCTCCTGGAAATTTGGGAGTAGGCTGTGAGGATGGGCAGGAGGTGGCTGAGAGGTGGAGAAGGGTTGTATCTTGCAGAAATGCATCCAGAACCTGAGGCATCTCCTTTCAGAAAATGTTCTTTAGTGACCCCAACTGTGCTGGATTCCATTTACTGCCAACCTCTCCATCTTTTTGGCTCTCTCGCTCCTTCCGGTATCTCTCCCCCTTCCTTTCAGGGGCCAAACAACCCATTCCTTCCCTGTCTCCTGCACAGTAGCCTCCCCATTCTAAGTCCCACAGGACTCACCTACCCGGACCTGGCCTGACTGAGTTCCTGCCTCAGTTAGAGCTCTGGGGCCAGCTACCGTAGGCTCACCTTTCAATTTCACTTCTCTGGGAAAGTTCCTTTAGGAAATTCCAAACTTGCTCAGTGGAACTAAGCAGGTCAAGGCAGGATTGCGGGTGGGATTGGGCATGCTTGGAGACCCAGCGTCGTGCTGGCCTCCCAGTTCTGGGGTGTGCCTGGAGAGAGAACACGCTGGCTAGCAGGGAGTCTAGCCACTGGGTTGGGGGTCCGGGGTGGGGGGCGCAGCTCCTTCCCAGTTGGCACAGTGGTTTTGCTGGTGCTGCCGAAGCTCTCGTGGGAGAGGGGACATGTTCTCGACACACCTACCCAGACAACAAACTTGCCCTGAAGTTTTTGTTTTTGTTTTTGTTTTTAAGATTTTTATTTATTTATTTGACAGAGACAGAGAGAGACACAGCGAGAGAGGGAACACAAGCAGGGGGAGTGGGAGATGGAGAAGCAGGCCTCCTGCCGAGCAGGGAGCCCGATGCGGGGCTCGATCCCAGGACCCTGGGATCATGACCCGAGCCGAAGGCAGATGCTTAACGACTGAGCCACCCAGGCGCCCCCCCCTTTTTTTTTAATAGACTTTATTTTTTAGAGCTATTTTAGGTTCACAGCAAAATTGAGAGGAAGGGATAGATGTTTCCTATACCCTCCCCTGCCCCCACACACCCACTGCTTCCCCTACTATCAACATCGCCCACAGAGTGGAACATTGGTTACAGTGGATGAATCTACACTGACACATCATTATTGCCCAGATTCCAACAGTTTACCTAACAGTTCACTCTTGGTGTTGTATGTTCTTGTACGTACTTGTATCCACCATCACACAGAGGAGCTTCACCGCCCTAAAGATCCTCTGCGCTCCACCTCTTCATGCCTCCCTCACTTTTGCCCCAAAGTTTGCATCTTACAAATGCATGGCAAGTTTGACTTTCATCCATAATTTCATATTCATGTTCATATTGTGAAAATCATGTATTCTTCAGGTTTGCGGTGTTTATTGTATATTGATTCTGCCCACTACGTGCCAGGCACTGTACTAGGCGTTGGGAATTGAGCGGCCAGCCTGACTCATGTGGAACTTAGGATCTAAGTGGAGAGCCAGGTGTTAATCAGTCAGCCTGCCAACAGAAAACACCAGGGCTCTGGTTTTTATCTAGAGGCTGCATACCTTGAGGGGTGTGGTAAACCAGGTTAGCCGCAGCTCTTTTACTCTGTTCCAAAGTTTTTCTGTAGCTATTCCAACACGTGACTCATGGGGGGCACTTAGTCCATGTTGGCTGAATGAGTGAATAAAGGGATAAATGTATGGATTATAAAGTTTGACTCTGATTCTCATTTAGGAGTGTGATGATTCATTTTATGTGTAAACTTGACTGTCCTGAGGGATGTCCAGGTAGCTGGTAAAACATTGTTTCTGGGTGTATCTGTGAGGGTGTTTCTGGGCAAGAGTACCATTTGATTTAGTTGACTGAGTAAAGACATCAGCCCTCACCAATGCAAGCGGGCGTCATCCAATCCACGCGGGCCCAAATAGAACAAAAAGGCGAAGGAAGGGTGAGTATTTTTTCTCTTGAGCTGGGACAACCATTTTCTCTTGTCCTTGGACATCAGAGCTGCTGGTTCTTAGCCTTTGGACTCTCAGACTTACACCAGTGACTTCCTGATTCATGGGGGGGTCGGAGCTCGGACCGAGAGTTACACTATGGGGTCCCCTGGGTCTCAGGCCATAGCACTTGGACTGAATCACACCGCAGGGTTTCCTGGTTGTCCAACTACAGCACATTGTGAGACTTTCTGGCCCCCATAACTGCACAAACGAAGTCCGAGAATGAATCGTCTCTTACGTATCTCTTCCTCTCTCTCTGCAGATCTATCCTATTGCTGTTTCTCTGGAGAACCCTGCCTAATATAAAGAGCTCAGTACAGCCAGTCTGGGATAGAGGTGAAATCCAGGGAATGAAATCTGAAAACTCCCGTGCTTTATTTTTATTTATTTATTTATTTTTAAATATTTTATTTATTCATTTGAGAGAGACAGAGAGAGCACAAGCAGGGGGAGAGGCAGAGGGAGAGGGAGAAGCAGACTCCCTGCTGAGCGGGGAGCCCGATGCGAGACTCGATCCCAGGACCTGGAGATCATGACCTGAGCCGAAGGCAGACGCTTAACCATCTGAGCGACGCAGGCGCCCCCAAACTCCAGTGCCTTAATGATCTTCAGAGATGATTTAGCTTAACCCCTTAACAGGGACTTGAAGAGGATGAGGCCTAGAGAAATAACACAGACATGAAAGTCTCTGAGCTAGACCAGACGAGAACCCGAGTTCTTGGGAGGCACTGTGGATCTGAGCCCGCTGGCCCTGCTGTTCACCCTCTCAGGCACACGTGAGTGACTGGTGTCACCTCTTGACACTGATGTCAACAAATATGGCACAGGCATTCACCTGATAGGGATCATCATCGTGCTGGTGTTTCCAGAGCCAGAGTTAACAAACACCAAGGTTCTCATGTAGATACTGGCTACTTTCCCAACCTCTTGGCTGCCTGTGGCAGTGTGGGCTAAGGGCGTGGGGTGGACAGAAACAGGGTGGTAGGAGCTAGGGAAATGGCTTGGCAGGAAGGTGCTCTCTGTAAACCATCTTTGGATTCCTCCTGGCTGGGTTCCCATTTTATTAGGCGGATGATGATGTTGCCATCCCTGGAGGTCTCCTGTCTCTTGTGATGGTGAGGCTACAAGGAAAGTCTTCAGTGGGCTCTTGGGGGTGTCTTCCTAGGGACCTTGGAGCAGCACTAGTGGGCTGTGCAGGTGGGTCTCCATGTGTCATTTGGTTTCTCTCAGCGTGAGGCAGGGCAGTGGAGAAAGAGGAAAGGCTCTGGGGAGCTGGACTTGGGCTCTGTGCCTTTCTAGATGGTGTCTCCTTGAGCAAGTCACTCAGCTTTCTAAGTCTCAATTTCATCCTCTGTGTCCTCTGTGATAGGGAATAGTATTCACCCCAGAATATGGATGTCAAGTGCCTAGCATCGTGCTTGGTCGACGGAAATTTTAGGTGGTGGTCATCATTATAATTCTTAGATAAGGAGCCTGACTCTCTGCTATTCATCAGAGAGGGGGGCTGAGATCAGGGTTTGTGGAATAGCGTCTCTTTGAGAGAGTACAAAGGAGGCCTGCTCCTCTTCCGACTGCTTCCCCTTAGGTCACCGTGTGGCTCTACTGCCACGAGAGGACCTGATGGAGCTTTCCCTGTCAGGCTGTCATCAGCTTTGCAGGCCCAGACAACCTTGCAGTGGGTGGTGGTAAAGCATGTCCCGGAGATTAAATGGAGCAGAGCCCCGTCTCCCTGTGGTACTGGCAAGAAATCCCTTCCATTGGAGCATCTTACGTTGATTGGTCTGGTACAGGACTGGTTCTAGAGTATTTTCAGCAAAACGTTAGTTTTACCAGGCAACTTGATGTGGTAGAAAGAATACAATACAACGTATTGTAAAACACAAGCATGATAGAAGACAAGTTTTATATTTATATCGCAAACAATGCAATACACAGACCAGATATAAAATCCTGGCTTTGCCACTCACTGTGAAAATTGGGGAAAGTGTAACTGACTTCTCTGAGCCTCGATTTTTTCTGCGAAATAAGGGAAATAATCTGAGTAGTTATGAGGATGAAATGAAACATCCCAGGTACAATAGTCTGCGAGGGCTACCATCACAACATAGCACAGACTGGGGGGTGCTTCAAGAACAGAAATGAATTTTCTCATAGTTCTGGAAGCTAGAAGTCTGATATGAAGGTGTCCGTAAAGTTTGGTTTCTCCTGAGGTCTCTCTCCTTGGCTTGCAATGGCCACCTTCTCTCTCTGTCTTCATGTGGTCTTTCCTCTGTGCTTGAGCACCACCCATGTCTCCCAGTGTTTTAGCTTCCTGTGCTTATGAGGACACTGGTCAACTTGGGTTAGGGCTTACCCTAATGACCTCTTTTTAACTAAATCACCTCTTTAAAGGCCCTATCTCCAGGGGCGCCTGGGTAGCTCAGTAGGTTAAGCATCTGCCCTCGGCTCAGGTCATGATCTTGGGGTCCTGGGATGGAGTCCCGCATGGGGGGCGTCCCTGCTGAGCACGGAGTCTGCTTCTCTCTCCCTCTGCCCCTCCTGCCCCACACCCCACTCATGTGTGCGCGTGCGTGCGTGTACTCTCTCTCTCGAATAAATAAAGAAAATCTTAAGATAAATAGGCCTATCTCCAAATACAGTCACATTCTGAGGTACTGAGGGATAAGGCTTGAACATATGAAATTTGCAGGAACACAGTTCAGCCCATGACACCAGGTGAAGCTTCTAGCCAAGTAGAGGCTCCCCTACATGCTCACTGTGAGGAGACCCGGACATTTCTTTCCCTAGCCTCTTTCTCCCTGCTTCAATTCTGGAATGTTTCTGTGGTTTGGGAGTTGGTAATTATGCAGGGGGTGATAGTGATGTTTTTCACAGAGTTCAGTAGTGAAAGCCGATTAATGGCAGGAAGAAAAACACGAAAAGCCTGCTCAGCATTGCTCTCTAAGCGAAGAGTCTACCCCTCAGGTACTTTTCCTGGGCTAGTATTACTGAGAAATTATTTGCTAGTTTGGGAATATGTAGAAAATATGTAAGACCAGGTCAAAAACATGCTGTGGTTACCATATACCTCTTGTCCCTTTTGTGTTGGGCTGTTGGCTGCATGAGCGAATAAAGGGTGGTTTCATGGATGTTTATATACCCACATAAGTGGAGGCTCTTTGGTGAGAATGTCTCTCTCAGTAGCATTATTATTTATGTGTATAATTCTTGAAAGAGTCTAAGTAATCTAAAATTGAAAGGCACTTTAAACATGATTGTATGTGCCAGGTACCGTAGTGGATATTGGGGATAAGATTGGTTCTTGACAGGCTCTCTGCTCTCCAAGAGGTCAACTTTCTTTTCTTTCTTCTTTCTTTCTTTCTTTTCTTTTTCTTTCTTTCTTTCTTTCTTTCTTTCTTTCTTTCTTTCTTTCTTTCTTTCTTTCTTTCTTTCTTTCTTTCTTTCTTTCTTCTTTCTTTCTTTTTCTTTCTTTCTTTCTTTCTTTCTTTCTTTCTTTCTTTCTTTCTTTCTTTCTTTCTTTCTTTCTTTCTTTCCTCCCTCCCTCCCTCCCTCCCTCCCTCCCTCCCTCCCTCCTTTCTTTCTTTCTTTCTTTCTTTCTTTCTTTCTTTCTTTCTTTCTTTCTTTCTTTCTTTCTTTTTAGATTTTACTTATTTATTAGAAAGAGAGGGAGAACACAGAGGGTGAGTGAGAGGGAGAAGCAGACTCCCCACCAAGCAGAGAGCCTGATGTGAGACTCCATCCAAGGACCCGGAGATCATGACCTGAGCCGAAGGCAGGCGTTTAACCAACTGAGCCACCCAGGTGCCCCAAGAGGTCAACTTTCTACAACATCCTGCACATACACTGTCAAAAGTTCACAAGGCACTTTCCAGACATAAGGTAAACCCAGGCCCGTGATTGATGGCCCAGTGCTCGCACATTTGGGTTGTTTGGATTCTTGCTACCTCATGAGGCCTCTCCGTTTTTTGAATCTCCTGATATGGAGTTGGATCTCTGCCCTACCTGCCCCACTCCTCAGGTTCGAATATCACTTTGTGCCCAGACGAGGCTGCTGCATCCTTTGGTGAAGAGCCAAATGGCCTCAGCTCCATCAGCTCATGCCCCTGGGATACAGTTCCCAGACCTGACATCATCCTGGGTGGGCCTCTTACGATTTGCCACCATCTTCCTAAAAGCAGAGCCTCCAGAATGGACCCAACCCTGAAGTAGTATAGCACCTGGGTGGGTAGAATGGCGGCAGGGGCACGGGGGAGACAGCACTCCCCACTAAAACCAAGTACCACTTCCTCCAGAGGCAGTGAAGTCACGGATAGTTTTTCTAAGGGCAAGAGTCTTTTTCCACAAATTTCTAATGTTCAGACTCTTTATTAAGTCACCTGACTTCTCTCTTCTCCACATTAGGGTGGCATAATGAAGCCACATGTCTCTCATCTTCTTTATTATTATGAATAATAATATTCATTTATTTATAAAAATGTTGACCAGCTAGGGAAAGTTTGGTGTCACAAAAGCCCTGTCCTAAATATTTTATGGATTTTTTTTTAAGATTTTTGTTTATTTATTTGTCAGAGAGAGAGAGAGTGCGCACAAGCAGGGGGAGGGGCGGGCAGAGGGAGAAGCAGGCTCCCCGCTGAGCAGGGAGCCCAATGTGGGACAGCAAATGCCTCAGATCCTTCTAGGCAAGGGATCAGCCTGAGCAGAGTTTTGGAAGGAGGGACATGGCACAGCACATCCCCTGGAGAGGGCCGGCTGTATTGAGAATGTCGGGCCTGGGGGAGGGCGTTAAGCACCAGGAAGGAGGAATGCTAGACTTAGCAGCCTCGTGAAGTTTGTTTTTGCGGTGCTTTTGCTTCAAATGCTCTACTTCTCTCCATCTCCACCGCGGAGTTCCAGGCTAAGAATAAACACAGCTTTTCCCTGAAGTGTTTATCCATCCCTGTGGCGGCAAGGGCTCGTTCCCTCGCCTGAGGCTGCTGGAGTCAGTTCTCAGTTCTCTGTAGTCACCTTGGCAGGCCCCTGTGGTTATTTGGTGGTGAGCACCCTGGAGAGCCCCAGGAGGAACAGATGGTGCCCTGTTCATCTCTGTTCCTTCTCAGGACCCTGTTTTTGACTTTGCCCATGGGCATCTCAGGGCCCATGGCGGCCTCCTTCCTTAATCCTTGCTTCCTCAGACTCCTGAAGCTAAATTAATCCATGGTCTTGCTCCTCAGCCCCTCAGCCAATCCCAAGAGGCCTTGGCACTCACTGGGCAATAAATTCATTATACTCTGGGGTGCAGGCGGAACTAAGCTGAGGCCATTGTCTCTCAGAACATATGCCAGGCAGAAAAAGGAGAAAGTATTGTACCTGCAAAACCTCTTGCAGAGCCCCCCTGGGTCTATAAAGCAGGCTTGCTTTTTAATGTTTCAATTTGCATTTAAAAACTCAAAGTACTTGCCCCGAGTTATTATAAATGAAGTAAGTGAATCATGATAGCATGTCTGGGTGAGCCCCCATTCTGCCCTAGGGTTAGGGAAAAAGGGGCTTGAAAGCTACTACCTGTGGCTTCTCCAGACTTGGCTGCAGGATCCATCAAGGTCACCCTGTGGTCAAAAGAGAGCCGCCCAGTGGTAAGGAAATAAAGGGAACACAAAACATTTGGTCTAGTCTGTCTCTTAGTATCTAGAAACTTCTTTACTACCATAAAAAACATCAAGTTGAGGCCTAATCTAGTGAGATTAGTTATGTTTCATTTGCTCCCGAGTCTGGAGTCCTCTGCAAGCCCCAGCCTCAAGCCCCTTCGACAAGGGCAAGGTGCACATTGCTCACTTGGACTTCAGAGGCTTCCTAATATTTTCTCTGCCTTCTCCCCTTTGAAGATCAGGTGCTTTCCTGAAGACAAAAGCAGGAAGAGTCAAATGCGTCCATTTTCTTCTGCGGTCTGCTGTCATAATCAACCCCAAGCCTTCCTCATTTCTGTTCTTTCTTCTAGTAAAGCTGAAAGGGCTCCTTTTGTCGGCCCCCTACCCCATTTGGGACCATCCCCTGCCTGCTCTGTTCTCACAGGTCTGTGTCACATCTGTGTCACATGAGAAGGCACACTTCTCATGCCTCCAGAATGCACTGAACAGCTGTGCACATTGCTCACTGCACAACCCTAGGGGGCACCATTCACAGAGGCAATGAGGTGCATTGAACAACGGTACATAATGGCTCGGTGGGCCCCCTCCATACTTCATACACTTTCTTTGTTATGTCAGAGTCCCTCAGAGGCTTCCCTGAGTTGGCAGCTCTGAGTTTCTTTCCCCATTTGTGAGAGTCTTGCACAGAGATATATTTCTCTAAGAAGAAAAAGTTCATTACAACAAGTGCCTGTCTCAGTATTGGGGAGAACCTTGAGGAATGGTGAAGAGAGGGGAGCCATGGAGCATATAGGCCTTACATGAAGGGTAACTTCTCTTCAGTTCTAGCAGATTCTTGCCATGCAAGGGATGCCAAAGAATGTTGCTCTATCTTCTGGTTTATTTGATAGAAGTAGAAATCTGGAGTTTTAGGGACATCTGGCTGGCTTAGTCAGTAGAGCCTAAGACTCTTTTTTTTTTTCTTACCTTCCTTAAGTTTTTTTTAAAATTTAAAATCAATTAATTAACATATAATGTATTATTAGTTTCAGAGGTAGAGTTCAGTGATTCATCAGTTGCATATAACACCCAGTGGTCATTAATGCCCGTTACTCAGTTACCCCATCCCCCGACCTCGTCCAGCAACCCTCAGTTTCTTTCCTAGAGTTAAGAGTCTCTTATGGCTTTTCTCCCTCTCTGATTTTGTATTATTTTTCCTTCCCTTCCTCTATGTTCATCTGTTTTGTTTCTTAAATTCCACATATGAGTGAAATCATATGATATTTGTCTTTCTCTGACTGACTTATTTCACTCAGCATAATACCCTCTGGTTCCATCCATGTTGTTGCAAATGGCAAGGTTTCATTTTTTTTGATGGCTGAGAAATATTCCATTGTATATATATGTACACCACATCTTCTTTATCCATTCCTCTGTCGATGGGCATCTGGGCTCTTTCCATATGTTGGCTATTGTGGACATTGCTGCTATAAACTTTGGGATGCATGTGCCTTTTGAATCACTATGCTTATATCCTTTGGATAAATAATACCTAGTAGTACAATTCCTGGGTCGTAGGGTAGAGTAGAGCCTAGGACCCTTGATCTCGGGGTCATGAGTTTGAGCCCCACAGTGGGTGTAGAGATTACTTAAAATAGATAAATAGAATTAAAAAAATGAAATCTGGATTTTTCTATTTTTTGATCTTATTTATTTATTTTTTATGTTGAAGTATTTTTTATTTTATATACAAAGAGCTCGAATTAAGGTGGAAATCTTGGATGACCCATTCAAGGCAGTTCACTTAATCCAACTTAAGGAAGCCAATATGCTTTGCATCCTGATGGATGGACATCTGGTGGCACATACTGAGGAAACACTGGTGGCACATATTGAGGCCCTATTTCTGGATCAGACCCTGCAGGTTTGAGCAGATGCAGCAAGAACGTGAACGATGGCCGAATTTTCTTGGATAGCTCTAGCAGAGCTGCTGGTGACCCACATTCCTTTCTCAGATGCAGTGAGGCAAAAAGGGAAGAGCTCCCAAATGCACATGTTCTTCAAATTTGGAGTGACATAGTTTGTAGTGGTAAAGAGCCCCCGAGTGCCCTCCCCAGTTTTCAAGGCCTCTTTGGAACCCTTTAAACTAAAGGTTACTAAAGAGTTAATATCTAGCACAGCAGGAAGCCTCCAGACACCAAGTTGGTCACTAAATACTTTGAATATTATCCACATGGTTTCTATTTTTAGATTGAGAAAGGAACCATAAGAGGTTTTCTCAGTTTTGCCCATAACCAACCTCCTGCCTGGTGAATGGTAGATCATCAACTCAGGTCTTTTTTTTTTTTTTTAAGATTTTATTTATTTATTTGCGACAGAGAAAGAGAGAGCATGTGAGCACAAGCAGAGGGAGCAGCAGAGGGATAGGGAGAAGCAGGCTCTCTGCTAAGCAAGGAGCCCAATGCAGGACTCGATCCCAGGACCCTGGGATCACAACCTGAGCTGAAGGCAGACACTTAACCGACTGAGCCAGCCAGACATCCATCAACCCAGGTCTTTTTTTTTTTTTTAAAGATTTTATTTATTTATTTGACAGAGAGAGAGACACAGCCAGAGAGGGAACACAAGCAGGGGGAGTGGGAGAGGGAGAAGCAGGCTTCCCACGGAGCACAGAGCCCGATGTGGGCCTCAATCCCAGGACCCTGGGATCATGACCTCAGCCGAAGGCAGACGCTTAACAACTGAGCCACCCAAGCGCCCTCAACTCAGGTCTTAATTGGGCTCTCTCTTAATGACAGCACATGATTTTCAGATATTTAACAGCTCTGAGTATGAAATTTTGAAGACTGGTGTAGTCCCCAGGTCTTCACAAAAGGTAAAGAAACAATGTTCTGAGTCAAAGGACACAGGTAGGGAAGAACATGGTGTGTACATGAGAAGGTGGCCCTTCTTGCATAAGATCCTGGTAAAGAACATGTCCCTGGGAGTCCCTGCCTCTTCAGGATGGGCCTTAGAATGGAGCTGACATGGAGCTGACCTGAACCGTATGTGCAGACTGTAGCTTGAAGCAAGTCACTGAGCTAAGCCCCGTCTAGATCTGCCAAATAAGTCAACTTGAAAACCAGTGAGCAGGGGACCAAATGCTTGTTGTTGCACGACACCAAAGTTTGGGGTGGTTTGTTATGCAGCATCATTGTGGCTGGAGCTGACTCATACAGAAATTGGTTAATATTTTGATGTGAGTCAGACATAAGTTTGGCTTGGCTTCTGCCACCACCTGTGTGATCCTGACCAAGTTACTTAACTTCTTCTACCACAGCCTAGAGTTTAGTTTTGTGAAGATTAAATGAGACTATCTGTGTAATTTGCTTAGAATATTATCTGGCACACAGTGGGTTGTAAATATTCTAATTAATAATAATGCCAATTGGTTTTTGAGGAGAAATCTACTCCCATTATCCTAACAACTATTCTCATTTTGCATATTTATTCCCATTCTTACCCACGTGGATACATGTGTTAGATCTTTACAATCATAACATACATAGCCATGTCCACTTTGATCAGAAATATTTCCCTCTGTTTCTGTATAGCTTTCATGACCTCACATTTTTACTGTGTACAGAAGACTTGTAGAGAAAGACCAGAATTTTTTCATGAATTTATAATAGTTCTAGTTTAAAAAAATGTTGCCAATGCCACAACAAATACTAATTCAAACATTTTATTGGGGATCTGCTATGTGCCAGACAGTGTGCTAGGAGCTAGGAATGCAGGAATAAATAAAAGCAGACAAAAATCTCAACTCCACAGAACTCACATTATAGCAGTAGAAGACCGACAATAAAAGCCAACCAAATAAATAATAATATACTGTGTCACTGATGATAAGCTATGGAGAAAAATAAAGCAGAGAAGGTGGATGGGAAGTACCAATGGAGCTCAGGTATGGTTTGCAATTTTACGTAGGATGCTGTGGGAATATACCCTACCTCACCAGAGGGTAAAGGAGGTAAGCAGTTGAGCCATCCAGATATTTGCTCAAGGGCATTTTTTTTTTTTTTTTAAGATTTTATATTTAAGTAATCTCTGCACCCAACCTGGGGCTCCACCTCACAACCCGAGATCAAGAGTCTCATGCTCTACCAACTGAGCCAGCCAGGGGCCCCAGGGAAGAACATTTTTGACAGAGATTAGTGAGGGCAAATTCCCTGAATGCCCTATGTGTTTGAAGAACAGTCAGGAGGCCTATGTGAGTAAAGTGGAATGTGTGAGATGGAAAATGGTAGGAGATAAAGTCAGGAAAATAAAAGGGAGTCAAAATGTGAGGGCTTTGGCTTTTTTTCTTTTTAAGCCTATCTATCTTTTGTTAGATAGCTATGCAACCATCACCACCATCCATTTCCTGAACTTTCGGTAGTCCCAAACTGAAACTCTGTACCCATGAGACACTACCTGCCCCCTTCCTCTCAGCTCCTGGCAGCTCCCATTCTATTTCCTGTGCTTTGGCTTTTACTTTGAGTGTTATAGGAACTACTGGTGGGTTTTGACCAGAGAAGTTCTATGATTTGACTTGGGTTTCAACAGACACATCTGGCTGCTGTGTTTAGAAAGATGTAAAGGGGAGGCAGGGCAGAGCCAGGGAGGCTAGATTGGTGGGAGAAGATGGAGCCTTGCACCAGGGCAGTTCCAGGGGAGGTGGTGAGAAGTGATATTCTCAAGGCAGAGCAAACAAGGCTTTCAGATGGATATGATATGGGCTATGAGAGAAAAAGAGAAATCAAGGATTTTTTTACCTTAGCAACTGGAAGAATAGAGTTGCTGTAAAGTTAGGTGTGGAAGACTTCAGAGGAGGAAGTTTTTTGGGGGGAAGATCAGGAGCTCCATTTTGGACACATCCAGAATGACATACCTTATTAAGCATTCAAGCTGAGATGTTAAATAGAGAGCTGAGTCTGGAGTTCACAGACACCAAATTGAGGATCAAGATTTGCAAGCAAGGTATAGATGGTGTCTAATGCCGTAGAATGATTGAGTTTACCAAAGTAGAGAGAATGGCCAAAAAAAAAAAAAAAAAAAAAACCCACACAAGTCCTGGGAGTGAACCTGAAGACTCTCTAAGGTTAGGAGGTCAGGGATACAAGGAGGAATCAGGAGGAAAAATGAAGAGAAGCAGCTAGGGAAGGACAACTAGAAGGGTGTGTCTTTATGAAATCCCAACGAAGAATGAGTTCCATGGAGCTCCATGCAATCAGTGGTGGTTTGTACTTGATGGGATCTGTCCACACACCTGCTGAGTGTGAGGGTCACTGGTAAGTCAAGGAGTGAGCCAGCATTTAGGAAAGGGGATTGAAGAGCAGTTCAGGGAGGGCCAGGGTATGGGGGAAGAGGGCCCTGAGGAGTGAGTAGAATTTGTGGGTTAGGGAACACAGCTGTCCAGAAGTGTCCATTGTGAGCTCCAGAAACTAGGGTTGAGCCCCAGATTTGTAAAGGAGACTGGGGCAGTGGCAAGACATGGGAAAGCAGCAATCCCCCAGGTCCCTGGACCCTCCCCCATAAGAAGGGTCTCCAGTGAGCTCTGAGGCTGCTGGTAGAATTGTCCTCAGTCAGACACACTCAGAAGCTACCAGTTTGATGGAGAGAGGCAAGGATCATAGCGCTGCTAAAATAAGATTAGGTATATGCTACCACCTTAACTGATTCCTTGCCAATCCCAATTTCATATGTTGAAGCCCTAACCCCCAATATCTCAGAGTGTGACTGTATTTGAAGATAAGTTCTTTAAAGAGGTGACTGAGTTAAAATGAGGCCTTTAGGGTGGGCCCTAATTCAGTCTGACTGGCATCCTTAAAAGAAGAGGAAATGTAAATACCAGACAAGCACACACAGAGGGGACCATATGAGGACACGGTGAGAGGTGACAATCTGCAAACCAAAGAGAAGTCTCAAAAGAAACCAACATTTCCAACACCTTGATCTTGGACTTCCAGCCTCCAGAACCATGAGAAGATAAGTTTCCTTGTTTAAGTCATCCAATCGGTAGAGAGTCCCATCAGGCAAGAAACTGAGGGTCACTTCCGGCCAAAAGCCAGCTAGGAACTGAGGCCCTGAGTCCATTAGCCCAAAAGGAACTGAATCCTGCTGATGACCACATCAGTGAGCTCAGAAGTAGATTCTTCCCCAGCTGAGCCTCCAGATAAGAACATAATCTTGACCAACACCTTGAGCGCCATTTTGTGAGACCTTGAAGCAGAAAACAAAAAAGCTGAGTCCAGATTTCTGGCCCGCAGAAACTATGTGATAATAGATGTGTGCTGGTTGAAGTGCTAAGTGTGTGTTAATTTGTTACTCAGTGCTAGATAAATGATACAATCGTAGAAAGGTCCTTGAGATGTAGACTGAGGTTTCTCTTGGGCCCGGTTAGCATTGGCCTGAGGTGGTCTCCTTGGATGTGACCAGAAATTTGAGTCTCCTGGGATAAATCACCTTACCACTGACCACCTCAAATTCCTTATGATGAAATGAGAAGTTTGCACAGATCTCTGAGATCTCTTTGCATGCAAACTTCCTACAGCATGGATTGAGAGCCCACAGCCAGTACACCTGGGTTGGCTGGCTTGTGGCAGCACATTTTTGCCTTACTTGAAAACCAAGTTTTGGTGTTTCAGATTTTTGCCGAAGGCAGCTAGAGTGGGTCAAATAGTGTCTCCAAAATTCGTGTCCATCTAGAACCTCAGAGTGTAACCTTATTTGGAAGTAGGATCTTTGCAGATATAATTTAGTTGAGATCATACTGGATAAGGATGGATCCTAAACCCAGTAACTGATGTCCTTATAAGAAGAGGAGGGGTCACAGAGAGACAGAGAAGGGGGAGACATGAAGACAGAGGTGAGGGTAGGGTGACCAGCTGCAAGCCGATGATCCCAGGATTGCCAGGAGTCACCAGAAGCTAGGACAGAGGCAAAGAAGGAATTTTTCCTAGATACTTTGAAAGGAGTGTGGTCCTGCTGACACCTTGATTTCAGAATTTTAACTTTCATGAGAGAGAATAAATTTCTCTTGTTTCAAGCCACCTGGTGTGTGGTAATTTGATTAGGAGGCTAATCAAACATTATCACTTATTTTCTTTTAAATTCGATTATACTATACAGAATCACTAGGATTCTTGGAATTTTCATGAAGAATTATAGATATCCCATTATGTGGCCATGAAGAAGGACGATTTTGAAGATTTTAGGTAATTTGGAAAGCCGCTTATGATTCAGTGTTAAAAGCAGAAAGCAAAAGTGTATATAGTATGCTTATAACTCGTTTAAAAAGAAACTGCCTGCATAAGGAAAAAGAGGAGGCTGTGAGCTGAAACAGAAATAAGATGGTAGGATGGGGGCGGGCTTTTCTCCCTTCTAATTTTTCAAAATTCTTTAATGTGTCTATATTCACTTTTGTGCATAATGTTACAGGAAAATGGAATAAAAGAAATCCAGAGTTTGAGAGAGAATCTGAGAAACATGCAGGTTATAGACCATCAGACTGAAATGAAGTGACCCAGCTACCTGACGTAAGATTAACAACATTGGGGGCACCCGGGGGGCTCATTTGTTTAAGCATCTGACTCTTGATTTCCATTCAGGTCATGATCTTGGGGTCGTGGGATCTAGCCCTGTGTCAGGCTCCATGCTCAGCGTGGAGTACTTAAGACTCTCTCCCTCTCCCTCTGCCCTCCCCCACTGCACTCTCTCACGTGCTCTCTCTCTCTAAAAATAAATAAAATGGATAATGAACTTTTAGAGAAAAATGAATAACACCATTAATCTTGAAAGTGCTTCACCTATATCCTTCCCTATCCCCTCCCTTCCAGAGGTTACAGCTGTTCAAAATTGAGTACGTATCACTATTTTGCCTTTTTTAAAAAAGATTTTTAAAATTATTTTTAAGTAATCTCTAACCCAGGTGGGGCTCGAACTTACAACCCGAGATCAAGAGTTGCCTGCTCTACTGACTGAGCCAGGTGGGCACCCCTATTTTGTCTTTTAAATGATAGTATTATGGTGGATCATGCATCTGTAAATGATCACTGTTTGGGTCTCCTTATTTTGAGGTTTATTAGCATGGTTGGACATCCTCGTGTTGTGACATGCTTTTTTGATCCATTGTTATACACCTAACCACCGTACATGTTGATTTATATAGATACACCTCATTGATGGTCTTAAAACATACACATTCGTAGCTTTGTCTGGGTATTTTATTTTATTTTATTTTTATTTTTTTTAAAGATTTTATTTATTTATTTGAGAGAGAATGAGAGATAGAGAGCACGAGAGGGAAGAAGGTCAGAGGGAGAAGCAGACTCCCTGCTGAGCAGGGAGCCCGATGGGGAACTCGATCCTAGGACTCCAGGATCATGACCTGAGCCGAAGGCAGTCGCCTAACCAACTGAGCCACCCAGGCATCCCGTCTGGGTATTTTAGAACAAAGATCCATTTTGAGGCCGTAAAACTTTCACACAGAGGCATTTGCAGACACATTGGACCAAGTCATGGTGGTTGTTTTCTTGTCTCTTTTTCTTTACCGCTTTGCATATTTCTTATTTCCTGTCAGGCGTGATTTATCTCAGGCCAGTTCCTGCTCTGGGAGGTGGTGAAGGCAGGATGAAGGTGGGGGAGGGCACTGTCCTTGAATGAGGGACACCTAACAGATCAGCACAAGGCCCAGACTTCACAACGCAGCAAAACTCTGCTCGTTTCTTGGAAGTCATTATGAAGGATCTTTCATTTTTGGCATTTCTACTTCCTCTGTGGATCTTTGGTCTATGCAGTGACCTCAGTGTTTCCTGACTGTGGAGTCACATGCCTTTCTCTACTTTGGAGTTTGAGTTTTCTAATGCTCCAACTCTTTGGCAATAGATAGCATGTGGGCCTGATGTCAGCAGCCGGGAAGAGTCTTTCTGTGGCTTTCTGTCAACATCCACATGACACCAATGACTCCTGGTGGACCCCTGATCTGACCCACTGATAGAGGAGGCCACACTCTGTGGGTTCTCCTGAGTCAGGCTCTTAAAGGCTAACAACAGCATGTGCGAAGGACTTGAGAGTTTACCAAGCCTCTCCAAACACGCATTCCTGTTTGACTTGGCAACAACCCCACCGGTGAGCAGTTCAGGTCCATCTGACAGAGCAGAAGATCCATTGTTAAGTGAGAGAATGGGGCACAGTGTGATTAAGAAGACAACCAGCATGTATTAAATATCTCCCTTGGGCCTACCACTGCTCTAGGTGCTTTATGCCCATTTGATCCTTTAAACAAACTTGTGAGGCAAATAGTATTTTCATGCTATTATTTTTAAAAGATCACTATTACGGACGGACGGCATGTTGGCTCACCCTCTCCCATTCATATGTTGAAGCTCTGACCCCCAAGGAGGATGTTATTAGGAGGTGGGATGGGGCTGTGGGAGGTAATTAGGTTTATATGAAGTCATAGGAGCAGGGCCCTCACGATGGGATTAGCCTCTCCACCGAGTGAGGACAGAGCTAGAAGGCTGCTCTCGACATGTCAGAAAGCAGGCTTTCACCAGACACGGGATCTGCTGGGACCTAGATCTTGGACTCCCAGCCTCTAGAACTGTGAGAGATCAATGTTTGCTGGGTAAGCCGCCCAGACTATGGTATTCTTGTTATAGTAGCCCGAACAGACTAGGACAATAAGTAGGCTCAAAGAATAAAATGGCACAGCGATAGGGGAAGAACAGGATCCAAAACTCAGCTCTGTCTCCTGTTCAGTGCTTTTGCCCATCATTACTTATGTGATCTTTTGCTGAGCAACTGATTCCCCCAAAACTTAGTAGTTTGAAACAATGGCAATCATTTGTGATCTCATGGTTTCTATAGATTAGGAATTTGGGAGCTGTTGTAGTGGGCTGCTGTGACTCAGGGTTGGTCACGGAATCCCGGGCAAGATGTCACCTAGGGGCTGCTGTCTACCTGAGGACTTGACTAGGTCTGGAGGATCTGCTTCCTGGAGGATCTCCAGCCTTCTTGGCTGACTCACATGGCTGGCCAGTTGGTGCCAGCTATTGGCAGGTGGCCTAGTTTCTCTGCATCTCTGCTGCTTGAATGTCCTCACATGTAGAGGCTGGCTTCCCGGAGCGGGAGACCTATGAGAGAGCCAAGACGGAGCCTCAGTGTCTTTTATGACTTTGCCTCAGAAACCACAACTGTCATTTCTGGAATATCCCATTGGTTGCAAAGGCCAGTCCTGTTTGATGTGGGAGGGTACTACACAAGGACGTGGATACTGGGAGGTGGAAATTATTGGGGGCCGTTTTGGAGTCTGGGTACAATACTACCTATGTTGCTTAGCAACGTAGAACGTTGGTGTTGGTTAAAATCCAACACAGAGACAGCATTTTCTAGTGTTAATTGGGTTCTAGAAGCTGACAGCATGGAGCTTTCAGGTTTCCATGTTTTTTTTTTTTTTTTAGGTTTCTATGGTTTTTTTTATTTTTTTATTAAAAAATTGGACTTAAGGGCTTTTGCTTGCTGATAATGTAAACACTGGAAAGGGTTAACATAAAACATAGATAGTATTTTTTGGGGGGTATTTGATGATTTAAAAATCCTAAACATTCAGTATAGGTTTAAAAAAAGACCCTCTCCCAATATAGTCAAGTTATCATTATCATACTTTAAAAAAACAGTAATTCTTTAATATTGCCTAATCCCCAATCCAAGTAGTCTGCCAAATGTCCTTTTCGGTTACAGAACCATACGTTGCATTTGGTCATTATGTCCCTTAGACTTCTTTTATTCAAAAGCAGGCCCTTTTATTATGACCCTGACTTGGGAAGTTCTGCAGAATGTCCCACTTTCTGGGCTTGTCTAATTGCTTCCTTGCTGGGAAGCTTAGCCCATTTCTCCATCCCTTGAATTTCCCATAATTGAAAGTTAGGTCTAAAGTTTTGATAGGCTTACGTTAACTCTCTAAACTAGAAGACATTATAAGAGATGGACTTCATGTTTCTGCATATCAAGAGACACATGAACTCTAGTGTTTGTGATATTGTAATATAATAACAAATACGCATTTGGTCTGTGATAAAATAAGAAATATATTTGGTCTTCATCCCTGGTTCCTGGCACGAGAGCTTCTTTTTTTTTTTTTTAAGATTTTATTTATTTGACAGAGAGAGAGATAGCAAGAGCAGGAACACAAGCAGGGGGAGTGGGAGAGGGAGAAGCAGGCTTCCCGCTGAGCAGGGAGCCCGATGTGGGACTCGATCCCAGGACCCTGGGATCATGACCTGAGCCGAAGGCAGACGCTTAATGACTGAGCCACCCAGGCACCCCAAGTGCTTCTTAAACCCTTGGAATTTCCTGAGTGGTATGGGAGAGAGGAGTGTCTTGTTATTCATTAAAAATCCCCTTTCCACTGTACCTGGGTTTATACCAATGAAGTGACTCTTTGGTGGATCCCTACATAGCCTCAGGATGGGGGCTGGTTGCCAGTGGAATCAACCATGTGATTAGAGGCTTGGAACTCTCAGCCCCATCCCCAGGCCTCCAGGGGTCTGAAGAGCCTCCAAGTTGGTGAACGTATCCTGGTGCTGGGAGCGTGATGCACCCCAACTCCACAGGGACAGAAACTCCTGCACTAGAGATCCTTCTGGTCCTCACCCTATGTACCTTTTCACTTGGCTTTTCATCTGTATTCTTTGTAATGTCCTGTATAGTAGACCAGTCAGCACAGGCAAATCTTTCCCTGAGTTTTGTGAGCCATTCCAGCAAATTACTGAACCCGAGAAGGGGGTTTGTGGGAACTCCTGATGTATATATATATAGCCGGTTGGTCAGAAGTATGGGAGACCTGGACTTGCGATTGGCATCTGAAGTGGGGGCAATATAACCTGTGGGGTCTGGGCTAACTCTGGGGAGTTAGGGTCACAACTGAATTAAATCGTAGGACACCCAGTTGGTGTTCGCAGAGAACTGGAGAATTGGTTGGTGTGGGAAAAACAGCCCCACACGTTTGGTGTCAGAAATGCTATAAGCAGAGAAACAGCTTTCCCTTGGTGTGTAGGATAACTCCAGGGTTAGGGGTTGGCAGCCTGGTCCCTTTGTGGGGGGACCCCTTGTGGCTAGACGGTAATGACGGGGATGTTACTTTGGCATTGCACAAAATCCAGCTCCCCACTTACAATTCACTTCACAGTTTCAACATTAAGGAATGATCCTCGATGGAATCAATAAATTCATTAGGCTTGGAAAATAATGATTTTCCAGATCTGTCAACCCTTTTATGTTTATAAGCTGTCGTTTTTCTGTAAGGCAAAGCTTTCTCTCATCAACTGAAATACAGTTCGTGCTGGAAAAGTAGATTCAGTGTGAATGCCTTTCTTTTACATGACTAATTTTCAGAGTAAGGGGTTGGTTTTATAGTCAACCCAAAGAATAACAAATGAATGTTTTTTTCCTATTGCCTTGGATTTCTCTTCTTTGATTATCATACTGGATTTGTGGATTTTTATTGATTCATGTGTTTCAAGCAACTGTGTTCATAATGTTTTGATGCTCTAGAGCCTTTTTAACAACTATTTTGAGGTATAATTAACTGATGGTAAACTACACGTACATATATACAGTGTACAAGTTGATGAGTTTTTGACATATGGTTACATCAATGAAACCATCACCAAATGAAGATAATGGATGCTTCCATCACCCTCAAAAGTTTTACTCTGCCCTTTGTAATTCATCCCTGCTTCTACCCTTGTCCCCAGGCAACCACTGATACACTGTCTGTTCCTATTTGTTTACATTTCCAAGACTTTTAAATAAATGGAACCACACAGTGCCTTCTAGTTTATGTCTGGTTTCTTTCATTCAACGTAATGGTTCTGACAATCATCCATGCTGTTATGTGTATCATTAGTTTGTTCTTTTTTAAAAATTAAAAAAAATTTAAGCAGCTTTATTTAGGTATAACTGACATATAATCAACTGCACGTATTTAGCATGTACACTTGCGTAAGTTTTGATCCATGCATATACACCAGACAGCATCACTATAATCAAGATAATGAAATCATACATCACTCCCCACAATTTTCTTGTGCCCCTTGGTAATCCCTCCCTTCTGCTTTTCTCTCTGTCTCCATCCCTAAGCAACCACTGATCGTGCTCTCTCTACAGATTTGACTACATTTTCCAGAATGGAATCATATAGTATGTGCTCTTCTTTTTGAGATTCATCAATGTAGGTGTGTGTGTCAATGGTTCCCTTTTTACTGCCGAATAGTACTTCACTGAATAGATAGACCACGGTTTGTTTATCTGTTCACCTGTCAATGAGAGTTTGGGTTGTTTCCATTTCTGGGCTAGTATAAAGAAACCTGCTATGAATTTTTGAGTACAGTCTGTGTGTGAATGTATATTTTCATTTCTTTTGGGTAAATACCTTAAAGTGGAATGGCTAGGTCGTAGGTAGGTGACTTTTTTTTTTTTAAATAGGTCCCGCACCCAGTGTGGAGACCCACACGGGGCCCGAACTCACAACCCTGAGATCAAGACCTGAGCTGAGCTCAACAGTAGGATGCTTAACCGGCCACGCCACCCAGGCGCCCCTGTCGGTGCCTTTTTAAGAGCACTGCCAAAACTGGTTTTTGAAGCGGTCAAACCATGTTTCTTTCCCACCGGCGGTGCTCACACTTGGTGTGCGGAGTCTTAGTGTAATTATTCCAGGGGCTGCGCAGTGGTGTCTCATGGCGGTTTTAATTCGCATTTCCTTGATGACTAATGATGTTGAGCATTTATTCATGTGCCTATTGGCCATTCTTGTATCTTTTCTCATGAAGTGTTGATCCAGGCCTTTGGCCCGTTTTTGGAAACTGGGCTCTTCATCTTCTGAGTGTATAAAACACCAAGTGTATAGAGTTATTAACATGAAAACTATTTGCACGGAGACAGCGGATTCTGCCTGTAGCTCGCTGCTCCTGGCATGACCAGAAAGCTGCTGGCGGTGGTGGAAGGGGACTGTAACTTCATGGGCAAATGCAGCAAAGAGGGTCACATAGCGGGGGGGGAGGGCAGGTGGACGAGAGGGAAGGGTGAGGTTGGCAGGCATTTTATGGCTCTAGAAGCTCTAAAATGGGGCCCATGTAACTGCGAGGATCATTCCTTCTGCACACCTCTTTCCACTTTTTGGTCCTAGTGCATGGCTCCCAGGCAAAAATCCTTCAGACTACAGACATAAATGACCAGGAAATTTGGCCATAAAGCATAAACACGATAAATTAATCCCATCACCAAACTGATATTTGTGTGAAGTAAAAACGGCCAGGAGTATGGGTTTGGTGATCTTTACTCTGCTGCCTCAAAGAGGTTTTGTAAATCACGGGCAGTGACTTTGCCAACAGTGATGATTAGGATTGGGAGAATCTATGCTTTTTGTGCATGTAACAATTTTGAGAGCGAGTCCTGGCCTAGTATACTTCTTCCCTTTGTGAAGGGCAGGGCCCTGGTCAGTGTGTCCACTTTACAGTGAAACAAACTGAGGTTCTGTCAGGTTGGGAGTAGTGGGGTGGAGTCGTTCCCAGGGTGATGATGCCTAGCATCACCTCGTCGCGATCTCCCCTATGTTTACCAGCTCTAAAATCATCGATCTGGCCTGTTAATACCAAAAAGTCACCTGAATACATTTTAAAGATGTAATTGGTTTTGTGAAACAATTCACGAATCAGGCAGCATCCCATCTAGCAAGTAGAAGGGCTCCAAGGAGGTGTACCAAATGGAAGGTTTCTGTAGAAGGAGGGCAGGGCAAGAAAGTTATCCACAAAAGAAAAGGGTCATTCCAGGCAAGGCTACATTCCCAGAGAGGGAAAGGCAAAGGGGTCTCATCGTGCAGATTACCTCATCTTTCTTTAGGGGTCAGAGAGGGCCCATGTGTGGCACACTCATTGGCACTGATGGAAAAATTCCTAACTGGCTGGTTAAGACCACATTTCCGGGGTAGGTTGATGCTGCAATTAGATTAGGTATCAAGTCCCGGTTTTGGGAACTTGGTTTAAGTGATACCATTTGGAGCCTGTGGTTTTGTTTTTAATAGACCTATCTTCTCTTCTCTCTTTTTCCTGTTGATTTATTGCACAATCAAGCACTGTTCACAAAACAAACAAAAAGAGAAACAACTGTGCCTACTAGACTTCGGAAGCAAAGAAACTTGAGTTAAGTCTTGTTAACCTCCGGGGACCAGCCTCCACCACTATAAAATGGACAGCCACCACTCCTGCCCTGTCATCTTAGGAGATTCCACCCACCCTCTCCTGGAGCCCCACTCCGAAACCAGCCAACACCTGGCGGTCCGGGCTTGTATTTGTTTCTAACTCAGGCCCGCAGGTGGCCTCTTGAAGCCACGGAGCCTCGGTCTTCCCCGACCCGGGCGGGGCCGAGCTGGGCGGGGGATGGGGGCGTGGTGGGGGTGAGGGGTACAAGTCACAGGTCAGGTGTGCTGCCAGCGGCCGCGGAGCCCAGCGGCGCCCTCCGTTCTTGCCGACAGCGCCACCCAGCGGCCAGCCTGGCGAACAAGTAGCCATCGCCCGGAGTCGGTGACGCGGGCTCGGGTGCCGAGCGGGTGGAACAGCCCAACGTCGGTCCGGATCCGGATCCGATCCTGCCCAAACCATCCCCGGCAGGGCGGGGCCTTCTCCCCACGGAGGCTGGATGGCGACACACAGGCTAGCCGGAGCCACCGCCGTGGCTTCTGCTGTTGTGACCGAAGCTTTCCCCCCTTCCCTGTGCCCCCATGCACCGGGCTGTGCAGGGGAGAAGCCCCCCGCGTGGGCCCGCAGCACGTTCACAGACTGCGTGGTGCCTGCAGGTTGCCATCTCCTCCTTCCCCTCAGGTCTCCCTGGGAATGCCTCCGTCCTCCGTCCTCCGTCCTCCGTCTTCCGTCTTCCCTCCTTCCTCCCCTCTCCGCGACTTTGTCTTTCCCTTTTTTCTTTAAACTCCGTAGTGATTTGGACACCCAGGTGTCTGGAGGTTGAATGGCCCAAGAGTGCGGTCGAGAGACTTGGGATTCAGATGCAGCTGTGCCGCGAATTCTCGCCATTAAAAACAGAGCCTCCTTGATTGGCTTGCGCCCTCCGGGCTCTGCCCTGGAGCCCCGTGAGCCAGGAGGTTAGAGGACAAAAGACTCTGCCTGCAATTCCAGACCCCGGCCTATTCTTCCAGCCTAACTCTGCCCCAGCAGATGGGCTCGCCGTGGCCACACACCATCCCCATGATTTCCCATCTCCACACCATTGGTGGTTGCACTTCCTTGGAAGGCATCGACCCTGAAACCCTGAAACACATTCTTACAAGCTCTGCCTGCTTCCCTCAGCCTCCCAGGACATCCAGAGACAGTCAGCGGACAGAGCTCCTAGACCAAAAGCTCAGATTGGGTTATGGATGCCGACTGTTAATTGTCTTAATGGCTTCTAACCAGAAGGGCAATATAGTTGCTGTTTTACACACAAAAAAAGTTTAAAGAAAAGGAATCATCCATTATCCTGCATAATTACTATTCATTTAACTTATTTTAATTAATATATATTACCCTCTAAACTTATAAATTTTTTCTCTGCACACACGTGCATTTTACAGATATAAGATCATATATATTAAACATCTTTTAATGTGCAAAAGCGATGCTTCTGCGGCTCGTTTACTGAGTTTTGAGAAAACAGGAACTCCTACTGACCCTTCAAAGCCCAGCCCATGTCACTCTTCCTTACAGGACTCTGATTGGCACAGGCAATAGACCTGCTCTCTTATCTGGGCGTTGATGACCCATTGGCCATACTTTTATATCAGTCCTTACTACTTTGTATTTGGTTTATGCATCTGACTTCTCCACAAGACTGGAAAACTTTGAGACTGGGGACCCTTCTTCTTCTTTTCTTCTTCTTCCTTTTTTTTTATTAAATAATTTTTTATTGTTATGTTAATCACCATACATTACATCATTAGTGTTTGATGTAGTGTTCCATGATTCATTGTTTGTGCATAACACCCAGTGCTCCATGCAGAATGTGCCCTCTTTAATACCCATCACCAGGCTAACCCATCCCCCCACCCCCCTCCCCTCTAGAACCCTCAGTTTGTTTTTCAGAGTCCATTGTCTCTCATGGTTCGTCTCCCCCTCCGACTTACTCCCCTTCATTCTTCCCCTTCTGCTATCTTCTTCTTTTTTAAGATTTTATTTATTTATTTGACAGAGAGATAGAGCCAGAGAGCACAAGTGGAGGGAATTGCAGAGGGAAAGGGAGAAGCAGGCTCCCCACTGAGCAGGGAGCCCGATGCGGGGCTCCATCCCAGGACCCTGGGATCGTGACCTAAGCTGAAGGCAGACGCTTAACCATCTGAGCCACCCACGTGCCCCAGAGACTGGGGACCCTTCTGATAGATTTTTGTATTCCTAACTGTTAAGGGGAAATTATTCTGACACCTGTGAAAATGGCAAGGAAGATTTGGTTCAAGTGTATTGCAGTAGGGGTCAGGACTTTGGCAGGAGGGGAGAGAGATGGGGTTACACTCTGAATACAACCAGGACAAATGGGGATTCACAGCCAAGGAGTGGGGTGGGGTCAGTAGATGGGAACATTACTAAGAAGAAACATCAGATGGGGGATTCTTGCTGAAACGATGTAACGGGATTCTTACTGAAGGCTCAGACATCAGGGGTGCTGTGTGAGGCACTTGATCAGGTATTCAGGGTGATCAGATATCAAGGGTGGGGGACTCTTGATAAACTGACTTAGCAGGATTCTTGCTAAAACTGAGCTAGGCAGTCTGAAGACAGGATGGGGGGCAAGGTGAAGGCCTTGCTGAGAGGGGGCACTCAGAGGATCCTGACTAAAATCAGTCAGAGAGAGTTTTTGTCACACTACATATTCACTGAGTGTTTATATATTGAAGTAAGTATCAAGCATATAATTAAAACACACCACTGTATTTTTTTTACTATCTATGAAAAAAATGAAATTCATAGGTTCCTCTCCAGGGTTTATTGGTTTGAAAAGGAGTTTGGCACCATGTACCATATCACCCTTGGTGCCCCAAACCCTCTGGAGAGCAAAGAAGCTTTATGAAGACAAGGGATCCCCCAGCCTGCCTTCTATTCTGGCATCTTGAGCCCCTCAAATCCATTATTTATTCAACAGATATTTATTGAGCACCAACTATGTGACAGATAATGCACAGAGAATATAGTAATAATCAAAACAGATCCTGACCTTTTCTGGGGCCTGCAGTTTCCTGAAGGGAATGAGACAAGTTAAGTAAGTAAAATAGATAGTCTATCAGAAGGAGGAAAATGAAGTAGGAAAGGGACAGTCCCATCCTTAGACCTGGGCAAGCGGGACCCCTACCTTAGAGGCCTGCCCTGGCCCTTTTTAAGGGTGATGAGTTTGCCAGGCCAAGGGGATCTGCCCCTGGGAGCCTGAACCCCCTTTCTAGATCACACTCTGGTTACTTAGGACCTCAAAAGTTCCTGCTCAAAGACACGGAGTCCACATCCCGGACTTGCATGGATTTGCCCTGGGTTTGACCTTGAAGAGTGGAATGGAACACAGGTGCATGTCCCTCCATGCCTGAGTATGTGTGAAGCTCCTTGAGGTATTGGGTCAAAAATGGGGGGTGGGAAGAGAACGGGGACAGGTCATATTTTGGGGCCCATCACTTTTGCTCTTGCTTCAGGCTCTACAAATATTCAGGGCATGCCTGGGAGAATAACGATAGAGACTTTTTCTGGGGGTGGGGGGTGGGGGGTTTCCCTGCAACTTTAAACAGTATCATCAAGGAAGGCATCATGGAGAAAGTGACATTTTACTAAAGACCAGAGAAAGATGGGGGAAGGAGTGATGTGAATCTCTGTGGAGGAGTATTCCAGGCAGAGGAAAAGGTAAGTGCAAAGGCCCTGTGGCAGGAATGTGCCTGGCATGTTCAGGAAAAGTAAACGTGGCTGTTCCCCAGGCACCTCAGCCCATGGGGACCTGCCAGATTTGTGTTTGTGCAAGACAGAACAGAAATAGGTCTTCCATAAATGTCATATTGAATGAATGAATGAATGGGTCAGTCTCCTTGAGGAGCCACTTCCAACAGCACGCAGATGCATCTTCCTTTCCTGCTCTGTGCCAAAGGGTATTTCTTGGCCAGCTCTGATATCCTGATGACCAGGGACCACTACTCTTGAGGCCAGGATTTTCCCAAACCTGCTGTTCTTAAAAGTTTTTCCCAGTTCCTTCGAGACGCTCTGCTTATCACCTCCACCTTCCTGTTTTCCTCTCCCGGTCGGCACCCTGGATCTCCCCATGGTGTCCCCATATGTCTGCTTGTCCTCAGGGACACTAGTGTCTCGGATGTGGCTGCAGACACAGAGCTGACAGGGGCCAGTGGTGGTGGTGGTGTGGAGCCATGGCCCCCCGGGACTGAGTGGAAAGGGTTAGGGCCCGAGGAAGGAAAGACTCAGAAGTTGGAGACTTGACCTGGTCTCAGCCTAGGGGAACACGTGCGGGTATTTACATGGTAAGAGGAAAAGAAAAAAAGAACCTTAATTTTGGAGATAGGTCCTGATGTTTTGGCCTAATACGGAGTCTGCGTTTCCAATTTTGATTTTTAGCTGGTGGCTTCCGAGCTTTGCCACTACTGCTCTGAGCCTTTATCCTCAGTCCCTGGAGGTGGACGTGCTCCTTGTTGGGGGAGGAGTTGTGCCCCCCCCTTCAAGGACATGTAGACGCCACCCCCACCCCAGGTCTGCCTCTTCCCCACCTCCTTTTGCACAGGCTCTTCCTCTGGGCAAGCCCTCCCCCACTCCTCGGTCCAGGCGCCACCTACTCATGGAAGACTCTGCTCAAGCCTTCCTCCTCCGGGCAGCCTGTCCTGGCCAGTGAGGCTGTGTGGGTATGTCCCCCCCCCACACTAGAGACCCCAAGCTTTTTTGTTTTGTTTCCTTGATCAGTCCCGGCCTCAACAAGCTCATTTGCTTCCCTTGGTGGCAGAGGCCATTCTTACTCTATGTCCCCAGAGCCAGCATGGGCTGGACACGTGTAGTAGCTGTTCAGACTGTTAGTTTAGTGAACAAATGGGTAGAAAGCGAACCCCGGAACATGCTCACTGGAAATTTAGCATGTCCGGGGAGACATCTAATGGTGAAGGAGGGTGCCATGAGGAGGGGCACTTGTTGGGGTGAAAATGGGGGCAGGATTGGGATTTGGCTAGGAGTTTTCATGCAGTCTCTGGAGGCCAAGGAGGGTGGTGCCTGCTGCCAGTGTCGGCAGGGAGGAGTCGGGGAGCCGGGGGGGGGGTGCCTGACCCATGTCTGTAAAATGCTTTAGATACAAAGAGTTCAAAGTTACCATCTAGTACAAGGTCCAGTCCATTTGGGAGGTAGGCGGGGCTAGGACGGTATGCTCATTACAAAACGGAGAAACTGAGGCTCAGAGAAGTGACTCGACTTGCTCTGAAGGCAGGGTCAGGGCCGAGCCCAGTCTTGGGTTTTCCTGGATTCTGTCTGTGCCTTCTCACCAGCATCTTGTCCCTCTGGACAGCCTTCTCCCGGGGACAAATATTGACACAGCTGGTGCAGAGAGGACGCAGGGTGTGCGTCAGCTGGTTCCTTCTATGGGACTGCTGGCCTCGTGCAGCTCTGGGGTCAAAGCTTCTGGTCTCTTCAGGGGACTTGTAAAAAGCACTCTTTCCACATCTGCTCTCGAAAGGTCCCCGTTGAAGGGGTCTGTGTGACAGAGCTGGTGGGTGGCTGCCAGGAGGCGGTGTTGGAAAGCAGTGGACTTAGCTCCTGTCCCCCATTCTTCCTCCAGCTCCTGGGCCCCATTTGTGACAGGTTCTCTGGTTTTATAGCTGCCCTCATCTTTCCAGTCTCACCAGCACTTGGTGGAGGGATAAAAGATGTTTGTAAAATGGGCATTTAAATGAAGTTGACTAACTTGCATGTAGCATTTCATTCAGCATTTTCTCATACATTTTGAGGTAGATATTGTTATTCCCACTTTGCAGGTGAGTCAACTGAGGCATGATTAGTAATTATAATTGGACACTTATGAAGTACCCAGTACTTTATTTGAATTCTTTATTTAATGATAGTGGCTTCTATTTATTGAATACTTATGTACAGATACTGTTCTAAGCTCTGTACATACATGAACTCATCTGATCTCCGTGAACACCCTGCCAGGTAGCCCGGATGAGGAAATGGGGGCCAAGAGAAGGTCAACAAACTACCTAAGGCCAGAGCAGTGAAGTAGCAGATTTGGGATTCCAGCCAGGTAGTCTGACTCATATGGTAAAACCTGACCCAAGCCACATGGTTAGTCACTGGTGGGGCTGGGATTTGAACCTAGACAGTCAGGCTCTAGTGACATTGGCAGAGTCAGAGGTGGGGTAGACTCTCTCCTCCAAGTGCAGATGGGAAACTTCTTTCTCAACATCATGCTCTAAGCTGTGTCTAGCAGTTTACCTGCGTGGTCTTGGGAAGCAAGAACGCTGTTTTTCCACACCCGGTTTTACAAGGAGAGGTTTTCCCTCAGTGCCCTCTGGGCGAGCTCTGACCCACTGCTGGCTGGCATGGGACAGACAAGACCATCTCATTTGGAGTTCCATTAACAGACCAACTTGGTGAGTATATTCAGAGCACCATCTCCCTTTTTACTTGTTTATTTCATTTCTCAAAAATGGTCATAATACAAGCAGGAAAGTGGGGTTCTGTTTATTGAGTATGCTCTTGGAGACCTCAGCATTTACACAGTACCTACAACCAAGGGTGATATTAAAAACATTTTACATTCAGGACTGGACAGAATAGAAAATGGCCTACATGATACTGGACCTTAGTCCTAGAGGCCCGCTGTTATGCTGGATGTTTTTCCTGTAATTGCTGAATTGTGCAGGGTTCCAGAAGTTCCTGAAGAAAATGTCAGGAGTACTGGGGTGGCCACAGGACCTCCAAGAGGCTCAGGAAAACAAGTATTTTACCACATGTGTTGGAAGTACTTTAGTGTTTCAAGAACTGGTTGGCATGCTGGCTAAATATTCAATGGCATAGACTCCTTGAGGATATCTATTACCCTAGTACAGATTAGGAAGCTAAGGTGCAGGGAAGTTAAGTAATTTGTTCAAGATCATTCCACTACTATGAGATATAGCCGGGATTCTCATCTGTCTGGCTGACTCCCAAGCATGGGCTTTGGAGCAAAACGATTTCTAGATGGAGAGGAGAGCTGTCACACTAGCACTTCCTGGGGCCATGCCTGTGTCCACACATGAAAGCCTACTGAAAGAATGTTTGCAGTAGACAGCCTCTGAAAAGGTCCCCATTAATCCCTGCTTCCTGGTATTCACACCTTTGTAATCCCCTCTCTTTGAGTAACTTGCTTCTCACTAATTGAATACCTCAACAAGGGGAGATGTCACTTCCATGACTCCATTACAAAGATTTTGACTGCTGTCCTGCTAGCTGACTTGCCCTTGCTGGCTTTGACGGAACAAGTTTGGAAGGCCCACATGGCAAGGAAATGAGGGCAGTCTTTAGCCAACAGCCAGTTGGGAACTGAGGCCTTTAGTCCATCATTCCAAAAGGAATTGAATTCTGCTAAAAACCACATAAGTGTGCTTCTCCAGTTGAGCCTTCAGATGAGTCCCCAGCCCTGACTGATATCTTGATTGCAGCATTCTAAGAGAACTTGAAGCAGAGGACTCAGATAAGCTACTCCTGGATTCCAAACAACAGAAACTGTGAGATAATAAATATATGTTATTTTAAGCCCCTAAATTTATTATGCGGAAATAGGTAACCAGTATAGATGTACATTCAATAACATAAAAAAATCCTATGGGAATTATATTATTCAGATGAGTTAAAGACTTTTAGTTTTAAATATCTTGATAGAAGTCACAAAACCTGTCCTTTCAAAGCTGCAAGCAGTTATCTTTCTTTATTCCTCTGAGATGGAATGTTATTTGGCTGAGGGAAACCACTAAACCATTAGTTAAATAAATGTTAAATAAGCTCAAGAGATCAGGCCCTGGTAGATTAGGTTATCTGACCAAATAGCCCACTGAAAACAAGAAATTATGGAATTAAAAAAAAAATCTTAAAAGCATTAAATATGGACGTAACAGTACCAAATTATCTGGTCAAAATTGGAGTGTAAACAAGTACCTAGAGATGTAAGCAGATCTAGAAACCACTTTTGCTTTGAGAGAATTTACTGATGTTGGCAAATTTGGATTTTCCTTTGACAGCCTCATGGATTGGATGATGGAGACAGAAATAAAAGTCCAAGCCCATGTAAAATGGGAAGTCTAACAAAAAATTTCTCCCACAATATGCTGGCATCACAAAGGGCTATATCCCTAGAGTAAGGGTGAACCAGATATACACCTTTCCTACTTAGGGTTAGCAATTGCAGTTCTCATTGCCTGGGTGGACCAAGGATCCTTAAGCTTTGAATTTGGTTTAAGGCAGCTCTGGAGGTGCATAGCCCCTAGGCATCTCATAGAAACAAGCGAAATCCCCTTTGGAGAAAGGTATCTTTATACTGGATCTGATATTATTACTCTAAATATTTTTTCAAGTATGATGAGTAGCTCACAATAAAAGATAACCTGGCACCAAAAGAAAACAAGGTACCATGAGAAGAACAAGCAGAACGAACAGACAATAGAAGTAGATCTACAAATACTTTGATTACTAGAATAATCAGAAAGAGATCCCCTCTCTGATTATTTCAAACATATCCCCATGAAAAAATGTACTTAATATGCTTAAAGAAATAAAAGAGAAGCTTGAAAATATCTGCAGGAAAGTTTCTAAACTGTCATAAGAGGCCTTAAAAGACACCAAATAGATATTTTAGAAATAAAATGTACACTAACCAAAACTTAAGAAGTTCAATAGCTGGCTGGCTTTAATAGCAGATGAGACACAGCTAAAGAGAGAATTAGTGAGTAGGAAATTAGCCAGAAAAAGATCTCTTGGACTGCAACACAGAGAGACAAAAACAACAGAAAATGGAGAAGAAAGGAGAATCTCTTCTCCTTTCTATAAAAGATAGAATAAGAGAGTCTAACATGTTTAATTAGAATCCTGGAGGAGATGAGAGAATAGAGACTATATTTGAGGAATAACAGCTACAGATTTTCCAGAGTTGATAAAAGACCTCAATCCACACGTTCAAGTGTAATAGCATAAATCCTTAGGGGAATAAAGATACACTAGCCAAATCTTAGGAAAACTGCAGAAAACTAAAGACAAAGAAAATAATTTTAAAAGTAGCTGGAGTGTGGTGGTGGTGGGGATGGCCACACCAATAATAGTGGAATCTAGAAGGTAATCAAATATTTTCAATATGCTGAAAGAAAATAACTGTTAATCTAGAATTCTATACAGTGAATTTTTTTTAAGGAATAAGAGCAAAATAAACAGATGTCTTTATTTTCAGATAAAACCAGAAGACTTTTCCAATATTTGTAGCCATGTAAAGGAATTATATAGGATGTCTTCAGGCAGACAATCCCAGATGGCATGACTGAGATACAGGAATAGAGGTCAAAGGAAATGAGTAAATGTATGGGTAAATTTAAATTTTGTACCATACATGGTATGAAACAGTAATAATAATAATTTGTGGGATTTAAAAAATAAGTGGAAAAATTGAAATATATAGCAATAGCATATAAGCAATAGCATATATAGCAATAGCATTTCAAGCTCTATTCTCTTATCTCCTCCAGGATTTTAATTAAACATATGTTAATTCCCAGGGTAAGTGGAATTAAAGTGTTATAGGTTTATAGATATATGTTTATATATATAGATATATGTTTATAGATAAATTTTTATAGATAAACATTTATTCAACCATAGACTTTGATAAGACGTTAACTTTACATGTTATAGTTTCTGGGATTATTATGATAAAAATAGGACTTATGACTTCCAAGGTAGTAGAAGGGGAAAAAAGCATATAATTAATCAAGTTAAGTGATGGCAAGAAGAGGGAGGAAAAGCCGACGTAGGGAAGCCAGGACAAAAGAAAGTCACAAAAGTGATAGACTTAAACTCAAATATGTCAACAATTACATTAAATATAAATGCACTAAATGCTCCTGTTAACAGGCAAAGATTTTCAGACTGTATAAAGTAACTCTGTGTGGACCAGAGAGGGAGCACTAACCTGCCCAAGGTCCCCTGCGGAGTGGAGTCAGGGCCAGCAACTGGGTGACCTGCTTCCTAGTCCTGTGTTCTGTCAAGCCTACCTGATCCAATTCAACTGAGCCCATTTATATTGAGCAGCCAACTGTTTGTCAAATGGTATCAGATGTTGCAACACACAGATGAGTGGAACAAGGTTGTTGTCTTCACAGCATTTTCCCAAAATGAAGAGAATGTATGTCTTGGCATGAATTCTAGGATGCAGACTTCTCTAGGAATTCATGGTGACACCCTATCTACATGGTGGGGGTGGTGGTGGGGTAGTGACAGTTTTGAGGCTGTGTCCGAGACAGGCCCTGCCTGTGTGCCTGAGTGTCCATTCTAGCAGCAGTGCATGAAGGCAGAGGGGAGGGAGGGAGAGAGGGAGGAGGTGCTTTTCTGAATGGGAATTCATCAATGTATTTCTGTCTACAAGAGTTATCAGTGTTGCTATTTCAGTGAGTAATGGTGGAGCCTTCACCGGGCTCATGCCAGACGCTGGGGGTGGGGGCACAGGGCAGCGATATGGCAGGGGTCCTCTCTTTCGTCAGAAAACATGAGCTCATGCCAAGGTTTCCACAGGTCACTGAGATAGCACTGGCTCTCTGGAGACAGGCGTGACCCTCAGGTCGGCTCCTAGTCATTGAACTAAGTGGGCTCAGATAAGGGCCGGATAATGGTAGCCAAACTCCCACGGCCTCTTCGGGCCTCCCCCAGGGCCCTGAGGCCAGAGAGAGGGCAGGTCAGGGAGGGGCCAGCAGGAGGAACGTGGACTGGGAGTCTCCTCTGAGCCCCGTGGAGCCTGTCAGAGGGAAACCCAGACCTCCTGGGGCTCATGGCCCACTGTTGGTCTATGGCCCAGTCTTCAGAACTGAGTTGTTAGGACAAACAAATGTCTAATCAGCGGGACACTGGCCACCCTTAACTCCTGGAAAAATATCAAACTGGTAGCACTTCTTTCCCTGGACTCTCTGATTTCATCAGATTTGTAGTATCTGTTGGCAAATTTTAGTGAGTGGGGAAGTGGAGATGTTTGCATTCAGGGCCCTGCTGTGGATCTGGCGTGGTCAGGGTTAATCTGCCTGGTCTTCTCAGGAAAAGCTAAGGCCTGATCACAGTCCAGTTTCTCAACTTCTGTGCTCTTTGACCCTGAATTGGCCACCTATGACTTAGTGACCGGTGGCCCTTAAGACTTCGTGGGACTTAAAACAAGCCATGCCCACTTAAAAAGAAAATAAAGTGAAATCTGTGTGTCACCCAGACAGGATGATGGTGGTGGTCCCAGGCCTGCCAGTCTCTGGGGTCTGCTACACAGCCACGTGGGAAGGGTAGGAGGCAGATTTAGAGCTGGGGGGGCGGGGGACTTCCATCTGGAGATTGTCCTCCAGGGTTGGCAAACGCAGGGCATGGGTGCTGCCAGCTCTCCTCTATCGCTGGTAGATTATGGAATCTTTTTTTTTTTCTGCCCAGAGCAGCCCCCAGGAGCCACTATCAAAAGACCAGAATCTGCGTGTGAGATGCTAGGATTTGCTGTCTCTGAAGGAGTCCAACTCCTGTATTCTACAGAGGGGGGCCCTGAGGCCCAGGAAGTTTGGCACAGCTGCATAGTTGAGGCACTGGGACTAGAATGCAGGTCTCCCCCTCTCTGCTCATGCCTTTGTCCACACTCTGCTTTTATGAGCCTTCCCTCTAAGGAGAGGACTGAAAGCAATCCTCTGAAGTATCACTGCTTTTTACTGGACAGCTTTTAAGTTTTGAAAAACAAAGCTCCAATATCTTGCATGTAGACAAACTGCAAATGCAACAACAACACACCAAACCCCAATCGCCCGTATCCCTCCCTGACTGGAACACTAGCGACATCTACTGGAATGTGCAGATGCTGTGCGTGCCCGGGCTCATCGGTCACCCTTTCATTTCAATACGACTTAATTTATGTAAACGTTTTAAATGTATGCAGTTCTATATGTTGTGAATATACACACATGTGGAAAAAGTATGAAATATGCCTGCAAATGATAAATATAACTTCAAGTTAGTAGTTCCCTCTGGGGAGGGTAGGATGGAGCGCGTGATAAAGGTTTTAGGCTCTGCCTGTAATGATTATTTTTTTCTCTTAAAGAGATCTGAAGCCAATATGACAAAGTATTAACACCTATTAAATCTTGGAGTAGTAATATTGGAGTCTGCATCTATCTCTTTGTTTAAAATAGTTTATAATGATGGTAATAATGATTATATTTATTATGTAATATTCATTATATAGTATATATTTATTATTCTACACATTAGTTATAAGGTATAAGTTATATGTTCATTATATGTTGTTTAATTACATTTATGTAAGGACAATAAGAAATAAGAATGTAAAATTTGGGGTTCAGATCTTGTCTCTGATATCAGGTAGCAGCAATTTATAGCATAAGTTATTTATACTTGTACCATAATCATCATTAGTAGGTTTACTGGAGTTGATGCAAGTAACTGAATAGCATCCAAAGACTCACATATGGGCTAAAGAGGAAGGGTGCTCTTTGACAGCGGTGGCAAGATGAAGATGACACATGCATTTGCCGGCGTGATACCGGACAGACTCACTTCTTCGCTAGTGTTGAAAAATGGTCTATTCCCCATAAGATGTGTCCTGGAACATCAGAATGTCAATGGCGCTGAATTTAGGCTTTGCAAGGAAGATCCCAGGTAGGAGGCTGATAGTTAAAATTGACAATCGATATTATTTCCAGATTAAGTTTGCAGCCTTGGAATGATCACAGAAAACAACTTCCTGTTAGGAAATTAACCTAATTAGGAGCATAACCTGGAATCTGCCTAACAAAGCAGCAAGGCTAAAGCAGGGCTCACCCTATTTTGACAGTTCGGGTTTACCTTCGTAATTCTTTACATATCCAGGTACCTTGTATACAGTTATTTACATAATATATTCTTATTTAAATAAACTTGCTTTTGGTTACCAGAGATTTGAATGTGATTGATCTGGGTTGTATCCTGGGATTTTTAAAAAATGTCTTCACTTGATTCTGAGATGAGCCAAGGTGGAAAACCACTTCTTCAGAGCAAGAAAGGGGCAATCCTGGGGTTCTGGGGATGAAAAGGGATTTGAAAACAAGGGTGGTTAGTGTGAGAGCTGATACTGTGGGCTCTGGAGTCTGGATGGGGTGGATTCTCAGCAGGAAATGGGTCCTTTTGGCTAGAGGCTTGGTTTTGTACTCTCATAGGGACAAATGATGAGGCTCAGTGCAAAGGGGCTAGATACCCGCTTCCCACCGGTGAGGGAGACTTTGTTTGCCTGGGGCTCTAGGTGGGAAAAACATCTCCCAGGATAACCCAAAACTCCAGCTGAGAAATTCACTTTAAAATTGGTCCCAAACAACCCAAATGTCCATCCATGTATGAACAGATGCACAAAAATACGGCACATACATGCAATGGAATATTGTTCGGCCTTAAGAAGGAATGCAATTCTTTTTATTTATTTTCAAAATTGAGATATAATTGACATATAACATTGTATTCATTTTAGGTGTACAGGAAAGAAATTCAGGTACATGCTACAACATGGATTAACCTTGAAGATATTATGCAAAGTGAAATAAGCCAGTCACAAAAGGACAGACATTGTATGATTCCACCACTTACACGAGGTACCAAGAATAGTCAAATTCATGAAGACATAGTCGAATTCATAGAATGGTTGTTATCAGGGACTGAGGGAGAGTGGAGAGTTAGTGTTTAACTGAGGGAAGAGAGAGTGGAGAGTTAGTATAGAATTTCCATTTGGGGTGAAGATGTGCTGGAGATGGATGGTGGTGATGGTTGCACAACAATGTTGAATATACTTAATGCCACTGAGCTGTACACTTAAAAGGGGTTAAAAATGGTAAATTTCATGTCATGTATATATTATCACAATAAAAAAAATTGGTCCCAAATTTACGATACTCCTGGAGTGTTTGGAAGAATCCAATACAATACTGCTTGGAGGAGCAATCCTCTTTCCAAAGTGTATGTAGTTCCCACAGTAGAGCATCGAGATGGGGTAGAAGGGGGAGGGTCTATGCTCACTGAAGATAGGTTCATAGTAATAAATCCCCAGACATAGGAAAATAGCCTATCATGAAAAAGAGTCAGCAGACATGATGAGCAGCAGGATTACCACCCGAGAGTTGACAATGAAGCCATCTGAAAGAAAATAAACAGATGTGTTAGAGATGAAGGAACTAGAAACCGTAAGAACATAACACACTGTTGCGCAAAAGAATAGCAGTCTAGATATGGCTAAGGAGAAAATTAGCAAATGAGAATATAGATCTGCAAAAACTGCCACAAGTGGAGCCCAGAACAAAAAAGAGATGGATAACATAAGAATGAGGTAATGAGACTTGCAAGATGGAATGAGAAGTTTCACCATAAATTGGAAGTTGATGTTGGTGGTGCCTTGTGCTAATCCTTTTGACACACCTGACATAGTGTGGTCATGGTGGCTACTCCATGCACAGTGCCAACATCCCTTCATAACCACGTGCGCAGTGTCTCTCTGTTCGGACTCCGGGCTTTTGCCAACGCTGCAAAAGCCAACTCAGCTTACACATCAACACAGTTCGGAAGTTTGAAGGTGTTAAAAACTTCCGGCAGCAACCCTCAACCAACGGAGGATAGAAGTAAGTAAATAAATGTCTCAATTCAATTGTTCTTTGTTGAAACAATCTGAGGCATACACGGTAAAGTTCTCCAAAGAGTTCTCTGCAGGATTGAGAGCCCTAGTTAGTCACGTGGTAATCAGCTCCATTTTGCAAACTGTATTGAATTTCCTATTTCACTTTCCATAACTCGCTACTGCTGGTCACTGGGATCTCGCTTCCTGAATAAACGACTTGCACTTAAGTTCTTTGCTCAAGCTCTGCTGTCAGGGAATTCAAATTAAGACAAAAGGAGGGAATTAAAGGAGGCATCATCTGAAGGGGCAATATTTGAAGGGATAATATCTGAGAATTTTCCGGAATTAATGAAAGACAAGTACTCGTAGACTCAATAAACACAGTCCTAAACAGGATTAAAAACAATCCATTCCAAGACACACTGTAAGCATCAAAGACAAGGAGAGCCATTTCTAAAGAAACCAGAGAGAAAAGATGGATTGATATACCAACGTATGGCAATTAGATGAACAGAATTTTCAACAGCTACAAAAGTCAGAAGACAATGGAATTAGGCGCTGAAGGAAAATGAGCGGTGACCCAGAATTTTGTACCCAGCCGACTATGATTTGAGACAACTGCTTTGGACCTGAGGGGGAGAAGTCAGGATGATTTCTTCTTTACTCGTTTTGCTTCACCTTGGCGCCTCCCTTGCGAGTAGAGGTTCCATCTTGGGCAAAGAGATTTGGGGAGACAGTGGGTAAAGCCTGAGAGCTTTAGTCTTCTCCCTTGGGTCCGGGGCTCCCTGGCTCCCATCTCCCCAAGTTGTGAGAGATTTTGGATTACGTTAGCAGTATCTGTGAGTATGCCTGTTTGCGAGCTTCACCTTCATTTCTCCTTGGGTGGGGGAGCGAACCTCTAAATTACTGCCTACAGATTGAATTTCCCTCATCTCCCCCATTGCCTAAAAGAGGAGGGGAAATAATTATAGCATTGCAGGGATGTGTGCTCTACCTCTCCAGCCTCAGGTTCTGTATTGATAAAATAAAGGGGGACAAAAAAGGATTGGCCCACATTGAACCGTTTTCTGACTCTAACTCTATGGGAAAAACTTTCAGCCACCCTCCCTGGGTTCTCTGCAGTGGTAGCTACTTTCCAGAACAACACAAGTGAAAATAACCAACTCCTCCACTGTGTCCACTCGGTAGGCCAGGGTGTGGTGGTGACTGAGCTGCCTTTCCTCTGGCTTCTTCCTCATGCCCCTGCTCCTTCCCCCATCTCACCAGGAGGATGAGAACCAGGCAGAATCATAGGTTTGCCACAGAAAGCAAGATGTTTATTTTCTTTCCTGTTTTTGTTTAGATCATAGAGTCTATGGTGGGTGGATTCTTGTGTTGCCAATTTCTTTAAAAAAATTAAAAAGTATTTATCATTACACAAATTGTATGGAAACAGCCTTCCATTATAAGAGAATTCAGATAATGGACATAAAGCAGATCATTTCCCCACCTTTAATTCCAGCTGTCTTTAGAAGAACCACTCTGGTCATGTGGGGTGTTCGCCTTCCAGGCCTTTCTCTCTTTCCTTCCATTCTCTCTCTCTAAAATACATGGATGTATATGAGAATATATATCCAATATGATATATACATATATCCATATAATGGATATATATGATAAATACATGTAATGAATATACAAATATATATACAAGGATATAGATAGATATCTATACCTCTCTTTCTAGAAATATATATATTTCTTTTTTTGTTCTTTATATAGTATAATCCATATAAATTCTGCAATTTGTTCTTTTTTAAACTTAACATATTTGGGAGCATCTTTTGGTATGAAGATTGTTCTTGTTCTTTCTGCTACTTAGCATTCCAGAGTGTTGACATACCAACTGTAATATGTTTAACCACGCCCCTGTCAATTGACATTTGGGTTGTTTATAATTTTTGCTACTATAATCATTCAGCAATGAACATTCTGGTACATCTCTTTGTGTACATATGCAAGCATTTCTCTTGGGTAGATACGGAAATCAGACTTACCAGTGATGAGAAGACACACTTAACTTTTCAACATTTTAATATTTGGAGATTGCTCTCCAAAAGGGCTACACCACTGTACAACCTACCTAGTTAGTATGTGAAAATACCTAAATTTTTTTTTCAGTCTTTCATGGAAACAGGTCGTTTTCAATCTCTTCAATGTTTTCCCCTGCTGTCATTTTACTCCTTTAGTATCTCCCACCTCTTGTCTCCCTTTGGGACATCTCCTTCTCCAACATATCAACCACAGACGTGCTTCCCAGACTCCTACTTTGTACTCAAGTCATAAAATTACACAAACATAATCCATATGGTCAGAAGTCATGGAGGGAAAAACACTCAAAAGACATACACGGGAGTTTGCAAAAACACATGTCTTCACATACAAACAGTCTTCTTTCCAGTCAAGATAAGAATATTGGTGGGAAAAGTGCTGCCGGACTATCTCACTTCCCTGTGTGGGTGTCCCAGATAAGTGGCCTCCCAGATCTGGACAATAAAACCCAGCTTGACAGCTTCTCCACAGCCCTCCCCCGCCCCTCCTGAGAAGCCTCAGCCTCCATGGGCCGTGCCTGCAGCCGAGCTCAGGACAGGGGAAGGGGTGAAGAGCTCTGGGCCGATCATTTGGAGGGGTAGATGTGACAGTGACCTAGGAAGTGGGGTCAAGCCCACGCCGCGGAGTTGCTGGGGATACGCTGGTGACCAGAATCACGGGGGATGGAGGCAGCAAATCCGGGTAATCAGAGTAACCACGGGGGCCCTTGTGATCACTGTGGCCTGGAAGGGAGGTCAGCAATATGGCTCAGCTTGAGGTGGACGTACACCAAGTTTGTAAGCCTCCTTCCTCCTTTTTTACCCAAGGTGCTCTGGGTGGGATGCCCCAATAACAAGGCTTCTCTGTCCTGCCAGCGTCCCCTCCTATCCCACACCTCTCAGGTTTACCCTGTGACATCCTTCTGCCATAGTTTGGTAAGTGCCGGGTACTCTGCTAGTCCTAAAAAATACAAAAAACAGTAAGTTCCCATTTCTGCCCTGGAGGAAGGCCCTCACGGTCTGGTGGGGTGTCCTGGATCCCTCTGGCGTTGTAATTATAATTCTACACCATGTCTCCCCACTGGGAGTCCTAAAATTAGTATAGTGTGTTCCTTGTGTTCCTCTCTGGTGTATCTGACATTTATGGTCCTGTTGGTCTAGGGTGCTCTTGGGATCCATTTGGAGTCCCTTCTATATGTCATGTAAAGGCATGAAGAAGGGCACACTCCCCACTGGGAGTCCTAAAATTAGTATAGTGTGTTCCTTGTGTTCCTCTCTGGTGTATCTGACATTTATTGGTCCTGTTGGTCTAGGGTGCTCTTGGGATCCATTTGGAGTCCCTTCTATATGTCATGTAAAGGCATGAAGAAGGGCACATAAAAGACAAGCAGTGATGGCGGGGAGGGAGGTGGGCTCCTCCTTCAAGATGGTGGCAGCTCCATACTGGCCTGAGGCCAGAGGAATAGACTGTTTTATGGCCCCATATTCAGGGCTGAGGCGGAGAGGCCTGACAGATCCTCTGAGACTCTGTTTGGGTAGCTGGAGACCTTGTCAGTCTCCTTTACACTTATACCAATGAGGTGCCTCATACCAATGACCTCTGTTTGGCCTCATGACTTGGGAGGGAAGTGGAGCAGGGCTTCTCATATTCCTTTCAAGGGAGGAAACGGAGCTTACAAAGGTTCAATGATTCACCCCAGGTTGCACAGCGAGAAAGTGAAGAATCCAGGTCTCTGGACTTGAGAACTCTGAGCCCAGGCACGGACAGGGTCGATGGGAGCTTGGCAAGCTGGTGCCACATGAGAGCACCCCTTGGGTAGAGGAGGCCAGATGCTCTCCAGGTCATTCTCATGAGGCTCAGGCCCTGTGTGCATCTTCAGGGAGGGGGAGGCAGAGCAAGTCACATTTATGCCCTACTCAGCCCCCAACGTGAGCATCTGGGGGCCATGTGGTTAAAAAGAGGAAAAGAAACATTGAGGGTAGACTTGAGGGCTAACTTGTTTGGAAGGCGAGTTTAGGGTTTGGTTGTATGTATATAGGCCTATTAGTTCCAGCACTGGCTGATGAAGCTACTAGAATTTTCCACTGGAACAGTTTGAGTCTTTTGCTCTCCAGTCATGTCGAGACCCCAAACCCTCAGACTTTTTTCTTTTCTTACTGAACATCGATATCCTAACTACAGTCACAACCCCATATAATTGAGGCCTTGTGCTCCGATGTGAGGAGCCGTAACTTGGGAGTGTTCCACAAGAGCCTGTCCAGACTGGGGAGAATCAGAGAGGTGAATCCAAGGCAGAATTCCGTAAAAAAAAAAATTGAGGGTTAAATATCAAACGCTGGGAAAACCAAATGCAAACAATGGGGCCAAAAGCAGGAGTGGAGCCTAAGTGCAGAGCCAAGGATTTGGAGTTGGATCAAGAAGAGGTTTGGGCTAGATGTGAGGTCTGGAATGAGAGGCAAGGGTCAAGGAGAATAGCTGGAATATTTTGGGGTCCTGGTTTTAAAGCGTTTTGAGCCTTGGAGTCCAAAGGTCCTGTAAAATATAGTTTTGGTTTTCATGGCTCCTAGCAAAGTGACACTTCCTGTTGACCAGCACTCTCGATGATACTCATTATTATAATTAAAAAATGCTATGTCCCTGAAGAACTGTGGTCCTGGAGGGTCTTACTCTCTGTGGGGGGGCGGAGGGGATTGAGTTTTAGTGCCTGGGTGTTCCCAGTGCTCACACAGTGCCCAGCACGTGGCAGACCCCTGGTAGGATTAGCAGGAGGCTCTGCATGGTTATCACCCCAACAGGTGGGCTCTCAGGCCTCTGGAGCCCAGCCCCATGGGCCTCTGACCCTCTGTCCCTAAAGGAAGGATCAAGCCTCCTCTCTTAGAGCAGCCAGATGGACACAGGGCCTGCTCTCCAGAACCAGAACCAGAAGGTCCAGATGGAGCTGTTATGGGGGAGATAAGGTCTGTTAAAGTCACGAAATGGAAAGATGAAAGCCTCATAAAAATGCAGGAAGCTATTAGAACTATTTAGGGGAGGGTAAGAATGTGAAATCTGGGATGGGAATACTGTCCTGGACCCTTTCTGCCCCCTGCCCACCTGCCCCACTGCCAGCCTCTAGGAGATGACTCTTGGCCAAGAAGGGACATGCAGGGGCTGCACAAAGGTTTGAGAGAGTAAACTGGCCTGGTGCTTCCAGAAAGGCACAGGAAGTGAGCGGAAAGCAAGAGAGAGGGCCTGGGGGACAGCTTTTAGCTGGGAGCTGCTAGGGCGGCACATTCCCCACCTATTGGCACCCTCCCTCCTGGGTGGGGAAGAGGCACGAAGCAATTGTCCCCTGACATTTGACAGACGTCTGCCTGACAAAGCCACTTCTCCATCTGGCAATTTCTGAAATCAGGAGGTGGTTGAGATGCCAGAAATCAGTGTGTCCTGGCCTGGAAGGAGAGGATGGAGTCCAGGGGAGCAGGAGGCCCACGTTGCTTTTGTGATCCAGCAAGAGGGAGCCCAGGGGCTCCTTGGGGGCACCATCGAGTCCCCATTTGTGTACTGAAAAGACGGCATGGGCTGTAGGGGGCTGAAGGAGGAAGGCAGAAGCTGACCACCATATGAGACCACTGATACCAGACAGACTCTAGTACTAACCTGCCCCCCACATTTATCCTTTACTATACACCAAGCATAAAGTACTAATTTATTAACCTATTTGATCGTTACAACAGTGGTCTGGGAGAGTAGCAATTATATCCGCATTTTACAGATGAGGCAGCTGTGGTCAGAGAGCAAATTTACTTTGCTTCAGGTCATGTGGCTGTGGGAAGCCAGTAGCCCAGCTCCCAAGCTGGTCCTCTGTGGGCGACAACATGAGGTTCACCCTTGCAGGGGAAGGAAAAAGCATCTATGAAGCCAGGGACCAGACTGGACAGTGAGTGATACCACCAGCGCAGTGACATGATCAGGCAGGACACAGCCTTTTCCCTGCGGCCAGACGGGTCTCCCCCCGAGCTCCCCGCGGGTGTCTCCAGAGGCTCACACAACCCTGGGGCAGGAAAGTACACACTGACACTGGACAGTGACTGGGACTTGTAATGCTCAAGCTGCGTTAGTCACACACTGAGCTGGTTTGAGACTACCAGCATGAACAAAAATAAACGGTCTGCCTTGGCGTGGGGCCTCAGGACCAGGAATGGAACCCTCCTATCAAGGGACAAAGGGAGACTCCTTCTGCCCTTCTGCGCCTGGCTAAGTGGTGGCTGTCAGTTACAGCTGCCCTGTACCCAAGTGTGGCACAGAAGAGGGTGGAGGCTGCACCCGGAGAGGGGGCCGCATGCAGGGGCATGGCTGGCTGGGGCTGCAGGAACCCCCAGAAGGAGGTCGGGGCTCTTCCGATTTGGAGGCTGCAGCTGACACTCCACAGAGCTCCAGCCTGTGCCAAAGTAACCAGAGCTCAGGCTGTCCTCTGCCTCCAGGCTCCCTTCCCGCTCTGGTCCCGGGAGGCTGAGCAGCTGATAGGAGCTGGGTCCCAAAGATGAAGTCATCTGTTTTGGTGCCAGGGAAGGGAAGGGCTGAGGGGAGCGGGTGGAGGGGCCACAAGGCCCGCACTCTGTCTGCCTTTCCCAGACTGGCGCCACAGGTTGGAAAGCCTGAGTCTTATCTGGGGAGTGCCCATTGTTGGGGGTGGTGGTGGTGGTGGGTGGGAAAGGGCTCCCCCGGGAGGGCAGGGGACTGGTGAGGAGCGTCTGTGCATTGTTAGCAAATCGGGAAGAGAAAATGAGAGTTTGGTTGAAATGTCAGAGATGGGGGAATTTGTAAGTCTCTTGCAAATTTCGTCCAGCTGATACCGTGAATGATTTAATCCGTGATCTGATAGGAACACTCCTTTTGACCAGATGCCATTCTGCAGAAGAAAAAAAATGACCTAAAGGACATTCCAAACTGTAAACGCTTTGCCCTGCTCTATAGGCACTTCTGTTATTTGTCACTGTCTTTGAAGGAGCCCCACGCAGTTTGCGAGTTTTCTCCCTGGACCTCAGCAAAGGCTGGGTTTGATTCATTTTTCTGAAGAGACATGTGGGCATGCTTGTTAGTGTCACATACATTTTTTTAAAATTAAAGTTTAGCATAGAGTGTACAAATCTTATGTGTGCAGATCGATGAACTTTTACTAATGGAGATATACCCTTGTAGACGATGCCCAGATCCAGACATAGACGTGTCTCTGTGCTGACCCCCCACCCACCCCCGGATGCAACCAGGACCTCGGCCATAGTTTTGTGTGTCCTTGAAATTCATGTAAATGGAGTCATGAAGCACTGCTCTTTTGTATCTGGCTCCCTTCCCCATCATTGTCTGGGAGACTCACTCTACTCTTGTATTGCGGTAAATAGTAGAGTTCACTCTTCCTCTTTTTCTAAAAAAAATTTTTAAAGCATTTTATCTGAACAGCAAAATTGAGTGGAAGGTACAGAGAGTTCCCAGGTGCTCTGCCCCCACACTCAGCCTCCCTGGTGATCAACGCATTCCCCCAGCAGCCTATACATTTGTTACAATTGATGAACCCACAGTGACACGTCATTATCCCCCAGAGTCCCTACTTTACATCATAATTCGCTCTTGGGTGTTGTACTTTTTTCTTTTTAAGATTTATTTATTTATTTGAGAGAGAGAGAGAGAGTGCACACAAGCAGCAGGGAGGGGCAGAGGGAGAGGGAGAAGAAGACACCCTGCTGAGTGGAGAGCCCGTCTTGGGGCTCCATCCAGGACCCTGGGATCATGACCTGAGCTGGAGGCAGACGCCCAACCGACTGAGCCACCCAGTCACCCCAACTCAGTGCTTTTGAGTGAAGAAAATTCCCAAGGCCAGAGATAGGCAATGTTTTTTAACACAAATGGCAAAGGTCTTCCCAGAGGGGACAGAATTGGTTTGTATCCCATAGGCCAGTCTGGAGTTGGCTTTATGAGCTGGGTGGATTCACAATGGTGTCCATTTTCTATATAATATTTTAAGTTTTTGAAACCCAGTTTCTATATGTAGTATCCCCAAGCAGGAACTGCAGCATGATCGTGGGGGGAAGGGCAAGAAGCGTGGCAGCTGCTGGTGGGTCTGGACCAATCCCACCTGCTCTCCTAGAAGGAAAGGGTGGTCCTGGAGGAATTGTGCTGGAAGTCACCCCTTCCCACCCAAATTAAACAACAGAGAGTGTTACAAGGTAAGATTAGAAGGGTGATAGAAGTGTGAGCCCATTCTGGGTGAGGGTACCCATGGGTGTAAGACCAGACGGACTAGGAATCAGAGTGGTCAAGATCAGAAGGACCATCTGAGCGCCAGGGTCCCGGGCCCCATGGCACAGTTAAAGACGGGTCTGTTAGGGAACGGAAGGGCTGGAGACAAGCTCTTGAATGGACGTAGATAAGAGCAGGTGGAACCTTGGAAAGTGGGAGCAAAGAAGAGCAGAGGAAGCATCAGCACCGGGGGCTTCGCTGAAGTCTGTGCATCCTGGCATCTCAGGGAAACTGAGTCCAGTACTCGCTAAGTCTCTTGGGCTGTCTTGAAAGTCCATCTTGGGCTTCTCAGCCAGGCAGATGAAAACCTCTGCCGCTGCCGAGGAGCAGGATAGGACGTGTGAATGTACAAAGCGAAGGAGTCAGAAATAGGGGGAAAATTAAAGAAAGCAAAAAACAAGCCCGGAAGCCGGAGCAGCTAAGGCCAAGAGCTCACATTTACTGTGGTCTGAGTGTTCGTGTCCCCCCAGATTCACAGGCTGAAATCCTAATCTCAGAAGGTGATGGCGTTAGGAGGTAGGGTCTTTGGGAGATGCCTAGTCCTGAGGGTGGAGGCCTCATGAGGGATTAGTGTCCTTATAAAAGAGACCCCCCAAGAGCCCTGTCTCCCTTCACGGTGTGCAGGCCCAGCAAGGAGGCCTGGTTATGAGTCAGGAAGACACCCAATCTGCCAACACCTTGATTGTGGACTTTGCAACCTCCAGAACTGGGAACAATAAACTTCCGCTACCCAATTTGTGGTGTTTTGTGACATTAGCTGGAAGAGCCCAAGACATCAGCCAACTGGGGTGCCCTGGCATGTGGATGAACCCTTTGGCCCTGGGCTGAGCCTGGGACAGTGGGAGCCCAGCCAGGTGCCTCCTTGCTGCCCAGGGCCTCCCCTCAGGGCACCGGGATGGGCAGGGCCCCAGGGAGCAGGTCCTGTGGGGGGAGGGGGAGAAGGAAGCAAGTCCTATGCCCTCCTGTGCGCTCTGTGGATGGCTCTGATTCAGTGCCGAGCACTGCAGGGGAGGCCCTCCGCGCCTGATACCCACCCAGGCCGCTGCAGACCCGGCTGGTCCATTATAGCCGAGGGCCCACGGGGCTGCCCGAGGAGGTGGTGTTCCTTGTGCCAAGCGCCAGGTGTCTTGCCAAGGCATGGCTGGTAAGGAATGGGAGGGCAAGGCTTTAGATGAGAGCGCCTGGCAGGATCTGGATCTAGATCTGTCTCCACATTTTCCAGCTGCTTTTCTCCGGTTGCAACTGACAAGCTCTTTAAGAGGTGGCCTCGTGGCTGGCAGATGGTGACTCTTCTCACATTAGAGCGTCCTCATTGTTTTGAAGAGCATGTTCAACAAGTCAGAGCATCCTGATTTTGAATGTTTCATATGGGTTCAAAATTGATTCTCACTGTTACAGACTAGTTGAACATTGTATTGGTCAACTAAAGAAAAGAAGGCTGTTAGAGTCTTCATGTAAAATTCTGTTGCAAATCTTTGAGAAACTGTAAACATGGCTTAAGTTGATTTTTATCACCCACTGGTGTGAACAGCATTTCTCATAGATGAGGACTTTTAAAAAAATGTGAGGATCTCATCACTAATAGCTTCTCAGGAAACGTCTGGGACTGAAATATAAAAATGGATATGAAAAATATATGTTCAGAGAAGTAATTTCAAAGGTCTTATTAAAATTTTAAAATATTTTAATTGGAAGTTTTACTCCAACTTCTAAAAATTTCATATTTATGATGTTTCCTGATTATGTTGCCAGTTTGTAACACTGAGGTGTTTTGACTTTAACATGCAGAAATTGTTGGTTTCGTGCAGTCCGTTTATTATTTTTAAAAAGGTGTCTGTCTTCGTTTGGGCTGCTATAACAAGATTCTGGAGACCAGCTGCTTAAACAACATTTATTCCTCACAGTCCTGGAGACTGGCAAGTTCAAGTTCAATATGACGGCAGATGGGCAGATGCCGTGTCTGATGAGCAACCACTTCCTGGTTTGTAGACAGCTGTCTTCTGGTTTTGATCTCACATGGCAGAAGGGCAGAAGGCAGAGAAGCAAGCTCTCTCCTGAAGTTCATAAAGGTACTGATCCCCTTCTTGCGGGCTCTACCCTTATGACCTAGTCACCTCCAAAGGCCCCACCTCCAGATACAATCACTTTGCGGGGGGTTAGGATTTCAATATACAAATTTGGTGGGCACACAAACATTCAGTCCATAGTAGTACTGGAGCTTTATTACAGGTGCACGGGTTATAAAATAATTATTCTATGCATTCTTCTAGTACTGTTATGGATTCATCTTATTATCTTTAAAAGTTTGATCCATTTGGAATTTATCCTAGTGTAGTGTGTGAAATAAGGATCTAAACTTATACTTTTTTTGATGGTCTCTGGTTTTCCCAACATTATTGAATAATCTTTGATTAGATGGCTTCTTTATCATTTCTAAATGCTCATTTTTATTGGGTCTGTATCTTCACTTCAGTGATCTGTCTGGTCATTTGCCTTATCACACTGTTTTAATTACTGAGACTAAGTAATAGTGTTTAACACTCAGGAAGGCTACTTGTTCATAGTCTTCATCTTCAGAATTTCTGATAAGATTCTTAATTTCAAATATTTTCCTATGAGATTTAAAATTAGCTTGTCTGATTCTTAACTGAAAAGGTCACATTCAATGTATAGGTTAACTTAGGGAGAGTTGCCATGTTCATCATATAGCACCTTTTATTTTTTATTTATTTATTTTTTAAAGATCTTATTAATTTATTTGAGAGAGAGAGAGAGTGAGAGAGAGCATGAGAGGGGAAAGGGTCAAAGGGAGAAGCAGACTCCCCAATGAGCGGGAAGCCCAATGTGGGACTCAATCCCGGGACTCCAGGATCATGACCTGATCTGAAGGCAGTCGCTTAACCAACTGAGCCACCCAGGCGCCCATATCGAAACTTTTAATCTATGAACATGGCGAATCTTCCCATTTGTTCACGTCTTTTGGGTTCCTCAAAAAAGATTTAAAGTCCAGTTGACCTTTGAATAACACAGAATTGAACCATGCTGGCCCACCTATTTGTGGGTTTTGTTTTGATAATACAGAACTGTAAATGTATTTTCTCTTCCTTATCATTTTCTTAATAGTATCTTCTTTTCTCTAGCTTACTTTATTGTAAGAATATAATACATGGTAGATATAACATACAAAATATGTGTTAATCAATGTTTTTGTAATTGGTAGGGCTTTGGGTCAATAGTAGGCTATTAGCAGTTAAGGTTTTGGGAAGTCAAAATTCTACTGGGATTTTTGCCTGCTGTGGGGGAGGACACAACCACCCCTCTTGCTCAAGGTCAATTGTACCTTCATGTAAGTATTTGCACATTCCTTATTAATTTAACTCTATGGATTTTACTTTTTGCTTGCTATTCTAAGTAAGGTCTTTCCGTTGTATCTTCTAGCTAGTTGTTGTTGGTCTTGGCAAACTTAAAAGATAGCCATCTATCTGACTGGATAGCCTTGGAAGATTAGAAATAGTTTGGAAGAAAACACTCACCATGTACCTTGGAACATGTCTCTTCTGACCTCTTGTCAAATAGAATCTGGGTATAGACCTAATACCTTCCCTTGACTCTTATTATTAACTAATAGATTCAGATGTACCCAACATCTCTTGAACTCAGGTGATGTGTCAGACATTGTGCCAACCCCATCACTTGATTTCTGGCCTCTTGTGTGATTATTATTTTTCCATTTACAGATGAGTAACTGAAGTTGAGTGCTTTTCCTAATGTAGTGCCGCTAGTAAGTGACCCATCGGCTAGTAAGTTACATCTATGTCTGTAACTTTTCAGGGCTGCTCAATTCACAGACTCGCCATTGTATTTGTTTTGCTTGCCCCTTGTTTTCCAAATTAGTTTCTTTCCTTTTATATACATTTTATGTACAATTTTAAAAACCCTGGAGCGCCTGGGTGGCTCAGTCTGGTGAGTGTCTACCTTCAGCTCAGGTCATGGTCTTGGGGTCCTGGGATGGAGCACCGCTTGGGGGTCCCTGTTTAGCGGGGAGTGTGCTTCTCCCTCACCCTCTGCCCATCCCCCACGCCCCCCCCCCCCCCCCGGCTGATGGGCTTTCTTCCTCAAATAAATAAATTCTTAAAAAAATTCCTTCACCTCAAATTGATACATCTTAGAACTTATCTTTGCTAAAGTTTCCATCTCTTAAACAGTGAGAAATTGATTTCCTTTACAAAACTGGGACAAATATGTCCCTCTTCCCGTTCCACCCTCCCCCACACCGAAACCCATGTACAGTTTCATCAGCTGTATGATGTGAGATTTATATCCAAATTCACATTTTTCCAGGTTTTTGTCTCACTCTTCCAAATGTTGTTGAAAATTGCCTCCTATAAATGGAAAAGTGGCAAGAGTGGTCCTCTTGGCCCTGGAAAGAGCCACAGAGGGAGAGAACAACGGACAATTTGGCTGGGGGCTGGAAGGAGGGGAAACTAGGCACGCTGCGCCCTCTGGTGGTGAAAATAGGAACCGTAACCCCTAGCTTCTGGAGCTCTAAAGGTTTGGCCTTCCCTCGCCCATTGTCATTCTCACGTGCAGGTTCTGCTTAACGCAGTGTAGACAAGTGAGGGGGAGCTAGATCTGAGAGCTTCCAAAGGCTCTTAGAAGCGATTCAATAACTTAGGTCCCTTTTGCACCATCATCAGATTGTATTTAATTTTGGTCCATTTTTTTTTTTTTTTTGGTCCTACACAAGTTGGCATGTATCCATTTGCAAGATGGGGAGGTTGAAAAAGATTTAAAAAAATTTAACTGTGGCCCACGGTTTTGGCTGGCTCCCTTCCCCAAATACACGTGGGATTGTGGGCAAGTCCCTTCCCCTCTCTGGGCCTCAGTTTTCTCATCTGGAGAGATAATTTCTGAGGGTCTTTCTGAATCCAGGCGTTGATGTGTATGTATTTTCAGATAATGAGCTGTCTCCAGCAGCAGATCCTCCCGTCTGCTGCCTTACTGGCCCACGCGTGGGGCTGCCTTCCTTGGGTCAGTCCCAGCAGGGCAAGAGGGTCCCTTTGGTATAGCCTCACCCAGCTCTGGGACCCCTCTTCCCATTCAGGGTTAGGACACTCATTGCAGTGCTCCTTGGCTTGAATTTCCATGTGGCTTCTGACTTCCACTTGCTGTGGGGCCAAGGCGACGGCCTTATTCCTGTAAACTGTCATGTTCTGCAATACAGGTTGCTGAGCAGTCTGGAGAATGGACAATGTTGTGGAAAAATTAGCACAGAGAGGGCTCTGCTTTTATTAGTTTACTTTGGTTTTTTATTGGATATTGACTCTGTGCCCGGCAGTGCTCTGACCACGAGCAATTCCAGTGAAAGCAAGTAACCGACGGTCGAGCAGGACTTTGGAGCAGACACCGGGGCACCGTACGCTGGTGCGCTCCGCAGACTGCGCAGTTGGAAGGCCGCCGAGGCGCACAACTGACAGAGCCTGCCATCTGGTGGCGGGAAAGAGTCATACTCAATAAGAGACGCTTGCGGCAGTGCCTGCCCAGAGAAACAGGGCAAAAAGAGACAGAAGAGCTGGCTTTTAACGTCTGGCACACAGAAACAGAGGAACGAGTGGATTTTAAATGAAAGTTGTTTTGCCTTTGTATGGATTGATTTCTTTCTTCCCTGTAGTCTATTTAAACTTGGTTTCTGTGAGAGGTCAAGGTTATTTATTCATTGAATAATTACAAGACATAATAAGGGCTAAGGCTCGTCCTCCAGGACCTGGCACAGGGTCACAACACGGCGGTTCACTGGTTTGAAAGCAAACAATATAATAGCATTTTGTGGCACTTGTTTTCACCTGCTCTCTCCTCTTTCCCATGTCAAGTGTGAGTGTATACACATTACAGCATGTTAGAGAGTAGGACAAGTGTGGGATGGCTGTCCAGAGACCCACGTTCTTGTTTGGACTCCGTCACTAACTTAGTGATAAGCTTATGGCTTCGTTATGTCACTAAGGCTGTGGAAGCTTGATTTTATTTATTATTTATTTTTTAGCGAGAGCTAACACAAGTGGGGAGTGGCAGAGGGAGAGGGAAAGGCAGAAAGAGAGAATCTTAAGCAGTCTCCATGCCCAGTGTGGAGCCCAACTCCAGGCTTGATCTCATGACCCTGAGATCACGACCAGAGCCAAAATCAAGAGTCGGATGCTTAACCAACTGAGCCACCCAGGGCCCCTATGGAAGCTTGATATTAAAGCTGACCGTCATTTCATTACCACCAATGTATTTGCAAACTCAAATGTATTAGAAGGCCTATGAATCAACAATAAAATGACAAACAGCCCAGTGAAAAATTGGCAGAAGATTTGAACAGGCACTTCAAGATTGAGGCTCTCCAGATGGCCAACAAGCACGTGAGATGCTCATATTGTGCTTATTAAAGAAATGCAAATTAAATGCAAATGAGACATCACTACACATCCAGCAGAATGCTGGAAGTTGAAAAGACTGACAATGCTAGGTGTTTGTGAAGATGAAGGGCCACCGGAACTCTCACGCATTGCTGACGGGTGTTACACTGGTACAGCCAGTTTGGAAACTGTCAGTCTTTACTAAGAAATCAGTATTAACCAAAAAGTGGAAACAAACCAAATGCCCATCAACAGGAGAATAGATAAATAAATTGTGGTATATATACAGTAATAAAGAAGGATGAACAACTGTTACATGTAACATAATGGATGAATTTCATAAACCTTAGGTTGAATGAAAGAAATTAGGTTCATAAGACTGCATGCATATAGTATGATTCTCTGTACCTCAATTCAATCCCAGGCAAAACTAATGGATCATAATAGAATTTAGAATCGTTGTTACCTCTAGAGGGGTTGCTGACTGAGAACGGGCATGAAGGAATCTTCTGGGGGTGATGGAAATATCCTATATCTTGATCTGGGTGTGGTTACATGTGCGCACACACACATATGTATATATGTCCACACATATCCATAATATTAGTGTATCCCTACACCCTTCCTTCAAAGCAGTGGCCATTTTGTGATTATTGATTTATTTGTTTATTTATTTACTTTTGGTTTATTACTTCTGCTATGCTATAAATTCAAAGAGAACAGAGATTATGTTTCCCCCCACCCCCACCCCTTTTTTGGGTGCCTGTTCACGTAGTAGCCATGAATTATCTATTCAATAAGTGAATATAAAAAAAAAACAAATGAAGAAATGAATGAATTTTTGCATTCTGGGAGCTTCGTTCTTGCCCTGAAAGAAATACACATAACTCAGAATTGTATAGAATGGTCAGGAGTTGCGTTTGTAAGGAACATTGTTTTTCTGAATGAATAAAACTGTCATTTATTAAGCCTCTAATATATGTCAGGCCCTGTGTTTTACATATGCATCCTTTAAGCATCATAAGAATCCTTTGGCATAGTATTGTTATCTTAAATAGGGAGGAGAAGCTGAGATTAGAGAAGGTCAATACTTTGTCCAAAGTTACATTGGTAGGATAAAGAAGGGAGGTGTTTGGGGGATGACTCAGTTACCCCACTTCCTGCTCTTGTCTTTTACCCCTTGGTCTATGTGCATCCTCCCTCCGATATTCCTGGAAGAGAAGTCCCAGGAGCCTTGTCCCAGGAGGGCAGTGTTTGGGACTCGTTCCTCTCCACATCCTCCACAGACTAGTGCGTGTGCCTACCACCTAGTAGTTGCAGAGCAAATGTTTGAGGAGTGAATGAAAGAACAGTGGTGATATTAATGGATACCATTGAATGTTGCCATTTGTATACTTATTCATCTCTCATAAACACATGTCAACTGTAAGCCCTTTGAGGGCAGATATCCTGGCCCAGGCTTCTGTGGGCTCTTGGCACTTAGTGTGGGGCTCACCCAGAGCTCCACAGTGGACCAAGGCAGCTGAAACCTTCTATTAGAGCAGCAGGTGGCAAACCTGAGCCCTGTGGGCCAAATCCCACCCGCCGCATGTTTTTATAAATAAAACTTTATTGAAATGTGGCTGTTTTCATGACACAAGGACAGAATTGAGTAGCTGCCACTCAATAATTTGCTCTCTGGCCCTTTATGGAAAATGTTTGCAGTTAAGATTCTCTTTATGGAGTTAACTTGCCTTGGCCACTTTGGGATGTGCTTTGCTTAGAGTGGGTTAGTAGGTGGGCTAGTAAAGAGAAAGAAGTTGGCAGCAAAGAGAAGGATATGAAATTCCAAGTACCAGCATCATCTGCCTCATGGTTTATTCATTATCGCCCTGAACTTACACGTACGACCAAAGGCAAGGATCTCAGGAGTGGAGTCAGGGGGTGCAGATGTTCCCTAAGTTTGGCCTGTAGCTCCCCCATCTTCCTGGGGGAGGTAGTGGGCTTGGCCATGGTGCTGCGCATCTTGCCCACCCCCACAGTGGATTTTTTTGACTTGTTCCAGGGTGAAGGAATCTGGATCCTGAAAGCTCAAAAGGTTGGTGTGAGAGACCAAATCTAATAACATAAAGTCAAAGTGGAATAAATGTGAGGTTGTGCCCTTAAATTAAAAAAAAAAGACACAAGTATCCATTTTGGGAGGATAAAGATTAATGAATGACGGCACCCAAGAAAAAGAATAGGTGGTTTTGTGGACAAAAAATTTATATTATTCACGTTATAGTCAGTGATGTGACTCTCACAAAGTGAATTGGGCTTCAGGCCACACTCGTGGCATTTGGGAATCTAGAATCAACGAGATGTGGCTCCGGGTTTCTCTCTGCTGGCCAGCACAGGCCTGGAATATTGTGCTTTAGAATGAATTAGAGCAGAGCGGGAACGGGACCGGAGGAGTGAAGCTTTGTGGTTAGCAATCAATCACTGTATTTCCCACTGGTCCTGAGCAGAGTCTGGGTTAAGAAGACACAAGCCAGCAGCAACCTGAGGTCTGGAATAGTCAAGGCATTGTCACTTCGGCATGTGGTCATGAGCATTGACTGTTGTAACTCCACACACTAGGGTTGGCTGGCGCTGCTTGTGATGTATGCAACACGGGCGGGGAACTTAAGGAACTGTTGACCCTACTGGCTCTGTGATGGCACAGTTGCTCTTGTCCTTAGAAGCCCATGCCTGGGCTCTGTAAAATGAGCTGGGAGATTTTGTAATTTGAAGGAAAAACTGCTCATATCCCCAAATCAAACCACCAACGTATGTAGAAGACACTCCTATCCCAACAGGCTGTTTCAAAAATACTTCCCATCTCATGGAGTCAGAACCTCTCTGCTGGCGGCTTGTGGACAAGACTTGGGCAGCAGAGGCGGCTCCCTGGATTATGTGGGTAGGAGATCCCACCTGGACCTGACCAGTGGAGCTCACTGCTGCTCTGTGGTTACTCTGGATGGGAAAGAAGGCAGGGAATGGGCCTCTGAACTTTCCAACAGGCTCTTCCCGAACCCCAGGTGTCTGCTTGTGACCCGCCCCTCCCCCCCCACCAGCCATGTCGCGCTCACTCACTCCTGTCTGCTTGGATGTCTGCGCATGTGCCCAGCATAAATGGGCTTTTATCGTGGAGGATGGAGACCTGTGATCCCTACTGAATGCTTGTCTGGGGACACTTAAGAGGCCTGTACTCTTCTGCTGGAACTCTGAGCACCCACGGGTAGGGAGTGGCTGGCTAGGCTTGCTAATAGAATTCTTTCTTTCATCACAGTCCTGGTGATGGTGGATGTAGTAGTCATGACAACAACATGACTGGTTCTGCGTGCAGAGCGCCGGCTCTATGACCCCACTGCTCATCTCAGGCCCTGCCCATGACTCTGAGTCTCTTGGCCGGGCGGAGAGCACGAACTGGTTCTCAGGGGGACATCATGGAGGCACTGTTTAGTGCAAGCCTGTTCCCCCCCTTTCCTCCTCTTTCACCTCCTCTGACCCACCCCACCAAGAACATTTTTTCCCAGTGTGGTTTTTAGTGCTCTTGAGATGCAAAATTGGGAACTGGGTGGTGAGAGAAAAGACGAGAAGACTCAAGGTGGCTAAGTTAAGCTGGGAATGAGGGCTGAGGAGAAAGAGAGTTCTGTTGTTTGGGCTGGCAAGAGGAATCTCAAGTTGGGCTTACAGAGTTGGAGCTCCTTCTGCGTCATGGGCACGGAAGGGTACAGAAATCGGCTTTTGAGAAGAGTCACTGTGGCTCAAGATCTGGATCCCTTTGATGCCAACTCAGCACACAGGATTGGGATTTTGCTGTCATTATTATCTAATTACACCTTTTTTTTTTAAATCTATGACTTCTGAAATGACAGCCCAAGGGGGAGCACAGAATTGGTGATGTACTTTCTACTTTCATTCCAGCTGGGTTAGCTGTCTCTGCATGAACTAGTTTTTCTAGAATTTTCTCTATGCTTCCACATAAGGCATACCAGATTTGCCATATGCCCTATAGCTCACCTCCACTTTGACTTCAAAGCTTCATGTGTCAACAATATGGTATTGTACACTTGAGAATTGCTGAGAGGGTGGATTTTAAGTATTCTCATCGCGCGCGCACACACACACACACACACAGGGTAACTGTGTGACATGATAGATATGTACATTAGCTTGTTTCATAATGCATATTAATTAAATCATCAAGTTGTATACCTGAAATATATACAACCCTAAGTTGTCAATTATACTAGGATAAAGCTGGGGAATACAAGCTTATTGTGTTATAGGAAAGCCTACAGGTCACTTCATGGATTACTATAAACTCTGTCAGTTCATGTTGTGATTATTTAGGTTTCTATCTCTCCAAATAATCTCTGAGCATTTGAGGTGAGGGACCACCTTATCCTTCTTTGTGTCTTCTCCAGGGGAAGTCTGGGGGAAAAGGAAGGGGAAAAATGTTGGTTTTCATAGCAAAATTGGTTTATTTGCAAATCCTCTCCTACTCTTAGCTCTTCTCATTGTGTGTAAAAAGAATGTGAGTAAAGAAGGGATTCTCTCTGCCCCAAAGAAATTGCGAACCCCCTTTTTATAGCCTGTACTGGGTTGACTGGTGTCCCCAAATTCTGTCCACTTGGAACTTTGAAACATGACCTTTTTTGGAAATAAGGTCTTTGTAGTTGCAATTCATGAGATAATGCCATGCTGGATTAAGGCCAGCCTTAAATCCAATGACTGGTGTCTTTATAGAAGGCCATGTATAGAAGGCCATATAAAGATACAGAGGCACACACAGATGAGAGAGAAGAACGTGTGAAGACAGAGACAGAGACAGAGATTGAAGTGATGTACCTCTAAGCCAAAGAGAGCCAAGGATTGCTAATAACCACCAGAAACTTGGAAGAGACAGAAAAGGATTTTTCTCTAGAACCTTCAGAGGGAATATGGCCTCCCAATACCTTGATTTTGGACTTCTGGTCTCTAGAACTGTGAGAAAACAAATTTCTAGTGCTTTAAGTCACACAGTTTGTGGTAATTTTTATGGCAGACCCAGACCTGAAATAGCCAAAACTTTAAACCTCCAAGTTTGATTTGGGAAAAAGAATTTTAGAGTAAGGGGGTAGTGTTGGGGGGCAGGGTCTGATTGTTCCTGAGATCTGCTTTCCCTCTGCATGTGTAGATGGATGCCTGTTTCGGTTCTTACTGCCACTGATGTCCTGGCTTCACAGCGTGTGGGTAGCGTTCAGGGTCAGGAGTGCTGGGGTAATTCCACACATTACCTAACTTAATGTGAAAATGACTGTATGACAATCAGAGAAAGACATGTATCATATGATCTCACTGATATGAGGAATTCTTAATCTCAGGAAACAAACTCATGTTTGCTGGGGTGGTGGGGGGGTGGGAGGGATGGGGTGGCTTGGTGATAGACATTGGGGAGGGTATGTGCTATGGTGAGCGCTGTGAATTGTGTAAGACTGTTGAATCACAGATCTGTACCTCTGAAACAAATAATACATTATATGTTAAAAAAAAAAAGAAGATAGCAGGAGGGGAAAAATGAAGGGGGAGAATTGGAGGGGGTGACGAACCATGAGAGACTGTGGACTCTGAGAAACAAACTGAGGGTTCTAGAGGGGAGGGGGTGAGGGGATGGGTTAGCCTGGTGATGGGTATTAAAGAGGCACGTTCTGCATGAAGCACTGGGTGTTAGACACAAACAATGAATCATGGAACACTACATCAAAAACGAATGATGTAATGTATGGTGATGAACATAACATAATAAAATAAAGAAAATGACTGTATGATAAGGTATCAGTAAAAGTTCTCCATATCCTTCATATTTCTTGATTTCCAGTAATTTACATTAACTCTGGGCATTTTTAAGCCTAAGGGGAATGCACTAGAGAGATATCTGAGACCTCATAGAGAAGGCTCAGAATAGGGCCATAAGCAAAGGAGCCCTGAAGGGTCATTCTGCTGGAGCAGGGTCCTGAAGCAGTCTGTTGCGCTAGGATGAACCAGTTTCCCAATGGCACCGATGTAGTGATATTGTTTACTCAAGTCCAGCGCCTGGGGACAGACGTCTGATTTGCGAAATCTAAATCATGGACTTTCCCCCATGGCCGTCTTGTGATGTGGAGAACAAAGATGAGTAGTTTTGGCTTCCTCAGAGCAGGTGGCCCCTCCTTCAAAGGTTGTACCCATGAAGCCATGAGGTGAGTACAAAATGGCTTTTATGTGTGATAAATCAGTATGCTTATTTATTTCATATGTGGGTTTTTAGCCAGAATAACTGAATGTTCCAGCCTCATCTAAGCTGTCCTGAAGAACATCAAAGGCAGTGTCGTGTGTCTCTTCTGCCATCCCATTGTCAAAGTTAAAGCAGTCTCTCACCTCAGGCTGGTATGATCGTGGTTTTGGGAACCACAAGAAAAGGGTAGAGATCTTTAGCCTTTATTTTGGGTTGTGGACCCTTTTGAAATCTGGTGAAGGAATATTCGCCTTTTCCCTTCACCCAGTTTTCTCTTTGTATTTCCTACTTTTATGTGAATTTCATTGCATTTATATTACTTTGCGAGCTTTTGCACCCACCTCTCCTTTTCTTTTGGTTAGGGGGTGGGTTTAATTAGCAAATACAGGTAGCCAAACACCACAGAACCTCTCTAGATGTAACCAAAAGGACTAGCTAAGACACAGATGCCCGAGGACGCCAGCCTTGTGGACTACTGAGGCTTTTTGGTTTTTCTTTTTTGTTGGAACGTTGAGGATTAAAGTGGATGAGTCTGAGCAGGCAGGACTTCCAGAAAGAATGAAGCCCTGCTTAGCATTCCAGTGCACACATTCAGATGTGTTTCCTTCAGACACATCCTTGGAGGAGGGAAACCCTGACTGACACTCAGCTATTGTTCTTCCTCCTGAGCAGCTAATGACAAGGGTCTTCACAAAGCTCTGTTACATCTGCCCCTGGGCTGGGGCACTGGAGGGGTAGTAAGGAAGTGCTGCTGGAACAATACTGGCCCACAGACAGCTGGAAGTTTGGGTGTGGGTATGTCTGGCTCATTGCTTCCACCACAGTGGTGAGAGCAGCAATGGTTGGTGTGTGGAATCTTAGGGCAACCCTGATCTTGAAGCATCAGAGCTGCTGAGTAGAGTCAGGAATGCAGTGTAGCAACCAGGAACATTATAGCTTTAAGCCACAGGGAGAGTTTTGAGGGGTCTGCTGTTCCATGGATCTAGCTGGATTCTTGACTCCTCATTGGATTACAACCTACGACCACTACAAACTACAGAGAATACTTCCAGCTTGATTCTTACCATTGGGAGGTGGTACAGATTGACGGTAAAGACACTGGATCAAGACTGGGCTCAAACCCACTACTAACTTACTCTTACTGATTGTGTGACCTTGGAAAAGTTCCTTCATCTGCAAAATTGGAGCAAAAAAAAAAAGGTTTTGTGGTGAGGCTGTAGTGACTTGATATACATGAACCACTTAAAAGTGTGACTGGCACAGAGTAAGCTATGGTGATTGAGCTCAGCATACATCGTCTCCTTGGGCCTATGGCCATGTGTTCATCAACTGACTTTAAATTTGAAATAGGAATTGGTGATTGGGGTTGGGAGGGCAGAAAAAAGAACAGGAGATACATTTTGCCGCAGTGCCCCTTCACAAAATACCTCTGGAATTTTGCCAGTAAGTTGGTGAGAATCTGCCCCTCATTTACTACCTATGGCTTGTCAATGATCTTTACACACAGAGAGGGGATTTTGTCCTTTTAGCCATTCATATATCCTTTTATTTGGACCCATGGGGTGAGGGTCATGGCTCATTGACCTGAGGGGGGATATTTTTCTCCATTTTTGTGCAACAAGACAATATGTTGTGACAGAATGCTACCCATCTCCATCCTACTCTGCAACCGAAGAAGCACCTGCCTTTAAGTGCAGTGCAAGTACGAATTTCTACTCCATCATTTCCAAACATTCCATTCCCTGAAGGAAAAAAAAAGGGAAAAGAAAAATCAGGCTTTACGGGGCTTGGAGAAATCCTAGACCTGCCCTCTCTTCCTGGTGGGTGGCTTATCATTTTGCGATTGACCTTCTGCATTCTGTCCTCTCACCGCATATCCTATTTCAGTGAGGGCTGCCACGTCTAAGTCTAATCAGAGGAAGTTAAGGGAAATAGGAATTTGAATAGCTGAACGGTGACGTGTGTGTCATGAAATTGGCTCCTCTCTCTCAAGCTTGGGTAGACTGACCTTCAGGATGTGGCAAGCGGTGAGCAGGGCAAGGGCTGAAGACCACTAACTCACATCCCATCCCTAGGCTGCTGGTCCAACTGCTATTGGGTGTCCCCCTGCTGGTCTTATGCCTATAAAGGATTTTAAGTACCTGTGTCCTCAGAAGACCCCCACTTTCATGATCAGACCTGTACCTGCCATCTTACCTGAAGGCAGTGAGATCAACAGGAGGAAGAGTGATCCAGAGAGAGAGCACCTCATCGCTCGAGAGGGCATAGACCTGGAACTTCCTGGGGGTGGCTGCCTGGGAGCTTCCTTTATAGAGCTGGACAAGGTTGGGTGGGGCTGGACACTGGCCTCATTCTACTTGGAATGGCACCCAGGGGAGACAGGCTTCTTCAGGGTTAGAGGAAGAAGAGTTCCTGGTCCTGTCTGTGCTTCCTTCTCTTTTACAAATCATGGGAAAAGAAGGAACTCAGTCAAAGCTGAACAGGCTGCAGAGACCAGGCCCAAACATTTAGCCTATAACTTCATGTGTATGATAGAAAAATGCAGGAAAATTGTCTACTTTCTGTTTTGTTTCTCCTTTCCTTCAGAGTCCCCTGAGAACACAGGAGACCAGACAAGTGATATTATAAACACGGGCTTAATTTAAGACCAGAAAGGATGTGAACAAGAACTTGCTGTGTTTCAAGAAACAAACGGTCTCAAGGTGTCAACTGTTGGTCGGCCCAAGAGTTAGGTAGGGGCTCAGACATGGGGTAGCTCAGAAGGTGTAGCCTTCTCTTTGGGCAGCAGATTTTTTTTTACCTGGCTAGAGGCAGATGGTGCAGGGAATCTGCCATCCAGAAAAATTCACTGAGGGGCTTCATTTTCCAAGTGACTAGTATGAAATGTTGCCTAGTATTTGGGAACTTTGAGGGTCCTGGGAAAGGTACTCTTGGAATGGGTGGGTTGGAACTCTCTTCTGGTCTCTCACAGGAAGAGCCAGATCAGTGTGGTGTTCAAGGTTGGATGCCCAGTGTTCAGAGTAGAGCAGGACACCACTTCCCCGGAGCTATAGGGACACAGCTCTGGAGAAGGGTCATTAGGTCTGTCTTCCCTGGAGTGGTGGGTGGAGGACCAAAAAGTTGAGAAGACACCTACTTTGGTTATATTCTTGTCCTTTGAGGCAGGCTTCTACCCAAGTAGCCCACGACCGTAGGATTCTGAATCTGTAAATTGACAGTAGAGCATAATTTTATTGGTTATGCTCCATTTTGCAGTCACGTACCGTTGGATAAGTTATTTAGCATCTCTGAGCTTCAGCTTCCTCTTCTCAAAAAGTGCATTGTAAAAGGGTTTTCTGAGGATGACAAATTACGAAGTCCATTACACTCATTCTGGCAGAAATTAGGTTATTCACTTCCTTCTCTTCCTTCTCCCCCTCCACCACCACCACCACCACCACCACCACCACCACCTTCTCCTCCTTCTTTTTTTCCTTCTCCTCCTCATTCATTATTAAGTTCCACCATTATAGCTGTGTTTCTTCCTTTTTTTGCAGCATACTCTCTCCAAGAGATCTATTGGTGAATGCAAAAAGTAGCCGGGCGAGTTTTATTCTGGGTTCCAACAATGTGTGTTGTTGAGAGCACCATTGTGGATTGGCGTGGGGGTGGGGAAGAGGAGGGGTGCTAGTGGACTGGAAGTAAGTAGTTCAATACTAGATCAAGGCTGAGGGTTCGCTTACATGACTCCATGGAAGACTCCCAGGAGACTCTGCATGGGGCATACAATTCCTGCCATAGAATGCAGGCCATAGCCTGAGCATCTGCTGCCAAGACATGGTGCAGACTCAGTGGTACCTTCTCGTTCTCTTAGAGATGGAGGACATGAGGCTTGAATGGGTGACTGGGCTTGCACAAAGGAAAGAAGCAAGGTGTGAACTGTGCTGGCATAAAATATTCAGCTCTTTTGATTCTCAGTTCAGAACTCTGTCCTTCTCCATGTATTTTAAGTTGTTCAATCCTGCATTTGGGAATATGGAAAGAATGGACCTACCATCTTCCAAATACTTCTGAACCCCTCCTATACCTGTTTCTGGAAAAGCAAATCTACAATGTATTTGGAGATTAGCATGTGGGCAGGATGGACCCTTTCCTTTTCACCTGTGCGTGTCCTGATTAAATCACCATCCCAACCTCCGGGCAGGAGATTTTCCTAACTGTGCTGAGTGTTCCCACCTCCTGCCTGAGGTCTTGTTGGGGGAAAAAGTGCCAGGGAAACACAAACAGCTTTATTCTCTCCCATTTAATGTTGCTCTGTTGGTGCTTTTTTCTTTTTTTCGTTTCATAGAATTTTTGTGGTCTCCGTATCATGTCTGCATTCAAGAAAAAAAAACCACAATGACTACACATTCTATGCTACATTAATAAATTAACCTGTTGAAGGAGCAAGCCCCTTTCCCAGATGCTTCATTCACTAGTCACACAGTTCCTGAGTGCAATGACTTCACTGCTTTTTTTTTCTCTATGTGCAAGTTTATGTTCACCCATGGCTCTTATTTTTAAACTTTAAAAATAAATCACTGTTAAATGATGAAATTTAATGCACATAAAGGAAAATAAGCAAATTATGTACACAGCTTAGTGACAGAATATATAGCAAACACCGTGTAACCACCACTTAGATCAAGAAAACAGACCTTTTCCAGCATCACGGAAGGTCCCAGGGAACCCTTAAGTGACCACAGCCTACTACCTCCCCCACAAGGCAACCGCTGCTCTGACCTGGATAATCATCACTTTCTTGCTTTGCTTTATGGTTTTCCCTTCAGTACGCATCATTAAATAGAGTGTTTTTTTTTTTTTTAAGATTTTATCTATTCATTAGAGAGAGACGGGGAGAGAGAGAGAGAGAGTGCAGAAGTTGGGGGAGGGGTAGAGGGAGAGGGATAAGCAGACTCCCTGCTGAACAGGGAGCCTGATGTGGGATTCGATTTCAGGGCCCCGAGATCATGACTTGAGCCAAGGCGGAGCCTTAACCAACTGAGCCACCCAGGCGCCCCAAATAGGGTGGTTTAATTTGCTTCTTTTTGACTTATATATAAATGGCAGTACAAAAGTATTATTTGTGCCTGGCTTCCTTCTTTATTATGTTTTTAAGATTTGTCTGTGTTTCTGTGTGCAGCATTGGTTTTTATCTCAGTACATTGACTACTTAATAGATTTATGACTGCTGACAAGTAGTTGAGTTGTTTCCGTGTGTTTTACAGAGTCCTGCTGTGGACATTCTTGTTACTTATACCCTGTGCACACAGGCTTGCTTTTTGGAGGAGAGATAGCTTGGAGTGAAATTGCTAAGGCACAGGGCATGCATAACATCAATTTGTCCTAAATGTTAAATTGTTTAGTAAAGTGCTTTTTACTGATTTGTATATCCATCAGCTATGTGTAAGGATTTTGGTTATTCCACATCCTTAGCACTCTTTGGTACTGTCAGACCTTTACATTTTAGACAACTTGATGGTTATCTAGTGGTCCCTCATGGCGGATTAAGTTAATTTCCCTGATCACAACTAAGATGGGGTATCTTTTCATATGTTTATTGGTTATTTGGATTTTCTCCTTTGATAAGAGTCTAGTTATTTGTCCATTTTTTTTTCCTTATTGGTTTGTCCATTAAGAATAATTTATACTGTGAATATTTTTGCTATTCTGATTTTGTAATAATCAGGGCAGGCTAAACATTCACTATATTAAGACCATACATGTGTCCTCAGACCCAGTTCTTTTCCTAGGTCTGGTTTTATAAATGATGGTGATAAACCGAATCTGATTTATATGATGCATCTTATATGGGAAATGTCTGCGACTCTAGGTATTTGCTCATCCTCAAGAAATGATGGCACATATTACAAATGATGTAATAACTTTTGAAGATAACCATTGCTAATTTGATGATTAACAGCTGCCATTGAATGAATTGTAAAACTATTGTGTTTTATTTTCACAGAATAAAAGTTACAAGAATAACTTGTAAATTATGTGGTGGTTCAAGATCACAGCCTAGAAAGACCCTGAACTCAACTCACCTCCTCGGTGGACACACCAAATCTTATAGAATAATTCCTGCTGAAAAAGAATTGAAAGCTAGATGAACAGCTTTCTCCGCAGGAGATAAAAGGACCACATCTAGATTGGGTAGGAGAGGCAGAGACATGGTCTCACCAAAACCCTATCCCTGGCTCTGTGACACAAAATAGGGAGGGACCTCACTCCTGAAGCCTCTCCCTGAAGAGTGAGGGATTTGTGCCCCACATTGGGCACCCCAACCCTTGAGACCTGCACCAAAGAGACCATAGCCTCAAAATGTCTGGCTTTGAAAACCAATGGGGTTTACATCCAGGGAGCCTGAGGCGCTTGTGCATGGACTCACTTGTCCCAGGAACCAGTGCAAAGGCAGTAGATTAAGAGGGGACTGGATTTTATGTGATGGTGATCCAGTTGGTCATATTAACGAGTGCTGGAGGGGCAGGGGTTTGTTGAGATTTTTCTTGGGATGGAGGTGCTGGAGTGTGCCTTTTTTTGCTTTCATCCTCTACCTTGCTAGTGGAGGTGGGCATGTGAAGATACAACCTCCCTAAAGCCAAGGGCATGGCCCACCCTCTGTGTTCATTCATTCAGTTGTAACTTCTTTTCCTTCATTTCTTATTTATTTCAGTCTTCTCTCCTCCCCGCCCCCCGCCACCATGAGTCTGGCTAAAGCCTTATCAATTTTGTTTATCTTTTCAAAGAACCAGTTCTTAGTTTCCTTGATTTTTTCTGTTCTTGTATGTTTCTTTCTTTCTTTTTTTTGTTTTGTTTTTAGTTTCTATTTCATTTATTTCTGCTCTGATCTTTATTATTTCCTTCCTTCCACTAACTTTGGGCTTTGTTCTTTTTTTAAGTTCTTTTAGGTGTAAGGTTAGATTGTTTATTTTGAGATTTTTCTTGTTTCTTGGGGTAAGCCTGTATTGCTGTAAATTCCCTCTTAAAACTGCTTTTGTGGGCGCCTGGGTGGCTCGGTCATTAAGCGTCTGCCTTTCGGCTCAGGTCATGGTCTCAGGGTCCTGGGATCGAGTCCCACATCGGGCTCCCTGCTCCGCGGGAGGCCTGCTTCTCCCTCTCCCACTCCCCCTGCTTGTGTTCCTGCTCTCGCTGTCTCTGTCTCTGTCAAATAAATAAATAAAATCTTAAAAAAAAAACTGCTTTTGCTGCATCTCAAAGATTTTAAACTGTTGTGTTTCCATTTTCATTTGTCTTCATGTATTTTTTGATTTCCTCTTGAATTTCTTTGTTGACTTCTGTTGTTTAGTAGCATGTTGTTTAGCTTTCATGTTTTTGTGTTTTTTTTTCCAGTTTTTTTCCCCTTGTAGCTGATTTCTAGTTTACACTGTTGTGATCAGAAAAGATACCTGAGGGGCACCTGGCTGGCTCAGTTGGTAGAGCACGCAACTCTTGATCTCAGGGTCATGAGTTCAAGCCCCATGTGTGGCGTAGAGTTTACTTAAAAAAAAAAAAAGTGTAAGATAAAACTTAAAAAAAAAGAAAAAATACTTAACATGATTTCAATCTTAAATCTATTGAGACTTGTTTTGTGGACCAACATGTGATGTATCCTAGAGAATGTTCCATGTGCCCTTGAAAAGGATGTATTCTGAGGGTTTTGTACGGAACTTTCTCTATATATCTGTTAAGTCCATCTTGTCTAATGTGTTGTTCAAAACCACTGTTTCCTTACTGATTTTCTGTCTGGATAATCTATCCATTGATGTAAATGGGGTGTTAAAGTCCCCTACTATTATTGTATTGCTTTCAAGTTCTCCCTTCATGTCTGCTAACATTTGCTCTATATATTTAGCTGCTGTTGTGTTGGGTGCATAGATATTTACAATTGTTTTATCCTCTTTGTTGGATTGATCCCTTTATCATTATGTAATGCTCTTTTTTGTCTCTTGTTACAGTCTTTGTTTTAAAGTCTATTTTGTCTTATATAATTATTGTTACCCTAGATTTCTTTATTTTTCCATTTGCATGAAATATCTTTTTCCATTCCTTCACCTTTAGTCTGTGTGTGTCTTGAGATTTGAACTGAGTCTCTTACAGGGAGCATGTATTGAGTCTTTTTTTTTTTTTTTAACTATTCATCCACCCTATGTCTTTTGATTAGAACATTTAGTTTATTTATGTTAAAAATAATTATTGATGGACATGTACTTACTGCCATTTTGTTAATTGTCTTCTGATTGTTTTTTTCAAGAGAATATTAAATCTTTTATTGATTACACATGATAATGAATGATACAAAAGCTTTAATCCCATCTATAATTTTATCTGATACCATAATTCAATTTAGATATATTGCATAGGATGTGCGAATAATCATATTAATAACCGAATAAACTCCAGGACTTTGCTTGGGTGACCTTTTTAATGGTGAACTCCAGGTAACAACACATTAACTGTCAGTTCAACTACACCAAGGTTTGTGGAGACAATGCCTTCTGTGCCCAAACAGGTTGCAAATCAATTTCAAATGGAACCTGGCATCACCCTGAAGGAATTCTAACTTCACACTGTTGAGGTAGTATACCAAGATGGCTTCAGAGTAGACTAACTTTACACAGCACATTTTAAAAAAGACACATTTATTCAGCACCATGATCAGACTATTACATTTAGCAATCAACAGCATAGGTGCAAAAACAAAACAAAACAAAACAAAACACTACATTAAAACCCTTTGTTGGAATGCTTTACACTTTCCACAGAACAGAAACTAAAATAACCTGTTATACAACTAATCACAAATACAGTCCTCGAGTTTTTTCCCCATACACATGAATATTGTCTAAAACATGTCTTCTTTGTAGCAGCGAGGCCCTGCCACCACTGTGCTTGGCTGAGTTCACAAATCTGTTGTAACCTGTAGCTTCCCCGTTCCTCCTCTGGCTCTCCTCTCCTGCTAAGCTTTGTTTCCTGGCAGTGATTAAAACCTTCTGCCACTGCCGTAGCTCCTGCTGCTGCTGGAACCACCATAGCCACCTTGGTTTCGTGGTTTGGCAAAGTATTGGCCTCCACCACCCTAGGGGCCAGAGCTTCTGCCTCCAAAATTTCCTCCTTTCATGGGTCCAAAATTTGAGGATTGATTGTTGTAAATGTCAAAATCATTAGAGCTTCCGCCACCTCCAAAGCTGCTTCCATCATGACCAAGTCCGTCATAGCCATCCCCACGGCCACCATATCCACCACCGCCTCGACCGCCACCAAAGCCACCTCGACCACGGAAGTTCCCTCCACGAACAAAGTTGTCATTCCCACCAAAACCACCTCCACGACCACCATCAAAGTTTCCAGAACCACTTCGACCTCTTTGGCTGGATGAAGCACTAGCCATCTCTTGCTTAGATAGGGCTTTCCTTACTTCACAGTTGTGGCCATTCACAGTATGGTATTTTTTGAATGACAGTCTTGTCTACAGAGTCATGGTCATCAAATGTTACAAAAGCAAAACCTCTCTTTTTGCCACTGCCTCGGTCAGTCATGATCTCGATCATTTCAATTTTCCCATACTGTTCAAAATAATCTCTTAGATGATGTTCTTCAGTGTCTTCTTTAATGGGACCAACAAAAATCTTTTTCAGTTAAGTGCGCACCAGATTCTCAAAGGAATCTTCTCTTGAGACAGCCCTCTTTGGTTCCACAACTCTTCCATCCACTTTGTGTGGCCTTGAGTTCATGGCTGCATCCACCTCCTCCACAGTGGCATACGTGACAAACCCAAAGCCTCTGGAGCGCTTGGTGTTTGGATCTCTCATTACCACACAGTCCGTAAGCGTTCCCCATTGCTCAAAACGGCTCCTCACACTCTCATTGGTTGTTTCAAAGCTCAAACCTCCTATGAAGAGCTTCCACAGCTGTTCAGGCTCTTTGGGAGACTCTGACTTAGACATGACGGCTGTGGGAGGGGAGACTTTAACGATGCTTACTCGGCGGTGTCCACGGGCAGAAAGGAGTAATCTAACCAACGTATCTCTCTTCTGATTGTTTTTGTAGTTCTTCTCTGTTCCTTTATTCTTCTGTTGCTCTCTTCCCTTGTGATTTTTGACGTTTTTTGGGTGTTATACTTTAATTTTTATGTTATCTAATATGTTTTTGGTTTGTGGTTACCATGAGGTTCATATATAATATTCTGTGTATGTAGAAATCAATACTGAGTTGGTGGTCACAAGTTTGAACACATTGTGAAAGCACTACATTTTTACTTCTTCTTCTTCCATGTTTTATGTATATTATATCATATTGTATATTCCCCAATGACAGGAGTCTTTCTGGGGAGATACCAGAGGTGGTGCAGTGGGAGCCGCTTTGGAAGGGAGCCGCCCTATTGGGGTGAATGGGTTGGATGGAGCAAGTGGTGCTAGCAAAGTAGATGGAAAGTGTCAAAACTGGCTCTTGCAGCTAGACTAAAGGAGGGTCAGAAAATTTAGACTCACCAACACTTCTGTTCCCAGAGAAAGCTCCTGCAGATCCCTGTCCCTTTGACACATATCCTGAAATTAGTCAGTTAATTTCCTTCATATACACCCAGGCCCTTTAAAAAATATTGCTTCAGTGCTAGGTATCAGGAAGGTAGAGATGGTTTTCCACAGTCCTTTGGCTCTCCCAGAGTTAAGCCCCAAAGATTTTCAAAGGCAGATGTTATGGGAGCTTGTCTTCCTAGTGCAGATCCCCAGGGCTGGGCCTGCCTCTGTGGGGCTTGATCCCCCCCACTTCTTCATGCCTGTGATAGCCACGCTGATTCTAGGTCACTGTGTGGGGGACTACATCTCTGACCTTCCTGCCCTCCTCCTTCTTCTCCTTCTTCTTCTTCTCTTTCTCCTCCTTCTCCTCCTCCTCCTCTTTTCTTCTTCTTCTTCTCCTTTTCTTCTTCTTTCTTTTTCTTTTTCTTCTTCTTCTTCTTCTTCTTCTTCTTCTTCTTCTTCTTCTTCTTCTTCTTCTTCTTGATTTTATTCATTTATTTGACAGAGGGGAGGTAGAGACAGAGAGAGAGAGATTGAAAGTGCACAAGCAAGGGGAATTGCAGGCAGAGGGGGAGGGAGAAGTAGGCGCCCCACTGAGCAGGGAGCCTGATGCAGGGCTCCATCCCAGTATCCTGGGACCATGACCTGAGCCGAAAGCAGAGGCTTAACTGACGGAGCCACCCAGGTGCCCCTTCTTCTTCTTCTTCTCCTTCTTCTCCTCCCCCTTCTTCCTCTTCTTAAAGATTTTTATTTATTTATTTGACAGAGAAAAAGAAAGCGCACAAGCAGGGGGGAGAGGCAGAAAGAGGGAGGGAGAAGCAGGCTCCCTGCTGAGCAGGGAGCCCAACATGGGGCTCCATCCCAGTACCCTCAGATCATGATCTGAGCCTAAGGCAGAGGCTTAGCCACTAAGCCACCCAGGCGCCCCCATACCTTCCTTGATGTGGCTTTCTCTCTATGTCTTTAGCTCTACCAGTCTTCAGGTTGTTTTCAGAGTAAGTTGCATTACATGTAGTTGTTGCCTTGGTGTGTCTGTGGGAGAAGGTGGGCTCAGGATCTTTTTACTTCATCATCTGTTTCTCCTTCTTTCAGCAGTTTGAATATATTATCTCACTCTCTTCTGGCTTGCAAAGTTTCTGTGGAGAAATTTGGTGAGGGTCTTATGGGGCTCCTTTATATGTGACAAGTCTCTTGCTGCTTTCAAAATTCTCTACTGTTGACTTTTGACAACATGATTATAATATATCTTGGTTGGACTTTGGATTCTTCCTTGCTGGGTTCCATTAAGCTTCAATAATCTGGAAATTCATTTATTTTCCTCGGATTTGGGAAGTTTTTAGCCATTATTTCTTCAAATAAACAATCTGCTTCTTTCTTTCCCTGTTCCCCTGAGACTCCAATAATGCTTATATTGTTTGGCTTTATGGTGCCCTATAATTCCTTTAATTTTCTTCCTTCCTTTCTCTCTCCTTCCCTTTTTCCCTCCCTCTGTCCCTATTTCCTTCTTTCTTTCTCTTTCCTTCCTTCTTTCTTTTTTCTTTCTTTCTTCTCATTGATTTTTATTTTTGCTTCTCTGACTGAATAATTTCAAATGACCTGTCCTTACATTTGCTGATTCTTTCTACTCCTTGATCCAGTCTCCTGTTTAACTTCTCTATTGAATTTTTCTATTCAGTTGTTGTGTTCTTCAGTTCTAAAATTTCAGTTTTGTTCTTTTGACATAGTTTCTATCTTTGTTGATATTCTCGTTTTGTTAATGGACTGTTTCCTGAACTCACTGTCCATCTTATGGTAGTTAGTTTGTATTCTTTGTAAGATAAGTCATATACCTCTGTTTCATTAGGGCTGGTTTCTGGAGATTTGTTTTGTTTCTTTGATTGAATTATGTTCCCCTGTTTCTTCATGTAGCTTTTAACTTTGTTTTAGGTCTGCATGTTTGAAAAATGACCAGCTCTTCCCGTCTACCTGGACCAGCTTTATATAAGAAAAGATCTTTTCAAAAATCCTTGCTAGAGATTCTTGGGCCTCTTGATTCTTTTCTGTGGATACATCTTCTCTTGACCTGCACAGTCACATTCACAGTTAAAGATACTTGCTGGCATCTTTGTTCAGGAGCTTTAAATTTTTTGGTCCCTGTGGTTTTTATCTGCAGCACTGCAGAATCTCTGGAGCTACCACAAACTACTCAGCTCTCTGTTTTCAGTAGCCTCCAGGCTTCTAGAGGATGCCAGATTCTAACAACTTTCTGTGTCTGGTAAGACAACAAGTTCCATAGGAAGTCAGAATGTTGGTTGCATGCTCCACCATTCTTTCCCCACTGAGGAAGAGGCTGCTGAGCTGTACTGGCCTCTATCTGCTTTACCTGGAGTCTCCTGGACAAACATCAAGACTCCTAGCTCTCGGGTTCCTGGGTGGCTCAGTTGGTTAAGCAACTGCCTTCGGCTCAGGTCATGATCCTGGAGTCTTGGGATCGAGTCCCACATCAGGCTTCCGGCTTGGTGGGAAGTCTGCTTCTACCTCTGACCCTCTCCCCTCTCATGCTGTTTCTCTCTCTCTCTCAAATAAATAAATAAATAAATAAATAAAATCTTAAAAAAAAAAAGACTCCTGGCTCTCTTTTTCCCAGTAGCACCTAGATATCTACAGTACGTGGGTCCCTTTCAGTGATCTGAGACAAATGAGACAGAATCCAGTCCTTGAGGCAGCCCCCTGAGAGGTCAGAATATTGGATGCATGCTCCAACTCTTTTCCTCCCCTGGGAGAAATTGGGAGTTGGGAATTTTCTCTCACTTACTCAGTGCTGAGCTGGGAAGAGGAACTGTGTTGAATGAGTGCTCCACATTATTGCCTTTTTTCTCAGTGGCTCCCAACCTGGCACCTTTTCCTTTCAGTGCTTAGATTCAGACAAGACAGAAGTTAGTTCCTTGGGTAGCCCCCCAAAAGTTTGAACATTGGATGTATGTTTCAGTTTTCTCTTTCTTTTCTCAAGGAGAAGCCAGAATCTGGGAGTTTTCTCCTGATTGTGCCATGCTAGACTGTGGGAGGAGACAATGTTGAGTGAGTGTTACAAATTTTCCTACCGGGTTTGATGCAGCTATTTTCATGCTTGCCTGGGTTGCAGGAGGCTTTTTAACTGGTTTCTGGATTTATCACAAAGGGAACTGGTTTTTGTATTATTGTTAGTCAGAGTCTCTGTGGGGGCAGGAGGGTCTGGAGATTCCTATTCCATCATCTTGTTGATGTCACTTCTCAGGGCAGATCATTCTGGTTACAAAGAATTAGACATCAATTTGGTTAAGCAGATATAATTTAATAGAAGCCAACAAGTGACCATCAATGACATAGTGAGTTGTTTTCAACTGTAAATCCTAAAAGTAAAATGTCACGGTTGGTTAAAACTTGGTCTAAAGGAAGCACTTTCTGTGCTGAAAACAACTTAGCAATAAAAATGCTACTTCTAAATGATTTATGCTACATTAGGATAGCTGGAGATCTGGAACAGGGGCATAAAGTGCCTAATGGGAAGATCAAAGCAGTAGCTAGTTGTCAATTGATATGGAAGTATTTCAGCATTTTAACAATCAGGTGGATGTTGGCTGAATATCAGGCTTTTGGCTGCAAGTTCTTGAGGGTGATAGACAGAGATAGACAAATATCTTAGTGGCTGTTTTTGCTAGATGGATTCCCCCCCATCCTAAACTTTCCCTGAGAGTATAAACTCTGGATGTTCCAACTCTATCAAGGGTCTTAACATCAGTTCCTCCACTTTGCTCAGACCCAAAGCTTAGTCTCTTGTCCTTCTCCAACCGGTGTTAGTCCTCAAAGCTGTTGGTTCCTGACATCAGCATTTGGTACCAAGGCAATCTCAGCTTCTGTGTTTGTTTGTCACTCTAGATTCAATTTATTCATTCTTCTTTATTTTACTTTTGTTTTTATTGCTCCTTGGTGATTTCCCTTATTTTCTTTCTGTGAGGGTAATAATGCATTTAAATATTATTTGTGTAATTAATATAGCATCTGATTTTCTGTGTGTGTGGATAGAGAATGTTTCAGAATAATTGGTCCACCACATTCCAGAAGTGGAAATTTCTATTTAAGTACTCTTTGTAATACACTGTGTTTTCTACCACTTGGAGTCTTAGTGGGATTTAACTAAAATCTTGGTAAAAAGTCATCAATCATTGATGCTGGTATCAATGTTGTTACTAATATTCTTTACAAAGACTTCCCAGAGGAGCAGGGACCTCTTATTACTTTCCTTGTCTGGTACAAAATAAAAACTAAGTAAGTATTTGTTGAAAAACCTTCCTGACTGTATTCTTTTTTATGTCATGCCTTTCAGTGCTCCCAAGATATACCCTTATTTTTAGACAAGCAACCTTAGTTTCCTCAGGAACACAGTAGAACTTTTCCACCACATCTTTATGCATGATTCCTCCACCCAGAAACTTCCTATAGTTCAGGGTCCAGTTACAGTTCCTTTTTTATTACTAAGTCTTTTGTATTCACTCAATTTTCATTTCCTTTTTAATCAATTTAAGAAAAGACCATAAACAGAAGGTCACTGGGTATAGCAAATCTTTCAAACTGCCGACCAGAAATCTTGAATTTGTCAGGACAGTCTCTTTTGAATCATTCTATTGCATTGTCAAGCCATAGGTTCTTAAGTGGAGTTTAGAAATTGTTGTCATACTTCCCTGACCTCAATGTCTTCATCTAAAAAAAATCAAAGAATATCATCTTTAAGGAGACACAAGGAGAGAAAGCTTATAAAATGACTAGTGATTTCTTGGCATGTAGTAGAGAAGACACAAGTCAATTTCCTCCCTTGCTGGCCTGTAGTGATTATAATGTTACAATTATTCTTCCATTTTATTAAATATTGCTTTTCATTTTGGCATTATCCTGCAACCTCCTGTAAGTCCTATTTTCTTAAGCAGTTTGTAAACTCAGATAGGGTTAGGTCTAGTCTTCCACATAAGTGGGTACTCTCTAGTTTCAGTGTAAAGCGATGAACGAAGTTCAAAACATATTTATTGATTTAAATTTAACATATGTTCTGGAATTGGAAGTTAACATTCCTTTTCTTTCTTGCTGCCATTGTTGAGGGTTACCATGCGCTTGGCACTGTGCTAAGTGTTTTATATACAGGTGTTCCTTTAATCTTCCTAACTCTCTGAGGTGGGTCATTTTATAAACTTTTAATTTTGAAATAATTTCTAACTTACAGAAGAACTTCAAGAATAGTAGAAAGAGTCCCTATTTACCCTTCACCCAGAGATCCTGTTCAAGATTCTCCAGCTGCCCCAATAATGTCATTTGTAGCAAGAAGAAGGTGTAAGACCATGCATTACATTCAGTTTTCACATCTCTTTATCTCTTTTAATCTGAAACAGTTCTTGAACTGTTCCTTGGCTTTCATGGCCCTGACACTTTTGAAGTGTATTGATCAATCATTTTGTAGAATGTCTTTCACTTTCAGTTTGTTTGAATTTTCTTCATGATTGGATCTTGATGATGCACTCTCCACATGCCCCCCCGCCTGCCCTTTTTTTTTGTCAGAATATCCTAGAAGTGAAATTGTGTTCTTCTCATTGTTAGGTGATTTGTCCCATCATTAGTGGCATTAATTTTGCTCCCTTGTTAAGGTTGTGTCTTGCAAGTTTTCCACTCTAAAGTTACTTTTTCTTTTTCATAATTAATAAATATTTTGTGGGTGGAGAAATGTTAAACGCACTCTGGGGCAATGTGAAATACTGTTTTCCTTCCACTTTTACTAGCTTGCACATCTTTTTTTTTGTGAATTATTATAAAATGTTACTAAATGGTGATTTTAAAAGTTCCATTATTATGTCTACATTTATTAGTTGGCATTCTACTGTGAGAAAGGCTTTGTCTTTTCCAAATGTATGTATGTATATGAGTGTGAACTCATGAATTGCTATTTTAGTCAATGGGGTTTAATCTATTATTATCATTATTTATTTTGATGCTTACCTTTTCCCAGTTCAGCCAGTCCCTGTTTCCTTTTGACATGTCTCTATTATTTCTTGAACACTTTATTACTTTCAGGCACAACACATTTTCCCAGGCTTATCTTTTTCTTTCCCTGTCCTAGACTTGTAATCAGCCATCTATTCAAGAATATCTCCTTTTGTTTGGTAGAGACTGGTATTTAGAAGCCAAGATCTGGGTTCTAGATGTGCTCATTTTTATTAGAGTGCTTTTTGTCCAGACCCTCTCAGTGGACTGAGCTAAGAAATTTATATATATATATATATATATAACACAAACACACACCATACATACACACAACTTTTTATTTATATTATCTTCAATTCTAATAGAACAATCCTAGTGTTCATTCTAGTTTTCCTCTTGTCATATTTATATATGGTAGCTATATTTTAATCTATAGTTTATAGTTGAGGAAATTGATGCTTTGGGAGATGAGATACAATCAAAAGAGCTGTGATTTGGACCAAAGTGACCTGACTCTTATCCATTACTTGCTATTATTGTCTGCTACAGAGGTTGGCCTTATGTTGGAATTATCTGTCAGGGTCTTCAACCTACCCAAGAAAAAGAGAAGATCTTCAAGACAAATAAGGGATAAAAAAGGAAAAATAATAAAGAAGCCATAAACTTTGCATCAGAGGCATGAGGGCTGTGCTATTGCAGTGCTTGACTTCCAGGAGCTGAGACATGTGGAAAACAAGTCTCATTCAGTAGGAAAGGTCAAAGAAGATTCACTCTGTATAGAGTCCATGCTCAGAAACTTAAATGAGGGGATCCAAATGGAAATAAATGAGATAGGATGGTCTTTTTTATAAGCTCCAAAACTTCTCTAACTATGTTCCATTGAAGGAGACTGTATGGTACAGTGGAAAGAACATAAATCTTGGCTTCTGTTAGATGTGCATGGGCATCTGGGCTCTGCTACTTGTAAGTTATGTGTTATTGGATAAATTACGTAATTTCTCTGCATCTGGGTTTATTTATCTGTAAAATAAAAATAAATGTACCTTGTTATAAGGTTATCATATGGAGAAATGACATGGAGATGACAAATTTAAAAAAAGGACTGTGGATTCTTGGTCATTGTTAGTTCTGCTTTTTCCTCTCTTTTTCATTAAAAGAGAAGGGGCTTGACCAGATTGGTATACTCCTATAAGTCAAAAGAATTGTGTGAGGAGGGGGATGGGAAAAGAACAAGAGAGACTCAGGCAAGTTGCTGCTTCCCTAATGTACTACTGTTTTTCTTCAATCAGATTTGTATAAGTTGGGCCCCTCTGCCAATTTCCGCCCTTTCCCAATATCCCTGTGGGTGGCCTATATACTTCCCAAATCCTGATAGAATTACCAAGAACCTGATTGTTCTAGCAGACATATCATTTTTCCTTTGGTGAAATTTCAGATAAGGGTCAGGTATGGATATTCAGCCAATATGCACCAGATTACTAAAATGTTGAAATACTTCTATATTAATTGACAACTAGCTCCTGCTTTGATCCTCCCATTGGGCATTTTATACCATTGTTCCAGATCCCCAACCATCTCACAGTCTAGCATGAACCATTTAGAAGTAGTATTTTTGCTAAGTAGTTTCCAGACAGAATTTTACAACTCACTATGCCATTAATGGCCAGTCATTGGCCTTAATTAAATTGGATCTTCCCTATAGAGCTGATGGGAGAACCCACTGATGTTAGAGGGTGAGAGTACATTGCTACCTGCTCCTTAACAACTGGGGGACTTCAGATCAGAGGAATGAAGGGACTGAGCACAACAACCCCTCTGTTACTGGCAAAACTTGCCTTAAATTTTGGCTGTTGTAGAATATGGTCCAGAACACTTTACCCTTTCACTATGTTTCCTTAATCGTATATTGGAGCAGGGCATAGAGTGAGGGTAAGATTAGCGTTTCAGTCTCTCTGAGACTCTACAGGCTCTGAGAGATGACTTCAGACCAAACCCAACTTCCAACCCCAGCTGGAAGAATCCAGCTGATTACACATAACAGCTCCTTCAACATGAGGATAATAAAGAAATCACTCTCAGCACCTGCAGAAGTTCAGAGAGGGAAATGAGACCTGGTTGTTCCAAGTGATCAAGAGACACATCTGCCTGGAAGGGGCTGTGTAATCAGGTGAATCCATTTATTACCTTCAGCAAAATTTGATTATGCTTGGAGTCTTAGGACATTCTGTGAGGAGAAGTTGGCTTGGAACGGGTCCCTGGCCACACACAGGGAAGAAAGATCTCAGTGCTTGCTTTCAAGATCAAATGCCCTAATGCCACTGGGACTAGTGCCCAGAAGTCCCCAGGGATAGCTTGCATTCTTCTTTAGTCTCTACCAGGTTGTCTACAAAACATGATTTTCCCCTTGAACAATTAAGTCTCTTCCTCCTCAAATTTCTTGGCACAATTGTAACAAACTGGGCTGTCCTTATCTCCATGGGTTTCTGGAAGGCACTGTGGAGAAAGGCACTTCTGCAACACTGGTCAGGAATCTGGCATGTGACAAATATTCAGCCTTACTTATAACTGTGAGCAAATCCTCAGCCCACCTTTCCCTTTCTCACTCATATCTGTAAGAAGTGAAGCACAAACACAATGGGGGGAAACATGCAAGGGCCAGCACTGTGAGTGTGAAGGAGAAATCCAGTACATTCATCTATTTCCAGCATGGAAATATAGGGCTCCAGAGAATAGGAAAAGGGGGAAATTCAGGTCAGTTTGGTGTGGTCAACATTTGTGGCACTCTAGTTCATGATAGGCCCAGTGAGGCATTCCAGGGACTTACTGTAGAGGGAAGATTCTTGCCCTCACAGTCACACAGGTCATAAGGTTATAATTTTAGTATAATGAGATAAAAGCTACAGTAGTTTATTTTTTATTTTTATTTTTTGTCAAAAAGAACCTTTATTACTTGTTTTTAATAGCCTCTTATGCTCTTTATGCTTTCTTGCCAGATGCCTTTGGAGCAGGTGATTTCTGAGCTGGAGCTTTCTGACCTTTCTGAGCCTTTGGAGGTGCTGCCTTCTGGTAGTTTAATGTACAGGATGTTATGGAAACTTGGTGCATAAAATTGAGCTTTGGGGGAAACAGAAAAGGATTCCTGGAGAAGATGATACCCTGGAGTAGAATCTTTAAGGATAAGTGGGATTTAAGCAGGAATTACAGGAAAGGGGGTTCCAGGAAAACTCAGTAGATTCACAGGATCAGGGCACAAAGGTATAGAAGAATATGGTGTGTGCAGATATAAACACATATTTATGTATTGCTAAAATGTGGGTGTAGTTAAAATGAAATTGGAGAGGGAGGAAGAGCCAAGTTACAAAAGACCATGAATGAAATTTTAACCATTGTAGACTTAATATGTTATAGAGGCACTACTGAAGGAAGTGCAAGGAAATGATACGGTCTGATATACGTTTTGGATAGATCCATCCAGCAGCCCTGTGTGCGATGGATCTAAGGGGCAAGATTAGAGTTAAGGAAGTTAGAAGGCTTTAACTTCGGGCAGTCAGCTCTTTAGGCAACACCTCTTTTGGCTTGCCCCTTACACTGAAACATCACTCAAGCAACATTTGTATCTTTGGGATAAATACCTAGTAGTGCAATTGCTGGGTTCACAGGATAGCTCTATTTTCAATTTTTTGAGAAACCTCCATACTGTTTTCCAGAGTGGCTGCACCAGTTTGCATTCCCACCAGCAGGGTAAGAGGGTTCCCTTTTCTCTGCATCCTCACCAACATTTGTTGTTTCCTGACTTGTTAATTTTAGCCATTCTGACTGGTGTGAGGTGGTATGTCATTGTGGTTTTGATTTGTATTTCCCTGATGCTGAGTGATGTTGAGCATTTTTTTCATGTGTCTGTTGGCCGTTTCTATGTATTCTTTGGAGAAATGTCTGTTCATGTCTTCTGCCCATTTCTTTCTTTTTTTTAAAAAATATTTTATCTTATTTATTTGACAGAGAGAGAGAGAACGTGAGAGAGGGAACACAAGCAGGGGGAGTGGGAGAAGGAGAAACAGGCTTCCCGCTGAGCAGGGAGCCCGATGTAGGGCTCGATCCCAGGACTGTGGGATTATGACCTGAGCCGAAGGCAGACGCTTAATGACTGAGCCACTCAGGCACTGCTTTGGCCCATTTCTTGATTGGATTATTTGTTCCTTGGGTGTTGAGTTTGATAAGTTCTTTATAGATTTTGGAAACTAACCCTTTATCTGATAAAACATTTGCAAATATCTTCTCCCATTCTGTAGGTTGTCTTTTGGTTTTGTTGACTGTTTGCTTTGCTGTGCAAAAGCTTTTTATCTTGATGAAGTCCCAATAGCTCACTTTTGCTTTTGTTTCCCTTGTCTTTGGAGACATTTTTAGCAAGAAGTTGCTGTGGCTGAGGTCAAAGAGGTTGCTGCTTGTGCTTGTTTTGATGGATTCCTGTCTCACATTTATGTCTTTCATCTATTTTGAGTTTATTTTGTGTATGGTGTAAGAAAATGGTTTCATTCTTCTGCATGTGGCTGTCCAGTTTTCCCAACACCATTTGTTGAAGAGACTGTCTTTTTTTCCATTGGATATTCTTTTCCTGCTTTGTTGAAGATTAGTTGACCATAGAGTTAAAGGTCCATTTCTGGGTTCTCTATTGTGTTCCATGGATCAATGTGTCTGTTATTGTGCCAGTACCATACTATTGATGATTACAGCTTTGTAATATAGCTTGAATTCCAGAATTGTGATGCCGCCAGCTTTGGTTTTCTTTTTCAACTTTTAGTTGTTTGGGATCTTTTCTGGTTCCATACAAATTTTAAAATTTATTTGTTCCAGCTCTGTGAAAAATGTTGATGGTATTTGATAAGGATTGCATTGAATGTATAGATTGCTCTGGGAAGCATAGACATTTTAACAATATTTGTTCTTCCAACCCATGAGCATGGAACATTTTTCCATTTCTTTGTGTCTTCCTCAATTTCTTTCATGAGCGTTCTATAGTTTTCAGAATACAGATCCATTACCTCTTTGGTTAGGTTTATTCCTAGGTATCTTATGATTTTGGGTGCAATTGTAAATGGGATCGATTCCTTAATTTTTTTCTTTTGTCTCATTTGTTAGTATATGGAAATGCAACTGATTTCCGTGCATTGATTTTATATCCTGCCACTTCGCTGAATTCCTGGATGAGTTCTAGCAATTTTGGGGTGGAGTCTTTTGGGTTTTCCACATAAGGTATCATGTCATCTGCAAAGAGGGAGAGTTTGACTTCTTCTTTGCCAATTTGAATCCTTTTATTTCTTTTTGCTGTCTGATTGCTGAGGCTAGGACTTCTAGTACTATGTGGAACAATAGTGGTGATAGTGGACATCCCTGTCAGGTTCCTGATCTTAGGAGAAACTCTAAGCTTTTCCCATTGAGAATGATATTCACTGTAGGCTTTTCATACATGGCTTTTATGATACTTAGATATGTTCACTTTCTCCCCACACTGTGGGGAGTTTTAACGAAGAAAGGATGCCGTACTTTGTCAAATGCTTTTTCTGCATCACTTGAGAGCATTGTACGGTTCTTGTCCTTTCTTTTATTAATGTGATGTATCACATTGATTGATTTGAGAATGTTGGACCACCCTTGCAGCCCAGGAATAAATCCCACTTGGTCTTGGTGAATAATACTTCTAATGTACTGTTGGATCCTATTGGTTAGTATCTTGGTGAGAATTTTTGCATCCCTGTTCATCAGGGAAATTGGTCTGTAATTCTTTTTGGTATGGTCTTTGTCTGGTTTTGGGATCAAGGTAAAGCTGGCCTTGTAGAAGGAGTTTGGAAGTTTTCCTTCTGTTTCTATTTTTTGAAATAGCTTCAGAAGAATAGGTATTAGTTCTTTTTTAAATGTTTGGTAGAATTCCCCTGGGAAGCCATCCAGCCCTGGGCTTTTGTTTTTGGGGGAGATTTTTGATTACTGCTTCAATTTCCTTGCTGGTTATGGGTCTATTCAGGTTTTCTATTTCTTCCTGTTTCAGTTTTGGTAGTTTATACATCTCTAGGAATGCATCCATTTCTTCCAGAATGCCTAATTTGTTGGCATATAGTTGTTCATAATATGTTCTTATAATTGTTTGTGTTTCTTCAGTGGTGGTTGTGATCTCTCTTCTTTCATTCATGGTTTTATTTATTTGGGTCCTTTCTCTTTCTTTTTGATAAGTCTGCCTAGGGGTTTATCAATCTTATTAATTCTTTCAAAGAATCAGATCCTAGTTTTGTTGATCTGTTCTACTGTTTTTTTTTTTTTATTTCTATATCATTTATTTCTGCTTTATTATTTCTCTTCTCCTGCTGGATTTAGGCTTTATTTGCTGTTTGTTTTCCAGTTCCTTTAGGTATAGGGTTAGGATGTGTATTTGAGACATTTTTTGCTTCTTGAGGAAGGCCTGTATTGCTATATACTTCCTCGTTGGACCGCTTTTGTTGCATCCCAAGGGTTTTGAACAGTGTTTTCATTTTCATTTGCTTCCATGTATTTTTAAAATTCTTCTTTAATTTCCTGGTTGACCCATTCATTCTTTAATAAGATATCCTTTAACTACTATGTATTTGTGGGTCCTTTAAATTTTTTCTTATGGTTGACTTCATATTCCATAGCATTTTGGTCTGAAAATATGCATGGTGTGATCTCAATCTTTTTGTACTGGTTGAGACCTCATTTGAGACCCAATATGTGATCTATCCTGGAGAATGTGCCCTTGCAAAGAATGTGTATACTGCTGCTTTAGAATGAAATGCTCTGAAAATATCTGTTAAGTCCATTTGGTCTAGAGTGTCATTCAAAGCCCTTGTTTCCTTGTTGATCTTCTGCTTACATGATCTGTCCATTGCTGTGAGTGGGGTGTTAAAGTCCCCTACTCTTATTATATTATTATCATGAGTTTCTTTAATTTTGTTATTTGGTTTATATATTTGGTTGCTCCCAAGTTAGGGGCATGAATATTTACAATTATTAGATCTTGTTGGATAGACCCCTTTATTATGATATAGTGTCCTTCTTAATCTCTTATATCAGTTCTTTGGTTTAAAATCTAATTTGACCGATATAAGGATGGCTACTCCAGCTTTCTTTTGATGTCCATTAGCATGATAAATTGTTCTCCATCCCCTCACTTTCAACCCGGAGGTCTCTTTGGGTCTAAAACTAGTCTCTTGTAAGCAGCATATTGATGGGTCTTGTTTTTTTAATCCATTCTGATACCCTATGTCTTTTGATTGGAGGATTTAGTCCATTTACTTTTGGAGTAATTATTGAAAGATATGAATTTAGTGCCATTGTATTACCTGTAAAGTCACAGTTCCTGTAGATTGTCTCTGTTCCTCTCTGGTCTTTGTTACTTTTGGTCTCTCTCTCCACTCAGAGGGTCCCCTTTAAAATTTCTTGCAGGGCTGGTTTAGTAAACTAAATTCCTTTAGTTTTTGTTTGTCTTAGAAACTCTCTCTCCTTCTATTCTGAATGACAGCTTTGCTGGATAAAGTATTCTTGGCTGCATATTTTTCCCATTTAACATGTTGAATATATCATTCCAGTCCTTTCTGGCCTGCCAGGTCTCTGTGGACAGGTCTGCTGCCAACCCTATGTGTCTACCCTTGTAGGTTAAGGACCTCTTGTCCCAAGCTGCTTTCAGGGTTTTCTCTTTATCTTTGTAATTTTCAAGTTTTATTATAATATGTTGACATGTTGATCTGTTTTTGTTGATTTTGAGGTAAGTTCTCTGTGCCTCTTGGACTTGAATGTTTGTTTCCTTCCCCAGATTAGGGAACTTCTCAGCTATAATTTGCTCAAATAAACCTACTGCCTCTTTTGCTTGCTCTTCATCTTCTGGGACCCCTGTAATATGGATATTATTTCGCTTTGCTGAGTTCCCTAAGTCTACCTTTGTGATCTACTAGTTTTCTTTCCCTCTTCTTTTCAGCTTATTTTCCATCATTTTATCTTCTATATCACTGATTTGCTTTTCTGCTTCATTCATCCTTGTTTTAATGACTTCCACTTGGGACTGCATCTCAGTAATAGCACTTTTAATTTGGGCCTGGCTAGATTTTAGTTCTTTTATCTCCTCAGTAAAGGGATACTCTAGTGTCTGCTATGCTTTTTGCAAGCCCAGCTAGTATCTGTATAATCACTGTTTTAAATTCTAGTTCAGACATCTTACTTATATTTGTATTGATTAAATCCCTGGCTGTGAGTACTACTTCTTATTCTTTCTTTTGGGGTGAATTTCTCCGTCTTGTTATTTTGTCCAGAATAGGAAAAGAAAAACAACAAAAACAACAATAACAACAACAACAAAACTAAAAAAAGACTAGATCCTGGGTGTGTTTTGGTCTGCTTGTTAAAAGAAACTAGATCCTCAAATAAGAAAGAAAAACATATATGTAAAATACAATGAAAGGAAAGAAAAAATAAAAAATATAAAGTATATATAAAAATACAAATTAAAAAGTAATAAAAAAATTGAAAAAATAAAATAACTGAAAAAAATAATACTAAAAGACTAAAGAATAAAAATACAAAGAATGCTATATACTGTTTTCCCTAGAGCTGAAGCTTTGCAGCCCTCTATGATCAGTAAACCTGATGTGAAGGAGTTGTTTGTGCGTTTCTTCTGGGGGAGGGGTCTGTTACTCTGATTCTCAGGTAGACTTGCCTAGTGGCAATGCTTCCCCAGGGTACAGGGAGGCAGGGCTTGGTATAAACAGGTCTGGGCTTCACTAGGTGGCGCTGTTTTGCTCCCTGAAGGCTTTCAGCACTGATGAGTGGGAAGAGCCTTGCTCTCTAGCCCTGGAGCTGAAAATTCGTGCCCCCCGCCCCCCGCCCCTCGCCCTTTAGTGAGCCCTCACAGAAAAGTAATCACTCTTAGTCTCCCTGGTTTCTGTCAGAACTCTATGTTCACCCAGCCTGTGATCAAGCTTTTTTTTGTCTTGGGCATGGGACTGAGTTTCAAAACTCCAAATTTTTGGAGCAGTGTGGACTGGTGCTGTTACTTTGGTGGGGGGCAGGTGAAGGGTGGGGATGAGGGGGCAGAAGGAATCTCCTCAAGCTTCTGCCTTTTGCTGGACCCATCCCAGGAAAGCTATCACACAAATGTGCAGTGGTTCACAGTTTACGGCAACGCAGAGCAGAAAGCCGGCACCTAGACTCGCTGTTCTCATCCGGCTTCCCTGCTCCTATACCTGAGATCTCTGAGGCACTCAGGCACCATGCATTCTTCTTGCCACCCCGAAGATCCCAGATGCCACTGTCACACCTGGGATTCCACCCGCTTCACCACCTGAGCACCTTTAAGCAAGGCATGGCCCCCACTGTAGCAGACTTCTAAAAAAGTTCCAGTTCTACCCTCTGCTGCTTATAATGCTTTGCAGTAACCTCCTAAACCAGGCTCTCTTCTCTCTGCCATATCCTCAGTTCTATCACACCAGATTCAAGTTTCTGAAACTCCTACCTTCCAAATGGTGGTCACTTTTCTACTTGTAGACTTGCAGCATTAGTTTACTCAGATCTCTGATTGATTTCTCAGGTGTTCAGAATGATTTGATAACTATCTAGTTGTATTCAAGGGATGAGACAAACTTAGGGTCCCCCTATACCTCCACCATCTTATCTCCTCCTCCAAATTTGGAATATTCTATGTCAGCTTGGTTGCAGCAACGGTGACTCTGTGAGAGCCTCTCATGCCCTGCTGGAGTGTATACACAGTTGGAGTATTTTATGCTCACAATTACACTGGTGTGTGTTTGTCCAGAGAATAGTGTTTCTAATTGATATGAACTTGAAGTCCACACATCTTACACTGATTTTCCTTGGTTTGTGTCCTAAGACATGCTTCCCAAAGTTGAAATAATATTGAAACTTATCAGGTGGGTGGATACTCTAATGTTTTCTATGCTTTTTGCATGTATAAAGGGATACTCTAGTGTCTTCTATATCTTCTTCTATATCACCATATATCCATGGTGATATATCTTATCATCCTTAAAGTCAGGAAAGCTCCGCATGGTACCCAACAATGTCTTTATCATAGGGTGTTATAGGATGTGGATGATCTCCTCCCAGGCTGAGTTACGCATGATTTGTGAGTTTCATAACAGTCTTTTATGATTCTTTATATTTCTGTGGCATCAGTTGTGATGTCTCCTCTTTCATTTATAATTTTATTTGAGTTCTTTGCCTTTTCTTCTTGATTATTCTAAGTAATGGTCAATTTTGTATACCTTTTCAAAAAACCAACTCTTAAGTTTTGTTATCTTTTTTATTTTTCTAGTCTCTTTCTATTCTAATATTTTTAATTTCCTTCCTTCTGCTGACTTTGGGCTTAGTTTGTTATTCTTTTTCTAACCCCTTGAGGTGTAAAGTTGGGTTGCTTATTCATATTATCACTTAGTGATCTTTTGTTTACTTAAAAAAAAACGCTTTAGCATTTTTTGGAAGGCAAACCTGGTGGTGATGGACTCCCTCAGACTTTGTTTGGTAATGCCTTTATTGCTCCTTCATTTCTAAAGGAAAGCTTTGCTGGTTATAATATTGGTTGGCTGTTTTTTTAAAAATATTTTATTTATTTATTTGACAGAGACAGAGATAGCGAGAGCAGGAACACAAGCAGTGGGAGTGTGAGAGGAAGAGCCGGCTCCCTGCTCGGTGGGAGCCTGATGTGGGACTTGATCCCAGGACCCTGGGATCATGACCTGAGCTGAAGGCAGATGCTTAACAACTGAGCCACTCAGGCGCCCCCTTTTTTTCTTTTCTTTCTGCCCTTTGAATATGTCATTCCACTCCCTCTTGGCCTGGAAGGTTTTTGCTGAGAATCTGGTGATAGTCTTATGGGAATTCTCTTGTATGTCATAAGTCTTTTTTCTCTTGCTGCTTAAAAAATTCTCTCCTTGTCTTCGACTTTTGACAATTTGATTACAAATTTTGGGGTAATCTTCTTTAGGTTGATTTTGCTTCAGGCCTTATAAGCCTCAACCAGCTGGGTTTTCATATCCCTCTCAAGGTTTGTGAAATTTTTAGCCTTTATTTCTTTAAATAAACTTTCTACCCCTTTCTCTTTCTCTACTTCTTTTTTTTAAATAATTTTTTATTGTTATGTTAATCGCCATACATTACATCATTAGTTTTTGATGTAGTGTTCCATGATTCATTGTTTGTGCATAACACCCAGTGCTCCATGCAGAATGTGCCCTCTTTAATACCCATCACCAGGCTAACCCATCCCCCCACCCCTCTCTCTCTCTACTTCTTCTGAGACTCTCATAATTCATATATTTGTTCCCTTAATAGTGCTTCATATGTCCCATATGTTTATTCATTGTTTTTCATTGTTTTTCTTTTTATTTCTCTGTCTGATTTCAAATGACCTATGTTCAGGTTCACTCATTCTTTCTTTTGCGTGATTGAGTCTCCTTTTAAATCTCTCTATTGAATTTTGCATTTCTGTCATTGTATTCTTCAGGTCCAAGAGTTCTGTTTGATTCTTTTTATGGTTTCTATTTTTTTTCTTTTCTTCTTAGAAACAGTTTACTTCCCATGAACCTTATGTCCATTTTGTTTGCTTTTGTGGAAGAGCAACTTAAGACCACTCAGTGGTTGCTCTTTTATGGTTTCTATTTCTTTATTAAACTTCTGAATTTGTTCATGCATTGTTTTCTTGTTTTCTTTTTTTTAAGGTTTTATTTATTTATTTGACAGAGAGAGACACAGTGAGAGAGGGAACACAAGCAGGGAGAGTGGGAGAGGGAGAAGCAGGCTTCCTGCAGAGCAGGGAGCCCAGTGCGGGGCTCAATCCCAGGACCCTGGGATCATGACCTGTGCCGAAGGCAGACACTTAATGACTGAGCCACCCAGGCACCCCTTCCTGTTTTCATTTAGTCCTCTGTGGTTTTTTGCATCTCATTGAGCTTCTTCAAGATGATAACTTTGAATTTTTTGTAAGGCATTTTGTAGATCTCCATTTCCTTAGGGTTGGTTACTAAAGATGTATTAGTATTCTTTGGTGGTGTAATATTTGCCTGATTCTTTGTGGTCCATGTAGCCTTGTATTTGTATTTGCGCATTTGAAGGAGCAAACACCTCTTCAAGTCTTTATAGACTGTTTTCAGCAGATAAAGATTTTCTTATTTGGGATGGTATTGTCTTCAGGGTCAAAGTTGAGCACTGAGCAGAGTTGGAGTCAGTTCACATGGCTGCTATTGGATGTATAGTGGGATGCATAGTTGGCAGGCCTGTCACCTGGTGCTTGGATGGACGTGGATTATGTCTGGTCCCTGGATGGACAGGTCTGTCTGCAGGACTTTAGTCAGTGAGCTGGTGCTGATACAAGGGTCAACTTCAAGGTCCATAGATGGTGGGGCTGTTATCAGGTGTACAGATGGTGTGGCTCCCTTAGGTTCCTGAGGGGAGATCCTGGTAGGTCACTGAGTGGGAAGAATTTGTTTTGGACCATGGCTAAGAGGCCTGAACTAACAGGGCTGCTTCATGGTCCACAGCTGGGACCCAAATCTATAGGCCTGTTTCCAGGCCACAGGCTGGCATGGCTTCTGCTAGGTTTCTGGGTAAACAAAACTGCCCTTAGACTCAGCTAAGTGGTTCTGGAGCCTGATCATGTGGCTGCTTCTGGATCTGCAGTCAGGCTGATGTTGGTAGGCCTGCTACTTGGGACACAGATGGATGTGTCTCCCTCTGGGTCCCCAGGCAGGCAGGATCACTCTTGGACCATGTCTGAGAGTGACTGGATCTGGGTTATGGGGCCCCTTTAAGATCCACAGTCAGACTGATTCATGAGCCTATCTCCTAGGGCACAGATGGATGTGTTCCCTGGTGGACTCCTGGTAGACTAGCAGAAGGGTTCCCAGCCCGCTGCTGTGGGAGGCTGGAGCTGAGTTACAGGGCCATAACTTGTTTCAGGATCTACAGTTGGATTGACATTGGGAAGCTCACCTTGGGACATGGATGTGTGCCTGTGAGGACAGGACTTGTGGCTAAGAGGGACTGGAGGTGGGTCATGAGTCATTTCAGGTTTCATAGTTGGAATTGAGGTCAGTAGACCTGTTATCTGGGGTATGAGTATGTATGACTCCTGATGTGCCCCTTGGCAATGGTGCTGGTGGCAGGACCAAAGTCAAATGGAGCTGTAGCTAAGATCCCCAGGGCATGGGGTCATTTCTAGGTCTGTAGTTGGGACCACAGTCAGTGAATCTGCCAACTGGGCACGGGCCTGTTTTCACAAAAATAGCCCTCCATGGTCTAGGGCTCCACTGGGGTTTCACAGTCTACCACCTAGATCCTAAAGCTCCCACCAATGTACTTTTCTCTGTGGCTGGCTGCCAAATTTTTGTTGCTGTGGGATGCAGTAGGGGACCTCCTATTCCTCCATCTTGCTGATTTCACTCTCAGTTATGTGCTTCGTGAGTCAGGGTATGTTTTGTCAGTCTGGTTTCCATTTCAATTCTTAGTCATCTCAACAATCTAGCTATCAGTAGGGAAAATTTTCATCTTCCTGCCCTCTGTCTTCCCTTCCTGCTAGCCTCTTTATCATTCTGGATCCCATACAGATTACTACATTACACCTTCCTAAAGTCTATGACTTCATATTACCCTGGAGGAATGATTTCTATTTATTTTATCTCCCTTACTAGATAATAAGTTCCTTATAGTCATGGAATTAGTATTGCTCTTTCTCTCTATATGAATATAGTGTAATATGTGAAGATAAAAAAAAAATTTTTTTTTAGTAGGCTCCATGCCCAACATGGGGCTCAAATTCATGACCCTGAGATCAAGAGTCACATGCTCGACTGACTGAGGCATCCAGGTGCCCCAAGATAAAAATATTAAAAAAATATTTTTTTAGCAGTATCAATCTTTAGAATAGTTTTAGATGTATAAAAAAGTTGTAAAAATGGTACAGAAAGTTTCTACTTATTCAGTTTCAACAACTATTTCTTGAGCTTTTATCATGAGTAAGCAATGGTTCAAAGATATCAGGCTGATAGGGACAGAATAAATTAAAATATGATGTGGTAAGTACATTGTTTGAGGTTTACATGACTACTTCAGGAATATAGAAGGTCACTGTCTAACCATGTGGATGATAGAGCCTGGAAAGGGCAGGAGAGTCTCAAAAAGCATCACCAACCTGATACTCAAATTTGAGTCTTAAGGTAAATTTTGGACAAGCAAAGTGATGACTGTGAGGGTAGGGAGAAAGGCACTTGCAGACAGAGGCATTTTATATGTAAACTCAGAGGAGGAAGAAGGTATGGAGTGTTTGGGTGAGAAAAGGTGATGTGAGGTCAGGCAAAGCTCTTGTTTATCATTCTAAGGAAGGAATTTGGCTGTGTCATATAGACAGTAGGACACAACTGAAGGCTTTGGACCAAGGAGCAAAGTATTCAGATGTTTTAAAGGGATCACTGTGGCTGGAGAATGTACTGGGGAGGTCAAGAGCGGAGTTAAGAAAACTTGTTAGGGTCTGCTGCAGTAATCCAGGAAACAAATATGGTGGCTTGGGTTAGGGTAAGGTACAGTGGAAATAAAAAACCCCAAATGGACAATGTGCAGAGACATTTAAAGAATATAATGGGAAGGGCTTGGGTTTTGACTAAATATGGGGAGAGTGAGGAAAAGGGCAAACTTAGGAACAGCGTTCAAGTTTCCTGCCTGGGTAATTGAATGGATAATGGTTCATTCATTGATATGGGGGCAGGGGGAGAAACAGTTTTCAACAGGGAGAAGTTAGTTCTGTTTTGGATTTCATCCAAACCATGGTTATCATAATTGTTACCAGTTAGGGCACTGACCATGGGCCCAGCAGCTGTGCCTCAACAACATTATCTTCTTTAATCCTATAATAATCCTTTCTAAATAATAAAATAAAAATACCTGAAAGCACAGAAAGGAAAGTGGTTTTCTTTGGGACACAAACATTATTTTGGGGCAAGTCTTACACTCAACATAGCCTGTTTAATGCCCAGACTCTTCCCTGTGCCCAATAGGAGGGAGCAGATGGGCCTGGCAGACAATCAGGAGAGGGATATGAGATATGACTTCAGAAGTTGTGGGGCAAAAGATGAAGGTGGAAATTCTCTTGAGTGAGATTAAAATCAAGGCCTCGAAGACAATGTTGAGGAATTCTAACAGTTTAAGGGCAAATAGCAGCAGTGGAGTCTGCAGTGGGAGCTAAGAAAGATTGGTGAGAGGCAAGAGAAAAACCATATGAGTGTGGGCTCAGTAATCAAAAATCAAGATAAGGTAGTTAGAAGGGAATGATCAATATTGCTAAATACTGCCATGAGGTTGGGGAAAATGTTTATTGAACTTGGTAAAAAGAGGACATTGGTGACCTTTTTTTTTTATGTGTGTGTGTGTGTGATGAAGGCAAAGAGCAGATGGTAGTAAGTGGGAAGTGAAAAAATAAAGAGCAAATTGGCCTGTGAAAAGGTAGGGTGAGGTAAGGCAAGAATAGTTTATCTTTTTCATGTCTGGCTCTAGTGTTAGAAATGTTTTCTGGACCAAGTGGTCATTATCATTATTGTTTGTATTCAACTGTACAAAACAATACAAATATAAAATCAATTTTGACATGTAATTAAATTTACAAAGTAAAACTTGCCACAAGAGAACTGAGGCAGACCTGGCCACTCTTCCAGCAAGGCTCTGGCCAGCACCTGGCAAGGAGTGAGGGCTTTGCAGCACAATAAAACTAGGTCTGCATGCATGATGCCGAGCCCCAGCTTCATGAAGGGTCTCCTGCACACCTTGACAGACACGTTCATGGGCACCATCCCCAGCCATGACCCAGGAAGGGGCTGGATGTGGAGCGCTTGTACTAGAACTGGTGAGGGCAGGGGACAGGTGTGGTGGCACCTGAGCCCCAGCCCATGGCTCCGAGGAGTCCTGACACCCTTGAAGTGGGAGTGGTCCTTGCCCTGCAGGTGCCCAGCAAACCCCAACTCCACCCTTTTCAGGATGCTTTCTTCTTTGTCACTAACCCACAAAATCTGTGCAAGTTTCCCTGCTTACCTTTCTTGTGTCTTTCTCATGTCCAGAGAGTAACTTTGATTTGGAGTAACACATTTTGTCACCAAATGTTTAGAAAGCCCCCTGCTGTGGGTATTAGCATTGTGAAATGAATGTTTCTTCTATTTCTTTCAATAGACTTAGGGATTTTTTTAAGTATAAGAAATTCCAATTGCTCAGACTGGGAAATGATTTAAGAAAAAAGACCACTGAGTGAAGGCAGCAGTTCAAACTCCAAGCAGCTGGAGAAGGGAGAGTGGTGGGGCTGGGCACACTTTCACTCCCCAACAGCTGGTAGTCTGGTTACCAAGACAATGCCCAAGTAGGAGAGACAGCTGGGACTTTTGTTCAGGTGAAAAAGGTCACTGAGGAGTCAGATGAGCTGGAGCATTCCTTGGCTTTCATGTGCTTGCTAACAAGTTTGATTTTGGCCTTGGACCCTCCTGTCTGCATCCTGCATCTGCAAATGTGATTCTGTACCTTTCGGTGTTAGCAATAAAACACAATGGACAAAATAAAAAAGAAATAAGGAGCCCCATTTCCTCAACTTCCATATTTACTTCAACATACCTGGAGTTGAGGCATCATGCCAGTTCTTCCCACATCCCCACTTCATCCTGCTTTATAAATGAAAAACAGGGGCTCCTGGGAAGCACAGTTGAGTTAAGCATCCAACACTTGATTTTGGCTCAGGTCATTATCTCAGGATCACGAGATCGGCCCCAGATGGGGCTCCGCGCTCAGGGAAGAGTCTGTTTATCCCTCTCCCCGCCCCTTCTTTCTCTTTCAAATAAATAAAAATCTTTAATAAATAAAATGAAAAGCATACCCAAAAGCACCTATCCCAAATCTTGCTCTGATGCAATAAGTTAAGATGTAAAATCTATGCTACAGAATGTCAATTGAAACTTGGTTTGGAGAGTTTCTTTAATTTAAGGCCAAATGCTTAGGGCCCCATTGATACGTTCCAAATTCAAGTATATATGCAAGGTGGCAACATTGATGGCAATTTTCATTTAACTACCTCCTCTCTTTCATCCTCTACCCACTGGAATTATGCACTGAGAGAAGTCTCCATGAAAGTAAAGCATGAGAAGAAATGCTGAAAAAAGATGATACCTTATTTCATCTAAGTGACAAAGTCATGTCAGGGCTCCATGCTTGTATGTTTGTATATCTTGGAATTATAATTCAGAAGTAAAAACTGTGGCAGAGGCCATGAATTAACTTGCTCATTTGAGTGAAAAAATAAAGTCAGATCTTTTCTGATGGAAAGTAAGGCTAATTAAGCTGATTCATTTGATTAGTTTCTTTTTTTAAATTTAAATTCAATTAGCCAACATATAGTACATCATTAGTTTCAGATGTAGTGTTCAATGATTTGATTAGTTCCTATGATGGATATTCTCCATGGATTAAATAAGCAAAGCTGAAGTTTTGAGTTTTGATGAAATGTATTTAAATCACATGATAAGATAAAAGCAATTATCAAAAAATTATATTGGCAAACATATATAGAAGTTAACAGTATTTTACCTTCCCAACTCTTTATGAAAATAGGTTAAATGAGATGACTCTAAGTAATTCAAAGCCTTTTTGGTAAACTTAGAAATTAAGAAAGCAATGACCCTAAGGCCTGGGTAAAAAATGGGTTCATAAGTCAGATGTTTATAATTCTTTCATACCAGCAAAATTGAGGGGAGGCAAGTAAAACTTGATTGGAAATTTATATCCAATGAGTTGGATAAAATGTTTTTTTCAATTGATTAACATATCTTTAGATAAATATGCCTTACTGCTAGAATAAGATTTTATAATGAGTTCCATTCCTGTTTTTTAGGTAAAGTTCATTAAAAAAACTTGCAGATGGATATGAGTCTTGTGACAGCTCTGTCCTTCAATTCCTTTAATTCTGACTTATTTGCCAAAAAATCATCAGTGATCTAAAATTTTTAAAAACCCCTATCAGTTGACAAGTTACTCTCTGGAGGTGAGAAAGACACAAGAAAGGTAAGCAGGGAAACTTGCACAGATTTTGTGGGTTAGTGACAAAGAAGAAAGCATCCTGAAAAGGGTGGAGTTGGGGTTTGCTGGGCACCTGCAGGGCAAGGACCACTCCCACTTCAAGGGTGTCAGGACTCCTCGGAGCCATGGGCTGGGGCTCAGGTGCCACCACACCTGTCCCCTGCCCTCACCAGTTCTAGTACAAGCGCTCCACATCCAGCCCCTTCCTGGGTCATGGCTGGGGATGGTGCCCATGAACGTGTCTGTCAAGGTGTGCAGGAGACCCTTCATGAAGCTGGGGCTCGGCATCATGCATGCAGACCTAGTTTTATTGTGCTGCAAAGCCCTCACTCCTTGCCAGGTGCTGGCCAGAGCCTTGCTGGAAGAGTGGTCAGGTCTGCCTCAGTTCTCTTGGCACGGCAGCCCCCCAGGGGTCCCACCCACCACCCTCCAGAGGCCCACCTTAGCCCTACTGTGCTTCCGGAGAAGGCCAGCCTTTGGGTTTGGCTCCACCCCTCCCTCACAAACTGCCTGCAACCAGCCCTGCCTCCCCACCGCGGAAGGATGGGCCACCAAGAAAGGTGGCAGGAAGCGGGGGGGGGGGGGGGGGGGGAGGGCGGGTAGCAAGGAGGTGTCCAGCATGGGAGGAAGTGGGACCAAGCAACCTGAGATGGAGGTGGAGACGCGGGCCCTGAGGAGGTGGGAGACCCAGGGAGAGAGGCTGTGGTTGCCAAGAAAAGCAAAGAGGCAGCAGGGTGAAGAAGCAGCATGGCCAGTAGGCTGTGAGCAGAGGGCGACCCTGAGACACGGAAGTCCTGAGACACAAGACTGGGAGAGAATGGGGGACCGAGGCACAAAGAGATAGGACCTTGAGACAAATGAAGGCCCAAAGGGGACCCTACCCGAAGCCCAAAGAGACGGTGGTGGCAGATGAGTACAAAGGGGGGAGACTGAGGACACAGGGATTGGAGATGGGGTTGGGGGAGTAGGGCATTGTGCAGTGAGGGGCTAGAGCTCCAAAGCGGGAGAGGACAGGAGGAAGAGTCAGGGGCAGCCAGCAGGTGAATCTCAAGTGGAGTCAGCTCTGACTGTGCTCAGCCGGCTTCCCCACTGCTTTGGTGTGAGGGCCCGGTGCTCTGCTTGGCGGGCGGTGGAGATGCGGGCACCCGGACCTGGGCTGGTGGGCCAGGAGACTCACTTCTTGCTTTTGAAGGTGCCCAGGATCTTGGACATGAACTTGCCCACCTTGCTGTCCCTGGCGTCCTCCCCTGTCCTAGGCCTCTGGCCTACCTCTCGTTGCGGAAGACCTCCAAGGGGTTGTAAGTGCTCTTCTTGCGCATGCTGTGCATGCGGCACAGCAGTAGGTCGAGCGCCTCCGCGCCGGCTGGCAGTGTGGGCTCCGCTGGCCTTATGTCATAACCCAGTGCCACATTTGTCCTTGTCGGTCATGTCAGGGGCCAGGCTGCCGGCAGCTGGTGGTGGGCCTAGCTCAGGGCCACTGTGAGCCAGGCCCGCGGCTGGGGCGGGGACCCCATAGTGTTCTGGCCGTGGGCACTACTGTGCTCCAGAATGGCTTTTGTGGCATCCTGCAGGTAGCTGCTGTGCAAAGGCATTGGCCGTGACAGAGGGCCTGCGCGCCGGGCCCCCCTTGCCTTCTGTGATAGCCTGGGTGCTGTCACCCGGGCCCAGCGCCGCCACCGCCCGGGGGGCTCTGGCTGCCTGTCCTCCCGTGGCGCAGGGAAGGGGCCCACAGGCTCCTCTCTCCCTTGGGGCTCCACAGTGCCTCCACTCCGGGGCACAAGCGTGGGAGACTTCCCGGAGAAGGTAAGGGTGAGGCTGCCCCTGCCTTTGGGGCAGCCCAAGGTTCCCTTTCCGCTCGGGGTAGGCAGAGGTGGGGCTCCCTTTTGGCTCAGAGAGGGGCGTTGATGCCGCTGTCTTGCCTTTGCTTGGGAGGAGGAGCAACTCTGAGGATGGAAGCCAGAGGGTAGGGTGTCCATGCCTCTCTGGTCCAGCAGGTGGAAGGCGGGAAGCGTGGGGGCTCTGCTGCCCCTCAGCCTATTGGTGCAGCAGCTGTTCGAAGGAGTCTTGCTGGCTTCTCTCACCACCCAGCGCCACCATCTCCTCCTGCCACACCGTGAGGCTCCTTATTTCTGTCTTCAATTAACTTGGCAAACAAACAAACAGAAAAATTTGACCCTCAAGGATATGCATGTTCCAGTTAGAAACTGTTGATCTAAGACCTTTGTTGGTTGGAGCATCCTCTTGGAGTATTCGTTGTAATAGGCAGGAAGGAGCAAAGAAGGGTTCAGACCGAGGTGTGTAGATGTGACCTTCGGATTTTGAGATGCAGGAGGCTTTGTTGCCAATTGGAAGGGAGGATGGAGATGATGAAGTGCAGGGTCTGAGGGTCTGAGGTCCTGCTGCTGCTCCAGGTCTGAACTTGGAATTTACAGTGACATTTGGAAGATAGTGCAGAGTAGGAAGCCAGAGGAGTAGTCAGACAGCTCTGGGCTTCCCTGACCTGACAGGGGTGCTAATCGACTTTACTGTGTAATTCTTCTCCAAGAGTGCCCAGCAGTCCAATTGTAGTCTTGATTATTGCATTCATGTAGTCCTCACCAGATTTCAAGCCCTGAGTATGGATAGAATCACCCATGAGGAGTCTGCAAGGTGAATAAAGGACAGTGCTGAGGAGAGAATGTGGGGAACATTCCAGTATAAAGGAGGGATGGAAGAAGAAGACTTTAGGAGACAAAGAAGGATGATAGTAACTCTATTATGTATTTAGGAAAAAAAATGCCTATAAAAAGCTAGTGATTAAATTTGGAGATTACTTGAAGATTATTATAAAATTTCCTTATGTGTTACAGATATTAAGAGCCTCACAGGGATTCTCAAATTTGGGGGATTAGTAGAATCTTAGGATCAAGGAATCTCCCTGGCTGCACCCATTTCTTCTGCCTCTATGTCAGTATTTCAATACACCATCCCTGTGAAACCTCATGCCTGCGTTGTATCATGACATAGGTATGACTGGAGGCAACTTGCGAATACCTGGGAAGGCAGAATGTAAAAGATAACAGGTCTGGTTGTAATGTATTGTATTGTATACTTGAAATTTGCTAAGAGAATCAATCTTAAGTATTGTCACCATAAAAAAGACAAATACGTGAGGTGATGGATAAGTTAATTAGTTTGATTAGGGGAATCATTTCACAATGTACATGTATATCAAAACATCACATTATACACCTGAGATATATATAATGTTCATTTGTCAATCATACCTCAGTAAAGCCAGAAAAAAGGAAAGGCAACAGCTCTGGGAGTCCAGAGTCCTGAGTTCTAGATCCATTTCCCCCATGACCTTCTGTGTGACCTTGACAGTTGCTTTCAGTATCCTAGTATCTAAAACAAAGATTGAGTTCTAAAGTTGTCTTTAACATTCTCCAAATCAAATTCTCTGATCTTCCCGAACAACTCTGGTTAATCTACCTACTACTTAAATTTCTCCCCCAGTTTTATTGAGATACAATTTATATAAAAATTTATAATGCACAATATGCAGAATATATTTATTTGACAAATGTATATATTTCAGAATGATTAGTGCAATAAGTTTAGTTAATATCTATCACCTGACATTAGGTACACATTTTTTTCTTGTGCTGAGAACTTTTAACATCTACTCTCTAAGCAAATATCAAGCACACAGAAGTTTTTTTGCTACAGTTATCATGTTGTACATTACATCTCCAGAGCTTATTTACCTTATAACTGGAAGTTTGCACCTTTTGACCACCTTTACTCACTTTTCCTCCACCTCCCACCTTCTGTCTCTGTCAACCACAGATCTGATCTCTGTTTCTGTGAGTTTGGTTTTTTCAGATTCCATATATAAGTGAGATCATATAGAATTTGTCTCTCCTTGGCTTATTTCACTTAGCATAATACCTTTAAGGTCCATCCATGTTGTTACAAATGGCAGGATTTTCTTTCTTTTTTTATGCTATATATTATTCCAGCGTGTGTGTGCATGCACACAAGCTGCATTTTCTTATCCATTCATCTCTTGGTGGACACTTTGTTTGTTTCCATGTTTTGGCTATTGTGAATAATGTTGCAATGAATATGGGAGTGCAGATATCTCTTCAGGATAATGATTTCATTTCCATTGGGTATATACCCAGAAGTGGACTTGATGGATTACATGGTAATTCTAGTCTAAATTTTTTGAGGACTCTCCATCCTGTTTTCTACAGTGACTGCACCAATTTGAACTGTACCAGCATTGCTCAAGGCTTTCCTTTTCTCCATATCCTTGCCAGCATTTGTTATCTCCTGCCTTTTTGATGATAGCCATCCCTAACAGGTGTGAAGTGATAACTCATTGGGGTTTTGATTTGCATTTCCCTAGTGCTTGGAATTGTTGAGAACGTTCATGAACTTGTCCATTTGAATATCTTCTTTGGGAAAATGTGTATTCAGGTTGTCTGCCCATTTTTATTTATTTTTATTTTTTTAAATTTTTTTGTTATGTTAATCACCATACATTACATCATTAGTTTTTGATGTAGTGTTCCATGATTCATTGTTTGTGCATAACACCCAGTGCTCCACGCAGAATGTGCCCTCTTTAATACCCATCACCAGGCTAACCCATCCCCCCACCCCCCTCCCCTCTAGAACCCTCAGTTTGTTCAAACTCATGGTTCGTCTCCCCCTCCGATTTACTCCCCTTCATTCTTCCCCTCCTGCTATCGTCTTCTTTTTTTTTCTTAACATATATTGCATTATTTGTTTCAGAAGTACAGATCTGTGATTCAACAGTCTTGCACAATTCACAGCACTCACCATAGCACATACCCTCCCCAATGTCTATCGCCCAGCCACCCCATCCCTCCCACCCCCCACCACTCCAGCAACCCTCAGTTTGTTTCCTGAGATTAAGAATTCCTCATATCAGTGAGGTCATATGATACATGTCTTTCTCTGACTGACTTATTTCGCTCAGCATAACACCCTCCAGTTCCATCCACGTCATTGCAAATTGTCTGCCCATTTTTACATTGGATTTTTTTTTTTTGCTATTGAGTTATAGAAGTTCCTTATTATTTTAGATATTAACTCATCAGATCAGTGATTTGCAAATATTTTTTTCCATTCTGTGGGTTGCCTTTTCATTTTGTTTGCAGAAGATTTTCAGTTTGAAGTAGTTCTACTTGTTTTTTATTTTTTTGCTTGTTTTAAGTCATATCCAAAAAATCATTGACAAGACCTATGTGAAGAAATTTTTTTTTTCCTAGGAGTTTTATGGTTCCAGGTCTTACATTTAAGTCTTTAATCCATTTCACGTTAATTTTGTGTCAGTGCGTAAGGGTCTATTTTCATTTTTTTACATGTGAATATACATTTTTTCCCACTACTATTTATTGAAGAGACTGTCTTTTCTCAATTGAGTATTTTGACTTCCTTGTCAAATATTAGTTGCCCATGTATGCCTGGGTTTATTTCTGAGCTTTTGAACCTGTTCCATTGATCCATGTGTTTGTTTTTATGCCAGTACGATGTTGTTTTGATTACTATAGCTCTGCAATAGTTTGAAATCAGGAAGTGACATGCTTCCAGTTTTGTTCTTTTTCAGCATTCCTTCAGGTATTAGAAGTCTTTTACAGGGACGCCTGGGTGGCTTAGTCGGTTAAGCATCTGCCTTTGGCTCAGGTCATGATCCCAGGGTCCTGGGATCGACTCCCACTTCAGGCTCCTTGCTCAGCGGGGAGAATGCTTCTCCCTCTGCTCCCCTTGCTTGTGCTCTCTCTCTCTCTCTCTCTGTCTCTCTGGCAAATAAATAAATAAAATCTTAAAAAGAAAGAAGTTTTTGCAGTTTAATATACATTTGAGGATTGTTTTTTCTATTTCTGTAAAAATGCCATCGGGAATAAAATATCACCCTTTGCAACCCTGATGAATGAATGGATCTAGGCTTTGAGTATCGATGGTTACTGAAAGCACAAAAAGAGAGGCAAGATATTATGAGCCTTCTTATGAAAAGACACAAGAAAACCTATAGTCCTGCTAAAATTATTAAAATTGAATCTGATGAAACCTCAGGAGCTATCTGCCAGTTTTCAGAAAGTATTAGGGCAAACATACAAGTGAAACTGCACCATGAGTGAGTGTGCAAGCAGCAAAATCCAGATTGTGGGTAACTTTGTAGATTAAATTCCAAAGCTTGTCAATTGATAAATTTCAAGAGATTAGGAGGGACAACACATAGATAAAAAGATACCAAAAAAATTAAATAAAAAATGGGCAAGATGAAACTAGTTTGTAAGGAGGCATAATTGGCTGAAAAAACTATAAAGAAATTTAGTAAAATCAGGGTAATAGTAACCTGGGGGGATTATGATTAGGATGGGAATATAGAGGTGGTTTCTGGGGTGGTTGCAAAATTCTGTTTTATGGTCTTGGTGGTGTTTACTGTGGAGTTAAGCTTATAATAATTCGTGAAACTCTAAATTGTTTTGTGGGTTTTTGTAAATGTGTTGTATATTTCACAATAAAAATTTTTATTTTAATTTTTTTAAAAGAGGGAATTAATGACAAAGCAATGTACCTTAAGAGATGGGTGAGAATGTGCTAACAGCATGGAGGGAAGGATAAGATTTGAGGAAGAGAATCGATACTTATTCCTTGGAAGAGGAAAGAAAAGAGGAAAGGTGCATATGCATTTATAGGTAGATGCTTGCTTGTTGGGTGAGTTGGGTAAGAAAACAGTGTAAAGTTTGATGATTTAAACCTTCTTATGTCTATTTTTTCCTGAAATACAAAGAAAAATCATCTGATGAGGATAGGAGGGCCTGTGGTGGGTGGTAAGATCAAAGAACATCTAAGTTTGAGTAGGATATGTAAAAGGAATGATCTAATTTCTAAACTTGACCTGCCTGCAGGATTGTGTGATGTTCTCCATTGGCTTTCAGAAATCCAGGAGTAGAAGCAATTTTATGGAGGACTTTTCTTCTGTGTAGTGAGGTGGAAGAAAAAATAAAAATTAGTGTTCAAAAAATTGTTTGATGTGATATCATTTGGGTCGTAGATATTACTCAAAAAGATGGAAGGTTAAGGCTTAATATGGATTGAACTGTGTTCCTCCAAAAGATGTTGAAATTCCAACCCCCAGTACCTGTGAATGTGACCTTATTTGGGAATAGGGTCTCTGCAGATGATCAAGTCAAGATGAGGTCATTGGGGTGGACCCTAATCCAATATGACTATATCTTTATGAGAAGGGCGAAATTGGACACAGACGTGGACACATACAATGGAAAGACAGTGTGAAGACACGGAGAACACCATCTACAAGCCATGGAATGCCTGAGGCAACCTGAAGTTAGGAGAGGGGCCTGGAACAGATCCTTCTCTCATGGCCCTCAGAAAGAACCAATCCTGCACGCGTCTTGATTTCAGACATATAGCTTCCAGAACTGTGAGACAATACATTTCTGCTGTTTAAGCCACACAGTTCATAGTACTTCATTATGGCAGTCCTTGGAAACCTAATACAGCATCCTAGAAAAAAAATTGGATTTGTTTGATGTAATTTCATGTATATATAATACACATGGTCCATGTAGTGTGTAGTCAAGTAGAAGAAAGTTCATTCTGTGGAAGAGGCTGAGACCATCCCTTTAATTGAATAAATGATGGGTGAAGATTGGGGAGGCTGATGCAGATTTCTAGGATGTATGAATAACGTGCCTGAAAAGCTGTTAGGTAGACATATTTGAAAAAAGTTCAGTCCATTAGCATGGAAGATAGTAAGGGAGTAGACAAATGAAAGGAGTTGGGCTGGGAGAGGCAACCAGGGTCCAGATCAGGGTGGACCTTGTCCTCCATGTAAGCACTTTCTATTTTAGTCCAATTGGAAGCCAATAAAAGGTTTTATGCAGGGCAAATGCATAACCCAATTTCATGACCCTTTATAAAGGTTATTCTGGTTACTGAAGGAAGGGTGAATAGTAAATATGTCAAAATAACATGCGAGACCAGCGAGGAGGTATTTAATTAGTTTAATTAGTTTAATCATGGTGGTGTCTTGAATTGATGGTGATAACGGAGATGGAGTGAAATGGTTGGGTGTAAACTGTGTCAGAAGAGAACTGGTAAGATTTGGTGTGGGTGAGGTGAGGGAAAGGATGTGTCAGGCACATGCCTGGTATTGTTCTGAAAATAACATGGGACTCTTAGGAGATTGTGAAATGCTGCTTGCCTGTCCCATGGTATGTGGAGCCTCAGCAGATGAACAGCCTCCCATTGCCAAAGGCTACTAGGAAGTAGTGTCCTCAGAGGAGAACCCAGTATTTCACTGACCCAGAGGTGGAAGGGTATGTTGGGAGAGATGTAAAGTAGAAGGAACTGAGATTCTGGAGGGCACCGTGGAAAGAGTGAAGTTAGATGTTGGGCAGATTGGTTGGATAAGAGGAGGTAACAGACAGATGGCGTGAGAAAATGCAGATCTAGCTGTAGCTAATGCTCCAGGTTAGAAAGTGATCCTCGGGAGAGTGTCCCTTAGTACTCTCGTGCTCACTTGATCATTCCCCTGTGGGGTTTCCAACCTCCTGTCTTCTGCTCTTTCTGTACTTATTGATTTTTTGCTTAGCAATCCTTTTAGGAGTCTTCCATAGATCTATAATCTTAATCACATCACAAACTTTTTGAAGTTGAAAACAATAGTCCAGTAAAGTGATATGTACACACACACACACACAGAGTATATGGTGAAAAACCATGAGACAGAGTGATGGAAAAATTGGTTCCTGTCCTGGCTCTTCTGCTTACTACTTGGAGGAGCACTATCTCTACCATCTCTAGTTTCAAATGTCTTCTTCTGTTATATGGATCTAACAGTCCCAGAAATGTACATTTTATAAAGGACTTTTCACAAGAATTGCCTCGTGTGAACTCCTAACAAGCCTTTGGGATAAGTAGCACTGATGGTGTACGATCTACTTCATAGGTGGGAAAACTGCCCTTTGAAGAGGTAAAGCAAGTGCCTTATTAAAAGCTCATCAATCTGAATCCAGATCAGAACTCAAATTTCTGATTCTGGGTTCTATACTCGTTGTATAATATCGGATGGAGCTTTTGTAAAGCTTAAAACACTTTGTGAACTTTCAAGCACTGTTGACTGTCAGTACCTCAAAGCAGGAATTCTATCGTAAATTCTTTGTGTATCTCACGTTGCCCAGGACAAAGGGTGTGCTTACTGGGAGCAGTAACATGCAGTGTGCTCTCCAGATTCATGTTGGTGGTGTTAGAGGGATTTGTCCATGCTCTTTGGGAAGCTCTTATGTTCTCTAAATGGATTATGGCTACACTAGAACTGGGCTGGGCCATACTTTAATTCTTCTGTAGGCAGGAGTCAGGAAAAATTATGTTGTTGCCATATACAATCTGTGTCAACTGCGGAAGTCATTTACTCTACCTGAAACTCATGTTATTTGCTTTTAAAATGGGAGAATAATATCTACTTGTGTGTGTGTGTGTGTGTGTGTGTGTGTGTGTGTGTGTGAGGGAGAGAGAGAGAGAGAGGTTAAAAACTACTGAAAACATTTTGTTAACTACGTAAGGCAGCCTTACAGTTCTTTGCACACCATAGGCACTTGTTAAGTGGATGTACAATGAAGATACAAAGATACTCACACAGCATCCTACCAGGGCTGGACTTGGACTATCCACACAGTGTGAGTTCGGTCTCCAGCATGCAAGTGGCACTAAGGAAGAAGATTTTAATGGTGAGATGTCATGTTCAAAGTTAGACTTTTAGTTTATTGGACTGCTCAGTGGAGCAAGCAGATGTTCTTGTTCCTGAAAGGTTCACTAGCCATGCAGGTCCCCGTGGCTGGAGAGCTACAAATAGAGTGACTCTCTCTTACCTTCCAGCTGTCTCTTTGTTGATCGGTTTAGCTATGAAGAGCTTGCTCTTGGCCCTTGTGGTCCTTGCCTTGCTCTCCTGTGTTCCACCAGGTAAAATGAAATATTCTCCCTGTGCAATTATAAGCGGTGAGGGGAGAGGGGTTGAGAAGAAAGCAGGACTTGGATGAAGGAAGCTGAAGCAGGAAAGGATGTGATCAGAGATGGACACTTTGGGCTGTTCCAGAAAATGGAGAGAAGATGCCCTTAAAGGACACATAGCAGGAAGTGGTTCTCTCCAGTGAAGAAGATGGTTCTGGATTTTGGTCCGGGGAGTCTGTGAAGTGTGAGGGGAAAGTTGGACGAATGGTATTGGCAGACGTGGGGAAAAGAAAAAGCATGAGACCTTTAGAAGACAGGTGGGATCTGGGAGTGGGAGGGGGACCATTCCTTCAGGACTATTCGAATTTGCCCTCCTAAGTCCGTTACCTGAATTACTTTTCTCACACTGAGAAGCCTAAGCAAATTTTATGGTGAGCAGAATTAACAAACAGAGCTGGTTGCTCCAAAGTTTTAACTTACAGCATGGTGGGATCCTTGGGAACATCTGCGAGAGGGCTCCGAATTTACATCCTCTGGACAGAAACTAGCAACTTGATAATACCAAGAAGGGTCCACTGAAGTCACTGAAGTGGAAGTTCTCAAACTATTTTTTTGCCTGTAGTTTGCTGGGGTCTGCAGAAAACTACCCAGACCTTCATACTGAAAAGTTATCACTTAAAGGTCAAGTGTGAAGTACTCAAAAGACAGGCCCAGGTGAGGATTGTGTTGAGACTGCCACTGTCCTGGGTGGTGCACTGTGTTGCTGCTGGACTCTGCTGTCCCCAGAAGGGTGCTTGAGGGCTAACAGGCACATGGCAGGCAAGTTTGCTTGCCAGTGGCCTTTGATCATACCGCATTGATTATTCTCATACTGCAGAGCCCCAATAGATGGTTCCATGAACCGGCTGAATGGAGAGACTGATGGATAGCTCAGTAGGGTGACTCAGAGCCACCCTCACCCTCTTAAACTGCCTTCCTACTAACCCCCTCCACCCCTTAGCTTCCGGAGGTACCCAGGTCTTAGGGTTAAAAAAATACTAGCAAAAGATTTAGATATGGGTTTCGGGTATTTCAAACCATTTCACACTCATTATCCCATGTCATGCTTTCAGGTACCCGGTGATTAAGCCAAGGCAGGTAGTAAAGGTACTTTGCTAAAAATCACACACAATGTTATTGGGATGCAGGGCTAGAAGCATGGGCTTCTCTAATTCCAGGTCAGTGATCTTTTATTCTTCAAGCTGAGACTTTGATGATCTCAAACTGCCTTGGTACTATCCCAGACCCTAGCATGCCTCCTGGTGTAGGGCCTCTGCAGACCCCTGGGACTACTCTGAGGTTCTTTCCATGGCAAAGAGTCCCAAGCTGAATGTGCTGGGCCCTGGTACCTGCATATAGTTAATTAGTGATTCATGTAAGTGGGGACCATGGGAACTGATGACTTATAATAGGTTCTTCGAAAAATAAGAGCCACTGAAAAGAAGGCACTCAGCCATAACTTGACTGGGATGTTTTGATTCCACCCAATTTACCATTAAAAAGTTATAAATTATAATCTGATTTAATCTGATTTATCCATGGTACCATGACCCTGCAGAACACTGTGCGTTAACCCTTGTTTCTGTTGACAGTTAGAAGCGGACCGAATATGTATATAAGAAGAGTCTTTTCTACATGCTGGCGATCCAAAGGTGTTTGCAGGAAGTCATGTGGAAAAAGGGAAGAATATCATATTTTTTGTGATAGTGCATTTCTGTGCTGCATTGACAAAAAGTATTTACCTATACAGATTGGAAAATAAGTATCTGAGTACCTGGGGCTCCTTCTGATTTCCTCTGGGGACCCAGATCTTTCTCAGTTGTACCATCCCATTAAAACGATGGTTTAGCCTGTCTGTGTTTCTGTGTCTGCTTTGTTTCTCTTTATTTAGAAGCAATTTAATGTCTCTTCTATGGAAATAATATATAGACATATATATTTTATATGTATAAAGAAGTGGTATATACATTATATATACTATATATTACTATGTATTGTATACGTACTATACACACACACACACACACACACACACACACACACACACACCACTTCTTCTTTATCCATTCATCTACTGATGGAAACCATGTATTATTTTTAGAGAGTGCAGTTTTGCCACTGATGAGTGGGCTGTCAGGGAGTGGTATCTGAAAAGAATTCTGAAGGAAGTTTGCTCTAAATTGTGACAATACCTTTCCACATTTTGTTGCTTTACTGAGATGTTTGGTAAATACATTATTTTAAAGAAGGCTTTTGATCTTAGAATTAAATTTCTTTTGGATGTGTCCATGTACAGAGACTAGTCGTAGTTAGCCAATTTCTTTTCAGGTTCCATATTTACAGGAGCCCAGAAAAGCTAGAGGTTGTTTGTGTAGTATACACACTTTGTATCAAAAGAATAAAACAGTTTGCAGCTACCACTTTTAATAACAGAGTTCATTTCCTGACAGGGTATATGGATGTAGAGGTTTGGGCTTATGGAACAGTAAGACAAAGGCAGTGTAGTGTTGGCCTATCCATCTTTATTTTTTCGTAGTAGTGGGAAGTTCTGTTTGTCCAAGGCTTAACCAGATTCCAGAGAGTTTCTATTGTTCCAGCAGAGAGAGCTCAGGTTTTTTCTGTTGTTTTGGGGATCCCCTCTCCGATGGGAGAACAATGTCCTTTCACCCAGTTGGAAAAAGAGGTTCTTCAGATAGCAGACTGAATTGCTTTCAAATTTCACTTTATCTGTGTGTATAGAGAATGTACATCTGAAGTGAAAGAGTAAAATGAGAAGCAAGCCTAAGGCTCCTTGGATGTTATAAGGTCACAGTTCCATAAGATTCAGTGCCATTTAGGTAAGGACTCTCCTGCCTCCTTCAGAGTCTGAGGGTTTTCCTGGGCCCTGTGTGGATGTGTTCCTTACTTTGGATGCTTAATAACCATGACTGCCATTCCAGGCCATCTCTAATGCCATTCCATTTAAACCATCTCCCCTACTGACTCCACAGGAGAGTTTGGGTCTCTGGGAGGAGGACACACTCTGCTGTATTTTTAACATCTTCCTCCCTAAAGATACCAACCCTGGATTTCATCAAAGGCTGAAGAGCATCTGGGAGGGTAGGACTTCTCACAACCCCTCATCTTTCCCATTTACTATCTTCCTTTCATCTCTTCCAAAGACAGTACTGTCATTTTAAGCCAGGACTTAAGCATTGTTTCCTCAGCCATGTACCAGATCAGCAATTGGCGATTTGCACCTAGAGCTCCACCTTTTCAGAATTGCCAGAGAGTCCAAGCTGGATTCAACACTAAAGTTAAAGAAAATTGCTCCACACCCAGAATCCTCCCCCTTGGCTACTGCACACTTTGTGCTGAACGGCATGTGCAGAACTCCACACTCAGGCATCTGTATGTAGGTTGATGGTTTTGAGCAGTTAGGCAGACATTCAGCAGCATTGCTTTAGTCAGTAGGATAAGCAGCACCACAGAAGTTGTAGGTTTGCCTACCACACCTTCATAAGGATGACTGGGAAAGAAAACGGTGAGTCCAAATGAACTTAGAAAATTTATTACTTACATACACAGCAAAGCAAGATCTGCATAGTGTTAGCTCCTAGGGCCACAGGATGAACCCAACCAAAGGGGCCAGATGATGGGTAGCAGGGATGTTGGGCCCCTTTGCTGCTGAGGAGTCAACTGTAAATGATAGCCAAGTGGTCTGATAGCCTGTAGCTGAACCTAAGGAGGTTGAGGTGGAAAGTCCCATGCTTTCACTTCCTGAAACCAGGGAGGTGGCTGAGAACCTGCTTCATGACTGCCCATTACAACATGGCCTTTTCCCTGTGTTTCAAGAAGAACTACATGGTCAGACTCAGTCAAGACTTCGGCCAGCCTGCTGTTAAGCCTTGTCTATGCAGTCTATGTGAGAAGCATACAAGGTCATTAGGGCCTAGGGCAGATCTGTTTCACTAAGATGTGCAGTCCAAAGAGAAAGTGAATGGGGAGTTGAAGGAATGGAAGGGTAAAGCCTAGGTGTAAAAAGATATTTCTGTAACTTGAGGCCTCTATAAATAATTAAGACATCCTTTCTACGAGGAAAGAGAGAAATCAGCACTGAGAAGAACATGGATATTACTTGGAAGTGATAAAATATATCCTAAGTTTTCATGAGAAGCTTAGCTGTCTTTAGGAAGGCAGCAGCTCAGCTTTTCAAATACAAAATCCTAAGATTCTGATGGCTTATTTAAAAAATGCTAAAAACCCACAGCTGTGGGCACATGACAGTGTCACAGAGTAATCTAAATTCCCTTGCTGTGTGAAAGATGGTGGAAAGGATGTCGAGGTCTTTCAAGTTCATTGGCACTCTCTGGTTTCTCTTGTTAGGGGTCTGGGTTTCCTTTGACACAGCATTCCAGTTGAAACATACAGTAGGCAACTAACATTTCACTTGTAGAGCACTCAAGTCTGCAGATACCATTCCCATAGCATTTCCTGTGCATTTCTGATGCCAGTGGATTCAAGCCTGGAAAGAAAATGAATGGAAAGATAATTCACTATGGGTCTTTCTGGACTATAGAATTGGTATTTCTATTTTTATCAAACTGGATTCCAAGGAGACTTGATTATAATGTTTGGTTCTATAATTGAAAAAAAAATTAACTACAGCTTTCCTCCCCTTCCCCCTCCATTCATACGTTGAAACCCTAAACTCCAATGTGGCTGTATTTAGGGAGAGGGACTCTAAGACGTAATTAAAGTTAATTGAGGTTGTAAGTGTGGGCCCCTGATCCAGTAGGACTGGTGAAGAGGTTAACTGTCTAAAAGCCAGGAAGATAGCTCTCCTCAGAAACTGAATCTGCCTGCAGTTGATCTGGGACTCTCCAGCCTCCAGAACTGTGAGAAAATACATTTTGTTTAAACCACACAATCCACAGTATTTTGTTATGGTAGTCTGAGCTAAGACAACTAATAACTTGGAAGTTTGCCCAAACTGGTCAGTTAATACACTCAAAACAATCAGGTTACCTATGCATGTAGTCATTCGCTCATTATTTAATTATGTATTCATTCCCAAACGAGTTTTCTTAAATCCAGGTGCTGTTGGGGTACAGATTTGAGTATGATATAGACGTTAAGAATTTTCAGTCTAGACAAAAAAAAAAAAAGAGAAGAAAACAAAATATCTGTGAGAGAGGAGAAAAGATGACAAGTGCAGTGAAGCATTTGCAGCATAGAATGGTGTTATGAATTCAGAGGAAGATGAAATATATTCTGAAGATTTACTACGTCTTATTGGAGCCCAAGGTATTTTGAGCTGAACTTACACTTTTGTAGACATGCTATTCTGTAGAATTATCAAAATATGAATATTCCTTTATTTCCACATGTAAGAAGGTCTTAAAAGGAAAAGAGTGTCAAATATTTGGTCTCTGTAGGAATTTTGAGCCAACACATAGTCTATGCATGTCATCATGCCCTGGAGGATAATTGTCCTATAGGGAGAAAAAGGGATCAGGGTCACTTAGCTGGAAAGATGAAAGCCTGGGCGAGGACCCCTCTTACACTGTTGGTGGGAATGCAAGCTGGTACAGCCACTCTGGAAAATAGTATGGAGGTTCCTCAAGATGTTAAGAATAGAGCTACCCTATGACCCAGCAATTGCACTACTGGGTATTTACTCCAAAGATACAAATGTAGTGATCCGAAGGGACAGGTGCACCCCAATGTTTATAACAGCAATGTCCACAATAGCCAAACTATGGAAAGAGCCCAGATGTCCATCAACAGATGAATGGATAAAGAAGATTTGGTACACACACACACACACACACACACACACACACACACACACACGATGGAATATTATGCAGCCATCAAAACGTGGATGGAATTAGAGGGTATTATGCTAAGCGAAATAAGTCAATCAGAGGAAAACAATTATCATATAATCTCACTGATATGTGGAATTTGAGAAACAAGGCAGAGGATCATAGGGGCAGAGAGGAAAAAATGAAACAAGATGAAACCAGAGAGAGAGACAAACCACAAGAGACTATTAATCTCAGGAAACAAACTGAGGGTTGCTGGAGTGGAGGGGGGTGGGAGGGATGGGGTGGCTGGGTGATGGACACTGGGGAGGGTATGTGTTGTGGTGAGCGCTGTGTATTGTGTAAGACTGATGAATCACAGACCTGTACCCTTGAAACAAATAATACATTATATGTTAATAATAACAAAAATGGCAATAAAAAAACATAAAAGGTGTTCCTAACATGCAAAAAAAAAAAAAGATGAAAGCCTGAGAAGATGAAGTGTAGTGATCTGCATAACAAGGTAAGAAATTCCTATGGAAATGATGAGCTTTGGGAATGCATAAGGCACTAAAGGCAATATTGTAGATTATCTAGTTGACTGTCTAGAGGCCATGAATGCATTGCTATAAACCATAGTGGAATTGGTCCCATCAGCAGCTTCAAGAGGCCTGGATTGTATGGATTCTTAAATCCAGCCTATTGAGTCACATGACCCAAAAATCTGGTTCATCTGCCTAGAGGTTATTGAGGGAAGATGAGAAATTAAATGGGATCCTATAACATCTGGATTTGAACTGACTCTGTAGCCCTGAGTGAAGAGAATATTCAAGAAGGGATTTTTAAATTCAGTAATGAATATGGTCAAGCTAAACCATGAGACCAGTCAGTGCTCTCTCTCATGTCTCTCTACCTGCTATCTCATCTGATCAGACATTTCTTTTAGCACATAAAGCTTATTAATTCTCTTGGAACAAGCCATTCCAAATCTGTTTTTCCATGTATCTAAGGCATCTACAAATAATAAATTAACTATAAGCAATTTCAGCAAATTAGAAGGCTTAACAAATTGTGTTATCACTATTTGCTGGTTTTGACTATTATGCCTAGACATGTTCCTCACTTAGGGACAAAACCATAATGGCAAAACAGGATGGGGTATTACTAATGATGATATAATGATAGCTCTCATGAGTCTGGTACCCTATGTGCAATGTACAGGCCTATTCTATACATTATCACACTTAATCCTTGCAAGACGCTGAGGTTAGTATTGCCACTTTGCAAATGAAGAAACTAAGATTCGGAGAAGATTAGACTTTTGCTTAAAGCTGCATGGCTAACAAAATTTGGAGAGCCAAGATTCAAGCTCAGGTCTTGCTAACGTCAGACCGGTTGATGTTATTTCCACTTTGAAAATAGAAGGGTCCATGGTGGAAAGACATTCATAGGTTTGCTTAGTGGAATTGCCCTTCTAGACAAATGACCTGGCCCCGAACCCCGCCCCGGAAAATTCCATTTTACCTGCCAGCACCGGGTCCCAAAAGAAGAGCAAGACAAGCACAATGAGGAGAGGCTTCATGGCTGGGAGCCTCCGCTGAGGAGACTGGTGGCAGGGTCTGACTCTGGCTGTGAGAATGCAGAAAGGGAAGGTTGAGCACGCCCTCCCATACAAACCTCTCAGGTCTGGGGTATGCCCTGCTCCAGGTAGATATGCTACACTGATCTTCCCTGAGGCAGAGAAGCTGGCAATGCTTATGTGCGGAAAAAACTGACAGCCCTTTCCCCCTTTGACAGCTTTTCCTATTGACAAAGGCACTGCTCCCCGACCTGGATTTTCTAAAGATACTAATGGAGACCTGAGAACTACACTTTTTCTTTTTTTAAGTAAATAAAAATAATTTTTTTGTTACTACAGAAATTAAATGTTAATTTTGGACAATTTATAAAATATTAAAAATTACAAAGAAGGAAGAGTTAACACTTGAGCCCCATCTCTCAGAAACAACCCATGTGTTTCTTAAGAAAGTTTTAGGTATGCCTAGTTTATTATTTAATATTTTGTTATGAATAGTTCTGAATCATATACTTGTAATCAGATATCCTGCTTTTGTAACATGATATATACCATAAGTATTTTTTGTCTCATTAAAATTCTTCATAAGTGATATTTTTCAAAGTTGCATAATATTCTGTCAAGGTCTTTTAAAATAGCTATCACTATTTAAAAAAACTTTCTTGAGACATAAATGCCGTAAAAATTTAAATATTAAAGTGTATAATTTGATAAGTTTTGACACATATGCTTTTGTGAAACCATCATCACATTCAAGATAGTGAACATATCTGTTACCCCAACCATTCTTTTTAACTTTTCTTCCCCAGGTTTATTGAAGTATATTTAACAAATAAAAATTGCTTAGGTTTAAACAATCAAATGTGATGATTTGAAGTACATATACATCGTGAAATGATTCTCGCAATCTAACTAATTAACACATCCATCACCTCAAATAGTTACAATTTTTTTTTTGGTGGTGAGAATATGTGAGATTTATTTTCTTAGCAAATTTCAAGTATACATTGTTTTATTAACTAGAGTCACCATACTGTACATTAGATCCTCAGAACTCATTCGTCTTATAACTGAAAGTTTGTTTCCTTTGGCTAACATCTCTCCATTTCCCCCACTTTCCAAGTTCTGGCAATTACCACTTTACCTTCTAGTTCTATGAGTTTGACCTTTTTGAGATTTCACATATAAGTGAGATCATACAGTATTTGTCTATATATGGATTTTTTCACTTAGCATAATATCCTCTAGATTTTTCCATGTTGTTACAAATGGGTTTCCTTCTTTTTTTTATAGCTGAATAATATTGCATTGTATATATACCACATCTTTTTTTTTTAAGATTTATTTATTTGAAGAGAGAGAGAGCATGGGATGGTGGAGGGGCAGGGGGAGAGGGAGAGAATCTCAAGCAGACTCCCAGCTGAGTGCAGAGCCCCCTGAGGGCTCGATCTCACTACCTTGAGATCATGACCTGAGTTGAAACCAAGAGTCAGATGCTTAACAGACTGTGCCACCCAGGCACCCCTCCTATATATTTATTGGAAAAAATCTGTGTGTAAGTGGAGCCATGTAGTTCAAACTCATGTTGTTCAAGAGTCAACTCTATACTATCTATTAGAAGTGAGTGGCTCAATAGGAAAGGATTACATAAAAGCATGGATACCAGGAGGCAGGAATCATTGGAATCCATCTTAGAAGTTGCCTACCCTACACCTGAATTTTGTTTGGGAAATTTCTTACTAATTTGTTAGATTTTGATTTTAAGTTATATGAAATATATATGAAATATGTTAAAAAACATATTTCATCTGCTTTTTCCCCGTTTTCAAAAGTCTAAAACACTTAATTCACCAATATTATATTCTGAACAAGGTGTACCTTTTCCCCTCGAAAAGAGAGAAAGCGCAGACTTCTGCATGTCAAAAGACTATGTTCAATATAACCAAAGTATGGAAAGAGCCCAGATGTCCATGGACAGATGAATGGAAAAAGAAAATCTGGTGTGTGTGTGTGTGTGTGTGTGTGTGTGTGTGTGTGTGTGTGTGTGTATTTACAATGGAATATTATTCAGCCATCAAAAAGAATGAAATCTTACTATTTGCAACAATGTGGATGGAACTAGAGGGTATTATGCTAAGCAAAATAGGTCAGTCAGAGATAGACAAATATCATATGATTTCACTTATATGTGGAGTTTAAGAAACAAAACAGATGAACATAGGGGAAGAGAAGGAAAAATAAAATAAGATAAAAACAGAGAGGGAGGCAAATCATAAGACTTAATTATAGGGAACAAACTGAGGGTTGCTGGAGGGAGTGGGGGGATAGGGTAGCTGGGTGACAGGCATTAAGGAGGGCACGTGATATAAAGAGCACTGGATGTTAAATACAACCGATGAATCACTAAACTCTATCTCTGAAACTAATAATACAATCTATGTTAATTAATTGATTTTAAATTAAAAGAACTTAAGGAAGGTAAAAAAATAAAAAAAAGAGTCCTAGGCTTTACTGACTGAGCCAGCCAGATCCCCCTAACAATCCAGATTTCCACTTCTATCAAATAAATCAGAAGATGTAGCAACATTCTTTTGGCATCCCTTGCATGGCAAGAATCTGCTAGAACTGAATAGAAGTTACCATTCATGTAAGGCCTATATGCTCCATGGTTCCCCTCTCCTCACCATTCCTCAAACTTGTCCCCAATACTGAGACATGCATTAATTCCCACTTGCCATAATGAACTTTTGTTTTCTTATAATAGAGAAATATATCTCTGTGCAAGACTCTCTCACAAATGGGGAAAGGAACTCAGAGCTGCCAACTCAGGGAAGTCTTTGAGGTACTCTGACATGACAAAGAAACTGTATGAAGTATGGAAGGGGGACCCCCAAGCCATTATGTACTGTTGTGAAATGCACCTCATTGCCTCTGTGAATGGTGCCCCGTAGGGTTGTGCAGTGAGCAATCTGCACAGCTGTTCAGTACATTCTGGAGACATGAGAAAGATACAGAGGTGGCACAGACCTGCGAGAACAGAGCAAGCAGGGGATGGCCCCAAATGGGGTGGGAACAAACTGAGCGTTGCTGGGTAGGGAGGGGAGAGGGTGTATGGGGTAACTGGGTGATGAGCATTAAGGAGGGCACTTCATGGAATGAGCACTGGCTGTTATATGCAACTGATAAATCACTAAATCTTACCCCTGAAACTAATAGTACACTATATGTTAACTAAATTGAATTAAAAAAAAAAAAAGACTATGTTCTTTTGGGCACTGGAAGGAACTCTTGGATTCAGATTTTACGATAGATTTTGGAGAGTGCAGATGAATTTAGAGCTTATTCTTTCCCTAAACCAAGTCTTGAATAAGGTAGAGGAAGAGGGATAGAATAGGAGTGAAGGAAGATGAACAGTACAGAGAGTGGGGGGGAGGGATGTCACTGTTTTTCTCTCCAGTCCTGGGTTTCATATAGGGGGAGGCAAGGGAAATGGGAAGAGGTAATGGAGATTAGAAGCTCTGGGTAGTCTGATGGCATGGTGCACTGGTGTTTCTTTATGTGAATGGAGCTCAGTGAGGCGGCAAGACCATAGAGTAGCGCACGGATTGACTGGTTTTCTATGGTAGATAGGTCTGAGGTAGTCTCACAGCATTGGTCCCCCTTCCCTCACACAGGTTCTCCCAGTGTGGGAAGAGAGTAATAGTAGAACCCTTGTATGATTGACATCACCATGGACGTGGTGGAGCAATAGCTATTCCCACTGGAACGTCTGGTAAATTAGAATGATGCTGGGGTGGCAGAATTATCCCATACACTAACGAATGAGCCTCACCCAAAGAGTTTTAAGAGTTTTATGAAAAACAAGAAGCAACTTAGCAGTTCTACATTGGCAAGGGACTGAAGACCAAGAAGGAATGATGATTATGTTGGTAATGTTAACATAATCAATGCTCTCTCAGATGCCTCACCACTGTTTAAGTCCTCTTGAACTTACAAATAATTCAGAGAAAAGAAGCAACTCTGAATACACTGAGTTTAAGTTTCTGTGACCAGGAGGAATGAGGTTCATAATAGGAATTAGGTTCATTTATTAAAAAAATAAAGTTATGCTTTTGCAAATGTGCCCAGTGGACTGATAAACATATCCTTTGCATGACTCCATTATGCTGAAACATCTCCTTATTGACTCTCCCCCGACTCCTAACCTACTTCTCTTCTGGCCTCTTCAGTTTAGTATTGCTAACCATCTCTTTGCCAGCTTTGAAATCACAGTATCATATTTCATACCTTCTTCTCATTATGTCCTATGGCCACTAAATTCTGTCAATCCAAAGCAGGAAAGAACGTCCAATGGAAAAAAGACAGTCTCTTCAACAAATGGTGTTGGGAAAACTGGACAGCCACATGCAGAAGAATGGAACTGGACCATTTCCTTACGCCACACACAAAATTAGACTCAAATGGATGAAAGACCTAAATGTGAGACAGGAATCCATCAGAATCCTAGAGGAGAACATAGGAAGCAACCTCTTCGACCTCAGCCGCAGCAATTTCTTCCTAGACACATCGCCAAAGGCAAGGGAAGCAAGGGCAAAAATGAACTATTGAGACTTCATCAAGATAAAAAGCTTTTGCACAGCAAAGGAGACAATCAACAAAACCAAAAGACAACCTACAGAATGGGAGAAGATATTTGCAAATGACATATCAGATAAAGGGCTTGTATCCAAAATCTATAAAGAAATCTATAAAGATTCTATAAATCTATAAAGAACTTATCAAGCTCAACACCCAAGGAACAAATAATACAATCAAGAAAGGGGCAGAAGGTATGGACAGAAATTTCTGCAAAGAAGACACCCAAATGGCCAACAGACACATGAAAAAGTGCTCAACATCACTTGGCATCAGGGAAATCCAAATCAAAACCTCAATGAGATATCACCTCACACCAGTCAGAATGGCTAAAAATAACAAGTCAGGAAACAGCAGATGTTGGTGAGGATGCGGAGAAAGGCGAACCCTCCTACACTGTTGGTGGGAAAGCAAATTGGTGCAGCCACTCTGGAAAACAGTATGGAGGTTCCTCAAAAAGTTGAAAATAGAGCTACCTATGACCCAGCAATTGCACTACTGGGTATTCACCCCAAAGATACAAATGTAGTGATCCGAAGGGGCACCTACACCCCAATGTTTATAGCCACAATGTCCGCAATAGCCAAACTATGGAAAGAGCCTAGATGTCCATCAACAGATGAATGGATAAAAAAGATGTGACACACACACACACACACACACACACACACACACACACACACACACACACACACTGGACTATTATGCAGCCATCAAAAAACCAAAATCTTGCCATTTGCAATGATGTGGATGGAACTAGAGGGTATTATGCTAAGCGAAATAAGTCAATCAGAGAAAGACAATTATCATATGATCTCACTGATATGAAAAATTTGAGAAACAAGACAGAGGATCATAGGGGAAGGGAGGGAAAAATGAAACAAGACAAAACCAGAGAGGGAGACAAACCATAAGAGACTATTAATCTCAGGAAACAAACTGAGGGTTGCTGGCTGGGGGGTGGGAGGGATGGGGTGACTGGGTGATGGACACTGGGGAGGGTAGGTACTATGGTGAGCTCTGTGAATTGTGTAAGACTGATGAATCACTGACCTGTACCCCTGAAACAAATAATACATTATATGTTAATTAAAACAAATAAAAGTTTTCCTTCAATGTGTCAAAAAAAATAAATTCTGTCAATCCTACTTCTGAAATCCATCCCGAATCTCTTCTTTCTTTAGTCCTCACTACCAGTGTTCCAGTCCTAGATTATTGAAATATAATAGAGTTGAATAAATATATTGGTTATATAAGATTGTATATCTCACAAATAGAAAATATACCTTATTTTCAAGACCACATGAAATTTTAGCAAATATCAATTTTATCTTAGATCACAAAGAATGATTCAATAAATTCCAAAAAGCTATAGAACAGATCACATTCTCTGGTCCCATGAAATTACAGTTAACATGGGGCTTACAATGGGGTCAGGCACTGCTTAAGAACTTCACATATACTAATATAATTCTCCTAACACCATGATGTAAGTACTACTGTTATCTCATTTTGTAGATAAGGAAACTGATGTAGAGAGAGACTCTAGAACTTACCAAAGGTCAGACAGTACATTATGGGCTGAGATACAGTATTATAGATGAAACAACAACATGGTAGTGGATATAAATGAAGTTAATGTAAAAGCACACACATGAAAAGAGTGTAAGCCTTCATAAAATTCATATTTACTTTAACCTTACCATTTAAACATATAATTATCATGAATTTCATTTATCCTTCATATTAATTATCTTTATATAGAAAAGAGAGTTTTAAATACTTTCAGTTTCTTTTCCTGGAATCTGAAGAAGATGGAGTTGGACATTTCATCACTTCTTTTTTTTATTTAAGATTTTATTATTTATTTGTCAGAGAATGGCAGAGAGAGTGAGTGAGCACAAGCAGGGGAATCAGCAGGCAGAGGGAGAAGCAGGCTCCCCGTTGAGCAAGGAGCCCAAAGTGGGACTTGATCCCAGGACCCTGAAATCATGAAGAACCCCCAGGATCATGACCTCAGCCAAAGGCAGCTGCTTAACTGACTGAGCCACCCAGGTGTCCCTACCACTTCTTCTTTTTCTGAAGTTTAGTTTTCCTCCCTTTGCAACAGATGGTCCAGTCAGCGCAGTATCTGATTGCATGTTCATCAGCATTGCACTTCATTCTGCAGTTATAGGCTTCTAAAGAGCACGTGTATTTAACAAATAAGGTCCTGGCTTTGAAAAGAGAAAAAAAATTTATATTAGGTTATATTTTTGATTTTTATCTTTTAATGTCTAAAGTGTTCTATAATAAATTAAACCAACATCAGTAGAGAACTTTCTCAGAAAAAAGTAACAGAAAAAAATACAGAAGAGAAAAGCAGAGATACTGAATAAAGATTAATGAAGATCTTTTCCATAGGGTAGGTAAATGGGGCAGTGAGCTGAAGAGGAGAGTTTTCTATGAGAACTGTTATGGCATATTTCTGTGTAAAATGAATAATTTGTTTAGGGGTAGGGATTCATGATGCAAGAAACAATGTTTGACTTCATGAGTGAAATCTTTAAAAAGTGAGTGGGGATAAAAATCTAGTTGAAAGTGGAGGGGTTAACCTTAAATCAGAATGGAGAGAGGGTAGAGTAAGATAAAATTAGGTGAAGGCATATGGTGGTGGGAAAATGAGGAAGTTATCTCTTGGTACTTTTACTTTCTTGGTGAAATAAAAAGAAATCATCAACTGAGAATAAGGGAACAGAGGAAGCTGAGTCTTCGTTCTAACTGCCCAGTACATTTGGGCTCAAAGCCTTGTCTCCTTCACTGAGGAAATTTCTAAGATTGCACAAACTCCCATAAGTCGTAATTTCTCACTTTGGTTTTTCTCTCTCTCTCTCGGTGTCACATAGGCATTTCCTTCTATCCTTTGCTCCCAAAGAAATGTTTTTTTTTTTTTTTTAAAGATTTAGAGAGAGAAAAAGAGAGAGAGAGAGTGAGCATAGGTGGGGAGAAGGGCAGAGGGAGAGAGAAACTCCAACAGATTCCCTGCCTGACCTGGGGTTCAATCTCATAACTCTGAGATCAGACCTGAGCAGAAACCAAGAGTCAGAAGCTTAAATGACTCGCCACCCAGGCACCCTGAAATCTAAGTTTTATAGTGATCATTTCTTACTTTAAAAAATAGTTTTATTACCTGGCTTTCATCCCTAGACACTATAGTTTAGTTTTCTTCTCATTACAATTTTTGATATTCCCTTTAAATCTACAGGTCCTTCCCAAATCCTTTCTTTACAATTTTTCTGTTGAGGAACTTGAGATGTTTAAGCTGTAGTGTTTCCCAGTTTATATATTTCTGATTGCATACTCTTAGAGAATTCAACATGTTCTTGTGTCCTCCATATTTCAGCAGACTGGCAACTGGATTGAGAGGCTTGATTAGACTCATGTTTGATTCCCAGAACCAGCTGTATGGTAGTTGGTGTTGTGTGTCTTATCATGATATGACTGACATGTAAAAGCTGTATATATTTAATTTTTTCAACTTGATACATTTGGGGGCAAGTATACACCTGTAAAACCATCACCACCATTAAGATCATAGATCTAACTATCACCTACCAAAATTTCCTTCCACCTCCATTATTACTATTATTGTTGTGGTTGTGGTAAGAATACTTAGTGTAAGATCTATCCCCTTAGCCAATTGTAAGTAAACAATACAGTATTTTTAGCTATAGGTACTATGTGTATAGTGGACCTTCAGAACTCATTTATCTTGTGTAACTGAAACTTTGTACCATTTGACCAATGACTCCCTCTTTTCTGTACCAGGCCCAGGTAACAACTATTCTACTCTCTGCTACGATGAGGTTGACTTTTTCAGATTCCATATGTAAGTGAGATCATGCAGTATTTGTATGTCTGCCTGGTCATGTCTTCTGCCCATTTCTTAACTGGATTATTTATTTTTTGGGTGTTGAGTTTGATAAGTTCTTTATAGATTTTGTATACTAACCTTTTATCAGATATGTCATTTGCAAATATCTTCTCAGATTCTGTAGGTTGTTTTAGTTTTGTTGATTGTTTCCTTCGCTGTGCAGAAGCTTTTTATTTTGATGAAGTCCCAATAGTTCATTTTTGCTTTTTTTCCCTTGTCTCTGGATACATGTCTAGTATGAAGTTGCTATAGCTGAGGTCAAAGAGATTTCTGCCTGTGTTCTCCTCTAGGATTTTGATGGTTTCCTGTCTCACATTTAGGTCTTTCATCTATTTTGAATTTATTTTTGTGAATGGTATAAAAAAGTGGTCCAGTTTCATTCTTCTGCATGTGGCTGTCCAATTTTCCCAACACCATTTGTTAAAGAGACTGTCTTTTTTTCCATTGGATATTCTTTCCTGCTTTGTCAAAGAATAGTTGACCATATAGTTGTGGGTCCATTTCTGGGTTTTCTATTCTACTCCATTGATCTATGTGCCAGTACCATACTGTCTTGATGACTATAGCTTTGTAATATAGCTTGAAGTCCAGAATTGTGATGCCTCCAGCTTTGCTATGCTTTTTCAAGATTATTTTGGCTATTCAGGGTCTTTTGTGATTCCATACAAATTTAGGATTGTTTGTTCTAGCTCTGTGAAAAATGCCTGTAGTATTTTGATAAGGATTGCATTTAACGTGTAGATTGCTTTGGGTAGCATAGATATTTTAACAATATTTGATCTTCCAATCCATGAGCATGAAATGTTTTTCTATTTCTTTGTGTCATCATCAATTTCTTTAGTGTTCTATAGTTTTTAGAGTACAGATCTTTTGTGTCTTTGGTTAGGTTTATTCCTAGGTTTCTTATGGTGTGTGGTGTAATTGTAAATGGGATCAATTCCTTGATTTCCCTTTCTGCTGCTTCATTATTGGTGCATAGAAATGCAACAGATTTCTGTACAGTGATTTTATATCCTGAGACTTTGCTAAATTCATTTATCAGTTTTAGCAATTTTTTGGTGGAGTCATTTGGGTTTTCTTTTCTTAAAAGATTTTTTTAAATCTATCTATCATCTATCTATCTAACATCTATCTATCATCACCATCATCTATCTATTTAGAGAGAGCCAGGGAAGGGGCTGAAGGAGAGGGAGACAGAGAATCTCAAACAGACTGCGCTGAGTGTACAGCCTGATAAGGGGCTTGATCTCACAACCCCGAGATCATGACCTGAGCTGAAAAAAGGACTGGCCGTTTAACTGACTGAGCCACCCAGACAACCCTAGTCAGGTTTTCTACATAGAGTATTATGCCATCTGTGAATAGTGGAAGTTTCCTTGCTGATTTGCATGCATTTTGTTTCTTTTTGTTGTCTGATTGCTGAGGCTAGAACTTCCAGTACTATGTTAAAAAACATTGGTGAGAGTGAACATCCCTGTTTCGTACCTGACCATAGAGAAAAAGCTCTCAGTTTTACGCATTGAGAATGATATTAGCTGTGGGTCTTTCATATATGGACTTTCTGATGTTGAGGGATGTTCCCTCAATCCCTAAAAAACCCTTTGTGGAGGGTTTTTATCAAGAATGGATGCTTTGTAATATATTTTGGAATCAGGAAGAGTGATACCTCCAGCTTTGTTCTGGCTCAAAATTGCTTCAGCTATTCAGAGACTTTAGTGGTTCCATATAAATTTTAGGATTGATTTTCTTCTTTCCTTTCTTCCTTCCTTCTTTTCATTCTTAAATTTTTGTCTATTCTCAAATTTTTAATCTTTGCTTTAAATATTTCCTTAAACAATGTTTTAGTGTTGTTTTTTTCTATTTATATAAAAAATGACATTGGGATTTTCATAAAGATTTTATTGAATCTGTAGATTGTTTTGGGTGGTATGCATATTTTAATAATATTCTTTCCACCCATGAACATGGGATATCCTTCCAATTATTTGTGTCTTCTTTAATTTCTTTCATTAATATTTTGTAGTTTTCAGTGTACAAATCTTTCATCTCCTAGGTTAATTTGTATTCCTAAGTATTTTTTCTTTTGATATTATTGTAAATGGGATTGGTTTCAAAGTTTCTTTTTTGAATACTTTGTTGTTAGTGTGTAGAAATGCAACTGGTTTTTGTATGCTGATTTTGTGCTCTGTAGCTTATTGAATTCTTTTATTACTTCTAACAGTTTTTGGTGGTGTCTTAGGGTTTTCTACATACAAAATCAATGCATTTGTGCATTAAGATAAATCTTTTTTTTTAATTTGGATAACTTTTATTTTTTTACTTGCCTAAGTACTAGTTGAATGTTGAATAGAAATGGCAGAGGTGGGCATCCTTGCCCTGTTCCTAATCTTACAGGAAAAACTTTCAGTTTTTTACTGTTGAATATAAGTGAAGAATTTCTTTTGTTTTTGTTGTTTTGTTTTTTAAGTAGGCTTCATGTCCAGTGTAGAGCCCAACTGGGTCTTGACCATGAGATCAAGACGTGAGCTGAGATCATAAGTGAGGCACTCAACCAACTGAGCCACCCAGGCACCCCTGAAGAATTTAACATTTCTTGTAAGGCATTTCTACTAGTGACACATTCCCTCAAATTTGCCTTAGAAATTTTTTATTTCATAAGTCAGACAGAGAAAGGCAAATACTATATCTTATCATTTATATGTGGAATTTAAATAAAGCTGATCTTATAGAAGCAGAGTAAAGTAGTGATTACTAGGGGCTGAGGGAATAGGGGAAATGGGGAAATAAACTTCCAGTTATAAGATGAGCAAGTTCTAGTGATCTAATGTACAGCATGGTAATTCCAGTTCATAATACTGGATTGTATACTTGAAAGTTGCTAAAAGAGCAAATCTTAAATGTTTTCAGTACCAAAAAAAGAGGTAATTACATGCTGTAATGGAGGTATTAATTAACATTATGGTGGTAACCATTTTGTAATGCATAAGCATATCAAATCAACATATAGTTTACCTTAAACATACAAAATGTTATATGTCAATTATATCTCAATAAAGCCAGAAAAAATAAAATAAAATTTATGCTTAGAGAAGATAGAACAAAAACAAAGCCAAAACAGTTCCCAACTATGTTTCATAATAAGTTGTTCTCAGAGATGTGATTGTTTTGTGTAAAAAAATACAAAACAAAAAACCGTTTGCAATGAAATAAAATTGAAATCTTTGTAAGAAAAAAAGGAAATTATTTCTCCTTCAGTTTTAAGGTATAATTTTTCTGGAAAGAAAAATTCTAGGTTGGTAGAGTATTTTTTTTTCAACACTTCAAATATTTCACTTCACTTTCTTTTTGCTTGCATGGTATCTGAGGAGAAGTTTGTTGTAAGTCTTATCCTTGCTTATCTATAGGTCAGATTATTTTCTATTGCTTTTTTCAAGATTTTGTCTTTTATTTTTCTTCAGGTTGAATATGATATTGCTAAGCTCAGATTTTTTGGTATTTATCCTTGGTATTCTCTGAGTTTACTGGATCTATATTGTGTCTATCTTTAATCTTGGGAAATTCCCAGTCATTATTGCTTCAGTGATATCTTTTTTACTTTTCTCTCTTTCTTCTCTTCCTGGTATTCCCATTAGACGTATTTTACACCTTTTATAATGTTCCTCAGTTACTGGATATTCTGTTCATTTTCATTCTGATTTTGCCTTTCTACTTTGGAAGTTTCTAATGACATTTTTTAAGCTCAGCGGTTCTTTCTTCAGGTGTCTCTAGCCTGTTGATGAGCTGTTGTGTTCTCCCAAAATCTGTTTTCATATTCCAATGCCTAGAACTTCAGAATGTGACCATATTTGGAGACAAGTTTTTAAAATAGGTTAAATTAAAATGAGACCACTATGGTGATCTTGGACTTTTAGATTACAGAACTATGAGAAAATAAATAAATAAATAAATAATAAATAAATTTTTGTTTAAGCCACCAATCTGTGATATTTTGTTATGCAGCCCTAGCAAACTGATACACCCATCAAAGGCATTCTTTATTTCTGTTACAGTGCTTTGATTCCCAGCATTTTCTTTGATTCCTTCTTAGAGTTTCTATCTCTCTGCTTACATTATCCATTGGCCATTGCTTGTTTGTCCTCAGCTAAGGGACCTTAGCATATTAATCATAGTTGTTTTAAATCCCCAGTTTGATAATTCCAACATCTCTGCCATATCTGTGTCTGGTTTTGATGTTTATCCCATCTCTCCAAACTGTGTTTTTGGTCTTTTAGTATGTCTCATAAATTTTTTGTTGAAAGCTGGATGTGATGTAGTGTGTTGAAGGAACTAAGGTAAATAAATCTTTAATGTGAGGTTTTATGTTTCTCTTGCTAGGGGTTAGGCTGTGTTTACTTTTTGCTTCAGCAGTTGCTATTAGAAATTAAAATTTCCTAAGATTTCTTTGCTTTTGTATTCCCAGTTGCCTTTGGATTTCCCTCGAGATGACTTCTTGAATAAGGTCTGAGACATGTAGTTCTTTCAGTTGTATTCCCCTATTGTGATAATTTGGTGTGGGGGCAGAGAAACCATTTTACAGTCCCATGATTAGATATCAGTTTTTTAGTGAGCCTATGCCCTTTAAAGGGCTATGACCTTCACAAATTGTTTCTCAGCAACCCCCCCTTAGGTGAGACTAAAAGTCTGGGGGAGACTGGTTGGGTATTTTCCTTCCCCACCGTGGAAGGCTAGAGTTGGGTGTTTCACTTTCACCTGGCCACTGAGACCTTGGTAAAACCCCAGGTGGTTAGGTTCCAGTAAAATAGTTCCTTTTGAGGACTGGCTTTGTTAAGAAGAACAGATTGCTCTGGGTATATTTCAAAATGATTACTTTTGCCTCCTTCCCCTGGAAATATGAAAAGATTTTCTTCCCAGTCATCATTGTGAAAACCTGCTAGTCCTCTGGGAGGTAAAATTCACAGTAGTGTGAGAGCACCCCTAAGTCTGTTTTTCTATTTTTTTATCCTTAGAGTGTCTTTTTTTTTTTTTTTAATCCTTGGTGTTTTAACTCTCAAATTTATATTGAGCTTCCTACAATTTGTCAGTTACCCTGCTACTGATTCTCATGGATATTGCATCTGGGGTTCTTTTCTTGTAAGTTTTGACTCTCTCTGTATCCACCTGTCTATCTCTCTAATTTTGGGGACTGTGGTTTGCCCTGTGACTTCACTTGTCTGAGGTATCTAAGAAGAGTTGCTGGTTCTCAGTTTGTTCAGCTTTTTTCTTTCTTTCTTTTTTTTTTTTAAAGATTTTATTTATTTGTTTGACAGAGAGAGACACACAGCGAGAGAGGGAACACAAGCAGGGGGAGTGGGAGAGGGAGAAGCAGGCTTCTTGTGGAGCAGAGAGCCTGAAGCAGGGCTCGATCGCAGGACCCTGGGATCATGACCTGAGCCGAAGGCAGACACTTAACGACTGAGCCATCCAGGCGCCCCTGTTCAGCTTTTTCTTGCTATGAAAATTACAGTGATGGTTCTAAGCTCCTTACATGATAAACCAGAAACCAGAAGAAAGTCTCTAGAGCAATTTTAAATTGTTTATATTAAATTTGGAATTATAGTTAAGAGCTTAATGTTGTTTTAAAAGAGCTTTTCAGAAACCCAAGTAGTGTAATTTACATATGTACTTTTTCAGTGGATTGATTGCTGAAATTTATATGAGCTGTTGCAATGAATTTATAGAATACATTTTTAAGGTATTATTTCTGTTTACTATATGTAAAAGAAAAGCTCAGGCTTTTAGCAAGTATTTGATGATGTAGTATGTTATGCTTAATTCACCTGTTTCACAAGTAGAGCACAGAGATTATATGCTTGCCATGTTTATGGACACTGAAATATACAGTGAATAAAAAGTTCTTACTGTCCTGGAAAGGTGGTAGCAATGAAAGAAGTAGGAGGAGTAAATCCCAAGCATGCAACTCTAACATGATGATTTGCTTTGAGGGTTAATAAATGGTTTAAATTCTTTCAATAATGGCAAATTCTAACATTTATTGGAAGGAAAATAAATCTTCCGATAATCAGCTTTGAATATGCTCAAATGTTGGAATGAAAATTCTGTTCACTTGCTGGACCAGGGAAGACTGCTGTAGAAAGTTTTTTCAACCCTTCATTTTAGTCTGTATGTATCTTTCAGTCTGGAGGAAGTCTTTTCTAGGCAGCATATAGATGGATCTTTTTTTTTTTTTTAATCCATTTAGACATCCTATGTCTTTTAATTGTAACATTTAGTCCATTTACATTTTAAGTAATTATTATAGGTATGTACTTATTGTCATTTTATTAATTGCTTTCTGGTTGTTTTATAGTTCTCTGTTCCTTTCTTCTTCTGTTGTTTTTTTTGTGACGATGACTTTTTTAGTGTTATGCTTGATTTCCTTTCTCTTTATTTTTTTGTATCTATTATAGGTTTTTGGTTTGTTGTTACCATGAGGTTCCTATATAACATCCTATGCATATAGCAGTCTATTTAAAGTTGGTAGTTGCTTAAGTTCAGGGATATTCTAAAAGAACTACATTTTTATTCCCCATTCCATGTTTTGTGTATATGATGTGACATTTTACATCTTTTCATTTTGTGTGTCCCTTAAGTAATATTGTAGATATTACTGATTATTACTTTTGTCTTTTAATATTCATACTAGTTTTATAAATGATTGATTTACTACCTTTATTATGTATTTACTTTTACCAGTGAAACTTTTTTCCATTCATAATTTTCTTCTCATTATGGCCTTTTTCTTTCCACTTGAAGAAGAACCTTTAACATTTCTTATAAGTCTGGTTTAGTGGTGATAGACCCCTTTAGTTTTTGCTTGTCTGTGAAATTCTTTATCTCTCTTTCAAATCTGAATTATAGTCTTGCCGTGTAGGGAATTCTTGGTTGGAACTTTTTTCCTCCAGCACTTGGACTAGTTGTGCCACTCTCTTCTGGCTTACAAAGTTTCTGCTGAAAAGTTTGCTTGTAGCCTTATGAGTTTCCTTTGTATATAATAAGTTGTTACTACTTTTAAGATTCTTTTTTTCTAACTTCAACTTTTACCATTTTAATTATAACATGTCTTGGTGTGGGTCTCTTTGGGTTCATCCTATTTGGAAATTTCTGGGAATCTGTATGTCTGTTTCTTTTCTCAGATTAGGCAAGTTTTCAGTCATTATTTCTTCAAATAAGTTTTCTTGCTCTTTCTTCTCTATTTGGTCCCTTATAATACAAATGTTATTACAGTTGATGTTCCAAAGGTCTCTTAAGTTATCTTCACTAATTTATTTTCTTTTTGCTGCTGTGTCTGGATGAGTTCTATTGCTTGTCTTCTAGCTCACTGATCTGATTTTCAGATTCACCCAGTCTGTTGTTGAATCCCCTAGCATATTTTTTAGTTCAATTATTGTATTCTTCATCTCTGTAATTTCCATTTGGAACTTTCTTATATTTTTTATCTCGTCATTGAGGATCTCACTGTCTTTATCCATTCTTCTCCTGAGTTCATCAAGCACCATTATTACCATTACTTTCAAATCTTTACCAAGTAGATTTCTTATCTCTGTTTTACTAATGCTTTTTTTTTTTTTCCTTTTTTGGTGTTTTGTTCTCTCATTTGGAACATATTTGTCTGTCTTCTCATTTTACCTAATTCTGTGTTGGCTCTATTTAATAGGTAAATTAAGTACCCTTCTTAGTCCTGAAGGATCAGTCTTTGTAGAAGATGTCACCTGGAGCCCTAGAATGCAATCCCCCCTGGCTGCTGGAGTTGCGTGTTCAGGAGGTGTCTCCTGTATGGGCTGTACACACCTGTGTGCTGTGGTGGGATATGTATGTGGTGGAAGGGTGGGTGGGGCTGCCACACATGGCTGCACTGTGGGAGTTGGCCTGACTGTGACACATGGCTATGCTGAGACATGGGTGCTGGCTGAGCTGTTACCTGACCCAACAGTGATGTACAGTTGTTCTACAGGGATTGATGGGGTTCTCAGCTGGGCATGCCCACTGTCCCTAAAAGGCTATAGGGATACTTTCAAAATGTCACATGCCATTGCCAACCTTAGCAAGATAGAATGAGGTCACAAATATAGCCTCAGCTAGTGGCTCCATCCCTGGAAAAGTCCCAGTGGTTGCTTGCTTTTCTGGCAGGTATTGTAAGAATATTAAGTAGGTTTTCATCACATATGGTCCAGGATCTTTTCAAATTGGTGTTTTTGCACTGGGTCCCAGTGTGAATCTGCCATCAAGCCCTTGTACGGGGTTCCAGAGTCAGTCTGCTATCAAGCCCTTTAATAGTGGGTTCTTATTCCCTACAGTTCTATGGTTTTTCTGAAAATAATTCCCATTAGTTTTCAAAGCCCAGTGTTTAGAGGGTTTGTGAAACATCTAAGGGTTGTGGTGCCTGATGTGGAGCACACGTCCCTTTCTTCTCAGGGAAAATTTCCATATTTTTGACATCCCCTCAATTGTGGATCAGCACACCTGGGGTGGGGCTTACTTGGTAAGATGGTGTCTCTGCCTCTCCTACCCATCTTCATGCTGTCCCTTTGGTCCTTTGTTGTGGTGCCCTGTTCATCTAGTTTCCTGGTCTTTTTCAGTGGAAATTAGTACATATATGGTTGTTGTAGCCTTGGGATGGAGTGAATTCAGGATCTTCCTATGCTATCATTTTGAACCCAACTTACATTTTCTTGTTTTTTTTATGGTATTGTGAGTGAGATAGTTTTCTTTATTTCTTCTGATATTTAGTTGCTAGTATATAGAGATGAAACTGATTTCTGTATGTTGATTTTATATCCCGAGTCCTTACTGAATTTGTTGATTAATTCCAACAGTTTTTTGGCTGAGTAAGGTTTTGCTTTATATGATTATATCATCTGCAAATAATGACACTTTCACTTAATCTATTCCTATTTGGATGCCTTTTATTTCTTAGTCTTGCCTAATTGATTCAGTTAGGATTTCCAGAACTATATTGAATAAGATCAGTGAGAGTGGAAACTCTTGTCTTGTTCCTGATCTTAGAAGAAAAGCTTTCAACCTTTTATATTTGAATATGGTTTGTTGTGGGTTTGTCATGTGGTCTATATTATGTTGAGGTATGTTCCTTCTATACCAAATTTTTTGAGGGTTTTTTAAATCATTAATAGATGTACTTTGTCAAATAATTTTTCTGCATCTATTGAGAATATCATATGATTTTTTCTTTCATTGTATTAATTTAGTGTATTACATTTTTTGATTTGGATATGTTGAACCATCTTTGCATTTTAAGGATAAATCCCACCCGATCATGGTGTATCATACTTTTAATATGTTGTTTAATTCAGTTTGCTAATATTTTGTTGAGAATTTTTGCATTTGTATTCGTCAGGAATATTGGTCTGTGATTTTACTATTTTTTGTAGTGTTCTGTGTCTGGCTTTCATGTCAGCATAAATTCTGGCCAGATAAAATGAGCTTGGGAGTGTTGCCTCCTCTTCAATTTTTTTGACACTTTAGGAAAAATTGGTGTTAATTTTTCTTTAAATAGCTGGTAGAACTCACCCATGAAGCCATTTGGTCCTGGGGTTCTTTGTGTGAGAAGGTTTTTGATTATTGATTCCATCTTTTTACTTATTATTGATTTGTTCAGATTTTATATTTCTTCCTGATTCGGTCTTTGTAGGTTGTATGTTTCTAGAAATTTATCCATTTTTTTCTAGGTTATCCAATTTATTGGCATATAATTGTTCATAATAGTCTCTTATGATCCAAGTATTTTTGTGGTATCAGTTGTAATGTCTGCTGTTTCATTTTTTATTTTATTTATTTGCAGCCCCTCTCTTTTTTTTCCCTGAAGGTAGTCTAGCTAAAGGTTTGTATATTTTATATTTTCAGAAAAACAGCTCTTCATTTCACTGATCTTTTCTATTTTCTTCTGGTCTCTATTTCATTCATTTCCACTTTAATCTTTGTTATTTCCTTCCTTTGGCTGACTGTGGTCTTCGTTTGTTTTTCTTTTTAGTTCCTTGGATATAAAGTGAGCTAGTTTACTTGAAATATTTCTGTTTTCATTTTTTAAAAATTGTTTTGAGGATAGTTGGCACATAATGTTACATGTTTCAGGTGTATAGCATAGTGATGCAGTATCTCTATATATTATGTTACGCTCACCACAAGTGTAATTACCATCTGTTACCATACAATACTATTACAATATCATTGACTATTCCCTAAGCTGTGCCTTTTATTACCATACTTATTCTTTCCATAACTGGAAACCTGTATCTCCCACTTCTCTTCACCCATTTTGTCCATCCTCCTATTCCCTTTCTCTCTGGCAACCATCAGTTTGTTCTCTGTATTTATAGAACTGAGTCTACTTTTTGTTTATTCATTTATTTTATTTTTTAGATTCTACATATGAATGAAATCATGATATTTATCTTTCTCAGTCTCGCTTATTTCACTTGGCATAATAACCTCTAGATCCATCCATGTTGTTGCAAATGGCAAGACCTCACCTTTTTTTATAGCTGTGTAATATTCTATGTGTGTGTGTCTGTGTGTGTGTTGTGTGTGTGTGACATTTTCTTTGTCCATTCATCTATTGATGGGCCCTTAGGTTGCTTCCATATTTTGGCTATTGTAAGTAATGCTGCAATAAACATAGGGGTGCATATATTTTTTCAAATTAGTGTTTTCATTTTCTTTGGGTAAATACCCAGTAGTGGAATTACTAGATCATATAGTAATTCTATTTTTAACTTTTGGAAGACCCTACATACTGTTTTCCACAGTGCTGTACTAATTTTCATTTCTACCAATAGCGTATGAGGGTTTCTTTTTCTCCATATCCTTGCCAACACTTGTTGTTTCTTATCTTTTTGATTTTAGCCATTCTGATAGGTATAAGGTGATAACTCATTGTGGTTTTGATTTGTATCGCCCTGATGATTAGTGCTGTTGAGCATCTTTTCATATGTCTGTTGGCCATTTGTATGACTTTGGGAAAATGTCTATTCAGGTCCTCTGCCCATTTTTAATTGAATTGTTTTTTTGGTGTTGAGTTGCATAAGTTCTTTATATATTTTGCATATTAACCCCTTATCAGATATATCATTTTGCAAATATCTTCTCCTATTCAGTAGGTTGCTTTTTATTTTGTTGATAGTTTCCTTTACTGTGCAAAAGCTTTTTATTTTGATGTAATCCCAATGGTTTATTTTTGCTTTTGCTTCCCTTGCTTTAAGAAACAAATCTAGGAAACTGTTGCTATGGCTGATGTAAAAGAAATTACTGCCTTGGTCCTTTGTAAGATTTTTATGGTTTCAGGTCTCACATTTAAGTCCTTAATCTATTTTGAGTTTTTTTTTTTTTTAAAGCTTGTATCTTTTACTTATTTTTTGTTTTATATTTGTTTTGTTTTATTTGTTTTTTGTTTTAAACTTAAAATAAATTTAAAAAAAATTATTTTTTGTTTGACAGACAGAGACATAGCGAGAGAGGGAAGTTGGGGAGTTGGAGAGGGAGAAGCAGGCTTCCCGCTGAGCAGGGAGCCCGATGCAGGGCTCAATCCCAGGACCTTGGGATCATGACCTGAGCTGAAGGCAGATGCTTAACAACTGAGCCACCCTAGGCATCCCTCTATTCTGAGTTTATTTTTGTGTGTAGTGTTAGAAAGTGGCAGTTTCATTCTTTTATGTATAGTTGTCTAGTTTTCTTAGTGGCATTTATTGAAGAGACCATATCTTCCTTGTTGTGTATTCATGTCTCTTTTGTCATAAATTAATGGACCATATAAGCAAGGGTTTATTTCTGGGCTCTCTATTTTGTTGTATTGATCTATGTGTCTATTTTTGTGTCAGTATCATACTGTTTTGATTACTATAGCTTTGTAGTATATCTTGAAATCCAGAACTGTGTTATCTCTAGCTTTATTTTTCTTTCTCAAGACTGCTTGGCTATTTGTTTTTTTTTTTTGTGGTTTCATACATTTTTTAGGATAATTTCTAGTTCTGTGAAAAATGCTGTTGGTATTTTGATAAGGATTGCATTGAATCTGTGGAATGCCTTGGGTAATATGGACATTTTAACAATATTAATTCTTCCAATCCATAAGCATGGTCAGTTGTGTAGTCTTCAATTTCTTTCATCAGTGTTTTATAGTTTTCAGAATACAAATCTTTCACCTCCTTGGTTAAGTTTATTCTTAGGTATTTTATTCTTTTTGGTGCAATTGCAAATAAGGTTGTTTTCTTAATTTCTCTTTCTGCTACTTTATTAAAGATTGTATTTTTTTTGGAATTTATCAATTTCTTCTAGGTTGTCGAATTTGTTGGCATGTATTTTTCATAGTATTCCCTTATAGTCCTTTGTATTTCTATGATGTCAGTTGTTAAATCTCCTTTTTAGTTGCTGAGTTTACTTATTTGGGTCCTTTTTCTTTTTTTCTTGATGAGTCTGGCTAAGGGCTTACCCATTTTGTTTATATTTTCAAAGAACCAACTTTTGGTTTAATTGACTTTTTTCCTAATTTTTTTTTTAGTCTCTATGTCAATTATTTTTGCTCATATGGAACCACAAAATACTTTGAACAGCCAAAGTAACTTTGGGAAAGAAAAGCAAAAAACAAAGCTGGAGGCATCCCACTTCCTGATTTCAAAATATTACAAAGCTGTAGAAAGATTTAATTTTGTAAAGATGCCAGCTCTCCCTAAACTGATCTCTAGATTCACTGCACTCTCAATGAAAATTCTCACTGAATATGTTTGTATGTGTACTTGAATAGCTTATTCTAAAGTTTATATGGAAGTTTAAAGGAGTGAGAATATTCAAGACAGTCCTTGAAAAAAAGAAAATGTAGATATCTTTCTCTACCATATATGAAGACATCATAAACTGTCATTAATTAAAATAGTGTATTATTTGTACCAAGAGAGACAAACAGAACAAGACACAGAGTAGATAGCCTAGGATATACACTAGGTTTATGACAAAAGGGCACTGTAAGTCATTGAGAAAAAAATTTTTTTCCAAGAAAGGTTGTTGGATCAATTAGCTACATATATGATAAAACCAAATTTCAGAATAAATTTTGACCTCAATTTCATGAAAATCAATACCAGGTGGAGATTTGCAATCTAAATTTGACAGGCAAAATAATAAACCTTTTGGAAGATAAAGCATTTTGAGGAAGATATTCAGAGAATACCTTTATGACCTTTAGGTGAGAAAGAACACAAAAAAGCCCAAATTAAAAAAAAGTCTGATGAATTGGACTGTGTTGACATTAAAAATTTATTTTTATAAAATGACATCATAAAGGAGGTAAAAAGACAAGCCATAGAGCAGAAGATGGTTTTTAAAACATGTAATAAAGCATTTGCGTCCAGAATTTATAGTGAAACCCTACAGATTGCTGAGAAAATAACAAATAACCCAATGGGATAATGGACAAAATAATTGAAAGGTACTTTGGGAACTGATATTAAAATGGCAAAAAAACCAAATGAAAGTATCTTCAATCTTATTACTAATATAGGAATTTGAATGTAAAGTGCATTCAATTGTGACCATAGTTTGCTGAATGGCTATAATTTAACACCTTGATCATATAAATTGTTAGTGGGGATGTGGGCCAATAAGAGCTGTTCTTCACTGCTGAAGATAGTGTAAATTTGTTCAACTGCTTGGGAAACTCTTTGGCATTATTTCCTAAAGTTGAAGATACACATGTTCTATGAAAAAAGTTTAATTCCTAGGTATATACCTGATAAGTATGTGTTCATATATACAACAAGAATTATTGAGCAAAAATTCATAGCAGTAATAGTATTTATAGCAGCCAAATCCTAGAAACAATCTAAATGTTCATCAACAGTAAAATGAATAAATATACTGTGGCATATTACTATGATGGAACACTATATAGGAATAAAAACTAATGAACTTCAGTAGTACACAGCAACATAGTTGAATTCCATGCATGTCATATGGAGTAAAGTAAGACAGTTACAATATCATTTCATTTGTATAAATTTTAAAGCAAGGTGACAAAATTAAACAATAGTGTATAGATATATGTGCTTAGGTGACAGAATCCTAATATATATTCTTGCAGCCAGAATCCTAATGTTTGGTTGCCTACCATTCTTCTAGATATCCTAGGCATAAATTTGTATTAGTTTAAGCCAATGATAGTGTTCTCTATTTCTTTGCCCGTGATTAGTTTGAGGGTGGGTATGCAATTCATTCCTGGGGAAATTCTGAGAAAGTATTCCTTGTCAATAAAGAAGAAATGTACTCCTTTTACTTTGGTGTAATGTGGTGGATCTGGATATGACGTTCAAAACAGTGACAGGTATCTTGCGACCATAGGAAAAGCTAGTCAAGGATAAATCTGACTCTTTTCCAATACTTGATATTGTGGATGATCTGCTGCATTAGCCAATTTCAGAATTGTCTGAACTTTGGACTTCTTATCTGCAATAATATATTTTCTTTATTGTTTAAGCCAGTTGAATCTGAGTTGTTTGTTGCTTGAACCTGAAAACATACTCACTGGTACAGCAAGCGTTTACAGTAAAATATAAAAAAAAAAAACCCTCACAGAATGGGAGAGGATATTTGCAAACCTATGTCTGATAAAGTTTTAGTGTCCAGAATATACAAAGAACTGGCATCTCAATAATAAAAGACAACCTAATTAAAAAAGGAGTAAAGGATTTGAATAGACATTTTTACAAAGAAGATATAAAAATGGCCAATAAAACATGAAAAGATGATCAATATCATTAAGTAGCAAATTAAATACAAATTAAAACTACAATGAGATATTGCTATAGCAACTAGGATAATGATAATAACAAAGACAGACAAAAGCAAATGTTGGTGAAGATGTGGAGAAATTGGACCTTCATGCACAGCTGGTGGGATTATAAGATGAAGCATGCAGCTGCGAAAAATTGTTTGACAATTACTCAGAAAGTTAAACATAGTTATTTTTAAAAAAGATTTATTTATTTGAGAGAGCGAGCAAGGGGAGGGGCAAAGGGAGAGAGACAAGCAGACTGCACACTGAGTGGGGAGCCCGATTCAAGGCTCGATTCTAGGACCCCAAGCTCATGACCTGAGCCAAAATCAAGAGTCAGATGCTGAATCTACTGAGCCACGCAGGTGCCCCTAAACATAGTTATTGTATAACACAGCAATTCTATTCCAAGTTATATATCAAGAGAATTGAAAATATGTCCACAAAAAAACTTGGCTTTAAGTGTTCACAGCACATCATTCATAATAGCTCCAAAGTAGAAACAATCCAAATGTCCATTAACTGATGAATGGATGAGTAAAAGGTAATGTATCCATTCAATAGAAAACCGTTCATCAATTGAAAGAAATTGAGCACCGAAGCATGCTACCTGGATGAATTTTGAAAAACATGCCAAGTGAAAGAAAACAGACTCTAAGGGTCACATATTGTTTGATTATATTAAATATCCAGAATAGGTAAATTGATAGAGACAGGAAGTAGATTAGTGGCTGCCAGGGTCTGAAGGGAGGGGAGGATGGGGAATGACTGTTAATGAACATGAAGTTTCTTTATGGGGTGATGAAACGTTCTGGAATTAGATAGTGGTGATGGTTGCACAACTTTATGAATATATAGGAAACCACTGAAATGGTATACTTTAAAAGAGTGAATTTTATCTCATTAAATACATAAAAAAACAAGAACAATGAGGGGAATCTTGAATTGCCAGCTATTAAAATGTGCTCTAAGGTAATGGGTGCATCAGAAGAGATAGGCAAGCCCATAGATAATAATATAAATCCCATTTATAAATCCAATGATTAATATATTTTTATTATATATTATTGGTGAATTTAAAAATTAACTTGGGAAGGTTAGATTGATTATTCAATAATATGCCTGTATAATTGGTCATCTGGATAGTGTTAAGATGGAATCTTAATTCCCATCATACACAAAGTCATTTCTACTGAGGCCCTTACCAAGATTGGTGATCAGAGTTCTGTGAACCACAGATAATGATGCAGCAGCCTCCTCTTCACCCTTGGCCATTCTAATCATCACTCACTTCCATTGTTTCAATTTCCCAAGTTTCCTGTGTTCTGTGAAAAACCTCTCACCATCTTTGGATCAAACAATAGTCCTCAAGTTAGAGTTCAAAATAAGTGAAATCACTGAAGGGGACCACCTTATGAATATGTCCTTAGCAGCAACTCTCCATTCCTGTTAGGGCCACAGCACTCCTTGACCTTCTTCATTGTGTGGTATGATCTGCACCTGACTAATTTATTTTCAAATTCTTGGAAGACCTTTTATTCTCTCTCATTTATATTTTCATATCTCTGCAATGAAAGATTTCTGTCTTACCTTGAGGAACTATGGACAGCAAAGCAAGGACTCCAAGGATGGAATGCAAGACCCTCATGGTTGAATAACTGGAGAGAATCAGTAGCTGTGATGAAGAGAACTTCTTTGTATATTTAGTACTCAAGAGATGAGTTGCTGTATGATTATTGAACCTTTTAGTAGCAAGAACATTTCTGTGTTCCAATGAACCTTTATATCAGGAGACAGCATGCAATGGACATGACTATCAGTCATTCAAAGTACATTTGTCAAATGTTGACAGGTTGTAGGCAAAGACAGTAGGATGCACAGCACTTACAGAGGAGGGGCAGCCATAATGAAGGAAGAGGAGAAAGTCTGTGAAAAACCATTATCTTATGGCTCCTGGCAGAACTGTTAAAGGTTAAGGCATTTCCAGAGTTAAAGTATTCCAATTTATTTCCTCAGGAGAAACATTATTATAACAGCATGTCTATTTATTGATATATTTTGGAATGTATCTTACCAGACTTAAGCAATGAAATTACATCTGAAAAACAAACTGAGGTTTCTGGAGGGGAGGGGGGTGGGGGGATGGGTTAGCCTGGTGATGGGTATTGAGGAGGGCACGTTCTGCATGGAGCACTGGGTGTTATGAACAAACAATGAATCATGGAACAGTACACCAAAACAAATTATGTAATATATGGTGATTAACATAACAATAAAAAATAAAAAAAACCATATATACAGGCTGAGAGATAAAAAAAAAAGCTTCTATTTGATTGCCTTCTGTCCAACTACCTGAATGAAACTAATTTTTATATCTAAAGTCTTAGTGAATACAAATTGTTTACACATCACAGTTATATGTAATGTGAGAGGAATCAAAAAGGAAGAGTGGAACTTTGATGCACTTAGGACAGCAAGTAATACAGAAAAATCAATGGCAATGCAACATGAGCATATGGCTGACAAAGTGGCATAAATGACCTCAGAGACACAAATGAAATGAACATAAGGGAACACCAGAGTAGTTTGGGTGGCTTAGGGACTGTTTAAAGAAGGCACAGTAAAAATACCAATTTTAGAAACTGCAAAGTGCATTCACACTCATGATCTTATTTGATGTTTCTATTTTTTTAGATGGTCTTACTCCAGCTCCTTTCTGCTATGGCTTCCTCTGGGTACTGCTTCTATTTCAGGATTTCAGTGAATGGGACACACAGTTTCATTATTGGAGAAGGTCCTCCCTGGTTATTGAGACTTTGAAAATGATTTCTTGAGCTGACTCAGGATATGGGATTGGTGGAGGCTTGTGGTGCTATTAACATAGGTCTTGAAAGAGGTAAACCTCAAAAGTCTTAGCCGAAGCCAGTGAGGGTGCTGGAAGCTCTGAGGATGACTTTCCCTAAGTCTGGGTTCATGTTTTTTCTCTGAAATTGCTGGGACAGTGGTACTTGGGAATAAGCATCTCCCAGCACCCTAAAAAGTCACAGTGGGATTTTAGGGTCATTGGGGTGTGTGCTGGTTATTACAGACTACTCCATTTACTTAAATTTATCTGACCTGGAGTCTTTAGCATCTCTGATTATAAATTCAGAAGTTACTGATTTTTCTTATATGTCTTGGAATTCTTGCCTTCTTGATCATGAGGAAAAACTTTGGAAGTATAGCTTACATTGCAAAGAAATCAAATATATGAGCACAAGTCATTGAGTTCCCTTATGGAATACTGAGGGCAGAATTTTCAGTGATACTTTGACATTTTCTATAAATACCTATTTCCCATCCAGGTAAATCTGGGGCCAGAAGGTGGGCTTGAAAGGCTGCTCAGGAGGCCCAAGAACATTGTGTGATCCATGGGCTGGCAATCAGGGACATCAAAGGAAGGATGGGAAGAAGGTTCACTGCATTCTGGGGGTGGGTTGGTGTGCACCAGGTGAGTGTTGAAAGGTAGCTTATCACCAAATTGCTTAGGGCCTCAGGAAAAAAAAGGCACATTGACAAATGCCTTTCCTTAAAAGAACACAGAGAAGAAAATCAGATAGCCATCAAGTTATCAAAGTACAAATTGTCACAGGAGAAGTAGAAAGGAGTTGATTTACCATGAGATAGTAAATTAGAACTAGGAATTACTAGGTTTTATTGGACTTAGCTCTCCAGAAAGGCACTAAATACTCAATGAATAATTTAAAATCAAGTGTTTATTGTCTACATCCCCTCCCTCTACTAGTAGTATTGAAAGCTTTGCAGTCCTTTTTTTTTTTTTAAAGATTTTATTTATTTAATTGACAGAGAGAGAGAGAGAGAGAGAGACAGAGAGAGAGGGAACACAAGCAGGGGGAATGGGAGAGGGAGAAGCAGCCTCCCCGCTGAGCAGGGAGCCCGATGCGGGGCTCGATTCCAGGACCCTGGGATCATGACCTGAGCCGAAGGCAGTCGCTTAACCAACTGAGCCACCCAGGCGCCCCGAAAGCTTTACAGTCCTTAATACCTCAATTATTTCTTTCTCTTCTTGTTTCTGCACTCTTTCTAAATTAAATGTTTCCTTACCTTTAGTCTATAAACATCCTCAAGTTCTTGTACTTTAAAAACAAAATATAAAATTACTTTTCTTTTGCTTAGTTTACTTTTTTTAAATTAAATCTTTTTTTAAAAGATTTTTATTTATTTATTTAATTGACAGAGAGAAAGAGATAGTGTGAGAGGGAACATAAGCAGGGGGAGTGGGAGAGGGAGAAGCAGGCTTCTGGCTGAGCAGGGAGCCTGATGCGGGGCTCAATCCCAGGACCCTGGGATCATGACCTGAGGCGAAGGCAGTTGCTTAACCAACTGAGCCACCCAGGCGCCCCTGCTTAGTTTACTTTTTATGTAAGACTCTAACTTTCCCCCCTTCCTCTCAGGAAAATAGTAGTATATGTTCTGTTTCCAATTCTTTGCATTCACTTCCTACCTTACAGATTTCTGACATTTCCCCTCATTTTTCTACTGAATATGCTTGTGCTAAGTCACTAGTAACTTTTTCTCTGTATGTAAACAAATATATGTTCACACATAGATGCTTATAAACTCTGTTATATTTTTTATTTTGATTCCTAAATAGTATTTTTTATTTTAAAATTGGAAAACCCATAAAACTACTAAGATAATAATAAATATAATGCATTATTCTACCACTTAAAAGTTCATTATTATTTTGGTTTATTTCTTTTCCATTGAAATAAGAGGTAGAGAAGAGTTTAAAAATTATAACACAATACTACAAACTTCCTATATTAAATATCTGAGTGAAATGGACACTTTTAGGGAAATATAAATCAATAAAGTTGGCTAATAAAATAAAATTGCAAGTAGTCAAAGTTCTATCTTTTCACATTCAAGCTAGAATTTATGTACAACTTTCAAGGAAGGGATAATTTCTATTTTATGAGAATAACTCACACAACGGTTTAAGATAGCTACACAACACATTTTATGAAATAGAATAGCCACAATATAGAAATGTCACAAGGACAATGTATTACATATTAATTGCGTGACAAACACTCCAAAATGTAGTGGCTTAAAAAAACAAACATTTATTACCTTATGGTTTCTGTGGGTCAAGAATCTGGGTGTGGCTTAGCTGGGTGACTGGCTCAAGGTCTATGAAGTTGAGAAAATTTTCAGCTGGGGCTGTATTCTCATCTGAAGGTTGTGGGAGGTCTCTCTCTAAACCCACTCACGTGGCTGTTGGCAGACCTGAGTCCCTTGCCACATGGGCCTCTTCATAGAACTATATCATAACATGATAGCTGCTTTGCTCAAGAGCAAGTGATCTGGGGGACACCTGGGTGGCTTATTCAGTTGAGCGTCTGCCTTTGGCTCAGGTCATGATTCCAGGGTCCTGGGATTGAGTCCCGCATCGGGCTCCCTGCTCAGTGGGGAGCCTGTTTCTCCCTCTCACTCTGCCCACTTGTGCTCTCTCTCTGTCAAATAAATAAATAAAAAATCTTAAAAAAAAAAGAGCAAGTGATCTGAGTAAAAGTGAGAGAGCATACACAAAAGGAAAGCCATAGTTTTCATAATGTAATTTTGAAGATGGCATCCCATCTCAGGTGATATACTCTATTCATTATATCTAAGTCATTAAGTCTAGCCCACACTCAAGGGGACAGTTTGCATGTGAGTGTGAATGTAAGGGTAGGGATAATTAAGGATTACTTTAGGTGCTACTTACCACAGACAGCAAAAGATAAAAATAGCCAATCAAACCTATCAACATACATACAAATGCTACATAAACTATTTTCAAGTTGAATTTAACTTCAGAGTAAAAGAATAATATATCATGACCAAGGAGTGGTTGTTTGGGAATGAAAGTTTGGGCCAACTTGAGAAAATCAATTATTTTAATACAGAAATTTATTCCATTTTTATTACATCTTCTTTATTCACTCATCCATTGATGGACACTTAGGGTCTCATATCTTGGATATCGTGAATAATGTTGCAATAAACAGGGGAGTGCATATATTTCTTTGATATCCTGTTCTCATTTCTTTAGAAGTAGAATGGCTGGATCATATTATAGGTGTATTTTTAATTTTTTGAGGAAACTCTATACTGTTTTTCATAGTGACTGAACCAGTTCATGTTCCCACCAATAGAGTACAAGTAGTCCCTTTGCTCCATATTCTCAGTAACACGTGTTACTTTTTGTCCTCTTGATGATAGCTGCTCTAACAGATGTGCGTGATGTGTCATTGTAGTTTTTATTTGCATTTCCCTGGTGATTAGTGATGTTGGGCATCTTTTCATGTATGTACCTAATGGCCATTTGGGTGACTTTAAAAAAAATGTCTGCTTAGTTCATCTGCCCATTTTTTGGTTGGATTGTTTGGGTTCTTTTTGTTATTGAGTTATATGAGCTCTTTATATATTTTGGATATTAACCCCATACCTGGTATTTGGTTTGCAAATATTTTCTCCCATTTTCTAGGTTGCATTTTCATTTTATTGATAGTTTCTTTTACTGTGCAGAGATTTTAAGTTTGAGGCAGTCCAACTTGATTTTGTTATTGTTGTTTGTGCTTTTGGTGTCATATCCAGAAAATCATTGCCAAGACCAATGTTGAGGAGGTTCTCTATGTTTTCTTCTAGGAGTTTTATGGTAGCAGGTCTTATAATTAAGTCTTTGATCCATTTTGAGTTGATTTTTGTGAGTGGTGTAAGAGAGGGGTCAAACTTCATATTTCTGCATGTGTTTGTTCAGTTTTCCCAACACCATTGGGTTGTCAAAGAGACTATCCTTTCCTCTTTGGGTTTTCTTGGCTCTCTTTTATATTAGTTGACCATATCTGCAGGGGTTTATTCCTGGGCTTTCTATTGTGCTGTGTTTCTGCTGTATGTGTCTATTTTTATGCCAGTAACCTGCTGTTTTAATTACTAGTTTTGTAGTATAGATTGAAATCAGAAAGTGTGATGCCTCCAGCTTTATTTTGTTTTTCTTTTTTTCATGATTATTTTGGCTATTCAGGGTCTTTTGTGGTTCCATAACATTTTAGGATTGTTTTTTCTATTTTTATGAAAAATGCCATTCAAATTTTCATAGGGGTTGTATTGAATCTGTAGATGGCTTTGGGTAGTATTGATATTTTAATAATATTAATTATTCTGATCCATGATATAGATGTCTTTTCAGTTGTGTCTCCTTTGATTTCTTTCAACAAAATCTTGTAGTTTTGTCATACAGATCTCTTACCTCCTTGGTTAAACTTATTCCTAGGTATTTAATTTTGTTTTTGATGTTATTGTAAATTAGTGTTCTCTATTTCCTTTTATCTGTTTCATTATTAGTGTATAGAAATGCAACTGATGTCTGTATGTAGATTTTATATCCTGTAACTTTATTGAATTCTTGATTGGTTCCAACAGTTTTCTTGGGTCGAGTCTTTGGGTTTTTCTATATGTAAAATCATATCATCTGTAAACAATGATAATGTAACTTTTTTTTTCTGATTCGGATGCCTTTTATTTCTTTGTCTTGCCTGATTGCTCTAGTTAGGACTTCCAGTACTACATTGGATAAGAGTGATGGGAGTGAGCATCTTGTCTTGTTCTTGATCTTAGAGGAAAAGCTGTCAGTCTTTCACCATTTAGGATGATGTGAAGTATGGATTTGTCATATATGGCCTTTATTATGTTAAGGTATATTTCTTCTATATCCAGTCTAGTATATTCTTTTTCTAGTTCCTTGAGGTGTAAAGTTAAATTGTTTATTTGAGATCTTTCTAATTTCTTAATATATTTATTTATCACTATATACTTCCTTCTAAGAACTGCAGCATCTCATAGGTTTTGGTATGTTGTATTTCTTTTTCATTTGTTTGAAAATATTTTTTGATTTCTCTTTTGGTTTCTTGTTTGACCCATTAGTTGTTTAGGAGCATGTTGTTTAGTTTCCACATAGTTGTAGATTTTACAGCTTTCCTTGTGTTGTCAGTTTCTAGTTTCATACCATTATGGTCAGAAAAATACTTGGCATGATACCAGTCCTCTTAAATCTGCTAAGACTTGATTTTGCATCCTATCACTTGATCTATTCTGGAGAATGTTTCGTGTGTATTTGAGAAGAATGTGTATTTTGTTGCTGCTGGATAGAATGTTTTATATATGTCTGTTAGGTCCATTTGGCCTAAAGTATGGTTCATGTCCAATGTTTCCTTGCTGATTTTCTCTCTGGGTTTTCTATCTACTGCTGAAAGTGGGTTTCTGAGTTCTCCTACAATGATTGTGTTATTCTGTATTGCTCCTGTCAGATCTGTTAGTATTTGCTTAATGTATTTAGCTGTTCTGATGTTGGGTGTGTATATATTTCTGATATATCTTCTTGATGAATTCACATCTTTATCATTATGTAATGGGCTCTGTCTCTTGTTACCATTTGACTTAAGTATATTTTGTCTAACTTCGGTTATACCCACTTTTTTGGTTTGTTTGTTTCTACTTGGATGGAATACCTTTTTCCATCCCTACACTTTAAACTTATGTGTGCCCTTAAAATTGAAGTGAGTCTCTTGTAGGCAGCATATGATTGGATCTTTTTTTTTTAAATTCATTCAGCCACTCTGTGCTTTTCAGTTGGTGAATTCAATACATTTACATAAAGTAATTATTGATATGTGAGGACTTACTAATATCATCTTATTGATTACTTTCTGGTTGCTTTGTATTTGCATTGTTTCTTTTTCCTTCTGTTTCTGCCAACCTTTGTAAATTGGTGATTTTCAATGTGGCATGCTCTGTTACCTCTCTTTTTTTTTTAATCTGCTGTGAATCTACTCTAGATTTTTGCTTTATGGTTGTCATGAGGCTTACGTAGACCATCTCATAGATAAAACAATCCATTTCATGCTGATAACAACTTACCTTCAATAGCTGACAAAAGCTCTACATTTTTACTCTCACCTTTTATATTTTTGATGTCACAATTTACCTCATTTTATGTTGTGTATTTGTTAACAAATTAAAGTCACTGTAATTATTTTTATTACTTTTTTCCTTTAACTTTTATACTATAGTTAAGTGGTTAACTCACTATCCTATTATAGAACTAAAGTTTTCAAAACTTGACAATATATTTTTCACTTTTACCTGTTTGTTGTACACTTTCATACATTTTCATGTTGCTGCTTAGCATCTTTTTATTTGAGCTTAAAGAACTCATTTTATTTTTTTTGTAAAGCGGTTCTAGTGATGATAAGCTCCCTCATCTTTTGTTTATCTGGGGATGTATTTATTTCTCCATATCTGAAGCAAAATTTGCCATAGACTATTCTCTTTTATTTTATTTTAGTTATTTTATTTTATTTTTTTATTTTTTGCCATAGACTATTCTTGGATGCCAATTACTATCTTCCAACACTTTGAGTAAATTATTACACTCTCCTGGCCTGTGGGGTTTCTGCTGAGATAGTCACTGATAGACTAATAGTGGTTCCTTTGTGAGTTATGCACTTTGTTCTCTGAATTTCTTTAGGATTCTTCTTTATTTTTGATTTTCAATAGTTTTGTTATAAAGTTACTTGGAGAACATCTTTTCACATTGAGATAATAGGGCACATATAATAATCTATTAGCTTTGCAAACTTGAATGTTTAAGTCTCTCCCTTGGTTTGGGAGACTAATCAACTCTCACATCTTTAAATAAACTTTCTGTCCCATAATTCCTCTTTCTCCTTCTGAAATACAGATTCTTCTTCTTCTTCTTCTTTTTAAAGATTTATTTATTTATTTTGGAAAGAGAGAAAGAGTTGGGGTAGGGGGAGAGGGAGAGGGAGAGAGAGAATCTCAAGCAGACTCCCTGCTGAGCATGGAGCCTGACAGGTGGCTCTATCCCAGGACCCTGAGTTCATGACCTGAACTGAAATCAAAAGTCAGTTACCCAACGGGCTGAACCACCCAGGCACCCCTGGCATCCAGATTACTCCAATATCTTTTTGTTGGGATGCCATAGATCATTCAGGCTTGTTTTTTTTATTTTTAATTCTTTTGTCTTTGGTCTCTTCCAACTGTGTTATTTCAAAATTCCTATCCTCTAACTTACTTACTGTTCTACTCTACTACAGACATTCTCTATTAATTCTTCATCTCATTCATTGAATCCTTTTTTAAAGTTGAAGGATAATTGACATACAATATTGTATTAGTTTCAGTTGCATAACATAGTGATTTGGTATTTATATATTACAAGGTGGTCACTGCAATAAGTCTAGTTATCTCTCATCATACAAAGTTGTTACAATTATTGACCATATTTTTTATGCTATATATTATATCTCCCTGATTTATTTATTTTATAACTGGAAGAATATACCTCTTAATCCCCTTCACCTATTTTGTCCATTCCTCCCCTACTGCCCCTCTAGCAACTATCAGTTTTTTCTCTCTATCCATGAGTCTTTTTCTGTTTTGTTTTGTTTCTTGTTTCTAGATTCCATATATAGGTGAAATCATACTGTATTTTGTCTTTCTCTGTCTGACTTATTTCATTTAGCATAATACTCTTTAGATCTATCTATGTTGTCTCAAATAGCAAGATTTCATTCTTTGTTATGGCTGAGTAATATTACTTACACACACACACACACACACACACACACACACACACCACATCTTTATCCATTGTCTATTGACAGACATTTAGGTTGCTTCCATATCTTGGTGATTGCAAATAATGCTGCAATGAACATAGGTGTGCATATGTCTTTTTGAATTCTTATTTTCCTTTCATTGGACAAATACCGAGAAGTGAAATTGTTGGACAGTATGATAGTTGTTTTTTAATTTTTTCAGGAACCTCAATTTTGGTTTTCATAGTGCTATACCAGTTTATGTTCCCATCCGCAGTGCATGAGAATTCTTTTTCCTTCCACATCTTTGCCAACCCTTGTTATTTCTTGTTTGTTTGATAATAGCCATCCTGACACGTGTGAGGTGATACCTCATTGTGGTTTTGGTTTCCATTTCTTTGATGGTTAGTGATGTTGAGCCTTTTTTTCATATGTCCGTTAGCCATCTGCATGTCTTTGGACAAAATGTTTGTGCAGATCCTCTTCCCATTTTTTAATCAGATGGTTTGATTTTTTTGATATTGGGTTTTATGAATTTTTAAAATATATTTTGGATGCCAACCCCTTATTGGATATATGCAAATGTCTTCTCCCATTCAGCAGGTTGCCTTTTTGTTTTGTTGATGGTATTTTTTACTGTGCACAATCTTTTTGGTTTGATGTAGTCTCATTTGTTTATTTTTGTTTTTGTTGTCCTTGCCTGAGGAGACAGATTCAAAGAAATCACTAAGACTAATGTCAAAGAGCTTACTGCCTATGTTTTCTTCTAGGAATTTCATAGTTTCAGGTCTTACATTTAAATCTTTAATTCATTTTGAATTTATTTTTGTATGTGGTGTAAGAAAGTGGCCCAGTTTTAGTCTTTTGCATGTAGCTGTCCAGTTTTCCCAACACCAATTAATGAAGAGACTGTCTTTTTTTAAAAATTTTTTTATTGTTATGTTAATCACCATATATTACATCATTAGTTTTTGATGTAGTGTTCCATGATTCATTGTTTGTTCATAACACCCAGTGCTCCATGCAGAATGTGCCCTCCTTAATACCCATCACCAGGCTAACCCATCCCCCTACCCTCCTCCCCTCTAGAACCCTCAGTTTGTTTTTCAGAGACCATCATCTCTCATGCTTCGTCTCCCCCTCTGACTTACTCCCCTTCATTCTTCCTCTCCTGCTATGTTCTTCTTTTTCTTTTTTCTTAAAATATGTTGCGTTATTTGTTTCAGAAGTACAGATCTGTGATTCAACAGTCTTGCACAATTCACAGCGCTCACCGTAGCACATACCCTCCCCAATGTCTATCACCCAGCCACCCCATCCCTCCCACCCCCCACCACTCCAGTCACACTCAGTTTGTTTCCTGAGATTAAGAATTCCTCATATCAGTGAGGTCATATGATACATGTCTTTCTCTGATTGACTTATTTCACTCAGCATAACACCCTCCAGTTCCATCCACGTCGTTGCAAATGGCAAGATCTTATTCCTTTTGATGGCTGCATAATATTCCATTGTGTATATATACCACCTCTTCTTTATCCATTCATCTGTCGATGGACATCTTGGCTCTTTCCACAGTTTGGCTATTGTGGACATTGCTGCTATAAACATTGGGGTGCACGTACCCCTTCGGGTCCCTACATTTGTATCTTTGTGGTAAATACCCAGTAGTGCAACTGCTGGATCGAATGGTAGCTCTAATTTCAACTGTTTGAGGAACCTCCATACTGTTTTCCAGAGGGGTTGCACCAGCTTGCATTCCCACCAACAGTGTAGGAGGGTTCCCCTTTCTCCACAACCCGCCAACATCTGTCGTTTCCTGACTTGTTAATTCTAGCCATTCTGACGGGTGTGAGGTGGTATCTCATTGAGGTTTTGATTTGGATTTCCCTGATGCCGAGTGATGTTGAGCACTTTGTCATGTGCCTGTTGGCCATTTGGATGTCTTCTTTGGAAAAATGTCTGTTCATGTCTTCTGCCCATTTCTTGATTGGATTATTTGTTCTTTGGGTGTTAAGTTTGATAAGTTCTTTATAGATTTCGGATACTAGCCCTTTATCTGATATGTCATTTGCAAATATTTTCTCCCATTCTGTCGGTTGTCTTTTGGTTTTGTGGACTGTTTCTTTTGCTGTGCAAAAGCTTTTTATCTTGATGAAATCCCAATAGTTCATTTTTGCCCTGGCTTCCCGTGCCTTTGGCAATGTTTCTAGGAAGAAGTTGCTGCGGCTGAGGTCGAAGAGGTTGCTACCTGTGTTCTCCTTTAGGATTTTGATGGACTCCTGTCTCACGTTTAGGTCTTTCAACCATTTGGAGTCTATTTTTGTGTGTGGTGTAAGGAAATGGTCCAGTTTCATTCTTCTGCATGTGGCTGTCCAATTTTCCCAACACCATTTGTTGAAGAGACTGTCTTTTTTCCATTGGACATTCTTTCCTGCTTTGTCAAAGATGAGTTGACCATAGAGTTGAGGGTCCATTTCTGGGCTCTCTATTCTGTTCCACTGACCTATGTGTCTGTTTTTGTGCCAGTACCATACTGTCTTGATGATGACAGCTTTGTAATAGAGCTGGAAGTCCGGAATTGTGATGCCGCCAGCTTTGCTTTTGTTTTTCAATATTCCTCTGGCTATTCGGGGTCTCTTCTGGTTCCATACAAAGTTTAGGATTATTTGTTCCATTTCTTTGAAAAAAGTGGACGGTATTTTGATGGGGATTGCATTGAATGTGTAGATTGCTCTAGGTAGCATTGACATCTTCACAATGTTGGTTCTCCCAATCCATGAGCATGGAACGTTTTTCCATTTCTTTGTGTCTTCTTCAATTTCTTTCATGAGTATTTTATACTTTTCTGAGTACAGATCCTTTGCCTCTTTGGTTAAATTTATTCCTAGGTATTTTATGGTTTTGGGTGCAATTGTAAATGGGATCGACTCCTTGATTTGTCTCTCTTCTGTCTTGTTGTTGGTGTATAGGAATGCCACTGATTTCTGTGCATTGATTTTATATCCTGCTACTGTACTGAATTCCTGTATGAGTTCTAGCAGTTTTGGGGTGGAGTCTTTTGGGTTTTCCACATACAGTATCATATCATCTGCAAAGAGTGAGAGTTTAATGAAGAGACTGCCTTTTCCCCATTGTATATTCTTGCCTCCTTTATCATAGATTAATTGACCATTTAAGCCATAGATTTATTTCCGAGCTTTTATTCTGTTCCATTGATCAATGTGTCTATTTTTTGCCAGTACCATACTGTTTAGATTACTATAGCTTTGTAGTATAATTTGAAATCTGGGACCATTTTTGCCTCCAGCTTTTTTCTTTCTCAAGATTGCTTTGGCTATTCAGGGTCTTCTGTGCTTCATAAAAATTTTATGATTATTTGTTTTAGTTCTGTGAAAAGTGCCTTTGGTATTTTGATAGAGATTGCATTGAATCTGAAGACTGTTTTGTGTTGTATGGACATTTTAACAATATTATATCTTACAATCCATGAGCATAGTATATCTTTCCATTTATTTGTGTTATCTTCATTTCTTTCATCAGTGTCTTATAGTTTTCAGAATACATGTGTTTTACCTCCTTGGTAAATTTATTAAATTTATTCCTTGGCATTTTATTTTATTTTATTTTTTGATATAATTGTAAATGGCATTGTTTCCTTAATTTCTCATTCTGATAGTTCATTATTAGTGTTTAGAAATTAGTGTATAGCAACAGATTTCCAAATATTGATTTTGTATCCTGCAAATTTACTGAATTCATTTTTTATTCTAATAGTTTTTTGGTGGTGGCCTTAAAGGTTTATATATATATGGTATTATATCATCAACATGTAGTTAACAATTTTACTTCTTCCTTTCCAATTTGGATACCTTTTATTTTGGTTTAGGTATCACAGTAATGCTGGCCTCATAGAGTGAGCTTGGAAGAATTCCTTCCATTTCAACTTTTTGGAATAATTTGAGAAGACTAGGTATTAACTGTTCTTTAAGTATTTGGTAAAATGCAACTGTGAAGCCATCTGGGCTTGGATTTTTGTTTGTTAGGATTTTTGGTTGCTGATTGATTTTCATTACTAGTAATCAGTCTGTTCAGATTTTTATATCTTCCTGTTTCAGTCTTAGAGTACTGTATGTTTCTAGGGATTTATCCATTTCTTCTAGGTTTTCTAATTTATTGGTGTTTAATTGCTTGTAGTAGTCTTTAGTAATTTTTACGATCCTTTGTGTTTCTGTGTTATAAGTTATAACTTCTCCTTTTTCACTTCTGATTTTATTTATTTGGGCCCTCTCTCTTATTTTCTTGATGAGTCTTGCTAAGGGTTTATCAATTTTGTTTATCTTTTTGAAGAAAAGTTTTATTTTTTTAGTCTCTGTTTATTTCTGCTCTCAGTTTTATTATTTCCTTCTTTTGACTAATTTTGTGCTTTTTTTTTTCCTAGTTCCTTTAAGAGTAAGTTTGTTGAATCACAGACCTGTACCTCTGAAACAAACACTATATGTTAAAAAAAAGAAGAAGATAGTAGGAAGGGAAAAATGAAGGGGGGGAATTGGAGGGGGAGATGAACCATGAGAGACTATGGACTCTGAGAAACAAACTGAGGGTTCTAGAGGGGAGGGGGTGGGGGGATGGGTTAGCCTGGTGATGGGTATTAAAGAGGGCATGTATTGAATGCAGCACTGGGTGTTATTTGCAAACAATGAATCATGGAACACTACATCAAAAACTAATGATGTAATATATGGTGATTAACATAACATAATAAAATAAAATAAATTAAGTTTAGATTGCTTACATTTGAGATTTTTCTTGTTTCCAGAGGTGGACGTATATCACTATAAACTTTCCTTTTAGAACTGCTTTTGCTGTATCCCACAGATTTTGGAACATTGTGTTTTCATTTTTTTTTTAATAGTAAAACAAATTTATTAGATATGTCCAGTCAGCAATGGTGATCTTCTTGCTGGTCTTGCCATTCCTGGACCCAAAGCACTCCATGGCTTCCACAGTACTCATGCCCTCTTTCACCTTGCCAAGGACCATGTGCTTGCCATGCAACCACTCAGTCTTGGCCATGCAGATGAAACACTGGGAACCATTTGTTTTGGGTCCAGCATTTGCCATGGGCAAGATGCCAGGACCCATATGCTTCAGGGTGAAATTCTCATTATCAAATTTCTCCCTGTAAATGGACTTGCTGCCAGTGTCATTATGGCACGTGAAGTCACCGCTCTGGCACATAAATCCCAGAATAATCCTGTGAAAGCAGGGATCTTTATAAACAAATACTTTCTCCCTAGTGCTCATGAAAGTTCTCTGCTGTCTTTGGAAACTTGTTTGCAAACAGCTCAAAGGAGATGTGGCCTAAAGGCTTGCCATCCATGGCGATGTTGAAGAACACAGTGGGGTTGACCATGGCTGGGTGGCACAGGTGGCTCTAGAGCAGCTGTCTGCAAAGCCTGTGTTTTCATTTTCATTTATCTCTAGGTAGTTTTTGATTTTCTTTGAATTTTTCATTGACCCATTGGTTGTTTAGTGGTATGTTTGTTTCCGTGTATATGTATGTTTGTTCCAGTTTTATTGTAATTGATTCCTAGTTTTATATCATTGTGGTTGGAAAAGATGCATGATATGATTTCAATCTTCTTAACTTTATTGAGACTTGTTTTGTGGCCTCATATGTGATCTATCCTGGAGAATGTTCCATGTGCATCCATTCTTAAGAAGAATGTGTGTCCTGCTGATTTGGGTTTGAATGTTCTATGTATATGTTTACTAGTTCCATTTGGTCTAATGTATCATTTAAGACCAATATTTCCGTATTAATTTTTTGTCTGGGCGATTTATCCATTGATGTAGGTGGGGTGTTAAAGTCCCCTGCTACTATTGTATTACAGTTAATTTCTCCCTTTGTGTCTTTTAATATTTGTTTTGTATGTTTAAGTGCTCCTCTGTATGTAATGACTTTCTTTGTCCTGTTACACTTTGTTTTAAAGTCTCTTTTGCACAATGTTTATAGCAGCATTATCTTCAATAGCCAGATTATGGAAACAGCCCAAGTGTCCATCAACTGATGAATGGATAAAGAAGATGTGGTATATATAGACCATAGAATATTACTCAGTCATAAAAAAGAATGAAAGCTAGCCACTTGCAAAACATGGATGGAGCTAAAGAGTATATTGCTAAGTGAAATAAGTCAGAGAAAGACGAGTACCATATGATTTCACTCATGTGGAATTTAAGAAACAAAATTGATGAACATATGGGAGAGGGGAAAAGAGAGGGAAACAAACCAAGAAACAGACTCAACCTTAGAGAACAAACTGATGATTACCAGAGGGGAAGTGGCGGGGGGGGGAATGAGTCAAATAGGTGATGGGGATTAAAGAGTGCACTTGTTGTGATAAGCACTAGGTTTTGTATGGAAGTGTTGAAACACTATACTGTACACATGAAACTAATATTACACGGTATGTTAACTAACTGGAATTTAAATAAAGATTTAAAAAACAAAAAGATATGATTTATTTATTATTTATTTATGTATTTATATTTTTAAAATATTTTATTTATTTATTTGAGAGAGAGAGAGAGAGAAACAGCATGAGAGGGGAGAAGATCAGAGGGAGAAGCAGGATCCCCACTGAGCCGGGAGCCTGATGTGGGACTCCATCCCAGGACTCCGGGATCATGACCTGAGCCGAAGGCAGTCGCTTAACCAACTGAGCCACCCAGGCGCACCAAAAGATATGATTTAAACAAAAGATTTATTTAACTAACTAACTAGGAAAAAAAGTCTATTTTGTCTGATATAAGTGTTGCTACCCCAGCTTTCTTTCCATTACCATTTGCATGAAATATCTTTTTTTTTAAAGATTTTATTTATTTATTTGAGAGACACAGACAGAGATAGCAAGGGAGCATGAGTGGGGAGGAGAGGGAGAAGCAGGCTCCCACCAAGCAGGGAGCCCAACATGGGACTTGATACCATGATCTTGAGATCATGACTTGCGCTGAAGGCAGACACTTAACCCACTGAGCCACCCAGGCATCGCTGCATGAAATATCTTTTTCTACCTTTTCACTTTCAGTGTGTGTGTGTCTTCAGGTTTGAAGTGAATCTCTTGTAGGCAGCATGTAAATGGATCTTGGTTTTTTTTTTTTTTTTAATTCATTCAGTTACCCTATGTTTTTTGATTGGAGCATTTAGTCCGTTTACATTTTTTTATTTTTTTAAATATTTTTTATTGTTATGTTAATCACCGTACATTACATCATTAGTTTTTGATGTAGTGTTCCATGATTCATTGTTTGTGCATAACACCCAGTGCTCCACGCAGAATGTGCCCTCTTTAATACCCATCACCAGGCTAACCCATCCCCCACCCCCAAAGTAATTATTGATAGGTATGTACTTATTGTCATTTTGTTGATTGCTTTTGTGGTTCTCTGTTCTTTTCTTCTCTTGTTCTCTTCCCTTATAATTTGATGAGTTTCTTTAGTGTTATGTTTGGATTCCATTCTCATTACTTTTTGTGTATCTATTATAAGTTTTTTGTTTGTGTTTACTAGGAGGTTCATGTAACAACCTATGTATACAGCAGTCTATTTTAAATTGGTGGTCGTTTAAATTTGAATGCATTCTAAGAGCTCTACATTCTCCCCTCTCCATGTTTTATATTTTTGATATCTTTTAAGTCTTTTTATTTTGTGTATCCCTTAACTAATATTGCAGTTATACTTGATTTTATAATTTTTGTCTTTTAACAACTTCACACTAACTTTATAAGTGATTGATCCATTACCTTTACTATATGTTTGCCTTTACCATTGAGATTTTTTTCTTTCATCTATTTTCTTATTTCTGGTAATGGTCTTTTCTTTTTCACTTAAAGAAGTCCCTTTAGTATTTTTTATGCAACCTTCCTATTGTGGTGGGGCCGTGACTGCTGGGGGATGTACTGATTTGTGGGACTACTCCTGTGCCTGGCTGGCTGCATGGTTCATCCATGACTCCTAAGGCCATGCTGTTGGATGGGAGTAGCCCACCAGCCAGGCTGGCTATGAAAGCCCAGTTGTGACTACTGTGGGTGCACTGGTAGCTGAAGATATTGTCTTGTCAACTATAGTTCTGACCAAGGTGCACGTTGTGCATGGCTGTCAATGGGACAGGCCACCTGGTGTTAATAGCCTAAAGGGAGGATTTTAAAATGTTGCCTGCCAGCTCCAGGATCAGCAGAGCAGAACAAGATAACAAAATGGCTGCTACCAGCGTCTCAGTCTCAGGGAGAGCCCTGTCTGCCTACTCCCTCTCCAGCAGGTACTCCAAGATTAGTCAGTTGGGTCTCCATCACCTATCAATCTGGTGTTTTTGTGCTGGTTTCCAGGTTGAGTGTGTTTGTGAATGAGTCCTTAAGAGTGGGTTTTCCTTTCCCTTCAGTTCTATAGTTTTCCTGGAGATATTCCCTGTTGGTTTTCAAATCCATGTGTTTTGGGGGCTTTTCTCTCCTATGCAGGATCTGAGGGTTGTGGAGCATCTTTTATCTCTCTGGGTGCTTGCTGTCCCTTGTTGTAGAGGCTTCGTTGATTCAGTTTCTAGGTCCCCTTCAGAGGGAATTATTCCATTTGTAGTTGTGGATTTGTTGGGTCTACGAGAGGAGGTGAGCTCAGGATTTTCCTACGCCACCATCTTGAACGTTGTCCTCATTCGTTGACTTAACTCTGGAATTTGTTGGTATCTTTCGTGGCAAGCTCATTTTGGTTGTGTATTTTTTCCCTTATATCATTAAGCTATTTGAGTTTTCTTGTAGCCCACTGAGTTTCTTTTTTTCAAACCAGCTGTTTTTGTTTTTTTTTTTGTTTAAAATTCCCAGTTTTATTGAAACACAACTTATATCCATCATTGTATAAGTTTAAGGGGTACAGCATAATGGTTTTACTTACATATATTGTGAGATGATTACAATAAGTTTAGTTAGCATCCATCATCTCATATAGATACAATAAAAAGAGAAAACAAAGAAAGAAAAAAAATTTTTTTTCCTTTTGATGAGACTCTTAGGGTTTTCTCTCTTAACTTTCCTGTATATAATACAGCAGCATTAACCATAGTCATGTGTACATTACATCCCTTGTACTTATTTATCTTGTAACTGCAAGTTTTTATCTTTTGACCCCCTTCCTCCATTCCCTTTCCTCCTACTCCCCTGCTTCTGGTAACCACAAATCATATATTTTTCTGAGTTTGGTGTGTTTTTTGCTTGCTCGTTTGTTTTAGATTTCACATATAAGTGAGATCATATAGTATTTGCCTTTCTCTCTCTATTTCACTTAGCATAATGCCCTCAAAGTTCATCCATGTTGTTGCAAATGGCAGGATTTCCTTGTGTTTTTTTTTAATTTAAATTTTATTTTTTTAAGATTTATTTATTTGAAAGAGAGAGAGAGAGCATGAGCAGGAGGAGGGACAGGGGGAGAAAGAGACAGAATCCTCAAGGAGACTCCTGCCTCAGAATTTGATCCCAGGATCTTGAGATCATGACCTGAGCAAAAATCAAGAGTTGGCTGCCTAACCAACTGAGCCACCCATGCGCCCCTTTTGTGTGTGTGTGTGTGTGTGTGTGTGTGTGTGTGTGATGGCTAAATAATGTTGCATTGTATATATTTGTACCACAACTTCTTTATCCATTCATCTGTTGATGGACACCTGGGTTGTTTTCATGTCTATGTCTATTGCAAATAATGCTGCTATGAACATGAGGGTGCAGATATCTTTCTGAATTAGTGTTTTCTCAAAGCAGCTATTTTAAATTCTTTATCATCTAGATCACAATATTCCATGGTTTTGAACCCAGTTGTTGGGAATTATTATTTTCTTTTTGGTGATGGCATATTTCCTTGATTTCCTTATGCCAATGAATGTGGCACTATTCATTGTTGTTGCTTTATCTGGGGTTGCTGAGGATTTGTGCGGGTAGAACTGCTCCACTCTCTCTCCCTCTTGTGGCAGAATTCTAGATTCTTTATGTTTTCTCACATTCTTACAACTTACTAGGCTCGCTGCTGGAAACTTCTTTTTGTTTTCCAGAGGGTGGCACTAAAGCATCAGTTTGTAGTTTTTCTCTTGCTGACCCTGGTCTGTTTTTCTGAGAGCGTTCTAGTTACCAGACCTGCTCACCGCGGAATGTGGGAGCAAGTCTGAGGGTCTGGGGTGGGAGCGGGGCTGGGGTGGGGTGTTGGTTTAACACTGTGGAGGGGGGTGTTGGGGGTGCCCTTGTGGGGTGATCCTCCGGTGGGTTACTCCCAAAGGCTTGTGTGCAGACTTCCTGCTGAAGTCCTGAAGCAGTGAGCAGGGGCTGCATCCCTTTAATGCCCTTTGAAATTCTTATTTGCTTCCTTTTTTTCCTCCTCCCTCGCAGACTTGGAGGTCATGCCTCAGTACTCTGAATGCTGCTGGAGAGAAACAAGACTTCTCTGGCCGTGACTGACACAGCTGGGAAGACAAGCGCGGTTATTGGAAAATTATTATTTTCTTTTGGTGATGACATGTTTCCTTGATCTTTCATGTTTCTTGTAGTTTTGTATTACTGTCTTTACATTTGAAGCAACAGACACCTACTGAAATCTTTGCTAGTTACCTTTGGATGAGGTGTTCTGTTTGATGGTGTTATTACTAACTGAGGCTTTCTCTTTGTATCCACACACCTGCTCCACTCTTTTTGCTCTCTCCTTTGGCAGAATTCTTAAGCTTTTATGTCTTCTCTGGTTCTTGCAACTCACCATGTTGGCAACTGGAAACCTCTCTTGTTGTTGTTGTACAGAAGGTGGTGGTAGAGCTCAAATGTATGGCTTCTTCCTTTCCCACGGACCATGGCCTGTTTTGTGAGCACACACCTTATCCATACTTTTGTGTTTTATTCGTGCGTGGAGGAAAAGTGTACACCGAATAGGAAAATGCACATGCTTTTCTAAAGAACGGGGCCAGTTAAAGAATTATTGGAAAAGAAGAAAAAAAAAACATAGGTAGGATTAAGGCACATAGTTTTCCTAATTACTTCAAAATTAGTTGCAATAAATACCTAAGGAATGTCACAAACAAAGCAGTGACCTTGAAATTATATGTGATTCCCATCAAAGTTTTGAAATGTCACTGTGTTTAATTCTAGGAACTACGTGACCAAAGCATCTTCTACAGCCATTGTTTCCTCTTTTTAAGAAACAGTGCAATTACTAAACTGAACCTACAGTGAAGATCAAGGTTCCTCACAGGGATCAAGCCCCAAGCACGGAGACACCTTGATGGTGAGATGCTAGGGATTCCCTGGCTGCTGCCCCAGCTGGCTTATGCCAAATACGCCTTCAGCGACTTAAAGAGGTTTCCTTGTATCTCTAGCTGTTTAGGATTTTGTTAAAGGAGCATATGTTGCATTCTATCAGTTGCAATTTCAGTATCTAGTGTGATTATCAGAGGTTGCTCTCCTTTAATCTGTTGACACTCATTCCTTAGTAGTTTTCCCAATAAATTGCAGTCGTCTTGCATTTCGAGGACAAAACCTTTCTTGGTCACAATACGTTAGGCTTTCGGTACAGTGTGTGGGTCTCACTTTGCTAATGTTTATTTAGGAGTTTTGCACATATACCATTTTAACCACTTCTTTCTTCTTCGTGTGCTATCCTTTGGGTTTTTTTTTTTCCTTCTTTTTAATTGGGTTAAAGTACACATAACTTAGATTTCCCATCTTAACCATTTTTAAGTGTACAGTTCGTGGTATTAAATACATTCACATTGTTGCACAACCATCATGCCATCTGAGCCGCTCTTTTCTCTTGTGAAGTTGAAATAAAGCTGAAACTCTGTACCTTTTCTCCCCTTTCTCCACCCCTGGCAATCACCACTGTACTTTTTGTCTTTATGATTTTGACAACTCTAAGTACTCATATAATGTTGGTATATAAGATATCTCCATCTCCCTGTTGACACTGTGTGAAAAGCATTTTGTTCTTCATTTGACTCATTCAGCATAACGAGATGGCATTGCTAATAAAATATTATGTTCATCCTCCAATAAATTCTGTATACATGAATCAGCAATCAACCTTAATCTGAAAAAAAATATGTTCCACAAAATATAAACACTATACACTAAGCTCAGTTCAGTTTTGGTTATGTTTTCTCTTCCAAAATGAGGATACATTTACTTAAATCTAAATAACTAATGCTCAATATTTACTTTCCTAAGTGTTTAACTTTCTTTAAATGTGACAAAAATATGAGATTTAGGGAGATTGAAATTTTAACTACTTTTATATCCTACATTATTTAACTTGAGTTTTTACCTAATACTCTTCTTGTATTATAAATGTTTTAAAAACATTTTTCCATATGGATGCTTCTATTTAATCTTACTCTCTCTGTCTAACAAGGGTTTGGGACTTGCCAGTATGTTTGTAGAAGATACCGTTAGCTATTTAACAAGCTGACATTGGATTCTGCTTGGCGCTCATAATTAAACTGTATATCCAAGCCTCCAGTGCAGGTAGATGAGGCCATGCTGCTGAATTCTAGCCAGATAGTGTGAGCAGAAGTGGTGGGTATCCCTTCCAGGCCTGGCCAGAAGGAAGTTCTATGTATATTCCTCCATGTTCTTTCTCTCTTCTTATTGAACGGGGTGAAAATGACATCTGTTACATTGAAAACCACATATTGGAGATGGCAAAGTCACTGTTAGCTGGGTTCTGGAGTGACCACCTGGAGGTAGACTCAGCCTGCTAGAAACACCTTTCCTAGACTGTGCATGTCAAGAGATTCTGTGCATGTGAGAGATTCTGCAGCATATTTGCTACTTTTTATTATAACTAGTGTTATCAATTTTTTAAAAAAGATTTTATTTATTTATTTGAAAGAGAGAGAAAACAAGCAGTGGAGAGGAGCAGAGGGAGGGAGAGAGAGAGAGAAACTGACTTCCTGATGAGCAGGAAGCCCCATGTGGGGCTCGATTCCGGGACCGAATATCATGACCTGAGCTGAGGGCTTACTGAGCTGCTCAGGCGCCCCTAGTGTTACCAATTAATACCGGGATTCCTTATTTGAGGCAAGACAAAAGGAGAAAATAAAATAGGGTGGGGATAATAGATTAAGAATGCGGCAAACAAAACAAAACAAACCCCACACTATTATAACCTCTATACTTACTTGGAGAGGCATACAGATTTGGATCTAAGACAAAGGAGACTAATTCTGATTAATAAGCAAATCACAATATAAGAACACAAATGCGAGCAATTTCACAAGACAAAGTATGATAATGTAGGGATTTCTCCTGCCATTCAACCTAAAGTGGTAATTATGTAAAAGTGTTTCCCACAACCTTTGGGTCAATATTCTTATAGTGTTTCAAAGACTGTTTTAATAATCCCCAATATATGTTGATATCATTACATGGGAGCTCCATTTTTTTTTTAAAGATTTTATTTATTTGTTTGACAGACCGTGAGAGAGCACAAGCAGGGGGAGCAGCAGAGGGAGGGGGAGGAGCAGGTTCTCCACTGAGTAGGGAGTCCAATGAGGGGCTCGATCTCTTGACCCTGGGATCATGACCTGAGCCACCCAGGTGCCCATACACTGGAGCTCCTTTTAGTAAAAATAATTTGGATGGGGTAAAAATGAAATAGTTTAAATCCACATCTCTCCACTGATCTAGAATGATAGAAGAGCAGGTACAATATTATCTAGTCCAGTGGGCTAGTCTCTGAAAACTAGTTCCTGTAGCTCTTTGAATGCCGGTTGAATTCACAAGCATATGTCATTCTGATGTGTCAGTAGGCTTAGTATTCTTTTACGACAGCTGAGAATCCCAGCAATCCTGGGTGCCATATCAGCAGGTCTTCCCTCCTCTGCTCAGAAGAATGTCAAAAGAAGAACACATTTTATGTTTTAAGATTTTTTTTAAAAAAGTGCAACTCTCTCCTCATTTATTGAGCATCTATGTTTGATCCACACTGGACCCAGCTTTGATCTTAACAACAGTTTTTCTTGTTCAGAATTTATAATCTAGATCAGATGTTATGGGGCCTCTTAAGAGAGGACTCTGTACCAGATTGTTAAGACAGGAAAAGCTTCCTGAAGGAGGCTACAACTCAAGTTGAGTCCTGAAAAGAACCCCAAAAAAGGTAATTTCAGGCAGACAGAAAAGCACGAGAAAAGGCGTGGGCAGGAAAGAAATAAGGCCTGTCACCTCTTTAGGGAACTGTAAATGTCTCCTTAGAGCCCAAGGGTTAAGTAAGAGGTGGGTTGAAGTGGTGACAGAGGTAAGAAAGGAATCAGATTATCAAGGACCAAATATACTATTCTCCACCGTTGATTTCATCTAGATGGGGAGCCACTGAAGATTTTCAACAGGACAGAGCTATGAAATTTGTATTTGAGAAAGAGCAATTTGAAGAGTGTGGAAGACAGGAAGGCCAGTAGCTGGGAGATCAAGTGGTAGTGGTGATAATAATAGTGAACGTTTATTAGACTGGAAGCAGTTATGTATTATTTCATTCTATCTTGCAACAAACCTTTGAGATCGGTGATATTAGCTCATGTTTATCTTACAAATGAGGAAAGTGAACCCTGGGAAAGTCACACTGCTAACAAGGGGCACTGTGGGTATTTGGACTCAAAGCCTTTCACCAAAGTCCACACTGTCTACTGAGCATTGGAGCCAATCCTTCAAATAGGTCCCATTAACTCAACTTCAAAATGTATCTCACAACCAGCTACTTCATATGCCCTCCAAGCTGTCACTCTGGCCCAGCCCCTGTTCTTGTTAGCCTGAATCATCACAGGGGCCTCCTCATTGGGCTTCCTTACTGTCACCCGTCTCTGTATTGTCCATTGTCACAGAACTTTCAAGTCTTAAACTATGTCAGTCTCCTGCTTACTGTCCCAATGGCTTCCCATCTCAAGGCCACAAGTGAGCTGGCCTCCATCTACCTTTACATTTGTGTTGCCTGGGCTTCATTCTGAAGTACGAACAAAGCAAGTTTACTTTCTACCCATAGCTTTTCCACTGGCTGTTTCCTCTTTCAGGAATGCTCCTTCCCCTTGTCTTTCTCCTACAGGTTTCCTGTCATCCTTGAACCCTGTGCTCGAACAACCGTGCTTTCTTGACTAATTTCCTACATGACACTCTCTCTAGGAGGGATGGAGATGTGCGTGTATTTATATATGTGAAGAGGCACCTTACTTTTACAACTTCTCAGTTTACACTTTCTTACCTTATATGGTATTTTATTCTTCCTTAGGACTGGTCATTTTTTTTTAAAGATTTTATTTATTTATTTGAGAGAGAAAGAGAGAGAGTACAAGCAGGGGGAGTGGCAGGAAGAGGGAGAGGGAGAAGCAGACTCCCCACTCAGCAGAGAGCCTGATGCAGGGCTCAGACCCAGGACCCTGAGATCATGAGCTGAGCTGAAAGCAGACGCTTAACCCACTGAGCCACCCAGGCACCCCAGGACTGGTCATTTCTGATTTCATCTGCTGTTTTTGAATTTTTTGTAAATTCAATCTCTGAATATAGCTTCAGAGTCTCACAGCACGGTTTCCTTCATGTACTGATCACCATAATTCCTCCACTTTGATAACGAAGCTGAAGCTAAAAGAAATGAAGTGAACTGGCCCATCAGTGAGTAGCAGGACTAGATTTTAACCCATTTCCAGTGTTTTTCCCATAGACCTGGATATGCTTTTCCTGAAGTCCATGGTTGTTGGTAAACAGTTTAGTATGGGACAAGTTATGTGTTAACTTCAAGCTCAGGTACTGATATTTATGTTTATGAGCACTAGTCCAAATAATTTTTTAAAAACAATTTTATATTTTTCCATTTTTTTCCCTTAAAACTGTCAAGGTAAGCAAGAGGTCAAATTACCCTGATTTTATAGGTGAAGGAGACACAAAAAGGTAGGTGACTGTCTGAAATGGCAGTCTTGTGTTCCAGGGGTAATACTTTTTCCATTAAATTGCTCTCTAGTTAACTAAATAATAATATTTAATTAAACTATTGGCATGCAAAGGACCCGTGATCAAATTAACAGTGAAGAGTAGAGTAACTACATTTTCCAATGAGTTAGGGTTTGTTGTAAGGGCTTTCATAGAGAAATCACATTTTATGGGACCCCTCTGTCTAAAAATAACAAGGTCTAGAATTAATATGGTACAATGACAGAATTACAAAAGACATGGCTAAAGAAAAACCTGGATCAATGAAAGACTGAAAATTTGAGCATAGCAGTATTTGTAGAGCACGTAATACATTTATAGAACTTAGTATTTGAGGATGGGAGTAGAAAGACAGGTGTTTTTAAAAAATTGGCGTAGATAAATTTTCAAATGTCAGAGACATAGATATTAGTAAAAATAATAATTGGAATATATCTAGTCTTCAAAATGAATGTTAAGGAGGCCACCACGACCTTCCATAATGATGCAATCCTGGGATAGATTGAGTATAGGTGTGACCATCAGCTCCTCATCCCTAAGATCAAGGCAAAAGTTTTAAGCATTTATCCAATAATTCAGTGTAAACTAATCCTTTTTATTTTTATATTCTGAAAGAATTTTTTACCCTAACAAATGATTACACTTAGGAAACTGTACCTGCCTTACTAGTCTGCTTTATCCACTTTCCCTTGGGGTTGATTTTGCTTTACAGAAAAGAACCATTAAAATTTCTTTCCTATGGAAGTGTTGAATCACTATATGTATACCTGAAGCTAATATCACACTGTAATTAGCTGGAATTAAAATAAAGATTTAAATAGATAGCCAAGCATTATATGCAGATACAGAAAGGCCTATATCAAGTAACAAATGAAAAATATAACTCCAAATCATGTGTGCACACTAACAGTAAGTGCATCTGTATATCCTATACCATATGATGCTAGAGAGTTAACAGTTGGTGATGCCAAAGAGTGGTTTCCGAGGAGCTTACTTAATCAGCCCTTTAGAGGGCTCTAGAAACCCTCATTTTTAACAGTAGCCCCTGAGGATTTCAGGTTTTGATTAAAAGTGTAGTTTGGGGAAGCTCTTTTAACCTCCTTTGTGTGTCAGATTACACACCCAGTAATTGAACAAAAAAATAAGTTCTTATTGTTCAAGTAGTTGAACAGAAGTAATTTTCTCATAAAAACTATTAATAGACACCTAAATGCAATGTGGTTGAAATATGAAATCATGTGTATTTGGTATTTGGTATTTGATATTTGTATTTTATTTCATAAAGGTAAGTGTCCTGATGAAAATCCATACAACAATGAGAAGCAAAACAGCAAACCCAAATACAAACAAAGGCATTTCTCTGAATTCTGTGTTTTGTTGAGTGTCAAAAGCCACCAACCTTTTAATTCTTTTCTTGTACATTATTCTGTATGCACAATCTCTGCATCTGACTGGGTTCCTGGATTTTATGTCATTTTCTGTGAGACATTTCCCACAGATAAGTGTCATTGGCTGCTGCTTTGTGGGTTGAATGTCCTTCTGAGTGTCCATTATTCGTCTCCAGGTAGCAGGGAGACAGTACCCACGCTGCACTTACAGATTCTGGCTCGTCATGGTGTCGCCAAGATATTCTGTTTTTACCAGTCTTGCAAAATTACCTTCCCATCACATTTCTCATATAAATACAAATCTAGGTATTTTCACTGTGACATTTGTCATATTCATGCAATTTCACACAGTAAAGACAACAAAGGTAAATCAGTTATTTCAATATGATATTAAAAACCCAGTGAAATTCTCTGGGTTTGTTTATGTTTCTTACAGTCTTGTTCTAAATAACGGATAGAAAAACACTGTTATTTAAATGACCTTTACATGTTGAAAAATCCCAGGACTTTTGGACATGGAGGTAATGAAAAAAAGCCTACATCAGATACTCCTCCACAGAGAGTTTATAATAAGCAAATTATGTAGCAGCATATAGTTCAAAGCAGACAGAACATATCCTTTTCTTTTTTATGTCGACTGGTTAGTTGCTAAGGAAACTGGTTTAACATTATTTATTTATTTTCCCCTTTATCTAACCTATTGTGATGTTCTGCAGTAAGTTATCAGTGTCAATTCATTGTGTTTCCCTTTTATAGCCACACAACTTCAGTCAACTCAGATCAGTTATTTGTGTACTTGGTTAGAGTATACCTAAGTTGAGTAAACATTCGCATTGTGACAATTTCTGTTTTTTTTTTTCTCTTGATGCTGAACAGTTTTGATTGCTTTGAAAGGGCACACAGCTCAAGCTGTCTTCATTTCGGCTATGTCAAAATCATCACTGTCAGAGTCATCAGTGTATTTTATGTGTTGGAATGTTTTGTTTGCAGATTTGGTGTTATTTGGAACACAGACTTGAAGTTCTAATTCCGTTGAAAACAATGTGCTGTGAGTGTCCAAACCCCAAAAAGACAAAATGTGACTTGGAGTCTGGCCACATGCTGAAACCATAGCATTCACATATTTATCGCTGATATCAAACATTCAAAACATGGACTTTGATACAAGATTTAGAATGAATGAAATTCAAAATATGATGTTTAATCTTATTAAATAGTTAAAAATTTCTTCTTTAGGGCACCTGGGTGGCTCAGTTGGTTAAGCGACTGCCTTCGGCTCAGGTCATGATCCTGGAGTTCCGGGATCGAGTCCCGCATCAGGCTCCCTGCTCAGCAGGGAGTCTGCTTCTCCCTCTGACCCTTCCCCCTCTCATGTGCTCTCTCTCTCTCATTTTCTCTCTCATATAAAATAAAATCTTAAAAAAAAATTTCTTCTTTAAATTCAGAGTGATGGCCTCCAGCTAAGATGGTAACTTGTAATGTTTGAAATTGCCATTTGACACATATCACATTTATATAATCCAATCTTTTTTCACAGGAAATAGAATATTAAGCATGAGTTTTAGCTGTCAGAGAAAATTTCACTATGATAACTTATATCTCTAGAAGTAAAGAGAGATGTGGGAATAAGAAGTCAAGAATAGCTTCATGACTTCCAATTCTAAAAGTGTGACAAAATGAATTTAAAAATAACCTTTACGTTTTTTAAATGTGTTGATATGTTATTTGAAGAAAGTGCATGCAGTGAGGTTAGCTAAACCCATCAGAGGCAAAATTTGCCTTTCCTGCATCTACATGTAGAATTGGTTGACCTAATAGCCTCATGTTAGTTAAAGTAGGAGATGGACTTTCATTTCCCTGATAGGCATCAATGCTCCTATAAGATAAGTCACTTGTATAATATTATGATTTTTAAAAATGAATACACTTATTCTATAAAAATCAAATGAATTTATGAAGGATAAAGAGTCATTTAATGATAGTCAGAGGGAAGTCCTCTTTTATCATACTTGAAGAAAATGCTGACTGTTGAGTTTGGGTTTGAAGTTCTTTTTTGGGGAGGGGTGAAGTTCTTTATTGAAGTTTATATGACGATGTGATTTTGGGGGCTGGGGGTGTTTGGAAGGCTTTTCTTATTGTTTATACCAGTATAAGGTTTCAGAAATTCTTGGAATCACAGTAAGCACTATTTTACAATACGTTTCTTATTCTTTTGTTGTACATAAGGAAGAAAGACCTCAATGTGAGTTTCATTTCATATTTATCTGTAAAGACTATAATCATGTTTTCTGTATAAATAGTTCTGTTTTGTTAATTAAATATAACACCAACTTGAAAAAAATTATGGAGGCTGTTAATGTTCATATATGTGTATCAAATTCTAATTAGTATATAATGGCCCAAAATGTGGTTAAAAAGGAGCTAAAGATAAGTTAGTTATTCTTTTTTTAATTTTTTATTGTTATGTTAATCACCATACATTACATCATTAGTTTTTGATGTAGTGTTCCATGATTCATTGTTTGTGCAAAACACCCAGTGCTCCACACAGAATGTGCCCTCTTTAATACCCATCACCAGGCTAACCCATCCCCCCACCTCCGTCCCCTCTAGAACCCTCAGTTTTTTTTTCAGAGTCCATTGTCTCTCATGGTTCGTCTCCCCCTCCGACTTACCCCCTTCATTCTTCCCCTCCTGCTATCTTCTTCTTTTTTTTTTCTTAACATATATTGCATTATTTCAGAAGTACAGATCTGTGATTCAACAGTCTTGCACAATTCACAGTGCTCACCATAGCACATACCCTCCCCAATGTCTATCACCCAGCCACCCCATCCCTCCCACCCCCCACCATTCCAGCAACCCTCAGTTTGTTTCCTGAGATTAAGAATTCCTCATATCCGTGAGGTCATATGATACATGTCTTTCTCTGATTGACTTATTTCACTCAGCATAACACCCTCCAGTTCCATCCGTGTCATTGCAAATGGCAAGGTCTCATTCCTTTTGATGGCTGCATAATATTCCATTGTGTATATATACCACCTCTTCTTTATCCGTTCATCTGTCGATGCACATCTTGGCTCTTTCCACAGTTTGGCTATTGTGGACATCGCTGCTATAAATATCGGGGTGCACGTACCCCTTCGGATCCCTACATTTGTATCTTTGGGGTAAATACCCAGTAGTGCAATTGCTGGATCATATGGCAGCTCTATTTTCAACTGTTTGAGGAACCTCCATACTGTTTTCCAGAGTGTTTGCACCAGCTTGCATTCCCACCAACAGTGTAGGAGGGTTCTCCTTTCTCCGCATCCCCGCCAACATCTGTCATTTCCTGACTTGTTAATTTTAGCCATTGTGACTGGTGTGAGGTGGTATCTCATTGAGGTTTTGATTTAGATTTCCCTGATGCCGAGCGATGTTGAGCACTTTTTCATGGGTCTGTTGGCCATTTGGATGTCTTCTTTGGAAAAATGTCTGTTCATGTCTTCTGCCCATTTCTTGATTGGATTATTTGTTCTTTGGGTGCTGAGTTTGTTAAGTTCTTTATAGATTTTGGATACTAGCCCTTTATCTGATATGTCATTTGCAAATATTTTCTCCCATTCTGTAGGTTCTCTTTTGGTTTTGTGGACTGTTTCTTTTGCTGTGCAAAAGCTTTTTATCTTGATGAAATCCCAATCGTTCATTTTTGCCCTTGCTTCCCTTGCCTTTGGCAATGTTTCTAGGAAGAAGTTGCTGTGGCTGAGGTCGAAGAGGTTGCTGCCTGTGTTCTCCTTTAGGATTTTGATGGACTCCTGTCTCACGTTTAGGTCTTTCAACCATTTGGAGTCTTCTTTTGTGGGTGGTGTAAGGAAATGGTCCAGTTTCATTCTTCTGCATGTGGCTGTCCAATTTTCCCAACACCATTTGTTGAAGAGACTGTCTTTTTCCATTGGACATTCTTTCCTGCTTTGTCAAAGATGAGTTGACCATAGAGTTGAGGGTCCATTTCTGGGCTCTCTATTCTGTTCCACTGATCTATGTGTCTGTTTTTGTGCCAGGACCATACTGTCTTGACGATGACAGCTTTGTAATAGAGCTGGAAGTCCGGAATTGTGATGCCGCCAGCTTTGCTTTTGTTTTTCAATATTCCTCTGGCTATTCGGGGTCTCTTCTGGTTCCATACAAATTTTAGGATTATTTGTTCCATTTCTTTGAAAAAAGTGGATGGTATTTTGATGGGGATTGCTTTGAATGTGTAGATTGCTCTAGGTAGCATTGACTTCTTCACAATGTTTGTTCTCCCACTCCATGAGCATGGAACGTTTTTCCATTTCTTTGTGTCTTCCTCAATTTCTTTCATGAGCATTTTATAGTTTCCTGAGTACAGATCCTTTGCCTCTTTGGTTAAATTTATTCCTAGGTGTCTTATGGTTTTGGGTGCAATTGTAAATGGGATCGACTCCATGATTTGTCTCTCTTCTGTCTTGTTGTTGGTGTATAGGAATGCCACTGATTTCTGTGCATTGATTTTATATCCTGCTACTGTACTGAATTCCTGTATGAGTTCTAGCAGTTTTGGGGTGGAGTCTTTTGGGTTTTCCACATACAGTATCATATCATCTGCAAAGAGTGAGAGTTTGACTTCCTCTTTGCCGATTTGGATGCCTTTGATTTCTTTTTGTTGTCTGATTGCTGTGGCTAGGACTTCTACAACTATGTTGAATAGCAGTGGTGAGAGTGGACATCCCTGCCGCATTCCTGACCTTAGGGGTAAAGCTCTCAGCTTTTCCCCATTGAGAATGATATTCGCTGTAGGTTTTTCATAGATGGCTTTTATGATATTGAGGTTTGTACTCTCTATCCCTATACTCTGAAGAGTTTTGATCAAGAAAGGATGCTGTCCTTTGTCAAATGTTTTTTCTGCATCTATTGAGAGGATCATATGATTCTTGTCCTTTCTTTTGTTAATATATTGTATCACATAGATTGATTTGCGGATGTTGAACCAACCTTGCAGCCCAGGGATAAATCCCACTTGGTTATGGTGAATAATCCTTTTAATGTACTGCTGGATCCTATTGGCTAGTATTTTGGTGAGAATTTTTGCATCCAAGTTCATCAAGGATATTGGTCTGTAATTCTCCTTTTTGATGGGATCTTTGTCTGGTTTTGGGATCAAGGTAATGGTGGCCTCATAAAATGGGTTTGGAAGTTTTCCTTCCATTTCTATTTTTTGGAACAGTTTCATGAGAATAGGTATTAATTCTTTAAATGCTTGGTAGAATTCCCCTGGGAAGCCATCTGGCCCTGGGCTTTTGTTTGTTGGGAGTTTTTTTTTTTTTAAAGATTTTATTTATTTATTTGAGAGAGAGAATGAAATAGAGAGAGAGAGAGCGTGAGAGGGGGGAGGGTCCGAGGGAGAAGCAGACTCACTGCTGAGCAGGGAGCCTGATGCAGGACTCGATCCCGGGACTCCAGGATCATGACCTGAGCTGAAGGCAGTCGCTTAACCAACTGAGCCACCCAGGCGCCCCTGTTGGGAGATTTTTGATGACTGCTTCAATTTCCTTAGTGGTTATCGGTCTGTTCAGGTTTTCTATTTCTTCCTAGTTCAATTTTGGTAGGTGAAACATCTCTAGGAATGCACCCATTTCTTCCAGATTATCTAATTTGCTGGCATAGAGTTGCTCATCATATGTTCTTATAATTGTTTGTATTTCTTTGGTGTTGGTTGTGATCTCTCCTCTTTCATTCATGATTTTGTTGATTTGGGTCCTTTCTCTTTTCTTTTTGATAAGTCTGGCCAGCGGTTTATCAATCTTGTTAATTCTTTCAAAGAACCAGTTCCTAGTTTCGTTGATCTGTTCTACTGTGCTTTTGGTTTCTATTTCATTGGTTTCTGCTCTGATCTTTATGATTTCTCTTCTCCTGATGGGTTTAGGTTTTATTTGCTGTTTTTTCTCTAGCTCCTTTAGGTGTAGGGTTAGGTTGTGTATTTGAGATCTTTCTTGTTTCTTGAGAAAGGCTTGTATTGCTATATACTTTCCTCTCAGGACTACCTTTGCTGTATCCCAAAGATTTTGAACAGTTGTGTTTTCATTTTCATTGGTTTCCATGAATTTTTTTAATTCTTCTTTAATTTCCTGCTTGACCCATTCATTCTTTAGTAGGATGCTCTTTAGCCTCCATGTATTTGAGTTCTTTCCAACTTTCCTCTTGTGATTGAGTTCTAGTTTCAGAGCACTGTGGTCTGAAAATATGCAGGGAATAATCCCAGTCTTTTGGTACCACTTGAGACCTGATTTGTGACCTAGGATGTGATCTATTCTGGAGAATGTTCCATGGACACTAGAGAAGAATGTGTATTCCGTTGCTTTGGGATGGAATGTTCTGAATATGTCTGTGAAGTCCATTTGGTCCAGTGTTTCATTTAAAGTCTATTTCCTTGTTGATCTTTTGCTTAGATGATCTGTCCATTTCAGTCAGGGGGGTGTTAAAGTCCCCCACTATTATTGTATTGTTGTCAATGTGTTTCTTTGCTTTTGTTATTAATTGGCTTATATAATTAGCTGCTCCCATGTTAGGGGCGTAGATATTTACAATTGTTAAATCTTGTTGGATAGACCCTTTAAGTAGGATATAGTGTCCTTTTTCATCTCTTATTACAGTCTTTGTTTTAAAATCTAATTTGTCTGAAATAAGGATTGCCACCCCAGCTTTCTTTTGGTGTCCATTTGCATGGTAAATGGCTTTCCACCCCCTCACTTTCAATCTGGGGGTGTCTTTGGGTCTAAAATGAGCCTCTTGCAGACAGCATATTGATGGGTCTTGTTTTTTAATCCAATCTGATAGCCTGTGTCTTTTGATTGGGGCATTGAGCCCATTTACATTCAGGGTAACTATTGAAAGATAGGAATTTAGTGCCATTGTATTGCCTATAAGGTGACTGTGACTGTATATTGTCTGTGTTCCTTTCTGATCTATGCTGCTTTTAGGGTCTCTCTTTGCTTAGAGGACCCCTTTCAATATTTCTTTCAGGGCTGGCGTTGTGTTTGCAATTTCCTTTAGTTTTTGTTTGTCCTGGAAGCTTTTTATCTCTCCTTCAATTTTCAATGACAGCCTTGCTGGATATATTATTCTTGGCTGCATATTTTTCTCGTTTAGTGCTCTGAAGATATCATGCCAGTCCTTTCTGGCCTGCCAGGTCTCTGTGGATAGGTCTGTTGCCAACCTAATGTTTCTACCATTGTAGGTTACATATCTCTTCTCCCGAGCTGCTTTCAGGATTTTCTCTTTGTCTCTGAGACTCGTAAGTTTTACTATTAGATGCAGGGGTGTTGACCTATTTTTATTGATTTTGAGAGGGGTTCTCTGTGCCTCCTGGATTTTGATGCCTGTTTCCTTCCCCACATTAGGGGAGTTCTCTGCTATAATTTGCTCCAATATACCTTCTGCCCCTCTCTCTCTTTCTTCTTCTTCTGGGATCCCAATTATTCTAATGTTGTTTCGTCTTATCGTATCGCTTATCTCTCGAATTCTGCCCTTGTGATCCTGTAGTTGTTTATCTCTCTTTTTCTCAGCCTCTTTATTTTCCATCATTTGGTCTTCTATATCACTGATTCTCTCTTCTGCCTCATTTATCCTAGCAGTTAGTGCCCCCATTTTTGATTGCACCTCATTAATAGCCTTTTTGATTTCGACTTGGTTAGATTTTAGTTGTTTTGTTCTCCAGAAAGGGTTTCTCTAATAACTTCCATGCTTTTTTCAAGCCCAGCTAATATCTTTAAAGTCATGATTCTCAACTCTAGGTCTGACATCGTACTAATGTCCGTATTGAGTAGGTCCCTGGCAGACGGTACTACCTCTTGTTCTTTTGCTGAGGTGATTTTTTTCGTCTTGTCATTTTGTCCAGAGAATAGATGAATGGGAGAACAAAATGCTATCAGGTTAACAACGTCCTCAGCAAATATACTCTATACAAATCAGAAAAGACCTGAAACCAGGGGAAAAGAAAGGGAAAGAAAGAAAAAAGAAAGAGAAAAAAAGAAAAAGATAAAGATAAAAACAAACAAAAACAGAACAAAACAAAAAAAACCAGGATATGATCAAATATGATCAGACTAGTGTATAGATCAGTGCCACACACTAGATTTTGGGCGTATTTTGGTCTGTTAGAAGAAAGTGCTTCCTAATATTTTAAAGGAAGAAAGACTTATATATGTACAAAATAAGGGTTGATACAATGAAGGGATGGAAGATTACTGTAAAGATGAAAATTATAAAAGATTTTATAAAAGGAATTGATAAGATAAGAAGTTGTTTGAAAAAAGAAAGAAGAAGTTAAAAAAACAAAGAAGAAAAGAAAAAAAAAAGGGAGAGAATGTGATCAGGCAGGAGATTAGAACAAAGCCATACACTAGTGATTTAGGGTATATTTTGATCTGTTAGAAGAAACTGTATCTCAAAATTTTAAAGAGTGAACAACTTATATATAGATGCCAAAAATAAGGGTAACTACTATGAAGGGATAAAATATGACTCTAAAAAATGAAAAATAAAAAAATTAAAAAAAAAGAGATTGATAAGATGTTGGTTGAAAAAAGGAAAAAGAAAAATTCAAAAAAAGAAAAAAACAGTTAAAAAAATCAACTTCGAAAAACTAATGAATCATGGTAAAAAAGCCATGAATTCTATGTGCAGTATTCCCCTAGCGCTGGAGTTCTCCCATTCTCCTTGATCAGTAACCTTGGTCTTGGCTTGCTGGCTGTTCATGCTGATCTTCTGGGGGAGGGGCCTGTTGCCGTGGTTCCCAAATGTCTTTGCCAGAGGCGGAATTGCCCCGCCCTTGTCGGTCCGGGCTAAGTAATCTGCTCGGGTTTGCTCTCCCTGGTGCTTTTGTTCCCTCCAAGCTCTCAGTATAGCTTTGGAGGACCAGAGTACAAATGGTGGCCTCCCAATCTCCGCCTGGAGGAGCTGAGAACTCAGGCCCCGCTCCTCAGTGTACCCCCCAAGAGAAGCAGTCAATCCCGTGTCCCCGGTCTCCGGCCGTACTCCATGCTCACCCCGCCTGTGACCGAGCGTTTGTATCTCTGGCACCCCACCCCCTGTGGAATCTACAAACCCAGCAGATCCCTGCGGTGCGCTCTCGAGCGGCTCCTCCTGGGGGAGCAAGGGGAGTCTTCCCGGCTCTGCCGCTTGTTGGGTCTCTGCTGGAGGAGCAGTGGCCCGACTGGGCCGCGGATCACAGTTTATGGCAACCCCGACCTGAGAGCCCGCACCTCGGCTCCGTCTCTGCAGCCGGCTTCCCCGCTCAGATACCTGGGAGCTCTGCCGCACTCAGGCACCCCCGGTCTTTCTGTGACCCCCGAGGGTCCTGAGACCACACTGTCCAGCGAGGGACATTCCCGCTTAGCCACTGGAATGACATCCCTCAGCGGAGCCAACTTCTAAAAGTTCCGATTGTGTGCTCTGCGGCTCTATCACTTACCAGAAGCGGCTGACGGAGGCCCCCTCCCCCACTGTCTCTCCTCTGGAATATCGCCTCCTATTCACTTCTCCGCACTTCCTACCTTCCAGTAAATGGTCGCTTCTCTGTTCAGAGAGTTGTTGCTATTCTTTTCTTTGATCTCCTGTTGAGTTCGTAGGTGTTCAGAATGGTGTGATCCCTATTCAGCTGAATTCCTGAGACCAGACGAAACCCAGGTCTCCTACTCCTCCACCATCTTGCTCGATAAGTTAGTTATTCTTAATAATAATGTAGTAGAGCAATTCATTTATCACTGAGCTTCTTGGAATCTAAAGCAGAACAGTAAGTAAATGTTAATCTATACTACTTCTTTTTTTCAAACAATCTATACATCATTTTTCCATATTTCATGAGCTACTGGTAAACCCCGTGAACGGTAAATGCATTTTACCAACCCAGAGTTTAAACATTAAGTGAAAAGCTTAAAGGTAGTACAGCATGCACCAGAGCTGTCTAAAGCGGAGGTCTTGCTGGATAGAAAAAAAGCACACAGAAATTTCAGCCTGACTCAAGAGTTTCAGCAAAAATATGTTAAAAAATACACTTTACAGACATCTCCCATTTTTCTCTAACTGGTGAAAAATGGAACAGGAAATTCAGAGTGAGATCATTTTACCCTTCTTTTAAGGTTAAAAAAAAGTTATTGTTAGTTGTGGGGTATCCCAAACTCCAGCCATTATTTTTTCAGATTCCAGAATTGCCACTAGCTGTGCATGAGAAAAAAAGAAAGAAAGAAAGACAGAAAGAAAAAAACTAACAAATTTATCAAAGGAGTCAACAGGATAAAGGAGATAGGGGTAAGAGAAAGAGATATTTTGGAAAAGACCGCTATAGAAAAGAAACAAACAACACAGACTTACTTGACACCTATTTTAAATTCTTATGAACATCAAATACAGTATAAATTCTGAAAGCTGCTATAACTTAAAAGACAAGAAATCTGGAAAATTTTAAGGGAAAATCTTACAGAAATAATAATTCCATAGTAGTTTAATCAGAAAAAATGATAACCGACATTACAGAAATGTAGATACTTTGTGGATAATGTTGTAATATTAAGGGCAGTGACAAAGATGTACCTGTAGGTCCCTTGTGTGATAGGAAACAGATTCACTAAGGTCACACAAATAATCCTAAGGGTAATCTTATTCTCAAAGTATATGTGAAAAGGAAGTCAGTCTTCTCAGGAAAAGAATAGACAGAAAGCAGTCCTAATGAATGAAAGAAGAACCTCAGTGCAAGCGGACTTTACAAAAATTAGGATGTAATTTTGTTATCTGGTCAACAAAATTTAATTTGTACTTACTATATGTATTTGGGTTCTCCAGAGAAACAGAACCAATAGGGTTTGTGTGTGTGTGTGTGTGTGTGTGTGTGTGTGTGTGTGTGTTTAATTTTTCCAGGACCATTTGTTGAAAAGTCTGTCCTTTCCCCACTGGATTGCTTTTATTCTTTTGTCAAGTTAGTTGACTCTCTTTATGTAGTTTTATTACTGGGCTCTCTCTTCTGCTCCATTCATTTGTCTGTTCTTTTACAAATACCACACTATTTTGATCACTGTAGCATTATAGTAAATCTTGAAGTCACGTAGTGTAAGTTCTCAGACTTTGCTATTCTGAAATATTGCATTGGTTATTTTAGGTCCTTTGCCATTCTGTATAAACTATAGAATCCATTTGTTGATATTCAGAAAACAACTTACTGGCATTTTGTGGCATCTATAGATCAAGTTGAGGAGAACTGACATCTTAACAATATTGAGTCTTCCTCTCCATGAACATAGAATATCTCTCCTTTTTTCTTTGCAAGTCATCTTTGTTGTGTTTTTAATTTCAAATTCCAATGGTTCATTGCTGGTATATAGGAAAACAATTAACTTTAGTATATTAATCTTGTATTCTGCAACCTTACTGAAACTGCTTATTAGTTCCAGAATTGGCCTTCTTACTTTTTATCCATTTTGGAACCATTTTAAATTACTATACAAATGTTAACTGATATTCCTATTATTTTAAAATAAGGATTAAAAAATCTGTCATGTTGACCTTCCAGATTTGTAATCAGTATAACAGGAGACCATATTAAATTAGATATTTGTTTAATATATACATTTTATAAGGCACTATATGAAGTATTGTTCAAGAAAGTGAAAACACATGGATCAATTTAAAGTGTTTTCAGTCCAGTGGAAAAGAAAATCATACTGTTTTAGTTATCTGTCAGTGCATAACAATCCACCTGAAATCTTAGGAATTTAGAACATAACTTATTATTTTGCATGATTTTGTGAGTTGAGTAGGTCATTCTTTTGTCCATGTGGTTAGGAAACTGGTGAATGGGTTGGGCTAAAATGTTGAAGGAGAACTCTCTCATGTGTTTGGGTCTTGGTGATGACCATATGTGGAGCATTTCATTTTTTTTCTAAGTGATCCCTTTCTACATCTAGTGTACAATCTTCCAGGGTTTTTTGACATGGGCCCTCTTTAAGCAGGATAGTCTTAGAAATTCTTTTAGTATAACAACTTCTTGAATTCTAAGAGGAAGTTTCCCAAGGAGATAAGGGCCAAGTCTCTACTTGTATCACATCTGCTAATGTCCCATTTTACAAACTGTAATGTTGCCAAGTCCAGGGTCATTGTAGGAGAATATGAATATAACATAAGACATGAAGACTATGAATACTAAGGGCAGCATTCATTGGACTGTCAATGTAATGTTAACCATATACCTGCAATGACAATAAAAAGGGAGAGTAGAATATTGTTTTCCAGTGGGATTAAAAAGTCAGGAGTGATAATTTCTAAGTGAGGAATAATGTGGGCTAGTGATGAACATGAGATTTGAGATTGATAAGATTTCAAATTATAGGGGCACCTGGGTGGGTCAGTTGTTAAGCGTCTGCCTTTGGCTCAGGTCATGATCCCAGGGTCCTGGGGCGCTCCCTGCTCCGCGGGAAGCCTGCTTCTCCCTCTCCCACTCCCCCTGCTTGTGTTCCCTCTCTTGCTGTGTCTCTCTCTGTCAAATAAATAAATAAAAACATAAAAAAAGATTTCAAATTATAGGCTTGATAAACAGTTTTCCAAGTGTCAATAACATTTCTTTTTTTATTTTTATATTTAAATTTAATTAATTAACATAGAGTGTATTATTAGTTTCAGAGGTAGAGTTCAGTGATTCATCAGTCTTGTATGAAACCTAGTGCACATTACATCACCTGCCCTCCTTAATGTCCATCACCAAGTCACCCCATTCCCCTCAGCCCCTCCCCTCCAACAACCCTCAGTTTGTTTCCTGTGATTAAGAGTCTCTTATGGTTTGTCTCCCTTTCTGATTTTGTCTTGTTTTATTTTCCCCTCCCTTCCCTTTGATCCTCTGTTTGTGTCCAAGAGTCGATAACATTTTAAGTGGAAAAAGCATTCAGAGAAAGCATGAAAATCTAGCTCTGCTAATGGATTTGCAAGCAATCTGATTTAAATGCAGTATAAAAGTTGAGAAAGAACAGTAAAAGTTAAGATTTGGATGTAGATTGAGGCCAGATGACTGAGAACCATGAGTGTGATCTTGAGTTTGAATTTTATTGTATAATATTTTTGGGCAGAAGAGAAACAGGATCAGACTTATGAATTAAGAAGACGATTCTAACAGCAGAGTATGATAGTTAACTGAATGGTGTTAATTGGCTGTGGTGGAGTTGGAGGAAGAAATGAGTCAGGGGGTGCCTGGGTGGCTCAGTTGGTTAAGCGACTGCCTTCGGCTCGGGTCATGATCCTTGAGTCCCAGGATCGAGTCCCACATCAGGCTCCCTGCTCAGCGGGGAGTCTGCTTCTCCCTCCGACCCTCTTCCCTCTCGTGCTTTCTATCTCATTCTCTCTCTCTCTCTCTCAAATAAATAAATAAAATCTTTAAAAAAAAAAAAGAAATGAGTCAGAATTTATTGAGAAGAAGTAAGAACTATTACATACTACCTATGTTGTATCCATACCTGATGAAAAATTGGCAGATCTGGTCTGGGAAAAGTAAAATGCAACATATTCAGGGAGGCATGGATTTGGAAAGAAGGGAAGTCATGATAGATGGATATCCAATTCCAACTGGGACTCCTAAGTACTTCTTCAACATAGTTTAGGAATAGTTTCTCTTAATTTGCTTCTAGTGTGATCACATGGATAAATGGAAGCTTATACCCAGGGCTTAATGAGAAAGAAATGACTTTAACATTTTTTTTTTCAGATAAAATAAGGAGGGACAAGGGACATCTTACGGTGCACTATATCCACGTGGGGGAAAAAAGACCCCATAAATGTGGAGTTCTTTTTCCTTTAGTGTGATACAGAGACCCTAGAAGGAGAAATTAAATTTGTAGGGCAAATATCTGAGATTATTTTTCCCTAAGAAATAGGAGGGTGGGGGAGGAAGGAAAGATGGCAGAAGAGTAGGGGACCCTATTTCAACTGGTCCCCAGAATGAGCTGGATATCTACCAGACCACTCTGAGCACCCACGAAACCAGCCTGAGATGTAAGAAGATCTGGATCTCTACAAACAGAATATCGCAGACGGTTGGTTTTGAGGTACTAAGCAGGGAGCTGTGATTCCACGGCCAGATATTGGAGGATAAACAGCAGTGGAAGGGTGCCTGGCCGTGGGGATCCTACACCGCCAGTGAGAGACAGCCTCGCGTGCTGGGGACAGGGCACAGACTAGCAGACTGGTAGCGGCGGGGAAAGGACTTTAGGGCAGCCCCTGGGGGAGAAACCCAGAGCGGCGGGGTTGTGCATGCAAACTGGGAGCGCCTGGCGGTTTTAGAAGCACAAAGGGCAGAGACATGCCTCGACCTGGAGGCAGGACTGGGAGTGCTGCGGAGGGGCGTACAACCTAGGATGCTGCAGTTTATAGCAGCAGGGACAGAAACGGAAACGGTGTGGCCTGGAGAGCTCACTGAAGAACAGACTGCGGTCTCTATGCTCTGAGGCAGAGGGTTGGAAACAGTCTCTTCTGCTCTGACTCATGGAAGAGACCAGAAAGCCACCAGAGAACAAAAGCCCCCAAAACTGATTCCCGCTGAGCCCATCCCCCACCACAGCAGGTCAGGGCAACTCTGCCCAAACAGGGTTGCCTGAGTAACAGGGCGGCAGGCCCCTCCCGCAGAAGACAGGCTGGGAAAACAAGAGGCAAGCAACCCTAAGGTCCCAAGAAAACAGGTGCATCTTGCTTGGGTTCTGGTCAATAATTTGGACTCTATACATTCCCTCAAACACCCATTAACAGAATGACTAGGAGGAGGAACCCCCCCAAATAGAAAAGACTCAGAGATTATGACTTATGCTGCAGATTTACATAATGGATGCAGATATAACCAAGATGTCAGAGACGGAATTCAAGTTAGCAATTGTGAAGACAATGGCTAGAATGGAGAAATCAATTAATGGCAACATAGAGTCTCTGAGGGCAGAAATGAAAGCTGGATTGGCAGAATTTAAAAATGCTATCAATGAGATCCAATCCAATCTAGATAATCTAACAGCTAGGGTAAGTGAGGCAGAAGAACGAATAAATGACCTGAAAGACAATATAATAGATAAAAAGAGAAAAGAGGAGGCCAGGGAAAAACAACTCAGAATCCATGAAAACAGAATCAGAGAAATAAGTGACACTATGAAGCATTCCAATGTCAGAATAATTGGAATCCCAGAGGGAGTAGAGAGAGAGAGAGGACTAGAAGATGCATTTGAGCAAATCGTACCTAAGAACTTCCCTAATCTGGGGAATGAAACAAACATTCACATCCTAGAGGCAGAGAGGACCCCTCTCAAGATCAAGGAAAACAGGTCAACACCCCAGCATGTAATAGTAAAACTTGCAAATCTTAGAACCAAGAAAACCATCTTAAGGGCAGTTAGGGGGAGAGATTCCTTACGTATAGAGGGAGGAACATCAGAATAACGTCAGACTTATCCACAGAGCCTTGGCAAGCCAGAAAGGCCTGGCAAGACATATTCAGGGTACTAAATGAAAAAAACATGCAGCCAAGAATACTTTATCTGGCGAGGCTGTCATTTAGAATGGATGGAGAGATGCAGAGCTTCCATGACCGGCAGAAACTGAAAGAATATGCGACCACTAAGTCGGCTCTGCAAGAAATATTAAGGGGGGTTCTATAAAAGGAGAAAGACCCCAAGAGTGATATACAACAGAAATTTACAGGGACAATCTATAAAAACAACGTCTTCACAGGCAACATGATGACAATTAATTCATCGCTTTCAATAGTCACTCTCAACGTGAATGGCCTAAATGCTCCCATAAAGTGGCATAGGGTTACAGACTGGATAAAATGACAGAACCCATCCATATGCTGCCTACAAGAGACTCATTTGGAACCTAAAGATATATCCGGACTGAAAGTGAAGGGATGGAGATCCATCTTCCATGCCAGCAGACCTCAAAAGAAAGCTGGGGTAGCAATTCTTAATAACAGACAAATTAGATTTTAAACTAAAGTCTGTAATTAGAGACACAGAAGGACACTATATCATTCTTAAAGGGTCTATCCAACAAGAAGATCTAACAATTGTAAATATCTATGCCCCCAACATGGGAGCAGCCATCTACATAAGCCAGCTGTTAACCAAAGTAAAGAGTCATATTGATAACAATACGTTAATTGTAGGACACCTCAATACTCCACTCTCAGCAATGGACAGATCATCTAAGCAGAAAATCAACAAGGAAACAAGAGCTAAGAATGATACACTGGACCACATGGACCTCATAGATATATATACAGAACATTCCACCCTAAAACAACAGAATACTCATTCTTCTCGAGCGCACATAGAACGTTCTCCAGAATAGACCACATACTGGGTCACAAATCAGGTCTCAACCAATACCAAAAGATTGAGATTATTCCCTGCATATTCTCAGACCACAATGCTTTAAAACTGGAACTCAATCACAAGAAAAAATTTGGCAGAAATTCAAACACTTGGAAGCTAAAGACCACTCTGCTCAAGAATGTTTGGGTCAACCAGGACATCAAAGAAGAACTTAAACAATTCATGGTAATCAATGAGAATGAAAACACATTGGTCCAAAATCTATGGGATATGCAAAGGTGGTCCTAAGGGGCAAATACATAGCCATCCAAGCCTCACTCAAAAAAATAGAAAAATACCAAATTCACCCAACTAACTCTACACCTTAAAGAACTAGAGGAAAAGCAACAAACGATCCATAAGCCACGCATTAGAAGAGAAATAATTAAAATTAAAGCAGAGATCAATGAATTAGAAACCAGAAACACAGTAGATCGGATCAATGAAACTAGAAGCTGGTTCTTTGAAAGAATTAATAAGATCAATAAATCACTGGCCAGACTTATCCAATAGAAAAGAGAAAGGACCCAAATTAATAAAATTATGAATGAAAGGGGAAAGATCACGACTAGCACCAAGGAAATAGAAACAATTATTAGAAATTATTATCAACAACTGTATGCCAATAAACTGAGCAATCTGGATGAAATGGAGGCCTTCCTGGAAACCTATAAGCTGCCAAGACTGAAACAGGAAGAAATTGACCACCTGAATAGGCCAATATCCAGTAACGAGATTGAAGCAGTGATCAAAAACCTCCCAAAAAACAAGAGTCCAGGGCCTGATGGATTCCCTGGGGAATTCTACCAAACATTCAAAGCAGAAATAATACCTATTCTACTGAAGCTGTTTCAAAAAATAGAAACAGAAGGAAAACTTCCAAACTCATTCTATGAGGCCAGCATTACCTTAATCCCCAAACCAGGAAAAGACCCCATCAAAAAGGAGAATTTCAGACTGATATCCCTGATGAATATGGATTCCAAAATCCTCAACAAAATCCTAGCTTAACAGGATCCAACAATACATTAAAAGGATCATCCACCACGACCAAGTGGGATTTATCCCTGGGATGCAAGGGTGGTTCAACATAGGCAAATCAATCAACGTGATAGAACACATTAATAAGAGGAGGGAGAAGAACCATATGGTCCTCTCAATTGATGCAGAAAAAGCATTTGACAAAATACAACATCTTTCCAGATTAAAACTCTTCAGAGTAAAGAGATAGAGGGAACATTCCTCAAGTTCATAAAATCCATCTATGAAAAACCCACAGCGAATATCATCCTCAATGGGGAAAAGCTGAAAGCCTTTCCCTTAAGATCAGGAACACGTCAAGGATGCCCACTCTTGCCACTATTGTTCAACATAGTACTAGAAGTCCTAGCAACAGCAATCAGACAACAAAAAGAAATAAAACGTATTCAAATTGGCATCTCTTTTCACAGACGACATGATACTTTATGTTGAAAACCCAAAAGACTCCACCCCCAAATTACTAGAACTCATACAGCAATTCAATAATGTGGCAGGACACAAAATCAATGCACAGAAATCAGTTGCTTTCTTATGCACTAACAACGCAACTGTAGAAAGAGCAATTAGAGAAACGATTCCATTTACAATAGCACCAAAAACCATAAGGTACCTCGGAATAAATCTAACCAAAGAGGTAAAGGATCTATACTCTAGGAGCTACAGAACACTCATGAAAGAAATTAAAGAAGACACAAAAAGATGGAAAAATATTCCATGCTCATGGATCGGAAGAATTAACATTGTTAAAATGTCTATGCTACCCAGAGCAATCTATACCTTCAATGCCATCCCGATCAAAATTCCAATGACATTTTTCAAAGTGCTGGAACAAACAATCCTAAAATTTGTATGGAATCAGAAAAGACCCCGAATAGCCAAGGAAATGTTGAAAAAGAAAAACAAAGCTGGGGGCATCACGTTGCTCAATTTCAAGCTATATTGCAAAGCTGTGATCACCACAGCATGGTACTGGCACAAAAACAGACATATAGACCAATGGAACAGAATAGAGAGCCCAGATATGGACCCTCAACTCTATGGTCAAATAATCTTTGACAAAGCAGGAAAAAATATGCAATGGAAAAAACACAGTCTCTTCAATAAATGGTGCTGGGAAAATTGGACAGCCACATGCAGAAGAATGAAACTCAACCATTCTCTAACACCATACACAAAGATAAACTCAAAATGGATGAAAGACCTCAATGTGAGACAGGAATCCATCAAAATCCTAGAGGAGAACATAGGCAGTAACCTCTTTGACATAGCCTACAGCAACTTCTTTCAAGATACATCTTCAAAAGCTAGTGAAACAAAAGCAAAAATGAACTTTTGGGACTTCATCAAGATAAAAAGCTTCTGCACAGCAAAGGAAACAGTCAACAAAATAAAGAGGCAACCCACAGAATGGGAGAAGACATTTGCAAATGACAGTATAGATAAAGGGCTGGTATCCAAGATCTATAAAGAACTTCTCAAATTCAACACCCAAAAATCAAATAATCAAATCAAAAAGTGGGCAGAAGATATGAAAAGACACTTCTCTGAAGAAGACATACAAATGGCTAACAGACACATGAAAAAATGTTCATCATCATCAGCCATCAGGGAAATTCAAATCAAAATCACATTGAGATACCACTTTACACCAGTTAGAATGGCAAAAATAGACAGGGAAAGAAACAGCAAATGTTGGAGAGGTTGTGGAGAAAGGGGAACCCTCTTACACTGTTGGTGGGAAGGCAAGTTGGTACAGCCACTTTGGAAAACAGTGTGGAGGTGCCTCAAAAAATTAAAAATAGAGTTACCCTTTGACCCAGCAATTGCACTCAACCCCAAAGACACAGATGTAGTGAAAAGAAGGGCCATATACACCCCAATGTTCATAGCAGCAATGTCTGCAATGGTCAAACTGTGGAAAGAGCTGAGATGCCCTTCAACAGATGAATGGTTAAAGAAGATGTGATCCATATATACAATGGAATATTACACAGCCATCAGAAAGGATGAATACCCAACTTTTACATCAACATGGATGGGACTGGAGGAGATTATGCTAAGTGAAATAAGTCAAGCAGAGAAAGTCAATTATCATATGGTTTCACTTATTTGTGGAACATAAGGAACAGCATGGAGGACATTAGGAGAAGGAAGGGAAAAATGAAGGGAGGGTAATCGTAGGGAGAGATGAACCATGAGAGACTATGGACTCTGAGAAACAAACAGGGTTTTAGAGGGGAAATTTGAGACAGTATGAACAGACATTTTTCCAAAGAAGACATCCAAATGGCCAACAGATACATGAAAAAGTGCTCAACATTGCTCGGCATCAGGGAAATCCAAATCAAAACCTCAATGAGATTCCACCTCACACCAGTCAGAATGTCTAAAATTAACAAGTCAGGAAACGACAGATGTTGGCAGGGATGCAGAGAAAGGGAACCCTCCTACACTGTTGGTGGGAATGCAAGCTGGTGCAAACACTCTGGAAAACAGTATGGAGGTTCTTCAAAAAGTTGAAAATAGAGCTACCCTATGATCCAGCAATTGCACTACTGGGTATTTACCCCAAAGTAAATAGAGGGGAGGGGGGGTGGGGGTATGGGTTAGCCCAGTGATGGGTATTAAGGAGGGCATGTATTGCATGGAGCACTGCGTGTTATACGAAAACACTGGATCATGGATCACTACATCAAAAGCGAATAATGTATTGTATGGTGACTAACATAACATAATAAAATTAAAAAAAAAACTTGAAAAATAAAGGACCTGATAAAAGTATTATAGGAAAATGCAAACAAAAGACAAAAACAAAAGCATGGATCTCAATACTAATATAAGAAACAGGAAAAATTTAGTTAAAAAATATGAAGAGAAAAATCATATAATAGTGACATATCGTACATTCTACAATAAAGATTTATTTACTTATATATATTTTAAAGATTTATTTATTCATTTTAGAGAGAGAGAGAGAGAGAGAGAGAGAGAGAAAGAGCATGAGCAGGAGGGGCAGAGGGAGAGGGAGAGAGAATCTCAAGCAGACTCCATGCAAGTGCAGAGCTCAATGCAGAGCTCAATCTCACAACCCTGAGATCAGGAACCTGAGATCACGACCTGAGCTGAAACTAAGAATTGGGCATTTAACTAACTACACCACCTGGGCACTCCTACAATAAAGATTTGAAAGACAAAGATTGTCACATGATTTTTTGGTCTCCAATAGTAGAATAGAAAAAATTATAAATTAAGATTTGGTTAAAGCATAAGAATTAATTGATAAAAACGTAATAACAATTTTGGGATTTCTCTCATGTAAATTAGGTAGAAAAAAATACCAGCATAACCATTCTGACTCGTATATTTTACAATTTTTTCCTTGAAAAATTAGATAACACAATAGGAAATATTAAAAAGCAAAAGAAAAAATGTAACAGGTATATAAAAAATAAAAAATAATAATATAATTCAATAAGTGAAAAATTCATGAAAATCAATTCAATATTAGTAAACCACTTTACTAATTTAAAGTGGTTTACTTTAAAGTTAATTTAAAGTTACATAATAATATCAAAACCAAAATGCTTTTGAGAAAGCATGCCTGACTTTTATAAAACAAATATTTGTAAGAAATATAAAAGAAGCCTGGAGAACTATTTTCCTTGTTACAGTGACTTTCATAAAGATATATATTTCCCCACCAAATCCCCCCAGATTTAAATAATATAATGTTATTTTAATTAACTAAGGGGTTTTAAAAAATGTCTAAGATACATTTGGAAAAAGTGTTTTTAAGTTTTATTTTATTAATGTACCATCCTTTCCCAGAACTCAAATCCTTAAAAATGACAGAGTATGAATATTTATAAAAAAAGATAAGCAAAATGCATAATTACCATGACAATCAGAACAAGTTTTCAAGTTGGAAGGGGGCAGTAACTAGGAAAAACCACCTGAAGCAGAAAGGCAATTGGGATGAGTTTGAACAAAATAACTCAACCCCAAATGTGCTCAAGAGAGAACTGCAGTCAGTACTCAGGGCAGTGGTTCTGAAGGTGTTTTAAACTTGGATGTGGGGGATACTGGAGCACTATGGGAATCTGGATATTAACTAGGTGATGTCTGGGACAGCATGAAATCAACTTTCTTGCTTTGTAATACTGACATTGACCAAGTCTTTGCTTTTTTAAAATTTTTTTATTGTTATGTTAATCACCATACATTACATCATTAGTTTTTGATGTAGTGTTCCATGATTCATTGTTTGTGCATAACACCCAGTGCTCCATGTGGAACGTGCCCTCTTTAATACCCATCACCAGGCTAACCCATCCTCCCACCCCCCTCCCCTCTAGAACCCTCAGTTTATTTTTCAGAGTCCATCATCTCTCATGGTTCGTCTCCCCCTCTGATTTCCACCCCTTCATTCTTCTCCTCCTGCTATCTTCTTCTTCTTTTTTTTCTTAACATATATTGCACTATTTGTTTCAGAGGTACAGATCTGTGATTCAACAGTCTTGCACAATTCACAGCGCTCACCATAGCAATACCCTCCCCAATGTCTATCACCCAGCCACCCCATCCCTCCCACCCATCCCCCACTCCAGCAACCCTCAGTTTGTTTCCTGAGATTAAGAATTCCTCATATCAGTGAGGTCATATGATACATGTCTTTCTCTGATTGACTTATTTCACTAAGCATAACACCTTCCAGTTCCATCCATGTCGTTGCAAGTGGCAAGATCTTATTCCTTTTGTTGGCTGCATAATATTCCACTGTGTATATATACCACATCTTCTTTATCCATTCATCTGTTGATGGACATCGACCACATCTTTGCTTTTAAACAATATGCTTTTTGTATAATACTCTCTGTTGCCCCAGAGAGAAACAGTAAGCATCTGCACTATAGTGGGAGACACAGGGCAATTTTCCTGCAATCCGGTGACATGCAGGAGGAACAGGGCTCTCAGTGCTCAGCTCAAGCCGGCTCACCTTTCCCCACAGCCCATCACATTCCTTCTCACCATCACTAGAAAGAAACAGACTTTACAAAAGCATAAATGAGGATTAAAATTTATAGATAAGAATACCATTAAAAATTATACACCTCCAAATGAAATAGAAAGAGATAGTGTGAAACTTAACAAATTGAAAGATTTTACAACTACATATAGTAAGATTATTGATAGAACAAATTTAAAAGATATTAGAATACTATTTGAGAGTTGAGAAAAATGGAATCCATATTTGCATACCTATCAGATCTATGAGTTATTTGATTAAACTATAGATACTTGGAGATCATAGCTAATTTGTTGGGGGCAATCCTACATGGGACAATCAAGGAACAGAATGGCTTTTTGGCATTTCTGTCTATGAGATATTTTTGGTCTCAGTGTGAGCTAACCCAGCATGGCAAATTCTAAATCATGACAGGATGCCAATTAGGACTCGGAGTTTTTAATGGAAAACTTAGTTTCTTTTGGAAAAACAAGCAGAAATTTAAAAGTCACACTTTGAAGATCCTGAAATCTGAAAAATTATCCTTCAGCATTTTTATAAATTGCTCTTCAAGGATCCTTTTTAATTCTATTAAAGACAAATTCACAATCTCAAAAACAATGTATAAATTAGGACATGAATTTGGTTGCTTTATCAAAGACTCAAATAACACAGATGTTAACATGGATAACATAGAAAAGTGAAAGAAGATAAATAAACATTATATATCAATTTCTTCTCCCAAAGATAATCACTGTTTTCATTTTAGTGCATTTTCTTCTATGCATTTTTCTATGTATGCATGTGTGTGTATTAAGTGTGAATTAGAGACTGTATACTTTTTTAAAAGGATTATATTGCATATACAATTTTGTATCACAGATTTTTAGTAAACCTTAAGCACATTCATGGAATAAACATTTTTAGTAAAATCTATTTTAAACTCTATATAATTTTTTCCTTTATATGTATATCACAATTCACTAGGCTATTTTCACACTGTTGGACATTTAAATTTCTTCCAGTTTTTCACTGTTATAGTTAACGGCACAATATTTTGATTCATAAGTCATCATATGAATTTGAGATTATTTAGTAGCATTGCTTCTTGGAAGTAAAGTTTTTGATGAGGAAAATTGTATGGCTCCTGATATCTATTGTCAATTTGCTGTTCTGAATGTTTGTAGCAGTTTACACATCCATCAGTGCCTCGTTTCTTATATTCTTTGCCAGCCATGAGTTTTGCAGTATTTTAAGAATTTATTGTTTGAAAATTTTAAGTAGCTCCCTTAATCCTTGACTATTTTATGTTTTCTAGTCCTTTATGAACCAACTAGAAAATTTATCTTGTTTCAGAAAATGGTACAGTTGTAGATGAGTTTTCTATTTTTAACTACCCTAGAATTTAATCTCATTATCTTTTTTATCAAGATGGATTGATGACTTAAATATAAAAATAAAACCTCTGATACTGTAACACAATAAAGTCAAGATTTTTCCGACAACTAGATGAGTAGGGAAATTGTAACTGAATAAATAAAATAAATCACAAAGGAAAATCCACATATGTGATTAAAGATTGAAAACTATAAAACAATAATTGGGGAAATATGGCTCTAATATGGTTACATATTAGTGTATATATATGAATATGTAATCAGTAAGATGTGTATACATACCCATACATCCTGATGCTAGGATATATTTGACATTCCATATTTTAGTGTTTTCTCATTTCTAGTTTTATTTTTATTATCTTAATTATTTCATTGTTTCTACTTATTTAATCTTTCACATAATATTACATGGTGTATTTCCCTTTTGTTTGGATAGATTTTTTATGCTTATCACCAACTTTATACTTATTACCAATATTTTTCTTAAAACGTGAGTGTAGCCTAAAAGATGTAAGTAATTCTTGACATTGGTTTTTGAAGACAATGTGTTATAACTTTAATATGATGAGTGATGAGTTCTCAACAGCTATTACTGAATCTCTGGTTGCTCTATAACAGGCAAGAGGAGGAAAAAAAAAACCCAAGGACTTACGAAGCTTTAAAAATTGCTTACTGAATTATTATGTTTTTTTCCCCTGCTGTTATATTGAGTAATTCTATGGCAAAAATCTCATGATCTGTTAAAAAAATATTTAACATTTTAAGTTCCATACTGAAGGATTACATTCTAGCAGTAATATTTTGCTATTCTTATCTCTTTAACCTACTAAATTATTTTGGATGTTAATGAGAAATTTAATATGTTAATTGAAAGGGGCATGGGTTATAACACAACTGAATTTGAAATATCACAATGATAGACTTGAAAGATATTTTGGAAATAATCTAGTTCAGCATCTAGAAAAAAAGTTGCAGATGATTGGTACCCAGTTCTAACCTAGGACACCTGAGGAAAAATGACCTGATCAAATCACCTTGTAAACATGCTTCCTGATGCTATTCTTTGATGGAAAGCTAAAGCTCTTATTTATAGAATAGTTTTAGCGGGGTGTACATGGTCTGTTTGGGTTGTTTATGGCAAACAAACTAAGAGTCTATGGATTGATGAGCTGTGATTCACTGGAAAATGTCAGTGTGAATTGTGTAGTTATGGGAGTATAAAAATAGAGATATTTCATGATTAAAAGAGCTTTCATTATACACATGAGGCCCTGTTTGGTTTATTTAGAGACCTCATATATTAGCTCTGGGCCAGGGTATATTCTGATACATCAAGAAAAGACCCAGACAGCTAGTTCAGGAATTCCAGAAATTTCCATATTTGTCTATGTTTCCCAACCATGCCTATCCATTGAATTATCAATAAAAAATGACACTGGGTAAGAGATGTGACTCATGGCGGTGGTGATTTAAAAATCCTACCTTCTGTGATATCTTCAACCTTTTTATTCACAGTTGAGAACAGAGGCCCTGATGGGGTAAATAACTTTCCCAGGGGTGCTCTGTCTGCACACACTCAGATGTGTGACCCTGGAGAAGTTACTTAATATTTTTATGCTCAGTTTTTTCATTTGTTAACTGGAAATAATAATGATACTTGCCTCATAGGTTATTGTTCAGATTAAATGAGCTAATTTTTATCAACATAATTAGAACATTTCTTGGAACTATAGTAAAAATGATGTTTTCACTGTATTATTATTTAGCACACTGGAGTTGTATACTTTGGAGTTTAATTTTTCGTTTCTGGTCCCACACTCTGTCTTTATCTTCTATGCTTCATGAATTTCTTTATTACTGAAGGAGAAAATCTTAATAAAACAAATAATTTCAAAATGTGCTCTTAGTTTTATAAAACAATAAGTAATTAGAATTCCTCTCTTTCCAGGCTGTATAAGCAATGCTTTTGAAGATCAAATTATTCATGCATAGAAAAAGGAATGGTAGATTCTATAACTTGGAATAGAAATTGTCACTCTAACTATATTCAAATTCACTTTTGTTTCCCAACAAGTAGAATGTAAATAAATAATAGGTGAGGGAGGGATATCTCTATGATAGATGATTTGTAAATTTAGAAATTTATATTAAATGCGTGATATGTTTGGGGGAGGCCCTGTGTCTAACTATTAAGCTTTGCTTATTATATGACAAATACTCTGTGAAGTGTGTTCACATAAACTCATCTCACTTAATAAGCACGATAATTTAATGAGGTAGGTATTTTGATTGTTTTTATTGTACAGAGGAAGAAATTGGGCAGGAAGTGTTTAATAAGTTACTCTACTTCCTATACCTGACTAGTGGCTGCCCAGCTATTAAAGACCAACAGTCTTGTGTCCTCTAGTCTCATACTTCTTCCCCAATATACCATACTGGGCAAATGAGTTCTCTGAGTCTCAGTTTTCTTCTCAATAAAATAGTATAAAAATGAGATAAAGTATTCAAAGCACTTAATGGAATGCCTTGTGTATCATCATAGCCTACTAAATTAATAAAAAAATTGGTGGTCACATAGATAATGAACAACAGGATTAGAGTCAATCCTGATCTATCAAAGATCATCATTGCTTACAGAATTGGAGGGAATACTTATAAAGATGGTAATTATTTGGCTAATTATTTGTTCATTTTGATGGATTTATTTTGCTTTAACTCTTGTTGAACATAGTTCTTAAAAACAAAACCTTTTGCCATCACAATGTTAATGATTTTCTCTTAAGAGCTGAGTGGTGGTGCTGGGGGAAGTTAGGGTAGGGGCACCTGGGTGGTGCAGTTGGTTGAGCGTCTGACTCTTGATTTCCGTTCCAGTCATGATCTCAGGGTCATGAAATGGAGCCCCAAGTTGGGCTCCATGCTGGGTGTGAAGCCTGCTTGAGATTCTCTCTCTCCCTCTGCCCCTCTCTGCTACTCGTGCATGCTTTCTCTTAAAAATAAAAGGTTAAATAAAGAGGAGTTGGAGAAAGGGGGCAGAGAAATTTAAAAGGCTCTCTAGTTTCCATTTATTTTTACAATGAAAGATAACTCCATTGAAAATAATAAGATAATATAGTCCCTTATAAAAGAAGACGCATTTTACTCTTTTTTTTTTCTTTTAAAGTAATCTCTACATCCAACATGTGGCTCAAACTCATGATCCCAAAATCAAGAGTCAGATGCTCTACTGACGGAATAGACAGGCACCTCAGAATATGTTTTTTAATAGATTGTACCTATGTATCTTTTTATATAAATGGGATAACAAAATACAACATTACAGATATTGGTGTTTTATTAGGAATATGTATTTCTGCATGAGATAGGAAGAAAGTGGTTTGGCAAAATCAATAACCTGAGACAGAAATATAATTTGTAAAACAATTTTTTTTCACCAGAATAAGTAACTTTCAGTAGTCAAGAAGCTATTTTGCCTGTTGGTGTTGTATAATTCACCACTCACTGCTTTGAACATTTCATTTTCTTGCCATATCTGTTAAATAAGAAAATACATTTTTAATTATAGTTCAAGAGAGCACAACTTTGAGAAGAACAGCATTTGTATTTCAAATCCACATTACTTTCCAGTGCTTTCAATTTACACAAGAAGTGTCAGTTCCTGTCAAGTGTATATTAAATAAGTCTCATAGATTAGGTGTTGTACACAGTTGATAACATCTATCTTCACAGAATTTATAGTTTAGGGAAGTAGAATAGCCATACCAGAGCCTGCATGAAAACTAGTCTATAAATGCTTCATATCTCACAGTACATTTTGCTATAACTTGTTTCCGTGGACATCAAGAAAACATTTTTAGTTCGTAGGTAAAAATATGAAGACTTAACAGTCCTCTTTGAATCACTTTGATTCAAGTGAGCAATATATACTGCTAGTAAATGTCAGTGAAAACTTAAAATCCGATCTTCAGATAACAAATTCTGCCTTCTTTCCATAGATGATATTGGGGATATTGGGTTTTTTTTTTTTTGGTCAATAAATACTGTTAGAAATAATATAAACAACATACAAAAAGTATTATTTTCTTGGATCACTTTAAAATTTTTTATGTGATTTCAATTCAGTTTAATTTAATTTAAATTCCATTGTTATGTTGGTTTCAGGTGTACAATATAGTGGTTCAACAGTTGTACAGGTTTTTTTTTTACATTATTTCGCATATTTAAGAAATTTGATAGATTTGTACTGTATCACAAGTGGAATGGTAGTTACATATTACTTGTGAAGGAGTTTATGAGCTCATGAATAAAAGCAAGTTAAATGATTTTTTAAAAGATTTATTTATTTATTTTAGAAAGAGAGAGAGAGAGTGCATGTGTGTGTGGGTGGGGGAGGGGCAGAAGGAGAGGGAGAGAGAGAATTCTAAGCAGACTCCACACTGAGCATGGAGCCCAACTCAGGGCTAGATCTCAGAACCCTGGGATCATGACCTGAGCCAAAATCAAGAGTCAAATCCTTAGGGCACCTGGGTGGCTCAGTTGGTTAAGCAGCTGCCTTTGGCTTCGGTCATGATCCCAAGGTCCTGGGAGCCTGCTTCTTCCTCTCCCTCTGTCCCTCCTCCCTGCTTGTTCTCTCTCTCTTTCAAATAAATAAATAAAATCTAAAAAAAAAAAAGAGAGAGAGAGCAGCTACTCAACTAACTGAGCCACCCAGGCCTCCCCCAGCAAGTAAGTGATTTTTAAAGATTTCTACATAGAAGTGATTAACCAGGACCAACTAAAAAATACTGAATTTCACTCAGTCTGTTCTTGAATTCCAGTGGTTGTTATTCTTTTTATTCTTAGACTTGGCTTTGAATGCTAGAATTTGGGGGGCACTTTGAAAATTAAAAGTATCTAAAGGATATAAAGCCTAGGAACAATTATATCATTCACTGTTACAGTATATAAGTATCTCTAAGCCATATAAATCAGTTATAGCACTATTTACTTGGTTGGTTTTTTTTTTTCTCACTGCTTTCAAGATTTTCTCTTTGTTGTTGGTTTATGGCATTTTTATTATTATGTATTTGGTGTGGTATCTTTCCACTTATCCTTTTGGAGTTTGTTGGGCTTCTTGGATGTGTAGATTAATGTTTTTCATAAACTTTTGAAATCTTTTAGACTTTATTTGTGTTTTTTCTCCTGTCTTTCTCTCTTCTGGCATTCCTATAGTGTGGTACCCTTATGTTGGTACACTTGTTGGTTCTTACAGTACTCTGAAGTTCTTTTTTAAAAATATTTTTTCTTTCTGCTTTTCAGATTACATAATCCATGTCAATCTATCTTTAAGTTCATTGGTTTTTTCCAGTTATTGTACTTTTCAACTCTGGAATTTCTATTTGATTCTTTTTTATAATTTCCATCTCTTTATTGATAGTCTCTAGTGGATCAGACATTGTCATCATACCATCATTTATCTCTTCTAGCTCTGCTTCAGTCTTCTGAACACATTTATAATGGCTGCTTTGACATCGCGGCCCTGTCACGTGCAGATTCTGTTGCTTTTTTCCCTGTATATGGGCCACATTTTCCTATTTCTTGTCATGACTTAGAGTTTTTTGTTTAAAATTAGACATTTTAGATAATGTGTTGTATCAAACCTGGGTACTGATTCTCCCACAAAGGTTCATTTTGTTTTTTTTCTCTTCATATTTTTTTATTTTATTATGTTATGTTAATCACCATACATCATTAGTTTTTGATGTAGTGTTCCATGATTCATTGTTTGCAAATAACACCCAGTGCTCCATTCAATACATGCCCTCTTTAATACCCATCATCAGCCTAACCCATCCACCCAACCCCCTCCCCTCTAGAACCCTTGGTTTGTTTCTCAGAGTCCATAGTCTCTCATGGTTCGTCTCCCCCTCCAATTTCCACCTCTTCATTTTTCCCTTCCTACTTTCTTCTTCTTCTTCTTCTTTTTTTTTTTAACATATAAGGTATATTTGTTTCAGAGGTACAGGTCTGTGATTCAACAGTCTTACACAATTCACAGCACTCACCATAGCACATGCTGTCCCCAGTGTCTATCACCCAGCCACCCCATCCCTCCCACCCCGCCCCCACTCCAGCAACCCTCAGTTTGTTTCCTGAGATTAAGAATTCTTCATATCAGTGAGATCATATGATACATGTCTTTCTCTGATTGACTTATTTCACTCAGCATAACACCCTCCAGTTCCATCCATGTCATTGCAAATGGCAAGATTCCGTTCCTTTTGATGGCTGCATAATATTCCATTATATATATACACCACATCTTCTTTATCCATTCATCTGTTGATGGACATCTTGGTTCTTTCTATAGTTTGGCAATTGGGGACATTGCTGCTGTAAACATTGGGGTGCACATACCCCTTTGGATCCCTACATTTGTATCCTTGGGGTAAATACCCAGTAGTGTAATTGCTGGGTCATAGGGTAGCTCTATTTTCAACTTTTTGAAGAACCTCCATACTGTTTTCCAGAGTGGCTGCATGAGCTTGCATTCCCACCAACAGTGTAAGAGGGTTCCCTTTCTCCACATCCCCGCCAGCATCTGTCGTTTCCTGACTTGTTAGTTTTAGCCATTCTGACTGGTGTGAGGCGGTATCTCATTGAGGTTTTGATTTGGATTTCCCTGATGCTGAGCGATGTTGAATACTTTTTCATGTGTCTGTTGGCCATTTGGATGTCTTCTTTGGAAAAATGTCTGTTCATGTCTTCTGCCCATTTCTTGATTGGATCATTTGTTCTTTGGGTGTTGAGTTTAAGAAGTTCTTTATAGATTTTGGATACTAGCCCTTTATCTGACATGTCATTTGCAAATATCTTCTCCCATTCTGTTGGTTGTCTTTTGGTTTTGTTGACTGTTTTCTTTGCTGTGCAAAAGCCTTTTATCTTGATGAAGTCCAAATAGTTCATTTTTGCCTTTGCTTCCCTTGCCTTTGGCGATGTGTCTAGGAAGAAGTTGCTTTGGCTGAGGTCGAAGAGGTTGCTACCTGTGTTCTCCTTTAGGATTTTGATGGACTCCTGTCTCACGTTTAGGTCTTTCAACCATTTGGAGTCTATTTTTGTGTGTGGTGTAAGGAAATAGTCCAGTATCATTCTTCTGCACGTGGCTGTCCAATTTTCCCAACACCATTTGTTGAAGAGACTGTCTTTTTTCCATTGGACATACTTTCCTGCTTTGTCGAAGATTAGTTGACCATAGAGCTGAGGGTCCATTTCTGGGCTCTCTATTCTGTTCCATTGATCTATGTGTCTGTTTTTGTGCCAGTACCATACTGTCTTGACGATGACAGCTTTGTAATAGAGCTTCAAGTCTGGAATTGTGATGCCGCCAGCTTTGCTTCTCTTTTTCAACATTCTTCTGGCTATTCGGGGTCTTTTCTGGTTCCATACAAATTTTAGGATTATTTGTTCCATTTCTCTGAAAAAAGTTGATGGTATTTTGATAGGGATTGCATTGAATGTGTAGATTTCTCTAGGTAGCATTGACATCTTCACAATATTTGTTCTTCTATTCCATGAGCATGGAACATTTTTCCATTTCTTTGTGTCTTCCTCAATTTCTTTCATGAGTATTTTATAGTTTTCTGAGTACAGATTCTTTGCCTCTTTGGTTAGATTTATTCCTAGGTATATTATGGTTTTGGGTGCAATTTTAAGTGGGATTGACTCCTTAATTTCTCTTTCTTCTGTCTTGTTGTTGGCGTATAGAAATGCAACTGATTTCTGTACATTGATTTTATATCCTGCCACTTTACTGAATTCTTTTATGAGTTCTAGCAGTTTTGGGGTGGAGTCTTTTGGGTTTTCCACATACAGTATCATATCATCTGCAAAGAGTGAGAGTTTGACTTCTTCTTTGCTGATTTGGATGCCTTTGATTTCTTTTTGTTGTCTGATTGCTGTGGCTAGGACTTCTACAACTATGTTGAATAGCAGTGGTGAGAGTGGACATCCCTGCCGCGTTCCTGACCTTAGGGGGAAGGCTCTCAGTTTTTCCCCATTGAGAACGATATTTGCTGTCTGTTTTTCATAGATGGCTTTTATGATATTGAGGTTTGTACTCTCTATCCCTATACTCTGAAGAGTTTTGATCAAGAAAGGATGGTGTACTTTGTCAACTGCTTTTTCTGCATCTATTGAGAGGATCATATGATTCTTGTCCTTTCTTTTGTTAATGTATTGTATCATGTTGATTGATTTGTGGATGTTGAACCAACCTTGCAGCCCAGGGATAAATCCCACTTGGTCATGTTGAATAATCCTTTTAATGTACTGTTGGATCCTATTGGCTAGTATTTTGGTGAGAAGTTTTGCATCCATGTTCATCAAGGATATTGGTCTGTAATTCTCCTTTCTGATGGGGTCTTTGTCTGGTTTTGGGATCAAGGTAATAGTGGCTTCAAAAAACGAGTTTGGAAGTTTTCCTTCCATTTCTATTTTTTGGAAGAGTTTCAGAAGAATAGGTATTAATTCTTCTTTAAATGTTTGGTAGAATTCCCCTGGGAAGCCATCTGGCCCTGGGCTCTTGTTTGTTGGGAGATTTTTGATGACTGCTTCAATTTCCTTAGTGGTTATAGGTCTGTTCAGGTTTTCTATTTCTTCCTGGTTCAGTTTTGGTAGTTGATACATCTCTAGGAATGCATCCATTTCTCCCAGATTATCTAATTTGCTGGCATAGAGTTGCTCATAATATGTTCTTATATTTGTTTGTATTGCTTTGGTGTTGGTTGTCTTCTCTCCTCTTTCATTCATGATTTTGTTGATTTGGGTCCTTTCTCTTTTCTTTTTGATAAGTCTGGCCAGGGGTTTATCAATCTTGCTAATTCTTTCAAAGAACCAGCTCCTAGTTTCGTGGATCTGTTTTACTGTGCTTTTGGTTTCTATTTCATTGATTTCTGCTCTGATCTTTATGATTTCTCTTCTCCTGCTGGGTTTAGGCTTTATTTGCTGTTCTTTCTCCAGCTCCTTGAGTTGTAGGGTTAGGTTGTATCTGAGACCTTTCTTGTTTCTTGAGAAAGGCTTGTATTACTATACACTTTCCTCTTAGGACTGCCTTTGCTGCATCCCAAAGATTTTGAACAGTTGTGTTTTCATTTTCATTGGTTTCCATGAACTTTTTAAATTCTTTTTTTTACATTTATTTTTTTAATTTTTTAATTTTTTATTGTTATGTTAATCACCATTACATCATTACTTTTTGATGTAGTGTTCCATGATTCATTGTTTGCATATAACACCCAGTGCTCCATGCAGAACGTGCCCCCTTTAATACCCATCACCAGGCTAACCCATCCTCCCACCCCCTCCTCTCTAGAACCCTCAGTTTGTTTTTCAGAGTCTATCGTCTCTCATGGTTCATCTCCCTCTCCTCTTTCTCCCCCTTCATTCTTCCCCTCCTGCTATCTTCTTCTTCTTCTTCTTTTTTTTTAACATACTTTTTAAATTCTTCTTTAATTTCCTGGTTGACCCATTCATTCTTTAGTAGGATGCTGTTTAGCCTCCATGTATTTGAGTTCTTTCCGACTTTCCTCTTGTGATTGAGTTCTAGTTTCAAAGCATTGTGGTCTGAAAATATGCAGGGAATAATCCCAATCTTTTGGTAGTGGTTGAGACCTTATTTGTGACCTAGGATGTGATCTATTCTGGAGAATGTTCCATGGACACTAGAGAAGAATGTGTATTCCGTTGCTTTGGGATGGAATGTTTTGAATATGTCTGTGAAGTCCATTTGGTCCAGTGTTTCATTTAAAGTCTTTATTTCCTTGTTGATCTTTTGCTTAGATGATCTGTCCATTTCAGTCAGGGGGGTGTTAAAGTCCCCTACTATTATTGTATTGTTGTCAATGTGTTTCTTTGCTTTTGTTATTAATTGGCTTATATAATTGATTGCTCCCATGTTAGGGGCATAGATATTTACAATTGTTAGATCTTCTTGTTGGATAGACCCTTTAAGTAGGATATAGTGTCCTACCTCATCTCTTAATATAGTCTTTGGTTTAAAATCTAATTTGTCTGATATAAGGATTGCCACCCCAGCTTTCTTTTGGTGTCCATTAGCATGGTAAATGGTTTTCCACCCACTCACTTTCAATCTGGAGGTGTTTTTGGGTCTAAAATGAGTCTCTTCCAGACAGCATATGGATGGGCCTTGTTTTTTAATCCAATCTGATAGCCTGTGTCTTTTCATTGGGACCTTTAGCCCATTTATATTCAGGGTAACTTTTGAAAGATATGAATTTAGTGCCATTGTATTGCCTGTAAGGTGACTGTAACTGTATATTGTCTGTGTTCCTTTCTGGTCTATGTTACTTTTAGGCTCTCTCTTTGCTTAGAAGACCCCTTTCAATCTTTCTTATAGGGCTGGTTTGGTGTTTACAAATTCTTTTAGTTTTTGTTTGTCCTTAAAGCTTTTTATCCTGCTTCTACTTTCAATTATAGCTTATCTGGATATAGTATTCTTGGCTGCATATTTTTCTCGTTTAGTGCTCTGAAAATATCATGCCAGTCCTTTCTGCCCTGCCAGGTCTCTGTGGATAGTTCTGCTGCCAATCTAATGTTTCTACCATTGTAGGTTACAGACCTCTTGTCCCGAGCTGCTTTCAGGATTTTCTCTTTGTCTCTGGGACTTGTAAGTTTTAGTATTAGATGTCAGGGTGTTGACCTATTTTTATTGATTTTGAGGGCGGTTATCTGTGCCTCCTGTAATTTGATGCCTGTTTCCTTCCCCAAATTAGGGAAGTTCTCTGCTATAATTTACTCCAATATACCTTCTGCCTCTCTCTCTCTTTCTTCTTCTTCTGGGATCCCAATTATTCTAATGTTGTTTTGTCTTATCGTATCGCTTATGTCTCGAATTCTGCCCTCGTGATCCTGTAATTGTTTATCTCTCTTTTTCTCAGCCTCTTTATTTTCCATCATTTGGTCTTCTATATCGCTGATTCTCTCTTCTGCCTCATTTATCCTAGAAGTTAGCGCCCCCATTTTTGATTGGACCTCTTTAAAGCCTTTTTGATTTTGACTTGGTTAGATTTTAGTTCTTTTATTTCTCCAGAAAGGGTTTCTCTAATATTTTCCATGCTTTTTTCAAGTCCAGCGAGTATCTTTATAATCATCAATCTGAACTCTACTTCTGACATGTTACTAATGTCTGTGTTGGTTAGGTCCCTGGCAGTCAGTAATGCCTCTTGTTCTTTTCGTTGAGGTGACTTTTTCTGTCTTGTCATTTTGTCCAGAGGAGAATAGATGAATGAGAGCAAAATGCTAACAGGGAAACAATGACCCCAGAAAAATATACGCTAAACAAATCAGAAGAGACCTGAAACCAGGGGAAAAGAAAGGGAATGGAAGAAAAAAGAAAAAAAAAAGGGAAAGGAAAAGAAAAAGATGAAAAAAACACGATCAAATATGATCAGGCTGGTGAATAGATCAGTGCCGCACACTAGATTTTGGTTGTATTTTGGTCTGTTAGAAGAATGTGCCTCCTAAAATTTTAAAGAAAGAGAAACTTATATATGTACAAAAATAAGGGTAAATACAATGAAGGGATGGAATATGACTGTAAAGATGAAAACTATAAAAGATTTTATAAAAGGAATTGGTAAGAAGTTGGTTGAAAAAAGAAAGAAGAGAAATTAAAAAAAAAAGCGAGAGATGATCAGGCAGGAGACTAGAACAAAGTCATATACTAGAGATTTAGAGTATATTTTGGTCTGTTAGAAGAAACTGTAACCCAAAATTTTAAAGAGAGGACCACTTATATATATACCAAAAATAAGGTTAAATACTGTGAAGGGATAGAATATGACTCTAAAAATGAAAAATAAAAAAGATTTTTGAAAAAGGGATTGATATGATGTTGGTTGAAAAAAGGAAAAAGAAAAATTCAGAAAAAAAGGAAAAGAAAAAAAGAAAATTAAAAAAATTAACTTTGAAAGACTAAAGAATCATGGGAAAAAAGCCATGAATTCTATGTGCTGTATTCCCCTAGCGCTGGAGTTCTGCTTGTGCTCGTTCATTGGTAAACTTGGTCTTGGCTGGTGTTCTTCCTGATCTTCTGGGGGAGGGGCCTGTTGCCATGGTTCCCAAATGTCTTTGCCGGAGGCGGAATTGCCCCACCCTGGCCGGTCTGAGTTAAGTAATCTGCTCGGGTTTGGTCCTGGGAGCTTTTGTTCCCTGCAAGCTTTCTGTACAGCTTTGGAGGACAAGAGTGAAAATGGTGGCCTCCCAATCTCCGCCCCGGAGGAGCCGAGAACTTGGGGCCCCACTCCTCAGTGCGCCCCCAGAGAAAAGCAGTCACTCCCGTCTCCCTGGTCTCCGGCCGCACTCCGTGCTCATCCAGCCTGTGACTGAGCATTTCTATCTCTGGCACACGACTCGGTGTGGAGTCTCCAAACCCAGCAGATCCCTGCGGTGCGCTCCTGCTCCGCTCCTCCCAGGGGAGGAAGGGGAGTCTCCTCGGATCTGCCACTTGTTGGGTCCCTGCTGGAGGAGCAGTGGCCCAACTGTGCTGCGGATCACGGTTTATGACAACACTGAGCTGAGAGACCGCGCGCCTCCACTCCATCTCTGCAGCCGGCTTCCCCACTCTGATACCCAGGAGCTCTGCCACATTCAGGCACCCCCTGTTTTTCTGTGACCCCAAGGGTCCTGAGACCACACTGTCCCACAAGGGTTTCATCCCCCGCTTAGCCACTGGGGCGACGTCCCTCAGCGGAGCCGACTTCTAAAAGTTCCAATTTTGTGCTCCACCGCTCTATTGCTTGCCAGTAGCGGCTGACAGAGGCCCCCTCCCCTACCGTCTATCCTTCCAAATATCGTCTCGGATTCACTTCTCCGCACGTCCTACCTTCCAGAAAGTGGTCGTGTTTCTGTTCAGAGAGATGTTGCTATTCTTTTCTTCGATCTCCTGTTGAGTTCATAGGTGTTTAGAATGGTTTGATAACTATCTAGCTGAATTCCTGGGACCAGACGAAATTTTAGATCGCTTACTCTCTTTCAAGGATATTTATAAGGACCTTCTCACAAAGGTTCTTGTTGTTATTTCTTAGCTTCATCTGTTGTCTCTGTGTGGGCATGAGAATTCAGCCCCAGTTCCTGCTTCAATATGCCCTCTGCTCTCAGGGCATCTGGAATGTCAGCCAGAATGTTTACTGCTTTGGTTTATTGCTTATACCTTTGTGCATTGTGTATCTTTGAAATTGTTTGATTCTGTAAATTATTTAAATGTAAAAATATCATAAGCTTTTTTCCCCCCAGTAATACAGGCATACCTTGTTTTCTTGTGCACATGTTGCAGATGTTGCATTTTTTACAGATTGAAAGTGTGTAGCAACCCTTGATCAAGCAAGTCTATCAGCACCACTTTTCAATAGCATTTGTTCACTTACTGTCCCTGTGTCACATTTTGGTAATTCTTGCAATATTCAAAACTTGTCATTATTATTCTATGTGTTATGGTGATCTGTGATCAGTGATATTTGATGTTTTATGTGTTCTGACTGCTCCGCTGACTATCCATTTAACTTTCTCCCTTTTCGTGGGCCTCCTAGTTCCTGAGACACAACAATATTGAAATTAGGCCAATTAATATTCCTACAAGCGCCTCTAAGTGTTCAAGTGAAAGGAAGACTCACAGATCTCTCACTTTAAATCAAAAGCTAGAAATGATTAAGCTTAGTGAGGAAGGCATGTCAACAGCTCAGGTATGTCAAAAGCTAAGGCTCTTGCACCAGTTAGACAAGTTATGAGTGCAAAGGAAAAGTTCTTGAAGCAAATGGTATAGTGGTACTCCAGTGAACACGTGAATGATAAGTGAAACATCTTTATTGCTGCTATGGAGAAGGTTTTAGTGGTCTGGATAGAAAATCAAGCCAACCACATTTCCTTAGGCCAAAGCATCATCCCAAGCAAGGCCCTCACTCTCTTCAATAAAATGAAGGTTGAGATAGATGAGGAAGTTGCAGAAGAAGAGTTGGAAGCTAGTAGAGGTCAGTCCATGAGGTTTAAGGAAAGAAGCCATCTTTATAACATAAAAATGCAAAGTGAAGCAGCAAGTGCTGATGTAGAAGCTGCAGCAAGTTATCCAGAAGATCTAGCTCAGATAATTAATGAAGGTGACTACATTAACAACAGATTTTCAATGCAGATGAAACAGCCTTCTATTGAAAGAAGATGCCATCTAGGATTTTCATAGCTAGAGAGGAGAAGTCAATGACTGGCTTCAAGTCTTCAAAGCTTCAAAGGATAGTTTGAATCCCTTGTTAGGGGCTAAAGCAACTTAGTGGCTTTGAGTTGAAGCCAATGCTCACTTACCATTCTGCAAATTCTGGAGCCCTTAAGAATTATGCTAAATCTACTTAGGCTGTGCTCTCTAAATGGAACAACAAAGCCTGAATGATGGCACATCTGTTCACAACATGGCTTATTGAATATTCTAAGCCCACTGGTGAGACCTATTCCTCAGATAAAAAGATTCCTTTCAAAAAATTATTACTCACTGACAGTGCAGCTGATCAAGAGCTCTCATGGAGATGCAAAACAATATTATTGTTTTCATGCCTGCCAACACAATACAGCATCCATCCAGTGCATGGATCAAGGAGCAATTTCAATGTTCAAGTTTTATTAGTTAAGAAATACATTCCAGGCTTTAGCTGCCATTGTGATTTCTCTGATGGGTCTGGGCAGAGTTAATTGAAAATCTTCTGGAAAGAATTCATCATTCTAGATGCCACTAAGAACATTCATGATTCATGGGAAGAGATCAAAATATCAACATGAACAAGAGTTTGGAAGATGTGGATTCCAACCCTCATGGATGACTTTGAGGGGTTCAAGACTTTCATGGGGAAAGTGACTGCAGATGTGGTGGAAAGAGAACTAGAAGTAGAAGTGGAGCCTTAAGAGGGGACTGAATTGCTACAATCTCATGATGAAACTTTAACAGATGAGAAGTTGCTTCTTATAGATGAGCAAAAAAATGTTTGTTTTTGTTTGTTTTTTTGTTTTTTTTTTGAGATGGAATCTACTCTTGGTGAAGATGCTGTGAAGATTGTTGAAATGACAGCAAAGGATTTAAAATAGTCCATAAACTTAGCTGATAAAGCTGGGGTAGGGTTTGAGAGGATTGACTACAATGTTGAAAGGACTTCTGCTGTGGGTAAAATGCTATCAGATAGGATCACATGTTACAGAGAAATTATTTATGAAAGGAAGAGTCAATCAATGCAGCAAACTTCACTGTTGTCTTATTTTAAGAAAATGCCACAGTCACCCCAGTCTTCAGCAACCACCAACCCGATCAGCCTGCAGCCACTGGCAATGAGATAAGACCCTCCATCAGCAAAAAGATTACCACTTGCCAAAAGCACAGATGATGGTTAGCATTTTTTAGCAATAAAGTATTTTTAAATTAAGTTATACATGTTTTTTAGACATAATACTATTGAATGCTTAATAGACCCCACTACAGTATAAACATAACTTTTATATGCACTGGGAAACCAAAAAATTTGTTTGACTTGCCTTATTACAGTATTTCCTTTATTGTGATGGTCTGGAACTAAATGCACAATATCTCCAAGGTATGCCTATATAATAAACATGTTCAGACCGGCAAGGGTATGTTTTCTCCCACTAAACATTCTTTAAAGCCAGGTAGCTGGAATAATTTACTAACATGGAAAATTAAGCAAATAATAAGGAAATGGCAATTGATAAGAAGAATTACATCACATCTAATGTAGTTCTCTAATTCCACTATCCAAGGATTTAGTTTCAAGGAGAAGGTACTGGAAGGGTAAATCCCTCCTCATTGTATCAACCTCAGAATCATACTTCCTAGTCAAAGTGATGGCAGATGATACAGGGAGCCTAGTCTCCTTCTGTCCTACCAATTTATTTGTATGAGAGATTTATCAGTTTTGTGACATTGGTAAGGCTGTGAAGATTGGTGAGAATTTTGCAAGATGGTAGAAATTGCCATTGATTTGCTTTTTAGAATGTATCTACCAACTTGTTGAATAATAAAAATTTGAATATTTGCCCTAAAAACTTTATTGTATATTTTTAGTGAGGATTGCATCTTTAAGTTATAGATAACAAAGGGGATTTTGATATATTACATTATTTTACATTTTGTATTATATTTGCAATAGAGAAGCAGCAAAAGTCAGACCACAGCAAATCTTTTCATGGTTTTGAACTACCTAAAGGCATTAATAAGGATGTCATGATATTTCAAAAAGGAAAATGTACTTGCTATTAACAAATAGTATGGGTTTGAGCATTTATATTCAATTTAAAAAATATAATTGATGCAAACATGGAATATATTTCCCAAATATAATTACTGTAAAAGTTCTATTTGATTTTCAAAATCTGCTTATCTTATCCTTCTTTTTATTTTTATCCTTCTACTAAATCTTTTCTGCTCCTCATTAGTAGATATAAAATTAACTTTATAGTCTTAAAAATATTACCAACATTACAAATGAATATTTATATTACTCATAATTACAACATTTCCAAAACTCAGGGAACTACATGTTTCCAGGAAACCCAAGACAAATATCAGGAAAATGTGGATACTAAATTTAGTTAACATCTCTGATATTAAATTATATTAATTTACAAGGTTTGGGACTATAAGGGAGGCATACCCAGATTTGACCTTAGAAACTTGACTCTGGTGCTGTTAAACTCTATTAAAGTCCTTATAAAAAGATTATGTGACGGCAGAGTATGGAGAGTTTGGCTAAAGTACTGCATGGCATTGTGGCCTCGACATCCATTTTGTACGGCTAAGTGGCCTCCAGGGACCTCAACCCCTGCTGCAAGCTCAGAGTAGAGTCACAGCAAATTTAAGTTTCTGATAAGACCTGCTCAGCAGTCCATGTAAACAACAGTCTCCCCCAGTTCCCAGGGCCCTTCCCTTCGGTATCCCTTAGATAAGACCCCCATGAAGCTTACCAAAGTTCCCCTCTTTTTGATTTGAATTGACCAATCTAGCCTTAGCTGGGGAACCCAAAGCACTTTGCCCACAGACCCTCATAAAGGCATGTGCCCCAGGTCCTGACTGTCTGCATTCTGCCTTGATGTCCCATAGTGGCCCCTCAAGGCATGCTGTATATTTCTTCCAGGACCTGTGATTAATAAACTCTGTTTCACGTTCTCTTGCCATCTTTTGGTCTTTTGTTGGACCTTGGCTAGCTATCCAATGTCCCAGGCTCTGCTTAACAAGTGTGAATTTAACAAAGTCACAACACAGATAACCAAGATAACCAAGTGAAGATGGAGGCAGAGATCTGAGTGATGCTGCCGCCAGCCAAGGAACACCTGGGGCCACCACAAGTTGGAAGAGACAAGGAAGGATCCTTCTCCTGAGGCTTCAGAAGGAGCGTGATCTGCAAGCACTTTGATTTCAGTCTTAGAGCGAGAGAATCAATTTCTGTTGGTTTAAGACCCAGTATATGATACCTTGTCAGCCCTGGGAAATGACTATAGGTAAGTTACCTCTTTTGGTTTTGACAAGCCTGGGAACCACTGCTTCATCTTTGCTTTCATTGTGGCCACCCTATGCTATGGTGAGGAAGTCACATTGCTAAGAAAATAGATTTATAGAATTTACAGCATGTAAGTACTTAAAAGGAACTTCGAACCTTAATATCAAACCATTCACAGAGTAGAGGGAGAAAAACAGTTTCATAAAACTGTTTCTGTTTCTGTTTCACTTCAGGAAAATTGACTGAGACAAATGTTGCTTTGTTGTCTAAAGTTAAAAGAGATGTTTTCAGTTTCTAGACACTGGACAGTGAAATCTATCAATCATGTGAAATATGCGATGTGTCTCTGAACAATTTCTGTGTAGATGAAGAAAAAGTATCTATAAGACATAACTTGCTTCGCCAAGAAATGACAAATGAGTCTACTTGTTCTTATTCTAATCTAAAATATTAATTTTTAAATGTTTGCTTCCCTATTGTTTTTTAAAAATATTTAGCATTCCAAAACTATTACTCAAAATATAAATATTATTCGAAGAGCAATAACTATCTACTCAGATTAATGATTTCTTGAATCATTTAATAAAAAATCCTTTAATCTAATTGAATAGATTAACCAAAAAAGACTGAAATAATAAAAGCCACTCCATCCTTCACTGGCCAGCTAAAATGGATCAAGGCAGAAAAGAAAAGGCCAAGTCATGATAAGTGAGAGCAAATAACATCCCTGAGACACATCCTTCCTCCTTTCTGAAGACCTTAAAATCACAAATCTCTGTCACAAATTAGTTTAGGAGCTCACAGCATCTAGAGAAAAATCCTCTGGATGTTGTTTTCTTTTGCATTGAAATGTGGGGGCACCTAGCAATACATACATTTCTACACTAGCCTTTCTTTGTTTCCCTTCTTTTATTTTCTATCCACTGTTACAATTTATCCTGAGCAGACTCCCAGTGCCCCTTTCTATCAGAGGATGTGAATTTTATGTAAATATCATGTAAAAGAAGTTCTGATTTAGGGAAGGACTTGCCAACAATATTTCTTATGTTACCATTTCATAGTTTGGCTCTATGATATTCTTCCCAACTTCTTCAAGTATTCAAATTTCAGTAAGATTTTCTGGTGAGCATCTGAAAGCATGGCCCAGTGATATATACAGTAGTTGTTAAAATCAGTTGAGTAAGCAAGGCATTCAGGCTTCATTTTCCTTTAAATATAGAAGCCATTGAGATTACTCATCTGCAAGAGATAGTTTTCATTTCCTTGGTTCCAAAACCCTAAAATGAATTGTTTATTAAGTGTTATATAAAAAATAATGGACTTTGCAGCACTGTAATTTTCTGCCATAAAAAAGCAGTCAAACTGGTATAGATAACATTGGTGCTAACAATGCAAGCTATTATGTAAAATTGGAAGGAAATGTACAATAAATTATGCACTATGCACTTGTGCTTGCTAGAGGCGAATCTCTCTCCCTCTCTCCTTTTGAAGTAAGCTCTTGCATGACTATGGTTTTCCTTTTTGCACTTTGCTTTCTACATGTGTATCATCTTGGACATTGTGTGTGTGTGTGTGTGTGTGTGTGTGTGTGTGTGTGTGTGGACAATAGATAGATAGATAGATAAATAGATAGATAGATGATAGACAGATAGGTAGGTAGGAAAACACCTAATATAGGAAGGAACCTTAGAAATCATGCTCCACCACTACCCCCTATACCAAATTAAAAGAAAATTCTTAGCACAGAATCCTTCAAAAGAGCTTATGAATGCTTTAGTATATTAATTTATTTCTATCAAATTACATTTGGTGAAGGTTGTACCAATTTACACGGCTGCCAACAATGCATAAGAATATCTGATTCATGGAACTATTTTCAAAAGTTCTTAAAACTTCAACAATTTGATAACATGCAAATAGTACTTTATTATGTCTTTGATAAAAAGTTTCACTTTACTACAGATTCAATAGTCATTTATGTTCTCTTTTTTAGGGGGTAACTTTGTTGAAATTACCTTTTATGTTTTACAATTGGGATTATTATTATTTTTTATTATTTTATTATTTTTATTTTATTATTATTTATTATTTTTTAAACTTATTTGGTAGAATACTCTATTTCTTTTTGTATATATTTTATTTTTTTAAGATTTTATTTATTTATTTGAGAGAGAGAGAGAGAGACAGAAAGAGCATGAGAGGGGAGAGGGTCAGAGGGAGAAGCAGGCCCTCTGCTGAGCTGGGAGCCCGATGCGGGACTCCATCCTGGCACTCCGGGATAATGACCTGAGCTGAAGGCAGTTGCTTAACCAACTGAGCCACCCAGGCACCCATGTATATATTTTAAATATACTTCAGTTTTCAAATTATTTCTTAATTATTTTTATGATTTCTGCCATTTTGACTCATAACTTTTTATATTTAAATCTATCAATTTATACCTTTCTCATTTTTTGTACTTAGACAATACGCAACTCAAGATCAGATAAATATCCATGTATATATTTTACAGTTTTCTCATTTAAACAGATCGACCATTAAATCTGTTTGTAATTCATTGTATACATAGGAATATTTTCTAATAAATATCTGTCCATTTGCAACTAATCCTCTTACCACTGATTTAAATCTCATCACTGCACCTTTTTTCATTCTAGTAAGCTTAGTTTTGTCACTTTCTGGTATGTTATGATATATCTAGTCTAATTATAGAACAATATTACTAATTATGTATTCCATAATCACTGGTGGTAAAATCAATCTCTATTATTCTTCTAAATCAAAACATTCCTAAAGATTCTTGAAATATAATTTACAATTAATTTTTCAAGTGCAAAAATATGCCTTGGGTACTTGTTTGAAATTATCTTTATTGATGCATTTTGGAAGCATGTTTACACAGCATTATGTTGAGCCCAGAGTCAGGAGCCAAGAGAGGGATTGCTCCAGTTCAAATCCTGGTTTTACTGCCTCCTGTCTTTGTGATCTGTGCCCCAGTTAGGGTAGGCACAGAATCCAAGTTACTTAGCTTCTCTGCGCCTCAGTTTTTTTCATCGATAAAAAGCAGAATAACAAAAGTAGCTACCTCCTTGGGCAGTAGTTAGAATTAAATAATACCATTTTGACATAGATTATTGTCTAGTACAGAGTGTTATTTAAGAATCTCTTTTTCAAAACTACTTTTGTATCTTTCAGTAGAACACTTTTACCAGATTCAGAGAAGTTAAATGTTACCTGTAGTAGCACATTCTTATTTTCCCTCAGTCTATAACTTTGTTGGCCAATCTGTAGTTTTTAAGTTCAGATTCACTAAAATTTAAACATGTGCAATGCTTTAAAAAAATTTCAATGGTGATTTGAACTCTGCAATGACAACCTATTTGCCTTATCATGTCCCTGTTTTGTATCCAGTTTCTTTTTTATTCTCTTTGTATATTATTTATTTTGCCCTCCACAGCACTTGCTTACCACTTCACCTTTCGTTTCATGAGAGTAGGCAGTTAGGTGCTAACAGCATGTCAGCAGGCCGGGAAAGAGGAAGTCATGGCCGACCATGAGGAGGTCAGAGGCCTGTCACGGCAGCACTCCAACACAAAACCACTAGAAAACAGATCAAACAAGACAGGCCCCAGATAGCTGAGAAAGTAGGTCAAAGTTCAAACAAATGAAGTTATTCCTTCATTTTACCATATTGGCACACTAAAACCTCCTCCCTGAAGGGCCATGGCAGGAAACCCCTGACCAAATAAGGAAGAAAAGATCAAGAGCCTCTTCCTTTGCTTTTTTTTTTTTACCTTGAATTCAGTCCTGATACTGTGCTGTAGCAGCTTTCTTGTGACCATGAGGCAACCAATATGATTACGAATAGAAAATGTAGGCAAAAATATAAAAAGCTCCTAGCCTTGGGTCTGTATGACATTTTTGAGCACTGAACTACAACAACAGCCAACATCAGACTTCATTTCATATATAAAAAATAAGCATTTATTTAAGCCACTGACAGTTGGACTTCTTACTTGAATTTGAAAGCATTCCTTCTCAAATATGTCTGCTACCTTTACTCCTATTATTTTACCTCAAGGTTACATAGTATTTGAGTAATAGAAATTCATTATAAATTTTTGTAAATTGTTGACTAACATTACAATATCCAGTATTGATAAAACTTTATATCATTTTCCAAATATATTTATAGATTTTGTAACCAAAAGGTAAAGGAAGGAAAATTAATTGTGCATAGATTATGCGTGTAACTCCAAGTCAGGTTATAAGCAAATTAGTCATGTGACTACAGTTTCCCTTTTGCAAGGGCATCACAGTTTAGGATTTTACTCTGGAGTGCAGGCATATAATTTTATATCCCCACATCCCATTGCCTCTGCTGTTACAGGTCAAAAACTCTACAAACAATGTATAAAACTGTACTGTCGACCTACACGTTCCACTCTACATATAACCATCAGGTGTGATATAGTAGTATTTTTCCTTTTATGGAGAGGGATAGTGTCAGAGAACTGCTGCAGAAACAGAGCAAAAATATCTCAGGATTAGACCACATAACTTTTGATCTTTGTGGTTATGAATTTTGGAGACTGTCTTCTGTAGAATATCTTCGATTTTTTTTCAATTGTAATAGCTACCATAATTCATCTGGTTTATTGTTTTTTCCTGTTTTACATTTCTTCAAAGGCAGAGGTCATTGTATCTGGCATATAGTAGGTACTCCTTAAAAGCTTCCATGCTGAATAAATGAATAAACTAGACAGTTCTCAGGTTTGTGTTTTTTTGTTGTTGTTGTTGGAGACAGAGAGAGCAAGCAGGAAGGAGGGGCCGATGGAGAGGGAGAGATAGAATCTCAAGCAGGCTCCACACACAGCACGGAGCCCTTTGCAGGGAGCTCCATCTCAGGACCCTGAGAGCATGACGTGAGCTGAAATCAAGAGATGGATGCTTAACCCACTAGACACCCAGGCGACCCTCTCAGATATTTTTTTAAAGTGGACATTATATTTTAGGGTAGTTTTATATTCACAGCAAAACTAACTGGAAGGTACAGAGATTTCCTTTGTACTCCCTGTCCCCACACAGGCACAACCTCCCCCCACTATCGGCATCCCCCATCAGAGTGGTACATTTATTATAATTGATGAATTAACATCATTATTACCCAAGGTCCATAGTTTACACTACAGTTCACTCTTGGTGTTGTGTATCCTAGGGTCTTGAGAAATGTATAATGACATGTATGTACCATTGTAGTATCATAAGAATAGTTTCACTACCTTAAAAGTTCTCTGTACTCCTACTGATTCACCCCTCCCTCCCCCAACCCCTGACAATAGCTTATCCTTTCACTGTCTTCATAGCTTTTCATTCATTTAGTTGGAATCATACACTATGTAGATTTTCAGTTTGGCTTCTTTCACTCAGTAATATACATTTAAGTTTCCCCATGTCTTTTCATGTCTAGATGGCTCACTTTTCAGCACTGAATAATAATATTCCATTGTCTGGATGTACCACAGTTTATTTATCCACTTACCTATTGCAGGACATTTGGGTTGCTTCCAAGTTTTGTCAATTATCAATAAAGCTACTATAAACAATCATGGGCAGTTTTTTGTATAGACAGATGTTTTTTAACTTCTTTGGGTAAATATCAAGTAGTGCAGTTGCTGGGTGGAATGGTAACAGTATATTTTGTTTTGTAAGAAACTGTCAAACTGTCTTCCAAAGTGTCTATACCATTTTGCATTTCCACCAAGCAATAAATGAGCTTTGCTGTTATTCCACATCCTTGCTAGTGTTTGGTGCTATCAGTGTTTTGGAATCTGGGCATTCTAATAGCTGTAAAAGAATGCTTTTAATCTGTAGTAATGATTATCACCAAAGATTTTCTTTCTTTACTTTTCTATACAACTGGAAAATGGAAGATGAAATTCTTACATTTTTCTTTGTGATTTTCAACTTTGAGGCATGTTTCAAAAACATAAAGAGGGTGTTGATCTTTGCATGTGACTTTTCCTATTCTGAATATTTTTTATCATATTTGCTTCTCTTAAAAATCAACTGATAATATATTTGGCTCAATATGAATCATAAATTAAAAGATAACTTTCACAGGTCTGATGAGTTTTTAACATCCACATTAATTGATATTACCCTGAAGGCAAACAAAAGGTTTTCTGGATACGAGGCTTATCATTACTTAAAGCAACAAGCACAGGGACCTGGAACTGCAAAAGAAGAACCCTGAAATTATGAATCTGCTAATTCATATAGGGTACATGATGCCTGCTTGCTCTCCTAAGTGAGACCTTTGCTACTTAGTCCTTTCCAATCTTTTGATATGTAAATGACTGACTCTGCAGATCAAAGTTTCATTCTCCACTTGCAATGTGAACAAATAGACTCTAAATCTCTCCCATTGTCTGTGGCTGTTCAATCATCCTTTAAACTTCAAGGCTTGTCTTCTAACCAACATCCCAGTGTTCTTTCCTCAGAAACACTCACGAGGCAGAAACAGGAAAATATTTTCTCTAGGGTAATACAAAGTCAATAGCCAAAATAATGTTATGTTTCAGGAAAGTGTTTTTTTTTTTTTTCTTCCCTAAGAAAGAAAAGATAATTGATCTAATAGTTAGAATTCAGATGTTCTGCCTGAGTTTTCAGAAATGAGCAATCTGAAGTTGAGTCCATGTGACAGGCATCAGCTAGGAACTAGATTTATTTAGACCGACAGAACTGGTGGGAAGCAGAGGAGAAAATCATTGAAACCAAACTGTAACAGACCTCACCTTTACCTTGAACTTCTGACCTGTAACGTCACCTATTTGGTCATGACGTAAGTCATGAAAGCGTCAGAGCTGTAAGTTTATGTAACTTCTAAAAACAAAAACCAAGTTCATCAAATTGTTCTCTTGTGAAGCCAGGATGACAGAATGGAAGTGTTGGGTCAGATATACCATTATTTTTTAAGATTTTATTTATTTATTTTTCAGAGAGTGAGCACAAGCAGGAGGAGAAGCAGCAGAGGGAGAAGCAGGCTCCCCTGTGAGCAAGGTGCTTGATTCCCAGGACCCCGAAATCATGACCTGAGCCACAGACCCTTAACCGACTGAACCACCCATGGGGTCCCAGATATACCATTTTGTCTTTTTACCTTTTAGTGCCAATACCCAGGGAATGGCCTTTATGTTTTTAAAAATATTTTCTCTTCAAGAGTGCTAATTTAGTGCAATCTTATTCGTAGATAAAGAAGATATAGAATAATAGTCTGTTACAAAATTACTGAAATGAACTCAGAAGCCATCTGTACTAGGAAGCTCACTCTTTTATATGACATTTTATGGCTTCATTTTAGCAGCCTCATAGTGGCCCTCAGATGACAATCCAAAAATACTAGTCTAATAAAATGATCTCTGAGAATGCTGCCTTAGGGAATAAGTGAGATCGTGGGCATTTTTTTTAAGGCAGATTTGTAATAAAAAAAATGAGTGAAGTTTCCTCTCAGAAGAATTTGAGAAACTGAGGAAACACGATTAAACACAACTCGTTAATATAGTGATGAGTAGAAATAAAAATGTGAGTGTGAAATAGGAAGTCAAAATGAACAAAGAATAACAGGGGATACTCAGAGTATAAAGTACAATGCTATATCTTTTCCTATTCTGACCTTCCCACATACAGGAAACATAAAATAAATACTGGAGTAAAACAGGCAATATAAGAAAAAAATTTCAGAAGTACATTTCTTAGGAGGAATGTCAAAGAAAGAAGAGATCAGGGTGGGCTAATAAAGGGTAATGGGATGTCTCTGCTGTCAGTTTATTTTAAGAAAGTCTAGATGACAAAGGGTGTAAGTCAAGCTTCTCCCTGTCTCTTTTTCGCTGCCATCCTGCTCTGCGTGGCTGACTGCTTCTTGCCATGTCTTCTCATAAGACTTTCAGAATCAAGCGATTCCTGGCCAAGAAACAAAAGCAGAATCGTCCCATTCCCCAGTGGATTCAGATGAAAACTGGTAATGAGATCAGGTACAACTCCAAGAGGAGGCACTGGAGAAGACCAAGCTGGGTCTGTAAGGTGTCACACATCATGAGATGACACACTTAATTGGCACACATATTTAATTAAGCTGCGTGAAGATCATTTGTTCTGTCATTCTGTAAACATCCTTTCTACCTGGCCATAGACTTGTCTTATCATGGAAATGATTTTTCTCTGCAACTATGCCTCTGCACCAGTAGGTTGGTTCAGTAATAAATGTGAGACCTTTCGGCTCTACTGCTGTTGTGTTTCTGATTTGTGAAGTACTGAATTCCCCCACCTGTCAGATCATGCACAGCACTGTCAGAACTTTCTGCAGTGATAGCAATGTCCCTTGACAACCAAATATGTAAAGTGTGGCTAGGGGGCGCCTGGGTGGCTCAGTGCCTTAGGCCCAGGTCATGATCTCAGTGTCCTGGGATTGGGCTCCCCACTAAGCAGGGTATCTGCTTTCTCCCCTGACTCGTGCTCTCTCTTTCTCAAATAAAGAAATAAAATCTTAAAAAAAAAAAAGCTTCTCCCTAAAAGTAGATTCTTTTTTTGCAACTGGTAGCAACCTGATGGTCGCAAGGCCCGTTATTATACCCAGGGAGTGCTCAGAGCACAAGGGCCTGAGGCCACTAATGAGGAGCTCTGCCTTCAAATCTGCCAGGAAAGCCGTGGTCTGAGTAGTGTTGCCTTGGGCTATAGTTTTATACAGCTTCTTGCTCCCACAGTCAACAGATTGGCATCAGAAGATAAATCGGAGAGTGTCCTAAGAGTGCCAGGGTGTCAGATGGAAATAAGAAAGTTGAGCATTAGGCAATTTTTCTACAACTTCATTAAGACATTAAAAAATCTGTATTTTTGTAGACACATTTAATTTCCTCACAGCCATTTGGTAAGGTCAGAGATGCTGAGAAATGCTTTCGGAAGAGCAAGAGAAAGAGAAGCAAAGAAAATATATAGAACAAGAATAGAATAGGTTGTTTTTCTTTTCTTTTTTTCTTTTCTTTTCTTTTCTTTTCTTTTCTTTTCTTTTCTTTCTTTCTTTCTTTCTTTCTTTCTTTTTTTTAGAATAGTTTGTTTTTCAATGTTTAGTAGCTACTGTGGAAGAAATTTAGGAGAACTGAGATGAATTCTTAGCCATCCATGTCCTGGTATAGGAAGAACCCTAGAAATCTATTCCTTAGAGCTTGGGAGTAATCAGGAATACTATTCACTGAAGGATTCCAGGAAGGGGAGGACTGTTGAATGATTGTACTGCAATATGAATAGAGTAGACACAGAACAAGGGAATTATTTCTCTTTTTATTTTATGTGTTCAGATTGCTTATACAGAGCCCCAGATCTATTTTGAGAAAATCTTTTCTAAAACTTCTGGTTAAGGACATGGTAAATTACTTTTTGAATTTATGTAAACTGACACTTGAATTTCTTTTTTATGGTTGATATGTTTTAAAAGAAAACAAGAATGAGGGGTGCCTGGGTGACACAGTCAGTTAAGCGTCCAACTCTTGGTAGTGGCTGGCTTAGGTGGTGATCTCAGGGTCCTGGCATCAAGTCGTGTGTCCAGTCCTGCACCAGGCTCCACACCCAGCGTGGAGCCTGCTCAAGACTTTTCTCCCTCTCCCTCTGTCCCTCCCACCATGCTCACTCTCTCAAATAAATAAATAAATCTTAAAAAAAAGAAAACAAGAATAGCTATTTTTATTTTTATTGTGATGATCTTTCAGTTATTTTTTCCCCAAATAAATATGGCAGAGGGAGGATGACATAACATTTGGCCTTGCTCTTATGTTCCACTACTTTTCAAAAATGTGAAATGTTTAGATTCTTTAAACGCCCATTTTTGATCAATATTTAAATAAATACTAAGATACTTTTCAAAAATTAAAACACTTTCACAGAATGAGCCTTGGTATTTGTGTCTTTCAGGTTAAAAAAAAAGGTATTTGACTGACCCTGTATTTCTGAAGAAGTTAGTAAACTTATGTAAAATATGGAGGTTTGGATTGATAGGTAATGTATTGATTGCTCTTTTAAGTTTTCTTACAACAATCACCAATTGGAAAAGAAAATTAACATCTTTTTTCTTCTCAAGGTAAACTGTTTCATTAGAAATATTGGCATTATTAAACTTTTCTGTCACTTCCTAATAATAGTGAGTTATTTCAGATGCTAAAACACCTCTGGTCTCTGGAGCTCTTCCCTGCACCTGAAAGACAGTACTACTTTGGAATAATCCAAGCTGGATTTACAATGAAAGATCTGTTACTAGTGTCATTTTTCAATGGAGACAACAACTGACCTGGTATGATTTGAGGAATTTAAGAGATAACTGATATAGTTGGTAGAAGAATGGGCTTTGAAGTCAGAAAAAAAAAAAAGACAACATAAAAATGTAACAAGAGTGTTTACTAATTTTGTGACTTCAGATAAAATACTACAGATTCCTGAGGCTTGTTTTTCTCTTTTCTTAAACTGGAATAAATAGAAGGTTAACATGAATGTGAATTATGTGCCTTCTCATGATAGCACATAAGACCTTGTTCAAGGTAGCTGCCCCATAAATATTTTTACCTTACTCTCCAGATCTCCTCTCCTAAATGCATAGTGTTGCACAATTCTAACTCTGATAAAATACAGAACATTTCTAGGAACGTCATTTTATTTATTTATTTATTTATTTATTTATTTATTTATTTATTTATTTTTTAATATATTTTTATTTTTTATTGTTATTTAATCACCATACATCATTAGTTTTTGATGTAGTGTTCCATGATTCATTGTTTGTGCATAACACCCAGTGCTCCACGCAGAACGTGCCCTCTTTAATACCCATCACCAGGCTAACCCATCCCCCCAACCCCCTCCCCTCTAGAACCCTCAGTTTTTCGGAGTCCATCGTCTCTCATGGTTCCTCTCCCACTCTGACTTACTTCCCTTCATTCTTCCCCTCCTGCTATCTTCTTCTTCTTTTTTTTTTCTTAACATATATTGCATTATTTGTTTCAGAAGTACCCATCTGTGAATCAACAGTCTTGCACAATTCACAGCGCTCACCATAGCACACACCCTCCCCAATGTCTGTCACCCAGCCACCCCATCCCTCCCACCCACCACTGTAGTAACCCTCAGTTTGTTTCCAGAGGTTAAAAATTCCTCATATCAGCGAGGTTATATGATACAGGTCTTTCTCTGATTGACTTATTTCACTCAGCATAACACCCTCCAGTTTCCATCCATGTCGTTGCAAATGGCAAGATATTCCTTTTTATGGCTGCATAATATTCCATTGTATATGTATACCACATGTTCTTTATCCATTCATCTGTCGATGGACATCTTGGCTCTTTCCACAGTTTGGCTATTGTGGACATTGCTGCTATAAACATCGGGGTGCACGTACCCCTTCGGATCCCTACATTTGTATCTTTGGGGTAAATACCCAGTACTGCAATTGCTGGATCATATGGTAGCTCTATTTTCAACTGTTTGAGGAACGTCCATACTGTTTTCCAGAGTGGTTGCACCAGCTTGCATTCCCACCAACAGTGTAGGAGGGTTCCCCTTTCTCCACAACCCGCCAATATCTGTCGTTTCCTGACTTGTTAATTCTAGCCATTCTGACTGGTGTGAGGTGGTATCTCATTGAGGTTTTGATTTGGATTTCCCTGATGCTGAGCGATGTTGAGCACTTTTTCATGTGTCTGTTGGCCATTTGGATGTCTTCTTTGGAAAAATGTCTGTTCATGTCTTCTGCCCATTTCTTGATTGGATTATTTGTTCTTTGGGTGTTGAGTTTGATAAGTTCTTTATAGATTTTGGATACTAGCCCTTTATCTGATATGTCATTTGCAAATATTTTCTCCCATTCTCTCGGTTCTCTTTTGGTTTTGTGGACTGTTTCCTTTGCTATGCAAAAGTTTTCATCTTGATGAAATCCCAATAGTTCATTTTTGCCCTTGCAAAACTGAACTGGTTCCTGGTTCAGTTTTGGTAGTTGATACATCTCTAGGAATGCACCCATTTCTTCCAGGTTATCTAATTTGCTGGCATAGAGTTGCTCATAATTTGTTCTTAAAATTGTTGGTATTTCTTTGGTGTTGGTTGTGATCTCTCCTCTTTCATTCATGATTTTGTTGATTTGGGTCCTTTCTCTTTTCTTTTTGATAAGTCTGGCCAGCGGTTTATCAATCTTGTTAATTCCTTCAAAGAACCAGCTGTTAGTTTCGTGGATCTGTTCTACTGTTCTTTTGGTTTCTAGTTCATTGATTTCTGTTCTGATCTTTATGATTTCTCTTCTCCTGCTGGGTTTAGGCTTTATTTGCTGTTGTTTCTCCAGCTCCTTTAGGTGTAGCGTTAGGTTGTGTATTTGAGACCTTTCAGGTTTCTTGAGAAAGGCTTGTATTGCTATATACTTTCCTCTCAGGACTACCTTTGCTGTATCCCAAAGATTTTGAACAGTTGTGTTTTCATTTTCATTGGTTTCCATAAATTTTTTGAATTCTTCTTTAATTTCCTGGTTGACCCATTCATTCTTTAGTAGGATGCTCTTTAGCCTCCATGTATTTGAGTTTTTTCCGACTTTCCTCTTGTGATTGAGTTCTAGTTTCAAAGCACTGTGGTCTGAAAATATGCAGGGAATGATCCCAGTCTTTTGGTACCACTTGAGACCTGATTTGTGACCTAGGATGTGATCTATTCTGGAGAATGTTCCATGGACACTAGAGAAGAATGTGTATTCCGTTGCTTTGGGATGGAATGTTCTGAATATGTCTGTGAAGTCCATTTGGTCCAGTGTGTCATTTAAAGTCTTATTTCCTTGTTGATCTTTTGCTTAGATGATCTGTCCATTTCAGTCAGGGGGGTGTTAAAGTCCCCCACTATTATTGTATTGTTGTCAATGTGTTTCTTTGCTTTTGTTATTAATTGACTTATAAAAGTGGCTGCTCCCATGTTAGGGGCATAGATATTTACAATTGTTAGATCTTCTTGTTGGATAGACCCTTTAAGTAAGATATAGTCTCCTTCATCTCTTATTACAGTCTTTGTTTTAAAATCTAATTTGTCTGATATCAGGATTGCCACCCCAGCTTTCTTTTGGTGTCCATTAGCATGGTAAATGGTTTTCCACCCCCTCACTTTCAATCTGGGGGTGTCTTTGGGTCTAAAATGAGTCTCTTCCAGACAGCATATGGATGGGTCTTGTTTTTTAATCCAATCTGATAGCCTGTGTCTTTTGATTGGGGCATTGAGCCCATTTACATTCAGGGTAACTATTGAAAGATAGGAATTTGGTGCCATTGTATTGCCTGTAAGGTGACTGTGACTATATATTGTCTGTGTTCCTTTCTGATCTATGCTGCTTTTAGGGTCTCTCTTGCTTAGAGGACCCCTCTCAATATTTCTTGGAGGGCTGGTTTCGTGTTTGCAAATTCTTTTAGTTTTTGTTTGTCCTGGAAACTTTTTATCTCTCCTTCAATTTTCAATGACAGCCTTGCTGGATATAGTATTCTTGGCTGCATATTTTTCTCGTTTAGTGCTCTAAAGTTATCATGCCAGTCCTTTCTGGCCTGCCAGGTCTCTGTGGATAGGTCTGTTGCCAATCTAATGTTTCTACCATTGTAAGTTACATATCTCTTCTCCTGAGCTGCTTTCAGGATTTTCTCTTTGTCTCTGAGACTCGTAAGTTTTACTATTAGATGTCGGGGTGTTGACCCATTTTTATTGATTTTGAGAGGGGTTCTCTGTGCCTCCTGGATTTTGATGCCTGTTTCCTTCCCCACATTAGGGAAGTTCTCTGCTATAATTTGCTCCAATATACCTTCTGCCCCCCTCTCTCTTTCTTCTTCTTCTGGGATCCCAATTATTCTCATGTTTCATCTTATCGTATCGTTTATCTCTCGAATTCTGCCCTTGTGATCCTGTAGTTGTTTATCTCTCTTTTTCTCAGCCTCTTTATTTTCCATCATTTGGTCTTCTATATTGCTGATTCTCTCTTCTGCCTCATTTATCCTAGCAGTTAGTGCCCCCATTTTTGATTGCACCTCATTAATAGCCTTTTTGATTTCGACTTGGTTAGATTTTAGTTCTTTTATTTCTCCAGAAAGGGTTTCTCTAATAACTTCCATGCTTTTTTCAAGCCCAGCTAGTATCTTTAAAGTGATGATTCTGAACTCTAGGTCCGACATCGTACTAATGTCAGTATTGAGCAAGTCCCTGGCAGACGGTACTACTTCTTGTTCTTTTTGCTGAGGTGATTTTTTTCGTCTTGTCATTTGTCCAGAGGAGAACAGATAAATGAGAGAACAAAATGCTAACAGGTTAACAACGTCCCCAGCAAATATATTCTATACAAATCAGAAAAGACCTGAAACCAGGGGAAAAGAAAGGGAAAGAAAGAAAAAAGAAAGAGGAAAAAAAAGAAAAAGAAAAAGAAAAAGATAAAAACAAACAAAAACAGAATAAAACAATAAAAACCAGAATATGATCAAATATGATTAGGCTAGTGCATAGATCAGTACCACACACTAGATTTTGGGTGTATTTTTTTCTTTTAGAAGAAAGTGTCTCCTAAAATATTAAAGGAAGAAAGACTTATATATGTACAAAATAAGGGTTGATACAATGAAGGGATGGACGATGACTGTAAAGATGAAACTTATAAAAGCTTTTATAAACGGAATTGATAAGAAGTTGTTTGAAAGAAGAAAGAAGAAGATTTAAAAAAAAGAAAAAAGAAAAGAAAAAAAATGGGAGAGACTGTGGTCAGGCAGGAGACTAGAACAAAGCCATACACTAGTGATTTAGGGTATATTTTGATCTGTTAGAAGAAACTGTATCTCAAAATTTTAAAGAGAGAAGAACATATATATATGCCAAAAATAAGGGAAATTACTATGAATGGATAAAATATGACTCTAAAAATGAAAAATAAAAAATATTTTTTTAAAAAAGGGATTGATAAGATGTTGGTTGAAAAAAGGTAAAAGAAAAATTAAAAAAAAACACAAAAAAACAAAAAACAGTTAAAAAATTAACTTTGAAAAACTAATGAATCATGGTAAAAAAACCCATGATTTCTATGTTCAGTATTCCCCTAGTGCTGGAGTTCTCCCGTTCTCCTTGATCGGTAAACTTGGTCTTGGCTTGCTGGCTGTTTGTGCTGATCTTCTGGTGGAGGGGCCTGTTGCCATGGTTCCCAAGTGTCTTTGCTGGAGGCAGAATTGCCCCACACTTGTCGGTCCCGGCTAAGCAAGCTGCTTGGGTTTGCTCTCAGGAGGTTTTGTTCCCTGCAAGCTCTCGGTACAGCTTGGAGGACCAGGGTGAAAATGGTGGCCTCCCACTCTCTGCCCGGAGGAGCTGAGAACTTGGGCCTGCTCCTCAGTGCGCCCCCAGAGAAAAGCAATCAATCACTCCTGTCTCCCTGGTCTCAGGCCGCACTCCGTGCTCATCCGGCCTGTGACCCAGCATTTCTATCTCTGGCACCCGACCCCGTGTGGAGTCTCCAAACCCAGCAGATCCCTGCTGTGCACTCCCGCGCTGCTCCTCCTGGGGGAGGGAGGGGAGTCTCCCGGCTCTGCTGCTTGTTGGGTCCCTGCTGGAGGTGCAGTGGACCAACTGGGCCACGGATCACAGTTTATGGCCACCCCGAGCTGCAAGCCCGCGCCTCGGCTCCGTCTCTGCAGCCGGCTTCCCCTCTCTGATACCTGGGAGCTCTGCTGCACTCAGGCACCCCTGGTCTTTCTGTGACCCCGTGGGTCCTGAGTCCACACTGTCCCGCGAGGTTTCCACCTCCCGCTTAGCCACTGGAGTGATGTCCCTCAGCGGAACTGACTTCTAAAAGGTCCGATTTTGTGCTCCGCGGCTCTATCACTTGCCAGAAGCGGCCGACGGAGGCCCCTTCCCCCGCCATCTATCCTCCTGAATATTGCCTTGGATTCACTTCTCCGCACGTCCTACCTTCCAGTAAGTGGTCGCTTCTCTGTTCAGAGAGTTGTTGCTACTCTCTTCTTCGATCTCCTGTTGAGTTCGTAGGTGTTCAGAATGGTTTGATCCCTATTCAGCTGAATTCCTGAGACCAGATGAAATCCAGGTCTCCTACTCCTCTGCCATCTTGCTCCGCCCCCTAATTGTAATCTAGGAACGTCATTTTAAATCACAGATCCATATTATGAACTCATAAATAGTATTTATTGTTTAGTGATATAAAGGCGTTATGGTAGTTACGGGCTTTTCAAATTCTACTGCTCTCATCCAAACATATGATTTGCATGTTTCCTTTTATCTGTGGCCCTACTTGCTTCTCCTCCAGGAAAGTTATGTTCGGCTGATGTGGATTCGATCTGTCCTCACTCTCTCCCTAACTGTCAACTGAGATGGGAACCCATCTGCTAGGAACTCATCCAGTCACTCTTAGCACTAAACATCCTCCAGTTTTGGTCATCTAAATCATAATCCCTTCTAGTTATTCTATAATTTCTTCCTTTTCCTTCCACAAAGCTTCTTAACTCAATCTATCATTCAAGTTTTCCCTACTTCCTCATTGGCCGTTCCTTCCCAGATTGGCTTCTATTTCCATGTTCTACCAAATTATTTGTTGTAAAATCAGCTTTCACTTCCACATTGCCAAACTCAAAATTCTCTCTCTTTCTTTTTTATCTTAAATCTCTCTGTAGATTATGATGCCCTTGACCATTTTCTTTTCCTTCAAACTCTTACCTTTGGTTTACACAAAAGAACATTTTTGGTTTTCCTCTTAACTCTGGGATCTTCCCAAACCTGAGTCCCTCTGCTCTGCTTGACCTGCATATATTCTTAATGCTTAAGGCTGTATCTTTAGCCTTATGCTCACTTCCTACTATAGTTCTTCCAAGATAACCTCATTCAAATGTATAACTTCTGCTACCAATTGTATCCCAAATATATATTTGCATTCTAAAACTCTCATGCTTCCCCTCTCTGTCTAATTGAAATCTCTGCTTGACTATCTCATAGCCCCTTAAACCATCTATTAAATGTAATCTTTCAACATTCCTCTATGGTTTCACACACCAAATTGACTTAACTTCCAATATTCCCCACCTTGGCAAATGTCACCATTAACAACCAAGCTTCTTAAGAAGGATCTGGTGATCAGGGTTGAGTCATGTTACTCTTGCTCACCCGTGTTCTCTCGTCATTTACTTATCCATTTTTCCAGTTTGCTTTTCTCAAGTTCTTTCTCCTGCTCATTTTCTGTAGTCTCAATGCCACTGCCTTAGTTTGGACTGACATTATTATTATTCAGATTAGAGCAAAATAAGATGCTGGCTCTGCCGGACTTTACAACACTCCTACAGTCAACTTTTTAAATGACAGCATAGATAATGTCACTTTCTTGTTGAAAACTCTTCATACTTCTTCATTTATATCAGATACATTTAAAAGTAATCACGTTTATCATGTAAGCTCCTCATGATCTCTTCCTTGCTATTTCTTGGGTCTCACTTCCTGTTACTACCACAATTATCTTTGATTTAGCTATGAAGAAATACTAGCAGTTCCCCAAAGATATAATGTTCTTTCACCCTCTGTCATAATCTATGGTATTTCCTCTGATCGGAATGTTCTTCCCTTTCACCTCACTTTTATTATAATTCTTAAATTTCAGTTTATGTATTGCCTTCATCAGAGAGTTTTCTGGCTTTTTGCCAGATCTCTTTTCTCTACTTTTATTCTTTCCATTACAATGCATTGTGTTTTACTTAACCTGGTCTCTTTGACAATAAATGCTAGCTCTTTGAGGACAAAACCACATTTTATCTAGGTCTGTGTTTTTAGCTTAAGTTATTATGCCATAGTGATTCTTTTGTGTGAATATTTGTTGAATAGTGATTAAGGGCTCAAGGTACTTGCGAGGGAAGGCTCTTTGAGTGGGAACAGATGAAGTTAAGTGGGGAAGGTACAAAAGATGATCTCTTCCTATAATTTTACCAAAATTGCCTTTATGAGGCCAGATAATCAAGCTATGACAGTTAATCTAATTTGAAAGATATGTGCACTCCTATGTTCATTGCCTCATTATTTATAATAGCCATGTTATTGTAGCTAAGTGTTCATTAGTAGATGAATGGATAAAGAAGACATGGTATGGAATATTGGACTATTACTTAGCCATAAAAAGATGGATATTACAATGGCCATAGAATAGAATGAATAGCCATAAAAAAGAATGAAATCTCATCATTTGTGACAACATGGATGGACCTAAGGGTATTATGCTAAGTGAAATGAATCAGACAGAGAAAGGCAAATAACATATGATTAAAGAATCTAAAAAACAAAGCAAATGAACAAAAACAAAACACAAACAGACTCACAAATACAGAGAACAAACTGGCAATTGCTAGATGGGGTGGAGGAGGTGGGAAGATGGGCAAAATAGGTGACGGGGATTAAGAGGTACAATTTTCAAGTTATTAAAATAAATAAGTCATGGGGATGTAATGAATAGCACAGGGAATATAGTCAATAATATTGTAATAACTTTGTATGCTGACACATGGTAACTAGGCTTATTGTGGTGATCATTTTGTATATAAATGTCCATTACTATGTTGTGCACCTGAAACTAATAAAACGCACACACACACACACATGCACACATGCCAAAATTATGAGGGTTCAGGGTTTATGATTGCCAGGTACTGGGAATAACATATCCTAGGATTCAAGACATGAATTTTCATTGAATAAGCATCTTTCATATTTTCCTGAGTTTCTACTCAAGCAAAATTTCTTTTCTAAGTAGATAGGAGTTTAAGAGTTGCTGCAACTTTTCTGCCTCTATTTTATAATCTTTACATCTTTCCTGATTATTTTAACTTATTTATCATTTTGTTCATTGAAAATACATAAAAACTTCAAGGGTTCTTGGTGGTGCAGTCAGTTAAGCATCCAACTCTTGGTTTCAGCTCAGGTCATGATCTCAGAGTCGTGAGACTGAGCCCTGTGTCAGGCTCTGTGCTCAGTGTGGAGTCTGCTTGAGATTCTCTCTCCCCCTCCCTCTGCCCCTCCTGCTAGTGCTCTCTCTCTGTACAATAATAAGTAATCTTTAAAAAAAAGAAAATATATAAAAAAATCAAGATGGTAATCCAAAATGATATTAAAGCATTTATATAGCAATTATATTTAAAAATATAATTTTGTACATAAGAGGGAGTAAATATTTCCTAGTCTAATCCCTTCATTTTAAAGTCTTAATGATTAAGTTAGTTACAAAATCACACAGCACACTGGTAATTTAAGGATTAATCTCAAGATCTACTTAATGAATAAATTTTTACTAATCATTAAAAAATTACCTGGCTATTATAAGAATTAGCTGCAAAATGTTATCACTATAGTGCTTATTTGACAAGTTTTGAAACACTTGAATAGTATAAATAGCTGCTATTTTTAGTATGGTCTGACATTATGAGTTTCATTTTCTTATAAATCTGCCTTGAAGCTTTTTATTTCCTTATTGTTTGGCTTTTCTCTTTTTCTACAAAACTTTGGAAGAATGGGGGCCAAAATATAGGAGTGACATTTTTATCTCCTGGAAAATAGCAATTAAGCAGCCAAGGAATAATACCATATTAATTGATAATAACATTAATATTTATTGAACACATGCTGCTTTCCTCTTCCTGTGTTAATTGTATAACCTGTATTATCTTATTCACTATTCATAATGGTGCTATATAAAAGACAATTTTTTTCTTAAAGACTTTATTTATTTGAGAGAGAGAGAATGAGAGATAGAGAGCACAAGAGGGAAGACAGTCAGAGGGAGACGCAGACTCCCTGCTGAGCAGGAAGCCCCATGTGGGACTTGATCCCGGGACTCCAGGATCATGACCTGAGCCGAAGGCAGTCGTTTAACCAACTGAGCCACCCAGGCGCCCTATAGAAGACAATTTTGAATCATTAGTGCTAACACCTGAAAGTAGGTTTCGTTTGACTTAAGCAAAAAATAAATGAATTAAAGTGATGATGGAAAATTAACAGAATTCCCCAGATGCCTAGAAATCCAGTCTTGGAGGATATATATGCAGGAATAAAACATAAGCCTCCTTCATTCCTATGATAATAGCAGATACCTGGTCCAGTTGGAAAATGGCCGCCATTACTGCCACACAGTAGGTCCAGCAACTTGTGTGGCTGATGCTCTGGGCACCACTGCCTGAGGAACGGGACTTTGTTGTAATTGCCTCCACTCTCAGAGATAATGATCTGAGATCTTTAGACCAGAGCAGGTATCTCATCAAATTAGCCAGAGAAGTACCTGGCACTTTAAGCTTCTACAGTGACAGGAGGGCTCTGTTCCATCAAGATTCATATGGTGGGGAGTTTTAGGAAGCTTAGAAGATTTAGACGCTCAGCCGCCTTAAAGAACAACTAGTGATCATTTTACGGGTAAGAAAACTGAAGCCCAGAATGGTCGTATAATCTGCAACAAGACACGCAGTTAACAACTGCCAAAGCCTTGACTGGAAACTAGGTCTGTGTGATTCTCACCTTTGTGCTCCTAGCCCCTGGTGCTCTGGCAGTATCCTATCATCCATTTCTGGTTTGGCTCAGCTATCCCCTAGTTGTCATCTCTGCTTCTTAGAAATCACAAGTGCACACTTTTCATTATTTTCTCTCCGTCTGGCTGCTGAGGGGGTCCCTGCTACTTCATCTCTATTTCACTTTATGAACCAAAGGGAACACCAGTTTGCATTTGCCTGTGTTACTCATTCTAATGGCACTTCTTGATATTGCTTTGAGATTCTTTACACAGGAAATTCACACATAGTTTAACGTTGGCCACACAATATTTTCTTTTTAAATGTGAATTTTTAATTCATTTTATATAGTATCTCCCTGGAGGCTATATATAGATATGATGACCTTAAGTCCAAGATTTTAGACATTGATTAATAATTGAATTTTTAAAATAAATTTTTTTTGGAAAGAGAAATGTAGAAGATGCAAGGACATCAGAGAAAATATTTGTAGGCTGTAACATTTCTGAAGCAAAGGGAAGATTTTAGGCATTGTCAGTTGCTAGGAAACCATATCTCGATTATATAGTTTCAAAATTATTGAGTATCTCATGCCTTGCTCTAAGTTCGTAGAGTACTAATAGGAACAAAAGAAAATTTGATGCAATAAAATGTTGTTCATTTTCAGTGCTTAAGAAAGATGACTGCCAAAACAATTAACTGAAGAAAATGCTGTACCAATGTTAAGATTCAAATCATACATACCTGGGCTTAAGCTGCTGTACAATTTATGAAATTATATGAAGACATGAATTAATTACTTAAATTTTTGGAGGATTATGGTCACTATTTTAAAGTTATAGATACTATTAGCCTACTTCACGGCGCTTTCGTGTAAAATAAAAAATAGTTTTTGATAGCATGTTGTACAATACATGATGCGTATTTAGTATGTAGTATCTGAAACAGATATGCATTTATTTTGCACATATTTGATCTTGATGAGCCCTCATGCAGCTCCTCCCCATCCACTTCATCATCTCTCATTTGGCTTATGGCAGTAACCTTTTGACTGGCTTCCTGGTCAACGGTCTTTCTCTTAGAGTTAGCTAGCTTTCCTAAACAAAACCTCATCCTCTGGGGAAATACAGTTACATAAAAACAGATCAATAAACTTTCTTCCCTAAAATTCAATGAGGTAGACTAAAATAAATAGAAGCAGTAGAACACAAATGAAAGAAAGGCTACACGTTCATTCTATAAACTGAAAACTGCCATCGACAGAATTTTCTATGAGTTACCGAGTGATTCCTCTCTGATTTCTTCTGAAACAGTATGGTGGGACAAAGTGAATGGACACATTTCTGAAAACTCTTACAGTAACAGAGATCTACAAGGAAGAATTCAGAATAGGCATATGTGGTGGCAGGAAGTGGGCAGAGCAGGGACAAATGAAAAACGTAAGCCTAGTCCACCACTACAGGCAAAGAGTGCTTAACTTGGGTCAGGGAATTTCAGGGTTTATCACGTTAGTTTTTCTTGAGAAAGGAAGAGAGGGGGAGACACCTGGTAAGTTCCCAAGTTTCTAGATCCCACAACAACCAGAGACTTCAGAGAATGGAGAAAGTAAAGACAAAGAAGAAAATTAAGAACTGGTAGAGATACTGACAATCCCAAGAAAAGGTGAAAAGAAATCTCAGTTTAGCGTTCCTCTCTCCTGCTACAAATAAATAACTGTATCTGGAGCTACTTCTAAGTTTTGCTTAAATTTAAAAATTGGTTAATATTGTCCTTGAAATAGTAGTCAATAAATGCACTTAGAAAAGAGAATGGAATGAGTGACATACATAATGGAAGCCCAGAGGAAAAATATAATTACCAGCAATTATGTGACAGAACACTTTGAATTGTAAGAGATTTCACTGAAAATGGAAAAACATGGAAAGATAATTAATTGATATAGTGGGTTACATCAATAATATCTCAAAGTCAAAGCATTACTGGTACAAAGCTAGTAAGGAAATATAAGGAGGTAAATGTTATATTCACATTAAGAATATGATCAATAACATGCCTAGTGATGAGTGTAGCAAGAAATATGTAGAACACATATGTAAATAAAGTTTTTGAAATAAACCAAGGCACTTAAAAGAAGATTTGAATAAAGAAACCACCTCATTCTTGAAGCCTCCCTATTTTAAGTATATGGATTTTCCTTCAGAGGATCTGTAGATGAACTGTAGGCCCAATAAAAATACCAAGACTTTTCAAAGTGGGGAGTGGAACTTCACAAAATTATTCTGAAGTTCTTCTGAAGAATAAAAATAAGTGACTAGCCTTGGAAGGTGAGGGGGGAGGGACTAACAGAGTAGAGAAGAGCAAACAGTCAAATGTATCATGAAGGCAAAAGAATAGGAAAGAGAAGGAAGCTCGGTCTATACTTATTCCTTATATCACAACACATTTAACATATAATATAAAAATTAAAATCACATAAGTCTGAGAAGAATACATACATTAATATTTTGAATGAGAGAGCATCTTTTTTTTGCTTATGCTATAAAAGCAAGAAGTCCAAAATGATTCCTGAATTTGACTTATGAAAATGTAATCTTCATTATGACAAACAAAACAAAACAAAACAAAAAACAAACCCCAAAACCAAGCCTGCATTGTGTCAATGTCAAAAGATGGAAAATGAAGCCACTTTGGGGAAAAGTACTTGTCACATACAAGAAACCAAAAAATTTTGATATATAACATGCTTATGTATCAATGGGAAAAAAACAAACTGATAGAAACAGTGGCCAAATTGTATAATAAGGCATTTTACAAAGTCGGATAAAATGAAAATAGGCAAACAATATTTTTAAAACATTCAATTTCATTTTTAATTTAAAAATCCAGTCAAAATACCAGTAACCACTTTTCACTTATCAGATTAACAGTAATTAAAATGAATCAGCTAAATCTCTTTGTGGCAATGTGGAAAGTAAAGATTGCATGAGAACAAGATTAGCACAAGCTATCAGCCATTGTGTGTTTGACAGTATGGGGCATGCAGGATTCCAGAGGGCCTTCTCAGTGCTAACCCTAGCGGGCCTCTAGGGCACTTTGTAATGGTGTTAACAAAAACACCTGTAACTCAGGTCTCCCCACTCTCCCACCCCAAAGTCTGGCCTTTAGCAGGTATACAATTCTGTCCACAAAGTTGTGTTCATAGGAAATGCAACTTTAGTTTTCTATACTCTATTTCATATTTCAAGTCCTCACTTCATGTCAGTTCAGAGTTTTCTCTGCTTTATCTCAGGCTTGCATTTGATTCTAAACCATCTGATCTTAGTCAATATCAGTCCTTGCTGACATTTGCTGACATGTCCATTTTCTCCTTTGGGCATCGATAAGTGGTTCATGCATGTTGCAGCTGTGCTTTTTCAGTGTTTTCCTATTTTTGTCTTGAGTCCTTACATCTCCTAGGATCCTACTTGGGGGTTAGGGAGCAGGGGCCATAGATCCCATGTGCAATCAGTTTACAGAAAGTTACTTGTATATTCCTTTGCACCTTTCTCATTGGGTTTGACAGCTTTGAGTCTGGTTGTATCAGGTTCTCTTACTTTTTTCCCCTACTCTAACACTCTATTGACAATAATGCTTGCTCTGATATAGGAGGTTATATTTCTATCTACAGAGTCCCTTCAAGGGCTCAGATTTGTGTTTTGGAACTCATGAGCCTTTTTTCTGCTCCAACATTTCTTTCCTGAGGCAATGAATGACAAGTGACCCTGTAGGTATTGGGGAAGGCTTAGGGGAAAAAGTCAATAATATTTAACAGTATCTGCTGACAGCTGTTCCCACTTGTAACTGATGCCACCTGCAAAAGATAGACAAGGACAGAAATGTGTGATGACACAAGGAGGGGATGTGGGGGCAGTTTGGGGAGACTGGCTAGCCGGTAAAAGCTCCCTAGCAGAGTGGTATCTGAGCTTCTTTTGAAGAATGTGACGGATGGTGATTGGGAGAAGAAGGGAAGAACATTTATAGAATTACTGGTGTGTACATTTTGAGGCAGAGGATGGCTTGCGACAGGCTGAATGTATAAGGAGGGACCAGGTGATGAATGTGCTGATTAAGAACTCACACTTTGTGCAGTAGATTATGAGAAGCCAACAGACGTTTTTAATCAGGAGAATAACATTATTTTTTTGCATTTGTAAAGATCAGTTGAGTGGCAATGTTTTGCATGAATTTGATGGGAACAAACCAGATTTAGGCAGACAAATTCAAAGGCTCTTTCCATAGTTCAGGCAATGGCTTGTCAATGATGGAAGTTAAAAAGACAACCTTGAGAGATATTTAGGTGGCGTCTTGTGAGAAATTGGATGTGAGGGGTTAGGAAAGGAAAGAAATGAATTAGCTTTTATTTTTTTTTTGACTTTGTACTCTTGAAGTACAACAAAGCAAAAGAGGGAGAAAGAGTAGAAGGAGAAGAACAGGACTCTTGAAGGCACTGAACAGTGAAATTGGAATAGAAATTAGTTTTTTCCGAAACTGGAACTATCAAATGTTAAGGTGGTCAGAAATTCCATGTTTTCTCCCTTTTGCCATTATTCATTTCTTTCAAAAGTTGAATTTCCGTATGTGGAATAATCTAAGAAGAATAAGAAGAATCAATTTTTTTTTTAAAGATTTTATTTATTTATTCGACAGAGAGAGAGAGACAGTGAGAGAGGGAACACAAGCAGGGGGAGTGGGAGGGGGAGAAGCAGGCTTCCTGCGGAGCGGGGAGCCCGATACGGGGCTCGATCCCAGGACCCTGGGATCATGACCTGAAATGAAGGCAGATGCTTAACGACTGAGCCACCCAGGCACCCTGAATCAATATTTTTTGAGACAAAATGTTGATATTGAGGGAAAGCTCATTTCTTACAGTTTTAGGTACTTTAAAAGTACCTACTTAAAAATATAAACTATTTAGTTACTTGATTTTTCTCCCAGCCTAAATTGATATACCTAAAAACACTTAAAAACATAAAAAGCTGTATATGGGCTGATCAAATCTAAAGAAGCTAAAAATTTATGCCATACAGAAAAGAATCCACCTGTTTCAATGAATTCACAGCTGTAACACATTTTACTGATATGGCTCACATCAGTAAAACAGTTTTCTGCTTACTTCTGATTTTAGAATGTGCATCATCTGGCCTCCTTATAAATTCTATGCTCTTTTTATGTTTCTACTATTAATTAGTGCTGATTTTCCTTTATTTAAACTCCAAAATTGTGAACTCAGAAATAGTCTGAGGCTTTTAAGTGCTCCAAAGTGTAGTCAGTAAACTTAAAAAAAAAAAAAATCAAGATGGCAATCCTACTTGCTTCTACTCAACCCAACTAAAAATGGGCAGTGAGGGTCTGTGGTCTGAACTGCTGTCTGAGTGAAATTAATGAGAGTGTTATCACCAAATCAGCTGAGAGATACTTCTGTGCAGCCATGGCTAGAACCAGGTGCATGGAACTAAGAGATCTGGAGGGTAAATATGTGTTCAGTAACATTAGGTAATGCCATACTCTTCCCCCCAAAGGTCAAACAAATGTATGCTTGCGCCAGTTGAGAATTAGAGTTCCTATTGTTTCAGATCTTGAGACTTGATTTTTTCCCAACATTTAATGTTTTGTTATGAAAATTTGTGGTTCCTTATTTGTAAAAAAAAAAAAAAAAGCCATGTTTTGCCCATTTTACTGAGTATTTTGCAAATATCTTCTCTCAATATGTGGCTTATCTCTTCATTGTCTTTATGATATCTCCTCATGAACGGAATTTTAATGCCTTTGAATGTATTAATACTTAACTTTTAGTTGGTACTATGTTTTATATTTTATATTTGTTTCCCTTCTCTGCCTTGATGCAATAATCTCCTAATTTTCTTCTAAAATTATATTCATCTTTCCTTTTTTAGTTATTATCCTGGAATTTATTTTAATGTATAATGTCCTTGAATTTGTGAAGCTTTGTTTTGTGACCTAAATATGATCTAGCCTAGATAATGTTCTGTGTGTGCTTGAGAACAATGTGTATTTTTCTGCTGTTGGATTGAATGTTTGGTATATGTCTGTTAGGACGGTTTGGTCTACAGTTTTTTTCAAATCTGTTGTTTTGTTATTGATTTTCTGTCTGGGTGAGCTATCCATTGTTGAGAGTGGGGAATTCTGACCATCTTTTAAGAACAAGAAATAAGATTATGAACACAAATTTAGGCTCTAAAGTGAGTTTTTCATTCAAATGAGAATCAAAATCAAAACAAATTAAAATTTTGAAAAGCATACAGATGTCTCAAACATCATATACTTCTGAAAAATAATGTTCATTAAATTACATTTATATTTAAATGTTTGATTTATTACAATTTATATTAAATATAAATGTTTGATTTATAACAAAGTAATCTTGTACATTTTGTTAATAGTTGTAGAATTTGGGAAAACAACTTTCATTTTTTTAATGTATGTGAGCTGTAAGATTTCAGTGCCTTCTACATTTTCTTGTGAAGTGGAATCTTAGATACTTTTTGAGCTGACCACATTCATTAACTAGTTGGTCACAATGTTAATGTTTTCTAAAAAAGTCTCATTGTTCTTCATTAACTGGATTATTAAAAAATCCAAGAGATTACTCAGCCATAAAAAGGATGAGATTTTGCCATTTGTGACAACATGGATGGACCTAGAGGGTATAAGTGAAATAAGTCAGAATACCATATGATTGCATTTATATGTGGAATCTGAAAAACAAAAGAGTTGAACAAAAAGGAGAATCAGACCTACGAATACAGAGAACAAACTTGGGGGTGGGGTGGAGGAATGAGCAAAAATGGGTGAAGAGGAGTGGGAGGTACAGGGTCCCACTTATGGAATGAATAGGTCATGGGGATGAAAAGTACTGCATCGGGAATATAGTCAATGATATTATAATAGCGTTGTATGGTGACAGATGGTAACTATGCTTGTGGTGAGCATAGCATTATGTAGAGAGTTGTTGAAGCACCATGTTGTACACCTGAAACTAATGTAACATTGTGAGAACATTGTGAGTCAACTATACTAAAAAAAATAAAAAATTGTCACAGTGGCCAGCCCAGATTCATGAGAAAGGGAAAAGGACTCCACAAGTTGATGGGGAGGGCAAGGTCACGTTGCAGAAGAGCACATAACATAGGAGATTATACTTGTGGCCACCTTTGGGAAATGCAATATGCAATATACCTTTCTTACAACATATTACAACCAGTTCTTGTATTTTTTAGGCCATACTTTACTCTTCACAATTTCTGAAAATAAAAATATGTGCATGTAAATATAACAAAAATATTCTAAAAATCCAAGACACTGTTCGTTACTTTTCCTCTAAATATATTTCTTAATGAATGAAATAAAAAAAACTTACCATGTACTTTGCTAAATTAGAATTTGTAATTATTTCATTGCTCAAATTTATTACTTTTGTTTCATACCCATTAAGTTATATCTGAATTTTCTTTTGCCCTTTGATAAGTTAGTTTAAAGATAGCAAAATAAGAAGATATTCATATGTGTCTTCATCAGAAGCTTATAGTTATCACTTGTTTTATTGAAACTTTCCAACATGTTTTTTAATGTAGTTAAAATAGTATAGTTGAGTAACTAACTTGTTAAATACAATTCTGCATTCTTGTATATTTGGATTTCTTCTTTCAGTTTTCAAATATACATATTAAGTCCATAAAACGTTGGATGGCTTCATCAGCTTTTTAATGGATAAATCTTAGTTTCTTAAAATGGTGAAGGTGCATGTGTGTTTAAAATATTTCAAACCAAGATGAACTTGAATAGAAAACATATGTATTGCATACTGCATATATATGGGTATATATAGGAAATATTAAATTATTCAACAACTTAAAATATTGTAGATATAATTTTCTATTTCTCTGAAGGCACGTATTCTTTGTATATACTAATGCATTTAAAGGGAGTTGTAGTCCTTAGTTCTCACCTTTCAATGTGACAAAAGACAATGTTGTTCTTCAGCAGGTTATAACCATCCTGTGCTTGTGCTGTATATAGTCATATATTGATGGTTTCTATAGAGCAAAAAAAAAAAAAGTTAAAATAGCTGCAAATACTTTCTATTAAAACAATTATATATAATAATCTGTAACAAATCAGTATTGGCCACATCATATTTCACATGGTGATATGTGGGTAAATGCATGTCAGCTGAATATTCCTCTTGCCTATTTGACAAGATGTTGACCTAGTTCATTATTGTTTGATTTACGTACATTCCAAGTAAACATAAATTTCTTATGCTATCTGGAATCTTCGTGACCTTTAAGGGGTGTCAAAATATTTTGGTCTGAGAATTCATCAAGTTTGAGTAAGAAGTTTCTTACTGAAAATAGTTTGGAACAAAATGATGTTATGTAGGCTTTAGTCTTGGAATAGGCCAGCTAGGCTTTCAAAACATTTTGATTATTGGATTAAAAATATATCAGTTTGAGAAGCATTAATTATGTCGATTGTCTGTTCTACATGATTTTCTGGAAAAATTATTGGGAGTGTGATTTTTGAAGAAAACATAGCTGTCTTTCAATAACAGAACTGAATAGAATTCTGGTTCATTGTAACAAGCCATCATAAAAGAGCACAGTGCATATCAAGTCAATGCATTCACCAAATGAAGCTGCTGCTGACCTTCGGGGATGCCCTATTTTTGCACAAATTGTGCATCTGGAAGTTGCTATGTTTTACTGAGCTATATGATTGTGTAATCAGATTACTTTTATTCTGAATACATTGCCTTATTGATGAATATGTGTGCATTTTGGACATTTGTTCCCCAAGGCCGTTTTGCTGTGTTAGCACGACGTTGCATGCCATTTCATCTAGCGCCCCCAGAGTCATCGGGGCTAATGTGTCAGATCTGCTAAAGATGGGATCCAATACATTGGTATGAATGAAACATGAATATTAACACACAGAGAAATACCTGCTGTCTAATTACTCTTTTAAATTTGTGCCCTAAATATACAAAAATTCTGATAAATTCTCTTTCACCGGATTCTTATTAAAAACTGTGGTGCATTTATAACTGCATTTATCACATTATTACATATATTTCACTTACATTCAATTCCTGCTCTAAGTATTCCTTAATTTCCTGCTGGTTTGTTAATTCATTCAAGAAGAATCTTTAAATATCTTTGTTGTTGTTTTTAAACAGCTGTATGGGGATAATTGATATACAAAAAAACTACATATTTAATCATATACAAGTTGATGAATTTGGAGATAAGCATATGCTCATGAAACCACAGTGAAGGTAGCAAACATATCCATTCCCTCCAAAAGTTTTGTCCTGCCTCCTTTTTTAAAAAACACTTAACATGAGATCTACCCCTTAACCAATTTTTGTTTTTAAAGATTTTATTTATTTGAGAATGAGAGAGAGAGAGAACAAGCAGGGAGAGGGACAGGGGCAGTAGCAGACTCCTCGCAGAGCAGGGAGCCCAACAAAGGGCTCGATCCGGGCCCCAGGATCATGACCCAAGCCAAAGGCAGACACCCAACCAACAAAGCCACCCAGGTGCCCCCAATTTTTAATGGGTATGAAGGAGTTTCAGTTATGCAAGATGAAAAAGTTCTAGAGATCTGAGGTGCTACACAGTACTTAGTTAACAATTCAGTATTGTACACTGCAAATTTTGTTAAGAAGGTAGATTTCACCTTAAGTATTCTTAACACACACACACACACACACACACACACACACACACACACATCTTATTCCCTGTGTTTTTGGTGATTTCAGATATAGGGTTTTGACGTTTAATCCCCAATGATGCTGGAATTAGAAGTGCTAAATTAGATTATTCTCACATTTATTCCTCCTTGTTTATGAGTTCAGTTTCTTCCCAACTCTACTCTTGATGTCATCTATTTATAAACATGGCAACAAACTCAGATATGCTCTATCAACTAAATATGTTTTAGTTATTGTTCAGGTAATATTCATTTACTTAGTGCCTTTTTTTTTTTTTTTACTTTGTGCTTTTCATAAGTAAAGTGCTCAATTAATTTTCTTTCAGAACTTCTTTGGTATTAATAATTGTCTCCTTGAAATACTGGTTTTGTTTTTACTACTTCTCTCTTGTCTTATATTTAACATTTATGTCACTAATATATGTTTTAGTCCTTTCAGGCTAACAAAATACCACAGAATAGCTAGCTTCTGAAGAACAGAAATTTATTTCTCACAGTTCTGGACTGGGAAGTTCAAGATCAAGGTGCCAGCCTGGTTGTGTGAGGGCCCTCTTCCTGGTTTCTAGAACCTTCTCCTGTGTCTTCACATGAAAGGAACCTCTTTTATAAGGGCCCTAATCCCATTAATGAGGGCTCTTCCCTTGTGACTTAAGCATCTCTCAAAGGTCCCACCTCCTAATATCATCATTTTTGGAGGCTGAGATTTCAACATAAAAATTTTAAGGGGAACAAACATTCAGATCATAGCAATATATAAAGAAATTAAATTGTTATTCTGCTCAATTTAAATCATTAAAATTTTTCATTTGGCCACAAATATTGTGTCTTATAGACCCAATTTTAACTGTTGAAACAAATTCTTCAAAAGATAAAAACTTTTAGTTTTTTCATTATTTTAATTATAAAGATCACCACTGTCACTGCATTGACTTTTTTACATAGCAAATAAATCATGTTTTTATTAATAATTCATTATGTTATAATGGGGTCTAAAGAAAGACATTAAAAAATTGAAGAAAGATGTTCCTCTATAAAATGTTTGAATATCTTTTAAAAATCAACTTAAGTATATAAATTTGAGTAATGAGGCAAAACAGATGGTTCTCAGGAATTAAAAACATTGATTTCCAGGTAGCAATTAAAATATTACTTTCTCTGTGCAATTCTCCTTGACTCCAACTGTAAATTGGTTTACTAAGTTAACTTTCTCTTCTTCCTCTTCCTGTTCTCTTCCTTTGTATCACAGTTTATTTCTTCCACTTGTCACAATCTGTGATAGTATCCTTAATTTTCTTTTACGCCTTTAATATCTTCTTACCCATTAGATTCTAAATGGACAGAGCGGGTGCATATTTTGGTCACCTATTAATCAGCAACATCTTGCACTAAAGTTGAGTAACTGAATTAGTCTGTTAAGCAGCCACTACTGATAGACCAGGTGCTAGAAGAGCATAAAAAATGATTGTGGTACTACCTGCCATCAAGGAGCCCACAAACTAGCGGGAAGAAAAATATTTAAAAAAAGCTCCCAACAGCAGTAGACTGAGAGCATGGTTATAATTCAGACTTGAATGTATGCGAAATTGGTAGAAAAGAAGGTCATTTTAACCCTATAAATTCAGGAAGGATTTATGAAAAGAAATATTTCAGCTAAAATTCAAAGAATGAGTTCACATGGACTAGAAGGGAGAAGATGATATACAAAATGGAACAAAATATAATAAATAGAATTTGCAAAGAGGAAGAAAGCAGGAGAGAACTTAACACTTATTTATTTAAAATTTATTTATTTATTTATTTGCCAGAGAAAGAGAGAGAGAGGGAGAGGGAGAGAGAGCACGAATAGGGAGAGCAGCAGGTTCCCCGCTGAGCAAGGAGCCTGACATGGGGCTCAACCCCAGGACCCTGGGATCATAACCGGAGCCAAAGGCAGACACTTAACTGGTGTCCCAGTTAACGCCACCCAGGTGTCCCAAGAACCTAACACTTTTAAAGATATTGTTGGGTTGTCTTTGGACTTCCATTGCTTTTGATGTAATTTATTATTATTTTTTTTCCTCTGGCTATGTTCAAACTTTTCCTGTAAGTTTTGGTTTCCAGCAGTTTAACTGTGATGTGCCTATGTGTAGTTTTCTTTGTGTTTATATTGCTTCGAGTTTGCTGAGCTACTTGTAACTGTAAATATATGTTTGCAACCACTGGTTGAAATTCTCACCCATTATTTCTCCACATATTTTCTTCTGTCTCTATCTCTCTGGTATTCCAAGTATTTGTAAGCTAGACTGCTTCTTTGTAGTCATTTTTATTTCTCTGTCTTTAGATTAGACCATTTCTACTACCTATCATCAGGTTCCCTGGCATTTTCTTTTGCCATCTGCATTTTGCTACTAAGTCTATCCAGTTATATTTATAAGAGGCAAGGCATGGAAACAACCTAAGTGTCCATTTATCAATAGACGAATGGATAAAGAAGATGTGGAATATATATCTTGCCACTTGTAACAACCTGGTTGGGACTAGAAAGTATTAGTGCTAAGTGAAATTAGTCAGAGAAAGACAAATACTATATGATTTCCCTTATATATGTATTCTAAAAAACAGTACAGATGAACAAACAAATAAACACAAAAAAAGCAGAAACAGACCCATAAATACAGAGAACAAGTTGGCAGTTGCCAGAGGGAGGAGGTGGGGGATGGACAAAATGGGTGAAGGGGAGTGCAAAAAACAGATTTCCAGTTATGGAATGAGTAAGTCACGGGGATGAAAGGCATAGCATAGGGCATATCATCAGTGGTATTGTAATAGGGCTCTATGATGACAGATGGGAGCTACACTTGTGGTGAGCACAGAAATGTATAGAGAAGTTGAATCACTATGTTGTACACCTGAAACGAATGTAACATCGAATGTCAGCTATAACTTCACTAAAAAAAAAGAATAAGTGAAAAAATTTTAGAACATTTTATGTCATATATTTTACTGTTTCACCTTCTAGAATTTGTGCTTCATTCTTTTATACTGTTTCTGTATCTCTAATGAGATTCCCCATTTGTTCATTGAATATGATTTATTTTAAGTCCTAGAGCTATTTTAACGTTCTTATCTGCGAACTCCAATGTATGAGCCATCTTGTGACCTATGTCTGTTTTTCTCTGGACCATCTTCACATTTTTCTGTTTCTTTGGCTGTCTAGTAATTTCTTATTGTATAGTGGACATTGGAATTTATACATTGCAGAAATTCTAAGTCCTGTTTTCTTTTTTCGAAGAATATCGTTTTTATTTTAATAGGCAGTTAACTTGGTTGAACTCAAGACTTCAAGGTTTGTCTCTTTTGTTTCGGGCAGCAGTTGAAATCTGTTCACTTTCTCCAGCCTTCTGGCTATTTTTTCTTAGAACCTATAGTCCTATAGTCCTCTCTGCAGATACAATTAAGAGGTCATTCATGGCTTAGGACCAATATTATACATAGATTTTAGGGATCCCATTTCTAATATTTTTTCCTGATCTCCCACTTTCTAGCTGTCTGACTTCCTTAAAATTCATTCTGTTTCCCTAAGCCAGTAACACTGCAGCACGTTCTGTGAATGGACTAAGGAATGACCTTAGGTAAATGCTAATCTTATCTAGTGCAGATCCCTGATTCAAGTGTCAAATTCCCTCCGTCTTCTGCCTGTTCTTGTTCTTTATCTACCGCCTTTAAGTATTTTCTTTTAGTTTATAAGCATTCTGGAATTTTTCATCGTTCTCTCTGGGAGAGTTTGTTAATACAAACCTTTGTTGTAAATAAAATTCTGTATTTCTTCATATGGCATATATTGGAGGAAACACAAAAAAATTACTAAAAATTTTAAAGGTTATGAAAATGTTTGAGATGCTACCTAGCCTTTCTCCTTGGCTTGCATTTGGCTCTCCTCTTGCTGCCTCTTCATATTGTTGTCTCTTTGTAGGGATGTACCTCTGGTGTTTCTTTTTTGTGTCCAAAATTCTTCTTAGAAAGATACCAGTCAGCATACTTTAGGGTCCACCATAATGGCCTCATTTTAACTTAATCATATCTACCTCCAAATACAGTCATATTCTGAGGTACTGGAGGTTAGGATTTCAACATAAGAAGTTTTGGGGGACAAAATTCAGCTTTTAACACCCACTAGATTTGAATTTCTCAGAAGATATAGATTGCATTTGTTTTTGTTCATCAATATATTCACAGCAACTAGTATGCAGAATAGAAATTTCATAAATATTAGATGAAAGAAGGCATGAATGAATGAAATATTTAGTATGTATTTTTGAAAAACATAATTTCTTGGGGTCTTTGTATTTTATGTGAATGTTACTGTGTTATATACTTCATTCTAGTTTTGTGTTTGTTTTTTTTTTTTAAACTCAACTTTATGTTTATAAGGTAGATCCATGTACATCTATTTGGTCATTCTGACTGCTTCATAGTTTTTCATGGTGTATATCTACTATATTTTATTTATCCATTCTTCTCATGATGTACTTCAAAGTTTTCACCCCACAATACTGCTGCAGATAATGTCTTGCATTGCTAACTCATGACTGTGTGAGAATTTCTTGAGGATTAAGAGTGGAATTGTTTCATCAAAGGGTTTACAACTTCTCAATTTTACTGTGTACTGGTTCACTTTTCCCCATATCCCTTTAATACATGCTATTCTTCTGTTTTCTAATTTTTGCCAAATTAGTAGGATTAGAATGTTATCTCAGTGTTGTTTTGATTTACATTTCACTAGTTATGAGTGAGTGTGACCCATTCCTCATATACTTAATATCATGCCCTTCTCCCTTGTGATTCCTTTTCCAAGGAAGTGTATACCCTCATCTTTCCTTTTCTTTCTTCAGAGTTGCCCACTGTGTTACTCCAACTTTCGTTGTCATATGGTGATATCACATTTCAATTAAAGAAAATGATTACAGAATGTGATAATTGTAAGAGTTGCTTAATGAAGATAATGGGCCAGAATATTTTCAGGAGCAGCTGGTTGTGAAAAACTCTGATTATGTCATTGCTATCTTTGATATATCAAATGATCCCTGGAATCCCTGACTATAATGTTTACCTATCTTATCCTTCTGGCTTTTGTCATTCGACCATATAATCAATCTGCTATAAATCTGAGCCAATGTGATGATGTTTAATATATTTAATGGAAGTATGAGGCAGTTCCCAAATAATTCCCGGGCTATAGGAACCATCACAAACTCCCTCTAAAGAGTGAAAAAATGGAATTTTAGGAACTTTGAGAAAGCCTGGTTGGGGCATGTTATAAGGATAGATTCAGCTTAGGTGCCAGTCACTTAGGAGCCAGGCTGGGATCCTCCCTTGATGCTCCTTCCCTCATACCTTCTCCTTATGTTCACCCATATCCAGGTTTCACCACAATGAACTTGTTTATATCTTTTGTCCCAACAGTACACATTTTCTCCTAGATATATAATTTATTAACAAAGTGTTATTTGTTGCATAACTATGTCAATCTTATTAGTCCACATGATTTGGAACTATTTAAACTATTATTTTATTATAGAAAAGCTCTTTGTTCTCATCATAGGCATGCTTAGACAAATTTAGGACAAAAAACAGAATAAGTATGATTTTAACCCATATGTTGTGTAACTGTTACATAAACATCATTCGATCTTTTCTTTAGCTTTCTGACAAAATATAAGAGTATCTGCTACTAAAGAGAGTCCTGTGTTTCAGTTTCTTATAAACTTCTGAGGTTGGTTGCTTCTACCTTCAGTTATATTTTTCTAGCCAGGACTGAATTAAAAAAATATATCAGCTCACCTTGGCTAATTGAATTTAAATAAATAAATAAATAAGTAAAAATCAGCTTGTAATTGTTTTTTATTATTACTATCATCATCATAATCATCACCATCATCACATATATTAGAACGCACAGCAAAGTCTGTTTTGGCTTGCTTTCTTTTGACTATGTGTTTCTTAAGGTTGAGAAAAGAGTCTTATTTTTCTTTGAATCTCTGCACCTAGTACCATTCTTGGTGCATGGCAAATATTACCTATAATCATATGATGAAATAAGATATAAAAATCAAGCAAGTATGTATTCTGTCCCTATTTGTCCTAAGTAAGTCTTCGTCTTCCCTATGCCACTGTACTGAGGAATTGTTATTAACAAAGTCTATTCCAAAAAAGATTTTATTTATTTATTTGAGAGAGAGAAAGAGAGCAGAGCGAGAGAGAGAGCGAGAGAGAGAGAGAGGATGAGCGGGGGTTGGGGGTGGGCAGAGGAAGAAGCAGACTCCGCACTCAGCCGGGTACCTGATGTGGGGCTCGATCCCAGGATCCTGGGATCATGACCTGAGTGGAAGGCAGACACTTAACTGACTAAGCCACCCAGGAACCCCATCGAAGTCTAATCCTTTTTAAAGGCATTCGTTCTTTCCTCTCCCCTCTTCTTCTTTCCTTGCAACTCCTCAGGCAAAGCAGATGCCTGGGACAGAGGAGGCATTCTAAACATTTCCTCTTCTGTTTCCTCAGGCAAGTGCTCCCAACTTGGATATTAGTGGCAGAGAGACTTTTGGAGACTTTGTTGGCATAACTTCTAAGAACTGATCGCTGTCAGGGAGACAAATTATATTTTCTTATCCCTGAGATAGCTGTCACTGTTTTTCTTTCAGATTTTGGCTTTTTCCATTTGTACCTCCTTTTTCCTTGTTCTCATTTCTCTCTCCCAAGAGGACTTTTCCTGCCAGATATATTTTTAACAAGTATTACTTAATTTATTTTTTTATACAGTTGAATACTGCATTCATTGTAAAATTTTTTGTTATTAACATATTTCCATACCCTTGGCCTTTCAATAAACTTTTCAAGCAAATAATAATTATTATAGCCAGAAAACCAAAATGAATACTGAAATATAAACCTGGCAGTCAAGCATAAGACAAATCTGGTTAATTTCTTTTGTGTGCATCAGAACTCATTTTTTTTCATTTTTTAAAAGACCACTTCGAAAAGTGCAATTTCTCTCACATTATGGTTTAATAAAACATCAGAAAGCTATTGTACTTGAGATATAATTCAAATAGGCACCGGAAAGCATCTTCTTTTCCTAATTGTGATTAAATGCCAGGTTTGTATGTTTGGTAGAATGTGCCTCCCCCCTCACACCTTTCCTTGGGTGGGATGGGCACCTACCCTCTCCTCTGGGGTTTTGGCTTAGCCTGGAAAAACAATGAGTGCAGTGGAAGATGGAGGAAACATGTACTCTTCACATAACTAACTGAAGTTGGGCTATAAGAGCTGGTACATTAGCAAGAAATTGTCTTGTGGTTTTCTCCATCTGAAGCCTGACCAGGTTTTCCAACAACCTCTGAAGGTCCTTCCTTTCCAACGATGTGTGGAATCTGAAGACTCTTCTCTTCTCTCTAACTACTCTGTGGAAGACCAACTGTGACTGATATTCTGGGAGAGTGATTCAGAGGCAAGAGTAAGAAGTAGAACTATTTGCAAAGGATAAGAATGAGGTAAACTATGACTGGGAGAAGCAGCAAAGGGATATATTTTAAAGATGGAGAACTCCCTGCTCCCTGCTCCCCACTCTGGGTGAACTGTATATGAACACTAGAAACTTAAGGGAAAAAATGCAGAATGATTGGATTCTTTTAATATGCTTGATTATTTAATGTCACATTTTTCTCCTGGTTTGACACTACTCATTTAATATTTGGGAACCAGTCTGGGATTGGGTAGTGTGGCAATGTGCAAGGCCAAGCATGACAGGGCTAGGTCACATTTGCTTTGACTTCACACCATTTGAGGATTAGGATGGTGCTAAAGTGGGTACAGTCTTTCTCCCGAAAGCTGTGGGAGAGATGATTTTGATCTGAGCTCTGAGTCGCTAGGGGCATAATATTCAAGAATGGACGTTTCAGCCAAACAGTAAAGATTACACTGTGTGAGATTATCAAGTGATCGTTTCAAGAAACTTCCCGAAGGAACTTCCACGGGAGGCAGCTTATGGAAGAGAAGTTTGTACATTGTGTCACGTAGTGTGGGATTTCAAAAATATGTTGTCAGAAGGACTTTCTCTAAGTATGTAAAGAAGCCAGTGCGAGATGGCTACATGGTAGAAGTAAGCCATCAGATTGCATCAAGAGGGCCTTGCATTTGGGTCTCAGCAAGTTTGGGATTGTACCATGTAAACTGTGTGGTGTCGTGTGCAGAACACAAGAACTAGTTACTAAAGTGGTTAGTTAAGAAAAGACACCAAGGATCATATATTTAGGTTCAGAGAACCCACCAACAATTGTCTTTTTAGCTTTGTGCAAGGAGTGTTGGAAGATACTAAACTGACACAACCACTCCTGCTATGCCTCATCAGGATACGAGAAGATGTGGGAGGGAGATGAAATCAAATTTGGGGCAAGTAGAGTAAATGGAAAGTGTGGCATCCTCCACCCCCATTGGGGAGTATAGGTTGGTGCTAAGGGCCCTAAGAGAGATGCTTTTTCAAATTTGGGGTGCCACAATAAATAGGCACTAAAATTTTGTTTCCAGGGTGGATTTCTGTTTCATTAGTGGTTCACCTCAACTGCTTTGGTGCTATCAGAAAAGAGAAGAATACTGGAAGGAGATGGTATGGCTAAGGAATAGCAGGACATCAGGATCATTACTCCCTTTCACGTTCTTCGTTCCCTAGAGGAATTAAAGGTGAATTTTGCAGGTACCAGCAAGGCTAAGAATTGATATAAAAATTAGATAGTTTGGAGAGCTTATTGAAGATCACAGCAGAATAAGTCAATTGAATTGAGATGCCGATCAAGTTTCCTATTTGACAGGTTTGGAAGAGTGAAATTTATGACACTACTAGAAAAATAAAACTGTTTTATGTTTATACATACATAAATTTAGGTTCCTAACTAAACCAGTTAACAACAGTTCATAAATTTTTCATCAAAAGTTACAGCTAATTCTTCTAATTAATGAATCAAAACTATATTAGAACCAAAATAATAATCAATGGTTTTATCCAGAAGTTCTTTACTTGAGACTAGAGAGATGGCCTACCTTCCCGAAGCTGAAGAAGGGAAGACGATGAAAAACAGACAGAAGGGATTGTGACTGGAATACCCTCAACTATGTATTACGGTCTATTGCTGTGTAACAAATTATCCCATTTTAACAGTTTGAGGAAGCGGCAAACAGATTTACTGAGCGGTTATGGCTCAGGGTCTGTCAGGAGGTTGTTATCAGGCTGTTGGCCAGAGCCGCAGTCATCTCAAGGCTTAACTGGGCTTGGTGAATTGACTTCCAAGTTTACTCACAGTGGTTGACAGGCCCCTGTTCCTTACTGGCTGATGGCTGAAAACCATCAGTTTCTTACCACCCGTGCCTCTGCATATGGCTGCTCAGAGGATGGCAGTTTGCTTTCCCCAGAGTGAGACCTCCAAAATAGGAAGAGGAGATGCCCATGACGGAAACCACAATCTTTTAAAAGCTGAACATAAAAGTGACATACTGCCATTTTTGGTCTGTTCTTGGTCACATAGACCAACTGTGGTTCAGTGTGGACTGGGCTACTCAAGAATGTAAATACCAGGGAGGCGGAGCAAGATGGCGGAGGAGTAGGAGACCTAGATTTCGTCTGGTCTCAAGAATTCAGCTGAATAGGGATCAAACCATTCTGAACACCTACGAACTCAACAGGAGATCGAACAGGAGAGTAGCAACAACTCTCTGAACAGAGAAGCGACCACTTACTGGAAGGTAGGACGTGCGGAGAAGTGAATCCGAGGCGATATTCGGGAGGATAGACGGCGGGGGAGGGGCCTCCATCGGCCGCTTCTGGCAAGTGATAGAGCCGCGGAGCACAAAATCGGACCTTTTAGAAGTTGGCTTGGCGGAGGGACGTTGCTGCAGTGGCTAAGCGGGGGGTGGAATCCTCCCGGGACAGTGTGGTCTCAGGACCCTTGGGGTCACAGAGAGACCGGGGGTGCCTGAGTGCGCCAGAGCTCCCAGGTATCAGAGCAGGGAAGCCGGCTGCAGATACGGAGCAGAGTCGCGGGCTCTCAGCTCGGGGTTGCCATAAACTGTGATCTGCGGCCCATTCGGGGCACGGCTCCCCCAGCGGGGACCCAACAAGCGCAGATCCGGGGAGACTCCCCTTCCTTCCCGGGGAGGAGTGGTGCGGGAACGCACTGCAGGGATCTGCTGGGTTTGGAGACTCCGCGCGGGGTCGGGTGCCAGAGATAGCAATTCTCGGTCACAGGCCGGGTGAGCACGGAGTGCGGCCGGAGACCGGGGACACGGAAGTGACTGCTTTTCTCTGGGGGCACACTGAGGAGCGGGGCCCCGAGTTCTCAGCTCCTCCGAGTGGAGATTGGGAGGCCACCATTTTTACCCTGGTCCTCCAAGGCTGTACGGAGAGCTTGCAGGGAACAAAAGCTCCTGAGATCAAACCCGAGCAGCTTGCTTAGCCCGGACCGACAAGGGTGGGGCAATTCAGCCTCGAGCAAAGACATTTGGAAACCACAGCAACAGGCCCCTCCCCCAGAAGATCAACACAAACAGCCAGCAAGCCAAGACCAAGTTGATCGATCAAGGAGAATAGGAGAACTCCAGCGCTAGGGGAATACTGCACATAGATTCATGGCTTTTTTTTTTTTTTTTTTACCATGATTCATTATTTCATCAAAGTTAATTTTTGTTGACTGTTTTTTTTTTATTTTTCTTTTTCCCTTTTTCAACCAACATCTTATAAATCCCTTTTTAAAAAAAAAAAAACATTTTTTATTTTTCATTTTTAGAGTCATATTTTATCCCTTCATAGTACTTACCTTTATTTTTGGCATATATATATAAGTTGTTCTCTCTTTAAAATTTTGAGGTACAGTTTCTTCTAACAGATCAAAATATACCCTAAATCACTAGTGTATGGCTTTGTTCTAGTCTCCTGCCTGATCACATTCTCTCCCTTTTTCCTTTTTTTTTTTTCTTAAATCTTCTTTCTTTTTTCAAACAACTTATCTTACCAAGTCCTTTTATAAAATCTTTTATAATTTTCATCTTTACAATCATCTTCCATCCCTTCATTGTATCAACCCTTATTTTGTACATATATGTCTTTCTTCCTTTAAAATTTTAGGAGGCACTTTTTTCTAACAGACCAAAATACGCCCAAAATCTAGTGTGTGGCACTGATCTATGCACTAGCCTGATCATATTTGATCATATTCTGCCTTTTTTGTATTGTTTTGTTTTTGTTTTTATCTTTTTTTTTTCTTTTTCTCTTTCTTTTTTCTTTCTTTCCCTTTCTTTTCCCCTGGTTTCAGGTCTTTTCTGATTTGTATACAGTATATTTGCTGGGGACGTTGTAAACTTGTTAGCATTTTGTTCTCTCATTCATCTATTCTCCTCTGGACAAAATGACAAGACGAAAGAAATCACCTCAGCAAAAAGAACAAGAGGTAGTACCGTCAGCCAGGGACCGACTCAATACGGACAGTACGATGTCGGACCTAGAGTTCAGAATCATGACTTTAAAGATACTAGCTGGGCTTGAAAAAAGCGTGGAAGTTATTAGAGAAACCCTTTCTGGAGAAATAAAAGAACTAAAATCTAACCAAATCGAAATCAAAAAGGCTATTGATGAGGTGCAATAAAAAATGGGGGCACTAAATGCTAGGATAAATGAGGCAGAAGAGAGAATCAGCGATATAGAAGACCAAATGATGGAAAATAAAGAGGCTGAGAAAAAGAGAGAGAAACAACTACAGGATCACGAGGGCAGAATTCGAGAGATAAGTGATATGATAAGACGAAACAACATTAGAATAATTGGGATCCCAGAAGAAGAAGAGAGAGAGAGAGGGGCAGAAGGTATATTGGAGCAAATTATAGCAGAGAACTTCCCTAATGTGAGGAAGGAAACAGGCATTAAAATCCAGGAGGCACAGAGAACCCCTCTCAAAATCAATAATAATAGGTCAACACCCCAACATCTAATAGTAAAACTTATGAGTCTCAGAGACAAAGAGAAAATCCTGAAAGCAGCTCGGGAGAAGAGATATGTAACCTACGATGGTAGAAACATTAGATTGGCAACAGACCTATCCACAGAGACCTGGCAGGCCAGAAAGGACTGGCAAGATATCTTCAGAGCACTAAACGAGAAAAATATGCAGCCAAGAATACTATATCCAGCTAGGCTATCATTGAAAATAGAAGGAGAGATAAAAAGCTTCCAGAACAAACAAAAACTAAAGGAATTTGCAAACACGAAACCAGCCCTCCAAGAAATATTGAGAGGGGTCCTCTAAGCAAAGAGAGAACCTAAAAGCAGCAAAGAGCAGAAACGAACACAAACAACAGACAGTTAACAGTCACCTTACAGGTAATACAATGGCACTAAATTCATACCTTTCAATAGTTACCCTGAATGTAAATGGGCTAAATGCCCCAATCAAAAGACACAGGCTATCAGATTGGATTACAAAACAAGACCCATCAATATGCTGTCTGCAAGAGACTCATTTTAGATCCAAAGACACCCCCACATTGAAAGTGAGGGGGTGGAAAACCATTTACCATGCTAATGGACACCAAAAGAAAGCTGGGGTGGCAATCCTTATATCAGACAAACTAGATTTTAAAACAAAGACTGTAATAAGAGATGAGGAAGGACACTATATCCTACTTAAAGGGTCTATCCAACAAGAAGATCTAACAATTGTAAATATCTATGCCCCGAACATGGGAGCAGCCAATTATATAAGGCAATTAATAACAAAAGCAAAGAAACACATTGACAACAATACAATAATAGTGGGGGACTTTAACACCCCTCTGACTGAAATGGACAGATCATCTAAGCAAAAGATCAACAAGAAAATAAAGACTTTAAATGACACACTGGACCAAATGGACTTCACAGACATATTCAGAACATTCCATCCCAAAGCAAAGGAATACACATTCTTCTCTAGTGTCCATGGAACATTCTCCAGAATTGATCACATCCTAGGTCACAAATCAGGTCTCAATCGGTACCAAAAGATTGGGATCATTCCCTGCATATTTTCAGACCACAATGCTTTGAAACTAGAACTCAACCACAAGAGGAAAGTCGGAAAGAACTCAAATACATGGAGGCTAAAGAGCATCCTACTAAAGAATGAATGGGTCAACCAAGAAATTAAAGAAGAATTAAAAAAACTCATGGAAACCAATGAAAATGAAAACACAACTGTTCAAAATCTTTGGGATACAGCAAAGGCAGTCCTGAGAGGAAAGTATATAGCAATACAAGCCTTTCTCAAGAAACAAGAAAGGTCTCAAATACACAACCTAACCCTACACCTAAAGGAGCTGGAGAAAGAACAGCAAATAAAGCCTAAACCCAGCAGGAGAAGAGAAATCATAAAGATCAGAGCTGAAATCAATGAACTAGAAACCAAAAGAACAGTAGAACAGATCAACGAAACTAGGAGCTGGTTCTTTGAAAGAATTAAGAAGATTGATAAACCCCTGGCCAGACTGATCAAAAAGAAAAGAGAAATGACCCAAATCAACAAAATCATGAATGAAAGAGGAGAGATCACAACCAACACCAAAGAAATACAAACAATTATAAGAACATATTATGAGCAACTCTATGCCAGCAATTTAGATAACCTGGAAGAAATGGGTGCATTCCTAGAGATGTATCAACTACCAAAATTGAACCAGGAAGATATAGAAAACCTGAACAGACCTATAACCACGAAGGAAATTGAAACAGTCATCAAAAATCTCCCAAGAAACAAAAGCCCAGGGCCAGATGGCCTCCCAGGGGAATTCTATCAGACATTTTAAGAAGAATTAATACCTATTCTCCTGAAACTGTTCCAAAAAATAGAAATGGAAGGGAAACTTCCAAACTCATTTTATGAGGCCAGCATTACCTTGATCCCAAAACCAGACAAAGACCCCATCAAAAAAGAGAATTACAGACCAATATCCTTGATGAACATGGATGCAAAAATTCTCACCAAAATACTAGCCAATAGGATCCAACAGTACATTAAAAGGATTATTCACCATGACCAAGTGGGATTTATCCCTGGGCTGCAAGGCTGGTTCAACATCCGCAAATCAATCAACGTGATACAATACATTAACAAAAGAAAGAACAAGAATCATATGATCCTCTCAATAGATGCAGAAAAAGCATTTGACAAAGTACAGCATCCTTTCTTGATCAAAACTCTTCAGAGTATAGGGATAGAGGGTACATACCTCAATATCATAAAAGCCATCTATGAAAAACCTACAGCGAATATCATTCTCAATGGGGAAAGGCTGAGAGCTTTTCCCCTAAGGTCAGGAACGCGGCAGGGATGTCCACTCTCACCACTGCTATTCAACATAGTATTAGAAGTCCTAGCCACAGCAATCAGACAACAAAAAGAAATCAAAGGCATCCAAATCGGCAAAGAGGAAGTCAAACTCTCACTCTTTGCAGATGATATGATACTGTATGTGGAAAACCCAAAAGACTCCACCCCAAAACTGCTAGAACTCATACAGGAATTCAGTAAAGTAGCAGGCTATAAAATCAATGCACAGAAATCAGTGGCATTCCTATACACCAACAACAAGACAGAAGAGAGACAAATCAAGGAGTCGATCCCATTTACAATTGCACCCAAAACCATTAGATACCTAGGAATAAATCTAACCAAAGAGGCAAAGGATCTGTACTCAGAAAACTATAAAATACTCATGAAAGAAATTGAAGAAGACACAAAGAAATGGAAAAACGTTCCATGCTCATGGATTGGGAGAATCAACATCGTGAAGATGTCAATGCTACCTAGAGCAATCTACACATTCAATGCAATCCCCATCAAAATACCATCCACTTTTTTCAAAGAAATGGAACAAATAATCCTAAAATTTGTATGGAACCAGAAGAGACCCAGAATAGCCAGAGGAATACTGAAAAAGAAAAGCAAAGCTGGCGGCATCACAATTCCGGACTTCCAGCTCTATTACAAAGCTGTCATCATCAAGACAGTATGGTACTGGCACAAAAACAGACACATAGATCAATGGAACAGAATAGAGAGCCCAGAAATGGACCCTCAACTCTATGGTCAACTTATCTTTGACAAAGCAGGAAAGAATGTCCAATGGAAAAGAGACAGTCTCTTCAACAAATGGTGTTGGGAAAATTGGACAGCCACATGCAGAAGAATGAAACTGGACCATTTCCTTACACCACACACAAAAATAGACTCCAAATGGTTGAAAGACCTAAACGTGAGACAGGAGTCCATCAAAATCCTAAAGGAGAACACAGGTAGCAACCTTTTCGACCTTAGCCGCAGCAACTTCTTCCTAGAAACATCGCCAAAGGCACGGGAAGCCAGGGCAAAAATGAACTATTGGGATTTCATCAAGATAAAAAGCTTTTGCAGAGCAAAAGAAACAGTCCACAAAACCAAAAGACAACCGACAGAATGGGAGAAAATATTTGCAAATGACATATCAGATAAAGGGCTAGTATCCAAAATCTATAAAGAACTTATCAAACTCAACACCCAAAGAACAAATAATCCAATCAAGAAATGGGCAGAAGACATGAACAGACATTTCTCCAAAGAAGACATCCAAATGGCCAACAGGCACATGAAAAAGTGCTCAACATCGCTCGGCATCAGGGGAATCCAAATCAAAACCTCAATGAGATACCACCTCACGCCCGTCAGAATGGCTAAAATTAACAAGTCAGGGAACGACAGATGTTGGCGGGGATGTGGAGAAAGGGGAACCCTCCTACACTGTTGGTGGGAATGCAAGCTGGTGCAACCCCTCTGGAAAACAGTATGGAGGTTCCTCAAACAGTTGAAATTAGAGCTACCGTTCGATCCAGCAATTGCACTACTGGGTATTTACCACAAAGATACAACTGTAGGGACCCGAAGGGGTACGTGTACCCCAATGTTTATAGCAGCAATGTCCACCATAGCCAAACTGTGGAAAGAGCCAAGATGCCCATCGACAGATGAATGGATAAAGAAGAAGTGGTATATATACACAATGGAATATTATGCAGCCATCAAAAGGAATGAGATCTTGCCATTTGCAACGACGTGGATGGAACTGGAGGGTGTTATGCTGAGTGAAATAAGTCAATCAGAGAAAGACATGTATCACATGACCTCACTGATATGAGGAATTCTTAATCTCAGGAAAGAAACTGAGTGTTACTGGAGTGGTTGGGGGTGGGAGGGATGGGGTGGCTGGGTGATAGACATTGGGGAGGGTATGTGCTACGGTGAACGCTGTGAATTGTGCAAGACTGTTGAATCACAGTTCTGTACTTCTGAAACAAATAACACAACATATTTTAAGAAAAAAGAAAAAGAAGAAGATAATAGGAGAGGAAGAAAAGGGGAGTATGTCAGAGGGGGAGACGAACCATGAGAGATGATGGACTCTGAAAAACAAACTGAGGGTTCTGGAGGGGAGGGGGGTGGGGGGATGGGTTAGCCTGGTGATGGGTATTGAGGAGGGCACGTTCTGCATGGAGCACTGGGTGTTATGAACAAACAATGAATCATGGAACACTGCACCAAAAACTAATGATGTAATATATGGTGATTAACATAACAATAAAAAAATTAAAAAAAAATAAATAAAATACTGCAGGAATATGGCAAAAAAAAAAAAAAAAAAAAGAATGTAAATACCAGGAGGTAAGGATCATAGAAGACTGCCTTGGAGGCTGGCTGTCACAGTCAGAGTTTTAGTGACACTCTAAATTCAGGCAGGAGTGGGAAAATATTTCTCATTGCCACACAGATGGTGAGTCTCCCTTTGATAACCTTAAACTGGATAATAGAAAAGATTTATCTAGAGTGAGTATCGTAGGAACGGTATACTGGAAAAGAATGGGTGTTTGATTGTAGACACCAAATCTGGTATCACAGAATCCATCCACTATCTATTCTTACCTATAGAAAAGCTAGGTATTTCTGGGGAAATTGGCAACTCTTCTCAGGAAGCTCATGTGCCCTATACACACTACACATCAATTTCCCATTAGTCACAAATGGAGAAGCAAGTGGTACGACCGTTACTGCAGTCTTTAGAGACTCCTCTAGAGGGGGCATGTGAAGAGTTTTCTTCCTTTTCACCTCTTAGGGGTTGAACTGTGTCCATCAGAAAAATATGTTGAAGCCCTAACGCCCTTGTTGGTGAGTGTGACCTTATTAGGAAATAGGGTCTTTATAGGTATGACAAGTTAAAGTGAGATCCTAGAGGTGGGCCCCATTTCCACGTGACTGGTGTTTCTCTAAGAATAGGAAAATGCCATGTAGAGACAGAGATACATGAGGGGAGGACACTATGTAATGAGAAACAGAGATTACAGTGTTGTAACTACAAATTACGGAATTGCTGGCAAACTTCCAGAAGGGAGGAGGAAGCGAGGAAGGACTCTTCTCTTTAGAGGGACTGTGGTCCTGCTGACCCTTTGATCTCAGTTTCTAGCCTCTAGAACCATGAACAATAAATTTCTGTTGTTTTAGACACCCTGATTATGGTACTGAGTTATAGCAGCTCTGAGAAACTGATACAAACTTTACTTTGGACCAAAACATTTACCCAAAATGCTTTGTGCCCTGTCCCAAGGCAGTGAATCTAAGAGAAAAAGGTTAGATGAAGATGGAGAAAAGATAGAATTTGTAAGCCTAACAATCCACTGGAGATAAGCTAGAAGCGGTCACCAATATCAAAGAAACAGGTTCAGCATTTACCTCAGCTGGGCAAAATTTTAATTTTCTTCATTTCTCTAAAGCTTATATTTTGTACTGGTAAAACTATTCCTGCTGATCCAATGACAGGAAATATCCCAGAGTATTGAATGGAAATAGGAAACATGCTCCCTGTGGTTTCCCACTTCGCTCTGCTTCTTACTCCACCCGAGCAGAGCCCCTTCCCCCTCGCTCTCCTGCTCACCAGACCTCGGCTAGACATCAGCCCCGCTTCCTCTGAGTTAGGGGTCTTTATAGTGTCATCACCATTGTGTGCTCTGTTTTGTCTCTAAGCTTTGTCCTTGTTATATCAAAGAAGCTCTCTTTGGAATTTAGAAAACCTCTCTCTCTCTCAACAAAGACTGGATTTCCACATCAATATTCCACCAGGAAATTAACAAACCATGTTGGAATCCAAAGTAGAGTAGTAATGCATTCCCTTTCAGAGATTTTCTCCTTCAAATGCACTCTGCACATTGCTTGTTATTTACCCATTCTGAGAAAGGCTTCCATTTCACTTTTTGTTTTCTACAACACTATATATCCTATGGATCTACCTGTACGGTCTGAAAAACAGTAAGTGGGAGAGAAGTGATGTAGGAAAGAACATTAGGGTTCAAAGCCGACAGCCAAGAAAGAATTCTTGAGAGGTCTTTGGTGCAAAAAGGTGGTTTTATTAAAGAACAGGGACAGGGCCCATGGGCAGAAAGAGCCGCACCAGGGTCATGAGGAGTGGCCAATTATATACTTTCAAGTTGGGAGGGGGTCAAGGATAGAGGAATTCTCTAAGGAATTTTGGAAGGAAGGTTTTCAGGACCTTGAGGGGGCTAGATATTGTTGGGAAAAGGTCATTTATTACCGTCCAATAAAACCTTTGTCATGAGACCCTTCAGATGTGTATCGGTGGGCCATATGCTTGGGGGATGATTACCAACGTGTATCTTGGAGGGTTGAGATAAAGGAAATTTCTAAAGAAATTTTTATATGTTAAAGTAGACTTACAGGATCCTGGGAAGGGGGAGGGGTTCTGGTCAAGACTGTCTTTTGCCCTGAGCAAAGTGTTAACATGGAGGCAGTTGAGTCCCTAGAGGAATCTCACTCTGCCTGTTTCAAGGACTTGTCAGTGGGCTCTAGGTAGTAAGGAAATTTAATCATTTTTCTTCTGCCTTTGTTTCCCACATCAAGAAACACATCTTTTCTTTAGCAAAATGCAAAATGGTAGCTGTGATCAAAGTCCAACCTAAAAACACCTTCCTCCTGTTAGAAGCACGAATGCCACGCTAATTTTTTTTTTTTTTTATAGGTGGTAGGGGGCTTCTGAAAAAACAGAAATTTATTTCTCACAGTTCTGGAAGTTCTGGAGGCTAGAAGTCTTGAGATCAGGATGCCAGCATAGACTGGTCCTGATGGGGGCTCTCTTCTGGGTTGCAGACTTGGGACTTATCTCCTCACATGACAGAGAGAAGAAGCAACCACTCCTGTGACTCTTATAAGGGTACTAATCCCATTCACTAAGGCTCCACCCTCATGACTTCATCTAATCCTAATCCTCACCTCCTAATATCATCATATTGGGTGACAGAGTTTCAACATATGAATTTTGGAGGGACACAAATGTTCAGTCTATAACACAAGATTTAATTTTTTTTCCTGTATAGCTGAGTATTGAATCATACTGCTTCTATAGTGTCAAGTCTCCATAAGGGAAAAAAAAATTTTTTCCCCACTTTAAACAGATTTTTGTAATTTGATGATTGGGTTATGTGGTGTCTAAATGGGGTTTCTTTCAATTGAATGGGGGCCCCCAAGTATGAGGCAATGATTGGGTGGGAGCTGGTGGCATGGGAGGTCAAAGGATTCACCTGAGGCAGAACAAAAGAGATATGTTTATTTAATACACTGCTAGAGAGCAGTGGGCCAGACAGCAGAGGAGAGACTGTCTGCAAGGAGGCAGTGGGTAGGGGCTGTTCTTAAAGGGGGAAGATGAAGAGTTATGGTGATGTGTGGAATCTGCCCTTTTTCAGTAACTGTGCCTAGTTGTAAGTAGCCTATTTGTCAGTTAGAGCTTATGGATATTATGAGGTGGGCCACTCACCCTATGGGCCTGGCTGTAGTCAGCCAGGTGTTCACTGTTGATGTGGGAAACAAAAGGCAGAAGAAAAATTATTAAATTTCCTTACTACCTAGAGCCCCCTGACAAGTCCTTGAAACAGGCAGAGTGAGATTCCTCTAGGGACTCAACTGCCTCCATGTTAACACTTTGCTCAGGGCAAAAGGCAATCTTGGCCAGAACCCCTCCTCCCCCCCGCCCCCAGGATCCTGTAAGTCTACTTTAACATAAAAATTTCTTTAGAAATTTCCTTTATCTCAACCCTCCAAGATACACGTTGGCAATCATCCCCCAAGCATATGGCCCACCGATACACATCTGAAGGGTCTCATGACAAAGGTTTTATTGGACGGTAATAAATGACCTTCTCTCAGCAATAGCTAGCCCCCTCAAGGTCCTGGGAACCTTGTTTCCAAAATTCCTTAGAGAATTCCGCTATCCCTGACCCCCTCCCAACTTGAAAGTATATAATTGGCCACTCCTCATGACCCTGGTGCAGCTCTTTCTGCCCATGGGCCCTGTCCCCGTGCTTTAATAAAACCACCTTTTTGCACCAAAGACCTCTCAAGAATTCTTTCTTGGCTGTCAACTTTGAACCCTAACGTTCTTTCCTACATCAGCTGTGAATTCTTTCTACATTTTATCCCTAAACCCTGTTTGCCTAAAAGCTGCCTCTATAGATTAGAGACATTTATATAAAATGTTAACATATAATACCTTGAATTGAGTTTTATTTATTCAGTAAGTATTTATTGAATGTTATCACCTCTGTGTTAGCTGCTGGAGGTACAGCGGTGAAGAAGCCAGTTAAGGTCTCTGTTCTCATGGGATTTACACTCTAGTGGGAAAGACAGACAATAAATGAACCAACAGTCATTCATTAATTAGTCAGACCAGCAGGAAAAAAATCAGAAATATCCCTGTATTTTGACAAATGGGTACACCTGTGTAATCCAAGCCCTCATTAACACATGGAACTTTACCTAATTCCAGGGAGTTCCCTCATGCTTGAAGTGTTCTTCTCTAGATTTTGGCATGACTGGGCTCCTTTTTGACATTCAGAACTCAGCTAAAATGTTTCTTCCCTGTACCCTCCCCTCCACTCCAACCATGTTAACTTTTAATCTAACCTTGCTAAACATTTCCTTACTGTGTAGCAGCTCAGGGTTGGTATTACTTAAGAAATCCCTGATTATTAATATGTAACCCATATATTCCCATCAGTATTTTGTAAGAGAATCTTCTCAAATGTTTCTAAGATCAAGTTATGTTTTACTTTTCAGTGCTGTCCACATTGCTTTCAGACGATCCACTAACCATTTTATCAAATGTTGAAGTAATACTGTTTATTTGGAGAATCCTTTGAGCCTAATTAGAATTTTGAAATTCATTTAAAAGATATTGAAGACCATGGATAATTGTTATAAATTATTAAGGATAGGATTCAAGTGTTCTGTTGTAGGATCCAGGTTAATTTTTGTTTCTCACAAAATCAGTTTGCCTTGTTTTTTTCTCAATCATTACTTTAAAGTAGATATGTAGTAGGAAATTTCTTTGTAAGAACTTCCATATCTGTGCTGTATAGAAACAAGATGTAAGATTTATCCCTATACCATGTTTATTTTCAAAGAGTTTTTCTTTTCTTTTCTTTTTCCGTTTCTCTCCTCTCTTTCCTTCCTCCCTCCCTCCTTTCCTTCCTTCCTTCCTTCCTCCCTCCCTCCCTCCCTCCCTCCCTCCCTGCCTCCCTCCCTTCCTTCCTTCCTTCCTTCCTTCCTTCCTTCCTTCCTTCCTATTTTCTTCCTTCTTTCCTTCCTTCCTTTTTGGAAGTGCAAAGTATTTTACAGGATGATACACTAACATCCATTTCTCTTCCTGTGTTACATATTTGTTTTCACCTTCAGGGATTCCCACCACATGAGTGGTGACTTGTTATTAACTACTGCCTATCCTTCCCTCTCCCTGCATCTGCTATTTATACAGGCATAATGTTACCTGAATTGGCCACCTTGTCAGAAACAGCTCCAACTGAAGTTCACATTCCTGGAAAGAACATCTTATAGTATGAGCAAGAAACAAGATTTTTGCAAAATGAGTGACAAATGTTAAGTTCAAACATAAACGACAGTCTCTCTTTGCATCACCCAGTACCTGATACTACTCAGCTCCAAGATGAGTAACTCAATTAGTGTTATTTGTAACCATTATAACCTCAGAGAGTATGGAATCTCGAAGCACTCCCTAATCCTCCCAAATATTAGACAAGTGGCTATCTGACAAGTCAGTATGAAACACAGACTGAAACGGAAAATGAAAAGCTGGGGACATTTAAAAAAAAAAAAAAGAGCTTAAAATGAACACAGTTGTGACAAGGGATATTTGTTGAAATGGAGAATCTAGTTGCATACTGTTGGCCAGATAAGAATGGAGATTGTCATAAGGTGCTTATGTGTATTAGTAATAGCAGGTCTCCTTAAAGGAGACCAAACTCTTACCTGCTTGCAAAGGGAATGCCTCTGAATTAGTGCTGAGAAGAGATACCTGGCCTACCATGGTACTAGCAGCAGTTGTTCTGATTTGTCATTCTTGAAGGCAAGACTCTGCTTTGCCACTTGACACAGGCTTTTGTTTGCATCTCCAGTAGGTAAATAATTGTAACCTATTGAGCTGCTTCTGGAAAGGGTAAAAAGAGATGAGTGCAGGACAGGGGATTAGCTTCGAGCCAGGTTTTTCTGGATCACTGAACATCACCCTATAAACAAACCTTGACTGTTAAAGCTGAAAGTCTGTTTACACTTTTATTTCATGAATTTTATTTATGTCATTTATTTTTATTCATTCTTTTTCAAGGTGGGGATGCATTCTGAATTTTATGTGTTGGTTCCAGAGAGTAGCTTTAAAAATACTATTAAAATAATACATGCTTGCTTCTTTACCTCTGGGTTTTAGTTTTATAAGGCTTTGAATGTAGTGAGAATGCATATAGTTTGGCAATATTAGTTACATTTACATGTATACATGAAAAATGCATTTTGGAATATAAAAATATTGAAAGTTCTTAGAAAGAAAGAGAAAAATAACTCTATTTTTGCACCACTGTCTCAATTTAGTATGCAGATATTTGCTCCAGTTCAGTGAATATCTAGACTGAAAATTCAATAGACTTTACACTTGAAAGTATAAATTTATTTTAAAAGTTAGTAAGCCTTGCTTCTTAGGTCTTTCCTTCATAAGATGAATCTTGAGTTCTCATACTAAAGGCACAAATAAATTCAGGACTCATGAATTAATGACTTATGTAGGCATAAAGAATTCAATGAGACTGAACATATGCACCTTCCTATTCTCTTTTCTAGTGTGTCCTCCTTTGGTACTAGGTGTTTTCCATTTAGGAGAGGCAGCAAGAGCACAGAAGTACGTTGTGATTCAGGATGTGGAATAATTGAAAGCCACTTAAATTTGTTGTAGGTGGACTGAAGTATGGTCAAAATGACAGTTTATCATCTATAAAAAACTTTTCTTAGGAAAAAATCTCCACTGTAAGGATAAACACTGGCAAAGCTTTCTTACATAAAAGAAAGGTAATATAGATGCAAACTTTCTCTTGTTTGACAGAATCCATTACACCTCTAGGAACTGTGTTCTGAAGACAGGAATCATAGGAGCTAGTTGTCTGCATGCCTTCCAGGAATACTATTTTCATTTCATTTCATTATTTCATTTATTTCATTTCATGTTTTATAAAATTCCATGAATGGAAAAGGCTAGCATTACCATTTACTTGGAAACAGAACAAATAGATGCAGCTGAAATCCTTTAAAAGTTAAAAAAAAAATTGGAGGAAGGTGGTCAAACTTCCAGTTAGAAGGTAAGTAAGTACTCAGGATGTCACATACATGATGACTGGAGCCGCCACTGCTCTGGGATATATAGGAAAGGTATTAAGAGAGTAAATTCTTTTTTTTTATTATTATGTTATGTTAATCACCATACATTACATCATTAGTTTTTGATGTAGTGTTCCATGATTCATTGTTTGCGTATAACACCCAGTGCTCCATGCAGAACGTACCCTCTATAATTCCCATCACCAGGCCAACCCATCCCCCCACCCCCTCCCCTCTAGAACCCTCAGTCTGTTTCTTGGAGTCCATAGTCTCTCATGGTTCATCTCCCCCTCTGATTCCCCCCCTTCATTTTTCCTTTCCTGCCCTCTTCTTCTTCTTCTTCTTCTTTTTTTTTTTTTAACTTATATTGCATTATTTTTTTCAGAAGTACAGGTCTGTGATTCAACAGTCTTGCACAATTCACAGCGCTCACCATAGCACATACCCTCCCCAATGTCTATCACCCAGCCACCCCGTCCCTCCCACCCCCCACCACTCCAGCAATCCTCAGTTTGTTTCCTCATATTAAGAATTCCTCATATCGATGAGGTCATAAGATACATGTCTTTCTCTGATTGACTTATTTCACTCAGCATAATACCCTCCACTTCTATCCACATCGTTGCAAATGGCAAGAGAGTAAATCCTGAGAGTTCTCATCAAAAGGAGAAAAAATTTCCTTTTCTTTTTATTGTATCTGTATGAGAAGATGGATGTTAGCTGAACCTATTGTGGTAATCATTTATTTCACAATATATGTAAATCAAAACATGATGCTGTATGCCTTAAACTTATACTGTAATATTTGTCAATTATTTCTCAATAAAACTGGAAAAAAGTTGGGGGGGTGGAGCAAGATGGCAGAGGAGTAAGAGACCTGGATTTCGTCTGGTCTCAGGAATTCTGCTGGATAGGAATCAAACCATTCTGAACACCTACGAACTCAAGAGGAGATCGAAAAAAAAAAGAGCAAAAACTCTCTGAACAGAAAAGCAACCATTTTCTGGAAGACAGGCCACTGCTCCTCCAGCAGGGACCCAACAAGCGGCAGATCCGGGGAGACTCCCCTTCCTCCCCCGGGAGGAGCGGCACGGGAGCACACTGCAGGGATCTGCTGGGTTTGGAGACTCCACACGGGGTCGGGTGCCAGAGACAGAAGCGCATGGTCACAGGCCGGGTGAGCACGGAGTGTGGACGGAGACCAGGGAGACGGGAGTGACTGCTTTTCTCTGGGGGCGCACTGAGGAGTGCGGCCCCGAGTTCTCGGCTCCTCCGGGGCAGAGATTAGGAGGCTGCCATTTTTACTCATCCTCCAAAGCTGTGCCGAGAGCTTGCAGGGAACAAAAGCTCCCGAGAGCAAACCCGAGCAGCTTGCTTAGCACGGACCGGCAAGAGCAGGGCAATTCCGCCTCTGGCAAAGACATTTGGGAACCACGGCAACAGGCCCCTCCCTCAGAAGATCAGCAAGAACAGCCTGCCAAGACCAAGTTTACCGATCAATGAGAACAGCAGAACTCCAGCGCTAGGGGAATACAGCACATAGAATTCATGGCTTTTTCCCCATGATTCTTTAGTCTTTCAAAGTTAATTTTTTTAACTTTTTTCTTTTGAATTTTTCTTTTTCCCTTTTTCAACCAACATCTTATCAATCTCTTTTAGAAAATATTTTTCATTTTTAGAGTCATATTCTATCCCTTCATAGTAGTTACCCTTATTTTTTGCATATATATATAAGTTGTTCTCTCTTTAAAATTTTGAGATACAGTTTCTTCTAACAGATCAAAATATACCCTAAATCTCTAGTGCATGGCTTTGTTCTAGTCTCCTGCCTGATCACATTCTCTCCCATTTTTTAAAAAATCCTCTTCTTTCTTTTTTTCAAACAACTTCTTATCAATTCCTTTTATAAAATTTTTTATAATGTTCATCTTTACAGTCATATTCCATCCCTTCATCGTATCAACCCTTATTTTTGTACATATATAAGTTTTTCTTTCTTTAAAATTTTGGGAGTCACTTTCTTCTAACAGACCAAAATACACCCAAAATCTAGTGTGTGGCAGTGATCTACGCACTAGCCTGATCATATTTGATCATATTCTGATTCTTTTTGTTTTGTTCTGTTTATGTTTGTTTTTATCTTTTTCTTTTTTCTTTCTTTCCCTTTCTTTTCCCGGGTTTCAGGTCTTTTCTGATTTGTTTAGAATATATTTTCTGGGGACGTTTCTACCCTGTTAGTATTTTGTTCTCTCATTCATCTATTCTCTGGACAAAATGACAAGACAGAAAAAAACACCTCAACAAAAAGAACAAGGGGTAGTACCAACTGCCAGGGACCTACTCAATACAGACATTAGTACAATGTCGGACCTAGAGTTCAGAATCATGATTTTAAATATACTAGCTGGGCTTGAAAAAAGCATGGAAGTTATTAGAGAAACCCTTTCTCAAGAAATAAAAGAACAAAAATCTAACCAAGTCGAAATCAAAAAGGCTTTAAAGAGGTCCAATAAAAAATGGGGGCGCTAACTGCTAGGATAAATGAGGCAGAAGAGAGAATTAGTAATATAGAAGACCAAATGATGGAAGCTAAAGAAGCTGAGAAAAAGAGAGATAAACAACTGCTGGATCACAAGGTCAGAATTCGAGAGATAAGCAATACCATAAGATGAAACAACATTAGAATAATTGGGATCCCAGAAGAAGAAGAAAGAGAGAGAGGGGCAGAAGGTAAATTGGAGCAAATTATAGTAGAGAACTTCCCTAATTCGGGGAAGGAAACAGGCATCAAAATCCAGGAGGCACAGAGAACCCCTCTCAAAATCAATAAAAATAGGTCAACACCCCGACATCTAATAGTAAAACTTAGGAGTCTCAGAGACAAAGAGAAAATCCTGAAAGCAGCTCCGGAGAAGAGATATGAAACCTACTATGGTAGAAACATTAGATTGGAAGCAGAAATATCCACAGAGACCTGGCAGGCCAGAAAGGACTGGCATGATATCTTCAGAGCACTAAACGAGAAAAATATGCAGCCAAGAATACTATATCCAGCTAGGCTGTCATTGAAAATAGAAGGAGAGATAAAAAAAGCTTCCAGGACAAACAAAAACTAAAGGAATTTGCAAACATGAAACCAGCCCTACAAGAAATATTGAAAGGGGTCCTCTAAGCAAAGAGAGAGCCTAAAAGCAGCGTAGACCAGAAAGGAACCTAGACAAAATACAGTCACAGTCACCTTATAGGCAATACAATAGCACTAAATTCATATCTTTGAACAGTTACCTTGAATGTAAATGGGCTCAATGCCCCAATCAAAAGACACAGGCTATCAGATTGGATTAAGAAACAAGACCCATCGATATCCTGTCTGCAAGAGTTTCATTTTAGACCCAAAGACAGCCCCAGTTTGAAAGTGAGGGGGTGGAAAACCATGTACCATGTCAATGGACATCAGAAGAAAGCTGGTGTAGCAATCCTTATAAAAGACAAATTATATTTTAAACCAAGACTGTAATTAGAGATGAAGAAGGACACTATATTCTACTTAAAGGGTCTATCCAACAATGAGATCTAACAATTGTAAATATCTATGCCCCTAACATGGGAGCAGCCAATTATATAAGCCAATTAATAACAAAAGCAAAGAAACACATCAACAACAATATAATAATAAGGGGAGACTTTAATACGCCCATCACTGAAATGGACAGATCATCTAAGCAAAAGATCTACAAGGAAATAAAGACTTTAAATGACACACTGGACCAGATGGACTTCACAGACATATTCAGAACATTCCATCCCAAAGCAACGGAATACACATTCTTCTCTAGTGCCCATGGAACATTCTCCAGAATAGATCACATCCTAGGTCACAAATCAGGTCTCAACCGGTACCAAAAGATTGGGATCGTTCCCTGCATATTTTCAGACCACAATGCTTTGAAGCTAGAACTCAATCACAAGAGGAAACTCGGAAAGAACTCAAATACATGGAGGCTAAAGAGCACCCTACTAAAGAATGAATGGGTCAGCCAGGAAATTAAAGAAGAATTCAAAAAATTAATGGAAACCAATGAAAATGAAAACACAACTGTTCAAAATCTTTGGGATGCAGCACAGGCCGTCCTAAGAGGAAAGTATATAGCAATACAAGCCTTTCTCAAGAAACAAGAAAGGTCTCAAATATACAACTTAACCCTACACCTAAAGGAGCTGGAGAAAGAAGAGCAAATAAAGCCTAAACCCAGCAGGAGAAGAGAAATCATAAAGATCAGAGCAGAAACCAATGAGATAGAAACCAAAAGCACAGTAGAACAGATCAACAAAACTAGGAGCTGGTTCTTTGAAAGAATTAACAGGATTGATAAACCCCTGGCCAGACTTATGAAAAAGAAAAGAGAAAGGACCCAAATAAATAAAATCATGAATGAAAGAGGAGAGATGACAACCAACACCAAAGAAATACAAACAAGTATAAGAACATATTATGAACAACTATGTGCCAGCAAATTAGATAATGTGGAAGAAATGGATGCATTCCTAGAGATGTATCAACTACCAAAACTGAACCAGGAAGAAATAGAAAACGTGTACAGACCTATACCACTAAGGAAATTGAAGCAGTCATCAAAAATCTTCCAACAAACAAGAGCCCAGTGCCAGATGGCTTCCCAGGGGAATTCTACCAAACATTTAAAGAAGAATTAATACCTATTCTTCTGAAACTGTTCCAAAAAATAGAAATGGAAGGAAAACTTCCAAATTTGTTTTATGAGGCTACCATTACCTTGATCCCAAAACCAGACAAAGACCCCATCAAAAAGGAGAATTACAGACCAATATCCTTGATGAACATGGATGCAAAAATTCTCACCAAAATACTAGCCAATAGGATCCAACAGTACATTAAAAGGATTATTCACCATGACCAAGTGGGATTTATCCCTGGTCTTCAAGGTTGGTTCAACATCTGCCAATCAATCAATGTGATACAATACAGTAATAAAAGAAAGAACAAGAACCATATGATCCTTTCAAAGATGGAGAAAAAGCATTTGACAAAGTACAGCATCCTTTCTTGATCAAAACTCTTCAGAGTATAGGGATAGAGGGTACATACCTCAATATCATAAAAGCCATCTATGAAAAACCTACAGAGAATACCATTCTCAATGGGGAAAAGCTGAGATCTTTTCCCTTAAGGTCAGGAACGCGACAGCGATGTCCACTATCACCACTGCTGTTCAACATAGTATTAGAAGTCCTAGCCATAGCAATCAGACAACAAAAAGAAATAAAAGGCATCCAAATCGGCAAAGAAGAAGTCAAACTCTCACTGTTTGCAGATGATATGAAACTGTATGTAAAAAACACAAAAGACTCCACCCCAAAACTGCTAGAACTCATACAGGAATTCCGTCAAGTGGCAGGATATAAAATCAATGCACAGAAATCAATGGCATTCCTAAAACCAACAACCAGACAGAAGAAAGAGAAATTAAGGAGTCGTTCCCATTAACAATTGCACCCAAAACCATAAGATACCTAGGAATAAATCTAACCGAAGAGGCAAAAGATCTGTACTCAGAAAACTATAAAATACTCATGAAAGAAATTGAGGAAGACACAAAGAAATGGAAAAACGTTCCATGCTCATGGATTGGAAGAACCAACATTGTGAAGATGTCAATGCTACCTAGAGCAATCATCTACACATTCAATGCAATCCCCATCAAAATATCATCCACTTTTTTCAAAGAAATGGAACAAATACTCCTAAAATTTGTATGGAACCAGAAAAGACCCCAAATAGCCAGAGGAATGTTGAAAAAGAAAAGCAAAGCTGGCGGCATCACAATTCCGGACTTCCAGCTCTATTACAAAGCTGTCATCATCAAGACAGTATGGTACTGGCAGAAAAACAGACACATAGATCAATGGAACAGAATAGAGAGCCCAGAAATGGACCCTCAACTCTATGGTCAACTAATCTTTGACAAAGCAAGGAAGAATGTCCAATGGCAAAAAGACAGTCTCTTCAACAAATGGTGTTGGGAAAATTGGACAGCCACGTGCAGAAGAATGAAACTGGTCCACTTCCTTACACCATACACAAAAATAGACTCTAAATAGATGAAAGACCTAAACGTGAGACAGGAGTCCATCAAAATCCTAAAGGAGAACACAGGCAGCAACCTCTTCGACCTCAGCCAAAGGAACTTCTTCCTAGACACATTGCCAAAGGCAAGGCCAGCACGGGCAAAAATGAACTATTGGGACCTCATCAAGATAAAAAGCTTTTGCAGAGCAAAAGAAACAGTCAACAAAACCAAAAGACAACCGGCAGAATGGGAGAAAATATTTGCAAATGACATGTCAGATAAGGGCTAGTATCCAAAATCTATAAAGAACTTATCAAACTCAGCACCCAAAGAATAAATAAACGAATCAAGAAATGGGCAGAAGACATGAACAGACATTTTTCCAAAGAAGACATCCAAATGGCCAACAGACACATGAAAAAGTGCTCAACATTGCTCGGCATCAGGAAAATCCAAATCAAAACCTCAATGAGATACCACCTCACACCAGTCAGAATGGTTAAAATTAACAAGTCAGGAAATGACAGATGTTGGTGGGGATGCAGAGAAAGGGGAACCCTCCTACACTGTTGGTGGGAATGCAAGCTGGTGCAGTCACTCTGGAAAACAGTATGGAGGTTCCTCAAAAAGTTGAAAATAGAGCTACCATATGAACCAGCAATTGCACTACTGGGTATTTATCCCAAAGATACAAATGTAGGGATCCGAAGGGGTACGTGCACCCTGATGTTTATAGCAGCAATGTCCACAATAGTCAAACTGTGGAAAGAGCCAAGATGTGCATCGACAGATGAATGGATAAAGAAGATTTGGTATATATATATATATATATATATATATATATATATATATATATGTATATATATATATATATATATATATATATATATATATATATATACAATGGAATGCAGCCATCAAAAGGAATGAAATCTTGCCATTTGCAACAACGTGGATGGAACTGGACGGGTTATGCTGAGTGAAATAAGTCAATCAGAGAAAGACATGTATCATATGACCTCACTGATATGAGGAATTCTTAATCTCAGGAAAGAAACTGAGGGTTGCTGGAGTGGGGGGTGGGTGGGAGGGATGGGGTGGCTGGGTGATAGACATTGGGGAGGGTATGTGCTATGGTGAGCGCTGTGAATTGTGCAAGACTGCTGAATCACAGATCCGTACCTCTGAAACAAATAATGCAATATATGTTAAGAAAAAAAAAAAAGAAAAAAGAAGAAGATAGCAGGAGGGGAAGAATGAAGGGGGGGAAATTGGAGGGGGAGATGAACCATGAGAGACGATGGACTCTGAAAAACAAACAGGGTTCTAGAGGGGTGGGGGTGGGAGGATGGGTTAGCCTAGTGATGCGTATTAAAGAGGGCACGTTTTGCATGGAGCACTGAGTGTTATGCACAAACAATGAATCATGGAACACTACATCAAAAACTAATGATGTAATGTACGGTGATTAACATAATAAAAAATAAAAAAAGAAAAACTGGAAAAAAGTTTAAAAAAGAAAAAAACTGAGTGTTAATAAATATAGCTGCAATTTCTATAAATGTTTTTTTAAAGATTTTATTTATTTATTCATGAGAGACAGAGAGAGAGAGGCAGAGGCAGAGGGAGAAGCAGGCTCCCCGCAGAGCAGGGAGCCCGATGCGGGACTGGATCCCAGAATCCTGGGATCATGACCTGAGCCGAAGGCAGATGCTTAACCGACTGAGCCACCCAGGCGACCCTCTAAAAATGTTAAAAAATTGTTTTCTAGATAATTTTTTCTTCAGCTGCAATGGATCAAGAATATTTATTAAATATTTACATATAGAGTATAATTCTGTCTCATGTAATTATCATTATGTCACAACAGGATTTAGTTTTTCTGTTCTTGCTACTGATTATCTTTCTGATCTTGGCTGCCTAAAACAAAAGGATATTTTGGCTTATGATGTGTGGTTGAAAATAACTATGACAGATGCTGTATGACCAAAACAAAGACCCATCTAATTGCTTTCATTTGGGGTCCAGAATTCTGTTTGCCTCAGAGCAAAAAAAGCAGCCAAGTAGTGTGGTGGGTATATTTTCCTTAATAAAATTATTCAGATAGAATATACTGCTCAATGGGAAGAGAGGTTAGGGAATAGAAATATGATCATAAAAATATTTTTCATCCTTCAGAAGTTATAGACTGCTTTAGAGGCAAGAAAGAAGACACCATTACATCTCAACAGAACCATGTGTACTAGTCAGGTTTCCCTCACAGACACACCGAGAATAATGTTTGGCCAACTGTCCATGGCCTAGTCAAGATGACGTACAAAATGAACCATCACACCATATAAACAAGAAAAAATATTTTTCCCAGCAAGCTGTGGTGGAATTGTCAAGGGTAGAAGGCAATTCTTGTTTCCCATCACTGTAATAATAGCTATACATACACTCTGATGTTCATCCCACCAATTTAAACTACTTGTGAGAGGGAGAATTCACATTAGGGTCCTAGGACAGAGAAAGCATCAATTAGTCCTTTTCATAAAGAGTGGCTGATGCAACAAGTTCAGGTTAGGCACTACTTATGTCATTCTATATGTCATCATGCTCTATGTGATGGTGTCCTTCATTACAGTAGTTATTAACAATTGTCTGTGACTTACTGGTGTTGTCTGTTAGGTGGTAGATGTAGTATTGAGGGCAGTCACAATGTCTGTATTTTCACTATGATTTCCCCTGTGCCTAGTGTATAAGAGTAGATATTGAGTAAATACAGATCAAAAGGAAGGGAAATATAGATAGGTAGATCCAGAAATTAAAATCAATATAAACAATATGGAAGAGCTAAGTACATAGGAATTGGAAAAACATTTTCTATGAGAAAAATAGAATACCTTTGTCTAGAGAGGGGTGGATACCAGAGTGGAGCATTATTATAATAGAGGTATAAACTTTGGGAACACAGTATGGGAATAGAAAATGAACAAAGCTCTTTATGTGCTGAGTCTTATCGGATGGCTTCAGACTGCTCTGATCTGCTTCCACAACTTATGGACCTAATTGAGCTTTGCGAACTCTGCTGGCCTTTCGTCTCCTAGTTTTCTCTTGATTACCACCTCATTTTTAGACTAAGATGTACCTCCTGCTGAGGGGTTATTTTTATAATGTTGAGTACTAGAAGGGTCAGGCTTGGGTCAGAAGAATTGGTAATTGCAAAACTCAATGTTGCTGAATTAGAAGGGATAATTATTAGAGTCAGTCATTTTGAGGAACTGGGGAAATTTTGTATGCAGTTTCTGACCTCAAACTTGCCATTTTCAGAAAGCTTCACCAGGAATGTTCCAGCCTTTGCAGATTTGACTGGGTATATTTGCTGGTCTGTGTCAGTCTAAGGATTTAATCAACAGCCCTCCTAGAGGACAACAGATTGCAATAGGTAGATGAGCTTCATATCTGCCCGAGTATGTTCTGGAAAAATGTGTAGCAGTCATGGAGAGTTCAAACATGCAAATACAGAGGTCTCAACACATGTCCAAATTTATGAGTTTAAGGAGCTTGCACAACAGGGGTTCACACTTGAATAGATGAGGCCCTTAGAAAAGTCATACTGTGGGAGAGGAAAAGCAGCTTGTGAGGAAGAAACCCAAAAGGGCCATTATAAGCAATGACAAAGGAGGGAGCCGCAAAGCTTGAGCTGGACTGACCAGCACGCTCTGATTCTTAGAGGAAAGTATGGTCAGGCTGTTGTTAACCCCCTAGCCAGACACTATATTTCTTGTCAAATGTTGATGTTCACCAGAGGGAGGAGGTCTGTGGAATAGGCAAGAAGTTTTCAAAAGCTCTGCTGTAAGAAATTTTATTGGAAAAAAGTTGTTTACCACCAACTCAAGGATGGGTAAGAATATGATAAAGTCCTTGGGGAGGGCCTGGAGAAGTCTGACTACAGGGCCAGCAGTGACTAAAATTAGCTTGATTGTTTAACTTGGTGATTACACAAGTAAAATGTCAATGGAAAGAAATGAAGAGAAAATTGTTTACTTACATTAACTATTCATTTTTAGTGTTGGCAAATCCAAATGTCAAAGATAGATCTGATCTTTATAGTGAAAGGGTCAGAAAGCTCACAAGATCAATTATAAGAAATAAATTAACACCAGAGTCATGGAAATGTGTGTTGCATTTTTTTAAAACTAAATATGCACATTTGACTCTGACAAGGAAACTGGAGCCCGTGTCAGGTCATAGCTACAGGAAGGACTTGTCAAAAACTTTGATACAATTTTCTTCTTCAGCATCAGCTGGGGACTATCTAGGAGTGTGAAGTCGACCAGAGAGGAAGAGCCATCTCCAACAATTATCCTCTGGTGTCAGCTCTGCCAAGTTGTTTCTGCATTAATCGTCTTGTTCCTTCTTCCTGTTCTGACTGAACCCATTCCTTAACAGCCTAGATTTTATTCTCAGTAGCTCTCATGAGAGCAGCTTGTTATGGATGGACAATAAAGAGGGGCGATATGTGTGGAGAGCCTCTGTTTTACACAGGATTTATGGTAGCTTATTTTGCGATTGATTTCAGAGCTACCTGTCCACTAAAAACCTTCCTCTACCCCTAACCACATCCACAGTTAACATGCTGAAATGAACTCTTGACTGTTTACCTCCATGTACAAAATGATTTTCCCTGTGGTGTATTTCCTTCATTTATCATCCCCAATTCTAAGGCACAAAAAGAGATAAAATGAAAATCAAAATTCCCATAATTAGTTTGATTTTAATGTAAGTTGGGGAAGATGTATATACTAAGCATTTTATTTTCAAGTTCATTCATCTCTAAAATAATTAAATAACTTTTTGTTTTGTGGTGTGTGTTTCTTTTATAGACATATCTACCAATATCTACCAATAACACAAAAGGCATCTTTAATCTGTGGTAACATTCTCTAGTTCACTGAACTTATTTTATTTGTTGGGAGTCTTTGGGGAAGTCTGTTGTTTCATAGCCAGCTTACTGATCACTGCTTGGCAGAGTTCATTAAATTAGTTTTATTGCTCTTTATGACATAGACTGATTTGATTTTGATTCATTTGCTTACTCTTATTTTTCATTATTTCAGCCTCTGAAGAATAGTGTCTTTATTAACACTCTGGAATTGTCTACTTCTGTCAAAATTCTTCTTTAAAGGTCAGCTCAAATTGTACTTCCCTTCTGTGGTTTTTCTAGATTTCTCCTGAGTCAGAAGTATCTTTTTTAGCTTATATGATCCTTTAGCACATTGTATCACTTTAAAAAAAACCTCTTTCTGTAAATGACATTTGACATTCAGGAAAAGTACATCCCAAGGCTTTAAAAGTCATGAAATGTATAAACACAATTTAGCTTACTTTTTTTCTTTCATAGCTGTAGTAATTGAAGACATTACTTTATAAATTTTCTTTCTTCTTGTTGCCACATAGTAGGATAATGGGAGATATCCATATTCTTTTTTTTTTTTAAGAGAGAGTGTGCACCTGAGCAAGTGTGGCGGAGGGGAGGGCAGAGGGAGAGAGAGAATCTTAAGCAGGCTCCATACCCATCTTGGAGCCCACTTGGGGCTTGATCTCATGACCCTGAGATCATGACCTGAGCTGAAATCAAGAGTCTGACCACCCAGGTGCCCTGGAGGATATCCATATTCTTAATCAATTTACTGTTTGTCACTTTTTTTCAAACTTCTATTCCATGGTAAAGGGTGGAGGTGGGAAAGCTTTTTTAGACATCTCTACTTTTTCTGCCCTTCAATCACAGCACTAGTAGCTGATTTTCTTTGGACCTTTTTTTTTTTTTCCCAAGAGAGCCCCCTCATTGAGATGCATGTGGTAGAAAGACAGTTAGGTTTCCAAACTGAGTGCTTCATACACACAAATTAATGTCAGAGAACCCAGTTTTAATGTCTGTTAGAATAGAGCCAAAAAAAAATGGTTACACTTCATGAACTTTTGGAGCTCCGTATGAATAATAAAAACTGCTGTTGTCAAGGACTAATGGTCTTCTGTGGTTATTTATGTCCCTCACTGGATTAAATGTATATTTAAAGAAAAATCCGATACTGGTTGACTTTTTTTTTTAATTAAACACGCTACCTAGATCAATGCCTTACACAAAAATGGTGTTTGTACAAAGTGGACTTGTTTGTGTGGGTTTGTATTTGGTGGACTGGGCATAGCAATGTGTTGTGAGGGGTTTCGGGGGAAGAATAGAAGGTGATAGTTAAGAATCAGCACTTTAAATCACAAATACCATTGTTAGATCATGGAATTTATGTTCTATTGCTTATTAGATTTCTCATCTTGGAGGAATTATTTACTCTGAAAATTTTGGAAAAGTTCATCCACAAAATAGAGTAGAAAATAATGGTATGTACTCCCTAAAATTCTCATTAGGATTAAATTACATAACACATTCAATTAATCCTGGCACTAATAAACATTCAGTAGAGACCAGTTGTTGCTATTAATTTTAATTATGGTCATTAATCCATTAGTTATATTTATTTTCCATAAACATGTTCATGGAGGGATATGCTCAGAAGATATTAAACAGGCAGAGAACTGAACAACAATGGGAAGCATTCTTTATTGAGGCCAGACCTACTGAGAATGTGGTGTGGGAGTCACTTGAAACATGATAGTGAGTAAAGAAAGGGTGATGGGATAAGCAGGGAGAGATAGGGGGCCCCTGACTAGGCTCTGAAACTCTCCCTGGCCAGCAAAAGAGCTGAGCCAGATTGAACAAGAGATGAGGGACTAGATCAGACCACCTGGCCCCGGATGTTAGGGAGTATTTTTCTTGGGCGACTACGGTGTAATCACAGAAAACAACCAAACCTCAAAGAAATAAGTTATTAAGGATGTTAACAATATTTTTTGCTCAAACCAAGATGGCACATGGATCTCAAGGCCACAAGCTCCCTGGTCAAGTTTTTGATAAAAGTCTGGCTCTAAAAACCCCCAGTAGCAACCCATTCGGGACCCCTCTCACTCTAGAGAGCTTTCTCTTTCCTTTCTGTTCTCACCCTCGCTTAATAAGCTTTCATTTCACTTCACCCTTTTGTGTCCCAGAGGTTCATTCTTCACCTCCGTGGGACAAGAACCCTGCAATCCTGCAACACTAGGTTTCTTTCTAGTGTAGCATTGTTATTGTTGATTTTTCTTTTAAACTAGTTGTTTATCTACTATAAGCCTAATCTCCTTGCATTTGCATCCACTGATCTTGATATGCACTATTATAAAAATTACAGTATGTGTCCTGTGTCATCTGACAACGGTGCTTCATTAGCTTTCATGTAAATAAGGTTACATAATAACAGGTGATTTTTAATTGTTGTGACAGTTTTGAACCTCATTCTAATGAAGTCTAATGAATTTTGAAAGGCATTCTCTTGCCTTAGTCCAGTGGCTGAGATTACAGACTCTGGTATTAGATTGTCCGGGTTTGAAAATCGGTTCCCAAGAGCTGAGAACATTTACTAACCTCTCCTTCCTTCGGTTTCCTCAATGATAAAAATAAATATTAATAGTACTTACCCCTTTGGGTTATTGTAAGAACTAAATATCTTAGTACATTTAAAGTGCTTGGAACAATGTTTGGTACAAAGTAAGTGCTTAAGAAATAGTAGTTATAATTATTACTAAACATATTTTTCAAGAGAGAGAGAGAAGAGGGAGGGGCAGATGGGGAGGGAGAAGGAATCCAAAGCAGACTCTATGCCCAGCACAGAGCCCAATATGGGGCTCGATCTCACGACCCTGAGATCATGACCTGAGCGGAAATCAAGAGTCCGACGGTTAACTGACTGAGCCATCCAGGCATCCCTAAACATTTTTAAATTGCCTTGGAAAAAAATTGGTCTCGTTGAACTTAATACACTTTATGTACTGTGAACTTCATATACTGTGGAGACTGAATGCAAATATGCTTGTAGGACAGAACTCTTTGTTTGCCTGCTATAAATTTATGTGTGTGTGTATATTGGAAGCTGCTCCTTGTTATAAATGTTAAAGTTCAGCAAAAAGGCAAATGGGTAAATGTACATTATGAATGGGACATATGTGATGTACACTTGGTCCCCAAATGGCTGACTTGATGCCAGTGTTTAGACTGAGCAGTTCCATAATCTATGCAGCAATGTCTTGGCAATTCTATTTATTCTTTCTTTTGAAATTTAAATCTTTCAGCAATGGCTAACTTCAATGAGATTTCCTCAGTAATCACCATGGCTGATCAGTTGTAGTGAGCCCTTCATGGTGACATGTGTTTGGGAGGCAAACTGTCAACAACAGAGCAGGGTTCTTTTTTCATCCTTAACGAACCACAGTTTATTACTGATAGGAGGTGTGCTGCACAATTTTTCAAGCCTTGGAATTACACTGTATACCACCATTCTTATTACCTATTCCACATTGATTTTTTTATTAATTTTATTTTATTATGTCATGTTAGTCACCATACCTTACATCATTAGTTTTTGATATAGTGTTCCATGATTCATTGTTTGCGTATAACACCCAGTGCTCCAAGCAATATGTGCCCTCCTTAATACCCATCACCAGCCTAACCAATGTCCCCACCCCCCTCCCCTCTAAAACCCTCAGTTTGCTTCTCAGAGTCCATAGTCGCTCATGGTTCATCTCTCCCTCGATTTCCCTCCTTCATTTTTCCCTTCCTACTATCTTCTTCTTCTTCTTTTTTTTTTTTAACATATAATGTATGATTTGTTTCAGAGGTACAGGTCTGTGATTCATCAGTCTTACACAATTCACAGCACTCACCATAGCACATACCCTCCCCAATGTCTATCACCCAGCCACCCCATCCCTCCCACCCCCCACCACTCCAGCAACCCTCAGTTTGTTTCCTGAGATTAAAAATTCCTCATATCAGTGAGATCATATGATCCTTGTTTTTCTCTGATTGACTTGTTTCGCTTAGCATAATACCCTCTAGTTCTATCCACGTCATTGCAAATGGCAAGATTTCGTTTTTTTGATGGCTGCATAATATTCCATTGTGTGTATGTATATGTGTGTGTGTGTGTGTGTGTGTGTGTGTGTGTATCACATCTTTTTTATCTGTTCATCTGTTGATGGACATCTTGGCTCTTTCCATAGTTTGGCTGTCGTGGACATTGCTGCTATAAACATTGGGGTGCATGTACCCCTTTGGATCACTACATTTGTATCTTTAGGGTAAATACCCAGTAGTGCAATTGCTGGGTCATAGGACAGCTCTATTTTCAACTTTTTTTTTTAAGATTTTATTTATTTATTTGACAGAGAAAGAGACAGTGAGAGAGGGAACACAAGCAGGGGAAGTGGGAGAGGGAGAAGCAGGCTTCCCCCTGAGCAGGAAGCCCGATGTGGGACTCGATCCCAGGACCCTGGGATCATGACCTCAGTCAAAGGCAGATGCTTAACGAATGAGCCACCCAGGAACCCTATTTTCAACTTTTTGAGGAACCTCCCTACTGTTTTCCAGAGTGGTTGCACCAGCTTGCATTCCCATCAACAGTGTAGGAGGGTTCCCCTTTCTCCACATCCCTGCCAACATCTGTCATTTCCTGACTTGTTAATTTTAGCCATTCTGACTGGTGTGAGGTGGTATCTCACTGAGGTTTTGATTTGGATTTCCCTGATGCCGAGCGATGTTGAACACTTTTTCATGTGTCTGTTGGCCATTTGGATGTCTTTTTTGGAAAAATGTCTGTTCATGTCTTCTGCTCATTTCTTGATTGGATTATTAGTTCTGTGGGTGTTGAGTTTGATAAGTTCTTTATAGATTTTGGATACTAACCCTTTATCTGATATGTCATTTGCAGATATCTTCTCCCATTCTGTCCTTTGTCTTTTGGTTTTGTTGATTGTTTTCTTTGCTGTGCAAAAGTTTTTATCTTGATGAAGTCCCAATAGTTCATTTCTGCCCTTGCTTCCCTTGCCTTTGGCGATGTTTCTAGGAAGAAGTTGCTGCAGCTGAGGTGGAAGAGGTTGCTGCCTCTGTTCTTTAGGATTTTGAAGGATTCCTGTCTCACATCTAGGTCTTTCATCCATTTGGAGTCTATTTTTGTGTGTGGTGTAAGGAAATGGTCCAGTTTCATTCTTCTGCATGTGGCTGTCCAATTTTCCCAACACCATTTGTTGAAGAGACTGTCTTTTTTCCATTGGACATTCTTGCTTGCTTTGTCGAAGATTAGTTGACCATAGAATTGAGGGTCCATTTCTGGGCTCTCTATTCTGTTCCATTGATCTATGTGTCTGTTTTTGTGCCAGTACCATACTGTCTTGATGATTACAACTTTGTAATAGAGCTTGGGGTCCGGAATTGTGATGCCACCAGCTTTGCTTTTCTTTTTCAACATTCCTCTGGCTATTTGGGGTCTTTTCTAGTTCCATAAAATTTTAGGAGTATTGGTTCCATTTCTTTGAAAGAAGTTGTTGTTATTTTGGTAGAGATTGAATTAAATGTGTAGATTGCTTTAGGTAGCATAGACATTTTCACAATATTTGTTCTTCCAATCCATGAGCATGGAACGTTTTTCCATTTCTTTGTGTCTTCCTCAATTTCTTTCATGAGTATTCTATAGTTTTCTGAGTATGGATTCTTTGGCACTTTGGTAAGATTTATTCCTAAGTATCTTATGGTTTTGGTTGCAATTTTAAATGGGATCGACTCCTTAATTTCTCTTTCTTCTGTCTTGTTGTTGGTATATAGAAATGTCACTGATTTCTGTGCATTGATTTTATATCCTGCCACTTTACTGAATTCTTATATGAGTCCTAAGAGTTTTGGGGTGGAGTCTTTTGGGTTTTCCACATAAAGTATCATATCATCACAAAGCTGGGTTCTTGACATGCCTATTACTTTTGCTGGAATAAAACTTCCCAGTATAGGAATCTCAAAAAACAGCTGCTTTTCATTAGTACACAATAATGTAGTATATATTCAGCAGTAAATATTCAAATATTATACAGAACCCATTATATAATACAGATTTTTTTTAAAGTACTGATGTCTTTGAAATGGAGCTTGAGTTCCAAGAGTCTCTCTTACTAAAGGCTCTACTTATCTACACTGATGGTCCTGAGACAGTTTCAGGGAACCACTGGTAGTTCCTCATATACTCTTGGCTAGGGATTTTAAGATCTTTGCTCTCCCATAAACTTAGTCATTTAGTAGCTGTTTCACTTTGGGTGATTTCTCTCAATCTGGTCCTATTTCCTTAAATTTAAAATGAGTGTAATGACAGAGTGGTTGTACAATTTTATATTCCTACCAGCCATAGATGAGTGATCCAGTTTCTCTATAACCTCGCCAGCATTTTGTGTTGTCACTATTTTTTATTTTAGTCCCAGTCTGATAGGTGTGTAGTGATATCCCACTGTTGTCTTAGTAAGCAGTTCCCTCATGGCTGATCATGTTGAGCTTTTGGCATATGCTTAATTGTCCTCTGTACAGCCTCTTCAGTGAAATGTCTTTCATGAAATTTGCCTACTTCTCATTGGATTGTTTTTGTTCTTACTGTTGTTTGAGCATTTATTTTCTTCTAGATGCTACTCCTCTCTCAGATATGTGGTATGCACATAATTTCTTCAGTTTATAGCTTGCCTCTCATCTTCTTAACAGAGTCTTTTGCAGAGCAAAATTGTATAGTTTTGTTGATCTCCAATTAAGCACATTTTCCTTATAAGGATTTTATGTCTAGCATTTAAGTTAACGAAATCTTTTCCTACCCTTAGATCTGAAGATTTTCTCCATTTTTTTCTCTAAAAGGTTTATAGCATTGTATTTAAGCCTGTGATGTGTTGTAAGCTTATTTTTGTATAAATTGTGAGACTTAGTTCAAGCTTTTTGTTTTTTTTATGCCTATAGATGTTTACATGCTCCAGTATTATGTGTTGAAAAGCAATTTTTCCTTCATTGAATTCCCTTTGTAACTTTGTCAAAAATTGTTTGGACATAGTTATGTGCACCTATTTCTAACTTCTCTAGTCAGTCTATCTATAATGCATATCCCTTAGCAATATCATAGAATTCCAGTTGCTATGGTTCTACAATATCTTTAAATTAAGAAACCTGATTCTTTCCATTTTATTCTTTTTTCCCCAAAATTGTTTTGACTATTTTAGTTTTTCTTTTCTTTTTCTTATAAATCTTGGAGTATTCTTTTCCATATCTGCAAAAATATCTTGATAGGATTTTGATAGTAATTTTGTTAAACTTGTATATCAATTTGGAGAGAATGGATATCTTGTCTATGTTGAAATTTCCAGTCCATGAACATGGTATCTCTTCATTTACTTAATTTGTCCTTGATTTATTTACTCAGCATTTTGTAGTTTTCATTAAACGAGTCCTGTGCATGTTTTGCTAGATTTAATACACCTGAGGATTACTTTCTTTTGAGTGATGGCTAATGGTATTTATTTTCAATATCATTGTACAAGTGTTCATTGTTAGTATAGAAATATAGTTGATTTTTTTGTATGTTGATCTGTATCCTGTAACCTTGTTGAACTCATTTATTAGGTAGGGACCTTCTCTCACTTCTAACTCATTGTCTAAAATACCTCCTGCATTCACATTTAGAACTGCGTTGGACAGTATTATAAGTTTGTTTACACTGTCAAATATAATTTTGAAAACTCAAGAGGAAAAGGAAAATATATTGAATTTACCCAAGTTTTTCTTACCATGTTCTTTTTTCTGCCCTGGTGTTCCTAGATTTTTTTTTTTTTAATCATTCTCTTTCCATTTAGAGAACTTCCTTTTGTCAGTTCTTTTAAGGCAGTTCTGCTCGCAACAAATTATCTTGGTTTTCCTTCATCAAACAGGGAACTATTTTGATTTCTTCTTAATTATTGAATGATATTTTCATGGATATAGAATTCTGGGTTGACATTTTCGTCTTTCAGCATTTATAGATATTCTGTTACTTCCTTCTGTGTGAAACAGTCTTTCATGAGGAATCTGCTGCCATTTGACTTGTTCTTCCCTTATCAATAAGGTATTTTCCTCTCTCAGTGCTTTGGTATTTTTTCTTTGTTTTTAGGTTTCAGAAGTTTGACTATGGTGTCCTTGGTGTGAATTTCTTTGGGTTTGCTAAGGGTTCAGTCAACCTTTTGAATTTGTAAGTTTACGTCTTTGTAGAATTTGGACAATTTTCTGCCATTAATTCCTGAAATACATTTTCAAACCTACCATCTTTTTCCTCTCCTTCTAAGATTCTGATGACATCAATATTTGATCATTTTTATAGCCCCATACACCTATGAGACTGTTGATTTTTTAAAAATCTAATTTACTCTCTGTTTAGATTGGTCAATTTCTATGGTTTCATTGTCAAGTTCACTGATTTTCCTCTTCTGTCTATTCTGTTGTTGAGACCATCACTGAGATTTTTCTTCCTTTTGGTTTTTGTATTTTTCAGTCCTAAAAGTTTAATTTGGTTCTTTTTTATATCTTCTATATTTCTTTTTGCCAAGTCTTCCTATTTCTTTGCTGAGAATCCCTATTTTTTAATTTGTTTCAAACATGATGGTGATTGCTCATTGTATCACTTTAATGATGGCTGCTCCTAACAATCTGACATCTCCGGGCTGACATCTATCTATTGTATATTTTTCATTCAATGTGCAATCTTCCTAGCTTTGGTATACAAGTGCTTTTCAACTTAAATGTGGCTCTTTTATATATTATGTATGAGTCTCTGGATCTTATCAAGATCTTCTTTTTTAGCATGTATTCTCTGAAGTGACTCTGGTAGAGGAAGGGTAGGGTGCTGACTCATTACTACCAGATGTGAGATGTGCAGATTCCCCACTTGGTTACTCTTAACAACTAAGGGGAGGGTTTCTCATTATTTTTGGGTGAGGATAGAAGTTCTGGCTAACCACTAGGCCTCCACTGATGCTTCCCTCGCTGAGAGGGATAAAAGTTCCTTTCATCTCCTTGGACTTGATTTACACCATGGGGGCTTGGGAATCTTGTTACCATTGGGCAGCAGTTAAAGTCCTTCGTTTACACTAAGCCTCCTTTGACTCCACAGTAGAAAAAGGGAGAAGTACCTTGTTACTGCTGGGGTGAAATAGAAATCTAGGCTTTCCGCACGGTCTCCACTGACACTGAGGATCAGGCTTTTGTTGCCCCCCCCCCCCAGTAGAGATGAAAGTACAAGCTTCTTACTTGGCCTTACCTGATAACACTCAGTTGATGGTAAAGATGGGAGAGGGGAGTTAAGAACTCCTTGTTACAACCTGGCAGTGGTGTAAGTCTAGATACCCACTGGGTCTTTGCCGGCCATAATTTTTTCTATTTTTTTTCCTGCTGGTAGAACAATTATTTTCTAAATGTTTTCTGCCTTGCTAGGCTCCCCCTCCCTAGCTGATCTGTCTTCTTCTCTCCAACTTTCAGAATCTTCTTATGATTGTTTTATATACAACGTCCAGGGTTTTTAGTTGTAATTAGTGGAAAAAATTGGTAAAAGTGCACCTACTCCATCTTCCCAGAAGCAGAAGTTCTGTAGTTTGTTTTTTGTTTTTTTTTTTAGGAAAGATTTTTTTTTTAATTTTTTTTAAGATTTTATTTATTTATTTGAGAGAGAGAATGAGATAGAGAGAGAGCATGAGAGGGGGGAGGGTCCAAGGGAGAAGCAGACTCCCCACCGAGCAGGGAGCCTGATGCGGGACTCGATCTGGGACTCCAGGATCATGACCTGAGCCGAAGGCAGTCGCTTAACCGACTGAGCCACTCAGGCGCCCAGAAGTTCTGTAGTTTGTAAATACATAGACTTTCACTGCCTTATATTGTCTAGTCCTTTATGATTAAGATCTTATCCTTATCACCAAAAGTTACAATAAGGAACCAAAAAACAAGCAAGGGAATTTAACATCATCAACTGTATTTGAAGGACGGTATTTGACGACATAGACAACTTTGTTCAGAGTAGTTGAAATCAGTGCAGCATAATTTTATTTGAAGTCCAAAAATGAAGACTACTGAACCCCAATTTCTTTTGAAATAGAAAGCATAAATGACACATTAGTTCTGTAAGTTTTTGCATCCTATTGTTCATTTAACCCATGGAATCTGCAGTATAACATCTATAGCTATGGCGTAAAATATGTATAAACCGCTAATTGAAAACACAGTTCTGTCATGTCACTTTCCTCAGGTTTTACAAGTTATGTTTTAACATAGGGCGCTGGGATTCATCAAAATAAATAAGCTATAGTTGAAATTTTGCTTGTTTAAAGTGTAGACTCAATAAGGCAAAAAAAAATTGTAAATAGAGCCCTAGAGCTAAGATAACAATCAGCAGGAAACTGATAAAGGAGCTTGATGAAAACTGCAGATGGAAATGAAAAACTTCCATGTCCAGATTGATGTTTATTTTTTGGTTTATTGTTCCTGACAATACTCTACATGATACAGAGATCACTGGGATCAAATAAATTTTTTTAAAAGATTTATTTATCTGAGAGAGAGAGAGAGAGTGCAAGGGGAGGGGCAGAGGGAGAGGGAGAGAAGTAGACTGCTGAGCACAGAGCCTGATGTGAGGCTCATGACCCTCTCATGACCCTGAGATCATGACCTGAGTTGAAATCAATAGTTGGTCACTTAACCAACTGAGCCACCCAGGCTCCCAGGGATTAAATTTTATATTCTTGCCGAATACCCATTTGAACCCCACAAGGACACATTTAAAACAAAGATCTATCCATTAACATTGATGAAAAGAGCAAGTTTATCTGGCAATAATTAATGCTCAAAACTGACCAAGTTAACCCGTGTCTCACAGATTTCTGAACAACCCTCCACTACAGTCGCCTGCCCCCTACCACCCCCGTCTATCGCCCCCCCCACCCCGGCACCATTCAGGCTGATCTACTTGAACAAGTCTCTAAGGATCATAAAAGTTTCTGTAAGAATCCTGAATTGTTAAAGAAAATGGAGAAAAGCAAAACTGTGACCTAAAAATCTGCATGATTTTTTCTGGCAAGTTTATGCAGAGAGGCAGAGCAGAACATTCTGGTGCCACACAAAGCAAGGATCTACAGAACATAGACAGGTGCCACTGCTTGCTGTTTGCCGTGGCAGTTACTAAATTTTTATAATTTTTCTTAAAAGAAGGATCTTGATAAAATGTAAAGAAAAGTTGAAGAATCTGAGATGTTCTAGTTCTGTTTTCTGTGTTTTAAAAATCATTCCTCATTCCTCTGACAAAGTGGTGTTTCTTTTCCTATGCATCCCCCCTAAATCTTCTATTTATATTTAGTTCATAAGGTTAAAAAAATAGAAGAATAAGGGTGTGGTTGACTTCCTTGCCCTGCTCTTGTAGTTCATTCCTACATTCTGACATTTATTTTAATTTTTACTTAAATTCATTTTCCTAGCTCCAAGCTCCTTGGAGCTTTCTCCTTCCTTCCTAAAAAGAGAAGAGAGAAGAAAGAACTCTGGCAAACATGTTGGATATTTTCTTCTCATGTGGGAGACTTGATTGAAAACACTCTTTACCTCAATTTGTAACATTCTGAAAAGAAAGGAAAAAAAAAGATAATTGAGAGAGAGTGGGAGCAGGAGCAGGAGTGAGATGGAAAACATTTCCTCCCCTAAAACAAAACAAAACAGGAAAAAACATCATTAGGGAAGGGATACTCTTGTATGAAAATCCTGCATAAGTGGTCACATGATGTTGTAGTCTGGCTTCCAGGCTGTGTGGAGCTAGCCCGTGATAACCACCCATAGTGGGCCTATAGGAAGGGCTTGCTAGCCAAAGGATCATGTTCACTTGTGGTCTGAATTTCTTAGCAGGCAAAAGTCCTTAGGCCAAAACTTGGACGTTTTTTTTTTAATAGTCATTTTCCATGATTTCTTGATCATTAGAGACCAAGCTAAACCAGAAATACATTTGAAAATTTCAAGCTTATTTGTCCTCAGCCTCCATCTGAATATGCCCTGGTGCTTAATACCTTAGCACACTAGCCCCGGTATAGCCTCCAGACAGGAATCAGTGGGGAGTGTTTTAGCTGCCTTTTACAATAGAAATAAAAAAATGATCTTAGAATTTACAATCAGATGGACTCCCAAGAATTTGAGGGCTAATGTTTTTTCCAAAAGAAGTTCGAACATCATGGAAGTGATAGCTTTTTAATGATCAATTTAGCTAGGCTGAGCTATAGTTCCAAATTATTCAATCAAACATTGAATGTTTGAAGATTTTGTAGAGATGATTAAAGTTCCTAATCAGCTGATTTTAAATTAATCAAAAAGGAGACTATCCTGGGTGGGTCTGGTCCAATCAGGTGAGGCTTTATAAGAAGCCCGGAGCCTTTGATGATCTCATGCCCTGAGTTTTGAATTTGAGTTCCATGTTTAAGTTCTTCCATTTGATTGCCTTTGGAATCAGCCTCAGCTGGTGCTCATGAGGTTACAGCCTGCTTATGATCTTCCTTTTCTGAACATCTACCTTATTGATTTTCTATTTGTTTAGAAGGTCCACACAACTATAAAAGCCAATTACTTATAATAAAACCCTTACTATATACTTATTCCACAGTTCTGCTTCTGCAACTCAACCTGTTTCATCATCAAGCCCTCAGAAAAAGTTGTGAGGCAGGCTGACAGCATCTAAGCAAAAGACTGCGTCCCATTGTGAATGGGGAGACACTGAGTAGCCACTGCTGTCCTGCTTTGACATTCCTGTGTCATGTTGTTGTTTGAGGGCTGCTGGGTCCCCTTCCATCTCTGGGTCCTCCTTCCTCATCACTGGAGAGGAATAGGCATTTTGAGGTATTACACTGTCTTTCTGTTTTTTTTTTTCTTTAGATTTATTTATTTATTTTAGAGAGAGAGAAGAGAGATACATGAGAGAGATATATAGAGAGCATGCATGGTGAGGGGAAGGGGCAGAGGGAGAGAAGCAGACTCCTATTGAGTGGGGAGCCCCAGCTGGGGCTCAATCTCACAACCCTGAGATCAGGACCTGCGCTGAAATCAAAAGTCAGTTGCTTAACCGACTGAGTTACCCAGGCACACCTGTCGTTCTGTTCTTAAATGGAAACAGTGAAAAAAGAAAAGAAAAGGTGGATATAAAGTAAACCAATCCAAATTGCATTGTTATTAGAAAACCTGGAACTTGGGATTCTTGAAATCTTACAAAAGACTAGATAAAAGTGGATGTTGGTACAAATCGGGGCTGACAATAGACCTCTCACTTGCTTAGCTGCTAATGCACATAACTACTTCCCATTGTAAATATAAAGTTTATGTCTTGAAGGACTATAATATTCCAACCTGTACAGCCAAGAGATGGAGTAGTCACTCAGGTGCAGAATCCTTCAGATTTATGGGCCCTCAGCTCACTCACATAAATGGACTGAGACATTGAGACATAAAACAAGTGACTGGGTGATGAATGAACTGAGAAACAAAGTCATAAACCAAAAATGAGTGTATCTGACAAATGAATGAGTCTAGAGTCAAGGCAGTGAAAAGGCTTTTTTATTGGTAGAGAAAGCTGTTTCACATGAAATGGTTTTCATTCTGGATGGCCTCCTTCTTTATTACTCTATAACTATATGTATATTGTTCAAATAGATGAAAACAAACCTGATGAAATAGAATTCACAGTGCCTGCAAAATACAAGAATAGCTGAGACCATTGTCCTGAATGAACACTATATTGTAAGTGAGTTTTCAATAAAGGAAAAATGCCTTTGGGAAAAAAGCAAGTAGAGAGCAAAAACAAACAAACAAAAAAACAAACAAAACCCAAAACAAACAAACAAAAAATCTTTTTGCCAAATTTTAGAAATACTGCTTCATAATGAGGCTAAAATGGTGAGTGTTTGCTTATGGAAATGAATTTTTATTTAAAAGCAAAATGATTGAAATACATATTTTTTATTTTAATTTTTTTATTGTTATGTTATTCACCATACATCATTAGTTTTTGATGTAGTGTTCCATGATTCATTGTTTGTGCATAACACCCACTACTCTACGCAGAATGTGCCCCCTTTAATATCCATCACCAGGCTAACCCATCCCGCCACCCCCTTTCTCCTCTAGAACCCTCAGTTTGTTTTTCAGAGTCCATCATCTCTCATGGTTCGTCTCCCCCTCCGACTTACTCCGCTTCATTCTTCCCCTCCTGCTATCTTCTTCTTTTTTTTTCTTAACATATGTTGCATTATTTGTTTCAGAAGTACAGATCTATGATTCAATAGTCTTGCACAATTCACAGCACTCACCATAGCACATATCCTCCCCAGTGTCTATCACGCAGCCACCCCATCCCTCCCACCCACCACCACTCCAGCAACCCTCAGTTTGTTTCCTGAGATTAAGAATTCCTCCTATCAGTGAGGTCATATGATACATGTCTTTCTCTGATTGACTTATTTCACTCAGCATTACACCCTCCAGTTCCATCCACGTCGTTGCAAATGGCAAGGTCTCATTCCTTTTGATGGCTGCATACTATTCCATTGTGTATATATACCACTTCTTCTTTATCCATTCATCTGTCGATGGACATCTTGGCTCTTTCCACAGTTTGGCTATTGTGGACATTGCTGCTATAAACATTGGGGTGCACGTACCCCTTCGGATCCATACATTTGTATCTTTGGGGTAAATACCCAGTAGTGCAGTTGCTGGATCGTATGGTAGTTCTATTTTCAACTGTTTGAGCAACCTCCACACTGTTTTCCAGAGGGGTTCTACCAGCTTGCATTCCCACCAACAGTGTAGGAGGGTTCCCCTTTCTCCGCATCCCCACCAACATCTGTCGTTTCCTGACTTGTTAATTTTAGCCATTCTGACTGGTGTGAGGTGGTATCTCGTTGAGGTTTTGATTTGGATTTCCCTGATGCCGAGCGATGTTGAGCACTTTTTCATGTGTCTGTTGGCCATTTGGATGTCTTCTTTGGAAAAATGTCTATTCATGTCTTCTGCCCATTTCTTGATTGGATTATTGTTCTTTGGGTGTTGAGTTTGATAAGTTCTTTATAGATTTTGGATACTAGCCCTTTATCTGATATGTCATTTGCAAATATTTTCTCCCATTCTGTCGGTTGTCTTTTGGTCTTGTGGACTGTTCCTTTTGCTGTGCAAAAGCTTTTTATCTTGATGAAATCCCAATAGTTCATTTTTGCCCTTGCTGCCCGTGCCTTTGGCGATGTTTCTAGGAAGAAGTTGCTGCGGCTGAGGTTGAAGAGGTTGCTACCTGTGTTCTCCTTTAGGATTTTGATGGACTCCTGTCTCACGTTTAGGTCTTTCAACCATTTGGAGTCTATTTTTGTGTATGGGGTAAGGAAATGGTCCAGTTTCATTCTTCTGCATGTGGCTGTCCAATTTTCCCAACACCATTTGTTGAAGAGACTGTCTTTTTTCCATTGGACATTCTTTCCTGCTTTGTCAAAGATGAGTTGACCATAGAGTTGAGGGTCCATTTCTGGGCTCTCGATTCTGTTCCATTGATCTATGTGTCTGTTTTTGTGCCAGTACCATACTGTCTTGATGATGACAGCTTTGTAATAGAGCTGGAAGTCCGGAATTGTGATGCCACCAGCTTTGCTTTTCTTTTTCAATATTCCTCTGACTATTCGGGGTCTCTTCTGGTTCCATACAAATTTTAGGATTATTGGTTCCATTTCTTTGAAAAAAGTGGGTGGTATTTTGATGGGGATTGCATTGAATGTGTAGATTGCTCTAGGTAGCATTGACATCTTCACAATGTTTGTTCTTCCAATTCATGAGCATGGAACGTCTTTCCATTTCTTTGTGTCTTCCTCAATTTCTTTCATGAGTATTTCATAGTTTTCTGAGTACAGATCTTTTGCCTCTTTGGTTAAATTTTTCCTAGGAATCTTATGGTTTTGGGTGCAATTGTAAATGGGATCGACTCCTTGATTTGTCTCTCTTCTGTCTTGTTGTTGGTGTATAGGAATGCCACGGATTTCTGTGCATTGATTTTATATCCTGCCACTTGACTGAATTCCTGTATGAGTTCTAGCAGTTTTGGGGTGGAGTCTTTTGAGTTTTCCACATACATATCATATCATCTACAAAGAATGAGAGTTTGACTTCCTCCTTCCTGATTTGGATGCCTTTTATTTCTTTTTGTTGTCTGATTGCTGTGGCTACAACTTCTAATACTATGTTGAATAGCAGTGGTGAGAGTGGACATCCCTGCCGCGTTCCTGACCTTAGGGGGAAGCTCTCAGCTTTTCCCCATTGAGAATGATATTCGCTGTAGGTTTTTCATAGATGGCTTTTATGATATTGAGGTATGTACCCTCTATCCGTATACTCTGAAGAGTTTTGATCAAGAAAGGATGCTGTATTTTGTCAAATGCTTTTTCTGCACCTATTGAGAGGATCATATGATTCTTGTTCTTTCTTTTGTTAATGTATTGTATCATGTTGATTGATTTGTGGATGTTGAACCAACCTTGCAGCCCAAGGATAGATCCCCCTTGGTCATGGTGAATAATCCTTTTAATGTACTGTTGGATCCGATTGGCTACTATTTTGGTGAGAATTTTTGCATCCATGTTCATCAAGGATATTGGTCTGTAATTCTCCTTTGTGATGGGGTCTTTGTCTGGTTTCGGGATCAAGGTAATAGTGGCTTCAAAAAACGAGTTTGGAAGTTTTCCTTCCATTTCTATTTTTTGGAACAGTTTCAGGAGAATAGGTATTCATTCTTCTTTAAATGTTTGGTAGAATTCCCCTGGGAAGCCATCTGGCCCTGGGCTTTTGTTTGTTGGGAGAATTTTGATGACTGCTTCAATTTCCTTAGCGGTTATAGGTCTGTTCAGGTTTTCTCTTTCTTCCTGGTTCAATTTTGGTAGTTTATACATCTCTAGGAATGCACCCATTTCTTCCAGGTTATCTAATTTGCTGGCATAGAGTTGCTCATCATATGTTCTTATAATTGTTTGTATTTCTTTGGTGTTGGTTGTGATCTCTCCTCTTTCATTCACGATTTTGTTGATTTGGGTCCTTTCTCTTTTCTTTTTGATAAGTCTGGCCAGGGGTTTATCAATCTTCTTAATTCTTTCAAAGAACCAGCTCCTAGTTTCGTGGATCTGTTCTACTGTTCTTTTGGTTTCTATTTCATTGATTTCTGTTCTGATCTTTATGATTTCTCTTCTCCTGCTGGGTTTAGGCTTTATTTGCTGTTCTTTCTCCAGCTCTTTTAGGTGTAGGGTTAGGTTGTGTATTTGAGACTTTTCTTGTTTCTTGAGAAAGGCTTGTATTGCTATATACTTTCCTCTCAGGACTACCTTTGCTGTATCCCAAAGATTTTGAACAGTTGTGTTTTCATTTTCATTGGTTTCCATGAATTTTTTTAATTCTTCTTTAATTTCCTGGTTGACCCATTTATTCTTTAGTAGGATGCTCTTTAGCCTCCATGTATTTGAGTTCTTTCCGACTTTCCTCTTGTGATTGAGTTCTAGTTTCAAAGCATTGTGGTCTGGAAATATGCAGGGAACGATCTCAATCTTTTGGTACTGGTTGATACCTGATTTGTGACCTAGGATGTGATCTATTCTGGAGAATGTTCCATGGGCACTAGAGAAGAATGTGTATTCCGTTGCTTTGGGATGGAATGTTCTGAATATGTCTGTGAAGTCCATTTGGTCCAGTGTTTCATTTAAAGTCTTTATTTCCTTGTTGATCTTTTGCTTAGATGATCTGTCCATTTCAGTCAGGGGGGTGTTAAAGTCCCCCACTATTATTGTATTGTTGTCAATGTGTTTCTTTGCTTTTGTTATTAATTGGCTTATAGAATTGGCTGCTCCCATGTTAGGGGCATAGATATTTACAATTGTTAGATCTTCTTGTTGGATAGACCCTTTAAGTAGGATGTAGTGTCCTTTTTCATCTCTTATAACAGTCTTTGTTTTAAAATCTAATTTGTCTGATATAAGGATTGCCACCCCAGCTTTCTTTTGGTGTCCATTAGCATGGTAAATTGTTTTCCACCCCCTCACTTTCAATCTGGGGGTGTCTGTGGGTCTAAAATGAGACTCTTGCAGACAGCATATGGATGGGTCTTGTTTTTTAATCCAATCTGATAGCCTGTGTCTTTTCATTGGGGCATTGAGCCCATTTACATTGAGGGTAACTATTGAAAGATAGGAATTTAGTGCCATTGTATTGCCTGTAAGGTGACTGTGACTGTATATTGTCTGTGTTCCTTTCTGATCTATGCTGCTTTTAGGGTCTCTCTTTGCTTAGAGGACCCCTTTCAATATTTCTTTCAGGGCTGGTGTTGTGTTTGCAAATTCCTTTAGTTTTTGTTTGTCCTGGAAGCTTTTTATCTCTCCTTTAATTTCTATGACAGCCTAGCTGGATATAGTATTCTTGGCTGCATATTTTTCTCGTTTAGTGCTCTGAAGATATCATGCCAGTCCTTTCTGGCCTGCCAGGTCTCTGTGGATAGGTCTGTTGCCAATCTAATGTTTCTACCATTGTAGGTTACATATCTTTTCTCCCGAGCTGCTTTCAGGATTTTTGCTTTGTCTCTGAGACTCCTAAGTTTTACTATTAGATGTTGGGTTGTTGACCTATTTTTATTGATTTTGAGAGGGGTTCTCTGTGCCTCCTGGATTTTGATGCCTGTTTCCTTCCCCACATTAGGGAAGTTCTCTGCTATAATTTGCTCCAATATACCTTCTGCCCCCCTCTCTCTTTCTCCTTCTTCTTGGATCCCAATTATTCTAATGTTGTTTCATCTTATCGTATCGCTTATGTCTCGAATTCTGCCCTCGTGATCCTGTAGTTGTTTCTCTTTTTTTCTCAGCCTCTTTATTTTCCATCATTTGGTCTTCTATATCGCTGATTCTCTCTTCTGCCTCATTTATCCTGACAGTTAGCGCCCCCATTTTTGATTGGACCTCTTTAAAGCCTTTTTGATTTCGACTTGGTTAGATTTTAGTTCTTTTATTTCTCCAGAAAGGGTTTCTCTAATAACTTCCACACTTTTTTCAAGCCCAGCTAGTATCTTTAAAGTCATGATTCTGAGCTCTAGGTCCAACATTGTACTAATGTCCGTATTGAGTAGGTCCCTGGCAGACGGTACTATCTCTTGTTCTTTTTGCTGAGGTGATTTTTTTTCATCTTGTCATTTTGTCCAGAGGAGAATAGGTGAATGAGAGAACAGAATGCTAACAGGTTAACAACGTCCTCAGCTAATATACTCTATACAAATCAGAAAAGACCTGAAACCAGGGGAAAAGAAAGAGAAAGAAGAAAAAAGAAAGAGAAAAAATAAAAGAAAAAGATAAAAACAAACAAAAACTGAACAAAAAAAACAGAATATGATCAAATGTGATCAGGCTAGTGTATAGATCAGTGCCACACACTAGATCTTGGGCGTATTTTGGTCTGTTAGAAGAAAGTGCCTCCTAAAATTTTAAAGGAAGAAAGACTTATATATGTACAAAATAAGGGTTGATACAATGAAGGGATCAAGATGAGTGTAAAGATGAAAATTATAAAAGATTTTATAAAAGGCACTGATAAGATAAGAAGTTGTTTGAAAAAAGAAAGAAGATTTAAAAAAAAAGAAAAGAAAAAAAAGGGAGAGAATGTGATCAGGCAGGAGGTTAGAACAAAGCCATACACTCATGATTTAGGGTATATTGTGATCCGTTAGAAGAAACTCTATCTCAAAATTTTAAAGAGAGAACAACTTATATATAGATGCCAAAAATAAGGGTAACTACTATGAAGGGATAAAGTATGACTCTAAAAATGAAAAAGAAAAAATATTTTTTTTAAAAAAGGGAATGATAAGATGTTGGTTGAAAAAGGGAAAAAGAAAAATTAAAAAAAAAACAGCTAAAAAAATATTAACTTTGAAAAACTAATGAATCATGGTAAAAAAGCCATGAATTCTATGTGCAGTATTCCCCTAGCGCTGGAGTTCTCCCGTTCTCCTTGATCGGTAAACTTGGTCTTGGCTTGCTGGCTGTTCGTGCTGATCTTCTGGGGGAGGGGCCTGTTGCTGTGGTTCCCAAATATCTTTGCCGGAGGCGGAATTGCCCCGCCCTTGTCGGTCCGGGCTAAGCAAGCTGCTCGGGTTTGATCTCAGGAGCTTTTGTTCCCTGCAAGCTCTCGGTACAGCTTTGGAGGTCTAGAGTGAAAATGGTGGTCTCCCAATCTCCACCCAGAGGAGCTGAGAACTTAGGGCCCCACTCCTCAGTGCACCCCCAGAGAAAAGCTGTCAGTCACTCCCGTGTCCCCGGTCTCTGGCTGCACTCCGTGCTCACCCGGCCTGTGACCGAGTGTTTCTATCTCTGGCACCTGACCCCTTGTGGAGTCTCCAAACCCAGCAGATCCCTGCGGTGCGCTCCTGCGCCGCTCCTTCCGGGGGAGGAAAGGGAGTCTCCCCGGCTCTGCTGCTTGTTGGGTCCCTGCTGGAGGAGCAGTGGCCGGCTGGGCCGCGGATCACAGTTTATGGCAACCCCGAGCTGAGAGCCCACGCCTTGGCTCTGTCTCTGCAGCCGGCTTCCCTGCTCTGATACCTGGGAGCTCTGCCGCACTCAGGCACCCCCGGTCTTTCTGTGACCACGAGGGTCCTGAGACCACACTGTCCCACGAGGGTTCCACCCCCCACTTAGCCACTGGAGTGACGTCCCTCAGCGGACCCGACTTCTAAAAGTTCCAATTTTGTGCTCCGCGGCTCTATCACTTGCCAGAAGCGGCCGACGGAGGCCCCCTCCCCCGCCATCTATTCTCCTGAATCTCACCTCGGATTCACTTTTCTTCACATCCTATCTTCCAGTAATGGTCACTTTTCTGTTCAGAGAGTTGTTGCTATTCTTCTCTTCGATCTCCTGTTGAGTTCGTAGGTGTTCAAAATGGTTTGATCCCTATTCAGCTGAATTCCTGAGACCAGACGAAATCCAGGTCTCCTACTCCTCCGCAATCTTGCTCTGCCCCCCCATATTTTCTTTTAAAGTTTGTATATCTCAATGTATGTGTCACTGAGTTCTGAGGATTTATCTTCTTTAGGGTTTATCTTAATCTATGTGATTCTATCTAAATTCCTTAGCATTTGGTGACCACCAAATTGCCTTTATTCTGCCTAAAATTTTCCTGGTGTTAGCATTGGTTGACATTGAGTAAATTCAGAGGAGAAATAATATGAGGTCATTAATTAGTTAATTAATGAAATTTAATTTTGTATGCCAGACACTGTGCCCTGGGCTGGAGATGTGACAGTGACCACAGTAGATTGCAGGATTTTTATCCTTGAGTCTCAGATTCCCTGGAAGTCTAAAAAGGCATGGATCTAGTCAAGAATTTTGATTTATACTCTTAGTTGAAATCAAATGATAATAGGGATTATTATCCACTTTATAGCTTAAGTAAGAAAAATCCTAGGAGTACTTTATTTAATTAATTTATTTTTTAAAGATTTATATACTTATTTTAGAGGAGGAGAGGGACACAGGGAGAGGGAGAGAAAGTCTTAAGCAGACTCTGCACTGAACATGGATCCTGACAGGGGGCTAGATGTGGAACTCGATCTCATGACCCTGAGATCACGAGCAGAGCTGAAACCGAGTCAGAAGCTTAACCAACTGTGCCACTCAGGAGCCCCAAAAGGGAGTACTTTAAATACAAATAGTACTAAGTCGCTTCTATTTTGATATGTAAGAAGTTATATGAATTCTAAAAGATGATTACAATTCAAAAAGCCTAGGAAGATAATGTTTTAAATGGTCATTTTACAGATAAGTTCCTATGCACATAACATGAAAAATAAAAGTATATTTGTTATGAATCAAGGGCATATCTTCATAATTCTGGAGATAAGAAAATGCTAATGTACTTTACCTAGTCTGTTATTAAAGTTTTACAACTTTCTTAATTTGGAGCCTACATTTTTAAATCTCTGATGCAACCAATTTTTTTGTACCAAGATCTGGCATTCTCATTCCATTAGAATTTACATAAACAGGGACCATAAAAAATATTTTTTCTGACCTCAAGAAGCAAAAATAAATCTCAAACAAACAACCTAACCTTACACCTAAAGGAGGTGGAAAAAGAATAAACAAACAAAAAATATTTTTCCTCCTGACAAACAAAACAAGCGATGGAACACTGTGTGCTCCTGCAAATTCACAGAAGTCACAGATAATAAGCACATTTACAATCACCTGGCAACAAGGCTGAAATTATCCCTGCTCCTATTAGGCTAAAATATAATGAGCAGTGGTAGGTAACTACATGGTCACACTCCCATAGTCACCACGAGAAAATGAGATCTGTTGCTAAAATAATGAGGAGAAAAGAAAAGACTCTTCTCTACAAGATATGTCTTTTAAGAAAATGTTCTTTGCCCTCACAAGATGAGAAGAGACAGAGAGTGATTTATTTTGCTTAAATTTGCTACTATAGCTATTTCCAAGCAATACAAATACATTTTTTTTCCTCTCTCATACTCAAATCCTTTAGGGTATCTGGAAAAATTCTAGGGCATGTAAAATGGTTTTTATTCTACCCTGTTTTATTTCTTCTGCTTTCATGTGTGTACACACACAGTGGTTAAACAATCAAGCAAGCAAATTAAAAAACAAAATGAGAGAAAACTAGTTAAATTTGGTAAAACAGCCCATTACTTTGAGAACAAGTTAAAAATGGATAAAAAACTATATAATGAGCTTGAAATTCAATCCTTTGGACAAATTTTGGGAGTCATTTTTGTATGAAGACTGATTATATGTATTAGATCTCTAAATGAGTGTGAAAAATATCAGAAAACTCCAAGAAATACCTCAAAATAATGATTTCTTGGGATTCCAGAGTTTAAATGTATTTGGGAAAGTGAAAAAGGAGAAAAGTCAAGGAATTCTATTGACTCCAAAATGGATATTTTCAGTATACTGTATCTTGAAATATTTTTGATCTTTTTTCCCATTTCAAATTGGAAGAAAGAAGGCATGGTCAAAATTGAAGCCCAGCCATGGCCATGATACTGACCCTTATGATTATGTTTCCTTAAAGTCACTTTCATTTGCCATTTCAAATGCCAAAGTCACTTCAAATTGCCACTTCCAAATGTGGTCTGTGTTATGGACTGAATGTTTGTGTCCCCCTCAGCCACAGCCTCCAATGTGACTGTATTTGGAGGCAGGGATTGTAAGTCATAAGGTTAAATAAGGTCACAAGATGGGGCCCTAATCCCCTAGGACTGGTGCCCTTATAAGAAGGGGAAGAAATATCAGAGCAAGTGCTTTCTCTCTGTCTCTCTCTCTCTGTTATATGAGGACTAAACAACTTAGTACCATATTAACAGCTGGGAGGTGGCTGTCTGCAAGCCAGGAAGAGAGCTCTCAGCAGGAACTGAATTGACCAGCACCTTGATCTTGGACTTACCAGCCTCCAGAACTGTAAGAAAATACATTTCTGTTGTTTAAACCACTTGGTTTACGGTATTTTTTAATGGCAGCTCAGGCAGACTAAAATAAATAAATAAATAAACAAACAAAGAAAAATCAAACTCTAAAAAAAATCAAGATCCACATACTTTCAAGTCTGGTAGCCTCAGGATGGGTGAGTTCAACCCCTGAGGTCAGGTTTCAGGGCCCTGAGGAGTCATTCGAGAGAAAAAGTCATTAGTCAGTGGTTTATAAAGCTCAGGTTCAGGCATTGACTTAGATTGCACATGAGAAATTCTTGCTAGCTACCAGAGACTTTTTTTGAAAAAGATTTCGCAAGGGACTTATTTACTTGTAAATGTGTAGGGTCTAGAAACTGCTGAGTTTCAGACATTAATGTAGAAATGGCTTTATTTGTATTCTCAGGCCAATGAGAACTGGGGACGTTCTTTTTAGTTAAATTTTATTATGTTATATTAATCACCACATATTACATCATTAGTTTTTGATGTAATGTTCCATGATTCATTGTTTGCATATAACACACAGTGCTCCATTCCGTATGTGCCCTCTTTAATACCCATCACCAGGCTAACCCATACCTCTCCCCGCCTCCCCTCTAGAATCCTGTTTGTTTCTCAGAGTCCATAGTCTCTCATGGTTCCTCTCCCCCTCTGATTTCTCCCCCTTCATTTTTCCCTTCATGCTATCTTCTTCTTCTTTATTTTTTCTTAACATATAATATATTATTTGTTTCAGAGGTACAGGTCTGTGATTCAACAGTCTTACACAATTCACAATGCTCACCATAGCACATACCCTCCCCAATGTCTATCACCCAGCCACCCCATCCCTCCCACCCCCCACCACTCCAGCAACCCTCAGTTTGTTTCCTGAGATTAAGAATTCCTTCTATTAGTGAGATCATATGATACATGTCTTTCTCTGATTGACTTATTTCACTCAGCATAATACCCTCCAGTTCCATCCATATCATTGCAATATATATATATATACCACATCTTCTTTATCCATTCATCTGTCGATGGACATCTTGGCTCTTTCCATAGTTTGGTTATTGTGGACATTGCTGCTATAAACATTGGGGTACACATACCCCTTCAGATCCCTACATTTGTATCTTTGGGGTAAATACCCAGTAGTGCAATTGCTGGGTCATAGGATAGCTCTATTTTCAACTTTCTGAGGAACCTCCATACTGTTTTCCAGAGTGGCTGTACCAGCTTGCATTCCCACCAACACTGTAGGAGGGTTCCGCTTTCTCCGCATCTCCGCCAGCATCTGTCATTTCATGACTTGTTCATTTTAGCCATTCTGATTGGCTATTGAAAGATATGAAGATAACTATTGAAAGATGTGAATATAGTGCCATTGTATTGCCTGTAAAGTGACTGTTACTCTATATTGTCTGTGTTCCTTTCTGGTCTATGTTACTTTTCTTTTGCCTCATTTATCCTAGCAGTGAGAGCCTCCATTTTTTCTTGCACCTCATTAATAGCCTTTTTCATTTCAACTTGGTTAGATTTTCATTCTTTTATTTCTCCAGAAAAGGATTCTCTAGTATCTTCTATACTTTTTTCAAGCCCAGCTAGTATCTTTATAATCATCATTCTGAACTCTAGTTCTGACATCTTAGTAATGTCTGTATTGATTAGGTCCCTGTCAGTCGGTACTGCCTCTTGTTCTTTTTTCTGAGGTCATTTTTTCGTCTTGTCATTTTGTCCAGAAAAGAATAGATGAATGAGAGAACAAAATGCTAAAAAAATGCTAAAATGGTGACAACAACCCCAGAAAAAGATACACTAAACAAATCAGAAGAGACCCGAAACCAGGGGGGAAAATAAAATGGAAAAAAAAAAAAGAATATGATCAGGATGGTGAATATAACAGAGCCACATACTAGATTTTGGGTGTATTTTGGTCTGTTAAAAGAAATTGCTTCCCAAAATTTTAAAGAAAGAAAAACTTATATATATACAAAAATAAGGGTAAATACAATGAAGGAATGCAATATGATTAAAGATGAAAATTAAAAAGGATTTTAAAAAAGAAATTGATAAGATAAGAAGGTTGGAAAAATAATGAAAAAAATTTTTTTAAAAAAAGGTGAGAATGTGATCATGCAGGAGACTAGGACAACGTCATACACTAGATTTAGGGTATATTTTGTTCTGTTAGAAGAAACTGTATCCCAAAATTTTAAAGAAAGAAAAACTTATATATACACAAAAAATAAGGTTAAATACAATGAAGAGATAGACTATGACTATAAAAATAAATTTTAAAATATTTTAAAAAAGGAATTGATAAGATGTTGGTTGAAAAAGGAAAGAAGAAAAATTCAACTAAAAAAGAGGAAAAGAGAAAAATAAAGAAAATTTAAAAAATTAACTTTGAAAGACTAAAGAATCATGGGAAAAAAAGCCATGAATTCTATGTGTTGTGTTCCCCTAGCACTGGAGTTTTGCCATTCTTATTGATCGGTAAACTTGGTCTTGGCTGGCTGTTCTTGCTGATCTTCTGGGGGAGAGGCCTGTTGCAGAGATTCTCAAATGTCTTTGCCTGAGGCAGAATTGCATCGCCCTTGCCGGGGGCCAGGCTAAGTAATCTGCTCAGGTTTGGTCTTGGGAGCTTTTGTTCCCTGCAAGCTTTCGGTACAGTTTTGGAGTACGAGAGGGAAAATGGCAGCCTCCCAATGTCTGGCCCAGGAGGAGCCAAGAGCTCAGGGCCCCACTCCTCAGTGAACCCCTGGAGAAAAGCAGTCAATCACTCCTGTCTCCCTGGTCTCCGGCCACACTCCGCACTCCCCGGACCTGTGACTGAGAATTTCTATCTCTGGCACACGATCCTGTTTATAGTCTCCAAACCCAGCAGATTCTTACAGTTTGCACCCAAGCTGCTCCTCCCGGGAGAGGTAGGAAAGTCTCCCTGGATCTGCTGCTTTGTTGGGTCCCTGCTGGAAGAGTAGTGGCCCGACTGTGCCACGCATCATGGTTTATGGCAACCCTGAGCTGAGAGCCCACTCCTCTGCTCTGGCTTTGCATCCTGCTTCCCTGCTCTGATACCTGGGAGCTCTGCCACACTCAGGTCTTTCTGTGACCCCGAGGGTCCTGACACCACACTGTCCCAGCGAGTGTTCCACCCCCTGCTTAGCCACTGGAGCGATGTCCTTCAGTGGAGCAGACTTCTAAAGTTCCACTTTTGTGCTCTGATGCTCTATCACTTACTGGTAGCAGGTTGAGGGAGGCTCTCTCCCCCCGCCATCTGTCTTCCCATATATCACCTCGGATTCACTTCTCTGTACGTCCTACCTTCCAGAAACTTTCTGTTCAGAGAGTTGCTGCTATTCTTTTCTTCAATCTCCTGTTGAGTTTGTAGGTGTTCTCAATGGTTTGATAACTACCTAGCTGAATTCCTGGGACCAGATGAAATTTAGGTCTCCTACTCCTCCACCATCTTGCTCCCCCCCACTTCCTCTTACTTCTTATCACTGTTCCTTAACATTCTTCTAAGAAACCATAAGATAACGTTAACTTGAAAGCACACAATTTCCTTGTGAACAAGACCTGAGAGTGCAGAGTTTCATTGTGAGAGCCTGTCTGAACCTGTGGGAGAATCCATAACATGTGGAAAGACCAATAATGTGTTGCCCACAAATTGACAGCAACTGAAGTTACAGATTATAAAGGTAAAGGAGAGGAATCAGATTTTTTTTTTCAGAAGGTTAGTGCAGGAAAAAAATCCAACACCTCAAGAACATCTGCCATGTTCTCTTTTTAAGGATAAGGAAAAGTTCCAGGGAGATGAAGTGATGCACCCAGACACAAATGAATGGACTACAAGTACAATGAAAAGCCTCTTAGATTCTCATGTTAACCCTGTTGCTACTATATCACACTTCTCCAAGGAAGAAGTGGACACTGAAACCTAATCATTTTTTACATGTTATCATTAAGGAATTGCAGAACAGATTTTTGTCATCTGTCCTCACCATTATTACTGTTAAATATGGGTTGAGTAAAAATATTGATGGAAATATTTGTTAGTTGCCTACTAGTTGCTAGATGCTGGGTTAGGCTTTTGGAGGTAAGACCGCTGAGGAGAGTATTTAAAAAAATCATTACATGAATAGCTTTTACGTTATTTTGGAGGTAAGAAATTGACAGCTAGAAAACAATCATTCAAGAAAGTAAAGAAAATCCTAAATCAGTATGTTCTGTAGTTCCCTCCACTGAAATTCAGAGAGGACTGACATTGCTGTGATTGCAAGGGTCTTGGAAGATGTCATGAACAAGTTAAAGTCCCTGTAGTCTGGAAGGCTCCTAGTATTCAGATAAGCAGCGGTCTGTATATTAACGTGGCTTTATGAGTAAAGAGTGACAGGTGTACAGCCTCTCTTACTAAGCCTGCTAAAACCCTGACACGTGTGGATTAATCCATGAATGTCAAATGGCAGCGTATAAGAAAACTTTTTAAATGTCACAGCTCATATCTAAAAACTACAAAAACAATGAAAGAGGGCAGAGGACATTTTTGGACTGGATAATATGAGACCTGGGTAGACTATTGCCTTAGAGAAGGAGAGAATCTTTTATGCAAAAGCACTGACAAGCTCTAGACGGTGACACTGGATATTCATATAAACTAGAAAAGATCACTGGAAGATAGTCCCCTTCTATTCCCTAGGTCCATTTAAGCAAATGACAGAGGAATTCTTTTGTGTACTAGGAGAAAGAGCATTTTAGTGGCTTCAGATATACGTGGGGAATAAATTTTATCTCAGAATGACTGTAGAAATGGCCCAAAGCAAAGGAAAACTAAAAGTCGGCGGGCTGTCCCGGCTTACCTTTGGAAAACAAAAGAGCTTGCAAGCGCTATTCTCTTGTGCGCCTGCGCGCTCTCTCTCTAGCTCTCAATCCCCCCTTTGTTCCTTCTCATTTGCCCTTCATTCTTTATTCCTTCCTCATATGAATATTGTGTAATAATGGAAATTACATATTTAGAATGCTGCTACCATCAAGATAAATGCATATAAATGCCCAAACAGAAAACAGGAGGGAGAGTACAATATAGCAGCAAGGGTAGAGGCAGTCTTTGCAGAAACATCTGAATGCAAATTATGATTCACCTACATTCTATTTGTACGACTGGAGGCGAGTTCATTAATTTCTTTGAGTTTTCTATTTAACATCTATAAAATAGAAATTATAAGCCTCTCACAAAGGATGGTTACAAGGAGCCTAATGCAGTTCAGAGCTAGTGCAGTAATAAAATTTAATTTTCATACTTACCTCCTCTCCAGAAATCAATAAGTATTTCATATTTTCTCTTCTCTGGTATAAGAAGTTTAGATACTTGTGAAAGTTTGCTGTGTATTAGATGTAAGTGAAGTGTTGCATTTTTTAACTAATCATTGACATCAAAAGAGAATATTTTCTCATAGTTGAAGCGTAGTTAAATATTTTCAGTGTGCATTAACTCATTCAAAGTTAACTCATTTCGAATCAGTGAGACTATTTTCTGAGACCCTCCATTTTTTATTTTAGAAAAGAATGAAAACATGCAACTATTTTGAAATGGGCATATAGGCATTTGAACTAAACCCACACATCTCAGATTTTAGGGAAATATGTGAATATTTTAGAAGGTCAAATTTAATTTTCTAAACATGTTTTGCCCAAGGTACTCTGAAATTAGAAAAACAATGTCTATGTTATTTTATATGACTTCACTCTCAGTAAAAATAAAACCCAGGGTAATAGTGTAAATATCAAACAAAAAATTTTATTTTTAATTTTTAAAAATTTTTTTATTAACATATAATATATTATTTGTTTCAGGGGTACAGGTCTGTGATTCATCAGTCTTATGCAATTCACAGTGCTCACCATAGTACATATCTTCCCCAATGTCCATTACCCAGTCACCCCCCAAAAATTTTAAATAATCTTGTGAGAAATTTATATTCTGGAATAGTGAGTCCCCAACACTTTCTTTTGTATGATGAATTTTTGTTATTTTTTAGAAAACTTAGATATGGAATTTCATCACTAATAAAGAATTTAAAGTAGCAATATCTCTAGAGCTTTGCAGTTACTGGTATACTTTATATTCAAGATGAGGGCAGAACAGAAAGAATTGGGAAAGAAAACTAAGCAGAAAAGAAAATCTGAAAAAGAAAGGAGGCAAATGTTTATATATATCTAGTCAATTCACTTTATCCAGGCAACCAAAAATAAATAAATAAAGGAATGGTAATATTTTCCAATTGAACTATATTTGAAAGGAAACAAATTTACATTACAATGGGAAATAATGCTGCTGTCTGTTTGTCATTCTTCATCTGGAGTTAGATATCCATGAAATGAATAAATGAAATCACGTTTCTTGTGTCTCCTTAAACAAATTCTACCACAAAATGTAGAAATCTCATTATGCTAACCCCGGCTATACTTTGCTTCAAGCTCTAAGGTGTTACATATCTTAAAAACTGAATCTACAACATAAAGTCAGCATGAGAATAAAGACCAAATGACTGTGAATAAAATAGAATATTTCAGAATAATATCATTTTTCAAAAGTCTTTATTTTATTATACTTGTGTATGCCCTAAAGTTAATGTACATAGAAGTGACCTGTAATGTGAATAGTAATGTATTGATATTAAACATCACTTAGCCTGTGTCTTCTTTCTCTTTTTCGTACTCCTTTTTCTCTTTCTCTTTTTCTTTCTCTTTCCCTTTTCTTATTCATTCAGTACTTAGTGAACACCCACTCAACTCCAGGTGAAGACAGGTGAGAAAGTTATGCATTTTCTCTGTTGAGATTTATTTTGCTACTATACACATTTATTTTTTTTAAGGATTATTTATTTATTTATTTATTTATTTATTTATTTATTTATTTATTAAGAGAGAGAGAGAATGCAGGGGAAGGGGCAAAGGGAGAGGGAGAAAAATACTCAAGCAGACCCCAAGCTCAGCACAGAGCCTGATATGGGGCTTGATCTCACAACCTTGAAATCATGATCTGAGCCAAAATAAGAGTTGGACACTCAACCAACTGTGCCATCCAGGTGCCCCCACATTTTCTATTAATGCATGGACTCTTTTGGACTTGTTTCCAAAAACAGTTTATGAGCTTACAAGGAAATGACACTGATAGGTTGCATTTGATCAAAACCTTATACCCTAACTTGACTCTGTGTATTTATACCCTAACTTGACTCTATGTGGATATTTCAAAAATCAAGATGTGTCATTAAAGAGCAGGGATTTTCCAATTTACACATAATTAAAGGTAATGTACATTTGATTCTAAAGACAGTCCTATGTAAATTATTCATAAAAATAGAAGTCAAAATGTATTATTCAAATAACTGATATTGTGTACTTAATAATTATATCTCAATGAATTCTATCTTACTCCTCTGATCATCTGTCTTTCTCAAAATGAAGTAAAATACTGATAGTAATTACTTAGGGATTTATTTTCATGATTCTTTTTTATTTAAGTACCTTCAAATTCACCCAAACTCAACTCATTCAAGCAGGTAGCTCTAAAAACTCACCACTTTCTCTTTGCTCTTCTTAACATCTCCATCCTTCTTTTTCAATCAGGGCTGCCATATATGGTCTCTTGTTCCCAGACTATAACTTTTCTACCTTGAAATCAGGGCAGCCCAGATTATGTGCAGTAGGGATGGGGAAGGAGAAAGAACAAAGCTTCAGAGCTACTGCTTTTCCAGTTTTTCATACTCAGGCAATTTCTCCAGATACCTCAAAATATCCAAAATAGACCTTTTTCTGTTATCCAACTCAAAATCATCACCTCAGTCTCATATGCCAATGGAGCTTAGGCTGTGAAGACTCAGTTTTGGTTCTCTCAATACGCTACAATTTTATTTGAGGAATGCCTCCTCTTCCTGAAGTGTTTGTTGCTTTATTTATTGCCAACACCTTAAACCACAGACTAAGAGGGCTGGGGGACAATGGTTTTTGTTATCATTTATTGTTGTTGTTATTTTATTTTTAAAAACTAATTATTTTTCAGTTAGATATTGTTGACCTACAAACTGCTTTTAATATTCACTCCTTCAAAAAAAAAAATCACTCCTTCAAAAATTTCATTGAAATGACAAGGGCTTTTGTAAAAATAAAATTTAGTCAAAACCAACCTTGGAAGGCCTGGAAAATTGCAAAGCAGTTACAAGACTACAAGATTAGAAGCAGTTGGAGATGAGAAAGAAGGGGGTCAAGGGGAAACCATTGGGCAAATGGAGAAAGTTGTCAGCTACACACACTTGCCCAATGCCACAGCCCTAGCAGGTGACTGGCTCTGTCTTTATGATACAATCAGGAAGTAGAAGACTGCCACAGAAGACTAGTAAGTTGGGCTTTATGGAGGGAAAGATGGCCCCACAGGCCAGAAAACTTATGATGACAATGCTAAATGACAAGGTACCTGCACACCCTAAAGAAAATCCTTACCTCTTCTCCATGCCAACACCTCAAATCAATAAGAAGACAGATGCTAAATAAAAACATAAAGGTAAAGGATATGAACAATAACTTTACCAAAAAATTACCAGTAAAAATGAGAGTTAGTTCAACAATAGGGACATGATATTGCTACTACTAATATTTTCTTTAAATACACATATAGAATTAATGCCATACATATAAGACATTATGTTATAGGTATAGATTCATGTAATTATCACAACATCATAGGTATTATTATTTCCATGTTATAGATAAGGAAAGTGAAATTTAGAGATTTTATTTATTTATTTATTTATTTATTTGAGAGAGAGTGAGAAAGAAAGAGAACACGGAGGGAGAGGGAGAAACAGACTCCCCTGCTGAGCAGGGGCTCAATTCCAGGCCCCTGGAATCATGACCTGAACCAAAGGCAGATGCTTAACTGACTGAGCCACCCAGGAGCCCCAGGAAGGTGAAGTTCAGAAAATTAGAGTACCTTCACCAATTTCTTACAACAAATACATATAAAAGAGCCACAGTCTTATCTGACTCCAGTATATTTATTTTTAATGATTAAGATTTAGCTTTAAATTTCCAATTTGAACAATAATATAAAAACTTCCCTTTATCAAACTGACAAATATTTAAATGAAAATATCAATATTAGCTAGGCTGGTGAGTGTGTTATTTTATGAAACATTTTCAGCAGATAATTTGACATTGATTTGATGAAACCTAAATGTGAATCAAAAGAGGAGTGGCCAAATAAATTATTAGTTGTTACATATAATGAAACACTATGCAGTCTTTAAGTCTCTAAAAATTTGAGGTAGATCTCTACCTACTGACTTAAAAATGTATCCAGATACTACAGGCTGCATGTTTGTGTCCCTCAAAAATTCATATGTTGAGATCCTAAACCCCAATGATATGGTATTAGGAAGTGGGGCTTTGGGTAAGTGATTAGGTCCAGGGGTCTGAGACCTCATGAATGGAATTAATGCCTTTATTAAAGAGATCCTAGAGGGTTCCTTTACCCTTCCACCATGTGAAGACACAGCCCTTTGTGAACCAGGAAGCAGGATCTCTTCAGTTACTTAATGAACTGTCACCTTTATCTTGCACTCCCCAGCCTACAGAACTGTGAGAAAGAAATATTTGTTTTTTAAGCCACCAGTCTTTGGCATTTTTGTTCTAGCAACCAAACAGACTAAGATACCAGGATATAATGTGAAGTAAAAAAGCATGTTGTAGTAAGATCATATTTTTAAAGATTATATGTATAAGTGTATCACATATGTGCACATATATTTATTTGCACATCAAACTATTAACAGTGTTCTTTTAAGAAGGAGATGGTCTTAAAAAACATTAAATAAAAGGGATCTTTTATTTTTCTTTTTTACTAATGAATTTATTTTCTTTTTTAACAACAGCAATTTAAAAAATACACATTTATCTATTCCTTTTGTAACATGAGAGAAAAATTAAAAGTGATTTTACCCAACATAGCAAGTCATAATTCCTATATTCAAGAGAAAAATCTGTCTGTTGTAAAACTACAAACTGTTTAAATAATACTGCTTATTTCTATATAAATAGAAATTTGCTTTCACAGTTTATTGTTGCATATGTGTTTGTATTATCTGGGATTTTCCAAATAATATGATGAAAGTAGTCTAAAATTGGATCATGTTAGTTAATATTGTTCTCACTTCTTAGAGAAATATTATTTTCTGTTTGTTTTGAAAGTGATATGAAGAGAGTGATTTTAATAGCAATGATAACTACTAGCATTTTATAGCCATTCAATTCTTTGACTTTCTAGAACATCTTATCATTGTAATTGTTTATGTGAGATTACTAGTTTGAGATGTGGCAAATACTTGACCCAAATGCAATCAAAGAAGCTATATCATATCTAAGAATGTGTCACCTGGGGGCACCTGGGTGGCTCAGTTGGTTAAGTGTCTGCCTTGGGCTCAGGTCATGATCCCAGCATCCTGGGATCAAGACCCACTTCAGGCTCCCTGCTGAGCGAGGAGCCTACTTCTCCCTCTCTCTCTGCCTGCCTGTTTGCCTACTTGTGATCTCAATCTCTCTCTGTCAAATAAATAAATAAAATCTTAAAAAAAATGTGTCACCTGTAGCAAAATCTTCATTGGTATTACCACCATAGGGTACAGTATTAGCCTGCATGGGCTGCATAAAAAAATACCACAGTCTGGTTGGCTTAAGCAACAGAAATTTATTTTCTTACCATTCTGGAGACTGAAGTCCAAGATTAAGTTGCCAGCAGCATTGGGTTTGGGTGAGGGCTCTCTCCTTGCCTTGCAGATGGCCACCTTCTCTATGTGTCCTCACTTGGCCTTTCCTCCAGATTCCTTTCATCTTCATATGAGGACACCAATTCTATCAAATTAAAGCCTAATTAGAACCCAATGATTTCATTTCACTTTAATTACCTCAATAAAGTCTCTATCTCCAAGTAAAATGACATTGGGTATTAGAGCTTCAACATATGAATTTCTTGAATTCCATAACAGGCATGACAGGCATAATGTCTTTCTTTTCTATTAAGATATCTAAAGTATCTCAGATATATAATTAATTGATTATACAGGTTCTTCTTGCTGCATTTTTGTTGGTAGTGGCAGAGGGCAGAAAGGGTAAATGAAATGCTTAATATATAGTTGTGAATATCTATCCTCTTCTGCGGAAAATATTTTTGGTAATGTTACATATGACTTTTACAACCGTCCTTAATATTTTCATTTTAGTATGCAATATGTGCATGTGTGCATACTCATTAAATAACAAATTGTGGGATGCCTGGGTGGCTCAGTCATTAAGTGTCTGCCTTTGGCTCAGGTCATGATCCCAGGATCCTGGGTCTGAGCCCCACATTGGGCTCCCTGCTCTGCGGGAAGCCTGCTGCTCCCTCTCCTATTCCCCCTGCTTGTATTCCCTCTCTCCTGTGTCTCTCTCTGTCAAATAAATAAATAAAATCTTAAAGAGAAAGAAGAAAGAAAGAAAGAAAGAAAGAAAGAAAGAAAGAAAGAAAGAAAGAAAGAAAGAAAGAAAGAAAGAAGAAGGAAATGTAACATCAAGAATTGGGAAATAAGTGTTATTATCAGAAAGTCTGCAGGAGTGGGGAGGAGAAAGATGGCAGAGGAGTAGGAGACCTAAATTTCGTCTGGTCCCAGGAATGCAGCTAGATAGTTATCAAACCATTCTGAACACCTACAAACTCAACAGGAGATCGAAGAAAAGAATAGCAGCAACTCTCTGAACAGAAAAGCGACCACTTTCTGGAAGGTATGATGTGCGGAGAAGTGAATCCGAGGCGATATTTGGGAAGATAGACAGCGGGAGAGGGGGCCTCCATCAGCCGGGGGGATAGAGCAGCGGAGGGGATAGAGCAGCGGAGCACAAAATCAGAACTTTTAGAAGTCTGCTCCACAGAGGGACATCGCTCCAGTGGCTAAGCAGGGGGTGGAACCCTTGTGGGACAGTGTGGTCTCAGGACCCTCGGGGTCACAGAAAGACCGGGGGTGCCTGAGTGCAGCAGAGTACCCAGGTATTGGAGCAGGGAAGCCGGCTACAGAGACGGAGCTGAGGCGCGGGCTCTCAGCTCAGGGTTGCCATAAACCGTGATCCGCGACACAGTCGGGCCACTGCTTCTCCAGCAGGGACCCAACAAGTGGCAGATCTGGAAAGACTCCACTTCCTCCCCTGGGAGGAGTGGCACAGGAGTGCACTGCAGGACTCTGCTGGGTTTGGAGACTACATACAGGGTCATGTGTCAGTGATAGAAATGCTCAGTCACAGGCCGGGTGAGCACGGAGTGTGGCTGGGGACTGGGGAGAGAGGAGTGATTGAGTGCTTTTCCCTGGGAGCTCACTGAGGAGTGGGGCCCTGAGTTCTCAATTCCTCTGGGGCAGAGATTGGGAGGCCGCCATTTTCCCTCTCATCCTCCAAAACTGTACGGAAAGCTTGAAGGAAACAAAAGCTCCCGAGACCAAACCCAAGCAGATTAGTTAGCTTGGCATGAGAATGGCAGAATGCCAGCACTAGGTAAATACTGCACATAGAATTCATGGCCTTTTTCCCATGATTCTTTAGTCTTTCAAAGTTAATTTTTTTAATTTTCTTTTTTCTTTTTCTTTTTTTTTGAATTTTTCTTTTTCCTTTTTTCAACGAACATCTTATCAATACGTTTTTAAAAATTTTTTTTTTTCATTTTTAGAGTCCTATTCTATCCCTTCATAGTAGTTAACATATATATATATATATATATGTTATATATATATATAGACAGCGAGAGAGGGAACACAAGCAGGGGGAGTGGGAAAGGGAGAAGCAAGCTTCCTGCCGAGCAGGGAGCCCGATCCAGGGCTCGTTCCTAGGGCCCTGAGATTATGACCTGAACCGAAGGTGGTCACTTAACCAACTGAGCCACCGAGGCACCCCTCAAGCAACTTCTTATCTTATCAATTCCTTGTATAAAATCTTTTATAATTTTCATCTTTACAGTAATATTACATCCCTTCATTGTATTTACCCTTATTTTTGTACATATATAAGCTTTTCTTTCTTTAAAATTTTGAGAGGCACTTTCTACTAACAGACCAAAATACGCCCAAAATCTAGTGTGTGTCTCTGATCTATGCACCAGCCTGATCATATTTGATCATATTCTGTTTTTTTGTTTGTTTGTTTTTTATCTTTATCTTTTTCTTTTTTTTTTTCTTTTTTCCTTCTTTCCCTTTCTTTTCCCCTGGTTTCAGGTCTCCTCAGATTTGTTTAGTGTATATTTTTCTGGGGCCATTTTTACCCTGTTAGCATTTTGTTCTGTCATTCATCTATTTTACTCTGAACAAAATGAGAAGATGGAAAAAAACGCCTCAAAAAAAAAAAAAAGAAGAAGAAGAAGCAGTAGAGATGCTGGGGCCCTAATCAATATGGACATTAGTAAGATGTCAGAACTAGAGTTCAGAATGACGATTTTAAATAAACTAGTTGGGCTTGAAAAAAGCAGGAACGTATTAGAGAAACCCTTTCTGGAAAAATAAAAGAATGAAAATCTAACCAAGTCAAAATCAAAAAGGCTGCTAATGATGTGCAATAAAAAATGGAGGCTCTAAAAGCTAGGATAAATGAGGCAGAAGAGAGAATTAGTGATATAGAAGACCAAATGATGGAAAATAGAGAAGCTGAGAAAAAGAGAGATAAACAACTACAGGATCACGAGGACAGAATGCAAGAGATAAGCGAAACCATAAGACAAAACAACATTAGAATAATTGGGATCCCAGAAGAAGAAAGAGAGAGAGGGGCAGAAGGTAAATTGGAGCAAATTATAGCAGAGAACTTCCCTAATGTGGGGAAGGAAACAGGCATCAAAATCCAGGAGGCACAGAGAACCCCTCTCAAAATCAATAAAAATGGGTCAACACCCCGACATCAGATAGTAAAACTTACGAGTCTCAGAGACAAAAAGAAAATCCTGAAAGCAGCTCGGGAGAAGAGATATGTAAACTACAACAGTAGAAACATTAGATTGGCAACAGACCTATCCACAGAGACCTGGCAGGCCAGAAAGGACTGGAATGATATATTCAGAGCACTAAAAGAGAAAAATATGCAGCCAAGAATACTATATCCAGCTAGGCTGTCATTGAAAATAGAAGGAGAGATAAAAAGTTTCCAGGACAAAGAAAAACTAAAGGAATTTGCAAACATGAAACCAGCCCTACAAGAAATATTGAAAGGGGTCCTCTAAGCAAAGAGAGAGCCTAAAAGCAACATAGCCCAGAAAGGAACACAGACAATATACAGTAACAGTCACCTTACAGGCAGTACAATAGCACTAAATTCATCTTTCAATAGTTACCCTCAATGTAAATGGGCTCAATGCCCCAATCAAAAGATACAGGCTATCAGATTGGATGAAAAACAAGACCCATTGATATGCTATCTGCAAGAGACTCATTTTAGACCCAAAGACACCACCAGATTTAAAGTGAGGGGGTGGAAAACCATTTACCATGCTAATGGACACCAAAAGAAAGCTGGGGTGGCAATCCTTCCACCAGACAAATTAGATTTTTAACCAAGACTATAATAAGAGATGAGGAAGGACACTACAACATACTTAAAGGATCTATCCAACAAGATCTAATAATTTTAAATATCTATGCCCCTAACATGGGAGCAGCCAATTATATAAGCCAGCTAATAACAAAATCAAAGAAACACATTGACAACAATACAGTAATAGTAGGGGACTTCAACAACCCCCTCACTGAAATGGACAGATCATCTAAGCAAAAGATCAACAAGGACATAAAGACTTTAAATTATACACTGGACCAGATGGACTTCACAGATATATTCACAACATTCCATCCCACAGGAACAGAATGCACATTCTTCTCTAGTGCCCATGGAACATTCTCCAGAATAGATCACATCCTAGGTCACAAGTCAGGTCTCAATGGTAGCAAAAGATTAGGATCATTCCCTGCATATTTTTGGACCACAATGCTTTGAAACTAGAATTAAATCAGAAGAGGAAAGTCGGAAAGAACTCAAATACATGGAGGCTAAAGAGCATCCTACTAAAGAATGAATGAGTCTACCAGGAAATTAAAGAATAATTTAAAAAGTTAATGGAAACAAATGAAAATGAAAACACAACTGTTCAAAACCTTTGGGATGCAGCACAGGCGATCCTAAGAGGAAAGTATATAGCAATACAAGCCTTTCTCAAGAAATAAGAAAAGTCTCAAATACACAACCTAACCCTACACCTAAAGGAGCTGGAGAAAGAACAGCAAATAAAGCCTAAACCCAGCAGGAGAAGAGAAACCATAAAGATCAGAGAAGAAATCAATGAAACAGCAACCAAAAGAATAGTAGAACAGATCCACAAAACTAGGAGCTGGTTCTTTGAAAGAATTAATAAGATTGATGAACCCCTGGCCAGACTTACCAAAAAGAAAAGAGGAAGGACCCAAATAAATAAAATCATGAATGAAAGAGGAGAGATGACAACCAACACCAAAGAAATGCAAACAATTATAAGAACATATTATGAGGAAGTATATGCCAGCAAATTAGACAATCTGGAAGAAATGGATGCATTCCTAGAGACGTATAAACTACCAAAACTGAACCAGGAAGAAATAGAAAACCTGAACAGACCCATAACCACTAAGGAAATTGAAGCAGTTATCAAAAATCTCCCAACAAACAAGAGCCCAGGGCCAGATGGTTTCCCAGGGGAATTTTACCAAACATTTAAAGAAGAATTAATACCTATTCTTCTGAAACTGTTTCAAAAATTAGAAATGGAAGGAAAACTTCCAAACTCATCTTATGAGGCCAGCATTACCTTGAACCCAAAACTAGACAAAGACCCCCTTCAAAAAGGAGAATTACAGGCCAATATCCTTGATGAGCATGGATGCAAAAATTCTCACCAAAATACTAGCCAATAGGATCCAACAGTACATTAAAAGGATTATTCACCACGACCAAGTGAGATTTATTCCTAGGTTGCAAGTTTGGTTCAACATCTGCAAATCAATGTGATACAATACAGTAATAAAAGAAAGAACAAGAACCATACGATCCTCTCAATAGATGCAGAAAAAGCATTTGACAAAGTACAGCATTCTTTCTTTCTTTCTTTTTAAAGATTTTATTTATTTATTTGAGAGGGAGAGAATGAGAGACAGAAAGCATGAGAGGGAAGAGGGTCAGAGGGAGAAGCAGACTCCCTGCTGAGCAGGGATCCTGATGCGGGACTCGATCCTGGAACTCCAGGATCATGACCTGAGCTGAAGGCCGTCGCTTAACCAACTGAGCCACCCAGGCACCCCAGTACAGCATTCTTTCTTGATTAAAACTCTTCACAGTGTAAGGGTAGAGGGTACATACCACAATACATTAAAGCCATCTATGAAAAACCCACAGTGGATATCATACTCAATGGGGAAAAACTGAGAGCTTTTGCCCTAAGGTCAGGAACACAGCAGGGATGTCCACTATCACCACTGCTATTCAACATAGTACTAGAAGTCCTAGCCACAGCAATCAGACAACAAAAAGAAATAAAAGGCATCCATATCGGCAAAAAGAAGTCAAACTCTCACTCTCGGCAGATGATATGATACTTTATGTGGAAAATCCAAATGACTCCACTCCAAAACTGCTAGAACTCATACAGGAATTCAGTAAAGTGACAGGATATAAAATGAATGCACAGAAATCAGTTGCATTTCTATATACCAACAACAAGACAGAAGAAAGAGAAATTATGGAGTCGATCCCATTTATAATTGTACCCCAAACCATAAGATACCTAGGAATAAATCTAACCAAGAAACAAAGGATCTATACTGAGAAAACTATAGAATACTCATGAAAGAAATTGAGGAAGACACAAAGATATGGAAAAACGATCCATGTTCATGGATTGGAAGAACAAATATTGTGAAAAAGTTTATGCTTACCTAGAGCAATGTACACATTTAATGTAATCCCAATCAAAATACCATCAACTTTTTTCAAAGAAATGGAACAAATACTCCTAAAATTTGTATGGAACCAGAAAAGACTCCTAATAGCCAGAGGAATGTTGAAAAAGAAAAGCAAAGCTGGCGGCATCACAATTCTGGACTTCAGGTTCTATTACAAAGCTGTAATCATCAAGACAGTGTGGTACTGGCACAAAAACAAACAAAACACAAAAACACACACACAAAAAAGGCAGTCTTTTCAACAAATGGTGTTGGGAAAATTAGACAGCCACATGCAGAAAAATGAAACTGGACCATTTCCTTACACCACACACAAAAATAGACTCAAAATGGATGAAAGACCTAACTGTGAGGTAGGAATCCATCAAAACCCTTGAGGAGAACACAGGTAACAACCTCTTTGACCTTAGCCACAGCAACTTCTTGCAAGACACATCTCTAAAGGCAAGGGAAACAAAAGCAAAAATGAAGTATTGAGACTTCATCAAGATAAAAAACTTTTGCACAGCAAAGGAAGCGATCAACAAAACCAAAAGACAACTGACAGAATGGGAGAAGATATTTGCAAATGACATATCAGATAAAGGGCCTGTATCCCAAAATCTATAAAGAACTTATCAAACTAACACCCAAAGAACAAATAATCCAATCAAGAAATCGGCAGAAGACATGAACAGACATTTCTGCAAAGAAGACATCCAAATGGCGAACAGGCACATGAAAAAGTGCTCAACATAACTTGGCATCAGGGAAATCCAAATCAAAGCCTCAATGAGATACCACCTCACACCAGTCAGAATGGCTAAAATTAACAAGTCAGGAAAAGACGGATATTGGCAAGGTTGCAAAGAAAGGGGAACCCTCCTACACTGTTGGTGGGAATGCAAGCTGGTGCAGCCACTCTGGAAAACAGTATGGAAGAAATGGATGAAGAACAGTATGGAAGAAATGGAAGAAATGGATGCATTCCTAGAGACGTATAAACTACCAAAACTGAACCAGGAAGAAATAGAAAACCTGAACAGACCCATAACCACTAAGGAAATTGAAGCAGTTATCAAAAATCTCCCAACAAACAAGAGCCCAGGGCCAGATGGTTTCCCAGGGGAATTTTACCAAACATTTAAAGAAGAATTAATACCTATTCTTCTGAAACTGTTTCAAAAATTAGAAATGGAAGGAAAACTTCCAAACTCATCTTATGGAGGTTCTTCAAAAAGTTGAAAATAGAGCTACCATATGACCCAGCAATTGTACTACTGGGTATTTACCCCAAAGATACAATGTAGTCATCTGAAGGGGCCCGTGTACTCCAATGTGTATTGCAGCAACATCCAGAATAGCCAAACTACGGAAGGAGCCTAGATGTCCATCATCCAAAGAGTGGATAAAGAAGATGTGGTATATATATACAATGGAATATTATGCAGCCATCAAAAGGAATGAAATCTTGCCATTTGCAACAATGTGGTTGGAACTAGAGGGTATTATGCTAAGCGAAATAAGAATCAGAGAAAGACAAGTGTCATATGATCTCACTAATAGGAGGAATTTGGGAAACAAGACAGAGGATCATAGGGGAAGGGAGGGAAAAATGAAACAAGACAAAACCAGAGAAGGAGACAAACCATAAGAGACTCTTAATCTCGGGAAATGAACTTAGGGTTGCTGGAGTGGAGGGGGGGGATGGGGTGGCTGGGTGATGGACATTGGGGAGGGTAGGTACTACAGTGAGCTCTGTGAATTGTGTAAGACTGATGAATCACAGACCTGTACCCTTGAAACAAATAATACATTATATGTTAATAAGAAAATTAAAAAAAAAAAGAAGAATGTTAAGGAGCAGCTGGTATGCTTAGCCATTCTCAACTAGTCTGGAACACTAGATACTACTGTACTGCTCTAGGGGAGAACTCACGTGGAGGACACACAAAAAAGACCATTTCACCTATACTACAGGGCTCGATTTTTCTATCTCATTTTTCTTCACAGAGGTTAACTCTTCCTGGTTAGTGTGTTCTGTCTCTTTAACCAGCAGTAAGGGACTCAGACATAACAATATCTTCTGGTGTGTTCTCTTTTGTTTGTCTTTTCTGAATATCCTCACTTAAATCTCCAGCATTGAAATGGGAAAGAGTTATTGAGGGAGGAGGGATAGTGAATTACCCGGAAGAAGCAAACTAAAGAAAAATAAGTGAGTTACAGTCCTGGGAGTTTGCAGAGCACCCGTACTAGCGGGAGATGTAAGTTCACTGTGAAGGATGGGAACACTGTGGGAGGGGTACAGGTTGCTGGGGTGGCAGAACAATTCGGGAGAGGATAGGGGAGGAATCCACTGGTTCTTCATGGCTCAAACGTTCCTGTTGTGCACAGCAGAAGTTCTTGGAGGTATTAACTGACGACCAGCCATAAATGATCCCTCAGAAAAGTGAAATGTTTTCAGAGTGATTTGTGTGAATATGAAGTAGGATAAGGAGAGTAAGACTCCATCGTCATTCACTAAAATGGATAGTGGTCACGGTCCAGGTGACCCCAGGAGCTCTACCACAGAGACATTTAGGTGCTTGCCGACATCTACGGGTGAGCCTAGGTGACTAATCGAGGCTTACCAGAGCTAATGGGTTAACTGTGACTAATCTTCTATTTTAGGTACATCTAAGCATATAAGTATATCTTGGGATAAAGAAAAGGTGGAGTAGGGTAGTGAATATGCCAGATTTAGCATTGTTAAATCATACTGTGACTAGAACAAGAACTTTACGTTTTTCAAGAAATCAATGGCTTGGGCTAAACATTTAAAATATGTTTTCAGACATCAGAGAGATGGGAGTTCGGAATGAAGGAAAAATATTTAGTTATTAAGGAAAATTTCAGCTTGCTCTCCTTTTATTTTATGTTTTATGATGGATGTTGTTTATAAGGGTGTTATAAATTATATGATGATATATAAATTCTCTTTCAATGTTACCTTTTTTTAAGATTTTATTTATTTATTTGAGAGAGAGAGAGCATAAGAAGGGTGAGGGGCAGAGGGAGAAGCAGACTCCCCACTGAGTAGGGTGTCCAATGCGGGGACTCCAGGATCATGACCTGGGCCAAAGGCAGACACTTAACTGACTGAGCCACCCAGGCGCCCCTTTCAATGTTACTTGTAACTTAGGGTCTAAATAACTTGGCAAAAGGATTGGATGCACCAGGAGACATAATCATATACCACAATATTAACAAGATCATGCCACACATACATCATTTAATTATCTATTGAATGGGCTGTTGAGGAAGACAGGAGTATCATGAATATTCAAAGTAATGGATAGACACTGTTCTAGTAAGGAGATTATTTGAGAGACAAAGCACTTGATTAATTCTATAGGCTGACTTGCACTACACTCCATGAATGTTCACAATAAGAAAACAAAGGTCTGGGGACACACTTTAGTCTGTAAAACTATCTGTGATCATAGGGCATTTCCTTAGCTTGTTCTAGCCTTTTCCAAAATTTCTTAAGCTGTTTTTTCTTGCCAGAGATGGGAGATCTAGAAGGAATGATAATATAAGAATGAAGCTTCAAGGACTTCTGAAGCTGAACAGAACTCTAACTAGTAGTTGAGGGCCATTTCCAAGTGTGAGGAATTCTGCAGACTGCCTGATATTTTTCTTTTCCCCCAAATTTTATTTTCATCTGAAAAGGTACACAATTCGTACAATGAGGATGGAAACACGTAGTACCAGACAAACTGAAATACTAAATCCAGGCAATACTAAACCTTTAAAAAAATCTTTTGAAGAGGGGTGCCTGGGTGACTCAGTGGGTTCAGCATCCAACTCCTGGTTTTGGCTCAGGTCCTAATCTCATGAGTCATGATCTCATGAGTTGTGAGATCAAGCCCCCATGTCGGGCTCCCTGCTTAGCGGTGAGTCTGCTTGTTTCTCTCCTTCTACCCCCCCCCCCCACTTGCAGTGTGTTCTCTCTCTTAAATACATAAATAAATAATCTTTTGAAGAAATGCTTCCTCCTCTTTTATCTTTCTTCCTTGTCTCTCTCCCTTATCATTCCTTTCTTTCGTTTCCTTCCTCTTTAGCTCCATCTCTCCATCTTATTTTCTTGGTCCCTCCCTCTCCCCTACCTGCCCCCCTTTCTTCTTTCTTTCCTCCCTCCTTCCCTTCTTCTTCCAACCCTTTATCCATTCTTTCCTTCTTTTCTATCTACCTTTCCTTTTTCCCTCCAGCTTCGTTTTCATGTGATTATTATTTTCCATCTGCATGGTCATTTGTTCTTAGCACGTTTTTTTTTGCTCTTTTTATAGCATACACACAGATGAACTTTCTTTGTTGCCTAAGTAAAGGTAAAGAAAGGGTGTTCCATTTTTCTTCAAGAGTACAAATCTTTAGTAATTATTCATGGTGCCCATCCTGTATTAAGTGTAATATAAATTAAATGTACTTATATTAATAAAATGTTTCTCCCTTTTGTAGTAGAGATAATTATTCCTGATTTTTTAAGTTAAAGTCTTTTTTTTTATTATTCAGAAGTCTCCCACTGCTCAACCTCACATCAGCTTCTCTCTTTAGCAGTAGGAGTTAATCTGGCTGCTGTTTCCTTAAATTTATAAAATTAAGTCAAAAGAGACATTTACATCATTTTCCATTTGACACACTAAAAATTCTAATAGTTTTTATCTAGAAACTAAAAAGTATTACTGAATTACATAATCAGAATTGAGCAAGGTATTCCTAAAGATTCAAATAACCAAATAATCTGGCTTTTGGTACAAATAGGTTTATACTCCGTCTGGGGAGATAAACTGACACACACACCACTATTAAAGGGTTGTCAAACTATAATAAAATGTAATATATACTCAGAATATTTTTTAGTAATCTGTGAGGTCAATATCAACTTGATTTATAAAGTTCTACATATCAAATATACAGACATTAAAGTAGATGGAAAATAATCAAGATCTTTTCAATGTATATTTTCCCATGTCAATTCATGTTACTTTTTTTTTAAAAGTAGCTAGATTTGAATTATTTTGATAAAATTCTTAGCGTTAATTCACATCATTGCCATATACATTATAATTGAGGATTTCTAAGGCTGTCTTTTGTAATTCTTTCCAATTTTCTGAACAAATAAGTCTAACGTAATAGGTATTTATCAGTGAGGTGGTATTCTTCTTGACTGCGGCACAAAATGAATCACCTTTTTCAGAGAACAATCCCTGTCATGCCGTTCTTCATAGATGATTTACACACCCACACTTCAGCTACTATCTACACATTTATACATTGACGAGTCTCTGCTGTTAAACATCTTCATTTTGGTGTCTCGTTCAAGCCCACCATGCTGGAAGAAACACTCATGAGCCCATCTCCACTTGCCATCCCTAAAGACCAGTTTTTCCCCCAGCATTTCCTATGGCCATGATGGCACCCATTTTCCATACACTTGGATAAGCCCCAAACTGGGTTTGTTAAGCTGACCCTAACATTTCCCCAGTTTTTACCCCCTTTTTATATCATATACACCATCAAATCCTGGCCATTTTTCTTGCTACATTTTCCTCAAATTCTATATTCTTTCCATTTACAATTTCACCATCCCATTTTAATATCCAAGACAATTGCAACTATTAGTTGGACCCTCCATATTCAGTCTTCTCTGTGAAAATAGATCTCTACTCTGCAACCAGTTATTTTTTCTAAAACATATCTCTGGTCATGTCAGTTATGCCTAAAGCCTTTTATATTTCCCCATGACCCTAAGGAAAAAGTTCCCAATTCTTATTTTGGTCTATAAGACCCAACGTGATTAGGTTTTTGCTTGCTCCTCTAGCCTCATTTTTGTCCCTTTTCTCCATGCGTTGGGCACACTGACCTTTACTTTTTCATTTGAATATAAGGGATTCCACATAGAACTGCAAAGTGTCCTTTTTTGTCTCCTGGTTTTTTCTCAAACTGAAAACAATGCAAATGTTTCATTCTCAAAATGAAACAACGCCCTCAGAATTATAAGGAATATTTTTCAAGTGCATATTAGTGGGGTTGGGACTGCATTTTATTAGATATCCCAGGGAAATGTTATACACACCAAAAAAATCGAGAACCCTTATTCCATATGTTAGGTTCCTTTATATTTGATAGTGGGTCTTCTCTCCTCAACCAGTACTCTCAATTTAGGTAATTTTATCCATTGTCCACCGTTAGATTCCATCTATATGCTAGAGAAACCAGCATGTAAATCTCAAGCCTCTCTTTGAACTGTAGATTTGGACATTTAATTCCCTCCTTAACGTCTTCACTAGATGACTCACAGCATCTCAAATTAATAAATGGGGGTACACTGACCTCCTCATGGTAACCCTGCAAATCTTTTCCTCCTCCAGTGTGCCTCCTTGGGTGTCCGCCCATCCACTTGCTCTTTCCAGAAACTTTTCTTTCATCTCCCACAAAACCATAACTATATCTTGTCTTTATCTTGAAAAGTTCTTGTTTTTATTATTCACTTTTTCTCTATAAAAAAGGCAGTCCTCTTGGCCAAGCCCCAGAGGTTTTTGTCTGTACTATTTTCTATTTGGTTTCCGCACTTTAGTAATTACCTCTTACACCCACCCTAACAATTGTATACATTATAGCCAAAGGGAGCCTGCTGCTCCGCTATTTTGTTTAAGATCCTTCAAAACCTTCCCATTACATTAGTATAAAATTAAAAATCTCTAAGACATCCCATAAAGCCATGCATAATCTGGCCCTTTATTCCATCCTGGTCTTATCTCTTGCTGGCTCTCTCTCTGTGCTGCAGCCACCCTGGCCCCCTGTCAATTCTTTCTGACCTCAGGCCCTTTGCATATTCTGTATCTTTCTTTCTTCCCTCTTCTCTCCAACTTTGCTTGCCTAACTCCTGCTTATGTTAAAGTATCTATGTGTGTACATGTCTATTATATATATATACATATACATATTTATATATATGATACACACACAAATATATGTATTTATATGCTTGCAGGTATCCATGGACACCTTAAACATGAGCAGGAATTACATGCACGTGTGAAGCTTTCGCTGAGCCCTAAATTAAAATCATACTTTTTTATTTTATTGTAATTTATTTTTTGTCTTAGAATACATCCATCATTTTTAATTGAATATTTGGCTTGAAGAATCAGTGATTTAATACCTGTTTCTAATCAAATGGCATCTTCAGTAGGACATGGACATTTGGTCTTAGTTCAGCACTACATCCCCGATGCCTAGTCCAGTGTTTGGCACATAATCGGCACTCAATGAATATTTATTGAATAAGTGAACAAACATGCAAATGGAGTATCAGTGTGAGACTACTGAAATGAAAAAAAAAGAATCATCCCTCATCTTAATTGTCTCTTCTGTTATTTATTTTTTTAAACTTTAGAGTGAAGAGGAGGCAACTTTTGTATCAAAATTTCAATGCAGATTTGATTTATTGGACATTTAGGAAGTTGTAGATCAAGATATTTGTCAGGTTTCTTGGTACAAATGCAGTCATTCTGAGCAAAACATTTTGCTGGTGAAAAACATTACAGAAAACAGTGACTAACAACTAGTGGTCAGTGCTATCAAATGCTAAAATTATAATCTAAAGAGGGAGTAAACAACTGATTAGGTATTTAGTACAATCCAATCATTATGATGGCTTAAATGCCTGATCAGATAGTTATCTTACAGTGAATAATCTCTTAACTGAACTGGCTAGCTAGAATGAATATCGTTTTTGAACACACAAACTAATTCTCTCATCTTAAAGTTTTACCAGATGAATAATGTGTGAATTGGGGAAAGCAGGACTACTGGATATTTTTGGGATACTTAAAATTTTAGAGGATTTATGCTACCAGCTTTTCCCAAGTAGTCAGAAAACTGCATGTGGTTTTGTATCACAGCAAATAATTATAATTACACTACTCAGAAATTTTAGAATCAATTCTGCTAAAGATGGTCAAATTCTTATAAATATATTTATTTTATGTTTACATATTTAATATGTTTATATTTATGTTTCACCTTCCTTCCCACCTTTATTGGTATAGCTAGGGACAACTATAACATTTAATCCCAGCCTAAAAATTGTCCAAGGCCACCATTATTGTATCTTAAAGCAAAAGGGAGACAATCTAAGCATTTATTTGGCTGAGCCTCAGCTTAGGAGAATTGGGTTGGAGTGGGGTCTTCTCACTTAAAATATAAATCTGCAATATGACCTTTGCTATTTTCCTAGTGTCAAAACTTATGCATTATGGTTCTCACCTTAAAATGATATCCTCAGACTATGTTGAAAAGAGAAATAACATAAGGACCAGGGTTCAAATATTGCATATTTGTTAAGGTAGAAAATGCTATGCAAGTATTTCTTATTAATTCTTTTGTTTACAATTTATGAAATGTTTTTTCTAATGGCATTTCTATTTTTATTTTTTTTAAGATTTATTTATTTTAAAGAGAGAGAGACAGAGAGAGCATGGTGGGGAGGGGCAGAGGGAGAGGGAGGGAGAGAGAGTCTTTAGCAGACTCCACCCTGAGCACGAAGCCCAATGTGGAGCTCTATTTCACAACCCTCCGATCATGACCTGAGCTGAAACCAAGAGCTGGACACTTAACTGACCGTGCCACCCAGGTGCTCCTCTACTTTTAAAATAAAATTGTATTCCTTAAAGTGAGATAAGGCTGTTCAGAAAGTAATGAGATAAGTAGTATGTAGGGAGAAACTCAGTTTACAGATGAACAAAATATTTTAGTTCATCTTATTGTTTCATCCAAAAAAAGGTAGTTGTTATCTAAAATAATTTTCAGTTTAACATGATATTTTACATGATTTTTCATGACCCTTCTTCCCAAACCCTGAACAGACACAATAAGCACATTTTTAAAATTATTTCTGTCTATGACATTGTCTTTAATTGTAACTACTGTCAATGTAAATTTCTATAGTTATATATGATTTGATAGGAATCAGAGTAGATAAAATTAAACTGAGGTCAGCATTTGGATTATTACTCTTTTCAGTTTTTTCTAGTAGTGTCCAATAAAAATAGGAGAGTATTGCTTCTTTGATTTCATATAACACATACAGTTTAGAGATACTCATGTATTAATGCTTTCATTGGATATTTAAAATTAAAATAGCTTCAAGGTGAAAAATACCTGACCTGAATTACTTTGAAATAGTGTGATATACTATAAACAATCCTTACTTTCAAAAGATCATTGAAATACATGTTTTCCTTATATTTGGTAATAAGAAGTGGAGGGAAAAACTACAGCCTCATTCCTCAAGCAACTTTTTAAAAAGATTTTTATTTATTTATTTGAGAGAGAGAGAGAGCAAGCAAGCATGAGCAGGGGGGAGGGGCAGAAAGAGAGGGAGAAGCAGATTCCCCACTGAACGTGGAGCCTGATGCAGGGCTAGGTCCCAGGACACTGAGATCATGACATGAGCCAAAGTCAGATGCTTTACCGACTGAGCCACCCAGGTGACCCTCCTCAAGCAATTTTTGTTAAGTATAAATTGTTTTAAAATAGCTTAAGATGAATGTAAATAATAATACAAAAATTGGCCACATGAATTAAAAGATTACAAACTGGAAAATGGTTTAAAAAATATAACTTTCTTGGTTTGTCTTTTCCTCAAATGATTGTTTTTAGGTGAACTCTTTTTGATATATGAAGAGATAAAAATTATAATAGCCCTGTTACAACATATTTATACTTCCATATTTATCACATAGGTTGCAAATTGAAATGACAATATTATTGAAAATATATTTGTATTTATGACTATCCATAAATCTTACCTAAACATGTATTAATCAGTGGAGAATTAAATTAGAAGAATTAGACATATAATATATAAATTTCAAATTTCTGACACTTGATTTTTGATTTAAGAAATAAACAATTTCACGATCATAGATTTAAATGTAAAAATGAAATAATTCAAATATTTGAAAAAAAAACAGGATGGACTCCTCTATAATCTACATGTAAACAAAGGTTTTCTAGCTATGACATATAATCCAGTTGTAGTAAAAGAAATGACTGATAGAATTGCCTACAATTTAAAAAAATGCTCTGTAAATGGCCAAAAACCTTTTTTTTAAATGTCAAGAGGTGACTTACAAGAGACAATAAGACATCTTGGAGATGATATTTGCAACACCTATCACAAAGGACTAATGTCCCAAGTAAATAATTCTTATTTCTTGAGAAGAACAAGACCCAAACCAGATAGAAAATGGGCAGCTCCTACTCCTCCCCACCCCCCCAAAAAAACAAACCCACATGTGTTTGTTCATTTGTGTAACACACATGCACAGGATTAATCAGCAACTAATGTGATTATTTCACTTATAGAGTCAGGTGGTAAGTCAGTAGAGAACATGGGAGGATTGGAACAGCAGGAGTGATGGTGGCAGGACGCTTCTCTGAGTATAATTTTAAAAAAAATTCTGAATTTTAGAATCATAGTAATGTTTTACAAACTCAAAAACTGAATTTAGTAATCAAACATAGGGAAAGCTAAACAAAAAGTAGAATTTAACTAGAAACAAATGAACTTAACTGCATTTCAAATGGACAACACACACTGAAGGGGAAAAACAAAGCAGTATAATTAATTATTTTTAGTATAATTAATTTAATAAGGAGTTAAAAGAAGTGAAATCAAGTGTATTTTTCTCTTTCCCTGGCTATATTTGAAGCTTACCTGGTAATTATATTTGCTTTGGAAGGAGAGCAACTTAATCATATCATGGCATTTATTTGGTTCTAATGCAAGCATTTTCTTCATATTTAAATATCACAGTGGGAAAGTGAGAGAAATGCCAAAAGTTTATTCCTAACACCCTTCTCCCTCACTCTTTCCGATTTAAATGGTGGAAGGGGAGATACCCAATTTCCCAGACTCCCTTGCCACTTTGTGCAGGAATGTCACTCAGTTCTGGTCAGTCAAACATAGAGAAAGTCTTTTACTTTCCTGCTAATGACAGATACAGGGGCACTATCACTTTCCACAGAAACAGTGCTCTGACTGCCGGAATTGACCTACCACTCTATTACTTGTGCTGGCCATGGAAAATATAAACCCAGTCCTTCAGACTACTTTTAGTTTGTTTTTTGTTAAATGAAAATAAAAAAATCTTCATTTATACACAGAAGATCTGCATGTTCAGATCATGCTCCTAAGCTAGGATTACACAAATAAAATGATTTCGGGTAATAAAGATCAATTAGTTCTTACACAAATTAAGATCTTCTACACACAATAGTTTCATATGAACAATTTCATTGAACCCTCGGTATGCTTAAGAGAAAGGCTAATGAAATCAATCTTACATAAGATAAAACTGAGATTGCAAGGTTTTGATTATAGCACCAGGAGCCTTTAACTCATTCAAGGAGCCAGGATTCAATATTATGACTTTCTTAAATGATTTCACTACACCATTCAACTTTATATAACAGATAAACTCAAAGAAACTTTAAACAGACTTAAATCATGGTACCATTTTGAAGACAGAATCCAGATAAGCATGATAAATATAAACCTTGGTAGTTTCCACCAGGACTGCTGCTTTTCTACGTACATGGGATTAGAGTGGCCTTCACAATTTTAAAGTGCATTGAAAGATCAAATAACTTAATATTTGTTTCATTAATAAAACTGTTTCAAGGTGTTATGACTTTGCAGTTTTACTTGAATAGACTTTAAAATTTTTTTGATTCTGGGCAGAACAATCCTCAACCAGATTACTTATTCAAGATGAGAAAAAAATTTTTTTTTTCCTGAGTGAAAAAACAGACGACTGAGTATACTGGTATTTTTAAGAAATTATGTATAGGATTTGAGGCATAAAATTAATAAAAATTCCCATTGAAATATGACCAACTCAGTCGCATATGATTGTGATGAGCAGGATAATATTAGTAAGATTAAAAAGCTGTATTGGGATTCGGAGTATCCTACATTCCAATTTAATTAATTCAGTAAAGCTTTATTGCATGCTACTATGGATCAGTTTGTTAATTCCTGAGAGTATAAAGACAATACATATATAGTATAGTGAGCTTATAGCTTGGGAGGTCAGTCTTCAGAGTAATTACTGAAGAAAATGCATTATAATGAGGGGATAAATAAATATGGAAATTCTATTTTAAAAATGGTGACATAGAAAAGCAGTGACCTCTGCCGTGGAATGTCAAGGGAAGCATCTCGGATGAGTTACTATTTGTTCCAACTTGACATTTGCTCATGAGAGAAGTACAAATTTCTCCTGAGAAAAGGAACAGCTGATGAGACAAGGATAAGGGACAGTCAACTACAACACATTTGGGGAAGGCTGGGCGTGTGTATTGGAGCCAGCTTATGAAAACCTGTGAAAGAGTTTTACTGTAATAAGTGAAGTCCTTGGGGAGACTTTAAGGAAGGGAATGAACTTGCAGTGTTTTGCTTGCCAGATCAATTTTTGATTTTTCCTTAGACTTTGTCTTGGAATGAAAATAAATAGCTCCTCTGTCAATAACTGTTTTGGGGCTTCTGAAGTGGTTGTTTTCCTGTTTATTTGTAATCTTCCTTTACTTCATTTTGTACCATATTCCTTCAATTAGGAGTAAGAATCCTTTTGAGATTTCCAAATCCTCCTTAGATAAACCAAGGAAAAACGGAATTTACATACATCTAGTCAAAAAGATGGGCCTTAAGTTGGTGTGGTAGTAGTAGCCATAGTTAGAAATAAGAGAGGACACAAGGAAAATTTAATCATGGACAGCTATGCCTGCTTATCCTTTGCCCCGTGGTCCTCCATAGAAGAGGATATTTATATAAATATTAATTTCTCCAAACTTTTCCATCTCTTGTTGGAAAAATGCAGGATTCAAAATATATGTTGTTATGATCAATGTGTGTAGAAGAATTTAATAGTGACACAGGTAAGCACATATCTTTAACTTCTTGTGATTTTATATGTTCTTTCTCCAGGTTTATAGTGTTTGAAGGCATTAGTGGTATAGAGGTAGTACAAACTCAGGTTACACTACTTCCTGTGCATGGCATCCCTCTCATTGGTAATGAGATTGTTCAACCTTTGGGGGTGTGTAAACTTGTCTCACCACCTGCCTTTCCCCTCCCTCCAATGATGTCATAGAGTTTATCAGAAAATCCTCTCATTCTTTCTGACAGAGAGAAATTCATCTTTAAGAGCTTGTCTCTGGCTTCTGGATTGCTTAGCAGAAGCTTGCTTTGTTTTATATGGCATTTGATGCCTAAGAAATGTTTCTCAACCTATTCAATTTTCTGAGCTCAGTTAACTCGTTGGGACAAAGCAATTGGAGAAATGCATTACCTAATGGATAGATGAGAGTAATGAATGGAATGCTGGTAGGTAGCATTTTGTAGTTTGATTTTGCACTAGTAGTAACACATCAAAATTCTTATCAGCATTGGCTTCATTTACTTTATCATTTCTGTATTGCCTAGGGCAAAAGAATAATAAAATAACCACATTGTCCATTTATTTTATTTATCTGTATTTAATTAATGGTAGGGGAGACAGTCTTCAAAGCAACTACCGAGGAAAATGCATTATAATGAGGGGATGAATAAATACGGAAATTCTATTTAAAAAGTGGTGACATAGAAAAGCAGTGAGGGATGCCTAAACGGAAGCATCTCAGATGAGGTATTATTTGCTCCAACTTGACGTTCTCTGGTGAGAGAAGTTGTACGAATTTCTCCTGAGAGAAGGAACAGCTGATGAGACAAGGATAAGGAATTTATCTGTATTTAATTAATGCAAATAGCTAATGAATTGTGGATCTCTATGAGAAGAAAAATATGTGTTTTTAAGCTGGAATGTGTGTTGAGAGAGTATGCAGATCTGAGATACTATGGCATCCAAAATTAACAAAAGAAATGGAGAAATCAAGAAAAAATTTAATCTTTCTCTTTTTTTTGCTAAAAAATAAGACAAAGCCATAATGAGCTATCTCCACAAAAATTAAACATGCAGGGTAGCTGTGCCTGCTAGAGATGACGTGATAAATAGATTCCAAGCTTTCTTAGAAAAAAGAGACAAACAAGATCAGTTACACAACACTTAATGTCCAGAAAAGAATAGAAAACCAGTTTTTCAGAAGTACAGCTATTTCTGATTCATATAATGAAGGGAATTTTTCCCAAAGATTTGCAAAATATATGCTGTGGGATAGCATAAACTCAGTTCCAAAAGATATCCCTGCAGTGAACACTTAATGGGTTTCTTAGTGCTTCTCATATAATGGCCTTCCATGTCTGATGGTGGTAAAATGCTTACATGTAGTTTGTTAAAATTTGCTCTGCTGGGTACATCTCAGGGAAACTTCTCAGGATTACCGTTCTTCCTGAGTTAATGAATAGCACCGCATTGTCGTTGCTCATGTAGTTCATGCTCCAAGAATGGAGTTTTTTAAAAAAGTTTTTATTTATTTATTCAGAGAGAGAGAGAACATGAAGGGGGTGGGCAGAGGGAGAAGGAGAGAGAGAATCTCAAGTAGACTCCATGCCTATCAAGGATCCCTACGTGGGGCTCAATTACACAACACCAGATCACGACCTGAGCCAAAATCAAGAGTTGGTTGCTCAACCAACTGAGCCACCCAAGCACCCCTCATGCTGATTGTTAATATCACATAACCACTGGTAGTCTTAGGGTCAATTAACAAATACGGGAGTTATTTTTGTACAAGTTGTTGAGACAAGACTTGTGAGGTATGAGAGAATGACGTTAAGATGAATAAAATTTGATTTTTTCCCATGCTAGTCCTAAATGTTCATTTGTAATGAAGATCATTTCCTTCTGTGAGGTATGTCAGAAATCTGGGGCTCTCTAGCATAGTGAACACATTTAATCCTTCCACCTTATCTCCTTACAATAGTGGTGTGAGCTAATGGTGTAATAAATGCAGCTGAGACATGCTTGATGCATTGAGTGAAACATAATGTATTTCTTACACAGGTAGGATGGTGGATGCTGGTCAGTGGGCAGTCTTTTTCTGTGCAGTTGTTCATGTACCACGCTCACAGGTGATTTGTCCTCTTCCAAATGGTGTTAAAGGCTGTGTCCACTATAGTCAGTTGCAAAGGTAACTGTTACAGACTGGACTGAATGTTTGCATACCTCCCTGCCAATTCATATGTTGAAGCCCTAAATCCCCCTTGTAATGGTAATGGGAGGTTGGGCCTTTGGGAGGTCATTAGGTTTAGATGAGATCATGAGGATAGGGTCCTCATGATGGGCTTAGTGTCCTTATAAGAAGAGACCCGAGAGCTTGCTTTATCTCTCCTCACAATGACATGAGGGCACAACAAGAAGGTGGCCCTCTGCAAACCAGGAAAAAAGTTTCTTACCAGACACTGAATCTGACAAACCTTGATCTTGGACTTCTCAGAACTCCAGAACTTTGAGAAATGGATATTTGTTGTTTACACCACCCCATCTATGGTATTTTGTTATAGCAGCCCAAATGGACTAAGATAGTAACAGAATACAGTATATCTGTGTTGGAATTTTTGTAACCAGGCCTGGGACTGTCAGTCATCACCTTGACAAGTCACTTCACTTGTTAGAGTTTGGTCTAATGTAAGACCAAGACCCTAATGGTAAGGAGATCTGGGATATATGCTTTCTGACTGGGTAGCCATTTCTTAGTGACAACTCCACACCACTGAAAGTAGAATTTGAATTTGGGGGTATATAACTAGCCTGCTTTAGCCATAATAACTGTATTGAAAGCCTAGAACTCTACAGACACTTGTAGAATACATTCATAAACTTAACCGACAGAATAGAGAATATAACACACATCAAATAGCAGTTATAGAATCCCCAAAATAAAATGCACTTGGCACATGACAATGGTGTCATTTCTCTCTAATTTTTCACGTTTTAGAAAGCTAATTTGGCAATATGTCTGCCTTTGCCTCAAGAGTGGACTCGGATGAGTCATTCTTCCAGAAACATATACATAAATATTTAATACCAATTTATTAATTTACATTGAAGAATACAACTGCTGAGGGGACATGGTTCTTATCTTCCACCGAGAATTTTCTATGGGAAAATCACGTATTCATCAGATGTTATAAACTACCATTTCCTTAACAGCCAGCCAGCACTTGTTTTCACAAATTAATCCATTCATTGAACAAATATTTTTTGAACATTTTCTTTATTCCAGTTTCTGGTACAGATCCTTGAAAAACAATCAGGGATAAAACTTCCCTGGAACAAAGAATTTGTAGTATAGGAGATCAACAAATGTGGAAAAATAATTTAACCAAAGAATCATTTCTGGCTTTTGTCACTATTGTAGAACACCCAAAAAAAGAATGAAATTGTATGAATTGTTTTTTTCAACTTCAACTCTCCCAGCATTCAGAGAATAATGGAACCCAACTTTGAATACAGGAGGTTGTTATTTCCACTTGCCTACAGTGGAGAACTAACAGGACTTAAATCACGTGGGCTGAACGTTCAGGTGATGACTCTGGATTCTTGATGACATCTGTGATGAAGAAGTTAGAAGTAGCAGAAATGGCAGATTCAAAACAGAGACATTGCAATCAGGGATAGACTTCCACAAGTGGCAGGGACCTGCACCTCACAACTGCACACTACAAAATATGTACCTTCATGAAACGTATTTTTTAGAGTGGTAATATAGACATGAAAATAAACATGTCAATGTCTACTCTGTTAGATGATGATGTGTGTTTCAGGGAAGAATGAAGGATGATAAGTTACATTTGGAGACATGTGGTGGAGATGATGCTGTTTGTATGAAGCAATGAGTGAAGGTCTCCCAAATGGGATAATATTTGAGAAAAGACCTGAAAGAAACAAGGGAACAGGTCATGTTTATGCACTTTACCAGGTTTGCTCTGCCATAGTTTTCCACTCAGTGCATTTAATGAGAGAGATTGCTTGGTACCAAACACATTTTTATAAACCACAGAGATGAGGTTTTGACCGTTGTTGGTGAAACAGAATCATTGAGCACTGTTGTTGCCTTTATGGCAGAGTCTGGGTCATGAAGTTTCTGTAGGTAGCACCATCTGAGAACGTACAAAAGGACATTTCTATTGACCTGGTATTCCTTTCAGTACTGCCCAAGACAAAGTGTGGTCACTTAGAGTCTTACGGCATGGGAAATACAACAATGTGACTTTAAATGTAGGATTCACGAGACTTACCATGTACCCAATCCTAGAAGCAGCTCGCCTAGTAAAACAGTGGACTGGCTTGTTAAATGCTTATCTAAGATGTCTTAGGCTTAGGACTGTCCTCCAAGAAGCAATCCCAGCACTGAACCAGTGGCCCATCTACAGTACTTTGTTCTCAAGAACTGGCAGACATGGATCCGGGAACGGAAGTCTGGAAGTATGATTGGCTCCTCTCATATCACTCTTAGTGAGCAATTGTGTAATTGTGTTTGATGATTCTGTAACTTTAAGCTTTGTCAAGTTAAAAGTCATTTTTTTCTGGGAGTAACACATCTGCCAGAAGACATTCTATGTATTACACTGAACTGGAAGCAGCTGCTACCATCTGTTTAGATATCATAAGCCAGTGAATCAACAGGAAAAGAGAGGAATTAGTGTACTCTTTAGAGTAATTGATCCTGGCTTATCCAAATTTTGTGAAGCCTGAGCCTATAAAATGTGGTGGGGGTACTTCTTTAAAAAAACAAGAATGAAAATTAACTAATTAGAAATTAGGTACAGGGTTTTTGAAAGAGCCTTTGTAAATCATAGGCATTAATCTTAAGACTAATTAGTTTCACAATAAATACACCTCTGGGAGATGGGACTTATTACACAATGGGACATGGAGGTACATGTCTGATGTCTAAGGATCTAATTTTCTGAGACATTCATGTTCTTTATTCTATTCTACTTGATTTTATTTAAACTTTGTTAGTTAACATACAGTACAATATTGGTTTCTGGTATAGAACTCAGTGATTCATCACTTACATACAATACCCAGTGCTCATCACAACAAGTGAGTGCCCTCCCTTTAATACCTGCCACCCTGGAGGGAGGCAAGATGGTGGAAGAGTAGGGGACCTCATTTCATCTTGTCCTGAATTTAACTAGATAACTATCAAATCATTCTGAACACTTATGAATTGAACCTGAGATGTGAGAAAAGAATTGCTGGAATTCTACAAATTTAGAAAAGCAACCACTTTTTGCAAGTTAGGAAGTGTGGAGTAGTGAATCTGAGGTGATGTATGAGAAGATAAACCACAGGAGGAGGGAGCCTCCATAAACCAATTACCAGAAAGTGATACAGCCCTGGAGCACAAAATCAGAACTTTTAGAAGTCTGTTTCAGTGAGAAACATCCTTGCCTGAAAGGTGCTTTGGTGGCAAAGGGGGGTGGAATCCTAGGTGAAACAGTGTGGTCTCAGGATCCCTGGGGTCACAGAATGAAAGGGGGTGCCTAAGTTGTCAGAGTTCCCAAGCACTGGAGCAGGGAAACTGGCTATGGTCAGTGAGCCTGGGAGGGGGCTCTCAGGTCTGTACGCCTTTAACCTTGAACCGTGATTCATGGCACAATCCAGCAACAGCTCTCCAGGTCTCCATGTGGGGGTCCTGCAAAGGGCAGAAACGTGGTGATCCTCCCTCCCCTCCCCGCTCCTCAGGAGGATAGGTGTGGGTGTGCACGCAGAAGTCTGCAGAGTTAGGCACACACAAAAGTGAAGATTGCTTTTCCCTGGGGGTTTACTAAGAGAGTGGCCCATGATCTTTCAGCTCTGGGGTTGGAGATTAGGGCATAGCCATTTTTATTTTTATCCTCTAAAGCGGCAAGGAAAGCCTTCAAACAAAAGCCACATAGAACAACCCGATCCAGGCCCCCTGGCAAGGGGCAGTGCAACTCCGCCCAAGCAAAGACCCTTCAGAATCAGTGCAGCAGGCCCTTCCCCCAGAAGACCAGCTGGAACATCAGGGAATACCAAGTTTACCGAGCACATGGAACTGCAAAAATCCAGCATTAGGGGAAAATAGTATATAGAATTTGAGGGTTTTTTTTCTCATGATTCTTTTATCTTTCATTTCCTTTTCTTTTTTTCTTTTTTTCCCCTTTCAACTAGTTTCTTATTTTATCAACTCTTTGTTTTTAAGTCCTTTTTTAATGTTCATTTTTTACATTACATTTTATAGATACATTCTTCATTTTTGGCTTTCTTTCACTGTATTCAATTTTATTTTGTATATATAAGTTTTGCTTTCTTTACAATTTTGGGATTTAGTATCTTCTAACAAACAGAGCAAAATACACCCAACACCAAATGAATCACACCTGGGAGATTATATTCTTTTTTCCCTTTTTTTTCTTTCTCTTTTCTTTTTTGGTTTCTGACCTCTTCAGATATCTCTAGTGTGTATTTCACTTGGGTTATGGTTGATATTTTTGATTTTGTTCTCTTGTTCATCCATTCTTCTCTGGGCAAAACGACTAGAAGGAAGAATTTATAACAAAGGAAAGAACAAGAGGTAATACTCTTTGCTACAGATGTAGATCAAATCTACAGAAAGTGATATAGCCCTGGAGCACATACAACCCCGATCAAAAGACACAGGATATCAGATTGGTTAAAAAAACAAGACCCATCCATATAATGTCTACAAGAGACTCATTTAGACCCAAAGATTGAAAGTGAAGGGCTGGAGAACCATTTATCATGTTAAAGGACATCCAGAAATAGCTGCTGTAGCAATCCAGATATGGATATAAGTAAACGATCAGAGCTAGAATTCAGGATAATGATTGTAAAGTTACTAGCTGGGCTTGAAAAAAGCATAAAGGACACTAGAGAATCTCTTAGTGTAGAAATAAAATCTAATCATACCAAAATTAAAAATGCTTTAACTGAGATTCCGTCTAAAATGGTTTCTCTAAGAGCTAGGGTAAATGAGGTAGAAGAGAGAGTCAGTGACATAGAAGACAAGATGATGGAAAGGAAGGAAGCTGAGGAAAAGAGAGAAAAACTACTACTGGACCATGAAAGCAGGCTTCGAGAAATCAGTGATACCATAAAGCCAAACAACATTAGAATTATTGGGGTCCCAAAGGAAGAAGAAAGAGAGAGAGGGCCAGAAGGTATATTTGAGGAAATCATAGCTGAGAACTTCCTTAATCTGGGAAAGGAAACAGGCATTCAAGTCCAAGAGGTAGAGAGAACCCCCCTCAAAATCAATAGAAATAGATCAACATCCTGACATATAATACTAAAGTAGGAAATTTCAGAGATAAAGAGAAAATCTTGAAAGCAGCTTGAGGAAAGAGCTCCTTAACCTACAATGGTAGAAACATTAGACTGGTAGCCGACCTATCTACAGAGACCTAGCAGGCCAGAAAGGGCTGGCATTATATATTCAGGGTACTAAATGAGAAAAACATGCAGCCAAGAATACTTTATCCAGCAAGGCTGTCATTCAGAATGGAAGGAGCGATAAAGAACTTCCAGAGCAAATAGAAACTAAAAGAATTTGTGATCACTAAACCAGCCCTGCTGAGGATCCTGTAAGCAAAGAGAGGGCCCAAAAGTAACATAGACCAGAAAGAAACAGAGACAATCTACAGAAACAGGGACTTTAAAGAATACAATGGCACTAAATTCATATCTTTCAATAGTTATTCTGAATGTAAATGAGCTAAGTCCCCCAATCAAAAGACACAGGGTATCAGATTGGTTAAAAAAACAAGACCCATCCATATGATGTCTACAAGAGACTCATTTTAGACCCAAAGATTGAAAGTGAAGGGGTGGAGAACCATTTATCATGTTAAAGGACATCCAAAGATAGCTGCTGTAGCAATCCTTACATCAGACAAATTAGATTTTAAGGCAAAGACTGTACTAAGGGATGAAGAGGGACACTATATCATACTTAAAAAGGTCTATCCAACAAGAATATCTAACAATTATAAATATTTATGCTCCTAACTTGGGAGCAACCAATTAATAACAAAATTAAATAAACACATTGGTAATAATACAATAATAGTAGGGGACTTCAACACTCCACTCACAGCAATGGATAGACCATCTAAGCAGAAGATCAACAAGGAAACAAGGGCTTTGAATGACACACTGGACCAGATGGACTTTGCAGATATATACAAAGCATTGCATCCTAAAGCAACAGAATATACATTCTTCTTGAGTGCACATGGGACATTCTTCAGAATAGATCACATACTGGGTCATAAATCAGGTATCAACTGATACCAAAAGATTGGGATTATTCCCTGCATATTTTCAGACCACAACACTTTGAAACTTGAACTCAATCACAAGAGGAAATTTGTAAGGAACTCAAACACTTGGAGGTTAAAGAGCATTTTCTTAATGAATGAATCGGTCAACCAAGAAATTAAAGAAGACTAAAAAAAATCATGGAAACAAATGAAAATGAAAACACAACTGTTTAAAGCCTTTGGGATACAGCAGTGGTGGTCTTAAGGGGGAAATATATATAGCAATACAAGCCTTTCTCAAAAAATTAGAAAACTCTCAAATACACAACCTAACCTTACATCTAAAGGAGCTGGAGCAAGAATAGCAAATAAAGTCTAATCCAAGCAGAAGAGAAACAATACAAATTAGAGCAGAAAACACTGAACTAGAAACCAAGAGAACAGTAGAACAGAACAATGAAACTGGAAGCTGGTTCTATGAAAGAATAAATAAGATCAATAAACCTCTGGCCAGACTTATCAAAAAGAAAAGAGAAAGGACCCAAATTAATAAAATCATGAATGAAAGGGGAGCGATCACTACCAATACCAACGAAATATAAACAATTTTAAGAACATATTATGAGCTACTATATGCCAACAAATTAGGCAATCTGGATGAAATGGATGCATGCCTGCAAATTTATAAACTACCAAAACTGAAAGAGAAAGAAATAGAAAACCTGAACAGACCCATAACCAGCAAGGATATGGAATCAGTAATCAAAAATCTCCCAACAAACAAGAGTCTGGGGGTCGATGGCTTCCCAGGGGAATTCTATCAAACATTTAAAGAAGAATTAATACCTATCCATCTGAAGCTGTTTCAAAAAACAGAAAGGGAAGGAAAACTTTCACATTTGTTCTATGAGGCCAGCATTACCTTGATCCCAAAATCAGATAAAAACCTCACCAAAAAGGAGAATTACAGACCAATATCCCTGATGAACATAAATGCCAAAATTCTCACTTAGATACTAGCCAATAGGATCCAACAGTCTCCAAAGGCAAGGGAAACAAAAGCAAAAATGAACTATTGGGACTTCATCAAGATAAAGAGCTTCTGCACAGTGAAGGAAATAATCAACAAAACTAAAAGGCAACTTTTGGAATGGGAGAAGATATTTGCAAATGACATGTCAGATAAAGGGATAGTATCCAAAATATATAAAGATCTTATAAAACTCAACACCTCCAAACAAATAATCCAGTTAAGAAATGGGCAGAAGGGACGCCTGGGTGGTTCAGTTTGTTAAGCGACTGCCTTTGGCTGAGGTCATGTTCCTGGAGTCCCGGGATCGAGTCCCACATCGGGCTCCCTGCTCAGTGGGGAGTCTGCTTCTCCCTCTGACCCTCTTCCCTCTCGTGCTCTCTATCTCTCATTCTCTCTCTCTCTCAAATAAATAAATAAAATCTTAAAAAAAAAGAAATGGGCAGAAGACATGAACAGACATTTCTCCAAAGAAGATATACAAATGGCCAACAGACACATCAAAAAATCCTCCCCATCCCTTGGCATCAGAGAAATACAAATCAAAACCACAATGAGATACCACCTCACAACAGTCAGAATGGCTAAAATTAACAAGACAGGAAACAAATGTTGGCGAGGATGCGGAGAAAGGAGAACCCTCCTACACTGCTGGTGGGAATGTAAGCTGGTGCAGACACTCTGGAAAACAGTATGGAGGTTCCTCAGAAAGTTGAAAATAGAGCTACCCTATGACCCAGCAATTGCACTACTGGGTATTTACCCCAAAGATAAAAATGCAGTGACTTCAAGGGGCACTTGCACCCCAATGTTCATAGCAGCGATGCCCATAGTAGCCAAACTATGGAAATAGCCCAGATGTCCACTGATAGATGAATGGATAAAGAAGATGTACTATAAGGGTGCCTGGGTGGCTCAGTTGGTTCAGCATCTGCATCCAGCTCATGTCATGATATCAGGGTCCTGGGATCAAGCCCTGCATTGGGCTCCCTGCTCAGCAGGGAAACTGTTTCACCTTTTCCCTTGCCGTTCCCATTGCTTGTGCTCTCTCCCTCCTTCCCTCCCTCTCTCTCTCTCTCTCTTTCTCAAATAAATAAATAAAATATTTTTAAAAAGTAGATGACTACAGTTTTATAATATAGCTTGAAATCTGGAACTGTGATACCTCCAGCTTTTTTTTCCCAATACTTTAAAAAGAAGATGTGGTACACACACACACACACACACACACACACACACACACACACACACACAGTGGAATATTATTCAGCCATCAGAAAGGATGAATACTAACCTTTTACATCAACGTGGATGGAACTGGAGGGTATTATGCTGAGCAAAATAAGCCAATCAGAGAAAGACAACTGTCATATGGCTTCATTCATATGTGGAATAAAACAAACAGCACAGAGGATCATAGGGGAAGGGAGGGAAAACTGAATGGAAAGTCATCAGAGAGGAAAAAACATGAGAGACTCTTAACTATAGGAAACAAACTGAGCATTGCTGGAGGGGAAATGGGTGGGGAATGGGGTAATTAGGTGATGGGCATTAAGGAGGGCATATGATGTGATGAGCACTGGGTATTATACACAACTGATGAATTATTGAACACTACATCTGAAACTAATGATGTTACTATATGTCGGCTAATTGAATTTAACTAAAAAAATCCCACCACCTATGTAGCCCATCTTCCACCCATCTCCCTCTAGCAACCCTCATTTTTTCTCTATCATTAAGAGTCACTGATGGCTTGTTTCCCTTTCTTTTCTTTTCTTTTCTTTTTTCTTTTCCTCTTTCCATATGTTCACCTGTTTTCTTTCCTAAATTCCACATAAGAGCAGGATCACATTATTTGTCTTTCACTGACTGACTTATTTCAGTTAACATGATACACCCTAGCTCCATCCACATCACTACAAATGGAAATATTTCATTCTTTTTGATGGCTGAGTAATATTCCTGTGTGTGTGTGTGTGTGTGTGTGTGTGTGTGTGTGTGTGTGTGTGTATCACATCTTCTTTATCCATTCATTAGTTGATGGACATTTGGGCTCTCTCCATAGTTTGGGTATTGTTGATAAAGCTACTATAAGCATCAGGGTGCATGTACCCCTTTGAATCTGTATTTTGTATCCTTTGGGTAAATACCTAGTAGTGCAATTGCTGGATCATAGGGTAGTTCTATTTTTAACTTTTTGAGGAATCTTCACACTGTTCTCCAGAATGGCTGCACCAGTTTGCATTCCCATCAACAGTGCAAGAGGTTTCCCCTTTCTCTGCAACCTCACCAACATGTGTTGTTTTTTGTGTTGCTAATTTTAGCCATTCTGACAGGTGTGAGACAGTATCTCATCATGGTTTTGTTTTGTATTTCCCTGATGATGAATGATGCTGAGCATCTTTTCATGTATCTGTTGGCCATTTGTATATCTTCTTTGGAGAAAATCTGTTCATGTCTTCTGCCCATTTCCTAACTGGATTAGTTTTTGGGCATTGAGTTTTATAAGTTCCTTATAGATTTTGGATACTAACCCTTTATCAGCTATGTCATTTGCAAATAACTTCTCCCATTCCAAAGGTTGCCTTTCAGTTTTGCTGATTGTTTCCTTCAGCGTGCAGAAGTTTTTTATCTTGATGAAGTCTCAATCGTTCATCTTTACTTTTGTTTCCTTTGCCTCTGGTGATGTGTGTAATAAGAACTTTCCATGGCCAAGGTCAAAGAGGTTTCTGCCCGTGTTCTCCTCTAGGATTTTGATCATTTCCTGTCTCACATTTAGGTCTTTCACCAACTTTGAATTTATTTTTGTCTATGGTGTAAGTAAGTGGTCCAGTTTCATTCTTCTGCCTGTGGCTGTGTAGTTTTCCCAAAACCATTTGTTGAAGAGACTGTCTTCTTTCCATTGGATAGTCTTTCCTGTTTTGTTGAAGATTAGTTGACCATGTAGTTTGGATCCATTTCTGGGTTCTCTATGCTGTTCCACTGATGTATGTGTCTGTCTTTGTGCTGACACCATGCTGTCTTGATGACTACAGCTTTGTAATATAGCTTGAAATCTGGAACCATGATACCTCCAGTTTTTTTTTTTTTCAAGGTTGTTTTGGCTCTTTGGGGTCTTTTGTAGTTCCATATAAATTTTAGGATTGTTTGTTCTATCTCTGTAAAAAATGCTGGTGGTATTTTGATAGGGATTACATTAAATGTGTATATTACTTTGGGTAGTGTAGACATTTTAACAATGTTTGTTCTTCTGATCCATGAGCATGGAATGTTTTTCCATTTCTTTGTGTCCTCTTCAATTCCTTTCATAAGTGTTCTATAGTTTTCAGAGTATAGATCTTTTACCTCTTTAGTTAGGTTTATTCCTAGGTGTCTTATGGTTTTTGGTGCAATTGCAAATGGGATTGATTCCTTGATTTCTTTTACTGCTGTTTCATTATTGGTGCATAGAAATGAAACAGAGTTTTGCACATTGATTTTATATCCTGCAACTTTGCTGAATTAATGTATGAGTTTTAACAATTTTTTGGTGGAGTGTTTTGGGTTTTCTACATAGAGTATCATGTTTTCTGCCAATAGGGAAAGCTTGACTTCCTCTTTGCCAATTTGGATGCCTTTTTTTTTTCTTTTGTTGTCTGATTGCTGAAGCTAACGCTTCCAGTACTATGTTAAATAGTAATGGTGAGAGTGGACATCCTTGTCTTATTCCTGATTGTAGGGGAAAGGCTCTCAGTTTTTCTGCATTTAGGATGATATTAGTTGTGTGTCTTCTGTATATAGCCTTTATGATGTTGAGGTATGCTCCCTCTATCCCTACTTTTTTGAGGGTTTTCATCAAGGAAAAATGCTGTATTTTATCAAATGCTTTTCCTGCATCTATTGAGAGGATCATATGGTTTTTATCCTTTCTTTTACTAATGTGGTGTATCATGTTGATTGTTTAATGAATGTTGAACCACCCTGCAGTGAGGCATTCATGTTCAATGATAACAGTGATGGCTATTTACAGCAACCATGGTCTGGGTTAAGGTCAAGGCAAAGAAGAATTTTGATTCCTCAGATTCAGGAAGACTTTCCAGGCAAGAAAATTAGATGATTCAATTTTCTGGCTCAAACTGAGAGGAATATGGAATGGGAAGCTGAAGAAGTTTGACAAAGACCAATTATGACTCCCAGAATAGCTGTATTCCCAGGAGTTACAGTTTTAGGTTTTTGGGATGTTGTAACTGGTCTCATCCTTATTGGACTTGTACTTCCTCTCTAGATGGAAGAATTGAGGGCATCATGTTCTTAGAAGAGGGTGTAACTGAATCTACATATACAAGGTGTGGGCTGTACCACATTCAGTGCAGGTGCTCACCCAGATCACTCAGTCACGTTTTTGAGCTCAGTGCTTCTGATGAACTTAGGAAGTATAGGGAGTTGAATGCATATGGGCTGAATGATAAGCGGTGAGAGACAGGAAGGAACTAGCAACTAAATTCTTCTCCTTCCTTCCTCTGACAGACTGCCCTGAGATGCAGTACATCCATATGACCTCTCCAGAGACTTACTGCAGAGACTGGCAACCAGCTGTGTTTTTCTGTATATCTGGCCAGCTCAGTCAGGCACCACTTTGTATTTGCATTTTATTCTTCCTTATCTACTTCCCTTTTCCCCATACTTCTGTTTTCTTGGGACTGCATTAAAATTTTGTCACAAGCTCTGCTATCTAGGAAACCCACAAGAAGATTGCTCAAGGTAGTGGGAACAATAAATGCAAAAGCCCTGAGTCAATGGTATGTTCAAGGAATATCAAGGTATCTTGTGTGGCTGGAGGTTAATTAATAAGTTAAGTGAAAGTATGTCAGAAATCAGGTGAGAAATAACTAGGTACTTGATTTTATGTGGCCTCTTTGTTGTCTATAAACAAATTTATCTTTTTTTTCCCTGAAGGAAATAGGAAGCTAATGAAGAGCTTTGAGGACAAAGTGAAAGGTTCTTCTTTTCAAGAGCTCTTCCTTGAAGTTATGTGCAGAATAGACCAGAGGGGAAATAAGATGAAAATGGAAATTAAGAATTTCTAAATAGGAAGCACTTACAATAATATAGGTAAAGTAATAGTGTCTGAGGCAAAGGTAGTATTGGTGAAGGTGGTGAGAAGTGACCAATTCTGAATATATTTTGAAAGTAGAGCTGACAGAATTTATTACTGGGTCAGATAAAGGGTGTGAGAGAAAAACTTCAGTTTGAGGTATAATAGGAAGAATTGAGTTATCATTCCTGAGATGGGGAGATTGATGAACATAGTTTAGGAGAAGTAAGTTTTATTTTTAGACATTGTAAATGTAAGATGTCATATATATGACACATATATGTAATATGAACAAATATATATGCTATACATATAATATGCATGTATACATGTATATACACATATACATATAAAATGAGGAAATCCCCAATTCTCCAAATTAGAAATCAACGGTTGGTGACGACTAGCGCGTTGCTATTATTTAAAGTCGCGATGACAAATAAGATCACTGTGGTTAATAACAAAGAGGAGAAGTTCCACACATTAAATTTAGGGTAAAATTCCTCAGTTTTATAGGATGAAGAACTAGAGGAAACAGAGGAGCAGTCCCAGAAACCAAGTGAAGGGAATGTCCCAGAAGGAAGAAGTGATGAACCGTGCAAAGCTGCTGTAGATTCCATTTGGCAACATGGAAATTATTCATTACAGAACAACCTTTTCTACAAGGAAAGAAAAGGGGATACATTTAATTCCATTTAGATTTAGCCTCTTTTCTCTCCTGCTGGCTTGCTCCAGCTTGACTATTCCCTATCACTTCTTACTGGTGTAAGAGTATAGTGGAGATATTAAGGGACTCCTTGATCATCCCTAAGACTGCCCCTCTATATCTCTGTACTCACTGCCTCTCTCTGTATCATTCTGGCATCAGTGGTAATTCCTGTAATTCTGTCCTTGAGAGGAAGGCAGATATATGGAGAAAAAGCAGAAAAATCTTCTTTATATTCCAAAATAAACCCTTGAAGTTTTATGATGACAGCTTAAGAAAGAAAAAAGTCTTTGAAATCACTTTAAAGATAAAGAACGAAAGCCAGAGAGACTATAAACTTTAAGTTTAAACTATCAACCTCAGAATAGGGAAGACTGCTTGGTGATGAGGGAAGTTATTTCTGCCGTTTGTGGGAAGAAATGGGGAACTGGAGGAGCACAATGAGATTTAAATGCTGGTTTCTAGAGCAGGAAGCATCCCCACTCTGCCCACTTCTCCACACCTTTCTAGTGGAAACCATAAAAAATGTAGTAGCAATCTCAATAATTTTGAGAATCCCAAAGCTAAAGGCTCCAAGGCAAGCCCTGTAACCAGTATGGTGATTAATTGGTATGCTAGCAATTGGTGAGGGTAGGTATCTAGTCAGATGGGCTGACTCACAGTTTTCTTGGGGGGCCTGGGTGGCTCATTTGGTTAAGCACCTGTCTTCGGCTCAGGTCATGATCCCGGGGTCCTGGGCTCCCTGCTCAGTGGGGAGTCTGCTTCTCATTCTTCCTCTCTCTCTGCCCCTCTTGCCCCGCTCATGTTCTCTTTCTCTGTCTCAAATACATAAAATAAAATCTTAAAAAAAAAAGATGGGCTGACTCATGGTTTTCCTTAGGACAATGTGGCAAGAAACATAGTTAAGTATTACTCAGCCCCTGTAGAAATACTGAGAGGCTAACTGACTCTCAGCAAGAAGATATTGAAGAAGAAGATGAGAAAGATGCTGAATACATGGCCCTTGCCACAGGAGGCCATGGGAGGCCACAGCAAATACCTTCACTCCTTTTTCATCCAATTATAGCAGATGTCAGGAAATGATGATGGCCAGAAATAGGTAGAAGCTGTATTGTTGGACAAATCAGCCACTCTACACTAGTGGTCAGTGAGAAGAGAGAAAATGACATGGAACAGACATGCCTGTTTTACTGCCGGAGTGTAAATGAAGCTTCTAAGAATTTAGATCACTTTAAGGGAAGGGAATGGCAGGAGTTGAATGATCACATTTTAATCCAGAAGGGGCAACATTATCGTCAAATGAAAGTCTGTATTCTACTACAACAGAAATAGAACATGTATCATAAGTTGAGTTCACCTTTCAAGAAAGACAGTTCTCTCACTGCATATTGACTTTTTAAATAATGGAAAGTTTAAGTTACATCACAGAAAATATTCTATTCCCTAAGAAGACCTCCCTCTTCATCTTATGGGGTGAGAGAACAACTTTGGTCAAAACTATTGACCCACAATTCCAATTATTACTTGTGACATATTAGGGAAAAGTAGAGGGCTCCACAGAGCAACCAACAGATGCTTGTGAACAGACATGAGAAAAATTTGGGTCCTAGATTCCCATTTTCTGAACAGTGCAGAGTAGAATAAATGGTACCCTTTTGTACTCTTTCTTCTACATAATTTGCATTGAAAAGAATAATAAGGCAGTGGACAATACATATAAAGCAATGACCAAAAACACTTGATGACTTCAAGTTATACATCTATTAAAATAACCTATCTATTTTTTTGTTACCTATTTATTCTGCCCAATAAATATTATATTTACTTTTTCAAGATTGTTCTGGATTATCCAGACATGTATTTTGGCAGTCAGAATTGGGAAATGTGGCTTTTGTTTTAGGACTCATTTTTTGTTTGTATACAATAAGACTCCTTTAAGAATCAAATTTTTTGTCAGGATAAAGTGGCAGGTGAATATGTTTAAAAAAAAAAACAACTCTGGGACATAATATTTCCTATGCAAATGAAGTTGGATTTTGCCCAGAAACATTGGGCACCAGGAAAAATTGGTGGTTATTGGTATCAGTTAGACCTACCTACAGACTCAGTATGCACTCTGTGACAATGGCTTCACTTCTCTGAGCCTCAATTGCACCATCTATAAAAAGGGATAATAAAACTACACCCACATGTTATGAAAAGGATTATATGAGATACACACATGAATCTTTGTATTATATGCACTTAATATTGGTATTTTTTTACTTAGACATCTAAAGATTATAACTTTCAAAAGGCATGGACTTTCCCAGTTAAAATAAGTGTTGCCATTTATGCAAGTGTGAATTTAAAATTCACAAAGTGTTATTAAACACAAATAGATATAAAAAGTAAAGGCAAGGAAAAATCAAATTATAGATGATTTTGTTCTAATTCCTCTATTTTCAACTTAAAATGATAGTTTTTGCTAAGGGAGTGATAGATCAGTTACATAAAATCTTTAGAAAGTTTCCTTAAAAATGACATGTTGAGAGAAAAAAATTGTAAGTCATACATGGGCAATTATTTGGATAAGGCTAATTTTAGCAGTTTATGGGAGGGATTTACAGACTAATTTTTTCTTAAAGATAAACAACCATTAGGAAAAGAGACCACGGAGGTCAATTCTTGATTTACAGTAAAACAAATCTACATTGGCAATATATAGGAAAGGATGATTAAATATATATTCTTTTTCTCTGCAGAAGAAACAAAGTTTACAAATTTGATAACATTCTTGTTTGTGAGAATTTGAGAAACTTTTACTATTAGCCAGTGTAGAAGTATTAATTGATGCAATCAGGTTGGAAAGCAGTTAGACAATCTTCATTAAAAGCTAACATGCATGTCCTCATTGACCCAGTGATTCAGCTAGAAAATTTATCACATGGGTATTCTTTCAGGTTTTCCATGATACATATCCAAGGATGCTTTTTGCAACTTAGGAACAGCAAAAAATGGAAATGATCTATATAATTATCAACACAAGGTTAGTTAAATAAGATGTTTTATGTCCCTGGAATTCAGCTATTTAATACAGTGAGGAGCCCTATATACACTGGTGTTGGAAAATTTCCAAGTATATTATTAAGTGAATAAAACTTCCAGTCAAAATAAATAAGTCATGAGATGTAATGTACAGTGTAGTGACTATAGTTAAGAATATTATATTGCATATTTGAAAGTTGCTAACATAGGTCTTAAAAGTTCTCATCCTAAGGAAAAAAAATATAACTATGATTTTATTTTAGCCAGGCTGATTTAGCCAGGCTTTCACAATGTATGCAAATAACAAACCATTATGTTATACACTTGAAGCTTATATCATGTTATATGTCAATTATATCTTAATAAAAAAACCGACTCCCCCAAAAAACAAGACACAAAAGAATGTATCTAGTATACTTAAAATTGTACAAATAAATCAGAATTGTGTATATCATTTATATGAATGCATTTTTACTGGAAATATAAAGATTTCTTTAGAGAGATTAACTCCTTGAAAAGAGACTGGGGGAGGGGTAAAACTTGTTATTTTTTTAGTCTGAACAGTTTAGTTTAAATTCTCTGTACATAGTGTGTTTATTTATTTATTTATTTTATTATTTATTTAATTTTTTATTGTTATGTTAACCACCATATATTACATCATTTGTTTTGGTGTAGTGTTCCATGATTCATTGTTTGTTCATAACACCCAGTGCTCCATGCAGAATGTGCCCTCTTTAATACCCATCACCAGGCTAACCCATCCCCCTACCCTCCTCCCCTCTAGAAACCTCAGTTTGTTTTTCAGAGTCCATCATCTCTCCTGGTTCCTCTCCCCCTCTGACTTACTCCCCTTCATTCTTCCTCTCCTGCTATCTTCTTCTTTTTCTTTTTTCTTAAAATATGTTGCGTTATTTGTTTCAGAAGTACAGGTCTGTGATTCAACAGTCTTACACAATTCACAGCGCTCACCGTAGCACATACCCTCCCCAATGTCTAGTGTGTTTATTTTTAAAATGTGTTGGTAAACTTTGGGACAACTGGAATAGTTTTAAATACAGGTCATTTCTTAAAGCAAACATCACATTCTGAACTATTTCGATTATTATTATCTTTTTTTTTCTTTTCCATTGTGCTTCAGTACAATTTAAATGACTTTGGTGACACTTACTTTTAGAAACATTCCAGAATTTTGAAGGACAGAACTTGGTTTGAAGGGCTTGCTACGGCTTTTTTTCCTAAACAATTTGTAAATGTCCTTCTAAATATGTTACAATAACTCTACAACCTTGTTTTTCCTGTATTTTCAATAGTCTCTAAGGGATTGATAAAACACCAACCAAAAAGAAGAAGAGACTGGACTTTTCATTTCTCTTCACTGAGAAAGAATAGCATTACCAGCTCCCTCCTCATATATAGATTTACAAAGGAAATGATCCCAAGAAGCTGTTTCCCTCTAGTCCGATAAAGGTATGGAGTCAAAGGTTGGAATCAAAAAGATGGTAGAACGGTTCATTTGGAGAGAATCGTTATGGCACTCTAAATGTCTCCATTCCATTCCCCGGAAATTGGGGAGTAGGGAGAGACTACATTGTAGCCCAAACCCAGGAAAGGGACTTCAAGAGGACCATTTAGAAAACTCTAAAATGTGTTTCTTACATATGAGGACTAGAGACTAAGCCACATCCGATTAAGACAAAGTGCAATGAGGACTGAAGTTTTAATCCTCGGGAAACCAACATTTCATCAAAAGGATGAGATTAACTTCTTTGGTATTGGAGCCAGAAGAGTTCTGTTGGGATTTGCAGGCTCTTAAGTTTACTGGAGTAAGAGTTGCTTCAGTCTTTTGATGGACCATACCGTGCTGTGAAGGAGAGAAAGCGTGCATGTGATCCACTTGGGTTCTGTCCATAAAGGCTGCCTAAGGAGAAGTCTCTGCAGAAGGAAGATGGAGTTTACAGCTGGATGTATAGCCTCTGTCATATGCCTGGGTCAAAGGAACATCAGAAGAGGGGAGTCCAAGAGGGAGTCTCTATCTTCAAAAGCTTATGGGTGTTCACGAGAGAAAGGATCTGCTTTCACCATCTCAGAAATCAAAGCCCAAAGCCGCTCAACTATGCATGAGTTAGCCTACCCCCTACCGCACTTGCATAATTTAACACTGTAGCTGCAAGCTCAAGCTAAGTCAAGTTCAGAGTTTTTACTGGCATTCTAATTACTGCAGGCATTCTAATTACTGAAATAAATTACTTTCAATGACTAAGAGTAATAAGCAGACTTTTAAAATTATCTTAGTAACCAGAAGGCCAGTCATGGGTCTTCCAGGTTTTTAATTGAGATGCAGGATAAGATTATCCCTACTGAATAAAGTTGTGATCAAAATTAAAGTGTCAAGATTGTTCTACATATAGATAACATTAATTAAAATATTTCTAGTATTTTAATCTATCCTGTGGTTGCGAGCCATGAGTTCATTCAGGCCTGAGTGGGAGAGCTATTCTTTTGACTACCTGGGTGATTATAGGTGATTTACTTAATTTGTATGAAACTTGTTTTTTTTGTGTGTTTATCTAATAATGAAATATTCCAAATATGCAGAGATGAACATAGAATCACCACACTACACAACTCCAGGTAGCATCAGTCACAACATAGTCTATGTGACTATCTCTCCAAGCTCCACTACCATAGTGTAGCACTCAGCTGTTCATCTGTCTATGATGTCATTGTTTTTAGAGAATGGGTGTAATAACTTCATCAACATATTAAAAATATGCCAGTCTTTTTTAGATATATATTAGAGGAATAAGAATTACAGTTGAAATATTACAGTTATGTTGAGCCTGTGTGTATCTTCTGATCATACCTTTCTTATCCTGTTATGATTTTGTGTTCATAATTACTAGGTATTTTTATAATATTGATAAAATCAATATACAATCCTCTTTTGCAAGTTTTAAAGATATTGTACATGTGGGACCCTTGCTGTATCTACTAGTGGGAGTGTTTCCTCCTCTGGGATACTGGATCTCTGGATCTCTAAACCCTCAGAGCCTGGAGATACAAATTTCACAAATTCCTCAAGCAACCACTAGGAGTGGTGGTAAGTGGAGCCATGTTTGCTTCTACCCTCTGCTCCCTGGACCCATGTGTTCTATTACTGTGAACATGGTGTCATAGAATGATCATTGTTTCTGAATGCATACTGCAGGTTAATGGGCATTGTTCTCATTTTGCATTATTTTCAAGCTGGCATTTCAGTTATGCCTTCCAAAAGCTGTTCCATCACTTGGTCTCTCTAATTATAAGAGACCTTTATCCCTTAATCCAAGGTAAAAATAAGCACCAGTGTAACAGTGGTTGATGATGTGGGGGTCTAAGCCACCTGTTCATGCATATGATTTGTATATTCTGGCTCTGTTTGTGCTTAGTATTGAATGTCTCACTTGCAGTTTTCAATGAATTACTGCTAGGACTACACAACCTTATGACTTGTTGTGTCTGATAGATCATTAAACATGTTGGCTATTTCTGGCTGCAAAGTTGGGTGCTCTGTTTCTTTAAACAGAGCTAGGAGCTGTTTTTCTAAGATTGTATATTTCTCTATTGCAGATGATCTGTATTGTTACTCTTTCACTGGGGCCAACCATAAACTACACATGTAGTCTTTTCCATCTGTGATACCTGTACCATAGGTATCATCATATGGATCAAGTGGCAGGATGCTTGCACTTAGCCTGAATCTACTCCACGGCACTTTCTTTTTCTGATCCTCACTCAAAGTGGGAAGTTTTCCATGTCCCTTGGTAGATGGGATAAGATAGTATTTCCAAACGAGAAAGAGAACCTACATGGCTTCCAGCTATTGGTCTTTGTTCTGAGTGGTGAAAGATGAAAAATGTGGTAGTTTATCCCTTATTTTGGGGAGAATGCCATGGTATACCTGCAAATACCACTGGATCCCTACAAATATCATTGGAATTTTCATGAGATTTATCTCCATCCAGTGGAGCTTATCTGTTTTACAAGACCTTCAGTATACTTCTTATTTACCTGGTCCTTTTAATACAATTTTATCCATATAGTGGACCACTGTGATGTTCTGTGGAATGACTAGATCATCCGGGTCCCTTTATATTAGTCCCGGTCCAGAACTGTATTATAATAGGTGGTGGGAGAGTTAGCATAGCCCTGGTAGAAGAGTATAAATATGTATTTTTTTATCTCTTCCATATGAATGAGTATTACTTCTGGGCACCCTTTCTGAGAGAGTTTGGTTAATGCAATTTTTTAGATCAATGATCACACTGAGATCATGCCATGTAGCTGTAGCAGAGATAAAATATCTGGCACTCAAACTAAAATTATAATGACTACTTATTTGAGTTTAGATAGTCCAGTGTTGTTTTCCAGATTCCTCCTTACCTTTATTCTTTTGGGGGGGATATGTTACATATTTATTAAATCCTACAGGTCTTTAAGGATAGCATGAGTCCTGGCCATTGTGTCTGTGAGTGTGTGTGTGTGTGTGTGTGTGTGTGTGTGTGTATTTTATACATGTACATATATTTGGCTAGGGAAGGGTGGGACAAACCTCAACTTTCCCCACTATGATCATTCTTATTTTATAGGCCAAGGGAGAAATATGGTGGTTGTATCAATTTCCAAGTATGTTCATTCCAATTATATATGTGGGAGCTAGAGAAATGACCATGGATTGGGCCGCTGGACCTACTTCAAGCCATATCTGGACCAGGATTTTATTAGTTATCTGGCCCTGATAAGTCCTTATCATGCAGTTGAGAGAATGACTGATGATACTTTAGAATGCATGATATCATTGTCAACTCAGATCTTGAATCCAACAGCCCTTGAAATGTCAGAACACCTTCTTTCCTCAGTCAATGGCCCCCTGACTAAGTGGCTGTTGGTTCCTTGGGGGAAGGACTGGGGAAATCCATTACCAGAAACATTTGTTGAAGTATATTTGTTCTCCTGTTAACCCAGTCTCTCCTTAAATTACTGTGTGCTAGGCCTGAAAACCTGGCTCAGATCTGGAAATTGGGAAAGTAATCATTTCTTACTGGAGTAGCTGCCTTCAACCTCCTGATCCCTGATTTATTTTAAATGTAGAGATTGAGCAATACTCTTGTCCTTCTATATTGTCTCTGGGGTCCCTAAGGGTTGTTGTCTCTGGCTGCCACTCTGAATTTTCTTCTCATTAAATAATTGTACCATCTTGCTTATTTCAGGGTCCTATGATCTCCATTGTTATTAAGGAATCCAGTTCTGTAATTCTTGCCTTTAGACCTTCTCTACAGAGACAGTCTCTGTAGGTTTCTCAAAGATGATGGGGCTTCTCCCACTGGTGCATTTTCATCATTTTAATAAGCAGAGTATTCTCTGTGCCCCTATGGCCCTGCCCTGGACATAGATTTCTGGAATTGTGTGGTATATCCAGCACAGCATGCTTTCAGCTTTCTACCCTTTATGTTACCATCGACTAAGTGAGTTCTACTATTTCTATTTCTTTTAGTATCAACCATACGTATTTATAGTTTTTTAAAGAATGCCACCCTAGCAATGGGTTTATACTATCTCCTTGTATGCTTGCCAATATGTGAAATCTTGCATTATAGAAAAGTGGTAGCATAAACTCTCTTTTATCCAACTTCTTTACCCTCCCCACTGCATCTATCTCTTTTAGGATCCCATTCCATGCAGACATTTATAGCTCCTGCCATAAATGTTGGCTAGGTACTATATGCCCACTGGGGTACAATCTGTCTCTCCTTTGAGCAGGTCTAGCACTTTCTTAGTCAGTTTATGTTGTATCTTGGCACTTACTATAGCCTGGTGACCAGGAAGGGAGGTGGGGAAAGTCTTGAGCGGGATCATACTTATTGTACAAGGGAGAGTTTTCTGTGTCATCTTTAAGCAAGAAAGGAGAGTGCAACCTTATCAGCAGGAATGGGCCACTTATTCAGGCTCAAATGTTTCAGAGTGATCTGAGGTTTCAAAGTGTTCAAGAGCATCCATCCAATCCAGATATCTCCATCTCAAATCTCATAGACTCATTCTTTCTCCAACAGGTCCTTGTAGTACAGACTTTTGGATGTGAAAACTTAAACTTCTCTGGAGTGCTTTACTCCTCCATTTATGTCCTGGGCTTGATCCTCAGTTTTTCTTGTCTTCTGGCTGCTGGAGATGAGAATTTTTTATATGCCTCCATGCCCTCTGACTTTCACACCTTGCTTTAGGTTGGTGATTAACCACTCTTAGCCTTTCACTATGTTTCTACAATGCAGCAGTAATGCCCAGCAACAGCATTCACAGTCCATGCTTCTTTGAATTGTTGGTCCCCTGAAACTCCCAAGTGCTTGAGTGATTGCACCATCTGTGTATTCCTTTTCATTATGGGCCCATTACAATTCACTAATGGTGAAAATTTAGCAATTGCATTTCTACAGCCTGTTGGGGCCATCAGTACTCCTCCTAAGGTCAGAGATGTGCTCTTCTTGGCCACCTCATTGCCGTCGGTGGCTGTCTCAACTCCACAACCATGTTATAGAGTGTACTTCAAAGCAACACTCCTGGCAACAATTGTAGTGTGTTGGGTTTGAGGAAACAGACTCTGAAACAGACATTGGCTTGGAGGGCTTTTATGTGGGAAGGATCTCAAGGATCTCCGAAACAACACCTATAAAATAAGAAAAGTTGGAGTGGGCTGAGGAAGTTTATTGGTGATGTAGTTACCATGGAGGTGAGTCCTCCGCAGATCCCGTGGGGAGCTCTGACACAGGGATGACCCTTCAGAGATGCTCCACATTGAGGCAAGGGGCTGAGCATTTGTACCACCACATTGACCACATTTGATGTGGGTTGCCCATGAGGCTGACAAGGGCGTAACTTTGGGCAGACTGTTTATCTCTGTTAAAGGTGATTCTTATGGAAAAGAGCCTACAGCAGTTAGTATTCCCAGCACCTAGGAGAATGCCTGCCTCCGTCCTGGAGTACTGTGCTATAAATTTTTTGTAAAGATGAACATATGTTCATAAGGATCCTTTGGTCATTTTCCATATTTTACAGATAAGGCATGCACAGAGAACTTTGCTAACTTGCTTGCATTAAGTGAATATGACTAGGAAGTGTGGGAGCTAGGATTCCAACCCAGGCAATCTGACTCAAAGACTCCCAATCACTGCCCCTTGCCACCCTTAATCACTCCCTTTAAATTACTATGTAGACTAGAATTGTGTGGGTTAATTGGCATGACCTATGTGCCTCAATATACTAATGCATGTGGACAGAAACTACGTTAAGAGGCTTCTAAAATCGATGCCTGCTTGTTTTAAATTTCAACTGTTTTTATGTGTATACCTAATTGGAAAGATACCTACTTGTGGTGACCTGAAATGAAGATAGGGACATTAACTGTTTTTTGATATGCAATGGATGCTTACATAAATTGTTCATGCTTTACATTCTTGCCCTTGTCTACACCAAGTAAAGATAAAATATTTTAAGGAAACACAATTTAAACTCTACTTACTTTCATAACAATTTTCATACATTACCCTGCTCCATGATATGCCAAGTATTTGACCAACACAGTATATATATATATATATATATGTATATATATATATACACACACACACACACATACACACACACTATATATATACATACATATATATATAGACAAGTGTACACACAGCTTTTAAAATAGTCATAGAATGCAGTCATTGTGAGAAAAATGTAATTAGAGAACTCAGTAATCATTTCAAGATGAACTATAGATTTTTGAGTGAATAAATAAAAAGATAGAAAGTATTCCAATTTGGGGGCGCCTGGATGGCTCAGTGGGTTAAGCATTCAACTCTTGATTTTGGCTCAGGTTGTGATCTCAGGGTCATGACATTGAGCCCCAAGTCAGACTCCAGGCTCAGCATGGAGTCTGCTTGAGATTCTCACTCTCCTTCTGCCCTTCCCCCAACTCATGCACACACGTTCTCTCTCTCTCACTCACTTAATAAATAAAATCTTTTAAAAAAGTATGCCAATTAGGAAAATGTGTTCTAAAAGTCTTCACAGGAGCTCACATTGGCTATGAAGTTTTAACATCTTTAATATATATCTAAGAACAATTTTTCTATTGATCACTTGTAACCAGTATTAAATCAGTGGTGGAATTGGTAGAAATGAATGCAAATACAAATTCTACTGTGCCCACAAAAATGCATGTACAAGTTTGATACATAACAAAAAAGACTTCATTTGTTCATTACTCTAAAAGTGTCCAAATGGCATTACTTTTGAGAAAAGAAAAATGTGAACAAATCATGTCCATTGGCACTTTCTCCAGTAATGGAAATGTCTATAATATACAATTATTTTTGTTATTACACTATATCTAATGATAATATTTTATTTAAATTAAAAATAAAGGCGTTTAAACACCTGTATGGGTTAGTTTAGTTGGAAGAGTTGTTATTACTCATAGAGAAGCTCAGTCTGCTGGAAATGGAAGATTGTAAAATGTAGATGTGGGTTTTCCTAGATCAATCACAGCTCAGGTCTTAAAACTTAACTTTTGTTTATATTGAGATACTGTCATTGCTAGATAGGTTGCCGTGATAAGCTTTGAAATTTAAGTTTTGATGTTTGTCTGGGTCTGCTTGTTCAATATGATAGCCACTAGCCATTTATTTCTATTGATATTGAAGGTGAAATTAATCAAAGTTAAGTAATATTTAAAAAGTCACTTCCACAATTGCACCAGCTCCATTTCAAGTACTGACAGCGAGAGAGTTATCTGTAGGCTAGAATTTCCAAGCGATTGGAAGAAGTTAAGTAGCTAGGGGGCGATGTGGGGCTTCTTGTTTCGTATTCTTGTAAAGTGGGAGCGATCTGAGTATTTTAAAAGGTTAATGAGAAGCAGCCAGTAGGGTGCAAGAGGCTTGTTAATGCAGGAAAGAGAGAGAAAAATCACTATAATAAAGTTCTAGAGAAGGTGGGAAATAATGAGGAGAGCACAGATGAAGATATTAGATGAGGAAAATGGAAGGGCGATTTCATTGTAAACAAGAGAAGGGGAAGGTGGGTTTTAAAATCAGTGACAGGAATTTGAGGAGCTTTCTGCCCTCGGTTCTAATGTTCTTATGAGCTATGAATCAAAGAAAGTTTTGGGTCCCACGGGGGAAACAGTGAGGTCAGAAGTTGGATATGGTTGAAAATATAAATCAGGTAACCAGTGGGTGAAATAGCAGGACTAAGGAAAAAGTTGTAGGATTGCTGGCAACGTATGACAGCCCTGGGTGAGGTTGGTGATGATCAAATTATAGTTTCAAAGATGGGATGGTGGTGTCTTTCCTGCAGCTGTGGGCAGCCCAGGGTGGGTTCAATGAGTGAAAACAGTTGAGTTCCACAAGGATTAATTTAAAAAAGATTCCCCCCACCATGCTCCCTAATACTAAATAACAGATTTCAGATAAGTTTTAAGAGAGTTGGAACATGGAGATGTCAGAAGCTCAGCTGAGCTAGAGAAAGAACTGGGCTGCCAGGTGGCAGAGTAGCCAATTAAAAACAACTAGCCCCCAAATGGAGAGTAGCAGTTAAGCCTGTCATCACTTACTGTGATAGTAGAAGCAAGGCTAAACCAGAAAAAGCTCTGACTCCCACCCTATTCCATTTTCCCCATGGTTGAGGGCCTCTGGTTTAGGGGTGGGTAGATCAGCACAAAAGTAAGGATCCTATCATTGCTGAGGGAACCTAAACAAAAGGTTCCAGCAGTTTTGCTGACCTGGGGTGGGGGCGGCCAAGAGGAAGGAGAGAGGAAAGAGCTATAGTAGTGGAAAAGTGCAGAGTACTGAGGCAGAATAGAGAGATGTGTCCTCACATTTCCCCCGCCTTCCCCTACAAGGAGGTTGGTGCACAGGTGTCTAAGTAGAAAGTCTCTGTGGAAGTCCCCGACTAAAGGGCCTCCAAATAAGGAGGAATGCAGACATGCAGAAGAGCGAGGCCTGCCACGGGAACTGAGTCCTTGCCTGCAACTCCCCCCAGTGCTGGTGGCTCATTGGTTGGGTGCCAAGTATGGTGTGGGAGGCAACGGCTCCCAAGGAGGCTTCTCAGGTAAAGTCCTAGTGATTGCCTGCGTTCAGGTCTGAAAACTCACACATCCTTATTTTGGCCCGGAGCCAGGCTGCTCACATGAAAATTCTATAAAGGGTGAAGAGCTGTCTGTGTGCTGGAGTTTCCGGCAAAAGGTCAAAGAGTTGTATATTGCGAAGTTATTTCAGAGTGAAGTAAACTCAGACGGGATTAGGCAGATTAGGTCAGACAGGTATCAGATGTGCTTCCAAACTGCAATGAAATCAATCTGAGGATTTGTTATTTGTTATGTTATTATTGTGTTATTTGTATTTCTAAGTCCTACCTGCAGAAATGTAGATTCAGTAGTTTGGGGATGGGTAAATACATGCCCACTTACAGCAAACATTGAGGGGATTCTGCTGCTAGTATATGACCACAGATTTGGAAAAACTGTCTGTTCTAAAAGTATGGATGGCTTGGGATGCCTGGGTAGCTCAGTCGGTTAAGCCCCCAATCTTGATTTTGCTCAGGTCATGATTTCAGGGTCTTGGGATCAAGCCCCCATTGGCTCCACACTCAGTGGGGAGTCAGCTTGAGGTTTTCTCTTTCTCCTTCTGCCCCTCCCCTTGCTCACAGGCTCGCTCTCTCTCTCTCAAAAAAAAAAAAAAAAAACTAAACAAGATAAAAGTATGGGTGGCCACAATGGAGTGAAAATGAATATTATCAAACATGAGATCATCATGTGTATGAGAGGTATACACTGACAAACAGAAATGGAAGGGAACTGAAGAAACTTCGCAGCAAGGAAGAGGGAGAAGAGAGGGGAGGGACTGAACTGCCGATAATGTTAGTAAAAGCAGGCAACGCTAGCTGTTTTTTCCCTTTCTATTTCGATCCTAATAACAGTGCTAGCGGCATCCTCTGGATGGCTTGTTTTATACCCATTTAACAAAGGAGGCCACTGAGGCCCAGAGAGTTTTAGCAACTTGTCCAAGAATGTGCAAAGCACATTGTAGTACATAAAAAGCACATTGTAGTAAAAACCTTCAGTCTGCCTGATGTGCTGCTTGATATCCTCAACTTTGTCTTTCAGTCACCCCACTAAGTGCTTTTGGCTTCCTTCCCTACATACTTCCGCTAGAACGGTTCTCCCAGAGCCTAGAGGTTTAGTTCCAGTCATTTGCGGTGATTTTGCCTTGCTCTTCTTCTTTCTTTCCTTCTTGTCTTCCTTTGTTTCTCCTGTAAGCCCCTCATGCTGGAAAACCCTTACTTTAGGTTTCATTCAGTCTTCCATCTCTCTCCCAGTGACACTGACCTCCTGACCTCTTTGCCAGCAGGTTTCAACTGCCCTCATTAAACGCGCAAACAAGCAAGCGCTAAATTAAAATACGAAAGTCTATTATTAAATAAAGTTTCAATGTCAATGTTAATTTTTTTTAATAGAGATGGTCTATTCCTAATGGAAGACAAAACAAAACTGAAGCTTTAATAGCCTCCATTCATTCCTTGTTTTAAAATAACATTCAAAAGTCTATCTCTTTTGAACTTTTAGAGCTTCATTATTTGAGAAAAATCAGATTTTTAAACTGAGATTTCACAGGGGATTTACCATCTCCCCATGGACCTGTGAACACTTTTTACTGTATAGATTTGTGAACATTTTAACAAGAAAAAGTAGGCCATTTATTTTCAAAACGGTAGAGTCGATTCACTACCCCAATAAACAATAATTTTTGCATCCCAGTTAGTCTCAGAAAATCAATGTAAAACTGGAATTTGCCAAGAGAAAGAAAATGAGTTAGCTGGATGTACACTGAAATAAATCTTTATTCTAGCCTAAAGATGTTTGCATACATGATCCTGAAGCAGATCCGTAGCAGACAAATTGGATTTCAGATTGCTTTAACTTCAGCAAATAGACATACAATTCTCTTCCTCAACAGAAAGGATATGTTTGCAAAATAGCATGTATTTATAGACTTCTCAAACAAAAATCGTATCACTGGCCCACTACTTTGAATATTATTTACTTTAGCTATTTTTTGAAGTGGGGGAAGGATTTATACAATTCAGATACTGTCTCACTAAATCTCCATTTTTCAACAGAGTTGACCACTGTGAAGATTAAAAGGTTTGGCATAAACCCTAGTATAACTAACTTGGTTTTTGGAAATTGAACCCTTGGCTTTATCTAATCAGATCATTAAGAGGCCCTGCTTGGCTTTCAGGAGGCAATGCACACTTTTTGTTTTTTTTTTCCTGTGTGGAATTCTGGAATACCCTGAAGTTATTAAATTTATGATTCTTAAGTTAGGGTTTCATTTTGTACCAAGGAATTGAGAAATAGTAATTGAAGTGCAGAATATTTTTTAAACCCTTTTGGTTTAATCCATCAGGTGTTCACAGGAAATTATGGGAAATAAAATGACTATTATTGACAACAAAAGGAGGAACAGTACTTCCAAGAGATTCTGAGACTGAAGACTTATAACAAAATATTGAGGCCTTTTTTATTTTATTGCATTAAATCTGCCTACTTCAACTACAATTACCCTCTGCAGTACTATACCCTTAGAAAAAGGGCCAGAAAGGACATTTTATTTTTTATTTTATTTTATTTTATTAACATATAATGTATTATTTGTTTCAGGGATACAGGTCCATGATTCATCAGTCTTACACAATTCCACAGCGCTCACCATAGCACATACCCTCCCCAATGTCCATCACCCGGCCACCCTATCCAGAAAGGACATTTTTAAAACATAAGATTAATGAATGCCGGTTTGTTACTGTGAAATGCACTCTGATAGGGAAACTAGAAGTGTTTATTCCTGACTTAAAAAAAAAATTAAAGTTGTCGATAACATTGACCTTTAAGTAAATTCAAAAACAAGCAAAAATACTTTCTCCGTAGTAAGCACTTGAGCACTAAGCCCATGTGATTGCCTCTGTGTTTCCTCATGATACCTTCCCCACACATTCTTCACATTTCATGTGCTGCTTAGATAATACAGATGTAGAGTATACCAGAAATCAAACTACCTTATCACCTCTTTCTTTGGGAGTATTCGACAGTATTATGGTAGGCACAGGGAGAGAAGCATTTTTCAAATTGAACTTTGTTTTACATAAAATGGATTGAATTATTTATATGTCGCAACAAAGAAGTTTAATGAAATATAATATTTAATAAAGTCCCTGTGATAGCAGGTTTCATGATAAATAATTATTGGAAAAGTTTAAAAAATAACCATCAGTTACTTTTTCTGCTTAAGATCAACCATCAAAAGGAATGAGATGTTGCCATTTGCAACGACGTGGATGGAACTGGAGGGTGTTATGCTGAGCGAAATAAGTCAATCAGAGAAAGACATGTATCATATGACCTCACTGATATGAGGAATTCTTAATCTCAGGAAACAAACTGAGGGTTGCTGGAGTGGTGGGGGGTGGGAGGGTTGGGGTGGCTGGGTGATAGACATTGGGGAGGGTATTGCTATGGTGAGCACTGTGAATTTTGCAAGACTGTTGAATCACAGATCTGTACCTCTGAAACAAATAATGCAATATATGTTAAGAAAAAAAAAAGAAGAAGAAGATAGCAGGAGGGGAGGAATGAAGGGGAGTAAGTTGGAGGGGGAGACGAACCATGAGAGACAATGGACTCTGAAAAACAAACTGAGGGTTCTAGAGGGGAGGGGGGTGGGGGGATGGGTTAGCCTGGTGATGGGTATTAAAGAGGGCACATAAAAAAATCAATCTATTATTTTTGGCAACATATAAGTATGTTTATTTGATCAGATGACAGGTTGAAATGTATTTGGGATCATTGTCGTGAACCTTGTGGAGAAATATCTCCTGACTTTGAATCAAAAAACATACTTCAATTCTAAGGTTGTTTACTTAGTTTTGTATCTTTAGATAATTCATTTCTACTTTCTGACCCTCCATTTACTCATCTGTGCTATATATACTATTGTTTCACAGGTTTATATTAAGAGGCATATGAAATTATGTAACTAAAACCATAGAATAACTTTATTTTGCTTTTTAAATTTAATTTAATTTTATTATGTTATGTTAGTCACCATACAGTACATCATTAGTTTTTGATGTAGTGTTCCATGATTCATTGTTTCCATGTAACACCCAGTGCTCCATGCAATGTAGTATCTTTAAAGTACTGTATCCATAAGACGGTAATATTAATATTAAATAGATAATAGATAGTATTTTTAGGATACATATCCTTTATTTCCCAGTGGGTGAATACCAAGGAAGCTTAATTATCCTATAGGATAGTGAACACAGTCTTCTTTTACTTGGCTCCAGAATAGGCAGAAGAAGGACAGGTTAAAAGTGTCTCTTCTGAGTCCATCATCTCGCCTGGTTTGTCTCCCCCTCTGACTTATTCCCCTTCATTCTTCCTTTCCTGCTATCTTCTTCTTTTTCTTTTTTCTTAAAATATGTTGCATTATTTGTTTCAGAATTACAGATCTGTGATTCAACAGTCTTACACTGAGGTTTCTAGAGGGGAGGAGGGTAGGGGGATGGGTTAGCCTGGTGATGGGTATTAAAGAGGGCACGTTCTGCATGGAGCACTGGGTGTTATGAACAAACAATGAATCATGGAACACTACACCAAAACAAATGATGTAATATATGGTGATTAACATAACAATAAAAAATTACCCCCCCCCAAAAGTGTCTCTTCTGAACTGGCTTCCCCTCCAAACATCTTAGATAAAATTGAGTGTAAGACAAAAAAAAAAAAAAAAAGCTTTGGAAGAATATTGCATCAGGAACCAAGTATAACTTGCATATACACCACTTTACATATATGTGATTATATCTTCAAGATAATTCCTGGAAGTGATAGTGCCAGGTCAAAAGTTGATCGCCTCTACAATTGTGATGGATGTTGCTATAATGTCTTTGATAGGGTTGTACCAATTTATATTCTTTCTATTCATGTATGAGAATGTCTTTTACCAAAACCTCTACTGGTGTGCTATCAAAATTGAGACACTCACTCTGAGTGAAAAATAATATTGCAATTTGGTTTTAAGTTTATCTTATTATGAGAGTATTTTTTCTGTATAAAAGCTTTTTGTATTCACTTTTTTTCTGGTGAACTATATGTTTTGTAAATAATTCTCCCCTTACTCCATCTATTCTCACTTGCCATTTTTCTTTTGATTATTTTTAAATTCTGTATAAACATAATATATATTTTTAACTTAAATTTAGCATTTTCTATTGTAACTTTTATGTTTTATGTCATTTTAGAAGTTTTCCCTAATTTGAGGTTATAGAGTAATTGTTTTATGATTTGTTCTAGTGCTTTTATATTTTCGTATGTTACATTAAATCTGTAAACAAGCTGGGATTTATTCTGCTATAAGTTATGAGATGTAAATCGAAATTTATTTTTCCAGCTGGCTAGTTGTTGCAACACTATTTATTAAAAAGTCCATTTTTCCCTTATTCATTTTAAATGGTAATATTATTATTATTATCCTAAGTTCTTACATATATTTTGTGCCTTTTTTGAGACTTTCCATCATGATCCATTAATCTGACTTTTTATTCATGTGGCTGATATCATGTTTGCTTTAATTATTAAGGAATAATACTTTAAAATATCCAGTAGGGCTAGTCTACTGTATGTGTAAACTTTATTTACAGCTAATCGCTATCTTTATGAACTTTGATCTTCTTTAACAAGGACATGGTATTCCTGTCCATTTGTTACATCTTTTATTTATTCAGTTTTTTAAAAAATATTTTTTAATACAGAACATGTGTATTTTCCTACTGAGTTAAAATTTCTGTTAGATGATATGAATGAACAGATCTCAAGTGAAAGATCTGATATTTCAACGAATGTTTACTTCTGAATAACTACCATCCCAACCAAGATAAACATTTCCATCACCCCGGAAAATTCCTAATGTCAATTCCAGTCAATTCCCACCACCCGGAGGCAGCCACTGTTCAATTTCAATCACTACAGATTAGTTTTACCTGTTCTTTTAAAATGCTTTGAGATTCACCCAGCTTGTTATGTACAGCAGGATTCTTATTGGTGAAAAATGTGCCATTTTGTGAATATACCACAATTTTCTATTCATTCTTCAGATTCTTGGACGCTTTGAATAGTTGGATCTATAAATATTCTTTAAACAATCTTTTTATTTTGTGGGCTTATTTTTATATTTCTTTTGGGAATATGTAGGAGTGAAATTGCTCAATCACAGGGTAGTTTGATGTTAATATAATAAGAAACTGCTGAACAGTTCTCCAAGGTGTTTGACATTTTTTCTAATCCTCCTAGGAATATACAAAAGTTCAGCTGCTCAATTAACCAATATTAAGTTGGTTATTACTTACATCCATACACTTTTACCCATGTGTATGGATGAGTGACAATATGTTATTGTAGGTTTAATGTGTCTCTTTCTCATGATTAATGACATTGAGCCTTTTTCATGTAATTATTAGATACTTGAATGCCTTCATTTTTTCAAGTGTCTGCTCAATTCTTTTTTGTTAGATTATCTTTTTAGGATATCATTTGTATTGATGTATAACTTGTATAAAATGCACCCATTTAAAAGCATAGTGTGAGTTATGAAAAATTTATACTTTATTGTAACCACAACTAAAATTAAAACAAGACATTTCTGCTACCTGAAATGTTGTCTCTTTCAAACAGTCCTTACTCACTAACCTCAGAAAACAACTATGAGGAGAAAAAATAAAAATCACTTTAATCTTATTCCCAGTTAAAGTGATTTTTAAAGCTGTGATATTATTTCTTCTTAATTGATCCTTGTCTCTCTCTTTTCTTCCTTGCACAGTGTATGTAATGTATGTGAGTGTGTGTGTGTCGGTATGTGTGTATGTGTGTGTGCATATTTGTAAGAGGAACACAGACAAAGAGTATTTGGTTGTATTTGGTTGTATTTGTTTTGTGTTTTTGTCCCAACTTGAGGTTTTGGGTCCCTAGATTTATCCATGTTGCTTTGTTTAATTAATGCTTAATTATGAATATTTTCTTATTTAATTAATCATGATTTAAAACGTAATTGTTAATAGATGTATAAAGTTACAGATGTAATATTTATTAACATTTTTCTTTTTGTTCTTTAATTCAAAAACTATTTATTGAATATTCGCTGTTGTAACTGCAAGACATATAGAGGAGATATGACCTGGTTGGGAAGTTGGGTGTGTTTATATTGTTCCTTAGGTAAAAAGGGTGTGTTTTCCTGACTATAAGTCATTTGAAAAGATCTCTTCCTTTTCCTGTCTGCTTATTAATATAAAATAATATGAAGATTGGAATTATCAAGGAGCGGGGCACCTGGGTGGCTTAGTCGTTAAGGGTCTGCCTTCGGCTCAGGTCATGGTCCCAGGGTCCTGGGATCGAGCCCCACATCAGGCTCCCTGCTCTGCCGGAAGCCTGCTTTTCCCTCTCCCACTCCCCCTGCTTGTGTTCCCTCTCTCGCTATGCCTGTATCTGTCAAATAAATAAATAAAATCTTTTTAAAAAAATGAAGATTGGAATTATCAAGGAGCAAATGTACTTCAAATGAAATGGAAGGCATATTTTAGTTTGACGGGATAATACTGATCATACTGGGAGGTAAGAATGTTCAAGCAAGCACAAGTGATAGGATACATTTCTAATTTGATGAAACAGAGAAATAATATTTGGGAAGCATATAATGTGTTTTATAGCTTGATAGAACAAAGATAAATAATATTTTGGAAGTTCAAATGATTTTACCTGTGTTTACACTTCAGGGCAAAACAACAGATAGTTTAGACAAAAAATCTTTTGTCTGACTGAATATTATGCTAATATAAATATTGTATTAAATACAAATGGTTCAAGTTTAAGTAATCCAACATGGATTTTATTCTGTACATCATCTTCCACAAAATATTGTTCCCTGGTTTGACATTTCTGTTTTAATTCTTTTCAAAGTAGTTTTCAGTGCAAAAGTGTAGCATCTGGGTAGAGTTAATTGGCTGGCTGGATTAGCTGCCTTCTGCTCATTTCATGTTATTGTGCATACAATATTTAAAAGACCATAGCTAAGTCTAAGCGTGATTAACTATCTGGAAATTCCACAAACACAGCAAAATTGTCTTATTAAACTGCAAATGCTTCTTTGTTTTCCAAAAAGATAATTTGATCAGTTATTAGCATACTAAAAATGGGACAGTGGAAGGTTCTGTCAGTTTGAGTGAACTGAAATCTTCATGTTCATTAAGTCTAGATATAACTTAATCTGAACCTAATCTCCTGCAAAAGAGATAATTTTTTATATACCAGCTCCTTTCTTTTTTCTTTTTCTCACCTCCTGTCCCCACCGGGTACCTATTAGAGAAATTCTCCCAGGATATATGGATTCTACAGATAAGACTTTGTGGCATTCAAAGATATAACCCTAACAGTCAGGAGGAGGGAGCGTGACTCCTGCCTGGGAGAGGCAGTGACAGAAAGAAATCAAAGTAGTGAAAGAGCTCTTTAGGGAGGCTATCATTCTGCCATTGAATGGAAACCCTGATGGAGGAAGCAGTGGTCTCGGTTCCCTGAAAAGCCCAAGGTAGGCTTCTTCCAAGGTCATAAATGATGCAATTACACTTTGGATGTCTTTCTACAATATTTTGTCTACCTTTTTATTGAGGCTCTGAGACTTTGGGATGTATTCAATATAATCTGTTTAAATGAAAAATAAGAAATAAATGAGTGGACATGTTTAAGTAGAGCAATGTTGGTAACAGTTGTCTGATTTCCTATGTTTGGCCCAATATAATCCTTGAGAACCCCATTCTTTAGAATTCAACTGTGAAAACTTATCATCGGTATTAATTCAGGCAAGAAGTTTCCATGCTGAATCTCTGGCTGCATCTATTATGATGTTTCATAAAAAAATGCTGAACTGTCAATTAGTTAGGAAAAAGATAGATGTCTTTTAGTATCTCAGCCTAATGAGACCATATGTCTTATAAAACTTTAACTGTCACTAAGAAAGGAAACCTAGTTGACAACTATTTATTTAGGTTTAATAGGGCAGTGAGTAATTGGGAGCTGAATGTTCTTATACTTTAAAGAATTCTTACACTGACAAAAAAGAATGATTATAATTATTGTGAAATACTGGAACTGAATTAAGGTCAGCATCTATAATGTTCTGACTAAATGGGCGTGTCTCAGGTCATTATAGTATCTGGAATATATTAGTGGCAGGTGAAAGGAGAAGGGAGAATATGTGAAATACAGAGAGAGAAGGGTCAGACAGTGAATGTGTCTAGACCTTTAAGGCAAATCAATTAAAAGATTTATCTAGGGGAAAGTGGAGTGGATGAAGGAAAACTCATTTGGAAAGTGTGGATTTTCTAAGGCATTTTTTTTAAAGATTTTATTTATTTATTTGAGAGGAGAATGAGAGAGAGAGAGAACACATGAGAGGGGGGAGGGTCAGAGGGAGAAGCAGACTCACCGCTGAGCGGGGAGCCTGATGTAGGACTCGATCCTGGGACTCCAGGATCATGACCTGAGCTGAAGGCAGTCGCTTAACCAACTGAGCCACCCGGGCGCCCTCTAAGGCATTTTCAAAAAGCTTCTTGTGAAGGATAAGTTTCCATGGGATTCCTGTGGGGCAGTTAGTATTTATAGAGTAATTTACATCTTAAAGATCTTTCCTTATCTCTATGTCACATCTCATTTTTCTTTCAGATTTTTCATCTAGGTAAGACATCCTATTTGATGGATGGTCGCACAATTTTTTGTGACAGAGCAGGCCCTGAAAACAAGCTTAGACATCTCAAAGGCCCTATGCTCTTTTCACCACACTACACTAAACAGGATGTTTTCCATATTCAGTCCTTTTCTAGGAGTGTGATGGTTCTCCTGGCCCCAGTTCAATATCACAGCAATTGTCTAATCAAGCATCAAAGCATTAAGGGCTGCTAACTTGTCTCCCACTGGGAGAGAGCAGAAGAGGCTTTGCTCATCTAAGACTTAGTGTAAGCACATTCTTCAGCAATCTAGAAACAACTGAGCAGATGCTATTTCTATGGAGCAAGATGCAAAGGTGGCCAAAAGGCCAGAAAACGTGCTGTTTCCTTTGAAATTGTGATGGACATCTGTCTAATCTCCTGAGAAGAGGCAAGTGTTCATACAAGTAATTTCCTTCCCCTGTTTAGAAATAACTGTTTCTGCTATAATGGAAAGAAAAAGTGCCTAATATTAAAAAGAAAACAATGATCTTCCTGGAGATGGGTAAATATTGTTACAGTTACTGTAACCTTTTGTTTTTTTAAAAAAGATTTATTTATTTTTTTTTAGAGAGAGAGAGAAAAGGAAGGAACCAGAGGGACAGAGGGAGAGGGAGAGAGAATCTCAAGCAGACTCCGTGCTGAGCGCAGAGCTTGATTCAGGGCTCTGATCCCAGGACCCTGAGATCATGACCTGAGCCAAAACCAAGAGTCTGACGCTTAACCCACTGAGCCACCCAAGGCACCCCTGGTTACTGTAACCTTTAAAAAAACAAAGATGAGATAGCTTCTAGAACTGATATTCTGGTTTATTGAAAAGTATTTGTGACATGAATTACCAACTTTCAAAAAAAAATAGACTTTTGGAACTTCTTAAGAAAGAAATGCTTCTCACTACTTGTTAAAGAGTTCAATTTAATTTAATTTTGATTTGGTAAATCCCAAGAAATCTGGGGACTCTCCAGTATACTGACAGCATACTTATCAATATCATCATGACACAGGGTTAAGATACAACTTCTGGCTCTTTGTATTATCTGCTTATTTGGATTCTGGATTAACTGTTGTGTTTTTGTTGTTGTTGTTTTTCTAATAACCCTCTGCATTTTTATTTGTGCATTTATTCAGTTTGTATTTGCTGCCCTAGTTTCAAATACAGCATTTTATTACTCTGGAGAACGAATTATCCCTTTTAGGTATATTCTCCTGATTTCATGGGTACATTTCAAATAACAAGGTAGGTAGGGAATGCTGTCCCTGTGTGGATCACCAGCTCAGATAGTTCTCTTAAAATGCTTTCAGAAAATACAGTTCCCAATTTTTATCTTTGGAATAACATGGCATTGAATATTAATAAAGATGTGCCTTCACTGATGCTATACCAAAATCATTAGCATTGATGAGACAAAAGTGAAATTAAGATAAAAGAAAAAATCGTGATAAAAGTGAATGGTCTATTTTCTGATACCTTTGGCAAAAAAAAAAAAGCTTTCATTTTTATTTTCCAAGGATTTGATAGTCATAGTCAATTTATTTTATTTATTTATTTTTAAAGATTTTTATTTATTTATTTGAGAGAGAGAGAGAGCACATGAGAGGGGGGAGGGTCAGAGGGAGAAGCAGACTCCCTGCTGAGCAGGGATTCCCCACGTGGGACTCGATCCTGGGACTCCAGGATCATGACCTGAGCTGAGGGCAGTTGCTCAACCAACTGAGCCACCCAGGCGCCCAGTCATAGTCAATTTAAAGTAACCTTGCCTTAGATCTCAGCTTAATTATTCACTTAATTGTTCTAACTGATTAAAAATAAAGTCATTAACCAAATTATTTATAAGTTGTACTTGATCCTATAAACTGTGTAAGCATCAGGCCATAAATGTCTTGTTTAGTTCCCTCTTCCAGAAATCAGCCCAGGTCCTGGTGAAGCATACATCCTTCAATATATTTCTTTAGTTTAATTATTAATGGCACCTGCCATTCAGAACAATAAGAGGATTAACCAGAAAAGAGATCAAGTTACATAATTGGGGGATTTTATATAATTCTTACAATGGACTGCAAATAAGTTCATTTAAAATTAAATCCATATGTCTTTTCCATTTTCAAATAAGGTTATAGAAAGTTTTCAGAAAGACCGAAAAAGAATGGAAAGAGGAGGAGAAAAACAGTTGAGAGTGTGTAAGAGAACATGAATCAATGCTAAAGGTCATCACCACAATTGCTGTGATTAAGTAGAAAACCTGGTATGAAGACTTCTGGCAGCCAGAGCGAGAGGTCAAGTGCTTTGCTCTGATTATCAAAAGGGAGGAAATGTTAGTTCTCAGAGGAAAGCAAGATATTCTAGGACTGTATTCCTTAATAGTAGTGGCTGGTTGTCAGCAACAGACATAGGAGGATGGCAGCCTAATACATCAGGGCTTATTCTCACATATCAGGAGATGTTTGAGGCTAGACAGTTGTGGTGCTGGTTCACCAGATCAGGAGTGTCGGACCAAGCTCTCTGTGCAGTTCCCCTGACCTCTTCTCATGTTCTCTGGTGGGTTGCTGAGCTGTAGCCACCTAACTCATGCAGCGAAGTCCCACATGTAGAACCTAGAGTTTAAATGATAGGACCTGAAGCCCAGTCAGATGGGGTCACTGGCCATACAGGATAGGATTCATAAGGAAGGGACAAAATTGAGATTTTCTTGTGAGATCTGGTGTAAGAAGTGGTTTGCTCACACAGAACAATAAAGATGCCAATGTACATGGTAAGAGGCTAGCTGGGCTGAAAAGACAAAGCCAGTTTAAAGTCTATACCTCCTTAGCATTTCCTAGACCAGTCCACAAGATGTGGAGTCGAGTGTGCAAGTGGATCTAAATTGTGGGAACTTAAACACCATCATAGAAGGAAGTAGGTGGGTCTCAATTTTAATTCATAGATAGATATCAGTAAAAAACTGGGTACATTTTGATACAAAATCTACCAGTAGAAAATGAAGAAAACACATTTTGTGCAGAGGGAGTAGAATTTACAGTATGTATATTCAGTAAATCCAATGGCCCATCAAACGGTTTTTATATGTATTTTTTTCTAATACAATATTTAAATATTATGGCACATTTTCAGGAGGATTCTATGCTTTTTAATGTAACACAGCAATTACACATAGTAATGCTTAGAAATGTTAAACAAGTTGACCCATTCAATGTAAATGTATTTACAAATACATTTAAGTTTAGGGTTGTTTTATTTGGCAATGTCCCAACAAGAAGAATGGCAACTAAATTTATGTTTTTGAATTCTGTATTCTACTTGGACATCTCAGTCTTCAAAAGTGAAGTCACTAAGCACATATACAAATCAATTCTTTTTTTTAAAGATTTTATTTATTGATTTGAGAGAGAGAGAGAATGAGAGATAAAAAGCACGAGAGGGAAGAGGGTCAGACGGAGAAGCAGACTCCCTGCTGAGCAGGGAGCCTGATGTGGGACTCCATCCCGGGACTCCAGGATCATGACCTGAGCCGAAGGCAGTCGCTTAACCAACTGAGCCACCCAGGCGCCCTACAAATCAATTCTTGAAGTATTGGTACAGAGAATGGTTTATCTGTATTTTTGAAATTTCATCTGATTTCTCCTTGGTTTACAAGGAAATCCCAACAATTATAAAGTTATTATTGTTTTGAAGCCACTAAGGTTGAAACCTTATACCCTGAAATTGAAAAAATAAGTCTCAATTTTGTAAAAGTCTTTCCCACAATTGATATCTTTGTATATTTGAATGAAATGTAAATGATAATGGACAGCTGTGCTTTCCATCTGAAAACAGCATATCGTGGAACTGGTAGGGAATTACAACAGGCATGTAACTGAAAGTCAAATCATTTTAAAACTAAGATTTTTGTTGTTGTGCAAGTAATGACTTGGAAAATGTCTCTGAAGGAGTTTCTTAAGTATATATGCCAAAATAACAGCAACAACAACAAACATTTCCTGCAATGCTTGTCTGTATAATACTTGTATCTCCTTTTGAGATGTGATAATAAGTTAAGAAAATGCACATTTTGATAAACACTGATTTTCCCATTCCTCCTCAGAGATTTCCCTAGAGATACTGTAGCATTGTTCCCGCAACAGCTACTCTACCGGGAATACCTCCCACTGCATTCTAGAAACAGGGAAGTAATTAAACTATAAGGGAGCCAACTCACTGCCTCAGGGGTAGACTTCACAGGGATGGAGCATAGTTTTTCAAAGTTATTTTCATCCTTGTTCAAGGCGTCCTGGCTGAGCACTGAACATAACAAATTAAGCAATGCAGACAAACATAAATGAATGTTTATGAGGTAAGGGGCTGGTAGTTTTTAATTCTTTAATTAATGTTAGAGAGAAGAAAGGTCCCTACAGAATAAGTTATTTACAAAATGAAGATAAACATCAGCTGGGGTTTCTTTTAATAGTTTACCTAAATATGAAAAGTCTGTCCTCAATTGTCTTTGCCTATAGTGTTTGAATCAAGGACGTCTAAAGGCTGTAAAAATCACCAGTCTGTATTTCTACGACTTAACACAATAGAATGAATTACTCCCTCATGTCCAGTGTGCTGGGCTGTGTCAGGCCCGCCTTCTACCTGGTGATTCGGAAAGCCAGCTTCTTTTTCTCTTGTGATTTTGCCATCTCCTAGGACATTAGAGTCCTTTGCTCTCAGCTGGCAAGTAGAAAGAGAGAGGATGAATGAGGCAAATACTCTTCTTAACCATATCAGCCTAGAGGTGCAAAATACAACTTGCATTTGTGGTCCACTGGCCAGAATTAGTTCTGTGGCCGCCATGCAATTCCCTGGAGAGAGGGGTAGGGAAGTAAAGAGTGGCTGAGCAGTGACGTTGCGGACCCAACTTTATGAAGCAGAAGACTAGGAATTTTTAGTGGACAGCTACCTGACTCTGAAAGCTCAGAATTATTTGTTTCGGGGTGGACATTCTAAATGTTGGAGGAAGGTCAAGGTATAGGAGAATGAGGTCTCTGTCTCAGGATGCTACAATTTTCAAACATATTGAAAGCTCAAATCATTTCTCTGAGGTCGAGAAGTCAGCAGAACACATGAAAGTTAGATATGTATACTTACTTGCAGGCCCAGGCCCCTAAGTTACCTGTCTATGCATTGCTAAACATACGCTCCACAAGGAAAGAATGAATTTATTTTACATTAGCTATGTGTAACACCACCTGTTTAGCCAGGAAAGATTTATGGCAGGTTCTTATGGAATTCCATCACTAGCAGTCTTGCCTCTTTCCATTTCTTCAAAGTGCTTCACGAAACCCTGGATCTAAATGTAAATAAACAATGCATGACCTGCCTGAGAAGTTACTGGGACGTTTTCCTTCCACTCTATATAAGTGGAATCATCCTCCGTGGATTGGGTGTTTAGGCTCACTTTATAAGTACATTTCCAGAGTGTTCAAATTGGGTTTATGCTTTTTAACGTCCTGACTTAAAATACGTAGAATGTTAGGCCAGAAGTGGTGTTTTGAGAGGATGTAGTCCATCCTGACTTTGTTTAAAAATGAGCCTGGGTCCAGAAAGTATATTTTTGCTAGACATTAAGCAGCTATGTAGTGCAGAGCTGACGCCCATGTATCCAGGATCATGTCCTCTCCTCTGGAGCTGCTTTCTAATTCTTTTTTCTTCCCTACTGATGAATATATGTGACTATTAACTTTGTTTTATTTAATTAGCCATCAGCTGAAAGAATAAATCTAGACCCTGGTTTTTTTTTTATTATAAGCATATTCTTTTGAAATGTAATCCATAAAATGAATACCAAGATGAAAAATTGAAATCAAGATGTAATTGATTTTTTGCCGGCCAGGTGTTGACAGGGTTTTGAACTACCAAAGAGGAAATAATTACAGCTATTCTTGCAGCACGAAACAGCTACAAGTAAATGTCATTTATTCCTGAAATATTTTGTATGCTTTCAGAAAGTCAGAACCATGTTTAAACCGGGGCGGCAAAGAGCGTATCTCCCAAAATAAAAACAACAAATTTAAATTAGGAGAACCTTTGGGTGAATACCTTCTTAGTATATCCAGAATACCACACAACATACAGCAGTGGGAAATTTATGCTCACCTACTTTACTCATTCATATGTTCATTGAATAGTCATTTTTAGAAGGGCAAAAATGACATATAAGTCCCATTGTGAACTACTTTTTGTTATTTCAGTTTGTGGATTTACAATTAAGCCTCAAAAGACCTAAGGTATTGAGCATGAAAGCAAGAATCTCATAAGAAAAGGGCATTTTGAAATTAGGAGCTTACTATTTCTGCTCTAGGAGAGATGAGATGTATAAGAATTGTATAATTTTATATGCTTAACGATGAGATCCAACCAACTTGCCTTCAGGAGAGCATTAGTTTCTTTGAAATAATAGATTATTTTTTAAAAAAATTTAGGCAGAAATTATAAAGTGGGAAAGGAGTTAGAAAATACAAAACTCTACTAAACATATGGAAAAAAATAAAACCTGTTGATTATATTACAATGCTCAGACTGATTTGATTAGGAGGGACATTCCACCATGGATCTATCACATTAGTGGGACAGAGGTACTTTTATAGCTGTGTTCATCTTTCCACCTTCTGCAAATATCAGGAAAAATATAAGGAGAGGAAATTATCAAGTGGGATTAAACAATATTGCTTTATTACAGAAGCCAAGCCTTATTCAAAAATAGTATTCTGTGGTAAGAGATTTTCCATATTTCTGGGTTTTATAAATACTTTTTAAGTTACCTATATTACATTTTCTATATAGTTGCAAATGAGAACAGAAAAATTTGATACTTGTTAATGATGAGAAATCCTTGATATGCAGGAATAACGTCTGATCTGGAGCCTTCTCTTCATTGTCACACACCAGAACACTTCTGAGTTTATGAGAAACATGAATATCCCATTTTAAAGTACAATTATTTCTTTCTAATTGTGATCTCTAGTGATATGTTGCATTCAGTAATATCTTTTGCTTTGTGTGGTCTTTACTTGGCAGAACTACCCATTTGTGACAGAAACCCAATTATTTGATTAAACTATGAATCTTGTGTTGAAATTCAGCTCTTCTGGATGGATTGGAGAGAGGCCAGAGACTTAAAGATTGAGAAAGATCTGCGGTGTTACAAAAAGAGTTGTGTTAAGATTGTCTCATATTTATGCAGCAGAGGTACTTAAACACCACAAGCTATTGGTAAACAACAAAATCTTCAGTGGATGCCAATGTCCTTGACGATGGATTTTGTCAAAAAAAGAAAACAAAATGCTAGAGAATGTAATTTTTATTTCTTAAGAGTTAGCCCTGGGGAAGAAATTAATTTAAACTTACAAGCATTCCATGGGACCATATGCTTGTATGATTATTTCTAGTATCAAGAGAAACTTGGAATTTGTTTTATTGATGTACAAGTTCTTGAAACTGAATATCCTCATGTAGTATTCTATGCTAATTGATAAGGTCTCACAGTGAAGAGCTTCCCCAGGTTTGCCGGAGTGGGAATCACCGAGGGCTGAACTAATGCCAATTAAATAATTTATTTGAAATGATATATAAAGAACCGTTTCAATGAAGATACATGATTTGAGTATACTTGCAATTTTTCATCCTAACACTAATGGATTGTCATAGAAAAAGAATTAATCTCTGCCACCCTGAAGAAACCACTGTGACTAAAGAAGAAAGCTCTAATCTCTGAAGTGACTGCACTGTCAATCAACAATTTTCTTTTGAAATGGAGCCATTTTATTTCGCATAGTTGTTTTTAAATCTTGTCTGTCATACCCTTTCCTTCCTATGAGAATAGTGTCAGGATAGAAACAACTTTTGTTGTCTAGCAAATACAAAAATTTGAATGGAAGCCCAGCACAGCCTTTGATATCACAGAGTTCACCTTATTTTTCTACTGACTCTTGAAATGCTACCAAATTCTGTTTATTCCATACCACTTCTGTGTCTGTTTACTTCTGTGCTTCTGTATTGTCTGTGAAAATCCCCATGTGTTTCACACTTAGAGGATCCACTTTATTTGAGTTTACCTAAGACTTTGATCCATTTACCTATGGCCAAGATAGCAGGAGCACGTAAGGCAAAGTATGGCCACTTAATGAGGCAGGAATCTTGATAAAACTTCATAGTATGTTGGGCTTTTTTCAGTACAATGTGGGGAATATGGTTATAAACTTTAAAAGACTATTTTTAACCTAACTTGTCCCTTTTCAGCCATTTTATCACAATAAGACACACCTATTTACTATATCCCATTGTATATTACATCATTCTCAAGAGGAACAAAGAACAATGTCATCAACTCATTTTATTTTTTAAAGATTTCATTTTTAAGTAATCTGTACACCCAGTGTGGGGCTCAAACTCACAACTGCAAAATCAAGAATTATATGCTCTACTGACAGAGCCAGTCAGGCACCCCTCAACTCTTTTCTTTTATTGGGGAGAACATGAAAGCTCAGGGTATAGAACGCTTGACCTATGCTACCTCATAGGATACTATGTGGAACTGGGGTTATATATCAGGTCTTCTTACTCCTGTCTAATGACCTATTTTTACATGTGGAGTTCTGAAATTCTAGATTTAAGGGTCTATTCCTTTATCCTTATAAGTCTTGAATCAACAAGTTTTATGGAAATCAGTTGTCCTGGGACTTAAACACATATTTTAAAAATCATTCTAAAACAGTAACTAAAATATCCTTTTAAGAGGTAAATTTAATTCACTTACAGCTTCTCTTTCCTAACCTTCCTTCATGAGGAAATCAAAGTGATAAGTTTATAGCAAATTTAATTATGTCACCCCATTCCTTAACAACTTCCAACGATCCTATTCTTTTCTGAGAAAGTTTAAGTTTCTTTGTGTGGCATTCCAGACCTCTCTTGGATTTGCCCCATTGACCTTTCAGCTAAGTTTCACATCAGCCAAGAAAATACGCCCTGCCCTCCAAAGATGCTGAAACCATTTGTAGTCATCCAAGGCATTCTTTTTTTTTTTTTTTAAGATTTTATTTATTTGAGAGAGAGAGAGAAGACACAGAGGGAGAGGGAGAGGGAGAAGCAAACTCCCCGCTGAACAGAGAGCCCAATGCAGGGCTCCATCCCAGGACCCTGAGATCATGACCTGAGCCGAAGGCAGACACTTAACTGACTGAGCCACCCAGGCGCCGCAATGCATTCTTCACATGCTGCCCCTTCTGTCTTCCTCGTATAACTACACTGTCCCTGTGAAGATTGCTCTAATTACTCCTTTCATGTATTTAGATGACATGTAAACTATACTGTGTGCCTCAGGAAGGCAGGGCAGTCAGAACTTTTCATCGATAGTTTGCAAAAAAGTAATTAAAAACTTTGATAAAGCCAGGCTTCTGGGGAGAGGGGAGCCATGAGGGGTGGGTAGTGGGCATCCCTTGGGAATCTGTGGCTGGCAAAGGTCTGAAATTCGGTGAAATGTCAGAAGATCTGGGTCTGAAGGAAAAGGAAAAGCACACTTTAATAAGGAACTGAAGAGTTTACATATATAAACAGGTTTTTTAAAATATATAAACAAATTTTAAGCTTAGTAATAACACTGAGAAATCAACAAAAAGACCCAGATTTGCTTGTACTTGATTATACTAATTTTTGAAAAATTTTTTTAAAAAAATTTTTTATTGTTATGTTAATCACCATACATTACATCATTAGTTTTTGATGCAGTGATCTATGATTCATTGTTTGTGCATAACACCCAGTGCTCCACACAGAATGTGCCCTCTTTAATACCCATCACCAGGCTAACCCATTCCCCCACCCCCCTCCCCTCTAGAACCCTCAGTTTGTTTTTCAGAGTCCATCGTCTCTCATGGTTCGTCTCCCCCTCTTGACATATTCCCCTTCATTCTTCTCCTCCTGCTATCTTCTTCTTTTTCTTTTTTCTTAACATATGTTGCATTATTTGTTTCAGAAGTACAGATCTGTGAATCAACAGTCTTGCACAATTCACAGTGCTCACCATAGCACATACCCTACCCAATGTCTATCACCCAGCCACCCCGTCCCTCCCACCCCCCACCTCTCCAGCAACCCTCAGTTTGTTTCCTGAGATTAAGAATTCCTCATATCAGTGAGGTCATATGATACATGTCTTTCTCTGATTGACTTATTTCACTCAGCATAACACCCTCCAGTTCCATCCACGTCGTTGCAAAAGGCAAGATCTCATTCCTTTTGATGGCTGCATAATATTCCATTGTGTATATATACCACTTCTTCTTTATCCATTCATCTGTCGATGGACATCTTGGCTCTTTCCACAGTTTGGCTATTGTGGACATTGCTGCTATAAACATTGGGGTGCACGTACCCCTTCAGATCCCTACATTTGTATCTTTGGGGTAAATACCCAGTAGTGCAATTGCTGGATCGTATGGTAGTTTTATTTTCAACTGTTTGAGGAACCTCCATACTGTTTTCCAGAGTGGTTGCACCAGCTTGCATTCCCACCAACAGTGTAGGAGGGTTCCCCTTTCTCCCCATCCCCACCAACATCTGTCATTTCCTGACTTGTTAATTTTAGCCATTCTGACTGGTGTGAGGTGGTATCTCATTGAGGTTTTGATTTGGATTTGCCTGATGCTGAGCGATGTTGAGCACTTTTTCATGGGTCTGTTGGCCATTTGGATGCCTTCTTTGGAAAAATGTCTGTTCATGTCTTCTGCCCATTTCTTGATTGGATTATTTGTTCTTTGGGTGTTGAGTTTGATAAGTTCTTTATAGATTTTGGATACAAGCCCTTTATCTGATATGTCATTTGCAAATATTTTCTCCCATTCTGTTGGTTGTCTTTTGGTTTTGTGGACTGTTTCTTTTGCTGTGCAAAAAGCTTTTTATCTTGATGAAATCCCAATAGTTCATTTTTGCCCTGGCTGCCCTTGCCTTTGGCGATGTTTCTAGGAAGAAGTTGCTGCGGCTGAGGTTGAAGAGGTTGCTACCTGTGTTCTCCTTTAGGATTTTGATGGACTCCTGTCTCACGTTTAGGTCTTTCAACCATTTGGAGTCTATTTTTGTGTATGGGGTAAGGAAATGGTCCAGTTTCATTCTTCTGCATGTGGCTGTCCAATTTTCCCAACACCATTTGTTGAAGAGACTGTCTTTTTTCCACTGGACATTCTTTCCTGCTTTGTCAAAGATGAGTTGACCATAGAGCTGAGGGTCCATTTCTGGACTCTCGATTCTGTTCCACTGATCTATGTGTCTGTTTTTGTGCCAGTACCATACTGTCTTGACGATGACAGCTTTGTAATAGAGCTGGAAGTCCGGAATTGTGATGCCGCCAGCTTTGCTTTTCTTTTTCAATATTCCTCTGGCTATTCGGGGTCTCTTCTGGTTCCATACAAATTTTAGGATTATTGGTTCCATTTCTTTGAAAAAAGTGGGTGGTATTTTGATGGGGATTGCATTGAATGTGTAGATGATTGCTCTAGGTAGCATTGACATCTTCATAATGTTTGTTCTTCCAATCCATGAGCATGGAACGTTTTTACATTTCTTTGTTTCTTCTTCAATTTCTTTCATGAGGATTTTATAGTTTTCTGAGTACAGATCCTTTGCCTCTTTGGTTAAATTTATTCCTAGGTTTCTTACGGTTTTGGATGCAGTTGTAATGGGATCAACTCCTTGATTTGTCTCTCTTCTGTCTTGTTGTTGGCGTATAGGAATACCACTGATTTCTGTGCATTGATTTTATATCCTGCTGCTTACTGAATTCCTGTATGAGTTCTAGCAGTTTTGGGGTGGAGTCTTTTGGGTTTTCCACATATAGTATCATATCATCTGCAAAGAGTGAGAGTTTGACTTCCTCTTTGCCGATTTGGATGCCTTTGATTTCTTTTTGTTGTCTGATTGCTGTGGCTAGGACTTCTAATACTATGTTGAATAGCAGTGGTGAAAGTGGACATCCCTGCCGCGTTCCTCACCTTAGGGGAAAAGATCTCAGCTTTTCCCCATTGAGAATGATATTCGCTATAGGTGTTTCATAGATGGCTTTTATGATATTGAGGTATGTACCCTCTATCCCTATACTCTGAAGAGTTGTGATCAAGAAAGGATGCTCTACTTTGTCAAATGCTTTTTCTGCATCTATTGAGAGGATCATATGATTCTTGTTCTTTCTTTTGTTAATGTATTGTATTACGTTGATTGATTTGTGGGTGTTGAACCAGCCTTGCAGCCCAAGGATAAATCCCACTTGGTCATGGTGAATAATCCTTTAATGTACTGTTGGATCCTATTGGCTAGTATTTTGGTGAGAATTTTTGCATGCATGTTCATCAAGGATATTGGTCTGTAATTCTCCTTTTTGATGGGGTCTTTGTCTGGTTTTGGGATCAAGGTAATGGTGGCCTCATAAAATGAGTTTAGAAGTTTTCCTTCCATTTCTATTTTTTGGAACAGTTTCAGGAGAATAGGTATTCATTCTTCTTTAAATGTTTGGTAGAATTCCCCTGGGAAACCATCTGGCCCTGGGCTTTTGTTTGTTGGGAGAATTTTGATGACTGCTTCAATTTCCTTAGCGGTTATAGGTCTGTTCAGGTTTTCTATTTCTTCCTGGTTCAATTTTGGTCGTTGATACATCTCTAGGAATGCACCCATTTCTTCCAGGTTATCTAATTTGCTGGCATAGAGTTGCTCATCATATGTTCTTATAATTGTTTGTATTTCTTTGGTGTTGGTTGTGATCTCTCCTCTTTCATTCATGATTTTGTTGATTTGGGTCATTTCTCTTTTCTTTTTGATAAGTCTGGCCAGGGGTTTATCAATCTTGTTAATTCTTTCAAAGAACCAGCTCCTAGTTTCGTTGATCTGTTCTACTGTTCTTTTGGTTTCTATTTCATTGGTTTCTGCTCTGATCTTTATGATTTCTCTTCTCCTGCTGGGTTTAGGCTTTATTTGCTGTTCTTTCTCCAGCTCCTTTAGGTGTAGGGTTAGGTTGTGTATTTGAGACCTTTCTTGTTTCTTGAGAAAGGCTTGTATTGCTATATACTTTCTTCTCAGGACTGCCTTTGCTGTATCCCAAAGATTGAACAGTTGTGTTTTCATTTTCATTGGTTTCCATGAATTTTTTGAATTCTTCTTTAATTTCCTGGTTGACCCATTCATTCCTTAGTTGGATGCTCTTTAGCCTCCATGTATTTGAGTTCTTTCCGACTTTCCTCTTGTGATTGAGTTCTAGTTTCAAAGCATTGTGGTCTGAAAATATGCAGGGAACGATCCCAATCTTTTGGTACCGGTTGAGACCTGATTTGTGACCTAGGATGTGATCTATTCTGGAGAATATTCCATGGGCACTAGAGAAGAATGTGTATTCCGTTGCTTTGGGATGGAATGTTCTGAATATGTCTGTGAAGTCCATTTGGTCCAGTGTGTCACTTAAAGTCTTTATTTCCTTGTTGATCTTTTGCTTAGATGATCTGTCCATTTCAGTCAGGGGGGTGTTAAAGTCCCCCACTATTATTGTATTGTTGTCAATGTGTTTCTTTGCTTTTGTTATTAATTGGCTTATATAATTGATTGCTCCCATGTTAGGGGCATAGCTATTTACAATTGTTAGATCTTCTTGTTGGATAGATCCTTTAAGTAGGATATAGTGTCCTTCTTCATCTCTTATTACAGTCTTTGTTTTAAAATCTAATTTGTCTGATATCAGGATTGCCACCCCAGCTTTCTTTTGGTGTCCATTAGCATGGTAAATGGTTTTCCACCCCCTCACTTTCAATGTGGGGGTGTCTTTGGATCTAAAATGAGTCTCTTGCAGACAGCATATCGATGGGTCTTGTTTTTTAATCCAATCTGATAGCCTGTGTCTTTTGATTGGGGCATTTAGCCCAGTTACATTCAGGGTAACTATTGAAAGATAGGAATTTAGTGCCATTGGACTGCCTGTAAGTTGACTGTGACTGTATATTGTCTGTGTTCCTTTCTGATCTATGCTGCTTTTAGGGTCTCTCTTTGCTTAGAGGACCCCTTTCAATATTTCTTTCATGGCTGGTGTCCTGTTTGCAAATTCCTTTAGTTTTTGTTTGTCCTGGAAGCTTTTTATCTCTCCTTCAATTTTCAATGACAGCCTAGCTGGATATAGTATTCTTGGCTGCATATTTTTCTCCTTTAGTGCTCTGAATATGTCATGCCAGTCCTTTCTGGCCTGCCAGGTCTCTGTGGATAGGTCTGTTGCCAATCTAATGTTTCTACCATTCTGGGTTACATATCTCTTCTCCCGAGCTGCTTTCAGGATTTTCTGTTTGTCTCTGAGACTCGTAAGTTTTACTATTAGATGTCGGGGTGTTGACCTATTTTTATTGATTTTGAGAGGCGTTCTCTGTGCCTCCTGGATTTTGATGCCTGTTTCCTTCCCCACATTAGGGAAGTTCTCTGCTCTAATTTGCTCCAATATACCTTCTGTCCCTCTCTCTTTCTTCTTCTCTGGGATGCCAATTATTCTAATGTTGTTTTGTCTTATCGTATTGCTTATGTCTCGAATTCTGCCCTCGTGATCCTGTAGTTGTTTCTCTCTCTTTTTCTCAGCCTCTTTATTTTCCATCATTTGGTCTTCTATATCGCTGATTCTCTCTTCTGCCTCATTTATCCTAGCAGTTAGTGCCCCCATTTTGATTGCACCTCATTAATAGCCTTTTTGATTTCAGCGTGGTTAGATTTTAATTCTTTTATTTCTCCAGAAAGGGTTTCTCTAATAACTTCCACGCTTTTTTCAAGCCCAGCTAGTATCGTTAAAGTCATGATTCTGAACTCTAGGTCCAACATCGTACTAATGTCCGTATTGAGTAGGTCCCTGGCAGACAGTACTACCTCTTGTTCTTTTTGCTGAGGTGATTTTTTTCGTTTTGTCATTTTGTCCAGAGGAGAATAGATGAATGAGCGAACAGAATGGTAACAGGTTAACAATGTCCCCAGCAAATATACTCTATACAAATCAAAAAAGACCTGAAACCAGGGGAAAAGAAAGGGAAAGAAAGAAAAAAGAAAGAGAAAAAAAAAAAAAGATAAAAGATAAAAACAAACAAAAGCAGAATAAAACAAAAAAAACAGAATATGATCAAATATGATCAGGCTAGTGCATAGATCAGTGCCACACAGTAGATTTTGGGCATATTTTCGTCTGTTTGAAGAAAGTGCCTGCTAAAATTTTAAAGGAAGAAAGACTTATATATGTACAAAATAAGGGTTGATACAATGAAGGAATGGAAGATGACTGTAAAGATGAAAATTATAAAAGATTTTATAAAAGGAATTGATAAGAAGTTGTTTGAAAAAAGAAAGAAGATTTAAAAAAAAAAAGAAAAAAAAAGGGAGAGAATGTGATCAGGCAGGAGACTAGAACAAAACCATACACTAGTGATTTAGGGTATATTTTGATCTGTTAAAAGAAACTGTATCTCAAAATTTTAAAGAGAGAACAACTTATAGATGCCAAAAATAAAGGTAACTACTATGAAGGGATAAAATATGACTCTAAAAATGAAAAATAAAAAATGTTTTTTTTTAAAAAGGGATTGATAAGATGGTTGAAAAAGGGAAAAAGAAAAATTCAAGAAAAAAAACAGTTAAAAAAATTAACTTTGAAAAACTAATGAATTATGGTAAAAAAGCCATGAATTCTATGTGCAGTATTCCCCTAGCACTGGAGTTCTCCCGTTCTCCCTGATCGGTAAATTTGGTCTTGGCTTGCTGGCTGTTCGTGCTGATCTCCCGGGGGAGGGGCCTGTTGCCGTGGTTCCCAGATGTCTTTGCTGGAGGTGGAATTGCCCCGCCCTTGTAAGTCCGGGCTAAGCAAGCTGCTCAGGTTTGCTCTCAGGAGCTTTTGTTCCCTGCAAGCTCTCAGTACAGCTTTGGAGGACCAGGGTGAAAATGGTGGCCTCACAATCTCCACCCGGAGGAGCTGAGAACTTGGGGCCCCGCTCCTCAGTGCGCCCCCAGAGAAAAGCAGTCCCTCCTGTCTCCCCGGTCTCCAGCCGCTCTCTGTGCTCACCCGGCCTGTGACCGAGCGTTTGTATCTCTGGCACCCGACCCCGTGTGGAGTCTCCAAACCCAGCAGATCCCTGCGGTGCGCTCCCGCGCCGCTCCTCCCGGGGGAGGAAGGGGAGTCTCTCCGGCTCTGCCGCTTGTTGGGTCCCTGATGGAGGAGCAGTGGCCCGACTGGGCTGCGGATCACAGTTTATGGCAACCCCAAGCTGAGACCCTGCTCCTCTGCTCCATCTCTGCAGCCGGCTTCCCCACTGCGATACCTGGGAGCTCTGCCACACTCAGGCAGCCCCCGGTCTTTCTGTGACCCCGAGGGTCCTGAGACCACACTGTCCCGCGAGGGTTCCACCCCCCGCTTAGCCACTTGGAGCGACGTCCCTCCACGGAGCCGACTTCTAAGAGTTCCGATATTGTGCTCCGCGGCTCTATCACTTGCCAGAAGTGGCGGAGGCCCCCTCTCCTGCCATCTATTCTCCTGAATATAGCATCGGATTCACGTCTCCACACGTCCTACCTTCCAGTAAATGGTTGCTTCTCTGTTCAGAGAGTTGTTGCTACTCTCTTCTTTGATCTCCTGTTGAGTTTGTAGGTGTTCAGAATGGTTTGATCCCTATTCAGCTGAATTCCTGAGACCAGACGAGATCCAGGTCTCCTACTCTTCCGCCATCTTGCTCTGCCCCCAATTTGCATGTGTTTTGATGCCTTGCTTTTTATTTGATTTGTATGCACTTTGCTATTTTGGTTAAATATGTGTTTCAAAACCAACTCAGATATAGTAACTATGCTTCCATTACCAAAGCATAACATTATCAATACCTCACCTTGAATCCTGATTGTTAGTAATTTATAAGAACTGTTCAATCAGTATGGCCAAAACTGTTAAAGAGATTAGATCATAGCAGATACCAGGCCTGGTGAGGCCAAGGGATAAAAACATCAGTTGCAAAATACATATGAGTTTAAGTATTGACATGGTCAGGAGAGATGAAAGCAACAAATTAAATCAGAAACCAATGATAATTACATTTAAAAATGTTCTGCAAGCATCATAGGAAAGTAAAATGCACTGACATTTAAAAAATTCAATATGTTATTTATTCTTTACTGAGATAGTACTTTCAAATTCATGGATCTGCTGGCAAGCTGTATACTGATTCAGTATTTCCCCCCAAAGCTGGTTTTTGATTAAATAGTATAGTATATTTGAATTTGTTCTCTTTTAGCTTTCTTGGATTTATTGAGGGATGCAATTATTCAAATGATACAGATAGCTTTGCACTATTAAAATGATGTTTCATTTTTTTCAGGGTAGGAGGGTATCTTTGCCTAAATGTCAGTAGTTCTTAAAATTGAGATTTTTAAAAAAGTCTGTTTTTCCTATATTTTTTTCAGAAGAAGAGCATTGAATTTCTATATTAAAAGCATTTTCATTAATAATGTATATATTACATAGGAATAATGTTGGCAGATAGGTCATTCTAATGCAGTATTTGTACTTACTGAAGTTAAGTGACAGCAATTGCTGATTTTCAAGTAATTTTTGTATATATTTGTATACACATATGTGTATATATATAGACATATAGATGTATGTCTATATATATAAAAATATATATATATATAATTAAAAGCAGCATATACATGTATATGCCAATTCTATTCTGAGAAAGGAATGGGGAACACTCATTGGCTCTTGCCCTGGCAAGTTTATGATTGGTGGAAATACTTCCAAAAATTTATAGCTCAAGTCCACCAATTGCTACACAACAGTATCAGGACCTTTTGATACCAGAGATAGTTGCAGATAATGTCAGTTTTGTACACCTGCCTTATAAACTACACATTACAGGGAATTCTTGTCTATTTTTGCCAACAGCACCAAAGCAATGAGAGTGGGTGGGTTTGGGGAGCATTTAAGTGCAGTAGAGCAGCATTTACAATAGTCCAGTAACAATAGGTCTCATGGTGTGGTCTCACATGGATGCAGGTCAGAGAGTCACAGGATAGTAGTGCAGGATGAACTTGGAGAGGGCGTCAGGAGAAATACTTTGTGAGGCATTTTAGGTCATATAAATAGCTGTTTCATAATAAGAGCAAAAGGAAGGACTAGTAAGAACAAATTTGTATTTTGTAAAAGACTGTCTGGGTACAGTGTGGAGAAGTGTTTAAAAGGGGACAAAACTATGCAGATCAGTTGGATGGTTATTACCCAGGATCATCTAATGTTTATTGAAAGTGAAATCACCAGTTGATTACCTTTAAATATCAATGAAATACTCCTTAGAAAAGAGATTGCTCTGTATTCCTTCCTATATTGAGATACAGATATTATCTTTTTAAAGATTTATTTCTTTGAGAGAGAGAGAGAGCACACACACAGGTGGGGGGAGGGGCAGAGAGAGAAGGAAAGGAGCAGACTCCCTGCTGAGCTGCTGAGCACCTGGAGCCCTACTCTGGCTGTCCCAGGACCCTGAGATCACTACCTGAGCCGAAATCAAGAGTCAGACACTTAACTGACTGAGCTACGTGGGTGCCCCTTGAAATACAGACATTAAAGACACATTTAGAATGGACAAGATGTTCTTACTGAACATGAAGGGGAATTTACTTCAGGGACCATAAATGGTGTTAAAATATTTTGTGTATTAATTTTTTTTTCTGAACAAACATAAAAGACTGGTTGAAGGGTTATCCAAACTCCCAAAGATAGAATGATCATGGAGGAAATTGGGAGCCAGATTTATAAAACTTGGGCTTTTGGATATCAAAACTGAAGCCAAAATTAAAATTTAAAAAATGTGGAAAACTCTCTGAGGATGGGGACTATTACAAGGACAGGTAGAAGAGAATAAGATGATATTGATGCTCATAAATAATCCCAGTGCCTGCCGGAGCTAAGTTAACAGGAACAGAATCAGCAGCGAGAGACTTAAGCAGTGGCATCCAGCACCAGCACAAGGCAAGCACACAGAGACTATGTCAGTGTCCAGACTGTGCTAGTATTTGAGTTAGGGTCTCACATGGCCAGTGCCAGGGAACTCTGTTAATTGTCCCTCTCGTGGGCATCTCATGTGGAACTCACATCAAAAATAGGGAGTATAGCACCCCTTAATGTGCAGGAAGGATGCCTCTCTGTATCCCCATGATGGTGTTCAGACCCTCACCCTCAATGTAAAAACAAGGGTGAAAATCCCTTTTAATAGCCTCATACACTCTAGATCTTTAAAAGTCGGTGGGCATCTAGGTGGTCTGTGGTGTGGACAGAGATGAACTCACAGTTCGCTACTGTTGGACTGAAATGAACCCGGAGAGATATCTCCATAACCCTTGGTATACACATATATTTGTTTACATATAATTTAATGCAGAAAGTATCCCCTAGAGACCTAAAAATATAATGAAGGCAATTTCTCCAGAAACCAATTTACAAATAGTGAGAAAGCTTTGATGTGGAAGGAAATGAACTCAGTAGATATTAATGAAACAATTGTAGCCATATATATACATGTAATAAGTAAAAAGACAATGTACAAGGCCCAATTTAGATTAACGAGTCAGGAAAGGTCCTGTATCAACATTGAACTAAAATACACATTTTTGCCATTTGTTGAAGTCAAGGGTTTTGCTCAGTCTTGTTCTTGTGACACTCAGGAAATTATGCATCGTGAGGGCTTTCCCAAACCCACAGCATGGATAGTCCATTTGTTATATTGTAGGAATTCTTTAAAATTGTGCAAGGAATGCTATTCAACCTTTATATTCATGAGGTAAGGCTGGTTTGAGATATCACATGTGTTATATATTTTAGCTGAGGTTGTTTTTATATTCATGACAAGGCTTCTCTGAAGCTGGTATACTATAAAGTAGTTCAAATTTGAACCATTCTGAACACTTTATCACATTTATTGTATTCAAAGAGTTTTGCTCCAAGATGTATTCTTTGATTTAAAAGATGGACAGAGTTACAGATGTTCCTAGCTGCCTTATAGTTTTTAGGATGCTGCTGAATATTTTATATATATTTTTATACATAGATACATAAATTTATATATAAATATTTATATATTTATATAGCTTTATATGGCTATATATACACACAGATATATAAACACATACAGACATACATACAAAATTTATATATCATGGAATCCACAAATATAATAGATTCTAATTTTTTAAAAAATATTTTATTTATTTATTTGACAGAGACAGAGAGAGCGCAAGCAGAGGGAGAGGGAGAAGCAGGCTTCCTGAGGAGCAGGGAGCCCGGTGCAGGGCTGGAGCCCTAGGGGCTCAATCCCATCATGACCTGAGCCGAAGGCAGTTGCTTAACAACTGCGCCACCCAGGCGCCCCTCACTTTTTATGTTTTAAGAGCTCAAGCTAACTGATTGTGTGTATTTTTGAAGAAGCATTCATAACACAAAATATTACAAGTCTAAATTTTTTATCATCTTCTATTTTCTGTTTTGGTTTTTATGGTGCAGATTTCAGTGATTATATGCTCATTTAAAATAATATTTAGAATAATGACTAATATTTTGAAAATATTTCCTGTTCATAAAAAAATTAAGCAATAAAAAAGTAGAACAGATAACTCTCCAACTCAAACACCAGAAGCAGCATTTATTTGTTTTTTAATTAACTAATTAATTAATTAATTTTAAAGATTTTATTTATTTGACAGAGAGAGACACAGCGAGAGAGGGAACACAAGCAGGGGGAGTGGGAGAGGGAGAAGCAGGCTTCCTGCTGAGCAGGGAGCCTGATGCAGGGCTCCATCCCAGGACCCTGGGCCGAAGGCAGATGTTTAACAACTGAGCCACCCAGGCGCCCCTATGATGTGTTTTTTAATCAATTTAGTGCTCTTCACTGCCCTAGGTGTTTTGTTCTGTCTTCTTCATCTCTTATTTGGCAAGAATTCATACGAATTTTATTATCTTTTTCCAGATTTAGTGTCTTATTCCACAAGTTCTTTCATGTTTGTTAATTTCCCTTATTTTATTTTGATTATTTATTTAATTGATGACATATTCAAACTCTGGAGGAAATTGCTACCTGAGTATGCGGCACCAGGTTTTATCAAATCTCGATATTTTGTTGCATTTACTTCAGATTCACTTTTCTGAGAAACAACAGGATTAGGGACAGAGTTAATCTTCTAGTGCACCATTCCACACCATGTCCCTTTCATCTCCCACTCTTTTCTGGCTGAACACTATCCTGAATTAGGGTTTAGTATTCTCAGGTTTCATTTTTTTATAAAACTTTTCCATATAAGAATATACTTATAAAAATTGTTTCATTTATTTTTAAACTATATTAATGTGGCTATACCATGCACATTGAATATCCAAAGCAATCTTGAGGAAGAAGAACAAAACTGGAGGCATCATGATTTCTGGTTTGAAACTATATTACCAAACTATAGTAATCAAAATAGTATGGTATTGGCACAAAAACAGACAGATCAATGGAGCAGAATAAAGAGCCCAGAAATAAGCTCAGAACTTTTATGGTGAATTAATTATTGACAGAGCCAAGAATATACAATGAGGAAAGGTTAGTGTTTTCAACAAATGTTGTTGGAAATACTGGACAGCCACATGCAAAAGAACTGAACTGCACCATTTTATGCCGTACACAAAAATTAACTAAAAATATATCAAAGACTTGAACATAGACCTGAAACCATAAAACTCCTAGAAGAAAACATAGGCAGCAAGCTTCTTTATACCAGTCTTTGCTATGAGTTTTTGGATTTGACACCAAAAGAAAAAGCAACAGAAGCAAAAATAAATGAGACTACATCAAACTAAAAAGCTTTTTGCACGCGAAAGAAACCATTGATAAAAAGAAGATGCAACCTACTGAATGGGAGAAAATATTTGCAAATCATTTATCTGATTAGAGGTTAATATCCTAAACATAAAAAGAACTCATACAACTCAATAGCACAAAAACAAACCAATTAAAAAATTGACAGAGGGTCTGAATAGACATTTTTCCAAAGAAGACAGACTATTGGCCAAAAGGTGTACGAAAAGTTGTCAACATTGACATCATCAGGGAAATGCAAATCAAAACCACAATGAGATATAACTTCACACCTGTTAGAATGGATATTATTAGAAGGACAAGAAATAATGTGTTGGTAAAGATGTGGAGAAAAGGGAATCCTTGTGCACTGTTAGTGGGAATGTAAGTTGGTACAGTCATTATGGAAAACAGTGTGAAGTTTCCTGAAAAAATTAAAAATAGGACTGCCCCATATGGTCCAGCAATTTTACTTCTGGATATTTATCTGAAGAAAACAAAATACTAACTCGAGATATATGTACCTTCATGCTCATTGCAGCATTATTTACAATAGCCAAGATATAGAAGCAACTTGTGTCCACTGATAAATTTTATATATAACATGGAAGACTAGTCAGGCTTAAAAAATGAAATCTTGCAATTGTGACAATATGGATAGACCTTGATGGCATTATGCTAAGTGAAATATATCAGAAAAAGACAAATTTGGTTTGATGTCACTTATATGTGGAATTGGAAACAAAAAACAAAACAAAACAAAACAAAACAAAAACAAACATACAAACCAAAATAATGGAGCTCTTGGATACAGAGAATAGATTGGTGGTTGTCAAAGGTAGGAGGCTGGAGGTGGGCAAAATCGGTAAAGGGGGTTAAAAAGTACAAACTGCCAGCTATAAAATAAATGTCCTGGGGATGTAATGTACGGCATGATGACTGTAGTTAATGATACTATAGTGCATATTTGAAAGTTGTTGAAAGTAAATACAAGTTTTCATCACAAGAAGATATTGTATATATGTATGGTGATGGATGTTAACTGGACTTATCATGATGATTATTTCACGATAAATAAAAATATTGAATCATTATGCTGTACAGCTGAACCTAATATTATATAATATGTCAATAATACCCAAAAGGAAAACATGAGTCCCAGGGAAGACTCTGAAGTCACTAGTTCCAATTGATGTTGATTATGAGAAACCAACTTCCCTAAGAGAGGTGTATTTATTTATTTTATTTTTTAATATGTTCAGTTAGCCACTGTATAGTACATCATTAATTTTTGATGAAGTGTTCATGATTCATTAGTTGCGTATAACACCCGTGTTATACTCATCACAACACATGCTCTCCTTAATAACCATCACCCTGTTACCCCATCTCCCCACCCCCCTTCCCTCTGAAACCCTCAGTTTGTTTCCTGGGTCCATAGTCTCTCATGGTTCATCTCCCTCTCTGATTTCTCCCCTTTCAGTTTTCCCTCCCTTCCCCTTTGGTCCTCCGTGGTATTCCTTATGTTGCACATATGAGTGAAACCGTATGATAATTGTCTTTCTCTAAGAGAGGTTTAAATATTTCCAGTATAATCTGCTTATTATGATAAGGAAGTGAATAATTAATTTTAGAAATGTGTTAATCACAGTTGTAAGAAAAATAGAATATTTAAAAATTAATTTAGCTACCATATTTCATAATAATAAATGCCAAATATCAGTCCTACTGTTTGACAGGCATTGTAGAAAACATCTCACTTATTTATAATAATCTCAAATAGGTATCATTATCAAAGTTTTACAGGTGACAGAAAATTAAGCCTCAAAAATTAAGTTTCTTGATTAAAGACACAGAAGTGTAAACAGAATTTATACTCACGTGTATCTGGGTCAAGGTGGAATAATGTTGGCTGCTGTAACCAATGACCTAAAAATATTGGTAGATTAAAATAAAAAAGTACTATTTCTCCCTCATTTCACAATTCAGTGTGATTGCTTGGTAGGATAGGGAACTATCTGGACCACATAGATTTTCAGGGAATCCAGGCTCCTTTCATCTAGTGGCTTCATTGACCCCTAAAGTCTTAAGAGTTTTGCTAGATTTTATTGAACTAATATATGAATGAAGAGAGAGAGCCTGGGGGGGGGTTGCATGAGGTTGGGGGTCAAGCCTGAAGGGCCATATGTCTTTCACTGACCAGAGCCCTGTTATATAGTACCACATACCAGTAAGGGATGGGGAATATATTTCACATGCCTGGTTTGCACAACCCCACTACTTATCTTGAACATTTAATTTTCTAATTCATCATTATAACTATCTGCATGCATTGCATTGTAAGCAGTCAAGTCTTTATTTTTTTATTTTGAAAATATAGGGAAACGAACAATTATCTGGTATGAAGCACAGAAAATTAAGTAGATATACTCAGTTAGTGAGGTATTTCAAAACAACTAATGAGGATACCGATTATTCAGTTTGAAAAGTTAAGGAATTGGTTCACATTTTGCCAAATCCAAGGAGGGAAAAATTTTTTTTTAAGCATTGCATATTCAGGTTATTTTATCACGTGTATTGGTGGATTGAAGAAAATTACAATATTTGGTTATTTTATTTAAGTATGACTTGTATATACTTCAAATTAGTGAATCATCCCAAACTTCATAAGATCATTTCCATATCTGAATGGTTGAACATTTTATCATGTTTGATTTATCAACCTGTAAAATTATAAGCAATAAATATATTTTCATAGTACATGAGGAAAGAAACCACATAAAATAAATCTCTTTATTTTTGTCTTTTATACTATTGCAAATATTTTTTTATTTGAGGTAACATTTATCTATCATAAAAACCATAAAAACACTCTACTTCTCTAAAACCTAAAAACAGGGAAATGAATAACCTAGTAAATCCAAGATTTGTCAAAACTATGCACAAAACCCATGGTATTTGGAAAACAGGGAATGTTGATATAAATAGCAGACTTATTTTTAATTAACTTTTTTGTCATTTCCACATTAACATACAGACAGTAATTGAAAATATGCTAACGTATGCTGATCAACTAGAGAGTGGGAATCTTTTCACTATAGAAAAGAAAGAAAAAGAAAATATGCTAAAATCATCATGTCTGGAAAAGCAGTTAAACATTTTTTTAAAGATTTTATTTATTTTAATTAGTTAATTAGCTAATTAATTTACTGAGGGAGAGTGCACAAGAGGGGGAGGAGGGGCAGAAGGAGAGGATCTCAAACAGACTCCGCACTGAGCGAGGAGCCAGATGTGGGGCTCCATCTCACAACCCTGAGACCATGGCTTGAGCTGAAATCAAGAGTCGAACGCTCAACTGACTGAGCCACCAAGTGCCCCAGGTTTAACATTTTTTGACTGGATTTCCCCATATATACTGTATAATATCGCTGTTAATACTGAAAAAGTGCAATCAGTAATATGTTTAATTACCTTTGAAAAAGATAAAGGGATTTTCTCCCTTGGCATAAGTTTCAAATAATAAATTTATACTTATGAAAATTTAAAACTTCCAACAGTCCAAATGTTTCAAATGAAAACCATTGCAAACTTCCCAAATACTGTTTATATTCCAGATATATCATCCCCATTATCTAGTGAGAACTCCTGCGATTTTCCAGTGTTTTTCTCACTAGATGGCTTTTTCTTGGTTGTGACCTCATGCTTGTCTTTGCTTTCTTCACTGATATCTCTGTTTTGCTGTGTCTGATTATTTTCTTGAGGAATATGTCCATAAATTCCTTAGACCTACTCTCTCCAAATACTCAGTTGATGAACACATTTTTTAAAAGTTGTTTTTAATTTTAATTCCAGCATAGGTAACATAGAGTGTTATATTAGTTTCAGGTGTACATATAGTGATTCAAAAATTCTATACATTACTCAGTGCTCATCACAACAAGTGCCCTCCTTAATCCTCATCACCTCTTTCACCCATCCCCCCACCCACCTCCCCTCTGGGAACCATCACTTTGTTCTCCATAGTTAAGAGTCTTTTTCTTGGTTTCTTTCTCTCTCTCTCTGTCTTTTTCCTTGCTTGTTTGTTTTTGTTTCTTACATGTAATCACTAAGAACATGTACATGAACAGCAGAAAATTTCCATTTTCTCACCAATAAATCTACCTACTGGCATCCATATTTTTTCTACCTTCTTTTTCATCCCTGTAGATGAACTGCCTGTGTTCACTTGATTTCATCACAGATCCACTCAATGGCTGCACTCTTAGGGTTCTCCCTTTCTTGCATCATCAGTTTTTTTTCCTCCTTATTAGAACACTGACAGCATTCAAATAAGCAGTAGTATCTCTCACTTTAAAATTTTTCTTGGCTCTACAGTTTTCTTTAATACCGAGTCATTTTATAAATTACTTAAAAGTTATCTACATTTTTTTCTCTCAGTTCGCATCTTCACAAATCCTTTAAATAACAGTAGTTGTTCATTCCAGCTTCTCATTTGAAATCGCTCTAAACTAAGTCAGAAAAGACCACATTACTAGAGGTAATTTTTATGTCTGGAACTGAGCAATAGCTCAGCACTCATCCTCCATATAAGGGGATGTTCTGGGTAGGGTATTAATTGGTTAGACCCAAGGAGCAGCAACAAGGTGGAAGATGGCAGCTTCCTCGACACATATCCTACCCTTCCATGATTTATTCAAGTGAGCTTAAGCGGCTCATGTCCCCTCTATTAGGAAGATATTATCTACATATCCTTCAGTAAGTTTAGTTATTTTTTGCATGAAGAGACAAATAATTTATAAATGATACAGGGTGATATAAATGCTATATTTTTATTACAATAATGCTCCAAACAGTCAATAACCCTAGAAAACCAGTGTTTTAATGCTGTTCATTGGAAATATAAATTACCACAACATATGGAAAAGCAATTTGGCAATTTGAGCTAAGTACCTTTATTTATACTCTTACCTGGCAGATTTAATGTGAGAATTAAATCAAAGGAAACTAGTTTAAGTATAAGCTTTAGGCACAAATAAGTTGATCATTGAATTATTTATGATTTAAAAAACTGGAAACTACTTAGGTGTCTCAGAGGGGAAATAGAGAAAACTATGGTACAAATCCCATGAAATATTTTATAGCCAATTAAATGATGTATAAATAAACTTTAATAACTGGAATATACCTTCTGAATAATAAGAAGAATAAATTTATCCATTGGTGTCCTGCCTGGAAATAGATGGCATAATCCAACTAGGTCATTTGGGTTAATGAAAGGATTATTTACAAAAGTGTAGAAAACTATAAGGAATAGTGCATTACCCTGAGACTCAGTCCTAAAGGGGCCAGGGTTGGAGACAGTTACTATGGAGAGAGAACCATGTAGAAGGATCTTCCCATCCCTGGATACCACAGAGGAAGAAGATAGTAGAATAAAACCTGGCCTTATTCCCTTCTCTCTCTACTCCACTGCCACTACTCACCATTGGTTGGACCCGAGGAGACAGATACATGTTAATGAGTTCCATGTACAAGAGTAGAAGGGTGGAGAGTGGATCCAAATATGTTGATATTGGCCCACTATCTTCTCTGAAATTTCTGATAGAAAATCTGCAGATAACCTTATTGAGAATCCTTTTAAGTGGTGAGTCACTTCTCTTTTGCTACTTTCAAGATGATTTGTCTTTGTCTTTCAAATATTTGATTGTAATGTGTCCTGGTGTGGGTCTTTTTGAGATCATCTTACTGGGGATTTTTGAGCTTCTTTGATGTTTATATTCATGACTTCCATCAAATTTGAAATATTTTCAGCTATTATTTCTTCAAATATTCTCTCTGCCTCATTCTCTCTCTTTTCCTTCTGGAACACCCTTAATGCATATGTTGGTCTGCCTGATGGTGTACCATGAATCCCTTAGGTTTTGCTCACTTTTCTTTAATCTTTTTTGTTTCTTAGAATATCAAATCTAAGAATTATCAAATTCTAAACTATGGGAATTATCAAATTCCCATAGTTTTATCTTCAAGTTTTGCTGATTCTTCTGCTGCTCAAGTCTGCCTGTGAATTTTTAATTTCAGTTCTTATAATTTTTTAGCTCCAGGACTTTTGTTGTTGCTTCATTTTAGGCTTTTTCAGTCTTTATGTTATTTTCATTTTTTTTTCATACAATCGTTTTCTTGACTTTCTTCACATCTTTCTTTAGTTCTTTGAGCAACTTTAAGACAGTTGTTTTAAAGTTTTTTTTAGTAGAACTGGCATCAGATCTTTGTCAGGGAAAGTTTCTGTTGATTTATTTTTCCCTTTGATAGGCCATACTTTCTTATTTCTTTGTAAGCCTTGTGAAATTTTTTTTAAAGTGGGCATTTGTATCTAATAATATGGTAACTGGAAATCAGATTCTCCTCTTTCCCAGAGTTGACTGTTTTGTTGATTTTTGTTTTTATTCATTTGTTTGTTTTGTTTGTTTTTATTTGTCTGTTTGTATTGTTGTAGGCTGGAGAAACTGCTGCTCCTTTAAATCCTCTCAGCATTATTACTTCAGCTGGAGGTTTAGGGACTTGCAAAAATGGGGGAGGAGCAAGAAGAATGGCTACCATCTCTTGCTATGCATCTCTGTCATCAGAAGGACTAATTAGCAGTCAGCATACAGGTCCTCAATATTTGGAGAACAAGGAGTTTTCTGCCCAACTTGTTTCCCTCAAGCTGAATGCAAGCTGTCTCTGGAATGCATGAAGAGCTGCTTGCCATGGAGCTAAGAGATTAAATTGAGCACATTCACCACACTTTATTGTCTGAGACTTCCCCTGGAAGTTGCAAGCCTTCAACAGATTCTAGAATTCCAAAATAGTTATATTAGAAAGATTCCACCAGGGCAATTATTATCTAAATTGGAAGACAGAATCCTGGTGCTTCAGATTCTGTCATCTTTCCAGAAGACAGAGTCTTTGGGAGGCGATTAAGGTATAGATGAGGTCATGAAGGTGGAGCCCTTGTGAATGGGAACTCTTATAAGAGTTGGAGAAAACTTGGGGCGCCTGGGTGGCTCAGTCATTAAGCATCTGCCTTCAGCTCAGGTCATGATCCCAGGGTCCTGGGATCGAACCCTACATCGGGCTCCCTGCTCGCTGGGAAGCCTGCTTCTCCCTCTCCCACTCCCCACTGCTTGTGTTCCCTCTCTCGCTGTGTCTCTCTCTGTCAAACAAATAAATAAAATCTTTAAAAAAACAAGAGTTGGAGAAAACTTGCTTCCTCTCTGTTCTCTACCATGTGAGGATACAGTAAGAAGTCAGCAGTCTGCAAACTGGAAGAAGGCTCTCACCAGAACCTGACTGTGCTGGCACCTGATTTTGGACTTCTAGCCTCCAGAACTGGGTGGAATAAATTTCTATTGTCTATAAGCCAGAATGTGGTACTGTGTTATAGCAGGCTGAGTTGACTAAGACCTATGCGCTATAGCTCATTATAAAATTATTGTAGAATATAGGATAGAGTCAGCACCAAATTATCAGAAGGCCTGCCCTTTGGCTGGCCTTCTATCTAAGATGCTCTACTATGTCAAAGTGAGAGAAGTTTATTCCTGAAAAAAAATTAAAGTGACAAAATTTAACTATTCTCTTAATTCCATTCCTTAATATATTCTTCCCTTTAGTGCTGCCCAAAATAAGATTCCTCATCATATGTGCTTTACCAGTTATCTTACCAAAGAAAGTAGCTAGATTTTTCTCTCTTCCCCATCTCAATTAAAGTTTTCTTGTTACATACAGCTCCTATTTTTCTCCCCAAATTTTGAAATGTGGCTGATTATTTTCTGATAATAAAGTTCATTTTATTACAGTAGTGGCTTAAATATTTCCCTACTTGTGGGGTGTGTTTGTGTGTGTGTGTGTGTGTGTGTGTATTTTGTTTCATTTCATTTTGGTAAAGCTAAAGAGAAGTTCTAGAAAATAGACCTTTCATTCCCAAGAGGAGATATTCTGTTATTGATAGTCCTTTTGTAGACACCTCTGAAAGTCTTTAAGCTATACACAACATTAACATATCTTAACAACTCTGTAAGATAGTTTACGTAGGGATTCTGTTTGCCTTACCCTTACCCAAGACCTTCTACCAAGGCTGAGATAATAAAACTTGAAAGTGGGGATGAATGTCTTTCTCCTAGAAGTTTCGTAGATTAAGATGCCCTACTGGATCATTCTCCGCTCAAAAGTACAACATAAAGCTTGTCTCTTTAGTATTCTATCATCCAGAACTCTCAACACTACCCTATATTTGTAGCATGATAATTGATGCCTATAGTGATAACAATGAAATACAAAGCTTTGAAGTGACTGTGAACCATCAAACAATATCAAATTATATTTTAGTAGAGACACTATAGGCTAAAAATATAAATAACAATTTAAAGGAATACTTGATTAATAATAATACTATATCCTCTTGGCAGATTATGTTTATTGAATAAAAGTTTAAAGACAGGGGATTGATTTGCCAGGTGATTTTTCAGAGTAAAAGCTTAAGTTTATTCTCTTTCATATGCAGTTATGAACTATTTGCACTGAATTCCAATATATATCATAAAAGAATTATAATCAGTACTTATTGGTGAAACATACTTATATAGATAAAAGGAAATAAAATAAATTATATTTAAAAAGAAGATTTTCTTATATTCCTCTTACTTTATCTCATCTGAATTGTGTGAATGCTTTTCATGGATAGAATACCACCTAGTTGTTGCCAACCAAATGGACGTTGAAACATGAGAAAAATGAGAAAAATGTCCATCTTCTGCTCACTATGGAATTATTTTCTATTATTTCTTTTCCAGGGCTTGGAGCCATTTAGTTGAAATTTATTTAGATGTTTAGACATTTAGACACAAAATGTCATGTTCAGGTTGTCATCACTAAATTGACTTGTTTTTAACATTTTAAAAATTAATTAAATTAAAATTTAAAAACATTTTCAAAAAGCGTGCACATCTGGTATTTTTCCTTCATTTGAATTCCAATTAAAACCTGTTGAAGCCATGATGAACATATATCAATTACCTATTTTATACATTAAATTAATGTTGATGTTCACAGCATATGAAAAACATGGGCAAAAAGTGTTTTTCCATAAAAAATGCAATACCTTAAGTTCTGTACAATTTCTATCCAGGGAACTAAAAATGGCCATGAGCTCTTAGCCTTTTTTCCCCTAGCTGAATCATCCAGAGCTTATGATGTGGAAATCATCTTGAAAGAAGCCTTTGCAAATTATTTCTATGAAATCAGGATCTTTAAATGTAGATCAGAGTTAACCTGAAATATAAACATCAATTTAATGTTCTTATTTATACTGATTACACAGTATGTGCTGTGGATAATAACTCTAGTGTTGCTACAGCAACCATGTTGTTATAAATGGCAGATGAATAAAAATTTCATAGAGAATATTTTTTACTGACATGAAGGTAGACCAAACCCTTCTATGTGGATCTCAGTGGGAAGACAATTTCAACAATAGCCAAAAAAATTATCATCCCAGGGAAGAGAAAGAAAGAGACAGTTTCCATGCTTCACTGATTGTGGAACTTGCAGTGACATACTAAAAGCATTTCAGCTTCCTAAACCAAGGGATGCCATAAACCAGGAGCGACTACTGCTTTGGGATGGAAGCCAAAGCACAGGAGATTGCAGGAAATTAGTACATTTAGTAAGAAATCATTTGTTTGTTTTTTTTTTAAAGATTTTATTTATTTGAGAGAAAGAATGAGAGAGAGAGAGAGCACATGAGAGGGGAGAAGGTCAGAGGGAGAAGCAGACTCCCTGCCGAGCAGGGAGCCCAATGCGGGACTCCAGGATCATGACCTGAGCCGAAGGCAGTGGCTTAACCAACTGAGCCACCCAGGCGCCCGGTAAGAAATCGTTTGAAGAAAGCATGTAGAAGACCAAATTAAACAAAGAAAAAAAAGTGACTTAGACCCAAGAAAAATGGGTACCCACTGTGTATCAGTGAATTAGAAAGTTATGACAAGGAGTTTAAGAAAGAAAATAGAAATGCGAGACTAGGTATGTATATATAAAAAACATTTTATGGCAATCAGTTGGTTTATGACTTGTGTGTTTTTCTTTCTTGATAACTATGGTTCAAACTTAAAATATGAATCTAAAAGGAACACAACACTGGCTGGTAGCAGATATTGTTTGACTTGTATATAAAAAATAACTATTTGACACATTAAACACGCTTTTAATTTGGAATTTGTTATTTTACTTATCCATTCTGGGCAGGTAGCAGAATTAGCCACTGCTCCGTTTTAATAGAAATGCAAAATCTCTGGCCCCACCCAGACCGGAATCAGAATATGCATTTTGACAAGATCCCCAGGTGATCTGTATGCATTTTAAAATTTGAAAAGCATTTATGTATAACTATAATTTAATCAGTGGTTCTCAAGCATGACTACATATTAAGGTCATCTGGGGAACTTTTTTATAGACAATATCCACAGCTAGGGATTGTGATTCAACAGGTCTGGTGTTCAGTCTGGATATTGATTATTTTAAACTAAGTGATTCAATAGATAGCTATAACAACTGTGCTAGAAGGGGAAAAAAAAGAAGAATATTGTTTTTCAAAAGGCCTAAGAATTTCAAATTGTGAAAAAATTATTTAGTCTGGTTCTTAAAATATCACATTCACAGGACCGTATCTGGAATCTGATTCATTGTTTCTGGTTTGGGGACATGGATTTTAGCATGTATTGTAACATGCACCTTTGGTAATGCTTATGATCAGACAACTGGGAGATCATGAATACCTGCAAGATAAGCCATTTCATCAAAAGTTGCATCCTCCTGATTGTCAGACAAGTGGCATCAAAAGCCTTTCTGGGATTGGCCTTTCCTCTAACGGTTAATTTTAATTGATTTTGGTATCCTCAGCAATATCATTTTCATTGTGGTCACTTCCTTTGGGTCAGAGTATTTTTTTTTAAGATTTTATTTATTTTATTTTAAAGAGAGAGAAAGAGAGAGAGCGAGCAGGGGGAGGTGTAAGGGGAGAGGGAGAAAACCTCACGCACATTCCAAGCCCCATGCAGGGCTTGATCTCAGGATACTGAGATCATGACCTAAGCTGAAACCAAGAGTCAGGCACTTAGCCAACTGAGCCACCCAGGCACCCCTTTGGGTCAGAATTCTTAAAATCACTATAGTTTTCATGGTACCCCTGAAACATGGTTCACTGCAAAGTCTAACCTGTCAGAAATAGACAAATCTCATTGACTTCCAAATTTTACCTCCAAAGTAACCCGGATAGGCAACCTGTATAAAGTACTCATACATGATCATTCATGCTCTTATTTGGATAAAAAAATGAACAAAATCAGAAGTAGTATGTTTTTCCCTGTTTCCCAGACCCCATGCTGATGGTAGTACACTCTCTAAGACAGGTGACTTCCCTCTGGTATGAATGTGGAATGGTGACTTCTCTTAGACCATGTCTTCTGATTGATTTCTGCCATCAAATTTAAGTTTATTGAAACAGGGAAAATTGAAAAATGTTCAATAAACCAATTGCCATGGCTGTAATCTATGCTAACATTCACATGCTTTTAATCTCCTTCCACAGCTCACACTTCCACTGAAAGAAGAGCATGTCTATGGATTTTTTCTTTCCAAAGGTTGGCATGTGTGAACGGAAGATCTTTTGCCTTGAATTTTCATAAGTTGACCTGATTAGAAGCCAAAATCATATTCTTATTGAGACTAGTATATTATCCCACTAAATGGAATATTCAAGAACACTAAAACAAATTGAAAAAAATCTTTTAATAAACAACTGTAATCTACTGTCTTTACTAAAATTTGTGAATTCTAAATATAATCAGATGCTCCTGTAAATCTTATCTCCCCTCTCCTTAAGGCAAAGTAATCATCCCACTTTTTGTAACAAATTGCCCTTTTACCCTATACAACAAATTAGAAAACCATGAAACAACTGGAAATTATTGAAATACCATTCCATTCTTTTCCAGATAATGGAACCAAGGCCAATATAGAAGGTATGGCTGGCATACATAATTTTTCATTTAGATTCTAACTTCAGATGGTTTAAAATCACGTCAAAAGCTCTTATGTTACCATCCTTACCCACTGCCCCTCAGGTGGGGTGAATTCAGATGACATGATTTGGGTTAACTGAGGTCAAGCTGATGGGAACTGATTATATATGAATGTTTCAATCCTTCTTTTTATTGACTGGCCAAGTCATAGCAAAACTCAGCAGGAGTAGGAGCATGAACATTTTATTGAATGTATTGCTTACATAATGCAAAGTAATTATCCAAAGCGACTTTTTTTGTCAAAGTATAAAATTTTATTAAAATTTCTGCGTTTAGGGGCGCCTGGGTGGCTCAGTTGGTTAAGCGACTGCCTTCGGCTCAGGTCATGATCCTGGAGTCCCAGGATCGAGTCCCGCATCGGGCTCCCTGGTCAGCTGGGAGTCTGCTTCTCCCTCTGACCCTCCCCCCTCTCATGTGCTCTCTCTCTCTCATTCTCGCTCTCTCAAATAAATAAATAAAATCTTTAAAAAAAATAAAATTTCTGCGTTTATTGAATAATGAACCTCTGCAGATGTGTAGATTGGATGCACTGGAAAGTTGTTTTGCCTCCACGGGCAACACCAGAGAATATTCTGGATATATTTAGAAAGAGAAAATAAAAATGATCATTTCCTATATGAAGCTTCTGAAACTTCAAATGTAACATAAGGAAGAATTATTCTAATTTTTGATTACCAGTGTTTCTCCTGGAGAAGAATTTTTTTTTCTTTTTAGAAAATACATCAATAAGTCATATGAGTGGGGAGGGCATCTGGGTGGCTCAGTCGGTTGAGCGTCTGTCTGACTTGGTTTTGGCTCAGGTGATGATCTCAGGGTCCTGAGATAGAGGCCCATGTTGGCTTTCCTGCTCAGCAGGGCATCTGCTTCTCTCTCTCCCTCTCCCTTTGCCCATCCTCCACTTGTGCTCTCTCCCTCTTTCTCTCTAAAATAAATAGATATATTTTTTTAAAAAAATAAGTTATATGAGTGGGAAAGCTTAGGCATAGTTTTGGATATCATCTTTTAGAAGATCTTCAAGTAAGGTCTTTCCATTGACTAAGACTTTCCACTGAAATGATTATAAAATTGAAGAAGAAAAGAGAAAGGAGGTGATCTTTGATGTGGGGGATATTGATAGGTGGATTAAGCACAATCTGTAAACTAGGGGGGGGAGACAGAACATACATATGAACTCAGCTGACCAGCAGAATAAATATAGAAAATATTTGTGCCATTGGAAAAATGTTTAAATCATTTTAATATGAACTTCTTGGAAAGCAGTTACTATGCATTTTTATACATAATTTTCATGTAAAATCTATGGGTTTTTTTTGCCCTGAAAGTAGCATAACAAAGCATTACAGAACAATAGAAATGAAAAGGAGCAATTATCTAACGTGTGACCTGCATTTGTAGATAATGAAAATGAAACCCAGGAATGCAAAATAACTTTCTCAAGGTTATATAGCGGTAATGACGATTTTATTTTTATGTATTTTATTATTTTATTTTTTAAAGATTTTATTTATTTATTTGAGAGAGAGAGCATGAACAGGGGGGAAGGGCAGAGGGAGAAGGAGAAGCAGGCTCCTTGTTAAGCAGGGAGCCCAGTGTGGAACTCTATCACAGGGCTCTGGGATCATGACCCAAGCCAAAGGCAGACACTTAACTGACTGAGCCACCCAGGTGCCTGGTAATGATGATTTTAAAGATACATTATTAGTATTATTTTTATTTTTATTATTACTATTACTACTATTATTAATTTGAGTCAAACTACTTGGTATGTGCCAACATTAATAGATTATTTTTATTTGGATACCATAAACTGAAGATTTAATAACTTAAAAGCTAAGGAAATATTGCCGTTAAATTTTTGTTCTTTGCAATTCACAGTGAACAGATCAAACAGTGAACACCAAAGTACTGCTCTCATTTTTTTTAGAGATGATATTAGATATTAAGTCTATGTTCTTAAGTATTAGATATTGAGTATTACGTTATAACAATTAAATAGAAAGAAAAAGTTTTAAGTTTTGTTTAAATTTTTTGCAAATTCTTTTATTTTTTTACTGATTTATGTAATCTAGGCTCAGAAGGCTAGTGAAGGATATTTTGTATTATTAAAAATATGCTCTTCAGATGAAATGATAAATTTTGACTATAAATTTAAGAATTTGAGAAAATGGTAATGTGATTATATAGAAAGGTATAGACATATTCTATCTTAGCGTAGTTTTCAAAAAGCATGTATTCAGATTATGATAAGCACACATGAATGTCATTTCAATTGGAAATCCTTTGTGTGAGAGCTTTTAAATTACCAGAAGAGATATATAATATACATTTATACATTTTGTACTGAGTACTTTGTACAAGTCCTGAGTACTTGTGGCTTCTTATTGTTCATGGTGCATAATCCACAAATTAATTATACCTTTAGTTTTTATGATATTGTGTGGTTTATGATTACATTTCTTTCAGGAGTTTAGAATTGAGATAATTTGGATGACTGATTTTAATATGATAATAAAAGAATAATCATTTAAATGAAAGTAAAATTCTACACCAGTAAACATACACACACACACACACACACACACACACACACACACACTCACTGAAACTGCAATGAGATATGGAAGAGGCAATAAACATTTTAAAAGATCTACAATTCTTTTCAAAGAACACCCAGAGGTTTCTAAAGCTCTAGAGTTATTTAACACAAATTATTTTAAGTTAGCTCCTTTATTTCCTCCTCTACTTTCAATGTTGAACGATTTCCTTTGTGGATTGATTTATTTCATAGAATAAATACTTAGAAAAAGATACTTCAAAAAGAATAAAACTTTTCTATTATTGATAAAGAAATTCACATGATTTAGGAAGGAGAGTTTTAAAATTCAAATGGATTTCAGGTAGCAACTTGTGTTATAAACACTTTTTATATTTAAAAAAAAAATCTCCCAGAATAATGGGAGATTTAGTGCCTCAGCATTTTAGTTGTGAACAGGAGCTACTGAATATGTATAGAAATTTCTTATTTGGCTGAAATGTGGAAGGACTTGACAGTACAGATAATCAAGTGTGGAACAGAATTGTAAAACTAGATGGTAGTTGAAAGATGTTTTACAATAGCTAGGCACCGGTGTTAAAAATAAGCAATGTAATAGTTACTTATGCTAACTTCATTGTAGTTTTACATTATGTCAGCATAAGCACATGGGTAATTAAAAATTAAAAAGTAATCTAACAAAGGAGTTTAATATTAATTACACTATACATATATACTTTGAGCACAATGGGTATATGGTTTGTGGTGGAATAAAAGTTTAAGCAGCAATGTTTATAAAATAAAAATTGACTAGAGGTCTTATTTTGGCTCATTTCTAGCCCCAAACCTACCTATAGTTGTTTTTACTTAGAGCAAATGTCTTTGAAGTTTTTTAATTTTTTAAGTAGGTCATTCATGCTTACCAACCACATATTGTTATTAGAAATATCCAATTAGAAAGTAAATATGAAAGTATTTGAAAAATACATAGAACAAACTGATGATTGCCAGAGGGATGGGGGGTGATGAGATAGATGAAGGGAATGAAGAGGTGCAAACTTCTAGTTATAAAATACGTAAGACATAAAGGTATAATGCACAGCATAGGGAATATAGTCAATAATATAAAATCTATGCATGGTGGGGGCGCCTGGGTGGCTCAGTCAGTTAGGTGTCTGACCCTTGGTTTCAGCTCAGTTCATGATCTCAGAATGGTGAGACTGAGTCCCATGTGGGGTTCCACGCTCAGTGGGGAGTCTGCTTGAGATTCTCCCCCTTTCCCTCTGCCCCACCTCTTGCTTGTGCTCTCTCTCTCTCTCTCAAATAAATAAATCTTAATAAAATAAAAATAAAATAAAAACCATGTGTGGTGACTGATGATAACCAGACTTATCATGGTGATCATTTCTTAATGTATATAAATACCAAATCACTATATCATACACCTGCAACTAATAGAGTATGTCAGTTATACTTCAATGAAAAAAAACAATAGATATTAAAGCTGTTGCAGTCTGTCACTCCTGATAGTAACCAACAGATATATAAAATAAATTGGTTTTCAAGAATATAAAACAGCCCCCAAATATGTTTTAGAATTACTTAAGTGTTGTGGCCCAAATGGGACCTTGTTTCATGACTTTCTTTTTCTTTAAATAGAAACTTGAGGGGCAATCCCGAAGGCCAAGACTCAGCTGGCTTCTGATAGAAATTTGAGTATGTGAGTTAAAGTAGTCATTAGGAACCTGCCTTCCAAAAAGGGTGTTTCTGGGTCCACACATAATAGATTGGAAAAGTTTTTTCCAAAATTTCTGTAACCTAAGATTTGTGGGAGGGCCGTGAAAATGAGGTGGCAAATCTTAACCTCTAATGGGAAATAAAGAGCCATTTTCTGGATTAATTACAACTGTCTGAAGGAGCACGTGATTTGGAACCCGGGTTTATGTTTCTTTATTTGCTTAACCCTTTACTAGGATGCCCTTCTGATAAAACTTTTCTCTGCTTCAAATGCAGTGACTCAGAGATTGGCTTATTGGCATAATGGACATAAGACTCTGATGTCAGGGTTCAGTAACAATTTGACCTCTCATGTCAATGAATGTGGAGCAAGAAAAAATTAGTGTGTTGTGTCTGCTTGAATAGGAATGGAAATTTCAAAGGACTAGCCATTTTTATATTTCCTTTAGAACCCATTTATAAATGATAAATTAATAATTTAATTGAATACAATCAAATAAAGCCCACTAAATGTGTAAAGCCTAAATACTAAGACAAAATCAAAGTGAACTTTGATATTTGAAATATCTTAAAAGATAAAAGGAAAGTACTTTGCTTACTTTGCATTAATTAGCTTACCGTAAGCTAGAATAATGAAACAGATTATACAACAAACTGTTGATCAATTATGGAAGATCTGTTCATAGTTGAGGAGAAAATTTATTACAAGAAAGAGGTTCTTCCACATTAGTGGCTATCAGGCCGTAGATATATGTGTCCATCTCTATGACTTGTAATAAAATAAAAAGAGCATTTAAAAAAATTTTTACCATCTGTATAAGAAATTCTTAAATTAATCTTGACTTGGGTTTCTTGACAGATTCAAAAAACAAGAATGTGAGAAGCTAAGTTTTCATTACTTACCAGGTTAAGGAATCTGTGACAGAATAGTTTGGAAACATTCCCTCTTTAACAAAGAAACACAACAAAACAAAATCCTTTAACTTTAGTAAGGAATAGAAAATAAATGTCAAATAACGTTATTTCAGGAAAAAGTAAATGGGCCATGGTTGTTATTATCTTTAAAAAGATAGTGTTTTTTTATTTTATTTTTTTACCATTTTTGCTAAGCTCTGATTGTTGTCACTCATCCCCAGTAAACATGTGGTAAAAAATGATCTAGTAGCTAAAAGCACGAATGTGTTTCTGATGTTAAAAAAAATCATAATTAAACATTCATTAGAATGAAAAGCATTCATTTCAGAAATAAGATCTGCTACATAAAAATAGTGAAACTTAAAATGCTACACTTGATCTTAGCCAAAAGGCCAAGAAGTGATGTGAAACTTAAAATGCTAACAAATGGTTGAATTAGCTTATTCTGCTACAGGAACGATTTCATTGAGGTTATTCCTTCCTCAATTACTCGGACTACTTACATGACTGATGTGTATTCAAAAGATGAAACAGAACATTACATTTGCTACTTGAGGGCTTAAAGATCTTTACCTTAAGTGTAATAGTGTGGTAAAAGGTGGGTAATTTTAAAGAAGCATTGAGGTATGTGGTGATTTTAGATTATATGGGTGACCAAATATTAAGTGTTGGGAGGCTATGAGCTAATGAAGGGAAAAGGAGCAAGAAAAGCCTTGTCCTATTAATTTGTCTTTCCTGCTTGTTTTGTGATCTCTTACACAATGGTGAGGAAAGACCTGCATCCCAAAAAGAGGTTTGCCTGGTCTCTGATTAATTCACAGTGATTACTTCTGCATCTCTAACTGTGTGTACAGCACCCTGAGTGCCCAATACTTGAGGCTAATATTTTTGTTGGTATAGCCCTTTTGGATAAACAAATGGAATATTTTACCTTAACCTATGAAGATAAATTTAATTGTTTTTAAATTTCACTCCAAATCACTTCTAAATCTGTAGCTGGTTTATCATATAACAACATCAGCTCTCCTATTATTTCAAATTCAGTGAAATTAAGATTATTGGAAATAAATATTTGTGAAACCTCCTAGTACATCTTGATAAATGGGTGGAGAAACACCTCTCATTTAAAAATCCTATCTATTTATTGAGCTTTGTAAATTTCAAAATAATTTTAATATGAGCTTTTTTTGGTTTACTCTATTTATACATTCATGTGGTCTTAATTGCTATCTTTAAGATAATGAGGTTTTACATTTATGAATGTCATATGGCTCCTTATTTATTCAGGTTTCATTAATGTCATCAAATGAGATTATTTAATTTTTCTATTAAGGCCTTGGGGATATGTTAGTAGATTTATAAAAAGCACAGATTTCTAGGTTTATTTCTATTTTCATTAGGTTGTGTTGCCTTTTTTGATTATTAATGGTTAAAAAGAACTTCTATTGGCTTTTGACTACATCTGGGAACCTCAATATATTTTTTACTAGTCTTGTTGTTTTCTAAAGCTATTCTTGGATTTTTTTTATATAGTCCAGTACTAACAATTTTGTCTTTCTTTTCCATCCTCATACTTCTTATTTTTATTTCTCGTCTAATATCTCTGCTTAGAACCTCTGTTCTTATGTTAAGAATATCAATAATGTGCATGCTTTTATTATTTCTCATTTGAATGGCATGATGCCATTTATTCTCTACAGTGTAAACTTTAGTATATTAGTACAGGTTCTTGGTAGAACCTTTTATTAGATTAAAGAAATTTCCATCCATTCTCCATTTTACAAGTGTTTTTGTCATGGATAATGGTAATTTTATTAATTTGATTGTCTTCATCTATTGAGTGGATCATGTTTTTTCTCCCTTGCTGTGTTAATTAAATGAATTATATTGATAAAATCTTTTTTCTGATTCTAAACTATTCTTGCATCCCTTGGATAAATGCCAACTTGGCCATGGTATATAATTACTATAGATAGTTGGGAGCATTTGCTATTACTTTAATTTTATCCCCCATTTGTTCATATTTGAAATTGATTTAGAATTCATTGATTCTATTGTACTTGTCCTTTTCACATATCAAATATATGCTGATCTTATTAGATGAGTTGGTAAAATGACTTCATTTTCATTTTCTCAGGAACTTCATAAAAGTTAAGGTTTATATTTTTCTTAAAAAATTGGCAAACTCATGTAAAAAAACAGCTGCAGTTTGAGGTATTATAAGAGTGGAAGATTAATTATAGGCTCAAAAAATTTTAAAAAGATTTTATTTATTTATTTGAGAGATAGACAGTGGGAGAGACTGAGTACGAGTGGGCTGAGGAGCAGAGAGAGAAGCAGACTCCCTGCTGAGCAGGAAGCCCGATGCAGGACTCGATCCCGGGACTCCAGGATCATGACCTGAGCCGAAGGCAGTGGCTTAACCAACTTGAGACACCCAGGTACCCTATTGTATTTTTTTGAATTTTATTTTAATTCTGGTACAATTAACATACTGTTATATTAGTTTCTGGTGTACGATATAGTGATTCAACAATTCTATGCATCATCTAGTGCTCATCACAAGTATTTTCCTTAACCCTCTTCACCTATTTAAATCCACCTCCCCCACCTACCTTCCCTTTAGTAACCATCAGCTTATTCTCTCTAGTTAAGAGTCTGTTTCATGGCTGGTCTCTCTCTCTTTTTCCTCTGCTCACTTGTTTTTTTTCTTAAATTCTACATTTGAGTGAAATCATTTGGTATTTGTCTTTCCCTGACTGACTTATTTCACTTAACATTATACTTTCTAGATCCATCCATGTGGCAAATGGCAAGATTTCATTCCTTTTTATGGCTGAATAATATCCCATCATATATATAATACATATATAAATATGTATATATAAAAGAATGAAATATGGATCTTCTTTATCAATTCATCTGTAGATGAACTTGGGCTGCTTCCATAATTTGGCTATTGTAAATAATGCTGCTATAAACATAGAGATACACATATCACTTTGATTTCGTGTTTTTGTATTCTTTGAGTAAATACCCAGTAGTGCAATTGCTGGATCTTAGGGTACTTCTATTTTTAACTTTTTGAGGAACCTCCATACTGTTTTCCACAGTGGCTGCACCAGTTTGTGTTCCCACCAACAGTACAAGAGAGTTTCTTTTCCTCCATATCCTCACCAACACTTGTTTCTTGTGTTTTTGATTTTGTTTTATTTTAATTTTTTAAAGAATCATTAATTTATTTTAGAGAGAGAGCATGAGTGGGAGAGGGGCAGAGGGAGAGGGAGATAGAGAATCCTCAAGAAGGCTTCCCTCTAAGCACAGAGCCTGATGTGGAGCTAAATCCCAGGACCCCAAAATCATGACCTGAGACAAAATCGTGTCAGATGCTTGACTAACCGAGCCACCCAGGTACCCCTTGTGTTTTTTATTTTAGCCATTCTGACAGGTGTGAGGAGATATCTCATTGTAGTTTTGATTTGCATTTCCCTGATGATGAGTGATGTTGGACATCTTTTCATGCTTCTATTGGCCATTTGGATGTCTTCCTTAGAGAAATGTCTGTTCATTTCTTCTGACCTTTTAAAAATTGGATTATTTACGGTTTTTTGTGTCTTGATTTGTATAAGTTCTTTTTTTGGGTTTTGATTTGTATAAGTTCTTTATATATTTTGGATACTAACCCTTTATCAGATATGTCATTCGCAAATATCTTCTCCCATTCCATAGGTTGCCTTTTAGTTTTAGGGTTTTGTTTTTTTTTTAAAGATTTTGTTTATTTGACAGAGAGAAAGCAAGAGAGCACAAGCAGGGGGAGCAGCAGAGGGAGAAGGAGAAGCAGGCTTCCCGCTGAGCAGGGAGCCCAATGCAGGTCTTGATCCCACGACCCTGGGATCATGACCTGAGCGAAAGGCAGACACTTAACGACTGAGCCACCCAGGCACCCCTGCCTTTTAGTTTTGTTGATTGTTTACTTCTCTGTGTAGAAGCTTTTTATTGTGATGTAGGCCCAATAGTTTATTTTTGTTTTTATTTCCCTTGCCTCAGGAGGCATATCTAGAAAGAAGTTGCTATAGCTAATGTCAGAGAAATTACTGCCTGTGCTCTCTTCTAAGATTTTTAGGATTTCAGGTCTCACATTTAGGTCTTTAAACCATTTTGAATTTATTTTGAATTTATTATGGTGTAAGAAAGTGGTCCAGTTTCATTCTTTTGCAGGTAGCTGTCCAGTTTTCCCCACACCATTTGATGAAGAGATTTTTTTCCCATTACATATTCTTTCCTGCTTTTTCAGAGATTAATTGACCATATAATTGTGGTTTTCTTTCTGGGTTTTCTATTCTTTTCTATTGATCAATGTGTCTATATTTGTATATGCTATCTTTTATTTTTAGAAAATTTTCTACAATTCTTTCTACAATTCTTTTCAAAGAATCATCTTTTATTTAGAGTAATTTATATCTTTTTAATCTATTATTTGTTCATTTTTTAGTTTTTTTCTTCATTATTCTTTATTTTCTACTTTTTGTTTGCACCCTCTCCTCACTGAATTTTCAGATCAAAATTGCTTTTAGAGATTTTTTATTTATTTGTCAGAGAGAGAGCACAAGCAGGGGGAGCAGCATGCAGAGGGAGAAGCAGGCTTCCTGCTGAGTAGGGAGCCCGATGTGGAGTTTGATCCCAGAACCTGGGATCATGGCCTGAGCCGAAGGCAGAAGCTTAAATGACTGAGCCAACCAGGTGCCCCGCAAATAGTCTTAATAAATGTTTAAAAGCTATTTATGGGAGGGGAGGAGCAAGATGGCAGAGGAGTAAGAGACCTAAATTTGGTCTGGTCCCAGGAATTCAGCTGGATAGGGATCAAACCATTCTGAACACCTATGAACTCAACAGGAGATCGAAGAAAAGAATAGAAGCAACTCTCTGAACAGAAAAGCCACCACTTTCTGGAAGGTAGGACGTGCAGAGAAGTGAATCCGAGGCGATATTCGTGAAGATAGACGGCGGGGGAGGGGGCCTCCATTGGCCGCTACTGGCAAGTGATAGAGCCGCAGAGCACAAAATTGGAACTTTTAAGAAGTCGGCTCTGCTGGTCGCTCCAGTGGCTAAGCTGGGGGTGGAACCCTCGTGGGACAGTGTGGTCTCAGGACCCTCAGGGTCACAGAAAGACCGGGGGTGCCTGAGTGTGGCAGAGCTCCCAGGTATCAGAGCGGGGAAGCCGGCTGCAGAAATGGAGCCGAGGAGCAGGGTCTCAGCTCGGGGTTGCCATAAACCGTGATCCTTGGCACAGTCGGGCCACTGCTCCTCCAGCAGGGACCCAAAAAGCAGCAGATCCGGGGAGACTCCCCTTCCTCCCCCGGGAGGAGCAGCGCGGGAGTGCACCGCAGGGATCTGCTGGGTTTGGAGACCACACGGGGTCGTGCACCAGAGACAGAAATGCTTGGTCACAGGCTGGGTGAACACGGAGTGTGGCTGGAGACTGGGGAGATGGGAGTGACTGACTGCTTTTCTCTGGGGGCGCTCTGAGGAGTGGGACCCCAAGTTCTCAGCTCCTCCAGGGCAGAGATTGGGAGGCTGCCATTTTCACTCTCGTCCTCCAAAGCTGTGCAGAAAGGGTGCAGGGAACAAAAGCTCCCGAGAGCAAACCTGAGCAGATAACTTAGCCCAGACCAGCAAGGGCGGGGCAATTCCGCCTCCCGCAAAGACCATGGGAACCATGGCAACAGACCTCTTCCCCAGAAGATCAGCAAGAACAGCCAGCCAAGACCAAGTTTATCGATCAATGAGAATGGCAGAACTCCAGCGCTAGGGGAATACTGCACATAGAATTCATGGCTTTTTCCCCATGATTCTTTAGTCTTTCAAAGTTAATTTTTTTCTTTTTTCTATTTCTTCTTTTTTTTTTTGAAATTTTCTTCTTTCCTTTTTCAACCAACATCTTATCAATTCTTTTTTTAAAATCTTTTTTAATTTTCATTTTTACAGCCATATTCTATCCCTTCATTGTATCTAACTTATTTTTTGTATATATATATAAGTTTCCTCTCTTTAAGATTTTGGGATACAGTTTCTTCTAACAGACCAAAATATACCCTAAATCTCCAGTGTATGGCTTTGTTCTAGTCTCCCAACTGATCACATTATCTCCTTTTTTTTTTAAATTTTTATTCTTTCTTCTTTCAACCAACTTCTTATCTGATCAATTCCTTTTTTAAAATCTTTTTTAATTTTCATCTTTACAGTCATATTCCATCCCTCCCTCATATTTACCCTTATTTTTGTATATATATATATATATATACACACACACACACATATATATATATATATATATATATAAGTTTTTCTTTCTTTAAAATTTTGGGAGGCAGTTTCTTCTTCTTTTTTTTTAATTTAATTTTATTATGTTATGTTGATCACCATACATTACATCATTAGTTTTTGATGTAGTGCTCCATGATTCATTGTTTGTGTATAACACCCAGTGCTGCATTCAATATGTGCCCTCTTTAATAACCATCACCAGGCTAACCCATCCCCCCAGACCCCTCTCCTAGAACCCTCAGTTTGTTTCTCAGTGTCCATAGTCTCTCATGCTTCATCTCCTCCTCTGATTCCCCCACCTTCATTTTCACATCCTATTATCTTTTTTTTTTAACATATAATGTATTATTTGTTTCAGAGGTACAGGTCTGTGATTCATCAGTCTTACACAATTCACAGTGCTCACCATAGCAAATACCCTCCCCAATGTCCATCACCCAGCCACCCCATCCCTCCCACCCCCCACCACTCCAGCAACCCTCAGTTTCCTGAGATTAAAAATTCCTCACATCAGTGAGATCATATGATATATGTCCTTCTCTGATTAACTTATTTCACTTAGCATAATACTCTCTAGTTCCATCCACATCTTTGCAAATGGCAAGATTTATTTGTTGTTTTTTGATGGCTGCATAATATTCCTATATATATATATATATATATATATATATATATATATATATATATAAAATCACATCTTCTTTATCCATTCATCTGTTGATGAACATCTTGCCTCTTTCCATTGTTTGGCTGCTTAATATTCCTATATATATATATCTCACATCTTCTTTATCCATTCATCTGTTGATGGACATCTTGGCTCTTTCCATAGTTTGGCTATTGTGGACATTGCTGCTATAAACATTGAGGTACAGGTACCTCTTTGGATCACTACATTTGTATCTTTGGGGTAAATACACAGTAGTGCAATTGCTGGGTCATAGGGTAGCTCTATTTTCAACTTTTTGAGGAACCTCCATACTGTTTTCCAGAGTGGCTGCACCAGCTGGGAGGCAGTTTCTTCTAACAGACCAAAATACACCTGAAATCTAGTGTTTGGCTCTATTCTATTCACCAGCCTGATCATATTCTTTTTTTTTTCTTTCTTCTTTTTCACCCCGGTTTTGGGTCTCTTCTGATTTGTTTAGTGTATATTTTTCTGGGTTCATTGTTACCCTGTTAGCATTTTGTTCTCTCATTCATCTATTCTTCTCTGCACAAAATGACAAGATGGAAAAACTCAGCTCAAAAAAAAAAAAAAAAGAACAAGAGTCAGTACTGACTGACAGGGACCTAATCAATACGGACATTACTAAGATGTCAGAACTAGAGTTCAGAATGACGTTTATAAAGATACTAGCTAGGATTGGAAAAAACATAGGAGATACTAGTGAATCCCTTTCTGCAGAAATAAAAGAACTAAAATCTAACCATGTCGAAAACCAAAAGGGTATTAATGAGGTGCAATCAAAAATGGAGGCTCTAACTGCTAGGATAAATGAGGTAGAAGAGAGAATTAGTGATATAGAAGACCAAATGATGGAGAATAAAGAAGCTGAGAAAAAGAGATAAACAACTACTGGATCATGAGGGCAGAATTTGAGATAAGTGATACCACAAGATGAAGCAATATTAGAATAATTGGGATCCCAGAAGAAGAAGAAAGGGGGGGGGCAGAAGGTATATTGGAGCAAGTTATAGCAGGGAACTTCCCTAATGTGGGGAAGGAAGCAGGCCTCAAAATCCAGGAGGCACAGGGAACCCTTCTCAAAATCAATAAAAATAGGTCCACACCCTGACATCTAATAGTAAAACTTATGAGTCTTAAACACAAAGAGAAAATCCTGAAAGTCGCTTGGGACAAGAGGTCTGTAATCTACAATGGTAGGAACATTAGATTGGCAGCAGACCTATCCACAGAGACCTGGCAGGCCAGAAAGGACTGGCATGACATATTCAGGGCACTAAACGACAAAAATATGCAGCCAAGAATACTATATCCAGCTAGGCAGTCACTGAAAATAGAAGGAGAGATAAAAAGCTTCCAGGACAAACAAAAACTAAAGGAATTTGCAAACATGAAACCAGCCCTATAAGAAATATTGAAAGGGGTCCTCTAAGCAAAGAGATAAGCAACATAGACCAGAAAGGAACACAGACAATATACAGTAACAGTCACCTTACAGGCAATACAGTGTCACTAAATTCATATCTTTCAGTAGTTACCCTGAATGTAAATGGGCTAAATACACCAATCAAAAGACACAGGATATCAGATTGGATAAAAAAACAAGACCCATCAATATGCTGTCTGCAAGAGACTCATGTTAGACCCAAAGACACCTCCAGATTGAAAGTGAGGGGGTGGAAAACCATGTACCATGCTAATGGACATCAAAAGAAAGCAGGGGTGGCAATTCTTATATCAGACAAATTAGATTTTAAACCAAAGACTTTAATAAGAGATGAGGAAGGACATTATATCATACTTAAAGGATCTATCCAACAAGAAGATCTAACAATTGTAAATATCTATGCCCCTAACATGGGAACAGCCAATTATATAAGCCAATTAATAGCAAAATCAAAGAAACACATGGACAATAATGCAATAATAGTAGGGGACTTCACTGAAATGGACAGATCCTTGAAGCAAAAGATCAACAAGGAAATACAGGCTTTATATGACACACTGGACCAGATGAACTTCACAGATATATTCAGAACCTTCCATCCCAAAGCAATAGAATACACATTCTTCTCTAGTGCCCATGGAACATTCTCCAGAATAGATCACATCCTGGGTCACAAATCGGGTCTCAACCGGTACCAAAAGATTAGGATCATTCTCTACATATTTTTGGACCACAGTGCTTTGAAACTAGAACTCAGTCACAAAAGGAAAGTTGGAAAGAACTCAAATGCATCCTACTAAAGGCTAAAGAGCATTCTACTGAAGAATGAATGGGTTAACCAACTCTTCTTAAAGAAGAATTAAAAAAATTCATGGAAACAAATGAAAATGGAAATATGAGAGTTCAAAACCTTTGGAATGCAGCAAAGGCTGTCCTAAGAGGAAAGTATATAGCAATACAAGCCTTTCTCAAGAAACAAGAAAGGTCTCAAATACACAACCTAAACCTACACCTAAAGGAGCCGAAGAAAAAACAGCAAATAAAGCCCAACCCAGCAGAAGAAGAGAAGAAATAAAGATCAGAGCAGAAATCAGTGAAATAGAAACCAAAAGAATAGTAGAACAGATCAATGAAACTAGGAGCTGGTTCTTTGAAAGAATTAACAAGATTGATAAACACCTGGCCAGACTTATCAAAAAGAAAAGAGAAAGGACCCAAATTAATAAAATCATGAATGAAAGAGGAGAGATCACAACCAACACCAAAGAAATACAAACAATTATAAGAACATATTATGAGCAAGTATATGTCAGCAAATTAGACGATCTGGAGGAAAAGGATGCATTCCTAGAGATGTATCAACTACCAAAACTGAACCAGGAAGAAATAGAAAACCTGAACAGACCTATAACCACTAAGGAAATTGAAGCAGTAATTAATATTATCTCACAACAAACAAGAGCCCAGGGCCAGATGGCTTCCCAGTAGAATTCTACCAAACATTTAGAAGAATTAATACCTATTCTTCTGAAGCTGTTTCAAAAAGTATAAGTGGGAGGAAAAATTCCAAACTCATTTTCTGAGGCCACCATTACCTTGAACCCAAAACCAGACAAAGACCCCATTCAAAAAGGAGAATTACAGGCCAATATCCATGATGAACATGGATGCAGAAATTCTCACCAAAATACTAGACAGTAGGATCCAACAGTACATTAAAAGGATTATTCACCATGACCAAGTGGGACTTATTCCTGGGCTCCAAGGTTGGTTCAACATCCACAAATCAACCAATGTGATGCACTACATTAATAAAAGAAAGAACAAGAACCATATGTTCCTCTCAATAGATGCATGAAAAACATTTGCTAAAGTACAGCATCCTTTCTTGATTAAAACTCTTCACAATGTAGGGATAGAGGGTACATACCTCAATATCATAAAAGCCATCTATGAAAAACCTACAGCGAATATCATTTTCAATGGGGAAAAACTGAGCTTTCCACTAAGGTCAGGAACATGGCAGGGATGTCCACTATCACCATTGCTATTCAACATAGTACTAGAATTCCTAGCCTCAGCAATTAGACAACAAAAACAAATAAAAGGCATCCAAATCAGCAAAGAAGTGAAACTTTCACTGTTTGCAGATGATATGTTACTTTATGTGGGAAACCCAAAAGATTACACCCCAAAACTGCTAGAACTCATACAGGAATTCAGTAAAGTGGCTGGATGTAGAATCAATGCACAGAAATCAGTGGCATTCCTATACACCAACAACAAGACAGAAGAAAGAGAAATTAAGGAGTCAATCCCATTTACAATTGCACCCCAAACCATAAGATACCTAGGAATAAATCTAACCAAAGAGGTAAAGAATCTGTACTCAGAAAACTATAGAACACTCATGAAAGAAATTGAGGAAGACACAAAGAAATGGAAAAACGTTCCATGCTCATGGATTGGAAGAACAACCATTGTGAAAATGTCTATGCTACCTAGAGCAGTCTACACATTTAATGCAATCCCTACCAAAATACCATTAACCTTTTTCAAAGAAATGGAACAAATAATCCTAAAATTTGTGTGGAACCAGAAAAGACCCTGAATAGCCAGAGGAATTTTGAAAAAGAAAAGCAAAACCTGGTGGCTTCACAATTCCAGACTTCAAGCCCTATTACAAAGCTGTAATCATCAAGACGGTATGGTATTGGCTCAAAAACAAACACATAGATCAATGGAACAGAATAGAGAGCCCAGAAATGTACCCTCAACTCTATGGTCAACTCATCTTTGACAAAGCAGGAAAGAATATCCAATGGAAAAAAAGATTCCCAACACCATTTTCAACAAATGGTGTTGGAAAAATTGGACAGCCTCATGCAGAAGAATGAAACTGGGCCATTTCCTTATACCACACAAAAAATAGACTAAAAATGGATGAAAGGTGTAAATGTGAGACAGGAATCCATCAAAATCCTTGAGGAGAACACAGGGAGCAACCTCTTCAACCTCAGCTGCAGCAACTTCTTCCTGGACACATCAACAAAAGCAAGGGAAGCAAGGGCAAAAATGAACTATTGGGACTTTATCAAGATAAAAAGCTTTTGCACAGCAAAGGAAACAATCAACAAAACCAAAAGACAACCAACAGAATGGGAGAAGATATTTGCAAATGACATATCAGTTAAAGGGCTAGTATCCAAAATCTATAAAGAAGTTATCAAAATCAACACCCAGAGAAGAAATAATCCAATCAAGATTTGGGCAGAAGACATGAACAGACATTTTGCCAAAGAAGACATCCAAATGGCCAACAGACACATGAAAATGTGCTCAACATCATTCGGCATCAGGGAAATCCAAATCAAAACTCAATGAGATACCACCTCACACCAGTCAGAATGGTTAAAATGAACAAGTCAGGAAACGACAGATGTTGGCGAGGATGTGGAGAAAGGGGAACCCTTCTACACTGTTGGTGGGAATGCAAGCTGTTGCAGCCACTCTGGAAAAGAGTATGGAGGTTCCTCAAAAACTTGAAAGTAGAGTTACCCTATTACCCAGCAATTGTATTACTGTGTACAAAGATGAAAATGTAGTGATCCAAAGGGGCACCTGCATCCCAATGTTTATAGCAGCAATGTCTACAATAGCCAAACTATGGAAAGAGCCAAGATGTCCATCAACAGATGAATGGATAAATAAGATGTGGTATATTAATACACAATGGAATATTATGCAGCTATCAAAAAACAAAATCTTGGGGCGCCTGGGTGGCTCAGTCGTTAAGCGTCTGCCTTCGGCTCAGGTCATGATCCCAGGGTCCTGGGATCGAGTCCCACATCGGGCTCCCTGCTCAGCGGGAAGCCTGCTTCTCCCTCTCCCACTCCCCCTGCTTGTGTTCCTGCTCTCGCTGTCTCTCTCTGTCAAATAAATAAATAAAATCTTAAAAAAAAAAAATTTTGCCATTTGCAATGACATGGATTGAACTAGAGGGTATCATGCTAAGCAAAAAAAGCCAATCAAAGAAAGACAATTATATCATCTCACTGATATGAGGAATTTGAGAAAGAAGACAGAGGATCACAGGGGAAGGGAGAGAAAAATGAAACAAATGAAACCAAAGAGGGAGACAAATAATAAGAGACTCTTTATCTCAGGAAAGAAACTGAGGGTTGCTGGAGTGGTGGGAGGTGGGAAGCATAGGGTGGCTGGGTGATGGACATTGGCAGGGTATGTGCTATGGTGAGCACTGTGAATTGTGTAAGACTGATGAATCACAGACCTGTATCCCTGAAACAAACAAAAAGCCATTTATGTTTTTTCTTGCTTTATTTTATCACCTATGATTGATAATTTCCTTCTCTTCATCCTTCATCTTGTTTGCCCCTCCTGTGCTATACAATTTTTCTTCAGTCTCCCCTGGTAATAGTAGAAAATTTAATTTCTTGTTGTACTCAGAACACCCATGCTTTATCATTTATCACATGTGCAGTCTCTTCTTGGGGTACTTGTTCTACCCTCTCTATGACTTTTGATCCACCTATTATCAAAATCATCCAGCCAATTTGAGATCTCAGATGACTCCATTATGGGAACATCTTTGCTACTCATGTGGAATTAGCTCAAATCAGTAGATTCTAGAATCACTTAATTTTGAGAATAATTAGGTAATGATGCACATTTAGTTTTCCATAATTAAAGGCTTGGTGATTTCAGCCTATAATTTCCCCATAGTTTGGATGGAATTTAGATTTTAGAATGAGAAAAGTACCTGGAAATGGACCATCCATGGTAACTTTCTGGTAAATTTCTATTATAGAATGACTTCTCCAGAAACAGTCTTTTCAGAGCAATCTGTGCTGATTTGTCTCTAGGAAACAAAGTAACAAACATTTCCAAAACCTTCAAGGACAAAATATGACACTTTACTCACTGTCAATGGTAAATTTAAATGTCAAGTAGATTTGAATATAATTAGCAACGAATGTTAACCTTCTAACTATAAGAAAGTACATGAGAAGCAAAATTGTAATAGACATTTTCTTTATGAGTACAAAATTTAAAAAACAGTAGTTAAGCCAAAAGAAATCAGCTGGATAATTTCAAGTGATTATTGCAACTATCTACACTCAGTAAAGACCATTTGTACAAGTAGACTGAACCCAGCAAAATAATTCAAGGACATCTTTATGGGATGGTGCAAGATGAATTTTATTATCACTCTCTTCACTGAGTTATGTTTTATTAGATTCTCATAATGACTATTCTCCTTTTATTGATATATTATTTTTCCTATATATTAAGTATGATGTTTAGTTAAACTCCAGGCTTTTAATGCAAATTTTACCTAGAAAAACTGTGAAAGTTAGTGCTGGATTGGGGAACTCAGAAATCCTATATTTGCATTTGAGAGCTTCCTGCTTTGACTTTTGATATTTCTTTCTAGGTGTTTTATTTATCATTAAAAGAATATCTATCTTTAATGTGACTGTTGGCATTTTCCTTTTGGTCTCATTACTATTCTCATTGTGATTAACACACAGGATATTTTGACTAGGCATTGGCTAAGATTTCTTACTAATGCTAAAAGGGAATTATAGATCATCAGTTAACATGTTGAAGTGAAATGTGGTTCCTGCTACCATTTCGATGAATGGAATAACAGATTATTAAATTGTACTTTTAGCAGAGAGTGGGATGCAGCTGAGATAGATGGTAATTTTAATTTTCGTTCTTTCAACAAATATTGAGTGGCTACCATGTACCAAGAAATCTTGTACATGTCAAGGGTACATATATGGCAAAAAGAAATCTCTACCCTTATGATTCTTGCCATTCTAATAAATATTCTTTTTATTTTTGCATATTTCCATCATTTTGAAAACCTGGCTAATCCTGGAATCAAGATTAAATAATGTAACACTGTGTTGGAGAAAGATATATAGTATCACAGCTGTGTGACTGAAGTATAAAGTTTCATTTACTTTAAAAAATCTTAGCTCTTCAAGAAAATTAAACCCTTAGAGATTAGCATTTTATTTTTAGATCAAACCACTGCTGTACTCATAAGACATGAAATAGAATCAAATAATTTAAATTTTTAAGGAAACATTAGTGAAAATTTTGAACTAAAATATATTTTAAAATGCATTATTTTACTTTATAGTGTATAGTCTTTTTTTTCAGTATAGTTGACATTCAATGATACATTAATTTCAGGTGTGCAACATAGTGATTTGACAAGTTTATACATTATGCTGTGTTCACAAGTATAGCTACTATCTATCCTAATATATTGCTATTACAATATCATTGACTATATTTGTCATGCTGTACCTTTTATTCTCATGACTTATTCATTCCATAACTGGAAGCATAGCTTCCACTCCCTTTCACCCGTTTTGCACAACCTCCCTACCATATCCCCTCTGGCAACTATCAGTTTGTTTTCTGCATTTACAGGTCTGATTCTGCTGCCTTTTTTGTTTGTTTGTTTATTTATTTATTTTTTTGACCATGGCTATCTGAATGCATATACAATCGTAATGGGGTATACATGTTCATTTTTTTAGAGTTAATATCATTTTCAGAATGACATAGATAAAAAATAAGATATTTCACTAATAAGTAGCAATAAATCAAAAATGCAAAGGAGGAGTCATGGTCATGACTCCAATGTGGGAAAAAAAAAACTCTTGGTGCTTACGAACTCAGCCCTCCACAGTTACTCACACTATTTGTGATATCCATTCAGTCTTATGACTTTACATTTCTTCTACATCCTGGTGATATTTAAATTTATGTCTCTATACAGACTTTACTCCTGAACTCCAAAATTCAACTCCTGACCTTTCCTTAAAATCTGCTCAATCCACAACTTTATCCAGTCCAGTCTGATGGGAACTTCACCCTTCAAGATGCTTAGGTAAAATCTTGAAGTCAAACTTCATCCATTGTTTTTTCTCATATTCCACACCAAGGAATTCAGGAAATATGTTGGTTCTGCCTTCATAATATATGCAAAATCTGTCTATTTTTCACTTATTTCACTGCTGTCACCTTGCACTCAATCATTATCATATTTCACTTTCATTAGTGTAATAGCCTCCAAATTTGGCCACACCTCTTACCTTATACATTACAGGATGCACCTTTTGAAAGGTAAATAATCTGCTCTTATACTGAAAATCATTCAGTTTCTCCTCTTTTCACTCAAAAGTAAAAGTGAAGGTCTTTATGATAGTCCCCACCCTCCTCACCCTCTTTTCCTATCTGAGTTTATCTCCTACTACTCTCTCCTTCATTCCTCCACGTTAGTTACACTGAGTGTTCCTCAATTTCTAGCTCTCACCGTTGGACATTAATACTTGCCAGGTCCTCTTCCTATCGCTCTCTCAATGAGTTCTGCCCAGATAATCCTTCTTGAAATTAGAACTACTCCCATATCCTGGGAAGTCTTAGCTCACATCCCTGGTCCAACTTTTCATAAATAATTTATCACCCTTTAATACCCTACATAAAAATACTTATTCATTATGCCCATTGTTTCATAAGGTACCATGAGAACATGATATTTTGTCTATTTTATGGCCAGGTTAGTCTCTGGTAGATAGAAGGCACTCAGTAAATATATTTTAAATAAGTGAATAAACTGTTATATTTTTCATTCAATCTTATTAGATGATTAACAAAAAGGAAAGAGGATTTTATTTGATGAATTAATAAATGCAATGAGATTTCACTAGTGAAAATATGAGTTTTGAGCTACTATTCCTTTTGTGGTCTTATCCTAACACTAACTCTTCATTTAGTTTCATTTACTATAAAGAGTGATGATAAAGAAATTAAACAGAGATGTCTTTTTTACTGACTCCTGTCAATGGGAGTACAGAAAAAGAAAAAAAAATCCCACATATATACTTAGCTTAAATGGAAGGAAGCATTGGAGAATTTGGGGAGTAATATTAACTAAAGGCTTTTGGTAAAGAACAGACATTCTAAGGGGGAGGATGTATTCAGACGGACCAGTCTTCTATCAAAATTTTTAAACTTTGGATCTCTGTAGAGTCAAAGATTGAGCTTCGAGGGTCTCCATACCTTTTGTGATCTGTACAAAATCTTGCATGGATCAATACTGCGTATTTTTCCCTGGATAGAGAGTTAATTTCACCAAAATTTTTACATAGGTTCTATAAAAACAATATGGTTAAAAAATTGTAGTAAAGACTAGAGATGAACAACATACATTCTCATCTCTAATATTTTAAGAAATGCAAGAAAATGGTAATATATACAGTTATTTCTTTAGCTGGACAGTGGTTGATCAACTTTAGATTGTGAATCATGGAACTAGTTTATTTATCAACATAACATGAACATATACTGAAATACCAATAATGAAATCATCAATGATTAAATCACCATATTTCCAAATTTCATGCTTAATTATCTCAATGATCATTTTTCTCTTTAAATAATATGCTATCTTTGGAACCGGTTATAAATAAACCAATTAACATGGTTAGCTGAGTTCTAAGTACACCACTAACATGTTTGCTTTCTAAAATAATGTTCTACATTTTTTTTTCTAGATAGGTACCAATAAATACAATACATATAAGTAAATTCTTATAGGCCTATGAAATACCAATAAATAAAATACATATAAGTAAATTCTTATAGGTCTATGCAATGTTCTTCACTTTGACATATATATGTACCAAATGGAAAGCACTATGGCATCATGTATTCACCCTGAAAGCGAATCTCTTCAAAGATAAATGCATATAATTTTCCTCATTTACTATAAGATCAAACTCAGATTCCTAAACAGAAGTATGTTCACAATCAATCTGTTCAAACTATCTCCCATAGATGTCTCAAAAAAAACAAAGGCAGCTTTTATTTTAATTGGACATGTTTATTTACCACTGTTACCCAACCATGAACATTTGTGCCTTCAAATCTTATTTCATAATACATGAGTTTTTCCTGTATACAAAATATCTATCAGAATTTCCACCAGAGCACTCTGGATGTGTCCAGAATGTGGCAGAGTGGAGAGCAGTCCTTCTAAGTATAACTTGAAGACCAGGGTAGCACTACAAACAATTTGTTACCATTTTTTGATGAGAAAATTACAACAATTGAGATAAATTTCCGAATTTGTTTAATAATGTGACAGAAATTTTTTAAATTTAATTTTTAAAAGTAATATCTGCACCCAATGTGGGACATGAACCCACAACCCCAAGATCAAGAGTCGCATGCTCCACCAACTGAGACAGCCAGGGCTCCCCAAATAATGGTTAGATGCCACGAAATAGGTGGCAATACCTTCATTATATAGGTGTTGTCAGGCCCGAGGGGAGTATTAACCTTCTCTCCTTTCATACAACACTTACGTGTTTTAAGTAGAATCTAATAAATTTGGCTTGTATTTTTACATAATTTAGAAATTTTTATATTTCTAGTAGTTTAGTTTTGTTGTAGTTCACAAAAGTATTGGCCCTCAGTGGATCTGTGTTCCTTCATTGCAATCTTTTGACAAGCACTGATATAAAGGATCTGAGTTTTGTAGATATTTATTCCAAGTTCTGATATGTATTATTTTTATGTCTCTCAGAATACTTCAGTTCTCCTAGTCTTAGGTTCCATATATATAAAACAAAGATCATCAAACCTAACATATAACATTGTTTAAAGTATCAGCAATATTGGTAATTGGGTCCCAAGTACAGAATAAAAAATGGATTTTAATAAATAATGTATTTATATTCATATATTATCTTGTGATAGGTGAAATAATGTATTTTATTTTTTATGTATTAATTTTTTTTATCTAACTCAGTTATAAACTGCACATATATTCACAGCACCTGGGAGACTGCTTTGTATGTACCTAGATGCTCAGTAATTACCTATTTGATTTGTTAAGATTGATGTAGAGTTGCAGGTTTTCAGGCAGAAAAATTAACATAGTGGTATATAAAGACCATAAATATATTCAATTCACATTAACGTTGATCCTTTATTCACGAATGGAGAAGCATAATATACATTCCCAGAAAATGGTGGACTTGTCTGCGTTGTTTACACAATAGTCTCAGCCTAGAATGATGGATGGCATTGTTAGTATGTCTTGAAAAAGTACTTATTATATGAACCAAAAATAATTCCTTCCTATATTTGAAGAACTTGTTACGCAATTATGCTAGTTTTCTACAATTCCAAACCTACTATAGAATTCTGATGGTTTTCGGGGCGCCTGGGTGGCTCAGTCGTTGTGTCTGCCTTCGGCTTAGGTCATGATCCCAGCGTTCTGGGATCGAGCCCCGCGTCAGGTTCCCTGCTAAGTGGGGAGCCTGCTTCTTCCTCTCCCACTCCCCCTGCTTGTGTTCCCTCTCTTGCTGTGTCTCTCTCTGTCAAATAAATAAAAAAAAATCTTAAAAAAAAGAGAAAGAAATCTGATGGTTTTCTAAGAGAAATTAGTTAATTCAAAAGCAATGCTAATGAAACCACATAGTTGCTGCTTGCCAATGTGTCTGACCTCCCAATTAAAATCCTGGACATGAAAGCTTGGGTGAGTCTGATTGGCAGCACTTTGTGCAGGCTGTCATACATTCTTGCTGAGAGAATTAAGCATGTCTATATGACTCCCCTGGGAAACCATGCTTGGAAACTTGTGCCTGGTTTCCCCTGGACTTTGACCCATGCACCTTTTTCCCTTTCTGATTTTAATCTCTTTCCTTGTAATAAACTGCAACATGAGTCTAACTGCTTTCCTGAGTCCCGTGAGTCCTTCAAGTGAGGGCATGAGCATGGTCATAGAGACCCCAAACACAGTTGACTATTAAGCTCTCTCAAATTTGAGTTTCCTTAGTTGTTTCTGTTAAATTTCCTTGGTATGTACAATCATGTATATATTGTATATATTTGCATCTTGCATTTCTATTAATTTTTATTACACTGACCGTAAATATCAGAACAATATTCACTTGCAAGGGTGATAATGGACACTCTTGTTATACCTGACCATAAAGTGGAGAATTATCTATATTTTAGATTTGTAAAATGTGCACAATGGTATTACTACTTGCAGTTACGCAGTGCCAGGTAAATTGAAGGACTTCTGAAATCCCACAAGGTATGCTCATGTAAAGCTTAGTGAGAGTAAAGCATACACAATCATAAAAGACAAAGTGCAGGCACCCCACAGGGTCCTTTCTGTCATGCAGGACTTACTGGATTCAGATTTTGATGACCAAGAAATCTGTGAGACACCCTGGTCTCAGTGAAACCACACATTTATGCGAATAAGAGGTCTTTTAAATTTCTCTTATTATATGACCAAAACCAGGTTGCCTGACCCAACCCAACAACAGAAACCAAAGGAATCTCACAGTAGCCAGCTGTATGCATTTTCTGTAAATACTGCTAAGAAGCTGGCACAGGTTGCCTCCTACTCTGTCTTGGACCCTGGCACACACATACACCACTAGTTAACACATTTTATTGAAGTAGGAGTTTTTGCATAAATCACTTGGTACTTGACCTGTCCACTAACATGCATAAGAAATAAATATTTATTTACTCAGTTATTAGTTGCTTTCATATTCCATTTGTATTATGTTTAGTCTTCTTCTATTCCAAGTTTGTTTATAATAATTTTAAAATCTTTTAACACATTTGTTTAATTCCTCTGATAATATCATCTTAGTATTAAGCATTGTACATAATATTAGGCATTACATATACTTGTGAGATATTTATGATAATAACCACTCAGGTGTAAACTTTTATTTATTTATTTTTTATTTTTTAAAAAAATTTTTTTAAAGATTTTATTCATCCATTCATGAGAGACAGAGAGAGAGAGAGAGGCAGAGGGAGAAGCAGGCTCCCAAACAGCAGGGAGCCCGATGCAGGACTCGAGCTCAGGACCCTGGGACCATGACCTGAGCCAAAGGCAGACGCTTAACCATCTGAGCCACCCAGTCGCCCCCAGGTGTAAACTTTTAAATGTATCATTATTCTGAAATATCATCATGAATATGAAACTCTACTCCCAATCAAAGGCAACATTTATTTATTTATTTATTTATTTATTTATTTAAAAAATATTTTATTTATTTATTTGGGAGAGTGAGAGAATGAGAGAGAGAGAGGGCGCACACGAATGGAGGGAGGGGGCAGAGGGAGAGCAGACTCCCCGCTGAGCGGGGAGCCCATTGTGGGACTCGATCCCAGAACTCTGGGATCATGACCTGAGCCGAAGACATACGCTTAACTGACTGAGCCACCCAGGCACTCTCAAAGGCAATATTTAAAAAGCCTCTCTGTACAGCAAAACAAAAACAAAAACAAAAACAAAACAAAGCAAAACAAAAATGAGCAAAGTGAAAAAACAATGTATGGAATGGGAGAAAATATTTGGAAAGCATATATCACATAATAGGTTAATATACAAAATGTACAGGAACTCATGCAACTATACAAAAAAAATAAATAACCCAATTAAAAAATGGGCAAAGGACCTCAACATTTTCCAAAAACATACAAATAGCCAACAAGTATATGGAAAAATCAACATCAGTAATCATCAGGGAAATGCAAGTCAAAACTATAATGAGATATCACCTTGTACTTGTTAGGATGTCTATTACCAAAAAGATAAGGGATAGCAAATTCTGGTGAATACATGGAAAAAGAGACCCCTTGTACATGGCTGGTGGGACTGTGAACTGGTACAGCCTCTATGGGAAAGAGTATGGAGTTTCCCTAAAAAGTTAAAAAGAAAACTACCATATGATCCAGCAATCCCACTTCTGGGTGTATATCCAAGGGGGTTAAAACCATGATCTCAAAGAGATGCCTGCAGTCCAGTGTTCACTGCAACATTATTCACAACAGCCAAGATATGGAAACAACCTGTGTCCATCCACAAATGAATGGATAAGCAAAATATCATATAAAGCCAATGGAAAATTACTCAGCCTTTAAAAAGACGGAAATTCTGTCTTCTGCAACAATATGGATGAGTCTGGAGGGCACTGTGCTCAGTAAAACAAATCAGACAGAGAAAACAAATTCTGTGAGGTATCACTTGTATGCAGAATTTAAACAAATTGAACTCATAGAAACAAAGAGTAGAAAAGTGGTTGCTAGGGGCTGGTGTATGTGTGGTGGGGGAATAGAAAGAGGGTGGTACAAGGGTACAGAAATCAGTCAATCAATAGAAAATTAATACTGTTTGGGGCACCTGGGTGGCTCAGTTTGTTAAGCAACTGCCTTCGGCTCAGGTCATGATCCTGGAGTCCCGGGATTGAGTCCCGCATCAGGCTCCCTGCTCAGCAGGGAGTCTGCTTCTCCCTCCTACCCTCCCCCCCTTATGCGCGCTCTCTCTCTCTCTCTCTCATTCTCGCTCTCTCAAATAAATAAATAAAAATCTTTAAAAGAAAAAGAAAACTAATACTGTTCAGAAAAAAGAGCCACTACATGGCCAAAGTAGTTTAATTTTAATAAATCAAAGAATGTTTAAGATAGTACTCAAAAGATTCAGACCCCAAGATTTCTATGGGATTTCTATTTTTTTAATAATAAAATCTAAACATACTAAATTGACAAATCTGATTTTGATATTTTCTGGTATATATCAGCAGAACTAGAGCTATTGCTCACTAAAGCTGTGACTAAAGGAATTTTTAAAATGCTAGGTAATAACTGGCTACATAATGCTAAGTGATTTCTTGAAATGGGATCAACAGATGACATATCCTGAATTTCTCTAGTTATATTTATTAAAAGCAGTATTCCTTTAGTTATTTTAAATATTTACCACAGTAGTTTCTTTGTTTTATAGGTAGCTAAATTTGTTAAGATATTAACCAATAATTTGCATAGATTCCCAGGGATCCTCAGAAATGCATCCATTCAAAGTTGCCCTCCCACACTAACACCAATTCTGCCACTATTTCAAAAGAATTTAACATTTTTAAAAATTGTGACTTTTTTGGTATTAATTTTAAAAATTTAATTTGTTTAAAGTTACAGTGAAAAAATATTAATTTATCCTCTTTTTTTTGAGGATCCTAAAAATATATATTGTCTTCTTGCAAAGATAAAAATTTCTTCTTCTTACTTTTGTTTCTTATAATTAGCTCTTCTAGGATTTGTCTAGCTGCTGCTACTGCTGTGCTCCAAGTTCCCATGTTCCACAATGAATTATTCTTATTGAAAATTATAATGAAAAATGCTGTGTCATTAATGACCAATATTTTGTAAGGAGGACTGATCTTCTTAATTGAAATGTCCTTCTGTGTGCATTAATGTGTTTGCCAGACAAATTTGTGATGAGCTGAAAATAATTAAAATGTTGAACATTATAGATGGTAAAAACATTTGGAATTCAGAGCAAACCAAGAAAAAGAAAAACAAAGATAAAAGGAGGGGAATGATCCGGAGTGAGCAAGAGTTACAGAATCAATGGTGGCTGCATATGTGTGACAGAGTAGGTTGGAAACCCTTGGTGGCAAATAAATGAAAGTACTTTGGAACAGGAATATATGTTATTTAATTGTCTACCATGCCAGGATCAGTGTTATGACTCCCTATGGTCTCCAAATAGTAAATGTACTCTATTATGCAGATACTCATCATTAGATTATTTGTTGTATGGTTTCTCTCCCTCTCTCCTTTCTTCCCTCTCATCTTCTTCTTCTTTTTTTTTTTTTTTTCCCTTTTTGGAATTGTTAAGAAGTATATCTCCTCTTTGTATGTTGCATGACCCAGATAAAAGAACAGCCACTGAATACAGAAAATCCTAGCAAGCAGCAATATGAAAATATAATCTCACCAAAGCTTCTCTTGCCTTAAGATTTATAGATATCTTAAAAAATGATTTGAACATCCACAGCCAAGCCTAACATTGTCTTTGAAAGTCTAGAGACCATAGGTAAAACCTGGGTTAAGAAATGATAGAATTATATAAGTGAAATTTAATTATGATATAATCATCTACCCAATCAAGTAAGAGGGGGATCCCAAGCTCTGAGAAGGAAAGGGATTTCCTCTTGTTCCCCATGGTGATAAAGTCAAACAGAGCCAAGGCTGGGACATAATTCCTTCCTCTAACATGTGTTGTTGATAAATAATTTCACGTTAAACATATTGAGAAGAAAACTCAGAGTCTTGTCTTATTGAACCTTTTAAAGCATAAGATAAACACTAAATACTGTTACATAATTTTACTGAGTTTGTTTCTTAAAATAGCAAACAACCTAGGAAGCTTCATCAAGGTTTGTCCATGGATATGAAGATTTTATGATAATTTAAAGATGATTTCACGGTAACAACAAATATTCACATTTTCCTTGAAATTAAATGTTTTATTTTCTATTATATGGTTCATATTTTATTTGATTTATTTTCAAATAATTTATATATTTATTCTATTATTAGTGATAAATATCAATTTAAAATTTCTGATGTTAAAAAAATAAAATCTCTAACGTTATATTGCTGGGGTCATGGAATTGATTTTGTATAATGATTTTATCATTAGTCAAATGCTAAACTTTCATTGATTTTAATAATTTATTTATAAATAGTTCTGATCTCTATGAATTACATCATTTATAAATAATAATAACTTTATTTCATCCTTTTCAATATTTACAACTTTTATTATTTTTATTCCCTTCCTACACTGGTTGGGACATAAGGAAAAATGTTTGAAACAAATTATTACAACGAGCATCCAAATCAAGTACTAGTTTTAAACACATGCTTGCAAAAGTTCATTGTTCAGTAGGTATTTCTTATGGATACATTATAGACAGGTTTTTATTAAGTTAAGGGGCCACATATATCTAGTTTTTGTTAGTTATTCATGAATAAATGCTGAATTTTCCCAAACACTTTACTACAACTATTGAGATTATCGAATGACACTTTTCCTTTATTTGCTTAGTGTTGAATTGCATTGACACATTTATGCAATGGTAAATGAAATTTGCTTTACCGGGACAAAATCAACTTGATCATTGCTATGGTCTGCATGTTTGTGTCCACCAGAATTTGTATATTGAGATCATAACACCCAAAGGTGATGGTATTTGGCAGTGGGACCTTTGGAAGGTGATTAGGTCATGAGGGTGGAACCCTCATGAATGAGGTTAGTGTTTCTATAAAAGAAATCCCACAGAGCTGCCTAGCCCACTCCACCATATGAGCGTATAATGAGAGTCTGCAACCTGGAAGAGGGCCCTCCCTGACCATGCTGGCACCTGATCTCTTACTTCCAGCCTCCAGAACTGTAAGCAATAAATTTTTGTTGTTTATAAGTCTGTTGCATTTTGTTACAGCTGCCTGAATGGACTGACAATCATGTATTATTTTTTAATATATTTATTGATTTTGTTTGCTAATGTGTTGCATAGAAAATTTGTATCTATATTTATGAGTTAAATTAGACTATAATTTTGTTGTTTGCTGTTGTTAGATTTTGATGAGTTATGCCAGCCTCATACAACGCATTATGTTATTTTTCCATATGTTCTCAATCTCGTTTTTCTAATTTGAATTTTTTAAATAATATTTGGTAAAACACAATTATTAAAGTCACCATGGCTGTGTTTTATTTTAAGGAATATATTTTTACTTGTGCTGGTCCATTTTCTTTAGTAACTGTAGGATTATTCAGGTTATCATTTCCTTCTTTAAACTTAATTTATCTAGGAATTTTAGTTTGTATTTTCTCTTTTTCTCTTTTTGTTTTCTATACCATTTTAATTATTATATATTTTGTTTTTAAAAAAATCTTAAAATTTTTTCAGTTTCCAGTTTTCCAGAATGTCCTTTCTGCCTTGTTTATACGTATTATATTAGAAACATACCTTTTCCTATTTCAATTTTTCTGCTTGACACCTTTCCTCTTTGGATCTATTCTATCCTGCTGCCATCTCTCATAATAAATCCAATTCTTATCAAATTAACTTTCACCCATTCTTTTAATCTAATGTAACTATCCAAGGCCATACTTCTCTTTTTAATTTCCATCCTAGCTAAAATTCCAAATATGGAATCTTAATTATTAGTCAACTCTAAAGTTTTTCTAATTTCCATTAAATTTCTTCTGATCTCTGTTATTTAGGAATATGTTTCTTAATTTCCACATAAGATTTGTATTTTTTAAAGTTTTCTTTTTGGTTGCTGTATTTATTTTTCTCTAAATGAAATGCATGTGACCCAATGATCTAGAATAAGTCTTGAATTATGTTCTAAGTTTCATGATATTATTGTTATTTTTATGACTTCACATATCATCTTTAAAAAAATGTTCATTTGTCCTTGAGAAATGTATGTTCCTGAAATTCTAGTACAGTTGTCTTCAAATTCCTTTATTTCAACTTTCTTGATTATATAATTATTTTATATTACTTTATTTTTTCTCTGCTGGAAATAGTATTTGCCACGGAGATAACGGTTTTTGTAAGAGAACAAATAAGAAACCATCTGTGAAAAATAAAGCCCTGCAAACTTACTCATGCTTTTAACAAAATAAATTTAAGATAGAACACATTTAAATGATAGAAACATGAAAATAAAAATACTCAGAGAAAATGTGAAAGAATGATGTGTGTATAATCTCAAAGGGAGAATACTTCATAAGCGTTAAAAAACTACAATCACAACAAATAATTTAAAAATAAATTATCAGTATATTCATTTTGTATGACCAAAAGCGTCTTTTTTTGTTTGTTTATTTATCTATTTATTTTGGACATTTAAAAAATTTTAAATTCTATTAATTAATGTATAGTGCATTATTAGTTTCAAAGGTTGAGTTCACTGATTCATCAGTTGCATATAACACCCAGTGCTCATCAAATCACGTGTCCTCTTTAATGCCCATCACCCAGTTACCCCATCCCCCCACCCTACTCCGCTCCAGCAACTCTCAGTTCATGCCCAGTAGAGTCTCTTATGGTTTGTCTCCCTCTCTGATTTCGTTTTATTTTATTTTTCCCTCCCTTCCCTTATGATCCTCTGTTTTGTTTCAATTCCACATATGAGTGAAATAATATGATAATTGTCTTTCTCTGATTGACTTGTTTCACTTAGCCTAATACCCTCTAGTTCCATCCATGTCATTGCAAACGGCAAGATTTCATTTTTTTGATGGCTGAGTAATATTCCATTGTGTGTGTGTGTGTGTGTGTGTGTGTGTGTGTGTGTGTGTGTGTATCACATCTTCTTTATCCATTAATCTGCCGATGGACATCTGGGCTCTTTCCATAGTTTGGCTAGTGTGGACATTGCTGTTATAAACATTGGGGTACAGGTACCCCTTCAGAGCATTATGTTTGTATCCTTTGGGTAAATACCTAGTAGTGCAATTGCTGGGTCATAGGGTAGCTCTATTTTTAACTTTTTGAGGAGCCTCCCTACTGTTTTCCAGAGTGGCTGCAACAGCTTGCATTCCCACCAACAGTGTAAGAGGATTCCCCTTTCTCCACTTCCTCGCCAACATCTGTCATTTTCTGATTTGATAATTTTAGCCATTCTGACTGGTGTGAGGTGGTATCTCTTTGTGGTTTTGATTTCTATTTCCCTGATGATGAGTGATGTTGAGCATCTTTTCATGTGTCTTTTGACCATTTGGATGTCTTTTCTGCAGAAATGTCTATTCATGTCTTCTTCCCGTTTTTTGACAGGATTATTTGTTTTTGGGGTGTTGAGTTTGATAAATTTTTTATAGATTTGGATACTAGCCTTTATCTGCTAAGACATTTGCAAATATTCTCTCCCATTCTTTAGGTTGTTTTTTGGTTTTGTGAACTGTTTCCTTTTGTTGTGCAAATCTTTTTATCTTGATGAAGTCCCAGTAGTTCATTTTTGCTTTTGTTTTCCTTGCCTCTGGTGACGTGTTGCTGCAGCCAAGGTCAAAGAGGTTGCTGCCTCTGTTCTCCTTTAAGATTTTGATGGATTCCTGTCTCATACTGAGGTCTTACATCCATTTTGAGTGTAAGAAAATGGTCCAGTTTCATTCTTCTGCATGTGGTCATCCGGTTTTCCAAAAACCATTTGTTGAAGAGATTGTCATTTTTCCTTTGGATATTTTTTCCTGCTTTGTCAAAATAGTTGACCATAGAGATGAGGGTCCATTTCTGGGTTGTCTATTCTGTTCCATTGATTTATATGTCTGTTTTTGTGCCAGTACCATACTGTCTTGATGATTATAGCTTTGTGATAGAGCTTGAAATCCAGAATTGTGATCCCACCAGCTTTGGTTTTCTTTTTCAACATTCTTTTGGCTATTCAGGGTCTTTTCTGGTTCCATACACATTTTAGGATTATTTGTTCCAGCTCTGTGAAAAAGGTTGATGGTATTTTGATAGGGATTGCATTGAATGTGAAGATTGCTCTAGGTAACATAGACATTTTAACAATATTTGTTTTTCCAATCCATGAGCATGAAATATTTTTTCCATTTCTTTGTATTTTCCTCAATTTCTTTCATGAGTATTCTATAGTTTTCAGAGTACAGATCCTTTACCTATTTGGTTGGGTTTATTCCTAGGTATCTTATGGTTTTGGATGCAATTGTAAATGGGATCGACTCCTTAATTTTGCTTTCTTCTGTCTCATTGTTAGTGTATAGAAATTCAGCTGACTTTGTGCATTGATTTTATATCTTGCCACTTTGCTGAATTCATGTATGAGTTCTAGCAATTTGGGGGTGGAGTCTTTTGGGTTTTCCACATAGAGAATCATGTCATCTGTGAAGAGTGAGAGTTTGACTTCTTTTTTGCCAATCTGGATACTTTTTATTTCTTTTTGTTGTCTTATTGCTGACTGAGGCTAGGACTTCTAGTACTATGTTGAACAACACTGGTGAGAGTGGACATCCTTGTTGTGTTCCTGACTTTAGGGGTAAAGCTCTCAGGTTTTCCCCATTGAGAATGATATTCTCTGTGGGCTTTTTGTATATGGCTTTTATGGTATTGAGGGATGTTCCCTCTATCCCTATACTGTGAAGAGTTTTAATCAAGAAAGATGCTGTATTTGGTCAAATGCTTTTTCTGTATCGATTGATGGTTCTTGTCCTTTCTTTTATTTATGTGATGTATCACACTGATTGATTTGCAGATGTTGAACCACCCTTGCAGCCCACTTGGAATGTGGTATAAATCCCACTTGGTTGTGGTGAATAATCCTTTATTTTTATTTTATTTTATTTTATTATGTTATGTTAGTCCCCATACATTACATCATTAGTTTTTAAAAATTTTTATTGTTATGTTAATCACCATGCATTACATCATTAATTTTTGATGTAGTGTTCCATGATTCATTGTTTGTGTGTAACACCCAGTGCTCCATGCAATATGTGCCCTCCTTAATACGCATCACTGGGCTAACCCATCCCCCCACCCTCTCCCTTATAAAACTCTGTTTCTGAGTCCATAGTCTCTCATTGTTCTTCTCCCCCTCCAATTTCCCCCCCTTCATTTTTCCCTTCCTACTATCTTCTTCTTTTTTTTTTTTTAACATATAATGTATTATCTGTTTCAGAGGTACAGGTCTGTGATTCATCAGTCTTACACAATTCACAGCGCTCACCATAGCACATACCCTCCCCAATGTCCATCACCCAGCTACTCCATCCCTCCCACCCCCACCACTCCAGCAACCCTCAGTTTATTTCTTGAGATTAAGACTCTTATGGTTTGCTTCCCTCTCTGGTTCCATCTTGTTTCATTTTTTCCTCCCTTCCCCTATGGTCTTCTGTCTTGTTTCTCAAATTCCTCATAGCAGTAAGATCATATGATAATTGTCTTTCTCTGACTGACTTATTTTGCAAAACATAATACCCTCTAGTTCCATCCATGTCATTGCAAATGGCAAGATTTCATTTTTTGATGGCTGCGTAATAGTCCATTGTGTGTGTGTGTGTGTGTGTGTGTGTGTGTGTATACCACATCTTCTTTATCCATTCGTCTGTTGATGGACATCTTGGCTCTTTCCATAGTTAGGCTATTGTAGACATTGCTGCTATAAACATTGGGGTGCAAGTGCCCCTTCTGATCACTACATTTGTATCTTTGGGGTAAATACCCAGTGGTGCAATTGTTGGGTCGCAGGGTAGCTCTATTTTCAACTTTTTGAGGAACCTCCATACTGTTTTCCAGAGTGGCTGCACCAACTTGCATACCCACCAACAGTGTAGGAGGCTTCCCCTTTCTCCGCATCCTCGCCAACATCTGTCATTTCCTGACTTGTTCATTTTAACCATTCTGACTGGTGTGAGGTGGTATCTCACTGAGGTTTTGATTTGGATTTCCCTGATGCTGAGCAATGTTGAGCACTTTTTCATGTGTCTGTTGGCCATTTGGATGTCTTCTTTTGAAAAATTCCTTTCCTGTCTTCTGCCCATTTCTTGACTGGATTATTTGTTCTTTGGGTGTTGAGTTTGATAAGTTCTTTATAGATTTTAGGATACAGGCCCTTTATCTGATATGTCATTTACAAATATCTTCTCCCGTTCTGTCGGTTGTCTTTTGGTTTTGTTGATTGTTTCCTTTGCTGTGCAAAAGCTTTTTATCTTGATAAAGTCCCAATAGTTCATTTTTGCCCTTGCTTCCCTTGCCTTTGTTGATGTGTCTAGGAAGAAGTTGCTGAGGCTGAGGTCGAAGAGGTTGCTGCCTGTGTTCTCCTCTAGGATTTCGATGTATTTCCTGTCTCACATTGAGGTCCTTCATCCATTTTGAGTCTATTTTTTTGTGTGTGGTGTAAGGAAATGGTCCAGTTTCATTCTTCTGCATGTGGTGAATAATCCTTTTAATATACTGTTGGATCCTATTGGCTAGTATCTTCATGAGAACTTTTCCATCCATGTTCATCAGGGATACTGGTCTGTAATTCTCCTTTTTGGTGGGGACTTTATCTGGTTTTGGTATCAAGGTAAAGCTGGCCTCATAGAAAGAGTTTGGGAATTTTCTTTTCCTTTCTATTTTTTGAAATAGTTTCAGAAGAATAGGTATTAATTCTTCTTTAAATGTTGGTAGGATTCTGCTGGGAGGACATCTGGTCCTGGACTCTTGTTTGTTGGGAGATTTTTAATTACTGCTCTCTTCAATTTCCTTGCCTCAATTTCCTTGCTCTTTATGGGTCTGTTCAGGTTTTTTTATTTCTTTCTGTTTCAGTTTTAGTAGTTTATATGTTTTTAGGAATGCATCCATTTCTTCCGGATTGCTTAATTTTTTGGCATATCATTGCTCATAATATGTTCTTATAATTGTATTTCTTTGTTGTTGGTTGTGATCTCTCCTCTTTCATTCATGATTTTATTAATTTGGGTCCTTTCTCTTTTCTTTTTGATAAGTCTGGCCAGAGGTTTATCAATCTTATTCTTTCAAAGAACCAACTCCTAGTTTCGTTGATCTGTTCTACTGTTCTGGTTTCTATTTCATTGATTTCTGTTCTAATCATTATTATTTCTCTTCTCCTGCTTGATTTACACTTTAGTTGCTGTTCTTGCTGCAGCTTTTTTCAGTGTAAGGTTAGGTTGTGTATTTGAGACTTTTCTTGTTTCTTGAGAAAGGCTTGTATTGCTATATAATTCCTTCTTAGGATCACCTTTCCTGCATCCCAAAGTTTTTGAAATGCCATGTTTCCTTTTTCCTTTGTTTACCTGAATTTTTTGAATTCTTCTTTAATTTCCTGGTTGACCCATTCATTCTTTAGTAGGAAGCTCTTTAACCTCCATGTATTTGTGTTCCTTCTAAATTTTCTCTTCTGATTGAGTTCCAGTTTCAAAGCATTGTTGACCAAAAGCATCTTAAGGCTTAGGAAAAACTTGAATGAAGAAAAAGGAAAGCAATTGATTCTCTCATTACAGAGAAAAGGCTATTGCCCTTAACATATATAGAATTCCTTAATATCAATGTGAAAAATGCCAATATAGCAGTGCAAAATGGACAAAGAATATGAACAGATGGTTCATTGGGTGGGGGTGCATGTACAAATGTATCTATAGATACTGTGACTTTGGCAAATCTTTTTCAGTTCCTGAGAAGGGCAAAGAACTGTTATTGTACACTCACACTCTGATCTCTTGGAGTTTCCAGTGTGGATCTTGTCCCCCAATCTAGATACTTTTGTCTAATTTCCTACTCAATTACTACTTGAATGTCAAATATTCATCTCAAACTTCCTGTGTCTAACTATGACCTCCTACTCTGCTGTCCCATAACTTTTGTTGTCACCATCTGTGTGTAATAGATCATGGTAATTTTATGGATCATTTTTCATGTCCACACTGTGAAGACATTCTCTTACTCCACATATCTGGCCATTGGCAAATTGAAATGTCTCTATCTTCTGGTCACATCTCATGGTCTCTACTATTATTTCAAAAGTTGACATGCTGCAACTCAACATGATAATATTAGTCATCTCTTGCTAAATAAATTACTCTATTTATAGGTGATAGCATGAGATATAGTTTTCCACCATTATTCTTGAAAATTTTTTTCCCTTGACACCTGATACCCTACACTTTCTTGTTTCTTCATCATCTTCATTGGTAGTGCTTTCTCAATCTTCTTTCTTGGTGCCTACTCCTCTCCGGACTTCTATATAATGAATACCTGTGACCCTTTCCTAGGTCTTCACTTTTTTCTCAATCTATAATGCCCTTTGCAAGTGGTATATAGTCCCACAGCTTTGAAGATGCCATTTTAATACTAAGACACTCAATTTATATCTATGATTCTAATCTCTCCAGACTCATCACAGCACCTACTACTTTCGTATCTGATGCTGCTCAGTATCTTTGACCTCATAATCCTACTGATCATTCCCTTTTAAGTCTACCCTATCTACACATTAAAAACAGATCTTATCTTGTTCATAATTTTTAAAGATAGAGGATTCCTTCTAAACAACAACAAAAAGTATAAATCTTATAAATAGTCTATTTTAACTTTCAATTTTCTATCAATATTTATTGCCTGTGTACATTTGTAGTAGGGTCCACATTTTCTATACAACTATTTGTACGTCAAGGTTCCAATTACAGTTATGATTAAAAAGAAAGAGATTTTTTATATACTTTTTTATTTTGCAGCTATAGATGTTATGTTAAATGCTCATATATTTGGAGAAAGAGTGAAAATTGTCATTTCCCCTTTAAACTTCTCTGTAATCAGGTGATCAAAAAACTTTGAGAACTCCAAGATAGAATTTTATTCCACATTATTACCTACATTAAGAGAAAGACAGGGATTGACATTTTTTCTTCCCACATACCTGCTAATTTTACGTGATTATATTATTTGGATATCCAGATACCATGGTGACAAATATCATGGAAATATATACAACCATAAATGCCCAGTGGTGGGGAAAATCTATAATAATTCTCATATAAACTTAAAGGACAGGCCAATGAACTGTACTTTAGCAAGCAATAAACTAAATAATTAAATCAAAGTCCTTTGAGTCAAAAAACTATTTTAAATCATCTTTAATTCAAATCTGTGTTCTTACTTGCAAGATTACTGAGAAATAGGGAGATTATTTGATTTGTTTAAGGTTATGCTACTAGGTCACAAGATAGCTAGAAATAGAATTAAGTGAGATCATATGATACTTGATGAATCACAGACTTATACCCCTGAAACAAATATTATATGTTAATAATAATAAAAAAGAAATAGAATTCACACTTCCTGACCCACCTAATAAATACTTGTACTACATTCAGTATGGTGTATCTTTATTTTAGAGACACAAACCTAAGCTCTAGAATTTGGTTTTAGAATGTATGACCAATACATAAATAAAATAAAAATTTTGCCTCAATAACATATAATATATTGTTTCTACAAATATATTCAATATCATGGAAGTCACTAGGCTGAATGGCATTAATGCTGACTAACATTAATATCCATGTGGATGATCCCTTTCATGAGAGGTATGGCTTTGCCTCGCAGTCTCCAAAATCTTCACATTGTGGTCCATTTTCTTCCCTCCATATTAGCATGCTACTCCCATGATGCCCTCAGGATGTCATAATCAGAAATACAAAATTACTTATAAAATTTCTATATCAGTCATCCCATTTATTAACCAGACATCATGACCTTCTTGATCATTTTCTTTAGAAACCTCTCTGCTACAATTCTTCAATTCCATTAAAATTTTAATCTACTCCCCTTACCATTATCTCTCCATTTTTTTGCCTCAATGTTTTTAATTTCCTCCTATCCAGAGTATATGCAATGGCTCAAATAAAAACCATTCCTTTGCATATAGTCTTAACACTTTTGCTTTTTGATCTTTTCTCTTTCATACTTGCCTTGCAATAGCTGGAGGTGAACCCAAAAATCCACCTTCTCCTTCACATATAAGCACCAAAATGGTGCTGTTGAAGAATCATGATATTTTTGCTGATTGGCTTTACTTTAAACTTAAATCACTAATTTCAAATTAACACTCACCCTTGCATGGTAACGCTAACATTTCTATCATTTTTTAGAATACTCACTTTACCTTCTCCAAGATGATTTATTTTTTGTGCTTTATTTGATCTCCTCAAATCCATCAAATGATCACTCCCCTCACATGCACTAAAAGTCCATCAGATTAGTTAATAAATCTAAAAACATCCCTGTGGATATATTCATTATTTTCTTTATTTCTCTTACAAAGAAAAAGGCATGCACATGAAGTCAAAAGACAGGGGAACAAATATCTTCCAAGTATTGTGCATACAGTAAAAACAGGCAAAATAAAACATATTTTCAGAAAAACCAACACACACAGATAAAACAGAGTTTATTACCTGCTGACATCTATCAAAGGAAGGTCAAAACTTTGTTTCAGGTAAAGAATAACTACAGAAGGGAAGTCTCAGATGCAAGAAGTAATTATAAATGAATAAAGTGATAAACATATCAGTAAGACTAAATCAGTGGGGTCCTTGTATGAATGTCTAATTTTTATGGTAAACTAAAAGATATATCTAGAATTTTAGATTAAATGATATGTATGTCAGAAAATATATACAGGCTTCAAATGATCAGGGTCACTTTATGGTTTGGAAGAGTTAACCATGTAGGGCATAGCAGAAATCTCTGAATTATAAACCAGAAGTACTAAAAAATGAGAGAAGAAAAAAAATCAAGTAAATAATTTTAAAAAGTTGACCTCCCAGTTAAAGGAAAAAAGAAGGAGAAGGAAAAATAAAATGTAACTACAGGAAATAAATTGAAACTAAAAAAGTGAAAAACAGAAAAACAAAAAATACCAGCATAGTGCAAACTCACATTTTCGGCAATGAGGATAAAAATGTCAAACATAATGTCAGATAGCAATCACAAAATATTGTTCTTGTTAGGAAATACTTTGATTACACTTATGATATCTATCTCTCTTACTTGTAACTATATATATAATTATACACATATACAAATACCTATAACAACAACTTACATAACAATAACTTACATAGCTTATTGTTATAAGTATATATGTATATATGTATGAGTAGAACACAAAGATATAAAAAGAGAGCTATATTTTCATTACTTTTAAAATCCCACATTAGTAAAGAAAAATGCTTTTAAGTTCTTGAGATCTGCTGTACAACATTGTGCCTTCTAACAATACTGAATGGTACAGTTAAAATTTCATGTTAGGTATTCTTACCACAATAAAATTAACATTTTTAAAAAGTTATGGTAAATATAAAATAAGTGTATTTGTTTCTCTTTATATTTTTCCTTTTTAATTTTTGGGAAAAAACAACTAACACAAAATTCTGGAGGGAACGGATTTGACTCTCCATCTTTAATGTAGTAAATCTTACAAATCTCAGCAGCTGCTTGCTTATGAATCTATTTTTATTTTTAATGTTATTTTTAATATATTTTATTGCATAATGACTTTCTGGTTAAGTTGACCTGCACAGAAAAAATAATTGTTAAATAAGAAAAGAAGCAACAGATGTTTTACACCCCCTCAAAAGAAGTGCTTTCTTCTTTATTACCTGGATCATTACAAATCAAGTAATATTCGTGTGTTTATTTAACTTAGTCTCATTATAAAAATTCTGCACATAGAGCAAATAATATATATGGAATCATATCTATTTATAGAATGGTAGGGGGTTATACAGTCTCTTTTTTTCCCTACTTTATTGAGAGGATGATTACTAAGGATCAGGGGTACAGTTCTTTTCATGGATCAAATGTTGATACAATACCAATACATATAGATATGCCTAAGGTAGGAAAATGAGCAAACTGATTATTTAAAAAATTATTGTTTACTTCATTTTAAACATCAGCAGAAAGGTAAATTTGATACATGTGTTAGTAATAATAACAGGCATTAAGTGCTTTCAGTGTTTCAAGTTCCCTACCTACAAAAATTATGAGATATGTAATGATATCTTTATTCATTAATTCATGTACTCATCCTTGGGACAAATAATTCTTTGAGTATGTACTATGTGTCGACTACTTTGGTTGATGAACAAAATGATCAAATTCTTTTCATGGAGCTTTTATCTCAATCAGGCAAAAACCAGGAAATTATATACGCACAAATATTCACATATATACATGTAAACTTATTGTAATAGAATGTCAGTACTGAATACTATGGAGAACAAGTAAAATCAAATGGGATGGGGGTGTCTGCTTGGCTCAGTTAGTAGAGCTAGTGACTCTTGATATCAGGGTCATGAGTTTGAGCCCACATTGAACATAGAGCCTACTTAAACAAACAAACAAACAAACAAAAAACCAAAAAAACAAATGGGATAAAGTGATAAAAAGTGACAAGGTGGGGGTATGCTATGTCATATGTGGAGATCAGGAAAGCCCAGACTGACATGTGCTTAAATGAAGGGAAAGGAGTATGCTATTACAATGCCTGGAGGAAGAGCATTCCATGCAAGTGCAAAGACAGGCCTTGACTGATTGGAATATTTTAGGAAAAGCAAGTACAGTGTGAGTTAGAGAAACTGGTGGAAAAATGGGTCAGAAAGGTAGTAGAGATAAGATTGTGTTAGGCCTGGTAGGTCAAGAAGATGCATCCAAGACCATGATAAGTGAAAGATGTTTCTCAGGGTCATTTAGTTAATACATATTGGAACCAGGATTTGAAACCAGACATTCTTTCTCCAAAGCATGTGCTCTGAACTCCTACTTTACGTCTCTGCCCTTCAAATACATGAATGACAGCTTTTTATTGATCAAATTTACCACCCCATTGAACAAATACCAATAGAGTTGTATTCATACTTTGTTTTTTGTTTGTTTGTTTTCTTTTTTGTACTTTGGTAATATTTCAGTTTGTTTTTGAAACACTGTATGTAGACCTATTGAACATCAGGTTATTTCAAATTTACTCTTTGAGGATATTTTCAGATTTTATCCTTTATTTTGTTTCTTCTCTTCCAGTCTTCTTTCAAAAAAATCCATTTCCAGGGGCATCTGGGTAGCTCAGTCGGTTAAGTGTCTGCCTTCGGCTCAGGTCGTGATCTCAGTGTCCTGAGATAGAGCCCCACATCTGGCTTCCTGCTCAGCCGGGAGTCTGCTTCTCCCTCTCCCTTTGCCCCTCCCCCTGCTTGTGCTTTTTCTCTCTCTCAAATAATAAATAAATAAAATCTCAAGAAAAAAATCCATTTCCAATGATTTAAGACATCCTAGATACTTGGATATGCTCTCTTTTGTTGATCTTTTTTTCTTTCCTCCAAATAGGAATTTTACCTCTCAGCTACAATAGCAAAGTGATTGTTATTTGTAACTGAATTCTTTCTGTCTGTATCATTATCAAGCTTTTCTCTACAAATACATAGTTGTGGGAAGGTTAAAATAAAACATAAAACATGTTGAGGTTAAATGACAGTGTTTTCTAACTTAAGTAGCAAGTATTCTATAGTATATAGAAAGTCCTCCAAAAGGATAGGTTACTCTATCTGAATTCTGAATTAAAGTAGTAAAAGTCAGCCTCTTATGCATTATCATCTTTCTCCCCTAGATAGGGGCTCTTCGTAATGGCTTTTTATCTCATTGCCTATTCTGATAGTCTTTAGATTTGATAAGCTTCAGGGTTACTTGTAGCTATGCCAGGCAAGATTTAGTAAAAACACTGGGATCTGAGGCTGAAACAAACCAACTGCCTTTGACATGTTCACTGCTAATGAAATTGAGGCTGACTGTTCTGATAAGGATGGATCAAAATTAACCAGCAGTAAGATGTTAGGAGGAATGCTTAATTCATTTCCCAAATCTTTACAAGTGAAGATCCTCCTTAAATTTGTATTATAGATATTTTAGGTGAAAGTAAATTTAATGTTTTTTTATACATAATGTTGTATGAAAATGTTCCTTTGGGTTAATCTATTATACTCCATATCACAATTTGAATAAAATTATTTTTAATAAAATGTTTCATAGATTTTTCTAAGATGACAAACCAAAACTTGGTAAAACTTCTTCTAGACCAAATTCATAATCATATTAACAAAAAGATACTGCATGGACTTAAATTCATCCAATTATTTTGATACAACAAATTTACTCCTCTTGTTTCAACAGATTTTCTCTTAGGGAAAAAGTCAAGAAATTTTGATAAGAAAGAAAAGGTAAAATAAGTAACCTAGAGTTCTGGAAAAGTTGTAGAGAAAGTGATTTCAAAATTGGGATAATAATAGGCAAAAAAAAAGTGTATGTGCTGTCTATGCATGTGGAAAAAATACTAGACGAATTATCAGTAGGAATGTTGTGAAGCTGGCTTAGAATTCCATTTGCAGACATCCTGATGAAACAAATGGCTCCATGCAGGATCAAGCACTTTCTCTCCTAGAACGACAAAAACTCATACACATACACAATTATATGTGTACTTCTGCCAGGGGAGCCACCATCTGTCTTCCTCAAATGTAGTCAAAAAGGAACACTAAACATTAAACTTACCTAGGCTCCAAACAAGCCACTTTTTTCAAAATCATCCCGTCTTTTATGCAGTTTTCTTTCAAGTGATTTCCTTTCTCTGGGAAGAACTTACTCCACAAATATAGCTGAAATATATATAAAAATATATACTTATATATAATTGGCATCAGAAATTTGTATCAGGAAAATTATTTTTCTTTAAAAGAAAACCATATTCCAAATATATATAATTATAACATAATATAAATAAATATATATAGCTGAAACTGTACATTTTTCTTTTCTAGAATTAGGTTAAATTAGTGTAAATTCTAACTCCTCCACAGTGTTTTCAGATGTGAACAACTGTTAACTTTCCCTTAAAAAGAAGAAAAATTATACAGCAGGTGTCTCCATTATTTTAATCCCTCTTTATTAAGATTATAATCCATATGCACGACCTCATCTGAATCTGATTTCAAATCAAGAGATTACACTCCCTGACTAAATCAGTTATTAAACCATGAGAACCCTTTACTTGTTTATGGAAGTTAATGTCTCATTGTCTCACATTCACCTTATATCTAAAGACTATTGGTCAATTAGGTTATTTTACTTCAAACTTTTCATCTTGCTAAGCCTCTGCTTCCCTTCTGAGTGCTGTCACCTCTTGGCTGGGCACAGTATTCTTTGGTGGTGACCCTGTCATTGCCCCTCCACAACTTTGAGAGGAAATACTGCTCTTCTTAGTAGGTTCAGCCGACTCTGTACCTATTAGTGGATTTAGGATTCAGACATATTTTTTTTTTTAAGATTTTACTTATTTATTTGACAGAGAGAGAGACAGCGAGAGCAGCAACGCAAGCAGGGAGAAGTGGGAGAGGGAGAAGCAGGCTTCCCGCCGAGCAGGGAGCCCGATGTGGGGCTCGATTTCAGGACCCTGGGATCATGACCTGAGCTGGAGGCAGACGCTTAAGGACTGAGCCACCCAGGCACCCTGATTCAGACACATTTTTGCTCTTGAGTACAAGCCACTCTACAATGTCACCACCTGCAATTATGCCCATTTTACTAGTAAAAAGAGTCTTCACAATACATGGGTTCTTGCCCTGTCTCTGCTTGGAAGCAGCAGCTCATACATACCAAAGGAAAACCAAGTATCTTCCTCTTGTAGAGTCCTTCTCTCAGACTTAGAGACGATATTCCTTCACTCAGTCTGAATACACTTTTAAATTCCGTTCCCAGGATTAACTACTTCTCAGGAAATTGGCGTAGAAAAAATTATTTTTCTTCAAAAGAAAACCATATTCCAATAGTCATAACTCAATGACCAAAAGTCTACCACCAGCACATTTCTCAGTTTTATTCACTGTCACTTTGTTACGTGGTGATTTAAGTTTATGCCTCTTTTGCCTATTAGATTGTGAAGTATGTGATGGCATAACTGTGACTTAAGTAAAATTAGATATCCCACATTGCATTGCACAGGGCCTCACACAATGGAAAGATGCAGTTGATGAGGGAACAGTAGGCAAGCTGAGGACAAAGCAGAAGCTGAAGCCCCACAACCCCCTCCCCCCCATAGGATGTATGTGACATTTCTCAGGCACTCCTGGCTGCCCTAAAGCTAAGGAAAGAAAAAACAAATAGTTAACTTGTAGAGCTCACAATCCTGCAAGACCTGAGTCCCCCTCAGTTTACAAATGTTTTAACAGTTTACAAGAACAAAGCATTTCTATCAATGGCCTAGCTTCCAGAAGGAAATGTAGATACAATTAAATGACCTAGTAGTCTGCATCCCATTGACGGAGACTTGAAGCAGGCAAAATGTAACATGTTCCTTCAGGAAGCTCCCAACTATCTTTCTTTTTTTTTTTTTAATATTTTATTTATTTATTTATTTGAGAGAGAGAATGAGATAGAGAGAGCATGAGACGGGGGAGGGTCAGAGGGAGAAGCAGACTCCCTGCTCAGCAGGGAGCCCAATGCGGGACTCGATCCTAGGACTCCAGGATCATGACCTGAGCCAAAGGCAGTCGCTTAACCAATTGAGCCACCCAGGCACCCAGCTCCCAACTGTCTTTATGTTAATGCCTTCCTAAGAGGGAAAAACAACTTTAACTTGACAATGGCAAAGCCTCCAATATCCTGTAAGTCTAGATGTCTCAACAGCAACTGAAATACGGAAACAAGAAGAGAAGCAGTTCAGGTTCTGACTATAGACATGTTGTAGCCAAATGGAAGCTATGTGCTCTATGTGAGAAGCTATATGCCCGATTTAGCTATAGCTTCTGATTTTTCAGGATGACTAGCATTCAAAGTTTTGCACAAACTATCCCAATGTATATATCATAGTTGAAATTAAATTAAAGATACAGTGTGCTGCCAAAATAAAAGATCTATTTTTCACCAGTAAGTTTCATTAGTATTATATTTTTCTGTGTTACATGGTTTAAAATTATAGTAATGGAATAATGCATTAAAATCTGACAGGTCTCAATTCCTTCATCTGTTAAATAGTGGTAGAATGCCATTTCACAATGCTTGGAAGAATAAATATTGTTAAAATGTCTCTACTACCCAAAGCAATCTACATATTTAATGCAATCCCTATCAAAATACCACGAGCATTTTTCACAGAGCTAGAACAAACAATTCTAAAACTTGTATGGAACCACAAAAGACCCCAAATAGATACAGCAATCTTGAAAAAGAAAAGCAAAGCTGGAGGCATCATGATTCTGGACTTCAGGTTATGTTACAAAGCTGTAGTGTTCAAGACAGTAGGGTACTGGTACAAAACCAGACACACAGTGCTCCTTACCACACATGCACTGGGTATTATAAGCAACAAATGAATCATTGAACACTACATTAAAAACTAATGATGTACTATATGTTGGCTAATTGAACATAAAAAAAAACACAAAAAAAACAAAAAACAGACACACAGATCAATGGAACAGAATAGAAGCCCAGAAATGGACCCTCAACTCTATGGTCAACTAATCTTGACAAAGCAGGAAAGAATATCCAATGGAAAAGACAGTCTCTTCAACAAATGGTGTTGGGAAAACTGGACAGCAACATGCAGAAAAATGAAACTGGACCATTTTCTTACATCATAATAAATTCAAAATAATATCAATAATAGCCAAATTATGGAAAGAACCCAAATGTCCATCCACTGATAAATGGATAAAGAAGAGTGATATACACACACTATGGAATATTACTGAGCCATCAAAAAGAATGCAATCTTCCCATTTGCAATCCTGTGAATGGAGCTAGAGTGTGTTATGCTAAGCGAAGTAAATTAGTCAGAGAAAGACAAATACCATATGATTTCACTTATATGTGGACTTTAAAACAGATGAACATAGGGGGAAAGGGAAAAAAAAAAGAGAGGGAGGCAAACCATAACATATTTTAAACTAATAGAGAACAAACCAAGGATGCTGGGGGTGGGGAGGAAGTGTGTGGGGAGATGGGCTAAATGGGTGCTGGGCATTAAGGACTGTACTTATTGTGATGAGCACTGGTTATTGTATGTAAACAATGATCACTAAATTCTACTCCTGAAACCAATATTACACTGTATGTTAACTAACTAGAATTTAAATAAAAAGTTAAAAAAAAATGTGAGCTAGAGTGCAGAGACAATGTTTGACTCATAAAAAAAATTACAAGGGCTCTACCTTAAGGACTTGTTTTGGCATTTTAAATTATATTCTAAAATTCTAATGCATTTTGATATTTATATATTTTTGTAGTATAAAATCTTTATTTTTTTCTTTTTCAGTTTCTCAAATACATTTGTTCTATAAGCCAAAGGAATTTTCTGAGTGGGTATCCAATTAAAAATGTTCAAATTGGAAAGATAAGAATGTGTGTGTGTTTGTGTGCATATTTTAAAGTTGTTACAAGAATTCATTGTATACATTTTTATATTAAAAAAACCTTATCCCAGATTAACATGTCTCACTTCTGAATGTCTATTTTTAATGTATAATTTTTTCTTCATATATATATTTTTTGGTGTGTGCATAGTATCCTATTGTGATCTGTGTGAGACTTATTTGCTTAACCTCATCATTATTATTCACAGGTAATTTCTTTAAGTTATAACAATGTCATATTTCTCTCTCATTCCTTGCTGTCAATTGCAAAATAACACATCTGCTGCTAGCAACTGTATTTTTTTCTTATTTTACTCTGATATAGTTTTTAGTAATTAAATGTCCAAAGATAATAGAATTATGTATACACTCAAAGGTAATAAAATCTAGATGAAGTCTAAATATTAGTAATATAAAATACATGAATTTTGGTTTGTTGATTTCATGGCAGATCAGATATTCACCCTAAATGTTTCTTGATATTTCTATTTTTCAGCTGTAAAAAAAAATACCTATTTTGGAAATGCAGACAAACAAATTTTAAAGCCTCAAGTAAAAGGATATTGTTAAAAAGAAAAAAAAAGGATATTGTTAAAGTATGTTCCAATAATCATACATACTAACTCAAGAGGAGGTTAGTATATATAATACCGTGACCTAAAAATAACCTAAGAGAATAACATTTACTCAGAAATGCCTAATTTTAAAAACAAAATCACTAATGTAATTTGTAAAGACCACTCACTAGTATAAAACGGATCATATACTACATATTTGAATACTGTTTTATAATTAAAAATTAATTTCACACATATCTTATCAAGGAATCCTTACGACAAACCTAAGGGGATATTTTTATGTATTTTCCCTTTCAGATACATTAAATGACTTATGGAAAGTCATACTAAATGCTGCTATCAGCCCAGAACCAGAGCCCCTTCAAATAAAACCTTTGCGCTCAGCCAATAGTTAGAATCCCTTAGGGTTCTCCCCAGACCAGTGTTCCTAACCCACTTTTTGCCAAGGATCCCTTTGGTAGCCTACTGTTATTACACTCTGATGTTCACACATAATTGAAGAAAATGGTAGATTGCAGTTAGAGGTTAATAAAAACGAAACTATTCTTTTCCTATCTAATCTTATGGGCGCCCTGAGCTCTCCTTCTTGGGGTTTGCAGACCTCAGGATGAGAACCTTTGCTTTGAAGAGCCTCAGAAGTTGCTTTCCTATTAGGACAGAGCAGAGCAGAGATGAAAAGTGAGGTGTGGTTCAAGATCTCTCATTTCTCTGTTTTAGGTCTTGTATTTTTATAGGAAAGGAGGAAAATATGCTTGAAACACAAATGAAGGTAAATCGCGTCTTCTTTTTACTGATGTTTTCTCTGCCTTTTATTCCACATTTGTTAATCTTACTCTTGCATATGTCTTTGTGTCTAAATAAAGAAGCGGTTGCCACAGATAATTCAATCATATATAATTGTGAAGGAAGCGAAGTTAAAATGACACGTGATATTTGTTAGGAATACAAAGCCACATTTTTATGGATTTGGCTGGACCATATCCATCTTCTTTCTACAGATTCTTCTCAACAGAGCATCTAAGAAAAATAAACAAACACAGCAAATTAAAAGAGAAAGAGTCGGGCGCCTGGGTGGCTCAGTCGTTGGGCGTCTGCCCGGGTTCAGGTCATGATCTCAGGGTCCTGGGATCGGGCCCCGCATCGGGCTCCCTACTCTGCGGGAAGCCTGCTTCTCCCTCTCCCACTCCCCCTGCTTGTGTTCCCTCTCTCACTGTGTCTCTCTCTGTCAAATAAATAAATAAAATCTTAAAAAAAAGAGAAAGAGTCACCACTCTTAATTTTAGCAAATGGAACTTCTGATAAAACTTTATTCATTCTTTCAGGAAACATTTACTGAATGCATTCTTTTTGCTCAGCAATAGCAATGGGTTTCTCAAATAGAAATACGAATGACCCAGGATTCCTGTTAAATTTTTTTTCAGGGGCACCTGGGTGGCTCAATCAGTTAAGCATCAGCCTTCTGCTCAGGTCATGATCTCAGGGTCCTGGGATCGAGTCCCGCATCAGGCTCCCTGCTCAGCAGCAAGTCTGCTTCTCCCTCTCCCTCTGTGATCTCTCTTGCTCTCACTCTCTCAAATAAATAAATAAAAATCTTAAAAAATAATTTTTGTCATTCAAAGTCTTAATATTTTCAACAATAACCAATGAATATTTATCTTCTTTTCAGATGATAATTTTGTCCTCCTTTATGAAAAATCTTTTATTAAAACTGCTAATATTTCTAATTATTCAAATAATAATGATAAAAAACCATAGGAATAAATAACCTTGTACATGGAAAACAGAATGAGAAGGCAAAGGCCAGAAGTGTAGAAATGCTGAGAAGTGGGAGAAGCCAGAATACTTTTATTCTTCATCTACTAAACATGACCTAGAAGGGAGAGAAACTTCTGGGGCACAATTTCGGATCTATATCTTATAAAAGAAACACATGTAATAAGGGACACCTACAGTTAAGAATGAGAACCCTGTAAAGTAAGATAAGAATAGCTACCGTGGTATGTTTTCAACTGTAGAGTGTTTAGTATATTTTCTTTAACCCAATGAGGTGATATTTCATGTCACTTAGGTAAACAGAAAACACACATCAAAAGAATAAAAAGAATTAACTAAACAGTAATTACTTTGTAATAATCAGACAAAATAAAAATGTTTCAGGAAATGTTTTTCTAGAATGTAAATTCCAAGAGACTAGTCATTTCTCAATACTTGGCACAGTATTTTTAAAATATTGTGATCAAAACATGAATTCCATTTAAATATCCACTGATAATGAATAGTCCTATAACTTGTTCCTTTCCACTTAATATAGAGTATAGTTGAATGAGACAATATGCTCCTTGGGGTATCTGGGTGGCTCGGATGGTTAGGCATCTGCCTTCAGGTCAGGTCATAATCTCTGGGTCCTAGGATCAAGCCACATGGGGCAGGGATCCTGTTTCTCCCTCTCGCTCTGCCCATCCCCCCCTTTGTGCTTGTGTGTCCTCTCTGTCTCTTTGTATCTCTCTGTCTCAAATGAATAAATAAAATCTTAAAAACAAAACAAACAAAACAATATGGTCCTTTAAAAACAGCTCTTTATTGGAAATTAGAAGTTATTGATAAATCCAAAATGATTTATTGATATTAAATCACAATGATAAGCTTTATATATCATTAATGCATTTTGATCAAAACATTATGTAGCAATATCGTGGATTAGGTGCCTGATAACAATATTGTGATAGTTACTATCTGAAGCTATTTAGGACTTATTCCTGAATCAACAATGTGTACAAACATAAAATTAGGATAAGCTCCAGCAAGCAGCTTACAGAAGTGATTCTTTAATGAGTTCTTTGTATAATTAACTTCAATAGGTTATTTGGTGTCTTCTTGAGTTAGTAATCCAACATGCTAAATAAACACTTAGGGCCTTATTTTGACCACTTTTCTTTTGCTTGGCATCATTTATTGTCTACTTAAATGTTTTGTTCAAAGTAAGGTTAGAACATGGAAGATATGTCTTCGTAGGTGGAAGGAATCAAAAGAATATTGAAAACTGTATTATAGAATGTAAAGTATTTAGTATCAGTAATCTTAGACATTGTTGACCTTTAAGGAAATTAAATTAATTTGGTTGATATTAATAAAAAATTATAAGTTTACATTTTCTATTAATTATAATATTTTAATCTGCATAAAGAACTTGTGTGTAGTATTTGCTACTACCAATATCAGATTTAACATTCAAAGGTAACTCAACAGTGCACTTTTTGTAGCCATGTATATATAGGATTTCAACAAAAAAGGCAGATCCATCCACTTATCCAAGATTTTCTTACCTCATTGTACTGTTACATGTTGAAACTCTGATTTCCATGTTTTGCCTTGCCTCTATAATTTATATTATTAACTAATATGATTAAATGAAATTTCAGTGAGCCCTGAAAATGTTTCTTCATTTTTGTTCATTACGGGAGATAATGCATTGGAAAGTCCTTTGTAAAGTCATTTGCAAATGATAGGTGACATCATTATAATAAGAATATTATTATATTCACCCTGCTGATAAAAGCTCCAAACTGAGCATTCTTATTGTGAGGGATCCTGTCAGAAGACAGGCTATCTCACAGAATGCCAATGTTCATAATACTGCCTGAACAAGATGTTAAAATGATCTCATGAATTACTGCTCAGCTCTCTCAACATCAAGGTCTAATAACCATAGTTAGTGAATGTCAAGAGTGTATAGCTATGATACTACATGGTATTGTTACATCAGAATCTATTTTATTTGGCTAAGCAGCCTGAGGGAGACTGCAACTGAACTAGCCTCTCCTGCAAGTGCATACCCTAGATAATACCCCACGGAGTCAGAAGTAAGGTTAAGTTCCTAGTATGACTTCCCCCACAGCCCTTGTAATCAACAGTCTCTCCCATATCCGGGGACATTCCCCATGTTCACATGTTGGATAAGACCCTTGTGGAGCTTACCAAAAACACTGCTCTTTTTGGTGTGAATCCAGTTTTAGGGTGCGAACCCTAAACCACTCCACCCATAGACACTAATTTAGGCATGTGCCTCTGGTCCTGTCTGGCTCTCTGCCCTGACCGTGGGCGTGGCTTCTTCAGGCTTGCCTTGTACTCCCTCCAGGACCTGTGAGTAATAAAGTTCTCTTTCAATTGCTCTTGTGGTCTGTTGTTGAACTGCATCTCATCACCTGGCGCCCTGGACTCTCATTTACAAATGTTAATTGAACAAAGTCATAAGAGTGAATGAAGGATATTTATTCATATTACAAAGATGGTGATATTTTCATTTCAAATTTTTCAAGTTTTAGTTTCAAAAGTGATCTGTCCTTCATTTATATGCAGTCTAACCTATCTGCTTATTGTTGAATATTATATTGTTTGAATCTATGAACAGTATATTTGGTCTCTTGAACTGATTCTATACAAAAAGGAACCATAAATGGCTCCAACTTGACCTAATGACAGACAAATTAACAAGGCTGATTACGTAAAAATACTTTCGAGAGTTACTAAAGTCCATCTTTAATTATAATTTAATTATAGACTATGACAAGATTTAACTGCCATGCAAATCATAATGTTTCTAGGTAGTTTTTATTAATAAATAGAAAAGGCTGAATTAAAAAAATAAATAATACTGGCTCTCTTAGAAGAAGCTAAATCTGAAATCAAAATGTGTTCTTTAAATATACATAGTGTGCGGAAAAAAGCCTTCCAATTATATAATTTCTTAGGAATGAAATATATGCCATTTGACAGAGAGGGGATCTAATGTGCCCCTAGGACATATGTGCAAATAGATTTATGTTATGATGTTTCAACTAAACTCGTGATTAATCATTGATTTATACATCTATGAGCTCAGTTACAAAGATTTACATTTTGGTATTTTGACACTGATGATTTATGCTTTAGGACATAGTAAATTACTTTTGAAAACAAATTGAAAAAGTTTCTATTTTTCCATTGATGACTTTTTATTTTTTTAAAGATTTTATTTATTTATTTGGTGGGGGGAGAGTACAGAAGGAGAGTGAAAGGGAGAAGCAGACTCCCTACTGAGCAGAGAGCCCAATGTGGGACTCGATTCCAGGACCCTGAGATCGTGACCTGAGCCGAAGGTGGATGCTTAACTGACTGAGCCACCCAGGCACCCCCATTGATGAATTTTTAGACTGACATGATATTTTCACTAAAATTAGACTTAAATGTTGGAGGAATACTCTAGGATGATCTAATTAGGCAAATTTCAAACATGGCTGGGGTAAAAAGACATTATCTGAGGGTTTAACACAGATTTCTGATCCATTCTATATTTGTTGGTCTAGGGGAATAGGCTGACAATCTGTGTTAAAAAATAAAAAGAAATAGAAAGATAATATTACTCAAAAAGTGATTGAGAAACTGTTAGTATATACCCACCATTACATTGTTAGAACATTGAAATGACAGGGAAAACTGTTACTCCTAAGGGAGAGTCTCCAAAATCTTGTGACAGTAGCAGTTATCGTGAAATTTATATTCCTTTAACTTCTGATCACTTCCACATCGTGCTTTGTTATTTTTTGTCTTCACAGATTTTTTTTCCCTTTTATCCTTCATTTCCTGCTTCATATTCCTTTAGAATGATACACTAAAAACATGACTTACATCATGCAACTTGTTTGCTCATATAATTTTAATAGCATTTTGATGCCTATAATTGACACATGTAACTCCCTAACCTGTCATACCAGATTTCTACAATTTGGAAACCCATCTGTGTAACTTATTACTTCAAATTATTCCACAGCTCAAATTTTCTTTGGAAACAAACTATACACATTTGTCTCTTCATATAATTCTGATTATATTTATTTTCTGGAATGAAATTTTTTCTTTGTATACTTGAAATTTGCTGAGGACAGACATTTAGTGTCCTCTTCACATGAAACACACACCTACAAAGATAACTATGTGAGGTGATGGAAGTGTTAATTACTTGATTGTGGTAATCATTTCACAATGTGTATATAAATATCAAATCATCACACTGTACAGCATGAATATGTACAGTTTTTATTTATCAATTATACCTCAATAAAACTGGAAAAAAAAGTGTTCTTCATGAGGTTTATGATGGGTTAAATGGGTGATGGGTATTAAGGAGAGTACTTGTTATGTTGAGCTAATCTGATTCCAAAAGATTGTTTCTTGACTGAAATTTAACAAAAGTAGATTATTGTTTAACTTAGTAGTTCTATATGCCTGCTAGTCTGTGTATAAAAACTTATTGATTGGCAGTTGTTGTCACCCTGCGATACTCTGGTATCTCTCTCTGAACACCTCATCCTTCCTCTCTTAAACGTAGGTTATGGGTCAAAAGTTTAAGAAGGTAGGACTCCGGATCTATGCCCTATTCATCCTATCAGACTGGAATGTTTTTGAATGTGGTTTGTTTTATTTTAAATGACAAATATAAGCTGTATCGAATACTCCATAAGAATTCGCGAAGATTTTTTTTGTATCTTACAGTCCATAGCAAAAACTCTATACTAGATATGTTTATTCCTCTAAGTTTCTTCTCTGACAAGTCATAACTGGAGATTTTCCCTTCTGTTTTCCTAAAAGCATGAGGATGTGTTTTAACAGATTTTTAATAAGAAAAAGTATAAGGAATGTAAGAAATATCATGGATTACAGTCTTTTAAATTATCCTGCAGATTCCCAGAACATCATCCTATTTAAAACTCTAAAAACATGTTATTTGCTTGTAATTAGAACAAAACTTGCATATATTCAAGTATAACAACACTTAAATATTGAATAAAATGTGCTATACAATTTTTTAAGCTCCCTACAGGTGTTATCATCCTAATAATACTGTGAGGTAGGTAAGTACTAGTATTAGCCTTGTATACATAAAGGAAGTGGGGTTCAGGAAGTTTAAGTAATATGACAAGGGTCATATAACAAATTAGGAGAAGAACAAGGACTTTAACTTGCAAGTTAAATGTTTCTCTCTTATACCGTTGCTAACTCCCAGAATATTTGGGCTGTACATGAGGCTCTCCAGAATGAACTCCACATTCCCCAGCAGTCACATATGGCTGGTCATGTGACTAGATGTTGGTAATGAGATGTAACTTGAAGCAACCGGTGGTAGCTTGTAGTTGACTTTCTTCAGAGATAACTGTGTGTGTGCTTGGTGTTTCTCTCCTCATTTCTTGAAGCTGATGTTTGAAATAGAAGTATAATAACTAAAATTCCATATGGATCATAATGATGATGACTTCTAAACCATTAGCTTGACCTGCTAAGACCAATCTTTTTTTTTAAGATTTTATTTATTTATTTCTTTGAGAGAGAGAGAACGAGAGAGAGAGAGCACGAGATGGGGAAGGGCCAGAGGGAGAAGCAGACTCCCTGCTGAGCAGGAAGCCTGATGCAAGACTCAGTCCTGGGACTCCAGGATCATGACCTGAGCCAAAGGCAGTCACTTAACCAACTGAGTCACCCAGGCGCCCCTGCTATGACCAATCTTAAAATACTGTGGGGTTTTTATACTAACCCTCGATTGCCTGTATCTCCAATTTTCCATGAGAGTGAAATTTAACTTCTATCTTATTTAAGCCACTATTTTTCAGTTCTCTATTATTTGTAGCAAAATTTAATCCTAACTGATAGATTCCTTAGGTTATCTTGAAAAACCTTATAGATACAAAAATACTGATTCAAAGGGGCACATGCACCCCGATGCTTATAGCAGCATTATTATTAATACCCAAATTATGGAAAGGGCCCAAATGTCCATTGACTGATGAATGGATAAAGAATATACGGTATACATATACATACAATGGAATATTAGTCAGCCATCAAAGAGAATGAAATCTTGCCATTTGCAATGACGTGGATGGAACTAGGGTGTATTATGCTAAGTGAAATAAGTCAGTCAGAGAAAGACAAATACCCTATGTTTTCACTCATATGTGGAATTTAAGAAACAAAACAGATGAACATAGGGGAAGAGGGAAAAAAAAAAGAAAAAAATAGTCTCATAAGAGACTATTAACTATAGAGAACAAACTGAGGATTGATGGAGGGGAGGTTGGCAGGTGATGGGTTAAATGGGTGATGGGTATTAAGGAGGGCACTTGTTATGTTGAGCACTGGGTGTTGTATGTGGGTGATGGATCACTGAATTCTACTCCTGAAACCAGTATTACACTGTATGTTAACTAACTGGAATTTAAATAAAAATTTGAAACAAATAAAATTAGGGTATATATATGTGTGTGTGTCTATATTATATATATAATAAAACTATTATGCATTGACAATCTTGAGGTAGGAATGGTCATTTTAATATGCTACAAAAAGCACAAAAGATACATTTGTCTTTATGAAAATAAAAACCTGTTTTGCAAACAATATACCCCCCAAGAAAAAAATAACTTTATAAAACTCATGTACTCTAGGATACTGGGCTATATAGTGATATTTACAATATTAAAATTAAAACTAAGGAATTAAAATTTTGAACTAATTTATTTGCAATAATAATTAAAAACCCATTACATGTTAATATATTTAATGAAGAACAATTACGTTTTCCAAAGAAAAAAATTAATGAAAAAAGTGATATTTTTAATATTTGGCTTAGTAGAAAAGAGATTGGATAAATTCTAGTATTTGCTTTTGAGTTTAATCTGTTGCCATATGATTTATTGATTAAAATATATGAACAAAATCCAGTTTCACAGAAGAGATGAATTTGGAAAAGGGAGGAATATCTTAATATTTTTGGATAACTATAGATATGCTTCTCAAGAATTATTTCAAAACTCCACAAGTGGTAGTTTTTCCAGTGTTCGTTGCATTCAATAAAACTAACTGAAAGCATATCAATAACCATTTTATAATCATCACAATAAAATTTATTGGCATATCTTGTATTTTGGATGAATATTTTACCAATTTGGAAAATATCAATTCACTAAGTAATGCAAAACTTTCACATTTGAGACATTTCAATAAATTTTTTAAAAATCATATTCTTTAATTTTAAAACTAATCTCATCAGAAAAGCACTGTGTGGATGTGGTAGTGCCAACTTCTCTAAAATTTTAATATTCACTTAAAGGCTTAAATTTTATCCTTAACAAAAATTACTGTCAGTTGCTGTCCTTGAAGTGATAGGCTTTGTTCATTTTAAAAAGAAAATATCTGCCAAGTAATTGGGAATGAATAACCATTGTTTGTCAAATTGTTATTTCAAGTAAAATTGCAATCTGTGAAAGAAACAGTTAGTTCAGCTCACAATTCAATCATATGAGGTTTTTTGTTTTTTGAGATAACCATCATATTTCAGTGTTTAGCAGAAGTGTTTTACATGATTTTCCCATTTCATCACACAGAATAATAAAAAAAAATATGTGTACTCAAGGATCAATATGTAATAACATTAATAAATTCCACCGCATGGCACACTTGGGTGGCTCAGTTGGTTAAGAATCTGTTTTTCGCTCAGGTCATGATCCCAGAGTCCCCGGATCGAGCCCCAGGAATGAGCCCCATATAGGGCTCCCTGCTAGTGGGAAGTCTGTTTCTCCCTCTGCCCTTTACCCCGCTCGTGCTCTCTCTCTCTCATAAATAAATAAAATCTTAAAAAATAAAAATAAATAAATTTCACTGCTTTATCGGGTTGAAATTGACTTTTTTAAAAATTCTGAGTGAGCTGCTTCATTATGTAAAGGTACCAGCCAGTAGCAATGTAGCCTGAGGGAAAAGAGAACATTGAATAAGAAATGGAAATAGAAATGCAAGGAATTTCTTCCATCTTGCATTAGGGACTTCTCAGCCTCTGTACGCTTGTGAACCAATTCTTAGACCTGCAGTCAGCAAGCTGGAGAACCTGAGGGAAGAAGGTACAACTTCCAGGTCAGAAACCTGTTTCTGTTCCACTATAAAGGTAGTTCAGATCTTCCCTCTATTGTTGTCTCTATCTCTAGATAATGTTCATTTCTTTGTTAGTTCACTCATATCTCCAGTTCACTCCTCTGCTGGTTCTGTTTCTCTGGAGGACCCTGACTAATACCCGCCCCCACCTTCATGATTATGGCAGAAGAATGGTCTGCGGATCATTTCAGACTCAAGCTTAGAGTCTGTTTCTCCAGCCCTTCTTGTAAATTTTGTGATCAATGGATTCCCAGTATTGTATTTTCTTTTAATACAGGTAGAGAAGTTTTTTCTTTCTCACAACTGAAGCAGGATTGATACAATAAATTGTTTTAATATCACCTAAAATTATGTTATAATCAGTTGCTTTGAACTTTTTGTTTCAGTTAACATAATTTTATTTTCTTCTGAGCCTAGTCAAATAATTACTTGATATCTCAGTATAACTTTTTAAAAATTAGGATATACTTCAACTTACTAAAAAATATAGAGATTGCATATAAACCATGCATCTTCTACTATATTTCCATTAAATTTTTACATTTTACCACACAGCTTTATGTTTTTTTAAGCAAATAAATGTGAGGGATAGCCACCTTCTACTTGCTATCAAACAGTACTAGCTCCAAAGAGTGCCCTACCCTGACTCTTCCCTACTTTACTATATCACACTGTGTTCTGCCTTTTCAGAAGTAACTAATATTAAAGAATTTTATAATGATTTGGAGTGATATCTTTCCATGGTATACTGGTATGTGACCAGAAACAATATAGGCTTGTTTTTACCTATTTTCAAATTGTATATAGATGGCAAAATATTGAATAATTTTTGGCAGCTTGCTTTTTCACACAGTGTTATAATTTTAGACATTTAGTCTTATTATTATATACACCTCTAATTTATTTACCAAAATTGCTATTTATATTATGTTATATTAATATTCAAAATGTGTATAATCCCTTCTAAACGATGGACAATTAAAATGTTTCCAATTTCTTTTTTAAAAATTCTGTAATAGGGACTTAAGTTTTTTTCATATGCACATGTGCAAGAATTTAACTGATATATATGTGTATCTAATCTCTCTCTATATATAGATATCTATATCATCTATATAGAGAGAGACTCACAGTGGCTGGATCAAAGTAAATCCACACTGTTACGTTTGATAACTCTTGCTAAATAGCTACACAAAATAATTGTGCCAACTCAAACTTTCAGCAACAGTATGAGAATTCCCTTTCTTTGCATTTCTGTCCAATAACTTGGCTAAGAAATTCCCAAGTCATTTTTGTTACTTTATTCATCTATAAGGAAAATTTAGGTAGACCTGGGAATAATATCTACAGTTAAATGTGAAATTTAGGTAAAGTCTGGTTTTCAGTGTCACTTTTTCTAACCAGTATTTTGCATAACATTTTGGTGGCTTTTGTTTAACATGGGGTCTTTGTCTTTGTAGACAACTAAAAAGCATATTTTCTACTTCCATAATTTTGGTGTTTAAAAGTGAAAATTATTCATAACCCTTAAATGTCTTATGAGTTTGGAAGCAAATGAGTATGGACAATTGCGTTCCACCAATGGAATTCTTAATATCAGCATTGTTGGTGATAGTCTTTGATTGGAAAATAGACTTCTTGAACTCCTTCTCCTGCGTCCGGACTCTGGAATGACCCATCTCAGGGAGAGTTGAAGTCTGAAAAGTAGATAGATTTACAGAGAAATTTTACTCAAATTTGAATGAGACAGAGAAAAAAAGAAAGAGTGATGTGGGCATTCAGATTTCCTCCAGAAGTTAGTTTGGGGCCTTGACTGTTGTGTCTAAATGAAGGGAAGCAGGAGAAGAACAAGAGATGTCCATCTTAGAGTGAGTGAACCCCGAAAGGAGGAAATATCTGAGCCACATATGGTTGAATCTACTTTATGGCTCATCAGTTAGGTTTTTACTCCCTCTCCTTTACAGATGAGTAAATAAAGTATTTCCAAGAAGGACAGAAATGCTCCTCTCAAATTTTTCCTCTTTTAAGTATAGCACAAATATTCTCTGTTCTTTAAAGATATGAGAATCAGAGAGAGAGATAAACCATGAGAGACTCTGGACTCAGGGAAACAAATTGAGGGTTGCAGAAGGGGGCTGGAGAGGGGATGGGGTAACCGGGTGATGGGCATTAAGGAGGGCACATGATCTGATGAACACTGGGTGTTATAGGCAACTAATGAATCACTGAACACTACATCAAAAACTAATGATGTACTATACGTTGGCTAACTGAACTTAATAAAAAAAAGTACTTGAGAAACGGAATATAACTCTTTTTCCTTACTAATTTTCTCAAACCGTGGCAAATTTTGTGTGATAAATATTTTCAGGTTTCATTTACAAACTGTTATAGCCAGATGTTTATTTAATATACATTTAAGTTTTGAATGAAGGATTGTGAGTTTATTGTTGATTTCTGATATGCACAAGGGACTCTAAAACCCAATAGCAAAAAAACCCCACAGATAATTAAAAAAGGACAAAGGACTTGAATAGATATTTCTTCAAAAAACACATAAAAATGGCCAACAGTATTCGAAAAGATGCTCAACATCACTAATCATCAGGTAAATGCAAATCAAAACCAAAATGAGGTATCACTTCACACCTTTTAGAAAGGCTTTTAAAAAAGATAAAAACAAAAACAAATGTGTGGGTGAGGATATGAGAACCTGAAACCCTTGTACACTGTTGGTGAGAATGTTAAATGGTGTAGCCACTGTGGAAAACAGTAGGGAGGTTCCTCAAAATATTAAAAGCAGAACTATCACACGGTGTAGCAATTCCACTTCTGGGTATGTATCTGGAAGAATTTTAATCAAGATCTTAAAGAGATATCTGAACTCTCATGTTCATTGCAGTGTTATTTGCATTAAGCAAGATTAAGGAAGAACCAAAATGTTCATTGACAGATGAATGGATAAAGAAAATGTGGTATGTACATACAGTGGAATATTATCCAGCTTTAAAAAAAGAAAGGAAATCCTGTCATTTGCAAATCACTTGGAGAAGGCATTATTCTAAGAGAAATAAGCCAGTTACAGAAGAACAAATACTGTGTAATTCCTCTTATATGAGGTATCTAAAATAGTCAAAGATACAGAAGTGGAAAATAGAATGGTGGTTGCCAGGAACAAGGAGAGGAGGATATGGGGAGTTATTCAATGGGCAGAAAGTTACAGTTACACAAAATGAGTATGTTTCAAAGAGATTTGCTATACAGCATAGTGCTCATAGTTAGCAATAAGGAATTGTATACTTAAAAACATGTTAAGAGGATAGATCTCCTGTTAAGTGTTCTTTTCATAAAAAAAAAGGACACAAAACTTGGAAGTAATAGGTATGGCTATTATCTGGGTTGAGGTGAGATAACACAAGTATATACCTTTGCTCAAACTCGCCAAATTGCATATGGTAATTATGGGCAGTTTTACTTTCTTTTTAAGTTGAATACTTTGAGGAAAAAAAGATCAAAGACTAGAGATTCTATGGAGGCTTTGTTGAAGTAGGTAAATACATTATTTATAACATTAGGTTCAAATAGAATATTGACTTTTATTTCAAAACTTATGAGGTCAGTTTTATGTATAAAATGTTTCAGTCATTATCAATGTTTTTTGGTCTTTATCAACTTTTATGGAAGCTTCCCCCCCTGGGACATTTTTGGGGTAACTAAATGTACTTTAGATCAGTGAATTTCACCAGTAGTGGATGAGGCACCAGAATAGGCTGAAACACAGTTTGCTGGACCCCATCCCTAGGATTTCTGATTGAGATGGCCTGGGGTGGGGCTTGAGAATTTGCATGTTCAGCAAGCTCCTAGCTGTTGCTGATGCTGCTGGTCCGAGACCACCCTTTGAGACCACTGGTCTGGAGAACTAGAAGGTACCCGACATCATTAATATTTTGGTTTTGAAATATGCCAAAATTTAAACGAATGTCATTTCGTATTTGGAAACTGTATGAATAAATGCACACTGCAATATTAAATAGGGTGATCAGGATAGCCTCATTGGAAAAGTGGGAATTGATCTATGACTTAAAGGTACATTCTTCTTATGCCTCAGCATTAATAGCTCATTTGAGATTTATTTGTCAACAATTCATCTGTGTGTATTTTAGCCTTTTAAAAAAGTGATTCATAATTTATGAACTATTTATCTTTATTTTTTTTGAGATATTATTGACATGTAACATACTAGTTTCAGGTGTACAGTATTATGATTACATATATGTAGATTACAAAATGATCGCTACAGTGAGTCTAGTTAACATCCATTACCACACATACTTATAAATTTGTTTTTCTTGTGGTGAGAACTTTTAAGGTCAACTCTCAGCAACTTTCAAATATACAAAATGGTATTATTAACTATAATCAGCATGCTGTCATTATATCCTTAAGACATTTATTTTATAACTGGAAGTTTGTACTTTCTGATCCCCTTCACCCATTTTGCCCATCCCTTATCTCCCATTTTCCAGTTGTTTTACATACCAATTATATCTGCTACAGAGTTGGAAAAAACAAGACAGATATCAATTCAAATAATCTCTGAGCTATGTGTTCATTAGCTATGTCTGTCCTTTTACTAAGAAGATGCTAGATGGTATTATGATACTTTTTATAGAAAAAAGCATATAATGTTTCAAAAATGAGTTTAAATTAATATGTTATTTTATTATTATATACAAAGTTTTGAATAATTTTGAATCAGAACAATATAATACACGTTCTATGGACATTGACAATAGCATTTGGCTGTCTAAATCATAAATGGGATGCCAAGAAGGCTTACTTAAAACGCATTCTTTAGGCATTATTGGGGGTCAGTGAAACATCTTGAGTATAGATAGTGTATGTTTTTGGTTGTTATTGACAGGGCATATTTAGAGATGATACTATAGATTGCAAATATTATCCTGTAAACTTACCTGAAAGAGAAATGTGGCACTTCCATTTTGGATAAAATCACATATCTTATTACAGGAAAAAAATAAACATCGGAATACAAACTGCATGAATGCAATATTACAGTATACTTTCAAAATATTTCACTTTCAAATAACACAATAAAAGATGTGGGGCGATGGAGTAACTGGGTGATGGGTATTAAGGAGGGCACGTGTGGTGATGAGCACTGGGTGTTATACACAACTAATGAATCGTTGAACACTACAGCAAAAACTAATGATGTACTGGGGCACTTGGGTGGCTCAGTTGGTTAAGCTTCTGCCTTCAGCTCAGGTCATGATCCTAGGGTCCTGGGATTGAGTCCAGCTTTGGACTCCCTGCTCAGCTGGGAGTCTGCTTCTTCCTCTGCTCCTCCCTCCACTTGTGTGCTGTCTCTCTCTCTCTCATTCAAAAATAAATAAAAATTAAAAAAATAAGGTACTATATGCTGGCTAATTGAACATAATAATAAAAATAAATAAAGAGCCTGTATATTTAAATAATAAATATAATTAGTAAAAAAAAAAAGATATAAACTTATGCTTCCCTGAGCATCCTAAGCATTAGGCTGGCTTGATCCATGCAGTTCACAAATTGCTTTTCAAAGTGTCGTGCTAACTATAACTGTGATTTGCTTATGTCAATGAGAAAAGAAGGTGAGACTGAATGAGACAAAAAGGCCTTTTATTTGGGGTCTCAGAATTGCAATTTGGGGAGAGCAGATTCTGGGAGCAACCAGAAAAGTATCCTGCTTGTGTGGGGAAAGCAGGAGGTTTTTATGAGAAAGAAGAGGGAGGTTATATGACTTAGATAAAGAAGAGAATAAAAAAGAAAAAAACCCCACACTTATTGGTGCAATCAGTGGAGCTACTTCTGATAACTCCTGGATTCACTGTTTTATTGGCTCTAGCAAATAAGCAAATAAATAATTCTTGGCATGCATTTGTTAATTATTCTGTCTTCATAAAGTTCATACCAACAGTTTTATGGTCTGAATTCCAGCTGTTCTCTTGAATTTTAAGAGCAACTGCTTGTAAACGATGACTGCTTCTGGCCCAGTTCAGGAGTCCGTTAGAATTGAAGTTAGAATTGAAAATGGAGCTTCAAAATGGATTCTCTTATGTCCAGAAATTTTATACAATTCCACATTTGTATCTCTTTTTACACTTGGTGGATTTCTAAGTAATTCATAGATCTTTTATCAAGGTAAAGAGGAATAGTTTTTTTGTGCTTTGAGTTTAAGAAAATCCCTCACAAACACTCGTAAAATATTTTTTTATGTGTGTGAAAATTTTGGGAAGTTATATTTGTGTTTGGAAAAACAGAGTATTTTTTTCTTTCCTAAAGGGAAGGAAGGCATGGCATGGTTAAAAAGGATGTGTGAGGACATCGGCTTCTTTATATGCCCAGATGAGCCAGCAAGACTCCTGAATGTCCGAAGGTATTAAGAGTTTTAGAAGACATTACCATATGCAGTAAGAAAAAAGGCAGTGTCTTGGTGGGTAAGGGCAAATGTGGGACAAGTGCATTCTTGCCCTTCCTGAGTGTCCATGACAAATGTCATTCATTAATCTTGACTGAACTCTTTGAAGCATGCTCACCATGGTACTCCAGACAATATTCAGTTTGGTAATGATTAGCACTTTCACCTAAGAACAATGTATTGTTCATGGCTAACAGATGGCTACTGGTCTCTTCTACTTGTGCCACGATTTTATTTTTTTATTTGAGAGAGAGTGAAAGCGAGAGAGATCAGAGAGCTCTGGAGAGGGGGAAGCAGACTCGCCACTGAGCTGAGAGCCGGATGTGGGGCTTGATCCCAAGACCCTGGGATCATGACCCCAGCCGGAGACAGTCGCTTAACCAACTGAGCCACCCAGGCATCCCAGGGCTTATTTTGAAGTCAGCTCTGTTTCTCAGAAGTGAATCCTCATGACAGCCAAACATTCCTAATTTAGTTCCTTCCTTGGGTTGAAGCAGACTGTTATAGTGGCAGTTTGTCTGAGGTCAAAGTGTGATAAGACATGTAGTATAGCAACAACATAGATTTGGGAATCAGAAATTGGTTTGATCATGGCTTTGTTACTTATCATTGGGTGACTCCTGGGAAAGCATGTAAACTTATCTGATTTTCAGCTTTATAATTTCTAAAGGATAATAATAATATTATCTAACCTACCACAGTCCTGGGAAGAATAAAGAAGATAATACATGTGTAATTGCCTAATAAACACCTGAGGGTTATAAATGAACTAGAAGTAGAGTGTATCAAGATAGAAAATTCACTCGATTCAGAGCTCAAACTGATATTTCTTTTTTTAAATTAATTTATTTTTTTATGTATGATTCATTGTTTGTGTATAACACCCAGTGCTCCATGCAATACATGCTCTCTTTAATACCCATCACCAAGCTAACCCATCCCCCCACCCCTTTCTCCTCTAGAACCCTCAGTTTGTTTCTCAGAGTTCATAGTCTCTCATGGTTCGTCTCCCCCTCTGATTTTCCCCCCTTCATTTTCCCTTCCTACTATCTTTTTTTTTTAAACATATAATGTATTATTTGTTTCAGAGGTACAGGTCTGTGATTCAACAGTCTTAACACAATTCACAGCGCTCACCATAGCACATACCCTCCCCAATGTCTATCACCCAGCCACCCCAACCCTCCCACCCCCCACCACTCCCGCAACCCTCAGTTTGTTTCCTGAGATTAAGAATTCCTCATATCAGTGAGATCATATGATACATGTCTTTCTCTGATTGACTCATTTTGCTTAGCATAATACCCGCTAGTTCCATCCACGTCATCACAAATGGCAAGATTTTGTCAAACTGGTATTTCTAATTTTAATTTAACATTATTGGGAATTTAATAAACTTCTATTTTTACGTATGTTTTTCTTATACTGAAAATCGCATTTCTAATAACATTCATCTATTTCTTTATATTTGCCCTAGTCTGGTTTGGATGTGATAACAAATACCACAGACAAGCTAGCTTATAAGCAACAGAAACATTTCTCAAAATTCTGGAGCCTGGAAGTTCAAGACCAAGATGTTAGCATTGTAGGGTGGAAACTCTCTTCCTGGTTCATTGCCAGCAGCTTTTCACTGTGTTCTTACATTGTGGAAGGGACTAAGCAACTTAGTAGGATCTCTTAATAAGGACACTAATTCCATTTATGATGGCTCCAACCTTGTGACTTAATCACCTCTCAAAGGCCTTGTACTTTCTGATACCATCATCTTTGGTATTAGGATTCAACAAATGAATTTTGGGGTGACACAAATATTTAGACCATAGCCATATTTATACAGTTATATACTATAATAATTTCAAATAACGAAAACCAATGTTAGTATTAGCAGTAAAACTACTGACTAATGTATAAGACTTCTGGCTTTTAGACTATATAACATTAAAGATACATAGACAACTATGTTCAAATATCATTTGAAATAATTATATGTATATTACATTGCCAATGTGATACTCATTTAGATTCATTTGTTCCAATTTATTTTTTTACTTCAATGATTTGTTTCTTTTCATCATTTTTCTTTTTGATTGAACTCTATTTTGATAATGTAAAACATTCATATGGTTCAAAGGTCAAAACTACTTAAAAAGATAAATCCGTCTTGCTTCCATCTCTGGTCCATCTACTCCACGTTTCACTTCCCCCTCCTTTAAGTTAACCATTTTTATTTTATTTATTTCTTTGAAAGATTTGGCAAAAGCTAAGCAATTATACATATACAAACATGCTTTTCTTTTCCTTACTTATTAGACAAACATAGAGAATACACAATTCTGCCTGTTGTGTTTTTCACAGATAATAAGTGAAATCAGCAAGGTTGCAGGAGACCAGATCAACATACAAAAATTAATTATATTTCTATATGCCAATAATAGTCTGAAAATAAACTTAAGGAAAAATTCCATTTCCAATAGCATAGAAACATATCTAGGAATACATTTTTTAAAGAAATGTAAGACTTGTAAACTGAAAACTACAGAACTGGTGAGAAAAACTAAAGATCTAAATAAATGGAGACTTATTCCATGTTCATGAATCAGAACTCAGTGTGGTTAAGATGGCAGTTCTTTCCAAAATGATCTATTGATTCATTAAATCCCTATAAAAATCCCAGCAGGGTATTTTTTTCTGGAAATTGACACATTGCTCCTGATGTTTATATAGAAGCACTATTCATTTCTTTTATCATAAAATTTGAAATCTTTAGTGAAGAGTGATCTCATCTCTATCTACCTTTTTCCCTACTTTCCCCCTAGGTTACTTTGCACCAGGCACCTGTTTTTTGTTTTTTGTTTTTTTACTCCCCCCCCACCCCATTCCCTGAGTTAACTATACAACTATACAGCTTTACCTTCAGGGCCCATATGAGCTGGGTTTTTTGTTTTGTTTTGTTTTGTTTTGCTCTGCACCCTCCTGACAAAGCTCTTCAAACCCCACCAACTGCACACATTCTTTGCTTCCTTTGAAAAGACTTATTCATTCTTCACATTTTTACCTAAACCTTATTTCTAGTTTTTTCCATAACCTCCTCCATAAATTACCACTCCCTACCCTGTTATATATCCTCTTCTACTGTGAACATTTCTTTCATATACCAAATAATAATTGTTGGGAGAAAAATTCTGTACATATTTTAAGCAGAGACATGGACTGCCTTTGTTCTGATATATGTTCAGGATTTTCTTTTTTTTCCCTTTTTTTCTTTATATCGAACAGCCTTGCAAGATAGAGTTAGTGTTTTCTTTTAGAACAAAGGTCAGGTTTGTTTACTGTCTGATATAATAAAGATAATGTTTCCCTCTGGAGCAAAAGTCAGACAGACTTACTTTAGCATCCCCTAAGATTTGAGTTCTCTTGTAATAAAACCCATCATGTGTTGTAATAGCATAGGGAATCCATACTGTGCTCCCAGGGCTGCTAAACCTGAGATTAATAAAGGCCTTTATTTCAGGCTCCAACATTGTGTGTCTTCTGCTAGTATCCAAGAATCAGTGGCGGGCTAACTTGCTAGTTCTCCATAGTAACATTAAAAAGAACTAAAACTTCTAGCATTTATTATGTGCTAAATATCTTATATCAATTGGTGTGATAAATTTTCAAAGTAATTCTAGTATGTAGAAACTTTTATTTAGTACATTTGCAAATAAGAAAACTAAATTCTTAAAGATGTTAAATACTATAGCTATTTGAAGTTGTTGAGATGAGGTTTGAATGCAAACTGTCTCAAAGATCATACATTTAAACCAATGTATTATTTTGCTTTCCTCCATTTCGACTATACAACTATAAAAATATTTAATGTTGTTTAATACTTTAATGTCTATTTACTACACTCTACTATCAGCACTACTATAATCTCAATGCCCAACCATGGTTTGCCAAAACTAGAAATTAAATATTTATTTAATAAGTTGATCTCTGAAAGATTAAACATTTAAGAGTTGCTAAATTATCCCAGACCATAGTATGAAAACCAAGGGTCCAAAAATCACAAAATACTTACAATATAATGTTCCTGTTTCATAACATATTTTTAAAATTCTATTTTTTGATTGATAAAAATATATGCTATATATCCATTAGACGATCTTCTTAAATTTGAGTGTGATCACCTAATTTCAATACCTGCATTTTCACCTTTGTTAATAATTGCAAATAGTACCATGTTTATTGTGTAAGCTTATGGAGAACAGCAGAATTAATCCCATAAATTCAACATTTGTTTAAAGTGAAGACTACAAGTTGTAAGTATTTGGGGTGGGTCTGGAATTTTCACATTTACTGTAATAAAGACAAGTGATTAAATTATTGAATGGTCATAAAGATCATATAAGTTAATATTTTAAAATTAATACAATTGATATTATATCCATTCATACCAAATTCATATTTTATGCTCATTAGTCAGGAAAGCAACATTAATCATAGCATTAAAAAATGTTAATATAATTATACTGGTTTCTTAGGCTGGTTCATAATTTTTTTATTTTAAAAGTTTTATTGTTATGTTAATCACCATATATTACATCATTAGTTTTTGATATAGTGTTCCATGATTCATTGTTTGTGCATAACGCCCAGTGCTCCACGCAGAACGTGCCCTCTTTAATACCCATCACCAGGCTAACCCATCCCCCCACCCCCTCCCCTCTAGAACCCTCAGTTTGTTTTTCAGAGTCCATCATCTCTCCTGGTTCGTCTCCTCCTCCGATTTACCCCCCTTCATTCTTCCCCTCCTGCTATCTTCTTCCTCTTCTTTTTTTTTCTTAACATATATTGCATTATTTGTTTCAGAGGTACAGATCTGTGATTCAACAGTCTTGCACAAGGCTGGTTTATTATTTATTAAACTTCTTTGGTTTTATAATCTGTAAGGACGTAAATAGGAGTTAAAATTATTTTATTCTGTTAAATATTATCTTCCTTCCCAAGCAGTCTATATATAACTTCAGTTTAAGAAACCCTTATGTGCTGATTCAAAGGGACACATGTGCCCAGATGTTTATAGCAGCATTAGCAACAATAGCCAAATTATGGAAACAGTTCAAGTGTCCATCAACTGATGAATGGAAAAACAAGAGGTGGTATACACACACACACACACACACACACACACACACACACACAGTGGAATATTACTCAAGCCATCAAAAGGAATGAAATCTTGCCATTTGCAGTGACATGGATGGAGTTAGAGAGTATTGTGCAAAGTGAAATAAGTCAGTCAGAGAAAGACATACCATATGACCTCATTCATATGTGGAATTTAAGAAATGAAACAGAGAAACATGGAGAAAAAATAAAGAGACAGGCAGAACATAAAACAGACTCTTAATTATAGAGAACAAACTGAGGATTGTTGGAGGGGAGGTAGGCTGGGGAATGGGCTAAATGGGTGATGGGCATTAAGGAGGGCACTTGTGATTAGCACTGGGTGTTGTATGTAAGTGATGAACCACAAAATTCTATTCCTGAAACTAATATTACTCTATATGTTAACTAACTGGAATTTAAATAAAAACTTAAAAAAATAAATAACTGCATAATTATAAATGCAATAGAACAGGTATATAATACTATTGTTGAATTGTAATTTAAAAAGAGCTATCTAGTATAGTATCAGTATGAAGAATGGATTTGAAGATTATAATCTAGAGGTAGAGATGTCCAATAACAATCAGTTATAATATTCGTGGAAAGAGATGATAAGATGCTGAACTTTGAAAACTGCCATGTGCTAAAACTGGTGCATATAGAATTGAGGTATATTTAAGAAGATAAGATTTATAGAATACTTGGTGATTGCTATTACACGGGAGATATGTGAATTATGGAGGATTCTTGGAAAACTTGTGGGTTTCTGCCTTGATCAACTTGATACGTAGCAAAATCTTTAACTTGTCACTGAGGTACCCCTAAATTTTCTATTAAACACTTTATGTTGTTAACCCTGGAGGATCAGCCTAGAACATGCACATCTAGCCTTTCCCCAAATTTTTAAACACTAGTGTATTAGAAGTGAATTTCTGGAAAATAAAATAAAGATTACCATTTATAATGGGATATTAAAACATAAAATATGTAGGAATAAATGTAATAAATATGGGTATGTATCAGTACATTTAAAAATGCAACATGACACTGAGATGAATTAAAGAAGAACTAAATAAATGAGAGAGATATCCTATATCTAGGGGTAGAATACTGAATATTGTTGCTATGCCAATTTTGATGAAATCTATAGATCAATAAAATTAAAATCAGAATCTCAAGAGGAATCTCTCTGTAGCAACTGACAAGCTAATTTTAAGTTTATATGAAATGTAAGTACCTAAAAAAATAAAAACATTAAAAAAAACAGAGAGTTGAAGACCATACATTATCTGATTTCAAGACAATACAAATCTACAGTAATCAAAAAAAGGTGGTATTGGCTTCAGAAAATACATAGATGGGTAGACATAAATCAGTGAAATTGAGAGGTTAGAAAGAAACCCACACATATATGCTCTGTTGAATTTCATAAATGTGACAAAGTAAATCAATTGGGAAATGACTGGTATCTACATGAATTATAAACAAATAGACTTTTGACAAATTTGATTTTGTAGAAATACTTTTGCTTTTCAAAACCCACAGTGAAGAAAATACTGGTAGAAAATATTTGCAAAATATGTATCTGACTGAGGAGCCGTATCCAGAATATATAAAAAAATTTACAACCCATTAATAAGAAGACAGTCTCAAAAAAGGAACATAATTTAAACAGACACTTCATAAAATAATAAATATGTCCACTTGCCAGGTGTTGGGATGGTAAATTAGGGCAACGAGCCAAACTAAAAGTAACAATCAAGCCTTTATTTATTTCACCAACAAAAGGTGAAAGAAAAAAGATGTTTCCTGGTTGTTCTATTTTTTCCCAAATAACTGTACCAAGCAAAAGTCAAATGACACAGTGCAAATGGAAGAAAAACATCTAATTTCCAAGGGGCTGAGAAAAAGATTCTGAAATGGGGAAGTGTGAGGAGTGGAAAAATGCTGTGTCAGGCTGGAGAAAAGTATCTTAGCTAACCCAGTAGGAGGTCTCAGCCAAAAAGAGGTATCTGGGCTAGGAATATAGCTATTTCTAAGAGCACAACCAGCCAGAGGGGCCTGAGTTCTTGATTTCATCTTCTTCCAGAAAACTATAATCCATTGTCTATGCACCAAGTCTTGTGTAGGAAGGGCATAAGGCTTTATATTTCAGTATCTTTGGTGGTACTTTTTCCTGTACATTTTGACCAAGGGGCCCAAATATTCATTTTACACTGGAACTTGACAATTACCATTTCCAGCCCTGGTTTTGGGAGCTATTCTTAGAAATGTAAACTTAAGTTTATTTTTCCAGTCTTTACAAAGATTCTAAGAAGTATCCAAAATTCCTTAATTAACCCCGTTCACAAAAATTAAGAGAGGGCACTCACTTGTTTTGGCACCTAAGAACTCTCATTACATACATAAAATAAAAATAAAATAAAAATCCGATATACATAATATACACTTTAAATTCTAAGAATGCGGGAGAATTTTGAAAAAAAGATGTAAAATGTTTTGGTTATTAGTTTCAAATAAAATGAAGGGAGAATATTCTAGTTATTAATTAAACTTAATTTTCATTTCTTCAACACTCATTATGACACCCTGAAATTAATGTAACCTCATATAAACATGCAAAAGACTCACAGTTATAATTTTAACAACATATTAGAACACTGCCATTAGAAATTTTTTTTTGTAGAATGCTTTTATAAAATTGCTATTTCTAAATCAATTATGTCTCTTTTTCTAATTCTTTCAAATTTCCCCTTGTGGAATGCTAATGTTTGGCAGTGTTCTTCTATTAAAATGTTAGCATTATAACTCTGTAAACCTTTATTATCTGTTGCTTTTAATGAAATGATGGCATTATCTTTTTAAGAATTAGTAGGGAAAGTGAAATAAAATAATAATTTTTGGCTTTGTCTAAACTATGCATTGTATTTATCTCATATTCTGTAAGTCTATAAAAAAAAACACTCTTTTCTCCTCTCATTTGTCCAGAGAGAGCTAAAGATTTAGAGGAAACAAACAAACAAAAAATCTTACCATAGTCTTTTTACAAATTTGCCGTCAGATAATTAAGTATATTCTCTGCTAGATTGGAAGAGACTGAAAGTATTTAATAAGTCTAATAAATGACAAAAACACAGACTAGTCAGTGCTATCTATACTTTGCCATCATAGTTACTTTAAAAGTGTATTTTCTGGGGAGGAGCAAGATGGCAGAGGAGTAGGAGACCTAAATTTTGTCTGGTCCCAGGAATTAAGCTACAGAGTTTTCAAACCATTCAAAACACCTACAAACTCAACAGGAGATCAAAGAAAAGACTAGCAGCAACTCTATGAACAGAAAAGTGACCACTTTCTGGAAGGTAGGACGTGTGGAGAAGTGAATCCAAGGTGATATTTGGGAAGATAGACCGATATTTGGAAGATAGACCACGGGGGGAGGGAGCCTCCATCAGCTGGCTACCATAAAGTAATAGAACAGTGGAGCACAAAATCGTAACTTTTAGAAGTCTGCTCCACTGAGGGATGTCACTACAGTGGTTAAGCGGGGGTGGGTGGAAGGGGGGGGAACCCTCCCTGGGACAGTGTAGTCTCAGGACCCTTGGGGTCACAGAAAGACTGGGGGTGCGGGAGTGTGGCAGAGCTCCCAGGTATTGGAGTGGGGAAGCTGGCTACAAAGACAGAGCCGAGGAGTGGGCTTTCAGCTTGGGGTTACCATAACTGTGATCCACGGTACAATCAGGCCACTGTTGTTCGAGCTGGGACTCAACAAGCTGCAGATCTGGGGAGACTTCCCTTCCCCCCCTCAGGAGGAGTGGCACAAGAGCGCACCAGGGATCTGCTGGGTTTGGAGACTCCAAACCGGATAGTGTGCCAGAGATAGAAATGCATGGTCGCAAGCCAGTGAGAATGGAGTGAGGCTGGAGACCAGGGAGACAGGAGTGATTTACTTCTTTTCTCTGAGGGTTCACTGAGGAGTGGGGCCCTGATCTCTCAACTTCTCTGGGGCCAGACATTGGGAAGCTGCCATTTTCATTCTCATCCTCTAAAGCTGTACAGAAAGCTTTCAGGGAACAAAAGCTACTGAGAGCAAACCGGAGTGGATTACTTAGCCTGGCCCTGGCAAGGGCAGTGCAATTACACTTCAAGCAAGACATTTGAGAATCACTGCAACAGGCCCCTCTCCTGGAAGATCAGCAAGAACATCCAGCCAAGACCAAGTTTACCAATCAATGAGAACTGCAAAACTCCAGTGCTAGGGGAATACAGCACATAGAATTCATGGCTTTTTTCCCATGATTCTTCAGTCTTTCAAAGTTAATTTTTTAAATTTTCTTTTTCTATTTTTTTAGTTGAATTTTTCTTCTTTCCTTTTTCAATGAAGATCTTATCAATTTATGTATTAAAATCTTTTTTTAATTTTCATTTTTACAATCATATTCTATCCCTTCATTGTATTTAACCTTATTTTTTGTGTGTATATAAGTTTTTCTTTCTTTAGAATTTTGGGATACCATTTCTTCTAACAGACCAAAATATACCCTAAATCTACCGTTAGCTTTGTTCTAGTCTGCTGCCTGATCACATTCTCTCCTTTTTTTAAAAAATTTTTCTTCGTTCTTTTTTCAACCAATTTCTTATCAATTCCTTTTTTTTAATTTTAATCTTTTCAGTCATATTCCATCCCTTCATCGTATTTACCCTTATTTTTGTATGTATATAAGTTTTTCTTTCTTTAAAATTATGGGAGGCAGTTTCTTCTAACAACAAATACACCCAAAATCTAGTGTGTGGCTCTGTTTTATTCAGCAGCCTAAACATATTCTTTTTTTTTTTTTTCCTTTCTTTTCACCCTGGTTTCAGGTCTCTTTTGGTTTGTTTAGTGTATAATTTTCAGGGGTCATTGTTACCCTTTTAGCATTTTTTTCTCTCTTTCTTCTATTCTTCTCTGGACAAAATGACAAGATGGAAAAACTCACCTCTAAAAAAAGAGCAAGAGGCAGTAACAACTGCCAGGGATCTAATCAATACGGACAGTAGTAGGATGTTGGAACTAGAGTTCAGAATGACGATTATAAAGATACTAGCTGGGTTTGGAAAAAAGCATAGAAGATACTTGAAAAAAGCATGGAGGTTATTAGAGAAACCCTTCTGGAGAAATAAAAGAACTAAAATCTAACCAATTCGAAATCAAAAAGGCTATTAATGAGGTACAATAAAAAATGGAGACTCTAACTGCTAAGATAAATGAGGCAGAAGAGAGAATTAGTATAGAAGACCAAATGATGGAGAATAAAGAAGCTGAGAAAGAGAGAGATAAACAACTCCTGGATCACGAGGGCAGAATTCGAGAGATAAGCGATACCATAAGACAAAACAACATTAGAATAATTGAGATCCCAGAAGAAGAAGAAAGTGAGAGAGGCAGAATTATAGCAATTCCTATAGCAATATAGGAGCAAATTATAGCAGAGAACTTCCCTAATTTGGGGAAGGAAACAGGCATCAAAATTTAGGAGGCACAAGAACCCCCCTAAAATCATTACAAATAAGTCAACACCCCGAGATCTAATAGTAAAACTTACAAGTCTCAAAGACAAAGAGAAAATCCTGAAAGCAGCTCGGGACAAGAGCTCTGTAACCCACAAGGGTAGAAACATTAGATTGGCAGCAGACCTATCCACAGACACCTGGCAGACCAGAAAGGACTGGCATGATATCTTCAGAGCACTAAAGGAGAAAAATATGCAGCCAAGAATACTATATCCAGCTAGGCTGTCATTGAAAATAGAAGGAGAGATAAAAAGCTTCCAGGACAAACAAAAACTAAAAGAATTTGTAAACAACAAACCAGCCCTACAAGAAATATTGAAAGGGGTCCCCTAAACAAAGAATGAGCCAAAAAGTAATATAGACCAGAAAGAAACAGAGACAATATACAGTAACAATCACCTTACAGACAATAAAATGGCACTAAATTCATACCTTTCAATAGTTACCCTGAATGTGAATGGGCTAAATGCCCCAATCAGAAGATACAGGGTATCAGATTGGATAAAAAAACAAGATCCATCGATATGCTGTCTGCAAGAGACTCATGTTAGACCCAAAGACACCTCCAGATTGAAAGTGAGGAGGTGGAAAACCATTTACCATGCTAATGGACACCAAAAGAAAGCTGGGGTGGCAATCCTTATATCAGACAAATTAGATTTTAAACCAAAGACTAATAAGAGATGAAGAAGGACACTACATCATTCTTAATTGGTCTATCCAACAAGATCTAATAATTGTAAATATCTATGCCCCTAACATGGGAGCAGCCAATTATATAAGCCAATTAATAACAAATTCAAAGAAAAACATTGACAATAATACAATAATGGGGGGAGGGAATTTAACACCCCCCTCACTGAAATGGACAGATCCTGGAAGCAAAAGATCAACAAGGAAATAAAGGCTTTAAATGACACACTGGACCAGATGGACTTCACAGATATATTCAGAACCTTCCATCCCAAAGCAACAGAATACACATTCTTCTCTAGTGCCCATGGAACTTTCTCCAGAATAGATCACATCCTGGGTCACAAATCAGGTCTCAACTGGTACCAAAAGATTGGGATCATTCCCTGCATATTTTTGGGACCACAATGCTTTGAAACTAGAACTCAATCACAAGAGGAAAGTCGGAAAGAACTCAAATACATGGAGGCTAAAGAGCATCCTACTAAAGAATGAATGGATCAACCAGGAAATTAAAGAAGAATTAAAAAAATTCATGGAAACCAAAGAAAATGAAAACACAATTGTCCAAAATCTTTGGGATGCAGCAAGGACAGTACTAAGAGGAGAATATATAGCAATACAAACCTTTCTCAAGAAATAAGAAAGGTCTCAAATACACAACCTAACCCTACACTTAAAGGAGCTGGAGAAAGAATAGCAAATAAAGCCTCCTAAACCCAGCAGGAGAAGAGAAATAATAAACATCAGAGTGGGAATCAATGAAAGAGAAACCAGAAGAACAGTAGAACAGATCAACGAAACTAGGAGTTGGTTCTTTGAATGAATATGATTGAGAAACCATTGGCCAGACTTATCAAAAAGAAAAGAGAAAGGACCCAAATAAATAAAATCACAAATGAAAGAGGAGAGATCACAACCAACACCAAGGAAATACAAACAATTATAAGAACGTATTATGAGCAACTATATGCCAGCAAATTAGACAATCTGGAAGAAATGGATGCATACAACACTAGAGACATATAAACTACCAAAACTAAACCAGGAAGAAATAGAAAACCTAAACAGACCCATAACCAGTAAGGAAATTGAAGCAATAATTAAAAATCTCCCAACAAACAAGAGCCCAGGGCCAGATGGCTTCCTAGGGCAATTCTATCAAACATTTAAAGAAGAATTAATACCTACACTTCTGAAACTGTTCCAAAAAATAAATGGAAGGAAAACTTCCAAACTCATTTTATGAGGCCAGCATTACCTTGATTCCAAAACCAGACAAAGACCCCATCAAAAAGGAGAATCACAGGTCAATATCCCTGAAGAACATGGATGCAAAAATTCTCACCAAAGTACTAGGCAATAGGATCCAACAGTACATTAAAAGGATTATTCACCATGACCAAGTGGGATTTATCCCTGGGCTTCAAGGTTAGTTCAACATCCACAAATCAATGTGGTACAATACATTAATAAAAGAAAGAAAAAGAACCCTATGATCCTCTCAGTAGAGGCAGAAAAAGCATTTGACAAAGTACAGCAACCTTTCTTGATCAAAATTCTTCAGCGTGTAGGGATAGAGGGTACATACCTCAATATCATAAAAGCCATCTATGAAAAACCCACAGCAAATATAATTCTTAATGGGGAAAAACTGAGAGTTTTTCCCTAAGGTCAGGAACATGTCAGGGATGTCCACTTACTAGAAGTCCTAGCCTCAGCAATCAGACAACAAAAAGAAATAAAAGGCATCCGAATCAGCAAAGAAGAAGTCAAACTCTCACTCTTTGCAGATGATATGATACTTTATGTGGAAAACCCAAAAGACTCCACCCCAAAACTGCTAGAACTCATACAGGAACTCAGTAAATTGGCAGGATATAAAATCAATGCACAGGAATCATTTGCATTTCTATATACCAACAACAAGATAGAAGAAAGAGAAATTAAGGAATCGATCCCATTTACAATTGCACCCCAAACCATAAGATACCTAGGAATAAGTCTAACCAAAGAGGCAAAGCATCTGTCCTCTGAAAACTATAGAACACTCACGAAAGAAATTGAGGAAGACACAAAGAAATGGAAAAACTTTCCATGCTTATGCATTGGAAGAACAACTATTGTGAAAATGTCTATGCTACCTAGAGCAATCTACACATTTAATGCAATCCCTACCAAAATACCATCAACTTTTTTCAAAGAAATGGAATAGATAACCCCAGAATCTGTATGGAACAAGAAAAGACCCTGAATAGCCAGAAGAATGTTGAAAAAGAAAAACAGTTGGTGGCCTCACAATTCCAGACTTCAAGATCTTAATAGCTATAATCATCAAGACAATATGATACTGGCACAAAAACAGACATATATGTCAATGGAACAGAATAGAAAGCCCAGAAATGGACCCTCAACTCTATGGTCAACTGATCTTTGACAAAGCAGGAAAGAATGTCCAATGGATAAAAGACAGTCTCTTCAACAAATGGTGTTGGGAAAATTGGAGAACCACATGCAGAAGAATGGATCATTTGCTTACACCACACACAAATATAGACTCAAAATGGATGAAAGACCTAAATGTGAGACAGTAATCCACCAAAATCCTAGAGGAAGACACAGGCAGCAACCTCTTTGACCTCAGCCGCAGCAACTTCTTCCTAGACACATTGCCAAAGGCAAGGCAAGCAAGGGCAAAAATGAACTATTGAGACTTCATCAAGATAAAAACTTTTGCACAGCAGAGGAAACAGTCAACAAAACCAAAAGACAACCGACAGAATGGGAGAAGATATTTGCAAATGAGACATCAGATAAAGAGCTAGTATCCAAAATCTATAAAGAACCTCTTAAACTCAACACCCAAAGAACAAATAATCCAATCAAGAAATAGGCAGAAGACATGAATAGACATTTCTGCAAAGAAGACATCCAAATGGCCAACAGAGACATGAAAAAGTGCTAAGCATCACTTGGCATTAGGGAAATCCAAATCAAAACCTCAATGAGATATGACTTCACACCACTCAAATGGCTAAAATTAACAAGTCAGGAAATGACAGATGTTGGCGAGGGTATGGAGAAAGGAAAACCCTCCTACATTGTTGGTGGGAATGCAACCTGGTGCAATCACTCTGGAAACAGCATGGAGGTTCCTCAAAAAGTTATAAATAGAGCTACCCTATGTCCAGGAATTGCACTACTGGGTATTTATCCCAAAGATACAAATGTATTGACCCGAAGGGGCACCTGCACCCCAATATTTATAGCAGCAGTGTCCACAATAGCCAAACTATGGAAAGAGCCTAGATATCCATCAATAGATGAATGGATAAAGAAGATGTGGTGTATATATACACACAATGGAATATTATGCAGTCATCAAAAATGAAATCTTGCCATTTGCAATGTCGTGGTTGGAACTAGACTGTATTATGCTAAGCAAAGTAAGTCAATCAGAGAAAGACATGTATCATATGATCTCACTGATATGAGGAATTTGAGAAACAAGACAGAGGATCATAGGGAAACGGAGGGAGAAATGAAACAAGATGAAATCAGAGAGGGAGACAAAGTATGAGTCTCTTAATCTCAGGAAACAACCTGAGGGTTCCTCGAGTGGAGGTGCGTAGGAGGGATGGGGTGGCTGGGTGATGGACACTGGGGAGGCTATGTGCTATGGTGTGCTCTGTGAATTGTGTAAGACTGATGAATCACAGACCTGTACCCCTGAAACAAATAATACATTATATGTTAATAAAAAAAATTTGAAAAAGAAAAGAAGTGTATTTTCTTGTTTCAATAGTGATTTCAAAATCAATTTTATAGCAAAGTGGCTTATTTTAGAGTCTTTTCACTATGAGCAGCATTCCTGTAAATTATTTATACTTAATAAAACTCGATTATTGAGATTCTTGTATTTTAAATGGAGTATTTAAATTGTTTTGATTTGAAATACATTCTCAAGGAGGAGCCAGTAGAAGAAATAGTATATATATAAGTATAAAACTAGTTACAAATTTACAAATATGAAAGGAAAGTAGTTACTACTTTGGATCTTTGTGGTTCACCAATTTTTATGAACTTTTTATGAATTAAACATGATTTTCCTTTATCTTTTCAAGTTTGTGCTTAATTTTTGACTTTTTAAGTTGATTTGTTGTATTTTAAATTTTTAAGTGGTCAAGGAATGGATCATTGCTTGTATGCATAGCAAAAGTTTGACTATATGGTTCTCATTAATTATATGTAGTAAATTATTTTTTAATGTCATGCAAATATATTTGTCATGAACAATTCTATTTTTTATTTATTTATTTTTAAAGATTTTATTTATTTATTTGACAGAGACAGAGATCACAAGTAGGCAGACGGGCAGGCAGGCTGTCAGGCAGAGCGAGAGAGAGAAGCAGGCTCAATCCCAGGACTTCCAGGATCATGACCTGAGCCAAAGGCAGATGCTTAACCGACGGAGCCACCCAGGCGCCTCTGAACAATTCTTTTAAAATCATATATCAATTCAGCTAAACTTATAGTCACTTTTCTAGCATTTATAATTTAGAGTTCTTTATACTATATAAAGAAATCATTTATATGTTAAGGATGATTTAAGGTACAAAAATATATATATCAAAAATTTCTAGAATGTCCTAGAAAAATTGTCATGGTTTAAACATTTAAAAAAATTCAAACTGAAACAAAAGAATTACATAACATTTAAATGAAAAATACAAGGTTTACCTTGGAAAATAACAATGAATTTGCTTTTCTATCTGTTTAAAATTCATAAAATAGTCCTTGAATTACATGATAAGCTAACACAAATGGACAATGACCTCAGATTTTTACTTTCGGCCAGAAGGAAGATCATTCACATGTATTTCTCCTTTTGCCTTCTTTGTTGAATTGCTTGAGTGCAAAGAATATAAACAATTTGATCTAATCTAATTTTAGAGTTAACATTATTTACCAGATTGGGAAGGTCATGTTGGTGCTAGTACGTAATTAACATATGAAGCAATAGGTAGAGTACTAAGGATAAAAACAAAGGACAGAGTGGTAACCTTGTTTTAAAACATAGAATTTTTTATATATGGTCACTGAATTTATAAATTGCTGTCATCTATAGAACTTGAATTAATCTCATTTTCTAATTCTTCTATTGTGTTCTTGATATTACAAGTCTTCCCCTGCTAGTCAACTGATCATTTGCATATTACACTTCAACAATTCTTGATTTGGGGACAGATAGAGAGTTTGTGAGGCTTTGCCTGTTAGTGTAGTAAACACATATGTGGAACTTGGGATTTCAGTGTTGAATTATTTGAGATCAGCTGCGGGTACAGGACCCACATGCCAAAGTAGGACTCAAGACATGTTTGTTGAACCAGATTTATTCTCAGAAATTTCTAGTGCTTAAAACATAACCTTAAAAAGTTATACATGTGAAGTATCCATAATAATATGTTTTACACAACAAATATAGAATGCTTTTCAAACTTATAACAATCCTCTGCATTTTTAGTTTTCAAATTGATCCACTATCCATCATCTTTTCTAGGTTTTCCAAATATGCAATCAGAACAGTCACAAGTTTGTAAAGATACAATTATACACATATTATAAAAATACACAAAAGTTCAAAGCACTTTTGTGAAAGCCATTTAAAAATATGTTGATATATTTCTAAATCAGATTTTATTGTGTTAGGTTAGCAAGATTAACTTATTCTAAAATTAATCTCCAATCTTTTGCTTTAAAATAATGAAATAATGTTTGTTCTTCATTGCCCAGCTGTAGAACTTGGGCTTTTTTGTTCTGCATATAGATTGAGGCAGGTGCTTGAAATGTGTTTCAATTTTTCAACTTTGTTCTTTTATAACAGATGAGTTATTCTATACAAATATTTCATGATATTGTGAGGAAGCAGTGCACTCTGGAGAAAAGAGTTTAGAGTTAAGCTGTAATAAAATAAGATAGACGTTGTGTCTTTGAAATATGTCATTAGAAATGTGAAGAAAAACCAATTTGTTTAGAAATTTGTAGAGAATCTTATACATTAGGGTCCTCTGTCTTATGTTTATATTAACTATGATTATGATGAATAGAGAAGTTACAGTAAAAAAAGGAAACTAAGATGAAAGGAGTAATGGCATATATTTTAAATTCTTTTGTTAAACTGGAGATACATGGAAGTATTCTGACTTAAAACAGTATTCTCAGGGGAGACTCTAAACATTTATATATGTACCAAGAATTATAAAGTGTTCTGAATGCTTTCTTCAGCTTCTCCGAAGAAAGAGAAAACCTATTTGAGAAAAGATTTATATGCTAGTGAATTATAATCTCAACTCTTTTTTTTAGTCTTCCAGCTATTTATTTATTTATTTATTTAATTTTATTATGTTATGTTAACCACCATACATCATTAGTTTTTTTTTTTTGACATTAAGAATTTATTTAGGTTGTAATATTTTCACATTGTTTTTAATCATTTGCAATGTTCTGAGTAACACATTTAAACATTTTTTTAAAGACATGAGATAATGGTGTGTTTTTTTGTTTTTTGTTTTTTAAGTACAACCACAACTATAAAGTAGAGGAACTTAAGAAGACAAAGACCAAATCTGCTCATACACAAGATGGGGCAATCTAATACACAACACAACATGAATCTTTCCAAACAAGTTTGCTAAGAAACAGCTCCCATGTTTAGTGTTAAAAATAAAGCAATCTTCTCATTAGGAAAATCAAGACATCATTTGACTAATAAAGCCTATTCTTCCCCCAGTTTTACACTTGCTTGTCTTCATTTAGAAACTGTAAATTCAGGAGAAAAGAACAGTTTTGTTATGGTATAAAAATCTTAGGAGCAACAAATTACAAATATTCAATTTTTTAACAAACAAAAATGTTTGCCTTCCCAAAATGTAAACATCCAGTAAATACAACAAACATAATATTCCAGCTATAGAAACACCAGTAATTCACTTATGAAAGAGGTGTATTTGGTGGTAACATTTTTGTTTAATACAAAAGCACTTTACCAAAAGAGTCTGACCATTATTATCTAAAGTCTTCGCCCTCACCCAGTTTCCTTATCTGAGTAGAAACTCATCAATTTCTATAGAATTTTGGCTATAGGACCAGGCCAAGGAAAGGTCTGAAATATCTAAGAGTCATTTGTCTGGAGAAAAGTGTTTTCTTGAGACTTGGAGGCAGTTAGTTATTCATCACTTTGCGCTTAAAAGCATTCCTCAGTGAACTTCTTCCTTACAGCCTTTAGAATAAAGCACAGGATCTCGGCTCCCGGAAGGGGTTGCTTCCAGCTGGAACACCTACCAGCAAGGCATCCTTGCAGGCATTCTGCATGCAGTACTGTTGAAGCTCTGCAGCTGCCTGCGAGACCTTGATCCTCTCCAAGCCGGCCTCCAGCTTGAGCTGCTCCCAGGCGCTGCAGGGCGTTCACGCTGGCCCCGGAAGACAAGGCGGCGGCGCTGGGCTCCGAAGGCCATACATCATTAGTTTTTGACGTAGTGTTCCATGATTCATTGTTTGCATATAACACCCAGTGCTCCATTCAATACATTCCCTCCTTAATACCCATCACCAGGCTAACCCATCCCCCCCACCTCCCCTCTAGAACCCTCAGTTTGTTTCTCAGAGTCCATAGTCTCTCATGGTTCGTCTCCTGAGATATGTGGTGATATTTGCCTTTTACCACCTACCTTAACCCATATACAGCATACCTCAATACAAAGGCCATTGTTATCAACTCAAATCAATCATGCAAATGCTCTATATGTTACAGAAAAGCAAAAACAGAAACAAAAAAACCAAAATGCACATTTTTGAAATTAGGAGTATAAACTCGATTTTAAGAGCTTAGAATATAAAGGAATAGGAGTCCAGTTCTATTATTTAAGAGCTGTAGTACCTAGAAAAGTTGCTGAACTTCTCTAAATCTCGTATATCTTGTTTATAAAATACATTATGTGTGTCGTGAGGACACTTTGCATAAAGCCCGGTTCAGAGCAAGAATTCATTAAATGTTAATGGTTAGTCAACCAAATGCATTGTAAATAGTTTGAAAAATTAGTAATTAGTCTAATGTCTAATTTTTCTACATATGTACTTAAAATATCTTATTTTTAATTTACATATCTTTTTATTTTAAATTGATGCAGTTGATAAACAAGAGGCATTTATATAGAATTCCTCAATAGGATAAACGTGAGTGATGCACCAAATACTTTGGCCTGTGCAGTTTGTTTAGCCAGTTACTATTTCTGTGCTTTAATGATTCTAAATGCTAATTCCCTAAAATCATTTAGCTATTTTTTAATGATGATAGCAGCACACTGATAAGCTAACTTAATATAGGTCAACTGGCTTGGGTTTGAATATTTTCTATTTTTAAAATATGTTTTTAAACAATAAAGCAAAATAAGCATATGGCAAAAATGGAAAGTGTATACAAAGACAAATACGTAATCTTTCCTCTCCTGATTTTCAACTGTTTTCCTATAGCGGTAACTATTATTAGTATCTATGTATAACTCAAAAAATATATATAGATACATACTTACCTAAGTCTATAAATATTATCTTTTTGCATAAATAATATAATAAAATTTAAGTTTTTAACACAGTCCCTTGAATATATTAAGCATTTAATAAACTATTGTTGAATTGCTTTTTCATAATCTTGCCTGATTTTTCCCAAGAAAGACATTGGATATATATTTATTAACCTACTTTTTTGAAATAGCATAAGTGGTCTGTCATTTGAGATATTAGAGCATAAGTAAATATGGTTTATTAAGTAAAGAAAATAATGACAAATAATTTCACTATCTTGATTTATTTCAAGAGTTTATTGTATAACATCTTGGTTGGGCGATTTTTTCTGAAAGTAATATCAGTTATGTATGCTCCTGTACTGGCAGCAAACCACTGCTGACACATCTTTAATGCAAACATTATCCATTACAGAGCAGAGCTAAAATAGAAAAATGTGTAATTGGTTTTCCAGCAGACCAAGATCATTAACGTGAAACACACTTGAATAAGCTTTGCTGGAAAGGTTTCATGCTACTGGATGTTGATCAAAGGCAAAAGATCACTGGAAATGGTAGAATGAGTGTGAAGGAAAGTGGAAAATAGCTAAAGTTGCTTAAGCATGCTAAAAAACTAACTTAAAAAAAAAGGCAACAGATCGCTTCACTTTCAGCCACAGTATTGACTAACTTTTCTTTATGCTTTTTGGTTAAAGAAGAAAGAAGAGAGATTTATTTTTATTGGTTAGGTATTTTATATCTCAATGTAAAATAAATATATGGCTAATTTACATAAACACAATGCTTCTTTTATTTTCTTTTATTTGTTTAAGGATTTTACTTATTTATTTGAGAGGGAGAGTAAGAGAATCTCAAGCAGAGTCAGGGTGAGCAGGGACACTGACCCAGGGCTCATTCTCATGACCTTGAGAGCATAAACTGAGCCAAAATCAAGAGTCTGTTGCTTAATTGACTGAGCCACCCAGGCGCCCCCACAATGCTTCTTTTAATTTTATTTCCTAGACTATTGCCCATGAGAATGAAGGCAATGACCATGTAATTTCTATGAAATTTGAATAGTTGAGTCATTTCAATAGTATTATTTTTGGACTTTATAATTTGACAGTCATGTACTAATGCAGATTTACTATTTTTTAAAATAGACACATCATTAAATACATTAAATAGAATTAATGAAAACTATAACCATATATAAATTTCATATTTTCATAATGTTGTTTTACCAAGAGCTCAAGTAAAATTAATGTAATGATTATAATATAGATGCAGAGTGTGCTAGATAACATTTACATTTTGCACTTTAGATGTAGGAAACTTGGTAAGCAGAAAGACTAAAAGAAAATTCATGGAAAAGCAAACCTTCTCATTACAGTGACCTTAAAATATACATTTCTCAAAAGGAAAAATAATTATTTCTCATTTTTAAGGAAAAGCAATTTTTTTTTAATGGGATAGCATACCAATTCAGTATGAAATTATAACCAACTAAGGAAGAAAGCTTCTTCCCGGTAATGATGATAATTCTGTACTTTAACTCTGTAAAACTTTCCGATTTATGTATCTCACATATATTTTCTTATTTCATTTACATTAAACCTGGTGTCTTAAAATATGAATGATGTAAGTTGAAAAGAAATTGGGACTCACAATCTAGAAATGACTTCACTCAATCTAACTCTTAAAAGAAATAATATTTTATTTACTCCTTAACCCGAGTCAACTTAGAATATTTGATACTTACAAACTGAATTAAGTTTGCAAAAAATATTTAAAATCAAAATTAAACTTATATGATACTGAGGTATTAAATATGTTTGCAAATTCTTTGACCCTCCACCCATATATAAGTGAAATCTTTTTCTACTTCTCTGATATAAGAACTGATTTAGGCCTCAAGGCAGTCATACCATAAACCCAGGAGATTAGTGAGTATTCCTTTTGTTTAATGCAACAGATTATAAATTGACTCATAAAAAAACTCATAATTTTGTTTAAGGAATATATATCAGCTTGTACTGAGAAGGACAGAATGAGTCCACAATTTAAAGAGGCAATTTGATGCCTAAACTTCCATGGTCAGAGACAGGCTGGAAAATCTATAGTACTGAAAATATGGCCTATGTTTTATGGAAAAGTAAGAATGACTCAGAAAGGGGACCCCAGGCCCCAAAAGAGAGAGAGACAAGAGCCATGCTGAACAACTCATAGAAAGTAGTTTTAAGCTTTATTTAAAGAACTGGCAATATGTGTCTGATTGATTTCAGAATCACCATGGACTAGTGATTGTTATGTGCCTTCCTTCTTTAATTTTTTTTTTTCCATTTTGGACCACTATGTTTATTGTGTAGAATGAAGATAAGTCTCCTCTTTAATTCAGAGGTTTCCAGATGAAGAATAACTATACTCTAGCAGCAGTACTCAAGAAAAATACTGGAGGGATCAGAAAAAAGATGGTGGAGGAGTACGGGGCCCTATTTCAACTGGTCCCCTGAACTGAGCTGGATATCTACCGGACCATTCTGAACACCCACAAAATCAGCCTGAGATGTAAGAAGATATTTCTGGATCTCTACAAACAGAATATCTCCATGGGTTAGTCTCGAGGTATGAAGTGGGGAGCTGCCATTCTGCAGGCAGATATTGGAAGATAAACAGAAGGGGAAGGGATCCAACATGAACTTGTGCCAGGAAGGTGAGATAATACCTGAGTGCAAACTCCTCCCATGCTGGGCACCGGGCACAGACTCACAGACCAGTAGCCATGGGGAAAGGACTTTAGGGCAGTCCCCCAGACAGAAACCTGAAGCTATGGGTGCACGGTGTGAACCGGGGGTGGCTTGTGGTTTTAAAAGCACAAAGGGCAGAGATGTGCCCGGTCCTGGGAGCGGCAGCTGGGAGTGCTGCTGTAGGGCACACAACCCAGGAGACTGCGGTTTTTAGCAGCACAGACAGAAACGGAGACCATGAGGCCTGGAGAGGTCAGTGAAGAGCAGACTGCGAACTCTCTGTTCTGAGACAGAAGTTTGGATGTGGTCACTTCTGCTCTGAATCTCTGAGGAGACACAGAAAGCCACCAGGGAAAGCCGCCAGAGAACAAAAGCCCCCCAAAACCAGTTTTCACTGAGCCCATGCCCTGCCCCTGCAGGGGGCAGGGCAACTCTGCTCAAACAAAGTTGCCTGAGTAACAGCATAGCAGGCCCCTCCCCTAGAAGACAGGCTGGAAGAACAAGAGGACGACAACCCTAATGTCCCTATAAAACGGGTACAAATTGCTTGGGTTGTGGTTAATACTTTGGACTCCGTACATTCCCTCAACCACCCCTCAACAGAATGACTAAGAGGAGGAACCCCAACAAAGAAAAGAATCAGAGACTGTGGCCTCTGCCACAGAACTATTAGATATGGATATAACCAAGATGTCAGAAACAGACTTCGGAGTCACAATTATGAAGTCGATATCTAGGCTTGAGAAAAATATTAACAACAATATAGAATCTCTAAGGGCAGAAATGAGATCTAATCAGGCCGAATTTAAAAATGCTATGAATGAAATGAAGTATAAATGGGATACTCTGACTGCCAGGGTAAACGAGGCGAAAGAATGAATTAGTGAGCTAGAAGATAAGATGATAGAAAAGAAAGACACCAAAGCGTCATGGAAAAAACAGATTAAAGCCCAAGGGATCAAACTGAGAGAGATTAATAACTCAATGAAATGTTCCAATATCGGAATTATTGGGATCCCTGAGGGGATGGAGAGAGAGGTCTAGAAAATACATTTGAGCAAATCATAGCTGAGAACTTCCCTAATCTGGGAAAAGAAACAAGCATTCATGTCCAAGAGGCAGAGAGGACCCATCCCAAGATCAATGAGAACAGACCGCTGCCACAACACGTAATAGTGCAATTCACAAATCTTAGATCCAAGGAAACAATCTTTTTTTTTTTTAAGATTTTTATTTATTTATTTGACAGAGAGAGAGCCAGCGAGAGAGGGAACACAAGCGGGTGGAGTGGGAGAAGGAGAAGCAGGCTTTCCGCGGAGCAGGGAGCCTGATGCGGGGATTGATCCCAGGACCCTGGGATCATGACCTGAGTCAAAGGCAGACACTTAACACCTGAGCCACCCAGATACCCCCCAAGGAAATAATCTTGAAAGCAGTGAGGGGGAAGAAATTTCTTACGGAGAGAGGGAGGAACATCGGAATATTGTCAGACCTGTCCACAGAGACCTGGCAAGCCAGAAAGGGCTGGCAAGACATATTCAGGGTACTAAATGAGAAGAACAAGCAGCCAAGGACACTTTATCCAGCAAGGCTGTCATTCAGAATGGTTGGAGAGACAAGGAGCTTCCAAGATAGGCAGAAACTGAAAGAATATGTGACCACGAAGCCGGCCTGCAAGAAATATTAAGGGGGGTTCTATAAAAGGAGAAAGACCCCAAGAATGATATAGAATAGAAATTTACAGAGACAATCTATAAAAACAGGATGTCACAGGCAACATGATGACAATAAATTCCTATCTTTCAATAATCACTTTCAATGTGAACGGCCTAAATGCTCCTATGAAATGGCACAGGGTTGAAGATCGGATAAAAATGATGCAGACTGAACCTAAGGTACATCAGATTGAAAGTGAGGGGATGGAGAACTATTTTTCATGTCAACGGACCTCAAAAGAAAGCTGGGGTAGCAATTCTCATATCAGACAAATTAGATTTTAAGCTAAAGACTAGTAAGAGATACAGAAGGACACTATATCATTCTTAAAGGGTCTATCCAACAAGAGGATTAACAATTATAAATATTTATGCCCCCAATATGCGAGCAGCGAACTACATAAGCCAACTGCTATCCAAAATAAAGAAACATATTGATAATAATATGTTAGTAGTAGGAGACCTTAACACTCCACTTTCAGCAATAGACAGATCATCTAAGCAGAAAATCAACAAAGAAACAAGAGCTTTGAATGACACACTGGACCAGATGGACTTCATAGATATATACAGAACATTCCATCTTAAAACAATAGAATACTCATACTTCTCTAATGCACACAGAACTTTCTCCAGAATAGACCACATACTGGGTCACAAATTGGGTCTCAACTGATACCAAAAGATTGAGATTATTTCCTGCATATTCTCAGACCACAGTCCTTTGAAACTGGAACTCAATCACAAGAAAAAATTTAGAAGAAATTCAAACACTTGGAAGCTAAAGACCATCCTGCTTAAGAATGTTTGGGCCAACCAGAAAAACAAAGAAGAACTTAAAGAATTCATGTAAACCAGTGAGAATGAAAACACATCAGTCCAAAACCTATGGGATACTGCAAAGGCAGTCCTAAGGGGGAAATACATAGCCATCCAAGCCTCACTCAAAGAAACAGAAAAATCCCGAATTCACCAACTAACTTTACACCTTAAGGAACTGGAGAAACAACAACAAATAAAGCCTAAGCCAAGAAAGGAGAAGAGAAATAATTAAAATTAAAGCAGAGATCAATGAATTAGAAACCAGAAACACAGTAGAGCAGATCAATGAAACTAGAAGCTGGTTCTTTGAAAGAATTAAGATCAATCAACTACTGGCCAGACTTATCCAAAATAAAAGAGAAAGGACCCAAATTAATAAAATTATGAATGAAAGGGGAGCAATCACGACTAACACCAAGGAAATAAAATCAATTATTAGAAATAATTATCAACAACTATATGCCAATAAATTAAGCAACCTGGAAGAAAGGGATGCCTTTCTGGAAACCTATAAACTACCAAGACTGCAGGAAGAATTAACAATCTGAATAGACCAATAATCAGTAATGAGATTGAAGCAGTGATCAAAAACCTCCCAAAAAACAAGAGTCCAGGGCCTGATGGATTCCCAGGGGAATTTTACCAAACATTTAAAGAAGAAATAATACCTATTCTCCTGAAGCTGATTCAAAAAATATGAACAGGATAACTTCCAAATTCATTCTATGAGGCCAGCATTACCTTGATCCCAAAACCAGGCAAAGACCCCAAAAAAGGAGAATTACAGACGAATATCCCTGATGAATATGAATGCTAAAATTCTCAACAAGATCCTAGCTAATAGGATCCAATAATACATTAAAAGGATTATCCATCACGACCAGGTGGGAATTATTCCTGGGATGCAAGGGCGGTTCAAAATTTGCAAATTAATCAATGTGATAGAACACATTAATAAGAGAAGAGACAAGAACCATATGATCCTCTCAATTGATGCAGAAAAAGCATTTGACAAAATACAGCATACTTTCCCGATAAATCTCTTCAGAGTGTAGGGATAGAGGGAACATTCCTCAATTTCATAAAAACCATCTATGAAAAGCCCACTGCGAATATCATTCTCAATGGGGAAAAGCTGAGAGCTTTTCCCTTGAGATCAGGAACATGACAAGGATGCTCACTCTTGCCACTATTGTTCAACATAGTACTAGAAGTCCTAGCCTCAGCACTCAGACAACAGAAAGAAATAAAAGGTATTCAAATTGGCAAAGAAGAACTCAAACTCTCTCTCTTTGCAGATGACATGATACTTCATGTGGAAAACCCAAAAGACTCCACCCCCAAATTACTAGAACTCATACAGCAATTCAGTAATGTGGCAGGATACAAAATCAATTCACAGAAATCAGTTGCTTTCTTATACACTAACAATGTAAGTGTAGAAAGAGAAATTAGGGAATCGATTCCATTTACAATAGCACAAAAAACATAAGATACCTTGGAATAAACCCAACCAAAGAGGTAAAGGATCCATACTCTAGAAAATACAGAGCACTTATGAAAGAAATTGAAGGCGCAAAAGGATGGAAAAAGATTCCATGCTCATGGATTGGAAGAAAAAACACTGTTAAATTGTCTATGCTGCCCAAAGCAATCTATACTTTCAACGCCATCACGATCAAAATACCAATGGCATTTTTCAAAGTGCTGGAACAAACAATCCTAAAATTTGTATGGAATCAGAAAAGACCCTGAATTGCCAAGGAAATGTTGAAAAAGAAAAACAAAGCTGGGGGCATTACATTCCCTGATTTCGAGCTATATTACAAGGCTGTGATCACCAAGACAGCATGGTACTGGCACAAAAACAGACACATAGATTAATGGAACAGAATAGAGAGCCTAGATGTGGACCCTCAACTCTATGGTCAAATAATTTTCAACAAAGCAGGAAAAGAAAATATTATCCATGGATAATGGATCCAATGGAAAAGAGTCTCTTCAACAAATGGTGCTGGGAAAATTGGACAGCTATATACAGAAGAATGAAACTCGACCATCCTCTAACACCATACACAAAGATAAACTCAAAATGGATGAAAGACCTCAATGTGAGACAGGAATCCATCAAAATCCTAGAGGAGAATATAGGCAGTAACCTCTTTGATATTGGCCACAGCAACTTCTTTCAAAACACGTCTCCAAAGGCAAGGGAAACAAAAGCGAAAATGAACTTTTGGGACTTCATCAAGATAAAAACTTCTGCACAGCAAAGGAAACAGTCAACAAAACAAAGAGGCAACCAGTGGAATGGGAGAAGATATTTGCAAATGACACTACAGATAAAGGGCGGATATCCAAGATCTATAAAGAACTTCTCAAACTCAACACCCAAAAAACAAATAATCAAGTCAAAAAATGGGTAGAAGACTTGAACAGACACTTCTCCAGAGAAGACATACGAATGGCTGTCGGACACATGAAAAAATGTTCAACATCAATAGCCATCAGAGAAATTCAAATCAAAACTATTTTGAGATAGCACCTTACACCAGTTACAATGGCAAAAATTGACAAGGCAGGAAACAATGAATGTTGGAGAGGATGTGGAAAAAGGGGAGCTCTCTTACACTGTTGGTGGGAATACAAGTTGGTACAGTCGCTTTGGAAAACAGTATGAAGGTTCCTCAAAAAATTAAAATTAGAGCTACCTTATGACGCAGCAATTGCCCTACTGGATATTTACCCCAAAGATGTAGTGAAAAGAAGGGGCACATGCACCCCAATGTTCATAGCAGCAATGTCCACTGTGGAAGGAGCCGAGATGCCCTTCAGCAGAGGAATGGATAAAGAAGATGTGGTCCATATATACAATGGACTATTACTCAGCCATCAGAAAGGATGAATACCCAACTTTTACATCAACATGGATGGGACTGGAAGAGATGATGCTAAGTGAAATAAGTCAAGCAGAGAAAGTCAATTATCATATGGTTTCACTTACTTGTGGAACATAAGGAATAGCATGGAGGACATTAGGAGAAGGAAGGGAAAAATGAGGGGGGGGAATCGGAGGGAGAGATGAACCATGAGAGACTATGTACTACGGGAAACAAACTGAGGGTCCTAGAGGGGAGGGGGGTGGGGGGATGGGTTAGCCTGGTGATGGGTATTAAGGAGGACATGTACTGCATGGAGCACTGAGTGTTATACGCAAACAATGAATCACGAACACTACATCAAAATCTAATGATGTACTGCATGGTGACTAACATAACATAATAAAATAAAAAAAAATACTCGAGGTACACATTTACCTTATTTAGATCCTGGAACTTGAGCCTAAATCTGATACTGAATAGACAAGATGTTGGGGAGTCTTAAAAGGGAGTGAATGAATCTTGCATATGAAGGAAATATAAATAACATGTGGCGAGCCAGAGGATTTTAGTGGCTTTAGACATGCACACAAATTCTTTGAGATTCCTACCTTTAAAGAGTGATGTCGCATTTTCATCCTCCTGGATCCATGCAAATCTTATTAACTCGCATTGAATGAATAGATTACCACAGAAGTGATGGTGCATGGCTTGAAAGTCTATGTCATCAAAGACAGTGGTCCTTCTTCCTGACTCTCTTTCTCTTTGGGGTTGCTTACTCTTGGAACCTAGCCATCATGTTATGAGTAAACCAAGCAAATGGATGAAAATGTCTTGTGTAAGTACTCTAGGCACAGGCCCAGTGAAGCTGTCAGCAACAGGCAGAATCAACTACCAGGCATGTGAGTGGCTGAATCTTTAGTTACTTCCATCTTCAACCTCTTCTGCACTGCAGCTCTTACCATATGGACCATAGAAAAACTATCCTTATCAAGTCCTGCCCAAATTGCAGATTGGTGAACAAAACATATTTTATAGTTGTTTTAAGCTACTCCATTCTGGGATGATTTTCAATGCAGTAATAGATAACTGGAACATGTATCTAAAATTGTTGAATGAGGACAGAATGAGATCATTTAATTATTCAATATGTGTTGAGCAGCTACCATGGAAGTAGTCTCAGAATTGAGCCTGAAAATAGTTTACAGTCCACATGATTTAAAACAATCCTTTGAAAGTTTTATATTTTCTCATTTCAGGTTTCCTAAGACCCCTATAATAAAAATGCTTCATAATAATGTCCAATTATTTTTTTAATGCAAAAGTATATAAGAAACAAGTCACCACAATAAAATGTAGTTCACTCTATAAGAGTACTTAGAAGGCCATACCTAGAAATTCAGCTCTGAATTTCCATATGTGCATTCATGTACATTGATTGTAGAGTTCAGTGATCACGTATGTGCATTTGTCTTCCAGAAAACTCAGAACATTGTTGAAAAGCACCTGTAACTCAATAAGAATAGTGATATTTCAGAAAATCAGCAAGAGGAGAAGCTGGGCAATTCTGGGTTTTTCAAAGCTGCTTTCCATCGTGTGCAATCCATCAGAGAGACTTCATATGCAATATTAATTCAGAGATGAAGGATACAGCTTAGGAAGCAGCTGTGCATAGTTAGACTTCCTATTTTACCCCATCCCAATGCTGAATTTCATATTAGAGTTCTGAGGCAAAAGTAATTAAAACATCAATGGAAATAGGCCTACGTACAGATCCTTGTGTCTTCTAATGACAGGCACCTCTCATAATTACCCTCCCCTCCAATACTAACTGCAGCTTTTCAGGTCTATGATATCTGCTCTGGTACTATAAAAACCACTGCAGCAGGAGGTTTGTTAGGAACTCTATCCCAAAGGAAATTGCTCTCACAGGATCAATATAGAGCATGTACATTTGTTGACTTTCCTCGTAATACCCAACATTCATTATCCTCTCCCAGATCCAGTTCCCTTGTAAATTACTCACTTCTTTTCAAAAGTTCTACATTGTTGTAGAGTTTAAGCATATTAGTATATGCTGGGTCACAGTCTTTCTTAATAGAATAGCATTATTTCCTTTGAATGTTGGTCCATTAGGTGGAGCATACATTCTATATTCCCCTTAGCCCCCATCATGTGGATTTGTTTGTTTTTCCATTAAGATTTCACCTCATGTATTATACCACTCTGCTATTAGCTGAATACATGTTTAAGAATGTTATGTCTTCTTTGAGAATTTGTCTCTATTATTATATAGTATCTGCCCATACTTATCCTTGATAGTCTTCCCTGTTCCTGAAGTCTAATTTATTTGAAATAAATATAGCTACTCCAGCTGTTTTTGGTTAGTGTTTGAATGACATATATTTCTTTATCCCATTGCCTTTAATTTATAAAGGTCTTCATACTTAAAATGAGGCTTCATGTGAACATAATTGGTTTAGTTCGGATCTGACAATTTCTGTATTTTAACTGTGTTTAGACCATTAACATTGAAAGTTATTGATATAGTTGGATTATAAATCTATCTTTTTGCTTGTTTCCTATTTGTTGTATTTGTTCTTTATTTCTTTTTTCTTTCTCCACCTTTCCTTGTTTCAATTGAGATTTTTCTATTATTTGCTTTTATCTCCTCAACTGACTTAATATTTATAACTTTTAACTTTTTTAGTAGGTGCCTTAGGGTTTAAAATATGGATTTTTAAATAATCCGAATCCATCTGCAAATACTTCTATACTTCTTTAAGTGTAGTGTAGAGATATTATCACTACTTATTCCCAATTCCTTCCTCTTATCCCTGGTACCATTGTTGTCATACATTCAGTTTACATATGAATGACCAATACTTTGTTATTATTACTTGACATGGTTTATCATTTAGAAAATTAACAATAAGAAATAAAAGGGAATGTTTTACTTTCATTTATTCCATTGTGATTTTTATTATTGTCAGGTTTCTGACCTATACCATATTTTTTCTTACTGAAGAATTTCCTTTAACATTTCTTACAGAGTAAGTCTATAAGCAGTAATTTCCCTCATTATTGTTTGCTTGAGCAGCTCTTTTTTTTTTTCATTTTTGAAGGATTTTTTTTCTGAGTGTAAAATTCTGAGTTAAGATTTTTTCCCCTTCTTTTAACAACTTAAAGTTGTCACTTGATTGCCTCTTTTGCTTCTATGGTTTTTAATGAAAAGTCTGCTGTAATTCTTGTTCTGTTGCCTTTGTAAGTACACACCACTGCCACCTGCCATCTGCCTTCAAGATTTTCTCTTTACCTTTTGCATTTCTGCAGCTCAAACATGCTGTGTCAAGGTGGGCTTTGTTTGTTTGTCTTTCTGGTATTTATCCTATTTGAATTCTCAAAACATCTTGGATTGGCCTGCAAGATACATGCTTCACTGCTCTCCCCCCTGTAGATTAAGACTTTTAACGTACAGGGGAGATAGGGGCAAAGGATGCTAACAGGTTCCTGCAGTAGCTGACATTTTCTTACCTGAGTCAGTGCTTCAGGGGTATTCTCTCCCATCTTCCCCAAGAAAGCTTGATGGGTTTCCTAGAGGAAATGCTTGAAATAAGGAGACAGCAAATATGAGTGGTCTATAGACTTCTCACTTTCATGCTAGCCCACACTATGCCTTCATCAATGCATTAAAATTTATAATTTCACCTTCCTACTGACTTTTATGGTGTCCAGTGGCACATTCTGCAAGAAATCTAGGGCATGGGTTCTGTTTTACACTGCAGGCACCTGGCATTCTATTTTTCAATTTCAGATTGGTTGTTTGCCTTATGACCTCCATTCTTAGAAGAATTCAAAAAAATGTGTTAACTTGGAATATAGATCCAGCATTTTTTTTTTTTTTGGTTGCATGGGAGATGACATCCATCCAGCTCTCCACATCTTTGAGTTGAAGTTAAAAGTCCAAAGGTAAATATTTTAAAAAATGCAGAGATCAAATAAATTAAAAGAAAAATGCTAAAGTAATTTGAAAAATAAAAATTCAAGAGTACAAAATCGTCATCTAATATAATCTAAGGTCTTCTAAATTTGCATCTTTGTGCTGTGACTTGAGCTTGCCAAACTTTCAGTGCTGTAAATTGAGTATCATCATGGCAGTTTATCAGGAGTATGCTCAATAATGGAACAAAAAAAGAAAAGTAGACAGTGTCCTCTGAAGTGGAAACTTGGAAAACAGTGGGGGAGTATGAAGAATTTAGTCATTAGGGTCAAGCTGAGAAGAAAGAACTACCTAAAGATGCTACACAGAGGACAGTTTGACTTTGCAGAAAGGTTCAAGAAACTTATCTAATAGAGAATCCTGAAGAACAGAATGTATTTCAATACAGAAATTTTATGCAGATTTTATTTACTTCTTTTCCCTGTTTCATGGGTTTGGTTTTTTGAGTTCTAGAAGGTTTTAAGCTAATCAGTGACATTTTTGTTTTATCTTTGATATAGTACTCAACTTCTGTTGACAGTACTTGCTACTGGTTTTCTGATGTGGCTCAATATCAATTGACAGAATTTCTAAAATCTTTATGTGCAAACCACTCTATTTTTTTAAAGATTTTATTTATTCATTTGACAGAGAGAGAGAGACACAGCAGGAGAGGGAACACAAGCAGGGGGAGTGGGAGAGGGAGAAGCAGGCTTCCCACTGAGCAGGAAGCCTGATGCGGGGCTCAATCCCACGACCCTGGGATCATGACCTGAGCTGAAGGCAGACGCTTAATGACTGAGCCACCCAGGTGCCACCAAACCACTCTATTTTGATATTGAATGATATTGAATTGATTTCCTGAAGTGTTTTTAGGTAGAAGTCTTTAAACTTTTAACAGTATTTTCATAGACTGAGAAGAAAGGGGAAAAAAAAAATCACAAGAGTCAATTCTATCATGTCTTGGTTGTAATACTTCTTCGGCCAGTCTGTGATCTGCTGAAGAGGCCTAGTGATTCCTCTTAACAAGCTTCCATTTTCTGAGGTATTAATTAGCTACAAAGATAGGGGTTAAGAAATCAAAGATAGTAAAATCATAATGACTTGGAATCATGTGTGCTAAGTCAAGGAGTACATTAAATGGTAATATGTAAATTCAGTTAAATGATGAGTCAACTAATCTTGCCACTGTTACAAAACTAACACCTCAACCTATTTATTTAATCTGCAGAAGATTTTACCTTACTATTCTGTCTTAGTGATACATTTAGGAGATCCATGGAAGTAATACCATCAGTCACTCTGTAGTAGAAAAAAGACTTTTAAGAAAAAGTTTTATTGGTATGAAAAAGCATTACTTAGGGGGAAAAAAAAGAGTGTTGTGTTCAAACAATTTCCAGCAACTCTATAATCGTATATTAAAAGTTTCTTTTCTATTAAAATTATTAGAGCTTTTAATATACCAGTGGGCATTGTCAAATTATAAGTGTAAGAAATATGAAGAATAAATATAAAGAGTTATATGTTTCATGGGCAAAATGCATTTTTGATCATTATTGATTATGGCTATTCACGGGCACTTTGCACATATGGAAATAAACCTTTTGATCTGCTTTCAACATAATCTTGCTTCTCCTTTTTTCTTCCTTATCATCAAGATTAATAATTACCTAAAATAATGTATTATTTGGAATAGGGAACAAAGGGATGTGTATTAACTTTCCTATGATAATTTGGTTACTGAGAAGGGATTTTTCTGCTTCAGAGTTCTTGTAATTGAAGATTCTATCTAGAAATTTAAATTCTGATTTAAATCTAAAGATAATTGGTGATCTTTTGCTTAAGATCTCAAACCCTGCTAGTATTACCAAATATCTGATCATCTGTTGTCAACTGTTTTCTAGCAGATAGAATTCTTTTAAGGGATGATCTTTGACTACTCTCCGTGTCGTTACCGGCACTCTAGAAGAGATTGTGGACTAGCATTCTGGAAAGTAAAGGATACAATTTGAAACATCTCAGAATAGTTCTCACCTTCTTGGAATGTCATTTAGCCTGGTGTGGATAAAGGCCACACCGTCTGACAAAAATGATCTCAGAGATGGAGTGAGATGTGGTTTGTTTCCTGAGAGATGGTCACTTTTGGGATCTATTCCCAGCAAATATAAGCAAGGAATATTAAATGAAGTGTAAGGTTTGCTACCCCTGAACAATAAACTGTGGGATGGGGGTGGGGAAAGAAAATACTGACAAAATACCTTGATCAAACACAAAAAAGTTAATTCAGAAAACATACGAAGCATTTGGAAATTTTAATTGTACACAATAATTGCTTGAACTTGTATGTTTTTTATTGCTTTCCAGAGTCATTAAAATGAACAGAAATTGTATACATGTAATTTTTAAGCATATGTTACAATGTTGATACCTCAACTGAAATCACTTTATAAGTGTGCTATTTGTAGATACTAGAGCAAACCATTCATTTATTTTACCTTTTTAACATGCTTAATGCTAACAAGAAGATTGCAAAAATAAATAATCTATCTGAAATATCTGCATGTTTATACCCAAGCATAAAATCTATCTGAAATATCTGCATGTTTATACCAAGCAAAAAAAATTTTGAAAATAATTTTACCAATGTAGAGCATATATTAGAGAGTTAGAGAATAGTTTTTTTTTCTGTTAATGCATTGAAGTTTTTCAATAACATTTCTTGTTAACTGGTTATATTTTAGAGAAATGATTTTGACAAGCATATTAATTAGTTTTAAGTTTGACAGTTTGAAATACCTTTTTTTAAAATACTTTTTTAAGTATCCTAACATGAGTTCTAATTATCACAGGGATTAAACCATACCTAAATTTCCCCCTCAGTATTTGGCACCATGTTATTTTGTATTCTGTAAGTTCTAGGACATACATTGTAAAAAACCCAGAGTAGTCGCTTAAGTTAAACAATAGGCTGAGCCTTGTCTCTGCCACATAAATACAGTTTAAGAATTTAAAAATTAATTATTATTTAAAATTTGAATAATAGCTGTCTCAGAGGGACTTTGGCAGATTAAATTAAATATTTTTTTTAAATACCTAGAAAACAGCTTGGTACATAGGCAAAAAAAGGTTTTTTTTTTTAAGATTTATTTATTTATTTGAGAGAGAGAGAGTGAAAGAGAGAGTGGGGGGAGGGGAAGAGGGAGAGAATCTCAGGCAGACTCCCCATTGAGCACAGAGCCAACTTGGGGCTAGATCTCATGACCCATGAAATCATGACCTGAGCCAAAAACACGAGTCTGACACTTAACCAACTGAGTCACCCAGGAGCCCTTAGGTACAAAAAGTTTTTATTTAATTTCCTTCAAAGCTGTTATTGCATATTAAACTATACTCCTAAGAAATTCCCTATCTTTTTGCCTTCATATTCCCGACCACTTTTCACTCACTCTTCTTTTTACTGGTTCATTCAAAAATTATTTCTTGAGCATTATTTGAAGCTCTAGGCATATAATAATGAATGGTAAATATAAGTGTAAGCTTGTTATAGGTCAGATTGTGATTTGAGATAAGGGGGGAAAGGCTGTGAAGGGAATAGTTGAGGGCAAGGGCAATAAACAAATGCTAGGATTTGAGACAAGAACATGGCAATGCAAATGGGGAAGCTGAGGAGTGTAGCTGGAGCAAAATGAGTGGAAGAGTGTCTAACAGGACAACAGGGAGCTGGGGCTATGCCCTTTAAAGCCCATAATCATTTAGCAAATACCAACCCCGTACATATTGTTGTACTTCTCAGAGTACAAGCGTATGAGGTAGGCTCTCACTGGGTATGAGAGGATGACAAAAAAACTCGTAATGATCGTAATGATCATGGAAGGCACTAGGTGCTTTGATAGAGGAACTAAGGAATGAAAGCAAAGGGTATGCATGGGGGAATTGAAAGAATAGTTCATGGATTGAAAAAGTGGCTTAAATTGAGATATAAAGAAAGAATGAAAATTATTCAGGTGAACTGCTTGAAAGAAGGTTCTACAGAAAGGGTGGTAGTCAGTCAAAAGGAATGCCCCTCATGAAATCAAGGAATTACTGAGTTGAAAAATGCAGTTTGGCTCAGGCACAGAGGAGTTCTTCAGGCACTTTTTGACTCAAGGTTGCTGTCAACATGGTTTTGTAAATAAATGTCGGGGAGAATAAGTAAATAAATAAATAAATGGGAATAATTTTTTCCCACTGCATTGTTACAGTATTAAGTTCTTTTCTTCCAGAGATTGCCTCACTCCAATACTTCATGCCAAATTTATGTCATAGTAGTTTGATTAACTTGTCTTGTCACCAGTCCTTAGATATGTAACCCACTGTCTGCCGAATTTTGATATGGGAAAGTTGTATGTAATCTGAAGTTGCAGCATTTTCTCTGACTATAAACTGATTTATGAGTTAAAGGCAAATTTTAATCACTCTTGTTATATGTTTGAGAGGGAGTTTTCAAGGACATTAGCAAGAGGTGTTTTACTGGTCTATATATGTCACGTGGTGGAATGCTGTTATGAAGGACCTTTTTCTGTACATTTCATATTCACATGATGTCAAAACAAATGTTCAGTGTTCATAAATAAGCACAGAAGATATATTCCCTCCACACACCAGTTTATGGCACTTGATTTCTTAAGCATCTACCAAATAAGACAGATGACATAATATAGAAATGTGAAAAACTTCTTTTCTTTTAGGGTGAACTTTGACCATTTGGGAATAGAAGACTGGAGGAATCCAGGCAGATAAATTCTCTCTTTCTTTCCCCGTCTATCCTTGGGTAGATTGCCTGGAGAAATCATGGACCCAGGAATAGTCTCTTGTTGTAGCTTATTCCAGGATGCCCATTATGGCTGAGCTGTTAAACCAGCCAAGCAGCTCCCTATGTTTCTTTTGTGGCTCATTGTCAAACAGCCACTATAGTAACTCATCACTTGTATCTTGTGGGGCATCATTTCCTCTCTCACTTTTCTATTCACTCACTCTCAATGCCTTGTGATTGTACCTCTCATAAAAAGAATCACTAATTAATAACCTCATATCAAACTTTTCTTTATTGGCAAGCCAGGCTATGAAATTTTACACTAGAGATTATTCTAAAAAGAAGACATTCAGGATCAAATTTTTGAGTTTTACTTTCCACTTGTCTAAAAATAATAGATACCACATTACAATATATGTAACCTTAACCCTTTACCTATGGTCAATCTGGATGAGGTGTAGGTGAAGGGAAGATACTGGGAGATTAAATAACGCCAGCAGTGAAGCAGTATGAGCGCAATGGTAGCTCTCACACTAATGGAGAATGTGTAAAAGAAAAGGATGGGTTCAAAATTTTTGGCAGACTCTGAAGGTCAGAGGCTTCTCTTCCATATCTAGGGAACAACTTTATTTTCCTCAGACAGAACTGTTCCTATGATCTGATTTTAAGGATGGTCAACATAAACTGACTATCTTTATCAGGTAACCTGTGTAAAAGTTAGGGTCCTGACAGGAGATGAGTGGAACTTGGACACATAGAATAGGGGCAATTGGCTGAGACTGAAGGTCTTGAACACTAATTCTCCTGCATCCTACCACCTAGTAGGATTAAAATGTTAATTTCAATTAACATAAAATGTTAATTTTAATTTAATCTTCTTCCTTATTGTAAAAGGAAAGCCTCCCCTTCAGTGGATACCATGTAATGTCCTCATATGAAGGAGTACCTCACAAAGTAATAATGCTTTTTCTCCTCAGAACACACCCATATAACAACAGCTTGATAACAGAATAAAATCTAAGTACAATGTGGAAGCAAAGTTCTGATCTAGAAATGAATGACTACATATTAAAGGAATTATATGGCTTGGTTAATATGTATTGATAAAATTTGGGAACATGTACTGATAAAATCTGGGAACATGTACTTATAAAATTTGGGAACATAAAGAGTGGTACATTTTAATGAATTAGGCTAAAGTGGTATAGGATATAAAGCCAGATAGAGGAAAATTCACTGATGTGAAGGTATGTTACTTATAATAGGATTCAGTGTTTTGGCAAGGATCCTAAAAACTGGTTATAGTTTTCTGGAGTGGTTCCTTGAAGCCTGAAATCAAAGTTGGTTTATTTTTATTTTTTTTAAGATTTTATTTATTTGTCAGAGGGAGAGAGAGAGAGTGAGAGAGAGAGAGAGAGCACACAAGTAGGGGAGCGGCAGGCAGGGGGAGAAGCAGGTTCCCTGCTAAGCAGGGAGAACAATGCGGGACTTGATCCCAGGATCCTGGAATCATGACCTGAACTGAAGGCAGATGCTTGACCACCCGAGCCACCCAGGCGCCCCTCAAAGTTGGTTTAAACAATGCAGCTGATATCCTAGAAATATCTTGCTATAAGTTTTGTAAGGTTGATGGAAATATTGGACCTGGCTATCTTTCTCAAGGGTGGGCTCAGAAGATGCTTCTTATTTTACAGAAATAAAAAATTCTCTGGTGAGACTGACTATTATCTTAAAGATAATCAAACTTGGATTGATTGTAGGGGATTTTTCCATAGAACTGGATGCCTGATATCAATGGGAATGGTAGAGATTATAAGATCTAAGAATAGCAGAAGCAATGTGGCAGAATTTTATTATCAGATACATGGTGGGCATAATTATCACAGTGGGCAGGAAGGCTGAAGAGGCTTTCAAGTTTCCATTATTTGTAGGAATTGATGGTGTTGGTTAAAAACTCATGGTGCTTTTGGGGGTAAAGCAAATAAATAGTCAAATATGATGTTCCTTGTTTTCTACAGTAAGAAAAAAATCAACATCAGTGAGAAATGGCCTGGCATCACTTTTCACCGTGGAAAATCATTGTCTTTTATCCGAGTTAACAGAGCTAGGTCAGTTCACTGATCCAGAATACACTGAAGAAGAGGCTGGGACTTCTTAAATAAAGATTTTGAAATGTCACCACATGTATATGCAGTACATATTGTTTTAAACTTTTTCCAAGGAGATATCTAGGAATTTAGACAGAGGTATATGGACTGAAAGAGAGAACTACATAGAAATGACACATTTCATAGGACACAGAATGCCATTATAATCTTCTGTTTGATTCAGACATTAAGGAGGCCAGGTGATAACTGTTTTTTTTTTTTTAAGATTTTTTTTTTAATTTATTTGAGAGAGAGCAAGCAATGAGCGGGGTAAAGGGCAGAGGGAGAAGCAGGCTCTCCACCGAGTGGGGAGCCAAACGCGGGGCTCCATTCCAGGACGCCGGGATCATGAGCTAAGCCGAAGGCGGACGCTTAACTGACTGAGCCACCCAGGCGCCCCATTAACTGTAGTTTTGATTTGAGTTCATTTCATTGTGCATCCAGCGAATCTGCTGACTAACCCCATATTTTTTCTTCTATTTCCAAATGGATAATTGTGATAAATATTCTTAGCAGTTGGTATAAAATTACCTTGGTTCCCTGATCTGAATAAGAGTCATTATGGTAAGAGAGTTTGAGTACAGGCCCCTGAAACTGTGCTTCCCTTTTCATATAATCAAATGAGTAAATAAAAAGTAATACCAAATTCCTGAAGAAATTTCAGGATTAACACCCTCATCAAAGACTTGAGAAATGCAGAGATAACAGAATTATCACATTCCCATTTACTTCACCTCTCTGGCTTCTGCAAAAATATGTGGACCATGATGGGAGATGATGGACTACCATAAAATTAACCACATGGTAGTATCAATCGGTTACTGCACTAGATGTATTATTTTTATTGCAAGAGATCCACATAACTTCTGGTACGTGACATTCAACATTGATTTGGTGAATGCTTCCCTCTGGAAATCCCATCAGTGAGCATGCAAAAGCACTTCAACTTTCCATAGCCGATACAGCAATAGACCTTTACTATTTTGCTCCAGGACTATGGTAACTGCTTTGTCCATGTCAAAAAAGAATCTATACAGCTTTAAACAGCTAAACTTTCTTCAAAGTTACACCAGTCCACTAATTGATGACATTATGCTAATTGGACAAGGTGAAGAAGCATCCTAGATACCTCCCTAAAAGACATGGTTGCCAGAGAATGGAAGATACACCTCTCAAGAATTAGGACTCTGACTCACCGGGAAAAAAGTTAGGAATTCAGTAGACTTGGGCAGGACAAGGCATAACCTTTAAGGTAGAGAACAAGTTGTACCTCCTTTTCTCCTACTACCAAATAAGAAGTCCAGTGTGTGTTGTGTGGCTTTGAATTTTGGTAATAATATATACTATATTTGGGATTGCTGCTCCTGTCCATTTTATTCTCAGGACAATGGGATGATATTAGAAATAAATAACAAAGACACTTAGGAAATTATAAAATATGTGAAAATTAAACAACACACAACTAAATACCCATTGGGTTAAAAACAATCATAAAGAAACTTAGAAAATGCTTCAAGATAAGTGAAGATGAAAATTCAACATGCCAAAACATATGAGCTTCAGCAAAAGCAGTGCCTGGGGGTATATTTATAGCTATAAACCTGAATATTAAGAAGGAAGATCTCAAATCAATAATACCCCAATTTTATAAATTAAAAAAATGCTAAACACAAAGAAGGCAGGAAAAGGAGATAATATAGATTGAATGGAGAAACATGAAATAGAAAAATAATAGAGAAAATCACTAAACCAAAAGTTGATTCTTTATAAAGATTAAAAAAAAAAGACAAATCTTTAGCTACACAGATTAAAGACAAAAGGAGAGAGGACTAAAATAACTAAAACCAGGAATGAAAGGTGGGTATTCTACCAAATTTGCAGTAAAAGGATTATAGCAGGACATGGTGAACAATTGTATGCCAATATAATGGTTAACCAAAATAAAATGGGCAAATTTTTAGAAAGAACAAATTTTTAAAGCCAGCTCAAGGAGAAATAAAACATATGGATAGTCCAATAACCAGTGAAGTCATTGAAATGCAACTGATAAATTCTCTCAGTTTTTGTTGACTTAGGAATATTTTAATTTCTCTTTATATTTTGAAGAATATTTTGCTGGATATAAGATTCTTTGTTGATAAACTTTTTCTTTCAGGACTTAAATATTATCATCTCACCACCTGAAATATGTCAACCCTCCAGGATTTCTGGTGAGAATTCAGCTCTCAGTTTTATTGAGAATTCCTTGTACATGATGAGTCACCACTCTTGCTGGTTTTAAGATTTTATCTTTTCTTTTTTTTTTTTTACTTTCAATGCTTTGATTACATTGTGTCTAAGTAAGATATCTTTAAATGTATCCTATCTAGAGTTTATTGAGCTTCTTGAATCTCTCTTTTTCATCAAATTTGGGAAATTTCCAGTGATTTTTTTCAAATATTCTTTCCTTTTTTTCTTTCTCCTTTTAGCCCTCCCATTATGTGCATATTGACAATTTTGATGTTGTCCCATAGGTCTTTGAGGATCTGTTGATTTTTATTAATTTATTTTTCTCTCTGCTCCTTAGACTAGATAATTTTAATTGTGGTTATCTCTCCTCCATTCGCTCTTGAATTCTAAAAAAATAGTGTTTCTATTCCACTGCTTATCTGAAGCTGTTCTCAAAGTGGTTAATTAACATTTTAAATAAAATGGCCTAGTCTCAGTCTTTTTATTTCTCTTCTCAGCAACATCACACAGAATTGGTCATTACATTTTCCTTGAAATTTTTTCTTCACTTTACCCTGAGGATTTTCTTACTGCATCAACATCTACCTATTTATTGATCATTTTAAGTACTTTGCCTTCCATTTCTACCTTAAAGATATTCATAATCATGGCTTCAAATGCCACTTAGTGTCAACTCTGTATCAAACATGTTTTAACATGTAAACTTGATGCTTTACCATCTGCCCTACATGCATATGCTAGACACACCTCGTTGTGAGTCTCATTGCTTTGGCTTCCTGCATCCCTCATTCCCCGCTTCTTGGAAAGGAGTCCGTCATCCAGGGGTACACTTTCAAATACAATCCAACAGATACAGAGTCTACACTCTTCCCTACCTTCTATTTCAGGCTCTCACACCCTAGGCCACTATACAGTTGCTCTAATAATCCCAGTACTAAACATCAGACAACTAGAGACAGCCTGTATGTCCCAGATCCTATTGAAATTATTCAAATTAGTATTAAGTTTGCTTACCTATCTTACTTCTTCCTTCCCACAGAAACTACAATAAAGTCTCTTGCTTCCGGCTGCTCTCTTTCCCTCTGCCTCATGACTGATCCTGGTGTTTCCCCATGTAGCACCGCCCCCCCATGGCATGACAAGTATTCTCTCTCTTTTGAGATTTACCTCATAAACTACCTTGTATCCATGTATCATTTAAGTATCAATGGTAGTCACCTCCTTATCTACCATATCTAATAATGTTGGCCCTCCCATACCTAAATAATAATAAAACCTATTGAAAGAGACCCCTAAGTTTATATCAACCATCTGAGACTTTTATCTGAACTCTAGACTCACATACGCTAATTTAATACCTCCAAAGTTTAATATGCGTACCAAAGATTTTGAAAATCAAACTCTTGATATTTCACCCAAATTTACTCTATTTCTTTTCTTCTCTAACTTAGTAAGTGGCAACTCCTTCCTTCTGGTTTTGTAGACCAAATACCCTGGAGTTGTTTTTGACTCTGTTTGATTCTCCACAACCAGTTAATCAGAACGTTTTGTTGGCAATTTCTTCAAAATATATTCAGGATCCAACCACTTCTATTACCATTTATATTTTTACCATGCTGGTCCAAGCAACTATCATCTCTGAGTGCCTTATTAAGTGTTCTTTCTGTTTTTTTTTTCCCTTGTTATCTATGGTTTACACTCAATAGAGAAGTTCAAGTGATCCTTGAGAGTGAAAGAGGTAATTGTGGTTATAGAGAAATGTGGAAGAAGGCAACTTGTAGGCAAAGAGGAGATAGATACAGGAGGAATATAGTTGATGTAAGGTTTTTGATTCTTATTATGAATGAGATGAAAAGTTGATGGAGGTTTTATGGCAAAGTAATTACACAAGTTAGCATGTACTAAAAAATATAAACATACTACAATCTCCAAGTGTTTTTACTTGTTATTTCCTCATGCTAGAATTCTATTTTTCCAGATAAAATTCCTGTGAATTCTTCTACCTCTTTCAGATTTTGTGCAAAACCACTGTCTTAGTGAGTCTTTCCCAAGTAATCTAATTAAAATTGACCACCCCCCCATGAGATCCCAATTTGGCATTTTATATATTCTTTTTTTTTTTTTTTTGAGAAAGGAAGAGAGAGAGAGCACACAAGCTGGGGCAAGCAGAGGGAGAGTGAGAGAGAGAGAGAGAATCTCCAGCAGGCTCCCTGCCCAGCATGGAGTCTGATGTGGGGCTTGATCTCACAATTGGAGATCATGACCTGAGCTAAAATCTAGAGTGGGATGGTTAACCAACTGAGCCACCCAGACGCCCTGACATTTTATATATTCTATATTATTTCTTATTTTTGTGTGTATATGACTATCCCTACTAGAATATAAACCCCATTAAGACATGGACTTTTGTCTGTTTATCCATTATTTTCTCCCAAAACCTTGATTAATGACTAGCACAAAGAAGACATTAAAAATGTATTTGTTAAATGAATAAGATTTTTCAGGTCCATAATGAAATAATTAGATGGTGGTGATATCTGTGACCTGAAGAATTGTTTCCATGAATTTTGTTTGGTAACCTCCATTCAAACCTTCATTTTCCAACTGCCAGTAAGTGATAATAAACAAGTGTTTTCACCCTTAAAGGAGGACACACATCTTCAGCAATGTTTAAATTATTAGAAATAATCTACATATATTATGTATCATAGTGCTTGGCACATAATAGTTATTAAATAGATGGCATCAGTAAAAGTTTTACTTTTACTCCATTTTCCAAAGTCCAATGTTATTTTTTTCTGTTCTTCTATGCAATTTATGAAGTTTCTCAATTATTGATGAGTCTGTCATTCCCTGGATTATTATAATTTAACAATTTCAAAAACTTGGCAGATGATAAAAGATGTAGTAGTTTCATAGTGATTTTGTTTTAAAATGCTTTTTGTAACAATTATTTTTATGATGCTTCACTGCTGACAATAGCTTTGTTTCTTCCAGACTGACATGCATCTATCACCAGCACATCAATATTTAAAACAAACTTTGTGCTTTTCTTGTTAGAGATATATGCTTTAAAAAAATTTTTTTTGAAGATGAACCAGTCAATATAAGCATATCTCAATTTTATCATAAATATATAGTTATTGCAAGCATCTAGATTCATGAAATTAAAGTTATACTTCAGGAGCCTGCCAATGTAATTTCCTTTATTTTTACTCCTGAATTTTAAACAATGATGTTAGCCTTTCTTCAATATTACTAATTTAAAAGAAGATAACTAAATGAGTATTCTCCCTTTCCAGGTTCTAAAATAATGATGCCTTAGGGAATGTCATTTAATTTTACAAAGTGATGGGTTTAAAATGTTACTGAAAACAAGATATGTGAATAGAAACATTCTGAAATGTCATGCTATGCACACTGAGTACTTGACCTCATTTATATTCATCTTCCATCTAGTATAGATAAAGCACATCTGGCAATTGGTATTTTGCATATAAAAATCTTGCATTATTCTTGTTAGAGTCAAGAACATACATCTACCTCTGATGTTCAAGAATAAAATCCCTTAATACTGGGAAAAGTTTAACAATTAAAAATATTTGTACTTTGTTGCAACCACTTTTGACACATAAGCATTAAATTTTCAAATGCATATCAAAAGAAAAAACAAATATTATTTTACAACTATTTTGTTGGAGTACAAAATCAAACATATTTGTGGCTCCTTCTTCCTTAATTGGAATTATAGCTTTTTGTTTCCATATCAAGTAAAATATTTAGCACTTAACAGGTTACAGTAACATTTAATTGAAAAAAATCTGACATTTTGAACTGATTACAAAGTAGTCTTCACAGACAGAAGTTTTAACATACATAGTTTATATGAATTTCAAATGACAAATAGTAGTGTTAAATATAAAAACAAAGACTTCATTTTTTACTTGCAATGTTTCTCTTCCTAGAGCTTGGAAAATACTAATACTTTTCCCTGTTTTTGACATTTATCAGCCTGGTATACTAAAGGGGAGGGAACGTTAGGAAATGCAGTTTTAAGTAATCAAAGAAACAGACATTTTTATCATAAAAGTGAAAAAGAAACTTGCTAAAAGCAGGTGATTTTTCAGTGTAATTGGTCTCATTTTCTTGCAAATGTCCTACATACAAGTTTCTCATTTCTGTGCATCCAGACTGTGGCACTGTGGAAATAAATCATTGAAATATATTTATAGTTGTATGAGAAGGGGGAAAAATAAGCTGAATTCAGATGTATTAAGCCCAATAAAGGAAAACCAAAGAACAGATATTTGAATGTACTGATCATCACAACCAGGTAAAGCTTCGTTGAAAGCCCTGGGCTCTTTTGGGCAGGGATGGGCGAGCACATTGGAAAGCAAAAGAGGTTACATAAATAGGAGAGGGGAACTACTACTGTACAACTGATTCCCTTTGAACTTTGTAAGAACTAGAAGATACAACTCTAACCTTAAGTAGAGGACTTTTTTGTACACAGTTCTTGACCTAATCTATATGCATGATGTCATAACATTAAAGATATTCATAATAAACTGATTATATTAGAAGAAGATCTCAAATCACTAACCTAAGCTTCCCCCTGAAAAAACAAGAAAAGGACAGCAAACGAACCCAAAGCAAATAGAAGAAGAAAAATACTATGAATAGTGGGGAAATCAATAAGATATGAAATAGAAAAAGTCAAGAAAATCAAAGAT